>NW_023425551.1:52044407-54798157 GCF_014108245.1 Pipistrellus kuhlii
ATTACATTGGACATTAAAGTTTCTGCTTGCATAGCATATTTGTCAACTAATGATTGGAAAAAGGTTTTCTTAAATGTCTGGAATTAATACACCTCTTAGTTTTTGCCAAGGGATCCAGCAGGTTCATCTTCATCACTCAACCCATTGTTTACAACTCTGCTTTAATCTTACTTCCTAGTTGCACAGAACTTCCAGGTTTGCCAGAGATGAGAGCCTAGACCTTCTCAGATCTTTCAAGAGTGTACATGTACCGTAGATATGCATAGAACAATACCCATTATATGCATGCCCTTATTTGCCAGAAATATGTGAGAGCTCTTCCAAGTCCCTTATGTTACTCCTCATTCTCAAGCTTTTTCTTTTAAGCATTTTAATTTGCATCAAATGTTTTCCATTGCCTCTAGAAACCATAATATTCAACTATTGACACTGACTAATTTTGACCAACACCCCTGAGGAAAAAGTTGCCCACACTAGGCAAGCTCTGAGTCAGGTCAAATAATTACAGTCTTGTCTCAAATCTCAGGGAACAAAGCTTAGAAGAATCTCCATCCAACATCATCTTCCTCCTGCAGTGCCTCTGACTTCTGGTTGTCACCACAACTACAGACTATGGGCTGCTGGTTTTTAGAGCTAAGGATAGGAGTAGGGTTAAGGTAGGGCAAGTTAAAACATCACAAAGCTCACTATTCTTACCTATATTCAGCCACTTTTCTTGAATAAACACTCTCTAGGGTGCTATAACTTTTTGGTTAATTTCTACAGTTTTAAAAGCTCTGACAGTTTTGATTCTGACCATTTTTGCTGCTGTTCTCATTTCTTTTATAGAGAAAATCATTTTTGGAGGTCTTGACTCTGACATTATCCCCATGCAACCATTTTTAATATTCCACTTACTTAGAACTTTTTCTCTGCTGTCATTTCTAATGAAACATCCATAAGATTCACTTCTAATTCCACCTCCTCGGGATAATCTTGTTTAAATAGAAGATATCCTTGTATCCTCCAAGTTGTCCTATCATAGTTATCATATTTCTAATTGATTTTTATCAATTTGATCTTGTTAAAATTTTAATTTGGCAAAATTTTAATAAAATGGCAAAACTAGCAATTATCTAAACTGTTATTTGAAATTAGTCTCATTGTTTAGATTTTGATATATGTATTTATAATTATTTCTCCAGATAGACCATAATTATTTCAAAGATAAGAACAAATACCTGGTACATGTTTGATACATTATATATCTTGAAGTAGTTCTAGGTACATGAATTGAATTCAATGGACCACTCATTTAAATCAAAGTTACATAATTGGCTATGGAAATTATAAAAATGTATATAGACATATGTTTGTATATTTATCAAACAAAATATGTAAATGTATATAGCAATATATTTGATATTTCCAGAGCTAGAATGTATTAGATCACAATATCTAGTTACATTGACAGAATATTACTTCAGATTATTTTTGAGGCATTTTCCATGTGAAAAGCTTTATACCTTTCATCAGTTTCCTAGGGCATTGGCCTACATCTTCACAGGAATTTAAATATTTAGCATGCCCTAAATTTTAGTTGCCACAAAATCTTTTATATTTATTCTCTTTGTGCTGCAGTCACTGCCTTCATATACCACTAAATGGAATAGCAATGACATATTTAGTTATATTTTTATGATAAAATTAGTATACTTTTTCATCTAAATTCATGTTGGACTTTTGGGAACTTACTACATTGGAAAGTTACTTAATGTGAATGAATTAATGCAATTGCAGTAAAAAGGCTGAAGAAAATATCATATGAGTATTGTCAGTCTTTCACTGGGGGAATTAGCAAAGACGATAGACACCATACTGTTCAAGTTATTTCAAACAATTCCCACATATACTCACACTCAAGATGATGATTTTTTTTTATTTTTTTTAGCTCTTCAAACATACACTGCATGTCAGGTAAGATTGCCTTTCCCTGAGCCTTCCCGAAATTTAAAATATTCATGGCAAAAGCAAGCATGCCTTTTCTAAGTACTGTGAACAAGAGTGGTTATATATAAGTTGACAGTTGCTTTCCCTGTTTTTTCCTTTACATACGTATTTGGATTTTGCTGAAATTAAGAAAATAAGCTCAATTTTCTTTTCTTTCTTCATTCTCCATCTAAACATAGGGAGAGGGAGCAGCCATACAAGATAATAAAAACACTCTGTGTTTAAGCAGAGTCTAGAAACAATTTTATGTGGCATATTTCCCATCTGTGACACTGCACCAGAATTAAAAATGAATATTCTCTCTGTGTGTACTGCTCTCTCTCCTGCCACCTGTCCCTGCACACAGAAATCATTTTCTCTCTACTCAGCTTGAAGAAATGATAAGGCACAGTGTAACCTCAGCCCAATCAGAAGGATTTTGTTTTTTTCCTCAGGAAAACTTTCCTCAGCATGACAGAAAAATCATTTGGAAACAATGAGTGGAAACAAAGAACAGACATTATTTCACATCAAAATGCGAACGTACCTGTTAATTCCCTGACATAGTCATCTTTTAAGACAATAGTTAAAAATAAATTTTACCTCAGTGAATTATTAAATCTGCCATAATGTTTATTAACTAGAAATAATATTTACTGCATTAAAGAGGTAGTAAGCCAAAACCAAGGAGATATTATTTTTGGAACCAACAATGTGAGTGGTAATGTTCAAAAACTAATAAAAAACAAACTTTATCATAGTCTAAATTTCACTTGCAAAATACATTATTTTCATATTCTATGTATTCTACTTCTACATTAAGATTCTTATTAAAAGCTGAAGACAAATAAAAACGTACTTTTATAACTATTATTAGAATCCAAATAAATTTTACAATAATTTTTACTGGGAGTTGATATATGGTCTGATTTCTTTCATGTCTGAGAATACACATCTATTGCCTTCAAAATGAAGGGCAACTTAGTTATAAATAGAAAAGTAAGGTCACAAGTTTTATTTTCCCCTCGAAATTCTAGAGAAGTTGACCCATCACCCTCAGAATTTTAGTATTGAGGAGTCTGAGGCCAATCTGGTTTTCCTGTTCTGTTGCATTCCTTATAAATAACATGGAGACAGTAAAAAAAAAAAAAATACTTTGAAGTGGTATTATTCCACTCACTTTCCTTATACTCAGGGGACCCTTTTGATATGCTGGTTCAGATATTGATGCTATTCAAGAGTGTGTTTTTCCCCAAAAAACTATAATTGTATATTTCCACTTTCTTCACCATCTGGCCTCTTGCTCAATATTTCCTCACAAAATTTTCGGGAATTACTGAGGTCCTACGAGGGTGTCCTCCACTAGCACTGCCCAAATGATAATGACATCTTATTAGGAATAGAGTTGCAAGTTGACTCAGTGTATCTAGCCTATCTCCAGTACAAATTATCAAAATTTCAGTATGTGAAGGATATTACTCCAATTGCCACTAGAAATGATGTAGATTTTTTTTATTTACTTTGTGTCTTCTATTGGTCATTGCAATGAGACTTTGGAATAAGGAATAAAAGATGCCCAATTGGGCTTGTTTTCCTCTCCTTCCTGTAAGTACAACTGATACTTTTTAACCTACTATTGTTTTCATGTTAAAATAATACATGCTGTATAAAATATAAAGTTTGTTGAAAGCTTAAAGGGCATTTGGTTGACATATTTGATGCTGTTATTTAACTTTTTAAAATTATTTCATCATAAGCACTCTTGTCAGAATAATAGAGAAATTAGAATTAGAATAAAAAGCTATTTTGTGCTGACCTCTAGACTGAAATATCATTGAGATTCCAAAAATCTAACTGATGTACAATTTGGCTGTACTAGATACACAAAAAGAAGAGTTTTAATTTGACATATCAAATTTATTCGGGGAGGGGAGCTTCCTAAAATTTCAGAAGTATCACACTCAACTATTAATCCATTGAACCATATTTAAAGGTGACGATCCACTGTTGCTTATTGATATTAGTCCATATTGGTTTATAGTTTTAAAAATATATATTTTTATTGATTTCAGAAAGAGGAAGGGAGAAGGAGAGAGATAAAAAACATCAATGATGAGAGAGAATTACTGACCAGCTGCCTCCTGCACACCCCACACTGGGGATCGAGCCCACACCCCAGGCTGAGCCCTGACCTGGAATTGAACCCTAACCTCCTGGTTCATAGGTCGATGCTCAACCATTGAGCCATGCCAGCTGGACTGGTTTGTATTTTTTAAAATGAAATACCTAGGTTTCCAGTAATTGTCCAGATGGAGTAAAACAACTGCAGTCTACCTCACCCACTATTTACAACTAAAAAACTCTGACATTGTTAGCATCTCTGCTTAGCTTTTTTAGCTTCTTAGCTTCTATTTCTCCTTTCTAATACTAGCATAGCATAGGATTTGGCAAAGTTCTACAGAATGCTGGGTTGGCTTCTCTGTGGTTCCCTTTTCCCAGGGCCTTGGCCTCACTAACCTTTTATTCCTCATTTATAATTTTTTTAGGAGAGTCCTAAGCTCTCAGTCTCTGCTTAGGTGTTGGATTTCGGGCACACTAAAAAGCACACCGAGGGGAGAGCATGATGGAGAAGGCTGGTCTCTCTCCCCTCTTTGGCTTTGGGATAACAGGTCCCAATTTTCTTTTCTTGTTTTGTTTTGCGATCTAGCTTTTCTTTGTTCTTTCACTGCAATCCTTATCTGACAACTATTTCTTCATTGTCTCAGTGCGTCAGCTGTAAACTGCTCTGAAACAGCCAGAAATGGGAGAATCTTAAAAATGTGTGATTTGATAAATTATTAGTTTATTTCCAAATGCATTCCAAAACAACTTTAGAAATTAATAATCCTTAAGTATTGGATATTTACAACCTTCTCTGACCTTCTCTGTGTTTTTCTTCTTTCGGGGTAGAACCTACTTGCTGTATAACCAGTATGGTCCCCTTCCCTGTTTTCTAAATGTTCATTAGGTAGGTAGGTCCCCTTTAATGTGAAAATAGATGTGTGCTTAAGGAAATATTTTCTGAATTCTTGCGAATAGTCACAAATTATTTTTAAGAAGGCCTTCGGTGCACTGAAGTAATTACAAGCAATTGCGTATATAAAGACTTTATTGTTACTTTGGGACTTAGGTGAATATTAGGTTACAGACTTCTCAAACCCTACGTAATCCAATGTGAAAATCTATACATTGTATAAAGTGGATTTAAATTTAAAATTGCCTCCCCCAAAATAGATTAAATTTGATTAAACATGCCCCAAACATACCTAAAGAAATTTCAAATTCAACTAGTCTAATAATCTCAATAAAGGATATGAAACAATAATGTGATAAACTGCATTATGCCGGAAAACTCCAGTCCTGCTGCTGCAGCAACTCTAAATCTGATCTGTTTTAAAAACTGGATGGCTCACATTTTTAAAACCACAAGATCTGAGATACTAAGTATAAATGAGGATTTTTTTTCGGGACCACTAGTGTCACTAAAAAAAAGGCTTATTAAAATTATTTTACATATTATGTGACCCTGATGTCTGAAGAGTCACAGACACAAAGGATTAAATGATTAGTTATGAGTGTCAACTTCTATTAGCTTTCAGCTTAAAAATGTGGCAAATTCTATTAGCTTTCAGCTAAAAAATGTGGCAGAATCAAAATGTTACTCTTTGATTTATTATTCTTAACTGATATAAACAAGAAAGATTGGGGGGAGGGGTAGAGAAATTTGGTAAGTTACAATGAAAAATTTAGCCAGTGGCTTTCTCGTGATAGAGTTTCACTGAGGGAGACAGCTCCAGGCACATAAAATCCTACTGTATAAGACAAGCCACAGAGTCTCGCCACCAGCTTTATAATGTGTTATTATTCTCTGGTTTGTCTTCTCTAGTTATTTAGACCTTGAAAGCCTCTTTGAGAGCATTCTGGCTTTTCTCAGAAAGAAGTCTGAATTTTTTTTTTCTTAGTGTAAGTAGTGACTATAGCAACAAAGCAGGCTATAGTTTTCTTGCAGTCCAATCTGTACTACTTTTTAAAAACATATATTTTTTTAAATATTGGTGCTTTAGTTCTAATTAAACTTATTTTGCTCATTCAAAATTTGCAGAACAGGCTCTGGAGTTTCTTCCTGTTGTAAATAACAGGAAAAAAATGCTCAAAATGAAAAATAAGTACATTTGCTTAAAATCGCTAACATTTTTATGGTAACCTGATTTGGGTATAAAACTGGACCCTAACATCTTTTCAACTCATCCCATTGCTCTGTGTGTATTAAAGGCCTATTGTGGGATTTTAATATGTATGTGAGAAACTGAGATTATTTTTAATTCCTAGGCCTATCATTCTAGAACTTTGCTTCTCAGTTGTGGGGAGTTGGGATATTGTTTGATATCAGAACATGGATGGAAGAGGGTATCAGAAATGATTCTACTAGCTATTGGCTACCCACCTATTTCTCTCTCTGACATCCCTAGCTGGGAAAATTAGTCTCCTAATGCATAAGCCCTATTTATATGAAAATTTATCAGTTTTTTTCATTGTTGTTTTTTGGGAAGCTACACAATCTGATGAATAGGCCTAACACATTTTTTTGTCATTTTTTTTTTCTTTCCTCATTCCTAATAGACTATAGTAATAGAAGAGAGAGGCCAAATCCAATTTAACATGACATCCTCAAAATTGCATTTGGTATTAGCAATTCTACAAACACACTTTTTATGAATCATTGTTTCACTTGGAAATGTTGGTGGAAAATTAAATGGATATTTTAATATATTCTGCATATGCCTGATGGCAATGTACTGAAGAATGGTTGGGTGTGACCTAGACAATTGTGCCACTTAAATTGAGATGAGCAATCGATGTGAGGTCAGTCTTCCTGTGATTTGACTGAGAGTTGATGAAGCTTTGATGAGTCTAAAGTCAGTATCTTTAGGGCAAAGATAAATATGAGCAGAAAATACAGAGAAGATACAATGACTAATATTTGTCAGGAGGGCTGTTCCTTCTGGAGGGAAAACAATTTTGTTGTCTTTTCTAGCTCCTGGAGGCCACCTGCATTCCTTGGCTCCATCTTCAGAGCCAGCAATACAGCATATTATTATTTCTCTTTGTTCCTGTGCTTCCGTTGTCATCTGATTTTGATCCTCATGTCTATTCCTAAACCACTATGATTACATTAGACCCACTCAAATAATCCAGAGTAATCTGCCCATCTCTTCATCACATGTGCAAAATCCCTTTAGCCATGGGATTAGCCTGTTGTCATTTTTGGAAGGCCATTATTCATCTAACCACTGCCATGATATCCTTTTTTATTTATTTATTATTTTTTTTGTCATGAAGTTCTTATTACAATATTGCTGAAATAGAGTTCTATAGAAGTGCATTTAGAAATTCTATGCTTTTTATAAGAAGATGGACAATATCCAAAGCCCTGGAAGCAGAAATGAGATCATAAAGAATTAGCTGAGAACAAAGACCAATTTACTACAGAGAAACCATAAATGACTAGATCCCTGTGACTTGTGACTTAAACCAGTTCTGTCAACATGAATGATCAAATGAGGTAAAGAAAAGCATGAGCACCTTGTCCTGATATGCCTCCAGAGTCTTTAATGCTATGCTAATTGCTTCTTAAGATTATTAGGGAATTAGGCCAAAGTACACTAAAGGAAAAAAGATAAATGTGAATACTATGACCTGTTGATTAAGGGAATTTATATATTTCATGAGGATGTGCCATGATGCATGAGAATGAGGAATAATTAGAAGATGGCATTTGGAATGATCATAAGGTTATATAAGTTTGATGTGAGTTGGGTACCTTATGTCTTGTAAGCACAACTCACTTAGCTAAGCTGAGGCCAAAAAGTGGAGGGGGGGGTAAAATCTGGTTTTAATTAAAAGGCATAACAATATAGTGGTTTAGCATCCCATGGTCCACAGTCAAGTTACCATGTAGAATTGTTGTTTTACCACCTTTACTGCCTTCTACCTCTTTGTACCACAGTTCCCTCACTTGTAAAATGAGGAATATATATATATATATATATATCTGTTATATTTGCAAAGATTAATGGATAATTTAGATGCATTACGTAACTGAGTTCAATACTTATTATCTATTGTTATTACGATTTCTCTGTTTTCTCAAGAGGAAAGTGAAAGTTAACAATGGCAGGAAGAGATGGCCCAGAGCTAAATGTGAGCTTGTCTTCTTTTAATAATATCATCTCTGATGAAAACCAAGTGAGAATCTGATTATACACCTTCCAGAACAGAGATATAAAAGAAAAGATAATTCTCCTATGAGAATTATAATCTGGTTGATTATATGAAATCATTGTTCACCATAATCCATAATGAACATAAAATACACCTTGAAAAAGGAAATTACCTGTCACCTGGTTCACAAACATCGGTGCATTTTGAAATCAGCTTAGGACATTAAAGCATACTAATACCTGGCTCCCAGCCCAGTCATCCTTATTTGTTTGTTCTACAGTGCTCCCTGGCATTGGTATTTACCCCTTGATAATTCTAATATGCAGCAAAGTTTGGGAAACACTGCCCTTGCTGGTTTAAACAATTGTTAACAGATGAGGAAGAAACCTCCAGTTTTCCAGAGAGCAATGTACTTCAAGTCTTAGTATACTTTTAAGTTCATATTAGTGTTTAATATTTCAAGTTGCTATATTGATAGTATATTGACTTATATTAAATTCTGAATATTCAATTGTTTTGACCTATAATTATAATTTCATATGCAGTGATTCTGAGTAGTTTTTATGCAGAATAACTCTTGTCTTATACAACCTAAATGTCCATCAGTGGATGAAAAAAATGCAATACATACAAACAATGAAGTACTACCCATGCATAGAAGGAAGAAATTCTGCCATATGTTATAACCTGGATGAAACTTGAGGATATTATACTAAGTGAAATAAGCCAGTCAGTCACAGAAGGATGCACACTGCACTATTCCACTTATATGAAGTATATAAAGAAGTTAAGCTCATAGAAATAAAAAGTAGAATGGTGGTCTCCAGGGACTGGGGAAAAGGAGATATGGAGAGTTGCTATTCAATGTGTATTGACTTTCAGTCATGCAAGATGAAAAAGTTCTAGAGACCCACTATGCAATGTTATGCTTACAGTTAACTATGTGGTACTATATAGTTAAGATTTGTTAAGAGGGTAGATCACAAGCTATGTGTTCTTTACAATAATAAAAAAGTACCACTTAGTGAAAATTAAATTTGCTAGCAAATACAATACTCCTGCCACTTCTTTCACCTAGAATGCCTTCACTCAGAATTCCATCCTAGAAATCACATCAAATCTTGACGTCCCAGTTCCAATGCTACATTCTTCATCAGTGCCGTATCTTCCAGCATGTCATGAACCTGCCCATGGAGATAATATCCCAGGATATGACAGTACAAGAGAAAAAAGAAGGAACACGGGCTTCCTCTATAGAATAATCACACAGTTTAGTAGAAAAAAAATCAGCTTGGAAACTTATCAGTTTCCAAGTAATATAGTAAATGAGACATTGTGGGGAACAGAATGCTTATAAAAATGGGAGAAGTGGGACTAAGACCAATGAATTCCACAAATGGTATAATAACAACATGGAAGAACAGGTACATTGGAGGTGAGAGGCGGGAGGCACAGTCCCAAACAACATTGCAAACCATGAGCATTTAATTGATGGCACTGAGATTCGCTAACAATAGACTGATATGTGTGCATGTTGGGATAGTTTGATAAAAGCACAATATTGCTGCAAGCAATTCAATGTTAGAATTAAATTATGTTTACTGCTGTTACATTTATATCCAATTCAAATTATGTGTGATTAAATAAAGCAGCATAAGAGATTGGCGTAAGTTCTTTCCATGACTTCCTTCTTGGCACACTTTATTGAAGGAAAGAAGCAGATGGTGAACTAAGGCAATGAGGCAACACTCTCTATTTGTGCCTGATCCCTAGATGTTCCTGTGTAACAGAAAACAGTAAAAGTGTGAGGCTCCACAGAAACACTCAGGAAAAAAAAAATCTCATTCAGGAGCAAAGGGGGGAAGTTTCCAGGGCTCCCATCAGCACTAGATTTCAGCCCTAATCCCCGTCACCCAAGCCTTCCCTTTTCCTGAAAGGAGTGAACATGACACCAGTCCTCATGACCTCAGGTTCTAGGCGTCAGGGAGCAAGAAACAAAACTTTTATTACTAACATTAATTGTAGTTGTCACCCTCTTATTCAAACAACTTTGTACTTTTTTTTTATGATACTCCTTGCCAAATGGTAGATGAGCTTTGATTGAGGCATCCTGGGGCATCAGCACCATTAGCTACAAAGAAAAACGGAACTAAGACCATGCCAATTAAAGGAAAAGTAATCTGGCAATAGAGCTGCTTCTGACGGATGGTAGCTTCATTGCAACACAGGGAGATAAACTGGGTGAGAGCAGTGTAGGCTATTACATTATTATTGAATTTATTTGAGTGATATTGGTTAATAAAATTATATAGGTTTCAAGTGTACGATTTTATAATATATATTATCTGTGTTTTATATTGTGTGTTTAGCACCCAAAGTCAAGTCTCCTGTCACCATTTATCCTTCCTTTACTCTTCTCTACCTCCCCCCAATCCCTTTTCCTTCTGGTAATCACCATATTGTTCTGTGTCTATGAGTTCGTTTTTTGTTTAATCCCTTCACCTTTCTTACCCAGCCCCACACATTCCCTCCCCTCTGACAGCTGTCAGTCTGTTCTCTGTACTAGAGGTAAAACATTGACATCATAGTCAGCCTTGTATAACAATTACTTTGTATGCCTTACTTATTCCTTACACTAGACATGATGAGAGGGAATCACTGATCAGTTGCCTCCTACATGCCCCTTATTGGGAATCAAGCCCAAAATCCAGGCATGTGCCCTGACCAGGAATTGAACCCTGACCTTCTGGTCAACCACTGAGATATACTGGCCTGACACTATAAACTTCCTGAAGGCAGGAAAGATGTCAGTCCAGGTATCCTGTACAGAACCCAGCATATAGCTTTGATTTAATGATACATACTTCACTAAACTCATTAACTAAAGAGGAATGGAGTTAGTTCTTGGAAATTTAGCATTTTAGGCTAAGAAGAGTAAAAGAGGTCATAACTATAGAATAATTTTTATAGTTTCTAAGATAAAAACATGGCTACTGATACCTCAATCGAGGAATGCTACCCTCTTAAAAAGATGGAGAATAATTTAGATACTTGAGTAACTGCTGCCATATTAAGCTTGTGATATATATATATATATATATATATATATATATATATATATATATATATATATATGGCTGGAGGTGAGGGAAAAGCAGAAACAAAGATCAGTTTATAGATTATTACAACAGACTAGCTGAAGAGTCATGGAAATCAAATAAGGTAATGATAGTGAGATTAAAAATGCAGATAAAAAAGGAGAAGAGGCTTTTGTAGAAGTTTAGTTGGTAATACTAGGTCACCTTGGTCACAAATTAGAGATGCATGTCATGAAAATAAGAGTAATCAAAGCAACTTTAAAGTTTTGTACCTAGATAACAGAAGACAGTAATGTCAATAAAAAAGAGAAAAGTAATGAGGAAACAATTTAAGGAGAAAAATACATGTTTAATCCTCACTCAAGGAGTGAAGATATTTTTCCATTGATTTTTAGAGAGAATGCAGGGTAGGGGAAAGAGAGAGAAACATCAATGTGAGACACATAGATTGGTTGCCTCCCTCTCATGTGCTGACCAGGGATGGGGACTGAACCTGCAACTAAGAAACGTGCCCTTGACCAGAATCAAACCCGCAACCTTCAGTCTGCAGGCAGATTCTCTAATCACTAAGCCAAACCAGCCAAGGCAAGGAGAAAACTTAATTGAGTTCAGGCATTTTGGACTGGGGTTGGGGGGGGGGGGGGAGTGGTAGGGTGAAAAGACAAAAATGGGAACAAAAGCATAAATGATTAAAATTCCTCTTTTTTATATGGTGATTCATATTTAAGATATTGAAACTTGAGAAAGATAATGGGTAAATGTTGACCCTAAGTACTAAGAACTGGAAAAGATGGAAGACAGTGATCTGAAATGTTATGATCGCTATATTGAACCTTGCATAAATAGCCCTTAAGCAAAATAGTTTTAGAAAAAAGAATAATGCCATTTTCTTGGGTTGAACTTCATTATATCTGAATGTTGCAGTATTGACATTCTGCTGTAAAACTAAAAGAACCATGACCTATGTAATAAGAAATTCTTTCCTTAAAAAAGAAAAATAAGTTATATTCTATTTTGTAGGAGAAGGTATAAAGAAAACCAAATTAATTTTAAAGTCATCAAAATGAAACCCAGGGTACCTGAGTTGCCGGGCTTATGTTATAATGTAAAAACACACTTAAAATCAAATAATGTTGAAGTTCCTATGGACGTAATTTATTCAAGTAATTTGAAGATGCACCCAAAAACATGATTTTTCTGGGAGTGATGAATCATGTAAATTAGTTATCCTAGAGATTATACCTGTAATGCAGTGCATCTTAGCTTCCCAAGCATTACTAAGCTCCCAACTCAACTGTCTCTATGGAGTCTCAGGAAGAGCCTTTTGATGTAGAATGATCTGTTTTTGTCTGGGATAGCCTCCTTCCTATGGTTCACTCCTCAACAATATCATTCTCCAGAGGAAGTTAATGTAACAAAAACATCATTTGTATTTACTTTTGTTCAATCTTAGGTGTTTTGGCAAATAACAAATCAATGTTGTGTGTATGGTATTATTACACATTTTAAATAGCCTTGGATATCCAATGTTGTAGCTTGAAGTAGACTATTTTCATCTAATATATTACATTTACTTAGTTTAGAAAATTTGCTCGATACTAATCACTTCCAGGTAAATGGACAAAACCGTAGCCTAGATAAAATTTGCTTTTCTAAATTTTTTGCATTTCTTAGTGTCCTCCGAACTCCAAGAATAATTTATCTTTATATTACATATCACTTGCCTATGTCCTTACTGTTTGAGGACCTTTAAATATGCTTAGCAGGCCCTGGACCCCCAAACTGCAAATAAATCTATATCATGTGTTTGAAAGGGTGGTGGCACTTTTACCCAGAATTATTTCAGGTCTCATTCTCTTTTGCCTCTGCCAATAATCTCCTTTCGTTTTGCCAGACTTGCTTCAACGCTAACAGTCTTTATAAGAATATTCTCACTTTGGTGAGACCCTTGTCTGAGATTGTTTCTAGATGTGCTTCTATTTAGTGAATATTCAGAGCAAAAACATTCTGAGAGTTTCTAATCTTTTTTTTTTTTTTTACTTTATGAAAAAATCAACTTTATATTTAATTGTCTTTATTAAGTATGCCTTGCACATGTCAAGAAATTTAGATACATATAGTTGTCCCTCAGTAGCCCTGAAGAAATGATTCCAGGACCCCCATACATACCAGAACCTGCAGATGCTCAAGTCACCTATATAAAGTGATACAGTAACTGCATATAACCTACACACATCCTTCTATATAATTTAAGTTTATACACATTTTAAAGAAATTCTATTATAACTATGTTTATCAACTATCAAGAGTTAGCTTTATTTTCCCAATTTATATTAATGAAGTTGAAATCTGATTTTAGTCAGTATTATTCACATTTTGCATATAAATTTCAGCCGACAGTCTACAGTTAAGGATTCTCAAATCTTCTTTCCCTTTTTAAGCAAATCCCTATAGCAAAAGAAAGCAAGAATTATTAGTAGTTAATCCTTCCTAGTGTTTGTGTGTGCATGAGAGATTAGTGTAAAAAATGGTTACTGCTGTGTTAACTTTTATTACTCCAGCTGTTAACCAGATGTTCAAAACAAGTAAATCGCCCCAAAATATTTTTCTAAATTCTTCTTAATCTGTTAAATTATGCAAATGCTAGAATATTTTTAATCATCTACCTAAAGTCCTGGTACAAAATTAGCATGATATAAGAATCCTGGAGTATGTAATTCAAATGCAATGCCTTTACAATGATACAATATAAAAATAATTAGTATTTGGGGTTAATGGGATACATTTCTGATGTAATAAAACTGTAATGCATATAAAAATCAAGAAACAGACTAAATATATATTTATTGGGGAATATGTTTTCATAGCACATATAAATGTAAAAAAGTGTTCAAGAAAATATACAATAAATGAAGAGAAAATGAAAATAACCTTAAATGTTCAGATGACTATTCTTTAGTTATCTTTTTCTTTTTTTTTCTTTTTTAATATATTTTATTGATTTTTTTTGCCCCCCTCCCTCCCTCCCACACATCCCCTCCCTCCCCAGAGTTTTGTGTCCATTGGTTGTACTTATATGCATGTATAAAAGTCCTTCAGTTGATCTATTATCTCCCCCAGATCTTCCTCCCCTCCCCGCTGTAATTTGACAGTCTACTTGTTGATATACTGTCTCTATATCTATCTTTTGGTTCATCAGTTTATAATGCTCTTTATTATCCACAAATGAGTGAGGTCATGTGGTGTTTCTCTTTCATTGATTGGCTTATTTCACTCAGCATGATGTTCGCCAATTCCATCCAGGTTGCTGCAAATGATGAGAATTCCTTCTTTTTTATGGCAGCATAGTATTCCATTGTGTAGATGTACCATGGTTTTTTGATCCAATCATCTGCTGACGGGCACCTAGGCTGTTTCCAAATTCTGGCTATTGTAGATTGTGCTGCTATGAACATAGGGGTGCATATATCCTTTCTGATTGGTGTTTCTAGTTTCTTGGGATATATTCCTAGAAGTGGGATTACTGGGTCAAATGGGAGCTCCATTTTCAGTTTTTTGAGGAAACTCCACACTGTTCTCCACAGTGGTTGCACCAGTCTGCATTCCCACCAGCAGTGCACGAGGGTTCCTTTTTCTCCGCAACCTCGCCAACACTTGTCGTTTGTTGATTTGTTGATGTTGGCCATTCTGACAGGTGTGAGATGGTACCGCATTGTTGTTTTGATTTGCATCTCTTGGACAATTAGTGACTTTGAGCATGTATTCATGTGCCTTTTGGCCTTCCTTCTGTCTTCTTTTGAAAATGTTCTATTTAGGTCCATTGCCCATTTTTTAATTGGATTATTTATCTTCCTTTTATTTAGTTGTATAAGCTGTTTGTAGATGTTGAAGATTAAACCTTTATCAGTGGTATCATTTGCAAATATGTTCTCCCACATTGTGGGCTTTCTTGTTGTTTTGTTGATGGTTTCTTTTGTTGTAAAAAAGCTTTTTATTTTGATGTAGTCCCATTTGTTTATTTTCTCTTTAGCTTCCATTGCCCTAGGGGCAGTATCAGTGAAGAAGTTCTTTTGGCATACATCTGAGATTTTGCTGCCTGTGGATGCTTCTAGTATTTTTATGGTTTCCCGTCTGATGTTTAAGTCCTGCATCCATTTTGAGTTTATTTTTGTGAATGGTGTAAGTTGGTGATCTAGTTTCATTCTTTTGCATGTGTCTGTCCAATTTTCCCAACACCATTTATTGAAGAAACTGTCTTGACTCCATTGTATATTCGTGCCTCCTTTGTCAAATATTAATTGAGCATAGTGATTTGGGTTGATATCTGGGTTCTCAATTCTATTCCATTGATCTATATGTCTGTTCTTGTGCCAGTACCAGGCTGTCTTGAGAACAGTGGCTTTGTAATATAGTTTGAAGTCTGATATTGAGATCCCTCCTGCTTTACTCTTCTTTCTCAGGATTGCTGTGGCTATTCGGGGTCTTTTATTGTTTCAAATGAACTTTTGGAGAGTTCTTTCTAGGTCGGTGAAATATGTCGTTGGTATTTTAATGGGGAGTGCATTGAACCTATAGATTGCTTTAGGAAGTATGGACATTTTGATGATGTTGATCCTACCAATCCATGAACATGGTATGTTCTTCCATCTCCTTACACCTTCCTCTATCTCTTTTTTCAGTGTCGTGTAGTTTTCCGCATATAGGTCCTTTACTTCCTTAGTTAAATTTATTCCTAGGTATCTTAATTTTTTTGGTGCGATGGTAAATGGAATTGCTTTTTTAGTTTGTTTCTTCAGTTTCTCTGTTGGTGTATAGAAAAGCCATGGATTTCTTGGCATTAATTTTGTATCCTGCTACATTGCCAAATTCATTTATTAAGTCAATTAGTTTTTTAATGGAGTCTTTTGGGTTTTTTATGTACAATATCATGTCATCTGCAAATAAGGATAACTTTACTTCTTCTTTTCCAATTTGGATGCCTTTTATTTCTTCCTCTTGTCTAATTGCAATGGCTAGTACTTCCAGTACTATGTCAAACAGGAGTGGTGAGAGTGGGCATCCCTGTCTTGTTCCTGTTCTTAGAGGGAATGGTTTTAGTTTTTGCCCATTGAGTATAATGTTGGCTGTGGGTTTATCATATATAGCTTTTATTATGTTGAGGTATGATCCTTGTACTCCCACCTTGTTAAGAGTTTTTATCAGAAAAGGGTGTTGGATTTTATTGAATGCTTTTTCTGCATCAATTGATATGACTATATGATTTTTATCTTTCAATTTGTTTATGTGATGTATCACGTTTATTGATTTGCGGATATTGTACCATCCTTGCATTCCTGGAATAAATTCTACTTGGTCGTGGTGTATGATCTTTGTGATGTTCTTCTGGAGTCGATTTGCTAGAATTTTGTTGAGGATTTTGGCATCTATGTTCATGAGGGATATTGGCCTGTAATTCTCTTTCATTGAGTTGTCTTTATCTGGTTTTGGTATTAGGGTGATGCTGGCTTCATAGAAGGAGTTTGGAAGTGTTCCTTCCTCTTGGATTTTTTGGAATAGTCTGAGGAGGATAGGTTTTAGTTCTTCCTTGAATGTTTGGTAAAACTCTCCTGTGAAGCCATCTGGCCCTGGGCTTTTGTTTGCTGGAAGCTCTTTGATGACTGTTTCAATTTCTTCCCAAGTCACTGGTTTATTGAGATTTTTAGATTCTTCCTGATTGAGTTTTGGAAGATTATATTTTTCTAGGAATATGTCCATTTCCTCCAGGATGTTCAGTTTTTTGGAGTAGAGTTGTTCATAGTATTTTGTAACAATCCGTTGTATTTCGGTGGGGTCTGTTGTTATTTCACCTCTTTCATTTCTGATTTTGTTTATTTGGGTCCTCTCTGTTTGTTTCTTGGTTAGTCTGGCTAGAGATCCATCTATCTTGTTTATCCTTTCAAAGAACCAGCTCTTGGTTTTGTTGATCTTATATATTGTTTCTTTGGTCTCTATGTCGTTTATCTGTGCTCTGATTTTTGTTATTTCCTTCCTTCTACTTACACTGGGCTTTTCTTGTTGCTCTTTTTCTAACTCTTTGAGTTGTAGAGTTAGATCATTTGTTACACTTTTTTCTAGTTTTTTGCAATAGGCTTGTAAGGATATGAACTTCCCTCTCAAAACTGTTTTTGCTGTGTCCCATAGATTTTGGATTGTTGTGTTTTCATTGTCATTTGTTTCCAGGATGTTTTTAATTTCTTCCTTGATTTCTCTGGTCACTCAGTCCTTGTTTAATAGTATGCTGTTTAGTCTCCATGTGTTTTATTTCTTTGGATTATTTTTATTGTAGTTAATTTCCAGTTTTATGCTATTATGGTCTGAGAAGATGCTTGATATGATTTCTATCTTCTTGAATTTGAAGAGACTTTGCCTATGTCCCAAAATGTGGTCTATCTTTGAGAATGTCCCATGTACATTTGAGAAGAATGTATATTCTGTGGCTTTGGGGTAGAATGTTCTGAAGATGTCAATTAATTCCATCTGGTCTAGTGAGTCATTTAGGATTGATATTTTTTTGCTGATTTTTTGTTTAGATGATTTGTCGAAGGGTGACAGTGGGGTATTAAAATCTCCTACTATGATTGTATTGCTGTTAATCTCTCCCTTAATGTCCTCCAGCAGTTTTTTTTATGTATTTGGGTGCTCCCGTATTGGGTGCATATATATTTGCCAGGGTTATTTCTTCTTGTTTGATTGCTCCCTTTAGTATTATGAAGTGGCCTTCATTGTCTCTTGTTATGTCCTTAACTCTGAGATCTAATTTGTCAGATATAAGTATTGCTACCCCAGCTTTCTTTTCATTTCCATTTGCCTGGAAAACCTTTTTCCATCCCTTCACCCTCAGTCTGTGTGCATCTCTTTCTGAGGTGGGTTTCTTGTAGACAACAGATGTATGGGTCTTGTTTTCTTATCCAATCTGTTACCCTATGTCTTTTGATTGGAGCATTTAAACCATTTACATTTAATGTTATTAATGATAGGTACTCATTTGATGCCATTTTTATTCTATACCGCTGTGTTCCTTCTTCGCTTCCTATTTCTTTATTTTTACAGTAGACCCTTTAGCATTTCTTGCATTGCTGGTTTGGTGGAGATAAATTCCTTTAGTCTTTTTTTGTCTGAGAAGCTCCTGATTTCCCCTTCAATTTTGATTGATAGTCTTGCTGGGTACAGTATTCTTGGATTCAGACCCTTTCTTTGCATGACTTTGTATATTTCATCCCATTCCCTTCTGGCCTGATAAGTTTCTGTTGAGAAATCAGTTGTTAGTCTGATGGGGGTTCCTTTATATGTAACTTTCTGTCTCTCTCTGGCTGCTTTTAAGATTCTAACTTTGTCAATGTTGTTTGCCAATTTAATTATAATATGTCTTGGCGTCGGTCTTCTGGGATCCATTTTGCTTGGGACTCTGCGAGCATCTTGGATTTGTGTGGGTTTTTTCTTCTCTATCTCAGGAAAATTTTCTGTCATTATTTCTTGAAATACGTTTTCCATATCTACCTCGGTTTTCTTTCCTTCTGGAACCCCTATTATTCGAATATTGTTTTGTTTTGCATTGTCCCAAAGCTCCCGTAGGCTCTCCTCCTGCTTTTTAATTTTTTTTCTAGAAGCTGCTCTAATTGGGTATTTTTTTCCATCTTGTCTTCTAGCTCACTGATGCAATCCTCTGCTTCTTCTAGTCTGCTCTTGATGCTTTCTATTGAGTTCTTCATAGTAGCGATGTCATTTTTCATTTCATCTTGAGTCATCTTCATTTTTTCTTGGTTTTTTTTCATTTCCTCTTGGGTCTTACTCATATTGTCAAATTTGTCTTCCATTCTTTTTAGCCATCTTAAGATCGTTACTCTGAATTCTTGCTCTGGTAGGTTGCTTGCCTCTATATCGTTTACTTCCTTTTCTGGTGAAGCCTGCTTTTCTTTCACATGCGGGCTGTTTTTTGGTCTCCCCATGATCTAGGACACATGTGTCAAACACAAGGCCCGCGGGCCAAATCCATCCCGCCAGGCCTTGCAATGTGGCCCGCACCGCGCTGTCATCACTGCACTCCGCTGCGTTTCCATCACAATGACAGTTTATGACTGTTCAGTAAACCATTCGGCCCGCGATTTAGGCTGGATTTTAGATTTTGGCCCCTTCTCTGATTGAGTTCGACACCCCTAATCTAGGATGTCTGGTTGTGTAGTTCTCTCTCTCCTGCTTTGATTTAAAGGCACAAAATACAACACAACCAGGTACAACACACAAGGCACTGAATAGAAATGTGTTTGCGATATTAATAATCACCAATAAGGGTGACTAGAACCCAGCTAACAAAAACATACAATCAAAGAAAAAGCATAGGCAAATCAATCTTATAAAAGAAAAGCATACAACTTCAGTAAAGTTAACATTCAACATACAACTTCAAAGAGTTAGAGAGAAAGACTGTTTTGTTTCTTTTTGTTTTGTTTTGTTTTTAGGACAACTGCGAGGGAGGTGTGAATGGGTTTGGAGCAGGTAGTTGGAAATTAGATATATACAAGTAGGGTGAAATTTTAGGAGGGGGTAGACAGAAGGAATGGGGGAAATCTAGAGCAGGAAAGGGTTAAGATAAACAGGGTATCAAAGGAAAAGATTGGAAAGAGGGTGAAGGCATAAAGGTAGGGTTGAGATAGAATAAAGCGTTGGAGAAAGAAGGATAGATAAAGACTGTAGAACAGTAATCCTGAAATTAAAAAAAAATAATATATATATATATATATATATATATATATATAATCAAATGAAATAAAAATAATAAAAATAAACAAAAGAAAAGATGAAAAAGGTAAATTAGTAGTAGTAATAATGTTGATTACATATACAATGTAATAATTATCAAGATAAATTCAAGTGAGAAAAAAGAAAAAAAATAGTTTCTTGAGTAAACGTTGCAAATAATGAAAACAAAAATAAAAAACAAAAATTTAAAAATTAAAAAAAATAATAATAAAATTTTAAAAATTTAATTAAAATTTTCAGTAATGAAGGTCATTCGCTTCCTCTATTGTTATGATCCAGTCCTGATTTTTAGGCAGGTTTTGCTTTGTTTTTATTACACTAGAGTCAATTTGTGAATTAGCCTCTGGGGGCAGTGTTTCTAGGTTGACTTCCAGACTCTAGACTAGAGCCTCTCCAGCTTTTTTTTTTTTTTTTTTTGTCCTCTCTGAAGCTGGAACTAAGGAGTGGGGGAGGGGGCAGGTCCGAGCAACTGGAATCTCCCGCAACTCTCCGATATCCCTCCAAGCCAGATCCAAATGTGTTGCTCTTTAGATATCTCCCCTGTTAGGAGCCCCATCCACTTTCACGGGTGACAACCGCCCAACAGCGGGGGCTTCTACTTGTAATCACCACCCTTGTCCTCCAGCTTCCGCGAGCTTGCTCTGTGCGCGCAGGCTTTTTGTTCCCTCTCCCCGCGAAATCTGACCTTTTCACTGAGCAGTGGGGCAATCCTGTGAGGGCAGGTGTTCGCACCGCCTGGGATCCGCGTTCTGGGGGTCACAGATGCTTGGTGGTCCCTGCGGCTGTGGATATTCAGGCCTCTGACACGATCCTATCTTCCTCTCAAGATGGCGAGGTTTCCCAATCCAAGCAGGTAGGTAGCTCCGGGCAGAGACTCAGCCCTCATGGCTGCTTCCCTGTGAGGGGCACCTCTGTCAGCAGGCCCCCAGCAGTTTCTTCTGGTGTTCACTGTCTCCCAGCTTGCCCATAAACACTCATAGCACAAGACCCTCAGTTGCTCTCTCTTTCTGCTTCGGGAGACGAGTTTCTAATCTTACCTCACTATGCTGACATTATAGCTAATACAGATACTAACTGTGAGATTCCAATAATCTCATGCAAACCCTTTATCATAATTTATAAATTCTGAGCACTATGTAATTGTATGTTAATAATTGCCACAATTTTCATGGTAACCCCCTGAAGCAAGCTATTGCAGGGCATTTTGTCACTGCACCTGAAAGATATCTTTGGACATGAAGAATATGAAGTGCTTTGTAAGAAACAGTACAAATAGAGAATTAAGAAGAGACTGGCAAAATGTTATTTTCATCACTGTGCTTCTACACTTCATAAAGCAGAAAATGAAAGGTTAGGCAAGTCATTAATTTTTGTACAGATTGCTTTTTCATGTTGGCATATACTGCACAGCAGCATAGTGTCAACTGCTCCATTTATTCCCCCTTGGTAGGTAAATTGGTAAGTTTACAAATCTTCTCGCAATATTTTTGCTGATTCATAAACAAAAAAGTGATCACCAAAATTACCAAATTCATCTCTTTAGATCCAACACTCAGAAACAGTTTATAGACCTAAACTAAATATGAAAAGTTCTTGAAGAAAGTCATAGTTTTTCAATATAATTTGAGCAACTGAAGGAGGCATTGTAATGAAAGTCATCTTTCAACCTTGCCACCTCTTACTAATTCCCTTGGACACAATAATAAGTGACATTAGTTTACATAGTCAGGTATAAAAGCCTCTACTATATAGGCAAGATGAAACTACCCCTGTGTCCTAAATATGGCCTCACCTGCATTATACAATCAGGGAACATGCTGATGATAGCAGCCAAAGAACAGTATTTCTTACGTGGGAAATCACCATTGACCAACTTCTGCCCCCAGAAGACATATCATAACTAGATTGAGTCATAAAAAATCTTAATATATAATACCAAAAACTTCTAGTCACCTTATAAAGCTTGATGAAAATGCCATCCCAAAAATATTTTTAATTAGTTCTTATGTCAATAGTAAATTCAGCTGAGCTAACCTGGCAGCAGGAACCAAGGTAAAAAATTCTCAGAAACAGGGTCTCCAGAGTATAAGTACTTAAAAATATGTTAGTGTTGTTTTTTGTTGTTGTTTACACAAAAAATAAAAAATAAGTAAGTTATAATATAATTCCCAGGTAAAAGAATACTTTTTACAGTTTAATAATAGTTCTGAGTTCTGAAATTAAGCACAGCAGGAAATGAGAGTTATGGATTTCAAAAGACATTCCACACTCTTTTTTAAGCTTCAGGTGGCATATTTCTGTAGAATGTTCAACACTATTGTATAACTATAAACACAGCATGAACACAATATAGAAACTTTATAGCATGCAAATAGGTGCACTGAAAGTTAAAAAAAAAAATCTGTATGTCCCTGGAATTTTCTCTTGTTTTTTTTCATTAAGAATTTTAATGTAAAGATTCTGATTGAGTACTATAAACTGTAGTGGTAGGGATCTAGTAATGGTGCTGTATAAATGATACATTCCATTAAGAAAGAGTTTATAACCACTTTATAAGTGCCAGCTAATGTTTAAGGTGCTAATAATTTAGCATGAATAAAACAAAATAAAATGCATGTCCTAATTGAGAAAGGTAGGAAATAAGTTACAAAAGATACCTGTACATAAAATAATTTTCATTACTATGGAGAAAAATAAATCATGAAAAGGGAGGAGTATTGAGGACAGTAGGTTGCAGTTTTAAATAAAGTTTCCAGAGAATAGTTTACTGGAGTGATGAGCCAAACAAGGATTAAAGGTCTTTTAGATGGCTGGGAAAGATAATGACAAGTCCAAAACCTTGAGGGAGGACCAAGACTTGTGTGATTAAGAAGAATAACAATGAAAATTTATGGGAATGAGCAAGGGTAACTATAATAATAAAAGTGCAATATGCAAGTCAACTGAACAGCCAAACAGTGAAACAAAATCCAGATGACCTTCTGGACAAAGCCAGGGCTACGAAGACCTACTCTGGCATGAATTTTGTGCATCAGGCCTCTAGTGGAGAGAATAAAAGATGAGGTCTTGCAAGGCATTTCGTAGATGTTGACTTTTACTCTGAGTGAAATTATAATGAGAGGTGTGGTTTGATTGATGTTTTTAAAGGCATCAGGTAGGCAGGCAGGCCAGCAGTTAGGAGCCAGGGATCCCTGTGGGGTTGGGCCTAAACCAGCAGTCAGACATCCCAGATTGTGAGAGTGTGCAGGCCAGGCTGAGGGTTCCCCTCACCCCCCATTTCATGCACCAGGCCTATAGTGGTTACTATAACTATTATACAATTATTGATGTTAAGTGATGAGACATCCAGGTAAATATATAAATTTGGCTGTCATAAGAATGAAGATGATTTTTAAAGCCAGGAATCTGGGTGAAATTATAAAGATTTGCAAGTGGGGAAAAATAGAAAGGGCATTGGAACTGAACACGTGGAGCACATCAACATTCAGAGTTTGGAGAAAAGAGAAGGGACAAGGGGGAAGAAAAAAACAAAACCTGAAAAAGATTAGTAGATTAGTAGTGAGGTATGAGAAGGCAAATTATAAGCATGGATTGAGTGTTTATGGGTAGGGGAACAAAATATATCAATTCTGTCTCAAAATGTTGATAGGTCAGTAAGAGGGTAATTGGATTTAACACTATATACATCATTAGTGAACTTTACAATAACAATTTCAATGGAGTTTTGTGAAGGTGAGTTGGTTCAGACTAAAATAAGCAGAGGAACAAGGGTCAGCAAATATACATAATTTTAAAAGAAAGAAAGAAAAGAAAGAAAGAAAGAAAAAAAGAAAGGAAGGAAGGAAGGAAGGAAGGAAGGAAGGAAGGAAGGAAGGAAGGAAGGAAGGAAAGAAGGAAGGAAGGAAAGGAAAAAGAGGAAAGGAAAGAAAGTTCTGTTATACAGACCATCAGAGAAATGAGTCACTAGAAGTAAGTATATGGGATCAACAAAAAGTTTTATTTTAATATGGGGAAATACAATAACAAAGCATTATTAATAAGTCAGCTAGTCAGAAATATCTGATAATATATTCTAATAAATGATACACTTTTCTTCTATAATAGTAGCCTGGCCCACTAAGCCATCAATTGCTAATAAAGAAGAAAACTTGGAACAATTTTTGACAATATTAATTTGAGAGCAAAAAGGATCCATCGCTATGCCTTGTCATTTTTCATTTAGTCTACTCATTTTTCCATCGTTGTTGATCATCATTTTGCCAAAAAATTTTCCACTATTTTAATTATCATCATGAGCAGCTTGACTGATGAGGATACTTCAAATTCTTCCCAAATATTTGATAAACTCATAAAGGCAGAGTTCTGATAGAGGACGCTTCTGTCAGATTACCGTTCATGGGAAAGGAGGAGTAGCTTTTAGGAGCTAGATGTTACTGAGGAAATCCAGGATTAGGGGCACAGGTTACCTTCAGTGAATGAGAAACAATCCCAGGGGAACAGTACAATTATGTGGGAAGTTTTAAAATACTGATACACTGGATTCATCCTCAGAAACTATGAGGTTTACTTGGTCTTGAAGGGTATCCAGGAATCTGAATTAACAGCTCTCTAGGAGATTCTAATGAAGAGTGTTAAAGAACCATTATTCTTGGCAGATACTTTTTTTTATTACATTTTTATTATTATTTAAAGTATTACAAATAGTAGTACATATGTCTTCTTTTTCACCCCGTTGATTTCTACTCAGCCTCCCTCACCCCCTAGTGTCTGCGTCCATTGGTTATGCTTACATGCATACATACAAGAACTTTGGTTGATCACTTACCCCCACCTCCCAACCCTCCCCTGTCTTCCTGCTTAAGTTTGACAGTCTGTTCAATGTTTCTTTGGCATATACTTTTGATAGTCATTTCTAAGTTCTAAGGGTTTAGTGATGGCAGTGAATCAAGGAACAACAAAAATTACCTTCTACTCTCCTCAGGAGGCTGTATGGTATGGTCGAGTTCCTGCTTAAGTAAAAGTATTATATGAATCCACTTCAAACAAGCCTTTGAGAACTGTTCTGAACAATGTTGCTCCTTACTGCTCTTCAGTTCTTCAAAAACCTCTCTTAAAGGTATGAGCCAAGGTATAAACTTAGACTGTGTAAAAACATTCACCCATACTAGTGATAGAAAGTAATTTTTATTTAACCACCAGTTTGAACAGAAGGCAGAGCATGGAAGTAAGGCATCCTTGGGATGCTCTGGCCTGGTGTATAGATGGCATGCTTACCTTCCTGATGCTGTCTTTCTTTTCTTGTATGACATTAACTTGTTCTTCACTCCCTTTAGCCTATTATTTTCTATTTCTCTCTGTGTTTTTTTTTTTTCTTTCTTTCTGCATTTCTATCTTTTTTTTACATTTCTCTTCATTCCCTGGTATTTTCTTTCACTTTTTCTTATTATTGTGGGCAATAGGTGGAACAGAAGAATGGAAGAGAAGATAGAGTCTAGGAATGCAATATCTTGAAAGGTCCTTATAATCATTTGGAAAGCATTTCATAAAAAAAGGGAGATGTACGTATCAGACCAATAAAGCACAGGAAATAAGTTCCAATGCTATTGCATCATTTACTAAAAATGAACAAATTCTAAAGTGGAAAATCACATATGCCACATATTTATAAACATTTAAAATGCAGAATCTATTTATTCAACAGAGATTATTGCTTGGCATTACTGGAAAAAAAAATTGAAATAATGCCAGCAGAATTCTCCTGGAAGAGTAATTTGCAGTGTATTCACAGTCAGGCTTTAGACCCAGTGCATATGTCAACAAAATTCAAAAGAAATTATTTGAGACTGTAGATAAAAAAGCATGCATTATCATGTACAGTGCCTAATTCTCAGTCCTATGCACATATTAACTTAGTACTTACTAAATGTTGGTAAATAAATGAAATTCTAAAAAAAAATAATTCTTAAAGAATTCAGATAAAAACATTTTTAAAAATCCTTTCTTACTTTTGACATTATCATATGTCTATGATAAATCAGACTTCTTTCAGAACCTATTGAGACATTAGACAAAAATATACTATAATTTGAAGTTTTATTTAATTCATTAAAATTACTATAGATACCACTGATATAGGATGAATCCAAACTATTGAAGATGGGAAAAAAAAATAGGCAGCTGAATTCCACAAAGAAAATTGTCTTTATGATTCCAATCCAGTTAGTCACTTTATATTTTACCCACACTATTTGGAAGTTAAAGTAACATTGTGAAAAGAATCATAGCTAATCAACTGTGAATTACAAAATATTAGTCCTTTTTTATATTTATAATAACTTGGTCAATATTTTAATGGTAAATTTACTTTCACAATTTGGGTCTCCCTACATAAAAAATATTAAATATTTTAGGCCAGTTGAATGTTAGCCTTAATTGAGATGGCTTGTAACCATACTATATGAATGTAATGTTACTTTAATGTCTAACACAAAATTATTTAATATCTAATAATAAAGGATTCACATATTTTGTACACATTCATTTACTTGTTCTCAATGACTATTTATTTGTTTAAATATTTGTATCTGTGGAATAGTATGAGTTTCTTGAGACTAGAGCTTCATCAAATCTTAATCTCCAGTAAGTAGCACAGTGACCATACATAGAAGACATTTGATGATTATACATGATCAGATTTCTTAGATGCTTAGCAACTAAGACTATACTATTTTAAATTTTACTTTGTAAATATGAACTATCAAAATGCCCTGTTCATTAATTATTCTCCTCAGTAGTAATCCTAGAGCAAGGTTTCCATCTCTGGTCCACAAGATTTATATAGTCATAGAATGTTTCTGGTCTTTTCATTTTACCTGAAGAGTACTTTAAGAACTAATTAGGTAAGTGATATGGCTACAGTGGTAGCAGTTGAGAAGTATAGCCTCTATTGTTTTATACTAGGACCACTTCACAGATAAATTTCACAACATAAATCTTGAACACATTTGAGTTTATGAGTGTTACCTCCTGTATTGCAGAATTTTAGAATTGAAAAAGCCACAGTAAGACTAGATTCTAAAACATGTCTATGTGATTATGTAATAATTTGTGATATATACAGATAGCCCTCTGTGTTCTCAGGTTTTGCATCAGCCACAAACTGAACATATTTGGGAGAGGGACAACTTATTGCTAATAAGTACTATATGAAGTTAGGTCTAGGGTGGTTGCATCAGTACTGAACATGTTCATGTTTGATTTTCTTGTTATTATCCCCTGAACAACAGAATATAACTATTTACATGGCATTTACATTATATTAGGTATTATAACTAATCTAGAGATGAGTATATAGTAGGATGTGTGTAGGTTATATGTCAACACTATACCATTTTTATGGGACTTGAGCATCCTTGGATTTTGGTTTCCATGGGGGTCCTGGAATCAATTCCTCATGAATATGGAGGGATGACGATATTACTTTTTTAGTAAAACATTGCATTTATTATTTTTATTGCACTGTAACAAATTACCACTAATGTAGTAGCATTAAAACAAAACATGTTTTGTATGTTTCTGTGTGCTAGGAGTCCAGGCACAGATTGACTGGGTCCTCTGACAATCTAGATATCACAGGGCTGGAATCTAGATATCACCTGGGTTACATTCCTTCCTGGAGTCTTAAGTCTTCTGCAAGCTAACATGAGTGTTGTCAGAATTCAGTTCCTTGAAGTTGTTGGGCTGATGTCATGCTTTGCTCTCAGGTCTTTACAGGCCATACTGTTTCTTGCTCTGTGACCCTCTCATAGGTTCTCCCATAACACAATGCTTTTCTTCAAGGCCAGCAAGAAAATCTCTTTCTTCAAGAAGGACCTTCATGTGTTTTTTTTTAAGGAATGATTGTCAAGCCCACCCACATCATCTTCCTTTTGATTAACTCAAAATCCATTGATCTGGGACCTTAATTACCTGAAAAATCCCTCACCTTTGCCACATACCATAACCTAATTATAGAGGTGACATATCATCATACTCAGAGGTCACACCCACACTCACAAAGAGGCCAGAAGTTTTGGAGACAATCTTAGAATCATATCTACCACAAGATAGATATCTTTTAGATAACCTTGTTTTCTAGGATATAAAATTATATTAGCATATATATGAATGCTTGCATAGTAATATAGTACACAAAATATAAAGTATGCATAGGGTTAGTTTAAATGTTACATATATTTTTACATGCATACATGTGTAGGTACACATGTCTCTGTGTGTGTTTATGTAGGCATATATTTGTATGGACACATTTGTAGCTATATATACATATTCTTTTCCTTCTATTTCTTTTTCTCCTCTACTTACCTTTCTCTTTTTCTCCTTTCCTCCCTTTCCTCTTACCATTTTATCTCTTTATCAATTAAGTACCAAGTAGAGTTAATTTATATAAATCTCCAAAAAGCAAGAGACTTTATCGTGATTTTGAGAAATGAGGTGAGGCTGATTTTTTTTTAAATTTCATTCAAGCATTTACTGGAATACTATGGTAGACCATGTTTTTGCATGCAATAAATGAGATAGAGTTTACTTCGTACATTGGGGAGCTCTCTAGAGAAGAAAACCAGGTATTCTCTTAATAGTGCATGATTAAAGAAAAATCCACCATCTGAAAACCAATTTCCTTAACTAAATTAGAGACATTTTTAGAGAATTCACAATAAATTGAAGTAAAAGTTTGATAGAACTAATTCTTTATTTGTTTAATAAAAATCCCTGTTTTAAGAAACTGGATTAATGCAACTTTGCTCAATGTGTTTGTCTAATGGATTTTCTCAAGTTTGCAAAGCATGAGAAGATAAAATGAATAAGAAGCTGACCTGTAGAGATTTTCCTATAAAACCAGATATTTGAAAGTTTTCCTATTCCTAAGAATTCAAGAGTGGGAATTAAAAGGAAGGTTTTGTAGGGTATTTACTTTGAGATGGTAAGAAAAGCCAAAGCAGACATTATAAATGGGCCACGGAGGGTCCGAAGAGAGGAGCACCGCTCAGCAAGTTCTGGTTCAAAGGCTAGTTCTACAATTAACTAGCTCTGTCACATAAGACTAGTTCTTCCTCTTTCCACGTATGGGTCACGGATAACAACAACTTTTCTGTCCACGTCTCAGGGTTATTATATGTAACCAGTTTGACTTAATGAAAAGAGCATGAGACACATTTCAGAGAGAATTTTGTTATAGTTCTGGTTTTAGCACTTTCTAGCTCTCTGCACCAGGGCAAGTTATTTGTCTAATCTTAACCCAAATTCCTTCCTATGGAAAATAACATCTAGTGTCAGGATTATTTTAATGATAAAACAATTTATGGAAACTAAGTAGATAGTCTGTAAATTGTATCTATTATTGTCTATTGTTATTTAAATTAATAACATTAATTTAAAATATAAAGTACAATTTTTTTATAAACTAGTAATAGAAAGATCTCCCAACTATAGCAAAGAATGATTAGTGGAATTTATTCTGCATATGGAAAAAAAAATACAGTGTAGAGAATACATGTTTTCACATCTCCCACCAAGCTTATTTCTTTATTTCAGATCCAAATGTATAAGACAAGAATGACTGGGAAATAGTTAGAATTTGTTCTGTGATCTGAAAATATTCAAAATGATTCTATATATCTGAACTTTGGAATTATTTTGTTGTATAATCAGTATCCTGCATTGACTTTATTATACAATATGAGAAGTAAATACTTTGGAACATGGTTCCTCCAATGAAAAATTGCTTTTGTTTTGTGACTTATTCATTCTTTGTAGATAATTATTATTTTATATGTAAGATGACAAAAGACTTACTCATGCTGTAATATTTTATAGTAAGATGGATTTCATCTTTTGTTCAAATTTTGAAAAGAATATGCTCTGGAAAAAAACATTTAGATTTGATTATCAGAGTGATCCTCTGTTAGATAACAGAGAGCATATTAATATCCAGGTAACAAGGGGGAAGAAAATAAATTTGAATCTAAATGTTTGAGCTGAAGAGACAAGATCATTTCCATTTCATTTCCATTTCAAAGTGGTTTGCATATGTTCATTATGGGAAGTTTGGACATAAAATCCTCATGGAAAGATTCTACTGAAACTAAGTTGCTGCTGAGGATGTCTACTCTTACAATCACACTACCAGGTTTTCAATGAAAACGAATTTCAGACTAAATAATTTTAAATTTCAGTTAAGTCCTTACTAATAAGCAGGCACAAAAACAATCATCTGACCTATTCCTATCAACTTAATAGAGTACCAGTTCTCTGTTCGTTTGTTTTTTACTTAATAATCTCTTTCAGCATAAAATGTTCTCTTGCCAACAATATTTTAGAGGCACAATTCAGTTAACTGAACATTTGACACAGTCAACAAGAATATTCTAACCCAGGACTACACTGGAATCATGCTTTGAGTAATATTTTGAAAGATGGGATGTCAAAAGTTACCTTGACTCTGTTATCCATTGCAAACAAATAAATCCACACATAATTTATAGACATATTCTTTAACACTCATTAAAAAGCCACTAAATTCACAAGTGGAAATCCTCTTCTAACATCTATTTGCAAAGCCTCTGGTATTTATCAAAAAGAATGATAAATGAAATACCTACAGATGCATTTTTATGTGTTTAATGTATTCCCTATTAGGAAACTGACTGCCCCTTAAGTGAAGTTGAACTAACCCTATATAATATAAGGATAATATGCAAATTGACCCTAATGGTGGAATGACCAGAATGACCACTCGACTAGTCACTATGAGGCACAGTGACCACCTCTCAGTCCTTCCCCCTCTCAGCTTCAATCATGTGATGGCAAATGGGGGACCAAGGGTAGGTGGGGAGTGGAGGGGCATGACCAGCTGTGGGCAGCCGGGGAAGATGGCCCTGATAGCATGCCAGGCCTAGGGACCGTACCTGTGCAGGAATTTTATGTGCTGGGCCTCTAGTATATATATAATACCCCATCTCTCATGCTGAAAATTTTAAAACACATTTCCATATCATAAAATTTAGATTTTTTTTAATCTCCAATCCAGACCTTTCTTATAAACTCTAGACTCACAGCATCAATTGCCTATTGAACATAATCGACAATTATAATTGGTTCTATTGCTCTCTTTAACATCCTGTAGCCTTTTATCAATATTATAGACAGAATGATCCTAGTTCCTTTGGTAGAAATTGAGAGTTGCTCAGAGTTCCGGTTAGATTTTATCATCCCTTCATTGACTTTTCACTTCCCAGGTTGTGAAAATGAACATTATCACCAAATCTGCAAGCCCTCTGATCTCTATGATCTTATCTCCTATACCCTATCCCTGCTCCCTGCACTTCAGCCTCAGTGGCCAATATAAACATGGCTTGCTCCTTCACCTCCTTCAGGAATTTTTACTAATGGCATTGTATTAGTTGCCAGTACTTGAGGAAACAAATTACCATAGAGCCTGTGGCTTAAAACAGCAGAAAGTCACTGTCTCACAGTCCTCAAGGGCACAAGTTCAGAATAAAAGGCCAAAGTCAAGGTATTATCAGAGCCTAACTCCTTCTAAAGGCTCTGGACAGAACTCTTTCCTTACTTCTTCCAGCTTCTGGTGGAAGCTAGACTTGTTGCTCCATCACTCAAGTATCTACCTCTGTGGTCAACTTGCCTGCTCTTCTGTTTATACAATCTTATCTGTTTATTCTACAAAAACACTGTTATAACATTTAGGGCCACTTAGATAATCTAGAATAAACTCCCCATATCTGGGGTGATCTTTAATCACATTAGGAGAGACTTTGCCATATAAAGCCACATTTACAGGTTCTGAGGATTAGAACCTGATGTCTTTTGGAGAAGCCATTTGTCAGCCTACCACAGTCATCTCCTCAGAGGCCTCCTGTACTATCATGATTAGAAGTACCCTTTTCGCTGGGACCGGTTTGGCTCAATGGATAGAGCATCAGCTTGGGGACTGAAAGGTCCCGGGTTCGATTCCGGTCAAGGGCATGTACCTTGGTTGTGGGCATATCCCCAGTAGGGGGTGTGCAAGAGGCAGTTCTCTCCCTTCCTCTCTGTACAAAATCAATAAAATATATTTTAAAAAAAGAAATATGTTTAAAAAAAAAAAAAGTACCCTTTTCCACAGCATTTCCTTCCCCCTTCTTTTCTTTATTTTTAATAGCATTTTTCACCTTATGGCACCCTATATACTTACTTAGTTACTTCTCACATCATATGGCTCCTTCAACTAAAATATAAGTACCATGAAGGCAAAGTTATTATCTGTTCTATCCACTGTTCTTTCCATAGCACAGTGTTGAAGAAAGCCTGCCACACAGCAAGCCTTTCATCAATATTTTGGAGTGCCAGGAGGACGAATGAAGAGGTTCAAAGTAATTCAGATGAATGGATAATGTGTTAAGGATAGCTATTTTCAACTAGTGTGCCACAGAATTTTTAAAACATGCAATACCTGACTTTTTACTCAGGGGCACAAATAAAAAATTGACAACAATAGCCATCTGATGTGAATTAATCAAAATTATAACTACTTTTTTATCATATTGGAAAAAGAAATATTTTGGGGTGTGCCATAGAGTTTTAGAAATGAGTTTATGTGTACCCTGATTTTTTTTTAAAGGCTGAAAATATCTGGTTTAATGGATTGAAAGGTGGACACCCCCCCCCAAAAAAAAAAAAAAAAAGATTTGTACATGTTCTAATCCCAGAACCAATGAATTTTACTGTGTATAGATAAACAATGAATTCTACACTATAACATATGACTAAGAGAAGGAATTTATCCTGAATGATCTAAGTGAGTCCTAAATCAATCACAAGTAACCTATAAGAGAGAGGCAGAGGATGAACTGAGAAAGACACACAGAGATAACAGGTCGAAGAAGAAGTAATGTGGCCATGGAATGATACGGCCATATGTCAAGACATGTCAGCAGCTACAAAATGCTGGAGGTAGCAAGAAACAGACTCCCCCTAACTCTTTAAGAGGAAGCATGGCCTATGGACACTGTGATTTCAGACTTCTGGCCTCCGGAACAATGACAGATTACATTCCTGTTTCTTTAGGCCACCCGTTTGTAAGTAATTTGTTACAGCAGCCACAAGAAAGTAATGCAATTGTGGGTGTTCTAATGCTTCTAATAATACACTTGCTTACTAAAAGAAGAAAAAAAATATAAACAGCTATCTGGACCTCATTTTTACCATAGGAAAGTAATTCTTTACCTTCAAATTATAGCAGGAATTATTATCTGGGTTCCTGTCACACTATGAAGAACATGAACTCTAATGTCAGAATTGCTATTTCAACTCTGTCTTCACTTCTGAGAACCTTGAGAAATCACCTAATCTTTTTTTTTTTTTCCATTTTTTTCTCATGTATAAGATAAGAATAAACCACTGCTAACTCCAAAGGTGGGCCTGAAAATTATATATACCCTTAATGTTCATTACAGCATTATTCACTGTGGCCAAAACATGGAAGCAACCAAAGTGTCCTTTAACAGATGATGGGATAAAGATATGGTACATCTATACAATGGAATACTACTCAGCTATAAGAATAAAGTACAAAATACAAATGTGTGTGTATGTGTCTGTGTGTGTGTGCATGCACACACGTGTGTGTGTATGTGTGTGTAGATATTAAACATTGCCAATGTATTTAGGACTTGAGAGTACCAAGATATTTGAGAGATTAAATATTCACTGAAGTAGCGAGTCATTTCACACAGATTTTTTTCCTCAAGGAATGTGCCAATTTGGAAGTGGCATAGAACCAAAAGGCCAAATGCCTAGTAGAAAATAGCAAGTCAGAAACCAAGTTAAACTTTTGAAAGTTTTCTGGAACAAGAGATATAAAATAGTTTGCATATAAGGACTAGAAAGGTAGACAGAACTCCTGAGATAATGGTCTTAGAGGAAAAGGAAGGAGAGAGGTGGAACCAACAATTGGTTCTACTTTTTCCCTTAAAATATCAGTCAGGTTGCCAATCATATAACAGATGAGGGGTTAACATTCAGAATTTATAAAGAACTTTATACCTTAACAAATAAACAACCTAATTAAGAAATGGCCAGCCCTAACCAATTTTGCTTCAGTCCATCTGTGGACTAAAGGGTCCCAGGTTCGATTCTGGTCAAGGGTACATGCGTGGGTTGTGCACTTGACCCCCAATGGGATCATGCAGGAAGCAGCCAATCAATGATTCTCTTCATCATTGATGTTTCTATCTTTCTCTTCCTTTCTTTCCTCTCTGAAATCAATAAAAATATTTTTTAAAAATGGTCTAAGGTCTTGAAAATATATTTCTCCAAAAAAGATATACAAATAGCCATCAAGAACACGAAAATATGTTCAACATCATTAGTTATTACTAACATGCAAATAAAAACTATAATGAGGTATTACTTCATACTCACTTGGATGGTATAATTTTAAAAAGACAGAGAATAATAAGTGATAGCATAGATATGGGGAAACTGCAACCCTCATACATTGCTGGGGAAATATAAAATGGTGCAGCCTCTCTGGAAAACAGTTTGGTGGTTCCTTAAGAAGTTAAACGGAATTACCACATGACTTAGCAATTTCACTTCTAAGTGCATATAAAAAAAAAAATTGAAAACAGGAACTCAAACAGATACTTGTATACAAATGTTCAATGCAGCATTATTCATAATAGCCAAAAGTTGGAAACAACTAGGAAGAGAAAGTAACAATGAATTGCTACGCATTCTTTTTGCTTTACTAATAGATGTGTAAGCTAATGCATGGGGACATCCAGGTGGGAATGGTTAAGTCATCCTGGAAAGTTCAGAAAGACTTCCAAGAGGATATTTAAAGCACAAAGCATGGTCTAGGCAGAAGGAAAAGCATGAACTAAGGAGAGGACTTAAGAAAAGGTCTGAAATATTTAAGCAATGGATTGGGGTTTGGTTAGCTACAGATCCCAAGGCTTTACACCGGAGTCAGGTCACCTGCAAAATGGTCCCAGAAGTCTTATGTTAATGCCCGTTGGCTATGAGTCCAATGCCCACTCAAGTTTGGGAATCACTACTTTAGGGGTTGTGTTTGGAGCCCAATACAGATGAAACATGAGAAAGGCAAGCAGAGGCCAGTTAATGAGAAGCTTATTGGGATGTCCATAAAGAGGCTGCATGTTAATCCTGATTGTTTCTGACCAAAAGTCATCATTAACTTCCAGCCCAGCTGGGCATGAGAGGTAGAAAGAAAACAAGAGGAAGAAAACAAGAGGTGAGTGTTAGCATGCTCTCCTCTTCCTCCACCAGCCAGGAGGCAGATATTTCTACCACTTGAACTATTTTCTGCTCTGGCAAGGACTTAGCACATTTGTTAGGAAATACTTCTCCAAGTAAAACATTTTGCTTCCTGCTGTGACTCACACTGCTGCTCTTTGAGTTACAAAGAAGCCTCCGCAGGTAGACAAGGTGGCTGTTTCCAGGAAGAAAAGAAAAAGCCTGTTTTAGAAATTATAGGGGAAGAACACCTTTTTCTCTCAATCTATGGAATAGGTTCTGTAAGTTAAAAATATGTTGTATAAATGTGTTCAGAAGAGACAAACTTACCTCCTACTTTTTACAGATCAATTTTGACAGAGTAAGGAAGCCATTACATATAAAAGCACAATTATAGTTAATAATGTACAAAAAGTCTTTCTTAGAGGAAGACAGTGACATTTCAACACCTATCAAGAATGCTTAACATTGCCTAAAATATATTGTGAGTTAAAATAATATTAGAATCTGCTAAAGAATTACCTGTTGCACAGAACTGCTTAATGCACGATTTTTCACCCTCAGTCTATTGACATTTTGGGCCAAATAATTCATTGTTGTGAGACCTGTCCTGTGTGTGTTGTAGTATGTTTATCAGCATCCCTGGCCTCTACCTGCTAGATGCCAGGAGCATTCTTCCCCAGTTGTGAAGACTAAACACATCTCCAGATATTCCCTGGGGAGGACAGTGACAATATCATCCCTGGTTAAGGTATAGCTTACTGAAAACATATAAAGATAAGATACTTCCTAAAATTTCAGTAATTAAGCCCCTATATATGGAATGTCCAAGTCTAACACAGATCCAACTTAGGGAGCTGATATTCACTAAATCCCACCAAATATGATGATATTAATGCATGAGTAAATGATCCTGTTCATAAACAGCCTAGATTAAAGATCAGGGAGTTAAGGCTTGAAGACAGACTTTCATAAAAAAAATTTAAAAAAAAAAAACCTTAATGATACATGCTACTGATTTCTTTCCAAGCGTTAAATTGTATACCAGTATCCTCAAGAGTTAATACTTCTCAAAACTGTAGGTGACATATTCTTTTCTTGTGCATGGAAAAATGCTATGGCCCAAAAGTCAGTATTTTATACATAATTTCTGTGCATTCTCTTCAGACTCTCACAAAGCTTATGCAGTCAGGATCTCTAAAATCCAAATATTGATGATTCATAGTATCTCCTCTAACTCATGTCACTGACCTATCTTTGCAGAATGCAGGATTCATTTTCTTTGCTATGATTATCCTTTGACATAAAGGCAAATTTGGCTAAAAACAAAAATCAAAAAAAGTCAGATCATGGACTAACCTCTAATAATTCCTCCGCCCTCTTCTATAAAACTCCTAGGGATCCCAATAAAATATTTTTTCTTCCAAATGAATTTATTGGGACAACATTAGTTAATAACATTATATAAATTTCAGGTACACAACTTCATACTAGAATAGCTGTATACTTTATTGTGTGCTCCTCACCAAAAGTGTAGTCTACTTCCACTACCTTATAACAATGCTGTTTGACTTCTATAGATTTCATTTTAATTTTTTACCTCCAAAGAGTCTTAAATCTAATACATTTATTTAAATTTGACAGTAAATACTGGCATCTTCCCAGTGTTCATATCTCCATTCTTAATTATGTTTTCAGTGACATATTGCTTGGGCAAAATTTGTAAGATTTATATATTCTATGTTTATAAAACAATTGAAGTCTCCAGTAATAATAGGATTATTAAATAAATTAGTCTGCAGCCATTTACAGCCATTTAAAATCACAGATGAGGAGAATAATTAATGGCATCTTATCTAATAAAAGAGTAATATGCAAATTGACCATACCTCCTCTATACCCACAAGCCACACCCACCAGCCAGTCAGGAGCAAGTATGCAAATTAACCCAATTAAGACGGCTTCAGCCACCGAGCAGGCAGGAGGCTCGGGTTTCCCAGGCAATAGAGGAAGCCAAGCTTCCTGCATACCCTGGCTGGCTAGGCCTCAGTTCAAAGCTACAAAGTTTCAGTTATAGAAGATAAATAAATACCAGATACCAGGGCCTCCACTTGGGTTGCCAGGGGGCGTGGCTGGCCTGCAAACTACCAAAGGCCCCTCACTCAAGATGCCCCATGCCTCAAGAGAATCCTTACCCAGATTCGGGACACCTTTCAGGGAAAACCAGCCAGCCCTATTCGTGTACCAGGCCTCTATCCTATCTAATAAAAGAGTAATATGCAAATTGACCATCATTCTAACACACAAGATGGCTGCCCCCATGTGGTCAAAGACGGCTGCCTCCATGTGATCACAAGGTGGTCACCACAAGATGGCCAGTAGGGGAGGACAGTTGGAAGGACCAGATCTGCAAAGGAGGGTGATTGTGGGTAATCAGGCCAGCAGGAGAGGGCAGTTGGAAGTGACCAGGCCTGCAAGGGAGGGAAGTTGGGGGTGATCAAGCCTGAAAAGGAGGGCAGTTAGGATGACTGGCCAGCAGAGGAGGGAAGTTGGGGTGACTGGGCCTGTAGGAAAGAGCAGTTGAGGGGGACCCAGGCCTGCAGGGGAAAGCAGTTGTGGTGGGGGGGGACAGGCTTGCAAGGCAGGGCAGTTGGGGGATATCAAGCCTGCAGGGGAGGGCAGTTAAGGGTGACCAGGCTGGCAGAGGAGGGAAGTTGGGGACGACCAGGCCTGCAGTGGAGGGCAGTTAGGAGTGATCATGCCTGCAGGGGAGGATAGTTAGGGGCAAACAGGCTGGCAGGGGAGTAGTTAGGCATCAAAAAGCCTGTCAGGAGAATGGTTAGGTCGGCAACCTTTAAGACACAAAGAGCCACTTGGACCTGTTTTCGAAGGAAAAAAAAAAACCTGGGAGCCGCAAAACCATTGCGACATTTAAAACAAATATAACACTGCATATATTGTTTCTTACCTTAATGCTATATACCGGATGGTGCAGAAAAAGGATTTTTTCACTTAACAAAAAGATCCGCATGCGGCTCCGGAGCCGCAGGTTGCCGACACCTAGGAGGTGATCAGGTTGGCAGACAAAAGCAGTTAGGGGCAATCAGGAAAGCAGGTAGGCGAGCAGTTGGGAGCCAGCAGTCCTGGATTGTGAATCAGATATCCCTCGTGGGGTCCCAGATTTAGAGGGTGCAAACTCAGCTGAGGGACACATACCCCCATGCACAAATTCTATGTACCAGGCCTCTAGTATATTTATGAAATAAAGTGGAAGTTATAAAAACAAAATAGAAACTTCTATACAGTTTGACCTTGACTTAAATATATATATATATATATATATATATATATATATATATATATGACTGAAAACATGTTTACCCATCAAATTGACAAATATTTCCATTCACATATTTATTTTAGATTTTTTTCCTCTGCTGTTCTCAAGGCCTCCATAAAGAAGGAACTTGCGTATTCAGAGCAAGACAGACCTGCTGCCCCCAGACACCTTCTTCCGCCTCTGAATTCAGGGTAAACCTCTACACCCTTCCTTGTTATTTTCAGTTCCAAGAAAGACTGGGCATCCTTCATCTCCTGCAGACTCTAATCTCCCTCTGACCCTGTCTGTCCTCCTTTATAACTAATCTCCTGAAAGTCTTTCATAACTCACTTGAGAACCCAAGCTCAGTCTTCAGTAAAAGCCCCCTTTTTCCCAGCCATGTCTGCAGACACTGATTTCACCATTTTGCTCTAGCAGGAATCTGGCTCTCTCCTGTGGACACAGTTCCCAGAAATCCACTCGAGTGGAAATTTAGTTCATCTTTTTATCCCTTGTAGCTCTCAGCTTGCAGCTGGGCTAAGTGTCCTTTTTATTCCACATTGTCACATACAAACTACTGTGCCCTCTTTCTCTCCAAAGACTTACTGTTCCCTCAAGGCAAATGCCTCCCAAGTATGCTGCCCACACACTATCCCTACTGAGCAGCATCTATGTACAGTGTTCCAAGCCATAACATTCATCAGTTCCTCGACTGAATACTGGGATCATTTATTGTGATCATTCTGTGCATAAATCCTTCTCTCTCTATCAATACCTAGACTCAGTAATGCCAGTCAAATCTAACACTCTCATATACAGTTGGAATATTGACTCAAAGTGTGATTCTGCTGTATTGGGGGGGGGGGGGGGAAATACACACACACACACACACACACACGTATAACAATGTATATATATGCATATATATGTATATGTATATGTATATATACTAGTAAAGATTGAAAATGAATTTAGGATTAGCTTTATGTGTAGGAGTTAAAAGTAGAAATCCAAAATTATCAACAAAAAAATGAATTTTAAGCAAAATAACAACCAAAAAAGTGATAAGATGCTAGACTTTACATTTATTGGACCACAAATTGAAGTGATGCAAGAATACAGTGGTGGTCAAACAGATGGTACATAGGATGTACATGAGATGGAGAAGTGAGGGAATCTCTCTTTACAGCCCAGGTGTAAAGTCTGTCCTCATGTTAATGATTTCATAATGAGAAAATTCACATGCAAATAGCATGCACTGTAATTGAGGGAGAAGTTAGTTATCTTAAGGAGGTTCCACCTTGGGAGAGAGTCTGAGTAGAACTCTGAGAAGGGTTTGATTAGGTAACAAAGGATGATTTACCAAGGGGATGATCTCAGATGGTAAATAAAAATCATTTTTGTTGATGGTGTGAGCCTAGGTATTTATTGGGCCCTGATGACCTACTGAATTACCTGTTGATGTAATCATGGTCAGTGAAAAGTTACTAAATGGTTAGCAATCCACTGTCAACTGTGTACTTTCTGCCAGGTGACAAGGACTCCATCTAAGGAGGCTTCAGTACTAGAAGACTATTGAGTTCATCCTCCTTATTACCTGGTACTGGCTAATTAGGTTTTACAAGTAACTACACAACTATTTCTATCACTGATAAAGATAAATATTAATGATAACTAGCCTTTATTGATCCCTTACTAAGTGCCAACTACCACTCTCAGTGCTTCACACGCATCACTTTCTTTCATTCTTACCACTCAGATAGGGACCGCTATTGTCTCCTTTGCTGATGACAAAACAGATGTTAAGCAACTTATCCAATCACAGTTAACAGGTAGAGAATCTGATCCCAAGAAAAAGGGCTCTAGAGCCTATGTTTTTACCCAGTAGGTGACATACTAAGTAAGAACAAGACTACCCAGAGAGGAGAGGATGAAGAGTACAGCCTCACGAACCATTTCTTTAGTGTTTGTTTGTTTTTCTTTTTCATAATAACATATTATATTTCGAGGAAAAAGTTCAATTATTTTATCATTTACTTTCCTTAATTATAGATATTTTCCCCTTCTGGCATGAAAATGGATTTTGAGTGTTGGAATTATAAGTGGCCATAGTGTAATATTTAGGCAGATGCACAGATTAAGGTTAAAAGAGATACAACATGGGTTCATTAAAAACAACAACAAAAACAGCCCCTTGTAGGAGTGGGAAGAAGAAACCAAAGCTCTCTGGGTAACTCATTCACCACAACTGGCTCTGAAGGTGTCCAAGTGGGACATCACAGGGGACTTCTCCATTCCTAATAATGGCTTCATACAGTACTACAACCCTTTCCTGGGCTCTGTGCCTTCCTCATTCTTGAGTTCATTAATTAGATCCCATATGAGGCCATTCTTGTCCACCATTGCTACTTCTATTGATATATTAAAAAAGGAAATTCTGTGAGTTTTGTTCTGACTGGTCATTATTTCCAATTATTCACAGTTTGATCTCATTTCTCAGAAACACAAAGAACCAGACACATTAGGGTAAGCATGCCTCATTTTTCTCTTTAGCTGATCCATGATCTCCAACCACCACCAAACCATACTCAAACCACAATTTGCTTATGGTTTATGCCAACCTTAAAAATTGTCAAGTCTCTTCTCCCCCGTTATTTTGATTTATTCCCTCACCAAATGGACTCTAAGATACTCTAAAGTTGATCATATATCTCCTACTACTTTCCAATCCAAAATGTAGCATAGTGTTAAGCAAGGATTTATTTAAACAAATGCATAGGTATGTATTTTTACACATATGTCTATTCCTACATACATATTTTGTTTTTTAATTTATGTTTATCTGTTTTTATTTCAGGGAGGAAGAAATCCCTCCACCTTTTTATAATATAAGATGTTCAGCAGTCACAGGATCGCAGTTGACTTTCAGACAAGAAATGAAACTGGCTGCCAGTTCCATCCCAAACACCAAGAAGCTAGGTAACTTTGAATCAGCTCCTTAGGTTCTCTCACATAGACCTTTTTTCACTTAAAAGGGCTAAGTAAAGATAATTGATGACTAAACAATTGTATTTTGTACTTAACAAGTAATTATAGAATACCAAGTTGTGCCAGGAACTATGCTAAGCATGGTGTCAGCATTCTGTGGTGATTTATAGATTGATTCCTTGACAAATGTCCCTGCATTATCTAAGATTTATTCTCATATTTGGTTGATTCCACCTTGCAATGTCTAAATTTTGCTAGATTTCAAGCACTATTCTCTAAATTTTGCTAGATTTCAAGCACTATTCTCTTTCAAGAACTATTTTCAAAATATTATATTATATGCTGTCATACATCCATGAGATATTTAAAGAAGGGTAAACATGGTTGGCGTTCAGACCTCCCAGTCATACCTTAAAACCCCACCCTGAACTTTAAAACATTTTAAAATAATTATTTTTAAAGAAGGGCTGAAGGTTTGACCATGTACTCTTCTCTCACTGCAATGCAAAATTGAGAAATAGGACGTTCCTTCACGGCTTTGGGGATAATGCCTTCCTGAAACAGAAGTTTTCAGATACACATTTAGTGCAGCCTCACAACCCAGGAGAGGTGTTTTCACCCTCCCACCAATGAAATGCGGAGGTTCTATGCTTTCTTACGCTATAGTTTCCAACAAAAGCATGGGCGAGGGCTGACAGAGTCCTCTGTGCTCAGTACCTAATTGATTGCCTATAGTCAGAAGTTTAGAGAATTTTATAATAAATGAAAGTTGCTTTATATAATATTTTTAAAATAGATTTTTAATTCTCACTTGAGAATATGTTTTGTGGGTTTTTGTTTGTTAGTTTATTTTTGAGAAAGGCAGGGGGAGAGAGAGAGAGAGAGAGAGAGAGAGCGAGAGAGAGAGAGAGAGAGAGAGAGAGAGAGAGAGAGGAACAATGATGTGAAAGAGAAATATCGATCCCTTGCCCAAGGGTCTTTAGCTGCCCAGTGACTCTGTAGAGAAATCCCTCAGGGTTACATTCTTCCAATTCCCTGGACCACTTTATGCTTATCAAGCGTTCCCTTTACCCAATGTATCTAAGTCTTATTTCATCCTCTGAATTTGTATGGCCCTATTAACTTGAATGAGTATCAATGGCTAATTATGTCTATTCTTATATGAGTTCAGCGTTTAACTTCAATCCAATAGAGTATGTCCTGGTGGGAATTTCCATGCCATGGCTTGTAGGTGAAAGAGCTGCCAGAAATTAATATGTAGTTAAATGTGGCATCAAATTCTATATAATAAAAGGGTAATAATATGCAAATTGACCTTATCAGCAGAACAGCCAGTCACTGTGACACTCACTGACCACCTGGGGGCAGATGCTCAATGCAGGAGCTGTCCCCTGGTGGTCAGTGCAGTTCCACAGGGGAAGCACAACTCAGCCAGAAACCAGCTCATGGCTGGTCAGTGTAGCAGCAGTGGCGGAAGCCTCTCCCACCTCCATAACAGTGCCAAGGATGTTGGACTAATGGTTTAAGCCTGCTTCCCTGGGGGAGTGGGCCTAAGCCATTAGTCGGACATCTCCTGAGGACTTCTGGGCTATTAGAGGGATGTCTGCTAGCTTAGGCCCAATCCCCTGGGGACCGGGCCAAAGCTGTAAGTCAGACATCCCCTGAAAGGTCCCAGACTGCGAGAAGGCACAGGCTGGGCCAAAGGACCACCCCACCCCACCCCCAGTGCTCAAATTTTCATGCACTGGGCCTCTAGTATATAGATAAGAGACATTAGGTTACTTATTAGATTACTCAGGTCACACTGCTATCCACCTGTGTGACCTGAGGAAACCATTCTCCACTCTCTGGATCTCAATTTTACCATTTTTAAATGGGGCTCTGAGCCACACAACCTCTGAGGGTCCATCTAAGCTTCCAGGATTCTTGATTTATATATAATGCCACTCATACAATGCTAAGACATGTACATATAGGACCAAGTTCATAAGGAATGCTGTCTTTAGATCTAATTAGTGAAAAGAATCTACAATTATGACATACACTTGATTAGTTTAACTAAGGCTCCATTGTATTCCATGTGCCTATTAGTTAAGATAGGATAAATCATGCTGTGTAACAAACAACCTTCAAATCTCATTACCCAAATACCACTTTATCTGCTGGTTTTGCCAATTCCACTTCAGCTGCAAGTAACTTTCCAGGACAGCTATCCTCCCAATATTGACTTAATGCTCCAAGTGCTTGAATCTTATGTCATAAGAGTATCAGCATGTGATTCCGTGAACAATGAATGAGGCAGAGGAAAAGTAGTGTAAAGAGCTGAACACCATCAATCAATGGTCCCTCATTGTTTTGAGCTCATAACCACATTTCATTTTCTAAAGGAAGTTATGTGATCACAACTAACTTCAAAGAAACAGAGAAGTGTAAACCACCCACTACTGCCTCCTATAATATGGTACGATGATTGAATGTCATCAGAAACTCAAAGCAACAGGCATAATAGGTGGGTGTGAGCATAATATCTGTTTATGTGAAAAGACAACAAATGCAAAACACAGTAACAGGGCTACAAAAGTCTGCTGGAAATCTTGCTGGAAATATACACATAGGCCTTTGGATTCATTTGGCATTCATTTAACATTTATTTTTGGATGCCTACCATGTGCCAGGTGCCAGGAATAAAGCTGTCCCCATTTAATAGATTTAATTCATTCCTGAAAACCCTTCTGCTAAATGAAAAGTCATTAAATGAAAAATATATTTCCATTAATTTTAATGGAAACAATTATGGTGCATTCCATCCCAACTCAAGATGTCTAAACAGTTTTCACAAAAAGAAAAATATATCAATTGAACAATGAAAACAAGTGTAAATGGGTAATAAATAACAATTTGAAAGCAAAATCTACAGTTTGCATATAAATGAAGAGAAAGGAGTTTGTCCTCATTGTGGAACCAAAATAAGAGCTAGCGAGAAAAGGAGATAGGAACTATTATATAAAATAGGTATGTGACATGATCATTTATTTTACCATTGGAACTAAAACAGGTTCTTTTTCATATATGTTTTTATTGATTTCAGAGAGGAATGGAGAGATAGAAATATCAATTATAAGAATCATTGATCAGCTGCCTGCTGCATGCCCGCTACTGGGGATCAAACATTGTGTGACCACCTAGTTCATAGGTTTATGCTTAACCACTGAGTCACACAGGCTGGGCCAAACCACAATAGTTTTGAGAACTGAAGTCAGTGTTGTCAACAAGCATCAACTAGAACCATTCCGGGGAAAGTGAGAAGTATGGCCACCCTACTTAAATGCAATGTTTTTTATGAATAATCATGAAATAAATGTTAAAAGTGGTCCTTCAGATTGCACCCCATAACACACACATATACCTCAATTTCAGTTTCCATGGATCAGTAATATCTACGCTGATGATAGTGAGGTAATACAAAAGAAAGACACAGGAGCAGCAATATTTCAGCCAAGCTTTCCTGATCTCCTTCTATTCCTCAGAAACATTCTAGCTAGCACACCCAATGAGTCTATCTGAGGCAGATTTCATTGCAGCTTTGAGTGGTAACCACCCCCTGCCACTGAGCCTTAAGTCCAGGCAGGCAGGTCTTGGCTATTAGAAACCCAGTTGATAATTATCTCAAACTAATCTTCATAAATGAAGACATCTATGTACAAAAACCTCAACTTAAGATAAACGTATAGGCAAAACTTGAATATAACTTGTTTATACCCTTTAAAGACTACTCTAGTAGCACTGTTACTACTCTAGTAACATTTTTAATTAGTTATTTCTTATTTATTTTTCAATATGGACTTGTTTATATATCACTTTTAGGTTTTCCCTTTATTTTTATTGCAGACACTATTCCACAATAACCATCTTTGTTCCCCTTCATCTAGTTGCACCCCTTCCTACCCCTTCCCTCTGGCAATCACCATACCGTGCTCTGTGTCCTTGGGTTATGCATATATGTTCTTTGGCTAATTTTTTCACCTTCTTTCATTCAGTCCCTTCTCCCCTCTGACAGCTGTCAGACTGTTCCATGCATTCCTGCCTCTGTTTCTACTTTGTTCATCAGTTTATTTTGTTCATTAGATTCCACATGTAAGTGAAATCATGTGGTATGTGAAATAAGCCAGTCAGAGAAAGAGAAATACCATAGGAACTACCCTGTTTCCCCGAAAATAAGACAGTCTTATATTAATTTTTTCTCCCAAAGTTGCACTAGATCTTATTTTCAGGGGATGTCTTATCTTTCGGAGGATGTCTTATTTTTGGGGAAACACGGTAGTAATCTTAAATGTCACCTGAATCCTGCCCTCCACATAAGGAGTCACTAAAGTGTTTAATTCATGAAGGTGTAATGATCCCAACTGAATCCCTTTTTTGTTACTGACAATTTGCTTGCCTGGGAACAAATTACATATTTAATCAATGTAAGGCTCAGTTTCTTTATCTGTAGAGTGAAAATAACAAGGCCTATATTTCAAAGACAATGAAAGAATTAAATGAATCAAGGTATAAAAAGTACCTGGAAATTTTTTTTAATCCATTTACTCCCTTTAAAAAATATAAAAACACCAATACAGGGATCAAAACAGAGACATAGAAGGCTCCTGAATTTTACTCCTACCACTGACACACTGAATGTACAGAAGCACACTAAATAATTTCCTCTGAGAAAAATACAGAAACTAGGTGGGTTACTCCTATATTCCAGACAACTAACAAAATTACACTTTTAGCTCTACTCAGAAACAAAGAAATAAATAAAATCAGAAATGAAATGGAAGATATAACAACTGATAACATGGAAATACTAAGGATCAAAAGAAATCACTGTGAATAATTACACACCAACAAATTAGATAACCTAGAAGAAACAGATAAATTCTTAGAAGCATCCATTTAATATACCTAATGACCCATAAAATAAATATCTTTGTTTATGAATGAGAAAACTCAGAGATGATAGAGGAGAAGGCCATAACTAAATTGTCAGCATCACAAAGTGGCAGGGCTAAGATTTGAACCTAGGCAATCTGACTAGGGTCCATATTTTTAGTCATCACACTATAATGTCTCATTTCCTGATCCTTGACACTCTTGTATTTTATTTTTTATCCCTAATTATATACCATCTCCAGTGCTTGCCCTACTGTTTTCTTTTACTTTTCCCTGACATCAGAAAACAGTGAACTAGAGGCCCTTATGGTCAAGGCAAATTTTCAAGAAAGTCATGATATGTAAGCCTTAAATCATTCTCTAGTCCAATTTTTGAGCCATCCCAGAATGTGTCAAAAAGCACCTATTACCTAGTATGCGTTTTCAAAATTGCAATGATTTTTTTCAACATATAATTTATTTCAAAAGGTAACCAATATTCTTGTTGTGATTAGTATAAAACTCAACTATAAAGTAATTATATATACCTATATTAGTTATTGAAAAAAAAATAGATTTACCCTGGATGAAGACTGGCATTTTATTATTATAACATCCATATCATGGTCCTTTCTTAAAACAAGGCATTAAGCAACTGGCAAGCACAGACCTCAGTAGTAATATAGGTTTGTTCATATTTTCCTATTGGTAAACTTTGGTATATATTTTTTAAATATATTTTATTGATTTTTTTTACAGAGAGGAAAGGAGAGGGATAGAGAGCTAGAAACATCTATGAGAAAGAAACATCGATTAGCTGCCTTCTGCACACCCCCTACTGGAGATGTACCCGCAACAGAGGTACATGCCCCTGACTGGAATTGAACCTGGGACCTTTCAGTCTGCAGGCCGACACTCTATCCATTGAGCCAAACCAGTCCTGGCAACTTTGGTATATTTTTATACATCAAGTTACAGAACATATATTTACTGAGAAGATATTTAAGAGAATTCATTTCCTCCCATTATTTTTTCTTTCCTGAAGATGATAGCTAATATCTTAAATCTGTAGCACTTTCCAGAAAAAAATGCTCTCAGGAACCCAGAAGAAAAATCAAAATTCAAATTCAATTAAAAACTAAAAATCTGGAAAAAGTGTCCTTAGCTGATAAGGGAAGAGAAAGAAAAGAAAATCAGGGAGGTGTATTCTTCCATGTTGATCAATACAGTTTTCAGCTGGTTGACAACCCGAGAAGGCAATGGCCTGCCTCCAGTGTCTGCATTCTCATCGTGCTGACCTTCGGCCAATCAATTGACTGCCACAAGGACACAGGTTCTGACAGAGACTTCAGGATGTTTACAATTCCTAGTTGTTGTTGCTGACATAAGTTCTAAGCTGTAGAGAGCAGTAAATAAAATAATTATTTAATAATTTTTAAATAATCAGAGTTTATATTTCAGGTAGCCAGAGAATGGAACAGAACTCAATGTATTGGAAAGAAATAGAAACCTTTCATTCTAATGAGTTATATTATCTGATTTACTTAAATTATTCATTTTTATAGAAGTAGTCCTCTTGATTCATAGTTGATGCTATGATATGCCACCCAAAGTGCCCCTTCAGAAGGACTTAGATCCCAGCTCCTGAGAGTACTGCCAACAAACAGCCCTAAGCCAGGACCAACTACATCATTTGCAGGGTTCAGTACAAATGAAAATGTGGGGCCTCTTGTTCAAATGTTAAGAATTTCAAGGTGTTAGCAGTAGAGAATTAAACCAAGTATGGGTCCTTTCTGAGGGTGGGGCTCTGTGAGTCTCAAGAAGAGTAGAGAAGGAAGATGGATGTATGAACAGATAGATATAAGGTGTGTGGTGGGACAGGGATGAATAAGGGAAGTTAAAAGCAAGAACAAACAAGAATCTGTGAGAATGAGCTAAGGACAACCTGAAAACTGGTCTGGTCTCTCACCTCCTCCAAGCCTCCAACATGTGGGTGACATGCAGGAGAATGTGGCACCCTTTATCATGGAGTTAAATGAGGAGATCTGGAGGATGCTGCAAGAGCTATAAACTTCGCAGTTGTGTTGAAGCAGTAAATGAGCTTACATAGCCACAACAAGGGATGAGTTGCAATAGCACCTAACCATACACGAACTTTCCAAGCACAATCATGACTGCTGCTTCACTCTCACCTACCCAATCTCATATAAATGTCTCTTGATACTAAAACCATCTCAGAATCACACAGGAGATGGAGTTTTATCTTAGATAAATTGACACAGGGCAAAGCCAATGAAGGTGGATGCTATGTAAAAAAAAAAAAAAAAAAAAAAAAAAAAAGCTAAAAGTATATATATATATATATATATATATATATATATATATATATATATAATTTTAATTTCTTGTGAAGGAAATCCAGGGACTATATTTTTCATTAAATTTGGTATGAAGCATAAAGAGTGAGCCCAGAGTAGATGCAGTCAGCTATGCGAAGCAGGTGCAGCTGGAGTAGACACATAATGGTCATTAGGTAACTAAAGAATAGAATCTCCAAAAAATGAGGAATTTGCATTCATATGCATTTTCCTAAGGAGAGGAACTCTGTGTCTGGTTAGATGCTATGCTGCCACCCCAATAAATAATTATGAAGGTCATGGATATAAGTTTGTCCCAAACTTGCTAAAACAAATGTTTTCTGTCAAGTGTCTGCAAAGAGGACTGACTATAAATGGTCTCTCTGACATTGAAAACCACTAACTATAATACCTCAAGAAGAGCAGTTGCCTCTCAGAATCTGAAGCAGAGAAAGAACAAGATACTTTCTCATGAATTTTATGAGTTCCTTAAATAGGGAGTGAGAAGCAACACATGCAGGAGAGATGAAGAAAAGGGAGCTCTGTGCCAGCAGAAGTAAGTGACCCAAGGAGCAGGAATCTTCCTGTCTATCTATGTCGTTCCACACAGAACAGCCACCACAATGGCTAAGTAAGCACCAACAGCGCAGCAAAGCCTGAGGCGTGTGCATGGAGCACCAAGCTCTTGGCAACTAAAGAGTTGCCAGGCAACCAGGTTCACCAGATAGAGCCAGGCAGCACCTGCAGCCCAAAGCTGAATGCTCCAGGCCAGAGCAGAGCACAAAAAAAGGGAGGTGTTTTCTCACATTAAGTTTTGCAGTTTAATTGTAAGCCCAGGACCTAATTGCTTATTTGGAGAAATGAAGAGCTACGAGACATGTGTTTGATATGAGCAGTGTATGTGCCTCTGATAGGGAAGGACAGGGATTTTGCTGATAAACTGCATTTTTATTCATTAACAATCAAGAGCAATTTGGGGGGGGAAAGAACAATTCGAATGAGCAATTCATGAAAACTTAGTTTTCCCCACCTTTGATTACACATGATTCTTAACAATGTCAATTTGCTTTAATTTTTATCTCCATTTATATCATGTAAACTCTAAGATGAAATCCCACAGCTAATTTATATCACAGAGTTTGAGATTTTTATTATATAATTCCAAAGGATAGTTCACATCTTTAAATAACTCAGTTGTCTTTTATTAAAAAAAAAAAATGTTTGTTTAATTTTGGTCCTTGGACTCAACTAGAATACAGTTATAAATTTTAAAAGGGTAAAGATTTTGCTACTTTTTTCTGTAAAATATTATGTCTATATTATGAAAATTACTATTTCAACACAGGTTAAGTAGTAATTTAATGTATTTGCTGATTATAAAAATATTTGAAAAGAGCAGAGAAGCTCTAGGCTGCTAAATTACTGTTGGTTAAACATAAATATGGAAAAAATTGGGAATATGAAATTTTTGAGTTTAGGTCTATGATTACATGAACATCTGCTTATTCGTTGTTCATGTACATATGGTTCTGAGATATTCTCATTTTTGCACTCTTGAATAGTTGCCAATATTTAAGAAATGTTTGGGGTTTTTTTTAGATGTACACAAACCAAAATTTTGACTGTCTTGCTTAATCAGTGTGAGAATGTGAAACACAGAGAGAGAAAAATAGTAGTTATTTTATGACATTTCACTAAACATGATGGTTTTCTCTCAGCCTGTGAAAATAACAGGGAAATTTCTCTGCTGCTACCACCTTGTGGTTTAACATGTATGAATAGACTTGAAAAGACTGTCAGACATTATTTTGAATATTTTCTTCTGTTTTTGTTTTGTTTTGATTTTTGATAGAGAAAATCTGTCTAGGAGCTATATAACTAGTTATTTAGAAATAAATAATTCCTCATAATATTGATTATACATGAGAATTTGATGGACATATCTCATTTCTCAACTATGTATGATATAGTAGAATATAGGTTACATAGCAGAGATTCATAGAAATTTCATCTTAAAGGAATTTTAGAGACAATCTAATCAAATCCTTTAATTTTATAAGTAATAAAATCGGTAAATATTGAGATAAAGCCTTACTTTGTTTTCTATATCATGAGTAGGAAAGAGTAAAGGACAAAAACAGATGTGGTTCTTTAAATAGAACAAATAATTTTAGGAAATAACTTTCTTAAGTTTGATAAGAATAGTTATAGGTGGTCAAAAGGTGCCTTGTCCCCACCTTGTTGGAGTAGTGGAGTGATAGTTAATTTGCATATTACTCTTTTATTATATCGTCATTCAGTTTATTTCTTATCAGATGTCCAGGATTATTCCTTACATACAGTGGGTAACTGATGAATATCATATTAATAGAATAGAGATTGCTATTGTACCAGTAAGTTACCCCTATCCTTCCAAAAAACTTTTTCTAAGATCAATTTGGGTCCTGTAAATGAAGAAAATTATTACCCATCTAGTAGTAGCTGTCAGCACAGATACAGAAAATGAAATGTCTCAAGCTTAATTCAAAAGAAAAATTTTCACAAAAATTTTATAGATTTCCCCTTCACATTTTATATTAACTTGTCCAACTCCTCCTAATTCCTTTCCATCACCATAGCAATTCAAAACCAGTACAGAACAATTTAGGATTATAATAAAAAAAATTAAAAAAGCAATTTTAATATTTCTCCTTAGGATTCTATCCAAAATTCTTATCTTCTGTCTGCAGAATATTACAATATTGACCTATCATGCTTGCTAGCTAATCCTGGAAGTACTTCCTACTTATCCAAGTGCAATAACTCGGTAGCTATGGAAGTGTATTTCCCATGGAGCCAAAGGAGACAATTCTTCAGGACCCTTTTCCAAATTCTGAAATATGTATTCACAATTTTGTATTTTTAGATATATTTTTATTTGTTTCAGTGAGGAATAAAAATATTAATGATGAAAGAGAATCATTGACTGGCTGCCTCCTGCATGCCACCTACTGGGGACCAAGCCCAAAACCTGAGCATGTGTCCTGACTGGAAATCAAATAATGAACTCTTGGTTCATAGGTCAATGCTCATCCTCTGAGCAACACCAGCCAGACTGTATTCTTTTTCTTAAACTAAGCTGCCCAGATTGTATAAATGTTGGATCCTGCAAAACCTGGGTCTGCCTTTAGATACTGGTATGCCTTTTAAGTCCATCTTCCCACAATGTCTAGCATCCATCCCTTAAGAGATACTAAAATGACCTCAATTCTGCAGAGAAGTAAAACGTAAAAGTCACGTAAATGGTTCCTAGATAAATTTACTACAAATGAGTTTGTAAAACTCAAGTGATAGAATGAAATATCAAGCATCTACAAATAGTCTACTTCTTTAAGAAAATATAGGATTATCCAGTATAGTTTATTTTAGATAATGAAATTCTCTTTTTAGCAGGTCTTATGAACTATAAAGAAAGAATAAGGAAGACAAATATCTTCGTGGGATAGGATAAAAAAACTAGAGCCATGGGAAGCTGACCAGAGAAAGTTAAAAGGATTCTCTTTCTTTAATAGTTATCTAGCAAGACTACCCATATGGTGATAAAGAATGCTTTTTGGGCCTTTTCATGAATAATGAGTTTGTGATAGAAGATCAGGATTATACTACTTTTCATAAAATAGAGAAGAAACTTAGAAATACTTAGAGAAACACAAACAGGATCTGAAAAAGAATACAACACTGGCACCAATTTCTCCACTTAATACATGAGGCAATGGAAGACAGAAGATGCTCTCTCACCAGCAATGAATACAACTCACATAATATAAGCGGCTAGTTTAAATTTAAACTATGCTTGCAACATAGAACACAAAGGACAAAAAAGACACTGAATCTACTGGGGGATGGGTTTTTATCTATTTTATTTTATTTTTTTAGAGGAAGAAGCCAATTCAAGCATCCTTGGCAGGTAAAGGATAATTAAAAAATAAGACTTCAGGTTAGTTTGTGAGAAAGGAGACAAAGAGAATGGCATCAATACACTTTCTATATTACGTAAATAATGAAGAGATAAGACAACAATAAGGAAGAAATCTTTCTTTGTAATTCTCTTTATAGGATTCAAGAGAGGTCAAATCTGTGTTCCCTCCTGGGGCACCTCACAATTAGAAAGGAGCAAACAGATTAAAGGTCAGGAAACTATAATACAGTGATCACTGCATTTAGATCTGAAGAGGAGGGGAAAAAAAGAAAGAAAGAAAAATAATACTCAGGAAAGGGAGGGATGGGTGGCACAGTGAATAATGCGATTTAAAGTCAAAGTAATCAGAAATATAATTGTGATTACCTTACCAAATTCAGTCATCTGGATGGCTAGTACTCAATGACATATGCTAAAGGACCCAAATATTATAAATGAAAACTTCTATAGTCATTAAAGTAATATACTTTATTTGTTTCATTTTCATTGACAAGAGAAGATTTTGTTTTTCTTGGTTTTTCAAATGCTGTGGAAGGAAATTTCCTTAGGACAAATCAATTTCACAGATAGGATGCATCTAAAAATTTAATTCTGTTTTGGTCTTTAGTCAACAGTCCACTTCAGATCGGCCTGCTTACTGAGGCGTGGAGACAGAGGTGAGCCTTTGAGATTTCACAGGGCAGCTCCAGGGCCAGGGGAAGGCAAAGGCTCATTAATTGTATCACTTCACTGAAATGGTAGTCCCAGAACTTGCAAGAAATTATCCCAGCATAACAATTTATTTCTAGTTAACCTTTGCCCATGGTTTCTATTTGATGCTGAAGTTCTTTGAATATGGCTGACAAAACTTGCATTATAGTGTTTAGTTGGTATATATTAAGCTATATTGTGGATAATTATAAATTAATCAAAGTTTTGTCTTTCACAAAAAAGAGCAGAGCTCAGTTAGGCTATTTACTCAGCAGTCTAACTTTCTGATGTGGTTTAAAGGTGAAAATAAATTAGTAACCTGTTATCTAATAGGATTAGGTAACTTACCAAGCAGAGAAACTTCAATTTCTGTTTACTGTCACTTCAATTTAGTTCCATAAGGCTCAGGTTTTAAACTGTTAGGATACCTACAACAAAAACAAATTATCTTAGTGAGAGTACTCAGTCCCATTTGACTACCACTATTTACATTAAGCCTATTCAAAACTTGATAGATAAACTGAATAACTTTTGATAATAAGACCCAGGATGGTTTGGTGTTATGTCTTCAATAAGGACAATTATAAACAAGACACTTCTAATAATGCTAGAGAACATGTTAAAATATACTCTTCTATGCTAATGGAAGGTTTATGAATTGTTATAAAATATTTCTGAAATAATTCAACAAATTCTATCAAAAAGGCATTATATTGTTTATTTTTCTCATGAGTAATTTTCCTTCTAAAATATGTTTTAAGGGAAAAATAGAAATTCAACCAAATATTAATGTAAAATTATGACTGTCGTAGCATTATTTATAATATTGAATTAGTGGGATCAATTTTAAGCATTAACAAGAAGAAATTGTTTAAGTAAAATATCCCATATTCAATTGAAAAACTATAAAAAACATCCTTAATCATGAAATCTACAAAAACATTAAGGATAGAAAAAGTATTTACATTATAATATAAACTAAAAGATAGATGATTAATTCATCATAATCTCAACAATAGCTAGAGGTAGAGCTAGATAGAAAAATACACTAAGGCATAAATCAGTAGAAATCTCTTGGAATTATGGGAAATGGTTATTTCCGTATTTTTTGCAATGAGCATGTATCAGTAATATAAACATAAATATTGAAGATGTGAATCTTTACTTGAAGATTTGAAGATATTAAATAGCTCCATTCCTCATAAATATTAAAATTATTTGCATGAACCAAAAGTTAGACACAAACATATTATTAATTATCCTGACCAAAATTATTATTTTAATCAGAGAAATCCTAGATACACAGCCTAAACTTCTAGGAAGGCCTTGTTAAAACTAAGACCATGGGAAGAGAAAAATTAATTGGTATTGTTAAAAGAATTGCCATAGAATCTTTATGATATTGAGACAGGGTAGCAAGCTAGGACAAGTGGAATAGAGAAATCGAGACAGTTAAACATCCAAGCAATTTAGAGCCATCTAGTAAATCACAAAATCCTATCTTCATAACCAAGCATACTTAAGAGTAAACAGTTTATACTTCTCCCCAACCAGAGGATACTACAGTAAATACCTTAATTCACCTTATTCAGGGAGATAGCAGAAATCCAATTAATGCCATTTGCAAATCATACTTAAGGACAGATGAATAAAGGGAATAAATCTTATTTAGGCACATCAGCATAAAATGTGAATATTCTATTGAGATTCTCCCATAAGGCCACTTTTACAAACCTTCAAACCAAAGGTCCTAGTGTGCTCCCTCCCTTCTGCGAGCATGTCCACACCGCAACTTTCCATTCTTCCTTTTCTTACCCTATAGGTATGTATCTCCTAAACTCCGAGGGACCCCACAAGGCTTGCAGCTAGAAAGCAGTGGGCAGGAGCAGCTCATCCTGAGCTAACCCCCTGACCCAGTCCCCATGGCCCGTTTTCTCTGACTTCTTAGTGAGCCAAAGCAGCCCAGCCTAGGCTCATTTCCCCACTTAGTCCCTCACCTGTTCTTCCTACTATCCTAGGCCCTTCCTTGTTTCACTGTCCCCAACTTTAATGAACATCCTCTAAAAATCACCTGGTCTAGTCTTGTGTGGACAGTGGGGTCAGATCAGACCTAAGTTCAGCTACCTAGGTGAATTCTGGCTAGGAAAGAATTCAGAGCCAAGACTCAAGCCAGAAGAGAACATTTATTTATAGAATCACGGAGAAAGAACAAGTAATTTGTAGAAGAAATGAGCTGAGGAAAAAGTTTTAGGGGCAAAGGAAGGATAAACACACTGTGAGCACTGAGAAACTACTGACAAAGAATGATCTGTAATTGTATATCTGTTTATGGTCTGTCAATACACGAACCTCCATTCTCTCTAATAGATGCTATTTTTGATTTTTTTTTTTCCAGCACTCACTGCTTTTCTGCTTTATAGCATATTTCCACAAAAGGATCAAGCTTTGATTTTATGGATCCCAATGTGTTCTACTGCTTACCCAACCTTAATTCAGTCATTCAACTGAAATAATTCATCCTCTCCCCAATCCAAACTCCACTCCTTGGCTCTAAAAGGTTCTTAATCCTATCCCACACTCGTAGGGCCATAGAAATGTTTTTTCATCCCATTGCAACACTGAATCATAGTAATTTTCCATTATGCTATTGAGTTGTACCCACATCTAAGGCTTAAAGATTGTTCTTGTAAGTCCTCCATGGTATTAATAAATGAGAAATACAAAAAATGAACTATTTATAAAAATTAAATATTTAAATGCTGTGCAATTCTAAAAAAAATATGGATTAGTCAGATTCAAGTACAGAATGTCTCTTTTTATAAGTTTTTAAGAGTTAATTATATAACCCAGGGCAGAAATAATATTCTTTATGCATCACTTATTATCTGCAAAAGATATTTTTAAAACAGATGAAACAAAGGAAAGATATTAAAAATCCTGGACATCTGCCAAAGCCAGTTTGGCTCAGTGGTAGAGCGTTGGTCTGTGGACTGAAAGGTCCCAGGTTTGATTCCGGTCAGGGGCATGTACATTGGTTGCGGGCACATCCCCGGTAGAGGGTGTGCAAGAGGCAGCTGGTCAATGTTTCTCTCTTCTTGACGTTTCTATCTCTCTCACTTCTCTGTAAAAATAAAAAATAAAAAAATAAATAAAAAAATAAAATAAAATAAAAATAAATCCTGGACATCTACTTAAATTAGTTTAATTTTCCCAAGATTGGTGAGACTCAGAAATAAGTTGTGCATATTGGTGCTGAGATCACATGATCTGAAGTGTGCCAGCCAGGGAGTCCCTATACTAATTGTTAGGCAGAACTAGGCATTTATGATTTTTTTTCCTCCCTTGGAAGATGTGCAATTATGAAGCAGTAAGACAGGTTGCTAATTTTATAATGAAGGTCCCCAAAATTAAGCAGAAATCATTGTCTTTGGTTATATAATTGCTAATTCAAAACCATCCAAAAACGAAAAATCACTTCATATAAAGATAATGGGCTTGGGATGGCTGAGCTGGAACATCTTATCTAGATTTGTGAATTCCAGTATACACCACTTTGAAAAATGATGCTTTGGATTGAGAATGTAAAATTATTTATTCCCTTCATAGGTTTTGTAATAAGAAAAGAAAAAAAAAACACAAACCTTAACTAGCTGACACAAACAATATGAAGTAATTTTAACAAAAGAGTACTTGGTAAAATAGATACTTTATACCCACTCAGCAAAGATAACATTGTAATTATGAATTACATGGGTCTTACGAGCTCACCTGACACTGACTTTTTCTTTCCAATGGTCCAAAGTCATTGTGGCTTCTGAAATATAACCAGGGACAGTAATCAAAGTTTAATGGTCTAACAGAGCAGGCATCATAGACTCAGAGTCCTTGATTCCAAAGTCTCTTAATTAGAAATGTGCTTGTTTTTATTTATAGTTGGTCTAAAAATCACCTGGACTAATCTTTAATTTAATATGTCTATAGAACTGGAAGACTATTACTTCAAAAGATATCTCTGAATTGTTTTATATCTAAAAAACAATTTATATATACAATTTACATATTCATATATGTCTGAGGCAAACAAGTCAAATAATTATGTATATATCATTAGAAAACAATGTTTACAGTTTAAGAGAAATAGATACAAATACAGAATCAATAGATTTAAGTAAAAACCTGTAATTCAAGTTTACAATAGGAAATAGTAGTATGAGCTTAAGATGCATTTTTATTAAGTAAAAGTAAATGATGGGGAAAATCCAAAACACTGACAATACCAAATGCTAGCAAGGAAATGAAGCAACAAGAAATCTCATTAATTGTGGTCAGAATACAAAATGGTACAGACACTTCTGAAGACAGTTTAGCAGTTTCTTATACTAATACGAACATAGTCATCCTAGAATTCAGCAATCTTGCTCCTTGGTATTTACCCAACTGAGTTGAAAATATATGTACACACACACACACACACAAAAAAAAAAAAATACTACACAAAGATGTCTAAATGTAGTCTGTAAGAGACCTATTTCAGAACAAAAGATACACACAAGCTAAAAGTACAGGGATGTAAAAATATATTTCATGCAAATGGGAATGGAAAAAACTGGGGTAACAATACTTATAAGTGACAAAATAGACTTCAAAACAAAGGCATTTAAAGAGACAAAGATCACTACATAAAACTAAAGGGATCAATCCTACAAGAGGATATAACCCTTGTAAACATATATACACCTAATATAGAAGCACCTAAGTATATGACAATCTTGGTGGACTTTAAGGAAGAGACTGACAGCAATACAGTCATAGTAGGGAATTTTACACCCCACTGTCATCAATGAATAGACCTTCCAGGCAAAAAAAATCAACAAGGCAACAGCAACTTTAACAACACACTATCGATAGATCAGATGAATTTAATTGATATTTACAGAACATTTCATTCCAAAGCAGCAGAATATACATTCTTCTCAAATGCACATGAAATATTCTCAAAGATAGACCACATATTAGGAAACAAAATATATAGTTGATTCCTTACAGCTATATTCCAGCTTTAAAAGGGAGAGGGATGATAAAATTAGAATATCCCCGCTTTGTTAACCTATAATGAAATAACTAATCTAAACAATGATCATAAATGTTTGTTGATATCATAAAATGAAGAACAGCCAGACATTAAGGCCTCCTGACAGAATTATACAAGAACATTCATGAAGTAATTCTAACCAAATAAAATAAAAAGTCAAATCTGAATCTGATTAGACCACTAGATTTAAATATGAGGTTAGAGGAAATGCAGGTAAAATAAACACATCAAAAAAAAGCCATGGAGATACAAAGCAAATTAGGGAGAATAAAGATCAGCAGTTGGGAAATTTTGAATAGCCAATGGATATTTAATTATTCTGTAAAATTACTGTGCATTTCTAAATGGTATAACAAGTATTGCAGTTGTGTTTTTAGAAGGGTCTTTATATTTTTAAAATATTTGATGAGATATTTAAAAATAAAAGATGTTATGTCTGGCATTTGCTTCAAAATAATCCAGTTGAGCTGAATGGGTAGGAACAAAACTGAAATAAGTTTGTTCATTAGTGATAATTGTTGAAGACATGTGATGAGTACACAGAGGGTTCTTTTATATGTTGGTACTTGTTTGAAGTTTTCCATCATTAAAAAAAAAAAAAAAAAAAAAAAAGGTTTTATAATGGTACTATTGTTACAGAAAACCGAAGAAGAACAAAGCAATACTTAGAGAGATGGGGTTACATTTATTTTGTGTGGGTCCAGAGGAAAATGTATCTCAAATTCTGGGCCCCCACATGCAGGAATTCTCCCTATTTCTATCATTTTACCTTCTTTGTCTCCCAAATATGGAGTGTTTCTGGCCCCCTTTTGCAAGTTCTTAAAGAACCCTTATGTACTGGGGCCTTGAGACCTCAACCAGAGGCCTAGCCTGGCGCCAGCACTGATAAATTTGTCTGGGAAAGGTTAAATTTACAGAAGCCAAATAGCATAGCAGAGTTAAAATTTCAAACAGCAATTTTCATGCAAGATGGATGCTTCACTATCACAACAGAATGATAAGAATACTTGATATCCTTCCATACATTTCCCTAATACTTAATATAAAATTGGCAAATAATCCAATGACTATCCAAATTACAATTAGAATGATTCAAACCTAATTTAGAAAAGATTAAAAGCTCTAATTTATTCAATTGTTTAGGTTGCAAATTTAGGCTCACCTTAATTTCTATCTGTTCTGTCATTTTTGAGTACTAGACTAAAAGAAATTCTGTTTAAAATATTTACAATAAATATGTATTTGAAAAGTATAGGTAGATAAAATAATATTTGGCAAATTGCTCCTTTATAGGAATTTTGAGAGAAGAAACTTTTTAACTACCTTTAAAAAGACCTAAGAACTATTTCTGACTTACGTAAATATATCAAGATAGCAATTATCAATTTAAAAAACAGTGCTTCTAAACATAAACTTTATATGCTAAAATAAGGTAAAAATAATTTAAATGCTTATTACTGCATCTAGCATTAAAAACCTAAGTGACACTAATAAATTCATACATCTAGAAATAAATTGAAGCATCAGTGTATACTCTGATAATAGTGAAAAACAATTTACCATTTCTTTGTATAAATACATATATTATAAAAGTTTTCTCTGTGTTCCATTGATTTTTTTATCTAATGCATAAAGAAATAATTTATGTATTTGATACATTCTTTTGGGAGACAATTCTCTATGGTCTCCCATGTTTCTGCATAACTTTGTGAGTAAAGGCACTAACTGCCTTTGTTCTATCTTCTTAATGATGCTTATATTGAAAATAGCTTTAGAAGATACAAATAGTGCCAAAACCGGTTTGGCTCAGTGGATAGAGCATCAGCCTGCAGACTGAAGGGTCCCAGGTTTGATTCCGGTCAAGGGCATGTACATTGGTTGCGAGCACATCCCCAGTGGGGGATGTGCAGGAGGCAGCTGGTCGACGTTTCTAGCTTTCTATCCCTCTCCTTTCCTCTCTGTAAAAAATCAATAAAAGATATATTTTTAAAAAAAGAAAAAAAAAAGAAGATATACATAGTGTCTCACTTGGAGCAAGAACAGATTTCCCTTTTGACAAAGGGACAGAGATAAACCATTCAAATTCCCAAAGTTTAAGGAATCCACTGCATAAACCATGTCATCTTGCTTCCTTCATGTCACCCTGTGGAAATTATGACTTGGAAAGTTGGAACCAAAATGCTACTGTTCTGGCTACTGTTATTGATTTGAGTTTTGCCATTGTAATTAGCTAGTTACTAATAATAGGAAAGGAGCAAAAGGAAGGCCACACATTATAAGCATGGCTATATGGGCAGCTTCACCAGGAAGCTACAATTTCACATTCCCCAGGCCCATTCCCTGCAAATCAATGGGAGAAGGGACTGGACAAAGGGGAGATGGGTGCATATGCAGTAAAGTTAGGGTGATGTCTGTCAGTCTAACCTGGAACAGAGATCACTGGCCAGTGCCAGTGGGGCCACTGACCAGAGCCAGTACAGCCCACAAAATGTAGGGAATGCCTAATCCCCCAAACAAAGAAGTTCTCTCTCTTGGATCTTGGCTCTCTTGTTTCTCCATTTTTACTCCTGCTTTCTGGGATTCATCCATGTCCCCTCCATAGCCATGTGGCCCTAAAGACTGCATGGTCCGCAGTCCTGTGGACCACATATGCAATGGACTGATGGACTGCAGCTGAAATACAAACTAAACTAATCTGATGCTGGATTGACTACGCAAATATGGGATGGAAACTCTGGGTGATGACCTTAATCCTAGCTCTGCTGGGGAAAAAAAAAAAAAAAAAAAAAAAAAGAGAGAGAGACTTTTTCCTTGGCAGGGCAGAGGGAAATAAGAAATTGGAAACTTGGATCTAATCCCACACAAAGAAATATCACTCATTCTCCCATACAAGGCTCAGAAAATTATTTTTCTCGTGACATTGCAAGAAGCCCACTTCCACCAGCAACAGATGGAAACAGGGAGAGCTCCCCACCAACAATATGAGTAATAAATGGGACTGTGTCTCTGAACCAGGAATCAATCTTGTATCTTCAACCAGCATCTAGGAAACTGTCAGCCTAATTTGTTTTCTTGCAATTAGATAAAATCTCAGGTCCTTGTTACTCTGTTACATGTATTTTAATGCATTAAGTAATGTTTAGTATAAAAGTATTAAAAGGAATTGAAAAATGTGTTTTATTTCTAAATATTTGAGAAGTCTGTTTCATAGTTGTTTCTACAAATATTATGAATTATCACAGATACTCTACATGTGTTTCTTCACTTCTGCTTTTATTGATTTCCTTGAAAAGTATTACTTAGAAATCATTCCTACTCGACCAAACTACCAAGGTTTAATGATGCCTAGTTCATTTAACCACTGGTAATCCAATCAGATATGGCTAAATATGGGAGGAGATGAGACTGAATAACAAATATGACTTTCTAAAGCTGCCATCATGAGCTGGGACTCTAGAAGAACATATTCTATTTTTCTGAAGGGTTCTTTATTATTCTGGGCACCAAAACTAGAATGTATCTTAGTAAATCACCCTGTTTAAATCACCTCAATAGCAGTTATTAACTGTCAATATCTCTTTGCCTCAATTTCTTCTTAACAAAAAAAAAAATACAATCAGTAGTCAAATTACAATTATGTTCTGAAAACTGCTGAGCAAATGTACTGAGTTCTTTACATAAAAGGCATTATAGATGAAAATTATCATTTGCTTTCAACACTCTTCGAGGGACTGCCTTTCTGTTTCACTCTAAAGAAAATGCAATATGTTCCCAGTAGGTAAGCTTCTTTTCTATTCAGTACTTGATGGATTAGGATGATTACCACATTTCTCTAAATTATATTTTCTTTCACTTCTAAGAATTTATAAATTTTATAAGTCAATGTCTTAACTAGTCTCTCAGCAGGTGTGGATTTTGCAATGCACCAAGCTTCCATTTAGATTTCCTCTATTTAATTTTCATTAAAATAGATTATTATCATTTTACTAATTTGAGTTTAATAAATATATGGTAATTAGTTAACCCCCACTAATATAACATTTTGTTCTTAATTTTCATAAAAACTTTATAAAATAGCTGATGCAAAGATAAGTTTTATTTTATTTCATTGTTTCAGTTTGGGATAAGGGCTGTATGGAGAAAAATATGGTAAAATTAAGAAAAGCTGAGGCTGTGGCATCCACTGAACAGCTGGGAACCTGAGAACACTGGTTCCCAATTGGTGCAGACACTCGGATTCAGAGGAGCTCTACACTTCCTCACAGAAAGGGTTTCATACATCCGGCCTCTAGTTTATTTATAATGTGCCTTGGTGTCGGTCTTTTGGGGTTCCTTTTGTTTGGGACTCTTGTGAGCTTCTTGGATTTGTGTGGGTATTTTCTACCCTATATCAGGGAAGTTTTCTGTCATTATTTCTTCAAACAGGTTTTCTATTCCTTGCTCAGTTTCCTCTCCTTCTGCATCCCTTATTATGCGGATGTTGTTTTGTTTTGTGTTGTTCCAAAGTTCCCTTAGGCTCTCCTCCTGCTTTTTAATTTTTTTTCTAGAAGTTGCTCTACTATTTTTAACCTTTATGAATGTGTCATTTCCTTCTTAATAGGATTCTGACTAAACAATAATTTATACCAGAGGCGTCCTGAGGAAACAGCTATCAAAATGGAATTCTGGAATGTGGTTGCAAATATCATTAATAATCACATTTCCTGAGGAAAATCAGACACTGGTAATCCATTGCATGCTCTCACATCATGTTTGCTTATTTTGTTACTAGTAATGGTAGGGGTGGAGAGCAAGGTGAAAGCAAGCCATTGGAAGATGATGATGATGAGGCTGTGGTATATAGTCACTATGATGATAGAAGTGATTAGTAGATTACAGGCTGTTCTAATTGCCCTTGCTTAAGTACACAAAAGAAAGTTCTTATTAAAACCATGAATTCAAATTAAAGGCAAAAGTGGAAAATCAGGAAAACTACATAGATTTTAAGGAAATATAGCATTGCCTGTAATAGCAAATCACTTATGAATGAGAATCAAGTATAGCTATCAATGGAAAGAGTTGCAGAGTTACTGCATCAATTTCAATGAGCTTTATAAATTTTATAAGTCAATGTCTTAACTAGTCTCTCAGCAGACTAGTTATGCTAAAGAAATGAAACAGTCCCTCCTCCCTTCATCTGAAAAAAAAAAATCATATATAATTTGTCTCATGATGTCATATAAATTCTCCTCAGGATCTTCCCTTACTACCTCCTTGTCTCCAGGCCATAAATCGAATTAGAACCCAAAATATCTCAGAAGGTATACAAGCTATGTTCTCTGAAGACCCAGTTTATAGACCAAATTGGTAGGATCTTGTCAATTTGTAAGTGTAGGCATTCAGAGAACAGGTATGACAACATATTCCCAATGTGTTAAAACAAGGAGGACAAAAACAAACTGGTCAACTTTATTTAAATAAGTATTTTACCTTGGATTCAGTATTTAACATGTTGGCTCAGGCACCTGAGAGTAGTGTCAACAGTCTGATGTGCTGGTTAATTGAAACTTGAACTCAACAGTGCCTATAATCAATTGAGATGCCAGAACTCCTCTGGCATACAAAGACAGAAGAAGTTATGGAGCCCAGGGAGATGAAATAGATCCATTATGTACAAGCTAATCAACTACTTCCTAACCACATCTTATAGAAGGGCTCAAAGGACACTTACCTCACTAATACATTAAGAAATGTATTATCAAAAGAGCCCATGGTATTACTGAAAACTCATCAGTCTAGTGGTTGGCAGACGGATGCAGAGTAAAAATTATTTCCTTGATATAAACAAAAATAATAGGACCACAGAGTGGTGGATGCCAGAGAGTAGCAGTCACCATCAGAGTGAAAGGGGTTGATCAAGGAAACAGGAAAAGAGTGGTAATCAGAGCGTTTTGAACAGCAGGATTCTATGGGAATGGCTAATCATGCAATCTCTAAAGATAACCTGGGGAAGATTCATGAACTCTTCCTCAGGTTACAAACCTGAAGCCCCTCTGATGAAAGAAAGGCTATGTCTAAAGAAGGACTCTACAATATATATTCTTTGAATCTCCTCAGAAGCTTTCTCCAGGGGGAAGTTCAGCTAATTATCAAAGTTTCTGTAAATTAAAGGAAATAAAATACCTAGACATTCTAAGAGATGTATTTTCTCTGAACTCCTGCCAATCTCCAGAGATTAAAAACAAAACAAAACACTGTAGCCCAGCTCTCTCTAAAAATCAATAAAAACATATTCTAAAAAAACACATATAGACAACTGGTCAGAGTCAGGACTTAGACAACTTACCGTATTTTTCGGACCATAAGACGCACTTTTTTCCCCCCAGAAGTGGGGGGAAAAAGTCCCTGCGTCTTATGGTCCAAATATAGCCTACACATATACTTTTTTTTTTTTTTTCTTTTTAACAGAGAGGAAGGGAGAGAGATAGAGAGCTAGAAACGTCGATGAGAGAGAAACATCTACCAGTTGCCTCTTGCACACCCCGAATCGGGGATGTGCCCGCAACCAAGGCACATGCCCCTGACCGGAATCGAACCCGGGACCTTTCAGTCCACAGACCGATGCTCTACCACTGAGCTAAACCGGTTTCGGCATACTTTAAAAAAAAAAGTTTTTTTACTTGCCCGGCTCTGTGTGGTCTCTGTGTGCTTGCCCGGCTCTAAAATGGTTCTAAATGCTGCTGTTTACTTTACAGGGTTGATTACATGTGTTTATGACTGTGATGTTGGGTTTTAATGCACATAAAATATTTTAGGACACTATTTGTTTCAGAATCTTTTTTTCTTCATTTTCCTTCTCTAAAAACTGGTGCGTCTTATGGTCCGGAGCGTCTTATGGTCCGAAAAATACGGTAGGTGACAGATACAGGTACAGCTTTGGCCTCAGTTCGATGGGACTATAAAACTCTCCTACAGTTATTTCCTCAAGCCCAGAATTCATAGTAAGAAGAGATATAATTAGTAACTAGCAGAGCCTTGCATTGGTTCCTGAATCAATAGAAAGATGACTCTTTTGATGGGACGAGCCAGAGGATTTTTTAGAACTACCCTACACCCTCATCACTGACATAATGAGACTAAAAGCAATACTGCATTCCTGAAAGTTTGCAGATATCAGTGCCATTGCCAAAGATTCATAGGATGTAGTGGTAATGATGAATCTCATATTCCCACTTATTATACTTTTGACCACTGAAAAAATAAGATTGGTCTGGTTCATAAATAACTGTGGATTATTATCATCTTAAAAAGATGGTGATACTAATTCAAGGTACAAATTGTACTGAGCAAAAACAAAAGAGCAAATCAACTTAGGCCCTGACATCTACTAGGCAGCTATTAACCAAAAATTCTTTTATTTTCTATCCCATTTTGTAAAGGTAACCAAAAGCATCTTGTCTGCTAATGTCAGTGATAGCAGTACACCCTCAATATTACCTATCAAAGCAATATCAGTTCTTCTTCTCCCTGCCATTAAAGAGTCTACCAGGAATATAGCCACCTTCTTATCCCACAGAATATCATTCTAATTCATTACAGAGAGAAAATCCCACAATTATCTAGAGTCATCTCTGAGGTAGAGAGTCACTAGTGGGGTCTGCCAAATCCACCCCCCCAAAAAAAAAATTAGCAATACTATAATGGTCATAGATTTTCTGATCCTTTTACTGCATAACCCATAAGGTTTCTAGCTTTGAGGAGAAACATTAAGAAAAATAAGGCTCTGCAGCAGGTGCAGACACACAGGGCAAGCTGCCCTACTTTCTGGGCCTTATAATTCAACAGATCCAATAATATGGTCAGTATCTAAAGCAAACTGAGAAGTTATATGAAACTTATTGTAAACTCCAGTAGGAAACTCATGGTACAAGTCCCCATACTTACTTTCCATTTGAAAATCAGTTTCTAGTGGCAATTCTGTATCTGATTGTAGCACATCAAATAACTATGCCACCTAAATTCCTCATTTGGACTTGGTATTACAGATCCATCAAATCATAACATTTAATGTGCACAACAGCATCCCACTGTATGGCACATGGCTCCAGGTGCTCCAGAATGTAAAATTAAATTTTATGAGAACATAGGGACACATGGGGAGTTTCCTGGAAGAGAGGAAGAAGAATGCAGGTCAGGAATACATATTGGTGTGCGTTGTCAGGTGAAATCAGCTGGAAGTGAGTAGTTTGCTGCACTGTCTCCCCAGTTAGGATGGCCATAATATATAGCACTAAAAGAGTGTGCTCCTAGTTGGAAGAATTATATGCAGAATATTTGGTTGTTTATTTTACCCTGGGGAAAAGAGAGCCTGAGGTATGAACCTACACTTATTCAGAGTTTCTAACCTGTTGGTCAAGGACCTACATAGAATATTTTTAAGTGAGTGTGGTAGCACGAAGAGTTAACTGTCAAATCAGATTCACAGAAATCATAGATATTAGTCAGTAGCAACATTCAGATACAGTTCAGAGGATAATCACTTGGCACAAGCAGGGATAAAACTTCATGAATTCAGCAAGGCTAGTTTAAATATCGTAAGTGCCATATATAAAAGGACACACCTAAGTTTCTGTTGTGACATTATTTCAAATCAAAACCAGCCAGATAGCTTGAGGCATACTAATTACATTGAACCCGTTCCACAATGGAGAGAGGGCCTCACTTTGTCTTGAAAGAAACACATATTTCATATTTATATCTGCCTTCTCTGCCTTCTTTGTGACAGCATCACCATTTCCAGGTTTACACAATTCCTTGATACACTATACCTCTAACCAAAGAATTAATTTTATAGCAAAGGTTTGCCATACATTTATGACTGGAGTACCTTCTGGTCTTATAGGAGTACCAACTTTAGAGTCAACAGGGTTCATATAATGATCTCATGGCCTATTAAAGTCTCTGCTATTTGTCATCTAAGGGACAACAGTGAGAAGTTGAGGCATTTTCTAACAGAATAGGGAAAATGCCTGAAGCCGGCAACCAATAAATATATTCCCCCAAAGCCAGGAATACATGGATCTGGAAATCAAGGAGTGGTAGTCCTCCCACTGAAGGAATTCTTTATTCCTACCTTTTCAACCTTGGACTTGGTGGATTTGAAGTACTTATTCTTCAAAAGAGAAATGCTTCCACCAGGAAACATAATCATGGATCCATTAAATTGGAACTAAGAGAATATGTATGTTTTCTATTACTGCTGCAACAAATTACCACAAATTTAGTGTCCTCAAACAACACAAATTGATTATCCTACAGTTTGTAGGTTAGAAGTCCAATTCTGATCTTATAGTGCCAAAATCAAGAAGCCAGCGGGGTTGCATTCCTCTTTAGGAGCTCTGAGAGAGAATTCCTTTCCTGTACCACTTCTAGAGGCTTCCCACGTTCACTCATGGCTCCCTTCCTCCATCTTCAACACCAGCAATGTTGCATCTCTTTAGACATTCTTCTGTAGTCATGCCTTCCTCTGTCTTTCCTTTACTGCCTCCTTCCATTTTTAAGGACTCTTGTGAGCCCACATAGATAACCCAGGATAATCTCCCTATTTTAGGGCCAGTTTATTAACCATCTGAATTCCATCTGAAATTAAATGCCGAATCGAATTCTATTGAATTCCAAATTCGATTATCTCGCCAGATTAAAGATCCAACTAGTCAACATCCTGGCGGAAAGTAAGAGAAACATATAATGGAGCATGGGAGGAAAAAGCTATTTTATCAATTTAGATCTTGAGATTTAACTATATATGAGGGGACTATAAAAATTACATTTCATGTAAATTAATTTATTTCCTCCTTTTCTTTTTCTTCCATCATATCTGAATGACGCAAGTAATCCTAATATTTTAACTGAAGTAAGAGGTGAGATTAAGACTGTAGTGATATTCTGTAATGAGACAATTGCGTTTTCCCTTTGTTAGATAAGTATGGAGGCTGATGGTCCAAGAAATAGCAGCCTCCATTTGCCCTCTATAGCCACTTTCTAACCTTCCCCAACCTACTCTGAGTTCTGAGAGGTGACATCTATGAACTGTTTCATCCAGGGTCTCTTTAAGTCTGGCACCTTTTTTTAAAAATTCAAAAATATATTAGCAGGGGATAAGAGGTTAGGGGGAGACATAGGACAGAATATTTACTGCTAAATTTCTCCCTGACAAGTATGCAGCAATGGCTGCATCCCTCTAGCCATGGCCATTATTTTCCACATACAGGCTTTCACACAACATCTGCTACTGCAGGTTCTCATAACTGCTCCTCCTCTTTTCACTTCAAGGCCAGGGACAGAAATGTCTTTCAACTGTTTTGTGTTTTAGCATCCCCTTGTTATTCTCCTTACCCTGCATATTCCTTTGGAAACTGTACCTTTAGTAAAGTCTTCTTAATTACTCTCTTAGGATAGAGAACATCTGTTTCCTGTGTGAACCCTGAGACATACAACAAGGGCATATTTTTTTAAAATATATTTTTATTGATTTCAGAGAGGAAGGGAGAGGAAGAGAGAGATAGAAACATCAATGAGGAGAGGGAATCACTGACTGACTACCTTCTGCAGGCCTCCCACTGAAGACCAAGCCTGCAACTAAGGCATGTGCCCTTGACCAAAATCGAACCCTGGACCCTTCAGTCTGCAGGCCGACATTTTAGTCACTAAGCCAAACCTGCTAGAGTGACAAGTGCATATTTTTAGTGACGTAGCCAACTCACATCTCCCTATATTTTGATCTTTTAAATTTCCATCTTAAAGGGTCAGCACACAAAATCTCACTTGCAGGCACTCACCCTAACCTCCAGCAGAGGGCAAAGACTCGGAGTGGCCTGGAGTCATACAGGGAGAGATTGGGTTGAGTCGTTTCAGGAGGAGGGTTAAATGAATAGCTGCCATTATCCATATGCTGAGTCCCTCTCTCATATCATCGACAGGTGCCATTTCATCAGGATCCAGCACTACCCTCCATAGCATTTGGCTTGGGGAGATCCACTGGCCCCACCCCTTCCCTGCCACGCTCCTTGTCATGCTAAGGAATCAGCTAAGCTGTGGGAAGCCGAGGCTCACTACAGTATTTCTTAGAAGGCTCTCTATGAGAGAGAAACATTACTGGCTACCTCCTGCATGCCCTCCACTAAGGATCAAGCCCACACCCCAAGCATGTGCTCTGACCTGGAATCGAAGTAGTGACCTCCTGGTTCATGGGTCAACGCTCAATCACCAGCCAGTTGAATCCATAATGTGGTGATTGCTGAGTGAGGGGGGATGGGGAAAGGTGCGGGAGAGAACAGGGGAAATAAATAGTGATGGACCAAGTCTTGACTTGGGATGGTGAATACATAATACAATGTTGTAGAAACCTGTATACTTTTGTTAACCAGTGTCATCGCAAAAAATTCAATATAAAAGGGAAAGAGTGATAATAAGAGAATACTATGAACACTTCTGTGCCCATAAGCTTGACAGTTTAAATATAAAATGGCCCAAACTACCCAAGTTCTTTCAAGAAAAAATAAATAACTTTGGTATATCTTATTGTGAATTAAAGAAATTAATTTTCTAGTTACAAACTTTTCAACAAGAAAAAAAACACCCAGATCTAGGTGGATTTTCTGATGAATTCTAATAAACATTTAAGAAAGAAATAAAGCCAAATTTAAACAACACCTTGCAAAAAACCATATAATACATGGTAACACTTTGCAGCTCATTTTATGAGGCCAGCATAATCACATACTAGAATAAAAATACCAGAACTAGACAAAGATATCAAAGACATGAATATTATAAACAATATCTTTCAAGAATATAGACTCAAAATTCTCAAAAAAATATTAACAAATCAAAAGCAACAGTATACTTCAATAAAGCCCTTCTAAAAATGATAGAGAATCCAGTGTTAGCTGTCAAGGTGAATAAAGAAGAAAAAATGAAATTGAAAACATTTGCACAAGTCACCTTGACATTTTAACCATATGGCATATGGATGCAAAGTCTTATCTATCCTGCTTATGACTAAAACAGAAAAAAAAAAAAAAGGGAACAAAACCAAAGCATCCTTATTTTCTCAGCATAAAGCTTCTCAGAAGCCAGAAAACAACAGCATATGCTTAAGAGTGTGTGCAAGTTCAGGGACCTCTATCAGCCAGGTCATTTCACCATGCCTAGGGAATTATGAAATTTACAAGTACATAATGCCCCTCGTTCTTTTTTTTTTTAAATTTAAATTCTTTTATTTTTATTTTTTATTTTTATTTTATTTTTAAAAAATATATTTTATTGATTTTGTACAGAGAGGAAGGGAGAGAGATAGCGAGTTAGAAACATCGATGAGAGAGAGTCATCGATCAGCTGCCTCTTGCACACCCCCTACTGGGAATGTGCCCGCAACCAAGGTACATGCCCTTGACCGGAATCGAACCTGGGACCCTTCAGTCCCCAAGCTGACGCTCTATCCATTGAGCCAAACTGGTTTCGGCTTTATTTATTTATTTATTTTTTCTATATATTTTATTGATTTTTTACAGAGAGGAAGAGAGAGGGATAGAGAGTTAGAAACATCGATGAGAATCACCGATCAGCTGCCTCCTGCACACCACCCACTGGGATGTGTCTGCAACCCAGGGTGCATGCCCTTGACCAGAATCAAACCTGTGACCTTTCAGTCTGCAGGCTGATACTCTATCCACTGAGCCAAACTGTTTTTGGCTAATTTAAATTCTTTATTATTGAAAGTATTACATACGTCTCTTCCCCCCCCCCCCCATTGACCTCCTCCCAGCTGCCCTCAGCCCCCAACACATGCCCTCACCCTCATACTGTCTGTGTCCATTGGTTATGCTCACATGCATGCATACAAATCCTTTGGTTGATCTCTCACCCCCTTATCTCCCACCTTCCCTCATAAATTGGATAGTCTATTCAATGCTTCTAGGACTCTGGTTCTATCTTTGTTCATCAGTTTATGTTGTTCAATGTATTCCACAAATGAGTAAGATTATGTGATATATAATATATCTTTCTCTGAGTGGCTTTATTTCTCTTAGCATAATGCTCTCCAGTTCCATCAAATGCTGTTGTAAATTAAAAGAATCCCTTCTTTTTCACAGCAGCATAGTATTCCATTGTGTAGATGTACCACATTTTCTAATTTACTCATCTGCTGATGTGCATTTAGGCTGTTTCCAAATCTTAGTTGTTGTAAATTGTGCTGTTATGAACATAGGGGTGCATATATCCTTTCTGATTGGTGTTTCTAGTTTCTTGGGATATACTCCTAGAAGTGGGATTACTGAGTCAAATGGAAGTTCCATTTTTAATTTTTTGAGGAAACGCCATGCTGTTCTCCACAGTGGCTGTACCAGTCTGCATTCCCACAAGCAGTGCACAAGTGTTCCTTTTTCTCCACATCCTTGCCAGTACTTGTCATTTGTTGATTTGTTGATGATATCATTCTGACAGGTGTAAGATGGTACCTCATTGTCATTTTGATTGGCATTTCTTGGATGATTAGTGAATTTGAGCATGTTTTCATACGTCTCTTGGCCTTCTATATGCCCATTTTTGAAAAGTGTCTATTTAGGTCCTTTGCCCCCCCCTTCTTTTTTATTATTGGATTGTTTATCCTTCTTTTGTCAAGTTGTATGAGTTCCCTATAAATGTTGGAAATTAAACCCTTATCGGTGATAACATTGGCAAATATATCCTCCCATGCAGTAGGCTTTCTTGATGTTCTGTTGATGGTTTCTTTTGCTGTGCAGAAACTTTTTGTTTTGATATAGTCCCATTGTTTATTTTCTCCTTAGTTTCCATTGCCCTAGGAGCTATATTAGTAAAAATATTGCTACGACAAATGTCTGCTATTTGCTGCCTATGGAGTCTTCTGAGATTTTTATGGTTTCCTGTTGTAATTTAAGTCCTTTATCCATTTTGAATTTACTTTTATATATGGTATAAGTTGGTAGTATAATTTCATTTTTTTGCATGTATCTATCCAATTTTTCCAGCACCATTTATTGAAAAGACTAAGGAGGAAAGAGCATACAATGGAATATTCCTCATTTTTTATAGTTGATCCTGAGTAAAATCAGGAAGACCAGTTTTAATGCAAAATCCTATAATAATTCAATTAAGTTGGATTTAAACCACTCTTTTTCACTGTCAGAATAGAAAAAGACAGAATTATTCTAAGCAATTTATTTGAATATAACCACCACTCACTTTTTTTCTGTAAAAGTATCCGTCCAGTCACCATGATTGCACTCATAGCTCCTGCACATACTTATAATATTATATTTATTATCTCATTTGAATAATTTTTAACCTACTCTGCCTCCCTCATTTGAGTTGCCTCCCCCAAGGGTGGCAACTTTATCATTCATCTCTGCAACCCAATCACATAACACACTGCCTGGAAATAGCAATTAATAAATATTTATAAAATAAATTATGGTGTCTGTTTTCCAAATCTAAAGTATTTTCCATCTATGATAATAATGATAGTTGCTCTATATAAATATTGAGTGCTTACCATGAATCAGATACCATTCTAAACATTTTACATAACATTAACTCATTTAATCTTAACAAATACCTTATGAGATATTACTTTTTCCAGATAAAAAACTACCTGCAAATACTTAAACAGCCAGTTATTTTTACTTGTTTGTAGAGAGATAAGACAGAATGAGTTTATATTCTACTCTCCTCTTTGTAGGCCTGAAGAGCAAAATAATTATGGACTTGATCTGTTGTCTCCTATAGTGCCACTTTATCGCCGCCTTCAAAGCCTGGAGATACTGACAGACCAGCCACCCTAAGGCAGCATCCTTTCATCACAGGTCATCTACATAAAAGCTATTTCCAGGGCACCAATCATAACATTGGGACACAATCAACAAACTGTTTGTTGGATTTTCCCAGAGTTCAGATATGCGTAGGGCAGAGTCTAAATGAAATTTTAGAAACAAATGAGTTGCTAAAATAGGTTCAAAACACCTATGAAAATACTAAAAATATTGCACACTTAATTCTGTATGTATGATACTGATGTTTCATGTCTCACGGTCTTACTGTCAGTCTTTCTTCTATCATCCCAGAAACTGAAGTTAGAACCATGATCCTGCATTTGACCCATTTCTCTCATGATAACATCCTCCTTCTCTTGTTGGGCTCTAGTTCTTTACAGATGCAATAGCTATTGTACTTCCTGTATTCAAGTGTCATCCCAATACTAAAATACTGTCTAAGGATTTTCCATACATCCCTATTGAAAACTTCTGCTGTATTCATCTGTCACACTTACATATTGTGTCTTTTACATTTTCTCTTCATAATTGCACAATTTGTTCATTGCCAGAAATCTACTGACGGCTGAAAAAGAAGCAATTTTTTGGTCTGTTGGGATTAGGGAGTTGTTTGTTACCATACTGGAAAGCTATCCAAATTGACAACTATAGAATTATCTATAGAAGAGGATGAAAGGAGTCAGAAAAGTAAAATGACAAAATAATCCAAGCAACTGATCTGGTCAGTTCTCTGATCATTTCTGATCAGTTCCTCTAAGCAACTGGTCTTCAGGATGTTTCTTGGATTTTATAAAGCATTTTATAAAATAGTAGGAAGTTGAAAATTTGTTTTAATATATTTGAGGGGGAAAAGCCTAAATAGATGAAACAAGTATGCCAAAATCTTGATAATTGTTAAATCCAGGCTATTCTGTATTCTCTCCACTTTTAAATACATTTGAAAAATTTTATAAAACAAAATTCTAGGTAAATCCTCCAAAGATATGAATAAAATATAACATACTTGTCTTCCTTTTATATTAGTTTTTATATCATCAATTTCAGCATACCTTTTTCACAAAAAATTCAGGCAAACAGTGCCAAAAATATGAATAAGGATGACAAGGTGCTTTCATCTTTCTCTGAGTATTGTTTTACTGTCTGAATATATTACAATGATTACTACATAATGAAGGAAAAAGAGGTATAATGAAAAAGAAACATGTGCATAACAAACCAGAACTCAAAACAGAAGAGAAAATGAAGTCTTGACTGGGATCAATAGCAGGTCTGGAAATTCAGTTTTATATGAAAAGAGTTAAGGGGCTATAACGTTAAAATGAAAGTCTAAAGCTTTTTTTTTTTTTTTTGCAAATATATAAAAGGTTGAAAAATACCCTAGTTTTCATATCAAAACCCATGAGACCAATAGAAATTATGAGGAGAGTGAGGCTATTCTTGAAGAGTATTAAAAATAAGAAAGTAAAATACAGAGTAACTGAAGAGCTAATACCTGAGGGCTATGCATAGTTGAATGTTGTGATGAAGAACTTACAATAGTTCAAACTGTCCATCACTTTGGCTTCCTTCTGCAGATGGAACATATTAATGGGATGGGTGAAGTGACGAGAATTGGGGCAATGTCTGTTTTATTATACCCAGCATAGTTTTAGTCTCCAGATTCATAAATAATTGCCTAGTATAATGTGTAGTATTGGGGAAATCTGACCTGGTGTCTGTTTTCTGTCAAAACTCTTTGACCTTCTAGTTTTCCACTTATAAAATATGGAAAACAGGAGTTACCTCAGAGTATCATTCTGTATGTCAAAGGATATAATATATGTGAAAACAGGATGTTACAAAGTGCCATACAAAGTTCCATATTATTTAAAAGAAAAAAGAAAAAATATATATAAATATATATATATATATATATATATATATATATATATATATATATATATTCCTATAGATGCCAATATAAGATCTGGTAGAAACCTAAAAAACAGGATACAAGTGTGACATGAAACTCTGCATAAATTTTTGTTTTCTTCCTTAGGTTTGCAAATTAACTGCTTTACAAATATGAAACAAAACCAAGTAAGCAAAATGGAATAGTTAAAAAATTATAATAATGATTTTTTTACACTTAAATTAGCTTTCTACATTTTTATTACTGAAAATTTTCTCTTTTCAGTTGAAAAATAATATGTGTAATCAACTATGAATTTATCCTAAACACTAGGTTATACAGTATGCCTAAAAGATTTCTCCCCCGTGTTCCTCTCTTACTAGCCTTAATTTAATGCTCATTATATTGTGGAGGATTTATTAGCACTTTTGTGATATTTAATAATAGCAATACACTAAAAACAAAATGAAAATAAGATCACTTCATTTGATGATGAAACCGGTTTGTCTCAGTGGATAGAGCTTCAACCTGTAGACTAAAAGTTCTCAGGTTAGATTCTGGTCAAGGACATGTACCTTGGTTGAGTGCACATCCCCAGTAGGAAGTGTACAAGAGGCAGCTGATCGATGATTTTCTCTCATCAATGTTTCTAACTCTCTCTCTCTCTTCCTCTCTGTAAAAAATCAATAAAATGTATATTTTTTTTAAAAAAAGATCATTTGAGAGAAAACTAAACTTTCAAAAGGAAAATGCTATTATTTTTTTTGACAATGATGATTTTAAAGGCTAAAAGTATACATTCTAAATGATCCTCCAAATATTTTCAATTATAGCATCATTAAACAAAGTAAAAACAAAAGTTCTCACATCAATTATTCAGCTACTTTTTTTAAAAGATACGATTTTAAAAAGCAATTTATCATGGTCAGTTTGTCTGGTAGCATTTATTGAGTACTCACTATTCCTGGCCTCTATTTTCTGCTATACTGTGGATTATATCATTTAATCTCATAACACTCTTATAAAGTAAATTTTTACTCCTACTTTATAAATTTAATAAAAAACCTGTCATAGAAGGCAATTTGGCAGTTATCTATAAAAATATTAAAAAGGGTTTTTCCCATTTAGCCCAGAAATCCTAGTGATAGTAGTTTATTCTAGAAATATACATAGCTATGCATGCTATAATATATCATATGTAGGGGGTTACTCATTGCAGCTCTGTTTAGAAACTGATTAGAAACAATCCAGCCGAGACTGGTTTGGCTCAGTGGATAGAGCGTCGACCTGCGGACTGAAAGGTCCCAGGTTCAATTCCGGTCAAGGGCATGTACATTGGTTGCAGGCACATCCCCAGTGGGGGGGGGGGGGGGGTGGTGTGCAGGAGGCAGCTGGTCGATGTATCTCTCTCATCGATGTTTCTGGCTCTCTATCTCTCTCTCTTCCTCTCTGTGAAAAATCAATAAAATATATTAAAAAAGAAGAAGAAGAAGAAGAAGAAGAAGAAGAAGAAGAAGAAGAAGAAGAAGAGGAGGAGGAAAGAAACAATCCAAGTGTCCATCAACAGAAATGGTAATATAACCAAAACTCTATTCTAATTTTCTCATGCTATTTAATAACCTACCTTAAAACTTAGTGACTTAAATAAACAACCACTTATTATTTTAATGAATCTGCAATTTGGGCACAGCTCAGCAAGGACAGGTGATTGCTATTCTATGCAGCATCAATGGAAATCACTTGACTAGGGGCTGGAGTGGCTGCAACAATTTAGTTGGCTTTCACAACTATCAAGTAAGGTTAACTATGAGCTAGAGGTTAGGAGGTGCTGTGAGCTGTGCTTGGGCTTCCTCACAATGGAAGCTGGGTCCAGGAGCTAGCATTTCACAGGAATCAGAAGGAAGCTGAATATCCCTTTATACCTAACCTCCAAAATCCTCGGTATCACTTCCATCTAAGATACAAATCCTCCCATATTGAAAGAAAAGTATAACATTTTCTAAGAAAATATTAGACATCTAGATCAGCAAGTTTGGCACACTATACTCAGTATAAGACAGGGGAAAAATAATAACATATATTTGTATTTACATTTGCATTGGGAAGTCCAAAATGTTATATAAGCGTGCTTTAAGTGAAATGGAAAGGAATAATTGAAAATAGTGGCAAAAGCAAGATGTGTAATTTTCTATCTTCTCATATAGTTTTGATTCTTGAATTGTGTAAATGTATAATGTATTAAAAAAATGTTTAAATGTTTGTAAATACATGTGTACCCAAAGACACTTAGAGAAGCTAAATAATCTACACAAGCAAACCCAAGTCATAAGTCACAGAGTTGGGAATGAAGGCCTGATATATCTAACTTGGAAATCTAAGATCTTAAACACATTGTTATCCTGACTCCTTACCTGGGACCAAACTCACTCTTTAGGTCAAGGTGGCTGTACTTCCAGTAAACTCCCTGACATAAAGGACTAAGTCTCTCCTTTCTCATAGAGAATGGCCCTGAGTTAGCTCAGCACATTCCTGATTACCATATATCTGCATGGTACCTGCTCTCCTTTCACAATGAATATAACAGATAGCTTTGATGGTGTGATAGTTGTATTAGTTTAAAAGAGAATGAGAAAAATTATGCCTAAGAAGAAGCACTTTTATGTTTCCAGGATTTTTCAATAGCTAAGTAAGATCTCCTAAGATCATGTCAGAGAAATGAGCAATGTCTACTTTATATATCTCATTTGGACTCTGAAAATTTTATTATCCACAAAAAAGTTTGTTGTCAGCATTATTCATTTTCCAGAGAGAGAGAGAGAGAAAAAAAAAAAAAACACAAATCATCTCTATATACTTAGAAACATCCCAAATAAAAAGCAGTATCATAAGGTAAACAAATCGCTTCCCACAAATGCTTAGACTGTTAGGTGTCTTCTCCACCAAATCCCACCTACTGGTGTTCTTACAGGATGAAGAAAACATGGAAGAGAATGACTGGCTTTCTGTATTGGACAGGCCACAATACCATATGGACTTTGAATTTCAGAAAGTAACATAGGCTAGGTCAGAAAACAGGACACGATGAAGGGTAATTAACTAGCACATCCTCCTAGCCAGCTTTCTGTCCTCCAGGGAAGCTCTTTGCAGCATAATGAGCTCTCTAAAACAGAAATGAGCAATGGGGAGACCTGAGTCATTTGTTTGTGCTTTGATGCATGTGTCAGGACACGTGTTATAGTGTGTATGGGAAGGGGACCACTGAATTTACAGCCCGAAACTTAAATTCAAGTCTAACTATAACAGGATGATAATAGACACCTGCCCTGCTTATTTCACCAGAATGATGTAAGGCTCAAGTCTTTGTAAAATGAATGACAATAAGGCTTTGCTATTATTAAATTAAGGAAAACAAGCAAGAGCTACATGGCTTGAATCAGAACTTTACTACACCATGAATAAAGCAAAAACAATGTTTCTTTTTAGCAAAGAGAAAAAGTGGAAATTCAATTTTCATGGTGATTGCATCTTAGACTAACCAATTTTTGCTTTCAATACTACTCTAAAATAAAGTCAAATAAAAAAGATACCAATAATGATTATTAGGCATGTGTGTATATTATTATTATTATTGCCACTGTTATTATTGTTTACCCAAAATACTCCTGGGAAGACCAAACACAAAACAAGCAAACAACAGCAACAAAAAGGAGAACACACCTATTATTGTTTTTCCTAAATTATTCAATTCCTTCATGTGCATGAGGTCAAGCCCTTTTCTTTATGTCTATCTCAGCATACTTAGAAAAAAGGAGCCATCAATGTAAGTATTAGTTCTTTAAATGACAGAGATGAAATAGTCTTACTAAGACATTGTTGATGCACCTTAAATTCTCTGTTTCCCTGGAAAGTTATCAAGAAACAATAATTGTATAATAAATCCCTAACTATCCTAAAAGATCATTTAGAACATCTTCTTTTTTGTTTGTTTGTTTTTCAAATGGAAAAATTGAGCTACCATCTCACTTATCTCCATGTGGGAAGTAGAGGCCTTTGCATAACATTAGGATATAAGTTGTTTTAATTTAATCTTCTAGAAAAAAAAAAAAGAAACTAGCGTATCCTTTTAAAAATGTATGCACACTTTAGCAGCTGATAGCTCAATTTTGAATATTAAATGTATTTTAATAAACACTGCCTTTATTATAATTCACAGTGTGTGCATATATTTTTGGGACACCTTATATATACATGAAAGAGTCTTACTGAATTAATATAAAAACGACTCAGATATCTTGGATGCCACAGACTCATAAATTATTAACCAAGACTTTAAATGGCAAATATATTAGTCAATATACTTCAATGGGGAAAAGGTGTTACTCAGTTTAAAAAAGGATTAAGGTAATGTAATTCAACATGTAGGCACTCAAATTATCAGAAAATTGCTTCAGGTTTTCCATTAGGAAAGGATCAGACATTTATTCTGCTTAGCATAAAATGGCCTTATCCTTGCTGATATAAATCACTATTTTCAATACAGTTTCTATTTGACCAAACCCAAAAATGATTTGCAATTTATTTACAAACTAATTACAGAAGTTTTCAAATTTTGGACTAGCACATCTCAAACAGACACTGCGGTGTGACTGCATGAACTGCTTCAGGTAGGAAGCAAACAGAATTTAGGATTCCACTGCCTAGGTCAACTTCATCTGAAAATGATCATGGGGAGAAAAATGCAGACAAGTAAACAGTCAGAGGTTTAGGGTGAAAAAACATGAGGGAGGTAGAGGTAAGCAGAAGCCTCAAAAGTCACATTGTCTTTGGAATATTTTGTATTTCTATCTTTTTATAATAATGTTTTACATGAAATATGAGGCATTTTGTTAATAATAACAGAGCCACTAAGACACTGACAGCCTTTCTGTTGAGATTGTCCTGGATTACTGGTTGAGTTGAATAAGCAGAACCAAACCCATCGAGACAGTGTAGGTCTCTACAAAATAAATCTCTTCAAAAGTATTTCTAGAAATAAAATGGGGAAAGAAGAGCATTGGAGAACTCAGATCGTTTCTGCATATCCATCTTTACTAGAAATTCCTACTATGCAATCTGTACTTGGAGACACATTAGACCATGTCCATTCACTTTAACTTGTATTACATGTTAAACAATGTAACTTCAAACTTAAAAACAACAACAACATGGTTTGGTATTAAAAACACATATTTGTTCTTAAAATATTTAAAGAGCAACAAACATATCCACTTTGAGAAAAAGAATAACACATTTACAATAGGGATATAAGTGGTATTTTTACAAAGGCTAATATACAGCAATCATCAACCCCCTGATGTAGGGGTACTTTGCCACCTACACAACTTATTTCCTCTAACCCACTTTGTGCTGTGCTGTGCTCCAAACATCTTCAAGCTGTGATCTTTAAAAGACAAAGGCAGAAAATTAGTTTTGTTTGTGAAGTCTTTGTTTCTAATATGTTATGTTGACTATCACCATAAAATCCACAAGAAACCAAAAGAATCTTTTGGAAAGCATAGTGCTGAAGTTTTCTTACTTTCAACGCAAGTGCTTAAAGAACCTTCCTAAGCAAATGGGCTACTACAAGCAGGAGAATAATGTATATTTGAAACAGCAAGCCAGATTGTGCATGTCAGGAGGGATCAACAGGCTAAATTAATATACATTGGTTCTCCTTCTCCCCTCCTTATTTAAGACCTGCTGTGATGAGTTTAAAATCTGGGAATTTCTAGCTTTCAGTATGGGCAGAGAAAGCCCATCACATACATGTCCTCAAGATAAACAATAACTAGTCCTCAATTAAGAGTCCTTGATATCACCGTTTGTAATCATAAATCCATCCTAAATTTATCTGGTAACTGGGGTGGTCATCTGTGTTAGTTAACTGGCTTTATACAAAGGAAAAATAATTTTCTCATAATTTTATGACAGGAGATTAGTTTTACAACTTGGAGACAGAAATCAGCTAAGGTTCTTACCATCCCACTGAAACTAGAAGATAAGGGTGCTATGTTTCTGATGTTGACATTCAAATGATATGGTTCCCACAACCTTGAGAAAGATATTCCTAGTCTTAAAGCTGACAACCCTATCTAGTTTTCAAATATGTTTATATGCATTTCAAAGAGATGAGAAAATACCTGGGAGTTTTTAAAAAATAATGCTCTAAGAAAAAGAGAGGAGGAAAATCTCTTCCCCTGTTTTCAGCAGGAAGAATTAAGCCTCTTATTTTTAATTTGTATTTGTTCTTATAATCAAAGCATTCCAGGCAAACCTGCCTATCCTATATAATAAAAGCCTAATATGCAAATTGTCTGAACTGTGAGACAACCATCTGCTATGACATGCAGGAGGCGGACACTCAATGCAGGAGCTGTCCCAGGCCCACAGACCCTGACCCAGCAGCAGTGGGGAGGAAGAGGGGGTAGATGTGGAGCTGGCAAGCAGGCAGTGCCAGGCCAGCCAAGGTGGGTACCAGTGGGGGCTCCCCAATCACCTCACCAGTCACCCTGCAGATTGGCTGTGATTGCCAGCCAGGCCTAGGGACCCTACTGTGCACCGAACCTCTAGTAGAGAAATAAAATCATTAGTACCTGGAAACACACAGGCACAACTAAATAAAGTGGAAAATATTTTAGAAGCAGTGATTCCATGGGGTGTCAAACTGTTTTTCTCTAAAAGAAAAGTTGATTAATCTTAATGAATTGTGTTTTATTATCTATTTCTAGCTTAAAGTTTATCCTTATTTAAAATGTATAAACCTACTTCTTTCCTTCCTCTTCTACCTATAAAACTAAGCCAAATTCAGAAGATTACTTCATTGTTTATATCTTCCTAATTCTTTAAAATAAGGATCTAAGACCAGATACTTGGCAAAAACACTTGTTATTTTCTCATTTGGACTCAAGCATTATGATTAAAACAGAAGCAGCTTCAGATTAAGGGGGCGAAAATACTGAGCCAAGATCATAAATTGGTGAGTGGTTGTATTATAAAAGCCAGTTGAAACTTTCTTGCCATTATGCCTTGTAGAAGCAGAATGCAATCAGCCTTAGAAAACATTCCTCTCCACATTCCCATTTACCTGGCCTCCATTTCTCTTTGACAGTTATGAGGTACCAGACCTTTCATCTCCCTCATTTCTTCTCTCAGGTCATTACAACGCTGCTACTGGGGACAGCAGTCTCCTTCTGCCTCTATCTTCTCCTTTAGTTTTCTGGTTTCTGTTTCATTGCTTTCTCTCTGCAGGCAAAATCTGCACAGACACTAAACCCACTAGGCACTCACAGTCAATTAGCAAGTGATAAGAAGCTATCAGCCTCAAAGAAAAAAAACAACACTAAATGGTATTTGAAAGCAGTGATGAGATGTATGGAAATGTAATACTTTGGTCCAGCTTTCTCTGTGGATCTCATTATTTCAATGTCCTGACTTAACCTGTGCCATTCTCCCAAGTAAATTAGCCTCTATTATCTGATTTCTGATCCAGGACGCAGTGAACAAGGAGAAAGGAAGCACAGCAGTCCAGCAGAAGGTGAAAGAGCTGCAGATTTCACCTGTCTCTATAGAGCTGCTTGCCGGAAGGAGGGCAGCTCTTAGCACCTGATCACTTGGCCTAAAAGAACGGGATCTCTCAGTCTCCTGTTTACTTTATGTATCACTGATATCTCACCGAATTTATAAAAAATAAAAAAAAAAGATTTTGGGTGGATCATGGACTTTAAATTACTTTCTGTAATACTTTTATTAGACTGCAGGAATATCTGTAGTATCTTAAAGGTCCGGTTTTATATGAAGGCAGAGGTAACAAACTGACTGCCCATAGTTTGCACGGTGGCTGCTGTACTTGTCCTCTCTGGCAGACAGTGTCTTTATAAAAATTGAACTAAAATCCCTTCAGGCAATGCTCACAACTGTGCTCTCTCCAGTCCCTATTCCTCTTTATTGTTTTGCACTCAGCCCGATTCACGCATTAGTTTATCTGCCTGGTTCTTAGAGATATTTCAGATAGAAACCTCACAGTCTTTCATCCAAGCTGATTTCCATGAGCCAGGAAAGGGAGTTTGAAGCCATATGTCGCTGTGTTCAATATCAATGTGCTTGCACAGGCATTAGAACTTTTCAGGTTTTCATGTCCTGTATACTCCATCTCCGTTTAGCACATAGTCAGAAAGCTAATGCTTTATATTTCTAATTCAGTTCTGACATAGTAGGCTGTTAGACATAAACAGAATAGGAACAATAAGCCAGGTACAGAAGGTCACCTAACAATGGACAATTGAAAGGTGGGACCTTGCCCCCAGGGTGACCTTTCTCCTCCCTGACTTTTCCAAGCAATTCGGACCCTCCCCTGACCTTTCCTCCTGGCCTGTTGCTAGTAATGTGGTAGACTTCCATTGTATTCTCCACCTCACAAATTCAGATGTTCCCATTCTTCTGTCAAATGCAACACTGGTTTTCCCCTGTAAAGTTGTCCCTAAATAATGCTATCACTCCTTATTTTGACTTTAGAATTCTAAAATATTTTAAACGCTTTGCATAGTTTATTTCAAAACTATCTCCCAGATGGTTTATATATTTGCCATATATTCTGAATTAGATTTTAAGTGTTTTGAGGACAATAATTATATATCTATTTTTTCACTGTCACCTGTAATTATAACAGTAAAAGGCTTGGTCTCTCTCTATCCAGTTCAGCCTTCCTTGTTGTTTCTCAGCCTTCAGCCTAATAGCTCCTGCTTTAGACATGCTAATAATTAGAGAAGTTCTGCTCAGGGCTTGAGTGTTTACAAAACCAGCCCCTCCCATTTCCTCTCCCTTGACCTAAAAGAAGTGTGAAATCTACTTTCTTAAAATGGATTTGAGGAATTACTACTTGGGTTCCCATCTTCTTGGAGGTGCCTTGTCCGTCAATAAACCTTTCCTTGCTCCAAACTCAAGACAAAGATCTTGAGTTTTGACCCCTTGAAGCATGAAGCATGGGGACTGTGGACTGGTAACATAGTTACTCTAATTCTTAGATTACTCTAAAAGAATACACATTTCATATTTTTTTCCTGCTGTGCCTCAAACCTCAATATGATTCAAATATTCCTACTTTTCAGCCTCTTTATCTCTTGAACAGCCAATTACATTAAAAAAAGGGAAATACAAATATTTCCTAATTTGTAATTTAGAAAATATAACTACCTAAAAACTCACCTACCAGCACTGGAGTTAGGTGGATTCCCACCTGGATGGGGCCACTTAACCTAAGGGTCAAATCACAAGGAAAAGCAGTTAAAAATTTTACATACTTTTATTTTCTATATAGTGTTTCCATTTGGTGGGAATAATCAAAATGAATTAGTGGGAGGAAGCAGAGCCAGATAACTCTCCCACCTCTATTTCCAACCATGAGTGAGATGTCATCACTACCTCAATGTTTCTGTCTTAGAAAAGATGTGACAGATTTTACAGAGAGGATCTCCTCTCTGCTTCCATTCATTCATCTGGTTATAAGTGGCAGGATCTGAGCCTTAGATGTAACTTAGGGGTGTGGAGAGAGATATCTTTTTAAAAGGCATGCCTTTGTATTCTTGCTGGTTTTGTAAGGCCTGAAAGACCCCCGGTCCAAAGGATGAGCGGCGACCCCAAATCAAACGCAGAGCCCGAGTCTTGATGCAAAGAGCAGGAGGTTTATTCCAAGCGCTGCGCAGGGACCCACAAGCAGCAGTCCAGAAAAAGACTGCCGCTTGAGAGCCCTGAACAGAGGTTAGTTACAAGCTTTTATAGGCAGAAACCACACGCAGGTGGCCTGGGGAAATTGGCCTGGGGAAATTGGCAAATTGGCCTGGGGAAATGCAAACATAAGGTTGAGATTGCAATTTCTTGGCCGTTTCCTGGGCAGTTAGAAACAGGCCTGACCTTACAGTTTATTGATGAGGAAAAAAGAATAGTTAGACCTCTAGCTTGGTATATACCCTCCAGGTCAATTCAAAAGAATTCCTAATATTGGAGTTTAAGATCCAAATGATTCAGCAATAAGTATTATTAGATATATCTAAGCCATTATTCCTTCTAAGTTTAGCTTCCTCAGTCACCTCATTGTGATGGATAACTGGTATGTGGCAGAAATTTTGATTCTTGGGTCCATTAGCCATAATAACAATAAAAACATCCTAATTTTTATTGTCAGCATATCTATACCAAATGCAGTACTATTTATACAATAAATAATTAATGTAAATTTATTAAAAGTTACATAACTTGCCGGGACCGGTTTGGCTCAATGGATAGAGCGTCGGCTTGGGGACTGAAGGGACCCGGGTTCGATTCCGGTCAAGGGCATGTACCTTGGTTGTGGGCGCATCCCCGGTAGGGGGTGTGCAAGAGGCAGCTGATCGATGACTCTCTCTCATCGATGTTTCTAACTCTCTATCTCTCTCCCTTCCTCTCTGTACAAAATCAATAAAATATATTTAAAAAAAAAAAAAAAAAAAAAAAAAAAAGTTACATAACTTGCTGAAGATACATTTTTACAGTGTTTCAGCGTACATATTTTAGAATACAAACTTTATAAAGAGCACAAGGCAAAGCATGGAAATGTATAGGATATACAAGAAATTTTTGTCTAATTAGAAAATAGAGACATGTTAATGAAAATAGGGACTAGATACTGATGCATAAAAAAAAAAAAGTCATATCATGTGCCGCAGAAGCACAGCCAAGGGTTCGGTGAGCCTGAGCGAGGGTGACGAAGGAAGGAGAGATGATAGACAAAGAGAAAAGGTTGGATCTAGGTGGATCTTCTATGCCTGGCTAAGGACACAGAACAGATCCAGACTCCAAAGCTGATGCTTTATTTATAATCAGGGACAAACAAGGTAATCTACAATGTTGTTGTAAGTTTCAATTGTTTTGGCAGCACTTGCTGCCTCTCCCATAGCCCACTAGCTACCCAGGAAAGATCTAGGGAGCAGTTACAAGATCAAGCTTAATTATACTTAGAGAACTGTGCCCTCCAAGCTGGGACTGTTTGTGACTTTGCCAGTAGGTCAGTCCAAGGCTTAACCCAATGACCGCTTCCTACAGTATCATAAATTCTTCCTCTGCCAAATAAATATTTTCAAAAATCCAGAAAAATAATTAACATCAACAACAAACCATATAAAGAGCTAATACATAACATAATATATATTTAGTCAAAAGACTGAGACAACAGTTGCATGCTATAAAACTCTTAATCCAACCCTACTTCAAGAAGAGTCAACCACTTCTAAGAATTTTGAAGAGAAATCTTACAACAGCATAAAAACTTCATTTCTTTATAATATGGCCCTTTCTCCTTTCTTTACTTTTGATTCAAATTGGCCTCATCCACCACTCAGACTCACCTGTTTGGTGCAGGACCACTCCCTTAAGCATTAAGCCCCCAGGACAATGAGGTTCTGGTCAGCATCAAATAATCTTAGGAACAAAGCCTCCAGTTTGTTGACTACAGAAACAGCTTTGGTCAAACTAGAGATAATATCTAGGCATCAGCTGTGTTTTAGGCTCAGCCCCAGAAAATTAGTGAAGCCTGACAAAGTGACCCCATGGCTGACATCATGACTAATCAACTACCCCCACTATTTCAGGGCAGACCAGTCAGCTCAGACCATGACCCTGACCACAAGCCTAACTCTCTTAGTCACCATGATTAATGATTTTCCCCTCCAGGTACAATCCACCCCCTAGAAGCCATCAGAAATCTAAACATTAGCACACTTTTCTTTGGACAAGAGCCACTTCCTAAAAATAAATTCTTTTTTTCTTTGCTAGACTCCTGTTCGTATCTTATTGGACTTTGATGCATGCAGGCAAATGATCCCTTTAATCCAGTACTATTCTGAAGAGAAACTAAATATTCACCTACACTGTCCCAAATTTAAAAATATTAAAAAAAAAAAAAAAAAAAAAAAAACAGAGTGAGTCATACAATTTTTAACTTAATCCCAATCCCAAGGATGAGTGAAACAGTCCTAAGAATTCTCACTAATACCCTAACATCTGAAAAGAAACTGACTAGGGGAAAGAGCAATTGTTACTAGGGAAAGACAAATATAATGGGGAAACTGAACAACTGGAGTTTAATATTTAAATCCTCAGTTATTTCTCAGTGGGAAATAGTTCCGATATGTGGAGTATATCCTATTGAAGTAAAACAAACATCAGATAAGAGCCAGTGTTTTTCAATAGACTGTACATATCATAGTTTCCTCTGAGTTCTTCTCCTTCCTAAGTTCTTAGAAGATAGAATACACATGAATACCACTAGAAAAAAAAAAATTGGATGTTTGAAAACAAGTGAATGTGATTACAAAAAAAAAAATGACACAAGTAAAATATCAGAACAACAGCATTACAGACTGTTAGATTTAGCAAGGAAGACCTTGCTAATTGGATATCAAATTAATGACAAAGAATAGAGAACTTCTGACAATAAGGTAAAGGGAGAGGGAAACCATAAAAGTAAAACAATTCATTAAAATAAGGAGAATAAAGATAATCCAAATTAAGGATAAATTTTCCCTAAAATGGAAAATCCTAAAAGCAAAGTAATAATGGCATTCCAATATAAAATAATATCAATACTTTGCTGCCTAGCTGGCTTGGCTCAGTGAATAGAGTGTCAACCTGGGCACTGAAAGGTCCTGGGTTTGATTCTGATCAAGGGCACAGCACATGCCTGGGTTGTGGTTAAATCCTCAGTGGGGGGCATGCAGGAGGCAACCAATCAATGATTCTCTCTCATCATTGATGTTTCTATTTGTCTCTCCTCCCTTCCTCTCTGAAATCAATAAAAATATATATTTTTTTAAATAATAAAATAATAATACTTTGCTTGATATATGGGAATAACTAAATCTGCACATTAAAACAGCATATGCTTTTTAAGGAACAGTTGAGAGGAAATGAAATTATAAATATTCTCAAGTTATTAAGCTTCAAAAATAAAGAAAAATATTTTACGGACTGAAAAAAAGGAAAGACTAAATCAGGCTAGCTTCAAACTTCTCCAAATTAATATATATTTCCAAGAGAAAATGTTTTTAATGTCTCCAAAGTTGTCAGAATGTAGAATTATGACATAATAATATTATAAGCAGTCAGAGATGCCAAGTTACTTCAATTATAACATAATATGGTCTGTTTTTTATTGCTGTTATAACAAATTCTCAAACTTGGTAGCTTTCAACAACACAAATTTATCCTCTTACAGTCCTGGAGACAAGAGTCCAAAATTAGTTTTATGGGCCTAAAATCAACGGGTCAGCAGGAATGCTCCTTTTGGAGGTGACAGGAGAGAAACGAGTCCTTGCCTTTTTCAGTTTCTAGAGATTTCTAGCATTCCTTGGCTGGTGGCCTCATCACTCCAATATCTGTTTTTTCTCACACTATAATTCTACTGCCTCCTCCCCTCCCCCTTTATAAAAACACTGGTGATTACATTGGAACCAACTAGACAATCAAGGATAAGCAAATCTCAAGATCTTTAATTTAATCACATATGCAATATCTACTGTATTTTACCAAATAAGGTAACATATTCCTATAGACCAAGCATGTCAAACTTGTTTATTTGGCCCATGTTAGCCTTTGAGTTTGACATGCTTGCTATAGACTGAATGTTTGTATTAAATTATCCCCAATATGATAGCATTCGGAGGTGGGGCCTTTGAGAGGTGATTAAGTTATGAGGGCAGAAAACCTCCTGAATGAGATTTTGTTCATATCAAAGAGGCCCCAGAGAGCTAACACTCCCATACTGCTATGTGAAGATTGTCTGGATCATTTATAAACCAGGAAGTGAGCTCTCACCAGACATAAATTTACCAATGGTGCCTTGATCTTGCACATCCTAATCTCTAGAACTGTGAAGGAAAAATATTTCTGTGGTTCATAAGAGCCTGAAGAGCTCAGACACATAGTCACACATTAAGGTATAAACATCTTAGGAGGGCCATTATTCAATGTATGATGGATATTCTTAATATGTAAGAACAAAATCCAGAGAATTAGAAGATTAATTATGTCCACAGGATTCAAAACTCTTTTAATGAGATGGGTAGTAAATTTTTAAGCAAGTAAAATGAATTAATTGTATGGTGACACAGCATTTTCTAAATGTTTAAAACTCAGTAAAGAGAAAAATGTTTCTCAACTATTAAATAATATCACTTATTTTAAAAAACATTTATCTGTTATCAGTTCAAAACATATCTGGTAAATGTGCTTTCAATATACTACAATAATTCTTTGAAGCAGAAAAGTAGTTGTACAGTTCTTGAAAACAGCAATAAAAACAAAATCAATGTTACCAAAGAGATTTTAGCTACATTTTTTACTAAGAAGTTTAAATATTCACAGAACAAGCAATGTAAAATGCCTTTGATTTTTTTCTTTCTAATCTTCTTTTTCAATCTGTTATTTTTCCTGCATATTGTTTTACTTCTGCTCCAGGGGTTATTTTTGGGTACATTAAGATTTTATAAGTAGTCTATGAAAAATGTCTGTGTTCCTTCTCTAATTTTGTCATCTACTGGGAAAACCCCTACAAAAATATTCCCATATGGAAAATATGCATTTTGAAAAGGTTCAAATTGAATAGTAATTTTTCTTAATTCAACAGTTTATGCACTGAATTTATATATAAATATATATAGTAAAATCAATTCTTCACTTACTAAAATTACTTTCTTAATGATATATGTGCTAGTGTTTTAAATGCAGTTGTTTTTCAGATCGAAAATAATGTATAGTAAATTTTGGTGACAAAATTTGCATTTTGCATGCGTGCCATCATATTCAAATTTTGCTACAATTCCTGCCAAATGGGTAAGTTTCCATAACCATGCTCATAAAATTGCTTGGCTGCTCCATTGCTGTTAGACTGTTAAAGGCTGCATCACTAAAACCTAAATCATGTATTCAACTAACTGCCACATGGCATTGTGGGTTTTTTTTTGTTGTTGTTGTTTTTCATTTCTTTTATATTTCTTTTATTTATATATATATATATATATATATATATATATATATATATATATATATATATTCTGTTCTGCAGCACTGGTAATGTAATTTAAAAAATTGTTATAATTCTGAATACTTAATATTATTGTGTAATGTGCCTTTCTCTTTCTTCATGTTTACCTAAAATTTATGTAAAACTAGCCAGTTTGGGGGATATTTTTACCTCCAAAAAGTTTGAAATAAAGACAAAATAACAATCCTTTGAAATAGAATATGGTAAATTGATGTAGTAATTTTTTTTCATTTGAAATATTCATATAATCTTTATTTCCCAAATTTCCTACCTTTTGTAATATTAGAATTTATTTGAGATCAACTTTCAGAAAGAGAACAATTTAATAGTCAAACTACACTGTCATATCATTGGATTTGCAAAAATGTTTATTTACTGGATTCTTTAAGTTGTTTTTTTGTTTTGTTTTTTAATCTTTCAGGATTTTTTAAATTTTTTATTTTTTTAAAACATATTTTATTGAGTTTTTTTAGAGAGGAAGAGAGAGGGATAGAAAGCTAGAAACATTAATGAGAAACATCAATCAGCTGCCTCTTGCACACCCCCTACTGGGGATGTGCCTGAAACCAAGGTGCATGCCTTGACCGAAATCAAACCTGGGACCTTTCAGTCCGCAGGCCAATGCTCTATCCACTGAGCCAAACTGGTTTTTGCAAATCTTTTAGGTTTATGGTGACATTTATGTTTTGCTTGATGAGTATATTTTACTGAAACTAAAACATGTCTTTTTTTCCCCTTGCATTCTATGTTTTTCTCCCCAAATGTTTCTATGATGTAATTTTATTTTATTTTCGATGTCTTTCCATCCTCCATTTCTCATTTTGATTATGATACTTTTCTTTGAAGCATCAAATTATGCATCAGAGGTGGAAGAGGATGGTGTGAAGGTTTTTACCTCTAGCATCCCTGTGCTGCATCCACCCTGGAGGGCAAGTGGCCCCCTTGGCGTCCTCCCCTGCCTAAGCCCCTGGGCCAGGGTCCAACTTCTATTGTGCTCTGCACATGAGGCCCTGGCATGGCCACAGGCCTCGTCACAGCCACAGCCAGCTGACTGCCCAGCTGGGCAGTGCCTGCACATGAGGCCCTGGCATCAGTGTGCCCTGCTGTGGCCACACATTCACTGGGACTCTGCCCTGGCTGCTGTCATCACATGGTTACTATTTTATTATTTTCTTTCTGGAATTCTCATAGTTTCTAGCATTTCTTAGATGGTGAGTTAGTACTCCTCACCAAGGATATTTTTTCATTGATTTTTAGAGAAAGTGGAAGGGAGCAGGAGAGATCCAGAGAGAAACATCGATGTGAGAGACACATAAATTGGTTGCCTCCTGCACATATCAGGGACACGGATTGAGCCTGCAACTGAGGTATATGCCCTTGACCAGAATCGAACTCAGGCCTCTTCAGTCCGTGGGCCAATGCTTTAGTCACTGAGCCAAACTGGCTAGGGCTAGTTTGTAGCATTTAAAATAACATGTAGAAACATGTTTGGACTGTTTTCACTGAGGCTCAAAGCCGAAGTTCAGGTGATGGTCGAAGGCACATATAAACCTCACTTAGGAGACTTGATGTGAAAAATATCAGCCATACCCAGCTGTTGCTGCCCTATATTATGTTCAAGAAATGTTAAAGAATTGAAGTTGCTAGTGCTTTATTTTGTACTGAATGAAAAAAAATGCAAAAGCAAAGTTCTCAATTACTTGATAAATGTAAACCAATGCAATTATTCTGTTTGAAAGACATAAATATCCCTTAAAGAACGGTTTTTTTGTGTTTTTTTTTAGTCAGAGTTCTCTGGAGAAACAGAATCAATTGTTTGTGGGTTTGGAGCGGGGGGAGGAGAGAGAGAGAGAGGTATTTATTATAAGGTATTAACTCACATGATTATGGAGCTTGGTAAGTCCCATGATTTGTTGATTTGTTGTCTGCAAACTCTAGACCTAACAAGGCCAGGGATATAGTTCAAAGTCCTGTGAGCCAGAGTAGATGGTGCAGATTTCAGTCTGAGCCCCTGAGAGCCTGGAGCAAGGAGGGTGGAAGGGGATGGTGTTCTAGCTCAGCAATAGGGCAGAGACTGAACACTCCCTTCTTTCACCATTTTTTTTCTCTTCAGGCCTCAAGGGATTAGATGAATCCCACTCACTTTAGGGAAGGCAATGTGCTTTGCTAAATCTACCAATTCAAATGCTAATCTCTTGTAGAAACACCCTCGCAGAAACAGGAAGAAATACAGCTCCTCCTGATATCTGGATGTGATCCACCTAAGCTGACATAAAATCAGCTAATGCAGGTATCCTCTGAAGGCAATGGAATTCCCACTTTCAATAATCACCTTATGAAAATTCTGGGATAGGATTTTGAAGTTATTCTTATACTGACAAGGGAACTTTTTGCTTTCTCTGGGTCTTTGGTTTAGAATCCAAAATTTTGACCATTTTGGCCTAATTGATGAGTAGAAAACTAGCCTCTCCAATAAGGAGCTAGGCTCTATTAAATACTTTCCATTTGCCATCCAAATCATTTTTCTATTCTTTCCTACCCTTCCTACTCTGTACTCCAGGAGGCTAACTTTATGGACTACAGCAATGGCCTACTAGTTGAATTCAGCCAATGGATGACATTGGCAAGAGATGGGGAGTTAGGCAGCTCCCTCCCTGCAGGACACAGGTTAGATGCTTAGACATAGCTATATTCTGCTACCCGAGGTTATAGCTCCTAAGGGACATTCCTCTCCTACAGTCATAGCTACAGTTCTTGAGTTCCAGTAAATTCTCCCTCTTTTTACTCTTTTCAAGTCTAGAAATAGTTTTAATAGCTCCCTTATATTGACAGGCACTAGGTACTTCAGAATCCCTTGAGGGTTTCCCTTCACCAAAAAACCAATAGATTTGAAGGACCTAATTCTTGACTGAGGAAGTCTCCCACCAGTAAAAACAATCATGACTGTATTACACTGGAAGCCAAGACTGTCCCCTGGTCATCTGGGGCTCTTCATTGGCACTGAACCAACAGGCCAGATAAAGGAGCACCAGTGACAGATTCTGATCACTAAACAGAAATTGGGATGTTGTTGCCCAAAGAGGGCAAATAACTTCAACCACCCATTTCTCTCACCAAAAGAAAGAATTGTATTTACATATATTTCTTTTTATACCCCTTAGCTGTTTGCAGGTGACTTTCAAAATTAAAGTACATTAAACTGAAGATTAATTAATGGAAATATGCCCTTTCCACAGAAATCATCTCAGAATTTTAATCAAAGAAGTATTCAAGGTCCTGAGGTCAAACAACCTTGTCAGTTTTTCAGAAGGGCCTCTCATTATGTCAATTCAATCAAGCACCCTAATATATAAAAACTCTGGGTCATAACAACCAGTAACAGTGGGAGGCTGACCAACTGGAAGTCAGTGCAGGCCCCAACCCCAAGCAAGTGGAAAGGGGCAATCAGGGAGGCAGGCAGAGGGGTTAGGGGTGATCAGGTAAGGAGACCAGTGTTAGAGGTGGTCAGGTAGGCAGGTAAGTGGTTAGGGGTGATCAAATGGGCAGACCAGCAGTTAGGGATGATCAGGTAAGCAGACCAGTGGTTAGAAGTGATCAGGTAGGCAGACGGCCCCTTGCAGGCCTGGCCCCGCCCCCCAGCAAAGAAAGATGGAGGCCTAGGCCAGCCAAGCCATTGCATTCCAGGCTGTCACCTGCAGAGGGAGGCCGCCAGTGGCAGGGGAGGGGTGGCAGTGCTATACCAATGGCAAGCAGTGGCAGTGGTGGAGGTGGAGCCAGCTGCCTGCAGCCTGGGGAAGGAAAGCCCTGATAGACCCTGATCTCAGGTCAGGCCTAGGGACCCAACCTGAGGGATCCCAGAGGGTGCAGGCTGGGCTGAGGGACCCCACCAAGTGCATGAATTTTTGTGCATTGGGCCTCTAGTTTTCCTATAAAAGCAAAGACTTTTAATTCTAAAAAGTGGGTTAAAGTACAATAACAACTTTTAGATATAAAATAAAACTGGTTCAATCTACCTAGTTTCACAATGAATTAAAAAAGGTAATTTTTATTATATGTTCATTGTTCATCCTGTATTGATAGTGTTTGCTATCTAAATAAAGGAAAAAGTATTAATAGAGACAAGAAATTCTACTCAGCAAAGGCCATTCATCACACCTGCAATTCTGTTTTCTGTGAATCAATCAATGTATAGATTAGATGCTGCAAAAACTTATAATAGTTGTCATTCGTAATCACTTAATTATAAGTGATTTTTATCCTAGTAAAAAATCAAACTATTTACATTTTCTAGACAAATACTATACCCATATAGCTATTAATTTAGCTGAATGTATAGGAATGTGCTTTTAAAAAATTTCAGTTTTTCTCTTTAGAAAATTACAGTAATTAAAAAAAATTTTTTGGACTCAGGTGCACATAATTATATTATCATTAATGGTGATATATATATATATATATATATATATATATATATATATATAAAAAATAAGCACTAGAAAAGCCACCATTTAAACTAAAAGTGAGCACACTAACAATTATCTATACCTAACTATTTGGTCCTCAGATTTTAGCACTCTAGTTCCCTCTTCCTGGATCATGAGCATCCTAAGTCCTAAGTCTATTATGTAATTCCTTATCTTTCTATATTTTATTGTACTATATGTATTCCTATAAAGTGTTTTGTTTTTTTTTAGTTGTTTTAAAATTTGTTTTATATATCACATTGTTTGTTATTTGAGAGCAGGATACTTTTCATACAATAGGTTATACAGTGATATTGTTACATGCCACTGAAATTCATTCATTTTGTCTGCTTTGTAAACACACACTTTGTCAAGACACCATACCATACTATGTGAATAGCTCACCCATAGTCTCTTCCTTTGCTGGGTATCTGAGTTATTTCCGTTTCTAAAATGTGCTATTATTCTTGCACAGGGTTCATATTATATATTAGGGACCCAGTGCAGGAATTCACGCACCTTGAAAGGAACTTGTGGGCTGTGATACTGCAGTGGGTATAGGGGTGGGTCTTGGCCCATCCTCCGCACCCCTGCCTGGCCCCCACCCCACTGTGGTCCCCAGTCCCCTGTCTGCTGGCAGCCCTGCTTCTGCTACCACTATTCCCATGAGTATTCTCTTGATATTTTGTTTTTAACTTTTGACATTCAAATGAGTATAAAATTGATCTCCATGTGGTCTAACTTTGCATCTCCCTAATCATTAAGAATGTTAAGCAGCTCTTTATATATTTGTTGGTTATAAGTGCTTCCTTTCCTATGAAATATTTTTAATGTATTTTGCCTATTCTATCAGGTTGTTTCTGTCTTCTTTTTTCTCTTGCTTAATAATGACAGTTTTATTAGACTCTCTTAGAAAATCATCAATTTTGTTGACTACGTTGAACATCCCCTTTCCATCCTCAGTTTCTCTTTTACTGATTTCTGCTTTTATTTTTTTAATTATCTTTTTTCTAATTTTGGCCTTATGTTTTTCTCTTGCTATGTTCTTATGTTGGATACTTAGATTTTTAAAATAAAAGCTTTTTTTTTTCTTTGCTCACATAAATATTTAGAGCTCTAAGTGTACTTCAAGGTTGTTCTAATGATATCCCATAAGTCTTGACATGTGTGTTTTATTGGCATACAGTGATTGGATTATTTTATTATTTCTAACATGCTGCTTTTTCTAAACAATAAGTTATTTTAGCAGGGAACATACTAGTATGTAATGCATTCCTTAACTTAGGATCATAATATAGTTAGCTTGGTAATGACAAGAAAAAACTAAAAATGTACATTATAAGTATGTGGTGTGTACATGTGTGAGCTTTGAAAGCAAAAGGAGAGAGAATGTTCTAATTCTGGATTATCAGTTGTTTTACACTATGTCAATATTTAGAATTTTTCTATGTATTCTCAGTCAATTTTACTGTACTGGTAGCCCTGTGCACAAATCCGTGCACCAGTAGCTCTCTTCAAGGCCTGGCTGCTCCATGCCCATCACCCAGAGGCTCTCCATGGCCCAGAGGCCCATCTGCAGCCAGGCACAGAACATTGCCTTGTTGCCGAGGCAACGATGCAAGCATTCTATCCCCATGCCCACCTCTGCCCCTTGAGCCCGTTGCCCAGAAGCTCTCTGCAGCCAGGGTGGAACTCCTTGGTTCATCACGGAGGCGATGAAGCAAGCATTCCACCAGGCCGCTCATGCTGCCAACTCTCAGTGGCTGTCACCTGGGACTGGGGGACTTTGGCAGGGCTGAGAGGACTGGGTGCCACCATCTTGTGGATATGGGTGCCACCATCTTTGTGGTGGAGTGATGGTTAATTTGTATATTACCCTTTTATTAGATTTAGATCTTTTACATAGGCTGAAGATATATTGTTTACATTAAAAGAGATTTCTATGGTCTTCCATCTCTCTCCCTACTCACTTTGGAACCACTGAGAATCGCCTAGTTCAGTGGTCGGCAAACTGTGGCTCGTGAGCCACATGCGGCTCATGAGCTGTGATTTGTCGCTCTGTTGACTAATGAGTTTGCTGACCACTAGCCTAGTTTACAGTCCTTTACTTTTTTGCATAATGGCATACATTGATCTTATTCTTTGATTTTTTTCTTTAAAATTTTCTTCTGTTATTAAGCAAATCTGTTTGTGCTAGTGAAGTGTATAAACCTAAAAGTACTCAATAAATGTTTGTGAAATAAATGAATTAATGAGGTAGAGTTAAATAACACATGCATTAATTAGTCAACTATAAATAAACAAAGGTTAACTTCCTTTTTCCATATTGGTGTTTTATATTTCCCTAATTTGCTCAGTTTCTTAGCATTTTAACACTGTATTGGTCAGCTTGCTTCTGCTCTTCCAAATTGTATCCAACTTTTGTTTTCTGGAACCTGGGTAAGTACCATTTAATCTGTAATTCCAATATATATACTCTTGTGCTCAAAATTGCACAAGGTAATTTTACAAAGCTAACAAAAGCAACAAATTATATAACTCTGTGTTTATTTTAAAATTCTACTTTTAATTACTGATCTGTTTGTAACTAAATTGTATTTTTTAAAAGAAGTCAATGACTATAGTGAAGATGATAATAACTGGTCTATTTTTTCAGGTTTTTTTTTTTTTTTTCTATCCCAAGTGGGTATGTGTGTGCACGGGGGGATTGGGGGAACATGAGGGGATCTACTTAACTATTAACTAGAAAATTCCTTTTTATAGTCTCTAAATTTTGCTAAAATAAATAAAATTCTACTATAAGGTACCATAGGATACTCCCATGTTCTACTCTACTTTTGTCATTATCTCCTTAGCTAGATACACGTGGCTCTGCAGCAGCACTAAGAGACTCCATAAAACTAGGAATAGCTTTCCAGGTATATTTTATGTATATGATACAAAAACAATATTTATTTCATTTCAAATAAGGTATATACTTTCGTAAGTGCAATATTGGCTATACAAAGCTGTTTTAGAGCAGGCATCTGAAATATAATAATGCAGAGGGATTTGAGACAGGCAAAACAGGACACCAATTCTTCTTGGATTTTTAAAACCAGACACTACAAATCTAACCAGCGTTCAGGCCCTGGGGTAACACTCTTGGAAAATTATTTGGGGCACCAGACAAATTTATATGATGTAAGGGCCTTATTAAGGGCAACTGCAAGGAATAATGGTCACCTCAGTAGCTGCAGGACAGCAGTTGCTTGCTCATGGTTGATGGGAATGACTCTTTGATATGACAGTTTGGGGAGGCCTCTCTCTTATTACATTTTTGCCAGATTGTCAAATTATCACATTATGGAATTAAAAAAAAAAAAAAAAAGAGGACAGGTACAAAGAAAGTTAACAAGCAAAAACACACATATAAGTTTATGACAAATTTAATGACTGTTATCATCTTCCTATTTACTTCAAATATACGAATATTCATTACTATTCATGAATATAAGGTTAGGTTCTTTAGAGAATATAAATATCTCATTTAATTCTTAAATATTCTTTGAAAGATGTGCAATTAGCTCTTGTTATACAAAAATCTTATTATCCATTCACTATAATTATTTGCAAAACACTTTACCAGAAATTCACTATATAAATCAAAAGGTCTCTAAAGAAAACATCATGCGCATATGAGCAAAGACATCTGAACTGGGTGCTTCTCATGAGAAAACGTCCATCGTGTTGCAGATAAATCTCTGCTGTCCTCCTGATGGGACTGTGGATTATATTAAAGTTCTTTAAACATGTTATGTATTTTACTATTGTCTGTTCCACCCTTTATTTAAAGGTTTATGCTGACATAGATTCTTGTTTGCTCCTGTCAGGTGCCTGAGGACACTACCAACAGCCTAAATTTAGTTAGTATCTTCTCTATATTTTAGCATGTTATTTCATTGTTTAGTTGCTTTAGAATACCTGCTCCTTGCAGTCTAAAAAAGAAAACTCACAGTGACATTGTATGCTGCTAAGAAACACCCTTACCAATGACTTTATGCATTATTAATAATTAGGTATCTTATATTTTGAATGATTTGTTAACAGAAATCATTTGGGGGTTGTTATTTAGGTATTTAAGAATGTTTTAGTGACAGTTGGTTGGAGTTCTGTGATAGGCTTGGAATTCATTATGATTTTCTTACTAAACCTTACAGAATATAGGCTCCTGTTCTCTGGAAATTTGCAATCAGAAACTTTGCAAGAATGAAAATAATTTGGCTAATAAGAACTACCTATGTTATCATTATCAAAAATTCATAGACCAGGAGAAAGACCTCCATATTAGTTCATGTACTGATTGAACAAATATTTATTGGGCACCTCTGTGTGTCAGGCATATCGATATAGCAGCAAATAAAAATACTTGCCCTCTTTCTAAATACTGAGGGATCGAAGACAATTAGCAAAATAATAAGTCAGACTATATGTTATTCTTCTCTGACGCCTTTTGGCATGATTGGGATGCTCTATGCTCACCAGGCATGAAATGTACCACGTGCTTTAGGATGGGAGCTCGAAGCAGGGAAGTCATTGTGTTAGTGACCACTACATGAGGGTTGGGTTAAACACATATCCTTGTATGTTACAAACCTTGCTCTCTACATAGCCTGGGATGACAGGAATATCATACCTGCGCTCTGTTAAAGGGAGCCATCCCAGACTGCAAGATTCAGAAATGTCTGGGGAAGGATTCTGCAAGAAAAAGAAGTTGAGAGGAACCTAGATGTGGATAAACACACTGAAAAAGAGATTTAAATAATGAGTACACAACTGGAGGTTGAAATAATAAGACCCATAGAAAACCGTGCAAATGAAAATCAAGGTTACTTATCCCATATAGGAAGGGAAATCAGAGTTTGTTAGGATGATTTAGGATGAGAAAATATGTTTAAGGGTTAAAAATAAATAAGGCATCATTATTTTCAGATAATATAATACCTACAGAGAAAACTAGAGAATCAATAAATGCTTAGAATAAAGAAATGAGTTTCACACCAAAACTAAATCTTGCCCTCTAAATTCATGCTGGATTTTGCTCTTCTCAATTTAATTAAGAACTAAAAGACAAATCGTATTGTATTGAGGTCCCTCTAATCAATTTTATGTGTTTTTCTTTTATATGACTTACTTTCTTGCAAGCACGTGCACACTCTGACTTATTGAAAAACCCAGGTTAATGAGAAGTCATGATTATAGATGTGTGTGAATAAAAAACATTACAGGAAATGTTCAATAATTGGTAAACCAGCCCTTGCTATTTCAACACCACCATTTTGACTTTTTTCTCTATATCCCATCCACTTTCAGAGGCAACATATTAATTTACCACATCGACCTTGAAATATTAAATGAGGTCAAAAAATCTATAATAGCTAAAGATAAACATGTTTATGAGTAGAGAATAAGTAACATTTCATTATTGCAGAAAGCCAGGTGTAAATTAGTACACTCACTCAGCGCTAGCAGTCCTGGATCCAAACCCAAGTTCTATTACTCTCTAGCTATGAGATGAATTATAAATCTCTTAACTTCTGGTCCTTTACTTTCCTACTCAGTAAAAATGTGCATACACTTCCTTCCCTCTGCCTTGCCTTACAAGGTTATTGTCGGGCTTGAGAAAAAAAAAATCTGCAATGTAGTTAATTATGAAAGGCTCATTTTTTAAGTAAAAAAAAAAAAAAAAAGGTTAAGTATTTTAAAATCCTTTTTTTATGTGTCTCTTAATTAAACTTACATCATTCAATTTTAACTATAAATTGTCTTCTAACAGATATACTCTATACCTACTGTCACTTTTTAACAGGTTTTCTACTTTGTAAAGAAAAATTATTTAGAAACTTTTATTGACTTTTATTTTAGTTATATCATCCACAGAGTGGTTCTGATAAAACGTCAGGTCATTTAACATAGGTCATGAAGTTCTGTAGACTATTATATTCATATTAGAGACCTGGTACACGCAATTCATGGGGGGGAGGGGGAGGTCCCTCAGCTCAGCCTGTACCCTGTGGGGAGTGGGCCTAACCTGTCAGTTGGACATCCACGAAGGAAGGCGGGAGAGGCTCCTGCCACTGCCGCTGCACGCGCAAGCATGAGCCCGGCTTCTGGCTGAGCAGCCCTCCCCTTGTGGGAGTGCACTGACCACCAGGGGGCAGCTCATGCATTGAGCGTCTGCCCTCTGATGGTCAGTGTGCCTCATAGTGACCAGTCATTCTGCCTTTCAGTCAATTTGTATGTTAGCCTTTTATTATATAGGATATTTTTCATTTTACTTTTTTTGTTTACCTCTCTCAGCCACAGGGGCACTTAAAATAGTGTAACACTATAACTATTGTGAAACTTCATGAATACATTTATGATAATGGACAATAAAAATAATTACCATAAAAATAAAAGAACTATTAAGCTTAGAAATATCAGTGGTGTACCTAGCCTGACATTCTGTACCTCTCAGTGAACAATATTTAATGCTTAGGGTAAGGTGTAGAACCCATTATATTCCTAACTGTGCAAAACTATTCTAAGAAAAAATTACTTTTCCTATATTAGCTAACTGTCAGCTTGAGGCCAAAACATAAGGGCTGTAAGAATCCAATACTTGGGAAATAATCCTTGTCGTAAAAAAAGCAGGAGCTTACATGTTCTCTAGTCAATACTTTCTAGGATTAATTCAGTCCCATATCACACTATGCTGACATTTTTTTTTGAAATAAATAAGCCATTCTTTTTCTTTTTGAAGTCTTAACATTAATAGAATGTAACCTTTGAAATAACTGACCCAGTTAAACATATGCTTAAAACAGGAAAAAGAAATGGTTCTTATAAGACATGCATTTTATTGACATTGTTTTCCTCATTTTTTTTGTTTCTGTTTTTCCCCTAACATTTTCCCCCTCAGTGCAAACCTGTTTGTGAGAAAGAACTTGATCTAATCAATATATGATAACACAGAAAAGCTGGAGGAAAGGGGCTGACAGCAGGGGGGAAACTCACAAGACTGAAATCAAATTTTGATTGCTGATGACACTTCAATGGGAGGTATTTATCTCCAGGCCTATCAGCTGTAAGAACTGGCTGTGACCACCTACCACTGATGTCCAATCACAATGGATGAGCTCTGTAGGGGCCCACCCCATAGAGCAGGACTTACTTCATGAGGGCTGTGGTGCCTGCTGACTCCACTCTTTTGAGGTGTCACTTGTGGAGGTGGTTGAGTGGTGATGCTTCAAGGTGGTCTGAAGCTGTCCACTGGGTTTGCTGATTCTTGGGCCTTCCAGGAGGTGCAGGCCAAGGTCAGCTGCTGCCTGTGTGACAATAAAAATAATTACTATATTGGGCCACCCAGCATGAGCTATAAAGTGAGCTGAAGATGGCTGCTATTTGTGCTGGGGGAGGCCAAGCTGTGATCCTAGGCTGGCTGCTGCTAGTGCTGGGCCTGGGGCCTCTTAATAGGAGGTTAAAGCATACTGTGGCCAGGTGCTGCTTGTTTGAGAGATTTTAGAAAAATCTGAAGCATGAGCCAAGATGGGCCATTTGATTGGAAAAACCACTGTCAGCAGCTTGTGTGGGACTAAAAGTTGGGTGGGGTGGAGCCTCAGTGAATCACTAGGGCAAACAATGTGAACCACATTGATGGAGTCTCAGATATCACACCGGCCAGCCTGCTCTTTGAGGGGAGGCTCATCAAAGAACAAAGGTCTGTGCCAGCACTTCTGTCTGGGAGAATGCTGTCCCTCCAGCACCTTCCCTGACGCTGATAATTCAGTTCTTCCCCATCATCTCTGGTGCCTTTCAAGCTGGAGCTCTGAGGACATGAGTCTAAGTCAGTCCGTTCATGGTATCTTTAAGATAAACTGCCTTGGCCTCCAGTAACCCTCCAGCTCCCTTAGCCTCAATTCCCACAGATTTTTACAGCCAGGTGTTATGGGGATTTCTCTTCCTGTCACTAGAACCCTGGCTGAGATATCCTCACTCCTCAGAGGGAACTTCTGTATCTGAGATATCCTCCAATTTTTATCCACCACATATGGTTCTTGGATGAGCCCATTCTGCGTTTCCACCCTTCCTACCCCAATTTCTATGCGATTTCTTTAATTCCTTAGTTGCATGATTCTCATTCGGCCAGATTTCAGGCAGTTCTGAATGATGGTTGTTCTGTAGGTTTAGTTGTAATTTTGATGTGGTTATGGGAGGAAGCAGGTACCGCATTTACCTATATTGCCATCTTGGCTGAAAGTCCTACAAAAGTTCTTTTTAGAACCTTCTCTCACATCATATAAACTCCTAGGCTCACTAACTTCATTATATTGGGTCGGCAACTAAGTACTTGCGGATTTTAAAAAGAAAAAGAAAATCAATTTTTTCATGGAACTAAATAACTTTATTCTGTAATGTATTGCCCATTTTGATCAATGACCTTTTGCCATCTTTCAGGCAGCATCATAATCCCACTTTCAAAAAACTTCTGGTTTTTATTAGCAAAAAACTGAATCAGGTACGATTTGACATCATCATCATTATTGAAATTTTTACCATTCAAGGAGTTTTGTAAAGATCGAAACAAAAAGTAATCAGATGGTGCAAGGTCAGGACTATATGGTGGATGTGGCAAAACATCCCAACCAAGCTCCATTAATTTTTGCCGAGTGACCAAAGATGTGTGTGGCCTGGCATTGTCATGATGGAATACAACACCTTTTCGATTTGTCAATTCGGGCCGCTTTTCTTCAACTGCATTGTTTAATTTCGTTAGTTGTTCAATGTAGACATCAGAATTGATCATTCGGTTGGGTGGTAAGAGTTCAAAGTAGACAAATTCCTTTGTAATCCCACCAAACTGATAACAAAACCTTCTTTTGATGAATATCAGCTTTTGATGTTGTTTGAGTTGGTTCACCTGGCCTGCTCCACGATCTTTTCCGCTTGATATTGTTGTAAACAACCCATTTTTCATCGCCAGTTATCAGTCGTTTTAAAAATGGATCATTTTCATTACGTTTCTTTAGCAAATCGCAGCTGCTAATGCGTTGCGTTAACTGTGATTCTTTCAGTTCGTGAGGAACCCATGTATCGAGTTTTTGAACATAGCCAAGTTGTTTTAAGTGATTTTCAATGCATGTATGTGATACATGAAGCTTCTCTGCAATCTCACGTGTTGTACTGTGACAGTCCGAATTGATTATTGCTTTGATTAGGGCGACATCAACTTCAACTGGACGACCAGAGCGTTTTTCATCTTTGAGTGAAAAATCACCAGAACGAAATTTGGCAAACCAATTTTGACACTGACGTTCTTTTAAGGCTTCGTCACCATAAACAGCACATAACTTTTTATGAGCTTGCGATGCGTTTTTCCCTTTGTGGAAATAAAAAAGCAAAATATGACGAAAATGTTCCTTTTGATTTTCCATTTTTCAACGAACGCCAAATGAAAACTACAAAACAGATCAAAAAACTTTTTTTACTGATTAACAGCTGAATAGCCAACTATCAAATAACAAAATGTGTTTTACATTTGTACTACGTCTACAAACCTAAAAATTCAACTGAAGCCATATATGTGTGAAACCCGCAATTACGTAGTTGCCGACCCAATAAAATCATTCATGTCAAAGGTTAATATGTATTTTAAATCTTTCTCATTTTCATTTGTTTTATAGAAATAAAGAATAACACTTTATAGCAGGTTGTTCTAAATTCTAAGTGAACTATTATATATCTATTTTAATTCCTAATCTAAGGATATTTTTCTTTTGATTTTTAGAGAGAGTGGAAGGGGGGGAGCAGGGGAAGGAAACATCAATGTGAGAGAGAGACTCTGACCAGGGCAAGGATCAAAACTGCAACCAGATACATGCCCTTGACCTGGAAATGAATCTGTGACCCTTTGGTGCACCTGGCTGATGCTCTAACCACTTAGCAAACTAGTCAGAGAAGTACAATTTAACTCAAATTGATATATCCAATTAGGAATACATTTTAATAATAATTGCTTATTACATCTAATTCCTAGTAACTATACAAATTATTTTGTAGAAAAAAATGTTTTATGTGAAAGAAAGTAGCATCTTTTAATATCACTAAGTAACCAAAATTCAAACTTATATAACGTACTTTGTGATTTTATTATGCTTTCCATTTCCTTTTCTATAAGCTTTGAGGAGACCTGAGCTCCCTCCCACCTATCTCTGGTTCTGAATTACACATACCTGGAATGCTACATGAGCACAATCAATTAACTGCATGCCCTGTAACAATAGCCTCAACAGTTTTCAGTCACTTACTTTCTGGTGTTTATTCTTTAAATATTTTATTGATATTTTTACAGAGAGAAAGGGAGAGGGAGGAACAGTTAGAAACAGCGATGAGAGAGAAACATCGATCAACTGCCTCCTGCACACCCCTACTTGGGATGTGCCCACAACCAAGGTACATGCCCTTGACCAGAATCGAACCTGGACCCTTCAGTCTGTAGGCCGACAATGCTCTATCCACTGAGCCAAACCAGTTAGGCTCTGGTGTTTATTCTTTAACCAGCATTTGGACATCCCTCTCACAATCCAGGACTATTGGCTCCTAACTGCTCACCTGCCTGGCTGCCTGATTTCCCCTAACCACTCTGCATGCCAGCCTGATAGCCCCCTAAGTGCTCCCCTACTGTCCTGATTGACACCTAACTGCTCCCTTGCCAGCCCAATCACTCCCAATTGTCCTCCCCTGCAGCCATCTTGTGACAATGTGCGAGTGGCTATCTTGTGATGACAAAGGGCAGCCATCTTATGACAATGTTGGGGGTGGCCATCTTGTGATTATGTTATTTGGAATTTTACTGCACCTAGACTTAAGTAGTACTACCCTCTCTTAGGCTAATGTAAACAAGAAAATAAATCAACAAACTCCTGCCCCTTTACTGTTTTCTGCAGCCCCCACATTTAAGCCATACATGTAGCCCCACATCTTATTAGCTCTCCCTTCATGTTCATTATTTAATTTTGTGTTATATGTGTATTTTCCCTAGAGCATGACATTTTAATTCTGACTTCTACCGGCTTACTTCAGCATATCCTCCATATGAAGCTAGAAGAAGTTGCCTGGTTGATAGGTTTCTGTAATTTTAATCAAACATTCAGTCATGTAAAGCCAGAGGGACTTATTGTTTGAATTACTATAAATTTCACATAGAGATGCTGTCTGGTGCAAAGAATGTAACATTTTTTTTCTAAAGGTTAGAAAGTTGAAACACAGTTGAATACAAATAAAACTATTTATTCAAGGAGAAGTATCTTGATTCTCTCACTTGCTTCGTCTAATCCTCAAAGTGAGTATGCCCTCATCTATTGGCTGAAAAGAACTCCACCACAGAGCATTATTTGAGAGGTGCTAACAAGCACCCCTTGCTCGGGCGGCATGACTCAGTGGTTGAGCACTGACCTATGAATCAGAAGGCCATGCTTCAAATCTCAGTCAGGACACATATTTAGATTGCAGGCTCAATCCCTGGTGTGGAGAGTGTAGGAGGGAGCAAAGCAATGATTCTCTTTCATCGTTGATGGTTCTATCTCTCCCTCTCTCTTCCTCTCTGAAAACAAACAAACAACAATAAAATTAAATTTAAAAAAAAAAAAAAAGCAAAACACCTTTATTCCCTAAAACCTGTCTCCCTCCTGAAATCTGAAAAGATTTCAGAGGAGACACATGGGCCTACCTACCATCACAGCTACATTTGAAATGCTTGTACTCCGAAGAAAAGGAAAACTGACTTTAATTTGAGAAAAGGGGTGCATTACTGGCATTAAACCTAGGATATGAGAAAGCTGTGGCAGATACAGGAGAGGTGCTGGAAGAAATAAAGCAAAAGGACAAGAAATAAGTTAGAGGCAGCAACAGCCAAACTTTCTCTAATTTACAATTTAAGACGTGCTCTTCCTTAAATCTTGGGTAAGACTGCAAAGACAAAGAAAATGCTTTGAAAACACTGAAATGAGAAAATAAAGAGAATCTTCAAATGATTAGAATCAAGCTCAAATACCGATTTTATAGTTTTTATGGCAACAGCTGTACCTATATATTGTATATATGTATATGTGTATATGTATATGCATATATGTGTATATGTGTGCATATATATAGATATAGATAGATAGATAGATAGATATAGATATAGATTACCTTTGTTTATTGTCAGTAATATGATATACAGTTTAAACTAATACAATCATTTTAAGACAAAAACAGAATTAATCAGAGACCATTTTTATATGCTTTTACACACTTTTGTGTGAACACTTGCTGTTTTAAATAACTTTAACAGCTTTAATTACACATGTTTAAAATCTAATTACTATGAAGATATCATTTTGTTATTGTTTCATTTGTTCATTTATTTAGTTTGTGCAATGTGCATGGTGAATTTTAAAGAAAGTCAAAACTGATGAGCTTCCATTATGTGATTATTTAATGACAGCATTCTAGATTAAAAGTAAAATCAGTCTACAGTATTATTCACCAGTTTTTTGGGGTAAAAAAATCAAGTTGAATATGAAGTTGTCAGATTCTAAGTGTAAAGTCAGTCAGGCTAGGCTTCAAGAATAAAAAATCCCTACATTTTCATACTGACTCAGCTTTGTAAAAGGTCTCTACTGTTTTTATTTGTTCCAAGATCCAGTCTGATGTAGACTTCACATCAACATTTACTCCCATCATCTCTACAGCAGGTAAAAGTGAATGTGGCAAATATCTTAAAGCTTCCATGAGGAAGTGACTCATGATATTTCTTCTCAACACTTCACTGCCTAAAGCAAGTTAGATGACCATGCCTAACCCAAAATCAAAGGTGAAGTACAATGTTAGCATGTTCCTGAAAGTAAAGTGCATGTGAACAGACCACAAGAGAAAACTAGGCCAACAAAGAGCAAGGAACTGGGGCATACCTTAAACTCAGTGGCCATAAAGATGCTGCTCAGAGGCTAACACACTGGTGGTGTGGAAACATGAAGTCAGTTTTGCTTCAATGGGAGTAACGATTCAAACTATCCCACTATAGGAATGTGGCTATGAAGACCACAACATAGCTGGGTCCCCAAAGACTTTGCTGCCTTTCATTCTTTCTGCCAGTATTGACTTGGAAACAGCATAAGGGCACAAAACACAGATGTAAGTGGCCTGTGTTTATAAATCAGTGTTAACTAGATTGGTAACTATTTACTGGTTGCTGTTAGATTTCATTTTCTTTTCTTTTGTCACAGAATCACTTAGTTTTGGTAGTATGTAGTCTCTTCCTTTAAATGGATGGAGTAATTACCTAGCGTTTTAATTTCAGGCTTAAGACCTCATCCTGCTCCAAGAATACTCTTCACTGGCTGTGCTTTTCCAAAGGTTGTCACCCCTTACAACTGGAGACTGAGAAACAAGAGCAGACAAAGGCCCAAAGATTAAGTAAATATCAATACATGTTCTTGTCCCAACCTCTGAACACGAACACGAATGAAAATATGTTAATACCTATCTATTTACCCATCTATGTACCTATGAATCTACATAAAATTATGTTACTATTTTCATATAGTTCTGATACAGATATAGTTTTGATTTGTCACAGATAAGATACTGTTCTAATCTATGTATTAAAGTTACACAGAAATCAAATAAATGATAGTTGTTCTGTATGAACTCACCATATCAATACTGAGAGCTCAAGGCTCTTTATAAAGCTGGCCTTCATATTCACAGAGTCCCTCACTTTTTCTAATCCTCCTCTTTATTATCTCAAATCACCCTGAGGTCCACAATCATGTTTCTAATCACTATTGAATTTAGCTGAAGTCAGCACTAATGGGAGGTGTGGGTGAGGAAAGCATATGGCTTTACTTATAAACTCTCCCAGGCACTGGGGGCATTAGACAGTAGAATTTAAATCCCTTCATTTTATCATTAACTAGAGGCCCAATACATGAAATTCATACAAGGAGCTTGGCTTCCCCAGTCTGGCTGCCTCACAGACTCATGGTCTGTGACCCATCCACTGGTCGTTCTGCCATCCAGTCTAATTAGCATATTAGCTCTTTATTATCTACTAGAGGCCCGGTTCAAGAAATTTGTGTATTGGGGGAGAAGGAGGTTCCTCAGCCCAGCCTGCATCCTCTCCAATCTGGGGGATGTCCCTACTGCCGATTTAGACATCCCTCTCACAATCTGGGACTGCTGGCTCCTAACCACTCACTTGCCTGCCTGCCTGATTGCACCTAACTGCTCCCCTACCAGCCCAATCACCCCCAACTGCCCTCCCCTGCAACTTGGTCCCACCCAACTGCTCTCCCCTGCCAGCCTGATCAACCCCAACTACCCTTTCCTGCTGGTCTGATCTCATCCCAACTGCCCTCCTCTGCCAGCCAATTTGATTCTGATTGGTCAGTTTCTATGCCAGTTAGCATCAAAAGCTCCACCTCCTACGTAGCCATTGACTCCTTACAGTTGAACCAGGTTTGGTTCTGATTGGTCAGTTTCTATGCCAGTCAACTTAAATGGCCTATCAACGGGGCCTGATCAGAAAGGGGGGCCTGATCAGCAGTCCAGTGGAGGCCTGGAAAGAAATGGAGGTGTGGCTGCTGAGCAGGCCTGGAAAGAAAGAGAGGCAAGAACAGCTGCCACAAAGGCTATGGATCAGACCCTGCTTCTCTTCTCAGGCCTCTCTCCGGGCCTGACTGACAGCCCCCTCAGCAGTCCGTGCTGGGTCACTGTGCCTGCAGCCATAGCAGTCAGTGTTGGGTCACCATAGCAACCCAGCACTGACTGCAAGACTGACTCCGGTTGGTTGAGCCTTGCAGTCATTGTAGATGTGATGGACCCAGGATTTTTATATATTAGGATAATAATAAAAGTGTAATATGCTAATTAGACTGGACATCCTTCCAGACGACCTTCCTGACGAAGCTGGGTCTGCGAGGGAAGCTCGGGTGCCAGAGGGAAGCTGAGGCTGGCAGCCTTGGGAAGGAAGGACTACTCTTCACAAATTTTGTGCATTGGGCCTCTAGTATAGGAAAACCACAGGCTTGAACTAAACTGTAAAACTTTACTTCTTCAACCAGAAGTATATGTTAACTCAGTTTTGTGGCAGTCTGAGAGGCACTAAACTCTGCTAGGGAACCACACCCTGGCATGATATTCTCCTTTAGCACTATTGTAATTACAAATATATTCATCCTGTAGCTGTGTAGCTTAAGTTCCAATAAATTGGTCAGTAAAGTTTGAATTGCCTACTACTCTAAGTAAAGTTTCCTTTTCTTTGAAACTTTAAATAAATTCTTTTACAAACTGCATAATGCCCTAAATTATAAGGGGAAAAAAGCACACACACACACACACACACACACACGAAAATACAGAACCTATTACAGAAAATCACTTTTATTCACAATAACCTTTAATTTGCTGATTTTACTCTGTGCTCACATTTTAAATATTTTTCTGTAGAAAAACACATTTTGAAGATTTAAAATATTGAGAACATGAGCTCTTTGGGGGATTATCTATATATATTTAAAAAACTATGAGCCTAACACTGTAATGACCAAAGATCAACATGGGTAAGGGGGGCTGTGAGCACTGCAAGGTGCATGCAGGTGGGAGGGGCCATGTTTTTTCATGCACTGGGCTTCTAGTATATACATACTAGAGGCCTAGTGAATGACATTCGTATACTTGGGGGTGGAGTGATTCCTCAGCCCTGCCTGTGTTGTCTCCAGTCCAGGAGCCCTTGGGGGATGTCTGACTGATGGCTTAGGCCCGGGTGGGAGTGGGCCTATATTGTCATTTGGACATCCTTAGCGCTGCTGTGGAGGCAGAAGAGGCTCCTGCCACCACCATAGCACTCACCAGCCATGAGCTTGGCTTCTGGCTGAGTGGTGTCCCCACTATGGGAGTGCACTGACCACCAGGGGGCAGCTCCTGCATTAAGCGTCTGCCCCTGATGGTCAATGCACATCAGGGTGACTGGTCGTTCCATTGTTTGGTTGATTTGCATATTAGCCTTTTATTATATAGGATAAAACACTCACCTCTACTTTGAGTAAAAATTAAGAGGAGAAAGCACATATGATTTGCACCTCATAAGAAAACTCTGTTTTCAAAACTCCTGATAATAAATCATTGATGGGGATATTATTTTAAAGTAAATAATTTTGTCCATAAGAATGCAACTTAATTGAGAAAAAAAAAACAACAATGTTAATTAAGTCTTAAGCTCTATGTTAAACAAAAGCATAGCAGAATAAATATGAAAGGACTCTTTACCAAATTCAGTGTCTTACCTAAGGCAACTATAATTGTAAAGTACTCTTATTTTTAATATAAATTGAAATTTATAATTTCCTACTGGCAGTAGTGTAATATTCATCAGTGTACTGCATGGTGCTTGATTTCTTTAATAGGAGAGAAAACAAATGAATATGATTTTATTAAGGTGACAGAGGATGGAAGAGGCCCCTTATTTACTGATGATTACCTACATGAGTATCCCTCAGCTTTTCAACCAAGTGGCCTGGTATTAACAGAGGGGCTATAGTTCCCACTTTACTGTACTTTTACAAAGTTTAGTTGAGACTAAATATAAAAGGGGCAAGTTCAGTGCCTATAATATAGGAAGCATCTAACAACCAACAATTATTGTATTATTATAACACAGGCAGTGGCTCACTCCAGAAAGCAATCTTTACTCCTCTCTCTCTCACATCCTGCCCAAATCCAATTAATCATTGAATTCTACCCTACAGTTATTTAATCCTTAAATCCTAGTTGAATATCATTTGAATATATTCACTGCTCTTCAATTACACTGCAATTACTTTATTCTAAGCCTCATTTTTCACCAGATTTACACTTCATAAATATTGACTGAGTGAATGAGTATTTGGCCATCAATTTAATCTAAACTGTATTATTCTGCTTTTCCCAAATCTACCTTAAATCTACCTTCAATCAGTTTTTGTTGATGGTTCTTATATTACTTCTCATGCCTGGAATTCCCTCCTTCTCATCAATCCTATTAAGACCTAGCAGTTTATCAAGGCCCAGTTCAGAAAGCCTCCTTTATTACTCTTCCCCCTTCAGAATAGAAAGCAATCTGCTTTTTAAATTCAACTAATAAAGAGTGATGTCTGCACCTTTCTTATGGCGCTTTTATGGCAACTCTCTTCTGGTAGATTAAGTTAGAGAACGGGATATGTGAAAAGATCATCCTTATATGTTGCCAAGAGCCTAGAACAATCTTCTATTCTACATAATTGGAGCTCATTCGTCCTACTATTGTTTTGCAGTGTATCTCCCCAACCTAGTTGCAAATGACCTTAAGAAATGTGTTTTTAGAATGCAGATTCCCACACCCTGCTAAGTTCACCTCTTTAGGTGACTGCGATGTATGCTGTGTGTGGATAGGCAAGCTTACGCACTCACATGTGCATTTCCTAATGCTAACAATATTAAACTGCCATTGAAAATCAGAAAGCACTGTGTGTGTCCGGCGTTTTTGAAATTTCCCTATTTTTCTTAGCCCAACAATTTATACTATTTATATTAGAAAAAATTGTCTTTATCTAAGTCCTTCTTTATTAAACTATAAAATTTAATACTGTTTTTAATCAATAAAGGTAAAAAGATTTAAACAATAAAATAACGGCATCATTTTATAGCTCCTTCTGCCACTTTACAAGATTGTATTCTATAATCTCTCCATTTAATAAATATTTACCATTTCTGTTATTTCATCTGCTTTTTCAGCTACTTTGTTTTCAGGCTTGTTCATAATCATTATGAATATTTTCATAATTCAATATTATCACTGGCCTCAATAAGGCCCATCTTCACTTAAAAAAAAACCCCTTTGATCTGCCTTTTTCAACTCTAGTTATATCTAGCATTTTGTAATAATATTTCTTCTTATACCTTATAGTTTATTTCCCAGCAAAATCATCTATACTGAGTCTGCCAAAATGGTGGCTTTATTTCCTCTCAGAAATACAATAACACATAAGGCCTTGATTCTATTCTTAGATATGAAATGATGTATAAAAAATTGCCTGGTGAGCAAAGATTCACATTTTTCCCTTTACCCTTTCAAAATTATATGCATTAGTATACCACAGATGCAATTCAATCCAAAGGTCTTGACAGAAATGCAGGATCAATAATAAAAGTAATACTAGATCACAATAACCAAATATTAAAATTCATTCTAAAGAACAGAAAAAGAATATGTTGATTTAGTTTAATAAAACTCAAGTATAATAATCTACAGAATTAACTAATATTTGTAAGAAAAAGCATTCCTTTTAATAAATTTATAATAATCTATAAGTAATAGCATTGATTCAAAATATACTTTGTAGCAGGTGCTTTGTAAAATTATGTCTATTCTATTTATGTTAATCCTGTTAGTTTAAGTACCATTACTCCCAGTTTATGGACTGATGTCTATTAAATAACTGTTTCAAGCCACATGACCAGTTGTATACAGCCTTGCCAAGTTTCGAGCCCAGGTTTATCAGGCTCCAATGCATTCTACCACACCACTTTGCCTACCCTGAAGAAAAACTCATCATAACCAATAAGCTCCTAAGGGACCAGTATGCTCTGTTACTTTTGATTTAGTAACATAGCCTTCCTGGGTTTCAATTTCTTCTTCTCAATATTGTGTTAAAAGTTCCCAAAGTCCCCTGAGGCATTGAAATTCTGAGATTCTAGTGTAGAGAATCTAACTCTTCCTCTCCATCTCATTTGTTATTTCTCTTTAGAGTAAGAAATCACTACAACCTACCTGGAGCTATAACTTTCTTTGACTTTCTAACTCAATCACTTCTAACACTTGTTTATTTTCTCAGAATCATTTCATCATTCATTGGAATTACTAACTAAAAAATGGAAATTTTGATCAGCATGACATTAACATATGGTATGTTTAGGTCACATATCTAGAAAATTCAGAAAGAACAAATTCTTTATATATCCAATTAATGCATTTTCTTGCTGCTTTTATGACAACAACTAGAGGCCCGATGCACAAAAATCCATGCAAGAGTAGGCCTTCCTTCCCCCAGCTGCAGGCACAAGCTTCCCTACAGCAACCGGGACCCAGGCTTCCCTCCTCTGGCTGCCAGCAAGCACCCGGGACCCAGGCCGGCTTCCCCTGGGCTGCCCATAGATGCCTGGGACCTGGGTCAGCCTCACTCCAGCCAGACTTCGTCAGGAAGGATGTCTGAAATGACCTACAGAAGGCATCCAGTCTATTTAGCATATTACCCTTTTATTATTATAGAAAATCTGGATGTGGCTACATTGTTTGCCTTTTTTTCAACATTGGTTTCCTCACACAAAGAATCTCTTTTAAACATCTGAGAAACAGTAAAGCATTGAAGTATATATTGGGAGTAGGCTAGAGTAAATAACTTAGATCATTCTATCATGACCTTCAAAGGCATACCCAAAATATGACAGAAAAATTAGAGTTGACACCAATGTAGCATAATTAAGTGATGGGAAGGGTAAAAGATCAGAAAAAGTTTGAAAGGGAGCATGCTGAAATCATTGTCTTATGTGAAAATATAAAGATATCAATGGAGTTCATAAACTTATAGACAAAAATAAACATATGTATGAATCTTATTAGGTTAGAGGTATCCTTTAGAAAACTAAGAGTAGAATTTTAAAAACAAAAACTTTTAAATCAATATTTTTAAAGGGGGTAGGAAAGAAGGAGAAAGCAGCATAAAAGAAATACAGAAATAGAAAATATAGCATAAAAAGGCAGAATATCTCCTATTATAGCAATACTCACAATATATATAAATTTATTGAATGTATTAGTTAAAACACAGAGACCTTTAGACTTGATAAAAATTTTTAAAAAATAAAGAACCAGAAATATTTTTTCTATAAGAGACTAAATTAAAGCAAATAAATATAGAAAGTTAGAAAATAAGCATTCATTTGAATATACTTGACAAATAATAATAAAAGAAAGCCAGATGGTAACTTTAATAACAGGCACAATATAATTAAATGAGGATTATGAAGAGATCTTGAGACCAAAAAGTTTGAGAAGTTCTGGTCTCTATAGATAGTCCAATAACATCAATAAGCAAGATCTATACCAGCAATAATAACTAAATATAACATGATAGAAATAAGACACCCTCCACAATCACAATTCATTAATTATCTAGAAATTAACATATGAGTTAATGCTCAAGACATTTATAGAGAAATGTGTTATACTCATTTTAGACTCAAAATAGATCTACCATGCAACCCAGCAATTCCACTTTCAGGTGTTTATCTGGGGAAACACACACACACACACACACACACACACACACACACACACACAAAATCTACTCACTAATATGAGATGTATGCACTTCTATATTCATTGTAGATTATTTACAATAGCCAAAAAAGTAAAAGGGAAAATAAATCAATAATAATGTGACTGATGATTATTACAATTAGTGGTATGATCACATTGTAAGGTTTGAAAATGTTGAATCACTCACTATATTGTATACCTGAATATTGTTAATATAACTAATATAGTATTGTATATCAACTATATTTAAATTTAAAAAATCACACAATAAGCTTAACAATAATATTCAATTAAAAAACAAGTAAGATAAATGAAAGACCTGGATGAGTGGACCAGTAAACCATGTTCACATATGAGATGACTAATATTTTAAAGAAGTAAATTTATCTCCAAATTAATTAATAAATCCAATACAATCAAAATTTGAAGAAAAATAAAAAGATCTATAAATAGCTAAGAAATTTTGGGGGAAGAGTAACAGAAATGGTTAAAAAGCCCTAAGAAATGTTCAGATGTACTAAAAATTCTAGAACATCAATGGGTTTTTAAATTCTATTCTAGAGAACAGCCCATGTTCTTTAGTTAGTTGATACTCCTGATGCACTTCACATCTTCTTTGATGTCATTTTCTAATTGCAAATGCTTATATTACTTTGTCTGAAGACTTTCACTTGCCATTGGAGCTTCTTTGTCATCTGTATAGATGACACTGCAAGGGACTTCACAGTGTTTAGGAATAGCCTTCAAGCAATACGTATTGATAAGGTTTTCAGCAATATGCTGGAACTAGCTCCTACCAGCTCAAGAAAGCCAATTGTTAAAATTTCAGGAATGCTGCAAACTAATTAAAGATGCTTAGTAGCTTGCAATAATCTATGATGAGGGTATTTACTCTGCAGATATCAGCAAATGCTACAAAGCAAAGCAAGACTGTTACTGTGTTGTTGTTTCCAGAAAACCTGTTAAGTCTTTACCAGCACACTATGGTTTGGTGTATAAATACCCCCTGAATCTCTCTGGAGTGTACTAGGGATTAAAGTGGTTGTTAGCTTCAAAACTCATCTCACTTCCCTACTTAATGGCCCCTACCTTCAAAAAAGCTCACCGTAGTTGGTCTAAGAGTTGGCCTTTGAAGGAACTCAAAGTAAGACAACCCATTTAGAAATGGTCATAATTATTTAAGTGCCCTAAGATTTTTGAAGGAGAAATTTAAGAATGAATTATCAAGGAGTTCAAAGACTTTGTCTCCTTCATTAAAGGCAAAATACCTATCTTCATAACATTGGCTTGACATTTAACAGGCCCTATAGACTTAAAGAGTACATCAAGAGTACATCAAGCTTGGGAAAACCTAGGTCATGCCTATTTGTGGGGGGAAATGCCTCCAAGAGCTAACTGAATATCATGTCTTTAAAGTACAGTGACCATTTTAAAAACAAAATAGATATCATTGGTTTAATTCTAAAGAGAAAGATAACACATTTTTAAAAAACATTTTATATGAACTTTCCATTTAAGTTTTATTTAAAACACACACACACACACACACACACACACACACACACACACACACACTAGATTCTGTTGTAGAAAAATATAATTCCAAAATGTCACTTTTATTTTTAAAGAAGTTAAGTAATAGCCTGCAGCCAGCAAATTAATTCAGAGTAGTGGCTGTCATGATTGTAGGGGTTATTTGAGAAGTTGATTAAATAATAAGAAACTTTGCCCTAGAAAACTACACAATTGCACGCCCATAATTTGGCATAAAATTTTAGGGGTGAAGAATTCTAAGATATGATTATAATTTCTCACATTATATTTTCAAAAATCATTCTGAGGTAGGACATTAAGAGTAAATCCCACATCTCATACAGCCTATGCCTTTCTATCTCTTTGTTTCCGTCTGCACACACAAGGTAGGAAGCTATGTCATCTGATCTTCCCTGTGCTGAGAATCAAGAGCAGGACTGAAAAATTTCTGCAGAGGCTCACTTCAATAAGATGCCTCTGGAGAATAAGTGATATTTTTCTTTCAGCTTTTTTTTTTAAAGATATAGGAATAAGTAAATATGTCTGCATGAATGATACATAACTTAACTGGGGAAGAAAATTATATGTCCTGCTAAGAGATTCATCAGTTTCTTAGTTAGGAAAAGGAATGTGTACCTCAATCACTCCCTGAATACTGCTATATATGGATTATAGTGTTTATGTGCTTAAATTAATTGGAGATTAAACTCTATACTGTTCTTACTTGCAGAATGAATTTAATCTTCCTCAGTTTATCCTTTGGTGGCCTTATAATCCATGCATTTATTACCAAAGCAGGCTATAGTCACACCTGATGTTTTAGGAAACTTTTGGTCTCCTTTGATGCTTGTTCTCACCTCCCTAATTCCAAAAAATCTTATTATTATTCCCTTTTTTTGTTTCCTCTGGACCTAATAACCTTGTTGATTCTTTTACAACAGATGAGATTTAATTTTTACCTTCATGATTTTTCCCAGTTAAAATAGAGCAATAATAACATATCTCATGGGGTTATGGTGAGGATTAAATGATACAATCCATGTAAAATTCTGAGAACAGCTCTTGGCACCTATTAAGCACCCAATAAATGTTATCCATTAGGCCTAATTTCTATGGCCTCACAGTAAATTTCCTTTTCATTATATTTAGCATGCATTGGTTTTGTTTCCAGGGACCAATGAGCCATATCTGATTTTTCTGTCGCATTCCATGGTCTTAGATGTGGACTCCTGCTTCTAACTCATCAGACCATCGCCTAGCCAGACAAGAGCCAAGTGGTCCCAAACAAGAAGTGGACCAGTCATCACTTGCCCCAAGGACCACTTCTAAGGCTACATGAGTAATACAGTTCATTTTCTTTAATTCATTTTTCCTGAATAACCTTGTCTTAAAGTAGAGAAATGCTGAATTTCAGTTGGAATACAGAAAGACCATTTGCTCAGGGAATAAGATAAACATTAAAACTGTGAAATTGTGGCTTTTTTCCTCCTTTAAAACAGCCCATTATATCTATTGTTGATAAGGATGAAATTACACCAAAAGTGTTGGCTGGTAAGTAACCTGAAATACTCAAAAGGGCAAATTATTCAGTATGAATTACATGACTATTCCATGTGATCAATGCTAGTGATCAATGCATCAATTCTCAAAACAATGTTATACTAACATACTAGTTGCTATAGTCAATTCTCAAAACAACACTACACTAACCTGCATAGTTACTGTATACAGGTAAAAGTCTCTAAAAACTTCACTAAATTTTTACATAAGAAACTCTGTTGAAATGGAGTCGTTTAAAATATTACATAAGCAATAAGTATGCCAGTCAGAGAAAGATAAGTATCACATGATCTCACTCATATGTGGAATCTAATGAACCAAATAAACTAATGAATAAAAATAGACCCAGACATAGATGCATGAACAGACTGTTGAATCTCAGAGGGAAGGTAGGAGAGGAGGGGTGGGAAGAGATCAACCAATGAATTTGTATGCATATATGCATAACCCATGGACACAGACAATGGGGTGGTGAGGGCCTTGGGGGAACAGGAGTGGGCTGAAAGAGGTCAATGAGGTAAAAAGGGGGAACTAAGTAAAATATTATATAAAAATATATTAATTTAGTAATTAAAATAGAAAATGTCCTTTGTCTCTTACTAGATTTCCTATTTACATCTTTAATTTTCAATTTATATAACACTCACATATATATCTTATTACCTTATGCAAACATAAATAAAATAACCTTTTCACCCAATTGCAAATTTTGCCCGAAAAGAGACTGTCTTTTTATAGTCTTAACTGTTTAACAATGTCATGCATGCAACACAGACATTGTGAACTAATGGTTCTGGATAGTAATCCTAATATCCACCTGGTAGTATGTTAGTAGAAAACAACCTCAAAATAAAGAATTTAAGCTTAGAACAACTTTTGAAAATAATATAAGTTTCCTGTCCTATGAACCAAAATAGCTAAAGAGGCTTTTAATTGATTTTTAAGGAAAATCTTTTATTCACTTTTGCTTCATTGGGCAATAAAACTTAAAGTGATAATAAAAAAATCTATAGACATGGGGGTGTGGCAAAGAACTACAGTTGGTTGATTGAGCATGCACATTCAGACTGAGGTGCTAATGCTGGCAGGTTTTTAGGTTAGTACAATTTTTTTTTAAAGAAATCCATGAGAGAAAAATTTAGTACAACTAAAAGCCAGATTCTAATAACTGTAGTTGAACCAGCAATAAAATAAAAAGTTTCCACAGCTCTTTCTAACTCACTCTTCAAAGGCAATAGCCCATGGTGAATGTGGTAGATGGTGCCAATAATGACAAAATTGCAGAAAATTAAAATGTCTTTTGACATGGTCTACATATCAACTTGCTTATTCTCTATTTTTTTTAAGGGTTTGTATCAAGATGAGGGGAAGGAGAATTCCTATGTTTTATATATTTCACTGAACGTAGATCAAAGGTAAGCAAAAAAGTCCTCCCTTTTCTTCATAGGAGTTTAACTGCTATGTGGACTCAAGTAGCATATAAAGTTAAAAATAAATTTCAGAAATGGAATGCTTTAAAATTAAGATTAGATAAAAGCTATTTCTTTTTCCATCTTCTCTATTTCTTAAGGGAAGAGTTTAGACACTATTGGATATGAAAAAACAACCAGTACCTTTACTGGTATTCCCACCTGTCAGCAATTCATGTGAATCTTTTTGTTTAGTTTTGTTTTTTATTTTTTTGTTTTAACCCTCACCTTAGGTGTCTCTCCCTCTCTCTCTCTCTCTCTCTCTCTCTCTCTCTCTCTCTCTCTCTCTCTCTCTCTCTCTCTCTCTCTCTCTCTCTTGTAAACTCTGTGTTAACCAGAAAGAAACTTTCTGTTTTGGAAACAAACAAAACAAAACTAAAAAAGGAGTGAAACTTGCAATTAGGTCATTATAGACCCTCTTGATTGTACCAGATGTTGAAGCGGAACATAATTTTGAGTATCAGCTTTCAGTCTTACTCCACAGCGATGGAATGTGAAAGGCATAGAATTCTGAATATATTTAATGTTTCATAAAAATGATGAAAATTTATGTTTTAGGGCATAGATGGGTAGAAGGTGACAAGGATGGAAAGTTTTGCACATATATTTGGAGTTTCTGACAAATTTTTATGAGAATAGTAATTCTGCCTGTCTTGTTCAAGACTGTGTGCCCAGAATTTAGAAAAATACTTGACATATAGTATATTTCAAAAAGCAATTTAAATGAATTAATAAAATAATAGTTCCTGGTAAGTTTTATAGTGGTATAGTGATACACAGATAAATAAAACCTAGCCCTTTATTCACATGGATATTGTCTAGTAAAGATAGAACAGAAATATACTCAAATAGGTTGACTATTAAAATCATATTCAAGTTTTATGTTTGGGACAGATTTCTAAGAACCTCTTTAGGCTACATTAAAGTTTAGATTTAATTCAATAGTCAATGAAGAGATTATGGAGGAGTTTAAGGATTGTAGTGACATACTGTACTTGTTATTTAAGTGTACTTAAATAACACTTAAGTGTACTTAAATAAGTTATTTAACTGTACTTATTATTTCCTTTGCCCTAACGGCAAAGGAAAGTTTCAACTGAATTGGAGAGAAACTGAAGGTTGTGGGACCATAGGTTAACAGTCAAGAAGAAATATTATGGAGACATGAACTAAAGTAACAATATTTTGCATGGGAAGAATAGCAGATTTGAAATAATTTCTAATTTCTTAAAGACAGCACATAGAAAAGTGGTGACTATTATATCATATAATATAAGAATGCATATTCTATAATATAAGCAAAAAGAAACTGATATAACTGGACAAATCCTGAAAAAGCTTAATGCTTTGAGACACCAGTTTGAAAGAATATAGATATGAAAATTAGAATACTTGAATAATGAATATGAAGCAACAGAATGTTGCATTCCAGTGTATGAAATACCTAGCAGGTAAGTGTTTATCTCCTTTGCAAAACAGAAATGTGTTGATCTCTAAAGAAAATAAATTGGCTCATTAGGTGAACCATGCATTTTCTGATAGCAAATGCCTACTATATGGAAGTTGAGATTTTGCCAGTCCTGCCTTTCACAAACTCATCTTAAGCAAAGGCTATAGGAGGCAGACACCATTCCCCATTTCTACTAATATCATTTGAATTACAAATATACAATGCAAATAAACACTGAAGATACCTCACACTACAAATAGGAAAGATTAAAATAAAAAAATACAAACAAAAAAATGACTACAGATTTAACAATGACAATCCAGGGAATAGGAAATATATATTTTTTAAAAAGGTCTTGTAGTAGCTTAAGAGAAATTCTATAGTATAGCCACAAAAACAAAGACAAGATGCAAATGTGCAGATCAGAAAACAACAAGAATCTCAAAAACATAAAAATATTATTGCCAAATAAAAAATTAATTTAAGTGTTAAAAACATAAAATTGACAAAATAAAAGATATAAGAATATTTTCCAAAGATAAACAGGCCTAACTGAGGAGTCTAACCTCAAATTAATAATGCCAGAGAGAGAAAACCAAGGGAAGAAACTTTCAATGAAATAATATAAAGAATAAAGATTAAGTTGTATATGAATCTTTAAAGTAACCAGGGCTTTCAGGAGATAGATGTGGCTCGGTGAATGAGCATTGACCTGTGTGCCAAGAGGACACTGGTTCAATTCCTGGTCAAGGCACATGCCTGGTTTACAGGCTTGATCCCCAGTAGGAAGCATACAGAATGCAGCAGATAGATGTTTCTCTCTCATTGATGTTTCTCTCTCTCTTCTACCTGTCCCCTCCTCTCTCTAAAAATCAATTTAAAAACATATTAAAGTATCCATTATATGACTTGTAAATTGAATAAAGAAAATCAAGGCTTCAGGACAGGACCTTTTTTTTTTTTTTTTTTGTATATATCTAGAAGTGGAATTGCTGGATCATATGGTAATTCTGTTTATAACTTTTTTTATAACCCATTTCTAAATCAAGTTCAGCCAGTACTGAAACTCCCTAAAAGAAGTCAGGTGTCACTCTCAGCTTCCAATTTAAATAAAATAATTGTGTACATCCTGGTGAAGGTATTTTTATTATTATCTTCATTATTGGGAATCATTAACTCTAAGCCAGCAAAGTTCAAAGTTACAGGGATCAGAAGCAAAAGTTCTACAAGTAGGTCATTAAATGTAGGGATTAGCAAAAATAGGTTTAACATTATGAGTGCACAAAGTATAAAGTTTATCTTGTGTTATTATTTATTAATTATTGTATTATTTGCTTGTATTACAACTGCAAACCTACTTTTGGCTACCCCGTATAATGGTGAAAGGAGCCACTCTCATTTCTACCCTGGAGCGGGAGTAGCGCAGTTGGTTTGTGATCAATTTCTCTGTTGATTTCAGTAATCAAGGGGAATATTTCATGGAAAGATACAAAACAGGCAATTTGGTTAGTTGACTTACAAACAAGCTCATATCTGGTTCTCCTAGAAAATAATGTCATTGCCTAGGTAGAGAATCTTTATTTGTGGAATACTTTTAGTGGGATGTCTCTGTCTCTGTTTAGAATTGCTTATGAATTATACCAACTAATGAATCCCTAAGTCATGGCTTCTTAAAAATGACACAGAAGCCTTAGTACTCTATGGAGTAGAAAACAGAGATATTACTTACCCTAAACATTCCCTGCTATGTTAAATGATTTGCCAAACTCATTGGAAACATCACCTATTTCTCTAGGCCAGAGATAATATGCCTGATGCTGGAAGGAATAACCTAGGGAGTCATATATATATATATATATATATATATATATATATATATATATAGAGAGAGAGAGAGAGAGAGAGAGAGAGAGAGAGAGAGAGAGAAATAGGAAAACAGGCCTGGATGCCATGACTGTCAGGACCAGCTCAGGAGGAGCCTGTGCACACAGTGGGGCAGGCCCAGAGTGGAGACACAACACACAAGGGGGCCTGCCCCCACTAGGAGAGTGTGCACCAGCAGTCCCTTCTCTGCATGTGAACTGCAGAGGAAACACCTTTTCTCACCGCTCATTGGCTAAGCTCCCTGTATGCCACTCTCAGTGTTTTTGGTAACTTGGGTAGTAAAAATCCAAGAGGGTGATCTAGGGTTTTTCTACCTCACTCCTAGAGGAAAAAAACAAAGGTCCGCTGCTAGAGGGGCTAAAAACTGTCATATCCTGCCCTAGCTGGTTTGGCTCAGTGGATAGAGCCTCGGCCTACAGACTGCAGGGTCTGGGTTCGATTCTGATCAAGTGCATGTACCTAGGTTTCAGACTCCTCCTTGGCCAGGGCCCAGGTCAGGGCACAGGCAGGAAGCAACCAATAGAAGTGTCCCTCTCACATTAATGTTTCTCTCTGTCTTTCCCTCTCTCTTCCACACTCTCTAAAAATCAATGGGGAAATATCCTCAGATGAGGGGAAAAAAAGAAAAAAAGGAAAGAAAGAAATGTCATATCTTATAAAAGAGACATCTTGAAAATTCCTAATGAAAGTTGTCATTTTTTTCATGGTGGAAGGGACTGGAGACTATGTTGATGAAAACACCTTGGTGGCTGCAGTGGCTGGCAGTGGCAGCAGCAGCATGGTGATAGGGGTGGCGCCTTCCCCTGATCAGCTGGTCTTCTCCTGCAGAGGCAGGCCAGACTGTGGCTTAGGCCCATTCCCCTAACCATCAGTAGGACATCCCCTGAGGGCTCCTGCACTGTGAGAGGGGATAGGCTGGGCTGAGGGACCCCTCTCCTCCAGTGCACAAATTTTGTGCACTAGGCCTCTAGTAGGACATAATAGACCTATTCTTCTTCATCTATGACTTTTGATTGCTTATAATCTTGTATTTATTAGCATATTACTGGGTAAGACCTCTGATTGTGTGGGTCACACCTATTGATATTTGAACCATGTATTATGCCATAGGAGAAATATCATCATATATTGGTCACTAACTCAAAGATCCTGTTACAGAAAGGGGTGTGCATCACTCATCAAAGATTATTCTATAACCAACTCAGAGATTTACATACATGAATTTGTTTTCAGAGTGGGAAGCTATTTATAGACATTTTCTAAATGAAACAATTACATTTGTAATATATTCGATTGGAAAATACAGAATAAACTAGTAAAACTCAATTCTCATTCTATTTCCCTTAAAATTAATGTTAAAAAAAATACAAGACAATATATCTTTTTGGCAGGGAGAATAGCTGACAGCAAGTGCTATACACTAAGACTTGACTGCCTGAGATTACTGAGGCAAAACCAAATGGCAGGTATATATATTTTGATAAATGGTCACCTATCACCCATTGATTCTCTCCAGAAGAAATACATGGATTAGGCCAAAGGTCTGTTAATGTGTTCACAGACCCCTCAGGATAAAACCTGCTTATTATTAATGAATGGATAGATCACTGGAGTCATGAGTAAATTATCTGATTTAGCAATCACATCACATATGAACATGAAGAACTACATTTTAATCAGATCCATTAATATGAAATGTTAGTTAGGTTTTCAAAGAAAATATTCACACACACACACACACACACACACACACACACACAAAACAAACAAACAAACAAAAACATTTCCTAGTATTGTATTTGGATATACACTGACACTGGTCTCTTTCCCCCCTCAGGCAGTAGTTTTTACCTACACTACACATACTGACTGGGAGGAAGCTAGAGGAAGATCCTGTTACAGAAAGGGGTGTGCATCACTCATCTTGACAAGGAGATTTGTCAAATTGACATCGAAGTTGTTTGTAGACCTTGAATGATTAGCTATTTCTGTAATAATACTCAGGAATTTATGTGAAGAAAATGAATCCGCAGTGCTTATATTATCACTGATTTTACTGTCAAATCCACAGCTAAGAAGTTCAATTCTTTGTAATATAAAGAAGAAAATATGCAAAGGATCCAAGTCTGTCTTAGTCAAGGTTTAGAATAAGAAACAGACCTTATGCTTTAAAGCAAGAAAAGATTTAATCAGGAATTAGGTACCTAAACATTGACAGAAGGGCCTCAGGGGCAGATTCTGGTCTAGAGTGCTTAAAGGACAACCGGAGCAGCATGCAACCAGTGCCCTGAAGCCACCACCTCACGTAAATTGAAATTAAGAACCCACAACCTCAGTCATGAACAGCTGTCATACCCACAAGGAAAAGAATGAATTGAAACTAAGCTCTAGAGTTCAGAAAGTAAGAGCAAGAAGACTCACCACTGCTACCATGCTTCTTCGTACGTTGAAATCACACTGAAATCTGGAGATGGAAACTGTGTCAAATAAGGAACTTCCAGACAGCAGTCAAGTCAAGAGCATCAAGCACGTGGCTTCCGCCTCATGTCTGCCTTCCCAATAGTTATTGCCCACTTTTCAAACCGTCACGTTATGCCAATTTTCTTTTACAAAAGACCTACATTAATAACCGTTTTAGCTAACAAAGAAATCTGATGAGGATTTTTGCTTTTTATGAAAAGAGGCTAAAAGCAAAAACTAGCATGCAGCATCTGTTTTGCAGGAAGTCGTTATAGAGGCAGTGCATGCCCCAACCAGAGAGTAACAATGCGGGTTTAGGTTTCATATGTTATTTGGTATGATTCGGTAAGTGAGTTTTCTTGGTCTTGGAATGCTCAATTTCCCCCCCCCCCTACATAAATTAACAGTAATTGCTTCTTAACTTCACACCATTTTGGCTTACAAATAGTTCCATAGCCATGCACTACTATCAGAGAGCAGGAACACCCTGTACCACACAAAGGCATCTAAAATGGCAGAAACTAATGCAAAAAAAAAAAAAAAAAAAAAAAAAAAAAAAAAAAAACAATGTGGAAAGGTAGTTTTCAGCTTTTCAATTTTTCTAATAGGACTTAGAATGAAGATTGAGTCAGACAATCCAAAGTTACCAAAATATATCTGAGTATATTCAGAATTTTATGTAAAAACTAGAAGCCTACCCAGGTGGGCTCCCAGTGCTCGCAGCCCCTGCCCACCTGTGCACACAGCCCTGCCCACCTGCATGCACCTCGCCATGCTCACTCAGCTCTGCCCACCTGCACTGGTCTTGGTCTTTGGTCATTATGGCGTTAGGGCCACAGGCTTTTTATAATATAGATGAAAGAAAAATAAGTGATAACCAAAGAAAAACAATAACTTTGTTAACCAAAGTTATAGGTTCACAAGCAGAATCACTTAATTAGTAGCCTCAATAAGCATATAAATAGAAGGGGGGGAGGAGAGGAAGAGATTAAACAGAAAACAATGGATCCAAATATTTCATCTGACTGAATACTATCACACTGCTTACTAGGTGAAAAGTTCATCACAGCATATTAAAAAGACTTAAATGAACTCTATGATATAGATTAAACACCTTTCATACTACTTCTCCAGAGTTGCTTTGCAGAAAATACCATCAATACTTAAAATTGTTAGACTTTTACATTTTTGTCAATTCTGTGGGTTACAAAATAGCTACAAAGGTATTTTCAATCTGTATTCCCTTAAATCAAAATAGTATTACACATCTTTTTTAAATGGTTATGGCCATAAGTTGTTTTGTTGTATCTTTTGTCCAATTTTTTCTAGAAAACAAGTGATGTTTGTTATTAGTCAAATAGCATATTGCTTTATACTGAAGTTTCTAGTGAAAACTCATATCTGGCACTGTTGGTTGATGAGATATATTTACCTTATTTTCCAGACACAAAGACAGCAATGTCACAATATATTTACTTTGCGTTCAAACAATATTAAGAATTATCTTGCAAAGAAATGCCATTCTCAACCCTCCCTCTCCCCAAAATCTCTACTTCTTATAACCATTCTTGGAATAATATCACAGTCAGTGGCAGAAAAAATAATTTGCACACATATGCTACTCGAGTGCTGTGTGAAAAATAAGACTCTACACATAATAAGTAAAATGTTGTTTTAAAAAAAGTTACATAAGGGATTGAGTAAAGAGGAATAAAGTTTAAATGAGTTTAGGTTTTATCTATTTTTTTTTCTTTTTAGAAACTAAAATTAATATTGTGAATTTTAGACACCAAGGAACCATTTATCTTACTAATGCCATATTATGAGACGTTACAGTGCAAATACCATAACTCAAGGTATTACTTGTCTCCAGTATTACATCAGGTTCTACAAATGGATGTTATGATTGAAAAAGAATGAGAACCAATCCCAAAGCAGTAACCAGCTAGTCCTACATCAATTAACATAGCCACAAACTAATTAGCTCTAATGCAAACTGTCAGGAATACTTTCAGGCTGATTCCTGAGAGATATCTATTACTCCAAATGCCTACACGCTTTCAGTGATTCACAATCACTTTTAGGAAAATGTGATTCACTAAAACTGAAGAACTACAAGTATTAAAAACAACAAAGAAATTATGCAAAGGTTTTCTTTACCTAACAAACTGAAAATAGACACAAACAAAGCTATTCACTATGACCTTTATTAAGACTATAGGCTTTTGTTAGGCTAAAAGCCAAACTGAACTCATTTCCATAACCAGCAAATTACCATTAGCAAGTTTATTGATCAAGGTCCAGTTTATAAGTCTAGTGTAAAGAGTAATTCTTTACTAGCTTAAATAAAATTCAGTGTTTTAATTACTAATAGTATTATACCAATATGCTTAGTAAGGCTTGATATTTGCCAGGTATATAAGAGACATGCAATTTTGTAGATGTTTGTAAAATTCAATGACATTAGCTCTTATTAAAAAGCAATAACAGTTATAATAAACAAAAAAGAAATCAGTTCAAAAAATAAAGTATTACATTTGATGAATAGGTAAAATTTTTCTAATAATGTTTTCAAATGTTGTTAATTTAGGTATGCTCCTTAGTCTTGGTCATTGAATTTCCACTCACGATTAGTTATAGGAATTCCACAGATGTGTTTGGTAAATGTGAATAACTCACTACTATACTGTGACATATAGGGCACACCTGTGTGCCAAAGCTATGTTACCGAAGAGGGCATTCAGGAAACACTGTTGCTAGGTAACAGACTGCCCTCCTAACTGCAGGCAGGCATTTTGAAAGAGTCAATGTGAGATTACAAAAAAGTATATCAAGAATGTAAAAAAATATATCCAATACTCAATAATTCTACACAAATAAAATTAAACAGCTGAATCAAGAAGATAGACTACATTTGCATGTAACTTTTCAATTTAAGAAGTATTTTTAAACAATCTTGATTTAATCATCATAACATCAGGCAACAAGGCAGCTATTTTTTTACTCTATAAATGTCAGAAACTGTGACCCAGGGAAGTCACACACCTAGTAGGCTGTAGGGACTTAATCCAAAACTCTGGTCTTTGATATGTAAATCTACTTCTTTCTTTCTATTAGTATACACTTTCTCAAGCATATGACTTTTCTGATAGGACAAGCAGATATTCTAAATAGCAGTTCTATCATTTCAGGCAAGTCCAGTTTGCAATGAAAAGAGATTAAGAAAAAGCATACTAATGAACATCACCAGGTGTTGCTTCAAATGTAAATAATAATAAATTACCAAGAATCCAACACAGAGAAATAGCCACTGTATCACACAAGTAATCTGAATGGCTATCATAACTGCATGCTCACACTAATCCTTCAATAGTTCTATTTTATGAACAAGAATCCGATGCTCATTAGTGGTACTCTACCATTTGTCAGTGGCAGAGTTGAGGTTTGAAGTGTCGGATATCAATGAAAATACATGTTTCAAAACATGTTTATTGATTTTAGAGAGCGAGGAAGAGAATCATCAATGTCAGAGAGAAAGAAATTGCTCAGTTGCATGTGCCCTGACTGGGACTGGTCCCACAACTTAGGTAAGTGCTCCAACCAGGAATTGAACTCACAACCGTTTTTGGTGTATGAGACAATGCTCCAACCAACCGAGCCAGCCAGCTGGGACTGGAGATTTAAGCAAAAATACTGGATCAAAAATAAGGTGGAAGGGAATATATTCAATAGGATTGTGGTAAGTATGCACAGTGACAGATGATTTTTAGAATTAATGGGGTGATCACATTATAAGGTGAAAAAACATGGAATAACTATATTGTGCACCTGAAACTAGTAAAACAACTTTTCTTAAATTTAAAAAAAGAAAATAAACATTGTGTGAACTTTACTATAAATACTTAAGACATTTGTACATAACTCCATGTTGGATGAATTGTCGGATATAAATAATTTTTTAAAGAAAATAAATGTTTTCTAAGAATATCCATTCTCTAATTTGTAAGCCAAATTCAAAATGTTGTACATCTATATACTTTTCTTAAATAAATTACAGTATAATTTCATATTGAGAGATTAATTTAGTGAGAAAAAAAATCATAACAGCTAATATATACTAGGTACCAAACACTATACTAGGCAGCTTACATACACATCTTCACATTTATATTTCAAGCCATCTCTATTCCACAGGTACTATTATTTGTCCCATTTGACAGGCTCACAAATGGCAAATTAATAATCCATGTTCATATTGCTGGTAAATAGAATAATCAGAAGGTAAATTCATTCTATATCCTGAGTCAGTGCTTTCAACCACCACAAATCGTGTTCTCATGGAGCAGTTAGGAAGATTATACAGTGAAAGAGATAATTATAAACATTTCTATATTCTTTGCCAAGAAATATTATAATAATACTTTCACAGATTTCACAAAATGTATTATCTTTCCTAAGCTATAATTGGCATTAAAAGATATGTAATTGGATAAGTACAATTCAATGACTACTTTTTAGCAAAAGTGTATTTCCCCCTACCACAGAACACAGTTTCATTTCATTCTCACATATTTTTAAAAACATATTTCTTTATTGATTTCAGAAAGGAAGGAAGAGGGAGAGATAGAAATCTCAATGATGAGAGAGAATCATTGATCTCCTGCCTCCCACTGGGGATTGAGCCCCCAACCCAGGCATGTACGCTTGGCCAGAATAAAATCTGGGACCCCTCAGTCCACAGGCTGATGCTCTATCCACTGAGCCAAACCTACCAGGGCTCATTCTCACATATTTTACATTTTCCATGACAATTTTCTAAACTCCAACAAGTTTAAGTACACAGCAATCAACTGCTTAGGAAAGACAAAGAAATTCATTTAATATAGATTTAATTATGTAAGCATTTAACAGCACTGGCAGCAATCATTACGTGGTAGTTCACATGACATTAAACAAAGAGCCTGTTAGGAAAAGATGGATTAACTGAGAACTGAAAGCATATCTCTAAGTTGTTAGACATCTCACATGTCTCAGGTGTTTTTTTCTTAAAGGTCAAAAAAATATGCCTGTTCAAATCCTTCAAATAATTAACTTATTTGGAAATAAGTTGGATAAATTGCATACCCCAAATTAAACACTTTAACAAGTTAACTATATATTAAGAGAGTATAATAGGCAATGATTGAGATAATACACATTATAAAAAATGACTGCTTTTTTCTCTAATAGATCATTTTATATTCCTATTGCACTCACTAATTTAACTGAAATAAGTGCTTCAATTTAAGTTATATAACTGTTTTAAGTGAAATGCCATTCAGACTACATTTTAACCACATTAGTTAAGTAGGATGCAACTCTTCAGTGCTTATAGGAGAAATAAGACAGTACAATCAGTGTATCACAGTTTAGTCATTGAAAATTACTTTAACACATACAATGGTGTTTTAGGAATGGGATCACAAGAGTTGGAATCACACCAAGTTCATAAAGAGAGAGACAAGTGTCAAACATGAGGATCAAATATCAACATGAAGATCAGAAATGAAGGGACAGAAACAATAAACCAAAATGCAAAAAAAGGGAAGTCAAGAAGTTAAGTGGATAAATGCTTAAGTCAGCAGACTCAGGATGAAAAATATGTAGTGCTCACTTCATTATAATGATGGTAAAGTAGTAGAAGTGGTGATGCTTTATTGTATTAAGATATTCAGGTTTACACTGAAAATAACTCACCATATTTATCAACAAGAGTAAAAATAAATTTATAGGAAAATAATTAAATTTAGTAACTTTAGTATTTACTGGTCAAACATTAAAAAACAGCATCAAATGCAATATATGCAGTAGTCACACTGTGTTAAAAACAAAAACAAAAAACCCTAGATTTCTAATGGCATATTCAAAAGTAATGGTGAGAGATCAACCAAAGGACTTGTATGCATGCATATAAGCATAATTCATGGACACAGACAGTAGGGGGGTGAGGGGATATGCTGGGGAGAGGGTGAGGGACAACCAGGGAGAGGTCAATGGAGGGAAAATGAGACATATGTAATATTTTAAACAATAAAGAATTAAATTTTTAAGTAATTTTTTTAGAGACTCCAACCCAAGAATAAAAGTGGGGGATGAGAGATGGAAGAAAATGAGAAGAGAGAAAAATGTTGGAGAGAGAAGGGTGACTTAAGTAAACTTGTCTTCTATTAATATTTTACTTACTGTTCTTTAAGTTGTTTGATTTTAACCATTTTAAAGTTTTTGCATAAATTTACTTTTTCATGTTTAATGATTTGAGACTATTCAGGGTAGGTATAAATAAGACATTTATTTGTGAGATGATAAACATATAATTGCAAGTCATTAAATGATGAAAATCCATTTCCCACCACTAAAGTTTTTCAGGTGAAGAATGTCAACCTTTCTCATTCCTCCTGTGAGGAAATACTGAATTCTGCTCAGGAATTCATTTGGAGTTTTATAATCAATAGCAAATACAATATTTGAAAATCAAAATTATTTCTTTTTGTTAATTGCCCACTGAAAGTTTTCTGATATGTTTAGAGAAACAATGTTGACACTTTAGGCACATTAGGACACATAAATAACCAAACTCACAAATGAGGTATTTTTCTGAAGCAAACCTTGGTGAATGCACCTTTTGTTCAAATGATGAAAGAGCAGATTGCAGGTATACTAGTTCAGTGGTACATTACCATTTGGAGGTGTTTAGGCTGGTGCAAGCTAAGAGATTTCTCTTCAGAAATATGCATCTGATCATTAACACATTTTATAAATAATTTTGGATGACAAGTTAGTTGGCAGTAATGGAATCAGGAACCCAACTTCTAGTATAATTTATCATCCTCTTTTCTATTCTACTTTCTTCAGATAGTACACACACACACACACACACACACACACACACACCAAAAAAGAAACTGTCTATGAACATTGTAGGGTTTGGTGTTTTCTTGTTGCCATAATGGGCAAATACTAGTTTTACTTCTTTCTTTTATAAATTGTTTAACATCATTTCCAAATGTCCCTTGATGATAAATTTAAAACATTTATAAATCCATTACAGCTGATAATATGTTCCCAATAAACGGGATATTTCAATATCATTAAATAAGCAAACGAAAACATTTCACGTACACACACAGTCGATCTCAAAATGAACAAAGATGTAATTTAAAGTGCATTCACACTTCACCTGGCTATTTACATTTTATATAGCAATACAGTTTTTGGAAACTAGTCACTTTTAAATAAAGAAAATGTTTAAAAATATGTCTTCTGTATAGTATGTGCTCAGTAGATATGTGTAGAATAAATGAATTTATGTTGCCTTTAGATTCTTCACTCTGAGGGGTGTGTGTGAAGCTTACAAATCATTTTACTTGTATTTCTTGTTAACAATAATCTTCCTTGTTTACAGTTAACATTTTAATATATTACTGTAGTAATACCACACACACACACACACACACACACACACACACACACACACATCCAGTATCAAGATGTTATAAAGTGCTCCAAATACATTAGTTTTCAACTAGGGGACAGGTACTACTTGGGTCTATAGATCTGTATAATATCTTAAAGATTCTCATGTAAGCATCTGTGAATAATTTAACCTTTTCTCAGTGATTCATGTTCACCTTTACCAACATCAATAATGCAATATCTCAAGCCTCAGGAGAGTGCCTTCAAGAGTTCTCAAGTTGGGTATGACAAATTGTTTTTTATATTGAACAATCAGAAAAAAACTTTTAAATTATTTTGTCTCAATTTTATGGAATTTTTCATCTATTCTCTCCCTTGTTGTGATTGCTAAATAGTCCAATTTTTTATTTGTTTTTTACCTGCCAGCCAATTTTATCTTTTTAAGCTTCTGTATCTGGTCTGCTTTCAATTAGTACACAAAATTATGTGCAAAAAATAAGTAAATAACTAGATTTTGAATTAAGACCTGTGAATAAAATACTTGGCTATTAAATCGTTAGTTTTGAAAACCACTAATTGTTGTCCTGTATTATTCAGCATTGCCAGATAGCTGAATCCATCTGTTAGATTTAGCCACTTTTAATATGAGAAAACTCATTTTTATCTTTGGGGACATGTATTATGTCCAAAAGTTACCTCTCATCTGCTGCTCCCAGACCCATTCCCACTTCCTCTCCAGCTCTGGTCACTGGTAGGTCTGATTAAGGGGAGCACTGGAAGATGGGCTGGGAAAAAGGGAAGACCAGGGTATTTCTTACAACCCCTTTGCTCTGCTTTAAGTAGCAATTTTTGAGCAGCTGCATCACCTTTGACATTCCATCTTCCATTGAACAGCCACTCTCTTCATGAGTGTAGCTCCTCCTAGCTTTCAAGTTCTGGCAGCATCATCTCTTCTCTGCATTCCCCAGACCCAGGGGTGGTGCCAGTCATATTAGCTTTCTCTTATTGTTATTCCCTTGGTTGCCTCACCATTCTGTTTGGTTCCCCAAACCCTTCCATTAGCTGGTAGGTAATTCCCTGAATTAAATTATGTCTATTTAAAATACCTATTCACTAGAGTGAATGTGTAGAACTGCCGTGTTCCTTCTTCCTCAGCTCTATGACAGGACCATCACTCGGTGCCTACAGCATATATATACAAACTATCAATAGAGGCCCGGTGCACAAAATTTGTGCACAGGGGTATGTGTCCCTCAGCCCAGCCTTCACCCACTCCAATCTGGGACCCCTCGAGGGATGCCAGACTGCCCTTTTAGGCCCGATCCTAGCAGGATCAGGCCTAAAAGGGCAGTCTGGCATCCCTCTCACAATCCAGGACTGCTGGCTCCCAACTGCTCGCCTTCCTGATTTCCCCTAACAGTTTCTGCCTGCCAGGTTGATCACTCCCTAACCACTCTGATTGATGCTTAACTGCCCTTCCATGTAGGCCTGGTCCCCTCCAACTGCTCTCCCCTGAAGGCCTGGGTCCCCCCAACTGCCCTTCCCTGCAGGCCCAGTCACCCCCAACTTCCCTCCTCTACTGCCCTGGCTACCCTTAACTGCCCTCCCTTGCAGGCTTGATTGCCCCCAACTGTCCTCTCTTGCAGGCCTGGTCTTTCCGTATTGCTCTCCCCTGCTGGCCGTCTTGTGGCAACTATCCTGTGTCCACATGGAGGCAGCCATCTTCTGTGTTGGAGTGATGGTCTATTTGCATATTACTATTTTATTAGATAGGATAGAGGCCTGGTGTATGGGTGGGGACCAGCTGGTTTCCCAGATCAGGGTGGGTGTTACCTTGGAGTGTGAGGTGGCCTGGATGAGGGGCCTGTCATGGTTTGCAGGCCAGCCATGCCCCTGGCAACCCAAATGGAGGCCCTGGTATCTGGTATTTTCTATAATTGAAACTTTGTAGCCTTGAGCAGAGGACAGGGCCAGCCAGGGCAGGGCAGGAAGCTTGACTTCCTCCATTGCCAAGGACAACCCAAGCCTCCTGTGCTCTCTTTGGCTACAGCCATCTTGGCTGGATTAACTTGCATCATTGCTCCTGACTGGCTGGTGGGCGTGGCTTGTGGGAGTAGCAGAGGTATGGTCTATTTGCACATTTCTCTTTTATTAGTGTAGATTTGCAGGGAGAAAAGGCTTTTTGAAAAGTCTAAAGTTAGTCATAATAAAAAGTACCTGCCTTTTGACCCAGCAATCCCACCTATAGGAATATAGTCTAAGAATCCCGCATCCCCATATTTATAGCAGCATTAATTATAATAGCCAAGATATGGAAATAGCCCAAGTGCCCATCAGCAGATGAATGGATAAAAAAGCTGTTGTACATTCACACAAGGAAATACTATGCAGCTGTAAAAAAAGAAGGATCTCTTATCCTTTGGAACAGCATGGCTGGAGTATTATGCTAAGTGAAATAAGCCAGTCAGAAAAAGACAAATAGCATATGATCTCACTTATATGTGGAATCTAATGAACAAACTAAACTGACAAACAAAATGGAACCAGAGGCATGGATACATGGAACAGACTGGCAGACGAGCAATAAACTTAAGAATGAAAGAGTATGTTTAATTCAATATCATGAGCTGAATGTTTGAATCTCAAGAAAATTGATTTTGATTGTACAATTTGTACATGATAGCTGTAAATGTTTACATTCAACATCATGGTGCTGTAGTGATATTTATGATCACATAAAAATAAAAAGACACAGATACACTAGGAAAACATCAGCACCTACTCAAACATTAGAATTTATTTTAAGAGGAAAATGCATGAAGGCAATCACTGAACACATACTATTGCAGAAGATACAATCACATGCCAATCTGTGAAATATGCCTTTTCATTTAGATTGAAAGATATCTGTACTATTTTACTTTGCTCTTCTTGATTCCATTTTTTAAGAGCATGTGTATAGCTATTATGGTATTTGGTTCATCAACACAGGGATAGCCTCACAGTGTTTAAAAGATGTTGGTTTATATCATTGCCATTGGAATAAAAGTAGAATTTGGAAGTAGAAATTAAATATAAAATCAGGTAATTCTAATAATGGTTCATGTTTTTCTTCTAAGATATGGAATAAAATATATCTGAAGTTTATTGAAGATGAAACATTTGACAATATTGTGATTGATATTTTAAATTTTGTGGAAAAGTTTAACATTAAATATATATTTATTTATCTTTGTGGTAATAATAGGAATGCACATTTTGATAGGCTAAAGCATAATGATAATATTAATGTTCTTGCTAAATTAAGAAATCTCTGGACCAAAAACAAACTTGGAGTTGGCTTTTCTGAACACAATTCTTTTTTTTTTCCTTCACAATTCTTAATTACATTAAAAACTACAATCATCTACTGATAAAATTAGCAGCTGTAATTGATAAAACTTAAAAATATTTTACATGTAAACATAGTGATAAACTATAAAAAGCTGCAACTTAACAGAACATGCTTTCTCTCTTTAAAAATATTTTAGACTTACGAACAATATTTTGTAGAAAACACATTGTTAATCAACCTAAGTGATTTATAAACATGTTTATAAATGACTCATAAGAATTTATTACATTTTGCTTACAATCCCTAAAAAACCTTTAATCAAATATTCAATAAGTAGTGTGTTAAAAGTTCAAATTTTAAATATTTTTAGTCATTGTAATTATTGAACATAATGAGTACAAACAGGAAGACACTAAAATGCCTACTTATAAAATCAAGGGAATAACTCAACAAAATGATCAGTGAGTACATAGACTGTGTAAAAGGTTTAATTTTGAAATTATAATTGTTATTTTACAAAATAAATATGTACTTGTATATTTGCACCTATGACAAATGACACAACCACAATAGCATTTATGTTCAGGTTATTCACCATATGTTCTAGAGAAGGACTTCTCAGTCATATATTTCAATACATCTAACCTATAATTTTGCATATTCCCAACTGCTTTTTTTTTAATATACATTTTATTGATTTTTCACAGAGAGGAAGGGAGAGAGATAGAGAGCTAGAAACATCGATCAGCTGCCTCTTGCACACCCCCTACCAGGGATTTGCCCGCAACCAACGTACATGCCCTTGACCGGAATCAAACCTGGGACCTTTCAGTCCGCAGACTGACGCTCTATCCACTGAGCCAAACTGGTTTCGGCCCAACTGCTTTTACCAACCTGTGAGCTAGTGCCTTCAGGTGCAAGTCGGCCTCAGCTCAGGCCATCACACAACTGCTTGTGCACCGAGTGGCCAGCAAAGGCAATAGAAGGAAGATTTACCTGTGATCATCATAGGTAGATAATTAATCTTCCTTTCAGTTCTCTTGTCCATGGCAAGGAAGTTGTCTCCAGCACCAGGATGTAGTAACAGTTAATTAGATGATGAGACTAACACACTGGACACACTCAAAAACTGTCCAGGGAGGAAAGAAGGCTAATATTCAGAATGGAACTGCACACACTGCAGTTATCTACACTAATAAAAAAGAAAGATGTAAATTGACCAACTTTTGCATCACCCACCAGCCAATCAGGAGTAGGCAAATTAACCCAACAAAGATGGTGGGTTAATTTGCATTCACAGGCGCCCAGTGGCTGGGGGAGGGGCAGGACACTTGTGTTGTCGCCAGGGCAACAATGCAGGCATTCCGCACCTCCCCAGCCACTCAGGGCCTCTGGGAAGCATGGGAAAGCAGGGCGGGAGCGGAAAGAGGCAGCTCCAGGAGCAGAAAGGAGGTGCCAGCAGCCAAGAAAAGGAAGGCCCATTCTTGCACGAATCTCCGTGCATCTGGCTTCTCGTATCTAATAACCTGGCAACAGGGTGAATGTATTTCTGTTGTTGTTAATAATTACTCCTTTATTTAAACTTTCAAGTTCCTTCTAACTGTCCCAATGAATCCCTAACATTTCAATACAACTTGGGAAATAAAATACCTTAACCTTGGAGTAAGGAAAGTTGAAGAAGAAAAAAAAATACATTAAAAGAATATCCAATCAAGAGAACAGAGTAATGGGACTGAGACAATAAGGGAGGGACTAGGAGAAGGAACTAACCTCTCATTCATGGCGACCCACTGACAGCTTGATCACAGAGCCAATGTCAAGACAAAATTTACTTTAAATTTTCAAAATTTCTACCAAAGAGTAGCTTCAAAAATGAAATAACAGTTTATTTAGAATTAATTTGATGAATGACTTTCTTTTCAAAAAGAAATTTAGAATGCTGACAATTATTCACTGCAAAAATAGCAGACTTAAACAGTGATGGCTGGACATAAACTGAGATCTTCAAAATATAGGAAATTGCAAAAGATGATGGTTTCTAAACGATAAAGTTAAAATATATTAATTTTTTAATACATCAAAAGATTATTTATGGCATTTTGAATTTTATGTAACCTGTTATTGATCTCAGGAACTACATTACAAAGCAATGTTCATAAAGTGGGAAAATAAAAAAATATATATTTTTAATATATTTTTATTGATTTCAGAGAGAGAAAGGGAGGAGAGAAAGAAACATCTATGATGAGACAGAATTATCAATTTGATGCCTCCTGCACCAATTGGGGATTGAGCCTGAAATCCAGGCATCTGCCCTGACCTGGAATCGAACCGTGACCTCCTGGTTCATGGATTGAGGCTCAACCACTGAGCAACACTGGTTGGGCCCAATTAAAAATATTAACTACACACCTAATTTCACACATCTCATTGGGAAAAGGTATTCATCCACAAAACACATATTTCAGTAACTTTTACCTACTTAGATTATACTCAAAGCCTCAACTGAAGTGCCCAATTTTATCACTGTATGTGTAAAGGATAGGTGAAAAGACATAGTCTAACAAAAATGCTATTTTTTCCCTCTTCTGAGTGACTGAATGAAATTGAAAATAATTTTCCACTTTAAAAAGAAGTCCTTCATTTTTCAAGCTTCACTCATGGTAAAATTAATGTTTGAAAGTATCTCCACCCAATTTGATAAAGGTCAGTACCTATCTTGTGCTTCTCTTGATGTTCTAATTTCAAAGAGAGAACTGATCTTGATCATAGAGAGGATTTATTATGTGTACAGCATAATAATTAAGCCATTAGATTCCTTTGCAAAAGGGGTGAAAGAAGCTGCTTTTTCTACTAAAAAGTATTGAAGAGCTTACCTAAGCATTACTTGCATATTTTTTCACTAGTTTATTTTCAAATAAATGTAGGCATTTATAACCTAGAAAAATATTAAGAAGTAAATTTGCTAGCATACATTGCAATGCTCACTGCTCAGTTTGAAGCAGTGGTTTGAATTAATCATCTAAGTTGTTATGAGACACAACAGACTTCACCCAGTACCAGGCAATATGACACAGAGGTCCACAGCATGGCAGAGGCCCTATGACTATACTCCAATTACCGTATTTTTACTAGAACACAGTGTACATGTTCTGTACCCGAAGCTACACTGTGTTCTAGTAAAAAGCCTGCTCAGATTGGCCAGAGTCAGAGAGGCGGTCTATTAAAAAAAGAACTGGTGTTGCGTCGGAAGTGGGGGATAGTCTTATACAGCGAATATAGGCCTAAACCTATGTTTTAACTGTAAAATTAGGGGGACGTCTTATACGCCAGATAATATGGTATGTGTGGTCAGAAGAGGCAAGACTGGCTGTTTATAGACCACCTCCATCTTAAGAAGCCATCCTATATAATAAAAGGCTAATATGCAAATTGCCCCTTTGACCAGAGTTAGACCCGTAGTTTGACCAGCGGATTTTAATCAGGGTCCAGGGTCAGCTGGCCAACTGCCATTGGCCCCTTCCCCTAGCAGGCCGATCAGCCAGATCTGGGTAGACTGGCCAGACCCCATTCATGCATGAATTCATGCATTAGGCCTCTAGTTAGAAATAAGTTCCCTTCAGCATTTATGCATTTCTAGGCACACTGCCCCTCAGGATTTGTTCTCTGGTGGAGCTACTGCTCATCAATTGCAGTAGGCTGGCAAGTACAGATTACTCTATAAACTGTCCCTAGAATGAGGCACAGGCACTTGGTAGATACGTGCCATTTATTATGGATCTGGTATACTTCTATACTTCCTTGAATTTTGGTCACAAAAGGATTCAATTCAGTATCAAATTCTCAAGTATTTCAGAGGCTTGAGGAAACATCACAGACCATCTAATAGCCATCTCTTTCCATAGACAAATTGTAAACACAAGCTAAATAAATGTCTAAGGCCCTGAGATACATTTTCTATGTCTACTTCCAATTTTTCTTAGTAATTCATTTTGTCCTTAACTTTCTTCAGGTAAGTGTCCATGCCCACCACTCATTGACCCAGAAGATGCTCTCGAATTACAAGGCCTGATTCAAAACACTTAAGCATACCAGTAACTAAAGCATACCAGTAACACAAAATACTGTCCTAAAATTCCAATTACTCGTGTACTTTTCAATGTCTCATAAGAAAGTCAGATTCATCCTTTTAACAGGTTTTAAAACATTTTATTTCTTTTTTAATAGAAATAGCTTTTTTCTAATTATAAAACTATTACAAGCTAATTATAACAACCAGGGCTATAAAAAGGACACTAAGAAGAGAGGACAAGGAACCCGAAATCTCACACCCCAGGGAAAGCTGCTGCTGCAGTTTCAGTTATGGGAGTAATAGCTTGACTGTGTTAGGAGGCATCTGACATTGCATTAGTGGATAGAAGACAAAAAAGGTGGAATGAGCAAATGTTGAGTGTCATTGCTGGCCCTTCCCACATTCTCTCAAAGGGAACTCTTCAAGTCTCAATCTCTGGAGCTTGGGTATATATGACCCATACCAACAAGGCAGCTTCCCAAGGGCAGAAATCACATAGTGGTGCTGAAGATTTAGCACCACCTCTTGGGAACATCTCAGAGAAGTGGGTAGATACCCTGACTGGTTTTGCTAGTGAATAGAGTGTCGGCCTGTGGACAAAGAGTCCCGGGTTCAATTCCAGTCAAGGGCACATGTGCAGGTTGCGGGCTCAATCCCCAGTAGGGGGCGTGCAGGAGGCAGCCAGCTAATGATGTTTCTATTTCCCTCTCCCTACAGCTCTGAAATCAATAAAAATATATTTTTTTAAAAAAAGAAGTGGAGAAAGAATATTGAAAAGGAGGTATAAAGATAAAAGGAATCTATGATTTGATCCAAAGCTCTGGGAAATACAAAGCATGCATAAGCTGTAGTTTTGAGAGAGCAGGAAAAGTGGAGTAGAAGGAGAGGCTATGGAGAGAGAGGAGACATGGGCACATCCACCAAGGAGAAGAGAGGTACTATGTGTTAGAAAGGGAGATGGCCTAGAGCCACCTCCTCCTTTGACACTTCCCAACTCCAGGATGACTCGTTATGCGGCTGTATAATAGCTCTGACTTTTCTTGAAGTACCTTGAGTGAGTTCTTTTCCTTGTACCAAAAAGGGATTTGCAATGTTTTAGAAGTATAACATAAAGTACATGGACCTTAAGTCTGGATCTCAATTAATTTTGACAAGGTGAACAATCCATATAACCATTACACAAACCAAAATATGAAACATTAGCAGTACCTCCAAAGCCTCCCCTCCTGCCATCTCCCAGTTATTGCCTCCCCCCAAAGTTAACTCCTATTCTTAGGTCTACCACGTACTCTACTCTTGCTTGTGTCTGTACTTTGAAAAAATATTAGAACCACATAGTGTATGCTCTTTTGCATCTGACTCACTCAAGATGAATCACTCACATTCCTCCATGTTTTGAATACAGCAGTACTTTGCCCTTTCTCTTTACTGTGTATTATTTCTAGTGTGTGACTATACCATAATTCATGCATTGTCTCCCCAATTTATTAACTATATATGGGCCTGAAGGACGAGAGCTAAACATTTTATATTGCTTAACAGTGACTCAGACCACCTTAGGCAGCCGTGTCCACGAGCCCTGTGTATTCTCATTGCCATGGGTCCACAGCTGCTCAGATGATGTAAGAAGGTCAGTCAGCTCCTGTTTCCAACAGCACATGCCTTTCCCTCAGACCTCTCCCCTTCACATTAGAGTGTCTCCCTGTATATTGGAACTGTATCCCAGAACCTTTAAGAATATAGATCTATTATACATAAAACAGGAAAGAAAGCTGAACACTGTCCCTTCTATCTCTTCCTCTGCAGCTAAGCAACACTGAAGAAAGGATCCTGGGCAGACACTTCCTCTCCTAGGTCAGTGGTTGGCAAACTCATTAGTCAACAGAGCCAGATATCAACAGTACGACGACTGAAATTTCTTTTGAGAGCCAAAATTTTTAAACTTAATCTTCTTCTAATGCCAGGCCGTGGTATTTTGTGAAAGAGCCACACTCAAAGGGCCAAAGAGCCGCATGTGGCTCACTAGCTGCAGTTTGCCGACCACATTTTTTGGTGATTTGATTCATTAGTTCTTATTCCTTCAAATGAGTTAAGCAGCATTTCTTTAAGATTATTGCATGATGTTATATGGCTCTCTTTAGCAATGGGAATGCATGACAATGCCCATTGTGGACATCAGTTTGCTATCATCTGTACTATATTGGGGGTGGGGGGGATGCCTCAAATTTATAGGAGTAAGCTGGCACATTCCCTACTTTCCGAGCTGGTAGAGATATTATCCTTATTTTTTTATTTTTTGTTATTTTGATGAGTTTCTGGGAGAGGGTCAGGAGCTTGCTCTTATCTCCCCATTTTTCCTGGAAGCTTGAATTCACTTTGGAGTACAATATGTATACCAGCATTATAATTGAGGTAGAAAGTAAATAGTAATAACTAAGTAATTAATAAGCAAGTCACAATTTTCTTATAACAAAGTACCGCAATCCTTCTGAGGAGGAGACCGCTAAACTGTCTCTAGTTTTCAGACACACCAGTAAGTAAAATAAACAAACTTAGACCCCTTCTCCTTTTCTCACTTAATGAGGGAGCCCCTGCACCCTGAATCATGATCAATACATTCCTCCATTTAGAGATCAGTTTGAGATTACACATATTCACATATATTGACAACAAAACATAGATCAACTTTTCACACTAATTATTAAAGTCAATACACTGATGAATTGAGAGTTTTTATTTTGGGGGGAAATTGATGGAAAAGATGAATGAGGGAATTCTGCACCTGATTCAGAGAAATAAAGATCAATTTTTCACCTGCACCACCACTGCCCCCAAAACTGAAAGAGTTCAGAATGAGAGTTAAGATAAAGAAAGGTAAAGTTTTCTTTGTGTAAACTATTTTTTCCCCCCTAAAGCGAGAGTTGTACAATGTGGCCTTTCTTTCCCAGGTCCTAATAAAAACATACTGTGAAACCTGACTAGAATTCTAAAGAAGAAATGGTTTTGAACTCACTGGAAGAATGTTTCCACACCCATATTCTAAGTTAGAGAACCTCAAAGCCCTACTGCAGATAAACCTCCCACTCACTTTTAATAATCCATGAAGTTATCAGATAGGCTATCCCATAAGTAGAGTTCTTTATTAATGTGGTTAATGAACTAGATAGAAAATGTTCTTCTGTTTCATACTTTGACTCTCCAGGATGCAAACATTAGAGCCAATGTTCCCTCATAAGATATATTTAGACACACATTTCTTTACTTCAGAAAGTAATGTAGAACTTTAACACCGTTACATGTTTCTTCCAATTCAAAATTATTTTACCTAAAGTTAAAAGCTTTCATGGTACTTATTCATATTTTACTGCATTCTGTACACTCAAGACATTCTCATTATGTAACTAAAATACTGCAGTGCATATTATCTAAGGAGCTGCTACAGATAGTTATGCATTTTGAATACAGTACATATGGACATAAAGCTAATTGAAGGCCTGCAGTAGCTTTCCACTGAGGACTTTATAGCAATGGCAAAAAATATCTGCTAATGGCATCTACAGTTCTTATTTGTAAATGCAAAGTAGGCACAACCTTTGGAGGTGAGGGGTATTTGCAGCCACACCATTTGTATTTGAACTATTTGCAGAACCTGTCACTGAAGTGCATGTTAACTCTTTCACAATGTACACCACATTTTCAATAACAAAAATTTCATTCCAGCATTTGGGCTGCAAAAGTTAAGATTTATTACTTTGTCCTCTCTAATTATATCATTTGTGGGAATCCCTAACTCTTATCATGGAAAGGTAGCTCTCTTTTCACCTATGGTTTATAATTGCAGTGCTGAATGTGTTCTTTTTTTCTTATATAAGTAAATTTTTTTAAAATATATTTTTATTGATTTTTTTTTTTTTACAGAGAGGAAGGGAGAGAGATAGAGAGCTAGAAACGTCGATGAGAGAGAAACATCAACCAGCTGCCTCTTGCACATCCAATGTGCCCGCAACCAATGTACATGCCCTTGACCAGAATCGAACCTGGGACCTTTCAGTCCACAGACCGACGCTCTACCACTGAGCCAAACCGGCTTCGGCTTATATAAGTAAATTTTAATGAAGATTTGCATAGGAAAACTCACAAGGAAAATATTTAAAAAACTTTTAAAGACTATAATCTGTTTAAAAGATATGTTTTTGTTCACCTTGTTGGGAGTTACATTATTTGCTGAACTGTAAGCATAACTGTTTGGAAGTAGTACACCTAATTCAAACCATAGCCATTTTCCTGGGGAATCTTTAACAGTAGGAAATAATTGCTACAACCGTTTATGTCTAAACCATGTGTCATCTCAAGGTTTAGATTCCAGCATCACATTTAAATCTAAAATGTTTAGACATAACACATGATTTAAATATGCATTTTACCTCTAGCTGTTGGAAACCCTTTGGCTGATGGATGGGAAAGGAATATCCTAAGCCAAGGGGAAGCAATCCCAGAAGTGAAGAGCAATACTGGCTTAAGTAGCCAATATGCTACTATAGCGGTTACCTGCGCTTGCAGAAGCAAAGAAGTAATCAATGATTAGGTAAGTAATGCAATAAAATTATATGTACTTCCTTTCCTTAGTGGTTATACCATTTTGCATTTCCACTGGTAGTGTATAAATGCGCCTGATTCCCCATAGCCTTGTTGACAAACTGTGTTGTCATAAAGAAGTGTAACAAAAAATTATATGTACTTAAATTGTGTCTTAAGAATATAGAATTTCCCTAAGCTTTGTTTCACTTTTATTTATAATTAATGAAAAACACTCTGCTAAAAATATACTTATTCTCAACCACTATCATATTTTAAGGATGAATAAAGAAACACAGACAAGTTGAGCAATAAAGATCAAAGTGATGACCTATATCCTAGCTATTGCCTCAGATGGATAGCAGATGACTTCAGTATGATCCCTAACTCCAATTTGTCCTTCCCACTCTACTTACAGGGAGAAAACAAAGTCTATTCAGTGCACATTGGTTTGAATGGCAGAAACTAACTCACAAAGACATGAAAGAGCATGAGTTTGAGTTTAAGATAGTTATGTTAATGTTTTCATAGATCAAGTAATATAAGAATACCAGATATGATTTGAATTGATCCTTATTTTAATTCTCTTCAATGCAGATGTTCATAGTATAGAATCAAATATAAGCAAGAAGCCCAGCTGGCATGACTCAGTGGCTGAGTGTCAACCTATGAACCAGGAGGTCATGGTGCAATTTCTAGGCAGGGCACATGCCCGGTTACAGGGTCAATCCCCAGTTGGGTTGTGCAGGAGGCAGCCAATCAATGTCATTAATATTTTTCTCTCTCTCTTCTTTTCTCTCTGAAATAGATAAATATATATATATATATTTAAAAATACAAGCAAGCAGGCTATAAAAATATTTTTATAGGGAATATTTTGTATATAAAATAATTTGTATGTATTTAATCAGGACATCTCAAATAGGAAAGAGTTAAAAAGTATAAAGTATTAAATACTTGTTTGTCACAAAAACAGAAGTTGTGTGAGCAGCAATCTATCAGAAAACTTTAGCTTCGGTTTCTAAACTTTTTTTTTTTTTTCTGAAGTAAAAAGAAATGGCATATTTTAAAATGGGAAAACTAAATTTTTTTCAATCTCAGAAACCAAAATTCTCAATTTTACAGAAACTATCTATTTCCTGGGAAGTAGAGTCATGATAGAAGCACTTGCCAAGGAGAAGGTTTTCTTGCCACCACAAGAATATTATTATAAGAGTTTACAAATCAGCCCTCCTATCACACAGATAAAAACATAGCAGATCTGAAGTAACCAAGAAGTCTGCAATCACTCAGGCTCACCTCAACACATGTTGATAAAGTCCAGGGGAAAAGAGTTTCTTTCCCTGCTAAGGAAAGAACAACTCCCATTGGATAGTTGTGATTAGCTGATTGGGTCACGTAACCCACCCTCAGTGAGGTCAGGAGGGCTGTGTTGATACTCTCCCCTCTAGAACCCACAAGGAAGAAGAGCATTTCCAAAAGCAGAAGATGGGGAAGGGCTTCTGGTCAAACAAAACCAAGTGATGTTCTCCACAGGTAACCTGGGAGACACTAGAAGGAAATAGAAATAAACAAGATCTAATTCACTTCTCCTATGCATGTTTTAGATACATATTATGCCTACTTAAGTAAGTTTTCATGAGGAAAAAATGAGATGTATTTTAGGATGCTTTTGTAGATGAACCAGCCTTATTCAGCCGTAGGTGGGGAGGAAATTTCAAAGGTGCTCTCTGAGCACTAGATCCATTACAAATGTCCTTGATGACTGAGTGTCATGAGCCACAGTTTCATAACTAAAGTGTTGGTTAGTTAGCAGTCTGCACATAGAATGGGTAGGATTCTCAGGAGGTAGCCAAAACCAAAAGGCAATTTTGGTCATAAGTAGATTTGTATCACATCCACTCCTAAACCTCACCTAAATTCTCTCTGTGGCTGCTGTTTTCAAAATACTTTGTAGCAATATGCTCTCTAAACTTTGTTTCCAAATGAAATTTTACTCAGAAATTATATATTTGTATTGCAGCTTCAAGGAAGGGTTCCAGTGGAGAGTCCATCAGTCCCACAGCAAATAAAGGAGCAGGACCTACCCATATTAAAACCATTGCCCTGCCTTATAGCAACTTCTAATTTGATTATATGATTTTAAGAATAAATTTTTTAATGCTCACCAGAGGAAATGTTTTTCATTTATTTTAGAAAGAGCAAGAGAGAGAAAGTGAGAAACATTCATTGGTTGACTCCTATACTTATCTAGTCCAGGATCGAACCTGTGAACTTTTGGTGTATGAGACAATATTCCAACCAGCTGAACCATACTGACCAGAGCTAAGAATAATTTTTAAAGGTAGACAATTTAGCCAAAATTCCCTCAAACACTAATCATGTCAATACAAAACAAGGAGATGAGCAAATCCATATGGGAAACTTCAGGACAAAGCACAGAGTATCTGGAGAAGAAGATTTCTATTAACAATGGATATGATACAATGGAAGGCTTGGGTAAGCCGAACTGTGGACACTAAATCTAGCCCTCTAAAGGAACACAGCTCTCCCAGTGACACATCACATTACAGGGCCTAAAGAGATACTGAAATCTCTGCAGAGAGAATGCCAAAAAAATCAAGTTAAGGAGGTTAATCAAATATTTGGAAAACAATTAAATGAACTGATTGAAGAATAATATTTCAAGTAGCTTTCTGGGAGAAAAATAAAACAATAAAAGTTGCTGACTTTAAATTAAACAGTTCAATATGTTCCAGAATAATCAGAGATCATTATTCATACTCCTAAAAATACAGCAACATTTCCTTTTCTCACAGATACAGTTAGAGAATTAAAGTATATACCCAGTGGTAATTCCTACAAATCATAGATAAAGCCTTGTAACTTGAAATGGGCTTTACAAAAGCTGTTATAATGGTCTTAGAAAAATACAAAGTCAGTAAACTTAACACTCTTATAACCTTAAAGCAATTTGGAAGTGTTATCTAATCCATCCCTTCCTTTTAAAGCAAAATTATATCATCCATGAAATTGTCATCTATGCCACTGGAAATGTTTTGAATCAAGGAATCTATGACACAGAACTTAGATTCTTTCATTCATCCATTCAGGAAACAGATCCCAGGCAATGCCAACATCTATCCTGGACATTAGGGAGGCACAGGTAATATGATACAAACTCCATGGAGGATGTATAGTAGTCTAGAGGGTGAAACAGATAAAGAGATAATTTCATAATATTCTGAGAAATCAATACATTATATTTGGAACTATGAGACTGGCATTTAATTATTCTAGAAGAGGAGGAATGGTTTACCATCTAAACTAAGACCTGACACACAAGTTTGCCAGATGAGAGGGTGATTGAAGGCTGTTCCAGGGACAGGGAGCCAAATAAACAAAATCCTTAAGACAAAAGAAGCAGTGGCACAGTAGGGGCTCAGGAATAGCTCATTGTGGATGTAGGAGGGAGGTGTGTTAAGATACCAATTGGCAAGATAAGAAGAATCTATTTAGATAATGAAAGGCCTTGACTATCCTGTTGTAGATTTGGAATATTATCCTACAAACAATGACAGAGCAATAAGGTTTTTAAGTAGATAATAAATCTGATCATACGAGAATATAAGAAAGATTACTCTGATTGGGTCTGAAGAATATCTTGAAGATGGGTAAGGCTGGTGAACAAGGAGGTAAGACTGGAGGGTAAAACTAAGTGGTTATTGCAGAATTGCTTCAGTTCAGACTAAAACAAGATAGCAGAGGTGAGGACAGAGAAAACTGCCCTGATTCCATTGCCTTTCATGAAGCATAACAGATAGACTCCACAAAACACAGAATTGGAGAATAAGAGAAAGGAACTGGAGCGCCTTATGAATTTCAGCCTTGGAACTGGGTAACCTTAAATGGAGAACACTGAAAGAGCTCCAGCGGATTAAAGATGCTAAATTGAGTTTTTCATATTTTGAATTTAGCGTTCCTGTGATTCATTTGTAGAGAATTTTTATTCTATATTTTTCTCTCTTATTATATGCAGCTTCACTGTAGGAAGTGGGGCAAGGGGAGTAAAAGATTATATAATGAAGGTAAAGAGTGATGAAAAAAGAAGGCAATTGGAAAATAAAACACTGAACCCAAAATGCAAGAGATTTATAAAAGGCCAGAGATCATAACGGCGTAATGACTGGAACGACCAACCAGCCACTATGAGGTGCATTGACCACCTCTCAGTCCCTCCCGTGAGCCCGCAGGCTCCAATAGTTGGATGGCCAACAGGGAAGCGAAGGGCACTAGGGTGGGGGCAGGGAGGGACTGGGGACTGGTGAGTGGACAGAAGACAGACCTTTGGTACTGCCTGCTGGCCCGCAGGCTCTGATCACTGGATGGCAAATGGGGAACTATGGGGAACCATGGGAAACCAGGGTGAGTGGTGGAAGGGTGGAACTGAGGGCTGGTGAGTGGGCGGAAGACTGCCCTGATTGTAGGCTAGGCTTAGGGACCCTACCCAGGCACAATTTCATGCATTGAGCCTTTAGTAACTACATAATCATACTAATGTATTATTAACTAGAGGTCCAGTACATGAATTTGTGCATGAGTGGAGTCCTGAGGAGGGGAGGAGCGGGATGCAATTGGCGCTCCAGGTGGGTGGTGGGACACCCTTGCTGGCCCAGGATCCAGATCTGTCCTGCTGACATTTGTGCTAATTGTCAGGAGTCACATGGCAGCCGCTTTTATATTGTTTCTTCCTTGTGGAGTCTCTAGGGAGGGGAAGTGACCACAGTGCCCGAGGCCAACTTCCAGGAGGCCAGTGGCACTGTTGAGATCCTGCCAGCAGTGCTGGTCTGTCAGTGCTTGGCCTGTTTTCTGGAGATTGGACCTGCAGGTCTACTAATGGAGTGAGTGACTCCCGCTACTGGGCTGGTGGGCCACTGGGACAAGTCAGTTAGCTGAGAAATGCTCCCACTGTGGGAGTGCACTGACCACCAGGGGGGCAGCTCATGCAGTGAGGGTCTGTCCTTTGGTGGTCAGTGCACATTATAGCATCTGGTCATTCTGGTTGTTCGATTATTCTGCCACTTAGGCTTTTATAGAGAGAGATTTTCTAAATTTATAAAATAAACAAGTTTTTGTTTATAATCAGATTCTAATTCAAGCTCTTCTATAAGAATAGAAACCTTGTCACATTAACACAAGTATTCAAGTCTATATAGAGTTTTATCTTGCTATAAATATAATACTTTGGTATTTAGAATTATACTTCAGACTGTGGAGAATCTAGTTATTCTAAGTTACCATCCTTTAATCTGTTCAACTCTGTGATACTAACAAAAGCTATGTCCCTTGCCCTCAAAGATTGAGAACAAAATTTTGCACAGTTTTTTAACTTATCATAGATCTCTCGTTAGACAGCCAGTTGGTGTCTTCTGGGAATTTCTGGAATTTGCAACACTCATCAATCTACCTTCAACAGCTTGAACTAGGCCTCCTTTTTTTTTTTTTTCTTATCAGTAAACATTCTTTGCTTCTTTCCAACTTTATCTAAAATGTTGCTAGTTATTTGTTTTTTTAATAGTTCATACAGAATTGGTGGTTGTTAGGGTCACAACATCAATGCCTTTGGACTTGAGCACAACTTTTGAGGAAAAGCTGAATATGAAAACATAACAAGACACAAATTAAATGTGTAATCTCTGAGGCAGGAGAAAGTTGGTCCCTCTGGGCAAACCATTTAATCAGAGGCAGGTTTACTGTGAAGCTAATGAAGCTTAACTTCTGAGCACCTTGCTTAGATGAGGCCTTTTCAAGGCCGCAGGTGTTTCCCTTCCAGTGTGTTCATATGATCACTGGTCTTGCTAAAATTTTTAGAAGTGACATATTTTAATAGCAATTGGTTAGGCTGCTGTTCCTTTCCACTTTGATTTCCTCTCCATCACAAGTTCCCTGCAGCTAGGTAGTCATGGTATGAACATGGACATATTAGAATCTTGCTGAAGGAAAAATGAATTATAGATATACTTTCTTAGGCCTGATATATTTATGCTTCAGTTTGCTCATGTGTATTTAAGTTGCTGCCGACTCACCAGGCATCATTGAAATGAATGTGAATATCCAGAGATCACAATATGATATGCACACTGTGATTCTCAGCACAGGACATTTGTAAGTGTCGAGAAGAAATAAGATTTGAAATGCATGGAGCAAAAAGCTAGTATGTGGGAAATTTTTCTAATTGTCATACATGTAAATTGCCGGAAGAGAATTCATTCTCCTTGACACCCATTAAAATGGCAGTTCTATTCCTTCAGGAATATTCTCAATAATGTGGAATATATAATTATTAACACAGCATATTTCATAGAAATCTCTCAAAAAATAACTTATTAGAATCCCTGTATTTGTAGTGTACAAACCAAGAGCAGTACCACAAGTAGTAAATATGACCCATTTTAAAATTTTATATAGAATGAATCCTAACTATTTGAATAAAAATTTAATCAGCCGTGGTAGAAAAATAATTAAATTATCTTTCTGTATTCTCTATAAAGAATATTATAAAATTCTTTGTCATATAATGAGGCAAAGAGCATTCAACTAAATATAGAGAGAACAGTATTACTGTGTTTTGTGAAGTAGTTTATAAATGAATATAGTAAATGATTTTCTTGACTTTTAAATATATGTAGATTATGTAAAAATTTTTAACTTTTATGTTGTGGTTTATTTTTTTTATTTCATGTGAATGTTCACATTTATAACTAATTTGTATTTTTAATTTTGTATTCCTTTTTTTAAAGAAGGCCCCCAATAATTGTATAATCTTCAGACAAGACAAAACTAGGATTTGACCCTCCATGTAATATAAAACTTAAAATACAAAATAAAAGGTAGAAGCTATACTGTGCACCATGATACTATCATCTTACATGCCATGTATATGGAGAAGGCCATTTATCTCAGAGAATAAAAAATGTAGAAACATTTAGTTGTATTGATCAATTGTACCAACATAAATAAGTTTCAACCAACTGTACCCAATTTTTTCTAACTTCCTCATCCAGATTATCTTTTTTAAAGAGAATCTATAATAATAAAAGCATAATATGCTAATTAGACCAGACAGCCAAAAAAACTTCTGGACATCATTCCAGATGTTCTTATGGACGAAGCCACAGTGGCTGGAGCTAAGGCATTGATGTTTAGGGGCAATCAGGCAGGCAGGCGATCAGTTGGCTCTCAGGCTGACAGGTAGAGTGGTTAGGGGTGATCAGGCAGGCAGGTGAGCAGTTAGGGCATCAGGCAGGCAGGCAGTGGTTAGGGGCAATCAGTGAGGCAGGCAAGGGTTTAGGGATGATGAGGCAGGCATGCAGAGTGGTTAGGGGCAATCAGGCAGGCAGGCAATTGAGCAGTTAGGAGCCAGTGGTCCCATATTGTGAGAAGGATCTCCAACTGCTGGGTTAGGCCTGATTCTGGGCAGGATTGGGCCTAAACCGGCAGTCTGACATCTTTTGAGGAGTCCCGGATTGTAAGAGAGTACAGGCTAGGCTGAAGAACCCCCACCCCTGTGCACAAATTTCTAGTTTGTTTAAATGAAAGGTGGAAAAAAAGAAAAAACCCTATTTGGAAATTCTCTAGAATTATAGGCACTTTTACAAGGTAATAAAGGACACTAAGGCATGTGACTCATTTGAAGGTCATCAGTGGTATAATAACAAAAGAAATCCCATTTAGGGACAGGTGAGGTAGCTATCCTAAATGATTCCAAAATCATAAAAAATAAATGGAACTATCAAAGCAGAAATGAATAATTAAAGTTGAACTTCAATTCTACATCTATGAAGATCAGGAAAGCACAAACTGAGTGGCTATTAATGTTTATTCTCTTTAGTAGAAGCTCAGGTTGTATAATAGAATTTAATAACAAATAAAGCAATCAGGACTATAATGTTAAAATATAACTATCTTTGGTAGTCTTTGTGAAGGGGTTGTCATACAAATAAAATGCTCAGAAAGGCCACGGACTCCTACTGCTAAAAATCAATAAATAAGGAAGAAAGAAAGATGGTTCCATCATAAAGAGAGAAGCAGGAAGTGAAAAAAGAAAGGAAGGCAGCATTGCTGAGTACCTGTGTGGTCTCCACCTGCATTAATATTCCTTCAAAATCACTTAACAGTCATGAACTTCGTGTGGTAATTATTATAATAATCACTTTATAGAGTAAAAATTGAATCACAAAGAATTACAATAACTTGCATAAGAACATAGAGCTTTAAGGGACAAAGCTCTGCTCAGGTTGATTCCAAATCCCATACTTTTCCCACTCCCAAGGCCTGGTTATGTCAATAATGGAAATGGAGGCAGAATTTCCACTAGTACACAGTTGCCTAGACTTTGTAACAACAATAGTCCTATATAAAACACTATATAGATAGCCCTAACTGGTTTGGCTCAGTGGATAGAGCGTGGGCCTGAAGACTGAAGGTCCCAAATTCTATTCTGGTCAAGGGCATGTACCTTGGTTGCAGGCACATCCCCAGTAGAAGGTGTGCAGGAGACAGCTGATAGATATTTCTCTCTCATCAATGTTTCTAACTCTCAATCTCTCTTCCTCTTTGTAAAAAAAAAAAAAAAAAAAAAAAAAAAAAAAAAAAAAAAAATCAATAAAATATATATTTTTAAAAACTATATGTATATTAGTGTTTACTATGTGCAAGAAAGAATTCTAAGCACATTACATATTCTCTCATTTATTCCTCCTAACAATTATATGTGCAAAGTACTATTATTTCAATTTAGCCAGGAAAACATTTGCTGCTCCTCTAGGTTTCTCTATCTTGTCCCATTAGATACTCTGAATTAAATTATATTAAGATTCTTTATCTGTTATAATAATGATGGGGGGAGAGGGGATTAAAACATATTTCAAAGGGAAGATAAATCTCCAAGAGCCATAAAGACTTTATATTTTCTTAGTATTCACCTTGTACCATATCCTTTTTACCTCCTGTAGCATTTCAAGTCAAGAGCACTGAAGAAATCTACTCAATCAATACTCTGGGAAAAGTCCTAATATATTTTAGTTAACAACAATATAGTTTCCATTTGCAAAGAATACCTTTGCTTCTAAGATTCATCCTTGAAACTATAAGACTTAATGGAAGCATACTTGATTCTCAGCAGGATGAGCCATACCTATCATTCTCACAACATGAAATACATTCTTGTATACTATCTCTAATCCATTTCACATAGACATGGAAACTTCTCTATTTTTTTCTTTTGAAGAGTGAAGTATTTAATATGGATAATAGAAGCTTCTAGTGAAACACTGCAGACCAAATATATGCATTTATCATCAACCCCTTTTTAAATCCTACCACAGTTACACTAAAGGAATTAGTAAGATGCTAATATATAAAGACTAGAGGCCCGGTGCACAAAATTCATGCATGGGAGGGGAGGGTTCCTCCGACTAACCTGCACCTTCTCCAATTTGGGAACCCTCAGGGGATGTCCAATTGCCATTTAGGCCCAATCTATGCAGTATAGGGCCTAAACTGGCAGTTGGACATCCCTCTCACAATCCCGGACCTCTGGCTTCTAACTGCTCACCTGCCTACCTGCCCTAATCACTCTGCCTGCCTGTCTGATCCCCCTAACTGCCCTGCTGGCCTGATCCCCCTAACTGCCCTCCCTTGCCAGCCTGGTCACCCCTATTAACTTTTTTTATTTTTTATTTTATCCCCTTTACACACAATTGTTATTTGACTTCCTAATTGGCTTCTCCCTGTTACACAATTTTCTCTCTCCTTTATGTAACGCTTTTTCCTACTGACTCATCATTTATAAACTTTTCTTTCCTCCTTATTTCCTACTTCTGTTCCATCATCCTTCTTCCCATCTTTTTCCTACCTTCCTTCCCTCCCCATATTCCTTCTTTCCTTTATCTTTACCCCTTCCTCACTCTCCTTTTCCTTCCTTCTTACCTTATTTTTTTTTCCTTCACTTCCTCCCTCAGATTTCCTTTGCTCCCTCTCCCATTTCTTCTTTCTTCCCATTCTCCTTTTTAAACTCTACTGGCTCCCCTTTAAAACTTTTCTTTCCTTCCTCTTTTTCTGTCATCCATATTCTTCTCTACTTACTTCCACTGTTTCAATATCTATCTATTTGCCTAATTATTCGCTATCATTTATCTTTTTTTTTTCTGACTCCTACTTTTATAATCTGTCCCCAGTACACAACTATACTTGATTTGCATTATAGCTCCTACAGTTCACTCACACATCCTCTTTCCTTCTTTTAACTCTGCTCTCTACTGACTCCTTTATAAAGTTCTTACCGCCCTCCTTCCCTTCTTAAAGCTTCTACTGATTCAGCATAACCATTATTGCTTGTTTCATTTTCAATTCTTATAAGTATATTTCCAGTAGGACATGATCTCACTCATCTAGGGGAAATGATGAAAAACATAGACTGATGAACAAGAAAAGATCCAGAGATAAGGAGCCCTGGGTCAGACTGTTGGATCTCAGAGGAAGGGTGGGGATAAAGGGAGAGATCAACCAAAGGACTTGTGTGCATACAGATGAGCCTAACCAGTGATCAAGGACAATAGGGGGTAGGAGTTGGGGGTTGGAATAGGGTGTTGAGGACAAATACGTGACACCTTAATCAATAAAGAAATTAAAAAAAAATTATCAACTTAAAAAAAAAAAAACTTCCACTGGGGTAACAGGGCGTTAAGTCCCAGCCCAGGGCTCAGCCCTGGCCAGGTGTTTGCTGCCCCCCCTTTCCCTAGACTCCTCACCACTGTCCTGCTCCCATTCCCTGCCTGGGATGCCCGGCCCAACCAGGGTGGCTGAGGCCCACGAAGCCTGGGCGCTGCTGCCATAAAGCAGGAGGCCTCAGCCCAGAAGGCCTCGGATTGTTTTCCACTCTGTCCTGGACCCATGGACACCTCCCAGCCAATGGCTACCACTGCCCTCCTCCAGCATCTGGGCGGGATTCCCGGCTCAGTGCCACCTGCACCCTGCTCCCCTCCCCCCTCCCCCACTCCTCCACGTCCCCCAGGCCCCCCCCCCCCCCCCCCCCCCCCAGGCACCACTCCCTTCCACATGCAGTTTTCTTCCCCTCCTATTGTATCCTATTTTACTCCAGGCCTCGCAGCTGCCTGAGCAGAGGGTGCCTATTGTCAATAATGCCACAATGAACATAGGAGTGCATGTAACTTTTCAAATTAGTACTCTGCATGTCTTTGAATACATACTCAGGAGTGGAATTGTTGGGTTATAGGTAGAAACCAAAAGTAGGAAACTGAGCAGAAGATTATACATGAGGAGTAAAACCACTGGCATGAGATTGAGGGTAATCTCAATTTAGAGAAAGTAACTAGGACAGGGGAAAGATCAAGAGATACTGATTATTGTGGATTCCTTGATAAAATGGCCAATTCCTGATGGATCAGTGAAATCCAGCACTCAACAAGCAGTGCCCTTACCACACAGCTTATGGTCAGAATTTTGGGATTTCACTCTGAAATATGAAAAAACATCTAAGAATCACCTCAAAACTGAGGGAAGACTATATTACTAAATGAAAAAACCAAAACAACTAGAGACAACAGGAACTATGATTAGACAGAAAGAAAACTTCAAGTATGCTATAATTCTAATATTATGTATATATTTAAAAATGATTTATAAATGATAGATGTGTTATGCACATATATACACAAAATTAAATATAATTAACCATCATATTCAAATATACTGGAATTAATATATACTACTCCTATTTTATTTATTTTTTAATATATTTTATTGACTTTTTTAGAGAGAGGAAGGGAGAGGGATAGAGAGTTAGAAATATCGATGGAGAGAAACATCAATCAGCTGCCTCCTCCCTGCATACTCCCTACTGGGGATGTGCCCTCAACCAAAGTACATGCCCTTGATTGGAATTGAACCTGGAACCCTTCACTCTGCAGACCAACACTCTATCCCCTGAGCTGAATTGGTTAGGGCTACTCCTATTTTTAAATGATGCTATTTAAAAAGAAGCGTTACAGAAAATAAGAATTCTTAGATATTAAAAATATAATTGAAAATAATTATAATTCAAAAAAAGTTGTTAAATTCTCATGTAAAGTATTTTTAAGATGAGTTGGAAATTTAAAAAAATAAAAATGTATCAAATTAAAAAAAACTCCAGTCTGAGAAAAGAGAATATGTAGGCAAAATATTCTCAAATAACAGAAACAATTTTTCCAGAACTTAAGTTACACGAACATTCAATTTAAAAGAGACCGCTGAATGCTAAACAAAATATATGATTATGGCCCTGAGTAACAGTATCAAATTTTGGAGAACTCCAGAAAACGTCAAAAGGTTTAAAAACAATGGAAGAAAAACTGTAAATGCAAAGACTATGAATCCTAACTTCTTAATGGCAACTTTGGAAGTTTAAATATAATAAAAACATTCAAAATTCTGAATCTAAATGATTTCCAACCCAGTATTCTATACTCATCCAGGTTATCAATTAAGTTTTAGGAAAGAACAAAGATATTTTCAAATATGCAAGCTCTCAAATTTTTACAGCAATATACCTCTGTTAATAAACTATTAGATAATGTGAGTAACATCAAAAGTAGGGAATTAGTCAAGAAGATAGAAAATGGAGAATACAGCAAACATAGAGGAAAGAGGCAAAGGGAAAAATTCAAGGAGGTAGCTATGCTACATGCTATTTTGATTGGAATACAAGGAGAAAGAGTTCAAAGATGGACACTTTCAGGAAAATAATAAAACTGATATTTATGGATTTGAATGTACTGGAATATTTGTAGTTATGTTGGAAAGTTTTTAGGTGGACAGTATGTTAAAAATTAACAAAATTTAGCTGAAACCGGTTTGGCTCAGTGGATAGAGCATTGACCTGCAGACTGAAAGGTCCCAGGTTCGATTTCGGTCAAAGGCATGTACCTTGGTTGCGGACACATCCCCAGTGTGGGGAGTGCAAAAGGCAGCTGATTGATGATTCTCTCTCATCAATGTTTCTAGCTCTCTATATCTCTCTCTTCCTCTCTATAAAAAATCAATAAAATATATAATAAATATCATATTTATTTAAAAAATAATAATAAAAAAATAAAAATTAACAGAATTTAAAATGATGTGAAAAATAAATATCAGAGAAATGTACAAAAAAGCAAAATCTATTTTAGTATTCTATATAACCAGCTCAATAAAGCTTGTACAGTCACTATAATATATGTACTGCATATTTACCCCCCAAATTGATGTAATTACATCAGAAAAATGGGGGAAAGAAAAGTGTGTGTGAGTGAAGGTTGATCCAAAATGTAAAAAGAGAATACAAAAGTGGAAAATAATTATGAAACAGCAGTGGAAGCCTATTATTCTAAAATATAGAGATAAATAGTGAATGAGATTCTTGCCCCCTGGAAACAGAATCTCAGGACAAAAATTGAATTGGAAACTACACTACTATATTTGCCATAAATTAATCTTATAGTGCTTTTTAACTTCTAAAAAAGTTTTTGTTGTTATTTGCAGATGATATAATTCTATATAGAGAGAACTCTAAAGATTCCACCAAAATAATTATTAAAAATTATGACATTGAGGAAATAAATTGAAGAGATACAAATAAATTGAAGTATACGCCATGCTCATGAGTAGGAAGAATTAACATTGTTAAAATGTCCATACTACACAAAGCAATCTAAAGATTCAATGCAGTTACTATCAAAATACCAATGGCATTTTTTTTTTTTTTTACAGAATTACCACAAACAATCCCCAAACCACAAAAGGCTCCAAATAACCCATAGCAATCCCAGAAAGAAACAAAGTTGGAGATATCTTGCTACCTATATCAAGCTATACTACAAGACCATAGTAATCAAAACAGCATGGTAGTGACATAAAAAAAAAAAAAAGACACAGGCCAATGGAACAGAATAGAGAGCACAGAAACCAATTTATACCGCTATGGTCAATTAATATATGACAAAGGAGCCGGGACCGGTTTGGCTCAGTGGATAGAGCATCGGCCTGCGGACTAAAAGGTCCCGGGTTCGATTCCAGGCAAGGGCATGTACCTTGGTTGCGGGCACGTCCCCAGTGGGGGCTGTGCAGGAGGCAGCTGATCGATGATTCTCTCTCATCGATGTTTCTGACTCTCTATCTTCTCTCTTCCTCTCTGTGAAAAATCAATTAAAAAAAAAAAAAAATATATATATATATATATATATATATATATATATAAAATATATATGACAAAGGAGATAAGAACATACAATGGGGTAAAGACAGTGTTGGGAAAATAAATAGTGTTGGGAAAACTGGGCAGATACATGTAAACAATGAAACTAGACCACCTTCATATACCATATACAAGAATAAACTCAAAATGGATTAAAGGCTTAAATGTAAGACTTAAAACCATACAATTCTTATAAGAAAACACAGGTAGTAAACTCTGCTTTTTTATTTATATTTTTCTGATATGTCTTCTAAGGCAAGAGAAACAAAGAAAAATAAATAAACAAATGGAAATTTATCAAACTGGAGAAAAATCCAGATTTTAAGTTAGAAAGCTAGAGATTAAGGAGTATTATTAATAATTCATCAACTTCTTCATACACACACACACACACACACACACACACGAAAAGAAAATGGGAAAATAAATTTCATGACTTGGAAAGAACCTATACACATGAGTAGATTTAAGAAATGTGTCCTGGTGGCCATTATTTTTTTGTTGTTTTTAAGGCTTAGTTTAAGGTCATAAAGATGGAGTCTCTGAATCCCATGATGGGATCTTCATAAGAAATGATAAACCCATCTCTGACAGTTTAGCCAAGCAAATCCAGAGTGCCATAATGCAACATGTTTTCTGTCTTGGTTTACTGCAGAGCTTCTCCAAACCAAGTGATATCAGCAAGGATTTCAGCAAAGTCTACCATGTTAATTCTAGAAAATAAGACAAAGAAAAAGGAACAAAAAAACCTCTCAACCTAATCAATGAAACATAAATGACTCAAACCAAGATAAGAAATTAAACATTGAGGGTTTTTTTTTGTTTTTTTGTTTTGTTTTGTTTTGTTTTTACATAGAACTACAAATAACGCTGGCACAGCACTACTTGATTCCCAGAGCTTATGGACAGTCCCCCTGTAGATTCTGCCCCATACACCTTTCAGAGGGACTCTGAAGGACATATGCATTGAGCAGAACCCGGGGCAGCTAGAATCGCTAACTAGGAACTCACTCTTCTGAAAAGAAAATGAATCAACAGACTTAACAGCCCATGAGATTAACTGGTGGGCTTCTCTCCCTCAGATTACAGAATGCCTTCCCCTGGTTTCCCAAGGTATCCCAGAGGAAGGAAAATTTGATATCACAATGTGATGAGACACAACACAAAGTACATTAAGTAAAGCACACTATTTATTCAGTTCTATTTTATGTCTGACAATGTGAAAGCGTTAGATTTTTGTCAAAACAAATGCTAAACACAGAGAAACATTATGAGTGCCACCTCGTGGAGGGACCGATCAGTACCCTCTCAGGGTGGCACTCACCAATCACTTTAGTCACACTGCAGCTGTGACCTTCTCATGGCAGCCACCGGCCACAGGAGGTTCAAAACACAAAAGGCCAGAGGCAGCAAGGGACAGACACAGATAGAAAGCAAAGCTGTTTCCAGGATATAAGTAATCAAGAATAAGAATTCTGCAGAGTAGTTTGGAGAAAAATAAAAACTCCTTGGTAAGGCAGTGATAAAAACTCAAATTCAAATGAATGCTGAGCAAAGTCACAGGCAAAGACTGGAAATTTTATTCAAATTGCAGTCACATCATAACCTTCTGGAGCAGACAGACAAGAGCAGGATGGGGCACAGGAAACAGTCAGGAGAAACTGGAAGGAGAAACATGAAAATTAAATGTGAATGAACCACTCCTTTATCCACACTCTGCTTTTGAGGGAAAAAATGTAAGTGTTATCACAGTACCCACTGCTGACAGTTTACAAGAGCAGTATATAAATTAAACAAGTTTACAACCCAGTACCACTTTATGTGGCTCTTGTTGCATAGAACAGAGGATATTCTTTTTATAGTTTTATAACATACTGACTTTAACAGCCCCCTCATATATACATCAACATTCTGATCCTTAGAGGAGACAAATATATGAGCAAATAAATTTGGTTTTTAACAAGGCTTGTTGTCTGGATAGGCAATAAATCATTTAAAGACATAAAATTTCCATTAAAAATGGATTTTTGCCTTGGCCAGTATTGCTTAGCTGGTTATCCATGCACAAAAGGTCACCATTTCAGTTCCCAGTCAGGACACATACCCAGGTTTTAGGTTCAATCCCTGGTCAGGGCACCTGCAGAAGTCAGCCAATCAGTGTTTCTCTCTCACATTGATGTTCCTCTCTCTTTCTCTCTTCCTTCCTCTCTCTTTAAAAAAGAAATCATAATAATAAAATGGATTTTTGCTTAAACAAGCCCAGCAACACTGCTCTGGATTTTCTAGCCATCAGTAAAACAAAGAAAGTATATCTGATCTATCAAGGTATAAATATGGGAAAAGAAGGGACAATATAATAATATATAGAAAATACTTGTGGAAGAACTAATGCAACATTTCAATGGTACAATTTGGCAATATGGGGAAAAAAAAACTTTAAAATATGCATTATCATTGATATAACCATAAGAAGATAATGAGAGATGTGAGTAAATATTTGTGTTAAAGATGTTCATCATAGCTTTATTTCTCTGGTTAAAGAAAAAGTAAAAGAAACACTCTTTATGGCCCAAACCATGGACTCAAATAATTTATAGTAAACTTCGATGGGAGTTTACTTTTTAATGTATGTGTATATATAAACACACAGATATCATACACATGCTTGTATACACATGAAGAAATTGATCAAGAGCAATTGCACTCCGTGATGTAATTTGAGACTGCTTTCTTTTTTTGCATGGATCTCAATACTTTCCAAATTTCTAAATAAACATAAATCACATTTAAATAGGGAAAAATAAATGAAAAATTATTTGTAAGAGAAGTTTTGCATAAGTAATGGCTTCAAAGTGCAACACACTCCCTATGTCTTCACATTTAAATGGAGAAAAACAAATAAGGCATTTCAAACAATGTTAATTATTTGAATAAGTGGGAAAATCGGGCACTCAGAAATTCACTGAGCTAAAGACTAAACAAAGACATTGAAGTTCTGCGCTCCAATTCAGTTTGGACTTCAGAAAGTTTATGACATCCTCAGCCTTAAATAACCACAGATATGAAGAAGACTGCCCTAGAATTAGACTGCCTGGCTTCACTTGATCAGATAAAGGATGTCAAGTTACAGGGGGCAGCTTTAATTAAAAACTAATGCACTGATCAGAGGAAAAGAGATGGCACTGAAAGGAAATATCAGAATAAATGAAATTGAAGTTCCAAAGGAGTCCTTGTTGCCTCAGTTGGTTTTCTGATCCACAGCATGGATCTTAAAGGTCTTCCTGGAATGAGGAGTATAATCTCTTTCATGAAAACTTTGCTGAAAGTTTGTTTTCTTCAAATGAGAAAGCTAAAAAATATGACTATCATTCTCTCAAGTAATGCAGAAAGTACCAAAATTCACATTTTTGCAAAAAAAGTACCAAAATTCACATTTTTGCAATAAATAAAAGCACATTCCAGCACATAAATATATTTGAACACTTTTAACTATTATATACTTTTCTATACTCATCTGCTCTGCTCTTGAATATAGCAAGTGCTTAAATACTTAACAGAATTTTAAAATGAAGTTGTTCTTCAAGGGGAAAAAAAAGTAGTAATTACAAAAGTAACTCTGATAAATAAGAAAAGGTTGCCTACACAGAGTGACAGATGAAAAAGCAAGCATTTACTCTCATTCTGAATGTTTCGAAGAGAATGTAGTATTGGGTAATAGCAGGAGATACATTAATATAGATGCTTTAACTATAAAAATAAATAAATTAGCAAGAGAAAAATTGTGTAAGAAATAAGTAAAATTCCTCTTCTCTCATAACAATAAGTGTCCAAGTAGGTGGTTCTAAGATTGGCTACATTAGTAGCTCAGTGTAGAGAAGATTCGACATGAACTTCTCAGCTCTACTCTTAGATCCACATTAATTGCCACTTTTCCAAGACAATGTTCAAAGGCTGGAAGGATAACTCATTATGTTGGGTCCTTTTCCAGTATACCATTATATCCCACTGAGGGGGAGGGGAAGGGAAGTAATCTTACTTCCTAATCCAGTTCCTGCAAATAGGGGAGGAGTTATTATGATTGGCTTAGAGTAAGAGGCATGCAATTCCTGAGGTACCCAATAAGGAGGAAAATGGAGATTTTACTGACAAAGAGAAGAGGGATAGTTTCAGGGTAGGCGCAAAAGTCCCAGGTAGTGTCAGTCAAAAGTCAAATTCTTTACCATCATGTAGGAGCCCTGACCCATCTCTTTAGCCCTTCTCCTCCATTCTTCCACAAACCCTATGCACTCTTGCTGCAGCTTTATCCGCTGGTTCCCTGGACAGTTCACGCACTTACATTCATCTCATCTTTTTTGTTTTGTTTTGTTTATATCATTTAATCAACTCATGCTTGAGATCTCTTTTATTCATTAGATCTTTTTTTTTCATTTTTTTTATTAAGGTATTATATGTGTACATATCTCTTTGAAAATTCGGTCCCATCATCCTTTAATCTCTCCCGCAGTCTTCTATCAGGACTACTTTTTCTTCCAAAGTCTAATCAAAAACAACCTCTGATTCCCCCACAGCAGAACTAGTTCCTCCTTCCTCTAGCCTTCCACGGTCTGGCACTTCTCTGTATGGTTCCTATGCCTTTCTGCTTTGTATCAGCCATGTCTCTCACTCCACAGGAGTAAAAGCTTCCTCAAAACAGATATGATGTCCTATTCATCTTTTATGTGTGATTCTGGTGTTTAAAATACCTTTAGAAGTTGCCTAAAAAGCCGTATTCTTAGAACAATCAGTAAAGTTCCACACCAAGACCTTGACTCTGTCATTCTCAATTTCTTTTAAGAATAAGCAAGGAGATATGTCACCTTGAAATTAATTTCAGAGTAAATTTAAACTAGACCATTAAGATTTAATGGCATCTTTTGGTTGTCTATTTTTAGTGAAATACATTTACATTTTATAATACCTAATGGATTCAAAATATTACTCTATGTCATGTGAATCTTTGAGATACTTTTGCTAAGAAGCATAAAGAGTGATTTTATACAACTCGTTAGATCCTGCTCTGACTCTGACATCTTCCATTTATCAAGTCTTATTAAGTTCTGTATTCTTTGTGTTTACTCTAACAATCTCTCCCTTCATTTAATAATACAACTTTCAAAACAAATATCAGTTAAATCAAATATTGCAAACTCAAAGAGATGAAAGGACAAAAATTCAAATCCCTCCAATCAAATTAAAAACTTATTTTAAAAGATCTCTGGAGAGGAGACATTATAATCACCTTGGCAAGTCATGTTTAACATTTTCTTTTTTCCTAAATCTGTTGTACTAGTTCTTGAACCTCCTGCAAACTTATTCTGTGTATAATGGAGGTAATATTAGCCTCTTTGCCTCTATATTAAACATGATTACATTTGTTTGGAGTTTTTTGTGTTTTTTTTTAATCTAATAACTAAAACATTCTAGCTGGTTTATAGAATTCTCAAACATAAATCTGAACAGGAGAGAGAGTGTAATTTTCCTTACAGAAGCAAAAAACAAACAACACACACACACACACACACAAAATAAATAAAAAAATAACAAACAAACAAAAACACAGATCTTCATGACCTTAATTAAATCCCTCCCAGATGATATAGGCTGAGACTCAATTCAGCAGCTGATGGTAGTGTACGTTCTCTTCCTAAATGGCAACCATGGCAGTGGGGTACCACTGAAATCAATCAGTGCTCATGAGAGTTCTTATAAGCTAATAGAGGCCTGGTGCGTGAATTCATGCACTAATGGGCCAACACCAGCTCTCTAACATCCACCAAGGGATCCTAGATTGTGAGAGGGTGCAGGCCAGGCTGAGGCACCCCACCGGTGCACGATCGGGGCAAGGGAGGGACGCAGGAGGTTGGCCAGACAGGAAGAGACCATGGGAGGGTTCCAGGGCAAGTCCAGCCTGTCTTGCTCAGCCCTGATTGGCTGGAACCCAGCAGCAAGCTAACCTACATGTTGGAACATCTGCCTCCTAATGATCAGTGCATGTCATAGTGACTGCTAAACTGGTCAACTGTCTAACCCCCTGGTGATCAGTGCAGATCATAGGGAGTGCTTGAGTGTCCTTAGCATTCATTAGCATATTACCCTTTGATTGGTTGAATGGCTGACTAGATGACTGAACACTTAGCATATTAGGCTTTTATTATATAGGATGGTTCCCAGTGTTCAGAAGTATCAGCAGCAATATCCTTACAGGACTAGCCCTAGTGGGCTGGCCTTTCTTCTTTACTGCCTGTTTCCAGAGCCTGTTTCTCCAGTGATTTTTTTTCCCCCCCCAGAAATTCTGAGACCTGCCGAAACCGGTTTGGCTCAGTGGATAGAGCATCGGTCTGCGGATTGATAGGTCCCAAGTTTGATTCCAGTCAAGAGCATGTACCTTGGTTGCGGGCACATCCCCGGTGGGGAGTGTGCAGGAGGCAGCTGGTCGATGTTTCTCTCTCATTGATGTTTCTAACTTCCTCTCCCTTCCTCTCTGTAAAAAAATCAATAATATAGATATAAAAGAAATTCTGAGACCTTCCCAATATCCATTCAAATTTCTCTAATGGGTCAATCTCATAACTTTTATATAAGAACCATAACCAGTATTTTATGTAATACTGAAAAGGTAAATGTACCTAACAGCCTCAGATTTCATTTAAATCATTATTTCATCTATATTTGAAAATTCAGAAGGTTGGTATTTGTTTTAATTTTGGTCATCTTTTTATTTCTTTAATTTTATTTATTTTTATGTTTTTAATTTGTTGATTTTAGAGAGGGGGAAGGAGAAAGGGAAGGGGGAAAGAAGAAGAAGGGAGAGACAGAGCGAGAGAGAGAGAAAGAGAGAGATTTGTTGTTCCACTTATATTTGCAGCATTCATTGGCTAATTTTTGTATGTTCTCTGATCTGAGATTGAACCTGAAAACTCTGTGTACCTAGACAGTGCTTTAACTAAACTAAGCTAGCTGGCCAGGGCTCTTATTAACAAAGTTACAGGGTAAAGTTTGCTAGTGAACTTGGTGTAAAATTTTTCTGCATCCCTTTTAAGTCTGAGATTCAGAAGTGGATACTGAACTCTTGGTGAAGTTCTATGAATGCTAAAGATGTGGTATAATTATCACTACCTTCAAACAATTCATAGAAATCAAACAGATAAAGATGCTTGCTGTGTATGAGATGCCAACTGATTTTATCCTGGCCAGTTTTTAAACAAGCATAGCATTGCACTGACTGCATAGTAATAAATCTCTCTTTTTTGTGATAATCACTTTTTGTTCTTTATATTTTTCCATCACCATCCATCACTTCTATACCCTCTCCCACCTCCACCCACTCCCTCCTTACACCTGTGCAATCACCACATTGTTTTCTATGTCCATGAGTTCTTTCTCTTTTTTTTCTGTTCAATCCTCCCTCCCCTAAATAAAGCCCCCTCTCCAGAGTTGTCTGCCAACCCTGTATCTATGAATCTGTCTCTATTTTGCTTGTTAGTTCAGTTTGTTCATTAAATTGCACATATGAGTGATACATGTCAATAATGGGCAAGATTTGGTTTTTTGTTTTAAATGTTCTATGTATATCTTTCTGGGTGGAAGTTTGCTTTTGAACCAAATGCACAATGAGAAGTCTTTTATTTCTTAATCTTCTTAAAGCACATCAAAGAGCAACAAATATTTGCAAAAATTAGTCTGTTTTGGATTCAATGGAATCCTGGAACTTCCAAAGAGCCAGGCTGCTGCTCTCAGAATAAGAACCATGCTGAATTGGTTGGACTTAAGAATTCTGATTTACCATAATTATACACAAACAAATTTTATTTGTCCTATCAAAATTGTATAAAAACTATCGAATAAAATGAATTCTGATTGTAAAGAGACAGAGATTATTGTGCATCTGGGCTATCATCTCTCCAGTCCAGGTGACTCTCTCTCAGAGGGGCTGCTTATTCCCTACACCACACTCCACCCCTCCCCCACCACCTCATTTCTCTCTCCCCTTCACTGCCTGCTCTGTGGCGTGAGACACTACCTTTCAGATGTCATCTCCTGGGTTTTCTTGCTGACCAGCTTCATTCAAGCCAATGGAAAGAATAAGCAGAGGAGAGAGAGGTTGTGATATTCCTGCCCTGTTCTTCTCTGCTTTGGAGACCAACTTTTGAAAATAACGTCTTTCCTCCATGAGTACAGCTCCTCTGAAGTAACTTCTCAATGGTTTCAACCTTCCCTGGACCTAAGCTTAGAGGATGGAATTACATGATGAACCAGGGTCTTTTTTTTTCATCCTTTCAGCTCAACAACCTACCTTGTTAGCATCCTGGATCCAGACTTTAGAGAAGGACTCATGGATGCAAAGCTCAGGAAGGCATGATGAAATCAGAATGCTAATTTATTTAAAAACAATGATAAATATTGTTGTCAGGAGGATCAGAAGCCTGAGTCTTCCTGCCAGTTTGCCTTTTTACTGCAGTACCAGCATAAGGAAGCAACTTACAGTCAAAATATTAAAAACTTTACTTGTTAAGATAAACCTAGATTTATATTAAGGTAAGTTAGTTATGTTATTCAAACATTTTATGACCTCAGACTAAAATAGCCTGAGGTCTCTTCCATTGCCTTTATCACTTCTCCCAAGACAAAAAGGCCCTGGGAGTCATTCTCAATCTGCACTGCCAAAAGTTACCTCCCTGATTCTTTTACTGAGTTTTCACGGCAACAAAGATGCCCTCTATCCAATCCAGACTCCTTGCACATACACAATTCTGAGCAATACATTTCTTCTTTAAAATTTTTCATTTATGGCCCTAGCCAGCTAGGCTCAGTGGATAGAGAATTGGCCTGCAGACTGAAGGGTCACAGGTTTGATTCCAGTCAAGGGCATATGACTGAGTTACAGGCTCGATCCCTAGTGGGGGGTGTGCAGGAGGCAGCTGATCACCTCATGAACTTTAAATCAGATCATGTCACATCTCATCACTGATGTTTCTATCTCTCTCTCCCTCTCCCTTCTTCTCTGAAGTCAATAATAACATATTTTTAAATTTTTTTCATTTACGTAGTCAAATATTATAGGATTAAGGGCCATTGTATCTCTATAAAATTATCTTTATTCATTCATGCTTTCCACAAATACTAGTATGTGCTGAGAATCTTCTAATAAATCTAGCAGTTATTGGGTTTAGAAATATACCCTAAAGAATAAATTCACTCTCTTACCAATTGTGTATTAGTTTCTTATTTTAACTCTCAAAAATATACTTATGATATGGCATTTTTGGACTGGAACCTGGATTCTTTGTCCACCAGAGTCAAAGAATGAATCCACAGACAGAGGTGGTATAGCAAAAGTGGTGATTTATTAAGGAACAAGTATAGACTCCCACATGGAGAGGGGGAAAGGATCGCATAGAATGGACTCTGTCCCTCTCCCTACGTGAGAGTATGTACTTGTTCTTTAATAAATCTTCACCTCCCCTAACTGGTTTGGCTCAGTGGATACTATCCGATAGAGCATCAGCCTGCAGTCTGAAGGGCCCCGGGTTCTATTCCAGTCAGGGGCATGTACCTTGTTTCGGGGATATCCCCAGTGAGGGGGCATGCAGGAGACAGCTGATTGAAGTTTCTCTCTCATCAATGTTTCTAACTACCCCTCTCCCTCTCTGTAAAAAAATCAATAAAATATATTTTAAAATAAATATAAATAAATAAATCTACCCTCTGCCCATGGATTCATTCTTTGACTCGGGCAGACAAAGAATCTGGGTTAATTGTCAAATGTGCATCAGCTCGTTATCATTAGAAACTGGTCCACATCAAACTGAGCTAGTAACTCTCTCTTACTTATCTCCATCTCCATTGAACCAGCGATGAAGGAATTGTTCTCTTCCACTATGCCCTGCCCTGACAGGCACATGCACACACACAGCCAGTACTTATTACTGCTCTCTTATAAATAGTCGTCTTTACTAGCTTAGCTGCTTGTACTCTTGCTCCTCTATCATGCACTCCTCCCTCAGCAGTAAACATAATAACGTAAAACTTTAAATGAGATCATGTCACTCTGCATTCCAGAACTGTCATTTCCTAGCTGTGTGACCATCAGCAAGTTCCTTTACTTTTCTGGGCCTCCACTTCCTCATCCATAGAGTAAGGATGATTATAGTACTTCCCACTGAGGATTGTTTTGAACACACATGAGTGAAGACATGTGAAATATTTAGATGGATCTCTGACATTAGGAAGCCAGCCATTATTTTAGATTCACCAGAGTGGCTTTGCCTGATTTCTTTGTAATGCCCCAACTCAGGCAGCAGCTCTGCTGGAATATTTTATGCTTATTGCCTCTGGGAAAGAATGACATCAAGGAAATGAGGCTTTTGAAACTCTTGGCAGAGACATTCCTTTTGAAAAAATAAAAAGGCATTTTAAGTTTCAAAGGTTTCAAGGCATAAAGTTTATACTGTAAACAGATGATAAAGAAAGAACAGATGAAAACCCGCACTGCCCTGTCCCAGGCTAGATAAAAAGTCTCTGTCAGCAGAGCCAGAAGAAACAATGAGAAGTGGCCTCAGGCCTTGTCCCCACCTGCTGGGCTCAGTCCAGGGAGGGAAAAACACTAAACTGGGCATATTTGGGAAATCTGAGAACAATAAGGGAACCTGTATCCTATCGCTGAACAGAGCCTGAGACTGTTACAAAACCCCCCGATTTCTGAGCCAGCTTGGTCTGAGGAGTAAGGAAGGAGAAAAGGCTGCATGTCATAGCTGAACAGGAGGGAACAGGAAAGACCTCCAAAGTTCCCCTCAGCCCTAAATGACCACTGGAGAGTAACCAGATATGCCCTGAATCCCCAAGAAGGACACGGAGAGGAGAGAGATAGCCTCTATGGGACCCCCTAGGTTGGGGTGAAGGACAGAAAGAAAGAAGTCTGCATGAGTCATAACCTAGCTGTGTGACCATCAGCAAGTTCCAAGAGCCAAATGGAAAGAAACATGCTTCAGTAAAATACCAGCAAGGAAAAATGAAACTGGTCACACCCCACCTCTTCCCCCAAAATGCAACTGAAGATAACAGAGATTATTACTTATTGTATACCTGGTTAAAGAGGTCTCATAAATCAACTGCATGACCGCCCAGTTGCTCAGTGGTTGAGCATCAACCTATGTACGAGGAGGTCACAGTTTGATTCCTGGTCAGGGCACATGCCCAAGTTGCAGGTTCAAACCCCAGTGGGGGTGTGGAAGAGGCAGTTGATCAATGATTTTCTCTCATCATTGATGTTTCTATTATATCTCTTTTTCCTTCACCCTTCCTCTCTGAAATCAATAAAAAAAATACATTTTTAACAAAATTAAGTGCAGTTGCAGAAATATAAAACTTTACATTCTTTAAATGCTTTCCCATTGCTCTTAAAATAAACTGCAAGCTTCTTATTTTTGCTTGCAAGTGTTGCATGACCAGGCTCCTGGTCATGTCTTACTTGTCTAATCTTGTCTCACACCATTTCTCTCCTCTGTCAGCACATGCCAGTCATACCAGCCTTCTTTCTCCTGAGAACAGGGCAAGCCCTTTCCCAAACTCAGGCATTTGCAGTTGGTTGTGCTCCTAAAATGCCTAGATCATTCCAGGCCTCTGATATCATGGGAAAATACCTTCTCAGATAAGCTTTTTCTGACTTAAAGGGAACAACCCATGTGTTTTCCATGTCAATGCATCCATTTCATCCATAGTATTTTACACAACTATATTATCTTATTTCCTTACTTAATTTTTTTTTCTTCTAATCTCCATGGGAACTTTTTCATCTTATTCTTTGCAATGTGCTCAGCATCTAGTACATATCCGGGAATACATCAGATGCTCAATAAATATTTGTTAAATTAATGAGTGAATGCTTTCCTTCATCCAACCATATTAGGGTGGTTCACACAGTAGTGCTATTATTTTACTTAATATTTTATCTTAAAAAAAAAAACAAAAAAAACCAAAAAGCACCTTGGAGGATATTTTCTTTCCCAAATATATAAACTGCAATATGTATTCAGGGACCATCCTCAGATTCAATGAGTCCCTGGAAGGGCTCATAGACCTCAGTAATGCTATTAAACTCATGGTTAGAGTAATACAGCAAAACACACACAAACACACACACACCAAAAAACAAAAACAAAAAAAGATTAAAATTATCCACAGGAAAAGGCATATATAGCAGAGTTCATGAAAGATCAGGGGCAAGCTTCTAGTTGTCCTCTCCCAATAGAACTATGAAAACAGTGATTAATTCTCCCAGTAACAAAGTGTGATAGTATACATGAAGCTCAGATTACACCAAGAGCATGTGAACATGATCCAAAAGAAATATCTGTTGCTATAAAATAATGTTCATTTTTATCCAAAAGAATTTGACACAAGTTGTTTTTAAATAATATGGTCAATGTAGAAGATTCTAGGCAACATTATTTGCATGAGGCAATAATGCAACATAGAAATCTAGTTTTAACACGTTTCAACCAGTTTCAAGAATTATAGATGGAAATCTACTATCTCCAGTTTGGATGAATTCTGAGACTCGGTTGGAATCAGGAAAGTGAGATAAAAGAAGATTTTCTTTTTTTTTTCTTTTTTTAATATATTTTATTGATTTTTCACAGAGAGGAAGGGAGAGGGATAGATAGCTAGAAACAGCGATGAGAGAGAATCATCGACCAGCTGCCTTCTGCACACACCCCCCCCCCCACTGGGGATGTGCCCATAACCAATGTACATGCCCTTGACCAGAATCAAAACCAGGACCTTTTAGTCCACAGACTAATGCTCTATCCACTGAGCCAAACTGGTTTTGGCAAAAGAAAATTTTCATTCGCACATCCTTTGTGCCCCTTCCTCAGAGACATGGAGCTAAAATATCTGGAGGACAAGAAGTTGTTTGGAAATAATGAACACATTTTACAACTCATACCCCTTACCCTTCTGCTCTCAACTTTTACTTCTCCCTCCATCCATTTAGAGATTATCTTCCACATAATAACATACAGCTAGAAGTACAAGAGAAGCCAACAGCAGGAAGCTGGAGAAACAGTAAAAAGGTTGTGACTGGTTCACAGAAAGAACTTAAGACTCCTTCAAATTATGCATAAATAAATTTCCTTGTATATGGCAAGATAATCAGAAAGTAGAATAAAGTATAATCCTCAGTTTGGAAGAGACTCATTAAACCCATAGCCACTGACACTGACAGAATAGAAGATGAATTCATCAACCAGCTTGAGATCTGAAAAAAAAAATCAAATACCATGAGATTTCATCTTGATAATTACAATAAAAAATCATCAGGGACCCTCCCCTCTTCAAAACTACCCTCACTTGCCCTTCAGCTTAATTATTTCCACTAATTTAATAGGATTTACCTTCTCTTGAAGCTAGACCTTGCCTCTATTGAGGATAAACAAACAATACCACCTCCATATACACACACCATGAGAAAACTTTGGAAAGATCTTCAGGATGCAGAGGAAAAATGTTTGCCATAAAAATACTTACTATAAAAAAACAGAAGTCTATTTCCAGGGTGTTGTTTTTTCTTGACAAATGGCATCAGCACTCATGTCATAAAGTTACATGTTATCCTTTGATCTCTCCCTTCCCATATTTCCCATACATATACTCAATCATTAAGGCCTTTATTTTTTCCAGCTATACTGAAACATAATTGACATATACCATTGTATAAGTGTAAAGTGTACAATATAATAATTATTTGTTACATATGTATATTGTAAAATGATTATACAATATAGTTAACACATCCATCACCTTACATAGTTAAAATTTTTGTAATGAGAATTTTGAAGATCAACTCTCTTAGCAACTTACAAATATATAATATTTGAAATATATAACATATATATGATAGTACTGTTAACTACAGTTGGCATGTTGTATATTATACCCCCACAATGTATTTATAATTGGAAGTGTATATCTTTTGACTCTCTTCCTCCCAGTTTCCCTATCCCTATACCCCAACTCTGGCAATCACTAATCTGTTCCCTGTTCTGAGTTTGGTTTACTTAGATCCCACATATAAGTGAGATCATACAGTATAAGTCTTTGTTTGACTTATTTCACTTAGCATAATGCCCTGAAGGTTCATCAATGTTGCCACAAATAACAGAAGTCAACTTCCCCTGTGTTGTTTTTTTCTTGGTAAATGGCAGCAGCATTCATGTCAGAAACTAGTTAAACAGTAGGATTTCCTTCCTTGTTATGGTTTAATAATATTCCATTATATATATTTGCCACATTATCTTTATTCATTCACATATCAATCGATACTTAAGTTGTTTCCATTTTTGGTTATTATAAGTAATGCTGCAATGAGCATGAGGGTACAAATATCTCTTCAAGGTATTTCATTCTCTTCAGGTGAATATCCAGGAGTGGAATTACTGGATCATATGGCAGTTCTATTTTTAATTTTTTGAGGAACCACAGTACTATTTTCCATAGTAACTGTACCAATTTGCATTCTTGTCAACAGTGTACAAGGGTTCCCTTCTCTATATCTTTATCAACATTTGTTATCTCTTGTGCTGTTATAATAACCATTCCAATAGGTGTGAGGTGATATCTCACTGTGGTCTTAATTTGAATTTTCCTGATGATTAGTGATAGTAAGCACCTTTTCATGTATCTGATGACCATTGTATATCTTTGGAGAAATTTCCATTTTAATCCTGCACCCATTTTTAATTGAATTATTTGTGGTTTTGCTATTGGTTAACATGAGTTCCTTATATATTTTAGATATTAAATTCTTATCAACTATGTGGCTGTCAAATATTTTCTCCTATTCTATAGGTTGCCTTTTCATTTTATTGATCATTTCTTTTGCTGTGAAAAAGCTTTGAAGGTTGATATAGCCCCACTTGTTTGTTTTTTGCTCGCTTTGCTTGTTCTTTAGATATCTCATTAAGGCCTTCAGATTCTATCTTCTTAATACTTTTTACAGCCACTTCCATCTCTCCAACAACCCATTATGTCTAATACAAGATTATTTCTAACACCCCACTATCTCAAACCTGGAATACCATAAATCCCTAGTTCCGCTGTCAGGCTCCGTTGCTTTTTCTCCTGCAGTCAGGATGACTTTTCCAATACTTACTTTTGAGCCTTCCATCCTCCTATTTAAAATTTCAGTGGATTTCATTTCTCTCAAGTAACACCAATATCTTCCATGATCTAGACCACATGTGTCAAACACAAGGCCCGCGGGCCAAATCCGTCCCGCCAGGCCTTGCAATGTGGCCCGCACCGCACTGTCATCACTGCACTCCGCTGCGTTTCCATCACAATGACAGTTTATGACTGTTCAGTAAACCATTCGGCCCGCGATTTAGGCTGGATTTTAGATTTTGGCCCCTTCTCTGATTGAGTTCGACACCCCTAATCTAGACTATGCCAAACTCTACATATTCGTGTCTTTTTACTCACCTGTCCTTACCTCATAATATCCAACCATACTAAATTGTTGAACCAGTTCTCTTGCCTCTGGGTATTTCCATGTGATATTATCTCACCATTGAATCTCACCCCAATTATATCTCCCTTGCTACTTCCTTCATCTGGATCAAATATTACCACTCTTTCCAAACTTACTTTCTCTGCGATTTATTTCCAGTCTACCCAAACCTATGTAATTGCTCCTCCAAAGAAATCATACAACATATCAAAGTAATCATACAGCATAATCCATTAGTTTTATAAATGCCAAATTACCTGTACCCATCACCACCACCACCACCACCACTGCAAGCTTCTGTTATAATCACAATACTAAACAAATTGCCTGGCACTAATGAGGCTCCCAGATGTTTTGCATAGATTAATGAAGAGATTGCTGAATGAAATGAAAAGATAAATTCAATGAAATAAGAGATCAACAGTGAGATGATAGGCAACTGTGAAAATGCAAGGGCCTAGTTAATATGTAGATTTTTTTATTTTTTATTAAGTAATAAAAAAATGTTAAAATTAAAAGTACATTGGTAAAATATAAAACAACAAGTCCATCTATAAGATGTGGACTCTGTGCTGCAGAAATCTAAATTATTGATGGAAGACAAAATTGAAATGCTTCTCCAAAGGCAAAGAAAAATAACAGAAATGGAAAACTATGAAAAATAGATGACAGAAATGGAGAAGAGGGGGAAAATATTCAATCTACTAATAATGGATATTGATAAAGAGTAGGTCAGAATAAATAAAATAGAAAAACCAAAGATACAATTGGAAGAAAAACCTGTTATGAGCTAATGAAGAGCCTACATTTTTAGAGGCATGAGTGGTGTCATTGTATCCTAAGCAAAATTTATAAAAAAAGGGAATTCTAGCTAACTTATGATAATGTTTTTCAACTCAGGTAATTTCTAAAAATCTTAACAAATAAGTTAAAATTGCCTTACCATTCAGTCAGAAAAAAAGTTTAATATTTTATCCTGCTAGTCATTGGAGAAGGCTTTGAGATATATTCTAGGTTCCTAATTTAGCTCATAGTTGCTAAAAAAAATTAAATCCTAACTTCTATCATCCATCTAGATTATGCAGACTAGTGATCTAATGGCAAAAACAAAAATAGAATAATGTGCCAATTACATTATTCCCAAAAATGTTTTATATTGTTTATTTTAACAATGAAATTGTTTTATATATTATTTTAAAGCTACAGTAGTAAAAGTTTTTCCATCTACTTGGCATTTTTATGGTATTATTCCAGATGGTCAAGTATGAGAAGTTTATTTAGAGATTACTCTGTTTGGTGCCCAAACTTTCCAATATAGCCAGAAAAATAGTCAACAACACCTTGGTCAGTAAGAACATCCTAGCCCCAATTAGAAGAGTTCAAATATTCTCAATATCATAAGCAAAATATATGGTATAATCACGTTAAAGAAATTAAGGGTCAGGGAATATAATGAAGTCTCAATAACTAGTTCATCATTATTATCATCATCATCATCATTATTTTCATCAGAGTCCTTTGGACAATTTAACCACATCAAAAGCAGACAAATGATAAGGAGATAAGTTGGCATGTCACAGACATGTGATATGTATGAAACTATTACTATTGTCCTCATTTTTATATAAATGAGTGAACTGAGGCAGAGTCATAAAATAACTATAGTTATTAGAACAGAGATTGAATTTGAGTCAAGGTATCTCTGATTCCAAAGTGCATGCATTGTTTAATCCCTATATTGGTAATGCTTCCCTTTTCCTCGAGTCAGAGAAAAAGGCTCTCTCTCCTTACACCCTCCCCATGTGCTCATAGCAATGTGATCAAAGAATCATATACAGTAATGGTATTGAGGGGGAAAAGCAATTTATAGAGTATTATCTGTAAAGGTATTCACCATTATATGTATGTCACTAATCCATATTCCTTCCTGAGTTACACTAACAGGTAGAAGAAACCTGAGGTTTCATACATAAAACAGATGTTTGTTAATCACCTATTTACTATGGTCTGGACTCTTTGCTAGGTGTGTGCATATGATTTAGGCAAGAGCAGATTGATTTTTACATTCGCTGAGCTCACAACTAGGTGGGTGTCTATTTTTAGCCTATCTGTAGCACTTGTGACACATCTCAATTATAATAATTATTATGTTACAATAGACATTAGTACATTTGTGGATTTTTGGAAGACAGAAAAAATGCTTATCCATATTTTTTTTACCACTGAAACCAAACCATGCTTGGTATAAGGATGTGTTCAGAATCCAGAGTGCTCAAAATTACACCTTAGAACCCTTCTTAAGGATGTATTTAATATATGAGTATTGTTGTTTTTCTTACATTCTCCAACCAATGATCTAAATGATGAAATAGGCCATAACATGAGGATGAATGCTCTCAGTGTAACCAAAATCGCTCACTTGCTCAGCTTGAATGTATAAAAATAAGGTCATGTGACTTTCAGCAATAAAATGAGTATAAATTCAAGCCCCCAGTTTGTCACTTTGAGAAAACCCTTCTTGAATTCCTGATGTGCCCCAGAAAATGTGTCTCTGTCATCAGGTCCCTGTCTTTAAAACAGGCCATTGCACAGCCCCTGAGGCTGTAGATGCTCAGTCCATGCACAGCATATTTCTGAGAGACTCTCAAAGTACAGCTGCAACTTCCATCAAAACATTGAAGAACTGATGGCTAGAGCATCAGCATTGATAGCACTAAGACATTGGCTATAGCTAATGATTCATACAAGTGCCCACAGCATATGAAAAGTAGCATCCTCTAGCTCACTCATCAGATGCTGTTTTTCTCTCTCTACATCTGCCTCAGTACAACTGTGGTTCAGTCATTTCCCCTCAGCATGAAATTCATGCACCCCATGCCACCATCAGCCTCAGGTCCCACAGTTCTCCCTAAGATATTGATAATCAACCATTAATCCCAATGCATGCCAAGGAACAATAGCTGAGTAAAAGAATGAGGAATTTAGGAATTGCTGAAGTTAAGAAAGTGCATTTCTTTTTTATTTTTAATTGGTAAGATTTCATTTTTGTTTCTTTTTTGAAACATCTAGTCACAATAGACTTAAATTGTCCCCATATTTGGCCACAATATATAATCCTCTCTGAATAATATTTTCCTCAGGAATCGCAACAACAACAACAAAAATCCCTTGAATGAAAAGGACCGTAACCATTTGCCCTTAGAGCTTTTGTTTGAGTAATTAGGATAACTGTGTTCAGACTAGTAGTTGTTACATGTCAGGGAATATCTATCCCTCTAAAACTAATCCAAAATACTCAGATTCTAATGTATTTCAAGTACCTTAATTTTTCACATTAATGATGTTTTAACTATTCTGATTATAAAAGTAATATACAGTCAACATGAAAATATGAAAAATGGAGGAAAACATAAAATTTTTAAATTATTCATGATTTTACTACTTACAGGCTACAATTCTTGCAAGTTTTTACAATTCTTGTCTATAAGGTTAACTAGCACTAAAACACAAACATTTTCAGAACATTTGAAGAGTTTTCTAGGAATAATGTATCCTAGGGGAAGATGTGTCCTAAGACAGAAGGGAACCACAACCAACTCAACTGACCAACAAAATCAGCCATCAGGTCAGGTCTGGGCTGGATGCTGTCACTCAGTTGTGTCTCCATGGTCCAGCTCCATTGGCATCCCAGGAAGCAGGATACAAATGAGTCACTGAAGACTACCTTCTCCAAGATCTCAGCGAGGTATTGAGGATGCAAGGCTATTCTACTTTGACCCTTCCTAGCTGATTGCAACACAATAAGAATGAGGCCCTTCTCATTCCAGTCAAAACAGGTCTGGCTTTGGCATATAACTTTTGACAATTGGGATTCCAGACTTATTAATTGATATGTTGTATCAGTTAGCAACATTGATACCTCAACAACTTTAATTTATCAGCAGCACAAGGGAATTCCAGAAAATGAAAAGGAGACTTTGAGATAGCAGTAGGACTCTACTTGAGGGAGAAGGAAATATCCAGGGAAATATAGGTCATTATCTTTCAGAGTGAGTCCATTTATACTCACATGCCTGTGCAGACTGTCAAATTGCACATATAATGTTTATTGATATGTAGTAAGAAAAAAAAGGCTTTTATTCTCTTAGAAAGAAAACTAATGAGTTATTTTGGTAATAGAAAGATAATCTTATTTCTCTGACCCTTAAGACAGAGAAATAAAACCAAGTGAAAGCTACATTGCTTTTCTGGAGGCTCCTAAACACATCTGAAGAAAAGAAAACATGAGGGTGTCCAGAAAAGGAGAATGATGAAGAGGTCTAGAGAGAAGAGCAAAGAAATCAACAAGAAGCAGCGACCCAAGGTGAAGGAACAATCTATGGTAAATGGCTGCTGGAAGAAAAATGGTTAAGAGACTTTGAGAGGAGGAATGTCATCATGTGATTTTAAGTTGAGAGCCTAAAGTGCTAGAACCCTTTTCCTTGCCCTCAAACAATACAAGTGCTCTGCTATGCACAATTGTCAATGATGCTTAGGAGAAACCAAAGAAAAGTACGCACATTTTGTTGGGGTTAAACAAAGGACAACAAGAAGCAAGAACAAGACATCAGAATTCTATAGAAATCAGATTTGAAGAAGTAACCATAAGAATATAAACTTAAATTACCATATGATCTTAACACAGAATATATTCTATGTTTATATATACTATAAACTAGAAGTCCGTGGAGTCCCTTGGCCTGGCCTGTGGGATCGGGCCAAAACCGGTTCTCCAATATCCTCTGAGGGGTCCCATATGGCAAGAGGGCAGTTCTTGGGTGACACACCCCAGAATCAGGTTCTCTCCTTCTGGTTCTGGGTGTCACCTGAGAACTGCAGCTACCAAGTCACCGCAGCTCGGCAGCTCCTGCATTGAACATCTGCCTCCTGGTGGTCAGTGCGAGTCATGACTACTGGTCAGACAGTTAAATGGTCGGATGGTCACTTAGGCTTTTATATAGAGAGATGTATAAAGAAATGCTGTTCTTTTTTATTTAAAGTATAGATAGCCGAAACTGGTTTGGCTCAATGGATAGAGCGTCGGCTTGGGGACTGAGAGGTCCCGGGTTCGATTCCGGTCAAGGGCATGTACCTTGGTTGCGGGCATATCCCCGGTAGGGGGTGTGCAAGAGGCAGCTGATCGATGACTCTCTCTCATCGATGTTTCTAGCTCTCTATCTCTCTCCCTTCCTCTCTGTACAAAATCAATAAAAATATATTTAAAAAAATAATAATAATAAAAAATAAATAAATAAATAAAGTATAGATAAACATCTGTTTAAGCACTCTAGCTTTCATTTTTAATAGATGTAAAGAATTCCATAATAATATGAATATGAATTTAATTTTTTTTATTGTCGACACTATTACAGATGTCCCTCATTTTCCCAGGTTTGCCCACCTCCATCCAGCCCTCCAACCCCCTTCCCTGGCCTTCCATGCTGTTGTCTGTGTCCATGGACTATGCATATATGTTCTATGGCTAATTTCTTTACCTTCTTTTATTCAGCCTCCTCATCCACTTCCTCTCTGACATCTATCAATCTGTTCTATGTATCCATACTCCTGGGTTTTTTGCTTTGGGGTTTGTTTATTTATGTGGGTTTTGTTGTTATTTTTAGCTATCTCCTTTTTATTAACTATAGGTTATTTCTTGTCATGAAGATAAGAAAAAGTTACTTTTCCTTTGGCTGAGTCCAATTACCAAATACAAGTGGACCTACTTGCTCCCCTTCACCTGATTCTTAAAAACTGTCCAACCATTTGCTTCCACAGAGTTGAGTTCTGAGTTTTAGCCTCTTTCTTCTACTGCAATGGCCTTAAATAAAGTCTTGCCTGTTTAACTTTATCTAGTGCAATTTTTGCTTCAACACTCCATAAAGCAACCCGGAATATTTGTATGGGATGTAATGATTTTTATTATTATTAATTGCTATTATAATAAACTAATTTAATTAGGTTTCTTAAAATTCTACTTTAGTTCTTTCATTTAACATACATTTACAAAGTACCCTCAATGTATGGCTTTTAATTTTTTTAACTTAGTAAATATTAAATTACTATAGGGCCTTACACAAAGAATGTAATTTCTTTAATTCTCTGTTTTCTTATTTGTAAAATTAAGCTTGTTAAATGGATGCTAAAATCCCCAGAGATCTAAAAGTCTAGGGTCTGATTAATTCTTTACAAAAATTCCAAATCACTAAGCAATCTGTTGGACTACAGAATGTGTTTCTACAGTACTAATTAGCTCACACACGATTGGAAAATAGAAGTATTGTGTCAGTATAACATGGAAACAATCTGGTTTATAATTTTTAAGGGGAGGGGAACCAGAAAAGCAGGAGTAGAAACAGAACTTTGAGCAGTGAAGGAGAAAGCCTGAACCCATGGCTGCTTGGGCAGCAGCAGATCTTTCAGCTCCATTTTCAAAAGTTTAATTTAAGTCCTGCCCCCAGGGCACCATCCCCAGAGGGAGCACCAGCCTCCTGAGGCCTTTCTTCATGACAGGTTTCACTCCCTGCTGTATGCACCTTCAAAGCTGCCCTGCTGGCTTAGATCTCCACTCCAGTCTACCTGCCAGCCCTTTGCTAATTAAGGAGTTGCCAGTATTTCCACTCTGGGTCTTTTCTGTACATTTTAACATCCTCTGGGACAGCCTCTAGCTATACTGAACAATCTGCCTGGGTGGTCTGCTACCTCCCAAGGCACCAATTACTATCTGGTTAGTGCACTGGTCACAAAGTCGCACATGTGTGAGTGGCCGACCCTCAATCTATTTTCCCCATTAAGACCTGTTTATTTTAGCACAAAATTTTACAGAACATCAGATTTGGGGTGTTTAAAAAAAACAAAAAACAAAACAAAACAAACAAACAAAAAACAGAACCTTTGTAGTGATGAAAGTAACTCATCTCAACCTACCAAAATCTAGGGGAAAAAATGCAATAAACTCCTGTATACTAGTGTATCATATTTGTCTCCAAAGTTATCAATTTAAGTACCTGCCATGTGCCAGGCAATTTGCTCATCTCTTCTACTTTCCCATTTGAAAACACCTGAAGATTTCTCACCTCCGATGATGATAGAAATATATTTTTAGTGCTTTTACATTAAGATTTTCCATCCAGATATCGTTTACATGTATTGAAACCCAAAACCATTTCTATACATAGGAAGAATTCTTGTTTTAAAAATTCAATTCATTTTATGATGTCAACAGAGTCGTAACTTAGATTCTCTCTCCCTGTGCTTTATCCAATAATGTACTACTGTATATGGTTATATACACCCAGACACAAATGAAAACTATGTACTAAAGGTATTAGAAGCAGAGTAATGCCACAAAGAGTTCTGTGACCGTAACTTGAAGGCTCAGCTTACATAAACCAAAGAAGAAGGCAAGACACCTGATCCTGGCTATTCATCATAGGTTTGTTGCTCTATCCCTTTAGGTAGACCAGTTATTTAATATCATGTATTCTATCAATACTTGCAAATCCAAAACAAAGAATGCAAAGTACCCCCAACGTTATGGCTTTTTGAGTTTTGGGGATATACTGTCTGAAGTTGTCTTGCCTATTAAAATATCCAGTCCTACAGTTTTAGAAACAAATGTAACTTTAAGAATACTTTGTGAAATAATTGTATTCGGTAAGTATAAAGAATAGCTTGCTGAGAAAGCTACATACTCAAACTGAGAAGTTAATAGATGTTATGCCGAAGTGTTGTGCTAGATATACTAGAACACTTGGCCACTAAGTGAGGTATGAAACCAACTCTTTCAAGTGCTTAAGAGTGACCCTAAAAGTCAAGAGATGTGGGTAGCAGCTGTTTCCCCTGTCTTGTCAACTGGCTCAGTGATTAATATGCCACATTACCCATGTATTTATCAAGGAAAGGTAGAATATTCAACAGAACAAAGTCAATTAATGTTATGTTTAACCATATCCAAACAAAGGAATTATAAGTATCTTCCTCCAATTTCTGTCATTCCTTATCTTCTCAATTTGTAGGTAAACATATGTTATCCGGGACATAGTACAATTGTTTAGAAAATAGAGATTGGGATACTATAGTCCTTTATTCAAGAAAAAAACACTAATAAATGTTTAGATGAGTATAAGAGTGGTGAAAAGAAATACTATTCTTTCTGAGGTGACAGGAAATAGCAGGTGCACGCTATTTTAATGTGTGTTATATAAATATTCCAAGTTACATCTCATAAACAAAGTGCCAGACCTTAAAAGATTCTATATGTCATTTGGGCATTTCCTCAAATGCAAGATTCTCAATTCATTTATTACTTTGACTACTTCCCAGGGTTTATTATTGTAGTATTAGAGGCCTGGGGCACGACATTTGTGACTGGGGATGAGGGAGGGAGGGCTGGAGAGATGGGGGGGGGGGTGGTAGGGAGGAGATCCCTCAGCCCAGCCTGTGTCCTCTTGCAGTCCAGGAACCCTCAGGGGATGTCCAACTGCTGGCCAGCGTCCACCATTCTTAGCGCTGCTGCAGAGGCGGGAGAGGCTCCCGTCACCACCATTGCTGCGCTCACCAGCCTTGAGCCTGGCTCAGGGCTTCTGGCTGAGCAGTGCTCCCCTGTGAGAGCACACTGACCACCAAGGGGCAGCTCCTGTGTTGAGTGTCTGCCTCCTGATGGTCAGTGCAAGTCATAGCAACTGTTCATTCTGCAGTTTGGTTGATTTGCATATTAGCCTTTTATTATACTAGGTATAGGATTGGTAGTGGTTAGCTTAATTCATGTAAAAGGTGGTGAGGATCAAATATAATCAATTATCAAGGAGTAAAAGCTTAGTTTGCAAACACAATGGGTGCAGTTGCCCTTGGTATCAGGGAAATGGTAGAATTTCCATTATCTATGGAATATTTGTTGTTTTTCACTCTTCTGATAAGATTGGCGCCTCTGTAACAAGTCTTGCAAAATAAGAATTCTTTATGCTAATTTGCATTGGCTGGGGACTTGGTTTTCACAACTGCCAATTCTTAATGATCTCTGTATATACCAAAGATCTGATCAGTTCTTCCTACACTCATTCAGCTTCTCTCAAAATTCATTTAAGTCACAATGATTTAAACATTATAAAAATCTAGTATTGCAATTTTAACTTGAAAGAAATGTAAGAGGATTTTGGTTTAGTTGTCTGATGAGGATTCTCTTCCCTGGTAAGATAAAAAATTAGGCAATATAGCCTCATGGCTAAAAGCCAAGGTATTGAGAGCAGACACCTGGGGTTGAGTCTAAACTCTCCAAGTTTCTAGATACCAGAACCTGGACAAGTTTGTGAAGCAGGCAGAGTCGTAGGTTCCTCATCTGTAAAACTGAGGTAGCAATATTTACCTCCAGGATGTTTTATAAGATAGGACCATAAGCAAACACATATAGCCCTTAGCTATTATCTCACTTTCCACCAAATGATAGCTATTACTGTTGTTTGTTAATATTTAGGAAGAGTGGCACCTCAGGGATGAGAACCTGTATAGGCATGATCAGAAAGAAATCCCTCCTCAGAAAGCAGCTGCCAGGAAACAATGCTAAATCAGAAAATCTTTGGTCACATTACAACATCTTTCTCAAATCCAGCATTTTTCATCCCTTTCTCTTTTTATGTTCCCCATCCCCTTTAGGGAAACTGTACTTGTTAGAAAATGTGGTCTTGTAAATTTGATGTCCCCTAGTTAGCCCTCAGAAATTGGTGATAATAAGGAAAATAGTTTTGCCCTGGCAAGGTGGTCAGAGCATCAACCTACGTTCGATCCCCAATCAAGGGCATGTGCCTGGGTTGCAGGTTTGATCCCTGCCCTAGTTGGAGAATGTGCAGGGAGCAACCAATCAATGTCTGTCTGTCTGTCTCTCTTTCCCACAAAGTCTCTTCCGGCCCTCCTCATCCCTTTTTCCCTTCCATGTTCTCTAAAAATCAATGGGAAAATATCCACCGGTGAGGATTAACAACAACAACAAAAAAGTAATTTTAAAAAAATGACCAAATTTCTTATTTCTAGTCTGAACAGCCCCCCACAGTTGAAGGGGCACGGACATGAGAGTCCAGAAACCTGGGTGTTCCCTCACCTGCTCTGCTCCTGAAAAGCTCATCATCTTGACCAGCCAGTGATCTGCTGGGCTCCACAGCCACGTGTTAAAGACTAACCAGTTATAGCAGTGGCTTTTCAAACTTCGTAAATCAGGAGAATCCTTTTTTCAGTTGATGTGCTCCTAAAATTATCAATCATAAAACGGACTCCTTGCTGTCCCTTCCTCAGCCTCTTCTTAGCCTTCACCTGGCTCCCAAGAGGGTTCCCTGGAACGTCTGAAAACCCCAGATGAAATGATCAGTTAGTCCTCTTGATTGAAACATTAAATTCTAAGATGGACATATTTAATGGTGGTCCCAAGTTACTCTGCTTTGTGACCTCTGGGAACACACTAGAAACCTGCAGTTGGGTCAGCAAATACGATGATCAGGGAAGGCAGGCAGCGCCCCATCCTGAGCACAGGGCTCACTCACTCTGTGACTTCTCTGGAGCAGCTCCAGGACCAGGGGGCCCTTCTGCAGACTCGGCAGCAGGCAGACCCAGGAGGCAGAGCTTTGCCAGCAGCAGGGGGCGCCCTAGGTCTCTGACCACCTACCTCGCTTCTCCTGCACAAACAGGGGTGCTTCTAACACTGCAGACCTGCCTTCCTCAAAAGATGTGTGAATGAAAAACCCCGTGTCCCCACATTTGAAAGCCACCGTCCTGAGCTGTCAGTCTTCACTCAGACTTCACTATGTGTGTCTTGTGCATTGTCACCTGACAGGGGTCGGTGCGGCTTCCAGGACAGAAGCAAAGGGTGTAGACATTTTACAAGGGCGGTTGCTCCCTGCACTGAGGTTCCGTGGATCCTCAGCGAGTGAGAATGTTCCAGGGCCTTCCCCCTGATAAAACCCCTGCATTCGCAGGGCATTTGGGAAGTATTATGAGAAGAATGTTTCTCATTTGCTCCTCCCCACCATCCTATGGCAAAAATAGAAGAGAGTATAATCTATATTTGAAACCAGGGCCAAGAGAAATTATTTTACTAGAATTTAAAGTTGATCAGTGGAAGAAAAATATAAATGACAGATTTGTGATGCTTTCCATTGCACCCTTACTGTAGTAGATAACTTTTTTTTTTTTAACTTGGCTAACCATTAAAATTCATCACACCTAAACTTCTCTGAGAATTAATAACATTTACTCTCTGTAGCATTTCATGCCATAAGCTTCTGGGGAGCTTCCTTCCTCACACTTAGACTTCAGGACAAGGCCTCCAGGCAGGCAGTGCCCGGCTCTGTGGGGCGTGGGGGGGGGGGAGGGCAGAGGTCGAGGGGAGCTCTCTCCCTCTGCGTGGTCCCAGCATGCCTCTCTCCCACCCTGTGTTCCCAGCATCCCTCTCTCCCACTGCGTGTTCCCAGCATCCCTCTCTCCCACCAAGTGGTCCCAGCATCCCTCTCTCTGATGATGTGTTCCCAGCATGCCTCTCTTCGTTACATAAATTTATTTTGCCAAAGGACAATTATACTGGATACAGTGGAAAGAAAAAAGACTTTCTTGAATTATTATTCCTCCCTTTTTTTTTCTCACAAACTATCTTTACGCTTACATTTCACAGTAAATATTCATATGTGGATATGTGGGTAAATATAGATGTATATGAAAAATACTGTCAGAGAACTGAAATTCACTCGTGCACTAAATATTTTAAAATTAATCATTACACTTTGCCTCTTAAGAAATCTGGGTGGATTGTTTTTAAACACAAATAATCCAGGATCAAAATTTTTTAGGTTTAAATTATGAACTTTTTAATTGGCTTAATTATTTGTGAAACCCCCCCTCCCTTCAGACCAGGTATTCAGAAACAACTCTGGATATAATTGCTATGAGTAGGAATAAAAGAAACACCTTCCTGAGTAATGAATGTTGAAGGGAACTGAGCCAAGTGGAGTAAACTGAGCCCCTTGGCAGGTTGCTGATTATGCTACTTCAGATACAGATGGATCTTTCTCCCCGAGGAGCCACCTACCATAGGCATCAATCTCCGTAGGCTCTAAAGCACATCGGCCTTTTAGAAATGGCTTGAAGAAGCCTGAGAATGAATAATTTGGGGACCGCACAACCTCACACACTCAGGAATTGGATGTGCCTTCAGGAGTCAAGTATCTAATTAGCAGATCTTTGGGCTCTTCAATTTAAGTGAAGAACTTTCCCCTGAGAGTAACTTCTGTCTTTGGGCTCTGTAAATTAAAACAATTACTCAGCTTTTAAGATGGCAAATCAACTTAATTTGTAAAAACAGATGGATTCACACATACATTTTAAAACTCTCTTCTTTTAGGGACGATCCAAAAGCAAACATTTTACGGATTATAACCTATTTTAATTTTTCTACTTTTCTCTAGGCTAAAAACGAGGATAACTGGTGACTTTAAAGTAGATGAAATAAAATAGACAAATAAACTTCTATAAACTTATATAAACCTCTCTCTGTAGTGCTTTGTCACAGTATGTAACAGAATATGTTAAAGATTAACAATAGTATCACCTAATTATAATATTTTTCCTACCTGGAACATTCTAAAAACTATACCTCTGGAGAACACAGCCAAAATCAACAACAACAACAAAACAAAACAAATAGAGAACAGCATCAAAGTAGCCAAGAAGTGTATATCACTCTATTTCATTTATTGATACTCTCATTCTTTCATCCATCAATAACAATTGTGTGCTCTACTTATAGGCCAGGCATTCTGCCAGACCCTGGACATAAAAATGATTAGCAAAAACAGGTCTCCATTGTCATGAATTTTATAGTCAAATGCATAGGTGTTTCCTCTCAAGCCCATTTATATTTATTTTATATACAATTCTAATGGCCCAATATATCTTAGACCCATATCCATATCACAGAATAAATATCAAGTCAAAAGGAAAAGGGCTACCAGAATGTGTAATATGAGCAGGAAGAGAGAAAGAACTAGCCAGGAAGGAAAGAGGAAACTTATTAGGATTCATTCATTCAACAAATATGTTCTGAGTATTTCATATATGCCAGCACTGCTCTAGGGACTAGAGATAATTACTGGAAAAATAAACTCACAAAAATATTACCTGGTTCTCTTGGGGATTACCTTCTAGTGGCAGGAAGACAACCATTAAGAACATGAAGCTGAGGAGATTTAATATCAGGTAAATTTGCATAAATAATAATAATGGCAGCTAACTCTTTTCTAATACCACATACCCAACATTTTCCAAGCATTTTTCATATAATATTAACTTAATCCACACAACAACCTTCTGAGATGTGACCTCCTTTTTGTTTCCATTGTATAGAGCCCACAACCCTAGCAAGTGCCCTGATTAGAAATCAAACCACGACAATCAAACTACTGAGCCACACTGGCTGGGCATAAATGAATTTCATAAAAAATGAGTCATCTATGGAAAATAAATAAATTTATAAATTCAATTATAGTGCATGCATTAGTTTATAAACCATCAATTTCTTTTAGTTAATTATATAGCATATTTTTGACATTTTAATATTTATAAATTGGCTCACAAAGTTTCTGAATAGGATCTTAAAATAGCCAGCAAGTTTTTGTGGAAACTACTTTAAAATTTATAGAAAATTCACTGTGGCTCTGTTATCTGATTCAATGCCATTTTAGCTTCCAAATAAAAATATAAATAAAGACCTATGTGCAGTAATAAAAAATTGTGTTGTGTTTTCAAGAAATAATAAAATGTGTAATGTATTTATGATACAGTTTTATTTATATTAGCAAGTGGAAAAATGTTTATGATACAAGATGAAAAAACAGACACAAGACACTTGTTTATACAATATAATCCCTATTTAGTCTGAAGCAAATGTGTGTGTGTGTGTATGTGTGTGCAATAAAGAAGAAAAATTACTACAAATATTTTAAACCATGATTTATCTCTGGGTATTTTAGATTTTTGCATTTTTTTTCTCCTTTCGAATTTCTGACTTATAAAAAGCTACAGAGAACAGATATTGTATTAGTAATACTTTAAAATAAGCCAATTTTATTTTTACATAAAAAATTTAAAGCAAGTTAAAAAATGTAGACCTAATTACAAGATATGAAATTCAGCACTTAATAATTTTAAATATCATTGCTATAAAAAGTACTAAGAAATAACAAAGGGTTATACAAAAAGGCAATGACATTGGAACCCATAAAGCTCAAAGCTCAGGCCTGAGAGGGAGAAGAAAGATCACAGAATTGGAATTATAAATCTGCATAAACCCAAAGGAGAAGAGCCAGACAATGGCTTCACACTTAGAGCTAACAAGTCTTGGATGAATTTTATATTAAATTGGCTCCAAGTTTACCTCATCTAGGTTTCCCACATGGAAGGCAAATTTTTCTGGCAGGGATGAAAGTAATAAATCAAACATCCATCCAACTCATTTAAAACCAGTCTTTTGGTTCTAGCATATTGTGAAAATATTCATCCTTGAGAACTCCCAGAGATAAAGAGAGCACTGCTCGTCCTCATCCCACACCCTTCCCATCTCTAGAATCCAGGTGGCAGTTCATTTGGCTCCGGATGCTAAATGGATTATATAACTGCCAACATCACCCCCCCCCCCCCCTAAAAAAAAACACAAGATATTAAGGGAAAAAGTAATAAACTGCAAAGCTAACTATTTTACATTTGGAATCAAAGACTGTACAACTTTTATTTTTTCAATGGGAATAACTAGAAATTCTAGACCAAATGATAAGGTATCAAAATAAGCAATGCAATTTTGCTTAGTTATTATAAACTTTCAGATGATGTTTCACCAAAAACATTTTCAAAGATCATTTAAAATAAACACAGACAAAAATAAACAAACATTTCTTCTCTAAATGAAAGGATAGGCCCTTTAAGATCATTATATCACTTATTTTTCTTATTTGAGAATGATCTATCTGTATTTACAACTTTCCTACTCTCTGTCCTCTCAACTCAGCTTCTCCAATCTTAGTATTAAAATAAGGATAATCTGCTAATTAATTATCAGATCTTTTGTCCTTGAGCAGAAAGGAACTTTTTAATCATTCTTCTGCAGCCACTGAAAGTACCATCAGCTCAAAACAAAATACTGTTTCAGCTGTGGCTTCCTATTTGAGACTGGAAATTTTCCTCAAGTACAAACATGTCAAAAAGCATAAATAGTCTGTTGACTTGGCCACACATTTAATTTTTATTGTAGAGAAGAATTACTTTAAATTTTAGCCAAATGTAATACCCAGACAGAACTGATCCTCCAAGGGAAGTGGTTTTAAGTATCATATTTAGTTGTTGATATTAGTTTTGTTTTGTTTTAATATGTTTTATTGATTTGAGAGAGAGGAACATCGATGAGAGAGATGCATTAGTCTGCCTCCTGCATGCCCTTCACTGGGGACCAAAACTGAGCATTGCCCTGACTTGGAATCAACCAGCAACCTCTCTGTGCACGGGGTCAGTGCATGGTGACTGGGGGAAATGGGAACCACCCAGCCAGGGCTTGTTGGTATTAGTTTTATGATAAGTTTTATGAGTACTTCATTGATCTGAATTAAAAACAAACAAACATCAAATTCCAGGCCATTTAATGACCTAGAATTAAAATTAATGACATCCCTATGCACATTATTTTTGTCCATCTATAAGCAAACAAATACAGGTAAGGCAAGAGTTACAGAGAACACATTATACAAAATACATTTTAAAAATATTGCAGCTCTTCAAATATGTGAAAAGCAGTTTGGCTTACCAAGGCACTGGCTCTGCTTGCCAATAACAAATCCAATTTAGCTCAGTCTCTCGTGGCAAGTAGTCATGTAATTGAGTATAATTTGTCACAATTGACCATTCTGACTTAAGAACGATTTAGAACTGAGCTAGTATGAACATCTAAAAGCTCTTGTCACATTTCAGCTAATAATAGAAAATATATAACATGGCAACCTGCCCTACCACAAAAGATCTATTTAATTATAATATTTTCTATATTACATTATTTACATTTAATATTTTAATTGTTAAAACATCATCCATTGCATAAAGTTTTGACCCCTGTCTAGAAAGATAATATTCATATTTAAATCTTCAGTGTCACATGTCTGAAATTCAGCACTAATGTAACATCTTTCATCTGAAGATTTTTTTCTGAAGTATTTGGAAACTTCTGACACCTGAGATAAAGCCAAGAGAAACCAAGTTATTTAATTTTGACAAGTTGGTTCCCTTCACATTGATGTCATTTGACTACACAAGTCTGTTGATGCTAACATTTCCAAATGTATTAGACAGATTCTATAGAAATGAAAGACTAAAAAACTCATGCATCGCTTGATCAGAGAAATAGACCATGACATTCATTGTACAGTTAAAGGAGCTAACGAAACTAAAAAGGAACCGCTTGACAAGAACAATAGCCCCTACATACTTAGTGTGTTATTAAAAGTCATTAAATGTTAAGAAAAATAGCAGTAAGACTGCAGACAGTTTTTCCCAAACGACATGGTTGAGGGCATCCTCGCACTAGCAACAACCTTGTGGAATGTATGACTTGATAAAATAAATGCAACAACAGCAGTAATATTAATGGTAATAATAATACAAGGGGTTAGCATTCCTGATTTCTGCCAATGCACCAGACTCTATGTTAAGCACTTAGTATAACATTCAATTAAAAAAAACAAAAAAAAAAAAAAAAAAAAAAAAAAAAAAAAAACTAAGCACAACTCTACAAAACCAGTTCTATTATTTGGAATTTGATTGATGAGCGTGAAATTTGGAGGGAACTTTCAAGGATTCAAATCCAGATCTCTCCCATTCTAAATCTTGAGCTCCTAAATATTACATATTCTATTTTAAAATATTAAGGAATAATCATTTAGGACATCTTTTCATGAAAGTTCAAAGAATTTTAAATTAAATTCTAAAACATTTTAAATACATAAAGGTTGTAAAACTTTTTACAAACATCCTGAACTAAAAATGCATATTATTTTCTCAAAATGTATGTATAATACTTCTTTTCTCTCTTGTAGCTTTCATCTTCTACACATTTTATTTATTTAGCCAAGCAATATCACTCTTTTATCAGTCAGCAAAAATTCTACTTTGCTAAATTGAAAGTTTTTCATAAAAGTGATTAGTGTCTGAGAGTTTTGATAACAATACTAGAGGCCCAGTGCACTGGGGAAAGGGTCCCTCGGCCAAACCTGGCCCCTCTCACAAACTAGGAGCTTTCAGGGATGTCCTACTGACAGCTTAGACCCACTCCTCATGGGGAGTGGGTCTAAGCCACAGTCTGGCCTCCTTCTGCAATCCATCACCCTGCTATTGCTGCCACTGCCAGCTGCTATAGCTGCCAAAGTGTTTTCACCAAAACAGACTCCACTCCCTTCACCACAAAAAAATGACAACTTTCTTTAGGCATTTTCAAGATGTCTCTTTCATAGAATATGACATTTCTTTCTTTTTTTTATCCTCACCTAAAAATATTTTTCCATTGATTTTTAGAGAGCATGGGAGAGAGAGGGAAAGACAGAGAGAAACATTAATGTGAGAGGGACACTTCGATTGGTTGCCTCCTGCATGAGCCCTGACCTGGGCCCCAGCTGGGGAGGAGACCTAGGCACATGCCCTTGATCAGAACTGAACCCGGATCCTGTAGTATGCAGGCCAAGGCATTATCCACGGAGCAAAACTGGCTAAGGCAAGATATGACATTTCTTAGCCCCTCCAGCAGTGGACCTTTGTTTTTTCCTCCAGGAGTGAGGTGGAAAAACCCTAGATCACCTTATTGGATTCTTATTACCCAAGTTACCAATAACAGTGCAAGTGGCATATAGGGAGCTTAGCCAATGAGCTGTCAGAAAAGGTGTTTCCTCTGCAGCTCACACATAAAGGCAGGACTGCTGGAGTGCCACAGTGTGTCTGCTCCAGGCCTGCTCCAGCCACGCTGTAGCAGCTTGGATGCCCCCCAATGTGTGTGTCCGCTCTGGGTCTGTGCTATTCGTGGCTTGCCTCACCACGCACACAGTACCTTCCTGCCCGTCTGTGCATGCAGCCTCCTCTTGAGCTGGTCGTGACTATTATGGCATCCTGGCTAATTTGCATATAGCCTCTTTATATGTATAGATACTACTTAATGTAATAAGAATATAATCCTTATCAGCCAGGGTTTTAAAGTCTGACAAATTCTCACAGGTATTAGGACAAACGCATGTGAATTGGCTCTTCTCTGAATGGAAAAAATGGGAATCTAAAAGCTTATTGCTTATGGCTCCAAAAAATTGTAAAAAAATCTATTTCCCATTTCATTAAATATATCCCTTCCATAAGTTTAAGCTCACTTTTCTCTTTTCTTTCTTTTTTTCCTGCATTTTCATTTCCCTTTGCTACATTTAGATAAATATGAACATGAGAATCTCATCTCTCCACAATTTAATGTGTTACTGCACATCCTCATGGTATTACAGGCAAATGAAAACATATGATGAGGAAAACAAAGTGAATGAGAACTAATCTTAAGAAATGGTTTAACCATGTCAAACCTTTTTCCCTGATAACGTTCCCCAGCTTTGCCTTCAGTCTCTATGAGGTCCTTAGCTTGGACATCAAGTGCAGAGGAACACATAGGATACATTTGAAAACAGTTGGCTTTTATGAGTCTCTAATTTTCATCTTTATTATTAGAATATCAACTATCATTTTCTCAGTGTAACAGAATGAGAATGTGTGAATATAGCTCTAAATACGTCTCAAATAGATCTAGTCTATCCCTTTTATGAGCAGCAAGAAAATTAAAATTAAAATCTTCATTAAGCTAAGATTGACTAGTTGATTTGCCCATAGAGCTCTTAATTATTTAAGGGAAATGCTACAGAATTAAACATAGTTACATATTTAAATAACAAGGACTGCATGTATGTTTAAAACCATTATAAAATAAATTGCATAACATGCATATATAAGGCAGCATTCTAATGGTGGCTTGTCTGTAATAACATAATTTTTTAGAAGCTGAATTTTAAATGATGCTAGAAATGTGGTTCTTAAAGGGGATGTTGGGTTAAAAGCACAAGAATTCTAAGACAATGGAATGGGGAAGGTAAAAGAGAAGTTGCTTGGGCCTTATTGTGTAAAATCGTTTTCTCCCACTTGCCTCATGTATTAAGGTTTATTTGTTAGTGCTTTTAGACCCTTCCACTATCACAATTGGGTATTAGGGAAGTGGCCATAGGTTCTGTTTTCTTTGAGATGGTCATGATTTATGTTAATTATGATGGAAAATTTTAGAAATGGCTCCCTCCAACTGATTTGGTGATACCCCTGAGTATCACCAATTAAAGGCTTATAGATTATAAATTACTTGTGCCTCTAAGTTTCTCTTTTATAATTTCCACCCTTTATTTCTGTCTGTGATAGCCTGGTTGAATTCTTCTCAAAACATTTGAGGTAAAGGACCTTTCTTTTTCAATCCATGTAGGTACTTTTGTAAAATATAGCAAAACGAATTATTAGAAAATGATAAGCTGCAATTTTTTTGTTACTAGATTCAATAGCATGAACTTATTCTGTAAACTTCTTATAAAATAATCTATAATATAGATTTTATTATTATAGATTATTACCAATAAATTGGTAGTATCCAAATTTCCCTATTGTAATGGCACATTGTTCCTATGCCTGTATAAGTGACCTGAGTAGTATTAGTCGGCAGCATGTTAATATTCCTGTTCCTCTACGACTTTTCACTTAATGGTTATGGCATCCATTTATGATCTTTTGCTAAATTCTCAGTTATTACATTGAGGGTCATAACAAGGCAATTGTATAATTCATCACTCCTTCTTCATGAATTAACTGGTATGCTTTTGTAAAGATCAGCTCCTCTGGCACAATAAGAGGTTAGAGGGTGTAAAGGAAAAATTTCACTGAACACAGTTAAGCAGACAAGGAAGACTTTAGTCAAGATTATTCCAGTAGGAATAAGACAGGAAGATATTTAGGCATATTTCACTCGGCGAGCCAGTGAAAAGGTACAGAGCATTTAAGGTGGCGGGGTCGGAGTGGGGCGGGCGGGGGGGGGGGTTAGTCACTGTAATCATGTCAACTATGTTCATTAATTTTAGTTAGCTTGTTAGTTGGTTAGTCTATTAGTTAGTTCTCCTGCCCTCCCACAGAGACTTGGAGATAGGTTGACTATCTTTGTTGATTAATATACTTCAAAGGTTGGCTCCCAGATCCTTGAGAGTAACATTCTTGGGATGTAAAACTGACTAGAGGCTGGGAAAAGATTTACATCCCCTAGGGCCAGGAAAAGAATTTACAAATGAAAGTTTTCTAAAGAAAATGCTCTAAGAAAAGAGAGGTTAGTGACCTGTAACCAGGGGAAAACCTATTGACTCCCCTGTACTTTTCCCTAACAAACATGACTGCCATTTTCAAGGTCATTCCTTGGCCTCAAATGACTCCTGGGGAATAACCATTATGACCAGTTGCCAGATAGCAGGAAGGAGAAATTTTAAAGAGGAAAAGAAATGATATCTGTTATCTGGTATTCAATAAAAGAGACTAAGGGCCAAACAATAGCTTTTACTAACATGCAGTTGGCCTTCTCAAACTGCAAGGCAGACTGAGGAATATGGTTTTAGGTGAGCACATTCCTGCCTGAAAAAGTCAGGAATCTGTTTCTACTTTTGAAAGGTAAAGTGGCTGTTGAGCAGGCTACTAAAAGTCTCAATCATCCTGGTAAACATACATGCCACAGAAAATAGAAGCCCTGAGAATGCTGACTAAATTGTCAATAAGTTGTCCTGCCTCAAATCTGTTACATGTAATATTTTCTGTTTTATTAGGAATACATCATAAGCCTAACGCTTAACATCTGTTTTTATCAAATCAACAGAAGAAGACATGAAATGATATTTTTTAATTCTTAATTCTATTTATCAGTATTGACTAGCAACTATTTAAAACTCACACTGTGTATTCAGAGTACCACATATTTTATGTAAATGTTGAAAGCCACCTTTCCCAACATGTTAAAAACACCTATTCAATGACCTAAGTACAAAATATTTAGGAAGTTGTGGTTCTTAGAATATAATGACACACCATTTTTACCTGATTTGATATATTTGCACTTTAAGAATAAAGAAATGAACCTTAAAATTCTGTAATAAATAACTTTTAATGAATAGCCTTCAAGTTTATTTATTATAACTGGATCAAGTCAGAACTGAAAGTTCCAGATTAACCCTGTCTGCCTAATACTCCATTTGTGTAACATTGCTCCAACAAACAGAACTTCAACAAAAATCACAGCTCTTTCCATTTATTACAGCAGACACTAGGAGAAAAGTTTCAAACTTCAAAAATGCTCTCAATGTCAGGCCAGTATTCAACTGAAATTCGTATTCTAAGTTTTCACTTGGTACAGTTTCTTCCTCTGATATAAAAATAGTCCATGAGTACCTTTAAACTTTCTATATAATCTCTAAACATCTCAATGAAGAGAAAAGCAGGAACTCACCTGGATTCTTAATCATCATGCATATATATTTGTTTTTAGGATTGTGTTTCTACATTTTTAATTCTAATCTGATAGTGTTATTAGAATACTATGGATATAATCTATATTGACCATTTTTTATTCTATTTCTGAAACACAGAGTCAAAAATATATAAACATAAATATATTTAAACTTCTCTAAATAAAAACTCTATGTATTATTATTATTCTAAATGTTCAACCAAATTTTGATCTTAATTAACCTCTAAGTGCATAGTTTTAAGAAAAGCTGACCTTGTCTACTTGTTAAAAGATGTTATTTTAATCAATATATGGTTCCCTTTACCAACATTTACAACACATCATTATAATGTAAATAAAATGTTTATTAAATCCCTACTAAATACCCAATATTGAGTTAGGGCTGAGAATACACAATTATGTAATATGCAACCATCTCACAGTTTGTTAGGGGTCAGAGATGTGAATACAACAATTAAATACCTTTGGAAAGCTCTGTCTGATAGAGTTATTATTAATACAAGCATCTTTACTACATAGGGTCTCCACCCATTAAATAAATAGTGATCAGGAACTATCATCTGTGTATACCTGTCTTAAAATACTTAGTTGGTTTTTTTTTTTAATTGAAGAGTATAAAGAAGTCCTGTGCAAGAAAATTAGTCATTTTATTGTATCTTCTCAAAATACAGTATTCAATTTCAAAAGCTTATATATGTCGGTGATCTCAAAAGAAGCAAAGAAGACTATGTCTTTTACATTGCATTTCAGAACTCTGCATTCTATTCTAAAAAGTGCTTTTAATTGTTGAAATCCACTTTTAATATAGAAAGTATGAATCTCTTTACAATGAACACACTAAAAAAAGTGCTTTGATAATTCTTTTTTCCAAAGGTTTCACCCACGTTAATATAGGTCACACTGCTCTTAAGGATGCATCTTATGTAATAATGAACAGCAAGAACCATCAACTACATTAGGATAAGAGTTCAATCAGGACTTCCCAAACTACAAATAAGTCTTAGAGTTTTCAAAAGGTTTCATTCATTTTTATTTTTCTTGAAAGCTAAAGGATTTCTTTTAAACACTAAGATTAATAACGAGACTTCAACTTTCAGAACTTTCTGGATCAACTAGATCCAATGGAGACAGATCAGAGCTCCAATTAGAGGGGGTGAATTCTAATCATACCACAGTGAATTCCATAAATTATGCTATTACACTTGATTACTTTCCTTGGCAGTTTGAACATGTATGGGCCTGAAATTAAAATTCTCAAATTGTTTTTCTGGCTGACAAAAGGGGAGGTTGACTACCATCACATGTTACCCAGATAGAATTTATTAAAGACAATAGTACTCTGGAACTAGAGACAGGTAGTGTCCAGACCTAGTTGGGGGAGGGAAGAGAATGGTACTTTCTAGAACAGCCAGTTACTCAGCTCAACAGATGCCACTCAAGACTGATTCTATTTGCTGCTCACGAATTCTGTTCCTTCATATACATACACAATTATCTCACCTGCGCCCTAGAGCTAACAACAACAATTTCTTTGGAAATTTTCAGGAAAGAAAAATCTACCATTTGTTAAGTATCACCTTTTTTTGACAGGCAATATGCACTGGTACTTCCTATACATTATTCCATTTAAACTGAACAACACTACATTGTAAAGATGGGGAAATTGAGCCTCAGTATGACAAACCAAGAATTTCAACCCAGGTCTGTGTAAGGTCAAAGTCTGTGCTCTGTCCATCCTGTGGCACTGGATGTACAAGGAGAGTTGAGACCATTGTCAACCACTTATAAGAACAGTAGACATGGTAGGGATTGTTTGCCTTTTACTACAGTGTAATGGGATCAGTCATATTTGCTGTTCTAGTTGTAGCTTGCCAGATTATAAACTTAATGTGATCCAAACATTCAATCTTTCCTTTACTTATCTTAGAAACAAAAACCTCTGATGACCCTTTATTACTGCAGAGCTACCAGAAGCATGTATGAAATGTTTGGGTTTTAAGCACTTTTGTAAAAAAAGATATACTTTGTCCTGACAGTGTGGCTCAATGGTTGAGCATTGACCTATGAAACAGGAGGTCACAGTTCAATTTTCCAGTCAGGGCACATGACTGGATTGCAGGCTCGATCCCCAGTGTGGGGCGAGTAGGAGGCAGCCAGTCAATGATTCTCTCTCATCACTGATATTGCTCTCTCTCTCTCTCTCCCCTCTGAAATCAATAAAAAATATTTTTAAAAAGATATGATATTTTGTCTAAGTCAGAGCTATCTAAATTCTTACCAGAAGAATATCCACAGGGGAAATATATATTATCAATCTGACAAGCATAAGCGATTTCCTGGAAATATGTTTTACAGTAATTCTGCATTTCTTTCCTTGTAACAATGCCTTTGAGAGCCAGAAGTAGTATAGGCTAAATAATTTTGAAATGTGAGTAATGGAGCGAAATATATAATGTAGTTCAAGAAAATATATGGGTGTGGTTCTGTCAGAAAATAATTCAACTAGTTGTAGTACTGTGTGAGAACAATAAATAGGCTGTAGCTGTGAGTTGAAGTCTCTGCATGAATAATCTCATGTTATATTGACTGCATAAATTTTACTTTTGAACTCTGGTTCTTGTGACTTTCAAGTGATGGAAATTATGTGTGTTCACCTAAGGCACAAGGAACAAAGAATAGTCAACTACTGATAGCCCATAGAGCTCCAATAAAGAATGAGTCCTTTGGTATACCTGGTCTCACTCAGCCAGTTCACAGTGCCTTGCACACAATAAATTATAATTTTTTTAAAAAAAAGTTAGGTTAAGGCACAGCTAATAATTCACTAAAACTTACAAGCCTGTGAAAATGTTTATACTTTATAACAAAACTCTAAAATTGAGATAAATATCTATAATAATAAAATCATAATATGCTAATTAAACTGGACAGGTGAACAACCTTCCTGATGTCCTTTCAGATGACCTTCCAGAGAAGGCTTTGGCAGCCACTGAGTTTCATGCATCAGGCCTCTAGTTATAAAATAAAAATGAAGATATTTATACAGTTTACATCAATATGTAATGTTACTATATGCATAATGTACTTAGAGTTTTGTGTTTAGAACTACCTCGTTAGAATCTACAATAGTATGTGTAGCAGGCATCATTTTTATAGCAATACCAACGCCTCTCCACAGTGAGGGAAATAAAACTCAGAGGATCCTTTACTCAACCAGGTTTGCAGAACTAGAGCTAGTAGTAGTGAGGCCAGTGTTCATCTGACCCAAAGTATACGCAGTTGATTTGCTCCATGAGGGGAAACAGATATCCCAAATTTGACCAATTATTACCCTTAGTCTCAATAAGGGCCCCAAATAAGAATATTCTGGCCAGGGACTCATGGGTTGTCTTCTTAACCCCAGCTTTCTAAACAACTCTGTCAACAGCTGCCTTCTAGATACAGCTGCGGGGGAGGTGAGTTCTGGTGTCTCCTCCAGCTTGCACTGGAAATGTGTCAATACCGTTAAATGCAGGGCTCCTCTCAGCCTCAGGCTACTCCAGCATCACATTCAAGCACAGGGATATCATTCACTTCTCTTTCCAGATTGTATGAACTACTCAAACTTTTTTGAAAACTAAAGCAACTAACAGCCTGTTTTCTGAGATAAATGGATTCACTGCAATAGACTGAATAGAATAAAAGTATAATATAGTGACTTATATGAGTGAAATCAAGTTCAATTTCTAAAGGTTCTTTACAGAGACTCAATAGGACTATTTCTGCAAACATGGCCTAGACAAAAACAAACAAACAAAAAAGTTGGTCTTAGGTTGATTAGGTGGCAATCCAGTCAAAACTACTAAAAAGCAGCCCTCAAAATATATTTTTTAAAATATATTTTTATTGATTTTTTTACAGAGAGAAAGAGAGAGGGTTAGAGAGTTAGAAACATTGATGAGAGTGAATCATCGATCAGCTGTCTCTTGCACAACCCCACTGGGGATGTGCCCGCAACCAAGGTGCATGCCCTTGACCGGAATCAAACTCGGGACCCTTCAGTCTGCAGGCTGACGCTCTATCCACTGAGCCAAACCGGTGTTGGCCAAAATATATTTTTTTAATAAAAGCCTAATTCTTATTGTTTACTTTATAGTCCCATTACTCAAAACATACCTGACAGCTACGACAGTGGGAAGCTGTGAGCAGGTTGTAAAATCTCCCACCAGCATGAGGTGCAAGAAAAAAATCTGAGCTTGAGTGGCTCTGTAAATTTGGACATCTTGGAAATAAAGAGAGGTCAGAAACCCACAGGGATGGGTGTAGGCAACAGGTTGGGGCCACCATATTAACTGCAGCAGGTCGCAAACAGGCAAGGAAGCAGGCAGCTAGCTAAGGAGAGTGCTTGTGGTGGAGGCAAGTGGGAGAGGGGAGGCAAATGCAGAAAGAAGGGAGAGAGGGAGGGAAGGGGGGGAGATGTTTCAAAGATGCGGATGGGCCACTTTGCAGTCAATAGCCTCTCATGCTGGAAGATAGAAATCCTCCTGGCATGTGGGGAGAACTTACCTTCTAGAGCCCACAGCAAGTGTGTCAGAGTGCCCTTTGGACAACCGGAGGAAGCAGCTTGGACTATGTGGATGGCAGTAGGATCAAGGAAAGAGAGGAAGGATTGAAGAGGAGTTGTGAAAGGAAAGGGGAAGACAGCATGTTCGACAAAGAGAGCCTCGAGAAGGAACGAGTCTACGCTTAAAGATACACGTGCTCCGGCTTTGAGTCTGTACAGCACCTCATACCAAGAAGCCTGCAGAGAGAAAAGCTTGTGGCCGTGGCATGAAAATCCACACACTGGTCTAATTCCTGAGAGCAGAAAATTGGTAGGTGCTAGGCAGCCTTATTCCAATGATCTGTGGACAGCAACAAAAAACACCATCACAAAAGCCGAATTTCTTTAGACTAACAACTCTACTTTCTGTTGTGTTAGGAGCCTTGTACAGATTCAATTTGAAATGCAAATCATGTCATGCTCTTGAGTGGGCATTGTAGGAAAGTGATTACAATGACAGGGACAAGCCATCAGCAGAAGCATTTTGGAACACAGAAAATTTTCCATGAATTTTACTATCATCATGACTGTCCTAGGCGGTTGATGATAAAGAATTCTGACTTCTGGCCAAGAAGTCTAAAAGGAAAACCAGCATCCAGCATCACGGAATGACTGTGGCCTGTGAGAATTGGAATAAGTGATGAAACTTTCATCATCTGTGCATGGTCAAAAGGGCCAGGGCTTTTCTTTGTTTAGCTATGGCTTTGTTTCAAACTAAACATTTGAGTCAGTTTCACACACAGTTGGGACCCAAAACAAAGGCCTCAAATGAAAATCACGGTCTTGTCAGCTCCACGGAAGGTGGCTCCTGTTTCCATCCATGCAGGCCCAGAGCCCCAAGCTGCAGCCAGGACCCACCCAGCTCTCTGAGCAGGGCTGCGTGTAAGTAAAAGGGACAATACTGAAGCAGGTGACTTTGTCAGAGAAATATAAAAATGGATTTAAAAACGAATATATTTGTCTACCTTTTTTATTTCAAGAGGTAAGTGCTTTAGAATGCTTTCTTCTCAGATGCATCCAGAACTCTGTACATAGATTCCTTGAGTTTCCAAATAGAGATAAATTAGTTCCTGGAACAATTTGTGGGCAAGTTGTTTACTGAAATTCAGCCTAAGACACATATTTCCAGCTTCATGCTCCCCTAAGTGATGGCTGAAAATGGTGTGTGTGTGTGTGTGTGTGTGTGTGTGTGTGTGTGTGAATTATATACTGAGGAAGAACAGTGAGATGTTGTTAGAAAAGGCAGACTGCTGAAATATCTTCAAAATCGATGTTATAGGTACCAAAGACTTATTGTTGGCCTTGGTTTCCTTCCCTCGGGCTAATGATTACTATAGAACATAAAGTAATAAATATCCTGAGCTGCATTGAAGAATACACAGAGAGACATTTTTAGGGGAGGGGACAACTTAATTGGCCACTTGAATTGACAGAGCAACAGGAATTGTTCAAGATGACACAGAACAACATGCAGAAAGGGAAGTCCTTGCTACTTATTAGCTGTGCCCTGCGTTGGTGTTTTGACTCTCATTATAATGATGCAAGTATTTGCCAACCTCCAGAAGACAGAAAAGCAATATATCTGGGAGATTTCCTTACAATAAAAATAAAATAATCATAGCTGCATCGCGTTCAGGAACTAGTATGTGCAATGTTGGGCACTTAGTTTGTTCTCAGAATTAGCCTGTGAGATAGGTATTAGAATTCCAATTTATTGACGATGAGTTGAGATAAATTGTCACAAATATCTACTGGGGAGATACCATGGCTCCAGAGAAAACTAAGGTTCATTAAAGTGCCAGGATTTGCCTAAAGTCATGGTTAGCAATTGATGAACCTGAACCCTGTCCCCCAGGACACTTTACGTCAAGAATGCTCCTCTGCACCACGGCAAAGGGTGACAGAACAGAGGGATTCCTAAAGGCCACAAATGCTCAGCGCTCCACACCCATCAAATGAAAGTCTAAACAACCACCCAATATATTGTGTCTTCTAGAAAGACTGAATTCCAGATAATTTCACTTGTTCCACCCAATGTAAGATACTTTTCCAAAGAAATATAATATGTTTAATAAAACTTAGATTCAAGTTTGTATGCAGTTCAAAAGCGTCCTAAACATAGATACTGCCCTCAATTCTTCTTGGAAATAGCAATGGTTATTGTAATGTTAATGAGCTAATAAAAAAGAGTTATCTATTGAGGACGTAGGATGTGGCAAGTAATAAATACAATGTCGTTAAAGTCTGACAAGCACTATATAAATTGTTGTTCTTATTCTTACATGGAAAGGGCAGTGATCAATCCCGTGTCAGACATCAACAGTTCCCGTGCTCTAGGAAACACCCATCTCACCTGGAGGGCTTGTTGGAAAATAGATTGCCGTGTGCTGCTCTGGCTGGTTCTGACTCAGGAAGTTCATACGAGGGCCTGAGAATTTGTATGACTTAAGTTCCCTGATGTTGCAGGTTCTGGGGCCCAATGGTGAAACCCACTGATTTTCCTCCCATAAACGAGAGAGCAAGAAAGTGAACCCAGGTTTGCCTGACTTTAAAAAATCATGTTATTTCATTATCCCACAAGGATTCTACTATAAAGACTTTGAATTAAAATGTTTTCTATCTTAATTTTGTCTTTGATATTTATATTCAGATTAATAAACCAAGGGCTGAGAATTCACACTGGAATTGTAAGAAATAGAGAACTAAACTGAATGAATCAACCCACAGTGAAAATTACATTAGCCACCACCTGCTCACCTTACCTATTCTATTTCACAGAACAGTATTTTAAAACTAAAGGTGGCCTCATTCCGTGAAACTCCATTTTATAGGTGAGTGAGTTGAAATCCACAAACATCTTCTTAAGATGCTTCAGTGGTCCCCCCTACCACACCTTCCAAATACCCACACTTCTAGAAAGTTTAACCTCTTCTTTCCTCCACTCTGTAGAGTCTACCACTTCCTTCCTTTGCTGTGATTGCTTCTGATCTGGTCTTTCTTGATTGGTGTTACCACCCATCTTTTAACTTACTGGTTTACAATGTTGTCCTCTCTTTTGGACTAGAACCGCCTGGAAAGCAAGTGTTACATTGACATGTCCCCTGAATCCACTTAGAAAATGCTGTGTAATGAAATGAGATTTCACTTCATTTTGTTTTTTCTCTCTTTACTGTTGCACCATTTCTACCACCATGGTTTGCTGACTACTAAAATGTAGCTGTTAGTAAATACTTTCCCCCATTTTTTAGTATGTCATTTAAAAAGTGAGCATAGCCGAAACCAGTTTGGCTCAGTGGTAGAGCGTCGGTCTGCGGACTGAAAGGTCCCGGGTTCGATTCCGGTCAAGGGCATGTACATTGGTTGTGGGCACATCCCTGGTAGGAGGTGTCCAAGAGGCGGCTGGTCAATGTTTCTCTCTCATCAACATTTCTAGCTCTCTATCTCTCTCCCTTCCTCTCTGTAAAAAAATCAATAAAATGTATTTAAAAATAAATAAATAAATAAATAAATAAATAAATAAATAATAAAAAGTGAGCATAGACCTATAAACCAGGAGGTCATGTTTCAATTCCCAGTCAGGGCATATGCCTGGGTTGCAGGCTCTATCCTCAGTCATTTTCAGGGTGGGGAGTGGGGTGGGGTTGGAGAGGTGCAGGAGGCAGCTGATCAATGATTCTCTCTCATGATTGATGTTTCTATCTCTCCCCTTCCCTTCCTCTCTGAAATCAATAAAAAAACATTTTTAAATAAATAAAAAGTGATAATTTTAGGATGCTTGTTCTTAATATTTAAGGCATCAAAAAGTATTTTACACATCATAGGAAATACAATCGATAATACTGGAATAACTACGTGCGGTGCCAGATGGGTACAGGAAATATCAGGGAAAACACTCTGTAAAGCACATGACTATCTAACCATTATGCTGCACACCTGAAACTAACACAAAACAATGCTGACTGTTTGAATATTAACTGTAATTGAAAAAATTTTAATTAAAATATTTTTAAGTAAACAAAGTATTTTACTTATGTAAAATAGAAATGTGTAAGATTTCATTTAAAGTCTCCTATGCCTCTTATCCTTCAAATATGTCCATTTTCCATTTTTATAGAGAATAGGATTAGAAATCAGCCCATTTTGTCAGAAAAAAAATTATTTGGAGGAAGTACAATGACAGAGTAGGTTACAGACATAACCTGAAATTCCTATAATAACAATCTTTTACTGCTTTAGGCCAATTCAAAAGAAATATGACGTTTAGATAACATAGTCTAGAAAAAAGCCTACTGCAGGGAAGTCAGCAGAAAAGAACACTCAGCAGAAGCTTCTTTTGAATCAATGCAAAAGCTAATTTAAAGCCCACAGTGGGAGAGTGGAAGAGTGGCTGAATCACAGAGCTCTGATATTCCTAACATCTTTTGTATAATAGAGCTCAAATATAGTCTAAACTCTTTTCTTTAAAATGTCTAGCCCAGCTGGTGTTGCTCAGTGGTTAAACATCAACTTATGAACAAGGAGGTCATGGTTGGATTCCTGATGGCAGGGTTGCAGGCTCCATCCTCGGGGGTTGAAGGAAGCAGCCAATCGATTCTTTCTCATAATTGATGTTTCTATTTCTCTCTCTCCCTCTCCCTCTCCCTTCCTCTCTCAGAAATCAATTTTAAAAAACAAGTCTAGATAAGAGATATCAGAGATAACCCATATATTCAGCACTTTCCTAGGGTTGACATTAAAACATGCAATGCCATCCCTGAGAGTAGGGATACATTTCAAAAATAACAACAATGCAACAATAATCATGAGAAGAACCCTTTAAAGGATTCTTCTCTCATGCCAAGCATATTGTAAAACTTCCTATACTTAACCTTGGGGAAACCTGAAAGGTAGACAGACAGAGGCATGTTGATGATGCAGGAGCAAAAAAAGACTCAGAGGATTAGGATGACCCATGCAGTCACACTTGACTCTTTGGTGCCAAAGCATTCTACTCATGTAAGTTGTTACATCCTCTATCTGAAGTAAAAACCAACATCTGTATTTCAATGGCAATGGGACACTTTGTAAAGAATGATTTTTTTAATCTCTATTGTTAAAAGTATTACAGGAGAACCCTGTGCATGGGAGAACATACAGTGTTCATTTGCCAATGTTACATCCGATAGGGGCTTAATCTCCAAAATTTATAGGGAACTCATACAACTTAACAAAAGGAAGATAAACAGTCCAATAAAACAGTGGGCAAAGGACCTAAATAGACACTCTTCAAAAGTGGACACACAGAAGGCCAAAAGACATATGAAAACATACTCAAAGTCACTAATCATCAGAAAAATGCAAGTCAAAACACCAATGAAGTATCATCTCCCACCTGTCAAAATGGCTATTATCAACAAATCAACAAACCACAAGTCCTGGCAAGGATGCAGAGAAAAAGGAACCCTCGTGCACTGCTGGTGGGAATGCAGACTGGTGCAGCCACTGTGGAGAACAGTATGAAATTTCCTCAAAAAATAAAAATGGAACTCCCATTTGACCCAATAATTCCACTTCTAGGAATATATCCCAAGAAACCAGAAACACCAATCAGAAAGGATATATACACTCCTATGTTCATAGCAGCACGATTTACAATAGCTAAGATTTGGAGACAGCCTAAATGCCCATCAGCAAATGTGTGGATTAAAAAACTGTGGTACATCTACACAATAAAATGCTAGGCTACTGTAAAAAAGAAAGAACTCTTGCCATTTGCAGCAGCATGGATGGAACTGGAGAGTATTATGCTAAGTGAAATAAGTCAGTTAGAGAAAGATAAATACCACAGGATCTTGCTCATTTGTGGAATATAATGAACAACATAAACTGACGAACAAAAACAGATCCAGACACAGAGAAGCATCGATCAGACCAACAAGCCTCGGAGGGGAGGCAAGAGAGGGTGTGTGTGGGGCCGGGGGGAGGAGTGGGTAAGAGGTCAACCAAAGAACTTATATGCATACATATAAGCATAACCAATGGAACAGACAATAGGGGGAAGGGGACGTGCTGGGGGAGGGAGGAGCAGCCAGGGAGAGGTCAATGTGAAGAAAAGGAGACATATAATACTTTCAACAATAAAGAATTAAAAAACACACACAAAGTATTACAGATATCCATCCTTTTCCCCCATTGACGCCTTCAAGCCTACACCTGCCCCCTGCTCCCTGCCATCCCAGACCTTCATTACACTACTGTCTGTGTCCACGGGTTATACATATATGCATACAACTTTAAGGAATGATATTCTTAAGAAATTAATTATTCTCCCCTAGAACTTCTGAGATAAATGAAGAGTTTCCCTATTTTCCATCTAGTAGAAAACTAAATTGGAACACTTCTAGCCATTTGCTGCCTCCCCAAAATTTAAACAGATAGAATATTTTTGTAGAACACTATATGACCAAGTTGCCATTCTGAGAGAACAAAAACAAACAAAAAACTCTGAAAAGGGCTTCTCTACATTGTATTAACAGTCAGAAAGTCTCCCCACTCCCTTGCAACTTTCCAAAGCAAAATAAAATCCACAATAAAATCTTAATTTCAAATGTTGTTTTGAGTTTCCTCAATTAAATATTAAAATGTCTCAGAGATCTCAACTCTTGTGACCAAACTCGCCCTCCCAGATTGTTTTGTTCACCCTCAAAATATGGCATAACATCCTTTTAAATTTAGAAGCACAGACTTTCTTCTGGGTTCTTCAGGTTCAAACTAAATAGTAAGGTGAAAAAAATATATCCCCACCTCCTTTAAGAAGCAGCTGAAAGAGCTCAGTTGCTGGTGGACAGCTCAGGGTGGAAGCTGGGTTCTACAGTGAATGGAAAAGCTGGTTGTATAATGCAGTGGAAATAAATTAAAACATTGGGATTAATTAGACAGTGTCAACTGAGGGTAGTAGGGAGCAATACAAATACTACAGATACCTAGGGCTGTAAGAAACCATGGAAGGTGCTGGTTTACCCAAAGGGCCAGTCTTCTGTGGCTCTCAGGAAGGAGAAGGAAATGGAAAGAATGTGACTTGGGAGCCGGGAAGAATGGGTCAAGTTCTGTCTTTACTATTTAAAGCTGCTTAACTTTGAAACACAACTAACCTGAACCTCAGCTGCTTTATCTATAAAGCAGCAGTCATAATTCTAACATTACAGGGCTGTTTTAAGGATTAGAGATGCATTATTTTAAATGCCTGACATAATACATACTCCAAGGACCAAGAATTTTTCATTGAAAGAGTTCATGGCTCATACAATATTCGGCAACTACGATTAACATAAAAGCTGAAACCAGAACACAGAAACAAATAGTCACTCGTAATTGTCAGAAGCAGGCTCTGCTTGCCCTCGTGATGCTTACTTAGGCTTACTTTTTCTATTTAATACTTGTTCTCTAGCTTTTTATTGATGTTTTCCTCATTTGTTTGTTGCTTGTAATTTCTAGATTCAAAGACAAATGAAGTTAGAAGAGAGAGAAGCTTCCCTTGAAATTATTGAAGATGCTTGACTGGCAAGATGAGAGTCCTGGCTACCCCCAAAGACAGAAAGACCCAGGTCCAGCGGTGGGCAGTTCCAGGACATGGTGGGTGCCCCGTATGCCGGGAAGACATGAGGATCCATGGCAACGCACTTGGACACAGATTCTGTGCGAAGTGGCTCTTCCTCTGGCTCGATGGGGAGGACAGTGTAGCATCAACCTCTTGCTAACTAGGTTGCCAAACATCATCCTATAACTGAATCTGGAATGAAGAACTCCCAGAGATACTTCAGCCAACAGTATGAAGTAGCACCCTGAAGGCTGGGCTCAGCAAGGGCCTGCCAATCCACAGTGACACAAAACCCAGCCCCAGGACACGGGAGCCAAGGCTCTGGGCAAACTATCTCTGCTGAGTGGCAATCAAGATTCAGTCAACATTTCAAAATTGTGCTTCTGCTTTAGTTTTCATTCGTTTACATTACTTTTACTCAATATTGACTGGATACAAAAGAATGCTTACAAGATACATGTGGATTATGAAGAAAGGTGGCACAAATACTTGTGTACCTTCTAATGCCGTTACAAGGCAGGATCCACTCCCTCCTGTCCCTCACCAATGCCATTGTCAAATCAACTGTGCAATGTTGAAATAATCCCTGATACATCACAGTGTATCATCTTTTAATCCATTATTGTCCGTTTGCTAATACATTACTCTGAGGATTTCTGCATCGATAAAGTACAATATATTGGCCTGTGATTTTCCTTCTTCGTGCAATTACTTTTCATATCAAGGTAACCTCCTCATAAAATGAGTTGAGCATTTTTCTTTTTCTGTCTATGTTCTGCAATAGCTGTTGGAATTCTGAAACTGTTTCTTACATGCTGGTTGACCCCATAGGTAAGAACTCTCTGGTCCGCTGGCTGACGCTCTATCCACTGAGCCAAATTGGTTAGGGCTAAATTTTAATATTTATGTCATAAAAATCACTGAATCAAAAAATGTACTGAATCTGTTAAAGTTTTCAGCATACTTTCTTTATTATGCATATCAATTTACTATGAAAAAGGTAGCTTTGTCACTTAGTATGATGACTATAATCCTTAGGCTTTCAATCACAACCAGTGATTGTATACTGCCTGGGAGAAATGTAAAATCTCCCTAGAAAGCTAAGCAGAAATACTTTACAAATAATGATTATTTTTAGTAAAAGCAGAACACTGTGTTTAAGTTCATCTTAAGTGAAGCACATTTGTCAGGTGGCAATAACATGTTTCTTTAAAACTATTCATAACTGATAGGAAGAAAAAATACAAATGCAAGTTTAGTCTAGTTAATTCAGAACTGACTAATTTAGAATTTATAATTCAAAAAAAACTGTCAAAATTCTTATAAACCAAACATTTATATGGAATTCCAATAAACATAATTACTTTCCTATGTTCTCCTCAAAGGAGAAGGAGACAAAGGAGGCAAAATGAGGAATTTTATTTAACTTATAGGAGACCTGCAACCCAATTTTTATGCAGTCTGGAATTATAGTAGTTTACAAAATAAATCCTTAAAAAAAAAAAAAAAAAAAGGCATGGCAAAGGCCTAGAAGTTCCACCATTTCTAAGACTGTATTATACCCAGTTTCCAAGGTCTGAGATTTAGTAAAGGAACTGATGGCTGTGTAGCCAAACTGTGTAGCTAGTAGAAGGCACTGGCATTGGCATTGGACTGATATTTGCATTAAATCAAGTTACTAGTTTTCTAGTAGTAGAACCCATGAGAAAACTGGCTAATTGTGCTTAAATAGTAGGTATTTGGCAGAGCTGGGGCTCAACACAAATTTCTTTATCTAAAAGCTAATATTTTCTTAGCTGTTTTACAACTACCTCTCTAGTGTATATACAGGGAAACAATAAACCTAAATTATTGCTAACTTACTCTAAGCTATTTTCCAGGACCGAGAAAGTACAATCAAATTCAGAAAAAGCTTTTATGAGGATACAAAAAAAAAAAGACCTGTAATGCTCTTCCACTTTTAGAATTCTCTAAGTTGAAAACTCAATTTTCATTATTTCACACTTAAAACTCAGCTCAAGAATATCCTGCTCATTTAACTACTTGCCATGCAGTTATTTCATTGTTAATTTATTCCTTGTACTCATTAATGCTTTGAATACAAGCAAGAGCAGAACAATGATTTGAGAGGTCCATCCTGAATTTAGTAAAGTAACTATTTTCTTTCTTTCTTCTTCTTTTTTTTTTTTTTGAGTATGTCTGCATCAAATTTGGAAGATCTTAGAAAAGAAAATAATGCAAAGGTAATATTAAAGAAACAACTGATTTACTGGAAGTGCCTAGAGATTTTTATTCTTTTTTTTATGACAGATAAAATTTGACAACCCCATATAGGTGTTTTCTTGACTTGCCGATCAAAATGAGAAAACAGAGAATCATGAAAACAGTTTATTAAAACAGTAAAATTCTCCCATGTAAAATATTTATTTCAGAGGCACCTGTCACATTAGCATTTGGGTGTGCTTACACATGTCAGAGTTAAAAAAAAGATGGACTTTTCTCTCCTTGGGAGTCATTTCAGATTTAAAATACCAGCAAACACTCATATTTTAAAGGACACTACTCAGAACTTTTTTAAGTAGATAAAAACACAGATATTTGAAGTTGATATATATATGTACTATGGATACTCATTTTATTCATGGAAGAAAATCTAAAGCACATATTTAGTGTTAGATGGTACTCATAAAAACACTCACACACATAATTTAATTCTTACCATAATCTTATGTGGTAGGTTTATAATAACAGATTTTAAAACATAAGCCATGGTGATCAGACATCCAGGGTGAAGGGAAAGGAATTTGACCAGACATTAAAGGTGGGGATTCTTGCTAAACTGACTAAGCAAGATTTTTGCTAAAACTGGGTGATGCAAAGACAAGAACAAAGATCAGGGAAGTATAAAGGTGCTGTCTAATTGAGAAGAGGAGCCTAAGTTTGGTCAAGAACATCTTATCAGAGGTCTAGGGTTTTGTTATTTAGGGGTGGTGGTTAATGGGGCAGTTTTTAAATTACAAATTTGATTATTTCAATAAATATAGAACTATACAGCTTTTCTATTTTTTCTTATAATCAATTTTGGTAAGCTGTACTTTTTTTATGGTATTTATTTCATCAAAATGTTCAAATAAGTTGTTCACAATAACTCTTATCATCTTAATGTGTGTATAATCTATAGCAATGTGTTCTTTTACATTCCTAATATTACTTGTCCATTCTTTATTTTTTCTGATCAGTCTCACCAAGAATTAATTGATTCCTTTTTGTTGCTCTCTATTGTTTATATGTTTTCTATTTCCATAATGTTTGCTCCTAATCTGAATACCTTCTATCTGTTCCCTTTGGGTTTTATTCATTTAATTCAATACTTTTTCAATTGGCAAAGCTATTATGTTCATTGGGTTTTTTTTCAGGTTTCTTTTTCATTTTTAATACATGCATCTAAGGCTACAAATTTTCTTCTCATACAGTTTTACTGGTATCCCATGCTTTTTTTTAATTACAGATTTTCATTCAACATTATTTTGTTTAGTTTCAGGTATCCAGCATACTGGTTAGACATTCATATTTTTTAAAAAGTGGTCACCCTGATATGTCAAGAATCCACTTGATACCATGCATAATTATTACAATACTAGAGGCCCATTGCACAAATTCGTGCATGGGTGGTGGCTGGCTGGTCCAACCCCTTGGTCAAACTCCCAGTAGAATGGACAATTTGCCTATTAGCTTTTTATTATATAGGACTAGAGGCCCAGTGCACAAATTCATGCACTAGTGGGGTTCCTCAGTCTGGCCTTCAGGATCGGGCTAAAACTGGCTCTCTGACATCCTCTGAGGGGGTCCTGGATTGTGAGATGGCACAGGCCAGGCAGAGGGAACCCATCAGTGCACTATCAGGGCCAAGGACAGAGGCAGGAGGTTGGCCTGCCAGGGCGGGACTGTGGGAGAGCACCATGGCATGTCCAGCCCATCTTGCTCAGTCCCAATTGGACAGACCCCAGCAGCACACTAACCTACAGGCCAGAGCATCTTCCCCCTGATGATCAGTGCATGTCATAGCAAGTGATTGAGTGGTCTTAGCATATCATTAGCATATTATACTTTAATTGGTTGAACAGACAACCAGACTTAGCATATTAGGCTTTTATTATGTAGGATTATTGATTATATTCTCTATGCTGTACTTTACATCTCCATGATTTGTAACTACCAACTTATAGTTCTTAATTCCTTCATCTTTTTCACTAAGACCTCCAAACCCATCTGGCAACCATCAGTCTGTTTATATATCCACTAGAGCCCTGGTGCATGAAAATTCATGCACTGGAGGGGTGGTTCCTCAGCCTGGTCTGTCCACTCTCACAGTCTAGGAGCCCTCAGGAGTGGGAGGTGACCTGGCGATCAAGAGGAGGCAACACCCCATCACACCTTTGCTGCTACCATTGCCAGCAGCACAAGTCTTGGCTGGCCCTGGTTACCTGAGCCTTGGGCTGGCCCTGGACAGCTGGGCAACTGACATCTGAAGCTTGCCTAGGCTTCAGGCTGGCGCTGAGTAGCTGGGGGGCTAACGGGACTGGGGGACTCCAGAGGTAGGCACATGGCAAGACCAGGCCTACCCAGCCAAGCCCAGCCTTGCCAAGCACCTGCCACCCCGGCAGAGCTGAGTAAATTAGGTGCCACAATCTTGTGGCTATAGGCACTGCCATCTTTGAGGGTAGGGCAGTCAATTAGCATATTCTCTCCTTATTGGCTGTGGGTACCAACATCTTTGAGGTAGGGCAGCCAATTATAATAGTATATTCTCTTCTTATTGGCTGTAGGTGCCACCATCTTTGAGGGCAAGGCAGTCAATTAGCATATTCCCTCTTTATTAGATAGGATGAGTCTGTTTCTATTTCTTTTTCATTTATTTTGCTCTTTAGATTCCACATTTAAGTGAGATCATATGGTATTTGTCTTTCTCTGACTTATTTCGCTTAGCATTATACCCTTTATATCATCCATGGTATCAGAGAAAAGGGAACCTTCATGCACTGTTGGTAGGGATGCAGATTGGCACAGTCACTATGGAAAACAGTATGGAGGTTCCTCAAAAATTAAAAATGGAACTGCCTTATGACCCAGTGATTCTGGGTATCTATATCTGAAGAAACTGAAAACACTAATTCAAAATTATATATACAGTGTTCAATCCAGTGTTATATACAACCACCACACTTTTTGACACAGTATTTTCATTATCATTCAATGAAAAGTATTTTATAAATCCCAATGTTTTTCTTTTTGTTTAAAGATGAGTTACCTGTACATGTATCTCTTTATTTCAGAGCATACAATATAATGATATACTAGATATCTTTTTTTATTGATTTCCAACATAATTGCATTATAGTAAAACATTATACTCTGTATGATTTTAATGATGTCAAATGTGTTGAGAGTTGCTTTATGGCCCAACATATTATCAATTCTTGTAAGTGTCCCACATGTTCTTGAAAAGAATGTATATTCTACCATTGAGAGAAATAGTGTTGTAAATATGTTTATTAGGTCAGGGTTACTAATGGTGTACAAGTCTCCAATCAGTGCCCTAAGCCTGGGAGACTGTTGAAAACTCCACTCTCAGCTACCAACCAGTAGATAAATGTTCCCCCATCTAGGGAGGCATGGGTGAAGGGACAAACTTAAACAACAGGCTCACTACCCAGAACCCATTCTCCATCTAGCCCCATAATTCTTTACACTCTTGTTAGCACCCTTGATACTCTCCAGTAGGGGTGTGTGTGTGTGTGTGTGTGTCTCCAGATTTCTTAGCTAAACTTAGTGGATCATTTTATTTGAAATACTGGGCTTCCCTAACCAAGAACACATCTGTTTGTTCTATCTGCTCTCCTGGAATGTGTGATCTGTAAGAACAGTAACTCTGACACTGTTGTATCTTCAGTGAAAAGAAATAAATGCACTGAGTAGGTGCACAACAAATATTTGGTGAATGAATGATTATATGCTTCCACTTTAACATAATAAGTGATTCTTCTTGGCTCAGCAACTTTCCAAACACTCATTTCTAGAAATAGAGCCTTTCAAAAGCTAAAGTTTTTTAGCTCCACATTTAGAATAATTGGATAGTTACCCTTTCTAATCATATCTATAAAAGTCCCAGGAGTATATAATTCACTGACCATTATAAAATGCTTCTTCTTCAAATTTAAGGTTAGAAAGTGCCAAGTTATATATTTAATTAAAATAGCTTTAATTCCATGTGGATTTAAGATTAATGTGACTGCACAAAAAATAGACGCATTAGGGACTCTCCAGGTGAGAATAACATTAATTATTGTGTTTGGAGTTGACAAGCCTTTCATCTGATAAATTCTAGGATTGTGAAGACATTTGAAATATATGTTTCTTCCCAGTTATTTCCCTGCTGAGTTTTAAAAGATTTTTTTCAAGCAAGATAATTTTTACCTTTACTTAAAACAGTTGAGGAATTACTATACCCTTCAACATATGAAAAGACAAATGAGATAATATAAACTTATCCAAGGTCACATAAATTAACCAATAATTTTTGAATACATGTCCCTGTTTTTTGACTGGTCTCTGGACCACTATATATATAGTAGAGTTTTAAATTATTGGGGACAGGGGCCTATATAAAAACACTAATCAAATTAAATAAGCTTCTAACTTTGACAAATAAGTAAAATATAGATTAGTAGGGAAGTAGCTATCAACCGCCTGGAAAATCTCCTAGAAATGAATCTTCTCAAGAATGTTCACACTTGTTCAAACTTTGTTCTATTGCTTTTTTTCTATCCTTTCCTAGACATTAAAACGAAAGGCTAAAGGGCGAAAGTGGCATCCACCCTCGCAGCCATGGACAACCCCTCTGCTAACGGACCTACTGCCCTGGAAGCCCTTCATCTCTGCCAGTGATTAGTGGCTTCTGGAATACCTAAAATTGAACGTCTATAGTTGAGTACTCAAAGGTGACAAGTCATCTTCCATGTCCAGTGAATGACAAACTTCTCTGCTTTAATTAGATTACAAAAGGGTAAATGTCCAGCTATATTAGATGAAGAGATTAAAGAGGTCAAGTAGCCAGCCAAAAAGTGTAGCCTTCAAGAAATCCAGATGCCCAAAGCTAGAGGTCATGCAAGCTACTCAGCTCAGCTAACTTAAAAAAGGTTGCATACTTTAATCATTGTGAACCTCCTGAACCTAACCTGATCCTGTCACATAGAAGGACTATCACAATCTCAAGTGATAGAAAGCCTGGCTCATTTAATCCAAATCATTAAAAGTATGTTGGTGACCCAGTAATAATTATGGGCTTTGCTTTATCATTATGAATTCAAAAATTTTATGTATTTGATACTTTTCAATCTATTGCCGTCATTAATGCTTTTATTCTATTTAAAAATGCTACCAAATAGTCTGTAATTTTATCTATCATACATTGTTTAATATTTTTATTAGAATATTACAGCACACAGAAAAGTACACCAAAGAATACAGTTTGTTTAATTACTACATCCAAAATAAACATAACCATGCCACTACAACTAGATCAAGATATAGAGCATCACCACCAACCCCAGAAATTCCCCTCCAGTTACTAAGTCCCTTTTACTTTGAATCCTATCACCATGTTAGTTTTGCCTGCTTTTTAATGTATTCATTATATATATATATAGTAGGCTCTGTCAACTGGTTTGGGGACAGGTATACCAGTTGACAGAGCCTACATCATATATATATATATATATATATATATATATATATATATATATATATATATATATAGTGTGTGTGTATGTGTATATGTGTGTGAATATATACACACACACAAACACACACACACACACACACACACACACTAGAGGCTGGATGCATGAAGATTCCTATAAGAATGGGCCTTCCTTTCCCTTGGTGCCAGAGGCTCAGAGTGGCTGGGGTGGTGTGGATCACCTGTGTTGTTGCCATGGCAATGATGCAAGCATCCACCTCAGGCCATTTGGTGCCTATGTATGCAAATAAATCTGCCATCTTTGTTGGGTTAATTTGCATACTCGCTCCTGATTGGCTGGCAGGCATTGCAAAGGTACGGTCAATTAGCACATTACTCTTTTATTAGATAGATATTTGTATCTGGCTTCATTAGTTCAGTATTATGTTTGTGAGCTCTGTCCATATTGTTAAATGTAGCAGCAATCTGTTCACTTTTATTGCTATATAATATTCAATTGTCTGAATATTCAACAACTTATTTAATCATTCTAATTAGTGGATATTTTGGTTGTTTTCAGATTTTAGTTCTCATGAAATTTTTTAAGCTTCTATAAGTAGATTTTTAGGTGTGTTTTGGTAAACAGAATACAATTATATTGGGTATGTAACTGGTATACTGCAAGAATTTTTAAAACATGGAATACTTGACTATTCATTCAAGGGCACTAACCTCTTTTCCCTTAAATTCTCAAATAAAAAAATGACAACAGCCAATACAATAAAAGCTATCTGGTGTGAAATTTGTCTTGAACCATAAATATATAGGTCATATAACAAAGTTGCATCTTATTGGTCATGTTGCATAATAATATTGTGTCTGATTGGTTAATTCTTGGTACCAGAAATCCTTATATACAAGTATTGGCACCTGATATTTTTTATTTTAAAAAAATATATTTTAATTGTTTTTAGAGAGAAAGAAAGAGGGAGACAAAGAAAGAAATATTGAGAGATAATCACTGATCAGCCGCCTACCAAGTCCACAGCCCACGTACATGCCCCAACAGGGAATCAAACTGTGACCTTCTGGTTCATAGGTCAATGGTCAACCACTGAGCCATGCTGGCCAGGCTAGCACCGATTTTTTAAAGTCAATTGGGAGCAAAAAGGTAGGTTACTGGTATTCTTATTATTTTTGTAAATCAATAAAAATTATACCTATATTTTTTGTCAGATTGGCAAAAAAATACATAATACTTCTCTTGGCATGCTGCAGAATTTTAGTAATTAGCTTATGTGTGCCATGAAATGAAAAAGATTGAAAATCACTTAGACAATTTGAACATTTTGAACCCTGATAAAACTGACAGAGAGGACTACTGTTGTCACGCTGTTGTCTAGGTGACAGATTTGTTAGTGTTGCTGCCTCCGTTGCACACAACAAAATGGTTTATGCACAGGCCCTCCTTTGAAATACACTAGATTCTAATAAATGTTGGGGACAGGTATACCAGTTGAGAGAGCCTACATCTTATGCCTATGCTCTAGCTGCAAGGTAGACTGAGAAAGAAAATTTCTAACATTGTTTCCAACATTTCTGCACACAGGGAGGGGATTTAAATCTCAGTCAGTCAAAAGGAATACCAAAAAATCCACTTCATTAGGCATTCAGTACATGTTTGTTGATCTGAATTAAATGACCCGCTCCTCTCACATCATGATAAAATATGAGGACGTTTGAGCCAAAGTTTAGCAGCTGGTGCCACAAGAACACCTGGGAATTTGACCCTGAATTTACTCCTTGCAACACTGCTTTTTGGAATCTAGTGAGTTAAGGTAAATCTGTGATTTAACTGTGCGCCATTCTCTAACAGACCTTGTTAAGAAAATTTATTATGACCTTTTCAGACAGATGGTTGAACTTCCTTTTACAAACATTTTTGGAATTCCATAACAGTTGGGACTATTTATTTTGCAAGTTATCAAAAGTCAAACAAGCTTAATAAAGTTCATCTGTCACTAGAAGTAGTCCAGTCCTTAATTTGGGCAGAGAATGATCGTCAGAAAAATGCTGCCCAGAACCCAATTTATCTTTATTTCTCTACAATAGGGGTGTCGAACTCAATCAGAGAAGGGGCCAAAATCTAAAATCCAGCCTAAGTCGCGGGCCGAATGGTTTACTGAACAGTCATAAACTGTCATTGTGATGGAAACGCAGCGGAGTGCAGTGATGACAGCGCGGTGCGGGCCACATTGCAAGGCCTGGCGGGACGGATTTGGCCCGCGGGCCTTGTGTTTGACACATGTGCTCTACAATGTCTTCTACATATACAGGGTCAGTTTAACCTACAGGCATTACCCTGAGCCAATGACTCTTCCCACTAACACACGCGCACACGCGCACACATGCACACACTCACACACCAGATTCCATCTGTAGTGTTAACCAAATAGATGCCATACTTAGGAAGCCAAGAGACTCACGTGCATCTTCCAGTAACTGTTGTCAAAGAAAGTGAAAGCTTATTTTTTTCCCAGAAATCTTAGCAAATATCATATCTTAATGCATTTGGTTGGTTTATGTATCCATTTCTGAACCAGGTACTATGAGTAAAATAAAATAGGATTCCAACTTTGATTTAAGATTATCAGAACTCAACCTTAAAGCTAACATGGGTAAATCCCACCCCTTCATCCCCATGACCGAGAATGAGAGAACGTGGTTCCACCAAAGGAAACATCATTGAGAGGCAGGATGCTGTTGGTGGAAAACAAGGAAATAGGTCCAAGAAGGCACACAACAAAAGCCCATTATGGTTGGTTTGAATTTCCTGGTAATTGCAGCCACCCCCCTTTTTTTGACGGTTAAGAACTAGACAGTCTGCTAAAGGTATTACTAACATACCATTTTAAAAGGATTCAGTGATTTTTCAGTGATGGAATTCATTCATAGCTCCTAATTTATTATCCTTCTCAAATTTTCATATGCTTCCTGTTACATGTCAGACCCAAAACTCAGACACTAATGCTTCTATTTGACTGTGGATTGATGATATTAAAAATTGTGGGTAGAGAATCATTAAGAGTGCCATAGATAGATTCACAGACTTGCCCTGTTCCCTGAGGCACCATGCCCTTTGACTATTCTTTAGGTCAGAATTCCTCAAGATGTTCCCAGGGCTAAGCATGAACTCTGAAATTATTGTGAAAATCATATTTCTAGTTCAAATATCCTGAGTGGACAGCACTGAAAATCATGACCATTTGGATAACTTCTGTTTCTAAAAATGTTTTGAACTTATGGATATTCATGTCCCAAGAGGCAACACCAGCTTCTACAGTGCACCGGTTTCTTTCTTTCTCCAGGAAATTCCATGAGTCATCAAAATCAATCCCGCCTGTTACAGGAGCTTAGAAAGTCTATACTCCTGTGGCACTCGGTGCAGAAACAGGCAGCTTGACATTTGGCTTCCTCTGTCCCTGTGTTCTAAAAGAAATGGAACCATCTGCCAACTTCTCTTTCAATACCCCAAAGGCAAGGTACATACTGAGGTCGCACACCCAATCCCAGGTGGGAGACACATTTCCGCCTTTGCAGATGCCCTCTTGGGAAGTGCAGGGCTTGAAGCTGCTGGCTGTTGGCACTGCCCATCTTACTCAGCAAACCAGAGATGAGAGGGTGGTAGGGAAGCATTTTTCCATTCCTTTTTCACACCTGTCATTTGCCATGACCTCAGGGATGGAACACCAGCTTTTGTCAAAGCAGCAGAGACAAGCTCCTGGAAAGTTTGTGTTCCAGTTGCTCTCTGCTCTGGGGTGGCAGCAAATCTGGCAGAATTGCTCTGGCAAGTGTGGAGGGAAGAAAACCAGAGGCTGCTCTGCCATCGTAGCCATATTAATTCTGATGATGCTGAATAATTTCGAGAATTAAAACTTTGAAGTCAAGCTGCACCTGTCTAATCGTATTGCCTCCTGAGAAGTAAATGTCTTTTGAACAGTTGCAAAATAGACCAAACATTTCGTTTAGAAGCCCTCCCTTTTATGTGTCTTGTTGTTAACCAAGTTGCAGAGACTCTTTTAGTTTTACATTATTATTCATCTTTAGAACATTAAAGAAAACACTTGTACCACTCCCGAGGCTCCCATCTTGTTGCCTGTGTGAGTAAAAAGAATTGTTTTTACGTTACACCATTGAATTGGTAAGCAATATTTCATCACACATTTCTCCTATTATTGAATATTTAAGTTGTTCCAAATTATATTGTAAATAATGCTGCAATTAACATTTTGGGGAAGGAAAAGGTATGGGAGAAAACACAACTTTTTTTTTCTCATTATAAAATCAACACATGCTCACTGCATGCATTTTGTAAAAGCTAATAGTAAATCAAAAAAATTTCACTTAAGTAATGTCCTTCCAGATTTTTTCTTTATGCATTGAAGAGTTTGTTTAATGTGATTCTATCCTTTCCCACAGGAATAAGTCATGTGCATTTTTTATATAATTAAATTTCCATTAAGTCTGATAGGTTTGAGCCTTACACACAGTCACCTGAGTCTCAGTCCAATTTCAAAAATTTACTAGATATGTGGCTTAAGGCATTAGGTTGGTATAAGGATTAAATTATGAAATGTATATAAGTGCATTAAGTGTACATAGTAAATTTTCAATAAATACAGTCATTAATATTAGTATTATACATCATTTTAATGTCTCCACATAATTTTATTGGGTAGAGCACATTATTAACTCATCCCAATTATTGAAAATTTAAGTTATTCCCACTGTTTCATTAATGTAAAGGAAAAGGAAGAACATAAACATCCTCATATGACCATCAGTGCATGTATCCCTATATGTCCTTAGCCTAGTTATATAGAAATGCAATCACTATGTCAAAGGATATACCTGTTTTGAGATTTTTAATGCATATACCAAAAAGAAAAAAAATCCAGGAAATTTACACCAACTTATACACCCATACACAGCTCACTGTCCTTCCACTTTATTTGCTAAAACAACTAAGAAAAAAATAAAAATTTATGAGCCAAGTTTTTACAAAAGCCACTGCATTAACTATGGATGAAACTGTTATGTTATCATTTATAAGTGCGACAAATGATGTGCTTCTTTTATTCAAATCTGTGTATATTATTACTGCTACTAAATTGAATTTGGGGGGAAAAATGTGTTAGAGGAAGATTTTCAAGTCAAATCACAGCATCCAAAGTGTCAAAGTAGAAATTTTAAAAAGTAATGAAGCATATTCTAATCACATTTCTTTAAAAGTTCATTACTAACATTTCTGTAAGGATGAATGTTTGAGCACATAATAAACCAAAACTCAAGAAATAACAAATATTTCTAATATTGTTGTTGATATTAGTAGCAAAGTACCTCACATTTTCAGAGTAACATATAATTTAGTAATTTAAGACACTGAGTTGCTTCTAAAATATTCACATATCACAGGAGAATTTAACATTTTTTCCTTAAATGTAAACACCAGCAGCCTAAAAATGTATAAAATTAACAGCCTAACAAAGTCACAAATTCTCATTACACAGAAGCTATACTATACCATTTCATAAAATAAAAAAGTTGCATTCAACTCCTTACATTTCTAACATCATATAATGTGTTTCTATCATATAAAAAGCTTATGCTGTAAAGAAATGTTTTAGTATTTTTTATTAGAGACTAGAGGCCCAATGCACGAAATTCGTGCAAGGAGCTCGGCCCTCACAGCAGTCCTGGCTGCCGCCTCAGCCCTTGCAGCCCTAGCTGCCTCGTGGCCCCGCCCCTCACCTACTGGTCATTCCAAAAGGTTGTTCTGCCATCCGGTCTAATTAGCATATTAGCTCTTCATTATTATATACGATTCTTTCAAATAAACTGTAATAAAGAGCATATTAGCTCTTTATTATATAGGATTCTTTCATATAAACTGTAGTCTACTGAAATTATTTTTAAATTTGGGCTTAAAACTTATCAGAAAGTTTCTGAAAGATAAAAGCCCTTCTAAACTCCAGATCCTTGTCAGAGGTTACAAACTGGAAGACAAGAATATCTTCTGAACTCCTGAGGAGAAAAATCTTTCTCCCAATCACTGATGGCTAATAATATAAAGAAGTTAGCATTTGCCTTAACAAAGTATGCAATAATTTAAAATAAATTAGTGAAGAAAACTTTTATAAATAGTTTAAGCCTTGATAGCTAGTTGGGTGACTTCCCCCCTACACACACTAATATGGTAATGACAGCGCCCTGCAACCCACCTTTCTCCATGAGGGCAGCCACCTTGCATATGTGCATACATCTGTTGCAAAGTGAATGAGAGAGAGCGTGTGGCTAAATCAGTAAAGAGCCAGCATCACTTGAGAAAAATGACTCTATTCATGCCTGTCCTGTAAAACTGGGCTAGTAGCATCATCACCCCATAAAACAAATCAAATATTGTTACCTCTTAACCTTGTAAGATACTTGGCCAAAGTAAGATTTCATACTGTCTATGGAACTCTAGAGCTTCATTTGTTATTAAATAAAGTATGGGTCATTGCCATTGTCATCTTCATTTTATTAAATACACAAATTCTCAGGTTGCTTTTGCATCATGCTGTGACTCTGCTTAGCATATAAAATGATAAATTAAACATCTCTACTCTCTACTGTATTCATTGAATAAGTTTCTCAATCTCTCTGGACCTTAGTTTTCTCGTGTGTAAAATAAGAATACTTCTTGTAGTGTTGCTTTAGAGTTTTCTAAAGACCTAGTTCAAATTTATAGCCCACTACCTGGCACATATTACATTGCTCAGTAAATCATAGCTATTATCATTAATTAATTTCAGTACTTTGAAATGATATTGATCATTAAATTCTTAATAATAAATCCTTGAGATTTTTCCCTAACAGTGATTAGGTGCACCAAGCAATTGGTAAGTGAATAAAATAGTGCCATTGTTAAATAACACTTCATGCAGTTCAGATGGGGGAAAATATTTTAAGCTAACTCAATTCTAGACATGCATGCACAGCAAGTAGTAACAACATCTAAGAAACATGCTGTTTCTGGGCTGCCCAAGTGGCAGCTCCACAGTAGTCAATTTCACATCAACAGAAGATAACAGACCGAATCAGAGATGGGTTCAAGACCATTTGCGCTCAGTGGACCTCTACTCCATACTGTGGGTCATGCTGTTTGAAAGCTGACCTTGATGGCAACAGCAGAGTTTCACCAGCACTTGCAGTCTACTCTGCTCTTTGTATTAAACAGTTACTAAACTTAAAGTTTGTGCACTCAACAAAATGAAATGCAAAGTTTTAAAAAATCAGAATGAAATAATGTATGCAAGAGTTGATGGCAAATATTCACCAGCTGCTTATTGAATATCAGTTAAAATGGCATCAGACTACTTAAATTAAAAGCCTCTAACAATGAAAAGTATTAGACACTGAGGTAAAATGTCTACTCCACTGGCTGCTCACAAAAGCTAAATATTCATAAGAGCAGCTTTGTTTAATTCAATTTTTTTAGTCTCTTTTTCCCCCCTACTTTTTTATATCTCTCATCTGACCTATTCTACACACTAGGTCCATAACAAGCTTACCAAAACATTAGTTAACATAAGTAGTAAAATTCATCAATGATTTTTTATAGTTCATCATGTCACCAGGAAGGGACTGCGACCAAGGCAGATCTGCCCCTGAATGGTCTAGAACATGTTGGTTCTTGACTTCCTGCAGGAGAGATTTAACAACAAGAGTCTTGGTGATTTTGAGAGTATGTTTATTAAATCTGGGGACAATGAAACAAAGGAAAGGCTTAAGATAGAAGAGGCAAGATCACAGTAACAGAAGTAAGCCGCACTGGGCTGCATGGGCTCAGGAAAGGAAGTTACAAAGGCACAAGGACAGTCCTTGAGACAGGTTCACAGGGTTTATATGGGAGGAGCTGCTGCTGCCCACTGCTTTCCTGGTTGCAAGTTTTGTAGGGACCTTTGGAGCTTAGGAGAAAGAAAGTAACAGTGCACATCTGGGAAAAGGGGGTGGGGCACAAGGATGTGTGAGAAAGAGAAAAACTGAGTATTTTATCAAAATGACCATCTGGAATATTCTCTAGTCAGGTCAGTTTCACTGCTTTACTTTTATCTTGGGTTTTCTGGCTCTAATTGGATTTTTGTTATTTATTCCCCTGACTTCATCCATTCTGGAGTTTGGCTGGCACTAATGGCACTGAGTCTCTGTTATCTCTCTTGCTGACCAGGGTGATTTAAGCTACTCACTCTCTGGTTGGGGAGGAGCGGTATAAACCATCTGCTCTTAAGTGTCCTTGGTTAGGAAAGATAAGATCTTATTATTTATTAACAAGCTGTTATTTGCTCAGCCTTGTTTAACTATCTTGTCTCAGTTTCCCTCATTCCATTTGCCAAGACATTTTTCTAGCTTCTTCTTATTCTGTCTCAAAAGGATGAACTATCCAATTCTCAGTCTGAGCCCTGTCTTTGCAATTTCATGTCCTACCCACCTCTGCATGTACTCACTCTATATTTAAACTTGACTGCTTATTGTACATCAAGTGTCTACCATCTCCTTTGCCTTGCCTAATGTTTCTTGTGCTCTTCCATATTGTCTAAATACCCTAAGACTCAATCTAAGCCTCTTTTTCATCAAGGGCTGCAAAATCAAACCTCAGAGCCTGTTGTTAACATGAATGAGTAGATTCAAAAATAAAAGCATTGCAGGAATTTGGGACCAGTGTTGCCCTTTCATAGTTCAAGAGAAGTCAGAAACCTGGATTTTCATGTGAAATCTCTTTAGGCTAAAATGGTTAAAATGCTTTATATATAATAAGATGATACTCTGAAAATTTAATGTGTTTGTATTCTGGGTAATTTCTAATGGAAAAGCATCACTCTATTTATGTGTGTACTACCATTCATGCAGTCCCTCCCATCCTGGTGCTGATGCCTCGGAAAAGGTACTCCTGTCATACCATCCACATCTCTCCCATTGTACCAGTACCAACTGATAAAGGGAGGAAGCAAACCTTAATTTGATTGAAATTAAACACCCAGTAATCAGAAAAACACAATCTCAACATATAAATTGCAACTGTTGTGTGACCTTCCCCAACAATCCTACTGCTCCATGCGTCCTCTTTCCTCCCAAATACCGAGTGCTTGTTGTACTTACCTTAAGTATTTCCTGTTTTTGTCTTTGGGGGCTTCTCCCTCAACAAGACTGTTTCTTATGTTTCCGGAGGGACTACATGGATGGCCCACCAACCAGAACTCTCCATAGTATGTTCTTTATGTTTTGCTGAGGCTACTCTGCTGCAAAGGTGGAACTGGAGGCTCATTTTGAACCAGGAACTATAAGTTTCCTCACATTCCCAAAGGAATCTAAATTACGCAATGCTGGTGAAGTTATATTGCAAGTCCCTAGAGTCATGGTCCAGGGCTTACATGTTTGTCTCTCCCTTACTACCTGCCAGTGTAGATAAAAAGCACATCCTTGGAAATCAAGTCCCTGCTACATCAAATATGGAGACATCAGTGAGTTTAGCCTAAATCAAGAAACTTGCCCAGTTAGTGTGGCTCCATGGTTGAGCATCGATCTATGAACCAGGAGATCATGGTTTGATTTCTGGTCAGGCCACGTCCTGGGTTGCAAGCTTGATCCCCAGCAGGGGGCATGCAAAAGGCAGCATATCAATGATTTCCTCTCATCATTGATGCTTGTCTCTCTCTCTCCCTCTCCTTTCCTCTCTGAAGTCAGTAAAAAAAAATTTTTAAATAAACTTTGCAGCCTAGGAATTTACTGATAAATTCCATGGGAATAAAGTTCTATTAGGAAAGGTTTCATATTTGTAATAAAAAAAAAAAAAAAAAAAACCTAAGATATCAAAGTAGAAAAAAAGGTTTGTCTTTACAAAGGAGGGAGGAAGCAAACCTTAATTTGATTGAAATTAAACATCCACTAATGTTAACTTCTGCCCTGTTTTCTGTCAAGAATTAATTGTAAAAAAAAAAAAAAAAATCATAAGAATGACACCAAAAATCTCACTCAACTCCCTCCCCACCACCAAAAAAATATGAAACTACCTTCCTAGCTGTCTCCCTAGAGCTTAGGAATTTCATTTTAAAGAAACAGCTATCTTCTCTGGAGTGATGAGATGTGGACTGTGCTGCTACCCCTTCCTTTATTTTTTGTTTTTATCATCTAATTACATAAGAAAGAATGGGACAACAGAATTGGGGTCATGCTGAGAAGTCCCACTGCAAAAGGAGACTTTTATCCTCTAAGATTTGCAAGATTGTTTCATGGTATTGGCACAGGACCGTCCTGGTGTTCATTGGCCCCAGGAGGTTATGATAAATGACTTCACATAAACTGCTACTTCTATTTAAAGAAATGCGTGAGTTTTTGTAATCTTTGGGAAGAGGAACTGGCCCCTGGGATGTGTCATTCAAATAGCCTGAGGTATCTAGAATTCATAACAGCTGGAACCCAAAGGACCCTTTGAGGAAAAGCCCCCGTTGCTGCCATTTACACATTCTATTTCAAGCCTGGAGTTCCCTGTGGTTTGCTAAAAAGGAACCCAGCACCACCCAGCACCACTCAGAAACAATGTCCTGCTTATGTCAGTTATTGTCAAGAACCAGCTACAGCTGAGTTGCCAATTTTTTCTGCATTCTCCTAATGTTTTTCTACCCTATTTTTAGCCTGTCCAATAAATACAAGACTTCTGTAGAATAAACATGTATCTTTTAATCCTGGGGCAATCATAATTGCTACTTTAAAGCCTCAGTGTCACACTCCTTGTTGAGATGGAGGTAACGGTTTAATCAAGTTATTTATGTCTGTATTTCAATATTCTTTGCCTTAATCATTAATCATCCAAATTTGAAAATAAGAGAAAAGGCAATCTCCAAACCATCCTGCATCATTACTTAAGTCTAGCCGAGGCTATTTTTAACTTTCAATAACGAGTGTTCCCAGAGAAAACTGTGCGTTACGTATTTATGAGGTGATGACAATGCATATGCTAACTGCTTCCCACGTTTTATTGAATTTATCCTTCACAACAACCTTCTGTGTCAGATGCTAGTATTATTTTAATTTTAAAGGAGGAGAGAACTGAGGGTTGAGGAGGTTAATTACTCTGGCCAATGTCACATAGCCAGAAGGATGAAGCAGGGATTTGGACCCTGCATTGGGCCCAGAGTCTCAGTGTGTACTAGTATCACCACAGGGAACTGCCTTACAATGTGCTACCACGAGGGCACCAGTGTTCCTGTGCAATGGTTAACATAGTATACCCTGATCCTGGACTCAAAAGCCCAAAACTGCTAAATCAGAATGGAATTTGATTCTCCATTAAGTTACATTGTCAAATCTGAGTTCCATTCCCCAGAGCATACATTCCAAAGGTCTAAATTCAAAGAAGAAAAAGTGTGTAAGCCAATTCCCAGCTTTTACACATGTCATTTAATCTCCAAAGTGACATTTCAAGTGAATATTGTTATCTAAAGTTTTACAAAAGAAAGAAAAAAGAGATTCAGTTAAGTTATATAACTTCCCCCAAGGATGCATAGATAATGGAGTTGAGCTGGAATCCAAATCTCTCCAGCTCCAAATCTCTCACATTCCACTAGATGGACCCAGGTTGGTCTTGGGCCAATTAGAAGCAGCAGAAATCATGATGATAGGACTGGTCCTTGTTCTGAGATTTATTCCCAACTCTCAGTCCTACAATAGCCCAAGTGGCAGAGAATGTTGGTGGATATAAATTCTGAAGATCAACTGAAAAGAGTTGATGTCTAGTGATGGCCATAGAAAACATTCGAAGCTGGCAATGAAAGAGGTTAAAAATGAAAAACTCTTCTTGCATCTCCAGAAGAAATGGCATGTTTTAAATAACTTTCTTACCTAACTTCGTATTCAAAATGGATAATGCTAGAACCAGCCTTCAACTTTTATGGATTAAGATTTTTTTTTTTTTATTTTTTTTAGCAAATGATATGAAAGTTGTCTAACATTCCAGTTGTTAATGGGAAGCTTCACATGTTATCCCTACCACTTTCTACATCTCATCATTTATGCAAATCAAAAACCTAGAGAGCATCCTTGATATTTCCTTATTCTTTGTCCCTATAGTTAAGTCCTAGCCTACATGAAACCCTGCACTGAGAAACTTCACATTAGAAAGAGAAAATACCTACTTAAAAGAAGTTCCAAAAATTGATCACATATTATGCACTAAAAAATAAAATAAAAAACACTAAAAATGTCTAAATATTGTATTATAATCAAAACAAACTCTATTCTCTGGTTACACTAACTTAACTCTGAAAATGAAAGAGAAAAGAAAAAAACTACCAAGAAAAGCTAAAACTCTAACTTCTGAACTCTTCAGTTTAAGAAAAATTACAAAAAGAACTTAAAAAATAATAAAAAAAAAATACATTTTGAGCAAAATGTGTAATGCTAAGTATCAAATAAGAGTGAAAATAAGTGAATTAAGCATTTTATCTCAAGAAGCTAGGAAAAAAACAAAATTGGAAAGTAGAACAAAGAAATCAATATTTGAAAATCAGAAATTTATGAATTATAAATCAGAAAATGAGTAGAACTAACAAGTCCAATAGTTGGTTTTTTTTTAATAAAATAAAGCACTAATATAATTAATTGAAAAAAGAGACAGGACATAGAAATCACAAAATACAAGAATAAAAAACATAATGGGGGAAAAAATACAGACAGGAAAATAAACACTTATTAAAAAAAACTTTGCCTAGCATAATGTATGCTGTTCTAGCAGAACTTAAAAGTCACTAATGAAATATTAACATGTTCTATTCATTCAAATGTACAATTATAATGGCAATTTAAAAATTCATTCTTCTTAGATACAATTCCTAATGAATCTAATAATTGAAGTCATGAGAGACCAACATAGAGCTGCTTATTAATAATTACACATTTCAGAAGAAATAAGCAATTCTCTCATAAATCTGTGCCTGGGTAAAAGTCAGAAACTCATACAATGTTCATAAAGTATCTTACATTCTGCATTACGTTCAAACTAGATAATGTCAAGCACGGTGAAGAATCTCAGGTCTTCCCAGCTTGTATACTCAAACGTTAGCCTGTTACAGTTTTATTGGTGGTGGCAGAAGACATGCAATGCCCTGGTCACAGACAAAGGGCTTCATTACTCATGCACATCAGGTAGCACAAGCTGCATGTCTGCACTGTTTTTTGTTTGTTGTTTTTTCAGCCTTTATTCCCAGCACAGTGATGTGGAGGAGTCTAAGTGGGTGCTGCTCACAGAAGGGGCTGTGTCACCATGAGAAACTATGAATTGGGCAAACCTGCCTAACCTTTGTCTCAAAGGAAAACATTATCTTTACTGTCCTGGACCCGCCCCCAAAAAAATCTGCCTCCTGTCCCAGAGAGACACTATCTCTATCTTCCAAGGCTGTTCACTATATAAGCATCTTTGAAAAGTTAGCACAGAACCAAAGCTGCTCACAAGACATGTAGAAAGATGAGACCCATAGCAAATTACCTGCAACAGGTAGCACATGTACTACACAAAATATTAATTACAACAGACTAAGTTCAAACTCAGAAATATTGTACATATAATTCTTACAACTGGGCAATACTCTGCACCTAGAACATCAACATTCATAAATATCACTTAAAGTTTTCATAGGCCTATCAGTTAACTCTTGCTGAGTAAAAATTCAGCCCAAAGTTAGTGGCTAACCTCAATGGTTTATTAGCTATACTAGTGGCCCGGTGCATGAAAATAATGCACAGGTGCAGGGGGTGGGTGTTCCTCAGCTTGACCTCCACCCTCTCCAATCTGGGACCCCTTGAAGGATGTCCTTCTGCAGGTTTACAGGGACCGGGCCTAAACAGGCAGTCAGACATCCCTCTCACAATCTAGGACTGCTGGCTCCAGCCACCCACCTGCCTACCTGCCTGCCTGCCTCCCTGCCTGCTTGATTGCCCCTAACCACTCTGCCTGCTGGGCCTGCTCACCCCAACTGCCCCCTACCACTGGCCTGCTCAGCCCCCCCTTTCCCTCCCCACTGGCCTGCTCACCCCCAACTGATACCCCCTGCCATCCCATCCTGGCCTGGTCATCCCCCCAGTGACCCAAGACCCCAGTCCCTCCTTTTATTTTTCTTTCTTTTTTTTCAGCACCTCCTTTAGTGGAGACCAGGGCCAGCTGGATGCAAGTATCTAGGATTTATTTATCTTCTATAATTGAAACTTTGTAGCCTTGAGCGGAGGCCAGGGCCTGCCAGGTAGGGCAGTAGACTTGGTTTCTTCCATTGCCAGGGCAACCCAAGTCTCCTGCTTGTTCCAGCTCTGTGGCCAGCAGCCATATTGGTTGTGTTAATTTTCATACTCACTCCTGATTGGCTGGTGGGTGTGGCTTATGTGTATAAGACCCTAGATTAGCTAGATGATTCTTCAGCAGGTTTTACCTGGTTCACTCACAGAGCTGCATTCCACTGGAGGTCTGATTCTGCTGGAAGGTCCAAGATAGTGTTACTCATGTGTCTAGCAGTTGGGTAGAAGTCCTCAATTTTCCTTGACCCAGCCACTTACCCATTCAAAGACAAGATAGGCTTCCAGAAGTAAAATTCCATGGTCAGCTACTGAGAGGGCTCAAGGCCACACACAATTTCACTTTGGCCACATTCTGAAGTCAGCCCAAATTGAAGTGATGAGAAAATCATTTTGTCCTAATGATAAAGGGGCTGCAAATAATTTGTGACCATATTTTTAATCTACTACAATATGACTCCTGGTGCTTGGGATTTATTGACTGGACTAATCAAACAAAAACAATGCCCAGACGAACACTGAGAGAATATAATTCAACCAGGCTCTGATGAACCAAGAAGGTTCACAGTAAAAACTACAACAGATAACATTAACTCCACAGAATATTAATCATTTTTAAAAAATCACAGTAGTGTGAAGTTTCGGCCATTCTGGTTAAACAAAATTAAACCATGTCTTCTCCTATAAAGATTCTCAATCTTAATTAATCAAAGAACCCTTAATGTGGGGCAAAATCTTCCACTGGCACTGTGTTGCCTATGACATTCTTTGGGAAAAGCTGATATAATGAAAACTGTAAACTTTAGAGATAGCAGACCTGGTTTTGACTTGAATCATTGCTACCAACAAGCTTAGTAGAAGCTTGGCTTGGAACAAGTTGCTAAGAACAAGCTCCTGAAGCAAAAATTCAAGATTCATTGTGAGGACTGAATGTAATAATGTATATAAAACAATCTGTGCAACAGAGAGTTCATAACACTGAAAAATTATTACTTTTTTTTTCCTTACCTTAAAATCATTTGTGTCCCTGCCCTTGCCAACTCTAAATACAGAGAAATTTATCATTCTACTTGGTGGTAAAAGGTGAATATTTGGGTAATCAATCTAAAGGCATCAGTAAATTATAATATTAACTGCCTTTTTATGTTATATGTAAGAATTCCCATCTCCCCTAAATAATGGGTCTATATTCTGCTATGGGTATATGTGGAGTGTTTTCTCAAGTTGGTAGAAAAATAATGATAATATCATTTTTAAAAGGTGATTTGTGGCTCACAATACTAGCTGTAATCTCTTTTAATTGTATTTGTTGGAATATAGTACATGAGGATTTTTTTAAACTTATAAGGATATGAAGAAGAGAAAGCTCTAAGAAGGATGGGGATGAATCTCTGAAGATAAAAGACAAGGAGAAAGATGGACACATCGAAGAAGATGCAGAAAACAAAAACAAGTAAGGTGATTACCCATTCTGGCAAAGTAAACAGCTTGATACAAATTAAGAGCCAGGAAGCAGCATAAGGATCTTGGGGAGCCTGGGGAAGTGGTGGTGACAGTGGATCATGGCACAAGCTTACCAGAGACTGTAGGAAGAGTAGAGAGGAGCTGTGACTCCCCCTGGACACAGGAGAAGGGCTTTCTCTCAGGCACCAAGATTGGAGGACTGCTGTTTGAAAGGATTAGCTCTGTACATGGTTTAAAGAGTTCTTTGGTCCCAGGCTTCTAGAATCTCAACTGAATTCAAGCACATACAAACACGCTGGATTCTTCTCAAACTAAAATAATGCTACAAGGACACTGAAAAGCCTGGTGTCTGCCTAGAACTTTTACTCTTTGGTACTTTTGGATAGGAATATTCATTTCAGAACCAACATCCAATGGACTTCAGTACATCCATGGCTTAGGCTTTCCATCACCTCACATTATATTACATGCCATCCTTGGGAAACCATCTTGTCAAATTAATTTCAAAAATGCACGTCATAAAGCATGGACAAATTCTAGGCGTCAGATGACATCCTCTGTCTGAGTTTTAGGATATAATTCACAATATGTCTCTTACTCATTTTCAAGTCAGTTCTGTTGAATGAAGGGGCAAAGAGTAGTATATTTTTAGATGCTATTTTTTTTTAAACTATCAGAGAATATTTTCTGAGAGCAAACAATGGCAAGAGTCACTGAGCATCAGGATCTAGGAACAAGCACATGGAATTGATAGGGACTAATGTTCTGCTCAGTGAGAGCCAGCAAATCACAAAAATGTCCCTTTAACATATGTCCACCCCAAAAACCATTCCATTCACTTCAAACATCTTACTTTTCTTTACTTCATTTGGCTCAAAAGCAAAATTGGCAGTCTTATTCACCACTGAAGATTAACTTCTAATGGAGTCATTAAAATACATAGATGCATATGAAGCATTTGCTATTGTTTTAGAAACCAGAACCTTAAAGATTAAAAGAGAAATTGGCACAGATCTTCCAACTACTTAGAATGAGACTGAAAATTACATTTTTAAGAGCCCTTTTTTAGCTTAAGTAAAAATAATGAAACAACATTTACAAAAAACAAAAACAAAAACAAAAACAAACAAAACAAACAAAAAAAACCCCTAGCCTGTTTTGCTCAGTGGGTAGAGTACTACTGGCCTTTGGATTGAAGGGTCTCAGGTTCAGTTTTAGTCAAGGGCACATACCTGGGTTGTGGGGTCAATCCCCAGTAGGAAGTGTGCAGGAGGCAGCTGATGAATGATTCTTATCATTGATATTTCTATCTCTCTCTCCCTCTGCCTTCCTCTCTGAAATCAATAAAAAATATATTTTAAAAAAAGAATATAGAGAAACCAAGATGGCAGCATAGGTAAACACCTGAACTTGCTGCCTTGCACAACAAATTCAAAACTACAACTAAAAGACAAAACGGGTACCATCCAGAACCACGTGAAGGCTGGCTGAGTGGAAATTCCACAACTAGAAGGAAAGAGAAAAGCCCACTGAGACTCGGAGGATGAGCAAAGGTGCAGAAGTGAAGTGCAGAGATACAGAGGCCACACGCAGAAAGGGCTGGCAACTGAGTACACTGTTATCTTTTTCAATCGGGAGAGAAACACAAGCTCCCAACTGCTCTGAACTCCAATTCTGAGTGGGACTCAGGAGACTCAGACTCATACAGGGAGAAACTTGACTGTCTGGCATCAGGTGGAACTTGAGGGCAGCTTTCTCTTAGAGGTGCTTGCAGCAATCATTGTCCCGGCATGGTGCTGTTGGACACAGAGACACAGGACCTCTTCCAGGGCGAACTGACAGTCAGCCATTGCTGTTTGCTTCACCCTGGTGATTCTCTAAGACCCCGCCCCAACCAATTTATGTGCAGAGGATTTTGCATATGAATGGTCTGGCCCTTTGCAATCTGAAACCTAACATACTACAGCTGGGTCAAAGAGCCACAGAGCCTCCAAAAGAAGACCCAAGGCTCAATAGCAGCTTTTGTTGCTTCACAGCTGGGCCTCATCTGGGCACCTCCAAACCCCAAACAAAGAGAAGCAATCTACAGATCTCTCTTTAGCTCCTGCTGGGTGGCTTCTCTCCTTGGAGATCCAAGTGCCAATGTACACAGTGGTCAGAGAGAGAACATTCAGATTACAACTCTTCAGATTCATAAGAGACTCACTCAGGGGACAGACTCAGTGAGCACCAAAGCCCCACTAAAGCAAGTCTTGCCTCATAAGGGTGTCTCCAGCACAGAAGTTATTCCATCATAGACACAAATGGCCTGGAGGTCAATTGGCCTGGAGGTCAATTCCTCCCAGTGATACCAACAACAATCAAGGCTTAACTACAACAAGACTGTGCACACAGCCCACAAAGGGGTACACCAAGAGTGTATCTGAGGAGAATGAGTCACTGGGTCCTCAGGTATCTGGGGAGGATGAGTCACTGGGCCTATAGGACACCTAGCACACAAAGCCACTCTATCAACACAGGGAAGCAGCCAAAATGTGGAGCCAAAGAAACAGGTCACAAAAGACAGAAATGGAGGAAAGCAAACTACTAAATATAGAGTTCAAAACCACGATTATAAAGTTACTCAAGAATCTTCTAGAAACTGACAATAAATTTAGTGAGACCTTCAAGGATATAGACAAGGACCAACTAGAAATTAACCATACACTTACTGAAATAAAAAATAATATATAGCCGAAACCGGTTTGGCTCAATGGATAGAGCGTCGGCTTGGGGACTGAAAGGTCCCGGGTTCGATTCTGGTCAAGGGCATGTACCTTGGTTGTGGGCATATCCCCAGTAGGGGGTGTTCAAAAGGCAGCTGATCGATGACTCTCTCTCATTGATGTTTCTAACTCTCTATTTTTCTCTCTTCCTCTCTGTACAAATAAAAAATATATTTAAAAATAATAATAATAATAATAATAATAATAATATAGAGAGATCCAATAGCACACTAGAGGATTGCAAGAATCAAGTCAAAGATTTGAAATACAAAGAAGCAAAAAACATTCAACCGGAAAAGAAAAAAGAATCCAAAAATATGAAGATAGTGTAAGGAACCTCTGGGACAACTTCAAGCTTACCAACATCAGAATTATGGGAGTACCAGAAGAAGAGAGAGCAAGATATTGAAAACCTACTTGAAGAAACAATGACAGAAAACTTCCCCTACTTGATGAAAGAAATAGACTTCCAAATCCAGGAAGTGCAGAGAACTCCAAACAAAAGGAATCCAAAGAGGACCACACCAAGACACATCATAATTAAAATGCCAAGGGCAAAAGACAAAGAGAGAACATTAAAAGTATCAAGAGAAAAATAGTTACCTACAAGGGAGTACAACCATTAGCTGATTTCTCAACAGAAATTATGCAGGCCAGAGAGAAGTGGCAAGAAATATTCAAAGTGATGAATAGCAAGAACCTACAACCAAGATTACTCTATCTAGCAAAGCTGTCATTTAGAATTGAAGGTCAGATAAAGAGTTTCACAGATAAGAACAAACTAAATGAGTTCATCACTACCAAACCAGTATTATATGAAACTAGAGGCCTGTTGCACGATATTCATGCAAGAATAAGCCTTCCTTCCCCTGGCTTCCCTCCCAACTGCCCAAAAGCCATCAAGTCCTCACTCCAGTAGCTCCCTCTACCACCACCCCTTGCTCTGTGCCTGCATATGCAAATTAACCTCCATCTTTATTGGATTAATTTGCATACTCACTGTGATTGGCCAGGGGCATAGCAGAGTGGTGGTTAATTTGCATGTTTCTCTTTTATTAGGTAAAATGCTGAAGGTATTTTTTAAGAGGAGGAAGAAGAAAAAGGTAAAGACAAAAATTATGAACAACAAAGTGACAACAAATACAAACCTATCAACAAGTGAATCTAAAAATCAAGTAAATAAAAAATCTGATAAACAGAATAAACTGGTGAATATAATAGGATCAAGGGCATAGGAAGGGAGTGAACAGACAATTCTCCAGGGAAAGGGGTATAGGGGTGTGGGAAGAGACTGGACAAAAATCGTACACCTATGGATGAGGACAGTGTGTGTGGGGGGGGGGGGGGGGGGGGCGCAGGTTATAACACAGGGTGGGGTGGGAACCAGGTAGAGGGGAGCTACGGGGGGGAGGGGGGGAAGAGGAACAACTGTAATAATCTGAACAATAGAGATTTATTAGTAAAAATGATAAAAATAGAAAGCCCAAAGAACTACTAGCAAAAGCAGCAAGAGCTTTGAGGGAATAAATAAAAGCAAGTTGATAGCTTTTGGGTAAAGTTATAAGCTTTATGAATGAAGAAACAAAGAAGATATCTTACATGCTGTGGATATATATAAGAAAATAATGATCACTATTATTCACATGTTTTAACCACATAAACAATGAATACTAATAAGAAAGTCAGTCCTTTGACCCACAAAGTAACTATATTTTTGGTCAAAGTAACTTTCCAGAAATTTAACAAGGAAGTACTGGTGCTAATTCATTAGGCATTGCTGCCCTTGGTCTGGAAGTGAAAGCATACTTCCCACAATTCCTCATCCTCCCCTGGGGGCCTCTGGAAATTCTTATTCCAGTCGCACCTCAACAGCTCCACTTCCACCAGTAATCAGTGGGGACATAGCACCCACCAATAACAAATACTCCACCAAAAATCTGTTAAAACTAATAAACAAATTCTAAAGGTTGCAGGATACAAAAATCAACAAAAAAATATGTTGTTATTCTGTACCCTAGAACAAACTATAAGAGAGAAAAATTGAGAAAACAATTTGCAACTTCATCAAAGAATATAAAATATTAATACTAAGGACTAAATTTAACCAAGGAGGTGAAAGACCTGTATACCAAAAACTATAAGACACTAAGAAATTGAATAAGACACACATTAATGGAAAGGTATTTTGTACTCATGAATTGGAAGAATTAATATTACTAAAATGTCCATTATACCCAAAACAATCTATAGATTTAAAGCATTTCCTAACAAAATGCCAATGACACTTTTCATATAAATATAACAAGCCATCCTAAAATTTGTATGCAACCACAAAAGATCCTAGGTAGCCAAAGTAATCTTGAGAAAGACAACAAAGCTGGAAGCATCATGCTCCCTGGTTTCAAACTATACTACAAAGCTACATTAATAAAATTTTATGGTATTAACATAAAAATAGAAACACAAATTAATAAAACAGAAGAGAGAGCACAGAAATAAAACCACACCTATATAATCAATTAATTTATGACAAAGGAACCAAGACTATACAATTGGGAGAGGATAGTCTTTCAATAAATAGTGTTAGGAAACTGGAGATCCACATGCAAAAGAATGAAACTGGATCACCATCTTATCCCATTCACAAAAATTAAAATGGATTAAAACCTTGGACCTGAAATAAACAACCTAAAAAAAAGAAAAAAAACAGGAAGAGAATCTTGCCATTCGCTACAATATGGATGGACCTCGAGGGTATTATGTTGAGTGAAATAATTAATAGGAAGAGTAATGCCATCTGATCTTACTTACACATGGAATCTAACAAAAATAAAGAAACAAAACCATAAATATAGAAAACAGATTGGTAATGTCCAGAGATGGAGTGGGGAGGGAGTGGGTAAAATAGATTAAGATGGTTAAACGGTACAAAATTCCAGTTATAAGATGCATTAAGTCACGGGGAGGTAATGGACAGTTGTACATTGAGTGTTGTAAGAAAGCAATACTTAAAAGTTTTCATCACAAGAAAAAAAATATGTGTAACTATATATATTGGTGATGGATGTTAACTAGACTTATTGTGGTTATTTTGTAATATTTACAAATATCAAATCATCATGTTGTACATCTGAAACTGCATATGTTATATTGCAGTTGTCTCAATTTTTCTGCCAAGTGATAACATTAAAGTGACAATACACACACAAAGTAAAGTAAGGAAGAAAAGATATGCCAAAGGAGACAGGCACCAGAACATTTGTTAAACGTTTCTTGGCTAGCAAATAAAACCTGAGACAAACTAAATCTATGTGAAGAGGAGACTCTAGTATTATAATGGAGTATAGTTATACAGTGAAACACTATACAAATGATAAAAAGGATCAAATAAATCCACATTGATAAAACAACAATAACAAGGTAAATCTTTGGACTCCTTATGGGAGACTCCCATCAGATTAAGCGGTCATACTTTACCTCTAGACAACTGGAAATCATTGTCATTTTTCAGCTAGGCACTGACACAATAGGAGTCACTTTAAGAAGATTGATCTGGGAACTAACTATAACCGTGATGGATTAAAGATAAGTAATTTTAGAAGTAAATTCCATTAAAAAGCTACGACAACAGCCCAGATACAAAATAATAAGGGTCTTTGAGTTCAAGTGGTCATAACTGGAATGGAAAGAGACAGATGCAGGATCACAAATAAAGGAATGGGAAAACTTGGGGGCTGAAATGAAAAGGGGCATGTTATAGGATGCACTTTGTTCTTACACCCCAACATTCATATGTTGAAGCCTTACCCTTCACTGTGGTGGAATTTGGAGATGAAAGTCTTTGGGAGGTAATTGGGATTAGGAAGAATTAATATTACTTAATTATGAAAGTGGGGCCTTATTAAAAAAAACACTAGAAAACTTAATCTCTCTCTCTCCCCCTCCTTCACACACAAGAGGTCACATGAGCACGAGATGTCCAGCAGGAGAAGTCTCATAATGAAACCTATGTTACCAGCACCTTACCTTGATCTTTGATTTTTCAGTCTTCAGAATTGTGAGAAACAAATTTCTATTATTTAAGCCACTCTGTTTATACTCTTTATTATGACAGCTTGAGCTAAGACTGGTGAGGTCAAAGTAAAACTGATTTTTAATCTGGATACATAGAAAAATGATAATTCTGAGAAACAGCAAGGTAACAAAAGGATCTAGTTTGAGGAGATAGCAATCTGAACCCACATAATTAGGTCAACTTTAGCTGTCCCTAGGTCATGCAAATCAAATGTGGGCTATATAGCTTGTAGATAATATCATAAAAAATTTAATTGAACATAAAATGATAATACATGGGTATGTCTTTCTGTAAGATGAGCACACACTGATTTTACTTTTAAGACAGTAGGGTTGGCAAAGCTATAAGAATGTAAAAAAAAAACAAAAAAAGTCATTTGGAACTCTCTGCTGTTGATTTATGTTGGAGTTTGTGCTTCTATTTAATCTCCTCGAATGATGTTGGTAATGAGCTTGTCAAACAATTTTCTGCCAGGATTTGATATATTACATTCAAATTGTTTATATTTTTATTATTTTATATTATGATGTGCCAGTGGCACATAATAAAAGGAAAACCCATTCAGACCAAGGTTTTTCATTGCCAAACTTTATTCTTTGATTGTTGTTCTCTTTTGCCCTCTAGACCCAAGCTCAGTCCCCTCCCTGGACGTTCACCACACTGTGTCCTTGGGCTATGCATATCATGTCATCTGGCTAATATCTTCACTTCTTTCTTCCAGTCCCACCCCACCCTCCCCCGCCCCAACAACTCTCAGTCTGTTCCATGTACCCATGCCTCGGGTTCTATATCGTTTGTCAGCTTATTTTGTTCCTTAGATTCCATCAGCCTGGACAACTTGTGTAAAAACTGCATTCCATGCTGGGCCTGAAACATCCCAAAGCTCACTTTCGTAATTAAATTGTGACTAAGATTTAGATGTTTCAAAAAGGGTAGTGATCCAAATGTATTCCTCTCAATAACTTCTATTTTGTTGCAGGATAAGTCTAAATACTGGAGGGAGTGCAGGCCTTCAAATGAATCCTTACGCAATTCTCTCAAATTATTTCCACTGAGAATTAGTTTCTCAACCAAATGGTATGACTTCCAGGTATCTTTACCAATGTAAGAAATGGAGTTTCCTTGCAAGTTTAAGACAGTAAAAGTACCACTGTAGGTGTGGGGCTCTGGCACGGGCACTCTGTGGAGTCTCTGCTTTGGACCGAGACCAGTACAGGAAAGTGTTCCATTACTGCAGGTACAGAGCTTACATATGTTCCTGGTGGCAGTCCGTTCAGTCACTGGAGGAGCTGTCTCAGATGACTCACGTTGCTGAGTCCTGATGACTTCCGGGTCCACAGACTGGACCGTGACTTCGGTCAACATTGGCTGCTGAGCCTGAATGGGCTCTGGAAGTGCCACCTCAGAGGGCTTTGGGGGAGCTGTAGTCTGCTGCAGGGCTGCACCATCAGCTTCCAAAGTAGGTTCAGGGGTGATGGTACGCTCCTGGTCCGGCGGTTGAAATGTGACTTCAGACAATGTTGGCTGCTGAGCCTGAACAGGCTCTGGACGTGGAAGTGCCACCTCAGGGGGCTTTGGAGGAGCTCTAGTCTGCTGTAGGGCTGTGGCTTCAGCCTCCGAAGTAGGCTGAGCTGGGGTCTCCTGCTGGGATGGAGGCTTGAGCTTGTCTGTGAACTTTGGAGGATGAGCTGAGACCTTGTCAGCTGCAGATAGTTCAATATTTGTAGGGGGCTCTGAAGTGATCAAAATCCCCAGATCCACACCTTCAACATTGATAATAGGCAACACCGGATGCTGAGCTTCACTCGAACCAAGAGGTGAGACTGTCGCCTCATGATGGACTGAAGGTTGAGCTACGACATCCATAGAGGATTTCCGGGGCTGAGCTCGACCCTTCTGCTGGACTGGAGAAGGCTGTACACCTGCCAGACACACGTGCGTGGGGGATGAGCTCTTCTGCTGGATTGAAGATTGAACACATTCAGGGTAGGATGGAACTCCTTGGTGGACTAACAACGCTTTCAGTGGCTCAGAGGACACTGTAGACTGAGCTTGAGCTTCATGTCGGGGTGGAAGCTGAGCTGAAGCTTTCTGGGAGTTTGGAGAAGCTTCCCTTGTCTCAGAGGACTCTGGAGGCAGAGCTGAGGCTTCCTGTCTGGATGACGGAAGTTCATCGTCTTCAGATATACATATAGGGTTTTGCTGATCCCAAGACCTGGGCTCGATGGGCCCAGGGGGAACAGAGGTCAGCAGGACAGGGACCAAGGCCAGAGGATGAGCAGCCTGAACTTTCAGCCACATCAGCTGCCATGTGAACAGGAGCCGTGAGGCCCAGAGGTGCATCCCGGACATGACAGGCACAGGTCCGGGGCACAGCAATCCTTCTAGGCCAATGAGGCGCTGGCACCATGTGCTGAGTATGAGCCCAACAATTGGCAGCCGTGTCACAATTGGTAGCTATGCCATGTATGCGCCACTTGGCAACCAAGCACTCCTCCCCCACCTCAGGTTCCAAACTTTATTTAAGTAAGCTTTATTAATCGTGGGCTGAGAGTGACTTCAGAAGAGCGAGCCTTCTTAGCAGAATCACCAGGGACCAAGTGGTCCTTTTCCCCTGCATAAAACACAGCTACCTCTCCCTGGGTCTCTCCTCCCTCCTCACCACTGTGAGGATTTGAGCTTCACACCTGGTGGCCCAGAGTCCAGCAGCCCAGGGATGGTGAGATGGTGGGGTGTCAGGGAGTGCTATAGTGCTTCCCAAGGAAGCCACAGGGCCTGTCATCCCAGGAAATTCAAAAGTGCTAATCCAGTTCTGGCAATCTGAAATCTGAGAGACAGTCTTCCTCCTCTTGGCCATACTGCTTCCAGGAAAAGTAGACAACCTATAAAATGAACAGTTAGGGTGGTGGGGAGGGAGGGGGACACACTTTACAGTTCTAAAATGTTGCCATTTTCTCAAAATTCTCAGTATCCATGTCTGATTTTTTTGTTTTAAATCCTCATCCAAGGATATGTTTATTGCTTTTAGAGAGAGAGAGGAAGGGATGGTAGCAGGGAAAGACAGAGAGAAACATAGTATGAGTGAGAAACATCAATTGGTTGCCTCCCCTACTTATCCCAACCAGCAACTCCTTGGTGCATGGGATAATGCTCCAACCAACGAACCACCACCTTGCCAGGGCTCTGTGTCTGATTCTGAATTCACCATTCTACAATATTACATTGGGGTTGCCACTGAATCAGGATGACTCCTAAATGTGGGTAGATGGGGTTTTGGAGAATGAGCAATTCATTCTGGGGTAGGGGGTCTCACACCAAGTGAGTAACTCTTTACAGTGGTGGGGGAAAATGTGCCCCTCTCACCTTGGCTCACCACAGCCATTATTCTAGAAATGTATAATAGCAATGCCAGTTTTCTAAGGTCTACCCTGAGCACAAACGGAGAAGATATTTAGACTGTTAAAGCCAGAATATTGAATCATTTTTTAAATACTGTAACTGGCACCTAATTTGCTTTCTTCACAGCCCTTTTTATATTATATTTTATCCTATATTTGTTCCATTCTTCTTGTTTAGTGTCTATCACAACCTCCAGCATGTAAGCTCCAAGAGAGAAGGGGCTGCATCTTATTCCCAAGTGTTTAATGCATAATAATGGTTTTACGTGGAACGGATTCCAAGATTGGCCTCAGGTAGGGATGGATCCCTTGTTATAACCTGGTTTCTGAAATCTTTAACATCAATACTAAATCCCTTCCTCAGATATTTCACAGGAAGACAGATTTCTAAAAGCCCAGGATAATACCAGAGCTTTTGCTTTCTCATCAGAGGTTCCAAATTTCAAAATTCCAGCTAAGTTAAATGCAAGAACTATTCTATTTCAGCTATGATTTAAATTTTTAAATTATCAAATAATTAATTTCTTTTTTAAATTGAATGTATTGGGGTGACATTGGTTAATAGGATCACGTAAGTTTTTGGTATAAATTTCTATGATACAAGATCTGTGTATTGCACCATGTGCCCACCACTCAAACTCAGATCTTCTTCTGTCGCCATATGTTAGCCCTGCTTCACCTCTCCACCTCTACCCCCTTACCTTCAGCAGCCACCACACTGCTGTTTGTGTCCATGAGTTTCAGTTTTACATCCCACATATAAGTAAAAGCATATGGTTTTTAGCCTTTCTTGACTGGCTTATTTTATTTAGCATAATATTCTCAAAGTCCATATGGTTGCAAATGACAGTACTTCATATTTTCTTATGGTTGAGTAGTACTCCATTGTGTATATGTACCACATCTTTTTCCAGTCTTCTATCACAGGACACTTAGGTACCTCCATGTGTGGGCCACCATGAATAATGCTGCAATGAACATACCGATGCATATATCTTTGTGAAGACATGTTTTTTAGTTTTTTCGGGTACATACTCAGGAGAGGGATTGCTGGGTTGTATGGTAGCTCTATTCTTAATATTTTTTGAGGAACCTCCATACTTTTCCATACTGGCTGTAACAGTCTACAGTCCCACCAGCAGTGAATAAGAGTTCTCTTTTTTCCACAACCTCTCCAACACTTGTTATTACTTGTCTTTTTGACAATAGTCATTCTAATAAGTGTGAGATGGTATTTCATTGTAGTTTTGATTTGCATTTCCCTAACTGCTAGTGAGGTTGAACATCTCCTCATATATCTATTGGCTATTTATATGTCTTCCTGGGAGGGGTATCTACTCAGGTCCTCTGCCCATTTTTAATTGGGTTGTTTGGTGTTGAGTTATATTAGTGCTTCATATATTTTGGATAGTAAACCTTATCAGAGCTATTGTTTGCAAATATCTTCTCCATCCGATTGGCTGACTTTTTGTTTTGTTGTCATTTTCCTTTGCTGTGCAGAAGCTTTTTAGTTTGATTTAGTTCCATTTATTTATTATTGTCTTACTTCCCTTTTCTCTAGGGTCAAATTCATAAAATACTATCTATGAACAAGATCCATAATTTTGTACTTATGTTTTCTTCTATGTAATTTACTGTTTCAGATCTTATATTTAGATCTTTGATCCCTTTGAATTAATTTGTGTACAAACTGTAATCTAGCTTCATTCTTTGGCATGTGGCTTTCCAATTTTTCCAGCACCATTTATTGAAGTGGTTTCTTTACTCTATTATGTATCTCTGGCTCCTTTGTTGAAAATTATCTGCCCATATACATATGGTTTTAAATCTGAACTCCACACATAAATTTTATGGGAACACAAATATTCAGCCTATAACATCTCCCTTTTCTTTCAGTTAAGAAGTTCTTCCATGTCTTTCTTTGTGATAATGCATTCATCTGTCCCCTCCTTTTCAGTCTGATTATAAACATTTGAACTCAGGACCCTTATTATTTCATGGCTGGGCTGTTGCAATAGCTTTTCAGTGGCATTTGCCTTCTCTAATAAGAAGACTTTTCCGATGTCCTGTATGTTTCTCTGTACTTCACTCTGATAACACCTTGTATGTCTCTTAGCCCAATTTACCTGTATTACAATGTCCTTTAACCTGTTCTATCTTACTGTCTAAACTCTGAGATTCTCAAAGTCCATCCAAGGAAACTGTTTCATCTCTATTATTTGGTGATTGACATAAAATAGGTGCTCTATAAACACTGGGTAAGGAAAGGAAAGTCACAGGGAAGAGATGGGGAAAGAGAGGTTGAGAGAATAGAAACCATAGTAAGGGCTTTAAGTCCTTGATCAGAGTCTCCCAAAAGCAGAACCTGAGTCAAGGGTTGAGTGAGTGGACCTAGTTTACCGGAAGGGTTAAAGATACTCACACTGGGCTGGAAGGTGGTACAGAAAGGAAAGAGAAGGCAGACAATTAAGGATGCATTATTAAGGCAGCAAGCACTGTGGGTAGTGAAATAATATGGGTGAGGGGACGCTCTTGGAAAAAGAATAAAGCACTTGAATCCTAGCCAAGAGTGAAGGAAGCAGTCGTGATTTACGCCCACACCCTTCAGTAATTGTTAGGGACTGCTTCCAGGAGCACTTTAATTCTCAGGTGTTTTCAGTCTGATGTGCGAAAATGCTGGATGTTGAAAGTCAGGCTGGCATGGGTGGCAAAGAACCCCAGGGGATATGAGTAAAGAACTGACAACATCTGTGATTCTCAGAGACTAAAAAGAAATTTCATCAAGTTCTGTCCAAGAAAAGGAAAGAAGTGTGTTAAAATATGGAAACTTGGTATGCTCTGTTGCATCACTTCACAGATTTTAGGCTTTTATATTAAAAGAATCTAGTTTACAATGGCAGGAATCAGTCCAAGGCTAATTTAAGGAGACACACCATCATTAAAAACCTACACCCAAGCTTCACCAATATCAAGCTTCCTTGGAGGCAGTTACCTGACTCAATCATCCTTAGAGCAATTAGTATGTAAAACAGACAAAAAAAAGTATAGTTCTGTGGCTCAGGAAGAGGCTTGCAGAGGCTGAGATTATCTCTGATCAGCTTGATCCTTACCAAGGAACAGATAAGTAAAATGAAAGCAACCTCTAGCAGGCGTCCTCAAACTTTTTAAAGTGGGGACCAGATCACGGTCCCTCAGAGAGCTGGAGGGCCGGACTATATGAACTACTAATTCCTACTGTAACACCTTGGCTGCGCTCACTGCCCAAAAAACCTGGCGGGCCGGATCAGACTCCTCTGCGGGCCGCATGTGGCCCACGGGCCGTAGTTTGAAGACGCCTGAGCATCCTCTTTTAAAGAAGGGTTAATCAAGGTGACTGAAAATAAATCTATCAAAGTATTCTCCTGGCACTTAGGATAGGGAAATATGTCCTTATAAACTCTTTAAACAAGCCACATGAGTATGTTGGTGGTGGTAAGGCAATAAATTTTCTGCCAATTCAAAAGCACTGTTATAAATGTCGCATAAATCCAAATATAATGACATGTATACAAGTACACTTTTCTCATTCCTGACTGTTTGCAATCATTTCTAAGTTCAGTTAATAAAATCACCTTCAGGTAGAGTGTAACGCATGATTCATTAAGCATTTGGGAAATGCTTTTATGAACAAAGGACAGGGCTACACAACATGAGCCACTCAAAGAAGAAAACAGACTTTGCTCTCAGGAACTATATGACTTAGCTAGAGGCCCTGCACATGGAATTCATTCATATGGGGGGAGAGGGGGACTCAGCCCAGCCTGCACCTCTTGCAATCCAGGATCCCTCAGAGGATGTCCCACTGCCAGTTTAGGCCTGATCCTGTAGGGGTTTGGGATCAGGCCTAAACTGACAATTGGACATCCCTCTGGCAATCTGGAACTAATGGCTCCTAATCAATCACCTGCCTGCCTGCCTCATCGCCCCTAACCACTCTGCCTGCCTGCCTGATTGCCCCTAACTGCCTCTGCCCCAGCCCCCACCACAGCAGCTTTGTCTGGGAGGACATCAGAATGACGTCCAGAAGGTCGTTTAGCTGTCTAGTCTATCATATTATGCTTTTATTATTATAGATAAAGGGGGCATGATGGATGTGGGGGGGGGAGGAAATAAGATTGCTAAATGTCATCACATACACACACACACACACACACAAAAAAAAAACTATGGAAAGTCAGAGAGGAAAACGTTTGTTTCATGCTCATGGGTCAGCTAGCATCTGAACAAAGTCTGAAAGCACTAGCAGGATTTGGAACTGTGGAGAGACCAGGGGTGCAAAACAACACAAAGACATGGTGGCAAAATAACGGTGATTTACAACTATGAATATAGAGTTCAATTTGGCTGGAGTGTGGAATATATAAAGGAAAGAAAACTGCAGTCAAAAACAGGATTGTAATAGGTAGTGAAATTATAGAGCTACACTAGTATAGTAGCCATTAGCCATATGTTGCATTGAGCCCTTGAAATATAGATTAAAATGTATTTTAAGTAATTAGAAAAATGATGCAAAATAATTCCTAAATGACACGTTAAAATAATATTTTAATATATTGAGTTAAAAATATATTGCTTTATTTTTACTTTTCAATATGACTATGATAACATTTTAAATTACATCCATGGTGCAAATTGTATTCTATTGAGAAATGCTGTTCTGTAATAATAGCTGGAAGTTTGTACTTTGTTCTGTGAGAAGTTGAGGCCTTAGGACAGGGTGAATGTCTCGGTGACATAATTAGGTATCTGCTTCAAGATGATTAGTCTTGGCTTAAAAGAGAGGGACCACAGCAGAAAGTAGAAGAAAGAAACGCATACAAAGTTGGAATAAAACAACTTGGCAGTTGGGTGTGCAGAAAAGGAGATGCGTGTACATGATAATGGGGAGGTAGAACTGGCAGTGGGTCAGAAGTTACGTGTAGAAAAGGGTAGAAGTCAAGTACAGTGCCAAGTTACTGAAAGAAGTAATTGGAATAAGTGTGATGATGTTAATGGAAGCAGTCAGAGGGAATCAGCTACAAGGAAAAAAAGATGAGCTCAGCTTGGGACATAATGAGTTTTAGGTCCATGGGACGTTCAGGTGGAGTAGCCAAGCAGTTAGAAATGTGTGAGAACAGATGCTCCTACAACCTGGGAGCATTTCAAAGGACATAAAGAGAAGATGAAAAATCTAAAAATTGTCTTAAATAGCAATATGTACTCGAGAAACGGAGCCTTCTTATTCCTTGTATAGAGGTGACCCCTCCATGTGCTATCAAAAATACTGTATATCACCTGGTAATGGTGTTTTGAAAACGATGTTTAAACTTTTGAAAAGCATAAAAAAGGGAAAACCCCTCCATTTAGCTATTATTTGTTGAGTGCCCTGAAGGATCAGGTGCTGCATAGCGGGCTGGAGAGGTGCACATAAATGAGGCATCTGTCTGTTCTGAGAGCTTCTCAGACTCAGTATTTTCTTCAGTGGAGTGGAAATGCTAAGGAGTGATGAGGCTGATATGAAAGCTTGTCAAACCTCTATGCTATAAAGCTGATAGCCTCTAATAGAAACCAAACCTGAGGCAAAATGGGGAAGTTTCAAGAATGGTATTGTTTTCTTTCTATTTTGTGACTGGTTTCAGTATGATGCCTTATTAGCTTTGATATCATTACTTATACACTTTGCAGCTTTGTATATCATTAAGCCTCTGTTGTTTTAAATGTTAATATTCAGGAGTCATTTCTTTCCAGTGAAGCCAGAGTCTGTTCTGTGCTCTATGTGAAGTCACATCTCTAATTTTAAAATATCATTTCTATGATCAAAGATACTTACGGGAGCCTCCTTGTAGCTGAGAAGACTACTCCTTGCAAACTAAAAAAAAAAAACAAAAAAAAAAAACTATCCATTTGCTAGTGAGACAAATAAAGACACCACATCAAATTCTCAAAACATTAACTGGAATCGCATCATGGTCCGGATGCAATTGCATGGGCTATTCCGTGCACTCCATAAACGGAGCATTTTAATAGATTTGGGGGCAGGAAAGACAAGGACACTGAAGCCTTGAAGAACCATTATCTTCTCATGAAAGTCTGACCCCTGAGTGAAAGGAATAGAGAACAGAAACATTTTTCAGAGAGATGTCAGGAAGTAGCCAGAGTTTAAGAAACTAGATGGCTATAAACAGACACTGTAATCATGTCTGGCAGTGTCTGAGTACTGCACACTGCTAGGGCTAGCTCTGTCATCTCCACTGACGGAGGGTGAGCCCACAGTTTTGCAGATCTGCACTGGTGGTTCTGGCCAAACACAACGCAAAATCCCTTATGGGGAAAAAGGACACAAATCTTAAAAAGACCAAGTATGATGACTTCTTACCACTGACAAATTATAGTTACTTTAACTCACTTCTCTTCCAAAACTAGAATAGAAAAGATAGATTCAGGTCCAAGATCCTACTTTGTCAGAATCCTTATGATATATGCTAGGATATAGTCATATCATTGGGGAGAGAGCTGATGGTAAGTCTTCAAAGCTTGTAATTAATCCTAAAATAAGAAAATATGATTGAATGATCATTCTAATAACAGAAGAATAAATGATGATACAGTGACAGATCAGACAAAGGAGTTCTTTCTCAGAGAAAAAAGCATTACTGCAATTTCCATTTTAATTTGAGCTGAACTATTATTTGGTAAAACTCTATAGATCCTTAAAGAATATTAATTCAAATCTTCTAGGCTGTCAGTGAAATACATTATAACTTTATTTTTCTTTTCCTCTCCATTACTTCATAAGTCTTGACGGCAGAATGAAAATGTAGCCCCTATTACAGAAAATGGCATTTTATGTGACCTCTATAATGATTATGGAAAAATCAAAGCATTGATCTTATCTCCATTCCACATTTAAAGGATGGCATGGTCAATGCTTCTTTTCCACTTTAACATTTGCTTAAGTTTAATCACTGTACAATTAGAAAGCCATCTCACAACATTAAATGCAAGACATTAATTTAAAAAAATAAAATATCTATATTTTATGTTCTCTAAATACCAGCTAGGGTTAAGTCACCCTTGAATGAAGAGAATTTTTAAAAATTTTTATATTAACATATCTTTTTTTTTTTTTTTTTTTTTTTTTTTTTTTTTTTTTTTTGGAGGGAGAGAACTAACCTTTACTGATCTCTTATGAAATGCCAAGCACTGGGTGAAGTGCTATATACAATTATGTCATTTAATTATCACTCTACCTATGAGATACTGAAACAGGAATGTCAGGATTGACATTAGTAGAAATGGGGAAACTTAAGCAAAGTCTACCCCATGATGTCCCCTACTTTCCCACCCACTAATACAGACATAGATACACACACACACACACACACACACACACACACAACTTGCTGTTCCTCTACCTTAAGAGATTTGCTTGATGGTTGTTACAGCATAAACTATTTCCCTGACATCCCTGCATAAGAGAAAGCACAAGTTTAAGGAGCAACAGTAGGCATGTAATTTGGAGACGCTTTAAGAGAGGAAAGTAAACTCTAGATAGCATGTGCTGCTCCTATATTTTTTTGAACTCCAGTAAAAATCATTTTAGGATTTTTCTTTGCTAGACCTAATCATTCTATCAAAAATAAGCAGAGAATGGTAAGGATGTAGCAGAAGTGTTTTTACAAAGATAGCCTTATGTGAATCAAATGCTAATTGCAAGGTCAGTGGAGGCAAGGAGGAGACTAGCATCTGAAAATGTTGGTTACAAGTAACCAACTGAATCAGAATGTTGTTTACAAATCATAGAAATCAAGCTGAACTAGTTTAAGCAAAAAGGGGAGTGGGTAAATGCTAAAGACTCTTATTACATACAAGAACAAGTTGAACATTCTAACCTGGAAAGATCAGAATAAGAAAAGCTCTGATTCCTGGAGTTCCTTAAAATATCTGCAAGTGATGGACAATAAGTACATGAAAAGTCACTCAATATCATTAATCATTAGGGAAATGGAAAACAGAAACATAAACACAAAGAGGACGCCCATTAGGATGATGGCTATCCTATATAATAAAAGGCCAATATGCAAATTGACTGAATGGCCAAACGATCAGTCACTATGATGCACACTGAACCCCAGGGGGCTGACGCTCCATGAGGAGCTGTCCCCGGTAGTCAGTGCACTCCCACAGGGGGAGCACCACTCATCCAGAAGCCAGGCTCATGGCTGGTGAATGCAGCAGTGGTGGCGAGCCTCTCCTGCCTCCATGGTTGCACTAAGGATGTCCAACTGACAGGGAGTGGGCCTAAGCTGTCAGTTGGACATCCCCTGAGAGCTCCTGGACTATAAGAGGGTGCAGGCTGGGCTGAGGGAACCTACCCCCCTGCCCTGAGTGCATGATTTTCATGCACCAGGTCTCTGTTCATTTAATAAAAGGAAAGAATGAGTGCTGTCAAGTAGGTAGAGGAAAAATGGGTATGTGAGCACTGTTGGTGGAAACATAAAATGGCGCAATTGTAGAAAACAATATATCAATTATCAAAATCACCATAGGATCTAGCACTTTCACCTCAGGATATATGGTGTATGGGACCTTTAATTAATTAGGACTCATCCACAGCCCTATGAATGAGTGATGTCCATGACATCCTGTCCTCAACAGCCCTGCTCAGCTCCTATACTAGACTCAGGTCTATGGCTTTCTTCATGGAGTCATCCTGTCTCATATTTGGTCTTTCTCTTTTCCTGCTGCCTCCTATTTTCCCCAGCATTATTGACTTTTCCAAAGAGCCCTGCTTTCTTATGAGGTACCCAAAGAAGGACAGCTTCAGTTTTGTCTCCAGCAATGTTTCAGACTTAATTTGCTCTACAACCCACTTGTTTGTCCTTCTGGATAGATACTCAAAAGAATTGAAAGCATAGATACATGTTCATAGCAGTATTATTCACAATAACCAAAAGGTGGAGGCAACCCACCTTTTGGATGGTGGATAAACAAAATATGGTTTATATTATACATATAATGAAATATTGAAAGAAAATTTTGACAAATGCTTAATATTTGTGGACAAAAAAAGGGGCTACATACTAAACCTGACAAACTCAGGGGAGGCCTGCATGGCAAGCCATATTAACTCAGAGAAAGAAAGTAACCACATAGTATGGTCTGAACATAAAATATTCCTTACTGCCCTCTCTGGTTTGGCTCAGAGGATAGAGCATTGACCTGCGTACTGAAGGGTCTCAGGTTTGATTCCCAATCAGGGCACATGCCTGGGTTGTGGGAGATGCCCCAGTAGGAAGTGTGCAGGAGGCAGCCAACCAATGATTCTCATCATTGATGTTTCTATTTCTCTCTCCCCCTTCCTCTCAGAAATCAATATTCCTTACTAAAAGTGGGTCATGGTGGTTAGTCACATCATAGGCTTACAGTTTCCTTGACAAAAGTCAGTCTTTACCTTAAGTAAGCCTGTCTATTGTCTTTCTGCATCTGAGATAATATACCCCTTGGAATATCAGAATAACCACCTTTTTCTGGACCCTCAGGGTACAACCTTGCACCAGATGACCAGACCACAGAACTGCTCATTGTTACCTTGCTCCCTGAATACAATCTCTCTGTGTTGTAAATGTTAACTATCCTATACCACCAATGTAAAAGAAGTGTCTGTCCCTCCATTTACTCTATCAAATCTCAGAGATTTTCCTGATTTACTTTCCCCTGCCTCCTTAATCTACCATCAAGGAATTTCATGTAACCCCATGTTTATATCTCTTCTTTGGATTCTAATGTATAAAATAAGTTGTAAAACTGCCAGCATCTTTTCAATCCATTGAGATTTTTCTCCTCACTTGTTTGTCCTTATTGTTAGTTTATTACTCATAAAAATTTGATATTTTTTATATCGATGAACACATGGATGATCCTTCAAGACATTAGGGGAGGCAGAATTTGCCACCCCAAAATATGCCTTTTGAAGATACCACATATTGTAAGCTGATTCTTTTTAAGAAACAGACGACTCAGGAAAAATATTTGACCTTCCCCCTACCTATCAAAAATAATTTAGTTAGAGGGTCTGCTCCAGGAAGGGAGCTATCACCATAGTTAACTGTAATTTAACATGAGCTAGTGTGCCATTGGGAGGAACCTAGCAGCGTCTGTTTGATCACAATCATCTCCGTGTTCCATTGTTAAGATGGCCCAGCCAACAATCATTTACCAAACATTTGCTTTTCTGTCTCCTTGCGAATTGCCTTCTTGCTCTTTGAAGTCTCAAACCACACAACCCATCTTCTCCTTAGCTCAAGATGGTATATAAACCTTAACTGCCAAATCCATCCTTGGATCTCATATTCTATGAAACTCCCATCTGTACATATGCAATAAATTTTTTTATTGTCACTTATTAATCTGGCTCATGTTAATTTGATCATTAGCCCAGCCAGAAGAACTTACAAGGATAAAAGGGAGTTCATTTTTCCACCCCTACAACATTACGCTAAGTGAAATAAGCTAGTAACAGAAGGTTAAATATTATATGACTCCACTTATATGAAGTATCTAGAGTAGTCAAATTCACAGAAACAGGAAGTAGACTGGTTGTTTTCAGGGCCTAGGGGGAGGGAAGAGTGGGAGGTATTGTTAATGGGGAGCTTTTCAGTTTGGGGAGATGAAAAAGTTCTGGAGATGGATGGTGGTAATGGTTGAACAACAGGTGAGAATGTACTTAATGCCAATAACTTTACACCAAAAAAAAAAAATGCTTAAAGTGGTTAATTTTCCGTTATATACAAAAGAGAGAGAGAGAGAGAGAGAGAGAGAGAGAGAGAGAGAGAGAGAGAGAGAGAGAGAGAGAGAGAGAGAGAGGGAGAAGGAGAACAGAGAATAGGTCACTGGATTTAATCATTAATTTCTTACCATTTATTGAAAGTGGGATTTCAGCAAACATGAAAGGCAGGGTGTGAAGGTGTAGGGATCCCACAAGAGGTAAATTGGCAAGGGAAGCTGTGGACAAGTGTGTTCGTGGTTGGTAGGTATAGAGATCTGGGCACAGAATGGCAATAGTAGCCAGATGAGAGAATAACTTCGAAATGAAAGGGAAGAAATAAAGAAATAAAAGGTGAAGCTTCTGCTTTTAGATTAACAAAAAGAGCAATGCAGTTAATGTCTAACAATATTTTGTATTTGGCAAATAGTAAGTATATAAACTAGTTAAAGAGCAGCTTACATGTATTGTATCACAGAGCATTCCATCCTGACCTTCTAACTGTCTCAGAAGAAAAACACTTTATTGGATCAGGCAAGTCAATTAGGGACCATTGGGCCATAGCTTTATCATGGTTTCTGTGGTTTTTGTCTCTGGAGATAATTGTCAGTTTGACTAAGAGTAAGTGCAACTACAAAGGGAAAAAGATATGTAAAGCACTATCCTCTAAAATCCGAAGGTAAAAAACAAGCTGAGACAAAGCAGAGGAGAAAAAAGAAACAAACATTCAGGTATTTATATTTCGGCAGTCTTTATACAATAGCTAATAGATTATATTTAATCTGTTCCATTGAGTAGCTTCCTTTAGAAACTAATTATACATCTTTCTGGGAAAGTAAAATGGAAATAAGATGTAATTAATTTTTATTGTATCACCGCATAGAAATGTTTCTAATAAAAATGGTTTTTAAAAGGAGTAAAATATTTAATTATAATAAAACTGAAGAATTATTTCCCTTAGATACAAAAAATGAGTTAAAATTAAAATTAAACTTTAAAAGAGATTCAATTCCAAGGTAAAAAATCAAAACAAAAGGCTAACCACATAGCTTTATCAAGGCTGACATTGAGAGTACAATATATAGTTTACCAATAGAGAGAGTGTATCATATTACCTAATTCTCAATATTATCTACCATTCCAGAGGTGCAGTATAGGGGTTCAGCACTAAAACCTCAGAGCCATACTCTCTGAGTTTGGAGTCTATCTCTGACACTACATGTCATATGATCTCCAGGTGCTTAGATGTTTTAATTTGGAAAATAAGGATGATGATGGGGGGGTAGGGAATTAACCTACCTTGCAAAATTGTTGTGAGGATTAAACAAGTTAACATACACAGTATTTATAATGGTGCCTGACACAGAAAAAAATGATTATAAGAATGTTATTGTCAAGTCACTACAGGTTCTGAAATCTGCAAGTAATGTTAGCAGGAAGGAGAATAAATGGCACCTGATTTTACTAGTATTACCTCCTGCTGATTCTTACTCTTCACGTGTCACACTGCATTATTTGGAAGCATGCATGTCTTTGTTGGCCCACAGAGGAGTATCACACCAGCTCTGCACCCTCTTCTCCCTGCCCTGCCAGGCCCTTCATTTGATAGGTTCAGGTGGGCTCGCGAGCTCTTTCTCCCTCCCTCCCTCCCTCCCTCTCTCTCTCTCTCTCTCTCTCTCTCTCTCTCTATCTCTATCTCTATCTCTATCTCTATCTCTATCTATCTATCTCTATCCCTCATTTCTGGTAGCAGTCAGAAGCTTCTTTAAATATTATTCAGCCACACATGAATGAATACATGAGTATGTTAGAATGACATACCAATGCAAGTAAACCCAGAGAAATTGAGTAACTGCATATGGCAAATAAAGTTGTCACTGCCACTTATGTTGAAAAGAAAAGGAAAATTGAAGCAGGAATTCTTATAAAAATTACATTATGTAGTACTAAAATCTGTTTTTAATGCACAGTATGTTTTAAATGTTAATATTCTGTTAATGCTTCATCTATGAGGCACTGACCACTCATATTTTGAGGGTTTTTAAAACTATTTTTATTATTATTTTGGTCAATATTTTTATCTATCCTAAGTATCAATATCCCTATAACTTCTGAGCAAAAATCATCAGAACAGAAAATGAAAATAATTCAACGCTACATTGGAGAACAACCTTGTTTGGAAACAAGTATAAAAAATAAGTGAGGTGGTAGGTAGAAAGAACCACACAATAAAACTCAGTGGATGGTTCTGTGCATTGCTGTATTCCCCCTTGCCTAAAACAGTACTTGGCACACATCAGGCATTTAATAAATAGTTGCCTGAGTTTGGATGAATGAAAAAAATTGTTAACTTTATCAAGCATAAGTTTCTAGATTTTGTAAAGGGTCAACAATCTGAGAAGTGGTTGGAGGGGAACAACCTACTTATGGATGTTTAGAAACATGGTGAGAAAGGGTGGTTTGTCAAACATGGTGATTTGTCAAAATGGGTTTGGGTGCTGTAGATTGACAGTTAGTACGTGGGGGGCCCAGTTATGTTAAACTCTGCAAAATGGAGACAAGTAGAAGTAATTATAGGCCAATTTAACACAATAAAGAATTTGTCCACCTCAAAAAATTAAACAGCAGTCCATCAAGAATTGCTGAAAGCAGAATTGGTGTGAAAAGTATAAAAGAAACAAAGACAAGCAAATTAGAAATGTAGAGGCAGGACTTGGGTATTTTGCACCTTTTATACTTCTCAGGAGGTATTTGCTATGAGTGGGAGGGAACTGTTTAGAAAACTAAGCTGGTTTGAAAATATCTAAATCAGAGCTTCTATATATGTACATGTACCAGAAGTGACACCAAGCATCTACTTTATATATTATTTATACTAAAAGAAAAATGGCATAACTATAAAGTAGGGTGCAAAGTTACTTTACCATAAGAGATGCAAAGGAATCCCATATTTGTGGAAAGCATCAAGGGCATGATCTCAGAGCTCCATATACCCACCTCACATCATCAGTGGGTAGTACTTTGGTGGGAACACTAGCTCAGGCCCTGAGCAGTGAATAGTTCATCAGAGAACAGTGGTACTAAGCATGGAACACTGCGGGGGTAGCAGCAGGATAGGACGAAGCAGAAGAAAAACATCTGAAGGAAGGTACAGATAGATGTTCAGGTGCATCCACCAAAGACAAGCTTCAGAGTACAAAATACACAAAGTACACAAGGTGAAAACATTAAAGCCCAGTTTATTCACTTAATAAATACTTACCGAATACTTCTCTGCATCAGGCATTGTGGTAGGCCTTAGGGAAAGAGATGAACAGGAGACATGGCCTGGTCCTCATGAAGCTTATAGTCTATCATGAGAGGCAGTCATTAAACAAATCAATAATAATTGAAATTCACAGAGCCTGTAGGTTTAGGATAGCAATGAGATCTATTTCAGGTTGAGGATGAAGAAGGACTTCGCTTAGCAAGTGATAGCTTTCAGGGTCTTGAATGATGACTAGGAATTAGATAATCTATACAGAACATATTCAGGGAGATAGCTCAGCCCATATTCAGGCCCAAGGCAACAGAGTCTAGAACATTCCTAGGGCTAAAACAAAGGATGGGTGGTTATAGTCTTGGTGAGCTGGGAGGAGACACATGAGATAAGATTGAGGGTCGGAGGGTCCTTCAGTCTCCTATAGGAATTTGGGTTTCACTCTAACCAAACTAGGACACCACTGGAGGGCTTTAATCAAGCATGGTCCAATTTAGGTCTTAATAAGATCACTCTAACTACAGTGTGGAGAATTAAAGAGGGGGCCAGAAAAGGGGTAGGGAAGCTATGAGGGAAGCTATTTCAATGGTTCAGGTGAGAAATGATGGTGACATCATTGGGAGTAACAACCATAGAAATATAACATATGGATGGCTTTGAAGCACAGTCAAAGAAATAGTAATGGCCTGGTTGGTATTGTTCAGTGGTTGAGCATCAACCCATGAACTAGAGGATGAAGAATTTCAGCAAAAGACATTCAAGAACTCCCTTTTGGACTGTTCTATCAGTGACTGAGAGCAATCTGAATAGAGGTATTTGATGTTTGAATCTCCAACTTAGATCAGGGTGTGCATTTGGGAGTCCTAGGCACACAAATTGGAGTATAGAAAGACATGGCTTTGGATGAGGTCACCTGGGTAAAGCATGGTTGTCTCAGTCCATCGAGAACATACTATTAAATGAATTCTCTGATGTCAAGTAAGTATCACCTCACAGGAAAATCATTTTTCTATTATATTTCATTTGCTAGCCTTTTTTTTCCTCTCCTGGTCTTTATTCTACAACATCAATTGCACAATAAAGCAAAATAGAGGTTGGTGTTCTGGTTCTATGTACTTCGCATTCAGAGGAATGATTCTAACCAAGGATGTAGCAATTATTGTTGTTTTTATTCATATGCTTCCTGCATTATTCATGAGTTCAGTAAAAGGGTCACTAACCTGTTTATCAGAAGCTCACTGTGGATCTGTAGCACCCAGTGCATTAGTCTGAGAAGCATTTGCAGCCTATTTGTACATGTTGGTTTCATAATTCAAATACTGCTGCTCCCATCATCACCTGCAAAGTGCAATCTCAACCCTGGGCTGCAGAGCCTTGCAGCCCTTCTCATTAAACCCTCATCACATGTCATTTTAGCAGGAAGCACTTACACTGCCTCCCACTGCCCTGCCTTTGCCCAGGCTTTTCTATGCTAGCTCACCTTTCCCGCTCATTTCCCCTTTGGAACATCCACCTTAGAACACTCCGCTGCATCTCCTGGAAGTCTCCATAATCCCCAATTAGGTCACTCCCTCTTCTGTGCTTGCTTGTCAGTCTTCCTACAAACTCCTTAAAATCAGAGCCTGAGTCTAATTAACCTGAGTCTGTAACTCCTGGCATAAAGAGAAATCTGTTCAATTGAATTAAATTGACCAATCATAATGCAGTTTAATATGGCAGAGGGGTTATTTTGTTAAGTACCGTATTTTCTGGGGTATAAGACGACCCCCTAATTTTACAGTTAAAACATAGGTTTAGGCCTATATTTGCTGTATAAGACTACCCCCCACTTCCGAGGCAACACCAGTTCTTTTTTTAATAGACCGCCTCTCTGACTCTGGCCAATCTGAGCAGGCTTTTTACTAGAACACAGTGTAGCTTCGGGTACAGAACAGGTACACTGTGTTCTAGTAAAAAGCCTGCTCAGATTGGCCAGAGTCAGAGAGGCGGTCTATTAAAAAAAGAACTGGTGTTGCCTCGGAAGTGGGGGGTGGGGGGGTAGTCTTATACAGCGAATATAGGCCTTAACCTATGTTTTAACTAAAATTAGGGGGACGTCTTATACGCCCAGTCGTCTTATACACCGAAAAATACGGTATAGAAAAACTACCACATACTTCCAGAATCATGCAAAAATAAATAAACAAACAAACAAACAAACAAACAAACTACTGTGTGCCAGGAAATGCAGCTACTTTGAAAATTTTAGACACTGGTCTTTTTTTTTTTTTTTTTCCAAAGTGCTATTTGATTTAGAAAAGACAAATTATCAACTATCCAGGGATAAATCCAATCTGTAGTTCCAATCACTCAATGAGACCTAAATAATCCCTAGCCTTTTGTAACTGCTACTCATAGTACCATTTAAAGAAAGCAGAAAATGGGCCATAGTTCCCTAGGAAGCTTTTAAAGTGCTCAGTGCCTCAATCTGAAATCCAGTACAGAACAAAATGGAAACGCTTTCTCTGTTAAAATTGTGCATTGCAAAATCATTTGAATCCCACTGACTCAAAACAAAAAAAATTAAACAAATAAAAATAAAAAGCAGTCCCACTCTAAAAATGTTAATTGCCCAAAGCAAAAGATACTTTGTCACAATATTCATCTCCACTTGGTTAACCTCATATAACAACATTTAGGTTTAACAAGGTTTTCCAAGAAAATGAGAGCTCAACAAGAAAGGAAATGTCCTTGGAGTTTGCCCTGGACTGGTCCCTCAACTTCTTGGCCACTCAGTTCTCTCATCTGTTTAATGGAGCTAATAATTTTCTGGCTGGAGGCATTATTGCGTGAATCCAATGAGAAAGCATTCAGTTCACATTCAACAGATGGTGGTAGAATATGAATTATCAGTCTTATCACTGTAGGTTAGGGTTAAGGTCATGGACTCTGGAGGTCAGACAACTTGTTGTGACCATGAGAAAATGATTTACCTTCTCCTGGCCTCAGCCAGCTACATAATTTGTGGAGTCTATTGTAAAATGAAAACACAGTGCTCCTTGTTCAAAAATTATTAAGAATTTCAATACGGTGACAATATAGCATTAAGCCACATGCAGGGCTCCTCTGAGGCCCTAGGCAATTACACAGGCTACAGGCCCGGCAAGCCAGGCCTGGCCTCAGCTTCCTACCCCAGAACTACACTGTCTACCTCGTGGGATTGATATGTAAATTAAATGAGGCAATACTTGTAAAACAACCACTGCTCTCCCATACTGCCGGCATTATTGGAATAAATGCTCGCTTACACGTGATTCAATCCTGTCCTTCATTTGGCTGAAGTACCCAGGTGTCCAGTAGCAGAACCTTGCTCCAGCTGCCCATCTGCATCTCCCTCAGGTGTACTTGTGAAAAATAAAATTTTACCACTTAATTGGTGGCAAATATTAATTTTATAACATAAGTATAATTTAAAAAAGAATGCAAGGAAAGGCCCCATATTTTGCTTCTTTTTGTCTTTACCCTCCTTCCATTGAAATCTTCTAGTACAAGCAACACCCATCCCTTTCCAGGTCATTCCCTCTTTGAAAAACTCAAGGGAAGGTTAAGGTATAAAGGTAGGATCTATGTATCAGCTTCTTCAGGAACTTGTGGAGACGATAGAGTGCCTAAAATTCATGAGACAAAACTCTTCTTTGGAAAGAGGTTCAGAAAAAAATCTTCAGGAAAAGAGTAATGGAAAGCAACCCAAGCCCAACTAAATGGGACCTTGCCATCCCTGTCAAACTTGGAGAGACATGAAAGAAGGAAAGCCTGCAACATTAGAGCTATGGCCTCCAAGGCCATTTTTGTGCCCACTCTGCCCTCTTTATTTCGTGGAGGAGCAAGTACTCAGACCCAGAATGCAAATATTATAATTCGTCCTGTCCAAGTTGATTTTTCAAACATATCTTCCATGTGGGAATAACTATATTTTACTACGTTGTAAAAATGTTAAGATTAAGACAGAACAACCAGTTTACTAATATAAGAAGATGACTAGAGTCTTATCATTGAAAGTTCCTAATTTCTTTAGAGGCAGAAAATAATTTCAAATACTCTGTCAATGGATCTTGAAAAAGTAACAGCATTTCTTACTGATTTTATATGAGAAATAGTATAGACATTTCCCCCTTCCCAGATCTTTTCTTTATACCCTATAAAGGGGAAATAATGATCTAAGAATGGTAGCAATCATTATCACAGAAATAGTGATTTTCTTCCAAGGAGTTTAAAGTACTTGTTTAAAAAACATTTTATAATAAAAGAAGGCAAATGGACTATTGATTCACTCCCATTACTATCATTATTGGGATTAAATAATGAAATAGCATCTGCAGTGAATTTTAAAATAGCTGAGAAAATCAAACATCAAAGAAATATTAAAAGCATAGGCATTTCTCTTATCTTGACCTCTGAACTTCATTTTCTCTATAAAAATACATGGGTGGTTGAGTTCTGATAGCTCACAAGGTAAATTATACCAGGGTGAGCTTACAACAATATAGAAATTTAGAAAATGAGTGTTCAAATAGAAAATGTTACATTAACCTATCCATCTGATTACTCAATGCTCATGACTCACAACTGGAGCAGTTTTTACAGTATTGGCATTTGAGACAAGTCTCATAGCAGTGACTCCAAGCAAATTAGAATCTTTGGGAATAAACAGTAGATAGTAGAGCAATACTTATTGTTAAGTCAGTTCTTATTAATCCATCACTATACATGTTGGAGTTATTTTAGTGTATACATAGCAATGATGTCATCTGTCTGAGGCTCCATTAGCACATTATCATTAATCCTTGTCAACTAATGAGTATTCAATTCTCAAATGTAAGACGTTAGTACAATTATTTGACAGAGAGACATAATCTCGCTGTCAGTATAACTGAGCATATTAAAAAGACATGACTCACTTTATAGAATCAGAGTTAGATACAATTTCTGTTCCCACCATTTACTATCTCAATGAACATGGACAAGTTATTTTAACTTTTTGTTTTTTAATATATTTTACTGATTTTTTTACAGAGAGGAAGAGGGATAGAGAATTAGAAACATCGATGAGAGATAATCATTGATCAGCTGCCTCTTGCACACCCCCTACTGGGGATGTGCCCAGAACCAAGGTACATGCCCTTGACCGGAATCGAACCTGAGACCTTTCAGGCCACAGGCTGACACTCTATCCACTGAGCCAAACCAGTTTTGGCATACTTTAACTTTTTAAACTCTCAGTCTTCTAGACCAGAAAATAGTCATAAAAACAGTACCTAGTTGATAGGGTTGCTACAAAAAGTCAAGAAATAATCTATAAAAAGTTCTTAGTATATAGGTATAAACTGTCATAACTCATTATTTAGACATTAAAATGCATTTATAATGGTATATTACAAAGAACATACTGTCTAATTTAACTTGGTATATAACTTAAACGTAACCTCAAAGATCTATATTATTGGATTTTCAGCCCCTATTACCAGAGTGGTGGTTTTTGAATGGGCCTCTCAAGAATTTATCCAGGAGCTCTGGGAAGGAATGAATGGTAGGTTGCAAGGAAGGGTAATTGGGTGGGGACCAAGAATTGGGAGGACAAAAGTAGACAACATACCCTTACTTCAGGTTCATCAGAGCATCTGAAGATTATCTGAGGATACACTCACACTCACATCCTATCTATCAGCTGTCAGTGCTACCTTCAAAATATATCTAAAATCTGACCACGTCAGACTGCTTCTAACTCCACCACTCAAATCTGCATCACTACTATTTTTTGTTGTTTTCCCTTCTACTCCCAGCCCTCCCACAATATCTGTTCTCAACACCACAGTCATCATGATTCTGTTGAAACATAAGCCTGATCTTGTTACTCCTGAACTCAAAACATTCCAATGGTTTCCCAACTAAGTTTCCTAAGAGTAAAATCCAAAATTTTTTCTATAGCCTACAAGGTCACCCACTGCCTCTCAAACATCATTCCTTAAGACACTTCTCCTCTCTGATCCAGCCACATGGCCTGCTTGCTGTTCTTCCAACACATCAAGCACACTCCTGTCTCAGGACCTTTGCACTCATGAAACCCACTCTCTGGACCACTCTTCTGCATGGCACCTATATAGACACTTGTTTCATATTTCTTTTCAAATGACACTTAACCAAAGATGTTTCTCTCTCTACCTCCTACATAAACTAGCTTTCCCTCACCACCTTTATTCCCTTCACCTTGCACCTATTACCACCATCAGACAAGTCTGTTATTCGCTGTTTATTATCTGATCCCTAGATAAAAATACAAATTTCAGACAAGGAGACATTTCTTTTTTGTTGTTGATCACTGTTGCATCCCAGTACTTAAATTAGTCCCCAGTACACGGTCGGAATTTAACAGGATTTTACAATTGGTTGGCAGAGTGAAGGCAAAAGCAGTATCCTGGATGACTCTCAGGATGTTGGCTTGTGAAAGTGAGCCAATGATGATGGTGCAAGAATCCAAGAAGAGGACCTGGTCAGGAGTATATTAGTTCTCTGCATAGGAAATTATTCCAAAAGGTAGCAACTTAAAATGGCAAGCTCAGAGTTTCTGAAATTTAGGAATATGAAAGCAGGTGAGTTAGGTGGTTCTGACAGGCTCTCCATGAAGTTGCAAACAAGCTATAAGCCAGGGCTGCAGTCATCTCAGGAGTCTATTTTGACTAAAGAATCTTCTTTGAAACTTGCTCAGGTGGTTATTATGCCTCCTTAGTCATTAATTGGAGGCTCCAGTTTCTTACATGAGCCTCTCCTAGGATAGCTAACAACAACATGGTAGCCTTCTTCCTCATCCCCCCTCTATGACCCTCTCCCATGAAATATCCAAAAGAAAGAAAAGTACAGGCAAGAGGAAGCTGAATGGTTTTTTTTTTTTTTTAACTAATATTAGAAGTAACATACCTCACCTCTGCCGTTAGTAAGAGTCACAAGCTCAACCATGGTACATGGTGGGAGGGGGCTACACAGTGGGTGAACACCAGGAAGGAGGGATCATTAGAGGCTGGCCAACACAGGGGAAAACTGTGAGTTCAGCAAAGTATAGGGTAACCTATTGTTATAGGGCAGGGAAAACTACTAAATATTGAACATCTGCTCTTCTTATCATCCTGCAGTGATCCTCTGAAGCCCCAAGGTGCTGTGCATACCTTATCCTTAGCTCAGAATGTCAAATAGTTTTTTCTGTCTCTGAGCCTCACATGCATGTGAGGTCTCTGACATACATACCCATGTAATTAAATTTAGCTAATTTTTATTGTTAATCTGTCTCATGTAGATTTATTCATTAGACCAGACTAATGAACTTTGAAGAAGAAAATTTCCTCTTCCTCTAGAAATCTAAATCCTTATTCTGACATTTTATTCTCTCCATGAACTGATCCTACATTGTTCACCGACCTCACCAAAAAGTTCATCTTGATTCAGTTTCTGCTTTTGAGTGAACTCAGTGACTTAAGGTTCACTACCAATATATTTAACAGCAAAAGTAACTGTTTGGCCTCTGATTAATGCTCAAACATTTTATTTGTTAAAGAAAAATGTATTCATAACACTTGTTAAACTACAGTAAGTCAGACTTTATTCAGAGAGACTAGGAGTAGGGACCATTGCAATGGGGTTTACAGTCGGGGAGAGAGATTGGGCTCAACTCTGAACACAACAAAGAGAATTGGAAATTTTTAGCCACGGAGCAGAGTAGGGGCCAATGGATGGGAAATTACTAAAAGGAAACATCAGGAGTCCAGGGGGATTTTGGCCAAATCGACCTAATAGGACTTTTTGCTGAAGGGGGACCAGGGTGATCAGACATCATCCAGGGGATGGTGGAGGATAAGGAATATGATCTTATTGAGGGTGATCAGATATCAAGGTTGGAGATTGTGGGCAAACTGAATTAATGGGATTTTTGCATAATCAGGGAGGCCCAAAAGTTCAGACAGGCCTAGTTGAGAAGAAAGTTCAGAGGAGCCTGAATAAAATTTGATTAAGGAGAAAATCTTTATCAATCTCATCTGAGTTTAAATAGTAACAACCTAAAAAATGACCTCCAAGTATCATTTCTGAACAACAAGAAATAGCTTTCAATGAAAAATTTTCCAGCAGCACATTAATTATTCTTTATCTGCAAGAGGACTGGCATTTTATCATTCAGTCAAATGCAAAACTTTGCTCTGTCTTTGTCTATTTGGAAATGTAATAATTCTACCAGGTAGCCAACCTGAAATGCACCCTTTTCTTAATTTTCTAATGAAAATAAAATCTTAACTCATATGTAGGAATGTGCCATGAGATATATTTCTGTGCTTACAAAAGACAGCTTGATCAAAATATTACTGATTTGATTATTAATAATACTATAGGCCCGATGCATGAAGATTCTTGCAAGAATAGGCCTTCCTTCCCCTGGCTGCCAGCACCACCTTTGCTCTGGCCAGAGCCACCTTTCTGCCTTCCCACACTGCCCAGAGGCCCAGAGTGGTTGGAGTGGTGCAGAACACCTGCATTGTCACCATGGAGACATCCCGCCCCACCCCCAGACACTAGGCATCTGTGTATGCAAATTAACCTGTCATCTTTGTTGGGTAGATTTGCATACTCACTTCTAATTGGCTGGTGGGCATTGTGAAGGTATGGCCAATTTGCATCTTTCTCTTTTATTAGTTAGGTGTAAGACATAATCTAAAAATTTAGAGGTAAAAATCATTGATAATTACAGTCACCAATAATTGCTATGAGCTAGAAATCCACACAAAAATATGTAAATTATAATTCTACACAATGTTGGCTAATTCCATCCAAGTTAGTATCAGATACAATCCTAAATTTTAAATATATTTTAAACAGTGTGAAACTCCAGAAAATTTGACAAGAAATACATCACTTAAGCCAAAATATTCTCCTTTTCTGCCCCATATTAGACTAACTCAGAGAAAGGTGAGTGATCATCCCCAAAGACCATTTTCTCTTATTCCACAAATTAAACCACTCTGTCTCTCCAGGGTACATTCAGCCATTTCTTGGACCTCACATTCCTAGCTCTAGACATGAACCTAGCTGTTGTGGGTACAAGGCTGATTTTTTAAAATATATTTTTATTGATTTCAGAGACGGAGAGAGAGAGAGATAAACATCAACGATGAGAAAGAAGTATTGACTGACTGCTTCCTGCACACCCCACACTGGGGATCAAGCCCACAACCTGGGCATGTGCCCTGACCAGGAATTGAACTGTGATCTCTTGGTTTACAGGAAGACACTCAACCACTGAGCCACGCCGGCCGGACCAAAGCTAATTTCTTAGTAGGGCTGGTATGATCCAGTTGGGTATGGAAGGAACATACTTCATCTATGTAACAAAAAAAAAGTGGGTGGTTTTTTTTTATCCCCATTCTAAATTCTAAATTAATTACAAAGCAATTTTTGTTACTTCCTAATATGAGTAAAGTTTATATAGCACATGTAGTATGTTGACCTGAAAAGAAAGACTTTATCATAACACTCTTTGACAAGCATTGCTGAGTCATCCTAAAAAGGTCTGTAGAGAAAACAATGGACCTGAAATGAAAAGAACCAATCCCAATGCCAGCACTGCTACTTTCAGCTCAGTGAATCAGCATGTCACATGTCCTCTTTGACCTTCAGTTTCCCCAAGTGTAAAACGGAAGTAACAATTCTCTCACGTGATAGTCTGTGTGCAAGCAAAAAAGTGAGACAATCGTTTTGTGAAAACTGTAAGCAATACACAAGTACAGTATAAGGTATGTTTTTTTAATGAGGCCTCAGAAAATGTCTCCTTAGCAAAATCAGACTTTTCAGGTCACATTCACATCACCAGGAAACTGCTGTTTTTCAGGCTGAAAGGCATCTAGCTCCATGTGCTTCTGTGTGAAACAGAAAAGCAGGTGCACTTTGATTGACTAATGGCTATATAACTTTGAAAAAAAACTAAGCTAAAATAGGACTTAATTAATATTAAGATGAAAAAGAGCAATATTAGAGGCAAAAAAAATTCTGCTAGATTTCAGTTTAAAGAGCCAAAAGTGTGAAATAAAAATTACGTATTTTTCTCAAAATGCCTGCAGAACTTCCATTTATTGGTGTCAGCAGACACACTCTAAAACCTGTGGCTCACTTGAGGATTACTCCAGCTGTAATCTTCCTGGAAAAGAAGGAGAAAAACTTAATTTCTTTCTCTCCCAATCTCTTCTTCTTTCATCACGGCAACATCTTTCCTCAACTCTTTGGCCATCTAAGAATATAAATCAATAGTGCATTCCATGTTTCCCAATAGTTAATATAACTCTACATTCATCTTACATCAAAGACATCCATGTAGTAATGGTGCTAAGTTCCCATGCTAGATAGAGCTTATTTATATTTACATATCCATCACAAATACAAAGGTTGGTACATATATACGTCTGAGTAGTTGAAGTTAAATATCTAGTTATGGTATACAGGACTACACCAGAAAGCACTGTTTACCTATAATAGCCAAAATCTTACCACTTGAAAGAAAGGACTCACTGTTGGACTATAATTACAGAAGACAATCGAAACAGGGATAACTCTAATGAAAAGATGAAGTTAAACTTCCCTTTTGGCCTTTCCATGCCCCTGTATTTTTCCTCCCACAACACTTTAAGGCTACTTACTAGCTTCCCATGTGTACATTTATACACATACCCCCCCATCATGACCCTCATTAACTGCCACAAATATCTCTGTCCCTCTCTTTCAAACCTAGATCCTTTGGCAGGATTTAACTGTCTTCGGATTATAACAATTCTCATACAAAGAGAACTACTTCCATTAACGTTGTGAATAAGTAAATTTTAAACCTAAAATGACAACTCCTTGGTAGTGGCTTTTTGGATTGTAATAGTCTAGGTGCAAAAGAGATATGTGATGATAAAAAGATAGATAGATGATAACTAGCTAGCTATCTAGTTAGCTAGATACATACATACATACATACATACATACATACATACAGCTAGATTAGGGGTGTCGAACTCAATCAGAGAAGGGGCCAAAATCTAAAATCCATCCTAAATCACGGGCCGAATGGTTTACTGAACAGTCATAAACTGTCATTGTGATGGAAACGCAGCGGAGTGCAGTGATGACAGTGCGGTGCAGGCCACATTGCAAGGCCTGGCGGGACGGATTTGGCCTGCGGGCCGTGTGTTTGACACATGTGAGCTAGATTGATGACAACAATCAGGCAGCCAGAAATTAAGTGCATATACATTGTGTCTGCACAGGTCTATCTACAGTATGTTCTTATTTGGAGGAAAATACCCTTTAAATCACACTATTTTAGAAAAGCTCCTACTCTGTTATATGAGAGCTCACCCATAAGATGAAACAACCATTTTCTCCCTGAGCCAAGTAAAACACCAAACAATGGACAAGACCTTTTCAAAATGCTTCTGATACCACAATCTCATGGCTTTCTTTCATCTTGGGTAAAAATGATTTCTAAAATTGGTTTTGGACCCTCGAAATGTTCATGATTGTAGTACTCCTTATTCTGACATCTCCTTCTGATGTCTTTGCCTCTATGACAGGATCCCAGAGAAATCTATTTTTTCCATCTTCTGAAGAAATTTACTTGCTTCAAGAAACTCTCCTTTAGGGTTCTCTTTGAAAGATTATTCAATTGGGAAAATAAGTATAATATTGACATCTACTATAGAGAATTATTACATGTAGGTTAGTCATATGATATTGATGTTTTATGCAATTTTGAAATCAAGGAAATAAGCATAATCTCAGTTTTATGATGATAAAGAAAAGCAAATGTACACCTTAAACTGACAGAGCCAAATATAACAAATATCATACCACTTGTAGAAGCAACTGAAGATGAGGAATCACAGGTCCTTGTTCCACTTCTCTCTTTAACTGCTTATGAAACAACCACTCTGCCTCTCCTTTTCGCCTAGCAGCAGGAACAATGATTGCCCTGCCTGACTCAGAGGGCCATGCTGAGAACCAAATGAGACAATATATTTTAAAACAATGTATTGCTTTATTATTACTTTTAGTCAAAGAACATTATAAACTGATTTTGGCTTTTCAGGAAAACAGAAGCTTCCACCTTCATTATTAACTTTCAGACCTAAATATTTTTGGTAGTTTAATTTTTTTAACCTTCTGGTAAAAATGACAAATTGACATAAAGCATGGAAGCCTTGGTAAGAATAGATTTGTTAAGTAATTGCTTAAGATCCCATAAGCGTAAGGCACATTTTTAACGTGTAGTGGGAGGACTGCAGGGAATTAAAGACACAATTAAACTAATCTCAGCAGAGTTCATAGATCTGGCCTAAGGTCTTACTCAGCCAACTTGCTCTCTTTGTAACTCTAAACTTTAGTCACATCTTTCTCTAGCCCTGAATTCCCTCAGTGGTTGACTTCAGGTCCCCTTCCTCCTGTTAAAAGAATATCTCTTTGAGTAAGTATTAAGTCTCTTTGCAATCCAACTTTATGTTTTTTATAAGCAACCGGAATAGAAAAGTTAAGACAATGCTTATAAGCTCAGAATTCACATCCCTAAAATATTCCTTTCACTGTGTCATTCTTTGTTCATACTTCCAGTGTCTTGTCATTGACCATAAGATGAAGTCCAGTTGGCTTAGGCAGAGGGCTTCACCTCTCCATTCCCAGGTCATCTCCTAGCATTCCAACAGCATCCATGCTGGTAAGTACTCCTGTCCATTCCCTCCCCAACCCCACATGCAATTCTTTCTCTCTTTCTACTCAAAATCTACCCAATTTTAAAGGCCACTATAAACATTTCTGCCTTCTTTGAAGACCTCTCTAGCTATTACAATCCAATGCCACATACCAACACAAGGTACTTGTTTGTATCCCTTATTTTTTACTTTTGCTACTAAATGTTTGTTTCATGAATATGTGTCTAGTTTCCACCTATAAGTTATAAGCTCATAATAATGTGATAAAAGGTTGAAAGTAGGGACAACTTTCAGAACTACTATAGGAAAAAGCAGTCAATAGCATAACCAATGAAAGATTGACATAAACAAAACAGTTAATAATGCTATCCCCATATACCTATACATTATTCATAATCTTGCTTTATGCATATAAGCCTAACTAGTGGACATGGACAACAGGGGGATAGGGGCATACGTGGGGAGGGGTTTAGGATGGGAATGGGGGGATGATGACAATTATATGATATCATAATCAATAAATAAATAAATAAAAAAGATAGATGACAATTTTGTTCTAATTCCTATGGAGGAAACACCTTACAACGAGATTGCGTTTTCATCTTCAATGCTATGTTTGTGTACAATCTAGTCTATGCTTTCCTGAAAATGCTAAAAGTATCAGAACAAAAAGACCAGTTTCTCCCATTAAGACTGTCAGTAAGGCATATAGACACGCATCATTAAAGTCACAAAAAAGCAGGGTTGAGACTATTACAGATTAATTTGCACCAAGTGTAGGTGTTGATAATACTTCTGAACATCGTTAGCTTTTTGTCATTCACTTCTTCCACTTGAAATCTCTGTCTTTTGAAAGTCAAAGAGTAATGAGGCATATAAGTAAAAAGTTTCACCAAATTTTAATCTTTCCTCCCAATTACTTCACAGTCCATGTGCTGCCTAGAATGTAGAGGGTTGTGAATATACACCACAGCCAAATCCAGGCCTTTGACTTCTAAGAAAAATAAGTATGTGCAGATATCAATGATGTTTCTCAATTGTACTTCCTAAGTCCTTTTGAAGAAAAGTATTATTTGAAATGAAATAGAATTCAAATTCAAGGCATAAATACTTTGTGTCTATGTCTATCACTTTATATATCTTGTAGATTTTAGATTTTGCCATAATTTAATATATCTTACTTTCTATCTGTTGAAGCAGGTTAAAAGTTAACTGGAAGAACTCTGGTAAGAAGTGTCAAGGAGGTTAAGCTTTGTAATATTAGGAACTAATAAGAAGAATTATTAGAGATAGCTGTGATATATTTGGTGTCAAGTACAAGTTGACATATTAGAAAAGAACATTGATATAAGAGTAGAAACCCCCAGGCAAGTACAAATTAGAGAATCTAGCAAAAATACACAGATGGAATACCTGAAATCTATGCAAAAGCTACCCAGGTGTGGAATATTTCTAGGAAAAAATGTTACCTATTTGTTATAAGTTGAGGTTTGGCATTTTTAGAAATTGTGAAAGTAAGCTTAATTCTATTTGGATTAATAATTACTGTCCCTCTAAAAAAAAAAGTCCTCTGAGGGTCTTCAGCTGAGATTAAACCATCCAGGCCCAGCTGGCATGGCTTAGTAGTTGAATGTCAACCTATAAAGGCTATAAAGGAGGAGATCACAGTTTAATTCCCAGTCAGGACACCTGCCTGAGTTGTGGGCTCAATCTCCAGTTTGGGCTGTGCAAGAAGTAGCCGGTCAATGATTCTCTCTCATCATTGATGTTTCTATCTCTCTCTTCCTCTCCCTTCTTCTCTGAAATCAATAAAGATATATAAAAAAAATGTTTTGCTTTTTTGTGATGATCCCATCACCAAGGTTTCCTTGAATAGAAATTAGATAAGCATATATAATAAACTAAAGGCCCAGCACATGAAATCATGCATGGATAGGGTTCCTAGGCCTTGCCTTCAATCAGGGCCATCTTCTGCCTGTTCACCAGTCCCCAGTCCTGCCTCGCTGCCACCATTGATGAATCAGAGCCTGTGGGCTAGGGGGAGGGACCAAGAGGTCGGCCGTTACACTTGTTCACTAGTCCCTAGTCCTGCCCCACCACCACCCACCTGGTTCCCCATGGTTCCCCATTCACCATGCTGTTATTGGAACCTGAGGGCTGCGGGGAGGAACCAAGAGGTGGTCAATGCACCTCACAGTGACTGGTTGAGCAATCGTTCTGGTCATTATGGTTGCTGGGCTTTTATTATATAGGATGTTAGAACATAAAATGGCATGGTCTTTAATAATTGTGAAATTATTTAAGCATTCCTAAAGCTATTTCTAACTAGCAGCAGAGTTTTATATGAGTGACATTTAGGGGTTTAAAAAGATTAACACCTAAGCAGAGTCTTCATCTAAACTCCTTGAATTTTCCCCTCATTTGCATCTGAGTAATTGACATATACATAGTTCAACACCTAATACAGAACTCAAACCACTTGAAAATTAATCAACTAAAATGCCATTTAAATCACCTAAGACCACATTTCTAAAAACTGGTGAATATTGAGTGAGCTCCACTGATTGAAGATTTATGAACTGAAGAGAAGACTACAGATACATTTCTATTTTCTTAAAATTAGTAAATATTTTTTTAAAGAAAAGAAAGAAATCTTGGCCTCTGCTCTTTAAAGTTAGTCTTCTCTCCTTGTCCTCTATTTCATTCTAATAAATTTTATTCTATTGTCTCTTCAGAACAATGAGAATCACTCTTTTTTTTTCTACCTATTTCTCCCATAAACTTTTTGTATGACTCTATCATCTAAGGACAGTGCTTGATACATTAGAATAAAGAAAGTTTCCATCTGAGGTAGTGGAATTTGAAAAGCGGTTAGAGCATTCATTATACTCCTATACTTACACTGCACTCATATGAAGTATTTATTAGACAGGCATACCTCATGTTATTGTGCTTCACTTTATTGTACTTCACAAATATTTTGCTTTTTAAAAATGGAAGATTTGTGGCAACCCTGAGTTGAGCAAATTAAAAACCTTCTGAAAAAGGATTCAATATTCTAAATGTCAGTAAGAACACTCATGATTCATAGGAAAAGGTCAAAATATCAACATTAGCAGGAGTTTGGAAGAAGTTGATTCCAACCCTCATGGATAACTTTGAGGAATTCAAGTCTTCAGTAGAGGAAGTAACTTCAGATATGGAGGAAATAGCAAAAGAAATAGAGTTAGAAGTAGACCCTGAACATGTGACTGAATTGCAACAATCTCAGGAACAAATTTTAATAGAAGTTGCTTCTTACGGATGAACAAAGAAAGTGGTTTCTTGAGATGGAAACTACTCCTTGTGAAGATGCTGGGAAGATTGTTGAAATTACAACAAAGAATTTAGAATATTACAAAAACTTACTGGATAAAGCAGCAGCAGGGTTTGAGATGATCGACTCCAATTTTGAAAGACAAATGTGGGTAAAATGCTATCAAACAGTATTGCATTGCTACCCATGTATCTCAAAAATAACCCTACCTAAATTCACTGGTGAAACAAAAAAAATTCATATGATTCACTTTATTTTGGTGGTCTGCAAACAAATCCACAATATCTCCACCTGAATATGCTTAGTTATAGACTATAAAAACCCATTAATACAGGGTGGGGCAAAAGTAGGTTTAAAGTTGTTCACATGAAAAGTAATATAATAATTCATAAATAATACAAGAATTCTCTCTTTCATGTACTCATAACTGTAAACCTACTTTTGCCCCACCCAATATATTAAATATGCTTAATTCAAGTGTGTTTATATAATCAATAGCCAAATGTTAAAATCTACTTGTAGAATTTTGACAATTAAAATTACTTAAAATTTCTTGCTGCTCATATTTTTATATTTGGTTAAGTAAGTGGTGCATAAAATCTTCTGGGATGTTTTAATAGCTTTGATATTATGGTACTCTCCTTGCCTTTCTTTGCTATGATTTAAATGGGATTTTTCAGATATCTCAAAAATAACCCCACCTATTGCTTAAACATAAAGTTCAGGAGATTCTTTTTCAATTCACTACCACAATCATTCTTTATATCAGAAGAATAAAACTTTTTTTTAAAAAATTCATTAAAGGTCTTCATCCCCCCTCAACTGTCAGTACCATATACATACCTTGATAGTGAAAACACTTTTACCTGGAGAATGGTTATAAAGAGCTATTTTCCCCTTAAGAGACTTTTATTTGGAAGGAAAATTCCTGGGAGGAGAAAAAGAAAAGGAGGTGGGGAGAAACCCTAAAAGCTTTAGTATTACTAAAAAGAGACTAATATAATCTGGATAGGGCTGAGAAAACTGGAAGGGCCATAGTCTTAAAAGAAATTAACCACCTACTCCACACAAAAGAGGATCAGAGACAGGTTGAGTTCACTTGAAGAGAAATAAGGCTACATGTCTCTATCTGAGTTGTTACTATGAGTTTTAAGCTTAATACATTTGAAAATTGAGGAACTAGAACCCCGAAGAATTCTATATTTAGTGCCTTCTTCTGCCAGATGGATCTCCACAGAGTGACTGAGCAGTCAAAGCTCATGTGGCCAACAACTTCCCATCCATAAATGACAAAGATATGTAACACAATTCCCTAATTTTAGAGAAAGGAAATTGAGATGCACAAAATTGTAATGACTAACTTAATTTTATGATTTTAAATATCCAATTTATCAGACACCAAAATAAAAATCTAGATTTGTTTTTCCAACTAGTTCCAATCTATGAAGCATAGGAAAGAGAACATGGGGGCCTAGAATTTGGTCCATCAGAACCTAAGGAAAGACTACAGCTCAACCTTCTAACAGAGCATAACTGAATTTACTGTTTCAAATCTGAGTTCCCTGTTGCTTTTATTAAATTATGAGCTCTTCCAGATAACTGAATATTAGTCATTCAAGAGATATTTATTGAAGACCGAATTCTGATCAAATAGATTTACTCCAATTCATTGTTTACTGGAAATTAGCTTTGTGGCTGCCATTGTGCCAATTGCTGGGAATAGAGGAATGAGACAGACTGGCATAGTTACTGTCCCCATGGACATCAGTTATGACAGTTGTGATAAATGTTAGAAAATGGAAAAGATAAGGTGACATGGGGAGCACAAAATAAGTGGCTAATCTGGACTAGCCTTATCCTAGTTAGTGTACTTCATAGGCTTTATAGAAGGTAGATACAAATTCTTTTTTTTTTTTTTTTTAGGTTAAAAGTAGAATGCCATTTTTAAATGAATGACATTTTAAAATCAGATAGCAAAGAGAACTGAAATAATTTATAAAAAATACCGACTCCCAGAATTTAAACATTCATTGAACACAGCCCATTGTTCAACATTTGAATTGCCTCACTAGTATTATTTCTTGAACCTTTACATTTTATATGTATATTATGTAATAATAGAAGCCTGGTGCACAGCTTCATGCACATGTGGGTCCTTGGCCTGGCCTGCAGGGATCAGGCCAAAACCGGCTCTCCAACATCCCCCCAAGGGGTCTCGGATTGTGAGAGGGCAATTCTCAGGTGATGTACCCCAGAACTGGGCTCCCTTCTCTTTGGTTTCAGGTGTGTCACTGAAGAACCACAGCTGCCAAGTCACCACAGCTTAGCACCTCCTGCATTAAGCATATGCTCCCTAGTGGTGAGTGAGCATCATAGCTATTGGTCAGAACATCTGCCCCCTAGTGGTCATTGCATGCCATAGTACTGGTTGAACGGTTTAATGATCAGATAGTTCAATAGTCAGATGGTCACTTAGGCATATATATATATATATATATATATATATATATATATATATGGAGAGAGAGAGAGATTATTTCACATTTTAAGTGCCACCAATTACTGTATTTAAGAGATAGAAATAAAAGATCATTTTATGTGTAAACAACATAGATTTACTATGTACATCATATATTATGGCAGGCAGTTTCATTTATTGACATGTTCACAATTACTAATACTTTTAATTATTAAACCCTATTAGTAGATAAAAGAATAAACAAGTTTAATTATAAGATTGATCAAGACTATTATTTGGACCTTTTAATATAATTTTAATTGCCTACATTCATTAGCTTAGAGATGTTTTGTTGAAATTCTATAATTTATTCTGAATTTTTATTAGTTGAAATCCAAGCTGTTGTAACAAAGGAAACTGAAATGCAAGAAGTTCAACAAGATAGAAGTTTGTTTCTTCATGTAGTAATTTAGAGATGGAATCTGCTACACAGTTATTCAGGGGATCAAACTAGTGAAATGGCCTTATGGAATCCTTATGGATTCTAATATCCCTTTAATTCACATTCCATTGGTGATAACTTAGTCACATGAGCATGCATAACTGCTTGTGAACAGCTATGTGTCCAGCCATAATTGGTAGGACCTACCAGAATATAATTTGGGTCAATCTTTTTATTATGTAATCCTTCTCTCTCCACCATCATTATCTGAGTATACAATGCCATATGATGTAAAGTTAGTGACACTGACATGGCTGTTTAATTCATGCAAACAGTATAGGGAAATCACACCTGTTCAACAATGGAGTTTATAAAGAAAAGATAAAGGACAACTCTAAATTTACCATATGCATCTGCTCTTTTATTGATATCATAATCTGGGATTTTGTCAAGAAATATTGGGCTAACTGGTAAAGATATTCATTAATAACTGGAATAGCAGCTAGTTATATTTGATTCAACAAAAGAGGAGACAAATCAAGTAAATTAAAGCTGTGCCCATATGATGGATTTTAAATTTTGTTTTAACTGAAATCTGTGAACTAATTTGTAGAGATACAGGTAATATTATGAAGGTTATGTGGACTTAAAGAAATTGTCCAATTAAACAGTTCAAATGAAGGTCTGACATATTTTCCCTGACTACTTTTAATAGATTGATTTGATTTGATTAAATGGGAAATCTGAGATTTCTGATATTCTTAATTACTTTATCTTTTGAGGATTTGGAGGACTAATAAGTACGATAAAAATTGGAGCACATGGGCCACTGATAAAAACGAAATTGTGTTTTAAATTATTTTTGTGCCTCCAAAATATAATAGTCATAGAAAAGCCTATTTTATATTACCAAGTTTGTATCAAGTAAGACTAAAAAAACAATATTCTACATCAGAGATTCTCAAATATTTGTTTCTTACAGCCCCTTTAAACTCTTAAAAATTGAAGACCCTAAGAGATTTTGTTTATGTGGATTCTATCTACTGATATTAACTATATTAGAAAGTAAAACTGAGAATATTTTAAATATTTATTTGTTTAACTTATTTAATACAAGAGGCCCAATGCACAAAATTCATGCAAGGGCCTTGGTTCTGGCCCCACTCATCGCCACTGTGGCCAGAGGCCTCTGCCACTTCTGCAGTGGCCATTGCCTATTGCGACTTTGTCATGAAGGAAGGACATCTGGTCTAATTAGCATATTATGCTTTTATTATTATAGATTACATTGAATAAATTATATTATTAAATGTTTACTTACTTAAAATAACAATGCATATACAAATATCTATATTTTCCAAAACAAACAAAAAAAATGTGAGAATGCCATTGTTTACTGTTTCAAAACTCTTTTTTTTTTTTTAATATATTTTATTGATTTTTTACAGAGAGGAAGAGAGAGGGATAGAGAGTTAGAAACATCGATGAGAGAGAATCATCGATCAGCTGCCTCTTGCACACCCCTACTGGGGATGTGCCCGCAATCAAGGGACATGCCCTTGACCGGAATCGAACCTGGGACCTTTCAGTCGGCAGCCTGACGCTGAGCCAAACCAGTTTCAGCTGTTTCAAAACTCTTTAATGTCTGGCTTAACAAAGCTGAATTCTCATATCAGCTTCTGCAGTCAATCTGTGATGATATGTTATTTTAATTGAAATATATAAAGAAATTCAGCCTTGTGGTGATATGTAGAGAAAAGAAAAATCTTATGGACCTCCTGTGAGGATCCCCAAGGTCTCCTCCTACTACACTGTGAAAACCCCTGCTATACATACTCCCTGGGTCTTCTATTTACATCTTTACTTGGCAAGGAAAGAGCATTCCTGAGTCCTCAGTGAAGATAGAAGCTAAGCCTCTTCCATACTGGAGCTCTACGTCTAGCGTGAAGAGGCGTTTCTAAATGGTGGCTGCTGGAGGAGCCTCTGAGACTATCCAACACCAAAAGGAAAGTTACTAAAGAACAAGCAATTAGGACCAAGTAAAGAGAAACTGGGGGGTGGGGAAAGGAAAATCTTAAGGTTAAACATGAGTGGAGCCCATTGAATAAATGTGATAGCTAAAGAATAAGAACAATAACAAGTACAGGTCCCAACTTTTCTGAACACCTTGGCATGTTTGGATATGTGTATAAATCCTTCCCCAAAGAGAAACAAAAATATTCAAAGAAAAAATTTTCATCCTCCCTTGTGGTTTAAGTGATTACAGATGATTTAAAGCCCACCATCAGATGCGCCTGTGCAAGGCTTTCATTCAGAATTGAATTACACAGAAAGGTTGTATCTAGATAGATGGGGTGGGTGGCAGCCATGGCTAGTGTGGCTCTGGAGTCCCCAGCTATGGTAAAAGCTCCAGAATCAGCATCTTACTGGTCACTGCGGCATGACATGCTTCTGGAGCTGGCATCTGGCAGCTGGGGTGTCACCTTCATAACTAGAAGTTCTCTGGTCTTTGCAGAGGTAGCAGACAGTCTCAGAAATTCAAACTCTATCAGTCATGCTCCCAACAAAAAGTAGTTGATATACTCATAAAAGCTTAGCTGAAGAAAATTTGATGGGATAACTAATGGAGAGGTTTGGGAAATTTTAAGGAACCAAAAAGGGGTGGTTAAACAGTCAGGGACTAGCCATCATTAATTCTGAAGGCACAAGAAAGGTAAGGGTGTTACGAGGGCCTGTGAAAAGCCACAGCTGTTAAGTCATAGGGTGAGAACCTCTGCAAAGCCTATCTGATAATGCAAAGATTTGGGACAAGGAAGAATTTATCCAAAAGAAAGAAGGAAATAATATAGATGATAGAAGTAGAAAAGAGACGACAGAGCATACTTTAAAACCTGGGAAATCTCTGACATTTCCGAAGGCCAGGAACTTCCACAAGCCAAAGTATTAATAATTCAAGTGAATACATTTTGAGTCAAAGAGGTCACAACTTATAATTGGCTTATAAAGAATATATAATGAATAGCCATTAAGCCTGAATATTGCAAAGGAAAAATAAATTCTGTAAAATATCACACTTTCAAGCCTCTATTGATAACACTTGGTGACTAGAGGGATGGGGAAATTTCTCATTCCAGTTCCCCCAGTCAAAGGCACCCTATTTCTAGGAAATATTTGCTATGAGCCCCATTCTCCCTCTCCAGCAATGTGCTCAGTGTTTTTATTTGGCACCTCCAGAACCCACCCTTCATTCACCTTCAATGTCATGTCTTTGACGCCAGCCACTGCTTTGGGGCAGAGACTGGAATAGTCAAAATACAGTAGTCCCCCCTTATCCTGGGGAGGGTACTTTCTAAGATCCTCAGTGGATGTCTGAAACACAGATAGTACTGAACCCTATATATACTGTGGGTTTTTTCCTATACATGCATGCCTATGACAAAGTTTAATTTATAAATTAGGCATGGTAAGAAATTAACAACTAATAAAATGGAACAATCATAACAGTGTACTGTATTAAAAGTTATGTGGATGTGGCCTTTCTCTTTATCTAATAATCGAGACAGGTACTAAATGACTAAGAACAAATAGAGTATATGGTGTGGATGTGCTGGACAAAGGGCTGATTCATGCCCCTGGTTGGATGGAGCAGGATGTCTTGAGATTTCATCACGCTACTCAGAATGGCATGTAATTGAAAACGTATGAATTGTTTTATTTCTGGCTCTTTAAAGAAATAAATCATAGTGGTGCCTTACAAGTAACTAAATCAGTCAAATCCCTGGGCACCTGTGAGAAGAGAAGGGAAAGGGAGGAAAGGGAAGGAGGAAGGAGGGGAGGAAAGGGGAAAAAAGAGGAGAGGAGGGGAAGAGAGGGAAGGGATATGAGGTTATATAAAGCCAATTTAGGGAACAAATGGACCCTATGATTTTTTTAATCTTTATTGTTGAAAGTATTACATAGGTTCCCCTTTTCCCCCCATTAACCTCTGCCAGCCCATCCCTATCCTCTCCCTCCCCCCAGTCCCTCACCACAGTTGTCTGTGTCCAAAAGTTATGCACATTGACCCTAAGATTTGAATAGACAGAAAACCTTGTAATCTTAGCTTGTAACCTGTGCTGCTAAGGTGCACCTGTAGGATCATAAATATGGCAATGACCAACAGTGGATATGAATCTAAGTACTAGCTCTGCCACTTGGAGCTTATAGTTAAGTTACATAATCATACCTAGCCTTAGTGCCCTCATTCAAAAAAAATAAAAATACCTACCTCCCAGAATCTAATAAACCAATGTCTGCAAAGAGCATTGTCAAGCCCATTAGCTGACACCTGTGCACCTGCTAGAAGGGCAGCCTTCTCCATTGGGCAGCACTGGCATTTGCAGGAAAGCCCATATGGACCTGCCATTATTAGCTGTGCAATCTGTCACACTGCTTCACTTCTCCAAACATTTAATTCCTTTTTCCTGTAGCTATGATTTCATGGCCTTCTCAATAGAGCTGCTGTTCAGATATATTAGTACTTTATCACAGTATCTAGTAAGCACTGGGTAAATGTTAGTTTCCTTCTCTAGATTGGATCAGTGGCCTTGAGAATATAGTTATAAGTAGTATTAATCATGACATCCACTCCCAATTCCCGGTCCAGTGCTTTGCATAATGTAGGTGTTTAATTCAGATGTGTGAATGATAACTGAAATAATCTCAGTTATAATCCACACATAGCTTTACTCTTTAATGGCAAAAATGGGTGAAAATCTAGAGATCAAAAAATAATGCTGTAGCAAAAAAATAATATTGAAAAGGGTTTAATAACAAGAATTGCAGTTTCTGTTTTTATCTTCCTGATACTAAACTACAGCTATGTGTATGAGAATTATAGATATTCAAACTCCCAAAATATTCAAACCTAGAATATTTTTTCATTTTATTATTTTAATGTAAGTTTTTTAAAAAATATATTTGTTTATATTAAAGAGAGGAAGGGAGAGAGAGAGAAAGATCAATGTGAAAGAGATATGTCCATCAGTTACCTCCCACATGTGCCCCAACCTGAAAACTGGGTATGGGCCCTGACTGGAAATCGAACCTACCACCTATGGGTGTATGGGCTGATGCTGCACCAGCCATTAACTTCTTTTATTCTTAAGTTCTTCTCACCTCTATTTTCTGAGATGCTGCCTTTCTTTCCTATGGCAGAGACTCTTGCTTCAGAGGAAACTTATTTACTATGACTATTAACAGCTTCACAAAAATAATCGGCCCTCTCTCTTCCTTTTGCAATGTTTCATTTCTTCAGCTCATACTGAGACCTGAACCAAGTTATAGAAACTGCTCTCTTTCAGGGAAATATAACCAAAATTCATATTTAAGTCTATTTTCTGGCTCTTCGATACTGTACATTTTTAACTCTCATCTTCCTTTTGTAAAGTTGAAGATTCTTTGCATTATTACAGAGATAGGGAAGTTGAAACAGGAAGCATAACTGGTTCTCAGTTCTGGTTTCACCTATTTTCTATGTGTACCTTTTTTCTCCTTGAGATTCTCCAATGAGTTCTGCTATTTATCATCAATCAGTGTCTTAAAATAACTTGGCATAACTAAAATTAGCCGAGTAAGGAAGTTTTGACATATGGTGAAGTTCTGCAGTAGCAATTGTGGGGTTACAATAATAGCAACCGCAAATCTGTGTGCTTGTATATTGTACAAAGTTCAAAACTTCTCACGGAGACTAAAGCCCTAAACACTGCTGCTGACTCCCACTCCCGAATTCCCAGTGCAATGCTTTGCATAATGTAGGTGTTTAGTACAGATGTGTGAATGATAACTGAAATAATCTAATTCTGTACAAAAGGAGTATAGACTAAGTTTTGTTCTCTTAAATCCATACGGTGGTCAGACAACCAAAGGGTCTGGACTGACTGTCACTACTTGGGCCAATTCAGCAGATATAGGATTGAATCATATATGAGCATTTATTCCAATAATGCCAGCAATATGGGAGAGCAGCAGGTCAACCACAAAAAATCTGTTCTGCCCCGCACCATAAATAAGCTGTTAATATTGGGTAGAAGTACAAAGAATACATGGGAAAATAGGCAAAAGGTAGTGTAACAATAGGTATGCAAAATTGGCAGTTTACAGGCAAGCAAAGACCTGGGGGTATGCAAAGGCCTGTGCGTCTGGTTTCTACAACAAGGTTTTTAAATCTCTCTATGATAACAGGCAGCTCCCGGATGTAGAGGACAGCCACATTTCCAGGTCCCGCATGCAACTCCCAGCCAGGTTGGAATGGGCTTCCTTTAATCAGAACAAAACAATCACGGTTAACAGAGCATGATTAATACTCCTTATAACTATAGCTGGTCCCCAATATTCTATTTCTGCCCCTAACAATATCCCTAACATTTCCACTAAGCCAACCTAGAAAGAAAGCCCTGTCAGAAAATCAACTCCAGACCTTTAAAGGAACTGGATGGTTTATTTTCAATTCTCTCTCATTTAAGGGAATTTAATCAAACCACAAAATGTAAAAGAAATTAATTCTGTAATCCATGGTTACTGCTGAAAGAATTAAAAAGAGACAAGGAAAAAAATCAACTATAATGGAAGGTTCAATTGTTTCAATTATATATCTTTAAATGAACATTCTTTTATATTAGACATCAGCAATTTACTGCTAAATGTGCTCCCCAAAATAGCATCAATTATAATACTTTAACCAAGAAAAAGGTAAAATATATTCACAAATTATTTAATGGTAATTATAAACATCAGATTGATAAAGGTCTGTGTTTATAGTTAATTCAATTATTACCATGGAATATTATATATATACTCTAGAGGCCCAGTGCAAAACATTCATGCATGGGAGATTGGGAGGGGTCCCTCAGCCCAGCCTGCGCCCTTTTGCAGTCTAGGAGCCCAAAGGGGATGTCTAACTGATGGCTTACCCTGCTCCCCATGTAAGCTGCAGTCAGACATCCTTAGTACTGCCTCGGAGGCAGGTCGCTGCACTCGCCAGCTGTCAGCCCTGCTTGTGGCTGAGCAGCGTTCCCCTGTGAGTGCACTGACCACCAGAGGGCAACTCCTGCATTGCGCGTCTGCCCATTGGTGGTCAGTGTGCAACATAGTGACCAGCCATTCCACCAGTTGATTTGCAAATTGCCCTTTTATTATATAGGACTAGAGGCCCGATGCACGAAATTTGTGCCCGGGCAGAGTCCCTAGGCCTGTTTGGTTGTTTCAGTTGTGACGGCCCCTGGCTTTTTATATATATGGACATATATAGTGTGTGTGTGCATAGTGTCTATACATGCAGATAAATTGCTCCCTGCTCAGAATCATAAATACCCAAAGAAACATCTTTATATATCATGTCTTTGCATGTTCAATTTCCATGAGGGTCCATGAACATAAATTCCAAAGAAGTAATTAACTGATTTTTTTCTCTTATGTGGCTCCATCTAATTTGTGCCCAAGAATTTGTACTCATTTTAATATTCCAATAAGCAAAATATTATTAACTCCTCCTATTAGTTTTTAAATTTTGAAATAAGGATCAAATTTAGTTCTCAAATTGAGACACAGTAAGCCTGTCTCGCATCCCTGGGCAGGGTGGGTGCAAAGAGCTTCCCTTGACAATCAGGAATGGGTTAGCAAGCAGGGTCCTCAAAAAAATGTGTTAACTGCGGTGAGCAGAATAAAATTTTTGTGCAGCATTGTGAGGAGCTAGCTCCTACTAAAGAGGTTATTACTAAATATTTAGGAATTAGTTGAAATCAGTCATAGTGGAAATATTTACAGCATGAAAATTGATAAATGGTACAAGTCTATGTTTTAACTGTTACCGTTATCATTTTGGGTACAGTAGTTATCATTGAGAGCGCCAGTTGATAGGCATACCACTGCATTTAGGATGAATAGAGTCAACAAGTCCAGAAATGAGCATTGTAATCTAGGAGCCAGGGTAGCAATTACTTCAAAATTATTGGGTCATCTGTAGTTGGGTAATTTTTCTTGAATGTTTGGCTTGTGGCAATGATATTCAGATATTTACCTAGCTTCCTAGCAGAAAGCTCAAAATTCTTTATCCTCCATTGTCCAAGTAGGTTTATAATTGGCATGTTGAGTTTGTTATATAGTAAAGAATATAATGTATATATTTTATAAGGGTTACAATAAGCCTTTATATAGTAATCCAAAAGTCCATTTTTAAATTTGAATATCTGAGTCATAGTTCTTCTGCACTTATTTCCTAGAAAAAATGGTTTTTATTAAAATGAAAATGGGTATGATTCTTCCACTCCATCATACAAAGATTAACTAAACCTATATTATTCAAAATAATAACCATTATTTCTACTGTTTAGTACCTATTACACATAAGTACTGTTTTTTTTAACATTTTGATACTCCACCCTGTGAGTTAGAAATTATTATTCCTGTTTTATTTTTTTAATATATTTTGAATTTTACAGAGAGAGTTGGAAACATTGATAAGAAATGATCAGCTGTCTCCTGCACGCCCCCTACTGGGGATCAAGCCCAAATCCAAAATGCATGCATTTGACTGGAATCGAACCGGGGACCCTTCAGTCCCAGGGTTGCTGCTCTATCCACTGAGGCAAATCAGTTAGGGCTATTATTCCTATTTTAAAGCATCAAAACTGAGAGGCATAAAGAGTGTCAAAGAGTTCTGAAGCCTGGATTAGAACCCTTCCTCTGATTCCAAAATTCATTCTTTTAACCACTATATTCGATTTTCTTTTGTGCATTCATGAGTCTCAGATATTCAGACACACACCACTGTTTCTTTTTGCCTATGAAAATCTTCAGAACTGTGTACTAAGCTAAATATTATTGACATGCTTTCAGCTGACGTAGAGTCATAGGTTGTTTAAATCAATGGCATTTTGAAAGTTTATGGTTTTAATTAACCCATCAACTAAATATCTGGTATCATAGTATTAAATATCTGTACTCCTTCATTATATAGTTATGCAACAGTTCAAAAATTTCCCTGCCTCTCACACTTCCTCCACTATCTGCAATGAAATTTTAGTTAATGTCAATGGTTCTACATACTAAATAAATTCCTTTTAAGTGTTAACTTTAATCTAAAACATTATAGCAAGTTTCTCAATCCACATTTTCCTGCTGATCTCAATATCTAAAAAATGAATTTTATATATATAAATTTCGTGTGTGTGTGTGTGTGTTCAGAGATCATAATAATCTGGCCATATTATATGTATGTATGTGTGTGTGTGTGTGTGTATATATATATATATATATATATATATATATATATATATATATATGCTGAGTGGCCAGATTATTATTATTATATATATAAATGCTATCCCTATCTTTATCAGTAAGAGGAAAATCACATTTAAAATGACAAATAAAAGCTCTTAGAAATAATGCCAAGACATAGCTAATAGAATTCCACAATAGCAATTGACAGAAAAATATCACTTACCTCTGAGGCTGGCAAAGCTATTAGTACTGGTATGTTGAAAATGTCTTATAAATGTTAGAGAAGGAAAAGTTTAAACCTTGGGGAAGTCATTGAAAGAAAGTACAACCTTATAATAATCATGTTGTGAGAAGAGAAATGCCCCAGGATTTCAGGGACATTATTAAAACTGCTGGCAGACTTACTATTGGTTCACAAACTATTCATTAGCACTTCACTAAATCCCAAGTTCTCTTGAAGTTGAAAGGCTCTTATCCTGCCCATTTATGTTCAAGTAATTCCAAAAATTTAATTTTATTTAGATGATTTTTAAGGATGTAGAAGGGGTTTAGAGGGCCATCAGCAGCTGCTCTTTAACTCAAAGTCATTCTTTATAGCTTTACAAATAATGCAATTTGATTCAACTTCACCTTCATTTTCAGGGAGAAATAATTAGTTATCTGACACAGGCAAGAGAAATTGTACTAAAAACGCAATTACTTTGCTCAGCTGAGATTACCTCCCTGGATGTAAGGGCTCATTACCATAAAAACGCGTATTCCAATCAGAAGCTTCAGAGATGTTATAAGAAAATACACTTATCTCATTAATAAAAGGTGAATTTGAAACCTTACGATGTCCACTTACATTGCATTTCTCCTGATAGCAACATAAATTTCTAATGTTCATTGATTTCCCACAGGATAGTATCCATGCAGCTGGCTGAAAAATAGTGCTTTATTATTATTATTATTATTATTATTATTACAGCAAGTTAATAGTTTATACTAGATTATTTCTAAGGTCCCTATCAGGGCTAATTTCAACGACCCTATGTTTATAAATTTTTATATTTACACTGAATTAGCTCACATAAGAAAGCTCTGTGCACTCAGAGCTCTTATATATTTATGCTACTTTTCTTCTAACATTTTCCTGATGTCAGGTGGCAGCAATAATTCCATTTTGTGGTTTTTCTAAAAGTTTGGCAATGAGTCTTATGTTAATGACACCTGTTTTTAGATAATTATTGTCATAAACAATAGACTTATCTTCCTGCTCAGCAAATGCATTGCCGCATCTGTGAAATCCCAATCATTGCCATGACAACGGAGGTGACCAACAAGGAGAAGAGGCAAAGCTTTTGTATAACATCAAGTAGAAACAGCATGTAATTTCTTAAAGTTGTTATTCAAATTAGATCTCATAAGCCATTTCAAAAAGGAGAGAAAGAAATGTGTGACTTTCTCAGTTTTTCCCCCTCTCTTATAGTTAACAGCTCTAGAAAAATATCTCTGTACAATATAAAATAATTCAAGTAAAATTCCACTTTTCTAAGCATAATTGGCATATGCTGAATAGTCTGATAGTGCATATAAAAGAGAATTACTGTAATATTTTATGTTAGTATTTAGTAAAAACAGACCAACCCAAATTCTCCTCTGGTAACCAGAGCCTGGTTCCATCTAGTTATGAGTGATGAGAAGGAAGGATTTGCTGTAGATATATTTTTCTAAGTCAGCACACATTGCCCTCAGAATTGTGGCACAGCATGGCTGCCAGTGTGTGTAGGTAGAACTGAAAAGGTGGATGTGGAGAACTCTCTAGGCACACAGACAGAGCCTTTGGCTGTGCAGCTGAAGGTTTTCCCCACAGTTTGCTCTTTCCCACTCTGTCTCCTAGATCCCCAAGAATTCCAGAACCTCTGATAGGAATAATGAAGAGTCAAGGCCAGAGTCTGTATAAAAAGAACGTTCTCTGTAGGAATGTGGGCCAACAGAGTGAATATAAAATGAAAAGAAAGCCAGGGGCATGTCACTGGTGGACAGGCAGGTGTGACAGGCAAGGGGAGAGGGAGAAGAAATCAAAGGAAGAAGCCTTAAGAATTGTGAGAAGCAGCAGAGTCATTTGACTCCATGAAGTCAGTTCTGTGGAGAGTAAACAGAACAACGTGTTAAACTGAGTATTGTAATTCGGGTAAGATACAGTAAGTGAAGGAAACTGCACAGGGTATACAATTCAGGGCCTTATCAGAATACAAGTAATTTGCCCACACACTGACGATCCCTAAATCCCAAGGACAAAGTTATGAGTTGTTGCAGGCAAACATTTGCTTTTGTTGCCCTGAGAATTAAGAAGTCCTTTAGGTCTGGGCACAATGCCTTGCTCTTGCAGACCTGTCAATCCCCCGTGATTAACTTTGATCACTCTGTGGACATGGGGTGTTTTTTGTGCTGAGCATTTGCAAGTGAATTGCACTGCACCCAGGATCCCATTCTGAGCCCAAACCAACCACACAGGAATGCATCCGTGTGAAGCAGAAAAGACTCTCCTGGGAGGTCAGCTGTCCCGGAGAGAGAAGCTTGCCCAGGCACAAAGGCTCCTGGTCAGAGGAGGTCGGTTCTGAAGATAGCCTGGAGTTGGTCCCGCTAACTGGCCTCCAGGCCCCCAGGGACTGTGGTCTGTGCTATGAAGCCCTTACTCTGCACGAGGCTGAGCTGTGAGGCTACCGAGGTGAGCAAGATGAGGCTGGCCGGTGAACAAAAATCCAGCACAGAAAGGAGGAGGCGTTACACAATGAGCTACTAGGAGTGGGATCATGTGTGAGAACCTGCAGGGCTCCGTGTAAGAGCATTTAACAAGAGAGATCTAACCTAGGGAAGCCCGAGGAAGCTCCTCCCGGGAGAGATCAGTAAACTGACATTTAACCAGGCAGGGGTAAGGGATTAAGAGATTAAACTCCAGTGAAACCAAAGTGGGGTCAGTGGGCATTGGATTGTGTGGTCCCTTTTGTGTCTTGTTTAAGGAGCGGGCCCCTATCTTGAGGGAAGGGGAAAGCCATCCAAAGGCTTGAAGCAGAGAAAATAAAGGGGCAGGAACATAAATTAAAATGGAAATAAACTCTTTTCAGTTAACCCTGCAAAATACCGCTTCAAGGGCAAGGTGGTGAGGGTAACAGATTAGAATGCAGCAGGAGGAGGAAAGCTGCCTTTTACCTGTCTGTGATACTCAGGGTCCTCGCAGCCTTGGCCCACCCATCGCGACAGCAGGGAGTGTGGGACTCAGTGGAAGCCACTGATGCGGATGAGCACAGGACTGGGAGGACTCCACGGTGGTGTCTGGTTGAGCTACCAGCTCTATAGCCTTAATCTCTTTTCCCCCGATCGTCTCAAAATCGCATTCACACAGCAGGTGTCAACATTACACTTTGGCTGGAAATTTGGGGGCCACGTCTGGCAATGCAGAAAACATTGAACAACGGGCAATCCCCTCTCTTAAAAGTCCTCTAGCACCACCACCCCCCAAAAAACAAAAACACTCTGACTCTAGTCTCTTGCCCACTAGAATAGCTCTCCCCGCCCCAGCCCCATTCTTTTCCACAGCCCCCCTTCCACATGGAAAGACCCCTTCCTGTGCTCTGAGGAAGGCCTCGTGCCCCACCCACCACAGCAGAGACTGATTTCAGACGTCCCTTCCCCTCCAGCTCTGCCAGTAGCCAATGTGGGATTAAAATAACCTGCTCTCTACCCAACTACTTACAGATTATAGGAAAAAACCTTTTCTCCTTAAAGTAGCTAGAATAATGTGTGGAATTATACTTCCTAACTTACAAGGAACAATGTTAATGAAAATATCTAACCCGCTTTCTTGAAAGTTCCAAAAAATATTTCATTTGGCATTAAGTTTTTAAAATGTACTGCCTAGTCCTACCCATTGTATAAGATTGCATGAGTCAGTGATTAGACTTTGTCTGGACAGACTCACTTTTTTCTTTCTATTTATTTTAAGTTTTTCCTTTTTTCCCTCAGAATATATGTGTTCTTGATAAAAAAAAAAAAACAACTATATATATTTATGTGTGTGTGTGTGTGTCTGTGTGTGTGTATATATATATTATGATAAATACTAAAAGCACACACATATATATAAGACATTTGATCATTCATAATCCTTTCCTTGATCCACTTTTAATTGCATTTTCTATGCATAGTTAGAATGATATTGAATACACAATTCTGTGTCCTGATGCCTTCAGGTTCTTGCACACTAGGATTTGACTAACTAAAAAAAAATTATGCTACATTAGATCAAGTGCCAGGACTATGTTACAAATAATGTGTCACAGAGTGCAGAGAACAAAGAAATCATTGGGAGAGCTTGTCAAAAGAGATGTGACTTTGACCTGAAGGACAGAGGAGAGACAATACCTGGGCAACAGAAGTGGTTCTCTGAAGAAGTGTAGGATAGCCGTCTGTGTAAAACAAGAGATGTGTACTGTCGAGAGGATAAGAAGCCATGGGAAGGAATGCTGGATTGTTCTAGAAAGAGGTGAGCCAGGACACACAGATGAGCAGCCAGGTAAAGATGTGTCAGTAATTTCACTTAAGGAATAGGAAGAGAGAAACGTGGAAAAGATTCTATTTATCCTCATCCATCACCATAAAATTATAGTTTTAATATTTATATAATTATATATGTGTGTATATACATATATACAGGGTGTCCCCTCAAAAAATGTATACACACTTTAACAGCTGATAGGTCAATTTGAAAATGAAATGTATTTTAATAAACACTGCTTTTATAATTATTCAAAGTGCATGTATACATTTTGGGAGACACTATCTATATCTATCTATCTATATATATATCTATACACACACACACACACACACACACACACACACACACAAACATATTATATGCCCTGAATTTGCCATATTTCAAGGCATAATTCTTTTCCTATCCAAAGAAACTACATGATGAAACTATTAGAAAAGATTAGCATAATCAGACTGTCTCTTTTAAGGTAATGGCACTGAGTGAGTTGGTCTATTTTTGCAAATAGAACTCTTTGCTACCAAAAAGCACCTTACAATCCTATTACTCATAATTAGATGTAATCACTTTTAGATACATCATGTAAAAATGTGAAGAGTATATCTAAAGTTCTTCTTTAGTATCATAATTTAACTTCAGGAAAAGGATTTTTTAAATAATAAAATTTTCTGTCACTTTTCTTGAAATTTGATCCAAGAGCTTGTTTTCTGACTATAATTTAGCAAAAAAGCAAAAAGATTAAATATATTGTTTTGAATTTACACTACAAATCCTGAACTGCATAACTTTCTTTATATATATATATATATATATATATATATTTTATTGATTTTTTTTGCCCCCCTCCCTCCCTCCCACACATCCCCTCCCTCCCCAGAGTTTTGTGTCCATTGGTTGTACTTATATGCATGTATAAAAGTCCTTCAGTTGATCTATTATCTCTCCCAGATCTTCCTCCCCTCCCTGCTGTAATTTGACAGTCTACTTGTTGATATACTGTCTCTACATCTATCTTTTGGTTCATCAGTTTATAATGTTCTTTATCATCCACAAATGAGTGAGGTCATGTGGTGTTTCTCTTTCATTGATTGGCTTATTTCACTCAGCATGATGTTCTCCAATTCCATCCAGGTTGCTGCAAATGATGAGAATTCCTTCTTTTTTATGCCAGCATAGTATTCCATTGTGTAGATGTACCATCGTTTTTTGATCCAATCATCTGCTGACGGGCACCTAGGCTGTTTCCAAATTCTGGCTATTGTAGATTGTGCTGCTATGAACATAGGGGTGCATATATCCTTTCTGATTGGTGTTTCTAGTTTCTTGGGATATATTTCTAGAAGTGGGATTACTGGGTCAAATGGGAGTTCCATTTTCAGTTTTTTGAGGAAACTCCACACTGTTCTCCACAGTGGTTGCACCAGTCTGCATTCCCACCAGCAGTGCACGAGGGTTCCTTTTTCTCCGCAACCTCGCCAACACTTGTCGTTTGTTGACTTGTTGATGTTGGCCATTCTGACAGGTGTGAGATGGTACCGCATTGTTGTTTTGATTGCATCTCTCGGACAATTAGTGACTTCGAGCATGTTTTCATGTGCCTTTGGCCTTCCTTCTGTCTTCTTTTGAAAATGTTCTATTTAGGTCCATTGCCCATTTTTTAATTGGATTATTCATCTTCCTTTTATTTAGTTGTATAAGCTATTTGTAGATGTTGGAGATTAAACTTTTATCAGTGGTATCATTTGCAAATATGTTCTCCCACACAGTGGGCTTTCTTGTTGTTTTGTTGATGGTTTCTTTTGCTGTAAAAAAGCTTTTTATTTTGATGTAGTCCCATTTGTTTATTTTCTCTTTAGCTTCCATTGCCCTAGTAGTATCAGTGAAGAAGTTCTTTTGGCATACGTCTGAGATTTTGCTGCCTGTGGATGCTTCTAGTATTTTTATGGTTTCCCGTCTGATGTTTAAGTCCTGTATCCATTTTGAGTTTATTTTTGTGAATGGTGTAAGTTGGTGATCTAGTTTCATTCTTTTGCATGTGTCTGTCCAATTTTCCCAACACCATTTATTAAAGAAACTGTCTTGACTCCATTGTATATTCGTGCCTCCTTTCTCAAATATTAATTGAGCATAGTGATTTGGGTTGATATCTGGGTTCTCGATTCGATTCCATTGATCTATATGTCTGTTCTTGTGCCAGTACCAGGCTGTTTTGAGTACAGTGGCTTTGTAATATAGTTTGAAGTCTGGTATTGAGATCCCTCCTGCTTTACTCTCTTTCTCAGGATTGCTGTAGCTATTCGGGGTCTTTTATTGTTCCAAATGAACTTTTGGAGAGTTCTTTCTAGATCGGTGAAATATGTCATTGGTATTTTAATGGGGAGTGCATTGAACCTATAGATTGCTTTAGGAAGTATGGACATTTTGATGATGTTGATTCTACCAATCCATGAACATGGTATGTTCTTCCATCTCCTTACATCTTCCTCTATCTCTTTTTTCAGTGTCGTGTAGTTTTGAACTGCATAACTTTCTAAAAATGAAACAAAGACTTGATTTTATCAATAAAAATAAAAAGAATGGGAGAGGTGGGCAAAGGTGCTGCATTCTAGAGTTCATATGTGTGTGTATTTAAATTTTCAGATGCATTTATCCCATAGGTTACTTATTTATGCTTCTGTCAAAGGTATAAAGTTTAAATAAAAAAACCTTCAGTTAAATTATTCATATAATTAAACTTTCTGAAGTATTTTAAATTGTCTCAGGAAGAATTTACTATATTATATTTCACTCATTAACCAAAATTCTTCAGTTTTAGAAAATATTGTTCTACAAATTATACCTATTAGGATCAACTCCAGGGATGTAGCAGGTAAGCTAAAGTACTTTACAAACTACCATTCCTTCTTTCAATTTATACATATCTTAACTGATAGGTTTTTTCCACGTGTGGAAATCAAGTTTTCCTATACTGAAGATTAGCTTACTCAAAGTCACAAATTCTGCAAAACAAATTACACCTGTCCTCCTGGATCTGCCATTCTGAATAGCACAACTCAATGACTTTTCATTTGTCATCCAGATGCTAATATTAAGATGCATGATCTCCAAGACAGCTGAAATTACATCACTAATGGGGGGGAAAAAACACACACACAAAAAAAAATGGATTTTTCCCTATGATTATCTCACTGCCTACTGGCACCCCTAATTTCACTAGAAATGATGATTCTGCATTTTATTTAGAGTCACGTAAATAGAACAAGATTGTTAAGTAAGGGTGACCCCATGCTAACTTTCTTCATTAATTAAAAAAAAAAAACAAAGAACTTAACTACAGCCTAAGAGTTCTGACTTGGAGGGTCTTCAATGAATAGTGCCCTTTCACCAATTCCCATATGAGGAGGCACAGGCCTGCTTTGAAACAAAGCATATTTGTCATGTTACTCAGGTTGGTTGAAAACAGCCTCTAAGCAATTATTTGAGATGATTTCACAAATATTTTTGTGAACAACCACTGTTTCATAAATAGTGTCAAGGCAATGCCTGTGACCGAGTTTAATTTTCACAGCTCTAACTCTCCTGACTTCTTCTGGAGGTTAACTCTCCAGATCCTCCAGCCAGAGCTGCCATAATAGGTCCCTGCTATTTTTACCAATGTATTTAAACTCCCAGGGTAATCTAGTCAATTCCCTACCTCCTTTTCACTTCCTATGACCATAGTGTACTATGAGATCGTGAATGTCTTATATAACAACATTTAAAGTATCGATATTTAAACACCATTATAGGATCCTTTTTTACTTATGCTCTTTTTATTTTGAATAAATTTTATTTTTATTGTTCTTTTAATGGCTTTTCTGAGATAATTGGTATACAATATACTGAACATATTAGAAGTGTACAATTTGACAAGCTTTGACATATGTATACATCTGTAAAACCATCACCACAATGTTAAGGAACATAGTCTTTATCCCCAAGTTTCCTCATCTCCTTTGTAATTCCTCCCTCCTCTCCCTTCCTGACTCCCACCTCCAGGCAACCACTTAGTTTCTATCTTCCATTATCCATTAGCTTGCATTTCCCTAGAGTTACTAGAAATTGAATCATACAGTATGTGCTCTTTTTTTTTTTTTTACTTCCTTCACTTAGCATAATTATTTTCAGATTCTTCTTTTATGTAGTTTCAAAACATGTTCCTTTTTATTAGAGTAAGATTACATTGTATATGTATAACTGTTTATCCATTCACTTCTTGATAGATATTTGAGTTGTTTCCAGTAATTGGCTATTACCGAGTTATTACAAACATTCATGTACAAGTCTTTGTAGGGACATGTGTTTTTATTCTCTTGGTTGAATACCAAGGAGTGGAATGGATGGATTATGTGGTTTGTATATATTTAATATCTTAAGAAACTGCCAATCTGCTTTCCAAAATAGTTGTACAATTTTTACCTTTTAATTCTCACCAACACTTGGCATGATTAGTCTTTTTAATTGCATCTACTCTAATAGGTGTAGGTGATATTCCACTGTGGTTTTAATTTGCATTTTCCTAATAATCAATGAGGTTGAATATCACATGCATTAATTTTAGCATACATACTGTTAAAACTCCTTTTCCTTTTTTTTTTTTTTTTTTTTTTTTTTTTTTTTGCACATTACTATACAGTTGTTCCAGCATTATTTGTTGAAAACACAGTTCTTCTGATGGGCACCTAGGCTGTTTCCAAATCCTAGCTATTGTAAATTGTGCTGCTATGAACATAGGAGTGCAGATGATTGGATCCAAAAACGATGGTTCATTTACACAATGGAATATTATGCAGCCATAAAAAAGAAAAAATTCTCATCATTTGCAGCAACCTGGATGGAATTGGAGAACATCATGCTGAGTGAAACAAGCCAGTCAATGAAAGAGAGACACCACATGAACTCACTTATTTATGGATGATAAAGAACATTATAAACTGAAGAACCAAAAGATAGATATAGAGACTGTAAAGCAACAAGCAGACTGTCAAATTACAGCAGGGAGGGTAGGAAAATCTGGGGGAGATAAGAGATCAACTGAAGGACTTGTATACATGCATATAAATACAACCAATGGACACAAAACTCTGGGGAGGGAGGGTATATACGGGAGGAGGGGCATTGGTATATGTACAAAAATAATAACTTAATAAAAAAATATAAAAAAAAAACCCACAGTTCTTTCTCCACCAAATTGTCTTTGTACCTTTGTAGAAAATTTATTGTTAATACTCCTATGTGGTTCAATTTCTAGACTACTGTGTGCCAATGACCTAGTGACATATTTGTTAATATCAATTCCATGCATTCTTAATTACTATAGCTTCATAATAAGTCTGGATTTCAAGTAGTGTTAGTTCTCCAACTTTGTTCTTTATCGCATGCATTTTTAATATACCTGCTATCATGGAACATTAACTATAGTCTTTCAATCTTAAGAATACATGTATGGCAGGTCCATACTTATCCACATTTGGGGGGAAATGGTCTGATCAATGAGGGGAAATGGTCTAACAGAAGGCACCAAATGTGCCTGTTTAAATTAATTTGTACAGTACGTTAATAGCATGGTGCCATACTCATAAGTGGTTAATAAAAAGTATTAAAAAATGTTTACTACATGTCAAAATAACCTGTGTTGTCTATTAAATTAAAATATATTTGAAAGAGCTATATGCATATATGCATAGGCCATGGACAGAGAAAATAAGGTGGTGAAGGCCTAGGGTGGGGCAGGAACCAGGTAGAAGGGAGAAACGGGAGGGGCACGGAAGGGGAGGATATCTGTAATATTCTCAACAATAAAGATAAAAATGCATTTTAAAGCCATTCTATAAGATTTAACACTTTTAAAGGTTTTACAGACTACTAATTAATTCACTGTTATGTGTGGAAGACCATATACATGCTTCTTTTTCCTCTCACTCTAGTTTTCTTTCCCTGATGGAGCTGACAAACTCTTCTCTCCACAAGATTTGAAAGACAATCTATTGCCAGTGCAGACCATCTTTTAGAACTCCATATCTATATTATCCTACTCAATATTTCTATCTAGACACCCAACAGGTAACTCAAAAATCATTTTGCAACTGAGTTCTTAATGGCCTGATCCCACCCACCGTCAATCCAGTCTTCCTCCAATTTTCTAAATATTGTAACTGTGCTGCCATCCCCAAATCTGTTTAGGCCAGGAACCTCAGAACCATTAATGAAAGTTTCTTTTCCCCAGGTCCCATATCTTATCTCTAACCAATTATTCACCTCAAAACATTCCTCCATCTAGCATCCACTTCTCTATGATTTCTGCCCATATTCTAGTTTATTCTAACCTCATCTCACACCTTTATCTACTTCAAAGACTCAGAAACAGTCTGACCTGCTTTAATCATTGTATTCTAATTATATTATTTATGTTTCAATAGTTTTATTTTTATTATATTTCTTTGTAGGCAATCGAACTATTCTCAAGCAATTATGATTACTTTTTTGGTATGTTTTTATTGATTTTAAAGCAAGGAAGAGAGAGGGAGAGAGAAACATCAATGAGGAGAGAGAATCATCGATGAGCTGCCTCCTTCTTGTATATCCCCCTCTGGGGATCAAGCCCACAACCCAGGCAGATGCTCTGACTAGGAATCCAACTGTGACCTCCTAGTTCATGGGTTGATGCTCAACCACTGAGCTGTATCAGCTGAGTGGCTTTTTGCTTTTCAATGTTTATACTTCTCTTTTTCCATCTTATGATTATTGCAATACAATATTGTATACCATCTGTGATAAATACCGTATTTTTCAAACCATAAGACGCACTTTTTTTCCCCCAGAAGCGGGGGCGGGGGGGGGGGGGGAGAGTCCCTGCGTCTTATGGTCCAAATATAGCCTACACATATACTTTAAAAAAAAAGTTTTTTTACTTGCCCGGCTCTGTGTGGTCTCTGTGTGCTTGTCCGGCTCTAAAATGGTTCTAAATGCTGCTGTTTACTTTACAGGGTTGATTACATGTGTTTATGACTGTGATGTTGGGTTTTAATGCACATAAAATATTTTAGGACACTATTTGTTTCAGAATCTTTTTTTCTTCATTTCCCTTCTCTAAAAACTGGTGCGTATTATGGTCCGGAGCGTTTTATGGTCCGAAAAATACGGTAGTTGTCAGTGGTCTTTTAACATCTAGAGGGGGAGGGTCAGATTTTCATACATGGGAAGAAATTTTCCTATTTTCTATATTTTGATTAATATTTAATTTATTAAATTTATACATTTTAAAATATAGTTTTACTTAACCATAAGATAAATTGAAATATTTTATTTCTGAACTTCTGGCTAAAAATAGAAACCTCAAATCCACTTGTTCTTTGAATAATGTATAATAACTCATAATTTTAACAGATTAAATCCTTTTAAAACATTTAATACCACTTACTAGTACATACATAATTAATCAAATCCCTATAGACAATTCAAATCACAATTACCCACTCAATATACCTGACTCTCAAATATGTTAAACACAAAAAGGCAGACATATAAATTGAATACGTTTTTCTTATAACTTCATTCTTGTAAGTCCATCAGACATCATTTTAATAGTTCAAATTTTATTACACACTAGTGGACTGGTCCACAAAATTTGTGCATTGGGAGGGGATGTCCCTCAGCCCACCCTGCACCGTCTCCAATCTGGGACCCCTCGGGGGATGTCTGACTCCCAATCTGGGACCACTGGCTCCTAACCACTTACCTGCCTCCCTGCCTGATCACCCCTAACCACTCTGCCTGCTGGCCTGCTCGCCCTCAACTGCCCCCCCCCCCTCAGCCTGATGGCCTCCAACTGCCCCCCACTGGCCTGCTCACCCCCAACTTCACCCCAGCCAGCCTGCTTGCCCCCAACTGGCTTCCCTTGCCAGCCTGGTCACCTGCAACTGCCCTCCCCTCCTGTCCTGATCACTTCTGCTTCGGCCTCACCACCATGGCTTTGTCTGGAAAGATGTCGGAAGGTCTTCCAGACCAATTAGCATATTAACCTTTTATTAGTATAGATTTCAAAGATTTAAGAAAACAACTAGAATCTTTTGGGTTAAAATTTGAAAATTTATATCTAAACTTTCTCCTTCCTGAGACATTACTAAAACCCACAGTAAAAGGAATTTTTTTTAAGAAATGCATCTGATTTCTTACTCCATCTGACTCCTAGCTTACAGAAGTGTGAGAAATAAATTTCTGTTGTTTGTAAGCCATCCAACTATGGTACTTTGTAATAGCAACCTGAACTAACACAACACTATATTAAATATACCAAAGACACAGCAACAGAATGTTGAAAGTAAAGGCGGATCCTAAACCAATAACAGGGAAAGCAGAGAATTAACCCAATTTGTAGCACAGAATCTCCAAAAAGTTAAGAGGCAGCACCAGGTATTTCTGGTAGAAGGGCTTAATGGTGGAGGTAGAAGTGGAGTATCCGACTTGGGTAAATGCTATACAAGTACTTGAAGACAATTATGAAAATGACCTTTAGTCTTGAGGCTAAATAATGTATATTCTTTTACCTTTTCCTTCGTGGGTCATATTTTCTAACTTTCTAAAGCGTTATAATTTCCTTTGAACTTCTTATTAGGAGGGCTTAACATTGAAAAGGAACAAACTACTTAGCAGACTTACAGAATTTTAATGGCACTGCTAAATTTCATCATGTAGATTTGCCCTTTCCTTAAGCCATACTCAGACTTTTACTTTTCCTAGATCTGAAAAAAAAGCCAAAACTTTGTCCAAAATAGCAGGAATTGTATTCTGTCATTGAAATAATATATCTGTAGTGGTTAGAAGTATGGAATTTTAAGTAATATCTCTTTCCAAAATAATACCATTAAAATTGAAACATCACTGTAGTACATGATTGTCTAACCACTATTCTGTACATCTGGAACTAATACGGAATATTGAATGTAAACTGTAATTGGAAAAAAAAAAGACACATCACTATAACTTTTCCAACACCAGGAATACAGCATTCAAAATGTATCATTTGACCTACCTTGATGCATGGTCAATAATCAGGTTTTCACAGACAATCCAGACTTCAATAAACAATAAAGAAACTAACCTCATAAAATAAAGCAATTATTTTTCAAATTTTCTGATCTGTTTCTACCAATAGACTCAATGACCTCTCTTTATAATTATTTATGTTGACCAACAATATGCTGGATAGTAAATTATAATATCGATATCACAACAGTCAATCCAGGTAAACTGATCTGAAATAAAAATCACTTTGTCTTTGTAAAACTACTTATTAGTTTATCTACACCTGATGACGTTAACCTTATTTATATGTTAAATTACCTAAGCCCTCTCAATGCTCAAGAAGAAAGTGTTTATATTCTATTTTCTTGGGTGGTATAATGTATCTCAATTTCTACATCTTTTAATTTTCTTAACTCTTTTGTAGCTAACAGGCTTCTCCATTACACTCATCATACCCCCATCACAAACTGAGAATGACATTTATAAAACTTTGGCCTATAAATCAATTCATAGACTTTATTATAATTATGTTACATTGGTTAATCCCAAGGTGGAAGCACTTCCTCCAGAGTAGCAAGTGGTCACTCTTTCTCATCGGGTCCTTACTGCCTCAAATAGCAGCCCTGTGGTCCCTCATTCACGCAGGACTAGTCTAAGTAACAAAAGGACAGAAATCTTTGGTCACATCTGATGAAAGTTCCCTGTTCTTTTCCAGTTTTTATGTCTTTTCATTTTCTCTCTGTGTTCTGTGAATTCTCCTCTTTCATAGGATTCCCTCTGTATCAGACATTTTCTGCCCTACCCATACTCTTCAGCTTTTGTCATCCCGTTCGGCCAAGACCTTCTTGGTGGAAGAAGCTATAACTGCCTGAGGAATCGGACTGAAGAAGCAAGTTACAACAGGAAGCGCTGGATAGTTAACACCTTTAGGGGTCCTAAACAGAGATGCACAGGAGTTAATGGATAAACACCACAGCTTGCTTGTCCCTCTGACAGGACACCCCAGGAATGCTGTACACAGTATCTAAGTGGTCTACACTACCAAAGAGCCCCAGTTGCCATCAGGGGCAATCTGTTTATTAATGCACTTACTGGCTTTCTTCCTTTCCTACATCTGTCCCTGGGATCACCTCCCTCCTGAAACTACCTAAACTCAAATCCTTGTCTCAGGGCCAAGCTAAAGAAATGATCTTTGTCACTACCTCCTTATCTGTCTTTTCCATTCTTAGGTCAAATGCAGAAAAGTTAAATCATTGATGGTTGTAGCTATGAGTTAAAATTTAAGTTATAATCATGAGATGATTTATGCTCTATAGATTTATAATTATAATAAGAGAGCTTTGGTATTAATTCAAAATAGTTTGAACTGAACAGCTTTATGATTTCATAAATATATACAATACTACTTTACTTTTCCTAGCACAAAATATTTTTTAAACATTTGCTCATCTTTTACCATGATGGACAGTATATCACCAATTTGCATATCCATTTCATGAATTCTGAGATTTCTAGCCTAGACTCCATAAAATGATACTATTTTTTTTCCATTTCCAAGTAAATGTACATTGACTAAAATTGCAAATTGTTTAAGATATTAAATAAAAAAATTTTATTGATTTCAAAGAGAGGAAGGCAGAGGGAGAGAGGGATAGAAACATCAATGATGAGAATCAATGATTGCTGTCTTCTACACACCCCTACTAGGAACGGAGCCCACAAACAGACATGTGCCCTGACTAGCAATTAAACCATGACCTCCTGGCTCATAGGTTGACACTCAACCACTGAGCCACACGGGCTGTGCTTAATAAGATTTTTTAAATTTAATTTAAATACTAGCCTTATTTAAATAATTTTGTTTAGATGTATGATATGTGACCATCTATCTGTGTTCTTGCTCTGGGCCTCACAGATGTTAGGAGGGACCTGAGAAGTAACAGTTTATTTAGATCCTCAAAACAGGAAGCTCCTCCACCTTCACAGAACCATGCTCTCCAAAAGAAGTCAAAACTGATTTTGACTTTTATGAGAGAATTTCGGTGTTTACTGGAGAGAAAATATCTTTCATTTTATTCTGGGCCCTTGATTTTGTTTCCACATAATTGGTATAGTTTTGAGTAATCTTTATTTAACATCCAAAGACATCCAGTAAAACACAAATTACTACATCATGCCACTCACACTGAGAGATTATACTCAGGAATAATTTATAGGCAAACCTCCAGCACCAACAAGAGCTTCTAGAGAAATATTAAGGAAAGTAATATCTGTTCTGTGTTAAATTTCTGGAAGAATGAAGATGGAGGGAAGTGGCATTCAGAGAAAAGCCAAAGAGCAATGCATTTTTTACATCAATTTATTTCCCAGGTGAGTTATGCTCAATAAAAATAACTTTTAAAATATATTAACATTCTTTGGGACAGAAGCATTAAAGTCCAGAGGGTTAAGATGTTTGTATTAAGAGGGCGCCCCACGCAGTACTTCAAAGTACTGCAAAAGCAGAAGAGACGAAGGGTCCTCCTGAACAGCCTCCTCCATGAGCTGGCAAACACGCAGGACCTTCTCCTCACAGCCTCTGCCTGTGCCTCCAGGCGTCATTTCATATCCTAAATTAGCCACGGGTGATGGCAACACCATCTCACTTAAGAAAGTCAGGCTGCAAGGAGTACTTCGAATGGCAACGTGTGGTTATAAGGAAAAGTGGTGATAAGAGCTTTTTAGATCCCTTTAAGACAAGAGCACACACCAAGGCTAGGTTAATTTGAAACTGTAATTTGTATTATCATAAATTTAAGCAATTAGTAGCCATAAGCATAATTTAACCACAATAGCCCAGATGGGCCAGCCACAACTTTTCTGTTATAATATTGTGGCTGGGGAAAGAGAAACTCTAGCTAATTGAAGCAGAAAGGAAGCCGACCACAGAAAGACGGCCTGTATAAACGGTGCCCCTGCAAACCCATTCTGAAGCCGACATGCCTACTATTTTTCCAACTTAATTTTTATTTTATGTAACCTGCATTAGGAAAAATATTCAATGAATAATTTTTGTATGAATATAAAATATAAAATATTTTAGCATGGTATATAGCTGAAACATGACTATAATATGAAAGCTAGCATCAGTTAATGATTTCCCTGTGTGTAAAGAAACTAAAAAAACTGCAGCTGCCAAGTCACTGCAGCTCGGCAGCTCCTGCATTGAGTGTCTTTCCCCTGGTGGTCAAGTGTGCATCATAGCTACCAGTCAGACAGATGCTTGGGCTTTTATACATATAGATATATACTAGTGTATATATTTTTAATTGATTTTGTTTTTTACATAGAGAGAAAAGAGGACAGAGATAGAAACATGATCATGATTGGCTGCCTCCTGAATGCCTCCTACTATGGTAGATATCATGCCTGCAACCCAGGTATGAGCACTAATTGGAAACCGAACCCATGACCTTTTGGGGCATGGTGTACTGCTCAACCATCTAAGCCACAATGGCCCAGCTCCAATGTTTTATTTACAACCTATGTATTCCTAAACTCCAGTTTCTGCCTAAGTGGCTAGAGTAGTTTGCAGTTTAATATCAATGGCTCACAGGTAATGAGTGTCCTTCCCTAGACTAAGTCTGGGTTGATAGCTTTTAACTAGAGCCCGTCCACTTGGTCACAGTGAGTCTCGGGCCACAATCCGAGTCTGTCCTTGTGATGATTCATCTGCCCACTTCCTGTTTCCATCTGGCTTCCTTTGGTTCTCCATAAAGCAATTACAGCATCATGCGTAGGAAAAAGCATTGATTGATCTAAATATACCAATTTTAATCACCAGAACTATAAATAATTTTAGTTAAAGCAGCAATATGACCAAATGTCCCTATAAGAAATACCAACCCAAAGGAATTGCATGCCTAACAAAACCCTTCTCTAGCCCTGGTTGATAGATTACAACAATTAAGTAATAACTCCTTACAATAAAATTAAAGTACTGAACAAATATAGGAACTGCATATTAACTGCCATAGAATATTAGAGCCACGTTCTTGTCTTGAATTCTTTGTCTCCTTGTTAATACTACTACACTGTTAACCCATAGTTAAGCTCTCCTAACTCCACAGTTTGCTATTCTCTTTCTCTAGGTTCTACTAGAGTTGAAATTATAATTACATGGCATCTTTTTATTTTGTTCTTTCACTTTTTAACAGATAAACCTCTCTCATGCAATTTTTTATGCCTCAAAATGATAAATATCATGGGTATACCACAATAGAAAAAAATTACTCCAGTGTCTATGATCTTTGTACTATTGGGTCACAAAAGATTGTGTATGTACAATTTTCACACCTTCTGAAAGTTTTCAAAAACAGTTATCAAGGTACTTGAATAGACTCAACTATTATAGGACCTGAATGTTCCCCAAATATATTGAGGCACTTCTCCCAAAGCATCCCATATTCCCATGCACCAGAGGTAATAATAATCCAGGGATTTTATATACATTATTTCATTTAATCCATGCAACACCCTCTAAGGTAGCTATTATTATTTCTATGTTTACCAGTTATAAGCTGGAGGGTCAAAAAGCTTATGTGCTTTTAAGTTCTCATGGAAATATTTAGTTGGTTTTTGGGTCCACCACAGGTCTCTCTGCCCCCAATCATACATCTTTCTTAATCTTAACCACTAGGCTTCTCTTCCTCCTGCAAGTTGAGTGTGTCATAAAACTGGCATTCAACTTGTCAATAAACTTTGGATTTTCCATGATATGCTGACGATATTCTGATATAATTGGTCAGGTCTAACATAAAACTATGAAAAATAAAACCTCTCAAAATGAGTATGTCAAACAGATGGAGAAAAAGAATTTATAGCAAACTGAGGGTCAGTTTTTATACTGTAAATACTAGTTGTCTTAAGCACAATTATTGGGCTAATCCTAAACATTGCCTTATATTGTGAAAGTTTTCCCACCAAAGACATTAATAGGCCTTTCCAGGAAAAAAAAAAAAAAAAAAAAAAGAGGAATCCTACCTAATAAAAGAATTATATGCAAATTGATCACACCTTTGCTAAGCCCAACCAATCAGGGCGAGTATGCAAATTAACCCAACCAAGATGGTGGCTAATTTGCATAGCAGATAGTGTAGAAAGAAGTCAAATGCTGCAGAAGGGAGCAAAGTTGTGGAGAAGCAAGCAAGAGGGGCAGGGGAGAAGGAAGGGAAGCAGGCGGGGCGGGGGAGAGTGTGGCAGGAAACCCTATTGCAAGAATTTTCCTGCAACAGGATACTAGTTTATAATGATGATGATATCTATTTTTTAAATTTGTCAGTACATCCATTTCTCTTTATCTTTACCATCCCTCCCTAATCCTTTGTATTGACAGCTTGCTTGGACTATGGAAATCACCTCAGCATGGTTTACTACCACATACTCTGGGCTCCTCCAACAGTTTACACACTGTCAGCCAACTGGCATTTTATGCAAAACTGGCGATATCCCCCTTTGACTGCAGCTTCAAGCTCTAAAAACTCTCCATGATTTCCATCACTCTGAGTAAAGACCAGAATTCCTAACATAGTCTGTCACTGCATTATTACCCTGGCCTCTATCCCTAACTTCATCTGACACTTCTCCTCACTTTAAATGCTCCAATCACACTGGTCTCTTTTGTAGTCTTTCAAAGTTCTCTTTGCTATTTCCCAGCACCAACAGTCTCTTCAAACAATAGCATTAGGAAAACTGGATGTTCACATGCAAAACAATGAAGTTGGACCACTATACTATCTTACACTACTCACAAAAATTAACTCAAATGGGTTAAAGATTTAAACATTAGACCCCAAAATGTGAAGCTACTAGAAAAAAAAAAAACACAGGGGTAAAACTTTTCAATAATGGTTTTATATATATATATATATATATATATATATATATATATATATATATATACACACACACACACACACACACACACACACAATTATATACAATATATATAAAATTATATATATATATAATTATATATATACAATTATATACACACACACACACACACACACACATACTAGAGGCCCTATGCATTTATATTCATGCACAGGAGGGGGGTTCCCTCAGCTGGCCTGGCCCTCTCACAATCTGGGAACCCTCAGGGGTGGGAGGCAACCCAGTGATCAGGGGAAGGCAATGCCCCATCACATGTTTGCTGCTGCCACTGCCATCAGTGCAAGCCTTAGCCGGCTCTGGTTACCTGCATCTCGGTGACCTTGGGCATCTGGGCAGCAGCCATCTGAGGCTTGCCTGTGCCTCATGCTGGCCCTGAGTGGCTGGGGGACTGGGAACCAACATCTTGTGGCTGAGGGCATCACCATTTTTCAGGGCATGGCAGTCAATTATCATATTCCCTCCTTATTGGCTGTGGGTGCCATCATCTTTGCAACAGCATGAGGGTCAATTAGCATATTCCCTATTCATTAGATAGGATATATACATATATATATCCTTATACCAAAAGTGCAAGCAACAAAAACAAAAATAAACAAATGGAACTATATCAAATTAAAAGGCTTTTACACAGTAAAAGAAACAATCAGAAAATTGAAAAGGAAACCTACAGAATGGGAGAAAACATTTGCAAGTATTTATATGATAAGGGCTTTTTGTTTTTTTTCAAGATATATAAGGAACTATTGGTAGGAATATAAATTTGTATAGCCACTTCAGAAAACAGTAAGGAGGTTCTTCAAAAAAATAAAAATTAAACTACTATATGATCCAGCAATCCCATAACTGGCTGTATATCTAAAGGAAATTAAATCACTCTCATGAAGAGACATCTGCATCCCGTTCACTGCAGCATTATTTACAATAGCCAAGATATGAAAACAGCCTAAGTGTCTAGCACCAGATGAATTGGTAAAGCAAATACAGTGTATCATATTTATCATATATATCAAATATGTGAGAGTGTGTGTGTGTGTGTGTGTGTGTGTGTGTTTTAAAAAAAAAAGGAAATCCTGCCATTTGTGACAACATGAATGAATCTTGAAGGCAGTATACTAGCGAAAAATGTCAGAGAAAGACATACACTGTATGATCTCACTTACATGCAGAATTAAAAAAGCCATAATCGTAGAAATAGAGAGAATGGTGGTTGTCAGTGGTTGAGGGTAAAGGAAATGAAGAAATGTAGGTCAAAGGGTACAAACTTCCAGCTATAAAGTTAATACATTCTGAGGATCTGCTGTGCAGCATGATGATTGTAATTAACAATAATGTATTATAGACTTCAAAGATGAGAGTAAATTTTGAGGGTTATCAACACAAAACAAAAATAATAATTATGTGAGGAGATGGGGTGTTAACTAATCTTATTGTTGCAATAATTTCATAATATATAAATGTATCAAACCATCATAATGCTTTATATTACATATGAGATCATATGCCAATAATATCTCAGTAAATCTGAGGGGGAAGGATGTGTTCTCCCTGGCATCATCTATCATGGCTTATAATTTTAAGTCAGAAGGGAATCTGGAGCATATTAGCCTACTTTGCCCAATGCACATTCCTGACTCAACATGAGGATAATAGGACCACTGTCAGAAAACAGGATAATATGTCACCCTTTTAGATAGGAGTCCATGTAGGGCCCATACAACAATGGGTGGGTGAAAGGGTTCAAAGTGGACATTGAGCTGCTGAGAATAGTATAGCATTTCCACGGAGGGATACAAATCTCATAGCAGGCGTCATGTCTGTGGTTCTAGCCAAGAGTAAAACCAGTAAACCTAGACCCAATGCTAAAGGCACCCTTGCTGCCAAAAGGAAGGAACTCGTGGACTCCTCTCATGGAGACAGGTGAAAAGAGCAGAGAGCTCACGGGTGTAGCGCACTCAGAGGGCAGGCAAAGATGTGTTTCTAAGCACTTGCTTATTACTTGAGGCGTCTACTCTATAAGCAGGTCATGAAATCAAACCATGTTTCTTAATAAAATAGACGAGACAAGAATAGAAAAATAAGTGAGTACATGTGCATCACAATGATGAATACTGTCTCATTAACTCGCTTTCGTTTCATTAATATATGTACATATATTTGTAATGAATTATAATGTAAAATGTGTTTCTCGGTGTGAATCACAGTGAAAAAAAATGTTTCTAAAATACTGCTTTAGTCAAGAAAGAAAGAAAAAAGCCATAGTGATTTATGGCAGACATTTTAGAAAATGCCTCCTTACAAATACCATAAATAAAAACAAGGTATTTAAAGTAAACTGTGGGATATTTGGACCCCAGTTAAACTTCAATGCATCATGTCCGTGAAAAAGCACCTGAATTTTCAATGCAGGGCATAAGAATGGGCATGATTGCTATCATTGTGATTGTGGTGACAGCTAATTACCTGTGGAATCTCTATACTGATTTTTTTTTCCCAAGAAGAAGAGAATGGCAATGTATGGGAAGGCTCAGAGAAAGAAGATGGGTAAGATGCATAAGGAACTCAAGAGTACTACAGGAAGGGAAATTAGCAAATGGAGTGAGATTACAAAGGTGTGAGCATAAAACAAAGAGAACTTTGAAGATTACTATTTTGTTAGTTAACCTCCTATATTTACAGTGGTACTCAAATATAAGTAGCTTAACATTGGCTTTACCACTCCCAAAATAACTACAAGTGTCTTATATACCAGATCTATAAAAATAAAAAAATAAAAATAAATAAATAAATAAAAAACCTGGAACCTGGAGTACATAGTTAAAATTCTTTATGCACGCCCAGTGTGGCTCAATTGGTTGAGCATCAACTCATGAACTAGTACGTCAAGGTTCCATTCCTGGTCAGGGTACATGCTCAGGTTGCTGCTTGATCCCCAGGAGGGGGTATGCAAGAGGCAGCCAATCAATGATTCTCTCTCCTCATTGATGTTTTTTCTCTTTCTCCCTCTCCCTTCCTCTGTCTGAAATCAATAAAAACAAGTTTTTAAAAAATTATTTATGCACAACATTCAAGTATGCATTAAATATGCTTCCATAGTACAGTTTGAATTACTATTGTCTCATTCATTATCTATTGAAAGCTGCCCTTCTATTTACTTTGTCTTTATATATAAACTTTTTTGTGAAATATGAAATAAAATACTTTTAGAAAGAAAAAAATGAAAGAAACTAAACAATTACATATGAGGAACTGACCGTTTTTCATAACTTCCCCAGAAGATCTATGATATAAGTGGTATGTTTGGAATGGCATGTGTCAGAAATTGCATGGAAACCAGGAACATTTCAGAAATCCTGGCAGTGAAGGAAAAAAATATTCAGGGACAAGCTTGAATAAATTAGCTAAAAGCTGGTGGGTTTTGGTTGTTAACAGTCCTTTGGGAAAGGAGGCATGGAATCACACTAAAATGGAAAAGTTGCCTTAAATTAAGTACATAAACAGGATTCTCAATCCTACAGTTAGGATTCAGGCATTTCCCACCAAGCTTTTCTCTTGTTCCCAAACTTCTCAGCTAAAAACATCCCTCCATACAGTCAAGGCAGAACTAAAACAAAGCATCTTTCTGATCTTGCAGTAAAGAAACCAGATAAACCAACAGAGTAGACAAACCAGGCCCTGTGCCCCAGGGTGGGAACTCTGCCTACCCGGACACATTTCTATGTAGGTATGCTCCACCAGTCACACATACTCCAAAACACAAGAACATTTACTTACCACACCCTTCACAGCTCAGAAAATTCAAGCCATCAACCACAGGAAGTCAGAATAATAAGTAATATGCCTATCTGTTTTATCATCATCATTTCAGATATCACCCAGAATTATCCACTCATCCAAAAGCAAAGTGTTCAAGTTTCTATAGAACTTTAAGCAGTTCCAAATATATATATATATATATATTTCTTATCAATCTGCCTTTACATTCCTTCTGATCATAATTTAAATGAATTGGTTATCACATTGCACAAGTGACTTGAATTCTAACCAAAAAGGCCAGTAAGACACCTTAGATTTTATTGATAACTTCTAAGCAAGAATTTTTTTTTTTTTTTTGGCTATGTTCCGTATTTTCAGCCTATTTAAAAATCAAACTATTTTCTTATCTATTTTGCAATGGCTTTCGTGTGCCTACATGAAGCTAAAATGACTGTGAAATTCCAAAACCTCAAACGAGATTTTGCAAAGGTTTCATCCGTGGCCCTTGACCTCAAACAGGCACTTCCTAATAATCGGAATACAAGTTCTGATTTTTAATTTGTGCACTTTTCTGAATTCCTCACTAGGTCTAATATTAAAATAAAATGTTTGTATCCATTTGACAAAGAGCATTAAGGTAAGTTTCAGAGAAGTGTGCTTGATTTTCAGGAATAGAACTTTACTGTCTATAGTACTCAAAGTGAGAGAGAAAAAATCACATAACTACAAATTTTACACGTAAATACCAAGTACTGCTTTGCTTGTTCACCTTCAAAAACTCACCTATTAATACAATCTTCAAGTTTATATTTTTGCTGCAAATTAGCTGTCGGTGAAGTGTTGAAACATTGTTGGACACACATTTGCACTGAGGCTGTGTCATAAACACATCAGTGGTTCCTATCAAACGGGCCAGACTTCAAAAGACATTGTTGCTTTTCTTTCTGTTTCCCTGTGGCATTGCTAAGATAAAATGGTCTACATGATTATTCATGGCTTGAAGAATACTCTTGTTCAATGAGGTCTCTGGATGAGGTGATGCAGTCAGTCCTTTACCAGACTTTCATGTGCCATCCATGTCTCTTCATCAAAAGTATATTTTATTCTGTTATATGCAAATTTATAACCTCCATTAAGCAGCTTCTTTTTCAAAACCTTGGGTGAGAAATTTCAAAGCATGCACAGTGGCTATCTGCTTTTAACTACAGAAAAGTGACAAAGAAAGTTATTGTTAATTCTATTACCTTGAAATTGTAAACATTTCAATGGACACTGTAAAAGAAATATAATCAAAGTTCATTATACTGCTGGAAATGAAAAAGCACCATAGAAGTCTGTATTTACAATTGAACAAAAAATGTCTAGACAGTAAGTGAGCATGAGCAATTTAATACCTACCTAGACACATAGCAGCAAAATGCAGAGTACACCCTACTTTCTAATTTCTGTACACACAAAACTATCACAAATAGCTTTTATTAAAAATGTAATTTTATCATGAAAAATTTTTATCCAAGAACCACTGTATGTAGGATCTTCTGAGTTGTCACTTATTTGTGCTAAATGCAACTAAAAAGTATAGCTTTGCTTTAAAACTTTATTTCCTTTATTAGACTGCACATAAACAATGGATGTCATCGACAAATAATTTTCATTCAGAATTCAATGCAAGTTAATTTACCATAATTTTTTATGAATTATGTTAGGTAGCATGTTCTTTATTATTAGAGGTCCAGGAACTCTGAATAGGTTTTCTATAATAAAAGATGATTTGGTTTCAACATTTTCTTTTTTTTCTAAATTAATTAACTGATTTACTAATCCAGGTTTCGAAAGTCCTTTGTGTTTTTGCTTTATGCTATTGGAGCTAAGATTAAAAGTTTTATTCCCAAAGTGTTAATAAGTTTCACCCTGAATAAACATTTGTATTATATAGATATATAGTTCCTAAACAAAAGGGACTACTTAGAAAATAGTTTGCTTTTGGATTCTAATTTACTAACCTTTGTCTCCATTCACACAACAACAACAAAAATGAACCAAATATTTTATACTTCACTTCTCAGAACTATTACCAAAAAAATAATAAAATGGTGATAATCACTAATTTTAATAGATCAAAAGGGAAGATAAAACAATGAGGAGGAGATCTTCTGATAGATAGGCAGGCAACACTATTACAGGACACAGCCCAGGAATAAAATGTGCCTTACTTAATTAACATATCCTTCCTCTGAGCCTTGGAAACCATCTATGAACAGGAGCCTGAGCAGGGACCTCCTCACAGCTTAGTCATGGTGCAAGAAAGCAGCCACGCCTTGTGGGAGAGTCTTGTCTTGAGACAGGAGAGAGAGAAGAGATTGGTTAATACTACTTATTTCTTTATGCTCTCCACCAAATAACTTGGTTCGTAGGCCATCTTAAAAAAAAAAAAAAAAAACAGGGGCCAGGTAGCCTTTTTTGACAGCTAACTGTAGGTGATTTTAAAGTAAAATAAAACACTTCTTCCTTCTTTACTCTCGTTCACTTACATGCCTTCTAGAACAACTGTCAGGAGAAACAACGGTTCTTTTAAAAGATGCATAAATTTATTAAAACTTGGAAGACATTAAACAATTTATTGAAGTCACTAATATAAAATTTAACTCTAAAACACAAAAATTCCATTTCAAAGGCTTTAGAAAGAATTCCTTATAAAGGGTTAGTGCTACATTCTTTGTTAGGGTGGAACTTGGGACACTCCCGATATCATTCCACCATTTCACCCCTCACCCATCTGCCTTGATAAACTGACCAGCAGCAGCACATGAAATTGTGGAGAGATGAGAGTCTCATGTTCCTATTTATCTAAATGTAGCAAGTAGCACCGGGTTTCCCATGTAACGGAATGCCGTTTCTTTTACAATTCTCCGGAGCAGTGAGCCTTTGCATCCCATTTCCCCCGATCAGAGAGGAGCCACTCCGGTGCCTTGGCCCTCACACACCTTGACGTGTTTGTCAGGAGTTAAAACACTGGCTGCATTATCACCAGAGGAGTCCTTACAGGGCTGCAGGTAAAAAAATGCCTCAGAAGATGCTTCAATCTGTTTTGTTTTTGCTTAATTTTCACACCTCCAATCCACTTGGCTGGTCGCAGGGAGGCAGGCAGAAACTGGTTAAACATCTTGCAACCATGATTTTATCCACAAACAGATTAAGAGGATGTGTATGAGGCATGACATCAGCAGTGGAGCCAGCAGCCTGCCCCAAGCAGCCTGCGGCGCAGGCAGGAAGCTGTGGCAGAAGCCGTCCCAGCCACCCTGCGCCTCCACCCAGGCGCGGTGCTTCCCGGTGAGCCAGCCGCACAGGAAGGCCGCCAGGCGCTGGCAGTCCCGGTCCACGGTGGCCTCCCACTCCCGCCGGGCCCGCGCGTGGCCGGGCGGCGGCTTCTCCAGCAGGGCCCCCGCGAAGGACACGAGCGCCAGCACGCTGAACCAGGTGGGCTCTGCGCCTTCCGGAACCAGCCACTCCGCCTGGTCCACCACCTGCTCCACGCGGTGTCTCTGCTGCTGGGACCAGGAGTGCGGGGTCCCCAGCCAGGACCGGGCGGCCAGGGAGCGCAGCACGGCGGCCTCGGGCGTGGGGGGCGGCCCCGGGGCGGTGCTGGGCCTCTGGGCACAGTGCTCCAGGAACTCGGTCAGCAGCCGGAGGGTGCGCAGCCTCAGCTCGTCCTCCTCCTCCATGGCCTGGCGTCTCAGGGGAAATGAATGTTTAAAGTGAAAATAAATCAAGTCAAATCTACCCTCATTGCAAGTGTGTCCCACTTACAGATTCAGGGTCAAGAGCATTGCTGTGAGAACTGAATGGCAATCCACACGGAGTGCTCAAACAAGTCCTTCATGAATAGCATTAGTAATATTGGTCACCATCTCTGTCATATGCTATAGGATATTCCAATCTTCCCAGGAACCTTCAGAGAGATAACTAATACTTTCTGTATTTTATGGATTAAAAAAAAAAAAATCTTACAAGGTTAAGTAACTTATAAACTCCATGTCACGTCCATGGAGTTTATAAGTTACGTCATATCCATCTTTCAGCTTTAGGATAAAGTTCCATTTCTTTAGCAAAGCATCAAAGGTCATGACCTGTCTCCTGGTAAGCCCTGCGGTGGTCCCACACATACCTTTTCAAACATCACATCCCTTTCCTGGCATCCACCAACCCCTTTCCTTGTATAGGTTGTTCCTTCTTCATTAAACACCTTCCCTCTAGTCTAACTCCTGTCCACCTTGCTGGCTTCTGCTGATTTATCAAGGCTCAATTCAAGCGTCACCTCTCCTAAAAGAAACCATCCTTGACTGTTCCCTATTCACCTTCTCCAGAAGCAGGCTGCCTCCTCTGTACTCACTCACAAATTTCATCACATGGCACCAAGCTTGCTCTGCCTCCTGCCCTCCATCTGGATGCTGAGAGAGCAACAATAACTATTTCTCATCCAGCTCTATTTTAGAAGCATATTGCATAATATCTGATACATGATGGGTACTCTATATATGGTGGTAGAGTGAAAGAAATCATTTAATGAATAAATGAAACACAAGTAATAAGCAATACACAGAAACTGAAACCCAAGATTTCTGAATCAAGTTCTTTATGTAGCAGACATTTGGGGAAAAAAAACCCTACTATTTTCTACATTTTTCTACTAAATACTGGAGACAGAAAGTTGAAGACGGCATGATGCATGACCTAAAAAACAAATATACACGTGCTGTCATGCCTCAAGATAGCCAATTATTATAAAACTATTAAGACACCTTATTTACAGCCGAAAACGGTTTGGCTCAGTGGATAGTGCATCAGCCTGCAGACTGAAAGGTCTCAGGTTCGATTCTGGTCAAGGGCATGTACCTTGGTTGCAGACACATCCCCAGTAGGGGGTGTGCAAGAGGCAGCTGATCGGTGATTCTCTCTCATCAATGTTTCTAACTCTCTACCCATCTCTCTTCCTCTCTGTAAAAAAAACAATAATATATATATTTTTTTTTTTTTTAAAAAGACACCTTATTTACAATATAGTCTTCCTGGCTCTACGCAATTGCTCAGAGTTCCCTGCGCACAGGAACCAGCCTTTGTCTTTCTATCTTAGGCATCTAGTTGTACACCTGGTTGTAATATCTGAACTTTTCATCACCTTAGCAAAACCATTACACAGACAAAGATGCACAAAGGAAACTTGCCATTGTTACAGAAGGCATAATTAGCCATCATTTTTAAGCTCCTTTGACTCTGCAGAACCCGATTCAGCAAGCAAGGGTTCAGGGATGATCCTGAGTCTAAATGTTTTAAAGAGCTGCTTAGATGATTATCATATAATAAAACATTCCATGAAGCCAAATTGATTGTGGTTTCTAGCAATGCTCTTCATGTCATCAATCCAACCCAGCAACTCTTAAGTTTTCTGCACAATAAAAAATATATTTTATTTGTAGTCATTAATGAATTAAATCTATATATATAAAACTTAAATCTATATATATAAAGCCTAAGTGAACAAACAACCGAACGACCAGTCGATGGGTCACTATGATGCACATTGACCACCAGGAGCAGACACTCAATGCAGGAACTGCCCCCTGATGGTCAGTAAGCTCCCACAGCCAACCTCCTGAGGTTGGCCAACCTCCTGTGGCCTCTCCTCCCAGCCAGCAGGCCTTCCCTTCTTCCCCCATCGGCCCCAATCACCAGCCAGGCCAAGGAACTTCACCTGGGCACGAATTCATGCACCGGGCCTCTAGTAATAGAACTAAAAGCTATTTAAGAAAGCAAAACAAAACACACAATTTCTCCTCTTGTTGAGGATCAGTTTTAAAATAACAATTCAGACAGAAGCTCCACTCTGATATCTGAAGCATGATTGAGTTAGATGGGATCTTTCATGTTCTAGGAGTGAAATATTTCCATATTCATAGAGGAGATGCCAGCAGGATCATCAGCTGAAAAATACCCCCTCATAGGCCAGGCAGAGCATTGCCTTACCCCAAGGTCAGAAATGTTCACCACACAGTGTGCCTATCAAACGCAGGAACAGGCTCTTGGGAAGATGGTTGTCAAATGCATTGGGCTAATTGAAGAGAGCTCTCTAATGTTCTTCTCTTTTACAAGGACATAAAAAGTTTAGAGAAATACAAGAAAGAAAGGGGTCAGTAAGAAAGACAATGAAAAGAGATGAGAAAGCTATCTCAATTTTATTTAAAGCCTGCCCTGCCACAGAAAAATGCCATCTTTCTCAATCTTTTATTTTAACTGCCTCCTAGAAATAGGAAATAAATCTTTCATTTGAGCTTATTATTATATGAATTTTTTTCTGGTTATAATAAAAGTTTTCTTCTACCCAGTCTGTACTATATCATAAGAATATGCATTTTTCTATATTCTGCCTTGAAACTGTTTTAAGCTCATTTTAAGGATTTATATTAGTGCAGGAAATATGTCTAATTTGAATTAACAACAATTAAGTGCCTACTATATATCAATAGAAGGCATGGTGTGCTAGGAGCTGTGAAAGATATAAAGATCAACAAATACAAGGGAGAAATTGAACAGAAGGAAGAGGATGAACAAAGAACATGCAATGTAGGCATGAGATGTATATTAAGGTAATGCTAATTTCAGTGACTTAATCCAACAAATTCATTTCTTACTTATATCAATCTAATGCAGGTTAGACAAAACTTTCCTCCATACAGTGATTCAGGGACTCTGTCACCTTTTGTCTATGGCTCCACCATCCCCTAGGGTCCAGACAGAGAAGAAAAAGTGGAGAAAGAAACAATCTTTAGATTGTTAAGCAACAATTCATTAAACTGAAAGCAACAGATATCTATAATTGGTAAGAACCAGACATATAGTTGATTTTACCTTAGATGAAAAAGGGACTGAGAAACGCAGCCCAGGCCTGTGCAGCTGCTTCCTGCTGTTACCAGAGGGAGGACTCTTTGGTTAGACAATCTGCCAGAAGCCACCACATAACAGCACTATCATGAACGTGCACTGAGGAACGCAGGAGGCCCATGGACTTAGGGCCTAGGCTAGGCTAGGCACCGATTGTTCATGTGGAGATTGTGGTGGCTCGAAGCAATTTCCTGACCTGACAGCCTCCAAGTAAATGTTTATTAGACCTTACTGATCTTTACTGACCTTAGAGACGGTCTGTTTGCTACCTGTTTGCCATGCTTTACTGAGGGCAAGATGTGTATCTAAAACTGAATAAATAATCTGGCCTTGCCGGAGCCTATTTGGCTCAGTGGTAGAGCGTTGGTCTGCGGACTGAAAGGTCCCAGGTTCGATTCCGGTCAAGGGCATGTACCTTGGTTGCGGGCACATCCCCGGTAGGGGGTGTGCAAGAGGCAGCTGGTCGATGTTTCTCTCTCATCGACCTTTCTAACTCTCTCTCTCCCTCTCCCTTCTTCTTGGTAAAAAAAAATCAATAAAATACATTAAAAAACAAAAACAAAAAGAACAAAAAATAACCTGGACTCTCAGTGTAGTTGTTGCATTGCTCCTACAATTGCTAAAGTCAGAAGCAGGAAAGGAAAAAAATACAGCTTCCATCTTTTTCCTACCTTAAAACCTTATGTATGTTATTCCATTGGCTAAGTTGAGGGTTTCTAGAAAATGTGATTTTTAGAACTCCAACCATGTGCATACAGAGGAGAATATAAAAGAACAAGCATGAAGTTGAGAGCCAAGAGACAGATAACTGTCCCAGTGGCAGAAACAGAAGTGAACTCAGGGCTTCTGACTTAGAATGAGTTCTTCTCATTCAATGTATATTTATGCAACACTCTAAGACAGACATGAAGACAGGTGCTAGAGATTACCATTATAATCTGGACACAATGAACTGGGTATGAACTAGATACATGAACTAGATGTGAACCAGTCATGGACTTGTGGGGATTAGAGTGTGCAAGTGAATACTGGGACTCTCCCCATCACATTGCATCCTCTGAACAGAGCTGAGGCATCTTTTATGGTTGAAAGAGTTTGCTGGACTTTGTTCTGTTGACTTAAGCTGGGAATTGTGTTTCATAGTGTTTCCTACTCTATATTCTGAGTTAGAATTTGCCTGAAGAGGAGCATGCACAGGACTGGAGAGCAGAAGTCAAGGAGAGCTGTGATCCTCAGAAGTCGTGATGGTAAGATAGTGCTATGAACAGACAAAGAAGTTCCTGGTGAGTTTCATCTCTCCTCTCTGCCTCATCCAGCTTGTCCTCCCAATGTTGGTTCTACTAGTCGCCTAGCATTAGCTGCAGGGAAGTGGTCATCACACAGCAGCAGGTGCTTCCCATGAGTCCCTCCCTGAGCTGCCCCTTCACTGTCTCACTTCAGCAGCTAGATGTGCGTGCTTAGCAGGTTTTCCTGCAACCAGTCCATTTATGCTGGCCTACCAGGAGGTTAGTGACTCCTTTTTTAATCCTCCCATGCAGACTTTCACTTCCCAGCACACACACACAACAACAACAACAACAACAACAACAACTGTGCACAGCCGGGTTCCTGTCAAATAAATCTCACTGGTAAACTCAGAGTGGGCCTGCTATCCTGGCTGATAGAAGTAGCATCGGGCCCTTTGGTATTTCCAATGTCAAGCTTTGTTTAGAATCCTGGAAAGAGCCAAAGCCGGTTTGGCTCAGTGGTAGAGTATCGGCCTGCGGACTGAAAGGTCCCAGGTTCGAATCTGGTCAAGGGCATGTACCTTGGTTGTGGGCACATCCCCGGTAGGGGATGTGCAAGAGGCAGCTGGTCGATGTTTCTCTCTCATCGACGTTTCTAGCTCTCTAGCTCTCTCCCTTTCTCTCTGTTAAAAATCAATAAAAATATTAAACAAAAAAAAAAAAGAATCCTGGAAAGAGCTGTTACATGCATGGTTCATGATGATTTTTTAGCTAAAACATAGCTACCCCTCAACCTATTGTATTTCCCTCCTAAACATCATTTGTACTCCAGTCTGGCTACAAAATTCACTATCTTGCTACACCTCTGACATTAAATAAATAATTTAGCAAAATGCTTTTGGCAATTCTCCTAGAAGCTCCAAGCAGATGACCCAAAAATAACCAAAAGATCATTTGAAATGCCTCTACCTCTTACTATAAAGCAAGATTCTTTCCCTCACTGCTTATGGTAGTCAAATATTTCTGGCATAATGATTAATTCCCTGTACTAAATGCTACCATTACAAGTCCTCTCAACTTCCTTGAAGGCAATAAGTTGTCCTGTTGACTGTGTATTAGAAACAGAGTGTACTGACTGCCTTTTCTTGTGGTGTCATGATTATTACCACAGAGGATAATATAGATTCGACAAAAGCCAGCTCATCAATAAAAATCAAGGGTTACCTTCCTGAGCCGCAAATAAGGGCTTAGGAAAGATGATCGTGTGTGTGGTTTTTTTGTGTGTGTGTGTGTGAGTCACTAAACCATTAAGTTAATTTTCCTAGTCTATGATTTCAGTAACTGTGATAGAAAATATCATCACCCAAACTATTAGAAGTACTGACCAATGGGGATATAGCTAATAGAAAGATTTTTGACCATGGTAGACGAAAAGTTCTAAAATCCCATTTCAACATATACTCGGGTAATACATTTAATTAATTGTAGAGAACACAGCATATAAAATACAAACCCAGGAGAGACTAGGAGGAGTTCACGGGGACTTGGATAGCCAGAAGCAAAAGTCAGAGTCCCAGAAAGTGAGCTGCACAGAAAAACTAAAGATGTGGTTCTCTCACAGAAACCTCTAAGCAACCCTAAGCAAGGAATGCAACATTTGGGCGTTTATCATGACAGAATGAGGTGAAGAGGAGGGGAAGATAGGCAACGAGATTCCACCCACGTTGACAGACCACTTTTGTTCAGAGTGGCTTTGGTACAGGGCAGTTTAGAGACAGGCAAAGTGAAGAACAGGAAGCCAGAGCAGAGACACCTTCATGAGACTCCAAAGAGCAATATGAAAAAGAGGCCAAAGGACTTGTGTGCATACATATGGGCCTAGCCAGGGGCCATGGACAACAGGGGGGAGGGGGGGCTATCTAGGGAGGGGTTTGGGTTGGGAATGGGGGAATTAGGACAATTATGTGAGACCATATCAATAAAAATTAAAAAAAAAAAAGAGGCCAAAGAAGGAAAAATGACAGGACATAAGGCTTGAGAGCACGTGCCTAGAAGCAATCACCTGACATGCTCTACAGATGCTGAGATCTAACTGGAGAGACTTTTTGCAAGAGAACATGAAAGCTGGAGATGTCACCAAAACACAGAGATGGGGTACATATTTACTTAAATTCTTCCAAAATGTTTTAAGGCAGTTAACAATAAAAGTAAGAACTGAGCCGAGACTGGTTTGACTCAATGGATAGAGCGTCGGCTTGGGGACTGAAAGGTCCCGGGTTCGATTCCGGTCAAGGACATGTAACTTGGTTGCAGGCATATCCCCAGTAGGGGATGTGCAAGAGGCAGCTGATCGATGACTCTCTCTCATTGATGTTTCTAACTCTCTATCTCTCTCCTTTCCTCTCTGTACCAAATCAATAAAAAATATTTAAAAAAAAAAAAAAAAGTAAGAACTGAAAACTCTTAAATGCTAATACACGCGCCCCACCTCACCCCCACAAGTGCAGCACTGTTCATTCCTGGAACACAGTGGGAATTTTAAATAGCATTTGTTGAATTAAAGGGTAAAAGAAAATAACATCAAAGCAAAAAAAATGTTACCAAACTTAGCATTTGAATTAATAATATAAAAGCAAAATATAGTGAATTAAAACATGGAAAAAGGTATAACCAAAGAAAGACAAATACCATATGGTTGCATTTATATGTAGAATTTAAAAAATACAAAACAAAAACAAGAGTCACAGAAATAGAGACCAAAGAATGGTTACCAAAAGGAAGAGAGTGGAGGTTGGGTGAAAACAATATTGTGATAAGTTTGCACTGTGACAGATGATTACTAGACTTAGTGGGGTGATTACATGGTAAGATTTTTTTTTAATATGTTTTATTGATTTTTTTACAGAGAGGAAGGGAGAGAGCTAGAGAGCCAGAAACGTCGATGAGAGAAACATCGACCAGCTGCCTCCTGCACACCCCCTACCGGGGATGTGCTCGCAACCAGTGTACATGCCCTTGACCGGAATCGAACCCAGGACCCTTCAGTCCGCAGACCAACGCTCTACCACTGAGCCAAACCGGTTTCGGCAACATGGTAAGATTTTTAAGTGTCAAATGACTGTATTGTACACCTGAAATTATACAACATTGTATACCAACTATACTTAAATTTAAGTAAAAGAGGGAAACAATATAACAATGATAATTTGACTAAGGAATTTAGCTGCAAGAATTGGCTAAAGATGGAACTTCCTAGAAGCCAAAGTAAACATTTTATAAAAAATAAGTTTAATAGAGGTCTATACCTCTGTTCATAGAATAATAGCTGTTCCCAAGAAGGCTTTGTCACAAGGGTATTTATATGAGACTGAGCAGTATCAAGGACACATTCTCAAAAGTCATTTAACAAAACCTATTACAAAAAACTTCTACCTATGGTTATTTTTAATAACCCTTGACAAAGCTAAGAATGGAAAGTAAAAATTTTATTTCTTAAAGGAAATTCAAATGAAGGGCAGGGCATTGTGATAAAATCTAGATATATAACATTCTGATGATATGTTTTAATACATATATTTCAGAGAAACTTTCAGTATGACAGCTTAATCTTTTACTATTGTTCTGTAAGATCAATTTTCCAACCAGGTTTTTGAGAAGTGTTGATATCAGATGAGAGCTATAGAAAGGAATGATCCTGAAGAGTAGCTATTCTGTGTTGATTCAGAGACTGTCCATTGGTATTAGAAAGCTGGTGTATGTATAACAAAGATGCTCCTTAAGTAGGGCCAGTCTTGACTAGTTATAGATCTAAAAGGCCATGGCAGTGCCCACAGTGTGGTTCAAGCTTTTTCTCAGAGATAAGCAGGTCAAATGTCTCAGTATACATAAGTGAACATCACTCCATAAAATATGGATAAAATGGAAGAAACCTAGAAGATTTTAAAAACTGAAGTTATCACCTCTACAATCATGGAATTGTAAACCTGCCAGACAATGCAGTTTTGGACAGTGTTGAATGCCAGTGTCTAATAAGACATTAATAAAAAATGGACCTACTGTTAACCAAATGAAATCACTTGTTACATAACACTGTAAAATATAATCTATCTTAGGGGTGTCGAACTCAATCAGAGAAGGGGCCAAAATCTAAAATCCAGCCTAAATCGCGGGCCGAATGGTTTACTGAACAGTCATAAACTGTCATTGTGATGGAAACGCAGCAGAGTGCAGTGATGACAGCGCGGTGCGGGCCACATTGCAAGGCCTGGCGGGACGGATTTGGCCCGCGGGCCTTGTGTTTGACACATGTGACTCTATGCCAAGTTACTGTCTAAAATATTGGTTTTGGTTTTGAAATAATTTTTTAGATGTTCTTCTTGACAAGGCTAAGTTAGTTCCCATGGTGTAAAAGGTAGCCAACACCATCAGCATGGGAAGAACCTGGAATCCTATTTGCAGGAAGTCATAGGTCCATTTCACCTAGAATCACTCAGGAATAAGCTTAAATATGTGGGGCAAGACACAGCCCTGTTTTACTACATTTAAAGTCAATTGCCTGTTATACACCTAAAGCTAATATAATATTGTATGTCAACTACAATTGACATTATTTTAATTTAAGAAAAAAATAATTAAATACTCAAAAAAATAAAGCAAGAATTTTCCCTAGCAGGAGAATATTCCTGCTTGATTTGACTGAAACTATTTTTGCAATCAAGATACTCTGGATAAATCTGAAAAGTCTCTGATATATAGAGAGATCATATTATTTAATCTATAAACTATTTTTGTCTATGGAATCAAAGATCAACTGTAACTCAGTAAGGGTTATAAAAAGTATAATTATTTTATTCAGGAGAAGAACAACATTAAAACTGTGACCAATTATGGAACAGTGAAGCCTAAATCCTGCTTGTCTCTCTGGTAAGAAGATAAATGATAAAACCAATCCCATCCTCAGAAAAAGTCATCATGAAGATCTGAGAAGCTGTTCAGAATCCTGATGTGCACATAATGTTAACAGTGGGTGACTCACATCTTTGCAGATGTGACAAGAGACTGTTCTTTGTATTCCCATGTAGATATTATATTAGAGAAGTGAATTAGAATAACTAATATTGGAAGAATTAGAACTTATAGTAAAAAACCAGTTTCAAAAGCTCTTATATAAAATGCTCTTCCCTGGACATCTACTTGGCCCTTTTGTTACCAACTGGGGTTGAAAACCGGAATCAACCATGATGCTTTTCAACCTATAATTAATTGCCTGGGACCCATCTCTAAGAAATGCCTGGATCTCAAGCCATGGCTTAGAAGAGCAAAACCTACCAATTAATGTCAGCTGCTTTAGAGCAAGAAATAGCATCATCTATCATATCTGAGCTTATATACATTTGGAAGATACTTATTAAGCTGCTAGTATTACTTATCTAGATACAGGACTAGAGGAGTATGTGGTTAGAAGGAAAATCTGAACCCAATTTTAGAAACTCTGACTTGCAATGTTCCCATCCCTCTTCAGGAGTCTGACCCCATAGCTTTTACCCATATCCCTGCCATCTAGGGTGCATGAACTGCTGGAGAGGGTTGGTGTAACTTCTTCCCTAGATGACAGGCCCACACTACACTTCACCATATTCAGTTCATTTTCTATCTTTCACTTTGTCTAATCCTCGACAGACTAATCAGAGTGCCTGAGCCACATTAGCATCTTGGCTCATCCTAACCGGAACACACACCGGATCCAGCTTTAACAGTGCATAACAACCTTCTAGTCACCAGACATACGCTGTTTCCTGACCAGCAACTTCATTAGAAATCCCTATAATTTCTATTAGCAGCCACCTCATAAAATCCCAATAACCCAATTTGGTGATTACACACACACACACCCCTTTCTGATGTGAAGTTGTGCTTAATTTGGGGACAGGTGAAAAATGAAGTACTGTACAAAAAAAAAAAAAGCCACAGTAAAGTCTAGTCTATTCTTTAGACTACAAGATGATGGATGACATACCAAACGGATTCCACTCCCTCTGAGTTTCCTAAACCTCCCTGTCACAGCATTCTAATTCTGTATGCTGCAGATCCGAAGGGGGAGAAAATAGATACTAGGAGAATATAGAGAAGACGGAATCATTTTGAATCAGTGTCCTAGAGAGTCGATACAACAGATAATTAATCAGTATAATATGGATCCTCTTCAGTCACTGGCTTCATTGTCTGATGGAAAAAAGCATGAAGGAGAAACACAGGACTTAAACAGAGGCAATTTATTCTTTAAAACAGCGTCGCCAACTGGTGGTCCGTGGGCCACTGGTGGTCCGTGAGATCAGAAAGGCTGGTGACCACTGCTTTAAAACTAAGTCACTTCTAGGCAGAGCACATCAACTCTCCTGAATATAGGGGAAAGGGGGAATTCAGGTGAGAGCCAGTGTGTTTACTTTCTTGCTGTGCCAAATTTCAAGAAATATTCTTTTTTATTTCTGGAAACATTCATAACTGACAGGAATAGAGAATATGCAGCTGCTTGCCTTTTGTAAGTTGAAGTTGAACGTGTCTACGGTTTCTGATTTACTAACTCTGGCATGGTATGACAAGCCTGGTGAATATAGCGCACCTGACCAATTTCTTGGGGTGGGAGAATTTGTAGATTTTAGTCAACAGGCCCAAGAAAGAGGGCTGCTGGGAGAAGTGAGCAAGCTCTGCAGGCTGTAAGTATGCTAGCTGATGAGAATGAAATTGGATGTGCATGAGGCTAAACACTGGGCTCTGGGAATCTAAAAAATGAAAACTTGTAAAGGAATCACATTCGTGTGAAAATAAATGAGTAGTGTGGCAAATCTGAGGGAAGTCAGCTAAATGAGATTCTCCATTGTGGGGGGAACGAGTGCTCTCCAAATTAGAACCCAAATGAACAGCAGAAATAAATTCAATCAGAAGAGAAGTTGGGAATTTAAGACTGTGGAAAGGTTATTAGGAGGAATGATTTCCTGCCAGAATGTGGGGTCCCAACATTACATACTTTGCATTGTAGTATTTCGAGCCTAACCACAAAAGCTGTTCCATTTTTTGCCAGGTAAACAAGGGGGGTTTGCAGGAGGACTTCTTTTACTAGTTATGATACACTGGGGATTCCTTTTTCAGTAAAGGAAGTATTTTCCTGGAGTGAGGGAGTAAATGATGTTTGCTGATCTCGAGGCATTGCAGATCCCAGAACGAGAGTGCAAAGCTCCCTGTGCTGAAACTGCAAATGGAGATTAACTCCATCCCCCCCTCACTGGTTTTTGTTTATCAATTCATGTTTTCCAAGACATACCAATCCAGGGGGAAGAGGAGTAGAGGAAAACAATGGGCAGAGAGGAAAATAGCCATTCAAAATGGCAAGGTCCCCTGCCCAGAGCTGACATGCAAGTACTCAGTCCCCCTCAATTTCTCTACTAACATTTCTGAGCAACCACGGTGGTATCAAATGGATATTTCATGATAGAGGATAGGGCCTCCTTTCGTCCTCCATTTCCTCTTCTCCTAAATGGTGCTGCCTGCCCCAGAATCCTATTATTAGAGGCACCGCTGCTGCTCTGTTCACTAAAGGCAGTGCCATAATTGTTGATGCCCACGACACCCAAGCAGATGCTGCCCACTCCAGGTGCCGACAGTACGGGCCCACTAACCATGCTGTGTCACAGGACTGCCCTCTGCCAACCTGCAGAGACTCCAATGCCATCTGTTGTCACTGTGAATGCTGCTGGCATCAATGCAGCCAATATCTGATGTCTAGTTCCTTTAGTTTTCATTCAAATGCAACTAAAGCTCTCCTTTCCCCAGAGCTCAGCCCAAGGACGCTCCAACAGGGTATAACCTGAATGTAACATCCACTAGTATCAAGATCTTTCCTCTTTTAAGACATTAGTCCTTTTAGCAAAGTTTAGACTTGAGTTCCTTCCAAAGTGGTTTCTTCTTCCCTACGGTGAATACGGTAGACCTGTCCCTCTAGTCCTGCAGACATATCTGAACCCAAGGCACTGCTGGGTGACTATGATTCGCTTATTTATCCCTTCAACAGATAATATTGAGCACCTGCTTATCAGAGACTCTACTGAATGCTAGGGACGCAATGGTGAAAATACCAATATAATCCATGCCTTCAGGGAGCTTCCACTGTACTAAGGAAGATAAAACAAAATGAAATAAACTGGGATGGGTGTTATATAATTGCAAGAGCTGACTACTAGTGTATAAAAACATGAAAAATATTTTTGAATCTATGCTTTGAAGAGAGAAAATCAATTTGCTCAAGTTTATAGCTCAATATAATAAAAGTTTCTAATGATTATGACTTTCTCAAAACAAAAAGGTTTTGGAGGAACACTCAAAATTACCAGGATGTTCTCCATCACCAGTCCTGAGGAACTGAATTATAGATCCCTCCACAGGTAAAGTTCCACAATTATTTCCTTCTCTGTCTGTGATACAGGGCACTCAGTATAATTGGCTATAGTCAGCAACCATAGATTTCAGAACACAAATCAACCACAGAGCTTCCAAACTGTCTTGGAAATAAGAGAACAGCATTGTTCAAATTCATTCAGAACCATTTTTGAGGTTAGTCTCACAACTCCCTGCTAAGTTCATATGGACAGTGACTCTCCTAAAATTCCTGTGTGGGAAAAGCCCCAAAATAATCTGCCCATGAAGCCACTGAAATTTCCACATTTACTAACCCCACCCCCCACCATCTACATGGTCATCCCTACATTTGTGTTGGGATTCTAAAGCAGAGGGACTCTGATGGCCAACCACAGAGGCTGAAAAACAACTTCCCACCACAGGACCAGCAGATGGGGAGGCAGAAGAGGAGCATCTTTATTCCCTTGCCAATTCCCCGGCAAATAATAAGGATTTTTTTAAAGAAGAAATAAAAGTAAACCTAGTGCTTCTCAAACTTGAACAATTCCAGCTGCTCAAGAGGGTGAAACAGAGCAGACAATAGTGCCTGGACAGGTTAGGGCAGAGCAGCAGGTCATCAAGCAGGTCATCATCCAGGCCACCCAGGCCCAGGTGTGCACAAAATCTGCAGCATGTCAAGCTCAGCTGTCAGGGCACAGGGCCCTGGCTGGTGAGAGACTCAGAGCCCAGGAATAAAGGTGGAGTGATGACCATCTAGATGGCAATGGCAGCAGCCATAGGAGTTGGAATTGCAGTGGAAGCAGCATCCATTGTACTAATGACCATGGAAGAAATATCAGCAGGGGAAGCAGCACCACCCAGGCCCAACCAGCAGAGGAGGAGGCCAGAAAAGAACATCCATCACCTCTAGAGAATGCCTTATGTCCTTTCATGATCTTGGGAACAAAAAGTACTGACGAAGAACTGGACTTCCAGTAATCTGTGAGGCTGAGCTGGTTTTGTGACTCTTGAAATTTGGGGTTAGAGAAACACTTGTTACATCTATATAGATTTAAATGGGATATCAATCTCCAGTGATAACAAGGAATTCTGGGATGGATTAATAAGAACAAAAACAGCCTTCGCACAGACAGCATTCTTTGAGGCAAGTGAGCTCATCCTGTCTAGGCTCCTTATACTTCTCAGTCCTTAGCCGTAAATAAAACTGACAGCGTGATTTTGTTGTCACAGAACATCCACTGTATCCTTTCAAGATCATTCAACCTCTTAGAATTGTTAGTGTAGGTAGCTAGTTAGTATTAATAAAGGAAGGGAGCAAAGGGAATCAGACATTAAGTCTAACAAACTAAGGAGCAAAACTGGCTATGCTTAATTAGGTCAGAAGCTACAGCTCCACACAAGGGATAACAGCCCTGCCCCACCAAAGGGATTAACACCCCTCCATTTACTCCATGTAGAGAGGAAGGACAAGCTTCTTAATCTCCACAGGGTACATCTAGCCATTAGCCATGATTGCCAGAGGAGGAATAAAAACAGGAGGAGAAATTCCTTTGCTAGACACATGAGCAGAAGACGGTGACCAGAAGGAGAGGAATGTAGCTTGGAAAAATAACCCGATTGGCCAGGGGGATGGCCCAGCACAAGCCTGAGAAGGACTGGGAAAGAGATAGGTCAGTTTGAAAGCCTGATGTAACAAAGTTTAACAAAGGCCTTTTTCAGTAATGCATTTGTTCATGCATTCTCTCTCCGTAGCAGCCTCGCAGCTCTAGCAGCCATGCCCAAGAGCAGGCTCCAAGCCCGGGTCTAAGTGTGGGCTCCAAGCATGAGCTTGGGGACAGCAATGCAGCTCTGGCCAGAGGGCAGCCAGGCACAGGGACTAAGCTAGCCAGATGGGGACACAGACTGAACGGGACTAAGCTTTGGCACAGACAACCAATGGCACACAATTTCTGGACCTTGGACCTTCTTCAGGGCTTGATGAAGACACGGCTGGACTTCTTCCACAGCAGGATGGAGCTAAACCTGGTACAGTCCTTTGTGTTTGCTCCAGCAACACAATAAATCATACATGCCACTCTACCTCATCCTCCTACACACGGTCCCCGAAATGCTTTTCTTGTGACTCCATGGAAGAATCCCATTTCCACCAGTAACAGAATGACAGCTCGTCCAGGTTCCTGGCCTCCATTCCTGAATTCCATCTCTCTTCTCAGTAGTCACCCCACAATGCCTACCCAACGTATGTTCACTGTTCCTCCCTGTCCCTCCACTGTCCCTGACAACGATATCCAAATATTGCCACTGCTCTGCCCATTGGACAACATGTGGAGAATGCATCTGGGAATCCCTCTAGTCTCTCTAGACCTTATCCTTCAGTTACTATGGCTTATTTCAGTCAAAAGACCATAATAGCCACTGAAAATCTCAAGGTAATTTCCTCTTCACACTGGCATGAAGCCCAAAACACAAGCTATTGCCCCTCCACAAATACTTATTTTGCCTTATTGCATGCCATGCTAAACTTGCTACTGGAGTTTTAAGATATAGTCAACTTGACCTCTGTCCTTTAAGACTTGAGGATGTCTCACAATGCACTTACAAAGTTTTAAATTTTCATATCATAAAGTGGTTCAGGAGCTCAAAGTTATGCGTTTAAGGACTCAATAACATAAACATACTTTACCCATTGACTTTGAGCCTTTTGCCATGAGAATTATAAATTCTATTAATAAGGAATCTCTAGTCAAATATACATAGGCATGAAGACCAACTTCATAATTGTGCAAACTGTACAGCTCAAAGGATCCTGCTCTTGGTTTAATGCACTGCTATTATTGTCTTAAATTTCTTAATAATTGTTTAACAAGGGGCTTTGCCCTTTCATTTTGTACTGGGACCCCAAATTAAGTAGCTGACCCCTGCTTAAGTGGTTCATGATCACATAGTCTCCATATTCAGTAGAGTTGCAATTCAGCAGAATTAGCAGGAATCTTCCAAATAGAGCACAGATAAAATCACAAAGATACAAATCAATTAACATCAACTACTGGATCATCATAAGCGATTCAAAATAAGGGAACAAATTAGCCATCCAATCATTATCACGAAGAGGGAAAAATTCTCTGTAACAAATCTTTTACTTTGCCCTTACTTTATACTTTCTAATCACTCATATGGGGTGGGGGGAAGAACCTTTCAGAATTTCCACAAGAAAAGGTTTAGAGTAATTAGGGTAATGTAAGGAAGACTTAGGGCTTGATATCCTCTTTATTTACATGCGTGAATATGGAGTTTATATAGAAAATACGTTTACTAAGAGAATAAAGTAAATAAAGTATTTCTAAGCCAGAGGCAGGGTTGGCAAGGCATGTGCTAAGGACAGGTGTAGTGCAGGGTGTGTATGGGACAGCAATGAGAATGTGGTCAGATACAGATTGAACGAAAAGGGGACTTGAAAGCAGTACTTCAACGTGTGGGTAAGAGAGAACATAGAAAGATTCTTGAGCAAGATAAAGTATCAATAGTAATTTTCTCTGAAGCCTTGTTTGACAATTTTTGCCTTTTGGTCTGTGTGGGAAAATATGAAGAAAAACAGCCAACTGGGAAATGCTATAATCTACAATAATGGCAGTAAGCATTGACATTAAAGGAAGAAAATAAGATGTGTTTTTAAAAAATCCAGTCTCCAAAATGTTGATGATCAAGGGAAAATCCAGATTAAAACAGAAAGAGAAAGGTGGAGCTAGTACAAAACCCTGGCAGGGTTTCCATTCAGCATCTGCGGGAATTACGGAAATGAGCATAGGAATAAGGATGGCAGACACAGGAGAATCAAAGGATGGAAAAACTTTAAGACATTCCATATTGGCAGCTGATTCTATGATATTCAATGAGGAGAGAGATAACTTAGTAAAGACCCCTGGACTTGGTAACAAGCAATTTAATACTGTCCAAGATTTCATATATCACTTTCAAAGGTGCAACAGCGATTTAGTTTTCTCTTATAATTTTACATTCTATTCCACGGAATTCTGCTCACCATCACACTTCCAGAAACCAGTACAATGTGTTGATAAATCAATCCCCTCCACAATGACAGAACCTCATTATCACATCTTCTAAAAGTAAAGAGCTTACCTAACTAGGGGATTTCACGTCTTACTTCCTTTGACAGATGCTATGACCTCTTTGCAGATCCTACCAGACAAATATTGTTGCCAATGCTGGCATCAAATGCTTTCCAATAGCCTTTTTGAAGCAAGATCCACTTTGCCCAACTCTGACGAGCATCTTGATATATCATCTTCCCTGCGTAACAGTCATGAACACAACTTCTCCCCTGCTGACCCTAAAACAAATGTAGGTGGTACTGGCTCTCTTCAGGCACTAAAGAAAGCCTGTTTTATCCTGTTAGGGAACTAGGTGCGACAGTCCCCAGCCACTGGCTGAGGAAGCCCTCTCCTTCCTACAGTGCAGATATATAATACATCCAGGGCATGAATTTTGTGGCATTTCTTTTCCACAGCAAATGATAGGGATAGAAAAAGTACACTAAGGAAAATGATGAGTGAATGGTGGTGATGAATCCTCTACATGTAAGACCTCTCAATAGTCATCCATCCACAAATATAGGTGGCACTGATTCTGCTTTGTTTGAAGCATGAAGAGAAATGGGTCCATCAGAATAATGAAACGGCAGAGCAAAAAGACAAAACAAGTTTTAGTATGCACATTTTCTCTTTAAGGAAAAAAAAACCACACTAAAACATCCCCAAAAATGCACTCTCCATGTGAGCTGAAAATTATAAGCTGAGAATAAAGGACATAAAGAATGATTGAAATTATTAGCAGGAAACAAAGTACATTTTTTTAAAGGCAAGAAGTATTCATAGGAAATAACTAAAGAAAACCAGAATAAGAGTGAACACCCAGAACACTGCCATGTTTTTCCGTGTTGCATTTCCAACATGTTACAACCAAAAATGTTAGACAATACATCTGAAGCCATTGTGAGCACTGGCTAGAACCAACACAATAGTACAGGGGTTACTGGAGGTCATCTAACACAGGAGTAAAGAAGAATACCACAGGCAGAAAACTTACAGGTGCAAAATACAAAGGGCCCAAGGACATCTCTCTAAGGTACTATGAGGAGAGAAAAGAACCTCAAAAGCTGTGCTGTCGATATAGGGGTGAAAGCACATAAATGAGGATGTGATGTCTATTATGCTGGTGCCGTGCTGGATAAGCCAATAAAGGAGCTTAATCGCTGCAACAAAAACCCAAGGTTAATAGTGACAAACTCCACCAATAAGTTGCACAGCGACAATGTGAAAAAATATGACTTTGGACAGAAGCTCTACAGTGGCTACTGTCTGCACCTGGAGTTCAATAAAGCCATGGGAAAGAAACCATATACAGATGGGTCCAAAAGAAAGGTCTGGCTGGATCCCGCGGTGGGAGGAGGGGTAGTTAACGCACTCAGCTGGGAAGAGCAGAGCCAAGGGCAGGCTCTATGCAGACACTTAGCTTGCAGCACCATTCTGATGCTTCCTACAGCAGTAATGAGAGCCAAGTTTGAAAGCTTTTTCTTCCTTCCGAGTTCAACCACTAATTCTGTTTCGACTTAACCTCCACATGATTAATAAACATTATAATCCAATCATTTTCAACAAACCCACATGCACTGCCACGGCCCCCTTTCCTCTAGGCCCCTCCTTTCTTCCTTGCTTCTCTTGAACCCACTTTCTTTCTGCTAAACACTTTTTTCCGATTTTCCCTCTCCTCTCTCCACCTTTCTATCTTCCCCATTTTGCCCTCCCTTTTGCTGAGTTCCTTCCGTCATCCCCGCCTACCCTAGCGTCTCTTCTCTCTTCCCTCCGCACCACATTCATTCTCTAAAATTTGCTAACAACTTGGATTCAAGGGTTTTGAATACAGTAAAATCTCTGTAACTCATCAAAATTGGAGAGGGGGAAAAGGTCATTTGACTTTGTGGAAATTTTAGGGAAGAAAACTTTTCTTAAAGGAAATTGGTTTCAAACCATTTCAGGACAAAGCAATGAAAGCACTGTCAAAGGAATGCAAAGTCTTTAACTGATAGCATATTAATAATTAGCATTTCCACTGTCTGAATGCAAATGTTTCCGCTGAAGGCCTTACTCTCAATCAGCATAACATTTCCCTTGCTTACTCTATTAATTTACTTAGCAGCCCCTTTTTCATACATGGAGGTTAATGGAAGTTACACAAGGATTCTGACTAACAGAGATATATGTCCCAGCAGATGGCCCATAGAAGCAGCCTTGTTGGTTTAGTCAAAACAAATTTTGCACAACAAACGCTTGCTCTGTTCCCTGGCCTTGTCACAATCACTCTCCATGGAAGAAAAACTTAATTGGGTATTGTTTGCCGTTTGCATTGTAAGTAGGCAGAGCTAGCCTCAGATATAAATATGAAAATAGTGTAAGTTTGTCAGCTAGGCCCTGCTCACTCCTTTTCTTACCTTTCTCCTTTCTTCTATCCCACCTGGGCCCCTAGTCCCATGAACAAGGGATCTACTATCTCCCTTCCTTCCATGGAAGTGCTTCCTTCTTTCAAGGCCTGGTCCCCACTCCTCTGGACAATTCACCTCATTAACAAAGGTATTAAAATAAAGGGGACTGCATTTCAAATATCCTTAAATTTTTTACCAATCAACCCAGTTGTCAGCAAAATATAGTTTACTTTCAAAAAAAAAAAAAAATACGTGTGCTGAATTTTTAAGAATTTTATACCCTTTTCTGGATCAAAGAATTAGATAGCTTTGAATCTGATTGACATGAGATCTCAAAATATTTACATTGCTTCCTATGAAATCCACCCTTCACCCACACCCAGCCTGGACCCCTCTTTCAGAGAGTGCACACCCAGAGCTCCTGGTGAGAGGCTTTCTTTAGCACTGCTGACTACTGCACAACCCACAGACTTCTTTGGCCACTGCTGATTAGAGCACCGTATCCAAAATGAGCCAGTCAATTCTCTTTCCAGAGAAGCTAGAAATAGAACCAAGATATTCCAGTCATCTGGAATCTGAGGGCCCACATGCTTATGTAGACTTAAAGGCTGAGATGAGATCAGTTTTGGAGTAATGATGATACATTCTCATTGCAACCTGCCCAAAAATAAGTTAGCCATTTATAACTATTAGGTTCTTTCACTGAAGTCACAAGCAATAATATTTCAGCATCAGGACTGAGCTAAACATCTCACCGCAACTGGATGACAGAAACAGAGCTGAATTGAGTCTTAAGATAAAAAATGACCTGCCAAAAAATGTAATTTTATACCTTCTGATATGAGTTGCATATACAGTATTTCTACCCAATCCCCAATGTTTCACATCACACATTTCTCTAATGCAAAGTTATTTCTAATGCCCTCTGTTCTAGTTTAAAAACTATCTAGAGCTATACTGAGATAAATATGTTTGACACTTGTAGTAACTGTCTTTAGAGTGTGGATTTCTAGTTATGTTCTTTCAAATGCTAACTAGTGTATATACTTCAAAATTTAACTATTGGCCCCTCAGATGTAAATCAGCTATGTATATACTGATGTATAAACACAAATATATTATATATATATATATATATATATATATGGAAAACAAATATATTATATATATATACACACACACACACATGTGTATGTGTATATATGTACTTATATATAAATATACACAGTCTTCACTAAAATGTTTTAAAATAGACATTATAATAGCTATGTACTAGCAGAGCCTAAGAACCAGTCTGCAGAAAGCAGGATGAAATTGATGCCAACAAGCAAAGAGAGGGACACTGAGGCCCCACCGAGGACTCTTAAGACAGATGCCTTCATTTTTGGTAATTTTCTTATCTCATGTTTCAATCCTTCATGAGACCTAGTAGCACTTCCTACTTTGGGCTTTTATGAGAAACTCCTACATCATTATATTACATTTCCCCTTTTCTTGAAACTAGTTTAAATACGTTCTGTTACTTGATACCAAACAATCCCAGGCTTAGAGATTAATATTAATATTATGGAATTAATATAATTACAAACAAAAATAAAGAAACATGATATTTTAGTTAGCCTCCCACCCTCATTACAGATGATTTCATTTAGCTTATTACAATATTGAAAGCAGCTCAAGGACCTCAGCTGTCATCTTTAAAGATTCTTAGGAACTCCCAGTTGAGAACCACTAAACAGATGTCTGAATGCTCAAGTGCTTTTCTCTAAAGGTTTATAAGCATATGTACACGTTAAGAGGATGCTTTTTTAAACTCACCCAACCTTTGTTGAATATCTGACATAATCAAAGAACTGTCTTGAGTGCTATAGCTCATTTAAAAGTAGAAGACATCATTCTTGTCCATGGGAATTAGGGTTCTATTGGCATTCTAGGGATAGGGCATGCACTCACAAAAATGATTACAATGAAGGTGGTAAATGTCATGAAAAGTATAAATACAGAGGGGATGTGAAGACAGCTCCGCTCAATAAGAGTCCACAAGTTCACAAAGTACTGAATAGATATTGACAGAGTGGTGTAGTATGCAAAGGCAGAGATATAATAAATATAAGGAAGATCTACCAGGCAAGAAAAACTACAGGGAAGTACAGAGCTTGGAAGAGGACTTATTGTAGAAACAGTAAGAGTAGGGTCGTCTGTGGTGTAAAAATGCCTGAAAAGACTAGAAAAGAAAGGTTTTTGAAGGCCTTGAATCACACACTAAGGTTTCTGAAACTTTACTCCAAGGTCATTGTGCATGGGTAAGGTGGCCAGCGGGACAGTCCCGATTTTTAACAATTTGTCCGGCGGCCCTCGGCCAAAAATCGGGACTTTTTTTTTTTTAAAGTCCCGCGGCGTTTTTTGGTTTTTTGGGTTTTTTTTTAAAGTCCCGATTTTTGGCCGCGGGACGCGGGACAAATTGTTAAAAATCAGGACTGTCCCACCAAAAGCGGAACATCTGGTCACCTTATGCATGGGAGTAGAAGGTGTGAGAAGTATGAGATTTTAGAGCAGTAAAATGGCACCATGGGTTCTGTATTTGAGAAAACCCCTCTGGCCATAGAATGTAGAAAAAAATGGGAAGACAACAAGACTAGGGAGATGTAAAGCCAGCTGGAAAATTATTAAAGTTCTCCAAATGGAAGTTAATAAGATGCTATTCTAGGGTAGTTACAGTGAGAATAGAAATAAAGGGATAGAATTAAAGTTGAGAAGATATGATGACAAATTACATAGGAAAGCTGACTTTGAAAAATGACTTCAAGTTTCTTAACCATGGAAATTAGTTTAATCATCTTTAAGAAGAAGCTGATATTTTCTTCCTCGCAGTATTTGGTGAGAATGAAGGGTATGATGCATGTAAAACTGAACACTTACAAAGACTAGAAAGAAAAGATGTTTTAAAAGCAAGCTAGAGATTCATTTTTTTATAGAAAGTAACTTAGAACCATAGCCTCTGACTGCATTGAGAAGACTTTTCTAGGTGAGACCAATCCTAGATCAGAGCCACACCTGACATGAATTTCCCACAAGTTTTAGTACATAGTTTAATAGAAGGGTTCAGAGACATGTCAAAGATGAACATCACTACTCATTATAAACCTCAAATGTCAAAAGGGGTTACTGGCAATAACAAATTAAACCAATAGTCAGACGCAGAAAGTTACTCCCTCCCCCCCCCCCCCAAAAAAAAATGGCATCAAAGTAGTAGACTTGGCAAATCAAGTGTTGGGGAACAAGCCCAGGTCAGCAAATAAAAAGACCAAGGAATAGCCCTGACTGGTTTGGTTCAGTGGATAGAGTGTCGGCCTGGAGACTGAAGGGTCCCAGGTTTGATTCCGGTCAAGGGCATGTACCTTGGTTGCGGGCACATCCCCAGTAGGGGTTGTGCAGGAGACAGCTGATCTATGTTTCTCTCTCATAGATGCTTCTAGCTCTCTATCCATCTCCCCTCCTCTCTGTAAAACATCAATAAAATATTTTTTTTAAAGACTAAGGAATAAAGTGATATTCAAATGGACCCAATGGTGTAATTCTAAAACTAATTGCATAATAACCATGAAGCAGCTTCCAAGATGACTGTTGAGTGAGCAGCTGAGTAAAAATAGCTGGTTGCATGAGATAATTAAACCCTAATAACCCTCCTAAATCATTTATTGTATGTAATAAATTAAGGTTTCTCCTTTAACTTTGTTTTATTAATATACTACCCTTGGTAGAATTGAGAATAACCACTCTTCCAGAATTTTATTCTCCGTTACTCTAAAGTGACTGCAGCCAATCCTAGAAAGTACTTCCTCCGGTCACTCAACAGATATTTACTGATCTCCTCCAGGAAACTAGTAGGCCCTTTAAGTATTTTTCCCTCCAACCTACCACCAACCCAGCTTACCTAGTCCCTAGAAAGCACAATTTGCATATTAATTTTCTCTTTTAACCTATTACCTATATATTTTCTGCCAATATGCTTAATTTTTTCTTCCAAAAAAAAGCACAGTGAATTATGCTTCATAAAAAAAGTAATCCAATGCTGTGGTTAAAGGAATACTTTGCAGCCTCATTGCCAAGGTTTGAATCCCAACTCTGGCTCTTGTTAGTTATAAGACCTTGGGTAAATTAACTCACCTCTGGGTTCCTCATTTCCTCGTTTGTGAGATAACAAGAGCGATGGCTCCTACTGACTTCCCGCAGCTGTTGTGAGCATTAAAGAAGCTGATTTGGGTGAAGCACTTAGAAAGAAGAGTTCCTAGAATACTAAGCAAGCACTACCTAAAGTGTCAGGTATTGTTATACAGACTCCGCTGTTAAAGTGTTTGGTGATGCCTGACTGCTCAGTGCAGCCTTGACTTCCCACATCAGTCTAACTCTGTCAGGCTTAATCCCATCAGACCTAGTCCCCCCCCTTGGATAACAAATATTTTGTAGTCCCACAACTGCCATCTTAAAGTAAAATCCATAGGCAATATAACCTATGAAATAATTTCCATAATGCCTCAACTATAATAAGTAGTAGATATGAAAATTACAATAAATAGTATTACTTCACACCATTGGTGCTTGGGCAGACTACAATAGCATGCTAACGTTGAAGTTTGGGAGGCAGGGCCCTGGATGAGAAGATGGACTAGAGTAACCATTATGTACTTGAACTTACAGGTAGCCTTGTGAGGGCACACTAGTACAAGTGTGTTGCGTTAGCAACCTGAGTACTCTGAGTGGCAATGTTACTCATAGTTTTCTAAAACGAAAAGATCTAAACAAAAAAGGTTTCCAGCTCACTCACATTACCCAGTAATTGTATTTGTAGGAAATCTCAATGTATAGTAAAAACCATGAAAAAAGTATTTTGTGGTTATAGGTAAAAAGGACTGAAGTCCAGTCTCAGGTAATTATAAACAACTTTCATCTACCTGAAGCCGAGGGTAACATTCAAAAGCAGTGCAATATATGGGGTGCTCCTTCACTGTGAAGGACTGTGCCACAAATATTGCAGGACGTCTAAGCTCCCCAGCACCCCTCCCCCCCTGCTTAGTCTACTAACTCCCTACCCCAATTCATTTAACCACTGAAACAACCCAACAAATTTCCCAAACAGCCCATGAGTACAGAACTATTCCACTAAGAACCACTGGTTTAATGAGTGGCAGAGGAAGAAAAATAGGGACAATATTTGTTGGGACACAATTTCATTCTGAAGAGGAGAGCAACTTCAAGAGCATTTGCCAAACAACTGAAAGAGATCTAGTGGCAGGACTATCCACTAACAATTGAAGGGGAACTAAAATATTTCTTTCTATACTTCTCTGTATTTAAAAATAACCTTCAACAGGAAATACAATGACTATTTAATGAAAATAAATATAATGAGAACATTAAGAAAAAAGAAATAAAGGAGAATTCTCAAAATTATATCAATCCGCAAAATTCAGATTACAGAAAAACCCTTAGGAATACAGAGGTATCTTTATTAAGTAAATGGCAATTAAGAGAAGAGAGGGAAGAAGAGAGATTATAGACAGATTTAAATGACATACCAACAAGCTGCACTTTGTGAATCTCATGACATAATTAGAAACACTAGTATGAACACTGACTGGCTATTTAATATTACAAAATTGTTAAATTTTTGGTGTAATATTAAAATTATGGGTTTTTTTAAATTATGATTATCTCTTCTAGAGATCCAAACTAAAATATTCATAGGTGAAAAAAACACACGATGTTTTCTTCAAAATAGTGTAGGCGTGAGACAAGAGAATGGGAACGCACCTAAAGCAAGATCAGTCATTAATCCATTCTATTTTGGGATACGTTTTAGATATTCCACAATTTAATAAAACTGTAAAGATGTGGTTACAGAGGAAGAAAAAACCAAGAAGGATCACAGTCTGGTAACATTCTAATTAATGCCATACTGCACGAAGAGAAGAAAAAAAACAAACCCTTTATGGATATGGAAAGGGAGAACCGCCCACAATTCCATCACAGTCAGCTTGTGATTTGAAATGTAGCAACAATATTTTAGTTTCTTATTCTCACCCACTCTTCTTTCCCACTTCACAAAGCTTTAAAAAATTGTTTTTACAAACCTCAGTAGCGTTTCGGGGTCAGGGACGGAGAGAAAACGGTGTTCTATTCCGTGGGGAGACCTATACAAAGCCAAGGCCCTAAATGCCCCTAAATGCGGAGGTAGCGGTTTGTGGCGTTGGCCCTTGGTTACAGTCCCGGCACCCGCCGGCGCAGGCCCCACTGGCCCCCGAAGTCAGGGCATGTAAAGGAGGCCCTGGTGGCTGCTAAACAACAAACAGACGGGGCCCTGGACATAAACGGGGCCCCGGGCGTGTGTAACCGCTGCCCTGGGGAGACGTGGCCCTCGGGAGCCAGGCCGGGAGCCCGGGAAGATGGAGCCCACCCACCGGGAGAGAAGGAAAACAGAAGCAAGGCCCTGGGAGAGCACAGACTGGTACTCACCAGTGTCCGCCGAGAGCGCTCCTACGAGGCCGTGGGCTGTGAGTCAGATCGGAAGCCGGGTCCTGGGGGTCCTGGGGGGCCCTCGGGGGTCCAGAAGGCAAGCGAGGCCCCCACACCGCGCCCGCTCCGCCGTGGCCGCCCGTGCGCCCGGCCCCGCGCCAGGTGCGCCCAGTGCGCAGGCCCTTCAGGCCTCTCTCCACTGCGCACAGCTGTGCGCGCCTCCTCCACGCCAAACCCACGGCTCTTCAGAGCTAGGTGTTTGGAGGGTTTGTCTCTCAGGTGCAGCTCTTAAAAGTTAGGGGTGCCTGATGTTGGCTTCAGACCCTTTGGTCTTCAGGAAGGAGCTCTGGATTTGGGGATCCCTCCCAACTCATTCACTGCATCTGAGGGGGTCCATGGCGAGCTTGTCTCCCAGCCTCCTCCCTGCTTCCATGGGCCAGCCCAGTTCACCCGATGTGTACCACTTGCTCAGCCAGTTTTTAGGGTGGTTTGTTTTTTTCATAGTAAGTTGCTCCATATATAACAGAAGATTTATTGTCCTTCTAGGAGGAGATAAATCAGAACCGTCCATCACCATCCTGAACCGGCTCACTAGACTAAACTGGGGCACCAGTCGGGGTAAAGCCCCAAGGATTTCTACTTACAGAAGCACCCTGTCCTCAAAGATTTCACATCTCCAATTCCTTAAAACTGCTGTCCTTGCTCCCACTCAGACCTTTCCTTGCCCCTTCCAATGGGAAACTAAACCAACCATGTGACCTCAGAGCCCTCTTCTCAGTTTGTGGTGGTGAGATTGGGAAGGGGAAGAAGAATTACTGATTTTGCTGCAGTAGTTGTCTGCTAGGAGAATATTATATTGTCTGTAAATTATTTTAAAATGCTTGTGCATGGGAATTGTGTGTGCGTGCGCGTGTGTGTGTGTGTGTGTGTGTGTGTGTATTTGAACCCACACCTAAATCTTTTTTTAAAATAAATCTTATTGTTCAGATTATTACAAATGTGTTCCTCTCCCCCCCTTTAATTGCTCCCCTCCACCAGGTTCCCACCCCACCCTCTGTCCTTTCCCATCCCCCATTGTCCTCATCCACAGGTGCACAGTTTTTGTTCAGTCTCTTCCCGCAGCCCTACTCCCCTTTTCCCCGAGAATCTTCAGTTCACTTCCCTTCCATACCTCTGATTCTATTATATTCACCAGTTAATATTGTTCATCAGATTTTTTAATTCCCTTGGTTTTTAGATTCACTTGTTGATAGTTACGTATTTGTTGTTCATAATTTTTATCTTTATCTTCTTCCTCTTCCTAAATAACCCCCTTCAGCAATTCATATAATTCTGGTTTGGAGGTGATGACCTCTTTTAGCTTTTTTTTTTATTAGTGAAGCTCTTTATCTGGCCTTCGATTCTGAGTGATAGCTTTGCTGGTAGATTATTTTTGGCTATAGGTTCTTGCTATTCATCACCTTAAATATTTCTTGCCATTCCTGTCTGGCCTGCATGGTTTCTGTTGAGAAATCAGCTGACAATCGTATGGGTGCTCCTTTATAGGTAACTACCTGCTTTTCTCTTGCTGCTTTTAATATTCTCTCTTTGTCTTTTGCTCTTGGAATTTTAATTATGATATGTCTTGGTGTGGTCCTCTTTGGATTCCTTTTGTTTGGGGTTCTGCGGGCTTCCTGGACTTGTAAGTCTATTTCTTTCCCCAGGTGGGGGAAGTTTTCTGTCACTATTTCTTCCAGTATTCTTTCGGTATCTTGCTCTCTCTCTTCTTCTGGAATCCCCATAATTCTGATGTTGGTTCGCTTGAAATTGTCCCAGAGGTTTCTTAGACTATCTTCAACTTTCTGGATTCTCTTATCTTCTCGCTTCTGTAAAGGAGTGTCCTCTAGCTCTTTGTGTTCTGAATCTTTGTCTTGATTCTTGCGATCTTCCAGTCTGTTTTTAGGACTTTGTATAATATTTTTTATTTCAGACAATGTTTTCTTCATTTCTAGTTGATCCCTTATTATTTCTAGTTGCTCCCTTTTCATATCCTCATAGGTTTCATTTATTTTATCGGCCTTTTTTAGGATATTGTTGAATAACCTCTTAACTTATATTTGACGGTCCCTAATCAGGCTCACTTCCATGGATAGTTGGTTAATATTTGAATGATGCTAATCAGAAGCCTTTATTCCACAGGCAGCTACCACAAAAATTTTTAACTATTTTAATCTTCTATTAGTACTAGAGGTTTATTAATTAGCAGAAGAGATATTATAAGTGACTTTTCATTGGTTAAATGAGAGATATTCATGACATAGACTCACTAGAAATATCAGGAGTACCTTTATAATTACATGCATATAAATATGTCACCCAATAGCTTGTCCCCTTAAAGTAGCATTCTCTCTTATGTCCTGGGTCTGTCACTTGATTCCTACGTTATCTGAATCTTCCTTGTAGAAGAGTCAGATAATGTGTATTTCTCCAATACACATTTTATGCAAGGTATTGGGTGCCTAAGGGTGGGGCTACACTGAAACTGCAAGGACAGCATGCATAATTGCATGGGTGCTGCTTGCTAACTGATGTTTATGGATCCACAGAATCCGGTGTGAGACTTGCTTTCCCTGTAACCTGCATTACAGGGAAAATTTGCATATTAGATGTGCAAATGGGGTTGGGGGAGACCTGTAGCCCTCGCCTACATCAGAATAATATTGGTTCTCACATTTGACAATAAAAACCTAACTATAGATTGTGCACAGCCAACTTAGATCATTTTATAACAAATGTGTCTCTGATATTTCCAATTAGACATAAAATGCTTTTTCCTTCCTCGAGTTTCTCAAGTCTCCTAACATACTTTTAACATATGAACAGATATGTGTTCATTAGTGGTATAAAGGCAACGCACTTCTGTGCATATCAGGGATCTATTGTATAAAGTGCTGCCCAGATGGCCTGATGCCTAGGTTTGTATGACCAGTGAGCTAAAAATGTTTTTTACAATTTAAAACAATTAGAAATTTAAAAAAGGAATATATTTCATGATGCATGAAAATAATATGAAACTGCAGTTAGTGTCCCTAAATAAAATGTTATTGGAATACAGCCATGCCCATTTTTTTAGATACCATCTATGGCTGCTTTCATACTACAACATGAATAGTTGCAGCAGAGACACTATAATATTGATGCCTACATTTTTTTACTAGCTGGTCCTTTAGAGAAAATGTTCTTCAACCCCTGGTGTATATCATAGGTGTTTTTAGACTACTATGAGAAAAAAGCCACACAACACTATTATAAAGAATTGATTTTCAAGTTCCAAATAGCTAAGTGAAGAACCATTGGAGTAAATACAAGTCATCTATATGTTTAGAACAGGCTGTAAGTGGGTTTTAGGTCCTCCAATTTCAAAGTAAGATAAATGGTAGGTTATCACTCATGCATAAAAGTTCATAATCTTCATCAACTCTGGGACTGGTGCCAGGGCACAGAACCTGGCCAAACATATTATAAACAAGTAATCAAAATGCCATGCAAGTATTTTTTCTAGAGGCAAGAGGAAAAGTGCCTGAATAAACTTGTCCCTACCACACTGTCTCATTCTGAAATCCACTCCTATCTATTTCTTCCTTCTTTTGGACCCTACTGATACACAAAGATGTTTTCATTTAGCATATGTATGTATTTTATTATTTTTAATATGCCTACAGGGTCAAATGCACTAAGAGGAGAGTTATAGCAATGTTGGGCTCACAGTAATGAGTCAGTAAAAATTTTTTGATCAGGGGTTTGGGGCCAGAGCAGCCAATTAAAGTGTCTACAACACTGCCTCTATCTAAGTCATTCTGGAACAGTTTGTCAACAAATAGGCCAAGATCTGCCATAAGCAGTTATTTTAAAGCAGAAGAGGCAGACACATTTTAATATACTAATCTACAGCTTTCTCTGGATGCTGCATCTCTTCTATTTAACCTCAATAACAGTCTCTTCAAGCTAGACACAACCTGTCAAAACCGTAGCTGAGGAAGAAGTTTCCAGCTCATTACAATTGTGCTCATCACCCTCCTAAAGAACCCGGGGAAAATGGGAAGTTAAGCAGAGCAATTGAGGTCCACACAAAATAAATCCAGACGGGCAGATTTTTCTAACCTATTGCTCCTAATCTTCCCTGGCGAACATTATTTTACCTACTGTCTAAAAGAGAGAGAGAGAGAGAGAGAGAGAGAAAGAGAGAGAGAGAGAGAGAGAGAGAGAGAGGTTAAAAATGTATGTATTCGTACATGAAAACATCCCTTGATTTTCAAGATTCAATAATCAACCCATTTTTAAATTCAAGAGAAATTCCCAACCAACCACAAGTAAATTCAACATATTGATATTAGCATATTGGAAAAAAATTGTGTATAAACTCAGACAGAAAAAAAATCAAGACTATCTGCTAGTCTGATTTTTAAATGCATGTTTAAGAAAGTCTGATGGAAATTGGTAAAATTTTTTCTTTAACCTTTCTTCCATCTAGTTATGCTACCTGCTAAATAAATGTTGAATGTTCCAGAGAGTAATAGCACAGATTCCTCTAGGCACATAGGAGGAACACTGCTGTGGATTCAAAACTATCCATGGGTTGTTCATCCTTTCATTGCTGAGGGAATGGAGAAATCATGGAACCCTTAGGGAACTAGGCATTATCAGTCCACCCAGTTCGACCTCTGCTACTTAGAAAGCACATCGAGAGGCCATTGTGCCTTTGCCTGAACCTCAAGGAGAGAGACAGTGGGTCTCTCAGTCACCCTCACCAGTCCCGGTCTAAGCCACTGTGTGTGGAGACTCTGCACTGTTCATAATCACACACTCCCTACCTCTCAAGGTCTATTCAGAATTCTGCCCTCGTGTGTCTGATGTTTCTCTTGGCTTCCTGTGATGGGAAGCAGAAAGATAGTGGTTATGACTATAGCTCTGGGATGCAAAATGTTGGGTCCAAATTCTGGCCCCTGGCTTATCAGCTATGTGGCCTGGGATACATATTTAATAAATCTGTGCCTATTTTTTTATCTGAAAATAGAGAAAATTACTGGTAGTCACCTGCAGTTTGGGGGCTCTCATGAGGATAAACCAGTAGTTCTCAATCCAACATCTTCTTTCTGTTACAAATATTTAGTAACATCCTTTTAAACATCCTGAAATGAAATTCATGGGTAGTGCTATCTACCAGGGTATTCTTTTTAAGAATAATTTACTACCTTAACTTTAATATTTAAAAAGAAATAAAAGAAAGGTAATTTATAATAAAATTATATGTTTAAATAAGCAAATGCTCAGACATGATTATTCTAGAAGATATAATAAATTGCCTCAATGTTGCACACATACTTGTGATCACCATTCATGCAGCAGCTACAACCACCACAAGCCATGTCCTGCAGTCACAGACAGAATATCTAAAATAGTTACAAACTCTTAGAAAGGTTCCAAACAAAACAAAGTATGATCTTCTGATAGTCTCTCAATTTGCATTATAGATACTCTCTTAGAAACATCCATTTATTAAAAATTCAAAATTTACTTTATTTTTATCTGCAAAACAAAAGTCGGTTCTAGGCTTGAAAAATCATAAAAACAGCAGCTTGTCCATAGGCATGGCCACCAGAAGTTAGGGACACTTACGTAAGACCTGAATGAAGTCAGTTTTTCACTATGTGGGACAGCCCCTTGCATTGCAGGAAGTCTAGCATCTCTGGCCCTGTCACAAATCATTGTGACAACAAAAATACCTCTACACATTTCCACAGGCCCCCAAGGAGTTATAAAAACCCCACAGAGGTCCTAGCCAGTTTGGCCTGCGTACCGAAGGGTCCCAGGTTTGATTCCTATCAAGGGCACATACCTTGATCCTGGTCAGGGCTCATGAAGGAGGCAACCAATCAATGTGTTTTCTATCACATCAATGTTTCTCTCTGTCTTTCCCTCTCTCTTCCACTCTCCCTTTAAAAAATCTGTGGGAAAATATCCTCTGGCAAAGATTAACAAAAGTAAATAAATAAATAACCCATTGAGGACCACTGGATTAAATGACACAGGAGACATAGGACAGTCTCCTATGTGGTTAATGCTCAAAGTATAACTATTTTTGCTCTTTCCACTTTCATATAGCATCTCCTACAGCGAAGGGGTGAGGGCAATAGGAGCATCTGCAATAGTGTCAAGAATAAAAATAAAGAGAGAGAAAACACCAAAAAACGTGCCTCTGCAGCATATTCTCACACCACATTGGGTGCCGGCAGAATAGACGCTGTACTACAAGGACCTGTTCACTAAGTTAGAGCAGCACACGAGGGTCAATGGACTACAGGCTGTAAAAGCCAATATCTCTCCCACCATTGACAAATAGGAAAACAAGCCCTAACCGGTTTGGCTCAGTGGAGAGAGCGACGGCCTGCAGACTCAAGGATCCCAGGTTCCATTCCAGTCAAGGGCATGTACTTTGGTTGCGGACATATCCCCAGTGGGGAGTGTGCAGGATGCAGCTGATTGATGTTTCTCTCTCGTCGATGTTTCTAACTCTCTATTCCTCTCCCTTCCTCTCTGTAAAAAAATCAATAAAATATATTTTAAACAATAAAAATAAATAAATAGGAAAACAATTAGCAAGCTTTCATTCGTCACTCATCAAATGATAGGAAGAGAGGTTAAAAGGGTATAAAACTGAGGACAAAAGGGTAGACACTAGGGAGGAAGTTATCGGGGCAGAAATATTAAGATGAAGAATGGTTTTTTCTAAGAGTGGGATAAGTTTTTACAGGAAGTTCATGGAAATATATTCTAATGAACTTAAGCCAATTTGGTTAAGCACAAATAGGTTAATATTAGTTAATACCCTATTTCCCCAAAATAAGACAGTGTCTTATATTAATTTTTGCTCCCAAAGATGTGCTAGATCTTATTTTCAGGGGATGTCTTATTTTTCCATGTGCTAGGTCTTATTTTCGGAGGATGTCTTATTTTCAGGGAAACACGGTAGTAGTGAGCACCAGTAGGTGAAAATGTGTGAGGGTTTACTACTCCCCTACAACCTTATTACCAAGTTTTAGTAAAAAGAGAATCAGACGAAAGTCCCCCAACATACAGACTGTTAAGTTAACATTTGTTAGTAAGCAGGCCTACATAGGCTATATAGCCTGTTCTCTAAACCCAGTGAAATCCCTTTTCAGCATTTTAATCATGGCTTGCAGTAAATGTTCCTTTGGAACGATGTGACAATATTCTAGACTAGGCAAGGGTAGTTCACCTAATGGTCAACCAGAATCCTCCAGAGATGGCTGAGCATCAGACTATTGGGGATCAGGCTTTCAACTTTATTATAATGGTGAAAGATGGCTTACCAGACTAATTCAAGGCAAGGAGTTTTTCAGGAATGTTTTAGTCAATTCACAAATTTATCTATCATTAATTTCACTAATGACTGTCCATTTCCAATATCCACTACTTAATTAACAAGCCACTAATTTCACTAATGAATACCAATCTCTATCCTTCATTATGCTAATATTTTTAAATCTGGTGTTAGTTGCAATTAAAGATTATTGGAGACTGTAGTAGCTATCTATGTTGACTATCCCCTCCTCTTCCTAGAGTATATATTTTGACCTGGCAGTTGGCCATACCTAGAGAGTAGTTTAAACTCACACTGACAAACACACATACAAATATATGTGTGCCTATGCCCACACATTTTAAAGTAAGATATAGACATTATCTTACATAAAGTAAAATACAGATTTTGAATTCTCATTTGAGATTTCAGGTCACAAGCTTCACTCAATATTTCTAATGATAGTTGCTCAGCACAGGATCTGAGCTTGTAATCAGAAACTGAATTTAAATCATGACTAGCTATGAGAAGTTAAGAACTTCCTTAGCCTGTAGCTGAAGCCTCCTCATAAGCAAAATGATAACAGTATCTACCTAATGCAGATAACTTGTGAATAAAGTGAACAATGTCACCCTATGTTTGTTATTGTGGTTAGTGTTTTGGCTCACATCTTTTGGCTGGTATTTTCAAAAGTATTGAATATTTTCTCTGTGTGCATAGTATCACTTTTAGATTGTAAGACAGACCAGGGCAAATGTCTGTATGTTTCATGCTCTAACATTCCTTTGAGTCCTACAAAAGTGAGGTACCGTATTTTTCGGACCATAAGACGCACTTTTTTTCCCCCAGAAGTGGGGGGGAAAAGTCCCTGCGTCTTATGGTCCAAATATAGCCTACACATATACTTTTAAAAAAAAAGTTTTTTTACTTGCCCGGCTCTGTGTGGTCTCTGTGTGCTTGCCCGGCTCTAAAATGGTTCTAAATGCTGCTGTTTACTTTACAGGGTTGATTACATGTGTTTATGACTGTGATGTTGGGTTTTAATGCACATAAAATATTTTAGGACACTATTTGTTTCAGAATCTTTTTTTCTTCATTTCCCTTCTCTAAAAACTGGTGCGTCTTATGGTCCGGAGCATCTTATGGTCCGAAAAATACGGTAATTCTGGAAACTTCCTTTTAGGGTAAGTGCTTAATAGGCAAAATGAGCACTGGCTGCTGGGAATCTTATGCCAGGAAACTCCTTCCCCTCTCACCCCTTTCTCCCTTCTTCTCCCCTCTCTCTCCTTGAACTTTGCTACAAATGCAAGTCTCTCACATGCCTCCTGCTCTGCCTATACACAATCCTTTTTTAAAAAAAGTGCTTTGGCCCAGCTAGCTTGTCAAACTAATTCTGTCTCACCTTTCACTGCTAGACTGTACAAAAAAGAAGTCTCACTCACTGTCGCTTTTCCACTATCCAATTACTCTGCAATATACTGCAAGCTGACTTCCTGCTCTATTATGCTACTGGCATGCTCTCCCAAAGGTCATGGATTTCTTTCTATCACAGATCCGATAGCATTCCCTTAGCACTCATCTTCTTGATTTTCTATGCAGCCCTTGACTATGCTGACCATTAACTCTTTCTTTTTGTGTCTAAGTGCTCAGGCAATGAGCACTGGAGGAATTCAGACGTCTAAAATTTTTCAATGACATCATTTAAACGGAGTTTAGTGTCTATAAAATTCAATTCACTGATGAAAGTGCAAAAATTATCATGACTTTATATAGAAAGAAATACATGTAATTTGCTGTCATGGAACAAACCTCATTAATTCTCTTAGCTGCCTGTGCTTATGCTAATAATCATTATGAAACAGTGCTGGTGGCCATGGGGACACAATGAAGTGAGAAGGTGGCACTTCCTCTCCCAGGGGGTTGTGGGCCTGGGATGATCCCGAGCAGCCTTGGTGACTCTCCAGACTATAGCATGAGCTAAGCAAGAGCACCCACTACAGCTGGTTTTTCGTGGGGAGGGGACCTACCAACCTTCCCATTCCAGGTGTCACTACAGGGACCAGAATGAAAATGATCTTGGGGTTCACCTTTTCAGAAGTCACCACCATCACAAAAGCCAATGGGAATGGCATGCACAAACATCACCCCAGGACGCCCTCCTCCTCCAGCACCCTTGCCTACTCCCCAAGGGATGAGGAGGACAGCATATCCCCCATCAGCACCTTGCACCACTCTGACTCTGCCGCCTCCTGCCATGCACCCACCCTGAGCCCTACCTTAGGACAGAGATGAGCCAGAGCCACTGATGTTTGCTGAGCAGCCATCAGGGAAGCCCTGCTGCCAGCTTCACTGCAGTATGTTCAAGGGCAAGGTGATCACCACCTGTGAACACATGTTTTGTCAAAGATGCACCATGAAGTCATAGAAGTGTTCCATGGACAATGCCAAGCTGACAGTCATGGTAAACATTGCAGTGGCCGAGCAGGTCTGGAAGCTTTTCATCCTGTCCCGGCAGTGGGGTTAGGGATCTCTATCTTTGGGGTAAACCCTGAAAGGTGCCCTTTCAGCATCAAGCTCAACAGCTCAGAAGAAGCTCAGTGGCCGGAAGGACCATGAGGACAGCTGTGACTACAAGCCTATGCAGTGTCCCAACAAGCCCAGCTGCTCGCCCTTCCACAAAATGAACCTGATGGGTCATGTGGGCACCATGTATGCCCTGACAGTCATCTCAATGCCAGATGAAACCAAAGTCTTCAGCATATCCTCCAGTCCCTCAGAGTTTGGAGTATAAACAACATGGCCAGCATGTAATCCCGTGTCCCAGGACCAGCCCTTCACAGCAGTGTGGACAGCACTGTGAAAGTTTGGACTTGCCAACAGAGAATCCAGGCCAGGCCCACCTTAGAAGGCTTTTGCCTTCTCTGTGGGACAGGTGAGCAGCTCATGCAGCCAGGCAGTTGCCTCCCTGACCTATGCCAGCATGCCTCCCTGGGCGTGGCCCCATCATTGCTGCTGCCAGGAAAATGCTTAGGCCCCACTCTTTGGGGGCCAGATACAAGTGTGGCCAACCCAACCTCCTGGACTGTGGCCTTTTTACTCACCTTTTCTACTGTGTTTAGCTTATGTATAGATTTGATTATTTCCTGATTGAACTAAAAGCTACACCGACTGTAAAAACAAATTTGATGCATGTATTTAAGATTTAAAAGTTATCTGCTTTTCTAGTGTTCAGCTTATAATTATTTTTCCCACGGAGGGACTAGTTCAGTCTTTTCTGTGTTACTACACTTATCACCAAGGACTTGCAGAAGGGCAGAGAGGATAGACAGGGAAGAGCTCTTTGCTAACAACCCGTAGAGGAAGGCTGACCTGCTTTGCCTTCATGAGAGAATCGGGTCATTCAAGTTCTCCCAGGATTCATCAAAAAGGTCTCTGAGAAAATAATGAAGAAAGATGAGGATACAGAGCCTCCTTCACTGGGTTGCTATCATTCATATCCCCATTAAAACTCTCATCCCAGGCCCTACAATTGCCTCCCTTCATTCCTGCCCTTATGCATTCAGCTTTTGTTCATTTCTATCTCCTCTCCTTTGCTGGAGGCAGCCCTTTTACTTAGATCTGTAGTCTTTAGCTGATGTCAAAATGAAATGATTAGGTGGAGGACAGCCCACCTTAGATGACATTCTAATCAGTATTGCCCTTGTGTCTTTCTGTATATTACATCCCTCCTTCCTAAGATATGGGTGATCATGCAGGCAAAACTCTCTGAGCAACAGAGGATGAATTTTTTATTAACAAGAAAGATATGTATTCAGAAGTACAGGTGAGGACACTGGGTTTTTATGAAAGGCAACAGAACCTATTCTCCCCAGATCAAAGATTCAATACTTATGGCACTGCCTACCTTGCCTAGGACTGGTTCTTTCTAAGAGTAGTTCAGTTATTCCTGCCTGGTCACACATTTTGATGGTGACTCAAAGTATCTCGAGAACCCCCCTTGCCTGCCTAAATTGCGGAGATAAACCAAAAGGAAACCTAGACCTACGTGGACAGTAGTCCATCTACCAAAGAAAAGAGCACATGACTCCAGAGACACAAAACTGTCCAGATTCTTATGTAGCCTCCTAACCCCTGGTGTTCAAATAAGTAGATGCAATGTGGAGGGAAAGACCAATGCAAACAGTGAACCGGCATTTTCATTGGCTTCTCTTTATTCTAATGTGATATGACGGTTTATAAGGAAGATATGGTTTTAGGAGCACAGAACTCCTAAAACCCTTGAGAATCTCCTAAGTGAAAAGAGGAGGAAGGTCTCTTTTATATTAATTAGGTGACTTAGGACCCCATCTAGGGATGGGAGCTAGTTGATCGGGGAACAAACCATGTTGATTAAAGGGTTGGAACTTTCAGTCCTACCTCCTTGACCTCTGGGGATGGGAGTTCAATCACACTGGGCAATGATGTAATCAACCATGGCCTTGTAATGAAGCCTCTATTTGGTTGTCCAGACATTAAAGGACAATGTTTAGAAGGCTTCTGGATTTATAAGCGGGTGGAGATTTAGGGAGAGTGGTGCTCGTGGAGAGGGCAAGGAAACTCTACACACACCTTGCCTTATGCACCTCTTCCATTTCGCTGCTCCTGAGTTATGTCCTTTCATAATAAAGTGCTAATCTCATAAGTAAAACATTCCTGTGAGTTCTATAAGTCACTCTAGCAAATTAATCAAACATGGGAAGGGGGTCATTAGAGCCTCCAATCTATAGCCAGTTGGTCAGAGACCCAAGGGGCAACCTGGAATTGCTATAGGTGTCTGAAGAGGGTGGGGAGAAGAGATGTGTGGGACTGAGCCCTTAATCTCTGGGATCTGATGCTATCTCCAGATAGAGAGTGTCCAAATTGCATTGAATTGTAATATACCCAGCTTGTGTCTGAGACTTGCTTGTTGGTGTGGGAGAAACATCACACACACACACACACACACACACACACACACACACACACACACAGAGAAATTGGTTATCAGAACCCATTATTTGTTAATTTGTCTGCTGAGTATCAGTTACTTTCTTAGCATCTGTTTTCCCTATGCTAGAAGAAACATAATGAAGAGCAATAAAGAAAAGACAGGCTTTGGGATTAGAGAGGTGTACATTGAAAATTCTGCTTCACTCTTACTAGTTACATAGTTAGGAAATATACTTACTATATCAGAGCCCCAATTTTCTCATCTGTTAAAGCATAAATAAAAATAGTACTGACCTTACAGAGGTGCTGGGAAGATGTCATCTGTGTATTCAAAGCACCTGAGAGCTCAGCATTTTTGTACAATAGGATCTAAAAATATGTAGCATATCTGTTGATTAACAAATGGAATAGTTTTTTATGATACTAACAAATTCATTTTGGGCGACCATTTTTCATTTCTCCTGACTTCAGATGGAGTACATCTGCAAATATATACTCACTGCCCTTTCCCCCTACCTTGTGCATTTTAAGTGCACCACTGAATTCTGCCAGGAAATAAAAGGGAATGCTTACCTCTTTAAGAATATATAATTACTGCTGACAGTCAACCAGCTTAAAGAGCACTTCTGGATTAATTAGCAGTGACCCATAATTAAACACAACAGTACTCAGAGATAGACTTAATGATCCCAGGAAGCATTGTTTCAAGAACAGTGAGTGTTTATCATTCTTGTTTGCTTCCTAAATGGCAGTTAAGAACATTAGTTCCTCATATTTTGAATTAAAATGGAAAAAATTAATAAGGTAATGTCATCAAGAAAAACTTTTAAATATTTTTCATTTTAATATAAATTCAGTGACTTTTTCGTTCTTCATATCATTTTTCCTAGATTGGTTATTTAGATTCATCTTTCACCTAGTTTATTTTTAATTTTCAGATATATTGCTCTGAGTAATATATACACCAATTTGAAGATTCTAATTTCTTCAAGATGAGTGCTGAAAACTCATTACCCTATGCTACCTCTGGATAACCCCAGAAAATAATATTAAAGGAAACCATAACAATAAACAGAATGAGAAAGGAGACAGCAGTAATAGTTTGAGAAATTTTGCAATAGATAAAGTGAGGAGGTCACTTGGAGCAATCCTCCCACTAAGGAAATGTAGAAAAACTGGATGAAATATAAAATCATCTGATTAAAGGGGATGGGGAGTGTACATTATTAGAATGGAGATTTATCAGACATCAGAATCAAGGCAAGTGAACCAAGATTTGGGGGCCACTTTTGCCCCAGAGCTTGTGTGGATCTGAAAGAGAAAAGAGTTGAATAGTGCTTTTGAAAATCTCTTGTATCAATAGGAAAGGGACAAAGGTTGGAATCCAGGCCATCAAGGTTAAAGCCCTGGGAAGCTCCAAAGGGCTGCATTTTAGGCACAAAGGTGAACACAAAGTGCACTATGCCTCCATTGTACAGCCCAGCTGTGAATCATCTGTGTTGTTGAATCATCAACTCGGAAGTTTCATTAAGCTGATGGTGGCTTGCTGGTAATACCCCATGCTTGGAAGAAGCAAAGAAAATCCTCTGTGGAAGGAGATAATCTTACATTTCTAATTTTTTCTGAAAGCATACACTTTACAATAAATTTCTCATTTTATAATAGATTTAAACTTACAGAAAAATTGTAAAGATAAAGCGTCCCCATATACCCTAGTCACAGTTTCCCCTATTATTATGAACATTTAATGAACAAATATTGATGTGTTATCATTAATGAAAGCTCATACATTATTCAGATTTCTCAGTTACTGTTTGTTTGGGGTTTTTTTTAAATATATTTTTATTGATCTCAGAAAGGAAAGGGAAACAGAGATAGAAACATCCATGATGAGAGACAATCATTGATCGCCTACCTCCTGCACACCTCACACTGGGAATTGAGCCCCACCCTGAGGATCAAGCCCACAACCCAGTCATGTGCCTTGACCAGTAATCGAACCATGACCTCCTGGTTATAAGTGGACTCTCAACCACTGAGCCATGCTTGTTGGGCCGGTGGGGTTTTTTGTTGGTGGAGGGTTTTTTGGTTTGTTTTTTTTAACTTAATGTCCTTTTTCTGTTCCAAGATTCCATCCAGGACACATCATTACATTTAGCTATCATGTCTCCTTAGTTAAGTCTTGGCCCTGGCAGTTCTTTAGACTTACCTTATTTTCGACAACTTTGACAATTTTGAGAAGTCCTGGTCAGGTAATTCTGTAGAATGTCCCTCAGTTTGGATTTGTCTTATGGTGTTCTCATGATTGAATTAGCATTATGTTTTTTGTGAGGAAGACCACACAGGTAAAGTGCCATCCCATAATACCCTATGAAGGGAGCATACTAATAACATGATATTGACCTTGATCAAGGTTATATTTGTTCAATAAAGTTTCTGTTTTCTTCCCCCTTTCTGTATAGGAAGTCACTGTCTGCAGGTCCTACACTTCCCTTCCTGGAAAGTGGATTATCTACATAAATTTCTTAGAATTGTTCTGTACAAGATATTTGTCTATTTATTTATTCAATAATTTATCTGTATTACTATGGACTTGTGAGTATTTATGTTACATTTTGGGTTACAATTGAACACTATTTATTCCCCAAATTGCTTCAGTTTGGGCCATTTGGAGCCTTTCAGTTGGACTCTATGTCCCATTGGCATACCTCCACCATAGTGGAATTTTTCAATTTTGCTTTTTTGGTTGTGTTTGAACACTTTCTTACTGTCTAGCACTACAAGACACTCCAGGTTCATCCTAAATATGTCCTTCCCAGTTTTAGAACCAGCCATTTCTCCAGGGAGTCCTGGTTTGTTTTATTGGAAAATTGTAAAAACAATTATTTGGGTGCTATGTTCATTGCTATTAAGGTCTCATTGCTTCAAGGCTCTCTTTGCTGACAGAGAAAATTAAAAAATGTGTATACTAACCAGTACACATACACATACCCATAAATATATACATAACATACAATGAATATATAAATGTATGTTTATATAGTATATATTAATATCTACATATATATATTTCCCTCTCTACCTCTATTAAATTAAATATGAGTTTATAATGATGTCTATACTCCATGACCATTATGGAATAGTGTTATTTTTACCTCTTTCCCTTGCTTGTCTGTAACCTCCCACTTCAATAGTGAGAAGCCTGGCTCCCATCATCAGCCATCCATTTGCTTCTCTATTCAGTTCCAGTATGCATGTTATACTTATTTCAGAATTGTTAACTCATAGCCCCAAAGCAATTTTTTCAATTAGAGTACACTGCATATATACATTACATTTGCCTCCAGTCTCATAGATTTCACTCATTTCCAAATTTATTTAGGTCAGCTTCCCCCATTCCCTTCAGTGGGTTTGTTTCATACATTCTTTTGTCACATCCTGCACTGTCACTATTAGCATAGTTAGGCGCAACCTAAAGATTTTTTTTAATTTACAAGCCTTAAGATTCACTTCCCTGCTGTAAAGTTCTGTGGGTTTTGAGACATTTTTGGTGTCATGCATTATAATATATAAAATAGAGGCCTGATGCACAAAATTAGTGCAAGAGTAGCCCTTACTTCCCCTGGCTGCTAGCACCGGCTTCCCACTGACCCCCAGGACCCATGCTTCCCTCTGGGTGCTTTCCTCTGGCCCCCAGCAGGCACCTGGGACCCAGGCTTCCCTCACTGCCCGACTTCTTCTGGAAGGTCAACCAGAAGGACATCCAGTCTAATTAGCATATTATACTTTTATTATTATAGATAGTTTTACTGCCCTAATCCCCTACGTTTCATTTATTCAAAGCACACACACCCCATAATGCCTGAAATTACTAATCTTTTTACCTGTTGGCCTTTTGTAGAGTTTCATATAAAGGGAATGATAAAGTATGCAACCTTTTTAGACTGGCTTTTTTAGTCTAATAATGTGCATTTAAGATTCATCCATGTCTTTGCACAGCATGATAGCACCTACTTTCTTATTGCTAATAGTATTTCATCATGGATATACATAATTTCTTTATTAACTAGCTCACCTACTAAAGAACATCTTGATTGCATTTGGGTTTGGGCAATTATGACAAGATTACTATCAAAATTCAAGTACAGGTTTTAGTGTGGTTATACTTTTCAATTAAGTTGGGTAAATACCTGGGAGTGATTGCTGGATTGTATGGAAAGACTATTTTAGTTTTGTAAAAAAAAAAAACTGTCTTCTAAAGTACGTGTACCAATTTGTCCTCCCACCACTAATAAATGAGAGTTTCTTAGCTCTGAATCTCTGCCAGCTATTGTAGTGCCAATGTTTCCCCTCATTTTAGTCATTCTAATATGCATATAGTGATATCTCACTGATGTTTCAATTTGCATTTCCTCATGATGGTGCTAATGTTGAATGTCTTTTCATATGCTTATTTACCATCTGTATACCTTCTCTGGAGAGGGCTCTAGTTCAGATCTTTGACTCATTTTTAACTAAGTTGTTAGATTTTCTTATTGTTGAGTTTTACATTTTCTTTGTGTATTTTGTATTTTGTAAATGTCTTCTACAAATCTGTGGCTTATCTTTTAATTTTGTTTACAGTATCTTTAATAGAGCAGAAGTTAATCATTTTATTATAATAAAATCAAAAGCTATCACTTTGTTTTCTTTCATGGATCTCACTTTTATGTTGTATCTAAAATCTCATTACCAAGCCTAAAAATTTGCTTCTACATTTCTTTCTAGAATTTTTATGTGCATTTTATATTTATGTGTGTGGTTCATTTTCATGTCTGTATAGGTGCAATGTCTATTCCTAGGTCCATTTTTTGTTTGTTGGTGGGATGGGCAGTGGCATATGATGTTATTTGTTGAAAAGACAGTCCTTTTGGCCATTCAACAGAAGGCTGAAGGTTTATTTTTCTGTCAGGGTAAAACATTGTCTCGGGTATTAAATATTTGGCAGATGTGAGAGTGATGGTATTTCTCTGAAAGTAGAAAATTAAGTTAAAATATACATAAGAATATGAAAGCCCCAGACGTCATTCTCAGCTTATGTGCTGATACATTGAGAGTTGGTCTTTATCCTAATATCAAGAGATTGCTAGTCTTTTCTGGGATAGCTGACCCTCTGCATAGGAAATATTTAAAGATCCTAAATTCAGGTATTTTAGAAAGAGGGCTGCCAGAGGTAGCAAATAAAAATATAGATTACCCAGTTAAATTTGAATCTTAGATAAACAAATAATTTTTAGTATGTCACATGCAATATTTGTGACATATTTATATTTTAAAATTATTTTTTGTTTATCTTAAATTTAAATTTAACTGGGCATCCTATATTTTATCTTAGAACCTTAAGAAGGAAGTAGCCCAGCCTGATTAACCTACATGAAGACCACAGCTGACAAGTATCAGTCTCATGCACAGAGCTTTCAGTCAGTTATTCACAGACTTAAATGAATGGTCAGTGAAAGATTACCAGATATTTGAGAGAAGCTGCTAATATAAAAAATAGAAAATAAAGAAATTTTAAAATGCAGCTTGGATAAAATAGAGACTTAAGAAGAAAATAATTTTTGAAACTGAAATATTTTTAAAGAGATAAATTGTTTCCCTAAAATCCTAAAACAGTATCTTATTATAAGAAAAAAGCAAAGAAAAAAGACAAAACCACCAAAAATGATTCCCCAAAAATTATCAATGACAGTAGAGATATAAAAACCAAAGAAGGTTTAAAATATTAAATTGATAAAATTTTCTAGAAATCAGAGCATAAAGAGTTCAAGTTAGAAGAAAATGGAAGAAAAAGATAGACATTTAAAGTTCAAGAATGCCTTCGAAATAATATGGATTCCAGAAAGAGAAAATATAGAAAATGAAATATGAAAATCAAATATCTAAAAGAGTTTTTCAATAACTGAAGAACACAAATACCCAGATTAAAGGTCCTCTAAATGTCCCTATGCAATAGATTAAAATAGAGCTACATCCAGAAAGATTGCCATGCAATATCAGAACACTGGGGACAAAGAAAAGTTTTCTATGAGCTTCCAGTGAAGAAAAGATCTTATACAGAGACTCAAGAACAAAAAAAGACTCCAGGTTTTAACAGCAAAAAAGCTAGAAGAAACGTGGGTGAATGTTTTCATTATTTTAAGTGAACTTATTTCCAACCTAGAATTCTATATCCAGTTGTCTTAGTTCTTAACAGAGTACCATAGATCAATTGACTTATAAACAACAGAATTTTATTTCTTGCAGTTCTAGAGGCTGGGAAATCTGAGATTAAAATACAGGCATATTCAGTGTCTGATGATAGACTGCTTCCTAGTTCATAGAGATCCATCTTGTCACTGTGCCTCACATGACAAAAAAAAAAAAAAGCCAAGGAGCCCCCTGGTGTCTCTTTTTTAAGAGAACCAATTCCATTCATGAGAGCTTAACCCTCATGACCCAATCATCTCCCAAAGGCCCCACCACATGGGGTTAGTTTTCAACATATGAATATATGAATTTTGGGAGGACACAAGCATTCAGTCTGTAACTCTGGCCAAACTATCAATCAAAGGATGAGGATAGACAGAGCCATTTCAAACATAGAAGCCCAAATTTATCTATGACCTTTCTTCAGTATTCTACTGGAACATGTGCTTTGCTAAAACAAGAGATTAAGTTCAGAAAGGAGGCAACATAGGATCCAGAAAACAGGAGATCCAACACAAGGGGTAAAAGGAATCCCTAGGATGGTTGTCAAGGGAGATTTTCAGATGCTTGCTATGAACTGTAATAAGAAATTAATACAGCCTAGAGAGGATTAGAAAGTCCTGGGGAAGACAGACTGCCTTATGAGGAGAAAATTTACACATCTGGGATAGCATCTGGAGAGAATTTATGGTTTTGCATATAGAAAATGAAGAAGAAATAAATGAGACAACTGCAAAAAGCATCGGAGGGGATAATGGCTACCTGTATTAGGGCCCTGAACCAGTCTCTTTGAGTTCCTGGTTCTGCCACATATACCTTAGTTTCTTCAAATATAAAACAGAGATAATAATAATTACTGCTTGCCTCATAATGTTGCATTAAGTAATATATATATATATGTATGTATGTATATTGGATATATATATAAACTATGTATCGATAGATATGTAAGGACAGTGTCTCTCACAACATAAGAGCTCAATACATATTAGTAATTACAGTGTGCTCCACAGCTCAGCTATGTAGTATGTATATAGTCACAATGATATTAAATTGAATATTCAATGAACTGAAAATACATGATACTGAGGTGGGTGGAGGGGACAACTACATGTTTATGAAGAATGGGAAGGGTGTGTATGGAAAGGAAGATATTCTAAATATTCATTATTAGATAATATCTAAAAGTGAAAAATGAAAAAGTAGTAATACAAGCATACTATTTCCAGCTATGAATGAGAATACTAGGAGAATTAACATAAAGAATTAAAACTGATTGCCTTTGGCCCTGGCTGGTGTGGTTCAGCTAGTTGGCCATCACCCAGGACACCAAAAGGTTGCCCATTTGACTCCTGGTCAGGGCACATGCCCTGGTATGGACTTGATGCCCTGTAGGGGGCATGCAGGAGGCAGCCTATCAATGTTTCATTCACACTTGTGTTTCCCTTCCTCTCACTCTAAAAAATCAATTTAAAATCTTTAAAATTATATAAATAAATGTCTTTTTTAAAAGTGATTGCCTTTTTTTAAAAGTTTTCACAAACTTTGTAGAACTATTTGATTCTACTCTGTGCATAAGTAACAATTTTTTAAAAATTAAAACCAGACTTAAACCAAAAAAGTCATTTGTATGTAATGCCAGAAAGAAAGCAATTTACAAAGCAGTACATTTCTATGAGGCTTATGGCCTCCAGAGACTAACACGTATTGAATAACCACATACTTCCAGGGACAGCAACTAAGCTCTTTCAATGGATGTTCCTAGTGGGTGTCATTTTGGAAAACATTTGACCCCAACTGTCAGCCTTCTTCTGCATTTGGCAGGATGTCCCCTGGCTCTCTGTGTCACTGTAACAGGTCAGTAACTGAGAAAAAGAGCAATCCTTCTGTCTGTGGACACTTGTTTATAATGGCATTTGAGGACCTGTGGCTAGGCGGACAGATGCTCTTCCAGAAGGTTATGAGATAAAGGTTCCTCCAGCTGGCCCTTGCACAGAGATTACACCTGAGAAGCAGATAAGCAGATTACTCCAGAAACAGATACTGCTTCGTGTTCTTCATAAATCCGCACTCTCATAAAGGTAAACCAAGAAGGTTGTCCTCACTCAATATTTAATTCTTTTCCCTATTTCTGTTCTTTTCTTTTTTAATGAGATTTGGGGCCCTCCTATGATTGTTATCAGATTTACTAATGCCCAAAAGTAAGAATGTATTTGGAAACCAGGGGGGCTATTTTTGTTATTTGGATTTTTTTCCAAATTCAAGGAAACAAAGGTATGTTGTTTAAATTTGTTTGTTTTTAAATTGCTTACCTGTAAAATCTATTTACAGAAGTGAACATTTAAAATCGACAAGTTTTCCACTATATCTCAGAGGGCTAGTATATTATAGGCCCTAAATAAATATTGATTGATTGGTCGATTAAATGATTGTCCAAAATGGTTTTTAGTTTATTAAATATTTGCTTCATAATCCTAAATTGCAATTTAAACTAACAAAATAGGGGAGATAAATGCATCCAACTTCTCAAAATTGATAAATAAATTCTAAAAAATATAATTACTGTGTTTTTCATTTATATTCAGACAAGAAGTGTATTTCTTACCTTCTCATAGTTAAATCATTAGTTGCTTTCCCTTAGAAAATAGAAAATGTGCTTTAACTTCAGAGTTAATGATTATAACCAACTCAGAAACTTGGTAGTTTTTGAAGTTTTATGTATATAAAAACTAGGTACTGAATGTTCTCATGGCAAATCTTCAAATAAATCTAAAATTAAAACAAACTACAAAGCAGGCATATTTTAAAAAACAATGTATTTTTAAAACTTGAAGAAAGCTTCACTTTTTTTAAAAAAAATCAGCCTGATTTTTAAAACTTGATATTTTTAAGACATTTGTAATCAATAATTTTCAATTCTTTAAGGAAGATATAGTTTCAGACAATTAACATATTATTATTATTGATTTTAAAATGTCCATAGAAAAGTACAAATAGTTGTATATTTATAAATCACAGTATAACTGATTCTGTCAGTTATTCTACATGTAATTTTTAGTGGTTACATTTGTCGGAAGAAAAAAATTTCTGGAAAATGTTATATTTTGCTACATAAATGATAGTGGGGGAAGCAAAAGTTTACTTACCTCCCCTTTCAATTGTCAATTGCATATAAATGTTTAATTTAGCAAAAATATTTTAATTAAAAACAAATAGTGGTATTTCAGTGTATTCTGAACTTACTATACTAAACAAGTCAATTTGTCTGTTTCACAAACTTGACCAGGCAAATCAGCTTTGGTTTTTTTGTTTGTTTACTTAATTATGTTAACTAATTCCACTATTTTTTTCTATTTTTATATTACATATCACCCTTACAAAGAACTGCAAATTGCATAATTATATGTAGAATGTTTAATAACATAAGCCCACCAAAAAACTATAACTTGTTGTATACCTATTTCTATGAAACAAAGTATTAAAACCATAAAATAAAAAATCCTAACATGTTACTTGTTTGGGGCTTTTGATGCTATAGGAATCTCAAATCTGAATTTCTGTTAATCTTCAATTAGTGAAGTCTACATTAATTATAGTTTATTTACTTCAGCCAGACTGGTTTCCCATTTGTGACTAATTACCCATCATGAATGTATTTACATAGAAAATTGTTTTAGGAGAGAGAAGATTTCAATTTAATTCAACTAGCTTGCCTTGCATAACAATTGGATGTTAAAATTCAAGAATTTGGGTTTTTTTAATATAAATTATTTAAAAAATAAAAAAGATGTGAAAAATTACCCTTAGTGCTTATGCTACCACTATGCTAGCACTATGCTAGCACCTTCATATGGTTCCTCAGTCTACGTATGCTTACTTAATTTTTCATGATTGCAGTTTGCACACAATTTTATACCAGGCTTTTTGTACTTCTAACACATCATAGGAATCTCCTGCATTGCTATCTAGTTTTGACAAGAATCATGTTATAGGTAGTATAATGTTCCTTTCAGTTAATACTCAACAAAAGAGAAATCGTTGTTTCTAGTTGTTTTGTTGTCATGAATATTATTCTGGTGAACATTTTGGTGCATAAGTTTCTGTCAGTATTTAAGATAGCATAAATTCACTGAGTTAAAATTACTGGACCTAAGCAATATAAACAGTTTTATGGTATTCGATTCATATTGTCAAATTACTTCTCAAAAGGTTTCCTACACCCTTAAGGGATTCCCCTACTCCCCCTACCCTTCCCATTTGATTCCCAGGGTGCTTACATGGATTCAATCCTTGTTTCAAAGGGTTTTCTTTAAGCTTTCTAGATTCTGAATGTATTTTTTCTACTGATACATAAAAACAAAATAGTTTTGACTTTAAAACATTCATTAAATAAAAACTGTTTAGTGCAACAAAGATAGTTGAGTAGTTTCAAAGAACAATTACTTCATGGAGATATCAAGGCTCCTCTCTCTGGTATCAGCAGTGGGGATACCGGTCGCACTGGGTGAGTACAGCACTGCTTTATCCTCTTACCCTTCCATTTCGCATAAATAATTTCATCTAATCACCTGTGACATTCTGATGTGTGGGATAAAGGGCAGAGAGAAAACCCACCCTGAGCAAGCCCTAAAATGGAAACAGTATTTATCACAGTAAGTGCCTTTTGCATTACATTTGGTTATACTAAATGAAACCTTTAACTAAGTTATTATTAGTTCACCAAGGTAGGTAATTATTTTATCGATAGTAGCTGTGAAATGTCGGGAAATTTGCATTTGAAGCCGCTCCATTTCTTGCTAATACTACTGGGATATAGTCTCTTTTCATAACATTTCCTCTAAGGTATTTTCCCTCATTGTGGCTCCATTGGAAGAGAACAGGGGTTCATTTGTATATCTGAGATAGCTGCCTAGTGACAGTCACACTAACTTCGCAGTATATATATATTAATCTCTGTTACAGTCTCAAGACAGTGTAATTTGAAAGGTTCAAGGCAGGTTATTTTTGTTCAATTATATCTGAGAAGGTGTCCTTAAAAGCAAAGCGGTGTAAATTAAAAACACTTTGCATCCAATTTGTGGCACACTTCAAACCATTTATTAGATTATATACTTACTTTAAAAATAAAGAAGCAATTGCTGCTTTATGGCCCCTCTATGCTTTTTTCACTGATCGCACTAAAGGACTATTATATGTGTGAGTTAATTAAGAACCAATGACATGACTTACCGCTTTCTTGGCCATTTGTGTCAATCATGAGCATGCAGCCACCTCAAATATCAATGATATTTTCATGCTAACCCTCTCTGGAAACTCAGATCCTATATACCTGTATTGCCTCAATCATGTTCATAGATTTTTATGTTGTTTTAAAATAATCTCAGGCAACAAAGTTTCTTTTTCACAATAGTATCTAGGTTTATATTATAATTCAGTATGTATATGGTAGTGATCATAATAATAAGCCAGTCAGAGAAAGACAAGTATCACATGATCTCTCTCATATATGGAATCTAATGAACAAAATAAACTGATGAACAAAATAGATTCAGAGACATAGAAACTTGGAACAGACTGTCAAATCTCAGAGGGAGGGCTGGGATGGGTGGGTGAGTGGAAAGAGGTTAACCAAAGAACTTCTATGCATATTAGTGGCCCTGTGCACAAAATGCATACACTCGGGAGGGGAGTTGTCCCCCAGCCTGGCCTGTGCCCTGTCATAGTGCAGGAGCCTTGCAATCCATCACCCCAAAGAGGTAGGCTAGGCTCCGTAAGCCTCATGTTCCTTGGCCCAGCACCGGGGGCAGAGACTCGAGCTTCATGTCTTTGGGGCCAGCGCCGGGGGTGGGGACACAAGCCTTGTGTCCCCAAGCCTGGCACCAGGGATGGGGATGCAAGCTTCATGCAAGTCCCTGACACTGCACATCCCCGCCCACTGCTGATCGGTCATTACATGTGAGGGCATCACAACCATTTGCATATTACCTCTTTATTATATAGATGTACAGTCAGTCATTTTTTGAGGAAACATTGTCTTTTTCTGTGCCTTTGTAAAGTCATCTTAATTCCTTCCAACTTGGTTTTCTTCATTTAACCATCTCCACCTCAGCCAACATCTATTTTCATTATTGCTGTTCCGGGAAAGGGGTTAAAAATAACTATAACTAAAGCAAATGAAATTTTGTGGAGAAAAGTCAAGACCTCAAAATTAATGAAAATTTCCACTTCAGTAATACTTTAACTTCATATAGAAAATAACATATGTAGGACTAATTTGTCTGTCTTAAGGTTCCTGCTGAATTTATGACAAACAAAAGTTATACTTAATTAAGCCCTACTATAAAACCCAAGGGCACTATTATTAATGCACTGTAGTTAGTTCAGACCTGATCATAATACTTTGCAGATAGCAATCATATTGATACTTTTCTTATAAAAGCTCAAGCATATTTTAATTAATCTCACTTTCTATTATTTTGCTGGTTCACTGACCCAGCTCATTTCTAGTCAGGAACCTAAGGCAGAGAATCATTTGAGGTGAGAAGGTTAGAACCAAAACTGAGATTTCAGCTGTCGCTAGTCCTATCCAATATCCACTTAGTCTATTAATTAGGCCAATATCATATGGTGAGTGCAATTAAAGTGGTTTTTATTATCAATTCAAAAGCCAACATTCCTCTGCTAGCAACACTAGATGACTGCTGATTCTGGACCATTTCTAACATTTATATGCATGACTGGTCTCAGGATATTTGCCCATATTATTCAGCTCTACCATAAAAAATGGAAGCACCAAATTTAGGAGTTCTATTACTCATTAAGAAGGAAGTATGACACTTGAAACTCCTCAAAGTGGAGTCGTTTATTCATTGGGTCACTTTAAATGCCCACCTTTAAAGTCTAAGTTTAGTAACAAGTGGCTTATTTAAGATTGCGTTCTGCATCTAAAGGAAGTACCTGGCCTGATGGATGTGATCTGAACCAAAAATGCCTTCCTATCAAACACTGAAATTTTACCTCCAAGTTGGCACTATTTTCAGACTCAAGATATACAACTCTGAAACAGCCCTTTCTAATAATTTCTCTTCCATCCTTCCAGAAGATCTGATTGTATTCTCATCAAGACACACCAGTCCCTCAACCTCTTCTATTTTATCCAGTTCTTCAGCCCACCCAAATATCAGTGTCCCACACATTAATCCCAACCTCTAGGGTGCTCTCCTGAACCTGACTCAACAGTCTTCTTGTTACTACAATAGAAACTTGGCCCTTAACTTTCTGCCCCCTTTGCTTGGTTTTTCCACTCCGGGTAAACACAGTCTTCATTTTTTTTTTTTTTCACTCCCATTCCTGAGCTGCCAAGTGGTATTAGAGAACCTCAAATAAACAGAGTGCTTTCATGAAAAAAAATTCAATTCTATAAGCTTAACCAAGCCCTCCAAGTCATTCCACAGTGATACTCATCTCTGATGCCCTGATTTAGTCTCCCAGTCTGATTTCCAAACCTTCCCTCTCTCCTCAAGTATGCAGCCTGATTCTCCCTCATTCAAATAACAGTTCAGTTAAGAGTAAAAACTTTAAGGTTTGCATAGGATTGCATTCAACACAGAACACAGCTGCACAGAACAGTTCTGTCTCTTATGGGATCGTGGCAAATTGCTGAGTCTCATGTCTATCTGCATCTTATGGTTTCTCGTCTATAAAATGGGAATACTAACAGCAGTGTCTTCCCTATAGAGCAGTAAGGAAGATAAGTGAACTAATGTTTATGAAGCTCTTAATGAGGTATTTTCCACACAAATGCTCAGAAAACACTAGCTCTGAAGATGACTATTATGACTACCACCATTACTATTACCACTGCCTCCTACATACCGAGAAGATGGAAGCCATGTGACTTAATTTGACATCTCTTCTTTCCACCTTGGAGTTTCTCTGAATCTTTATCCAAACGCTTCTCATGCTTTCTTGTTTCAGATTTCATATTTTTGCTACTGTTGTTGCTATCTACCTATGACTTTAACTCCTTTTACAATCAATCTTCCCAAGACCTTCCTCTGCTAGTTTCCTTTTCCATTGACTTACTTTTCCTAGCCTAAAGACTTCGTGGAACATTTCTCAACACTGGTGCAAACACCACTGCTGGAGCTCCTGCAATAAAGATTCTGATTTAATGTGTCTGGGATGGGATCATTATTAAAGCCATCCAGGTGATTCTACTATGCGGACAGGTTTGAGAAGCATGATCTATTGCTCTTCTGAGAAGATATGATATATGGGTCATTATATGATGGGCCAACAGGGGATTTGTTTTAATCTCTCTTTTTTACTAAATCATATCATAAATCTATTTCCAGTCTGAAGGGAGGGGACTCATTATTTAATAGGGCTCATGGGATGACTTGTGTAATCATTCTCTTCATTATATCATCTCATTTTTTAAAACAATTTTATATAAAACAGCACTGATTATATTAGGGCGTAGGTAGGTTACAGGAACAGGTATTTGAAAAAGCTACACAGAATGCTCTGATGCACACTGTTAAAAGACAAATGCTTAATGAGGACAGGGACCACTTTTCACTTATTTGCCATAATATCATCAGCACCTTCTTCTGGCCCAAACCACTCTGCTTCCTGCATTCTGTCTCATTTCAGGCTGTCAGCGTTTAGCTTTGAAGTCGGGAATGTGGGTGTTATCTACAACATCTTCCTCCTCTTCATATCTAATTTGTTACCAAATCCTATCAAATGGTGTGCTGGTTAATAGTTAGCAACCATCACTCCCTAGAGTAAAAATCCTAACCACACTGTTTGCCAATATCCATAATGCAAAAAACTAGTCCTGCCATGGCCAAGATCAAGCTGCCGACATGACACCATCTAGCGTGCAGGATCAGCTCTCAGGAGCTGGCGCCAATGTGAACCTGTTTCAGCACAACTGTTTGTTGTCAAATTTAGGACACAAATGTGTCCTTAACCTTTTCATCCCCGCTTCCTGGGGTCCTATTATAACAACCTTCTCTCAGGTTCTGGCCTTGGCTTCTCCATTTCCTAAACCTGTGAGAATAGTCAGTCCGTGGCAAATCCTGTCAATACTGTCTCATAAATACCTTTGTATTTCTCTAGCTTTAACTAATTTTGTTATCCACTGTACACCATATTCCCCCTCTTAAAAAAAAAAAAAAAAAAAAGAAAGAAAAAGAAAATGAAAGAAAAGAACTTACGAAGCTTCCTGATACCTTTGGAATAAAGTCCAATAATTTCATTTGAAGGTTTTTACTGCTATAAATCTGGCCACTACCATCTTTTCCAGCCTTACTGCTTGAGTCTCTGCCATGGGCTATCCTCATCACTTTCTATAAATCTTCTTACTTGGGAAATATACATCAAGAGTGTGCAAAACATACCTGTGGTATTTATAAAACAGCAATAACATGCTCACTTCCCAGATAAATAATAAAACATCAATAGTCTCTTAAAAGCTCCCATCTGCTCTGCCAAGATCGCTTTCCCTTTGCTCCGTGCCAGCAGTAGCCACTGTCATGAATGTGGTGTTAACCAGACCCTTGTTTGGCGTTAGTGTCTCCACCTACAGATGTATTCTTTAAATAATGTATTTCTGTTTTCTCTGTGATTTCTATATAAACAATGCTATGATGTGTGTGTCCTCTAACGATTTACTTCTTTGGCTCAACATTATGTTTTAAGATTCATCCACATTTTTGCATATAGCAGACCCTGAGGCAAAAGCTTACCTGTTACTCTTCATTAGGGAGTGCATTTTCAGGGAACCAGAAGGAAAGGAAAATGAGGAGGCAGTGAACAAAATTAGTTAAAGATACCTTACCAGCCGAAACCGGTTTGGCACAGTGGATAGAGCGTCAGTCTGCGGACTGAAGGATCCCAGGTTCGATTCCGGTCAAGGGCATGTACATTGGTTGCGGGCACATCCCCGGTGGGGGTGTGCAGGAGGCAGCTGGTCGATGTTTCTCTCTCATCGATGTTTCTAACTCTCTATCCTTCTCCCTTCCTCTCTGTAGAAAATCAATAAAATATATTAAAAAAAAAAAAAAAAAAGATGCCTTACCAACCGGTCACTATTTTGTATCAAGTGTAACCAATTGCTGGTCTGCAGTTCTACAGGATCTGCAGACAGCCCTTGAGGGCGAGAACCAGGGGGTAAATGGTGAAGAATTTACAAGAGATCTCTTCAAAGGTTTGCCTCGAAGGACAATTATTTTCCTATACTTCTAGTGTACTCAGCTATGGACAGCAGGTGGGGCCTGATGCTTCTCACATCTCTGCAGCCACAGGAAATCCTGGGGCGAAAGAAAACAAGTACCATGACAAAGCCACGTGGGCCTATATCTCCTGTAGCAGGTCAGAGCATATGAAGAGCTAGACTAAAAGAGGGGAGGCTCAGAGGGCCTCCTGAGAAGCATCTGAGACATATTATGGCCCTACAGATACACATCCACATAATCATTCCTCTGTTGATGGACTTCACCCTTGTACGTGTACCCTGGTGCTCACACTAGGCAGGAGTTTCTCCAACATCTAGGCTGCGCGCTCTCTCTCTCTCTCTCTCTCTCTCTCTCTCTCTCTCTCTCTCTCTCATAGGAGAGAAACAGTGTGTCATAAGTTTTACATGTTTCCAACTTTACCAGATAATATCAAACTGTTTTCCTCAGAGTTTTTTGCTATTTCAGGTGAGAGTTTTTTTTGTTCCAAATCCTCATCTACACTTGGTATTGCCTGACTTTATTTATATGTTTATTTATTTACATATTTATTCACTTATTTATTCATTTTGCCAGTTTACATAGGGTATATAATCGTATCTCATTTTGTGGTTTTAATTTGTATTTCTCTGACTAATAATGAAGTTGAATATCTTTTCATATATTTTGGGTCCTTTTTGTTTCCTCTTCTAAGAAATGCTTAAACAAGTATCTTGCCTCTTTTACATTGTGATGTATGTCTTCTCTTATTGAGTTAGCATAGTTCAATAAAAGTTATGGATGTCAATACTTTTGCAGTTCTTGCAAACCTTGCAAATATCGTCTCCAACTTTGTAGCTTATTGTTTTGTCTCTCAATGGTCACCTCTGATGAACATTCTTAATTTTAAGGTAGTTGAACTTTCATATTTTGCCTTTCATATTTAAGCTATTACTATTTACTGTCTGTGTATGTATGTGTGTGAAGTAGGAAAACAATTTTCTAATGTGGATTATCAATTGTTTTGGCACCATTCATTGGGTAGTTTCTCCTTTTGTCTCTGCTCTGTGATACTCCCTTTGTCATGAGCATGGGTTTGCCCACTTTGTTGTCCCTAAGCCAATGCCACACTGCTTTAATTATTATAAATCTGTAATAATCATTATATCTTGCAACCATATTTCCCTGGCTCTGTTCTTTCTGAGAAGCATCTAAGCTATTCTTAACCCTCCACTCTTCCATAATACATTCTAAGATTAGTTCACAAGTTCCACAAAACACTTTATTGAGGTTGGCTTAGTGCTATGTTGAATCTATAGATCAATTTGGGGTGAATTGATACCTTTATAAGCTTGTCTTTCTACCTAAGAACATAGAATATCTTTCTTTTCATTAGTACCTTACAATAAAGCGGCATAATTAACTTAAAAGGGCTTCCACATCTTAGACTTGACTCTAGTCTGTTGTATTAATTGTCATCATGTGAATGGGCATTCTTATTACCTTTTCTATATAGAAAAGTAATTGTATTTAAATCCCATACCTTTGCTGAATAATCTCAATTTCATCCTTAACTTGATATTGATCTTGAAGGGAATGCTTTTCTAATTCACCATTACGTATGATGCTTGTTTTAGATCTGGGTTTGTTTTGCTTTTTATAAATACCCTATGTCGTGTGTTTTTTTTAATTCTCTCTTCCTAAGAGTTTTAATTATGAATAAATGTATTGGAGAGTTCTGTAACTATTGAGATTGCCAAATGGTTTTTCCATTTTAATTCATCAATGTGATAAATTACCTTAATTAATTTTCAAATATCAAACCAACCCTATATTCCTGACATAAATCCATTTTGGTCATGACCTTTTTCACACACTGCTGGATTTCATTTGCTAACATCTTATTTCAAATTGCTGAATTCAAATTCCTAAGTGAGATTGAAGTGTGATATTTTTTTCTCATAGTTTCCTTGTCAGATTTTGTACGATTTCATATAAAAATGGAATTCATTTTTCCCTTAATGTTTGATAGAACTCTTTGGTGATGCTAGAGATTTATATTTATGAAAATAAATTTGACTACTAACTGAAAATTTTAAAAGATATAAAAATAATTAGGCTTTCTATCTTTTTTATTAGGTTTTGTTGTTATATATTTCTAGTATTTATTCATATAAATGTCATATAAAATTTTAAATTTATTAACAAAATATTATTCATGACATCCTCTGATTGTGTTTTTTATGTCTGCAGAAAGTATAACGATATCCTCCTTTTTCAGTCCTGTGAAAAACTACAGTGTCAGAATTATTATTATACTCTTTTTAGGTTAGAAACATAAAGTATATGGAGATTATTTGCCCAAGTTCAGAAAGTGGCTTAGGAGGCAGAAGGCTCAGGTACTCACAATGAAGTTTTTCTTCTCTACATGAACTATCATATCATAGTTCCTTACGCACCTGGAGGTTCAGTAGGTAGAGGTTTGCAGCTGTTTCTGTTTAGTCTGCTAAGTAGTTAAATATCATTGTTTTGCGGTTATATTGCACCAATGCTATATATATAATTCTCTTTACTCAGGACTCCCAAAATATTCCAGCATCAGGTTTATATCAGGCTACAAAGTTGTGTATTGCATGGTTTATAATGTTAGAACCATGGGCAAAAAAAAAAAAAAAAAAAAAATATCCAAAAAGTAAAGATGTTGAGCCAAATTACACTTGCTTGGGATATAAGTATTTCAGATATGGTAAGAATTTAACAAGATAAATATGCTCCCAATATATAGTGCTCCTAGGAATTACAGGGAGAGATACCCCATGTTCCAGCACCCTGGCCCAGCTGGAACCAGAAGGCAAGTGGCACCTATCATTCATGTCTCCCATAAGCACATCCTCGTTCCTGTTCCCTGGTGTTCCTGAGCACACCCCTGCCTCTGAAGTTAGCTTCTGTCTGCATTTGGGGAAATTTTTTTTATAAGCTCTTGGAAGGTCTCTGAATTCCTGCCACTTGTTTCCCACACATTTCCAAACAGATCAGGGACTGAACCTGCCTCCGGCTGTGAGTGACCTGGTACTGTTCCAGCAGAACCCTTTGGTTTTCATATCATCCCACTACAATGTCAATCCAAGCTATAAAAATGCTCTGAAAACTATACTATCCCATACAATTGTGAGGTACAATTATAACTCATAGTCCACATCTCTCTGATTTACTTGTAAAATTCCATTCTGAATTTCTTCCCCATCACCTATGTATTTATTTAAGCTCCACAACATGAAATATATGGAGATGGTGCAAAAAAAAAAACAACAACAACAACACATGATGGTTAAAAATTGAAAAGCAGAAGCAATGAAAAAGATTAGTAGAATTTAAGTCAATGTAAGGATGAAATGATGAAAAGTAGCTAAATGGGGTTGGTCCTGCAGAGACAGTAGCTGCCCCATCAGGGTGATCTGGAGGGTGCTACAATGTTCAGCTGCTGGAGGAAGCACTGGGTCCTCTTTGTCAACTCCTGAAAATGAGCCTTCGCTAAGCTGGCCAGCAACTTGAACATAATTGCTCTCACTGTTTCACATCCTGTCTTCTTCAACCTGACCTCAGCACTAAACCAACTCCGCTCACCATTTTTTTTCCAAAGCAGTATGCTTTACAGTTAATCACAGCTTATAGAAATACCCTGCTCCTCTAACTTTCCAGACGAGCGTATTTAGAGAAGAAAGGATTTTGCTGATCTTGTGTATGTATTCATGTGAGAAGAGTTTACAATCCTTAACATTTTAAACTTTCTGCTAAAATTCTCAAGCAAACTTAGCACTCCAGGAAGAAGCAACAGTGTTGATCCTGTGGTTTCTCACAGCCTTGGACACAACACTACATACCGGAAGGGCCCTTAAAAGTCAACATTCCTATGGCTTTGGAATTGCAGGAAGAACAGAGCCTCTGGAACTGGCATTTGGCTCTGAGTGGACTTCAGCCAAGAGGCTGCATTATGACCTTGGATGAGACCTTCAAGCCACCCCATGACAAGTTGTATTTCTCTTATTTCCCAGGACAGAGAGAGGCCATTCATCTTTGAGAACACTCCTCTCTACTCCCCTTCTCCATATGCCCTCCCCTCTGCCCTGCAAACAGGATGGAAGTCAGCACCCATTCTGTTCTGGGTCCAGGTGAAAATGAGGTCCTACTGATCTCCTGCCTCCCCACACCCTGACCCTTACCAGTCATACAGAGCTCACCACCTCACCCTCTCCGAGGGCCACTCCCTCTGGACAGAGGAGACAACCTCCTTTCACTTTTCTACTTCCCCCTTGAACTTCAGTGTTGTTCCTACCCACTCACCAAGCTGCATATGCCATCAGCAAAATTTCTCAGCATCTTGTATTTAAATTTGATTTTTCCTATTTTTTTCTTTTTTAAAAAATATATTTTATTGATTTTTTACAGAGAGGAAGACAGAGGGATAGAGAGTTAGAAACATTGATGAGAGAGAATCATTGATCAGCTGCCTCTTGCACACCCCCTACTGGAGATGTGCCTGCAACCAAAGTACATGCCCTTGACCGGAATCGAACCTGTGACCTTTCAGTCCACAGGCTGACTCTATCCACTGAGCCAAACCGGTTTCGGCCTTTTTTCTTTCTTTTCTTTTCTTTTCTTTTTTTTTTTTTTTTTTTTTTTTTTAGTGCAGTGAGGTAAAAGAGAGACTTAATACATATATAATAGAGAGAATAGAAAATAGGAGTTAGCAACTTTTATTTCTTGTAATGGTTTTCCAAGGTTTTAACCCTTTCCTTTCTGATATATCAAGTTTAATGGCTAAATATGATTTTTTCAATGAGAAGGAAGATAATGCAACCACTCTAATCGGTGAGAGAAGGGAACATCAATTTTCACCCTCATTATGGAGGAGTGTTGCTGAACAAATACCAGTTTGGGGGGTGCGGAAAGCGGCAGTGGCACCCAGGTTTCCAAAGCTAGAGAGAGGGCCGTGTGCAGCGTCCCCTTGGTCTCATTGCTCATCAATCTAAAGATTGTGAGAGAGTATTCTCTTCACGTATCATTAGAGAAAACCACTGGGAGTCTCCTACATTTCTATAATCCTCTTTTATATCACTTATTCCAGCACACTTCACAGGGTGGAGGTTTATTGGACACAGTATGTAGGAAGAGAGATGGGAAAACAAGGTTTGGAAGCGCCTATGTTTGTGCAGAAAACAGTGGGCTTGAAATCCATAGAATGTTCTGGAACAGCATTACACCAGGCATACAGTATCTCTGCAGGATTTCTGAGGCATATTCAGATATGTTAAGCATAACGCCCATTTCGTTGCCCTTGCTCTGTGAGAACATTTTTCTGTGATTGAGCATTTCTCCTAATGTGAGGGCGGACAAGATATAACAGATCACAGACATGCTGAGCATTTGCATTCAGGCCCTCGCTGTTTTATTGGTAAGGTGGGAAAGTTTATGTAGGATTCAACTATTATTTTTTTAAACTTTCATTCATTAATTTTTTAAACTTTCTTTCATCAATAAAGGCCCTAAAATGTTATCCATATTCTCTCTACAGAGTTGTATTTTTCAAAAGGGAGATTTTTCTCTTGTAGGAATTCCAGTAACCTTTGTCTCTACTGTTAATTTGTTCATTAAGCCATTATAGCCTTTTCCCTTGGGGGAAAAATAATGGGTTTGCTAAGTACTTACACCAGTGGCCTTTGCTTTCATAACAGTGCTTCTGGGAAAGCCCCATTCTCAGTTTCCTGTTGTCTGTAATTGTCACTCTATGTATACAACAATCCTATATTGTAAGCCTGCAGAGTTCAATGGCTAGAAAATACTCCTCTGGAAGAAACAGTTTGGTGAGGAGTGGTTCAAAGAGTTTAGTAGGGATCCACTTTAATACCTAATCAAGAAAGAAACTAATTCATGGGCAAGGCTGAGCCCTGAAGTGGAAACTTTGAAAGCAGCCTATGACTGGAAGCTAACTTTGATGCAGAAAGGATGAAAATATTGTTATGGGGTCGAACCCTGGGTTCAAAATAAGGCCACTGGAGGCTGATGATTTATTTTAAAAAGCAGGCAAAGATTTATTGAAATATCTGGCCAGGACAGCCGCAAGAGCACCACACGCGGGCGGACTCTACATGACTGCACTGCTTCAGGGGCAGGTAGTTCTTTTTAAAGGTTCTAAGAAGGAAAACCCCCATTCTGCAACAAACTGCTGTTTGGAATTTTCTGCTGTTCTTCCTAGATAAAATGTTGCTTTCTAGTTTGCCTCAGCCCGTTTGAAGAACGATGAAGATAAACTTAGCTGTCTGACCTTGTAGGCCAGAGACCAGATATGCCCACAATCTCAATACCATGCCAGGTTTACCTTCTCAATTGGATAGAACTGTAGAGTTTTTCAAGGCCAGTATCAAGATAACCACTAAGTGCACATAGGACTGGCTCTTTAATTAAAAAAAAAAAAAAAAAAAAAAAAAAAGGAAGTTCTGCCTGTAACCTTGCTTAGAATTTGAATTCATCTTATTTCAAATATATTCTTTGGTGATATGGCAGGGAGATGGTGAGGCTGTGAAGACTTCCAGGCTATCAGTCAACACCAAGGCCATGCAGCCTGCAGCCTAGAACCTGAAGTAGAAAACATACTTTTGAATTAAGGGCTAGCCTTCACTTTAGCCAGTAGACACCCTTAGGCAATGCTTAGGCAATCTAACTTTAAAACAATGAATGAAGGGTCAAAGACCCAGTCTTTGAGACCTGCCACTTCAACCTTGGCCAGGTTTAACTTGTTCTCAGAATAAAGTAATGTTTGTATTTAGTTTGTTTGTTTGTTTGTTTGGTTTTTGTTGTTGTAGTTTATTTGGTATGTATTTAGTTTTTGAACCTAGCTGTTGTTTCATTAATTTCCCATTCTACATATCTAGAAATATGATGTATTGATGCAGAAAGGATCATAACTATACTGGGTTGTCATAGTTATACTGTGTTGCAGGATCTGGGTCATCTCCAGGAAAGAGGGGCTACGGAAATTTAATTTAAATCCTTAAATCTTCAGTGTCAACCACTTTCCTTAGCTTGCTGCAGCTGACCTGCCAGTGGACATGTTGTCCTCTTCCTGCCCACCTAATTATTTTCCATCTGCAGGCCTTTCCTGAGAACCTTAGCCCAATGGGAGTCCATCCCACCATGCTAAATCTCAGCCCTTCCTCAGCCCTTTTTTGCTGCAAAATCACCACCCTCGCCACCAACTCCATCAATAACTGTCAATACTCAGCATGTGCAATTCCAATCTCAAAGTGATTAATGGGGTTACCTATATTTTCCAGCATCAAGTGTTCAGTACATTATGTGTTAGATAGCGACACCTTCTGGTGAAACATCACATGAGGAGAGAATGAAGGGATGCAATGTTGGTAGCTCTTTGCCTGTGGTGGCAGAGGAATCCTCACACATATGGGAGCTTGTTTTTTGTGGGGTGTTTTGTTTTGTTTTGTTTTGTTTTGTTGTTTTGTTTTTAAGGAAAGGCGATAAAAACAGATCTTCCAAAAAGTTTTGCTGGGTAAATAGAAAAACTGGTCAGTAGCTGAAGGGGTAGTGGTATCAAGGGAAAATCAGTGCATTGGCCTGTGGACTGAAAGGTCCTGGGTTCTATTCGGGTTAAGGGCACATCCCTGGGTTGCTGGATTGATTCCTGGTGAGGTGTGTGCAGGAGGCAATTGATCATTGAGTCTCTCTCATCATTGATGTTCCTATCTCCCTCTCCCTTCCTCTCTAAAATCACTTTTTAAAAAATTAAATAGAAGGGAAAACTCCTCATGCAGTCACAGGAGGGAGAGTAGAGCATTTCAGCACGGATGCAGCCAGGGAGCAGATGCCGTGCTGGAAATTCATAAAATTCTCTTCAAGCTCCTCTTGATCTCAATAAAATGTGAAGCAAGGTCATCAGCTGAGAGTGAGAATTGGCAAGAAAGGCAGGAAATCTGAGGAAATTTGTGTGCAGTTCTCCAAGGGAGTTTGAAACTCAATGGACCAGGGAAATGTAATATAATTTGAGGACCATAAATTTAAAGTGAGTCCTATTAGTTGTTTTTTTTTCTCCAGCCTTGTTCAGCTATAAGGGTGCAGGTGTGGAGTAGGCAGAGGGTTGGATTTAACCATGCTTATGGTTTTGCCTAGCAACTACAATAATAGAGGAACCAGGAAGTGGAGGGCTTGTCATCCTAAAAGGCCAGGCAATATTAATATTTTCTCTCATTGATTCCCATGTTTTTAATTGGTTCCATTTATTATTTATTTGCTCTTGGACAAAATGAAAGATTCTGGGAATGATGACTTGTCTAAAATATACTTTATGCCTAAATCATCTCCTTTTTTCCTGTTCTTTTGATTTTCTTTCACAAAGGAGTTTTTTGTCTTTTCACTTATGATATTATCTTTAATAAGATGGCTGTGTCCAAAACCTCTAAAATTAGACACTATAGTAGGGAGTACAAATTTCAATAAGAGGTTGCAATAATATAGGTGAAGAGACAGATGAAGCTATTTTTCATGATCTAATGTTTTTTTTTAAATGAATCTAATTTAAATATTATAAAAGACCCATTACTATTTCCACAGGACTTTATTATTAATTTACTTGTCAGTATTGCATATCTGGCATGTACAAAACATTCTGCTAGGCAAGCACCAAGGTGGCTTGGGATAATGCAGGATTAAAATACTGAGGTATTTGTAGTCTAAACGTGGTGCTTGCAAATATAAAGTTGTTTACAGCCTAAAGAGGTAAATTCCTGTATTTATAATAAACTAGAGGCACTCAGGGGTCCCTCAGCCCAGCCTGCTCCCTCTCACAGGGAGGTTCGCGGAGAGTGGGCAAAGGCCACCAGTCAGACATTCTTAATGCTGTCAAGGAGGCCAGAGGGGCTGCCGCTGCTGTGCTCCCAGCCATGCGCCTGGCTTCTGGCTGAACAGAACTACACTGACCACCAGGGACAGCTCCTGCATTGAATGTCTGCCCCCTAGTGTGTCATAGTGACACATAGTGTGCCAGCTGTTCTGCCATTCAGTCCATTTGTATATTAGCCTTTTATTATATAGCATTACTGTGCAAGCACTACAATACATGATATCTGTTCATCTAATTTACCACCAATACTATACTGGGCCTGAAACATAGTATTCACCTGGTGAATATGGTGGGCCAGTAAGTGCAATAGAGATATGAGCCACGCTAGAGGAACAGGAGGAAGCAATGAATGAACTCTGAACATAGGATCTGAGAAAGCTTAGGAGAGAAGGAGAGAAAGCTTAGAAGCTGGCCCTTAAAGGAAAAGTAAAAGTCCAACAGAAAAGAAGGAAGAGAAGGGCCCTTCAGTATGAAATAGCAGATGAGCTTGAGATGAGCCCTACAGCAAAGCACAGAAAGACTTCAGGACATACACAATCCCTCTGTGGACAGCAATACCAGAGACCAGTGTCCTAGAAAGGAACAGCGATGCCAGGAAGTGAGTGCAAGGATTATTCGGTGAAGGAGTTCTTATGGAGCACTTACACTGTTCCCAGCACTGCTTTAAGGCCTGCACATGCAGTAACCCATTTAGAATCACAGGGATCCTGAAAGAGAGGCACTACTATCCTCCATTTCACAGGTGAGGAAACTCAGGCACAGAGAAGCCAAGTGCTTCCAAGTTACACAGCTAGTAAGTCACAGAGCCAGTGCCCTGGTTACCATCCTATATAATAAAGAGGTAATATGCAAATTGACTATCACTCCAACACACAAGATGGCTGCCCCCATGTGTTCAAAGATGGCCGCCCCTATGTGGACAAAAGATGGCCACCACAAGATGGCCAGAAAGGGAGGGAAGTTGTGGGTGATTAGGCCAGCAGGGGAGGGCAGTTGGGAGGGACCAGGCCTGCAGGGGAGGGCAGTTAGTAGTGACCAGAACAGCAGAGGAAGGCAGTTGGAGGCGACCAGGCCTGCAGGGGAGGGCAGATGGGGGGACCATTCCTGCAGGGGAGGGCAATTGGGGGTGACCAGGCTGGCAGGGGAAGGCAGTTAAGGGTGACCAGGCTAGCAAGGGAAGGAAGTTAGGGGTGACTGGGCCAGTAGGGGAGAGCAGTTGGGGGCAACAAGGCCAGCAGGGGAGAAGTTAGGCATTGATCAGGCTGGCAGGGGAGTGGTTAGAGGGTGATCAGGCTGGCAGACAGGCAAGCGGTTGGGAGCCAGCAGTGCTGGATTGTGTGAGGGATGTCTGACTGCCTGTTTAGGACAGACCCCACAGGGATTGGACTTAGACAGCAGTCAGACATCCCTCAAGGGGTCCCAGATTGGGGAAGGTGCAGCCTGGGCTGAAGAACAACCTCCTCTCCCCCAAGGATGAATTTTGTGTACCGGGCCTCTAGTTGTCACTATAAAAACATTGTGAATAGTTAAGTGATCTACAGTATGATTTGTGTTGCTACTGCATTTTTCTTTCACAAATAATGAACATATTTAAGTTAAATTTAGACAGTAACCACCAGGAGTATTAGCTGTTCATCTTTATTTAGAGGTTCTAACTAGTCAAATATATTAATTTCCATTTTTGTCTTTGCCTCCTTCAAAAATATTACTATTTCCTAAAACTACTGGTTTAAGGATAGTTTTACTGGTAATTAACCTACAATATAATATAGTACAATTGCGTTGTTTTTGTACAAATTTATAATCTATTTAACCAAAATTTTCCAATATGCTTGAATTCTATAAAAGGTGGGGGGTTTTTATTGTTTATTTTTTTCTGAAATCACTTTGCCCTTTTTTCTCTTTCTAACTTTGAACTTCATCTGGAGATAGTTGTTGATGGCAGCTAACTCATCATCATACAGGTTATAGTTATGTTTTGTCATCATCTTAGAGAAATATTTCTTCCTCAAAAAATGTTTCCAATCTTCTATTAAATATGCTCCCTTTTCAACCACCAATTTATTCTCATTAAACTTCTATCTATTTTTCCCCAAATACTTATATAAACTCAAATTTTAACTCATGAAAATACATCCAAAGAATCAGATTTCCATTCAATATCAAGGTTACAATTTATGCAGCACTGGAGGGAAGCATCTAATAAGATCTAATTGCTTTACCCACAAGTGCTTTCATTAGCTCCAATAAATAACAGCTCTTTTTTACCTCATTAAAATCTTCGACATTCCATATTGTAATTCTAAAAAAAAAAAAAAAAGTTTATTTTATCTGAAATCCTTGGGAAAGACACAGACTTTGTCATTGTGGCCTGTCCTAAAATATCCTTGGATACAGGTAACCAGAAGTCCCTGTTCTCAGAGATTTTGCAATGACTTGGGTGGGAACACAGGCAAAATATTCTGATCCTTCTCAGATAATAATAATATTACAAGGAGTTCCCTTTTTTGTTTTATATAATCTAGAGAAACACAGCAGGCTAAGGTAACTGACACTCGTGTGATACAAGAAGCCAGAGAAAGGTAGAGAATAGCCTAAAGTAGAGAACTGCCTAATCTAGGGAAACATCAGAACTATGGAGATATCTGTAAGTCTTTACTCTACCAGAGGTTAGAAATAGGACTAATGTGTGGACACCATCAGAAGGTAACTTCCAGCTAAAAGGAAAGAATTGTCTAAACAGAGATAGCATTCAAAAATGGAACAAGGTGCTTCCTATAGGAAGGAGGCAGCCATTTGTAGAGTATTAACCTGGGATTTCCTCCAGCAGGGAGACATGAAGAACTGGATGCTTATATATGTTATTTTTCAAACAAGGACACATTTGAGAATAAAAGTATAACAGCAGTAAACCAGGATATCCCAAGCAAACTGAATCTCTGTCACACTAACTCACCCTTGTTGTTGACCACCAGCTGTGTGGGTATGTTCACACGTGGAAAATAGGGGGAAAGTGGCCTCTTAGGGGAAAGGGAATGCATCAGAACTCATGGGAATGCTAAGAAAAGTCTCACCCCTTCACATTCTCACCCTGATAGGATGAAATCCAAAGACCTGGATCTATGTGAGCAAGCTGTGCAATGAGCAAAGTGTAAGATCCAGAGGGATCCAACCAGGGAAATCCCAGGACCGGGGCATTGTTCCCAGAGCCAGGGTGGAGTAAATACAAGTTATTCTGAGACATCTTCCACACCCTATCATAAAAAAATTAAAAATTAAAAATTAAAATTAAAAAAAAGTAAGAGCAGAGCCATTCCCAAAGGACTGAAGATTGTGGAGATGATGGTGGAGGTGAAAGCAGGGCTAGTCCAACAGTAGGACTCCCTGCATTGCAGGCAGGCACTGAGAGAAAAATGGAACAATGCAAGGTGTATGGGAGCCAGGTTTCCCCATGATCTGTGTCTACCATGCCAGGTAGGTCTAGATTTATTCAATGAAGCACACTTTTTCTTAATGGAAATTGAAATATAATTACAAAAACTTTACTACAACTTACCACACTGTAGTTAACATCTGTTTGAAAATGTATTAAAAACTAGATGCCTAGTGCATGAATTCATGCATGAGTGGGATCCAGCCAGCCTGCCCCAATCAGGGCCAATTGGTACAGGACCAGCTGGAGAGGAGGGGCCACGAGATCAGGCACATTTGCCAACCACAGTGTGAATCATAGCAACCTGTCATTCCTGTTGTTCTGGTTGGTCTGGTCACTTGGCTTTTATATATATAAACATTCCTAAAGTAAAATTTCCATCTTACCAACTGCCGTGGGCACTAACGACTGTAGACTCAGGTCCTGTGCTCCTTCATGCACTTTGCCCCGATGTTAAAAGGGCACCTTCCACTTCACCATGCAGCCAAGATGACGCAGGGAAACCTGATCCCAGTCCACAGCTAGACTGAGCCACTCAGGGTAATCTCAGTCCCCTGTCCCATAGTTAAGCCCCACTGCCATGTTTCTTCACAACTGGTGCTGGTCCAGATATGCGGCATAAATCAGCCATACTTTAGAAAAGGCTATTTTTCAACATGAACAAGGGCAAGCATGTTTACCTCCGTGGAGCCAGCCTATGCTTCCCCCACTAAAGTCCCCTGGCCCTGGAGACTCAATTCCATGTTCCACTCAGAGGTTATGATGTGTTTGTATGGTGTGTTAGCTGGGTGAGCAAATGAACCTCTCATCTCCCTTCCTCTCTGGAGATTCTGAAGAATTTATCACCGCCCCAAACTGACCAAGCACTCTGAGTCTCTTCACAGTGACAAAGACATGTGTTCCCACGAAAATGAAGGAGGAACTTTCATGCTTCGCAGCCAGATGTGAGTTGCTCTCCAGCCACTCTTCTTGGGTTTCTGCCTGAAATGTACCACATTTCAAAAGATATTTGTTTGAGAGCCTTCTTTGGTAGAATGAGAATATAAATCTCTGCAAGCCACACGCTTCTGCTCCCAAGGAGCCATGGTGAGTGGTCCCAATTCAAGAATTCCTTTCTCAAATGGTGCAATGGATAAGAGGACAGAGATTGAGTGGGAGAGGACTCAAGATTTGACTACACTGTTAACATGACCCAATACCTCTAACCCTCAGTACCTACTGTGTGGTAAACTGAGAAAAATACTTTCTGTTTCATCTATATAGGAGAGCTTTTGTGAGAATGATATGAGATAATACATATGAAAAATTTCAAAACAAAACAGTACTCACTGAATGTAGGCGAAGGGAGTTAAAAATGAAGTCTAGACACAGCAGAGCCAGCAAGAAGAAATAAATGGCGTGGGGAGTTTGATCCTCTGCCGGCTTCCTCTCTTAGCCGGCCCCTTCACCTTTCCCCTCCCCACCCTGCATAAAACACAAGCTTGCTCTGTCAATGCAGCTCTAAGACATGTCCTGGCCCTTCCTCCCTTTCAACCAGATTGACACCCTCGGAGCCTCACACATAAGGAAATCGTAGGACTGCCACTCATCACTCACCGGCAGGAAGCTGTTTTGTTGCCTTCCCGCTCATCCCCAGGTTTTCAGAAGCACTCCACTTCGTCATCGAGAGTATACCCCCGGGTATCACAATGCTCTATCACTTCCCACTTGAACTATAATGTCTGTCAAAAGAGGCATCTCTCGGGAGGCTTGAGTGCTAAGTGGGGAGCGATTTTTAGAGAGATGTGTGGGAAATGGTTTCAATATTTGGCAGTTCCTAAAGGCAGGATGATTTGAGATGTTGGTGTCTTGTTGTTTTTTAAATACTTCATCAGCTCATAATACCCCCTTATTTCTGAAAGTGCCTTGTCATTGGAATAATACATTTGGCAGTTGCACCAAAGTAGAATTTTCATAAAGCAGAGGATCACAATGTTTTGTGTATGCCATTCATTCATCATGTTTCACGTGTATCACATAAATGTATTCACTAGGAAATCGACCTTTCTTTTACAGATCTCTCCATCAAAATGTACCATTCTGAAACTAAAGACATAGACAATGCTCCAAGAATCGAAACAGATGAAAGTCCTGCAAAAATGTATAAGGTGTCAACCACGAGACAAGTATTCGATTTGGCAAGGATCGAACAAAAAGATCAGCATTTTTTCCAACTGGGGTTAAAGTCTGTCCCCTGGAATCCATGAGACAGATTTAGCCAGCCTTCAAGCTTATTACAGATTGAGATGTAAAAAAAAAGAGATGAAACCTGCTTAGCCTTTTCTTCTTTCCATCCCTTCCCTTCTATTCATCTAGGGGTCATATTCAGCCCAGAAGTCCCAGTCTCTCCTTTAGTCACAAGAGTTATAAAAACCTGCTAACTAATCGGAGAGTAATGAATAATAAACATTCAAAGCAATGACAGGTATCTGCTCTTATGTTTTATAATAATGAAAATAATGTCCTGTGCAATACAGAGCCATTAGGGCAGTTAGCAAGTCACCAGAAAAGCCTTGGTATCTGAGTTTTACCTCTTTTATTTTTGTCAAGGTCCAATATTGGACTTTAATGTTGTTATTATGAAGTAAAAAGCAGGGGATGATTGCAATGTCAGGAACCTGAGCAAGTTGATTTATGACTTAAGATTTCATTTTTCAAAAGCAACATTACAATCCAGATACTCTCTCCCCCCTGGATAAGGTTAAAGGGTTTATTGCTGATTCAGCAAAAACCTCTGAGGCTTGGAAACCTGGAGGCACGTCTAGATGCAGAGGAGCCACAAGTGAACAGGGGTTACCAAGGTACAATGCAAGGGTGTTAATGGGTTCACAACATAATTACTGTGATTTCCAGAGGAGTTCCAGTGCAGTGTTTACCCCAAAACAGCATCACAGAATTCTTACTGTGTCCCTGGGCGTCATTATGGAGTTCAATTATACCTCAGCCATCAGTGGCTGCCCTAGTCATTCACTTGGGACATTTTCCATGGCTTTTTCTTTCTTTTCTTTTTTTATTTGATGAAGGTATTACAAATGTGTGATTATCTCCCATTGTCCCCACTCCCCCGTAACCCTGCCCTCACTCTCACTCCACTGGTGTCTGTGTCCATTGGCTGTGCTTATAATGCATGCATAAAAGTCTCTTGGCTGATCTATCCCTCTTACCCCAACCCTCCCCTACCTTCCCTCTGATGTTTGAGCATCTGATCGATGTTGCTCTGTCTCTGGATGTGTTTTTGATCATCCATTTATGTTGTTCATTATAATCCACAAGTGAGTGAGATCATGTGATATTTATGTCTCTCTGAGTGACTTATTTCACTTAGCATAATGCTCTCCAGCTCCATCCATGTTGTTCCAAATGGTAGGAGTTCCTTTCTTTTTTATAGCAGCATAGTATTACATTGTGTAGATGCACCATAGCTTTCTAATCCACTCATCTACTGATGGGCACTTAGGTTGCTTCCAAATCTTAGTTATGGTAAATTGTGCTGCTATGAACATAGGGGTGCATATATCCTTTCTGATTGGTGTTTCTAGTTTCTTGGGATATATTCCTAGAAGTGAGATTGCTGGGTCAAATGGAAGTTCTATTTTTAGTTTTGTGGGGTTTTTTTTTAGGAAATTCCATACTATTCCCCACAGTAGCTACACCAGTCTGCATTCCCACCAGCAGTGCAAGAGGGTTCCTTTTTCTCCGCATCCTTGCCAACACTTATCATTTGTTGTTTTGTTGATGATAGCCATTCTGACAGCTGTGAGATGGTACCCCATTGTCGTTTTGATTTGCATCTCTCAGATGATTAGTGATTTTGAGCATGTTTTCATATTTCTCTTGACCTTCCTTATGTCCTCTTTCGAAAAATATCTATTTAGGTCCGTTGCCCATTTTTTGATTGGGTAGTTTATCTTCCTTTTGTTGAGATGTATGAGTTCTCTGTAAATGGAGATTAAACCCTTATTGGTGCATGGCTTTTTCTTGAAAGAAAAAAAAGGGGGGATCTTTAGTAGCTGCTGTATAATTCCCCAGGTATCTCCAAATAATGCAAAGTATCCTGTCCAGCTGAAGCTTAAACTCAATTCTTCTTACATGTGAAAGCGGAGGCAGCTTACTGGTTTTTACCTTGATCACACCAGATGTTTGCTTCCGTTCCAGAAAGCACAGTCACCCTGATCTGTTTCAAGCCCATGGACTAAAGCAAGCTAATTCACTTCTAGCCTGTGACGGGTTGCACATCATGACCCCTGGGAAGCATTTCATAGTACTAACAACCCAAAATGTTCTTGAGTATTTACATCTGTAGGAGGTGCAAGTTTCAATTAACCTGGGGAGTTCTTGTTGGGATTTGGAGGCACAATTAACTAACAGGATCAAAAATATCAGGACTTATGCTTCTCATATGTCTCCTTTTATGTAGAAATAAAGAGATATTTGCTTTCTGACAGGAGCCACACCCACAGAGAAACAGCAAGTGCTGCCTGGATCATAGTCCGAAGGAGAACTCTAAGCATAGAAAATCAAGTGCACCAGACGAATATTCTGAGATCCTAGCACAGCACCTCTGCATAGCTCGTTCTCACTAAATGTTGTTGATGAACACAGGAGGCAAAGAAACAAGTGGCACGTGTAAATTATTCATTTTGAATGTGCCTACACTTTGATTTGATAATGATATAGGTAAATTCCATTTTATTTGTTCAAGTATAAACATATAGTATATGCATCACATTGAATAAGAACACCACTACTGCTAACTATTTCATGACACTTCTAATTCTTTATGACATTCACAAAAAGGACTCATCACAAGTATTTATAGAAAAGACTATTTATTGCTGCAACCAAATTTTGAGCTCTGAATGTTATTATTAGCTCTTTATTTTTACTAGGTCTGCCTCTTTCATTCTTGCCTCCCTAAATGAATCAAACCAAACTGTTTGTCTTCCCATGGCAATGACAGTCCATTATCTTTATGGCTGCCCCTGGGTGATATGAAATTTTACTATTCATCAGCATAGGTTTCTTAAGCCTAACCAATTCAGTTCATAAACTAGAAATAAGATCTAGCTACAAGGCAGTGTTTCTTTGACAGAGTAATCCACTTGTTCTCATAGCTGCCTTTACAAAATTATCTGACATCTTTCAAACTTAGGAGAGAATGCTCCTACTGTCCTCAAGTCAAATGGAATATTGAGCTATTTTTCCCCCCAGTAGTTAAAGAAAGCAACACAAGTGAAAATGTTCGTGATGTGAGAGTCTCCCTCCCCTCAACTGGTGGTTGGAGTTATGACATTACTGGCATCTGTCACAGAAATATCCCCAAGTCATTGAACCACCAATCAGCATGTGCCAAAGTGCCCTGGAGCCCACCCCTCCTGTTCCACTCTGGGTTCAACCCTTTCCTGTTCCTCCCCTTAAAAAGACCCCCAGACCAGCCACATATTGCTTCTCTCCATCGCCATCCATGGAGGCAGCCCAGCTGGGTCTTTTTCCTCTCCCCACTCCTTCAATTCTGATTTTTCTTCCTCCGTAGTGAGTCCCGCTCATTACTGAGGAATAAACTTTAGTTTAGCGTATCTTGGTGGTCAGTTTTCTGTGCCTCAAACCTTACACGTGGTAGAATCATAAACATGCTCATCACAAAGCTTTGACAGAGGCAAGTTTGTTTCTGCTAGTGTCCTGAGGAGAGTGAGGGAGGAGGAGTGTGCTCCCACCCAGGTAAACTCCCTCTTCTGTGACTGCCTCCCTTCAAAACATTTGCCCATGTCTCTTTCCCTTCCTCTATTGTTCTATGTCTCGCCTTCTCTCTCTCTTTCTCCCAACCCTAATATCAAAAGCTAGGTCTTTTTTTCACATTAATGTGTGACTTAGAAAAAGTTAAAAATGGAAGGAATTCTAGTTCTTGCTACTCCAATGTTGTCCACAGACCAGCAGCCTCACCATTACCAATCCAGTAACTTGCTAGACATTCAGATTCCCAGATTCCACTCCAGACCTATTTTCAGATTCTGCATTTTAATAACATCCCTTGTTCCCTTTTTAAAATATATATATATACATATATATATATATATATATATATATATATATATATATATATATATAATATTTATTGATTGATTTCAGAGAGGAAGGGAGAGTTAGAAACATCAATGATGAGAATCATTTGATCGGCTGCCTCTTGCATGCCCCCTACTGGGGATCAAGCCTGCAACCCAGGCATATGTCCTTGACCAGAATCGAACCCAGGACCCTTCAGTCTGCAGACTGATGCTCTATTCACTGAGCCAAGCCAGCTAGGGCAGAGTGTCTTTCTTTTATTTCAGTACAGTTTAAGACATGTTTTTGGTGCCTGTATCTTCCTAGCTTTGCCCCCTTTTCCACCTCAATGACACATAATACCTCCACCCCCAAAAGCAACACAGGCAAGAGTGTGTTGAACTGGTAAACAAAAGGAATGTCACATTATATTTCACTCATTAATATTGTTAGTGAAAGTCATACTAAGCTCTCAAAGGCAGGGCTAGTTTATTTTATGTATTGTTGTATATCTGGCACTTAGACAGATTTTTTAACTAAACTAACTGGTCTTATTGGGGGAAAATGGAAGGACAAAGTAGCATCCCCCAAGAGAATGTAAAGTATGTAGGTGAAGAAGGATAACAAGGAAGCTGGTTTGCTTGGACTGGACCCACAACTCTTAAGTTTGAACAAATATTGGTTCCTTCTTGCATGGCACATAGAAACTTGACTGGAGGTGAAGATCAAAAGACTTCACAATGATTGGTATCCAAAAAGGTGTTAAAACTCTCTGATCCTTGCTTGTGAACATGAGAGAGCTCATGTTCTCAAACATGGATTCCTCAGTGAGTGATTATTATATTGATCTCCAGGTCACTCCTGCCCTTTCCCAAATGTGGAAAACTCAACATTGCTTATAACAGAAGATATCAATTTTTTCACTTAGTCTCCTATAATAACTTTTTAATTTTATGCACATTTTTGCATGCTTTTCAGTTGACTTCTAAAGTTTTTATCTTAAATTTAAAGGATTGGATATGTGTAACTTTTGGTGAATTGTACACATTGATATTGAAAACAAAATAAGAATTAGAGCATTCATATGTATCCATTGGAATCTACCACAGCCACTCAATACTTTCCATAAATACTCTCAACAAATACATGAAGGAACTCTTCTTAACAGTAGGAGACATTGCAGGCTCCTTTTTCTCAACACACTCTCACTTCCATTCCCACTTCAGAGTTTTATCTCATTGGAATGTATTATAAGCTTGAAAAGCTGTTATTGATTGCTCTGAAATATGTCTCAATAACAAAAAACATATGCATAAATTGAAATATTTTATTCTCTCCTGTTACTTTATGTGTTCAAAGAAATTTCTTCTAGATTTGGTAGCATTTATAATTACTTTTAATATATAACTATTAATTAGTAGATACAAATTTCACCAAAAATTTTAAGCAAGCCATTATCAACAGATAGATGGAAGACCAGATATGGGTTTGTGGGCACTAATGTATATAGATACAAAATTAGGAACAAGGCCCTGGAAGAGGCCAATTTAAGTGAAGGACTTGAGCTTAAGCTGCATTAGCTTCGAACTCTGGATAGACTGGGCTGCTTTGGAGGTGTTCTTCTATTAGTTCTTCTATTATTATAGTAACTAATAGCTATTACTTACTATTCATATCATGCATTGCTTCAATAAGACTGGGTTTAGCGTCAACTGTATATCTTTTTTAAATATATATATATTTTTATTGATTTTTTTACAGAGAGGAAGGGAGAAGGGTAAAGACTCAGAAAGATCTATGAGAGAGAAACATAGACCAGCTGCCTCCTGCACACCCCCTACTGGGGATGTGCCTGCAACCAAGGTACATGCCCTTGACGGGAATTGAACCTGGGAACCTTCAGTCTGCAGGCCGACGCCCTATGCACTGAGTCAAACTGGTTAGGGCCATTTATTTCTTTTACCTAATTTCACTTAAATGCTGAGAAAACTTGTTACATAAGTAAGGTGATGGGAATAGAGGAAGTTATGTTCCAATAATATCCTGACTCTTTAAGTTCCCTTGGCATTATATGCTAACAGACACATCATGAGCTGTCATTGCTATTTTTAATGATCTATCAGATGCTGACTCCATTAGGATTCCTAATGTGTTAAAAGCAAAGAAGCATAAATCACCCTACTTGCAAAAATCCACCCTGACTAACTTCACCTGCTTTCTTAACCTCAAAGCTATGGTGTGTTTCAAATCATCCCTACGTTTGGCATCCTAGGGGCACTGGGCCCCAATAAGATTAGGGATGAATGAATGGGGGGAGACGGTGATCAAAGGGAAAATGAAGAAGGAAAGGTTGCCCTTACGTAGACCATTATTAGGAAAGCATGATGGGAAAATTGAGACTAGAAACTGATTCTATTTAAACTGTTTGTGTGCCCTTTCATCCCTTGGAAAACCTTCAAATATAGCCATACCTATGCCCAGTTTATGGGCCTGGTTGCTCCGGGCCTGGCTGCTGCTACTCTGGGCCTGGCTGCTCTGGGCCTGGATACTCTGGGCCTAGCTGCTGCTGGTCCTGCCTGGCTGCTCCAGGTCTGGCTGCTGCTGCTCAAGGCCTGGCTGCTCTGGGCCCGGCTGCTGCTACTTCAGGCCTCGATGCTTCGGACCAGGCTACTCTGGGCCTGGCTGCTGCTGCTCCAGGCCTGGATGCTCTGGGCCTGGATGCTCCTGGCCTGGATGCTCTGGGCCTGGCTGCTCTGGGCCTCCTATGCCCAGTTTAAAGACTACTGTCTACAAGCCCCTCCACTATCTGTGTTCCCCTCTCCACATCTTTCTGTCTTCATCCTCTGTTACGCCCAACCTTGCTCTGGCCACACTATCCTCCTTGCTGTTCTTTCCATGCTCACAGCTTTCTCTAGCCTTGGAGCCTTTTCCCAAACTGCTCACCTTTATAAGGAGGCTTTCTTCAATCACCCTATTTTAAATTGCAGCCTTACACACACACACACACACACACACACACACACACACACACACACAAATTCTCTATCTTCAAATACCCTATCTCCCTTCTTTTATTTTTCTCCATAGCACAAATTGGTGCTCAATAAATAGTTGTTAAATGAATTCATTTCTCTGGGCTATAAGTTAGTGTGTCAACATAAGCCATGAAAAAGTTTTCCATGTTACAAGCTGTGCTTGGGTGAGGAGGAGGGGTTCTTCTATTCCTAATGGCGCTGCATTGCAGTATGCCAGGAAGCAGTGTGGGAAGCCTATCGGATCTTTCTGGGTCACATCCCCGACATAGGGGAATACCAGGACTGGGTCAGCACCTGCCAGCAGGAGGTTTTCTGCCTCTCTGACATTGAAAAAAAATTCAGCAACTCCCAGGAGCCCCTGGATCTTCTTCAGCAGGTGAGTCTGAACACTGTATGCTGGGAACACTGCCCAGAGAGCTCCAACACCTCCAGCCCCCACCCTTTTCTGACTTGGTTTCCATGGCAGAAGGGTTGGTGGAAGATATGCTTGGAAATACCTGACAAAGCCAACACGAATTTTATTCTTGCAAAATAACAATGTATGTGAGGGTTGAAGTGAAGGGGAAAAGGGATGAAAATAGACTTTAGCTCTTCAGTTGACATTATCTCTTGGTAAAATTACTTTTCTCTTTCTGCAGAGAATAAAACAGAGTAACTTCCCTGAGAGGTAAGTACCCAAAATAGAGTGCTGCATGCTCTTGACTTTTGAAAGCTAACATAAAGGAGTGACTCAGCTATTGTATCTTTATGATGTTATGTCAGCCTCTGAAGTCTGCGTAGGCTAGTCTGACATGACAGACAATCTATACTTCTATTGTGCTACACATAAATGAATGTATAAAAGGCAAGTGGTTAGAACTTATAGACTAAGATATACTAGTTGTGCTGGTTAATGATGTGGATTTTTTTCAATAGATGGAGTTACACATATGTTGATATATATGTGATTTGATATGTATGCTATTTTGTTGTATTGACAAGCTTCAAAACTTCATATGTCCAATTTTCTGATGATGTTAATATTATAGATATTTTTACACTTTAAAATGTCAAATTTTGTACCAAAAAAGAGCACTATTAACTGGTTAATAGTTCATCCTTGTTAACTGGTACACCTACTATGTTTGCACTATTATCAGATAAAAGTATGTGATCAGTATCTAACATGTATTTTCATTTATAAGGCATAGAACAATTAAAATAGTATGGTTTTTAGAATTCATGATAAATTATTAGTTACATCAGTAAAATATTTAATACAATTAACAAGCAATCTGAATTTGGGATTCTTGATTGGTACTCTGTTAAGTTTTAGTGTTTCTCAAACTAAATTACTGAAGCACTGAGCTAAATCCTCAACAAGAACAGAATATCAAATAAGAAAATCAAAATGTAAAAAAAGGAAAAGTATATTAGATAAAATGATTAAAGAAGAGAGATGTCATTGCCAATTATAATCTCACAAATTACATCTATTTTATAACATAAGTCTAAATATGAATACAATAATACTACAAAGAGAGGCTGAATGGATTCCTGACAATTTTCTATAATGCTTTTCACATTTGTTCCTTTATTTCTATTCCCTTTGCCAACCATCTGGTCCAGGACCTTATTGATTTACACTGTGAAAAATGTCAAATCTGATCTCCCTAACAGCTATTGCTGGCTCTAACCTCTTCCCCACCTTAACTTTTATAACTGCTGAGGACTAATATATCTGAAATATTTCTTTTCCTACGTTAAGCCCTGTTCAATGGCTTTCAAAATTTCCCACATCTTTACTTTTGCCCTTCTAAATACCCCTCCTCACACTTCCTCACCCACTTTGTGCAGAAGTCTGAGCAGGGACTGAGTCCCTGGCATTTCATCCCCTCTGATTGCTGGACAGGGCTAGCCAATAGGGAGCAGAATATCAGGAGGGGGAAGAATATAACGAGGTGAGCAAATGTGACACCTTCCCTCATCCCAACTTGCGAAATCTTCGAGGGCTACTGGCTTCCTTCAGCTTCAGCTCAGTTCCTGTCAGGCAGCCCTCAGCACAGCCTTCTCTGTCTCTAGTTTGTGGTAACTGTTTCATCCTCTCACCCTCCCACCTACCCACCCCCTCGTCAGAGTGCTTGAGCACCCACTGTTACCAGCCCCAGAGTTCTGCACTCTCAGTTGTGGTTGCTCTCATCCCACAATTTAGTAAGTAATCCCTTTATCTGTATTTTCCGGCGTATAAGACGACCCCTAATTTTACAGTTGAAACATAGGTTTAGGCCTATATTCGCTGTATAAGACTACCCTCCACTTCAAAGAAAAGTCTTACTTTGCCGTCAAGATCTGCAGGTAATTTTTGTGCAATTTTGGTCTTTTGCCCCCGATTTTCGGTTGACTTTTTTTCGTTTCAAAAGTCGTCTTATACGCCGGAAAATATGGTAAATTTTGCTCAGAGTTTGAGTGAGACCTCTGTTAGTTGCCAGGACCTACAGTGAGGCAGAGTCCAAACTAACTATTCAAGGCCCATCTGTATCTGACCTTTCCAACTTTGCCTTTCATTTCCCATGATCCCACCACTGACACACAGACCACACTCTCCTCCTCCCAGACTCTGACCCCAGGCCCTGTATCTTGTCTGAAAGAGCCTGCCTTCCCCATTCTATCTCTCCAAATCCTGCTCTCCTTCCAGGCTCCCAATGCAGTCCCACCTCCTCAGGATGTCTTCATCTGCAGTCATTTCCCCGTGCTTTGATTATGTGTTGTATTTGTCGCTTGCATTATTACTTAGCATCTCTTTGCTTTACCCTGTTTCCCTGTGAGAGTGTAAACATCTCCAGGGCAGGAGCTGTTTTACATTTCTCTACCAACTGCTACAGAACTGAGCAAAGTCTTCATGTATTTATAATATATAATAGACCTCCATATGTCTTTCTTGCTACACTTTTTTATGAATTTTTAAAAGTTATTGCCAGAAGAAAGAAGGTGACTTAGGAAAATATTAGTACTATTGTTCACAAGACACAAAGATATTGGCTCCTCTGATTTAAATATAGAATAATACTTACTGACTCCTACATTTTCCAAAGAGAAAGCAGAGGTCACTCCTAAGAAAAAAATCCAACAGAATGTAGCAAGGCTTGATAGAAAAACATTTTAAATTATAGGAAACAATTATTCAAGCCAGAATTAGAAAAAATCAATAGAATCATTCCATCTATTCCTGTGCCTGCTAGCATTGCTAGAGAGAAAGAAGGAAGAGACAAACATTTTACATTACCTGTGGTTACCAAGTCATTGTTTAAAAGGAAAAAGAAAAAGAAAAGAAAAAAAAAGAAAAGAAAAAAAAAGGAAGAAAGGAAGGATGGAAGCAACTCTTTTACTTCCAGCCTTTCAAAGAAGACAAAACAGAAAATTTTCTCACCTGACTAGTCCATCAATCTGCCAATTTCAAATGACATTAAAATAATGAAAAGCCGGGCAGCCTGGCTTGCCAAATTGTAGATCCTCTGTGATGGTCTAGATTGCCAGAGTAGTGGCAGAATCACACCTGCACAAAGTAGGCTGTTGACTTGTAGCTAGTGCAATAGCCAGCATTTTATTAACTACTCTTCTTGGTTATTTCCTTTTTTACAACAAGGTAAAACAAGGACGCCAAGGTTATGACAGGAGGAAGGAGAAGTTACTATGAACAGAGATCTATAAAATAAAAAAGAAATTTATCTAAATTTATAAATGCTATAATGATATTCTGAAAGTTTACTAAGTATTACCTCCATAAAAACTATTATATTAAACACATAGCATAATGCCAGCAAAAGCAAACAAGAATAGCTAATTCCAAGTTCTACTATAAAGTCTGAGTTTAATTTAGCCTATGCGCACCAATATAGTCATCCATGCTTTCAACTGACATCCATTCTGATTGGTTAGAGCCCGAGCCAGCTGATTGGTATAGTTTGTACATTACCCCATTAGCACTTTGGCAGAACTGAATGTGGCAGAAATATGGCCAATCTGTATGAATCTACAACAACAGGGCACTTAGCCATTCCCTTTGGTCTTTCATCATCATGAGCCACAGAAAATTGAATCAAATATATTGGTCAGCCATGACTATATTATACAAACAGACACAATCCTTTGAGACCCAGTAGCTTATAGTAATACATCTTATAGTAAGCTTCAAAAGATATCACTACTGCTCTTCCTTTCTAAATAAAGCTTTCATTACATGCAGACAACTCTGTAACCATGGCTTTGGACCTGACCTTAGAATATATTCTGCATTGCCATTCCATGGCACTGTGAATCTTCCCACAATGCACACAATGGTTATGTTCAGAATAGAGATATACTGCAACTGCATTATGCAGAACGCTCTTGCTATCCCATTACTATAGCCACAAGTTACTTTATTGGATAAACTTATTGCCTTTCTGCATTTATAGGTTTGAAAGTCTGAGATTTTAGCAAGAATATTTTAGTCGTAGATCCAATCATCAATTATCTTTGATGTTAAGGGCACAGTTTAAACACAAAGGACTATAAAACATCAGACCCTCAACCATCTTTGCTATCAGGGACAAGTTGCCCAGGACCAGGAAAAGCCAATATGCTTATGAGAAGCCCCGCAGTCAAACATAACCATTTGGGGAGGGTTGTTTGAATTTTCTTCAATTAAAACATATTAGAAGATTATTCTGTAATGAAAAGATAAGTAAGCAGTTTTAAAGTACACTTTTCCTCTAACTTTCATGTTTGCTTAATATAGGTGAATTTAAATGCATTCCCCCTATTGTCACCATGATCCTTTTTACCACTCCATCTCTATTTTGCTAACAGAAAAGATGAAATAGCCACAGAAGAGATATTAGGAGACCCTGGTAAAACCCCTGTGTTTTCAACAGGTAAGCTTAGATCTTATTCCCTCTGCATCTGAACCTTAATTCAAATCATCAAAAAGCATGCTATTTGAAAAGCAATCCTTAATTGAAGTTGACAAAATTTATAATGTACTTTCTCAAAACTAGCTTGTATGTCTAACCTTATAAAATAAATTAAACTTATTGTATAAAACTTGAAAAATCTAGAAAAGAACAAAAATAAAACCAAATTGGCTATTATCCTACAACTTAGAGGCAATAATTACCGATACTTTCCAACAAACAAATTCAGGATAAACCTCTGTCTATGCACCCTTTAGTCACCAAAAGAAAAATTAACTAGTTCTACTACTTAGGCAGAACCGTGTAATTGAAACATATTTATGAGAACACCAAACTTGGGTCCCAGAAAGGAAGAATAGTTGGGAGAAATAGTATTAGTTATATTTTGCTCAAGAACACATTTATGTGATCTTAAAATAAAAATGAGCTCAGCATGGATCTAACATACTTAAATTCCAGAGTGACAGAAAAAGCATGTGAAATGTTTTACCTTGTTCTAATGTCAACTCCTCTAGTCTCATTTTTGTGCCTGTAATTTTTTTTAAATTCCCACAGATGTTACCTATGTCTCACTCGGGCCCTTCCCACTCACTCCTGAGGACACACTCCTCAATGACACCAAAATGCCTATAACAGTAAGAAAAAAAGGCATGAGAGGAGTCAATCCAGCTCCTCACATGCCTTTTTTTTTTTTTTTTTGTCTTAATAAAGTGGACTGGCCGTTCAGTATTATTAGTGCTGCATTTTTATCACTCTAGTAAAGAGTCATTGACTTTGTTCTAGTCAGTATGCTCATTTCTTCCTAGGGACTGAGGAGTAAAATACATTGAAAACTAGGGATGAGGTGTGAGGAAGTACAAGAAGCAACATAATTATAAATCCAGGAAGGCAGGGGCTTTTTTCCCAGTGCCTAACAAAGCATTATATATAGCAGGTGCTCACCAAGCTTTAGAATGAATGAATGAATGAATGAATGAATCCACCAATCAATCAGATTTTTTCTCCACTGAAGTGTAATCTTCCACTGACAACAAAGGAAGAAGTTTTATTCTTAGTCATGTCTAGCAGGAAAAGGTGAGATAAATATCAAAATGATCGAAATCCTTCATGTCAAATGGGGGGGGGAGGGGGAATAAAACCAGTATTCTCAGGTAAAGAAGAGCACTGGCATCTGTTCTTTGTGGGTGAAAAAAGCGTGCAGGAGGAGATAATTGTTACAGAAGTTAATGTTGGTTATCAAAAGGCAGGGGGGGGAGGGGCGGAAGCATCTTTGACCTTCCCAAAGGTTTTGAGCCCGACGCTCAGGGCTGAAGCAGGAAAGGGTGATGGAGTTGTAGAACACAAGGTGGGCAGCAGATCCTCTCAGCCGTGCAGGACCACTGCGACCAGGTCTACCAGCCCCTGTGGTCTGTGAGGCTTCTCCAGCCCTTTCTTCTTCCAGATGGTGAGGACAGGCACTTCAGTCTCGCCAGCTCTCCATGAAAATTCGGGGATCAGAATCCTGCTGGCCACTCTCTTTCTGGCCTTTAGGACAGATGGCCACAGATTTGGTGGGAGTGTGTTTATGAACAAAGAATAAGAGGATATTATTTTTCTCAAAAATGCCCTTTCATCAACAGTGAAAAGTGCTGTTGAAAACAATTTATTGAGATTAAATATATTCACTGTAAAATGTATTAAGACAACTACAGTTTGCCATCTCTTTCTCCCATTGCCTGTGTTCCACCTTCTTTAAAATTTAATATAAGTCCCTCATTCTGCAGTAAATATCTCCTGAATATTTTATTCCACACTCATCGCATCCTCCTCTTAACATGCTTTTTACCAACTTCGTCTATTACTTATTCTGTCATTCGGCAAATATTTAACTAGAATTCACTACCATATCTTAGATGAAGAAGACACAGTCCCTACCTTTAGGAAATTTATAATGCAAATAAGTAGAACAAAATAGTCTAAGTGCAATGATTGAAGATGGTAGATGTATGGACTGGGACTAATGATAGGCTGGGTTAGGTTGCAAAGGATATGACCCAAATCATGTAGATTTACTGAGAGTTTTACTCATAAATGGCCTCATGTGTTTGGTTATTTTTTATTAGAGAGAGATCATGAAGTGAGAGAATCGTGCTGAATTCAAGGAGGTTATATGAGGAATGACAAGATTAGCACATAAAAATAAGATTCTAGGTCAGGGGTGGGGAACCTTTATTCTACCAAGGGCCATATTGATATTTATAACATTATTCACGTACTATAATTCACTTGATATAAATTTATGCTGCTACGAAAGAAAAGCCCCTAGATTTATTAAATTCTGAGTCCTGCCTGAGGTTGCCTTGGCAGGCCCAGACCAAATGATTTTCCAGGCCTTACGATCCCCACCCCCGCTCTAGGTGAATACATCACAGGTACCAAATGAGCAATTCAAGATGTTATATTCGCTGTAATAGAAGGTCAGAGGAAAGGCAAAGGTTTCTGACATAGATGGTCAGAGGGGATAATTCTTTTAATGGACTGTAAGACTAGGAGATATTGGTGAAAAGTAAAAAAGGACGTGTGTATGAAGTAAAGTGTGTGTGGCGCGCGCACACCCGGTTGCTGGAAGGGGTTGTGGGGAGCCATGAGAAGGGTCTTCAGTCAGGAGACTGCACGGCAGTGTAGTCCTCAGCAAGAGTGAGTGGAGCTCCCTGAATTGGGCAGGGAGAAGTGAGACAGACCAAAGCTGTTCAAGAGGATTGGCATCAGATGGTGGCGAGTCAAATGTCAGGAAAAACAGTTTCGGTTTTATCCCCGAGGTAAGTAGGACGGCACTAGGGTGCTGCGTGAGAGGCATAAAACATTAATAAGCGGGTGAAGGTAAGTTACAAAACTTCTCACTAGTACACCTAAAGGATTTACCGAAATGTCTCTTGTGAAGTTCCTATCTGCCTAATGAAATGGTAAGCTTCTAGAGGTTAACACCATATGCCATATTTTTTTCCAATGTCCCATGGATCCTAGCACTGTGCTATACCCATGCAGATGATCCGTGTGAATCATTTGAATGATTAAGTGAGCAAGTGGATGGATGGATAGATGGAAACCTTCTCATTAAACAAATACCAGTAGCCTGGTAGGTGTAAATACACATCGTCCGTGTATTCTATTAAAGTGAGAAGCTCTAAAAGAAAGAAAGAAAGAAAGAAAGAAAGAAAGAAAGAAAGAAAGAAAGAAAGAAAGAAAGAAAGAAAGAAGGAAGGAAGGAAGGAAGGAAGGAAGGAAGGAAGGAAGGAAGGAAGGAAGGAAGGAAGGAAGGAAGGAAGAAAGAAAGAAAGAAAGAAAGAAGTGAGAGGCTGTTCTGTTGTTCACTGCCCATGCAAGGAGTCTGTGATAAGAACTGAAGAGAAGTTACATCACCACCACCCAGATGAGTTTCGCCTCTCATGGCATTTTCCACTGGTTGTGCCTGTCCCTCGACTTCCACAACTCTAATATCACCATAAGAAACTGTACATTCCCATAGACAGTTGATTTTCCACAGACATATTTTTTTTACTCTTTGGAGAAAGCTGTGCAGATCTCAGGATTATGTGGGTCCCCAAGACTGGAAATCTGTCCAACCCCAAGTTTGAAACACAGCTCCAGGCTTGTTCTGTGCCCTGGGAGCCCAAGTGAGTGGAGAACAATGAGAGACTCCTGCTTGTTCTCAACCCAAAGGACAAAGAGGATGGACCCTGGCCCTCTGTGAGCCTCAGCACTGCTATTCTCAGCCACATGCTTCCCAAGGTGGCCCAGATATGCCACTCTCTCTGAGAGGAATTCCACACCCTCTCTTGACTTGACAGTGCTTTCTAACCCATTTCAGTAGGAAATTTAAGCACAAGCAGTCTTATTAAACCAGTCTAGACTCTTCTCCAAAAAGGGTTACATTAAATAATACCAGCCTCCATAGGTTAATTGATATAATCCAATCCATACCAAAGAGTGTATACAAAGTTCCATCCTATTGATGGAACATCAGTAGGATTGTGTGCAGCACGATCCTACTGATGTTCCAGCAATATATATGAATTATGTGTATGTGTGTGTGGATGCTTTCATGAAGAGCACGTTATAAAACGACTATGTTCTCAGAGATTCTAAGTAGTTAGTTCATTGGTGCTTTGGTGCTTTGTCTCTCAGTAAAATTCATAAGCCACTGCTAGTTAATAGGACTTTTATTATAAAAATACTAGAGCCTTCATAATCCAATTCTTGAGACAAAATCAATATATGTTATATAATATTACCATTTGCTTGTTATTTATATTAATAGAAGCCCTTTTTAACTTAGGAAAGAGAAATAGAATCCTCTGAGGTATCTGAGGGCCCACCAGAGCAGAAGGTGGGGCTGAGCATCTCCCTGGCAAACCAGAAGTTCAAGGCAGAGCTCCCTGATGCCCACTCCCTGTATTACCAGGAGCTAGCAGCAAAGTCTCAAAGCCAGGTGAGTGAACCACAGCGCAAGCCTAGACTCAGAATCTTGGAGCCAACAGGAAACAAGCCTTCTATCTGCCTATCCCTGATCAAATTAAAAGGCTCTTCATTATTCCCTGCAGGAGAATCCAAATTACTATGCTGAACGTGGCAGCTGAATATCATGATAAGATACTGCCTTTCTTTCCTAACACAAGTTCCTTACCATTCCCCTCCTTTGCACTCTACTTTCTCACAGTTAGTCTTTATAAGTAATGCCTCCTCCATCTGGAATGCCCTTCCCTGAGATTCATTTTGCAAACACCATGAAAAATTCTCTCTACCCATTCTGGGCTCACTCCTCTGGGCTAACACCTGGGGCCCACTGTTGTCATAACACTATTACTCTGTCTTGAGATTGTTTGTTTATGTGTCTATTACCTCTGTTGTCTCCATTCCTCCCTCCTTGCCCTCCTACCACCCTCACTAACACCAAGCTATGAGCTTCCCCTTAAGGGCAGAAACTTTTGCTTTCATCTCTGTAGCCTTACCTCCTAATACAGAGCTTGGGATGCAGCTGACTACTCAGTACTGTTTGTAGAAATTCAATGGAAAACAGAAGCACACATGAGATTACATAACTGTGAACTATGTTTATGGATAGCCCAACCATCTTATTGAGCAAGGCCAGGGAACAAACAGGACCCTAATCTCATACTCCAGTGCTTACCCCTTCTCAACTGGACAAGAGCTAAGAGAAAAACATTCTGAACCCTCAACCTCTCCCTGCATCAACATAGTCAATAAAATGTAGACTGTCATTTCTACAAACTTCAAAGAGAAAGCATTAGCATGGGGTATTTACGAACCAGAAAAGTACTTAGACATGGACTATTAGATAGAATGCATTTTTCAAATAGTCTGTTATCTTTTCTATTTGTTCTTTGAAATATTCTCTTCAACAAATCCTTAGCCTAGTCAGAGTAATGTCAGAATTGGATAATTGGCCATAGACTGTCTTCACTCACCTGTGAATTTTCTAAGCACCTAAAACTACCTGATGTAGAGTAATACAATTAAATTATTATTTTATTTAAATCTTAGTTGTAACCTTGTTTCTGCGAAGAAATAGCCATTAAAATTTGGGGACCACTTCCCTGACCTTAGATTCCTTATTTAGAAATTAAAAATGAGCTGAAACCAGTTTGGCTCAGTGGATGGAGCGTCAGTCTGCGAACTGAAAGGTTCCAGGTTCAATTCTGGTCAAGGGCATGTACATTGGTTGCGGGCACATCCCCAGTAGGAGATGTACAAGAGGCAGCTAGTCTATGTTTCTCTCTCATCAATGTTTCTAGTTCTCTATCTCTCTCCTTTCCTCTCCATAAAAAATCAATAAAATATATTTTTTTAAAGAAATTAAAAATGATCTCAAAGTCCCTTTCCAAATCTATGTCTACATAGAGAAATAATACCACTGTACTGGTCTTCATGTTTTATATATATTAACTCACTTTATTTTCACAAAAATCTACAAGTTAAGAAATATTTCTATTTTTTTTACAAGTCAGGATACTGAGGCAAGATGAAATTAACTAAATGCTCAACCATGTCGTACAATAACTGGCAGAGCCAAGATTCAAACTCAGGCAGCCTGGCACCAGAGAACCCCTGCTCTTACCTACAATGCTCTAGTTTCTATTTTTCCCAAATACACATACTATGGGGGAAAGATTTTGTATCATCATCAAATAAACATGCCCCTTCTAGTCTCTGAAATATTCATTAGTCAAACAAGAGTATATCTCTCTTGGTCTTGCTGCAGAGTCCTGCTGGTTCTGTTGCACGGGTCTCTGGCTTCTCTTGGATGGACCCCCCTCTGCTTCGAGCATCTGTTCCCCTCCCAGGTGCCTGGGTAATCTGAACACCTCAAAGCCAGCCGTCACATAACCAACCAGCCTCACCATAGCCCAACACTTGCATTAGCACAGTCATTTGGACCTAATCGAAAATTAATGGGCAGTGCTTTGCAGTAATTTAATTTCCACAATAAACCTAATGAGCAATTTCATACAGATGTCAAAAGGAATGCATAGTTGTTGTCTGAATGCTTTCTCCTGTGCAAACATTCAGGAGAACTCAACACAGCTGCCTTTTTATAGCCCCGTTAACGTACATTCCGGCAGAATCAGGGAGGCCCCTGTGCATTTAGTGTTATTAATAAGGTTAACTGGACACTTAATTAGTAATTTAGTGGTTAGTGCTTCATGACTGGAAGGTTCCCAGAAGATTATTTAGCAGAATTAACTGAAGGCCTTTGTCATCTCCTCCCTAGACGCCTCCTGTGCCCTCCTAAACCGAGCTGCTTCTTAATCCATCAGAGGCAGGTTCACAGAGAGGACAGAGGCACAGGCAATAAAGCCCCTCCACGGGAGCCACTGCCGTGAGCACCCAGGAGGGGAGGCCAGCTCTCCAGGCCATGAACCCTCTACTGCCTGCGCTAATAGATGTGGGGTCCCATGGGAGCAGGTCTGTGCTTGATTGATTGTATTCATGCATCATAGCATCTCTGGTGTCCTGGACGAGAGAGAGAGAGATGAGTTGGGGTCTGAATCTTCTGCTCCAGAAACTAGAGCTCATTCTTCGACATTCAGTCCTAGGTGCTGTAACTGGGATGGCATGACAAACTTTGTGGCTCAAAACTATTTGTCACAGGAGACCAGCGCAGACCTCAAGCATGGACACAGCTTTCTCCCACCTGCCCCATCACAGACCAGCTCTGCAGAACCCAATCTCCTAGCTAGCTCATAGTGGAGTAGGAGTGACACCACAGAAACTTATTCCAGGCCCCTTGTCCCTGACCTTCCCCACATTGAGTCTTTCTAAAACAACTACTGAAGGCTTACTCTGCCCCTGCCAGGCTCCATGCTGTGTGGCCCTTGAGCAGTGGTTCACAACCTTTCTAATGCCACCACCCTTTAATACAGTTCCTCATGTTGTGGTGACCCCCGACCATAACATTATTTTTATTGCTACTTCATAACTGTAATTTTGCTACTGTTATTAATTGTAATGTAAATTGTGACCCGCAGGTTGAGAACTGCTAGCGGCGTTGCCTAAGACCATTGGAAAACACAAATATTTACATTATGATCCATAATAGTAGCAAACTTACACTTAGGAAGTAGCAATGAAAATAATTTTATGGTTGGGGTCACCACAACATGAGGAGCTATATTAAAGGGACTCGGCATTAGAAAGGTTGAGAACCTCTGCCCTTGAGGAAGTAAAAGATAATGGAGCAAACAAGGAGCTAATAATCCAGCAAGAGACGAGTAACTATACAAAATATCGCTGCCTCTCTCCCCACTGTGTGTCAGTTATTCCTTACAGCAGTCTTATGATATAGGTGCTATTACCTCATTTTGGTTATGGAAATCAAGATTCAAGGAATTAAGTAATAAATTCAAGGTCATACAACCTTGTTGAGGACCAATATCTGAACTCAAGCTTATACATTTATCTCCTCATCACTCAAACTTATACATTTATCTTCATCACAACACAGAGCATTTTAAAATTGGTGCAAGGGGATATGACTAAGAAGATAAATCAGTCTGCTGAGGGGGGAAAAAATGATATATTCCAAAGCCCAATGTAAGTGATTTGGGGATTATCTGTGCATCAATGCTCTATTCCTTGGCATAGATGATGTGGATTTGGCAGTAATTTTAGATACAGTGACAATACAGTGGCAGGCTGGCGAATATAGAAAAGAAAAGATGCACTCAACTGGATTAAACAAAATGTGCTGAGTCCCTACCATGGGGATGACAATCTGATAGGCACTGGGAAGGCGAGAGATAAAGATGAGTAAGTATGCCATGATCCCTGAGACCAAGGAGTATAATTTCTGTAAGACACACAACATGCACCTCCCAGAAAGTTTAATGGAACATACAATAATAATGCTCTAGAGTGGAAGGGACAAGAAATAATTGAACCTGTCTTCAGGACCCTACAAATAATTTTCAATAGAAAGGATATTTGAGCTGGCTTTGAAAGATGGGTCAGGGGAGGGGGTGGTCAATGAACTGAAGGTAGAAGATGCACCTTGGACTAAAAAGAAAAACATGGATAGATGTCTGGAAGAAGCACAATTCTATTTGGGGAGAGACAGCGGTGAGTTTAATGTGACTAGAGGAGACAATATTGGCCAAGGGGGTGAACAACAGGTACTTGGGGAGAGAGGGTAAACTGTGGAGGGTCTTAAATGCCATTCTAAATTAGTACTAGTAAATCTTAGTCAAAGGGCAGTGCAGCCCATCAAGAGATTTTTTAGTGAAGAGTGACAGATATGGAATGATCAACTTGGAAAAATATTGTGATCAAAAAGACATCTCCCCATTTCCCCCACCCCAACTCATAAAATAAAAAAAATCTCCCCCCCACCACCACACACACACACCCAGAAAATTATTTCAGAAATACAGGAAGGGTGTTAGGCAGGGGCATGCTGGGCATGGGAATAAGAAGACTCTGATGGAAATAAAGGGCATGTAGGATTCAAACAAACAGGTGAGGTAACCGGATGTGAGGGGCACAGAGGAGAGGTGTCTGGGGATGCTGGGCTCTCTGGCGTGGAAGGCGAAGGGAATTCATAATCCTGACTGAGATAGAGCACCCGGGAGGAAAGGCAGACTTGGAGGAAGAGAATTACCCTGGTTTGCTCAAGTGTAATTAGTGACAAATGTTGGCATATTCATATGGAGAACTCAAAGTTATTTGTCAGGTGGCCATTGAAGCCATGGAAGAAAATGGGATCCCCAAGAGGAGGCAGAGCGGGCACAGGGAAGGCAGGGAGGACAGGGCCCTATTCACCTCTTCAGCCTCCCTCACTGTCACGCTGCTCCCCCTCCCACATTTCACTGCTAGATACCGTGTCTTCCTCTTGGTTGTGAATGCCTACCAGGCTTCATACAAGTAGTAGGATAGGTAGTGCCTGTTCATCTATGTGACAATGTCCGGAGCGCCTAGCACAGAGTCTATAGTCAAGCTTACTGAATAAATGGGCAAGGGAGTGAGATGAAGAGGTTGAGGACTCAGCTTGCAGAATCCTTACCGTTTCAGTGGAGAATAGAGACAGGAATAGGATAAAGACAGAGTTGTCAGAGAGATGGAAAAAGAACCAAAAAAGGCAGGGAAACCATGGAGAAAGAAATAAAAATGTCTTAGGATTTGGAGAGAGGCGAGACAGTGGCCTAGAGAGAACCTTCCCTCCTAGGGATCAAGGGGAAGAAGCAAGACTGTTGTAGGTTGGGAAGTAATTGAGTATAACAATTGTGAAATATTCTGATAATATGCCTCATTAGCAAGGTCAAATTAAATGAGAAAATGTATTATAATTTCACATACATCTAAGAGCCAATGTAATATATTACATTAGGATCTGCTACTAACCTTTTATTTAGGTAATTTGACTTTAATAATTCTTTTATCACTATAGATATTTCCAAATCATATAGCTCAATTCAGAAAAATATTATAGCTACTCTGTGTGTATAAATAAAAATACTGTGGCAAAAAAAATTTCCTCTGAGTACCAACTTAAAGTTATTTCATATTTTATGTAAAGTAACCACTAACGCAAGTCAGAACTATCCAATTACAGCTTTCCAGCTTTAAAAATAAATAGCAAAACACTTTCCTCCAGGTTTCAGAAATAACTAAGAATAAATCTGGCCTCGATCATTATATCAATTTTCCATTTTTATTTTTCCCCTAACTCATCAAAAATATCTAGTCTCTTCTGTTAGTTAAGACCTTACCCAGTAGAAACAAGTATTTCAGAATTTTTTTTATCTCTACAGATGCAAAAGGTATTTATTTAAGAAACTTCCAGGATTCAAAGAAACTGAGGATTTAGTTAAGTAAGAGAGCAGGACTCTTATCAATTTTTAAGTTACTTTCTTCCTAGCTTCTTTTAAAAGTGACATCATGAGGATTATAAAGTCCAATTCCAAAACTGAAAACATTCCAGATAGAGGAATTATCTAATTAGAGCATGACCGTAGGTGATGTTCGAAGGGGTGATGCGGGAACTACATCCCTGTCTCTCTCTGGAGTCAGAAACATGGCTCTCTCCGAGAGCTCACCTGCTGTCCGCGGCGATGTCATTAACAAACCTCTTAGGAAAATTCCTCAGCACAGACAAGTCAAAAAAAGAAGCAATTGGTGTCTGGTTGCCTGGTTGCCTATCAATGCTAAATATCATCATTGTCTAAACCAATCAAGCGTGGTGGCTGCCAGAGGGAAGGGGTTGGTGGGAAATGGGGGTCCTAATATATGGTGACAGGAGAAGATTTGACTCTGGGAGGTGGGCACACAGTGCAATATACAGATTTTGTAACATAGAAAGCCACACCTGAAACCTGTATGATCATGTTGACCAATGTCACCCCAATCTATTTAATGTAAAAAATAAACAATTAATTAATTTTAAACTTTAAAACAATAAACACATAAAATAAACAAATCAAGCTGAACCAAGAGAGCTAGTAACAGTGGTACCTACAGGGTAATGGGGTTGGAGGAATGGGATGGACAAAGATAGGGGTGGAAGCAGGACTTCCCAAAATATTTTATGTTATTTCGACGTCTAAACCATAGTAATACAGTACCATGCAAAAACTATTAAGTGAAAAAGTATTTTAATAATTATAAAAATTGTTAAGTGAAATTTTTCAATAAAGGAAGTGAAGTAATCAAACAGCGCCACACTGCAGCAGGGTCTGATCATACTCCCTTGGCAAGTCTACATCCATCAGCGTCACAACATTCTAATGTGGGTTCATCATTTTTTGCAAGATTTTTGCGTCTTTTTTTTAAGTTCTCATTATTCAAAACATCTACAAGTGGGGCCACATATGTTTTACTTTTGTTCTTAATGCTCCACAGGGTAAATAAACATCAGCCCTGGTATGACAGAGTGTGCTTCCATGCCGGAGGGGATTTGTAAAGTGGGTAAAGCAGCAAGTCCTTCCCAGCTCCCTTACCGTCTATCGTCTTAAAGCCAAAGGGTGCCCAGAACCAGGGCTCCACACACGCACAAAGCATACTTCTGGGGGAGCTCCACCAGTTTATTTCTTTTGAAGTTATCAGACACACACACACACACACACACACACACACACACACACACCGATCTGCACAATTCCAGAGGAAGGAAACATTGAAAAGTGAAAGTTATAAAAGATGAAACCCTTCCTATTTGCCAAAGCAGACTCATTTTTTTCTTTATTTCAACATACCACCCCATAGTATTCCATGTGAAATCAGATGAATTTTTTTTTAAATGGTGATGGGAGGGTATTCTACATAGATGGCAAGGTCTTCTGGAAAAACCACAGCAGTTAAAGACCAAATTTTTTAACTTAAAGCTGAGAAAATGATAGGGATGCTTTTGGGACTTCTTTTGTGAATGTTCAAATGCTCATTATTTCCTCCTTTCAAATAAATGGAAAACTAATAACAATAAAAAATATATTTCAGAACAAAATAAAAATGTTAGGCTGATTAACTTTTCAAGGTAAAAGGTTTAAAGATAAATCCCTTGAAGCTGCATTTTTCTATGTGTTTATCTCTGCAAGAACTTATTCTTATTTCTTCCCAATAATTTCTATTATGTGATTTGTATTTAGTGTCCAAGAAGAAAAAAAATCATTTTATCCAAATACAATAAACACTGTTCTAGAAGTACCACAAACTTTTAATCATTAATAACAATGCTCAGCATATTGTAGAGTAAACTCATTATGAAGGAAATGCTTTCTCATGGAGTCAGATCCCTACAGAAGGCCTAACACCCTACGTCTCCTAATACTGTCTCACATCCACTCATTTGTATAAAACCTGGTCTACAATTTAATAAGTGCTTTTATATCAGTAACCTCATTCAATCCTCTCAACACAACTGGGGACTAGTTAGGACATCTATTATTAACACTCTGAAAGGGATGAGCCATGAAAGATTCACTTTCTATATTGCTTTATCTCTTGAAGCATATTTGGGAAGCTATTAACAATCATTCAATCTAGTTGGAGAGTATACTCCTTCAAAGACTTGCACATCAATGTGCATAGCAGCATTATGTATAATAGCCAAGAACTGGAAATAACCCAAATGTCCATCAACAGAGCAATAAATAAACAAATTGTGGTATATTCTTACCATAGACTACTACTTAGCAAAGCAACTATTGGAATACACAACATGAATTTGCCTCAAAATAATTAAGTGAAGGATGCCAGACAAAATGGAGTACATTACTATTCCACTTACATTTAACTCTAAAAAAAAAAAAAAATGCAAACTAATCTGTAGTGACAGAAAACAGATCAGCAGTTGCTTGAGGAGGGTGAGTCAGGGAAGGATGGGGGAGAAGGATTACACAGGGGTACCAGCAAGCCTTTGGGTGATGAAATGTGCTCATTATCTTGATTGCCATAATTGATTCACTGGTGTACAGGAGTGTCAATCTTATTAAATTGTGTACCTTTAACATGTGAAGCTTGTTTCATGACAACCTTTAAAAATGAGCAGGATTGGGGTCTTAGCCCAGAAAGCTGAACCTCTCTCTCATGGATTACAACTACCAATACTACTGAAAGTCAGCAGGAGGTCAGCTCTGGATGAATGTCAAGTTTGTACGGAAAGAATTCCCTCCCCTCAGAGCATCCCAGTGAGAGTCATGGATTCTCTCTGTGTTCCCGAAGGAAAGCAGAGTCCAGTCAGTCCTGTTACATCAAGGGATGAAAGTGATATGAAACCCCATTCCACGTGTAGAGTGACTTTGTTGGCAACTCTCGTTTGCAATGAAAAAAAAATTAATATAGCTTCTATATTAAATTCATATATTTATTTTGGAGGAGTCCAAAATGTAGTTGTCAGTCTGGTGACTAAATGACCTTTTTGCAGGCATGAGCGCGTGGGGGTGTGGCAAAATGGTCAGGCAGGCCAGGATTTGAATCCTGGCTCCGCCTCTTTCCACTGACAAGTTCCCTCTCTGTTTTCTGTGCAATGGGATTGATTGTGATGTTGAAGAGATTAAAAGAGGATGCAAGGGAACTGCCTGATGCAGACCACCCACTCAGTTAACAGCTGTTTGTTTGTTTTGCAACCATGTCCATGGTGAATTGCACCATTCCCTCAAGGTTTATTGATTATAGCAATTCGAAAAACAATCAGTCAACAAAACAACAGCTCCAGAGTCCAGCCTCAGTAAATTACCTTCAGAATTAAACTAATCATTTAATGCTATTTACAGGGTCTAGAAATTAATTTATAAAATACATTTAAAAAACTTCCTGGCACCAGCACTACCCAAAACTGTAAAGATGTATAAGATATATTTGCCTTCTCTGTAGGAGGAATATGAGCAACTCAAAGAGTTTAAGAAGATCAAAAGTACATATAATCTTTGAACTAAAGCTCAACTCCTAGTCAGATAATGATGTTTACTTTCTGAGATGTATATGGTTCTCAAAGTTTCCATCCAAATTCTGATAAGAATTTATATATTTCCTTCAAAGCTTTGGGCAAATATGGAAGATAATGGAAATATTTTTTGTATATGAAATGATATATTGAATGTCTCTATAAATTTCATAAAAATTTTTACTTCCTTGCATGTTACCATTGTGCATGATAAAATGAAGACCAAAGAAAGAAAGATATGGGTAATTTGGACATTTTTTTGTTAATTTAAATTCTGTACTGTTTAAATTATGGACTTTTCTTTTAATGTTTTGAAATATAGTACATTTCCCCCCAGAAATGTATATGCTGATCTTTTACAAATAATGTTTACATATAAAGTTTAGGATACCTCAATGACTTTTTAATGGTTTCTTATTTAAATGGAATGACTGACCCATTATTCAGTAAGGGAGGGTAGGAGGACGCCCTCAAGTCAAAATCATTCCATGAGATAAACCCAAAATCTAATCAGATAAACATAAAGGCATATAAGAGTGATGCAAGCATGTTTCACACACACGCAAAAAAATGTCATTTATGATAGGAAGTTGTCTGCCTGAATGCATACTTGTACATGAAACCAACCTGTCTGGATTAAAGCTGAGAAATTTGCTCATTGGTTTCAAGGTCAGTTTGACCTGGGAAAGGGCCCACTGGATCTAAGAAAGCTCAGTGATAAGAATCCAGCTTTGGCTCCTATAAGTGACTAGTATGGCCGAAAGAACTGCCAAGGACACACATTATCAGTTCCTGTGGCCTTTACAACACTTTGCATCCCTCTGAGTGGGTTCAAACGAGAAGGTAAAACCTGATCGTAGAGGACATAGTTACAGAGAATTTGATTTGATTTTTACGTGCAAAAAGGCATTGAGTCAATGAATATCATAATAAATATAGTTAATTATACGCTACTTCCCTTTCTCCTTTCTCACACCTTCTTTCCCAGATGTTATTTTTAAAGCACCTTGGGGAAAAGATTATGTTTCATTTAGAGTTTTATTTTTTAACTTATAAATACTTCTTGGGGGAAAAATAGAGGAGAAATATCTTGACTCAGTCCTCTTCAATGTGGACTTACCACTCATCCTGAAATTTTAATTTAGAACTAAAATACATGTCAATTTTTTCCACATTTCAAATTTTTTACAAACATTGAAATTACTTTTGAAGTGGGGTATTCAAGAGGTTAAAGCTGTCCTGAAGCTTTGTAGCCACATGGTAACCAGCTTACCAAGGCATAAAACAATGGCCTTGGGTGTGGCGTGTCCTCTGCTTCTAACAGTTCAAGCTCCATAGAGGTGTGCGACTTACGGCAGTCTTTAAGAGAGACAGTGCAGAAGCAAACAGTCCTGCAAGTGACCTGCTGTCTTTTGATTCCAACAAAATTGAAAGCGAAGGAGTCCTTTATGGAATGACAGAGGAGGACAAGCAACCAGAAACCTATCGCACAGCATTAGACCTCAGCAAGCTTATCAGCAGAGCGCTACAGGAAGAGAAATCTTTGCACATGGGGACAATTCAGTTCACTGATGTTCAGTTGGTGATTTCATAGTTCAGGGCTTATCCTCATTCTGACAGAGAGACTGGGAGTCGTGAATGTCTCATGATCACTGTCATTTTTACTGGGCCTTGTAGAATCTATCATTTCTGTGACAGGCACATCACATATGATGTCATTTCTGTCTTTCCTCACTCCAACCTGTGTCTCATTTTATGAGCCTTTGGTGACCACTAAGCACCAAGAATAGCTCTAGGAGAAACCAAGAATGTCAGTCAAGTCCAGTTCGGCCACCCAGTAGAGCCCAGGGAGAGAGAGGAACCCCTGGACAGTTCTGTTCCCCTGGCAAAACCCAGATTCCCTTATTAGTAAATTGATCAGGTCCCAAAAGGAAACAGATGGCACATTCAAATTAGGGTCATGTGAGACTAGTTTGATAAAGGGACTATTTATAAAGGTTTCCCTAATGCCCAAAGGAATGGTACAGTTCCCTGGGACTAGAAGCAGCAAGGCCCCATTATGACTTCCTGGCTTAAAGGGTTGCCTGATACACTAAGCCATCCCAAAAAGCAGAGGGCAAGCAATCATTGTTACAGCCCATAAAGACAACCTCCTGGAGCAGAAAGTAGTGGGAAGAGGAGCGTGGATCTAAAGCAGTCAACCAGACAATCAGGCACACTCAGAATCTTCAGTGGGTGTCTGGAGGGACCCAGGAGCCTGGAACTCAACTCCTCCGTAGGCCCAGTACTCCTGGCTCAGTAGATGGACAACAGAAATGCCGTTTTAGTGTGACATGGCATGAAACTAGTATATACGCCAGTTCTGTCTTTCTTGTGTATATACTAGTCAAACTCAACACTGAAAAGCTTCACAGAAATCTCTTGGTACAAGGCGCAGGGTAAGAGAATCTACTAAATAAGAAAAGGTGAACTTCAGACTCATCTCAGAGACCACTGGTTTGTCTCTTTGTTGAATCTTCTGGGAGGTTCTGAAAATTGGGCTTGAGCTTTTTAAAAAAAATATATATTTTATTGAGTTTTTTTTACAGAGAGAAAGAGAGAGGGATACAGAGATAGAAACATTGATGAGAGAGAAACATTGATCAGCTGCCTCCTGCACACTCCCTACTGGGTATGTGCCCGCAACCAAGGTACATGCCTTGAACGGAATCGAACCCTTGAGTCCGCAGGCCAATGCTCTATCCACTGAGCCAAACCAGTTAGGGCTTTGGCTTGAAAGCAGGACTCTGCAAATGATTCTTGATTGCAGTATTTATTCGAGCCATTTCTTTCTTTGTCAATTCAGTTATGTTTTCACCGTCATTGGCCTAGCCAATCAGCCTGTCTGCTTAGTCTGAATCTGTACAATAAAACTAAACCCTAAAAATCCACTTTAATAACTGCTCTTAACACGTAAGCATGCAAGACACACTCCTTGAATTTGTCCTTCAATTTATCATTCAGATCAATGACCCTTAGCTTATGTGACATGACTTCTTAACGATCTGCTGCACCATTCCTTAAGAACTGATTGGTGTCACATTTTCCACCCTAACTGTTTTACTGCCCAAACACAAAGGAAAGTGAGAAAATAAAAAATAAAAAAACACTCAAATCTTGTGATTTTTCATCCACAGAAATTGTTGGGTCATTGCCTGGCTCTGATCCCAACACCCAGTCGGTGCTGCCTACACTCCATGCTTGTTTCACAAAGGTGAGTTTGTTGTCCTTTTGTTCTTCAAATAGAAACAAAGCCTCAAAAATATTCCAACAACAAAAAAGACTGAACAGAGCAAACTCTCCTCTGTAGTACTTAGTGCTTTTTATAGGCAGAACTTGATTACCCACTTTCCACATCTGTATTCATAAAACACAGAAAATGTATATACACTTTAACAGCTAATAGGTCAATTTTGAAAATGAAATGTATTTTTAATAAACACTGTCTTTATACTTACTCAAAGGGTATGTGTACTTTTTTAAGGGACATCCTAAAATTTAAAGTTTCCTTCAATGTAGTCAGATCATTGTTTCAATTAGAGTCAAGATTTGCTCTGTTTTTGATAAAAATAAACAACATGTTCATGAACTGAAAAGAATACTTAAAGAAGAATATTTCATTTAACTTCCAGAAATAAATATAAACATAATTTACAAGTTGGTTCTTAAGGTCTTATCTATATATTGGCATTTATTTATGGCGATCTCATAAGTACAAAATAACATCTTAGGAAGTAAAAATAATAAATTCAGTAATAGCTTTTATATTTCATTTAAAGTTATGTTCATTTAATTTTATGCCAAAAGTTGTCATTGGGATATTCATAAATGAAAGTGCTGACTAAGCTTTATTGCCTCTTTAAAAAAATTCATAAATTTCAAATATGATTGACATAATTCAAAGTATTTTAGTTATGAGTTAACTCTGCATAGGCAGAGTCAATTAGCCATCCCAATAGAGTTCATATTACCACTGTATTAGAATTCACAGTAGATTCAAGTCAACTAAACTGACTTGCTTAAATTTAAATGAAAAAATATATATATAGATTATAGCCCTTCTCATATTTTAAAAAAAAAAATGTCCCTTCTCCACATGTCTCTCTAAATTCATTCTTCAGAATTCTACTTTGAGTCCAGAACTTCATCCTGGTCAGCCCAGGCTCGAGACAGTGCACAGAGAAGAACACAGTCTTCCTGGTGAATTTTTCCTTCCCACAAAGTCTATGTTAGATAACAACATCCTCTTTGAGAAATCCATTTATGACACTACCTTAAAGACCAGTGTGAAACCCTCCCTTGACCCAGAGAAGCTTTCGTCACCCAGCATTGCCAACAGCACAGCAGTCCGTTGACCCACCTTCCTCTGAAAAGGAGGACACCCTGGGTATCCTTCTCTCATCTCTAGTCCCCAGGACCACAGAGAGCACTAGCAGCCCTTTCCTTGTGGGCTTGGGGAGAGAAACTCAAACCAAAGCAGCTCCAACAGCTACGCACACAGAACAGCCATCTCTACTGGGCTTCAAAACTGAGAGTCCATCAGGACAAGGTAGGTCATAAGGCCTGAGTCCACAACGAGGGACTATGGCAACACAGGATTGGGCCTTCACAATCAGTGTATGGATTCCTACTTGCCACATACAGGCTGACCATGGACACAATCTGTTCTGCTACATGTGTTTCTTTAGCACCAGTTAGGTCATATGTAATTGATCCATAAGGGTATCAGCAAACATTGAAATCTTCTTGGTTCACTTCTGAATTTCCAAATATGTTCATTTTTGAGGCAATAGGGTCAAACATTCTCACAATTAAAGAGAAATCTTTAATGATATATGAAGGTCTTTAAAAAATAAAAATAAATAAAAAAACACCTGAAAATTCTGAAGAAGAGTCTATTTAGAGGAAGAAATAGCTGATTTAGTGGCTTCAGAAACCCCTATGCTTTCCACTTTGTACAGTTCTGTGATGAAACCGTAAGTAAAAATGTCTTTAAGGAAACATGAACCCCAAGATGCAAGGTGGCTAAGGATACATTGTGGTTCTAAATGCAAACGTTGGTGGAGATTGTTCTGGCTGATATTTTTAATAGGATTGTTCCTGTCTTAGAGTTCTTCTTTACAAATGTCTATAGGTTTTGAGTGGTCCACCTCAATCCTATTTTCCTCATAAACACTCTATACAATTAGTATGCAATTTTATGGAATACTAAGTTTTTCACAAATACATACATGTTACAATAGCAGAACCATCTATACAGATTATATTTTATTTGCATGATTACCAGTGAATAACCAACATTTGTTACAAACCAATTCTGCAGTTAGTGGTTTAAAACAACAATAATTTGTTTTTTCCATAAATCTGAAATTTGGGCAGGGACCAGTGGCAACAGTTCTTCTCTGCCCCGTTATGTAAACTAGAGTATCTCAACTGATGTTGAAGATCTTTTCCAACATGTTCTCTTACTTGGCTGGCAAATCAGTTCTAACCAGAGCTGTTGGCGGGGCTCTTATCCAGGCCTCTCCCAGGGGCTGCTTGGGCTTCCTCACAGCGTAACACCTGATGCAGAGTCAGTATTGCAAGACACGGACAGCTGTCACTCTCTTAAGGGCCAAGAAATAGTGTCACTTGCTCACACTCTAGTGACGAAGCAGCCATGGAGCCCATCTTGATTCAAGAGGAGGGCACACAGAACTTTCCTCTCGATGGGAGAGGTATCAAAGAATTTATGGCCAATTTTAGTCAACTACATTTCACATCAACCACTATATTGACTTTTAAATCATTTGAGAGTTAGTTTGATAAAACAAAATTAATATTTTGGTGAAATAATTGATATTAAGTGCTCATTGGATATAATAACAATATATCATAGAACTTTATTATTATAAGATCAGCACTTCAGATAGATTCATAAAAATTCATCTATGGTGAAAGTATTATTGTATTTTCAAAATTGCCTTACTGTTCTCATTTTATTGTACATTCCTTTTACTCATGATTATGGCATAGATATAATAATCTAGTTAAGCTACTGTGTTTCACAGATGAGAAAACCAAGCCTAGAGATGTGAAGTCCTTGCTCATGGTCACACTACAGCTGGTTGCAAAACCAAGGTCATTCAAGTTTTCTACACCTATAATGCTATGTTTGACTTAGTATTATATTTATATATATATATATATATATATATATGTGTGTGTGTGTGTGTGTGTGTATGTATGTATATGTGTATATATATATATATGTGTGTATATATATATATTCATTACTAAAAATATATATTCTCTCAAACTTACTTTTCCCTCAAACCCAGCCTCTTCTCTATTTCATATGCTGTCTTTTTTATTTTTTATTTTTTTAATAGCCTTCTGGGTCTTTACTATCTCACATCCTAATCACCACAAGGTTTCACAAGTTTTCACTTCTAATCCCAGATTACAAGGGCAGAGTTTTCACAAATGGCTTCCTAATTAATCAATTTAGCAACCTCATTTTCATCTTCATTCTACTTGATGTTTCTGGTGTGTGGCTCTTGTTAACCACTCTCATCTTGAAACTTTCCTTTGGTTCTCACAACGCCTTCCTTCCTGGTTCTCCTCCTCCCTGACTCCTCCTCCTCAGTCTCCTGCACTGGGGCCTGTCACTAGGTATTTTGTTTTGTTTTTATAATTTGTTTATTAAAATTCTACCTTATTAAAAAAAATGTGATGACTTATAGACATGCATAAAATACAATAAGATTTTATTTTTAAAGACTTGAATAACAATGGAAGAAAAGATAAAACAAAAATAAGTCAATGGCAGAGTAATGAGAATGCTTTGGAACTAGATAGAGGTGGTAGTTACACAACACTGTGAGTTTACTAATTTACAATTACTGAATGTAAAGTGATGAATTTTATGTCATGTTTCACCTCAATATGTCTTTTTAAAAGTCAGATGACTATATAGGGAAACTTGTGTACAAAATAAACGTCATAAAGCTCTTTCAACTTGTTTTAGGGGGTTGATGAATTGGGCTGGGAGCTTCTTAGCAGACTGCGTAATGAGGATAACACAAACCATGTAATTCTGTGTCTACATGCTTTTAGCATGGCAATTGCTAAAGGATTTCTCCGATGAATCCTTCATGAGGAAGAATCCTGTCCTGTCTGCCATCAACCTCCCTACTGTATAAAATCAGTGTCTGGTGTTTCCTTGAAAACCCTCACAAGAGATATGTAATGAATGCCAGAGCCCAATTTACAGCACTTCTCTGAGGTGCTGGGTTCTGACAGTCCACCTGAATTCCAGGATTGATTTTAGAGTATCTAGAGGAATGAATGTGCTTCATAACCTTCAGTCAATGCTCTATAAATAGATATTAGCTCTCATAACTGAGTTTTTGATTAGTATTGACCAAGAAGCACTGTATTTGCTGACATGAGCCTAGAGTGCAACTATTCTGTGGCCAATTAAAGGCAGATCCATACGCTTTCATAATCAGCCCAAGTGGGGATATAAGTGACATATCCTAATGAAAAATGAAGTCCCTCGCTAGGAAAAATTCTTGACAAAAAGACATTCCTCTTACAAACAGGGAAATGGGAGGGGGAAGAGCACTCTAGGCAAGACTGAGCATTCCTCCCTCATGAAGACAGTTCTGGGTCTCACTGATGCACAGGTAAAGGACAACTAAGACCCCAAAGTTCTGCACCATGGAATTACTGAGATCATTTTAGCCTGGAAAAAATTGTAAGGTTAGTGTCACCAAATGCCCACCAAGCCATTAAAATCTTAGTGAAGTGCTCATAGAAATCTCTCAGCTTAAGCAGTTTAATGTGGTAGCTAATCCTCCTGAGATAAAGTACTTGTAAAATATGCCTCTAGAACACTAAATGAATTGGTACCTTGTATAGAATTCTAAGGTCTTCTATTATTACTATTTTAGGGCAGTTTATCCCAAGTCATTCTTTCTTGCAGAGCTAATTACCTGTTAAAATTACTCCTGTTTCATATAAATAAAGAGTCATAAACATATAGGAGAAACTCAACATTCTTCCTCCATGTAGCATGCATCCAATTTGTTCAAAAATAATAGTAAATCATTAGTAACGAATTTTTGTATGGTTTGGTTTGGTTTAGATGTGTGTAGGCAGCAATACATTTTTCTTTTTGCCCATTAGAACGATCATCTCATCTATCAAAAGAAAAGCTCTTTAGTGTTCTTCCAAATTACAGGCTTTTTCACTTGCTAGACATTCCATTTAAAATGCCAGCCTTAATAAATTGCAACATTTTAAGTGATGAAGAAGCAAACTTTAGGCAGAACTATTTCGCTATCAAACATTTTGGTTTGTATTCCCCTGTATTAGTTTTGGTTCTCCAGAAAAGCAAGATCAATGGGAGCTCTTATGCATGTATAAAGAGGTTTCACATAAGTAACTGGCTCATGTGGTTAGAGAGGCTGAGACGTTCCAAGATCTGCAGTCAGAAAGCTGGAGGCTCAGGAGAGATGACGATAGAAGCCTCAGCCCAAGTTCCGGGCCAAAGGCAGAAGAAGGTCCTGTCCCAGCTCAGACAGCCAGGCAAAGTATGGATTCTCCCTTACCCGTGTTTGTCCTATTCTAGTCTCACATTGGGGAGGACAATCTGCTTTACTAATCTACTCATTCAAATGTTAATCTCATCCAGAAACACCCTCACAGACACACAAAAATAATGTTTAACCAAATATCTGGGCACCCATGGCACAGTCGAGTTAGCCATCACACCTGGCCCGTGCGGCTCAGTGTCAATCTAAGAACCAGGAGGTCATAGTGCTCTTCAGATTTCCGGTTGAGGATATTCAGTGCTCTGCCCCATATTTTGGCTTCATATTGAACGATAGTCCTCCACTTCCCTGTTGCACCTGCTGCCAAACCCTCACTCTCTCAGAATTCCAGGCCTTCCCCTATTCCCTCTCCAAGGTACAATCTGGCTTCTTATGGAGAGCAGTGGTCTCCTTAATCTCCTTTGAACATTTTACTGAACAGTGACCACGTGTTTCTGAGATAAATGCTGCCACTTCTGTAAAAGCAAAAGTAGGTAGAAGCAGCTGTCATTAGAAATTGTAGCTTTCCCTTCCTCCCAGGCTCACAGTCCTTTATAAGAACACACTCACATACATACTTAGATGATACTATGTTTTCAGTAGCTCTGGCAGCATCTCACCTTAATGCCACCATTTGTCCTTCTTTTCTCTTTCCTCAAAGGAGCTCTTTCTCTCCTTCCACATAACACTAAGTTCATTGTCTGGTTGTACCTCGCTTGGCGCTCGTGCACACTGCTTTCCCCAAGGGCTCCACACAACTTCTCTGCACATGGTTAGCTGGGAGACTGGCCTATCATAGGTGACTTCCCTGGGCATTGGGGGCTACAGATCCACGAAAACTCCTCATGTGCCAGTAAACCAGAGTCTATAAGGCTCACTTAAGTAGTAGTGGATCTCTAGGATGCTGTGCTCATTCATTTGTTCCTTCAACAGTTATTTGTATTGTACTCATTAAGTGCAGGGGATAAACCAGACTCAGTTCATGGCCATCAAGGTATGAGTCTTCCCCCAAACAGATCCTGAGATGAGGATTTTATCATAAGGAGCTGGTGATCCCAGGAAACACAGTAAAGTAACGGGGAACTGAAACAGGGAAGGAATGGGAACCAGTACAGCCAGTTAGCCCAGTGACCGCTGGAGCTTATCCATGGTGCGCTGGTGACTGTTTAACAACCAATATTTAAAAAAAAAAAAAAAAAAAAAGTGGAATATATATGCATACAGAAGTTTACTATAAAAGCTTGCTGATACAGAGGATATTATAGCACACAATTTATAAACAACAAAATAGATATACTCTTTATTATTAATTCTATAAAGCCAATTGATTCTCCTAAGAAAATAATATCTAAACTGAGATCTGAGTGGCAGGTAGGCAAACATTAAGATTGGGGAGGGATGGTAAATTGGGGAGTTTGGGCAGAAGAGAGTGGCTGAAGCTGGCGTATTGAAGGGAAGGGAAGAACCCTAGTGTAGCCAGAGCACAAAGAATTGGAGAGAAATAGAAAACAATGAAGTTCTAGCAACAGAACTTGTCAGGAATCATTAAACAGTTTTAAGCAAAGGAATGACACATGAAATTTAAGTTGGAATAAATCTTCTGACTGCATTGTGGAGAATTAGCTAGAGATGGGCAAATGCAAGTAATCAATTAAAAGAGCAATCCAGGCTGGAAATGGTGACAGCTTGGCCTCAGGTGATTGAGGAGAGACTGACAGAGGTGGATTGATTTGAGTAGTATTTAAGAGGTAAGCTATTATGAAGAATTCTGAAGCCATGAATGGCTTCATCAAGGAAGCCTGGCCTGATTAATGAGCAATAACTGTTAGAGGCTCATCCGTGTCTGCAGTGTCAGCATTAAACCAAGGACTGGTTTCAGCCACACCTCGCAGCTGTCCAAAATATTGCCTTCCTGTTACCGCTTTATGATAGTGAGACTAGTAAGCACAGCCAAGAAATGCCAGCCTTCACTGGTTCTTAGATCTGTGACATGGACCTTTTTAATATTTCCATCCATTTTTGTTGGCTCACATTTCCATAACTAGGAAGTTTAAGTATCCATTATTAGCAGAGCTTTTTATTGACCTATCCAGTATTTTACAAAGAAGAGAAAAGGAGAGGTCGATAAATACAGGAAACTATGCCACATGAATAGATAAATATAATGATTCATGAGGACTCGGGAATTCTCTTTATGACCAGCCTTAGGAAGCTATTTCCAAGGTTACTTTAAATCTATAGAGCTTGATTTGACCCTCCTATGCATCCCCATTTAAATGAATTTTCTAAAAATATATTTTTTATTGATTTCAGAGAGGGAGAGGGAGAGAGAGATAGAAACATCAATGATGAGAGAGAATCATTGATCCCCTGCCTTCTGCACGCCCCCTACCAGGGATCAGCCCACAACCTAGGCGTGTGCCCTAACAGGGAATCAAACTGTGACCTCCTGGTTCATAGGTCAACGCTCAACCACTGAGCCACACCGGTCGGGCTACACATCCCGATTCAGAGGTTCCATTCTAAAAACCCAGTGGTTTTTGTTTGGTTTGGGTTTTTAATTCTAGGCTTTTGGCATCTATCATATTTTTTTACTTTCCGTGTAGCTTCTTCATTCCATCCCTTCTCATTTCTTGGAGTGGCCGCTAACAGACAGCGGGAGTTGAATTTGTATCCTCCCCGCTGAAGCTGAGATGCCGGCACCTCCGCCTTGCCAGGCTCCGCGAGAAGTGTTCTCCACACGTCAGAGCCCTGGGGAGCCCACAGTCCCGCAGGTGTTATCTGGAGGCCGCTGGGCTCAGTCTGTTTCCTTTCCCACTGAGGGGAACTGAGACAATTAGCATAAACCTACTGAGCACTCATCCCTGGATCTTCCCTTGGTGGAAAATAGCTGTAATGACAAGGAAAATGTCTCTGCATGAATAAACCCTTAAATGCATTTCAAGATTAAGCCATTATGGCAATTTTAACAGAAATCTTAGCTTAAAAACATCTCTCACTTACCATATGTGAAAAATTGAGAAAGTGCTCAGGAAGAAAAAAAAGACAAAAGGAAGAAAGGTATTAAGGTGGCATTGATGGGGGAAATATGGAAGGAAATAGATCGCCATTAAAAACACAATCCCAACCAATATTATATTGTATGTCAACTACAATTTAAAATAAATTATAATATAAAATTTAAAAAAAACTAAAAAATAAATAAATAAATAAATAAATAAATAAATAAATAAATAAAAAACGCAATCCCATCTTTAGGATAAGAATGCACCGTCTTCCCTGGTCAGCTTGGTTCAGTGGGTAGAGCATTGACCTGTGGACTGAAGGATCCCAGGTTCGATTCCAGCCAAGGGTACGTGCCTGGGTTGCTGGCTTGTTCCCCAGTAGGAGGCATGCAGGAGGCAGCTGATAAATGATTCTCTCTCATCATTAATGTTTCTATCTCTCTCTACTTCTCCCTTCCTCTCTGAAATCAATAAAGAAATATATTTATTTTTTTAAAAATGCACCATCACAGATATCAGTGATGTTTCCAAGTCCTCGATTTAGTGGTAAATTAAAATGTCATGCTGGATGGATGGACCTGGAGAGCATTATGTTAAGTGAAATAAGCCAGGCAGAGAAAGAAAAATACCACATGATCTCACTCATTTATGGAAAATAAACAACATTATAATCTGATGAACAAAAAGATAGATACAGAGGCAGTAAAGCACCAAACAGACTGTCAAATTACAGCTGGAAGGCTGGGGAGTGTTGGGAAGGGGAAAAAGGTCAACCAAAGGACTTGTATGCATGCATATAAGCACACCAATGGACACAAGACACTGGTGGGGATGGGATGAGGGCATGGGACAGGGGGTAGGGGAGGATGAGGGAAGGTCAATGGGGGGGGGGGGAGTTATATGTACTACTATATGTAATACTTTAAAAAATAAAATAAAAAATAAATAAATAAATGTCATGCTGGAGAACTCTTAATACCACCGCTTTAGCATTGTTCAGCAAGCAGAGACGACCCTGAGAAAATAAGATTAAGTTTACCCTAAGCCACAGTGCACTTTCCATCTATTTTCTTTATTTGAGATCTACACACATGAAATAAGTACAATGTAAGATTTATCTATAAAACATAGAATACTTTGAATTTTTGTGTATGTAACTGCTTGGATGGGAGGAGAAGAAAATCAGGGAGAAGCAGAGGCATCAAAGAAGGCATCCCGGGAGCTTTCCGTGGGCCCTGTGGGGCACACGACTTTGCTGAAGGGAAGCGAAATGACCATCCAGGTAGAACATATTTCATAAGCAGAGAGGCAGAGGGTGGTGTGAGATTCAGAGAGGAATGCAGATAAATAAGTAGGGAAAGGATATATATTATGCAGGGCCTTAAAGTTGGGGGGAGGGGAGGAGAGTTTGTTCTGAGTTTTCAGGAAATAAAGGGGGATGTGAAAATGGAGCCTAGGAAAGTAAATCTGGCCACAGGTTGGTGGATAAAAAGTAGGGCCATGAGGGATTTTGTCCCACATGTAGTGGGAAGCTTTGGAGGCATAAATGAGGGTAGGAGCAGAGGGAGAGAAGAAGAAAGAAGGATTTCTGCTTCATGTACCCTTATCTTTTTGTGTTTGTGGGTGTGTTTTTTTTAAATATATTTTTATTGATTCAGAGAGGAAGGAAGAAGGAGAGATAGAAACATCAATGATGAGAGAGAATCATTGATTGGCTGCCTCCTGCACACTACACACACACAAACACACACACACACACACACACACACACACACACTGAGGATCAAGCTTGTAACCCGGGTATATGCCCTGACTAGGAATCGAACCATAACCTCTTGGGTCAATGCTTAACTACTGAGCCATGCTGCTGGGGCTACCCTTTCTTGACCCACACAAGGTAACATCAGAATCTGGATGGGAAGGTAAATGTTTCTGCCCTACTTTTGCCCATTTTCCCAGAGAATGTGAAGCAATGGTTGTGCAAATGGTTTGAGGCCAGAGAGTAACCAGGAACAGACAAAGCCAACTTTGAAACTATGGGGAGGGAATGTCTCCTTGGGTCCTGTTATGGAGAACTGTAGTTTCCTAATACAATCAGCATTTAAATCAAAGATATAACTCTTGCATTGAGAAAAAGTGACATCTCAGCAATACTAAGTTAGGAATAGCAAAATCATTTGTAAATGGATTGAGGGGCATGGATGGAAACTCTCATGACTCATTTCCTTTAGTTTTTAAGTCTTGAGAAGGTGAAACTGCATTTCTGAAGCATCAGTAGATGACAAGTTGCATGCAGTGGCCAGCTTACAGTAATAAAAGGGGAGTCTACACAGGTTTCTGTAGACTTTCTAGCAAGTTTCTGTAATTGTCATGCACACATGCTCAAAGTGACCAGTCACATCATCCACCTGACCTTAAAAAATGTAAATGTCAGGAAAATGGGATCTTCATCCTAATAATTTCAGAGAGACTTTAACATCTTTTGACCATTGAGTAAACCAAGTGACAAGAGAATTTTCAGTTTCTTCAGTTTATCTTCTAATTTTCTTGTTTGACAATGAATGAGATAGAAAAATAACAACTGTCCGTTGCTATTTGGCAAGTTTTCTGTATTGTCAGATTAAGAATTTATTTATCTCTGTGTGTTTTTAATTATATCTTTAAATTCTCAATCCAGATTTTTTTCTGTAGGATGACAAATTACCATTGACTTGGGTCTTTATGTGAGTGTATGCAATAATTTTAGTCAGGATTTTCAGTTGTATATATGTGACATTCCTGAAAGATCTTTCAGTAAATTTCTTCAACTTTGAAAGCCAGAGACACTCAAGGGTACTAAGCAAATTGTGGGCACCACTTTTTATAAACATCTTTTGTATGTTAAATTTAAATAGAGGTAGTTAGACATGATGCTTTATTAGAAAATGGAGCAAGAAATATTACAGCTGGGAGGACTGAGCAGTGGGGAGGAGGAGGAAGGCTAGGAGAGGGAAAATGAGATAGAAAGACTACAACTGAAGTAAAGGACCTTTTCATTGTGGGAAATATTTGTTTTAATCAGGGATTTGGAGGACGACAAAACAGAAGCTGAACAGACCTCGGAATAGAACAGTAGAAATGCAGGGGCTTCCTGAAAGGGAGGCTGCCTGCGGCTGCAACTCAAGCATTTTCCTGGGAGAAACATTAAAAACGATGAACATCCGATGGAGGGCCAGGGGTAAGGAAGAGTTCCTAGGAGCTCAGGGGAAGGAGAAAAGCAGAATTAACTCGAGGAAGCAGATTCATCTTTTAAGTAGGACAAAGTCGCACAGCTCCTGTGCGGTATGCCTGTGATTTGCTAACTCATATAAACTTCACTCACGATGCCCACATTGCTCTGTGGGGCAGAGTCCTTCGAATGGCTCCCGTGGAAATGAAAGTGAGGATTTAAGCAAGACTTCACCGTCAGACTGATGTTCAGGTAGAAAACCCGCCCCTCCTCCTGGGGATGACAGAGCGGGTAAGACTTGTGGGAGCCCTTGCTGACAGCCTGTATTTCATCCCAGCTGAGCCTTTTCACTTAACGCCTCTGCCAACGAGGTTTGTTCTTCTTAGGCAAAGATAAAGTTAAGCATAACCAAAGAACATCAGGAAATGAGTACTACCAGGGAAATGAGTACTGCATTGACTAGGCCCTGACTGCCTTCATAGTCATTAGGGAAAATGGAACCTGCTGCTTGAGTCATCTATGAGTGCCCAGAATTCCTGGATTATTTTTTTTTTAAGGAAAAAGAAAAAATGATTTTGAGAATAATCTTCTTACATTTAATTCTATATAAAAAGTCTCATTTCTGGAGCAATTTAATCCACGCTTCATCATATACAAAAGATATGAAACTCTCCTGCTTTCCTGAGAATCCTCAGGGGTTTTGTGGGCTTGTAGGCTTGTTTTGTTTTTAAGTTTATAGCCTTCGCATACAAACTAGTGAACTCTCCCCGGGGGAGTCTCATTTTCTCTCCTCATGGCTAAGTTTTCTGCTTCCACTTATGAAACGCAGGCTGGTGAGGAGATCCAGTGTGACATTTTGCACAGCTTATAGAACATCCCCACAATGGTGATTTTCAGCCCTCATTTTTGATACCGACTTTGCTTAAAAAGGACAAGTTTTATTGCAAGTGTCATTCTCTTCTACTCTCAAGGCTTTTTCCCATTTCAAATGATCTCGGCAAACCTGTGATCTCAGTGAAGTATCTTTAGGCAGGTTCCTATCTAGGCCTTTGTTTGCAGTGATTTCAAAGTCAACGTACTCAACATTGGATTGACCAGGTGTTTTTCCTCAAACTTTATTATAATAATTTTTTTAAATATAGCCAAAACCGGTTTGGCTCAGTGGTAGAGCATCGGTCTGCAGACTGAAAGGTCCCAGGTTCGATTCCGGTCAGGGGCATGTACATTGGTTGCGGGCACATCCCCTGAAGGGGATGTGCAAGAGGCAGATGGTCGATGTTTCTCTCTCATCAACGTTTCTAGCTCTCTATCCCTCTATCCTCCTCTCTGTAAAAAATCAATAAAATATATTTTAAAAAATAATAATAATAATTTTTAAAAATATAGTTTTATTGATTTCAGAGAAGAAGGGAGAGGGAGATAGAAACATCAATGATGAAATAGAATTATTGATCGGCTGCCTCCGGCATACTCCACACTGGGGATCAAGCCAACAACAGGGCATGTACCCTGACCTGGAATCGAACTATGACCTCCTATCTTATAGGTCGATGCTCAACCACTGTGACATACCCACTGGGCATAATTTTAAGACCTCTAATCTAGTCTGGCCAATGTAGTTCAGTGGTGGGTTTATTACCATAATGGTTACAGGAGGATACTTTGTGAAGCGTATACAGGGGCACACATTTTTGCTTTTGCCTCAGGATCCAATAGATTCAGCACAAACAGAACTAAGTCTTGCTAAAAGCACCTTCCATAAGCAGAACTGCTCTTGAAAATTTGTCCAGCAGCTGGTGCCAGATAGCGGAGTAGAGGTAAAACAGTCTAAACAAAAACATAAACTGTATAGACAAAGTATTTGTAAGGCTGTCAAGAGGATTTATTGTAAATCATTCAAGCATTATGTTGGATGAGAAATGTATTCATTTTTCCATGTGTTTATTGAAATATAAATTCTTTTCAGTAGGGTTCTTGAGTCTGCTTTTTATTTTCCCCTTCCCCTTTCCTAATGACTCAGCCAGTCTATTTAAGATTATAGGCTCTGATATGGCCCAACCTGGAAAACGCTGGCTGCCGCGCACTTGCCTGGTTGGCCTGGTGATTCTGCAGCTCCCTGTCTGCTTGCCCATCCCAGCTTCATCCTGGGCCCCATGCTCTCGGCCCACTGCATCTCCTCTGCCAGGCCTAGCATTCAATGTCCCTTTTTGGTGTGAAGGTTCCCTTCCTTAGTTGACCCATAGCAGTCAGAATCTAACCAGGAAAAAAAAAAAACACAAAACACAAGAAACTATTTCAGGCATGAGACTGCCATTTTTATAGGTCACACAGTTGAATATCGGCAGTTTTCAATGGTTCAAACTATTATTTATGAGAGCGAGAAATGAGAGAGAGAGAGAGAGAGAGAGAGAGAGAGAGAGAGAGAGAGAGAGAGAGAGATGAGAGCCAAACATCAATTGATTGCCTCCCTGACCTAGGTATGTGCCCTGATTAGGAATCGAACCTGCAATGAGTGTGTGTGTGTGTGTGTGTGTGTGTGTGTGTGTGTGTGCACGCGCGCGCACGCACGCACGCAGGATGACACCCCAACCAACTGAGCTACTCGGTCAGGGCACACTCTCCATAATCTTGTTTTCTTCTGCTCCAGTCAGACAAATGGATGGAAGGACGGGTGACAGAAGGTGGACCAATGTTAATGATAATGATGATGTCCTGGATTTTAAATATGGGGATGCTCCCAGCATTGTCTTTGGTGGCAGTGAGAATCATAGAGTGCTATGGCTGGTACAGGGTCATGGATGCAAAATGTGAACCTCATCGGTGTAACACTTTATCTTCTCACCATGGTTAAAATGTTCAATTAAAAGTGAAAGATATGATTTGCTCAAAATGCTTCAGGCATTCTTCATGACAGGTAAGGAGAGTTTGAATATATTTTCTTTATTCAGATAGTAAATAATAAACTCTCACATGAATTATTCAGGATTTCTTCTTAATGTTCACATCCCCTATGCTTTCAGCCTTAGCAGGATGCTACAAATCTTACCCCTATACTACCTACACTGGCCGATGGAATTGAATTTTTTAATAGCTTAATGTTATGATTTATTTAGATATGGTTCATTACTCTTACTAAATCATGCAGATTCTTCAAAATCTTTCATTACTCTTAATAAAGCTTCCAGATTCTTCAAAATCTTTCATTACTCTTAATAAATTTTACAGATTCTTCAAAATCTTGTGTAAAATTAAAGCAGCTGAAATATTATACTTTAGATACAATTGACAATATCAAGAGCTTGAAATTAACCAGGCATCTAATGCACTAAAGGCAGTGCAGGTGCTTTTTGCAAACCACCCAAGGATCAGTGGGGCTTAGAAATTTGAATTTGAAATAATTCCATCTGGTACTATTCATGTATTTTCCAAAAAAAAAGTTCATGCTTCCAAACTATCTTTTAAAAACAGAAATTTAGAAACAGACTCTTGCCTTCTTCTCTTCTTTGCACACAGTGATTCCCTCAGATAGCTGATAGAATATGATGAAATCCAGAAATAACCGCAAAATATGTATTTTCAGAACCAACTGTCAGCATGCAGGAAGGGGTTGTTTTTAAGTGGCTGACATACAAATATCTCTTGCAACCATAACTTGGCAAAGGCCACTAAAAACTATCATACTGGTGCTCTCCCTGTGAGGGATTTATATTCCACTAAGAAGTAAGCAAAGCAAGATGTTAACCAGCTGGGATTGACAACATCCTAGAAATTCAAACATGTGTTTTAACATGTATTTGCTTTTTTAACAAGTTCTATAGATATACAGCAGAAAATGTCATATTTTTTTTCCAAAGTGGCATTCATTGATATAAAAAGCATTTTAAATGTCAAATGGAAGAACTTTCCTAAAGGAACTTCAATGTGACCACATTACAGATTTCTTCCTCTCCAGAGTTCAAAGCTAGTGCCTAAAGTTGACTTTCTTTGCCTTTAATTAAATTCATTTTATTATTTTTAAAATACATTTTTATTGATTTCACAGAGGAAGGGAGAGGGAAAAGAAGAGAGCAATAGAAACATCAATGATGAGAGAGAATCATTTATCAGCTGCCTCCTGCATGCCCCCTATTTGGGAGCAAGCTGCAACCTGGCATGTGCCCATCACTGGAATCAAACCCGGGACCCTTCAGTCTACAGGCCGACACTCTATCCACTGAGCCAAACCAGCTAGGGCTAATTACATTCATTTTAAAGAAGAGCTCCCCTTTTATGGACTTCAACAGATTGTGGTGTTCAACATAAATGTCCATAGTGTGTGTGTGTGTGTGTGTGTGTGTGTGTGTGTGTGTGTGTGTATATATATATATATATATATATATTTTTTTTTTTTTTTTTAATTTTTTAATTTTTTATTTTTTTTTATTTTACAGAGAGGAAGGAGGAGGGATAGAGAGTTAGAAACACCGATGAGAGAGAAACATCGATCAGTTGCCTCCTGCACACCCCCTACTGGGTATGTGCCCACAACCAAGGTACATGCCCTTGATCAGAAAACCGGTTAGGGCTCCATAGCTCTTCTTGACCCAAGTCTTTACCAGCAAAATATAAGAAAGAGGTGCCTGTGGATAAAGTAGGAACTAGGAGGGTTTAGGGCAGGGTTTCACAGCCTCTTCTGGGGCAGATCCATCAGCATCACTGGACTTCAGTTGATATGTACTTTCCCACAACAAACTGGAAAGCCTGTCTATCCCCACCAGTACTCTCAGACCTCTCCTGGGCACAGAATCCCTGGAGAGCTTGTTAAATAGATTGCTGAGCCCTCCCCCCAGAGTTTCTTACTCACTGGACCTGAGGTCAGGCAAATGCGATTTCTAACAAACTTCCAGGTGATCCTAATGCAACTGGAAAGCCTCTGGCACATTAAGAAAACCTCTGCTCTGCAGCAATGGAGGCCATTATAACTCACATTCATCTAACATTTTCAAAGCTCCTGTGTGTCTGTTTATGTAATTAACTGGGTTCTCCAGAACGCCATGAAATGCACAGGATAGCTGCTACTCTCTTCATCTCCTCGATAGTAACTGAGAAGCACTGAGGCTTTCATAGTCCCTGTCACACATGAAGACCACCGCCACCAATGAAAGTGCCCCTCCCCAGGCTGGACACCGATAAGTCACCACTGATTTTTCTTCTCACACCACTCACATCTGGCCGCTGTCCAATTCAGGTTGACTTTACTATCTCTCTTAATGGTTATCTTGCTCCCTTCCATTTTTGAGCCTTTGCATACAGGATGGGGCAAAAGTAGGTTTGTAGCTGTTTGAATGGAAAATCATTAACAAATGATAATATAAGAATAAACTGTGTTTTGTGTAATCACAACTGTAGACTTACTTTTGCCCAACCCTATATATTTCCTCTTCCTGATAACCTAGCTATTCATGTTTAAAATTTTCTGGGAAAATATTTCACAGGATTTAATATATAATATTAAGTCAGGATGTGTAGACCGTTTATAAATATCTAATATAGTTTGCTCTCTTTTTAGCATTTGAAACCCCGATTTCTCCTTCAAATTTGCTCATTTTGTGGTCTTTTTTTTAAAGTCCCCATTCTGGAAGTGTGTGATTGTGTCTGAAACTATGTTGCTTGAAACACATGAGCCATGGTCTCCATGTGGGAACCTGAGCAGCTAATCCGCCAGCCAATGCACTGCGGAATCCCATGCCCATTTCTCACGCTGTATTCAACCTGCTTATTCTTCTCACAAGCACCGTGGCTCCTCAGGCTTCCCATTTCCACTTGGTTCATTAAACTGCACCAGCCTCCTCAGGACCTGGGGTTTAGACAGGGTGAGCAGCTCTTGGGAGAAAACGTTTATTGCTAAAAGATGCAATTGCTCTTTGATTGTGAGGTCTTCTGAGGAATGGAAACAGACTCACAACTGTGCAAATGCACTTGATGTCATTTTCCTTAACTCCCAATGCCTGCAGTCTGTGTTTTCAATGTAAAAAGGCCCCTCCACCCCCTTGCTTAGAGATGGCTCACGTCCCAGCTCCTGGACTCTTCCTAACCGGGACGGACAGGGGCGACCTGTCAGCAGGCCTCCCGCTCCCAGCACTCGAAGACAATTCCATCGCCTGGCAAATGGGATTTAGTGGCTTAGAGGTTCATTGTTTAAGAGTGAAAGGCTGGCCGAAACCGGTTTGGCTCAATGGATAGAGCGTCTGCTTGAGGACTGAAAGGTCCCCGGTTCGGCATGTACTTTGGTTGCGGGCATATCCCCAGTAGGGGGTGTGCAAGAGGCAGCTGATCGATGACTCTCTCTCATCGATGTTTCTAACTCTCTATCTCTCTCCCTTCCTCTCTGTACAAAATCAATAAAATATATTTTTTTTTTTAAAAAAAAGAGTGAAAGGCTGGCCCTCCTGTTTTGTATCACAGATTTATAGACCCATGTGGCCCCGATTGGCAGGGTCATGGCTTGTGCTGAGTCAGCAGCGCCCCTTCCAGCTCCTCACAACACCTGTTAGATCCAGCATCTCGCTAAGCTACCTGTTGTTTATTGCGACCATGGGTGTATTGCCACAGTAACTAGATAGTCGTAAGTACCTCATCACTGGCACTGCATTAAAAATGTATTAATCTTTCTGTGATACTGCATCTGCACAGTAGAGGTGATAGCACCTCATAACTTGCATGCGACCTTTAGGTGTGATAACCTACACAGAAGGTGCCCAATAAATTGGAGCTACGGCCACATTTCAGCTACTATAAGCACCAAGGAAGTGTTTCTCTTGTTCATTACTATCGTCCCAGTGCCTTACAAGTACCTGGCAGAGGGTAGGTATTGGGTAATTCTGTTGAATGAATGTAAGCATGCATAATGAATGAATACATGAAGCCCCTACAAAGAGGGAAACATGAACAGCGTTTGGCTTTTTTGGAGAAATAAAGTGGATAAGTTAAGAAAATTGAGTTTCAGTGCTGCGCCTGTCATAAGTTAGTTTTGAGAAGGACTTGTGGTTTTCTCAGGCTCCGATTCTTTAGCTGTAGATGGGGTACAGTGCCTACCTGGCCTTTCTCAAAGGGCTGATAACAGGCAACTGTGTATAAATTTTTTTTAATGAGCAAGGGGAAAGAAAGCAACAGCACAATATGCCAGCAATGAGAGTGTGCATTGGGACCCATTAAAAGGAAGGATGGAGAAAGCACAAAAATGCATAATCTTGGACACCAAGGCTCCCTGGTGCCGCAGATGAGCTGCACTGCGTGTGAATGAGACAGAGTGAGGAGAGAGGGGCCTGACGCAGCAACATAGGAAGCAGAGGAGAGAGAACCAGGACAAAGAGCAAAGAAAGGTTTATTGAATATTTAAGTAACTAATGCTGAATCAGAGTGGGGAAAAGTTTGGTTAGCTATGGGGAATAAATTATAACTTTGTATGCAACTGTAAGTACCTTTTATAATTCCTATATAATAAAACCCTAATATGCAAATCAACCAAGCAGGAGAACGACAAGTCACTATGAAGCACACTGATCACCAGGAGCCAGATGCTCAAAGCAGGAACTGTCCCCAATAGGAGGTTCTGTCCCAGAGAGGGAGGAGACTGGCAACAGCAGCAAAGGGGGGAAGGGAGGCCAGCGAGTGCCCAGCCAGTAGCCTCCTGTAAATCAGCAGTCAAACATCTCCAAGAGCACAGGCCAGCTGAGAGAATCATTGATCAGCTGTGTCCTGCACACCTTGTATTGGAGATTGAGCCTGAAACCCAGGCATGTTTCTGACTGAAAATTGAACCATGACTTCCTCGTTCACAGGTCAATACTCAACCCCTCTGCCTGTATACACCCCCTCTCCCCTGTGTACAAGTTTTGTGCACCGGGCCTCTAGTACGTATTAAAACCTTTGAGGATCATTTTGGATGAAATATGTAGAAATATTTTGCAATGTATTAGATGTCAGATAAGAATAAAATTATTCAGTATTTTTTAGCTAAGCCATCCAATTAGTGAGTCATTCAAAACTTTGAGACTGGGAGTATTAACAGCTCCTGCTTAACAAAGACTCAATGTCTTCCCCATTGAAACAACTAAGAATGCCAAGAGATAGGGTGGAAATCACAGCACTTCACATGTTCCTATAGAAATTAGGTCCACCTCGAATTCCTTATGGAATGAAGTAAGGCTTTAATAAACAAAATGTATGCTTAAGTCTTCAGCAATAATCTCAATGTGCCAATTTCCAAACAATTAGAAAAACTTTAAGAAGAGATTAGTTAAGTCAATTTATAATCTCTTTCAGATAGTTGGATCTTTCTTTATACCTTAAACTAAAAGAATATTAATACACAACATTATTAATACACCGGCATTCTATCCATTATTTACTGTATATTGTACATCTTCAAGTAGCAACTTGCCTTGGGTTTACCAAGACATTTTTATAAACCACGTCTCCAAGTGCGATGGTTCTCAACATTTGCTGCACCTGGGCATCACCGAGCCACTGTTCAAACTCACAAATGCAGGACCTTCCTGAGGGTCTTTAATTGTCTCATTCAATTTGTCTGCAGAAGAGCCCAGATACTGGTAAGCTTCCCGGAATTCTAATAACCACTCAGGGCAGAAACTCTCTCAGCCTTCTGATTCATGTTCTCCAAATATCTAAACTGAATTTTTTTAACTGCCTTTGCTAAATGTTAAAGAATACTTTTTTTTTTTTAATGGTAAAATCTTGGTTCTCATTCAACTATAAAATGAAGACATGCTGAAGATCCTATTTAACTCATTAAGTAAATGAGGGAACCAGTGGAATGTTGCAATGGGTTAAAAGAGAATCCTAAAACAAAATATAAGCCAGCAGTCAGCAAACTACAGCCCGTGGGCCTAATCCAGCCTACTGCTGTTTCCCTGCAGCCAGCAAGTGAAGTGTGGTTTTTACATTTCAAAATTGTTTAGTTTGGAAAAAATAAAATATGTTAATATTTTGTGACATGTGAAAACTGTGTAAAGTTCAATTTCATCACCCATTAATAAAGTTTTAGTGGAACTTAGCCCTGCCTATGGTTACTTTAGAGCTATAACAGCATAGATAAGTAATTGCAATAGAGACCATATTTACAATTTGCCTATAATATTTACTATTTGGCCCTTTCAGAAAAAGCTTGCCAAACCCTGAGTCAGGCAATCAGGAATTCTGACTCAATTTGCAAATTGCTGCAAAACTGGTCAAAATCCTCTTAGCAGTAAAATATGATATTTGAAATGATGTCTTTCACAGGAGGGAAATCAATGGCCTCTTCATCGGTCAGAATTGCTTACATCTCTATGGACTAGAATTATTTAGTTTTAATAATTAATTAATTTTCTATAGTCATGGGGTTATAAAATAGCCCAAAGACAATGGGAAGTAAAGAACTTTCTAAAATTAGATAGTCCCCAAAGCTTATAAAATGGATTAAAGTAAAAGGAAATTTAAAAAATATCTTCTGCACAGTACCTAGAGCATAACAGGTGCCAAATAAATTAGTTTGTTTCCTTCCCATCCTCAATCTAGCCTCTCAAAATTTTAAGACAAGACTTTGCAGCAATAACCTCGTTGAAATATCTAACTAGTAAGAAAGCATAATGATGTCCTCCAGGTCTTAGGAATTAAGTTTCTCACTTAATCAATTTAGGTTCAGTTTTAATCAATTTAATCCAGATGTGATTTTAATGTTATTAATAATAATAATAAAATTTTGGTATAAAATATTTTGCTCCTATGGTGGCTCTGCTTAAGGCTTTTACTTAATATGTAGATACATTTGAAATTTTCCATTTATTCCAAGGAGCTATTTTTTATCTGAAGTTTACAAAAATCTAAAAATAACATTTATGAGTAAAACGTTTTAAATGTATATAAATGTAAATTTATGTAAGATGTATTTGTGTATTTCATGGTGCAGAAGAAATAACATTGCAGATTTCAGCAATCTCAAGCTTCATCCCCCATCAAAAAAAAAAAAAGGAGAGAGAGAGAGAGAGAGAGTGATTAAACAATATTCTTTTTTAAAATAGTAATTACCACTATTTTTTAATAATATGTGCTCATTATATAAAATGTTAAAGGATGGAGAAAATTACTCAAAAATTAGGAAAATAAAATGTTGCTACTTAGAAATAACTAAATGACATCTATCATTCCAGATGTCTCTCAATACATTTTAAAAGATAGCCTACTAGAAATACTTTCATAAACAAAGATTTTTTTCTGTAAAGCATTCTAAAAATGGATTACACTTAACTTTCCTTGGTTTTTAATAGAAGAAGAAAAAACCTAAAATGGCACTTAAGAAATTGCTGATTTTCAGATAAATATTTCCTTCATGAGATATTCCTTCTTAAAAGATCCCTAAAGTCTTGTAAGAAATATTACCTAAAAGTTTAATATGGAGTTATTATAATTTATACTCTACGTATCAATGTTGGGCAGCATTTTTTATCTATTCCTATGAAAGATGAAATTATCAGAACACTTTTAATACAACCATCTTCGCTCTCCCACACCCCAAGTGTTGGTAATTAGGTGAGTATTTTAACATTGTCAAGGTTTATAAATTTAAAATTGGTTCTGCAACCATAACTCTTCAGCTTCTTGGACAGATTTCCACATTTAAATCGATTTAGGGCTCACTCTCAAGCCTTCTACCACAGCTTGTACATTCCAGAGGCCTCTGTTTTGATTTATCTTTCAGTCAAGTGGAATCTATCATCAGATAATTATTTCAAGAGGGCTCATGGGCACCAAAGCTCCTAAGGGCTTGGCTACTAAAAGGAAAACTATTTCTCTATTTAGAATACTTCTTATATCCAAGGTGTAGGGTTTGGGGGGGGGGGGGTTGTTGGCGTGTGTTTTTTTTCCACATAAACCAATTTTCCAATTATCTAGCCACCAACTTGGTGTCCTACAATTCAGTTATGACACTAACTACCTGGAGCAGGCACAGACCTCACAGATAAAGAGCTCAGTTCAAGACTGTCCCCCACTGCAGATGTCGGTCACAAGCTCCAGGCTGTCACTTGTATGATCAGTCAACTATAAATTGGGGTTCCCAGCTTCTATGCGGCACCTGAGGGACTGAGAGACTCCAAATCACCCAGCTCTGAGAGCTAACGGGTCTCGGCCTTCACAAGTCCCTGGAACCACAGAAACCAAAGAGGGCGTTTCAAATGGTTACTCAAGGACTTCCCATGGCCATAACCCAGGCCCCCTGTAGAGGGAGCCGGCAGAAACGCATAGCTCCAGCCCGGCTGGTGTTGCTCAGTGGTGGAGATTCAACCATGAACCAGGAGGTCACGTTCCATTCCTGGTCAGGGCACATGCCTGGGCTGCGGGCACAATCCCCAGTAGGGCATGTGCAGGAAGCAGCTCGTCAGTGTTTCTCTCTCTCCCTCTCCCTTCCTCTCTCTGAAATCAATAAAAAGTTGTTTGTTTTTTTAATGCACAGCTCCCAGTTTCTCCCTGGAATGGGTTTGACTGCGTACTTTCCCAGTGACTGCCCCAAAATCAGAAATTTAGGAGCTCTGTGTCAGGAACTGGAGCCAAAGACCAAATACTAGTACATGAGGGAGGGTGGGGTGGGAGGAAATAGCAGGGATAGGTAGCAAAATTGGATTACAGTTGTGAATATGGGAAAGTTTATTATTTATTAATTATTGCATTATTTTTCAGGTGAACAACTGTAAACCTACTTTTGTCTCATCCTATATATATATTACTTCAGAGCTCCTTACTACCTGTAACTTTCAAATATGTAGGATAGCGTGACTTGCAGAGTTGCTTACTCTGCCATTTTTGGTGCTGCCTCTCTATTATTCCTTAGAAGTGCATTTGAATATAAAATTGTCTCAAAATAAAGCATTTCATTTTTTTAAAGTCAAATAATATTGAAGTGTTCTGACAAGGACAGCCTTTGCTATCTCACACCTGCCCACTGTGCAGCCCCACTTACCTAGTGCCTTTTGACCCCATTAGCTATTTCTTGTGGTATTTGCTCTTCCCATATTTCTCAGTAATATGTATATTTTGCATTATCAGTCTCCTGTATTATTTTAAATAGGGCCACTAGATTCGGCAAAGAAAAATACAAGCTACCCAGTTAAATCTGAATTTCCGATAAGCCACAATTAATATTTTAGTATGTGTGTTCCCATGGGAATCCTATATTTTATCTAACAACCCTACATTTAAATAGCCAACTGCTCTTATCAGGAAAATAACTAGGACAGGTTTATTTTGGATGTGAATGATTAATGTTAAGATGCCACAGGGTTAGAAATTCATTTTTATTGGTTCATGACATAATACAGGGAACTATTTAATCTGGCTAATGATAGACTGGGTGGTTTAAACAACAGAACTTTACTTGTCACTATTCTGACAAGTCTTGGAAGTCCAAGATCAAGTTGCCAGCTGTTTCCTGGTGAGGACCCTTTTTCTGAGGGCCATCTTGCTGTGTCCTCACATGACAGGGAGAAAGGGGGATAGAGAGCAGAGAGAGATCATTCCTCCCACGTCTGTTCTTACAAAGTCTCTAATCCCAGTAATAAGGGCTCCACCCTCGTGCCCCAAATACCGTCACCCTGAAGATCAGGGCTTCAGCATATGCATTGGGGAGGAGACAAACATTTAGCTGTTGGCAATGGGTTTGAATAAAAGCACAGTGTGAATGCAGGGAGATCTTGGCTGTTAGAAACATCATTTCTCTCAGCTGACTGAATTATGGGTGGACACATTCAGGCACACTCCTCAGGTTAGAGAAAAGAGGGTGCTGCTCTGAAAGCTACGTACAGGTCACCAACAGGTGGGTTTTATTTTTTTTTATTTTTTTAATATATTTTATTGACTTTTTTACAGAGAGGAAGGGAGAGAGATAGAGAGCCTGAAACGTCGATGAGAGAGAAACATAGACCAGCTGCCTCCTGCACACCCCCCACCGGGGATGTGCCCACAACCAATGTACGTGCCCTTGACCTGAATCGAACCCGGGACTTTCTAGTCCACAGACCAACGCTCTACCACTGAGCCAAACCGGCTTCGGCCAGGTGGGTTTTATTTTAAGAAACTAACAAACTTAATATGATTCCATCTCTCGGAGCTGTTTATCACTTAGAATTTCAGTTAGGGTGGTTGCACTCTAGTAAATTAGCTGGCTGAGAGTCCAAAGATTATATCTGCGCCCAGACAGTTCATTCATCATGCTTAACATTTAGATTCCAGTACAGCTTTCCCACACATTTGCCAAAATGCCACTGAAGTAATCACAGAAAGCTCCCTGTTTTGATCTGCCTAATGCCTTAAATATTGTCAGTGGCCCTAGATGTAGGTTTATTGGAATATTTTAATAACTCACCAATCTCTTATCTGATAGTTTCATTTAACCACTTTTCATAAACACTTATTGATTTTAATTTATCACCAAAGTGGGATTGGACTTTAGTAGTTCAATGTGCACTTACCTAAGAAAGCAATGCAAAATGGTGGTAAAAATTATCAAGGTACAGTTTTTAAAAAGTGACAAAACCTTTACATATTATCAAATATTTAGCAAGTTGTATGGTGAATATAAAGTTCAAATTATATGTGTAACCAACACCTTTACTTTTTCAATATCATTTTGTAAATAGGCAAGTTATTCAGTCAGATTATTCGGTTTTGGAAGAGCAAAAAATAATTTTAATTGTTAAAACCATTACAGAAAACTGGAGAAGAACCAAGCAATACTTAGAGAGATGGAGTTACATTTATTACGCTGGGCCCAGAGGAAAATGTCTCTCAAATTCTGGGCCCCAACATGAAGGAACTTCCCCTATTTATATGTTTTTACTTTCTTTGTCTCCCAATTATGGGGCGTTTCCGGCTCCCTTTGCAAGTTCTTAAAGAGCTCCTATGTGCTGGGGCCTTGAGACTTCAACCAAAGGCCTGGCCTGGTGCCAGCACTGATAATTTTGTCTGAGGAAGGTTTAATGGCCTCTCTGAAGTGGTAGTAGTCTTATTTTCCTTATTATTTAAGCAAGCAAGCATTTACAGAAGCCAAATAGCAGGGTTAAAATTTCAAACAGCAGTTTTTATATAAAGAAGGATGCTTCAAAACCACCAAAATAGAATAACTAGAATAAAAATTAAAAAAAAAAAAAAACCCTGAAAAGAAGTACAGGCTTGCATGATTGGAAGTTAAATAAAATGGCCCAAAACTGCACAGCTAGGTGACTGGGAATTCCAGGTGGGGATGTGGGATCCAGATCTAGTCAATGCCATTTGTGGTTTGGCACCAGCTGGCAACCTAGTCTGCTTTTACCACCTGGTTCCTAGATGTGCTGTGTCGGGCTGAGTGTAATTCCAGAATTTCTGAGTAATCTTCCAGTCTCATGCTTGTAGAAGTTTGGGGCCTGAATAAAATGGTTTCAGGACCCACCTGCTGTCTCCATACGTAGACATAGGGTTGCCTGCCCCTTTCTGGACCAATTTCTTATTTTTAAAAAATATGACATTACGTAATCAGTGTAAATGTTACTTTTTAAAGTTAACTTTAACTTTGAATTTTTTTCTGTTCTTTGGGGCAATGCTTGGATCTAATGAATTGATCTCAGGAGCTTTCTCCATGGACAGTGCTTCATCCTCACCTGCTATGGCCTCTACCTCCCTATCAGAAACGCTACCTTCCCTGGCTGCATCAAGCATATTCTCTGATTGATCAAAGTGCCACAGACATAAGGTCCACTAACCACTCCCGCTGATGATTATGCTGCCATTATCCACTCAGCTCTGGAGATTTCACATTTGCCTGCATCTTCAGAAGACAGCAGGCTGAGCACAGACAGCCAAGATATTGCCCAAGGCTTAGAAGGAATGGATGTACCTAACTCTCCCACCTCCTCGGAAGTACCAGGATTCAATGGATATGTTTCTACCCTAGACCATTTCTTGGAGAATACCACTCCTGTCCCAGCTTTACAGTATATCACCGCCAGCTCTGGGACCATTGCCGCTGAGGGCCAGGAGCTGATGGTGTTCTTCAGTCTGCATGTGGCTAACATGCCCTTTGATCACCTATTCAAAAGAGCTTCTGGAGTACCAAGCTCTGGAGCAACATTCACACAAGGTGAGTAGGCACTACTTACTCTTCGCTGTGTCTCTTCTTTCTATTGTTGTTGTTGTTACTTTATACTATCATCACAGGCTGTCTTGAGCAATCACAGGTTGGTTGGAAGAGGCACGCCTCTGATGTGGATGTTGCTAAAGGCATTCAGCTAGTGTTGAGATGGATTCAGATCCAAGAGGCAAGTGAATTCTCTGGTGGACACATGAACAGACACTGCCATCCAGACTCCCTAGAACAAACTTACACTGAACTATCTTTCCATATAGTTTTTTCCAATTTAGTTTTCCTAGGAATAATACATAGCTACTCAAGTTCTGAACTTTATATTTAAAAGCAGACTTTCGCCAAGTTATAATGTCACTGTTTGCCAGCAGTCTCTAAGCTAGGAAGGTCCAGCACAGAGCGGGCCAAGAGCTCAGGTGTAAACACTCTTAAACACCTGTCCCTTAAATTTTGGTTTTTAACTAAATAACTGTTAAATCATCAATGATTCCTAACAAAGATAATGAGATGAGCATGGCCATATACCTATGATTATAAAACACGCCCCCAAACTCACATTTGTTTTGTTTCTACCTGTGAGATAAGAAATGCATGTACAGTAAGAAATGCTGAATTTCTAAAAATGACAGAAAAATATTTGTATGCTTTACATAAGTTAAAATTTTATATACATTAGAACCACATAAAAATTAATTCTTCAAGTGAACTTTAAAGGAAGACTTTGTGCAATCTAACTCCCCAATACCACCCACAATGAGGTGAGTAGATAATTGGGATAATCTCAGGGAATGGAGTCCCAGTGGATTTAGCACTGGTATTTTCCTCAGGGTACATGCTTAGCTGCCATCATGAAGAAATCAACAATATAGTAAATAAGATACAAGTTCATTTCTCTTTCACTTAGTGGGTGGGACAGCTCCAATCTACACCATCCAGGAACCCACGTTCCTTGTAACTCTGTCAGCCCCAAGGGTGTTTCCTCATTCACACAGTCAAATCTGGGTCATTACTGCCATTTCCACTTGTGAAAATGGCAAAGAGAGAAAGCCCAGGGCAAGCAATTTCCAAAGCAAGTGATACCAAAGTTGCCCACATCTCTTCCATTCATATTCCATTGGTGGGAACTAGTCATGTGGCCACACCTTGCTGCAAGGGAGGCTGGGAAATGTGTTCTCTAGCTAGGCAGCCTCTTTTTCATAAAAAAGAGGAGAATGGATTTTGGAGAAAGGAGCAGCTAATCATTTGCACAGTAGGTGAAGACAGGGAATTCCCACCCAGAGCTATGACACAAAAAATGAATTCAAAGTTAAGTAGGCAAAATCATGAGAGCCTAATTTGGAAAAAGAAGTTCCAAGCTCTGTGTAAAATTTCATTTCATTTCTTTCTCTCTTTTTTTTTTTTTTTTTTTTTTTTTTTTTTTTTTTTTTTTACAATGACCTTGAGGCAAGGGGAGTGTACAGAATGGGGATCAGGATCATAGTCAAAATCCTGGCAAGGCACAGGGACAAAATCAAAGCCAACTGGGGCTGTGCCTGGGAGGTTATAGCTTGCACCTATACGCTCCCTGGCCTCATAGGTGTCAGTTCATGGATGAGTGGCTCACTTTCCAGGCCCCAAACAAAGCAGGTGTTGCTGAGTTTCAAACACTTCTGAAAAGAGACTTCCAGGATGGCCGTGGCTCACAAGAGGCAGGTGTGGGAGCCTGGAGTACATTGCCCTGAGGCTTACTTTTATATTATTACAATATAGTTTGGAAAGAGTTTTTAGGGAACCACTGTCTCCTCTCCCTCACCGTTCAGGTAAGGGCACTGAGGTACAACACAACTCTAAGCATCTCAGTGAAGGTCACACAGCTGGCGGGAACAGTGCCAGGGCTGGCTGCCAGTTCCCTGCTGTATCCACCGTGCCGCGTTTGTGTTGACCGTGAAACACAGCCTGCAAAAACAGACAAGCTCATGTTTAAGCTGTTGTTTGTTTCAACGGGTCATTTCAAGCTGGTTGCTTCCAAATAGATAGCCCGTTTACACAGGCGTAGGGCAGTCTGCTCCTGAGCTCAGTTTGGAACATGTTTTTATTTACATGGATTTAAAAAAAAAGCAAAACTAAACTTGGCATTCCTGCTTTGCTGATAGCACAGGCCTGGGTTTTTGAAATCCTCTGTTCTCACAATTCGTTCTGAACAAAACCACTGCCCATCCATCTCAATACGCAGACAGAAAGGTGGAAATGTGGGACATAATCACAGCAAATAGGTCATTAAGTAGTAGTGTTCTGGCCTCCCGTTAAATCCAAACACACAGAAATAAACAAATAAGTGGAAATGTATGCCTCGGATAATGAGAAGTGAGTTTGAATGGAATTAGCAGCAGCTGAGCGCTTAGAACACACTTTTAAGTAAACCATCTTTTGTTTTGCAGCCTGTTCTTTATCTCCAATCCCATCTTGCAGGATTTCAGCAACTTGAAATACTTAACTTCAGGAATGAGAGTGTGACTGTGAATAGCAAAATAAGGTTCGCCAAGTCGGTGCCCCACAACCTCACCAAGGCCGTGCAGCGGGTCTTGGAGGATTTCCATTGTGCTGCAGCCCAACTACTTGGCATGGAAATAGACAGCCACTCTCTCAGCATTGAATCAGATAAAAGAATTCAACTCAGACATAGATGGGAGTTTGGGGGAGTTTGTTTGTGTGCGCTTGCAGCTCAACCTCAAGGCCGCAAAAATCAAATTAAAACCACACTTGATAAAATAATTGTTTGGAATCTATGGATCACCTTATTCAAAAGGTAGAGTCCTGAGACATGCAGGTTAAATTTTACCTGCAATCAAGAAGCAAAGAACAAGTGCACCTCCTGCTTCACAATAGGAGAGCTTTGATTTCCCATTGGAACAAAACTTTTGCAGAGTCGAAGAGATTTTTTAAAAATATAGTCCACAACCAAGCTAACTGACATTCTGCCAAAAACCCAAAGTACCTTCTCAGGGAACTGCAGCAACCTGGGGGACCCCTGCCTAAGAAAGCTGCCCGGCATGGTTAACGGCGGGAAGCACCTCTTCCTGGCACAGCGCGGCATGAATCTGAACCAGCATCCTGAGGGCGGACATCATCATTCCCCCCAAACTCAAACCCAGAAAAAGGCCATGTCACCCGTCATGAAAGAAAGAAGAAAATAAGGTCCCTCCTGGTCTCTGCACCCTAAATGAGCTTCCATCTCAGATCAAAACAGAGTTAGATAGGAAGGAAACTCTTAAACAATATGGGGGCTCAGCCCAAGGCTACACAGTTAGAAAGCACACATTTGTTCGGGTAGGAAAGCCAGTATAATTACCATTGTCCCCAGCTGTGCCCAAAAGTGGGAGCTATTTCCACCATTAGTTCCAAAGTTCTGTTTTCCAAACAAGTGCAAAAAGTTATTTGTTTTGTTCTGTTTTGTGTCATTCCCTGAAGTGCAAGGGTCCGAGGCTCCAAATCTACTGCCAATGCAACCTGCCAGTCAGGCTGCCAACGAGGCCTCCGGATAGGCTGTGAATTAGTAAAGTGAATCTTGAACAGTCTCTCTGGCTTGCTGTGGACTAACAATGAAGGCAGAGAGAAAAGCCTTGGGCAAAATCCAAACAAAAAGGCTCAAGTGGGAGACACTTATCTTTCACAGAGCAGAACTTGGTGCGACTTTAAGAAAATTGCCTCCTACCCGGTAAACAGGTTCATTAAAATGACAGAGTGCCCTGAGGCACCAAACCTGGGACTGTGTACCTCTGGACTGGGTGGGCAGCAAGCCCTCTGGCTTCCCTCAGAAATCAAAGACCTCCTAAAGGCTACCAAAATGCTGCCTCTCCCCCTGGAAACTTCCTCAGAACTAAGGAAGGAGCCAGGGGTCCTTGCCAACTAAGACCAGGAGACCGGATTCTTCCGTCAATTGAAAATGATAACGGTTGTTCTGCTGTATCGGGAGAATTTGGAAAGCATTAGGGAGGTGAGGGCAAGTCTCCCTCTTCCTGACTCCCGAGATTCACCCTCTTAGAACCAGCAAGTGCTTGATGATTCGGCCTTGACCATCTTCTACATGCTTAATACAAAGCAATAAGTAGTCAGCCACCATCATATAACATGTTAACGTAAGAAAGTCAGTCCCTGCCCAAAGAATCTTCCAGTGTGGCCAAAGAGGGACACCCTAGTTCATTCAAAAGGACTTTCTAAGGAGCACTTTTCTGATAGGCTGCACTTGGTTGCAAATTCCTGTGAGTCTGGGAATCACTCAGTGAGCCCATAATGAAGAAAGCCCTGAGCTTTCCTTTAAATTCCATCCCACTGAGGCCTGCTGCCTGAGCAGAAAGAGAATGTAGTGGTTGAGATTAATACGGAGATGTCTAGTCCCCCTGGGCTGGTGTTGGTGGTGAGGGCTGAGCTTCCTGCCACAGCCAGGGAGACAACCAGCCCTGGTAAAGAAATGATTATTCAATGGTACTTGTCAATGACTACCTTGATGGTTTAGGTTCCTTGCAATGGGATCTTGGGGTGAGGGAGGGTGAACGGACTCAACTTTAAATACAGCAGGTTGTAACGGGGGGTAGGGTAGTTGGCTAAACTGACCTGAAAGGATTGTGGAGGAAGGCAGGGCAGGGTGATCAGACACCACCTGGAGGATGTGGAGGATGAGCAGCCTTATGTATTGTAATATTGAGGGTGATCAGATGTGAAGGGTGAGGGATGGGGCATTCTAGCTACACCAATTTAGCAGGACTTGCTAAAACTGAGCAATGAAGACACAAACACGGAAATCCAAATGTTGAGGCCGTGTGGAACATGTGAGGGGAGGCTGAGTAGACTTTGATCAAGCAGACAATCTTTGTGAACACCAGAGCTGAAGAGTAAGGGACCAGCCACCCAGGTCAGGTATCAGTGGCAGCGGTATGAGCTACCATGGGTGGCGGGGGCTGCTGAGGAGAGGAAGGTGGCCCCCAAGAGTAAGCCATGGTCAGGAACCCACTCAGATACAGACTCATAAACACCCTCCATGCTTATCTTCACATCATTCACAGCTCCTCCTCCCTTTTTATAGCCTGTTCTGATCCATGCAGAGACAGCCCAGAATCCCCAACCACTCACAGCCGCTGCTTCTGAGCAGAGCTAATTAACTTCTCACTTCTATGAATCTGTATCGCTCATAAAACTTCTTGAACCTGGAATTTAAAATGTCGTTCTAAAATAAACCTGTGAAGTGTTTCCAACATCAGTTCTCCTGCCCAATTTTAGTTTGGGGAAATATGCACAAAATTAGTATTTTGATTATGGAAGAAATGGGTGTCTAGATTTTAAAGCAAATTAAGAAAAAATATACAGATAATTTTCAATAGCTTTTTCCCCCTTTTCTAAAAAATATAAATAATAAATAAAAATTCTAGAACATGACAGCTCTTTTGCTCCTAATTTTTCAGCACAACTGAGTGGCCCAGATGCTCTCCTTGTGAGGTATATTTGAGCGTAAGCTGTCATGGTGATTGACAATCGAGCTGATTAAATTGTCCTCCAAGTACAACTAACTTATCACGCTGCCTCTCAGGTTCCTGGACCCTGAATGAAGATAATTATTTCTGATTCCCAGAGAACAAGGATTCAAATTCCAGTCACAGCCCCTGCCTCTATCCCTGGCGTGATCTTTTCAGCGGCTACGACTTGGGCTGACACAGGGCAGTGCTCCTCCCCCCAGCAGGTGGTAATAGAACTCTGAGGGGCCCTGGACATTGGAAGCCCAGACAACACCAGAAGGTCATTTTAGCAAATTCAAGAAACCTCCCCGATCCAGGTTCGATCTTGCCAGTATTCCGCTTGAACTCACTGGCATTAGTCCAATCTGTTGAGAAAACTCTCCTTGAAAGAGAACGGAGAAGGGAAATCCTGAGAGAGAAAATGGGCAGCTGCTGGAAATAATGTGTGTCCAGAATGAATACGTAGCTTTGTCTATGGGAGAAGATCTAGAGAATCTGGAGAATTATCCTTGGAAAAGGGAACAGCATCCTATAATCTTAACCCTTTCTCAATCAGGATGGCCAGATACAGCAAAACTGAATTCCTGGGTGTCTTACTCCTTGGCCCTTTTTTTTTTTTTTTTTTTTAATCACCTTCTTGGGAGGAAATGGAGATTAGCCCTAAAACCATACAACACTGGAGGGTCTCCCACCTCATGTCCACTGTCCCCTTAGCCTGGAGCTGCTTCCCTAACTACCCTTTTGTCCCCAACCACCATTGTCAAAGAATAACCCTCAAAATATGAAAATCTTGAGTTTCATACTGACAGCAAGCATATGTTAAAATTTATCTAACTAACTGATAAGGGAATTATTAGGTTAACAAGTCTGATTAAAAGGGAATATGGAAATAGGAAATTTTTTTTAATGCTTTCATTGATTTTTTTTCTTTATTTTTTCTTTCTTTCTTTTTCTTTTTAGAGAGGAAGGAAGAGAGAGAAAGAAACATCAATGAGAAACATCCATTGGCTGCCTCCTGCACGCCCCCTCCAGGGGAGAAAACCCTGGAATGTGCCCTGAGCAGGGATTGAACTAGTGAGCTCTTGGTGATTGCCTGGGTCAATGCTTATCCCCTGGCCATACCAGCCAGGCAGAACAGGAATTTTATATAGCCACAGAACAAAGGAGAATTATGAAATAATATTGTTAAGCTAAATATAAAACAAAAATGCAATCACTGTATGTTATCTATTTTCTATAACTTCTAACTCTATAGAGTTGTAAAATGCCATAATCAATATTAAATGATAAGTCAAACAAAGCTATTGCCTCCTAGGGTAGGGCTCAGCTGAACTGGATAGTAAATATTTTAGGCTTTGTGAGCCAAAAGGTAAAATTGGGGATATTATGAAGTGGTAAACACTGAGAAACCTAAAAGCCATCCTGAGCTCGCGGCTGTAAAAGAGCAGACAGCTGGCTGAGTTGGCCCATAGGTGATCCCTGTTTACTAAGGGGACTGTTACTGCTCTAGCGTGACATTGAAGATCATATGGTCTGCTTTTCTCCTTCATTTCCACATGCTGGATGATTTTCCTTAAACCGTCAAAGATTTCTCAGCCTCTTGGTCCCTCTGGCCCTTGTCTTTGCTGTTATCGAAAAGTTAGACAAGTAATAATGCAACCATCATTTGGATCTCTGTTTATTCAGACGCTCAGGGATCACCTGCCAACAGTTAGGCACTATTATCGGCACCGGGACCCAAAGGCGAATGGAACTAAATGTCTATCAAGAGAAAAAGGCACGTATACAAAAAGCTGTAATACAGTTTGCTAAATACTATACTCGGGCTATGAACAGAAAAGTTATGAGCACAGAGGAGAGAGCAATTAATTCTGCAGAGGCAAGGGGGTGCCATGGCAGGCTTCCTAGGACAGATGGCCATATGGAGTTATGATACCTCGGTATATGCTGATGGGGCCCAGGCAGAAAAGGGGGGAAAGGGAGGGGGCAAGATGCAGACATTTCTGGGAGTGACAGAGTGCTTCAGTTATCCTGCTGTGATGGCAGCTTTGGATACATGGCAGGGAGGTGTATGGGAGCTCAGCCTAGAAGGAAGGGAGAGGCATGCTGAACCAGTTCGTTTAAAGTCAGGTTGTGATGCTCAGCCAGTGTGGGTCAGTGGTTAAGTGTCAATCTACAAGCCAGTAGGTAATGGGTTTATTCCAGGTCAAGGCACATGCCTAGGTTGCAGGCTCAATCTCCAGTAGGGGGTATGCAGGAGGCAATCGAAGCATGATTCTGTCTCATCATTGATGGTTCTCTCTCTCCCTTCCTTTCTGAAATCAATAAAAACTGTGGGTTTTTTGCTGAAACCGATTTGGCTCAGTGGATAGAGCGTTGGCCTACGGACTGAAGGGTCCTGGATTCGATTCCGGTCAAGGGCATGTACCATGATTGTGGGCAAGAGGGTGCAAGAGGCAGCTGATTGATGTTTCTAACTCTCTATCCCTTTCTCTTCCTCTCTGTAAAAAAATCAATAAAATATATATATATTTTTAATTGTGGGTTTGTTTTTTATTTAATAACAGTGAAGCCAGGTAGCCTAAGAGCCCTGCTCAATCTATTTGCATCCACTTAGGTGTTCTATTTTTCCTTTAAAGTTGAACTTCAATAAAATTTTGTAAAATTCAAAAAGTCTTCAAACTTAATACTAAACAGTCCTTAAAGTATTCTCAAGATTATAAAATAAAAACATGTAGTTGTTTATCATTCATAAAATACTGCACATTTGGAAGATACTTAGAAAAATGAGGTAACTAATAACAAAGGGTATATATATATATATAAATTCATTTTTTAATGTTTAAATGCAAAAATAGTAAGCAAAAATGAATATGTTGTCTTAAGGATATACTAGTAAATATACTCCAAAAATTGTTTCTTTTTTTTGGGGGGGGGTGGGGGGAGCCAGTTTTAAGAAAATGGACATTAGATCAGCTGACTTCTGGTCTATGAAGTAGGTGTCTAGAGGCCAGAGACAAGGCCAGGACTGGAAGGATACATTTGGGAAAGAACACATTTCAGTTACACAACTTGAAAACAGAGAGCAGGTGGGAAATGGCCAGGGCAGTGTGCAGGGCGGGAGGAAAAGAGAACTGGGAACGGAACTCTGAGCCTGCCGACACCTAGTGGGGGAACAGGGCTGTGGGGGTGGCAGAGAGCGGGAGGAGACGCTGCAGAGAGACACGGCGGCAGCTCCTGCAGCTATGAGCCAGCGTGGATGGAGGTCAGGTGGCCAGTTCGGAGGTCATGGGAACACTTTGCAAAGAAACCTAGTGGAGCAGCAAGGGCTGGCCTTCCGTGTGGTCGGGATGAGAAGGTCAGCCTGCCCTGTCCGCCTCCTGTCTTGCTGCTTGGAGCAGGGCTCTCATCCTCCATCCCGCAGAGGCTGGGAGGCGGGGGCCACTGTTTTCTCTGATGGTTACACCTCAAAAAGATGGCCCCCGGGTGCTGGAGAGAGAGGTCCTGGCTAATACTGTCAGGAAGCCTGAAAGAGATAAAAGGGGCAGAGAGTAAATGGGCCACTACAGGGTTTCTAAACGAACCAACTGCTGGAAGAAAAGGGAGTCAGGGCCCAGCGCCGGGGAGAAGCCTGCATGAAGCTCAGTCAGGCTGAGGGTCCTGTGTGGCAGTCTCGGTCAGAGGGATTAGCATTTCTTTTCTACGCCCCAATTTTGTTGCATTTCCAGGCAATGTCCAGACGACAGACCAATGGTTTAGTTCCATTTACAAATTTGGAATAAAATCCAATCAAGTGTTTCTCATTTCTTTCCTTCTGGCCCAAGGCCAGGGTGGAAAAGGGGTTTGGGGTAATCAGACTGGGAGGAGGGAATCGTATTCCATGATGAGTTCTGGAATAAAAAGAAGAGAGATTTTGAAAATTCCCCTGAGATTTCTAGGTGAGCATCATTCCACTTTCAGAGCAGCCTCTGAATTCTCGGACGTGTCCTGTGAATGAGGGTCGGCAATCAGTTCAGCTGAACGGCATCTGCAGAGGTGCCGACATGGGCGAAGGGACACACAATTACCGTGTTTCCCCGAAAATAAAAATCCTCCGAAAATAAGACCTACATACAGGTTTCCTTCTGAGTGAAATATAAGGCATCCCCTCAAAAATAAGTCCCTCCCCCCCGTAGGCTAAACATGAGAGATTTGGTCCACTGATTCTGAAAGAAATGGAGTCACAAGAAATTCACCAGGAAATTCAGGAATTGGATTGTTATGATGATGTTCCAGAAGATGATGACATGATTGTCACTGAGTAAATGAGTAAATTCTTGATACTGTGGAATTCACAGTTTGTCTGGTTTGTGTTGACAACTACCGTACTAGCATACCTTATCCAGGTAATAAATTTCCTTTATTTTCATTTAACAATAAATGCGTACCATATTCTTCTTCATGGAAAAATAAGACATCCCCTGAAAATAAGACCTAGCGCATCTTTGGGAGCAAAAATTAATATAAGACACTGTCTTATTTTCGGGGAAACAGGGTACTACTGTGTGTGGTTTGCTATTCACCTTTTGAAAACTCCCTGAATGAATAAATCTGTGATATAAAAAGCATAAACCAATGTTAGAACTACCCGTGATGTATCAACTGAAAACCCGAATAAGTCACGGCGCGCTCAGTATTCTGCCAGCATCCCCGGCAACTAGAGCCACGGTCCCTCGAGGCTGCTATGACAATTCCTCAGAAGCAGTAGGGCTTTCATTCCAGTGAGCTGTGCAGGTTGGAGATTTCAAATATGCAAACCGACTTAGCCCAGCCTATTCTCTCCTTGAATTCCTAAGAAGCCTCCTCAAAAAAAAAAAAAAAAAAAAAAAATGAGCAGACTACAAAGCTGGTGAGTAGTAAACACTGAAATTAATTACAGTCGGCATCTAGGGTGCTTCCAGCCAGAATGTGGATCAACAACCATTTTCTCTGGGAAGTGGCATAATTTATAAGATTCCCATGTGGTCATCAGCTCTCCAAAGGTGGTAGATGTCACTCGTCGCAGTAATGACAACAAAAGCAGTAACAGCTCCTATGGACACTGTTTTTAGTCTTAATAACTACGTGTACGTAGGGACTAGCAATTCCCCCATCACCCAGCTGGGAAGGCTGGGACTCCGGGAAGGGTGAGGGCCTTCCCTCTGAAGGTCCCATGGTCAGCCTGTGCTGCAGAGGGGTCTCGGGAGTAGCGTGCTGTGCTCCCTCCCGCTCTGTCTCCCGCCTTTTCCCAAAAAGGAGTCTGATCAACCCTCCGACCAGGTATGCAGAGGCTATTTAATCTATTTAGGAAAGGTGACACCACCTTTCAGTTTAATTCGTCCTACATGGATTGTTAGGTTCTACACTTCACCAAGTGAAATTCTCTGTAAAACTCTGTCTTGTTCTTAAAATGCCAAGTAAATAAACAAATTTTAAAAAAAACAAAAACACAAAAAACTTCACTCTCAGAAACAATCGTCCCAAACTTCCTGATACCCCTTTATATGTGCAGGTGTTTATATGTGCAGGTGGTGGCTTGTTCAGTTCCATAGATACGTATTCAGCTGCAGCCACACGCATGGCGCTGTCGCTGAATAATTATCCTCCCTTGAATCCTACCCTTCAGTGATAAGCCAAATGCAAAACATGTTTGGCCCACCACAAAATAACATGAAGTAATGAAACAATAAACTGAAATGTAGGTGTTTCAAGTGGTTTTAATCTTTGCATTCATGCATCAGCAAGTCTGCTCTTGCTGCCTTTATTCAGGCACAACACCTAGACCTGGAGGGATATGAGTGACCACCTGGTTTCAATGCCCCGTTTCACAGAAGGGACTAATGAAACCTAAAGACGCTAGCCTACACCCCAAGGCCACCGACCTTCCCCTCCCAGGCTGCTTTCCTGGAGGCCTCAGCGTTGACAGCAGGAGGAGCCGTTCACTCCTTCTGCAGGTGCAGTCAAATCCCTGAACGTTCTCAGGCCTACAGGAAGGAAGCCTCCGGGCCTCTGTGCAAGGTGATCCCTGCCTTCCAGCCCAGATGAGCCCTGGGGAGAGGGTCGTGTTTGTTCCATCCCTTAGCAGCACCAGCACACTGTGCTACAGGGAGACTGAGGCCTGGAGACTGACTGCGGCTGGGCTCCAGGCCCCTGTGCCTTCAATATAAAAATATTCAGGAACATCATGCTGAGTGAAATAAGCCAGTCAATGAAAGAAAACACCACATGCTCTCACTCATTTATGGATAATAAAGAACATTATAAACTGATGAACAAAAAGATAGATACAGAGACAGTAAAGCATCAAAGAGACTGTCAAATTACAGGAAGGGAAGGGAGATGTGGGGGAGATAAGAGATCAACCCAAGGACTTGTGTGCATGCATATAAGCATAACCAATGGATGCAAAACTCTGGGGGGTGAGGGCATGTATGGGGGGGGGGGGAAGGCAATGGTAAGATATGTACACATATAATACTTTAATAAAAAATGAAAAAATAGCCAAAACCGGTTTGGCTCAATGGATAGAGCGTCGGCTTGGGGACTGAAAGGTCCCGGGTTCAATTCTGGTCAAGGGCATGTACCTTGGTTGCTGGCACATCTCCAGTAGGGGGTGTGCAAGAGGCAGCTGATCGATGACTCTCTCTCAACGATGTTTCTAACTATCTCTCTCCCTTCCTCTCTGTACAAAATCAATAAAATACATTTTTTTAAAAAATGAAAAAAATATTCAAAAGCATATCTTACGACTGTGCTGGTGTAGAGAAGAATATAATCCAGTTTAATTGTGTTTAAAAAATTTAAAGAATTTAAAGCATGTTGGTGAGCCCCTAAGGCATGGTGGGCTGAGGCTCTGAGGCCTGAGCCCGCAGGTTAGCATGGATGGGGAACGTGGAGGTGTGTCGTTCTCTGATGACCCAGGCCCATACCTCCTGAATTGTCTCCTGAAAACCCCTTATTTGAAACCACTGGAACAATGTCCAAGCCCTCCGCTCCTCCCCACCAGCAGAACCGCCGTGGTTCTGAGTGCGGGGTGGGGAGGGAGGGCCAGGCAGGCAGCACCGCAGTTGCCCCTCCCCTCACCCCCACCCCACCCCGGAGCCTCCAGCGGGCAGAAGCGCGTGGCCGGTCAGTCCTGGTGCTGCCCCGCGGGAGATCTGTTTGCTCTGCCCAGGGTGGAGCGGTGCCTGGTGTCTCCCAGCACCACGCACAGCGCTTCCGCCTGCCTCCGAACTCCAGAGCCCGAACTCTGCCCTTTTGAAATGAGAAAAGAGGCCCCAGGAATTTCCAACGCATTTCCCCAACCAGCCAGACCTGCCCCGCCCCGCCCTTCCCTGCCGCGGTGATCACGCAGTCATAAGGGCGCTGTCAGCGGCCCGGGAGGTCCTTCCAGACCCCACTCCCCGCACAGTGGTTTTTCAGGAGACAGAAATCAGACTTGTCATCCCCTGAATCTATTCCAACTTCTTTTGCTATTGAGCGCCACCTAGCGAACACCAGGTTTCATTGCATTGAAATGAAATGCAGACCCAATAGGCCGGCAGCCCAGGGAGTCCCTGGTGAAGCCAGAGTTACAGGCCAACTGGGCTGCAACCTGCCCTGGGGCGGACCGGCCAAGAGAGATGCTTCCCTTCCTGGCGAAAGGTAAGTGTTGAGAAGGAGATGATGAAAGGACAGCGAATGACAACGTAACGGAAAAGGAAGGTGAAAGGGCAGGGAAGCAATCCATACGCAAACGCAAGGTGTAGAGCAGTGTTTTTCAACCGCTGTTCCGAGATGTTGCCTGGTGTGCCGTAGGTGCAGACAAGACAAGAATTTTATAATTTTTCACTATTTTGTTTACTTAATATTTCATAATAAAGTAATTATAAAATACTTTCTTTGTGTTTATTTGATTCCTATTCAAGAGAATTACTTTTATATATAGTCAATATAGGCACAGAGTTAAATTTTTTAACATTTTCTAATGGTGGTGTGCCTCGTGATTTTTTTCATGAAACAAGTGTGCCTTTGCCCAAAAAAGGTTGAAAAACACTGGTGTAGAGCAAAGGAAGGGGAGGGGCTAATTAACTGAAGTTGGGGAAATGCAGGCGTGGGACCCTCCGAGGCCTATTTTCAGGCCTGAGAAGCATGAGAGCACTTGGAACCGCAAACAGGAGGCTGGAAAGGCCACCTTAGACCATCAGGTACCTATGACCTCCCTGAACTTGTGAACTTCTTGATGGCCAGGACTATCATCTTTTAAACTTTAACTGTAAAATGCCTCAACGTGTTCCCTGTGGGCAGGAGCATTCATTTGAATGCTTTTTTTTAATCACGTGATAGAGAGCTGAGAGACATACATCCTCCCTCCGTCAGCCAAGGGGAAATGCTCTTAGGGACCTGTGAAATGTATACGAAAGACACTATATAAGCAAATGCGAGGGATAAACGGATACAGAAAATGTGCTTACACTGGAAACCTCAGAGCAATGCAATACTTCCAAGCCCCGCGTGCAACTCTCTCATTTCCAGCCATCTGCATTGAAGTCACACAGGAACAACAGAAGCAAATGTGGAGCCGCTGTAGTGTCAGACTGTACTTTCTACAAGGAAACATGAAACATTCTGCCTCAGGAAGGCGTGGTGGCAGACGGTGGTTCTCAGCTTCTGTTTTGTTTTGAGAGCCTTCCTTTCCAAGGAAACCTGGTGCAGGAATCCGGGGTCCGATCAGAATGCCTTTGTGGCCTTTGCACATAAGGATGCAACCCACCTTACTCAGCTCAAACAACCCCCTTCCTGGTGACCTCTTCTCTAACATACCTGGAGCTCATATGTAGGGCTCTTAGGCCAGACAAGGTATTGGGCTTCCTGAATATAAGCTTTCTGTGCCTTCCCCTAAGCTTCTTGCAAGAACAACTTTATACACAGTTACCGGTCCCCTCGTCCTTCCTGGCATGTAATGTGTTTATTGAAAGAATAATCTGAAGGATTAATGGCTGGTGTAACAGGAAACCCTTTAGGGTAGAAAGGAGGCCAGGAGCCCTGGTGTGGTTCTGCCATCTGCCATGTGCTTCCGAGAGCTCAGGGTGCCGGCTCACACCGACAGAGAGAGGCCGCCGGAGCCCCCGGCCTTCCAGAACAAAATACCGCGAGGTCCTCTCAATTTCTAATCCATCTTACAAACAATCTGAGACAATCCTATAGAATTAAGAATAGAGCAAAAGAGAACAATTAATGACAAAAAGAAAACAGACTAGAAGTCTATTTGAATGTTAATAGAGAGAAAACAATAAATCTAAAAGGAATGAATCTCTGTCATTAGGGGTTTAGGGATCAGTGAGGGACTAAGAGAAAGATGTTTTTTTTAAATTAGAAAATTATCCTGAGTTCTCCAAAATGTCCTCATACATTATTATTTTATAAGGTACCTCTGATCTTACATATATCCATTTACAGCTTATCTCTGCAGAAAATACTTACCTTGGAAAATAACTAACAAATCAAAACTCAGCTTTCTATGCAGTGGTTATAAAAAATGTGCTCTCCAAACCAGGTATCCGTACCGCTGGGGCCTCCTTAGAAACACACCAGAAACTCGGGGGGTGAAGAGGAGGCCCTGGAATCTACAAGGGTATGAACAAGGCCTCTGGGCCATGCTGGTGCACAAGGTTTGTGTGTAATTCTATTTGCAGCTAAATATGTGTCTATAAGCTCATTTGTCAAAGATACAGAAACATGTGGTTCTCTTTCCACTTCAGTCTGTTATCACTACTGTACAACCACTTCAGAATGGGGTGAAAGCCAATATATCTGCTCCCTTCGTTTGACTTCTACCAGTTTCCCTGCTTGGACCTCCACGCTTTCACTAATATCTGCCCCATCTCTTACAGCTGCCCAAGTGGATCCCTGCAAATCCCTGGCCTGAGGTGAAGTTGCCCTGTGTGTATAGAACGAGGGGACCAAGGAAGCAGAGTGTCGCTGCCGACCTGGGTACAAGAGCCAGGGGCCCCCAGACCACTGGGGGTCCTAGGCCTCTGTGCTCCCCCAAGAGGAATGTGAGGTCATCCAGGGAAAGGGCGCTCCATGCAGGTGGGTCAAGCACACCAACTTCATAGATCCAGGAACTGGTTCTTTGTAATTCTGAGAAACCCAGTGTTAGAACGAGTGCCTCTGGTCCTTTAAACCCCTGGTTCTGGAGCATCAGAACCTCCTAGAGGGCGACTTGCCAAAGCACACAGGGCTGGGTGTTGCCTGGCCTGTTCCTGGCTGGGGAGGTCTGGGGAGGGCACCGGGAAAGCTGACACCTCTGGAGACCTCTGCTCAAGCTTTCCTGCAATATTTCATTCAGACCAGTAAGGAAAGAAAAAAAAGAACCTGTGTTAGCTTTAAGAGAGAACGCCATATGGTCCATACCTTAATTGGCGTGTGTGTGTGTGTGTGTGTGTGTGTGTGTATGTGTGTGTGTGTGTTTTCCCCTCTTTGCAAACTCAATAGCTTTCATTATAAGAAAACTGGAAAATATAGAAAATTGAGAAAAATGATCAAAGTCACATGAACTGCTCTTATCTTTTAGTGTATGTAGAACATCTATACAGAATTTTCTAAAGCAAAATGGAATCAGCCTGGCTTCCTGTTTTATAGTCAGCTTTTTAGCATAGAACATTCATTCCATGTCACTAAATATTTTCTGTAGCATCATTTTTAATGCTAACAGGGTAGTCCATCCTATGGATGTGCTATGGTATGTTTAATCAATCCCTCATTTCTGACAGAAAGGTTAAAAGAAGCTCTTTAGACGGAGGAAAAGAAGGTGAGCTATAACTGGCCTTCCATTCATGAACCCGATTTTAGGATGGAGGTAGCCTGATGAGCAACCAGGAAACACAAATGTCCCTCATTCTCCTCCAAGTCCCGTGAGACCCAGATAAGATCCCCACTGCGGACGCTGCCCTCCTGAGACTTCTGTGTGTGGCTGTCCCGCCCTTCCCCACTGTGAGTTTCCAATCACACACCCCAACATTTCCTCTCTGATATCACCAGGCCTATGTCTTAATTAGACTATCCTGGTTTTCCTACTGCTCTCTTACCCATTCTAGCGACCACAGTCCCTCCTTTCCAACCCAGGGGACTTGTGGCAATCTCTTCCACACTCGAGCAACAAGAAAGGAGATTTAGCTTTTTTCTGGATGAGACATAGCTTGTTCCTTTAAATTATAAATACTTTAAAGACAACTATATAATAGTGGTTAAGAAGCAATATTCTGGAGTCAAAGTGCAATTAAAATTTTGACTGAGCAGTTTACTAATCAAAAGACCTTGGAGAAATTACTTAACTTCTCTAAACCCCAATGTCCTCATTGGGAAAGGTTACTGCAAGGGGGATGTGAAATTATGTTCATGAAACATCTTCACAAAGCACATAAAGCACAGTGTCCCTTTGGGCAAGTGAGGATTATGATGATGTTATCAGTTTCCTCCTAAATTAATACCAATTAAAATATTTAGAACAAATATTATTAATAGAACAGATATAAGACCTAAATAAATCCTTACATATTAAGGAATTTATTGTATTTAACAAGCACTTCAAATCAGTATGGAAAGTATGGGCTGTTCAATAAAGGTTAATGTTCAATTGGCCTCCCAGTTAGAAAAAAATAAAGTTAGTTTCTTACTACACACAAATCAATTCTATATCAAAGATTCAAACCTAAAATCAAAATTATGAGAAAAAATATTTAAAAAATTTTCTATAGTCTTAGGCTAAAAAAGCCTTCCCTAGTTAAGACACCAATCCCAGAAGACATTAAGAAGAGGGGGAAAAACAAACAAAACAAACAAAACAAAAAAACACACAAATAAAGTTAACTTATAAACAATAAGAGAAACACATTTACAACTATCTACCATCTTAAAGAATGGACATTTATAACAATGAGTTTCTTTGTATCAATTAGGCAAACCTCACATTACTAAAATGAGCAAATAAAAACCGAGAAGAGATCCAAATGACCAACAAAACAGGAAAAGATGCTCAATCTCACTATGATCAGGGAAGTCCAGGATCAGTGAGGCAGTATAACTTATTACTCATGCGTTTGACAAAAGAAGGTCAATAATATTCAGAGTGGAAAACATCAGGGAAAACTAGTTCTGTAAAGCATTGTTGGTGGGGGTGTAAATAGGAAAAAACTTTTTAAAAATAAATATTTGTTACTGTCTATAAAAATTTTCATTAGACTCAGATATTCTCCTTTTGGACAATTATTTCTACAGAAATAGTTTCACTTGTGCACTAAGAGATGTGTATAACAATGTGCACAGGGTCATTGCTTTGTACAGTGAAACCACTGGACCATCCATCTATGGAGGAATAGTTCAGTCAACCACAGTGTGGTGTTTCAGTCACCATGGAGCACAGCAGTTAAATGCAATAACACAGCTCTCCTGGAGCTGCCACAGGAAAAAAGCAAGTCATTTCATTAAATAAGAAATGTGAATTGCAGATTAATGAATCCTATTTATGTAATAAATTAGTAACAAAACTATGTATTTATAATAAATTAGGTTCAAGCACATGGCATTGCTATTTTGTTGTTAACAGGTCATCCAACATTAGCGCTTTTGTATGGGTCAAGCAAATATGCAACTAAAAGCATAGTAAACACATGAATTAAAAGACACACTCATTTATGATTCCAGTTAACAACTGAAAAGAGTGGAAATGGGATCCAAGTTTTTTAATTATGGGAATATGTTCATGTATCACTTATGTAACTTAGAAGGGCTGGGGGTGGCAGGCAGAGAAAGTGTGCATGAGCAAGACCCTAGTAAGATGAGTAAGGAGAAGGGGTTTGCATGCGGCTTTTATGAGCAGTGACGTATTCCATTTTTGTTTTTATCAGCCCTATTCACTGCAGATGGCTGTACAATTTGTCATTTTAAACATCCCTCTTGAGAAATATCCCTTATCATTCTAGGTTGTCATAAGTGAGATCAGTGAAGTAAGACACAGGCTGATGGGAAAGGGACAGCTCTTAGGAAGGTTTTCGGGGCTCTGCTCCCTGACCTGTGCCTGCCTCTGGGAACAGGCAGTATGAACTTCCGGGGCTCAGTTACATAGGAATAAGATGCTCCTTACACTGAATCCATTCAACAAGCATTTCTGAGCCCCCACATGCTAGTCACTATGTTAGGTGCTGGGCACTAGAAAATAAGGAAGTGAGGAAGCAAGGGAGGGAGGCTGGGAGGAGAAAGACCAGAAGGAGGGAGAGGAAGATACTTAATTTCTTTGGGGGACAAAAGAAAATCCTCAGCAAGAGGACAAACCACATCACCCCATCACCTATCACATGTGTCAAACACAAGGCCCGCGGGCCAAATCCGTCCCGCCAGGCCTTGCAATGTGGCCCGCACCGCGCTGTCATCACTGCACTCCGCTGCGTTTCCATCACAATGACAGTTTATGACTGTTCAGTAAACCATTCGGCCCGCGATTTAGGCTGGATTTTAGATTTTGGCCCCTTCTCTGATTGAGTTCGACACCCCTAAATGTGCTTCAGAAGGACTCAGTGGAGCAGAGCTGAGGCCCTCCCGGATCCCCACCACCTGCTCCCCCTCCCAGCAGTTACTTCCGTTGCTCACAGATGCCTTCACTTATGTGACTGCCAATTTACTTATGCAGATCAGATTACCGAATCTCATACATTAAAGCACTGACTAAGATTAGAGGCTTTTAAGTTATACCCAGGTTCAAATCCGAGCTCTACCCCTAACTAGTGAAGTTGAACAATATCCCCCTGTCCCCTTTAAACCTCACATTTCTCACCTACTGTATATTAATGGGAGTAATGGGAATACATTGGAGGGTTAAGGTAAGGAGTGAATAAGAGGCTCCTCAGTGTAAACTGCCAGCTGCTACCAGCTGCGAGCATCTGTGGAGCTGTTTGAAAATTATCAACCAAAGGCAGCCGGAGGAAAACCGAGATTCCCTGCTTGTACTTAAACTTCCACTCAGAAGCAAATCAGGTGAGGACACTACGTGCTGTAACTCTGAAAGCAACATCCTCTGAAGAATTGTCAACTTGGCTGCATTTCTGTCACTCTACCCGAGTGAAGAAGGACATGGGAACATTCTATGGTGGGCACGTGTCTGACTGAGAGGAGTCCGTTGATGCACAAGGAGCCATTGCAGTGGGATCAGAGCTTTGTCATTCTGACAGGTCACTGTCTTTTGTTATATTTTTACTTTATTTTTCCTCCTATTCTTTTGTTTTGTTTTTGTTAACCCTCACCCAAGGATATTTTTCCCATTAATTTTTAGAGAGAATGGAAGGGGAAGGGAAAGGAAGAGACACAGAAAGAAACATCGGTGTGAGAGAGAGACATCGATAGGTTGCCTCCACATGCACCCCGCTGGGCCGGGATCGAACCTGCAACCAAGCTGTGTGCCCTTGCTGGGAACCGAACCCTAGACCCTCCAGTGCACAGGCCAACGCTCTAATCTTTTTCACATTCAACATCTATGAGTACATTGCGTACACTTCCCATTTTCCTCAACTTTAGATTATATATATATATGTGTGTGTGTATATATATAATGTATATTTAGATATATATTATATATATTTAGATTGTATATCATGTATATTATATATATTATATATTATATATTATATATTATATATTATATATTATATATTATATATTATATATTATATATATTATATATATTATATATATTATATATTATATATATTCAGTTGTTCTGGGAACTTGGCAAAATTCCCCTAAGAATAAACAAAATTTCATTTTCAAAGGTCCCATTTTCAGCTTAATAATTTTTACTTTTGTTAATCACAACTGTCATCATACATACACAGAAAATGCAAAGCTAGATCTGAGAGAGTAAATTATTTATGACTTCCTCTTCAGATCTAAAAATTTTCACTTTGTCCTTTAATAGGACTCTGTGTTCTTTGTGACATTATTTATAATGAGATTCGTTTACAAATGTAGGGGCCAGATTAAGTACCTGGTGGTACAAGGTGACTCTTGTGAAGCGGTTTCAGTAACATGAGAGAACCTGCTTTCGCCACAGTGAAATCATCGGTTTACTCACCTGCTACTCCTCAGATGGTGAGGGGGCCGTGTCCTTTTTCCTCCTCTGGGAGCTGTTCCCCACTCTCTTTGAGCCCTTTTACCCCTGGAGGGGAGCTGGGAGGAAGTGGAGCTTAATATAGTCCAATCCAGTTTTTAAAATTTTATTTGATTAACCATTTAAGCAATCGCTTTAGGCATCTCAGTCTTCCTGAAGGATATAGTCAGGCTGACAGATCTCCCCTTCCTTCTCTTCTCCAAGGTGCCATCTGTATGCATTGGGGGAGAGGGCTCTCCTCGTCTCGTCTCACCGGGTCCTTGGGAAAGTTCCTCTTCCGTATTCTCCTCAGCTGTGATCTCTTAGTTCTGATCTCAGCACCTGCCGTTCCCCAGGTAGTCTCAAAGCCCCCAAATCACCCAATCCAGACAAACTGAGCCAAAAAGATTGTCTGCACTGTGGTCGGAGGAGCAGGGGATTTGTTACTCAACCTCCTGGAACCATACCTCCCTCCCCTGCCTTCTCCCATCAAGCACTGAACCAAGGAGTTTCCCTCCTTCCTGTAATGATGCCACCCTCCCCCTTTCCCTGAAGTTATAAGGAGCAGAATGTTCAGAGAGAGAAAAGTTTACTGATAAGGAAGCATATGTCAGAACGTATCCCCCAAATATTATACCCATTTTATAAGGTGAAGAGGAAAAAAGCAAGGTGTAAAATGTGTACTATATACTGTCCTCAATAATTATATAATATGTACATATAGAGAGAAGTCTGGAATAATATACATAAAATTTTAAAATAAATTTCATTTTGACATTGTATGAACAAAATATTATTACAGAGTTGTTTTTCCACAAGTCAGAACTTGACTTGAAAAATAACTCCACTTCTTGCAAGATGAACTTAGCATTCATCTTTCCCGTGAGCTTTGTTCAACCCTCTGAGACCACGGCCTGAGAAAGAGCAAGCCAACTGCAAAGCAAAACCCAGGGTGGGTGCAGAAAGCACACTTCCTCCAACTCTAACAAAGGCACTGGCAAAATGTGCTACCCATTTTCACTCATCATTTTCAAACCCAAATAGTGGGAAGTCGCCCTTGCTGTTAATGCCAATGAGCCCAAGAAGAAGAATATCGAGTTTTGCTTTCTTTCATAGGTCATCAGGTCACTCTAAAAATCAAGCGCATGAAACTAGTGTTAAACATACTTTTAAATGTTGATTTTAATTACTGAAATTTGAAGGACATGTAAAATATTTCTTAGCCTGACTCTTACTTTAAATAGAATTAAAAGCACTTTTCCTTCACTTGCCAGGCTTTTGATTTAGCATTTTCAAGGGGGGAAAAGAGACAGAAGATTGGCATTAACTGAAATGTGTAGACAAAAACTATAAAATCACAGAAACAATCCGAGTATTTTATAGTATTCTTAACCTTTTCTTATAAAAGTATACATGTGATTTATCAATGATTTCAACATGATTGAAATTTTCATAATGATAATTTATATTCCTGGAACTGAATCATTTTATGCATATACTTATAAAATATCTTTTGATTTCAAATAATCAAAGCAAAATATGTAGGAAAATACTAGTAAATATGTAGAAGTGGTGATTTGTGAATGAGTAACTTCAAAAATTCCTAAAAGTTCATCTTCTGATAAGTGATCCTCCCAGTGTCCTGGTTACCTCTTTTAAACTACTCGTTCATTCATCAACTTACTTTACTAAAAAAAAAAATGTATCTTACAAAGGGAAATAATTTATCTATAACCAGGTTAAATATAGCCTACATTAAGCTTTTTCAAAATAAACCTTGGAAAATGTTCAGCCTGAAATCACCTCGTTTCAAAAATTATACCTCGTCTTTGATGGTAAAAATGATCATCAATCAGTGTCCACCCTACCTGAAGTCCATAGTGTCAGATGGAAACACATCAAAGCTCACATGTGAAACAAGTTATTATGGTCAATATACAATCAAGAAGGATAGATACTGAGGCAATCCACCAAAAGCTAATCATAGTATCATGTGTCCGAGTACACACTGGAAATGATGTGGGCCATTTTGACTTTCTGAAACAAAGAAAGTTGGAAAGCCAGATAAAGTTCAGACTTGAGCCATAAAATGACAATGGGGCCGAAGCCAGTTTGGCTCAGTGGTAGAGTGTCGGTCTGTGGACTGAAAGGTCCCAGGTTTGGTTCCAGTCAAGGGCATGTAGCTTGGTTGTGGGCATATCCCCGGTAGGGGGTGTGCAAGAGGCAGCTGGTTGATGTTTCTCTCTCATGGATGTTTCTAGCTCTCTCTCTCTCTTCCTTTCTCTCTGTTAAAAATAAATAAAATATATATATATATTTTTTAAATGACATTGGGACCAAGGATCTAATATTAACAAAATGGCCAGGATGAAGCAAACACCAGCTAAATCCTGAAGTGCCACGTAGAATTAAGAACCACATTCAAATGAAGCAGCAAAGTGGAATAACTCGTCTGCTATGGTTGGAAGGGAACCTCGTGACGTTAATTCACAACTATTTGCTACCCCTCCTTCAAAAGAAAGTTCAGCCAGAGAATCTGAATAGGTTTAAGAAGAGATGGAATCTATTTCTACCGTGTTACCCCGAAAATAAGACATCCTCTGAAAATAAGACCTAGCGCATGGAAAGAAAAGACATCCCCTGAAAATAAGACCTAGAGCAACTTTGGGAGAAAAAATTAATATAAGACACTGTCTTATTTTCGGGAAAACAGGGTAGTAGGTTAAAAAGTTAGAAATATTTTGGAGGCATCTTCAACCTTTAAAAAAAAAAAAAAAAAGATAGCCTAAATGGCAAGCATATTCTCATCCATTAGCAGAGGCAATTTTGAAATGAATCATTGATTTGCTCTTAGATGGCATTTCTTAAGCTCTTAAAATTATTTTTCTCCCAGGTAACCAGGAAAAGAAATCCTGAATCACTGACAGTAGGATATGAATTTAACCATCGAGATTGGGAAGGAAATTAAAAACTGAAAATGTACATGTTATCGTTTAATCTATTTCAAGAGACATGGCTTGCTTTCTCAAGGAAAATTGAATCCACTATGTCAAAATTCTGAAAACATAGGCAGGCGTGTTCACTGGTTGTCAGAAGCCAGGCCTACAGGCAGCACTGAGCTCCGGCAGGCACCACATTTCAAACGGAGAAGACTGTACATTGATGACTGGTACGTTCTGGAGGGAAGGGTGCTTATTTATCAAAATCCAAAACACAACCAGTGACTCGTTTTGGCTATTCCTGGGTGAAAGCGAAAAAAATAGTAAACCAGGTTAGCTTCAAGCTGCCCTGAAAATCTTGCTCACAGGTCAGTTACAAGTGCAACCTATTGTTTTGGGGGTGGGAGGTGATCAAAACATCAGAAGCACAGCTCTTCAGATGTTAGAATGTACATAAAAGTTTGACTACTTATGTAAGGAAATGAAGATCTCTAAATGCATGGGCATATATAGTAGGTAAACACTGGTAAGGGTCTATGTGCTTCACACTTCAATATTTGTCACACACACACATACACATACACATACACACACACACACCCCTTCAGTTCTAGGCACATTCATTTAATGAGAAATTACTGCTTACATCATGGTAGGTTGTTTTGTTGCCAATAATTTCTGATTGTTTTCTTTAAAAGAAAATGTATTAGGGTTTCAGATATACACACCATGGAAAATATTTTCCTGTTACTGTATAAAGCTATTTAAAAGGAACACATTAACCGAAATTGGTTTGGCTCAGTGGATGGAACGTTGGTCTGTGGACTGAAGGGTCCCAGGTTCGATTCCGGTCAAGGGCATGTACATTGGTCGCGGGCACATCCCCAGTAGGGAGTGTGCAGGAAGCAGCTGACGGATGATTCTCTCTCATCGATGTTTCTAGCTCTCTCTTTCCCTTCCTCTCTGTAAAAAAAAAAATAAATATATATATATATATATATATATATATATATATATATATATATAATCAATAAAAAAGATATTTTTAAAAAAAGATATTTTTAAAAATATTTTAAAAATAAAAATAAAAAAATAAAAGGAACACATTATAGTGGGGGGAAGTAAGGTTGTACTTTGTGACGTAAACAATTCCTGTTTCCACCACAGATGAACTACGTCTCCCTATAATCTATTAACTCCATTATGCTAACTCTGGTGTATGCTGGATCAAGGTAATCCAGTTCAGCCAATTTTTAATGTGCTGTTTAATGAAACATGAATTCCTCTGTATCTCTTTCAAATGTTCCACTATCAAGTATATTTGCTGCAAAACCTTAATTTCAATAGAATAGGAGCACCATATATTCATTCATCGATTTATAATAAAATGTGTCTGTGTTTTAGTAGATAGTCCCTGGGTTTGCTTTATGGATGATAATGAAGGATGGCAAGCATGATTTTAATGTGGCTAAAAGATAACAAAATATTAAACACTGACAGCAACATCTTAGCAGTAAGCTTCAAAAATAAAAGCAAAACTTAGTGTTTTTTCAACAATAAAGACAATCTTTGGGGAAGTGATATGTGCTCCTGTTAACAAATCCTTAACATTCCCTCATGTTGGTCTCACAAATGTAAAAACTTCATCCCTATTCCCACCCCAATCCTCCCCAAAAGTGAGGAGCTAGGATATCTGACAAGGACTTCAAACTGTGATGTGGCGATCAAGTGCCACAAAGCAAATGGTGGCAGGAGATGCACCTGCTCACTTCCATGTCCCTGGAACTTCCCAGAGGAAAACATGCTTGTTAGAAATGACAGGTGAACCGAATGCTCATGAAAAAAACTCGTCAGGAGAAAGTGAAAATCTAATCCTCTCCCATTATGTGCCCTTCACTGCCTACATCTCAGTTGTGTCCTAACTACTGCAGAGGAGGTGGCTTTTGATGGGGAAAGAGAAGTAGGTGAACCCTCTATTGTCTTTGAGCCAAATGCCTCTCACTCTCAGGATCACCCACTTTTTAGGCTGGTCTTTTCAAACCAGCCAGAGGAGGGCTGTGGAGGCTGGACAGCTGGGTTCCTGCACATTCAGAGGCCCACCTGGGTCATGGTAGGTTCAGGTTGAGAGAAAGCAGCAGCCTACGTAGACCAGGTGTATGGGAAGGTCTCTTCTTTGGGGCCCCAGTTTCTACATCCTGTGTCCTCTCTCAGATTGGAAAGGGCCCGGAGAATCTTCTCTCATCTAGGCAACCGAGGAGTTGTGGCTCACATACCTGCTTGTTCCCTGGATGGGAAACCCATAGGAGTTTAGCCGAAGCTCAAGGAAGCTCCGATTACCTGAGTTCCCTGCCTCCTCCTGCAGCACCCAGCACGGGGGTTCCAGCTCTCATGGCTGGATGAAGCTTCAGAGTGCCAGACGCTCACATTATTCCATCTGAGACATGGGGCAACAAGTGCAACACTTACAACTTTAAAAAACTGATTGCACCTGTAACTGTATTAAAAGTGCAAGATGCAAAAGGAAGTTTTACATAAGAACGTGTTTATTATTTTTATTTCCAGTACATCAGTATTTTAGGAATCAAGATATACATTTTTAAGGAAATGGGAGGAAAAATTAGGTATCAGTTACAATGAGATGAATTTTCAAAAGTGAAAAGAAAATGGCCAATTAAGCCTATTTGAGGTTTCAAACTGACATTCTGCATAGGTACTAATTAGGGTTAAAGATCCTCTTTTTGATGTGTGTGTTTTTCACAATTATCTCTTGGGAAAAAAACTCCTTGAAAAGGATGACAACTAAAAGTAAGACAGCCAAAACCGGTTTGGCTCAGTGGTAGAGCGTCGGTCTGCAGACTGAAAGGTCCCAGGTTCGATTCTGGACAAGGGCATGTACATCAGTTGCGGGCACATCCCCGGTAGGGGGTGTGCAAGAGGCAGCTGGTCGATGTTTCTCTCTCATCGACATTTCTAGCTCTCTATCTCTCCCCCTTCCTCTCTGTAAGAAATCAATAAAATATATTTTTAAAAGTAAGACAACTTTCTTCACATATTAGGTCAGTGATGGGGAAGGAAGAATACACTGATTTGAACTGAACTTAATTATATTCAAAGATCTGGTCCCAGCACAGGCTCTACCCATAAGGGTATCTCCACTTGACCCCTCCTGGAGGCTGCCCACAATGTCTGCTCCTTGCTGGCCTTCTCCAGTGGCATGCCACTTCTACATGCTAAAGATACATACACCAGCTCTGTTCTGGTCCAAGTTTTATAACCATAGGTTCTGCTCTTACATAGTGAAGATTAGCAAAGATCTAGAAATGCTTTGTCCCCCAACATGTATCAGTGTGTTTGAACTTGGGGGTAGCTTTCAGATGCGCCCCCTTTTCTTTCTCCTCCACCATTGCTATTCTCTTTCCTTTTTGTTACAACTGCTCCCCCCAACTTGTCCTTATTCTCCTTTGTAGATATCCTCCGCCCTCTTCTCTTTTGTTCCTGTATCTTCTGTGATGACTAAGAACCCTCAATACTTGTTATTGCTGGTCATAAAGAGAAAACCTGTCACCTCTGAAGATGTGGAGGGATGGGGGTGGGGGGGAGTTCCGTTAGGGGACAGCTCTTTGTAAACCCTCAAGAGGCCATGCAAAGTTTTTGCTCATTTTGATTCCTTTTTTTCTCCAACTGATTGGAGCAAAGGCATTTCTCTCTCTCAGTCTAGAACTAAATGACTTGACCTCTCTGCATCTCTGTTACCTCCTCTGTAAAAGGAGGTAGATCTACCTCTAGCATTGTATTAATTGACTGATCCGTCAATAAGTATTTGTTCCCCTGATCTAAGTACTTCAGGTAGTGAAACCAAAGATCTGCACAGTTAGATCCCTCAAGAACCGTAATAACTCGTGAATGAAAATATCTTTTTTTTCTTCACCCAATTAATGAGGCTCTATAAACAATAAGTCCTCATTATTATTCTTGCCTGGGAGTTTCTATTCTCTAGCTACGCTTTTGCAAATATCACCTATTTTCCACTTCAGGTGACAACTTCCTGGTTGCTGGCAGAACAAAAGGGATCGCCATGCTACTGGAAAGAGTCCTCTATGAGAAGTCATAGTAGTCAGCGGAATTTGAGTCACAGTGGAATGTCTTATTGCGTGGGCTTGTGCTCCTAGATGCAGTATTTCTTTCTCACATAACTGTTTGAGGAGGCACCACCTACTCAACTTTACAACTAAACTCACTGTTTCTTGACAAATGTGTATTATGGAAACTTTTTTTCAATGCATACCCATAGCTCATAATTCATATGTCAAATGTAGTGGTGGAATTAAGAATTGCATTACAACTGAAATGATGTGAAAATATTTTGTGTCCTCGTTTTAAGTATTTTATGCATATCTACCTTTGCAGAGCATTCACTAAGGAAGGAACTGGTATTGAGTGAGACAAGCATTAAAAGAAGATTAGTTCATAACCAGTTAATTGCCACGCGTCCAAAACGGAAACCTTCCCTATACACCACAACATTTTAAATTTAATTTTAAAAATTAATTTGCAATGAGTATTATAAAAATAAATGTATTACTCACAAGTTGGGAGTTCTTGAATACTTTCAGCTGAAAATTCTCACACAAAGAAAATGACTTTAAAATCTGTCAGGGCTGCCACTTAGGAAAACATTTTTTTTAATAGACGCATGTGGTGTGTGGAGAAGGTCCACCTCTTGTGTCTACAGATGCTTATGGTGAACAATGGGTTAATATACAGTGTGCTGGCTTAAACTTCTAATTTTACATCTCAATTAAAATGATTGATTAAAATACGAATTTGCTTTTGATTCCTACTGTTTCCACCTAGTCCTGTGGCTCCGATTGTGAACACCGTAAAGCAGTTGCATCAACATCGTTTAACACACAATTTCTGCTCTTTCCCTGAAATGTTGGCGAGGCCCTAAGTTTCCCGGCAAAGTTTTCCCATAGTCACATATTCCCTGTGAGTATGTGCATATCCGTATGTAGGTTACTGTGAGTCTGTCTGATTTAGGGCAGTTCTCCTGGTAGTCACAGCTAACTCAGGAGACTACTTTAAATAGATAAGTTCTAGGACAGCTGTGTGACATAATTAGCAACAAAATGGCTTAAAACTATAATTTCACTAGCTGTTAAAGTAAAAGACTTGTAACAATGCTTTGCTGTGATGTATTTCTTACAAATTCTTCAAAATGCTAAGTCCTCTCATTATAATAATTGTATGGTTGATTAGTCTTCCATCTGGTGGCTATATGAGTCTGGGAGATACATAAACTGTTCCTGAAGACAAGTCCTTAAAAATATATTTGGTGTCTAAATTTCCTTCAAGGACTTTACTTGTTCCTAGTTAAGAAACAAAACTTACTATTCTCTATCCTATACAAATAAAAGCACCAATTAAAGGCGAGTGATGAGAAGAGAGAACACAGGTCACTTATTGTCAGTCACCAGGCCTTTCTGTCAGCAATCACAGGAACCAAATGACACAGGGTGGGTGAGTCTATGGAGTAACACACCCTTCAGAAGATCATAATTTTCACATTCTCGGCAGCACAGGCAGGGCTGTTTAATTTCTTTAATAGAAGACAATCATTTGCACAGTATTGTAATAAGTAAACATTTCTGTTCAAAGACATGAAGAGAGAGGCGATTCTAAAAACAGTGTCTGAAAACTAATCTAATCAGCTGGGAAATATTTTCCTAGCTGAGTTACTCTTTCTAGGGGGGAAAAAAAAATCACTGAAAACTCAGTTCAAAAGTTAATATCATTTGAAATCAGAAAAAAAGAATGCAGAAGAGAGTATTTTTATTTTCTAATTTTATTCTAAAATACAAACAAGACTCTTTACGATTAAGTCAACATAATTCCTTGATGTATTTTTGCCTCCCAATTCCTAACATGAAAGTCATAAATATTAGGCTAGAAACTGCTGACATTTGATCAAAACTAACAGCACACAAGGAAAACTTTTTAAATTATCAGTTACATGAAACAAGCAATTACCAAGTTCAAGGACTTTTGAATTACAAAGCTTATAAAACAGCTCTACAATTACCAAAATCTCAACGGCCAAAGACACTACGAACTTTTTTAAAACAAGGATGTTTTGAAGCAGAACACTAGCCTAAATCATATGAAACAACTTGGACAAGATTTTGATATAAAAGTCACAATTGAGATGAAGTTGGAGGAATATTTGAATTCAGTAGAGTTAAGCCACAATGCCACCTAAACCTATTTCCTTTTCTAAATGAAACAAAAGTTATCCCAAAACTTTAAAGCACTTACATGATCTGAATTTCCTTTATTTCCCCATGGAATATAAGAAAAATATTCTTATAGCAACACAATGTAATAGAAAAGAAAAACTGGTGCAGAATACTATGAGTACCTTCTTTACCACCAAGTACAAGTACATCAATCACATAAGGCTCATTCTAGAATGCTAGAACTTCAGGCGAATGGCTTTACTCAAACTAAGACACTCTGCAAAAGGGAGGGGATAAAAATGTCCACCTTTGATAGACATTGCCATGAATTTCTGCAAAGGCAAGTAAAGAAAGTAGAGAGCTTTTCCAATGAAAATATTAAATGCCTTAATCTTTGTAAGAAAACTTAAGCTGTTTCATTATTCCAGTTTTATTGTACTGTGCCGTCCTTAGAAATCGAGTCTTTTGAATTATTTTTCAAATTTCTTTTCCTAGAGAACAATTTTGATGGACTTAAGGCAGTCTGCAGAGAATGAGACATATCAGAATCTGTCCAAGTGTAACAAGTATGAGAATGACAAGAGGTTTATAGGAAAATAATTTTTAGGTCCCAAAATCACTACCATAATTAACCTTAAATTAACAAAAAGCCATGATTAATAAAATCTGTTCACTTTGTAGAAGTAATTCTAACATGATCGTGGAATGGTTAAATCTCTGGGCACACACCCTACCTAGTACCACGGCAGGGGCTCCCTGCTGCCAGCTCAGCGTGTAACAGCTACTTTAACAGATTCTGCAGCATGGCCGTGGCATACGTGGGCCTCGCCTGTCTGCTCTCAATTGCATTCTGAAGGTACTGGATGCCTCCACAGCGTTCCCAGATTTCTTCAAACTGTCTTGGCAAAATCTCAGCACCACGCTTTCGAGTCAGGCCTGTCTCTTCAAGGTTCAGCTCACACATCTCCATGTCATCCTTACCTGCACAAATGAGACAGCAGACAATTCCTATGTTCTCTTTCAGAACTACTGTTACAAACCTTATTCCTGAAGTATCTATCAATTCTCATAGACTTGAGAACTTTCAAAACTTTATTTTCTTCCAAGATTGAAATCTGCTTAATAAACGCACCAGGAAAAAAAAGTTTGTCCTCCACCAAAAACCCTTTCAAAATGTACCATCACTACAACTGATCAAATGATGAGGGCTAATAAAAATGCTACATTTCCTTAAACTGTTACAGATCAACTGATATAGTTAAATACCCAATGAAAGGTTCTTAGGACATAGACAAGTTTCTCTGTGCTCTACGAGGACATCATCCAAGCAAGTTCACATTATTCAATAAATAAATTAAGCCTCAGATAAACTGAAAACGTGATTTAACTGCAAAACTCCATCCCCCAATCCTGAACTTCTAATGAATTATTACGTTATATCTTAGGTTGTTTCATTCAGAGCTTATAACCCTTTCCTCCTTTATAAATGTTTTCCCTGTGAGTCATACACACCAGCCACAAGAAGGATGGGTGGCTTGTCAGGATGGAGTTCCATTTGCCGGGCAATCCAAGGTCCGTCGAAATGGGCGTACCACCAGCCTTTCTTCTTGTTCTGCGGGTCTTTGTACTGGTCCGCAGGGCGGATGAATGGGATGCGGAAGAAGCGCTGCTGTCTGTTCATTTCGATCTCCTGCTGCCTGGCAGGGAGCTGAGCGGCCGGGTTCTGCTGAGCTATTGCACACAACAAGGAAAGTTACACCGGCAGCCCCAGGGATAACAAAACAGCCTTGAATCCTAAAATGTACCGCACATTTTTTTTAAAGAAGAGGGGTTCCTATTAGTAAATTTAAAACAAAATGTAAATAATAATTGCCTATAATTGAATACAATTCACAGTGTAATTTCTTCAGAATTTTCTTTCCCTAAAGAACTTCCTTTACATTGCAAATACACACACATATACACACACACACACACACACACACACACACACCTACACACCCATGCATACACCCCAAAAGCAGCAGCCATAATACCCTAAAATAATCAGTAACCTAAAATAAAGTCACATGGCAGGAAAGCAAAATAGTATTATTTGCTAGATTTATATTTTTCCTCCAAAGAGTTCAAATGAAGGCAGAAAAGTAACTTTTACAGGACTATTTATGGTAAAACAAACAGTAATTATACTAATCTGAAGGATTATAGATGATATTTGTCAATTAATCACAAGTTCCTCAAAAAGATAGGAGACAAAAGTTTCCTCTTTGGCCAATCTTGGGATTTAAAATGGCCAAGATAATACATATCTTTCACTAATACTATTTAAATGACTTTACAACAGCAGCAAAGACCAAAAAACTGAACAAACTTTCCCTCAGATATTTACTTACTCTGAAAACAGATTTCTCTTGGAGTAAGACCCATTGAAATAAGTGAAAAGTGTATAATATTTGGTCCTCTTTGCCAATAGGAAAAAACTCTTTACTTTTCTGATAGTACTGGGTATTACCCTCCTGTTAATAAACTTTTTTTCCCCTTGCTCAATTTCCATTACTAAACAATTGGGTTTTTATTTTATCTACAAATATAAACATTTCTCTGGGGCAATAACTTGACATTTTCAGTAACGTAATTTGGGTAAAGTCTGTTTAATACGCTTTATACTCACAACTTTCAAAGTGGACCCACCATTTACTGCAGCTCAATTAAGAGTCTCACTGAAAAACTAAGTACGTCAGTGAGAAATTATATAATATGTGTAAGTCAAGAACAGCCATATGGCTTTTGTAAGAATCTCCAAATACCAAAAGGATGAAAATACTCTTATTCTACTTTTTACACCAACAGCCAAAGCTTTCTAATTTATTTCTGAGCAAACCAGAGAAAGCAAGAGGCCGTTAGCAAAGCTCTCTATGCCTAGGAAAGAAGGAGACCGATGCCCAGCTTTGTTAGTGGCTTTAAAAAGCCGCATCACCTTTAGCAGTTAGCAGAGAGGAGCTTATTTATTCTTTTGTTCCTGTTCCACCAAAAACTACTTACAGTTCAGTGCTTCCATTTTACGTTTTAAAAACTACCTACTTTGAAGAAAATACATTAACTCAAAGTAAGATATTGTAAAAGGGTTTTAAAAATCCTTCATCTTAAGCAGTGAATTAGAATTCAATGTCTAGTTGACACAATACTTAATAGGGTACTGATCACCACCCATTAAATTAACCTGCTTTTTTCTTTAAAATAACAGTCTCCTATAACTTAATATTGTGGGTAAAATTAAGAAACCCAACATAAATTCTTTGATGGTTTTTTTCTACTAATGTGAGAACTGAAATTGTATTGGGGAGACAATATCCATCTGGGAAAGTACAAAGATACAGACATTAAAAGATGGAAATTCATCTTCTAAACAACTATTTCTTTCACACCCAATAATGTTATCTTCAAAAGCGTGAAATAGGTTTCAAATATAGCCCCAGAAATTACTAAAAAGCACTTTCAAAAATCAAGTCTCACCAGCTGGCAAATAAATATGGTATTACTGTAAGTCCTCATTTAATATCTTTAATAGGTTCAGTGACTTTAAGTGAAATAGCATATAATGTAACCAACTTTACCATAGGCTGATTGATATCAACAAGAGTTAAGTTCCTAAGGCAGTTCTTCAATGTAATAACAGAAGGACAGTGAGTAAAACAAAGTTATTTGAGAACCTACTGTATGTCCAAATGATTGTTGAAACTGATTCTAGAAGAAATTTACTGCACATTAAGATGACTCAAATCTTTTAAATTATATTTTAAAAAGTGCATCACAGGAAGCAACAAACGTAGCAGAATAATCTCTTCTTCCTATGAAGTGGTGTCCTTTTAAATCTGCATTTGTATTATCATACAGAACTCCAATCCCTTTGAACAGACATGCTTATCCCACCACAGTGTTTGAAACCGGCACCTAAAGTTAGTCTTTATTCTAAAAGATCAGCTGCTTATTAAGATAGAGTTTTGCTACAATAATAATTGTACATATTCACAGTTTAAAATGCTAGATATTTCTTAAAATGAAGTAACTTTATAAAACAACAGTTTAAATTTTGTTGTTATTTTTTGGAGTGACCCAAATAAGAGTATCATCTCAAATTAAATATCTAGTACAGATAAACCAAGATTAATGTATATACTATAGTTTCACTTAAAAATTGTAGCAAAACAATGTTTAATAGAAGTTAGTGCTTTATAAAGTATTTTTAACCCATCTTCCAGTTAGCTCATGAGTTACCACCCATTGACTTACGTGAATTGTTCAAAAATGTTGCAAAATCTGTGAACAAATATTTTATGTTGAAGATAAAAGTGCCAAAACTGTTAAGTGAGCATTCTTCTAATTTATAAAGCCTTTCCATCAATTGAGGTGGTGACTAACAAGTAAATATCCTTTCCATAGACAAAGACCCACAAGTAGATGCTGCTTGCTTGCTTTCTTTCCTTCTTTTTTTTTTTTTTTTAACTATTTTGATTATGTTTTAGAAAATTCTGCCTGATGGACATATAAAGAGGATCAAAATTTAAAAATTGCATTTCATTTGTGATTTTGGGACACAGTAATATCCAAACAAAAATCCAACACAATCAGTTAATAATGGACATTATAGTAACTTTAAGACATTGCAAGTATTTTTGTAGGGAAAAAAGGGGGTAAATTCTAAATTCATCCGAAATTATATGCAGTAGAGAAAATGCCCTGCCATGTTCACATGTACCCAAGATGTTTTAACTTCTTCAAATTGTTTAAATCTTAAACATATGCCATTTTTATTTTAGGAACTATGAAATAAAACTACTCTCCAAAGTCTTTGTTTTAAGCAACTAAATATTATAATTTTTTACTGGGTGATTTTCCACTGCACCAAAGTTATTCCTGAAAATCTCTGACTGCAGTAAGCGTGATGAGAGCATGCTCATCCTGAGGACAGAATGAGGATCCAAACTCCTAACTCCAGAAATTACCATTATTTGTGCATGCATTACTCTTACAGGCAATGACCTCGTTATATTTTTGTTTATCACAGCTGTTATAATTTTATTTTCTCACACTGATGAATTCAAATCCTTCCAAGTATTGAGTTACAGAGCAGTTCTTTTTAAAGGCCAATCAGCGGCCCTGTTAGTACACTCCCTAAGTATAGAATTTTCTCAACTAAGCTTGTTATGTATCTTGGTGTCCTTATACCTGTAGCTCCTGTGTGAGTTTTACATGAGAGAACAAAAGAGAAAAATAGTAATTTTCAGAGCAGAAGTTACATTTTATCCTGAAAGTAGCCCATAATCAAATTCTTTGAAAGCTACATATAAAATGTGTTCACATAAAATTCCTAAATTTGTACGTGGATGGCACTTTGAATCTACTCTTTTGTTCTTCCAAAATGTTATATATATTACGAATGAAAATAGTATAAGCACCAGCAAGGTGAGCCATGGATTATTTGCTCTTTTTTTGGGCAAATTTGGGTGAAGAAACTATCAAAATTTGGTTTGAAAATACAAGGAATATTTGTATATGCATTCAAAATGTGAATGTAACATTAATTTCTTTTTTTTTAAAGAAGTGTAATCATTTAAATGAATAAATTTCCAAATAAAACATAATCAAAGACTATCAGCCAACTTAGGAAATTAGAGCTAAAGAGAACAGCCCATTGAGATTTTTACAAAACAAAGGTAACTGGTTGGAAACCTGGTGCAGACAGTGAACAGGCAATGGACGCACCCTCTCCTCCTCATTTCCCAGAGAGAGTTTTAACCTGGAGAACGCAGTGGTGGTCAGAGAAGGTCAATGTTGAGAGGGTGTGCCACTTGCTGTTTCCTAGTTCTGGGTGACTTCTCAGTGCCCGTCCAGAGCGTCATGTTCTGACTGATGGCACCCCTAGAGCAATGACCAGCACTAACAGCTCTCTTAATAGTACATTTCCCTCTATTTTTGCAACAACCTGTAAACATTAAAAGTCCTTCCCTTAAGTGACTTTAATCAAAAACTGCTTTTATTTGCTAGGAAGGTGAAGGAGGCAAAACATAACTGAGAGTTCATCCCCTAAGTTGGGTCATGCATTACCAAACTATACTATTAAATGGAATGTACCCTTTTACAAATAAAAAGACATTACATATGATGTTGATGTCTCTTTAACCAAAATTGGGCTAATAAATTGTGACCATTTAAAGGTAGCAAGTTGAACTAACCAAATTCCAATTATTGCTTTTATGAAATTAAATATATGAAATTACTATTCATATATTAAAGGTATTCTCAATTTAATGTTAAAGCTAATGCATACTTTCACTAGGTTATGTCTACCCTGCTCTATTTTCCAATTTCAAGAATAGAACTTCCCTTTTGCATAACAAAGTAACAAAATTCATTTTTTGGAAATCAGTCAAAATATCAAATCCTGATCTTGGCAAAACTTTAGAACAAACCAAGGTACTATTTCTCTTATATGGGGGAAATACATATTTACAACATTATTGTACAACCTGTTCACTATAGACAGGATTATTCTTACCTCTAGAATGTATCTTAAGAAGTAAATTCAATACTTCTTAACAAATAAGACTTTACATTTTTTTAATAAAAATAATGCTATGAGCGAAAGCCATCATGGTTGTGCTAAGTTCAGTGGATCACAGTTCTATAGTAAGAAAACATTCATATTGGACACGTCACCCAAATGTCTTATGTATAGTACATTCCGAAGTACAGATTTGTTTTTACCATAATCAGTAACAGACTTTGGAGCACGCTGCTCTGTCTCAGTATTTCTCTTCTTGTTCTTGGACTTCCAAGCATGATACACTTTTAGTCTCCTATGAAATTCTTCTCTACAAGCTGCCAGAAGCTCAATATCTACCAATTACATAGAAAGAGAGAGAGAGAAAAAGAACATCCTAATTTAGTTGTCTAGCATAATTATTCTGTGGCATAAACATATATATATAGTTTTTATAGAAGTATTTATATAATATAAAGTTTTAGTTTTAAAGTAATAGTACAAATTAAAAGCTAATTATTGATAAAGATGAATATTTTATGGTAATATTATCTTTTATATTTACAGAATTTTATTATACATTATTCCTATTTTATTTCATTTTTTAAAAATATATTTTATTAATTTTTTACAGATAGGAAGGAAGAAGGATAGAGAATTAGAAACATTAATGAGAGAGAAACATTGATCAGCTGCCTCCTGCACAGCTCCTATTGGGGATGTGCCTACAACCAAGGTTCATGCCCTTGACCGGAATCGAACCTGGGACCTTTCAGTCCACAGGCTGACGCTCTATCCACTGAGCCAAACCGGTTAGAGCCATTATTACTATTTTATATAATTGGTTCAACAAAAAAATTTTGAACAAAAAAACAAACAAACAAATAAAAAACCACCTTGGACTAAATAGGTCTTTTATAGATGAAGAACTTAAATTACAGAGGTTAAGTCACTTGTCCAAGGTCACAGACTACTACAACAGAATAAAAAGGAAGTTACTGTATTCAAATGCAAGCTAGATTTATATGCAACACATTTTTTGTTTGTAATTATGCAGATAAAATCAGTGAGGTGAGAAAGAACATTGTGAGAAGTCTGTACAATTATGACACTTCAGTTCCTATTTATAGTATTATGAATTCAACACTGTGATTTAACCAAGAACTCAACTATGTGGGAACCTCTGGATACAGTATTTTACTCTATCCTGTTGGAAGAAAAAGGAAAGACTGGCCTCGCCAGTGTGGTTTAGTGGCTGAACATCAACCTATGAACCAGGAAGCCATGGTTTGATTCCCAGTCAGGGCACACTGCCCGGGTTGCTGACTTGATCCCCAACGGGCACACACAGGAGGCAGCAGATCTCGTACAGGAGGCAGCCGATCGATGACTCATTCTCATCACTCATATTTTTCTCTTGCTCCCTTTCCCTTCCTCTCTCTAAAATCAATAAAAACGTGTTTTTAAAAAATAAAAGGAAGGACTGCATTGCCAACTTTTCCTTTGCATCATGGACCAAAAGATTATGGTTTTAATTATATAAGTTATATGAGATGGACAGTCATTAATATAGCCCAGACCATAATTTCTCTCTGTTTTCCTTCAGTGACCTAGGCAAGAGATAAGCAAAATGAATTTAACTTATTTAAGTATGTCTTCCTTTTAGCTTTGTGGATAAATTGGGTCTTCATTTCAAGGTAATAGGAACAAAGAGGATGGCTTATACTAATTCATATGCAAATTTAAAAATAGTACCCCCAGCTGGGTATTTATTACTTGTTCATAAATACAGGAAGCCTTCCCATTTTTCATCCTTTCCATACACTTACCACAAGAAGTATTGATGGTATCACGTAGTTCTGCATATTTCCATTTACTGAGATCATGTTTCTTGGTTCCAGCAGCTGCCTTGGTGGCTTGTACAGCAGGACCTCTGCAATTATTACATAGTTTTACATATTTAAACTAGAAACATGAATGAAATGTTAACTAAAGAAGCAAGAAAGTGAGTGTAAGTTTAGGAACTGGAAGAAAGACATAAGTTTTGTATCTCTGATGGATGAAATGAAGAATGGTGTACTATAGAATGCCCAGGCAAATTAAAAATTTCCAGCATGCCATTTAATAGCTATATTAGGAGGACTTCTGATTCCAAATTCTAGTACCATAGGTTTATCTAAAGTTAAAAAGTGCATTTATATGTATTCTTCAAAATCAGAAAATAAATCCTCAACATACATGAACAACATCATTAGAAGCAAGCACATTAAGGGTTTGTTTATGAGCCACTGGGCCACACAGTACCATCACCGGCAGATTACTGGAACCTACAGATGGCCAAGCCCCAGTCACACCTCCCGGCTCAGGTTCTCCCTAGGCATCTGGGTATTTACAGGGTCCACAGGTAAATGTCTAAAATGCAACCCGCAACATTGGTCATAAAGAAAGGCTCACAAAGCTGCTGGGACCTGGAAACTCCTGTGACCTTTTAACTTCACTGTTAAAGAACCCTTAGAAAAAAGTTCTATAACAGGGATGGGGAACCTTTTTCTGCCAAGGGCCATCTGGATATTTATAACATCATTTGCTTAATATCAATTTTTGTTGCTATGAAATAAGCTCCTTGATTTATTGAATTTTGAGTCCCTCCTGTGGTTGCTCTGGCAGGACCAGACCAAATGTTATCTCGGGCCTTAAACTGCTGGCAGGCCAGATGTTCCCCACCCCTGTTCTATAACCAGGTAAAACCACACTCAAATACTTAGTGAGGGACAAATATGTAAATTAAAGGAAGCGGTTTTAGGTCATGAAGTTGATAACGGAGATTAAAAAGGGCACAAGTGTTATATTTCGCCCAGTGTAACAGGAATATTGAGTAGAAAGAGAGGAAGCACATTTTAAAAATTAAAAAATATGTATAAAATAATACATTTAGAGTAAAATGGGATAAAGGCAACTTTTTCCTTGTAGTGCTACTTGGGGCTTAAGGTGTGTACATAACTTAAAATAATTATTCAGAAAGTACGGGAACAACTTGTTTTCTGTAATAATGAACATTACTTTCCAGCAGCTTACACTAGCCACAGAGGAGACACTCAGAATAAGCGGCAAATGGACTTTTAAGCACAAAGTAACCAAGGAAGGATTTAAACACATCGTATTTCAAGATGTGAAAAGATGGCACAAATAACTAAATATTAAAGAACTAAAATATTACTTCTCAGGCATCAAACAAGGAATTTCACCTTTATCATACACTTCTCCAAAAAATGTCCTCTCAAAGAGCAACAATCAAGGTACAACACTAAAGTGGGCTACTTTCTCATCATTTTATGTTTTGAAAGATAACAATAATCCTGACAGTCAAGACACAGATAATGAGACTGACTGGAAAATGATGTGGGAGAATATGTATCCTTCCTGAAATAAAGGAAATTATTTCTTTAATAGTAAGCTTACCAATGAAATAAGCTGCTTGTGCCTCCTCACAAGGCCTATTTATGCTTTCATTTCAGAGAATAAAGCACAACGTACTTCAGCCTACATACTTAAAAACTGTTCGACATACATAAACCTGAATAAAAACGAATGTGTGGCCATTTAGTCCTTCCTGCTTTCTTGTGGTTAAAATCTGTTTTGGGTTTATTGAAGAATCCATAGTTTTCATAAGCTGTGTGACTGGCAATTTGCCATGTAGCTCTTTTTTCTAAACTGCTTTGCTCAGAACAAGCCAGCTGTGTGTCAGCAAGGTCTATTACCCTCAACAATAAATTATGCTTTAACATTAATTCAAATTATGTATTCTTTTTTCCTTTTCTGTAGCATTAAAATACCATTCAATAAACCAACAAAAAATTCTCTTTTCTTCTTAGCTCTTCTAAGAATCCTTTCTAGGAGAGCAGCTGAAAATTGTTATGGGTTTTCTATTGTTACTTTATTTTCTTTTGAAAGAAAAACTGAATTTACATAATATACCATTTATAGATTGTCAGAAAATACATGGGGTGTCAATACACATAGGGTGTGTTTTAATACTTTTTAAAATAATAACACTGAATTCAAATTATTATTGCTTAAGATATGATTTTGGTATTACTAACTTTTAATTCATATAACCTCAAACAAAAATATACCTAAAATCATACTCAGCAACCTAAGAAATACATGACTAAAATGCACCTTTGGAAATATTAAAACAGTAAAATAAAGCTGTAGTTTATTGTTTAGACTCGATTAACAGATATTCATGTAAACTAGGGGTGTCGAACTCAATCAGAGAAGGGGCCAAAATCTAAAATCCAGCCTAAATCGCGGGCCGAATGGTTTACTGAACAGTCATAAACTGTCATTGTGATGGAAACGCAGCGGAGTGCAGTGATGACAGCGCGGTGCGGGCCACATTGCAAGGCCTGGCAGGACGGATTTGGCCCGCAGGCCTTGTGTTTGACACATGTGATGTAAACAATAAAGTAGTGGGAAAATTGACTTGATTTTTAAAAATATATTAGGCACCTTCAATTAATTTTGTAAGCTCAAAATTAACAGTTAAAATTTTATTGATTCATATCCACTTAATAAAGGTAATGGACTAGATCCTGCTGGGAAGTTATAGCCTTTGGAGGCTCAGGATATTTTTTCCATTGATTTTTAGAGAGAGTGAAAGGGAGGCGGAGAGACACAGAGAAAGAAACATCAATGTAAGAGACACATCTGTTGGTTGCCTCGTGCCTGCAACCTTATGGGACTCTTCAGTCCGAGGGATCCTTCAATCCACAGGCCGATGCTCTATCCACTGAGCCAAACTGGCTAGGGCGTAGCAGTGGCTTTTAAACTGTGTACTGTGGTGTACAAATCCTTGGAGTAGGATTTCTCCCTTCAACGAGGCACAGTGGTTCCCGGCCAGGGGTCAGCAGCACCCCTAGAGGGAGTTTCATGTCATCAGGAAGACAGAAAGGGTTCCCCTAAGAGACTGGGGGCCAGTGGTAAGCACAGCAGTTCTACCAGCAAGGAAGAGTCTAATCCAAAAAGCCAGTGGTTTCACCAGAGAATGCCGATGGATGGGAACACTGCTTGTTATCTTTTTCTATGTGAGAGTGAAGTGATACTTCTCGTACAGAAAACATACATGGAAAGAGTATGTTTTTCATACAACAGGTTCTGGTCCAAATATTGACAAGTAATTTAAAAATATGACTTTGAGGTGGCACGTATTTCCCCAGATTGTACTGCACTAACCTACTCAAGATTTCTGACATTTCTTTCGCCATTTGTTCCCTATAAAAGAATGATAATACAACAGAGTTATATAAAAGACAATTACATATAAAGTACTTAAATATCTTAAAGCACAATTAAAATTCTACATTTTAAAAATATTTATATTTTCAATAGGATTATTGAGTTAATAACCATTCTCTATTATTTTACTTTGTAAAAGTCTGCAATATACTTTTTTACATACATAACCATAAAATACAGCAAATTTTTTGTGTAGATCCAGTTATTGTTATTTGAACTTTCCTATTTTTGCAGTAAGAACTTTCAAATAAAATCTCATGAGAGCCATGCTTCTGTGGTATTATTTTTTATGTACAGAATAAAATGTTCTAAATGCAGACAGGAAACTTGGCAGGATATAGATTCTATATAAAAATGTTGCACTGGATTGCTTAGAAGATATTAATTAGCAAGGTATAATGGTGGTAAAACAAGTTGATCTATATTACGTTGCCAGAGTTTAAATAACTCTGGTGTATTCAAAGTTTTAGAATTCTAGATCAAAGCGTATTTTCATTTTTTAAAAAATCAAATGCATCAAGTACTTGTTAAATATTAAGATGAGAAGTGTTCGGACTTTTCAAGGACAAAAATTTCCCAACGGACAAAACTTACTTATCTCTTATTACCCCAAAGAGTGTAACTTTCTCAGTATTTGTTTAAATCTGTGAGATGGAATGGATGTTTCATCATGTTCCTGAATATTTTAACCTTATTATTTTCCTGTCCTGTCCTCCGCTGTCTTCCTTCATAATTAATAAGTTTCTCACTCATTCTATTCACCAGACTCTGGTAAACCCCCAAGTCCTATAAACCAGTAAAAATCAAAAGAAGATGGTAGCTGGGCCTCAGGGCAGTTTCCTGGACACTGGCCCAGACTCCGGACTGCTGCATCTCTTTCCTGCACTGACACTGGCTAAGCCCAGGTACCGATGGAGATCTAGCTGAGCAAGCAGTCAGAGAAAAAGCAATCTTTCAAAACTGGTGATCAAGGACAAGAAACACAAAGTAAAAAACACAAATGTAATCTAAAGAAACTGCCTACTGAGCAATGTATCAACCTCTCTTCAGGCTGGTCAGAATTTCCTAATGTTCAAACTCAGCATGATTTTGGTAACTATTTTTAATTCTATTATCACCTTCCCCAAGGTTTCTATCAATACCCAAGAGCACCTCTGATTTTACCACCGCTTTCTCCTGAAGCTCCCCCGATTCCTGTCCCACAGCGGGCTTCAAGGGAATCGAAGCTCTCTCACTACTTGGACTGTCAATCGTATAACAGTTTCTCTATATACCCTTAACTTCACTGGATGGCAAGCTCTACTGATTTAATATCTCGCCTACCCTATGTTACAGCAAATATACTGAACAGAAATGGTTCCTGCATCCAGGAGCTTTACCCTTCTGATTTTCCCAGACTATATGCAGATGCTCACAATTTCACCTTCGGCCATCGGTTACAGGGCTGAATTCAAGCTCATCTGCTAACTATAAAGAAGTTATTTTAATGGAGGGTGAGAGCATCCACTCAATAACATGCTCAAACAACCTGGTGTGCTGTGGTGAACAATGGTGTTGGCATTTGATGGGGGGAGGGGTCAGGGATGCCAAATGTCCTGCACAAGGAAGAGCTGTCCTATGCCTCCTGGGACTTTACCATGCTCACACATTGAGGTGAAGTGCACAAACACACATAGTTTTACGTGGAAACAAAGTTTTACATGTGGAAGAACTTTTTTTGCCTGGTTTTATCATTCAGATAATTTCTGTAAGAATGCACCTATTGCAAAAAGGAGAGAGAGAACTTAACTCTGTCCAGAACTTTACAAAGGACTGTTCACAGCTGCATGGCATTTACTGACTGATATAACATTCTTATATAAATTTGAGTTTGAAGTGGTTGCATTCATGGTGATCCTATGTATACATGCAAACATTTGAGTATTTGATTACATTTTCCTGTAGTTGTAACCAAGCACTTTTCATATTAAAATAACTATTGCTTCATTGTAAATTACTAAGCTTTTACTTCTCTTTAACATGCACTGTTTGGAGAACTATACATACACATGCATCATTTTTACATTATTGGTATCTGTGTCTGAGGAGTTGAGAACCATTACTATAATAGTTGGGCCTAAAAGCTATTAATACTCATATTTTATGCATATTCCAAAATGTTATATGTATAGTATGTATAAAATATAAGCAAAAAATGTATTTTATACATATATCCCAAATATTACTTAGATTCTCTTTCTATGGAGAGATTTTCATAACAAAAAGATACATCGGCATCAAAACCAGCATTATATATATAACTTCAGATTATAAACTATTTAGATATCAGTAGAATAAACTATCATACCTGCTGGAAACTAAGCTATCTATTATGACTCAAATACTTTAAATATTTAATTTATTCTTAGTTATATCTCCATATCTGTTTCTATAAAGACAGTAAGTAGTAAATAATTAAAAACACATAGAACAAAATGAGTGTTTAAACAATGTTAGAAAACTCAAAGAAGGAAACCAAGTCACAAACTACTGTGACTGAACACCATACAAGAGCACTGAACATCTTTCCTGGGCAAAGAAAAAATGAGTTATCTTATTCTTTTTCAGAAAAGGAAATAATGTAAAATTCACTTCAATAAGGAAATGATTTCTCCTTAAAAAGCATCCATAACCTGTTAAAAGGAAAGTTATACAACTAAGTCAAATTGTAAAAAGTGAAACCACATACGGTGTCATTTTGGGTCTTGCTCCATTAATTCTGTGAAAAGAATACATTTTAGTTAATATCATAAACAATTCTGAATTGTGAAAATCTGGATTGTGCCCAACTTAGGTGTTAGTGACTTTACTGATTTTAAAAAGTGCATAATCTTTACTTAATCTACGTGTGAGATTACTCATAATTTCAGATACAGGCATACCTTGTTTTATTGTGATTTGCTTCATTGAGCTTCAAAAATGTTGTTTTTTTTACAAATTGAAGACAAGACCCTCCACCAGCACAAAGTTTATGACTCCCTTTATTGCAGTTATTTGGAAGTGACCCCACAATATCTTCAAGGTATGCCTGTTACGTGAAATCATAACTTTGCATCCAGGATCATGTGTGTAATTGATTGAGATCCTATTTTAAAACATATTACATGTGTGGAAAATAATTCTTACTTAGAAGTTACTGGATGGGTATCCGAGCTGGAAAAGTAACTTGAAATTGTTTATTGCAGCAGAATCCATCAACATACAGAACCCAAGAAGAACCCATTAAGAACAGGGCAGGGAGTTCTTACTCATAAATTGTTAGAAAGAATTCAGTACTAACAAAGGCAAGATAAACATTCAAAAACATTAAGTTAGGCCCTGGAGTAAGATAAAATTATCAAACATGGGGCATCGGCATGGAACATCATCCGTAACACAGCGCTAGAGCTTCTAGTGCAGAGTTCACACTAGCCAGGCGATCTGGAGGAGAAAGCACTCACAGGCCCGGGGTCAGAGAAAGCTTCCAGGGAGAGAGGCTCAGAGGCAGGCCTTCAGTGGGCATTCGAGAGGAGGGACAGCATCTCCAGGCCTGTCCCATGGGAGAACTAAGATGCACTCTTCCTCCCTTCAAGTTACAACTGCTTGAATATCCCCTAATCACTTAGTTGTGGTCCCGTTCCCTAGTTAATTCTGCTTCACCTAAATCACAGGTGGCTTGTCATTTCTGTCAAAGGTCCTAAATGGTCCTCTCTCTCCCTGAGACCACCCGCTTTGGAAGAGGTGCATCTTTCTGAAGATGGGAAGCGGTGCACATATGAGCCAGTATCTTACACACAGTACAGGAATGGTACCAGATGTAGCTGAATATTGCAAAGGCTCACACATAAAGCTTGGCCATGAATACCAATAGTGACTACATGAATGAGCCCTTTAGAAATATACTTTCAGCCATACTACAGCCAGCTCTGCCCATTTCAGTGTGTCCTCACACATGAGGAATGGCAGCTGTAAGAGCCTGGCCAGCCCACTGGTCAGGTATACACAAAGACGCCCGGTCACTGCAACATAACACAGGTTTTAATAAGGACTTCCATATTGCTCCATACTCCAACAACATATAGTATTTAGAGATAATTCGGAAACCTGAGGAGCCAAAATATTTCAATGTACAAACCTTCCTGTGTTACGTTGGGAGGAATGGAACAGCAGCTGAGCTAAGTCTGCACATACAAAAGCCAAAGATGGACGGAAATGACTTAATTATGGCGAAATGTGAACCAAGAGCCCAACTATTGGACTCAAACCCAACAGCTTAGAAAATTATTATAATACCTGTGTTTGATAGGCCTATTCAGTTTGTTTAAATACAATATACTTCCATATACAATTCAGGCCCCAGAACTCCACAATATAATCATTTACTAGAAGAAGTGGAAAGGTAAGTTAGCATGCCCTTTCCTTCTCTATCTTGTTTTCAGCTAAATAAAACCTAAGCACTGCTTTATAATATATGTTTTTCCTTTCACAAGGAAACAGCAACATCTACTATTTTTTATTATATTTTGTCATAAACAGTGCTCTCACATTCTGAAAAGCATAGTTACATATATGAATGTGCCTCACCGTATGTACAGATCATATATACCTACACATAAAGGAACTCCACAAACTATAGTTTTGCTCTGTTTTTATAAATAATCAAAATAACTAATATTTCTATATTCTAAATTTAAAATGACCCTTCCTGAAACTTTTAATAAGGACTTCCATACTGCTCCATACTCCAACAACATATAGTATTTAGAGATAATTCAGAAACCTTAGGAGCCAAAATATTTCAATGTACAAACCTTCCTTCTTGGAAAAGGAGATGTATTTATTCTGATACATAGGGCGTGTATGTGTGTGTAAAATTTCCACTCATTTCAAATGTTAGGATATATATAATTTGCATCAGGAAAATAATAAATACCAACCTCAAATATATTAAACTGGACTATAGTAAAGTGACTGATTTCTATTATAGTATTTAATGGCAGGTATTTAGAAATTAGATGTCTACCTTAAACAAGAAGTTTTAAGATGCAATATTCTTTAGTAATATCAGAGTAAAAATTGATACGTTTTCTTAAAATACTCGCAAACTGAAGTTATCAGTTTTGTCCTTCAATAGTTTAAAAATTCGATAAAATCAATTTGTTTCATTCCTTTGGGTATAAGAATGGATACAGATAAGGTTTAAGTGATTTTACTTAAAATATACCAGGACCTAAGGAACATGATTTCTCCTGTTCATTCCCGTCAGGCTGAAGTGAGAGGCATGAAGGGAGATAGCAGAGGGAGCCCACACCCCGCCCAGCGGCCAGCCCAGTACCTGCGGAGCGCCAGGTCCACCTGGGCCTCGTCACTGATGAGCTCGGCTTCACTCTGGGCGATCCTCAGCGCCAGCTCGCGGTCCCTGCGCTCCTGCTCCAGCACCGCCTGCTGCTGGGACTCCTCCTCGCGCTGTCGGGCCAGCTGCTCCTCCACCTCAGCCTGCCACGGACAGAAAGCGGGTTCGCCCAAGGGTCCCCACATGTCTCCTTGGTCATTCCCATTGCTACTTAAATTGTTCAGACAAGTTCCTTAGTAAGGAATGTATCATCTAACCGGAAAGCTCTTCAGTCTCCGTTCTCTTCTACATTATAATTTATACTTGCTCTTCCCAAATCTAAGAGAAGGCAGAGAAACCATACTTCCACCATTCCGTAACGATGGAGTGTCCCAAATATCACAGTATCCCAGGTACCAGATTTACACTAACACCAGGCAAGCAGATGTCAGGAATGTAAGGTGTTGGTTGTGCTCAGGATCCTAGCTACTAAAGAGGGGATATGCTAATTGACCCTCATGCCATTGCAAAGATGGTGGTGCCCATAGCCAATAAGGAGGGAATTGGCAGTGCCCACAGCCACAAGATGGCAGAGCCCAGTCTCCTCAGCCCCACAGCCATCCAGGGCTGGGCCCCAAGCATAGGCAAGCCTCAGATGGCATTTGCCCAGGGCTCCATGGCTCAGGTAACCAGGGCTGGCTGAGGCTTGCACTGCCAGCAGTGGCAGCAGCAGAGATATGATGGGGTATCACCTCGCCCTGATCGCCTGGTCACCTCCCACCCCTGAGTGCTCCCAGACTGTGAGAGGGAGCAGGCTGGGCTTGAGGGATCCACCATCTAGTATATAAATTTTCATGCACCAGGTCTTTACTAAATAAAGCCAAGAAACTCAAATACATGATCAATTACTCTCAGACATGGAGTTTTTAAAAAATGGGGTGAGTAAAGAATCTTATCCTAATTTATTACTGTTAGTATCTACAACATTATAAAATAATATTTTATGATTTGTTTAACTGGAGGAATGTACGTTTTAAAATTATATTTTAAATAAATGTTCATCTGGCTTTCCCCTAGGCATAATAATAACAACAAACTAATATTTATTGAACTGAACACTGTTTGATGAGGGAGTGCAACAAGGAGTCTGTGTAGCCGAAGGAACCGTTGAGCTAAAGCCAGCCCAGAACTGAACACTGTTCGAAATGCTTTAACATGTGTAAACTCATTTGATACAACTATTATTTACCCACATTCCACAGAGAGGAACTGTGGCCCACAGTCACTCACTGTGACTTGTACAATGTCATAATTTCTGTCAGGGACAGAGGCTGGATTTTAACACACGTCCCTGACTCCAAAGTCCCTGCCATAACCATTTCAGATACTGCTTTTCATCTCTGAGATAAACCAATGACAACTTATCTAGCAAATCAAGATCTTGCTTTCACTTCTTTAGTTTAATTTTTTAGATTCTATTTTGATAGAAATTCAGTTCAAATGTCTAATCAGTACATACCTGAATACGTTTTTCATCATCTTCCCTTTTCTTTCTCTCTTCTTCTTCTTGTTTTCTCTTTGCTTCCATCTCAAGTTTCCTTAAAAAAAAAAAAAGAAAGAAAGAAAGAAACTAACTCTTCAAAAACTTTATAGAAAAATCAGGAATCCTTCAGAAGGCAATTTAAACTATTAATAAACAAAAGTTACAGAATGGGGGCTCACATTAACCTCCTGACCATATATAATCTAGCTCTACTGACAATAAATCTTCTGGAACAAAACAAACACATTATATTGCATAACCTTTAACATCTCTAGAGTAACTTGGTTACAAATCCTAGTTGCAAGGTTCTGATTATATGTGCTTCCCTCTACTCCTTCTCCAATTAAACAACTCATGTTCCTTCTGTCTACCCAATTATGCAAATCTTTCAAAACATTACCAGTTTTAAAACTGCAGAAAAGTAGAAGAGCCTTTTTTCTAGCTTATTAAATAATGCACGAGTCACTGCTTTAAAGGGAAGTTAAGAGATCCTCAGGTGTAAGAATCTAAGCAAAATTCCTATTATTGTTAAAATCATCTTATGTTAGGATATTATGGCTTTTCCCCCATTTTTCAAACGTATTCTAAAATTACAGTCATGAGCAGCACAACAACATTTTGGTCAACAACGAACTGTATATACAATGGTGTTATGCCATACATACAGCCTACGTGTGTATTATAGTAGGCTATACAATCTCGGTCTGTGTAAGCTCTCTGGGATGCTCACACAAGGATGAAATCACCGAATGACACATTTCTCAGGACATATGTCCATCATTAAGCAGCATATGACTATAGTATCTATATATATACAATATATAAAAGGCTAATATGCAAAGTTCCCCCTCAGGAGTTTAACTGGGAGACAGGGAGTTCGATTGCTCGCTATGACATTCTCTGACCAGCAGTAGGCAGTGTGGGACATGGCAGGCGACCAACAGCAGCGGAGGGGTGCTGAGGGAGAGAGGAAAGGAGAAAGGGGGGAAGTGGGGGACCTGATTGGCCCTAATTATAGGCCAGGCCTAGGGACCCTTCCTGTGCACGAATTTTGTTTACTGGTCCTCTAGTTTTCAAATAAAAAACTACTCTTAAAAATAAGAAGATATTGTATATCAACCAACGCCACCAAGAGTTCACTGTTCTGTTAGCTTCTAATTCAAAACGACAATATGAATGCCTTACATCCGCCTTTCCTCCTCTTCCTTTCTTCGACGTTGTTCATCTTCTTCACGTCTTTTTCTTTCTTTTTCCATTTCTTCTTGAATACGCCTCAGCCTTTCCGCTTCCTCTTCCTGCTGTTTCTTTTTCTGTAAAGCACTGAGGAGCTCCTCTGAGCTTTTAACTAGTGCATCGTATTCTTTCTGTATCTGTTCCCTTGTCATCATAGTGGACTTTAAAACAATAATAAACATGTACTTAAAAAGTTATCTCTTCTGCTGCACAACAATGTGAATATACTGAACACTACTGAATCTGTACATTTTAAAATCGTTAAGATGGTAACTTTAATGTTATGTGCCCTTATAATAAAATAAATATGGACATACACAGCAAAGACTGGAAAAGTTGGTAAGCTATAAGCCCATTATCTTTATTACACTATTTGTACACTTAAAAGTTACCTTTCCACCAAATCTCTACATCTATTTCCTTTAATCAAGTAATCATATATCTAAAGTGGACAAAATGTAGGTAACAATTATTTTTTAAGAAATTATTAATTTTGACAGTTTACTACTCTTTTAATAATGTTCAAACAGTACTTAATGAATATTTAAGAAATTATTAAATACATCCCAAATTGTTGGATGACTTTCCTAAGTGAGGCTTCAGAAAATGTGGCTTGGTTGATTTTATTTAATACCATATAAACATGGATGGCTCTTAACAGATTTGTAAAATCGGCTAAGCTTATCCAAAGCATTTTCATTTTTCTTTTGTTCCTCTTTCTCCATTCTGTCTCTAAGACTGACCACTGTCTACATAAAATATCTGCAGGAAATAGAATAAAAGGCTTGCTTTAAGGTATTATATCCACATAATTGCATTGACTCATTTAGCTAGATGAGAAAAACATTAACACCCTAAAAAATAACGGAAAAAGATATGAAGAGACAGATGGAATGTAATTACAAGCATACAGAAAATTTTTCAATCCCACTGATGATCAAATAAATGAAAATCAATACCAAAAAAGGCCCCATTTATTCTGACAAATTTGGAGGAAAATTGCTATTTTCATAACAGTTAAGTAATTTATGATACAGCCTATATGAAGATAATGTAATTATAGGAACAAGGCATATGGCATGATGATAGGGAAAGAAAACTAAATGTACATTAGGGTAAGAACTATGCAAAAATACATGCATATAGACTAAGACAGGGAGGGAAATTTACAATAGTGAAACAGTTAAATGTGTTACTTTGGTAAGGATTTTTTGGTGTTTTTCTCCAAATTGTTAATATAACATTAATTTTATCATTTAAAAATTAGTTTCTGAAAGTAGAAAAACATGAAACAAAATAATTTGCATTAATCCTCTCTCAGTAATGATTATACAAAAGCTTACCAAAAAAGTAGCTAATTACTATTTAAAGTAAATAGAATAGCATTTTAGCATTTTACAGAGTATTTTAGTTACTATTTTTTGGGGGGGAGGAATCTTTCCTAGCAACAGATGAAAGTGCTTAACTTTGCTCTTTTTAAAGTTCTGCTATGGAAATTTTCAAGCCATTAGGGGACACTTATAATGAGCATCACTTGTCATCACTGGGACTCAATATCTGTAACACTTTGTATCCTTAACACAGTAATGCATTTTTAAATACAATTTTAACACCAATACCAAAAGATATTAAATCACTTCAGAAAGTCAAAGCCATTTAGATTAAAATTACATACCTTAATTTTGGCCATTAACGCATCAATAGAAATTTCAAGATCCTTGACCTGCTTATTCACCTCCGGCTTTCCATCCTTCAGTGCACTTACTACCTCATTGAACTTATCAAGCCGTTTTTTCAGTGTGCCCACCTTAACCAGACCGTCGATACTGTAAAGATAATGCTTCGTCAGTCTAATTTCACTATGCAATACTATACATTGATTTTTCATTTTAATAAAATGCAAAACATATTAAGCAAGACATTTTACTCCTGTTTTCATATTATTCAGTATATTTTTTCAAGATAACTTGTTGAAAGTAAAAAAAAATAAGAATAATCAAATATGGGTGTGAATGACATTGATACCTGTCCACAGGATTGGAGCCTTCTATATTTACACTGAAAGTTTTGAGAAATCAAATTATAGAAGACTTTGAAAGAGTCACCTAGTCTCTTTAAAAGGTATTAAATATCAACAGGTATTCAGACCTCCAAGTTTAAAGAGTATCAATTAATAGTAAAAGAAGTAAATAAGATATAAAGACTAGATTTATAGCGAAACAATTGCTACAGATAATTCAGATAACATTAGTAAGGTTTTTTTTTATATTAATAAAGTTTTTAAAAACTATGTCAACGTGACATTTGTCAAGAAACTCGAGTCACTAAAATAATCAGAATAAAAGAGCTTCTTTCATTCTTCTTTCATTCCATTTATTTCAACATTTTATAGTGTCTAAATTTCTGTAAGCTTCTTCAAATCCTTTTGTATAATAGAAAGAGGCTAGCAATAAAGTAGTCAAATAACTCATTTCCAATAAATCATGCAAATAACAGAGTAATCTATCTTTTTACAAAAAAAGTGAGAAAAGAGAAAACTCTGAGTATCCCCACCGCTCTTCATTATGACTTCATAGTCATTTCGTATTTGAGTAATTAGGTTTTGTGGGATTCTTTAGGCACTATTAGTCATCTTACCGAGGTTTGTGTCTCCTTTTGCAAAGCCACATTCGAATAGTTTTCTGCATTTTAATGCAGGCTTCAGCTCGATATTTTATCTTGTTTTTCACTATGGTAAGAGAAAAGCATGATAGAAAATTATTCTATTTAATTCAGTCCTACAACCGTTTTAAAAACCACTCACTTTCACAAAGCAGTTCTCAAGAAACATGTACTCTCATATTATACCAGACATCAAAATCAGGAAGTTTAACATTTAATTTTGTATACTTCTTAAAGTAAAAGCACACCATGTATACTACTAGATTTACATTTAAAATGTATTATTCCCTTGATATGCTACACCACTGTCTTTCAAACTGTCCTAGGCAATGTTGGTCTATGAAACATTAATAGGTATGTCTTTAAAAAAAGGAATCATCTGTCATATGAATTAGGAAAAATTAAATACTACTTTTGGAGATTCACAATGAACATATTGAGTGAAGCTTCTGACAATCCTACAGTAAAGGTACTTATTTAATATTTAACTTTAGTTACCCAGGATGTCCTAGATTGCTCTGACCTCGAAACATTGTTGAGCTTCTCTATAATCCTGCAAAGATCCTGACTAGTTGCTGATTTCCCCACTGCACAACACAGTCCATGAACAAATGGTACAGTATAGCCAACTTTAATATAATGTGTTGTCCATCAACATGCAATGTATTAAGCTGAAAGCAATAAACTATAGTCATAACTTTGTTTATATTTTACTTGGAAAATGAGGGAGGAAAGAGTTTCTTTCACCTTTTTTATTATAGCAATCCTTTTACCTACATTCATAATTGTCTAACAAAACACCTCAATAATAACGTTGGAACAGCTCCTTTTCATTAGGTCAAAGGAATTTAATTTTTCTATTAATAAGGAACAATTTACACTGAATCTCTTTCATGTGTCTAGCACTATTCCAGGTATTCGGTGAGTTTGGAAGGTAAGAAAATTATACATTTAATCAAATTACTCACAATAGCTCCCTACAATTCAAGGTTTCCATAGACCCTAAGAACAAAACAAAAAAAAAATTCTGCCCCTCACCCTTGATTGGGGTCAGAGGTAAGTTGTCCGTACAACCTTGCCAGAAACACAAGAGAAAGCAGCTCAGTGCAGAGTGTCTGAGCACAGGGTCTGAGGGAGCAGAGGCAGGAGAAGGGTGAAGAGAACAGCTGAAGCCCCCCTCTGTGATCTTGAAAGACTTTAGACTTTGCTCTGCGTTCAAGGGAGCCTCCATACAAGGCTTTTAGTTTGGAGAGAGAAGTCTGGGAATCCAGGAAAACCAGCCTGGGAGCCACTGAAGCCTCCATGCAGGCGGAGGAGGGGCTACACGAAGGCACTGGCAACAGAGAGGGAAGACGGTACAGTATTTGGAGAAGGAATCAACAGGGCCTGTTGACTGACAAAATTTCAGGGACAAGAAAGGAGGAACCGTTAAAACCCTGAAATTTGTGGCATGTTATACTGATGATGCCATGCAAGTGGGAAGAGTTCTGGCTCAAATCTGAGGCAGGCGTCTTCAAACTACGGCCCGCGGGCCACATGCGGCCCGCAGAGGAGTCTGATCCAGCCTGCCAGGTTTTTTGGGCAGTGAGCGCAGCCGAGGTGTTACAGTAGGAATTAGTAGTTCATATAGTCCGGCCCTCCAGCTCTCTGAGGGACCGTGATCTGGCCCCCACTTTAAAAAGTTTGAGGACCCCTGGATTAGGGGATGGTGTGGAAAAGGTGGCGGGAGGGACGGGGTGGGGGGGAGAATCAAGACAGTGACTTCTGCTCTGTTTAGGACACGATGAAATTAATTCTCCTATCATACATCCAAATTAAGAAGTATCACATACACTCAAAAAAAGAAAGTCCACCAACACGCATCTAGAAGAATCAGAAAAACAAGGTGTATAGGCGATGGAATCTCTGCTATCCAGCACTCTCTGCTAGACAACTTTGTAAATCCCACACAGCATTCATTTCCAAACTAATTACAGATCCTAGTGTGGAAGAAAACACCTACATTTGATGACTGAGAGGGAGCACCATTGAACCTTCTTCCAGCGACTGCAGATAAGCCAGTGGTTGACTCTTTTAACCAACTCTGCTAAATGGTCAGGGTCAGACTTCATAATCTGATCAAATTCTGCAAACTAGGAAACAAAATAATTTATTATCAATATTAAAAGATAAAGAGACTTAAACACACCGAGATATAAAATAACTAGAACTCAAACCCAACATCTAACTTTCTGGAAATGATCCCAAGCCTCAGTGGGGTCTACAGCAAACCCAATATACTGCATCATACAGCTGCCTCGCTCTTAATTCCTTCTTCCTTCAGGAACTTGGAGGGGAAAGGTGAGAGACTCACTGATAGTTAGCAGATTCAATACTAAAATTTGGGGGGGGAAATCTTAAATGACAATTATAGATGGTTAGCAAAAAGCTTTTACTGAAAAAAAGAATTAAAAAAGAAAGGCTGATATGTCTCTAAATTGGCTCATCCACATTCTCAGTATCTGTACATAGCTCCTGGCCAGTGACAAGGTCAGCCATATAATGTCAGGTACCACCAAACCTATTCCATCTCCTCCAAACCCCATCCCTATTTTAGAGATAAGCAACTGTTACCAAGAGATAGAAAACACAAATAAAAGTTATTAGGTTAATAATTAATAAAATATTTCATTTCCACAATTTATCCCCAAACCACATAATAATTTCTATCCTTTACAAAATATTCCACCAGTGGTTTTCAACTTTTTTCATATCATGGCACATATAAACTAATTACTAAAATTCTGCAGCACACCAAAAACATATTTTTTTACCGATCTGACAAAAAAAAATAGATATCATTTTGATTCATTCACACTGGATGGCTATTGTTGTGTTGGCTGCTGTTATTTTTTAATTTGATAATATAATGGAAAAGAGGGCAGTGCCCCTGACTTAATATTCAGGTATTGCATGTTTTAAAAATGCTTGCAGCACTCCGGTTAAAAATCGCTGTATCCTACTATAATGCATTGAGGTGACACACCTATCAATATAATGGTTTCTTATAATCAAAATTAAAGTTAACATAATGAGACTAAAGATCTGTGAACATATGCCTTGTGCTTTTAACTTTTCTTTCTGACTGATCAACTTATCTGGAAGCAAACAAGACCAAGTGCTTTTTCTATCAGGTTGTTAATTCTAAAATATTACTATAGCCCTGAAATAAAATAAATGTTGAGTTTATGAGAAATATATATGATTACAGCTAAGCCAACAATGAATATTTACATAATCATTTTTTTTCTTAAATTTTTATAGGAAATGGTATGGGTTCTCTGAAGTAAAAATAGTCACAGGAAAGTACATATATTACTAATGCATTACACAGATTTTATTTCATGCCCAAAAAATGTAAAATCAGATTTATTATGATTAGTGTAGTCTTTAAGGCACTAGAGATATTTATTAATGATTTTGCTGAGTCAAATCGGTATAGTTGACTATTATATAATATCAAATGTGTTTAAAATTATGAAAATGTAATTCAATAAATATTTTAAAAGTTAGAAGTGGTGAAATGATAAACTGATTCTGAATAGCATTTAAGTGTTTCTATATTATACCTATTTACTTCTGAAATATTCTTTACTCAATCTTGTAACCTAGCACAAGAACCTGTAAATACTAAAACTATGGCTGAGGCTAAGAAAATTACATTACATACAAAAGTATTTATACACTCACTCTAGCATTTGAGAGAAATGCATTTTAGCACAAACTCCAATCCAATTTCCCAAACCCTGTACATCTATCACTAGAACTTGTTCTCCACATAATGAAGACGCAAAAGTACTGAGAAGTTTCTAATTATTAAGGCTGAATTAATATGTTTTAGAAAAGCTTTCAACTGTTTAAAACATAAATATTTTCTGGCTAACCCTTATTTAAACAAAACAAAAAAAAATCCAATAAAACAATGAAAAATCCAATCAAACGATGCTCTCATTCCATTATTTCCAAAGCTGAAAAGTACTGTAAAACTTGTACAGAGTATTACACATTGTAAACTTCTCACATACTGATAATATGCATCCTGTTGGTGATCATATAATTCAAGAATAGTTCAAATCACTAAACACTTAAAAATATTCATTGACTCCTATCTCCCAACTATTCATATTCATCATGTTCAAGTTTAAAGTAATAATGTATTTACCTTGCCGGGTCTAAAAAACACCTTTGTTAACCCAAACTTGTAGTCAATTTCATTTAAGCCCAAAGCTTTAAAAAGAGCCTGAAAAAGAAAAAAGTTAAATGACAACCAGTAATTAATAAGAAAGACACCTATAGCTAAGAAATTTCAATTCAGGTGATATTTGTACCTTACAAAACAGTCTTGGATCTAGTCTTGCGAGTTTGTCTGGCATGTACTTTTTATACATGTTGTAGAGTTCATGGAATGAAGCTCGTGAGGGGAAGCCCCCCTGCATCAAGTCCAAGACAGACACCATGCCTAGATTCATAAACAAATACGTGTTATTGCTGATCACTGCACAGCAGTCAAAAAATTACTTGCAAATGATCAACTTGACAAATTAATTTTTAGAAAGGTACAATTTATAGGAATTGCCAGCAAGAAAATAGTACATAGAAAATATTATATTTATACTTATTATATGTCCCAACTTACCCGCCACCTCAAACTATCACAGTAAGTTTCACTTAGCCATCTTGAATAAACCCCCTTTTTAGAGACAAACTCCTGGTGTCGAGACAGCTCAAATCTAGCTTGTATCTTTTTTACTGCTACAAACCTCTGGATCATAATCACAGTATAAAAGGCTTGCATTAGGCCACTTTCCAAATCCTGAGGTTAATTTTAGAAGAAGATTCCTGATAGAGTTTCCAAGTAGTAGTCAAGCATATTCCCAAATTCTCTCCAGTGCTTACAGCAAATGGACAAGAAGCACTCACTGCTTCACTATAAAGATGCTCTTTCACTCATCTCTCAGAGAAATTAGTCTATTGGGATAAAAAGCGTATAGGATGCAAATCTCTTTTCAGTGAAATTCTAGTAGGTGGTTAATTTGAGCCTTGCGTCCATGTGAACTTTTCATATAAAAAAAAAAGCATAAAATAGTCAGGGAAAAGCTTAACTATAAATAATGCCAAAAGCCTTTGTTCACCAAAAACAACCTCTGAATTTCAGATTCTGAGACTATTCAACTCAATGGAGAAAATAACATTATTCAGTAAAAAGTGATAGGACAAATGGGTAGACATTTAAAAAACAAAACTAACATCTGATCCTTATCTCACTTATATAAAAATAAATTCCTGCCAGCCAAAATTTTAAATTAGCTAAATGAAACAATAAAATATCTATAGTTAAAAAGCAGATTTTTATTTTAAAATCACCTCATGGGAAAGATAGCCTTTCTAAGCAGTCAGACTGGATTTTAAACTTTTTTAATGGGAAAGGCTAGGTAAGGTTAGATAAAACACCAGTAACACTCGGGGTTGGTGACAGTGTAGGAAAACATACGCACGTTCTTATTGGGAGAGTAAACCAGTGCAACAATTTTGGATAGCAATTTGGAAATATTTACCCCCTTTGACTCAGTCCTTTCTACTTCCGTGAATCTATCCTACAACTTGTCACACATGTGGGCAAATACATGCATAGAGAATGGCTATATACCCACTTGGTCATTGTTTATAATAGAAAAAATCAAATAACTTAAATATTAAAAATCATGTTGCGACCCTATATGATGTGTTCATTTAAAAGAATATGACTTATCTAACCAGTATAGAAAACATATCCAAGACTTACTGAGAAGTGAGACTTTTTACTTATATTTTTCTTTACTATTTCATTTTTGTTACAACAACATATATATCTATTTTAAATTTTAATACTCATCAATGAAACACAGAGAAGCAATCATTCCTATGGAAAGAAATCTCTAGAACTGGATTTAGTTCTAGGCTCTACTTATAAATAAAAATAAGGTCTGCCTGATACTGTGACCATTGTTGCCCGTTTATATCAAATACACAAGTATCCCTGGAAAAGTTCGCTTCCACCTCCTCTGAGTCCTTAGCTTGACCAGTAACTGCGGACAACATATGAACTGGCTCAAAGACATCCATTGAGAATTTCATGGAGCTTAACCAATTACCAAGCCAATGGCTGCTTCCTAGCACTTCAAGCTAATTTACTTAAAAGATCTTCTCAGGCTTAGAAAAATAAAAATCACCACTCCACGTACTCTCCCTTCTAGAAATTCCTATGACCTGGACCTCCCGCTAGGAGTTTGGTGAGGAGCTGTGGGTACTGGCGTATAAATGAGGAACCCTGGAGCATAAGTGACCTTAGCCTTATAATAAACCCACCTCTGAGAGGAGCGAAACAAGGAGTCAGAGAGGCAGGGGTTCAAGCAAGTGTCCGGACCCTGAGATGGACCGGGAGGAAAGGAGAGGCTGATGGCTTGGGAACAAGCAGTTCCAGGGGGGACGGAGGAAGGGCATGCAGTAAAGGAAAACTAGCGAGCCTGGTGCCTAAGACTTCTGTGACCCAGCAAGGTCAGAAGGGCCAGGCGGGAGGGAGGAAGCGATAGTCTGACCAAATGCATACAAATTCCACAGGAGCCGAGGACAATGTGTTTTCTCATTTTTACAAGCGGTGGCGTGGGAAACAGACACCAAACCCTACCTCCTGACCCAGTTAGGCGAGGGAGGGTTGGGGGAGGATGAGAAATGAACTGCTGAGCTGAGAAGGCCACAGGAAAGAGAGCTACGGATGTGTACAGTTTTCCTAAATTTTACTTTAATGCTGTTAAATATTTTTTTTTTCACAATAACTATACCCCAGTATTACTCGAATAATTGCCAGCATGCTTTTCTTATCATTAAAGGAAATTTAAGGTAAAAATCTTACTACACTTAAAAATCAAGATAATTGTGAAACTTTTGTAAGCACTGTACATATTTATTGTGTTTGAGCTCAGACTCCTAACACACACTGATATGGATTATAAAAACATGGGAATACCTGAACACTGAAGTTGAGACAAAATTTGAGCACCTTCAAAGTCATGGCTTGTCATCTTTAAATTGGGTTTTATACAACGAATAAAGCTCGCTCCCTGGGAGAATAAAGGTATTTTTTAAGACAATACATATAGCATTCTCATTTTTCTATTTCTATGAATACAAGTAACTTTCAGTGCATATTATCATCAATATTTGAACCTCTCTTAAAATAATCACTAAGATATAGATAGATAGATAGAAAGGTATGTGAATATACATGTGTTAAATCACTATGTTTTACTCTTGAAACAAATACAATATTATATGCCAACTATACTTTAATAAAAATAAATAAATATTTGGATAAAGATAACGTGGCACATATATACAATGGAATACTACTAAGACATAAGAAAAGATGAAACACTGGAATTTGCCTGGTCAGTGTGGCTCAGTGGTTGAGGGTCGACCTTTAAATCAGGAGGTAATGGTTAGATTCTCAGTCAGGGAACATGCCTGAGTTAGGAACTCAATCGTCAGCAGGGGGCTGCCGATCCATGATTCTATCTCTCCCTCTCCTTTCCTCTCTGAAATCAATTTTTAAAAAATTTTTAAAGAAATACTTGCAGCCGAAGCCGGTTTGGCTCAGTGGTAGAGCGTCTGTCTGCGGACTGAAAAGTCCCAGGTTCGTATCCGGTCAAGGGCATGTACATTGGTTGCGGGCACATCCCCGGTAGGGGGTGTGCAAGAGGCAACTGGTCAATGTTTCTCTCTCATCGACGTTTCTAGCTCTCTATCTCTCTCCCTTCCTCTCTGTAAAAAATCAATAAAATATATTTAAAAAAAAAAAAAAAAAAAAAAGAAATACCGTATTTTTCGGACCATAAGACGCACTTTTTCCCCCCAGAAGTGGGGGGGGGAAAGTCCCTGCGTCTTATGGTCCAAATATAGCCTACACATATACTTTAAAAAAAAGTTTTTTCACTTGCCCGGCTCTGTGTGGTCTCTGTGTGCTTGCCCGGCTCTAAAATGGTTCTAAATGCTGCTGTTTACTTTACAGGGTTGATTACATGTGTTTATGACTGTGATGTTGGGTTTTAATGCACATAAAATATTTTAGGACACTATTTGTTTCAGAATCTTTTTTTCTTCATTTCCCTTCTCTAAAAACTGGTGCGTCTTATGGTCTGGAGCGTCTTATGGTCCGAAAAATACGGTACTTGCATTTACACCATAGATGGACCTTGAGAATATTACATTAAGCAAAGTAAGTAAAAAAAAAAGCTAAGGTCCATATGATTTCATTAATATGTGTGATATAAAACTGAAACAGTACAGTGGTTACCAGAGGGAAGGGACATGGGGCAGTGTAGTAAAGGGTAAAGGAGGCCAAATATATGGTGATGGAAGATGATGTAGTATATAGGTCATGTATCAAAAAGAAATATTTTGATATTCATGTATCATGTAAAGGTACACTTAAAACTTATACAATCTTATTAACTAATGTCACCCCAATAAATTTAATTAAAAACATTTTTAATTCTTAAAAAATAATTTAAAATTTTAATTTTTAAAAATAAAAAATAGCCGAAACTGGTTTGGCTCAATGGATAGAGCGTCGGCTTGGGGACTGAAGGGTCCCTGGTTCGATTCTGGTCAAGGGCATGTACCTTGGTTGTGGGTATATCCCCAGTAGGGGGTGTGCAAGAGGCAGCTGATCGATGATTCTCATCGATGTTTCTATCACTCTCCCTTCCTCTCTGTACAAAATCAATAACATATATTTTAAAAAAATAAAAATAATCAGTAAGGAACTAAAAACTTAGCATACTTTTATTACTTAAAGCTTAAAATAAATTTCTATATTATGTACTAATAATATTAGAAAAATACTACATTTTTACTTGAGTGCCAAAAATTGTGTTGCTGTAAAAAGGAAAAAAAAGTCTTTCATTTTAAAATATTTTAACATATTTAAACAATACATTGTCTTTAAACATAAAAAATACATTTCCTTCTCTATAATAATTACTTTCACTTTCCTTAAACCACAGGATAATCTTAACAACCAAATAATTCTATATATTTACATAATAATTTTTCACATATATATTTAACCATTATTCAGAAAAAAACTTAAAGAAAATGAAGACCATTTTAAAAACCATTCTTTTTAATGGAGGAATTGGTTTAAAAAACATTTCTAATTATTCCAGATTAACTTTATTTGAGTAATAATAGTGTAAGAGGACCATTTAAAAACCCTGTTTTTTTAAGTATACTCACAGTACTTCGAAGTTTATCCAGAAGCAAATTTAACTGTGTCTGTAAAAAGAAAGAAAATCACTTTTTTTCCCAAAAATCAAAAACACACAATGTCACATGTCATTATTAGCACTTTGATAGTGGAACGAAATAACATGCAATAACATGGATGTATAACACATTATGATTTAACTACTTCTGGTAGACAAGCTCTTTGACAGCAATATGCAAAGTAAATGGCTATATAATGCCAAGGACAATAACTTATTTTAATTATAGAGAACTTGTATAATTAGGAAACTGAATATTAGCAATACTAAAAATCATACATGTGCACATGCAGGTGGGGTAAACAAAGAAAGTGTACAGGCAATGAAAAAAGTGAACGAAATGCTGGGCATGCATTCGGTTAAAGATCAGCAGAGCAGTATTATGTGGCAAGCTGGTGTAATTTGTGTCATAATCCATTAAGAATGAAGGCATGTTTAAAATATACACTAATGGTATATGTTTAGATTGTTTTATATACCGGTAGCGCTTATAAATGAAACTATCCTGCCTAGCTGTAGAAACCCTCCTTCCTATTTTAAAACATTTCACATTTCAATTATTTTTAAAAGCTTAGATAGCTTTATCCAAAACAAACTGACAATGAACACTATAAGTTACTATGCTTTTTCTGTTTTTAATAATATTGTCACAAAAATTTACTCTCATTCAGTACTAATTTAATTTGTATATTTGCTTTACTTCTCTACAAAGTAAATCAATTATATAAAATTCTAATATCAATTTTATACTAAGATGTTTATTATACTGCTCATGAAAGATAAATTAAGATGATATTTCTTAAATTAACATACTGGTTCAATGACAGCTATATTTAATCATAATATTATAGTAATAAGTATACTTTATTGACTGCTTTCTGTGAGTCAAGCATTCTCAAAGCTTTTCATAGGCATTATCATGTTTAATCCACACAATTCTAATTAAGAATATTACATTAAGCCTCACTTTACAGGTGAAAACAATAGCTAGTCATGGCAAAGCCAGGATTCCAACGTGAGGCCTAACACCAAAGTTCATTCTCTTACCAGAAACATTACAGTATACTTCAGACAGCATAGGATTAAGATATAATCAATCTGGACCATCACACAACTGAAAGGCAAGTATAAGAGCCACTAATTTGGAAAGAAAACAACTATCACAAAGCCCATTTTTCTTAATCCATAGACTAAGCACAATATTCTCCAAGAAAATAGAGATAGAGTAAATCAGAAAAAAATAGAAACAGCAAAAATTAACTAATAGTGCTTATAAATGAGAAAATGGGGGCGGGAATGTCAAATATCAAAGAACAGCAGTCAGGGACCATGGGCATAATGTATAATACATAATGACAGAATGTTATTTTTCCATCAAAAAGGATTACTTTTACTAAAAACAATAACAGTAAAAGTTATGTTTCAATAACCTAAATATGTTGCTTTTCAATGAAAAACTTCTGCTATCAGTGATGTTGGACAACTAAAATATAGTAAATGCTAGTGCCTGTTTTGTTTTTTATTGCCTCACATACCTTGAATTCAATGAGCTATTCTATTAAATTTTAAATTAAAATTATTAATATTCATTTTAAAGTATCTCATAAAAACATTTTACATTTTATTATTAACTGGAGGCCTGGTGCACGAAATTCATGTGGGGAGGGGGGGGTGTCCCTCAGCCCAGCCTGCACCATCTCTAATCTGGGACCCTTTGAGGGATGACCAAAGGCTGGGATCGGGCCTAAAAGGACTGTTGGACATCCCTCACAATTAAGAATTGCTGGCTCCAAACTGCCCTCCCCTGTAGCATGGTCCCCCCCAACTGCCCTCCCCTACTGGCCTGGTCTCCCCCAATTGCCCTCCTCTGCAATCCTGGCCCCCTCCCAGCTACCCTCCCCTACCAACCTAGTCCCCCCAACTGCCTTACCCTGCAGGCCTGGTCCTCCCCAACTGCCCTTGTCCACAGGCCTGGGTCCCCCCCAAACTGTCCTCCACTGTAGGCCTGGTTCCCCCACAACTGCCCTCTCTTGCTGAACTGGTCCCACCCAACTGCCCTCCCATGCTGGACTGGTCTCCCCAACTGCCATCCTCTGCTGGCCTGGTCACCCCTAACTTCCCACAACTGTCCTCCTCTGCTGGCCATCTTGTAGTGGCCAACTTGTGGTGGCCATCTTGTGTCTTGGTGTGATGGTCAATTTGTATATTACTCTTTCATTAGATAAATTATCTTACTCAGTTATGGCTTTCAGCAGTTTAATGTACAAAATATATCTTATTGCAAAAAGCAATTTTAAGGCACTTCAAGTCTCAACATAAAAGAATAAGGATTTTAAGAATGTTGTTTTATTTATATTGTATAAAATTTCCAGCAACAGTAGTATATTCCATTATAGTAGGAAAATCCTTAATGAATGATATCCATTTCACTAAATTAATGTTGTTACATATCTTTTCAGCAATTTCAGAATATCCAAATAAGAGAAAAAATATTGCTCGAGAAAATTAGAAACTCATAATCAATAAATAGAGATTATAACAAAATTAAAAACATTTTATTCAGTTACCTGAAAATGTAACTGGACATATTAATATTTCTCCTACATTTATGATTTGGCTTTAAAAATATATATAGGTTTATAAACATGACTTTATCGAGTTAGTTATTTAGACCCCATTTCAATCCATAGGGATTTCCAGAGGCCTTACACCTGAACACCATAGTATTCTGATACTTAAATATTATTTCTAATTGCATCATTTTAATATTTAAAGTACACAGAATGAAAATCATATGTAGAGTTTTCTTGCAAACATAACAACAATGCATCATGGAAATTTATGAGAGAAATTAATTCTATTTCTTTGTTCTATGTGTTTTAATCTTTTAGTCATTACACTTTTAATTATCTTAGTCTATACTAAATATTCAACAATTAGAACCAATTAGTATAGTGTTCCATTTCTAAGACACATCATTTGATAATTCCTTGTCATATCCCAAAGAATAAATTCCTGGTCCATAATTAATAAAACACATGAAACGGTCTTCAATGTTAAGCAATTTAAAAGGTTTGCCACTCAGAGCACTCATCTTTTAGATTTTTTTAAAGCTTCAGTCAAATTTTAGCATAATATGCACAGCCACAATGCACTGAGAAAACACACTGAAAATGAATCATAAATATAATCAGCAACTTGAGACAGCCTCTTTTGCACATGGCAGCCACTCTACAAATAAGAGTCCATGAAGGTGATCATTTACCTGAAGCCCTGGCTGTGCCTGCTTTTCCTCTCAACTCAACTAGTGTTCTCTAGCCATCCCGAGCTGGACTGACTACTCCAGCTAGAACACAACTGCTGAATGAGGAAGGAAACAGAAAACACATGGGAAAGAGAAGGTGTGAAGGTCAGACAGACAGTAAGCAGAAGTAAGAACATTAGGAGAAGCAATCCAGTTTGTTAAGCACCAAGAAAGAAGACACTCATAAAATTACAAGAATTTCTTTATGTTCAATCACTACACTTATTTGGGTGTGTTTTATTTTTATTGTGGTTTCTTTTGGTTTTTTGCATACAGATCCTATCAACAATGCAGGATCTGCTCTGAACTTCACTCATGGGATTTTTGACAGTGCCTCCATTATCCAGTGTAGAATATAAAGTTATATATTTTATTCTAAATGCAGTAAAAAAAATTTTTTTTCAAGTAATGTATTTAGCACACATACCTTAAACTTGTTTCCCACACTGATGAAGCCAAGTTTTCCTGCTTTTTGTTTAGTGTCTTTGTTGTTATTTGTGGATGTTTCAAATAAGTCCCGTATAAACTTATCTCTGGATTCACATATTAAGGATTCAAGAGACATATGCAAAGCGTCATTATTTTTTTCCACAAACTGGGTCTGAAAACAAAGCATACAGGGATAAACGACTCAGTCCATTTTGATGATATCCCTTAGCACAGCACTGCCCCAGAGGATGTGTGAGGAAGACAGAAAGGTTCCGTGTCTGCACTGTAAATACAGTCACCACTGGCCAATGTGCACACTGAGCACATTAAGTGGAGCCAATATAGAGAAGAAATAAATTTTATTTTTAAATTTAATTTAAATTCAAATGGCCAGGTGTGGCCACAGGTTACCATACTGTACAGCGCAGCTGCAAGATCAAGTCATTGTCTCCTGGTAAAAATCATACTCACTGTTTCGTAGCACACTGCCCCTGCGAAGTGCCTGATGATGAAGCCTTCATCATCTCTGATGTTCCTATGAATTGCCAGCTTAGATTTTCTGGGAATCTAAAAAAACAATACATACATCAGTTATTAAATTACCAAAACCATCTATCTATCTATCTATCTATCTATCTATCTATCTATCTATCTATCTATAAAAGCCTAAGCGACCGTTATGACCTACCACCTGGAACAACCAATCGCTATAACACACACTGTCCACCAGGGGACAGACGCTCAACACAGGAGCTGTCCCCTGGTGGTCAGTGCACTCCCACAGCCAACCTCCCACGGACCGCCAGTGGCCGTTTCTTCTGCACCCAGCCCAGCGGCCATTGCCTCCGCTCCCAACACTACCCGGGGCTTTCAGGCCCCAGCTGGGACAGGGAACCGGGGGGTGGGTGGTGGCAGATGTGCACCCTTTTCCAAAGGGACCAAGGGCCAGCTCCCTCCTCGGAGAAGGCAGCCAACCTCCCATACCCCATCCCTCTCCTAGGCCAGCAGGCCTCAATCAGCCCACCGCCTGCCTGCCACAGTGGCAGCGAGGGAAGGAGGGGGGAGGCGGGGAACCGTGAAGTGGTGAGGTGGTGGGGTGTTGGCGTCTGGCATCTGACATCCGTTCCTTCCACACCCAGCCCAGCAACCATCACCTTCTCTCCCAACTCTACCAGGGCCTTCATGGACCTGGTCTGGGACAGGGAGCCAGGAGTAGGTGGTGGATGCAGCCCCTTTCCCAGGGGGCTAAGGGCTGGCTCCCTCCTTGGGGCCAGTGGCCAACCTCCCGCTCCCTTTCCCTCCCCCTGGTCAGCCCTCATTGCCAGGCCTAGGGATCCACCCATGCACGAATTCGTGCACCGAGCCTCTAGTCTAATTATAATATCTCATATCGGTATCATATCTAAAAGCTTCTAAAATGCTTCACATAAAAGATTATACCTGGCCCTAAAAATAACCTAAGGTTAAGCCCTATATAATGTATGATTCTAATTGTCTAATATCTAGTTTATCTTTCTAAAGGCTTCTATCCCCATCAGAGTCTGAATTCTGGAATGGTAAACTCACGGTGAGTCGGAAATGATCCTTGTGCTTCTGGTGGACCGCGGATGTAAAGTGTTGATCACTGGGCTGGGGAAGGCGATTTTCTTCATCCAAAATGTCCAATATTCCCACTAATTTTGCTTCAACTAAATCTATTTCAAAAAAGTAAAATACAATAAAGTAAAAAATAATATTTTAAAGATGTGAGCAATTTACTAATCACAACTACAAAGAAGATTCAATAAGTATAATCTCAAAAACTATAGAGAGCAGGTATATATATTTTATTTCAAATCCTTCAATTTATTAGAAAGTAATAGCATATATATAATATAGGTTTTAGAAAAATAACTCCTTAAAGCAATGACTAATATAATCACTCCTCCATTAGTGAGGACAAGAAGCTAAAGAGCCAGAAATTTCACCTCTTCCAGATGACATCCACATTCAACAGGATGTAGAAACTACAGGAGCTTTTGCTTGCTTAGCTTTGTGAAACTACTAGCATACATGTGTTCAGAGGGTTTCCAGCAAAACTTCACTAACAGCACATTCTTATGCTCTTTTCATTCATGTTGTTTGAACTTCCTGCTTACCCAAAAATAACTGTAACATGTAAGCTGCTTAAATACAATATATGAGAACTGTGAATGGGGCAGACTCTACAAGCTATAGGGCATATGAAGAGAAATCAAGATTCTAACTGGTCAGAAAATTATGTTTGAGGGCAATTAGTGGTGGGAAGGGGGTCATGCTGAACTAAGCTATAATTGAGAGCGAGCATTCTAACTGATGTAGAAGATATGAAAGTGCCTGAAGGGAGGAGTACCATCCAAGACATCAAACCACAGAGCCAAAGGCACAGGATTCGGGGAAAGGACATGGTCCATGAAGGGAAAGTGGAGTGGGCCGGGGAGGGTGTGAAAGTGCTATGAGAATACTACTATAAAGAATTATTATAATAATACTATCTTGTCCGAATCTGTAAGTAGTATGAGAAGTAATACTACTATAAAGAATTATTATAATAATACTATCTTGTCAACTGTCAAAATGGGTTTTCAAAACTGTTACTGGACAGAACCGGGTCCAATTAACTCATTAGTTGTCAGTGAAAAGACAATTCCAATTAGGTTTTAGGAGAGTGTATTTCATTGCAAGCCAGCAGGCAAGAATACACTTCCCAGAGTGACACATCCTGAACTAAGGATCAGACTTGGCCTTATTCAGGGAAAACACCAAAGTGAGCTTTATCATCGCATGTACAGGTGGGGACACGACTGTGCATGCTCAGTTAGAAAAGAGATCTATACACACATCCCATGTTTTTAAAAATGGCAGGAAAAGCTCTGCCCCTGGGAGGAGATGTTAGTTTTACAGCATGAGGATATAATGAGAACATTTCATGAAGAAGTCAGTACAGAGTCTCCCTGGTGGCTTCAGCCAGATTAGCACCCTGGATCTGCAAATCATTCTGGCTGATCTCTATACAGCAGGTCTGACAATCATCAATGTCAGGGATGGCGCAGGTGTGGAAAGAATTTTGCCTAACTAAGTCTCAGCTCTTCTGCTAAACTTAGCAAATCAAAGGATATGGTTACACAAACCTTATAGCATCCAGGGTGACCTAAGTAGGTTTATATGTTAATCTACACAAAGTTATAAACTCTAAATATATATATTATATATATATATGTGTGTGTGTGTGTGTGTGTGTGTGTGTGTGTGTGTGTGTGTATTAGGTTACATACAAACAAGGCTTACCAACAGCTCATTTTGGAGATTGAGGGGGGGGGGGGGTGGTTGGAGGAGGAGGACAAAGAAATGAACACAGTGACAAAGAAATGAACACAGACAGGAAAAACAAAGACCTGCACAGAATTATCTGGGACACATGGAGCTCAAGAAGCCCACTTGCAGCCAGCCAGAGGGTGCTGCCAATGTGCAGAAAATAGAAATAGTGTCTGCAGAACAGCAGAGCCAAACCCTGTCAAACCCCACCTGGAGCCTGGCTAAGCTATCAATGTTCTGAGTGAGGCAACAAATCCCTTTACTGCTTAAGCAATTATTCACGTTGGAGGAAAAAAATATTCCACCTGAAACTAATATAATGTTGAATGCTAACTAAAATTGAAAAACAGAATGTAAAATACCATCACAGTAAATAAAATAAATTTTAGGAAAACGTTCAATATATCTGAATTTGATGCCTTGGTAGGAAAAATAACTTCCTAGCAATCTATATACCGTATTTTTTGGACCATAAGACGCACTTTTTTTCCCCCAGAAGTGGGGGGAAAATGTCCCTGCGTCTTATGGTCCAAATATAGCCTACACATATACTTTAAAAAAAAAAAGTTTTTTTACTTGCCCGGCTCTGTGTGGTCTCTGTGTGCTTGCCCGGCTCTAAAATGGTTCTAAATGCTGCTGTTTACTTTACAGGGTTGATTACATGTGTTTATGACTGTGATGTTGGGTTTTAATGCACATAAAATATTTTAGGACACTATTTGTTTCAGAATCTTTTTTTCTTCATTTCCCTTCTCTAAAAACTGGTGCGTCTTATGGTCCGGAGTGTCTTATGGTCCGAAAAATACGGTAATAAAAGTCTAATATGCTAAGTGTCCAGTTGTCTGGTCATCCATATAACTAATCAAAGTATGATATGTTAAGATCACTCAACCACTCGCTATGACGTGGACTGACCACCAGGAGGCAGACCGCTGACTGGTCGACCAATCGCTATGACGGACGCTGACCACCAGGGGGCAGATGCTCTGACTGGTAGGTTAGCTTTCTGTTGGGGTATGGCCGATTAGCACTGAGCAAGACAGGCTAGACACACCCTGGACACCTCCCATGGTCCCTCCCTGGCTGGCCAACCTCCCAGGTCTCTCCCAACTCCAATCATGCACTGGTGGGGTGCCCTTCAATAACCCCGGGGACCCCTCAGGGAATGTCAGAGAGCCGGTTCCAACCCAACCCCACAGGCCAGGCTGAGGGACCCCACTGGTACACGAATTCACACACCAGGCCTCTAGTACTAAAATAAAACCTCTCTCAAATATTAGTTTCAATAAATTCTCATAACTAGAAGTATTGATCACAGAACACAGAAAAATCACAAGTAAAACCCTTCACTATACCTTCCCAGATGTCCCAAGAGTGAAGTGAAAAAGATACATACCTATGCAATCCTGATTATCCACGTAATGCACTTCATTAACACCCAAACCTTCCTTTTGATAGAGTTCTTGTTCCTAAAATGTAATAAGCATAATCATGAATATGGAAATACCATGTGATATAAATTGGATTCATTGCTTTGTGCCATTTCTGATCATATTTATTTGAATAGTCAGAGTACAAAGGTTCACACAACTACTTTGGGGGCTGGGAAACATACAAACATCAGGGAAGCAAAAGCCTTGCTCCTAAAGCCAAATGAAATAAAAAAAATTCACCCTGGCTGGTATTGACAAGTGGGTAGGGCATCATTCTCTCTCTTCTCTTGCACCAAAGGGTCACAGGTATGATTCCCAGGCAAAGGTATGCATGAGCGCATGTGGGTAGCAACTAATTGATGTGTTTCTCTCTCATCAATGTTTCTCTCTCTCTCCCCCTCCCTTCCACTCTCTCTAAAAAAATAAAAATAAAAAATCAATGGAAAAATATCCTCAGGTGAGGTTAACAACAACAAAAAATTTTAAATTTCCAGCAAAACATATGATTTACATATGTGTAAATGTTCCCTCCTGCAGATAAGCACACTTTTCTGGAAATATAGAGAGTAGCTATACACAAATACAGAGTTCTGTGTATGAGCATTCAAAGACCAGAGCTTTGTAACATTTGTAGCCATTTTAAAGTCAAATCTGTCAGTAGAATAAACCAGGAGCCAGCACATTTTTTTTTTTTTGTAAAGGGCCAGACAGCAAATATATTCAGTTGAGAGCCAAATTGTCTCTGTCACAATCACTCACTCAGTATGCCACTGTAGTATGTAAGCACCCCTATATAACAGGAAAGGAAGAAGTAGGAAAGGAAGAATTAGGGTATGTTGAGTGAGAAGCATACAGATAAGACTTTGCATAGTAACGGAAGAACATAAACATGTTCGGAGAAACTATTTTAACTGGTAAGTACTTGTTTTATTTGTTTATTTATGTCCTAATAGGTTTAAGTATGGTATACAGACAAGTAAAGATATAAAAGCTGGGATGTGCTGGGAAACCTATAAAGACAAAAACATAATGAAAATGTGGAAAAGGTGAAATGGGAGTAGAAAAGAAAATCTTTCACACTTCCAGCTCAGATACAGTGGAGAACAGAACTTAGAACTTAGGAAGTGCTGACATGAGAGAACACAGTGCTGGGGGCAGCAGCCAGGAAGGTGGGCTCAACCTGCAGAGGTCACTGCTCTGGGAATCTCTTCATCTGTAAAGTAAGGGGCTGGCCTAGATTACTTCTGAGTTGTCTCTAACTCCACTACCTCTACTCAGTAAAACACACCTCAAAGAGCTCAAGGAAGGAAAGTCCAGGGTATTGGTAGGAAAATACTGAAGAATTCAAATACAAGGGAGGAAATGATGCGCCTTATCACAAATCAACTGACCCTGTACTCACTCTGTACTCTACACAATTATAAAGTAACGTTCCAGCACTCGAGATTGTGTCAGCTGTGCCCAAAGCTGGCTACCACAAGGAAGTTCCTTATGGGACCAGAGGTGATGTCAGGCCAAAGACACACTGTTCACGGGTGACTAACGGTACACAAGACAGCGTGGCAAGGACAGCACTGCCCCGAGGCCCACCAGGCCAGTGGCCCCACTGAACCTCCTAATGTGGCGGCTTTCCTGCCCCACACACAGAGAGGGCAGGAGGTAGCGGAAAGGGCAGAAGCAGGTGACCCAGAGGAAGGGTGGGAGATGCTAGCTATGGGCAGGGACAAAAGTTGACTGGCAGTGGCAGAAGTAAAGACAACAGAAACAGAAAAAGAAACAAGCAGAATTTTAAGTCTAGTAAAGGTCACTAGTAAGAAGCAATAGATGTCCACTTATGAAGAGGTGCCAGTGAGGGTTTTATTGGGTCCCTAGGCTTCAACCTACCAACAACACTTCTGACGTGCCTGAGCAACGCTAAGCCACTGGGACCAATGCAGGGCAGCCCTGATTCCCTGCCACCTTACATCACACCCCATCAAGCAGGATAACTTCAGCATGCCTCTGTTCCTTGAAACTTAAGCCAGCTTAATGTAGTTAGTAAATTTAGACTGTAATGTAGTTACCTCCTTCAGAATCCTTTCGTTGAAAAACTGTTGAAGTTTTTCATTGCAATAGTTGATGCAAAATTGCTCATAACTGTTATGTTCAAAGTACTCTGAAAACATAAAACCAGAAGCAAGAGTCATCATCAGATCAACCTCATATTAATAAATTTATCTTAGGATAACATTTTATTTTATCAATGCTTAATTTAAGATTAGGTTAAAAAAAATAGATAAGAATATTTCTATACTCTGCAAATGCTCTTGTTTCAAGACCTAAATTTTATTAGTCCTTAAAATTAAGTGTTAAAAATACCCTGCTGCTGAAACCGATTTGGCTCAGTGGATAGAGCGTCAGCCTGTGGACTGAAGGGTCCCAGGTTCAATTCTGGTCAAGGGCATGTACCTTGGTTGCGGGCACATCCCCAGTAAGAGGTGTGCAGGAGGCAGCTGATCTATGTTTCCCTCTCATCGATGTTTCTAACTCTCTATCCCTCTCCCTGCCTCTCTGTAAAAAATCAACAAAATATATTTTTTTAAATACCCTGCTTAAGAAAAATATGTTTGTCAGATGAGATGTCATATCAAAAGATATAAAACATAACTTTTAACATAACTTAAGCACAGGTGTTAAAGTAATCTAAATTAAAGAAAATTACTTAAAATGCAAGTGTTTCAGATTTTTTTTCTGTGTAATTTGTAAAACTACAGTTATAAAAAAGTTATGGATACTAACTCATTTCTAAAATTAAGGGATTGTATTACATTATTGCCAAGATCCCTGCAGCTCAAAATGCTATGCTTCTGTATATTGTCTGTACTACACTAAAACTGTTAACAGACCAGGAAACAAAATGTCTGAAGACCGTGAAATCTTAAGTCAGTGATAAGTATTTCTCTACCCTTGAACAAAAGGTAATGACTTATACATTTTTAAATAAGTATCACATTATAAAAAATCTTGCCCTTCTCAAAATGTAAACATTCAGACCTTCCCTTGGCAAAGGTAAGCAAACTCTAAGGAGAAAACAGCACTCACACTCAGTCAAAAGGAACACCCAACCCGATAAAGCCCAATATAAAAACAGTCATATTTACTCTGAGATTCTTACAACACAGTCATTCAGGACAAAGTAGCTTTTAGACGTTAGTGACTCATTCCATTGTTGGATGCACAGCTCTGCAATTGTTCTCAAATATTTATCTTGACATATTATTCATTTAGTGGCAACTAATTGGAAGTAGCTATCTGTTGACCATTAACACTAATGATGAATTTTTACACATAGTAATAAGGTCAGTCTATACGCTAGGTCAGCCTGTACCCAGATCTCCACTGCCGTCAACAGTTTTAATGACTTAGTTCTCTTAATAGTAGCACTCAAGACTTCACCTTCACTCAGTTGCATTCATGTAAGAAAACAGAGGTAAATATCTCCTAACTATAGCAGGTCCTTGAATAAATTTATTTTGTTATAACTCTGAAGAAAAAAAGTTAATTTACAGCCAGGGCTAATATCTCTATGGAGTTTGCCCATTTCACTCATGTCCGTGTGAGTTTTCTCTGGGTACTTTGGTTTCCTCTTACATCCCAAAGCTGGACACATGAGGGTAACTGAGACTAAATTGCCTCGGTCTGAGTGAGGAGAGGTGGGAGGGTTGTGAGTGCGCCCAGTGACGGAACGGTGTCCTGTCCAGGGAGTGTTTCCACCTTGTATCCTGAACTGCCAAGATAGACTCTGGCCACTCGTGCCCCTGAACTGGACTAAGTGGTTTGGAAAATAATCCTCTTACTTGTTTTTATTCATCTTTCTTAAATGTATGCATAGCTCACATTTATTTCCATGTTTAACATTAGAAGTGATTGGGGTCTTTATTTAGAATTTTGGTAATGCTTTTGTTACCAGAAATAGGCTTAGGAACTTAATTCTTATTTATATCAATCAGCCTATAGTAAAACTGGTTTTGTTATATATCTTGTAGCTTCAAGTCAGTTTCCAAAAACCTATTGATGATCTTAAATGAGGACTTACTGTATAGTACTTTCAATCAACATGTTTTAATTTTAGCAGAATTTTACCAAAACCCATGAATCTTTCTTTCTTATTTTTTAGCATAAGCTTCCTATTTAAATATTGTGAAATGAAATGTAGGTAAGGACATACAAATGAAAACTCATCAAGCAAAAGGTATTATAAGGGAAAAAGTCACTTTTTCAACTTTAAATATGTGTGAAAAGCTGAAGCCAGTTTGGCTCAGTGGTAGAGCATCCGTCTGCGGACTGAAAGGTCCCAGGTTCGATTCCGGTCGAGGGCATGTACATTGGTTGCGGGCATATCCCCGGTGGGGGGATGCAAGAGGCAGCTGGTCAATGTTTCTCTCTCATCGATGTTTCTAGCTCTCTATCTCTCTCCCTTCCTCTCTGTAAAAAATCAATAAAATCTGTTTTAAAAATAAATAAAATAAAATTATAAATATATATATATATATATGTGTGTGTGTGTGTGTGTGTGTGTGTGTGTGTAAAAAAAATCAAACAGTTAACTACAAACACGTAAATGAAACTATGCTTACCAAAACCAGCAATATCTAGGACTCCAATAAAGTAGGATGATGTTTCAAAAGGGAAACACTGATTTACTCTGTTTACCACATGATCAAAAAGATGGCTGTACACAGTCTTTGCCAAGGCATCCCGGGCGTTGTTGGCTTGCTCCACTTTCAGGGGTACCCTATAAAAGAAGACCATATCAGTGAGAATTCTTCATAGCACTGAATTGTGAAAATAATGCCAGAAAACCAAAGATCAAAGGATACCTACACATTATTTTCCTATCATTTGTAATTTCCTCTAAATGAAGAATCCTAAATGTAAGGGGGAATTCCATTTGCCAACTGTTTTACTAAAGCAAGTTCTACTTAACAGAAATTTTAGTATATGCCATTTGCAAGGAAAAACACTTTTAAAATAAAGTGATCGGCTGTCTTATGAAATTAAATGATGATGATGATTGCACAACTTTGTAAATATACTAAAAATCATTACATTTCACAATTTAAAAGAGTAAATTAACTCAAAACATATAGTTTTGAAAAAAAATTTAGTGACCTGTCGCTTAAAACAAATTTATTAACACAATTAGCTCACATAGGGTGGGACCAGAGTAGCTTAATAGTTGTTCCAAAAATTTTTAATTATATGGAAAAATCATACAATTAGTAACTAATAATACAATAAGAAGCTGTTTCATGTACTCACAACTGTAAACCTGCTATAGCCCCACCCTGTATTTTCATAGTTGTACAAAAGTAAACCCCTCTCCTACCTTATAAATTCCCAAACTGTGCCACACCATATATCTGTAAGGAACACCTTTAAGAGCTATAAAGTCAAGGTCAATTTTTATGATGGATTACTGTGGTGAAATGCACAGAATTTTGATCTACTAAGTATATGTTTTAGAACATTATAATGAAAAGAGTGAATTATAAATAAAGATGAACTTTAAACCCGTGTTCTCAAAAAATTTTTTCCTTGACAAACCCCATGGCAAGATTTTTATAGAGCAATGAGTTGAGGAACTTACTTTATAACTGTTCCTTTGGTGCCCCCTGCTGTTGTTAGCATGACTCTTGTAGTTAAACTTACTCGAAGATCATCTTGATCCAAACCCAGTAATTCAGCACAATATTCCAAAGACTGAGTCGATTTATTCTTCAGATTACAACCTCCTAATAAAAATATATTTTAATTTGAAATTAATAAACATTACGTAAACCAGATAGATATTCAAGACCCATTTCTTAGAAGTATACTTCACTTATATAAAACTATGGAATAGACAAGGCTCATTTACTAAAATACTAATGATGAATTATAATCCTTGTTTATATATTAAATATCTGGAGAAATATAGTACCTTACCATTAAAATTCATATGACTCTAAAAAACTTCAAGGAATAATTTTAGTGGCAAATGTTGTAAAGCACTTTAGTAAGTTGGTGTGTGTGTGTATGTGCATCTATGAGCTCATACTGCTTGGGGACAGAGGAAAGAATGAAGAGACAACTGCTATAGCCTGTACACTCTATCTACAGACTTCTGTTTGTGGAGGCTATTTTAAAAAGTGTTACATAGGAAGAGAGTAAACTATGGTGCTGTAGACTCTGGGTTGATATGGCCCTAAAACTTTTCAGCTGTGTGACCCTAAACAAGTTTCTTATTCTCTGTGCTCAGTTTCCTCATCCATATATAAGGATAACTGTACTTACCTAATAAAGTTTTCTATAAAAAGATTAATAGTAAAATTGCATATGGAGTTAGAATAGTGCCTAGTACACAGAAATCACTATATAAAGGTTAACTATTATCTTTATTATTAATATTTATTAACAAATATTTTACCAATTTTTAAAGTTTATTACGTTTCTAAATTTTTTATTTCAAGACTTATTTGAAAATGAATATGAGAATCATGATGAGAATTTTATCGTAACATGTTAGTAAACTATTAAATAGACAGGACTCAGGAACAACAGACCATGAGATCTTATATGAGTAGAAGTGGTCAAGACAATTCATTGGGGAAATAATAGTTTTTCAACAAATGGCCCTAGAAAAACTGGATATTCATATAAAAAAGAATAAAGATGGACACCTACTTCACACCATACACAATAATAACTCAAAATGAGTCAAAGACCAAAATATAACCTAAAACTATTAAGATCTTAGGAGAATACACAATAAAAATCTTCATGACACTGCAGTAGGTAATGGTGTTTCAGATAAGACAACAAAAGCACAAGCAACAAAAGAAAAAAAATAAACTGAATATCATCTAAAAAATAATGTTTGTATTTAAAAAAACAGTATCCAAGAATTGAAAAGCTAACCCACAGAATGAGAGAAAACATTTGCAAATTATGTATCTGGTAAGAAATTTATATCTAGGATATATTCACTAAAACAGGTACAACTTGATAATAAAAGAACAACCCAGCCCTAACCGGTTTGGCTCAGTGGATAGAGTGTTGGCCCGCGGACTGAGGGATCCCAGGTTCGATTCCAGTCAAGGGCATGTACCTTGGTTGTGGGCACATCCCCAGTAGGGAGTGTGCAGGAGGCAGCTGATAGCTGTTTCTCTTGTTTCTATCTCTCTATCCCTCTCTCTTTCCTTCTCCCTTCCTCTCTGTAAAAAATCAATAAAATATATATATATTTTTAAAGACAACCCAATAAATGGACAAAATATATGAATTGACATTTTTTTAAAAAAAAGGTATAAAAATGGCCAATAAAGACATGAAAGTTGTTCAACATCTTGAGCCATCAGGAAAATGCAAACAAAATCCACAATGAGGTAAATACTTCACACTCACTATGAAGGCTACACTCTGACAAACAAAGACAGTGTTAGTAAGGATGTGAAGAAACAGGAACCTTCCATACACTACTGATGAGAGTGTAAACTGGTAACTATTTTGAAAAACAGTCTGACAGTTCCTCAAAAAGTTAATCATAGAGTTACCCTAGGACTCAACAATTCCAGCCTCAGCATATACCCAAGAGAAATAAAAACACGTCCATGCAAAAATTTGAACACGAATATTTATAGCAGCATTATTCATAATAGCCAAAGTTGGAAACAACCCAAATGTTCATCAAATGATGAATGGGTAAACAAAACTTGGCATATCCATATAATGGAATATTACTCAGCGGTAAAAAGAAATATAGACACAAAAATAAAGTTACAAAAGACCACAGTAAATATGATGATTCAATAAATATGAAATGTGGTAACAGACAAATTGAAAGAGCCAGAAGTTAGAATAATGGTTGCTTAAGGCTGAGGGGTTTGTGAGGGAATGTGGTGGGGAGGTACTGCTAAAGGGTATGGAATTTCTTTTTTGTGCTTGCAATGCTCTAAGACTGATTGGGGTTATAGATGCACAACACCGAGTATAGTAAAAACCATTGAATTGTACACTTTGCATGGGTAAATTGTATGGTATGAATTATATTTCAATAAAGCTATTTAAAAAAGAAGGGAGAGAATACTTAAATGTATTAAACCTCTAACTCTATTAAAATAACCTTACTGCTCATTTTTAGTTTCTACACACATATGCATTATCTAAAACTATGTAACTGAAAAAAGTTAATAATTCATCAATAATTCATTAACTTCCTTAAAAAGTTCTCTTTTACTATTTTGCAAAGATTCTTACATATTTCCAGGAATTGTGTAAAGCTAATGTAACAAAATATTTATTTTTAAAGTTTTAAGAAGGTAAAATACTGTAAAATAATGTAGGTTTTCATGTTATTCCCCTTCCCAAGACGAACTTCTTTGAACATTTAAAAAAAATATTATAATAACATATAATTTTGCTATGTGGAATTTAAAAAGCACAGAAAGTTCAAATAGGTTTTTTTGTTTGTTTGTTTGTTTTTGCATTTCCATCATGAAAAAGCTTTTCACTAACAGTGTCTTCTAAAAATCTCCTGGAGAATATTTTTTTCTAATAAAATAATTGCAAAAATATTCACAGCTTTCTCAGGTTGTGAAAATGCCAAAATTGAGCTATTTAGTGGGAGAAAAATCAATTTTAATTAGACAGAAACCATTTAAGTCTATAGGAAAAGTCATAGGAAGGATGAAGAGTAACATACTCAAATCTTAGCTATTAAAATAAAAATAAACCCTTTTATTATTTGTATTAATTTATTGCCTCATTCCAATCTTCTCAGCTTTCTGCTCATTTTCCTTTCAACTGAAAAAAAAATTGAAAAGAAAAACAAAAGATAATGTAAATATGTGTTATGTGCCTTTTGACCGTTTAAGTGCTATTCAACTAACTATTGTAGATCATGCCCCATTTATGATTCTCTGCATACATTTGCATCTTCTACCTCAGGACCCCTAAAACAATTCCAAAGTGTACCTAATATTCTAAATTGTTTTTGTGTTACTTAGTGCTCCCACATGCTCCCTTGGTATAACAATGACACAGAGGATATGAAATGTGTTTTAACGTTAATTACATTTTCAAAATAAATGTTAAAAATCCCTCAAAAAAACTAATAAAAATTTAATTCACACTAACAACATACCTGGTTTTGCGTACTTCTTCTCATTTTAAACTGGAAGTAATCTGTATTTTTATTTTCCTTATTCATTAAAAATACTTATAGTGTGATTATTATATGTCAGAGAGAAGTAGTCACATCATTTTACAAATATTTAACTCACTTATTCCTCTCTTTAACATGAGGTGGGGACTGCTGTTGTCCAGTACACAGGTAAAGAACTGAGACAGGTAAAGAACTGAGACATGGAGAAGTTCCTGGCCCAAGGTCACACGGGTAGTTAACACAGGGTGAACCGTCTGCTTCAGGAGCACATGCCATTAAACACTATGCTACATCTGATGCTACGGACTTCCCAGCATCACAGGACATTAAATCTGTATGTCATTAAGGCTGTGTCTATTTGAATCTGCTCATTCACAGATCATCACGTTTGGGAAGGTCAGTGACTAGGGGCAAAGAGGGAAAATTAACTGAGTTATTTCAACATGGGTAGCACTTGGCTCTCATATCAACAATTTCATTAACAACCATTTTACACAGGTTGTGCATGTGTAAAATGGCGATAATGTCCCCCATTATCTTTATCAAGTTTAGGGTATGATTATGACGTTTATGATGAAACACTGTCTGTATAGAGTCTTGCACACAGAAGGCACATTTTTAAATGTCCCTTTTTCCTCACCTTTATGCCCCTTCCCTATATACATACTATTGCTAGATATTACATTTTAAGAGCACTTCTCATGAATTATTTCATTATTTTACAAATGAAAAAAACAAGGCTCAGAGAGTTTCTGGGATCTGACACCAAAGCCCCAGGTATTGACTCCTTTATGGAATGGTGCTTTCAATATTTTTAACTCAGTGTAAGATTTTTAAATAATGTGTTTATGGAGGCATTACCTGCCTTTTTTGCTAATGTCAGATTTTAGGCTTTGCTGCCAGCAGTCTCTATCACAACTACTCTGCCACTGCAGCACAAAAGAGGGACGCACAAGGCGTAAGTGAAATGGGTGTGGCCGTGTTCTAACAACACTGCATTTATTGTACTAAAACAAGCAGCTGGTCAGGTTCAGCCATGGGCCATAGTTTCCCAACCCCTGTACTCACAGAACAAATTTAAGAGTGTATAAGAATTCTTAAGGCTATATATCAAGAGACTTGAAAAGTTACTATCATGCATGCACTTAAATGCTCTTTTCAATATGCACAAAGTTCAACCTATTTTAATTTCTTAGTAATAAAATATATGGGCTTTTATGTATTAAATTGCCCTAATTAACTGAGCCAAATTTAAATCAATGAGCCTAAAAAAATGTCAAAATACCTTAACAGATGGTAGAGAATTATTCTGTTCATTTATTGGGAAAGTATATTATCAGCTGAAAAATGTTATTAAATATGACCCTGGCAGTTACTTGTCCTTCATAAAGTGAGTGTATTCCTCATCAGAACTAATAGTGACAGTCGATGCAGCATCCTTCATTTGTATGACTCACCAATCAACAGCAAATTCTAGAAATTTCAGGGTATTAACAAACCTGCACATGGGTTCAATTTACATCTTACAGAGAAATGACAGAACCTCTAGTTTTATTTAAAAAAAAAAAAAAAAAAAAAAGGAAACAAAAAAACCCACAAAGATACCTGAAGTGCTTCCAGCTTCCTCAAAATCAATATTTCCAAGGTGAAGGACACCAGCTACTACCCGGAACAAATCAAGCTTTTCTTCATCATCCAAACCAATCTTTTTCATGGCTGTGCACATTCTATTGAAATCTCCATGGTCATCTAACAAAGGATCCTTCAAGGAACCTGCTTTAAGATACTATAAAATAAGACGACATCAATTAGTTGCATTCTACATTATTTAAGCATACTAAAAAAAACATTACACAAAATCTACTGCACTATATAACATGCAAAAATAAAATGTGCTGACAGAAAAACTTCAATATTCTAACATTCAAAAACTGAATGGCTACACAAAGTGTACACAGAATCTCTCTGTATAATTCTTTCAACTGCATTTGAATAAATATTTCAGTCAAAAATGGAATAAGAACCCTAGCTGGTTTAGCTCAGTGGGCAGAGCGTCTCCCTGTGGACTGAAAGGTCCAAGGTTCTATTCCAGTCAAGGGCATGCAGGAGGCAGCCAATCAATGATTATCTCTCATCATTGATGTTGCTCTCTCTCTCTCTTCCTCTCCTTTCCTCTCTAAAATCAATTTAAAAATATTAAAAAACAGATTGTTTTCCAATTTAATTACCATATAACTCTAAAGCATATAATGCTAGGGTATTAGATAAAAATAGAAATTTAGTAAAAAAGAATGGAAGATTAGTGGTTGAAATGAATCAACATGAACCATAGGTCAAAATGAACAAAGGCAAAAAAATTGTAAAAAAAAAAAAAAAAAAAAAAAGTTTTAATCTGTCACTTAGCATTATACCCCTTTAGGTTAACTGCCATCAACTGTACTAATATTCAACAGTAGTAAATAGCGGGCAGGCTAATAAGTTTTCATGGCCTGAGAATGGCTTTTTAAACCTTTCTGTATAAATATAAATGAGATAAAATGTATTAGTAAGCATTATGCTTACTCTAAGAACTTATGCAATGACTGAAAACATTTTAGAAAAAAAATGAAGAGAAAATTTTCTTTCTCTCCTCAAAACAAACAAACATGCATGTAAAACATTCATTTGTTAGAACTTATAACCAACTCAGGAAAAGGAAGGAAAAATCAGGCCTGCAAAAACTAAAAGGAGAAAAACAAAAGTTACTGGGCATAGAAAGGTTGGACTAGAAATTTTCCAGAACTTGAGAATCAATAAGTGAAATTAAACATTAGGTAACAGCATGAGAATTAATTGGCCATTAAAGATGCCTCTGGGACATGTTTCTTCTCCTCCGGTTGCCCACCGCTTCTCAGCTAAAGTTGATTGCCTTCCACAAAATTCTTTAAAATGCTTAATTATGTTTGTGTAAAATTTCTGGAAAATGTCTAGATAAAAAAATTTTATTTTATTTTTAAAAGCAGTAAAGGAAACCATCGCAGGCAGCCAAAGTTAACAGAAAACATAGATCACGCAGAATTTTTAGTCTTGCAATTGAATGGTTACATCATTTAAGAACTGTTCTTAATCAAATGTTAATGAATACGATGCAATTATGAAAGACTAAAAATACTGCATTCACCTAAAAATTGCACACAGCTTAAAGACACTCAAATGGAACTAGGCAAAGTATTCTAATTAGTCAAAATGATCACCTCATCCTCCTGATAAAGAAGACATAAAAAGTAATTTAAACATATTAATTCATTGTTCAATTACATATCTCTATAAACAATAATATAAATACGATTCCTAACAAAGTTTGCTGACATTAGAATCAGAAAGAGTACATTTTCTTCATAGGAGAGTACCATGTTACTCTTTAAAGAGTAAAATCCAATTTTCTTTCCTCTCTACTCAGATTACTCCATGCTAAAGGAAATGTCTCCATTATCTTAGTAAAAAGAATATAATTTCTATATTTTTATGATGCCTTATTAACACATAGATTATCATGATAAAGTAGGATCTATACTAATAAAAGGGTAATATGCTAATTAGACCAGATATCTTCCGGACAACATGCCAAACGTCCTTCTGGACAAAGCCAAGATGGCGGGGCCGAGGAAGAGGCGGTTAGGGGCAATCAGGCCATCAGGGGAGAGCAGTTAGGAGGATTAGGCTGGCAGGGGAGAGCAGTTAGGGGCATCCAGGCCAGCAGGGGAGAGCAGTTAGGGTTCCCAGGCCAGCAGGGGAGGGCAGTTAGGGGTGCCCATGTCGGCAGGGGAGGGCAGTTAGGGGCAATCAGGCAAACAGGCAGAGTGGTTAAGGGCTATCAGGCAGGTAAGCAGTTAGGAGCCAGCGGTCCCAAACTGCGAGAGGGATGTCTGACTGCTGGTTTATCAGATTGGAGAGGGTGCAGGCCAGGCTGAGGGACACACCCCCCATGCACGAATTTCATGCACCGGGTCTCTAGTATCATAATAAACATTAATGTTACTTCTTAAAGTTCCAACCATGGATGTAACAAACTAAAATTTATATACGTCGTTCAGACATCTGGGTCTAAAATGATAGCTAAAATGTCAACTTAAAAATTAATTGCTTAGAATTCAAAATACTGAGAATTTTCATTGCTTTCTGTTCTTTTCCATGAATATAATAAAGACATAATTCATCTCACTCATTTTGAAAGGTGTCAAAAGCATCTGACTCTCAAATGCAGAAGCATTAAAAACTGAGTACAATAAAAACCATGTTCAATTAAGTGCTCAATATAAATATCTCAATAAAGTTAATAAAGACAATATGACTAGTCCTTACAATTAATCCTGACTTTGTATTTTACAATTTAAACTCATTGAGTAGATACAGATTAATACCACTTATTACATACATACATATTAAAATGTATAAGTGTTATAATAAATTTTTAGATTAAGGATTTAATGTTCTTTAAATAATACTTAATGGTATAATTATAAATACTTACTTTTAGAAATGTAATAATTAAAGCCTATATACAAAAATTTTTATAACATATTACAGAAATTATATATCTCTATAAACAATAATGTTTTAAAGAGAAATACAATAATATATAAGCACTAATTCACAATAATGTCTACCACAAAGCTTATTTCTGCCTTGAAGTAGGCAATTATAAAAGATATATTTTATACTTAATCTCAAGTGGGTAATATGAGAGCAAGTTTCAAAAATATTAACAAAGGATAATTCTTAGGCAATTCAACATCGTCTTGCTGCAAAAACAGAACAAGAGGAGAGCAGTGCAGGAGCCAGAACCTGAAGCTCTGCAGATACCGGCATAGGATCAAGTACTACATACCCTCTAGAGAGGCTTGGATGAGTATTTACTTTTCAAAAGTACAAGCCTAAAAGAAATCTTATGTGGGCTCCAAAATACATATTTTGCACAATTTAAAAAATACATATTTTAGCACAATTTGGGGGGTATTAAAGATTTTAATTTTTTTTTAAAGTGTACTATACCTCAGGACTTTTTCTGTTCTGCAAAATTTGCTTGTCAGTTTCCTTGTTAGCAAAGTATCTAGTGCAGCCTCGGTTTAAATACTATAACAAAGAAATATAAAATATAATTAACAAGTATGATCCTCAGGAAAATAGTTCAGGAGACAACACAACTTATCAAGTAGCGGTAACCATAAAGAATCTCTAAACCTAACCTCTCACGGAAAATCAGTACTTCTATAAAAGCATTTTACTCCTACTAATCAAACCAGGGATATTGAAAATCCCAATTCCTCACAGTACATTACATTTTACGATTAACACGAAAATCAATACCATAAAGCTTTTCTATATTTAAAGGGCAGCAATTTAAAATATTCACAGTGTCAAATCTTCATACCTACTACAGATAATAATGAAAATCACCTTCTTACTAAATGTGTAAAAGAGTCTCAAACAATTTAAGACCCACACAGTGTGGTTAAATATTTCAGGTAAATAATTAACAAATATTATCTTGGAATTTCTTAATTTTTTATTTTTAGAACTAGTTCTTTAAAACGTGCCTTTCACATTTACCAACAGTTAACACTGACTACACATAAATTATACTACTTGCTATAATAACCTTCATATTCAAATAACAGTTTCAGCTTTTATCTCAAGGATTTTCTTTGTTGCCCAGAAACCTTTTAAAGGCTATGTGCTTTTAAAACATAAAACAAGGGTAATAGTTGGAAGAAAATAATATTACATTGGTCTCAAAGAGAATCTATTACCCACCTTTAAGGGAGTGGAGGTAGGGGCAGGAAGGAAGTGCACATTTTGGAGCAAAATGACAAATTTAAAAAAAAAAAAAAAAAAAAAACAGCTCAACGCCTCTTAAATTAGGTCACTGTGATTCCATTGGCATGTATTCCAAGATTTAAAATACCACATTATATAGATACCAAGGGGGGATATTATAGTATATTTTTAAATAAATTAATATTTTAGGTGATCAGTGCATCCATCTATCTTTCCCCCTCCATTATAATGAAATACTAAAACTGGTAAAAAAAAAAAACGGAAAATGTTGTTAATAAGTTTGTTTTCTACTTTAGAAACTTTGAGGAGAAAATAAAAGAGAAAGGAGGGGGAATATTTAGTAAGATAACAGTAGCTTAAACATACAGCCCAAACAAATGTTTTCTTTGGTAGCAAGAAATGTTTTTATCAATTACTTGGCTATTGGACAGATGAACTTAATATTACAAACTAGGAAATATACTTGTGTCTTCCAAGTTTTCTGTAAATAGAAAGTTGTAACTATTCTTGCAATCCACCTGCATTCAATCAAAGCTTTATATGTGCTTAAGGATCTTTGCAGATGTATTTGGGGGAAAGGCAATGCTGTTCCTCTAGTCTCCCAACACCAAAGGACTCGCTGGTGAAAGAGGAAATCATGCCTTCCAGGTCACACTACAGAGGCAGGAAGCTCTCTGACCTGATAAAGAACTTCAGTAGCTGCCCTCTTAGGATGCCTGCCATTGTGCCAGGAAAATCAGTACGTTCTAGGACATGCAAAAACTATGTGTGCTCACAGCCTCCAAGCAGAACTGCTAGAGTAAGACAAGAGCAGTCACATTACTTTATCGTTAACTCATTGAGGACAGAGACACTTCATGATTTTTACATTTCATATGATTCACAGTAATTTATATTCCTTCTCTATAAGTCATTGTATAGAAATGCCTCTTCTACTTTCATGAAGATAATGTGGTCAACTAATTGCAAATTCCAATTAATTTGGTGAGTTCTAGAGAAGGCTGAACATTTTAAAGGCATACAAATAGATGTAGTTATAAAGCATTTGGAAACAATTAAGTTTTAAATTTTCCAAGTACACATTAAAAGACACTAATTAAATAAAGAGAAGCTATGATAAATACACATGCACACACACATACACTGATATATATATTTGGCATGATTTTCAAATGGAAGATTCCTGTCCTAAGAGGACTATCAAAATTACCTGGAAAATTTTATACACATTACATTTCTAACCCCCTTCCCAAGACTCCCATATCTCCCTCACAAGGACACTATTTTCTTATTGTTGTTTTTCTTAAAGAATTCTTTATTGTTGAAAGTATTACATATGTCCCCCTTTGACCCTCTCCAGCCCACCTCTGCCTCTCTCCCCCGCCCCAGACCTTCACCACCCTATTGTCTATGTCCATGGGTTATGCATATATGCATAAAGGTCTTTGATTGGTTACATCCATCCACCCACCCTCCCCCATCTTTCCTCTGAGATTTTGCACTCTGTTCCATGTCTCTGGATCAGTTTATTCTGTTACTTAGTCCCACATATGAGTGAGATCATGTGATCTGTATATTTTTCTGACTTATTTCACTTAGCATGATACTCTGCAGATATAGCGACACTATTTTCTAGCTGAAAATTTATAAATTATGCTAGCCATTCCTAGTCACCACTTCCTGAAACTCAATTGTCTTGCGATTCCTGGCACTCACAATTTTCCCTGTACTTCCCTCACAACTCTACTTGAGCTTCCTTTCTTGGGCAACTCTTTATCTGCTCGTCCTCTGCTTTTCTACATTATCCAATCACTCTGGACAATCTCATCTATTCACTGTCATGGTTCTAACTTCCACCAGAGTTCCATCTCCCAAACCTGTCACCCCAGCACTGACACTGATCTTCTGAACATCACTGCTCAGATGATCTATAGATTCCAAATTGAACTCATCCTATATGCTAAATCTTTCATCGACCTTATTAAGGTATTTATATCCACTCAGTTTTCTTAATCAAATTTCTTAATGTTCCTAATCAGACTCTTTCTTCTTCCTACCATAATCAGCCTCCAAGTCCTATCAATATTACCTCATAATATTTTGTATGTCCACTACTCTGTAACCCTGCCCTCCATAAAACAAATTCAGACACCAAGTAATTCTTACTTCAACCAGTAGCCACAGATTCCCAAACAATTTATCCTTCCTTGGCTGTTATTTTAATCCATCTCATCCTCTATTCCCTAAAAGCCAACTCCATATTAAAGCCAGTAGAAAGTATAAATCTGACATCCAATTTTCTACTTAAAGCCCTTAAATAGCTCCTTATTAACTACAGAAGTTCAAACTCTCAAGCATCACCTCCTACCATTTCCTGCCTTACCATTTCCTGCTTTTCTTGGTTCATCTTTTTGCATTTATCAGCAATAACCTTTGCATCTTTCCTTCTGTAGTCAATCCTTGCAAATCCTGCAGGATTCATTCGTTCCAGTAAGCTTTTCCTAAAACCCCAGCATCCTATGCATATCTATTTATCATTTCAAATACATCAGTCAGTGTGTGTGTGTGTGTGTGTGTGTGTGTGTGTGTATGTGTGTGTCCAGACCCTAGGTTGCTCAGAAGCAGAAACTGTTTCATTTATCTTTATAACCTTGGCACAATGTCTGGCACCCACTGGGCAAGCAAAAATATTTGTTGTTTAACTGAATTAAGGAAAATAATCATGAGTCCTTTATTAATATTAATTCAGTGGTCAATTATTATTTTTTTTTTTTACAAAAAGTCAAAGGTAACTTTAAAGCTAACATTACAGAACTAGTACAAATTTCTTATTCAGCTTACATTGATATGGTTATTAACAACTACCCTTTTACCTCTCCATTATATAATTCCTCATAAGGTGTTAGATTATAAAGGCAACGGTAAGTCTAATAGAAATCTACTTAGTACAGAAATTATGTCATGTTACATAAAGCTATCAAAATTTAATGGAAGTTACTCAAAACTATCAAAGTCCACTAAAATAAGTTTTACAGTCAAAGACAATTCAATTTGCAAGTCTTGAATGAAATTTTTTCATCCAACTTACCCGAAAATTATCTGGGGAGCTCAAATGAAGTTTTTCCCTAATATCTTCAGAAGCACCAGCACACAACCTATAAAAGATATGGTAATTCCTCTCCTCTTTGCCTTGAACACAGATCCTAGATTTCTCTAGAAGATAATGGGAAACAAATCCCCCAACAACTGAACTCTAAAAAACAAAACAGAAAGAAGACACATTTTTTGCATGTCAAGTATAACCAATAAATGTTAAAGTATTTATCTTTCCTAATAAATATCTATCAAAAAGGTGGTAATGTTTATCAAAAAAGGGGTAAAACAAGGTAACTAAATGTAAGCTTCAGGTGTTTATAGAGGTCATAGTGTGAACATATATATTATCCCATCTATTTAAAGTACGGTAATAGACACTTAAACAAATTTACCACAAGTTCAAGTACAGTACCAATTCTATTAAGACCCTTGTATTTTTTCAAAAACAACCCCCAAACATATCATCCCCAAACTCACTCTCACCTTTTCATTGAAATGTATTTCTACAAATTTTCCAAATCGACTGCTATTATTGTTGCGAACAGTCTTTGCATTTCCAAAGGCTTCCAAGAGTGGGTTAGCTATTAAAGTAGAAATGAAAATATTCCATCAAAAAACAGCAAAAAGGAAATTTACAAAATATAGCTAAAAATGTTCTCAAGAATATTACATTAAAATTAACATGTAATGCCAATTCCTACAAATATTACTGACTATTCTCTACTCAGGCCTTATTAATGTGTAAGAGATGCGAAAATTAGTCAAAATATATTTAAAAATAAATGTGTTATGAGAAAGACTGAATTTTTTAAAAGTCACTAAATATAATAAAATTTATAATTCAAGTTTTTCAATTATTCCCTACAAATGTTAAGATTTTCATAAGTACATCAGTCCTACTAGAGTAGTGATAATAATATCAAAAGTAACAAACCTTTTGTGACAAAATACAGGCAACAAATTATTAGTTGACTTACTTGTCTAAAATATTTTATCTATAATAATAAAAGGGTAATATGCTAATTAGACTGGGTGTCTTCTGGGCGTCATTCCGGACGTCCTTCCTGACAAAGCTGAGGCTGGAAGGAAATCAGCCCAGATCCCGAGTGCCTACTGGTGGCCAGAGGAAGGAAGCAACCTGGGTCCCAGGTGCTAGAAGGAAGCCAGTGCCGGCAGCTGGTGGAAGGAAGGCCTACTCTTGCACAAATTTAAGTGCAGCAGGCCTCTAGTATATTAATAAAACCTCCAGATTTAACATTTTTACATGCACATCCAACAAAACTAATGAACTACTTTATAGAATTACCTACACAAGGTTCTCAGAACAATAGTTTGTAAATCTCAATAAATAACTGTAAAATTTGTTTTTATTTTATAGACATATCACATCTATAAGGCTACCAGAGCCTATTCTTGTACTCACAAGAGTGTCAACTGTGAACATACCAGACTAGTGTCAATTTTAGTCACATATTCTCCCTCCACCACCTCATAAAGTGCTTCACAATGTCTATCGATAGAGAATTTTTAATGAAATTTTTAAAGTCCATTTCTCTTATTATATACACTAGTTAAAAAAGCTTAACTAGTCTCTAAAAACCCTTTTAAAGATCAGTCCCCAATTTTTTCACTTAGAAAAATAAGCAAGCAAGCATGTAAAACTAAAAGCAATGTTATCACATATACCTCACCTTTCAGGTGGGCAAAAAATGAATGCCCAACATGGTCAACTGACTTGTGGAAGGCCAGATGACTGGCTACTGACAAAAAAGGGACTTAATTATAGGTCTCCCCAACTCCTTTTCAGACTCAACCACCAGTTTTTACTGAAAGATTTAATATAGTAATAAAATATCCAAAAGTAGGATAAGGGCCTCTCCATCAGAAAATTGTATTAATGCTGTTAATGATACACTCATTCCAAATGTCAATTAAAATGGCACCAAAAGATTTCTGTGTCCTGCCAGTTAACATGCGCTATCCTCTCATAAAGGACTGTAGAAATATTTGGAATAATACTTCCCAACTTTTCTCAACTCTAGAGCACTACATGTTGTACAATACATCGTGGATGAAACCAGCCTTGTGTTCAATTCTCAAGCAAGTGTGCACCTCAAGTAAGCAAATCAGAATACTAATTAGTAGTTTATTGAATTAACCCATTACTTGTTTTTTATTTATTTATTTAATTTTAAAGGGTAATTCCCTCACTAAAATAGTAGGTACCTTACAGTGAATATAGCATTACTTATGAGATCCTCATACTTGTGTCACAATACCACAGTGAGAATTGTACGTAAAAAAAACTTAGATCAAGAAATGTGAACCAATTTACAGAGCCTTGCCTTCTAATTGTACTCTTCTGTTAAAATGATCTTCCCCAAAAGCACCTCAATTCCAAATAACCTTCTTGCTCTCTCCTATTTTACAAAAACAAAACAAAAACAAAGTAAAAAACAGGAGGCTCCAGAGCTTCCTGTATTTCTTCCATTCACCCACAAGATGTTTCCTGTATTTCTTTCATTCATCCACTGCTATTTATGGATCATTGATATGCTATGTATCAGGCACTACACCAGAAGTTTGGAATATATAAACACTCCCGCCATCTTAGCATTTACATTGGTGGAGGGGAAGGAGTGACAACAGAGATGAAGTAAATGAGAACATGGTATCTGAGCAAAGATTTGTTGAAGGGAGAACCTTGGGTCTCTGGGAGAACATGCCAGACCACTTAAGAGAGGATTCTCGCATACATATCTAACAACATAAAATAATAATTTTTAAAATTAACAAATACCTTCGACAATTCGATCATCAATATCTTGACCTGTTCCATAGGATTCAGTCAGATATCTGTTTAAAATACAACATAAAAATTTAGATGACAATAAATTATAATTTTAACATTACAATTGTAATATTGTTTAATACATGTAAAATTTAAACCTGGATCTTCATTGTAACTGGTTATCTAAAATAAAAAATTTATGTTTAAATGCAATTATTCTGTTATAGCTCTTTAAGCATTTAAACCTATCTGGATTGCCTTTAATATCTAAATCAGCATTATTTTTTAAAAACTGTCTTGGGGAATATTCTGATTTTAACCATTTGGTTTTAAATATGCCATATGTTTCACACAGGAATATTCATTTCTGCATTTGTTTACAAAGTCTTTAGTAAAAACCTATTAATTCAATCTCTCTGGCTAGATAAAATACAGTAATCTGCCACCGAACCACTAGGAAATTACCACTCTTCATGTTGTTACAGTGCAAGATAAAACATGACGGAACAACTACTTGCCTGGCACATTTCAAAACAGAGTAACCTCTGACTTATAAGTTCACACCATAATTTTACAGTTTCTTACTTGTTCATTTTCAAAGGTGTATATTAACCACAGACTTACTATATGACTATACATACAAGAGAAAAAGAAACTGAACCACTTAGAATCCCAAGAGTATTAGAAAGCATTCATTTAACAAGAATTGCATGTGCCTAACAGGCAATAACAAACTCAAATTGGTTTCATATAAGGAACTCTAAATAGCATATACATTTGCATTAAAATATAGCAAAATTTGAAAATGGATCTACCATGCAGCAATCAACTAAGAACTATAATATATGAGAACAACCCTGGTGAGAATTTAGAATGCATTCCTTGGACCTAGCAGTAGCTTTAACACTAGACCTAACATCCCTGAGTATGTAACTTGAAAGAATTAAACCAAAATGAGTACTACTGTTCCTTCCGTATTTAAAATGCTATTATTTTAAACAAAATGTAGAGTTTAATTTTATGGCAGCACAGGGAACACACTGAAAGGAAGGTTGTGGAGAAGCAGAAATAATGCCAGTCATCATAAGTTAATGTAAAAAAAAAAAAAAGGGTTTCAACTACACTAATTGCAGGGGAATATTGAGAACAAAGTGTAAAGATTGGGTTTTGAAGGAATATTTGTAGATTTCCCTTTGCCTAACCAGCACTGGTCTTCTCCAGTTTCCTCAAAAGAATAACGTCAGAAATAACTTTCGATCTACAGAGCTTAGCTTCCACATAAGGTGTCTGCTTGAAATAGCGTCATTTACAACAACATGGATAGACCTTGAGAACATTATGCAAAGTGCAATAAGTCAAACAGAAAAAGCTAAGAACTATATGATTTAATTCATATGTGGAATATAAAACTGAAACTTATGAACACAAACAGTAGTGTGGTGGTTGCCAGAGGGAAGGGGTGAGGGAAGGAATGGGTCCTAAAATGAGGTGACAGGAGAAGATTTGACTTTGAGTGGTGGGCACATGGTTCTAAATACAGATTTTGTAAATAAATACTCTACACATGTAACCTATATGTTCATTTGACTAATGTCACCTCAATAAAATTAAAAACATAATAATTATAAATTATAATAAAAGGGATACAGCCCACCATTTTAAACTGACATAAAACATGCACAGAAATTCAAATTCAACCTGTTCAAATCAATCTCAAAGAGATACTTGTATCTCTTCATTCATAATATATTCATCGCACCACTATTCACAGTAGCCAAGAGATGGAAGCAATCAAGTGCACTGATAAATGACTGGGTAAACAAAATGTAAAATATACATACAATGGAATATTATTCAGCCTTCCTAAGGAAGGAAATTCTGACATATGTTACAACATAAATGAACCTTGAGGACATTACATTAAGTGGAAAAAGCCAGTCACAGAAAGACAAACAGTATGATTTATTTATATGAGAGGTATCTAGAGTAGTCAAAATTACAGAAGCAGAAAATATAAGGATGGTTGCCAAGGGCTGGGCTAGAGGAAAATGGGGAATTGTGTAATGGATACAGAGTTTCAGTGTTGCAAAATAAAAAGTTCTGGAAAGTGTCTGAAAAACGTTGTGAATATATTGAATATTATTGAACTGTATACTTAGAAATGGTTGAGATGGCAAATTTGGCTATACATTTTTATCACAATAAAAGAAACCTACCTGTTAAAATCTTATTCTACGTTAGCTCAATATTTCTCACCTTAGAACAAATTTTGTATTTTCCGTTTTGCCAGCTCCAGATTCTCCAGATACAATGATAGACTGACTCATCTTAAGCACCTTCATGTCGCGAAAAGCCTTATCAGCTGGAGTCAAAATAGCACATAATGATAAACAATGCATCAAATTCAGACTTATTGAATGACAGAAAATTCATTTACTATCCAAGAGAAATTGCTCCTAAAGAAATTATAAATGTGTGCTTATAATTAAATAAAGCATTCAGCCCCAGCTGGTTTGCTCAGTAGATAGAGTGTCAGCCTGTGAATTAAAAGATCCCAGGTTCGATTCTGATCAAGGGCACATGCCCGGGTTGTGGGCTCAATCCTAGTGGGGTGCATGGAGAAGGTAGCCAATCAATGATTCTCTCTCATCATTGAAGTTTCTCTCTCTCCCTCTTTCTTCCTTTCTGAAATCAATAAAAACATATTTTTTAAAAGCATTCAGAAGTATTCAAAACATCTCTAAAGTATTTACTTTAAATGGTCTGGCAGCTTATGATCCTGACAGCTAAATAATGTGAAAGCCAAATAAACAACTCTTATGTTTGTACTAGAATGTCTCCATATTATGATCTGTAGCTCAGTTCTTCCCAGTATCAGAAAAGATCTGCAGAGATTAAAAATTCTCACTATAAATAACTAATGAAGTCCTCAAAGAAAAATAAGATGTTAATGAGCTATCAATTACGAGATCTGGAGAAAAATTTGGCAACCAAAAATTCTTCTGAAGGAAAAAATACGTAATTGCAAAATAAATCTGTGTTTTTTCTGTATATTATTACTCAATTTAAACATCCTGTAGAATTTATCAGCATTTCAAAAACAGACAGAATTAACTGCTTTAATTTGTTCACATTTGCAATTGTGTGTGTTAGTTAATTTTTAGCTATCTTCATTATACTCCAACTATTTATGCTATAAAGTGTCTCAAAATGTAAGAATAGACATATATAAATTGAGCATGATTTAATTTTGTTAAAGTGGTCTCAAATTAAAATATTGCTATCCTTACCAATGAAGCAGGTTTTTACTAGTGACTTTTACTCTAAGGACCAAATGCAAACTACATGCAAGAGTATACCCATCCTTTTGACCAATTTTTCAGCAATCTGTTCCACCCACTTTGGTGGAATCATTATAAATATTCTTTAGCAGTAAACAAATACAAATAAAAGCCAGGTTATTTACAATACATTTTAAACATGTAACTTCTCTCCAGCGAGGAACTTGCTCACATTGAGGTTCTAAAGATTTTGCACCATTTTTGGTAGCTGACAGAAAGCATAACGATGCCCCTTAAAGCATCTTAGAATCAAAAGTCAATCTGCCATTGCACCGGACTTGGCTGACATATTCAGTCTCCTAATTATACACAGCACACGAGTCAGCCAAATCTGGAAGTTCATGAGGCCAAGTGATGCCAAAACACAGGCATGAAGTGCAAGCCCAAAGAGAAACAGCTGCACTGAGAATCAGAACCAAAATATATCATCAGTTAAGTAACTGCTCGTTATGTTTGGATCCAAAGGGTTAGCTAACATCTCTGTACTTGCAGCTACCAACTATGGGTCAAAAAATTCCCTCTCTCTGTTCCTTAGAACTGGAGTGCTTTATGAGAAAATGATGAGAAAATGCCTGAGAAAGGCAAAGACAGACACTGTGTCTTTCCACACCGATTCCCCAGAGATAGGAAGCATACACCAGTTTTAGTCCTTTCAACTTTATAAAGCCCTGATGTAAAGTGGGGCCTGGCAGACATCTGCTTACAGCTCAGGTCCAGCCCAAGCAACATGCTCACAAGTGATGTTCTGGGGAAGAGCAGGAGGCCTATGCCTCCAAGCTGTAAAGGAGGACACTTCTAAACTGAAACTGAAGTGTTGAGGAGCCACAAAGAACCATGAGGTCAGCTTTTATTGTGTCCTACTTTTAAAGGCTGGACACACTTAAGAGGACACAGGCCCTTAACAAAGATAATGATATACCACTGCCCCATGGTTTGGTTATAAAGTATTCTTCCCCACCCTGTGTAAAATGTGTGCTCCTAACAATGGGGCTATATTCAAAATGCATACAGGCTCTCCGAAATACATATTCAATTCATGATATCTTCTGTTAATCCATTAAAAAACTGTGTACATTCATACAATGTAAGAAAAAATAAAAACTAAGATGCACTGAAATTACTTACCAATTGCAAAGACATGAGGTGGCATTGTCCCAAGAGATTTTCCTTGATAAGACTTTATTGTTTCTGAAGAATATATTTTAGGTATGTCAAAGTAGGGATTCACTGCAATCAGAATGTTGGCGACATATGTCTAAATAGGAAAAGCATAAATACAAAATTTTCCAATTACTATTTTCATTTAAAATTAAACAAAGCTCATAGGGGAGAAAATACCCTCAATTTGCTATACTCCCAAATGTGCATTTCTACCCCTACATATTCCCTGATCTCTACAGGACCTACATTTCTCGAATGCTCAACAGTAGTAAATGTTTCTTCTCATCTCATACTCATCTCAAACTCAGCACATCCAAAATCAAGATTATTTCTCTTGACTTTGTTTTGCCTCAAAGCATACATTCTCCTCCCACGTGCTCTCCAGGTTGATGGTATCATTACCAAGTCATCACAGACAGAGAGCTTGAGTCTCTAAGCCTCCAGCTCAGCCTTCTTCTGTTAACTCTTCTTAAGAAATCTACTCTCCCAGTTCGATTCCTACAGCCTGAGTTTTGTTCATTAATATTCCTCACATAGACTGTATTTTATTCACCCAATTACTGAAAATTTTAATACAGCTCATAGGATCCTCTAGGCCTATTCCCATCACTGAATGACAAGAATTGATTTAGCTCTGTGGTGATCACTTGGTCCCAGATTTTGCAAAACAACATATGCTAACCATTACCTAAAATATTGCCAGGCTAAATGTTTAATGAACAACTTAAGCCTATTTTTGAATTTGGAGCGTAACTGTGGCTTTAAAAGGCCAAAAAAAAAATGCACCAATAGGATTTATAAAATTCCCTGCAGGCAGAAAGAGAGTTGTGGTTTAGCAATTAGTTGTGGTTTACTGGTCAAACTAGGACAGGCAGGACCGTATTTTTCTCTTTTTGACTTCTAGTTGTGGAAGGGAAATGATACGGAAACCCTGAACTCTCAGACTACTAATCTCAAATTCAGTGAGTGTTCCCAAAAATGTTCCCTGGAGTGGGATAAAAAATAAATTCCAGATAATTATATTTCTATGAAAGACAAAAGGAAAATAACAGAGATTTTAGTAACCAATGCAAATGTTAAAGTGAGTTAGCTATTGTTATAACTCAAGTCTAATAAAGAATAGATACTTCTGGATGATGAGAAATATAAAAATATCACATTTAAGCTCTTATTCCAAACCACTTCTTTCTCTTATTTATATTAGAGTAATAATAAGTATATTTATATGTTGCTAATTTTTAATGGCTTTATAACTAAAATGCATAATTGGCTAGGAAAAATTACCACTCTTGGCTTTGGTTAACTTTGGAAATACTGTTTCTCTAAACAGGAGCTGATGAAGCCAAAAGCCACTACCTAACAGAAGTCATCTGCCCACCTGCATACATATTTTATGAACAGAGGGTCAAAAAGCTAGGAATAAACCTAAAATTCTCCAGAGGGATATAAACATTATACATGAGAAATAAAAACTTAAATTTTACAAACAGACAATTTTTTATCAACCATACAACCCAGCAAAAATTTGTAAGCCAACTAAACTCAATGTGTAAAAACGACAACTAATTTTTTAAATACAATTAATGTTGCATGTAAACCTTTAGTTATTAATAGTCATATATAGTATCACTGCAACACAGGAAGCATTAAAAGACCAATCAGAATCCTATGGGTATTAAGCTATAGTACAAACATCCCAAATAAAAACAAAATATCTCAATTTTTAATAAGTATGATGATTCTGTAAAGCTATAAAAAAGTTTCCTAACTTTAAGAGACATTAATCAAAATTTGCTTAAATATGTAAGATGGGTCCACCACCACCAAATAATATAAGTTTAAAAAAAAGTGGTCAATTCTATGTGAAAAATGATGTTTCTTGGTTATATTCGGTTAACTTTTGTTAAACTGTTTTAACAAACAAATTTTAAAAGTTTGTATTAATTTTGCTATTTAAAGCAGCATTTAGCACACATCGGGTGCTCAATAGCAGTCTGCTGATTGAGTGACTTTTGCTTCTAAATATATTTCTACTCAAGAAATATAGCCATATATTAATCTAAGTATACCCTTTATTTGAAAAAAATAAATAAATAAAGGAGAGTGAAGGCTTAAAACTGTGCTATGTAGAACTGAAAGATCGCAAGTAAACTCCTTTGGGAAAGACTAGATTATTTCTATTTCCCAGCTGTCACTACTTGGACAGATGGCAAAGACTAAAGGTAATTTAGTCAGAATTAAGTAAGTACAATTAGGCAAATTGATAGTGTTATAAAAGATTAAGACTGTCATTTGATCTAGGAGGAGTCAAAGAAGCCATGTGTGTTCTTCGTTCAAAAATAATGAAGAGTCCCATCTTTATAACAGGAGAACTACAGTGGGTAATTTATCCCCAGCCAACAAAGGAATCCACAACCAGGTCATATTAGAATAAAACCTTTAATGTGCACAATGAGTAATTATAATTAAAACATATTAGTTCACTATCAATCTGAATAATTTGGTGCAAATCACTTCACATTAAAAGCATTCTCTTTTGTTTATTAATATTCTAGATTTTTAAGGTAGGTATCTAATTAGGATTTAATGGTATACTACAACTATTTAGGCTGTGTGGGCAGCATTCAGTGTTCTTGATTATTTCCTCAGATACTGCCTTAAGTGTAAATTACATTTTTTGTCATCCAAGCTTTTCATTTCAATATACATTTTTTATAGGATGCTGTAAATTCTTTGCAGAACAATGTGAAAAGTGAACTAATTAAACAAATTTAGTCTGACCAGTGTGGCTCAATGGTTGAGTGTCAACCTATGAACCAGGAGGTAGCAGTTCAATTCCCAGTCAGGGCTGGGTTGCAGACTAGATCCCCAGTGTGGAGCGTGCAGGAGGCAGCCGATCAATGATTCTCTCATCATTGATGTTTCTCTCTCTCTCTCTCTCTCTCTCTCTCTCTCTCTCTCTCTCTCTCTCTCTCTCTCTCTCTCTCTCTTTTCCTCTCTCTCTCCCCCTCCCCCCCCCCCTCTGAAATAAAAATACTTTTAAAATTTTTAAACAGGCCCTAACCGGTTTAGCTCAGTGGATAAACCGTCGGCCTGTGGACTGAAGAGTCCCAGGTTTGATTCCAGTCAAGGGCATGTACCTTGGTTGTAGGCACAAGCCCAGAAGGGAATGTGCAGGAGGCAACTAATCAATGTTTCTCTCATCAATGTTTCTAACTCTCTATCCCTCTCACTCTCCTCTCTGTAAAAAAATCATTAAAATATATTTTTTTTTAAATTTTAAACAGATCTATAAAATAAGAAATCAAAACCCCAAATAATTAGTGTTTTTTAAAAATTAAACATTTTTAAATCTAAAAGATACTAGATGATGCTCTGAATTCATTATTTTATTCCACAAATATCTACCACATGCTTACTCTGTACCATTCATGTTGTAAGCCCTGGAGTTATAGCAGTAAATTAGAAAACAATCCTTATCCTCATGGAACTCATTCTATTCAACAGGCTCAGATCAAATACGATTTCCTATTAGAAAATTTCAAGCTTTACATCCTATGATGTAACATAATTATCCAACAAAACCTTAAGAATAGGTAAAATACTTACATAAATTCTGTCTTTACTGTATCGAACTTTGATATTATGGAGAAGTGTCGCTTCATTTAAATACATTAGTGAACCTGAGACATAAAATGGTTATATCATTAGATATTGGAAGAAAAAAATAAAGTAAAACAACACTATCTTAATCTAAATTACTTTGTTCCAAGCTAAAATTCACCTGTTAGATTTAATTCCTGGTATATGTAAACCCAACAGGAAAATTTAAAATATATCCAGTTTAGCCCTGGCCAATGTATCGATAGCTCAGGGAGTTGCAGCATCGTCCCCATATTGGTTTTGGGATTGATCCCCAGCAGAGGCACATATGGAAGGCAACCAATCGACGTTTATCTCTCACTTAGATGTTTATATCTCTCTCTCCCCATCCTCTCTCTAAAAATCAATAAATCAATAAACCATACCCAGTTTACACATGTGTTACAATTATATTTATAAACAATAAGTTTCCAACTAGCTGAGTGTATCTAGTGAGTACCAGGTGAGTACACATTAGTGAAGGCTGGTTAAAAACTGGTGCCCAATTCAAGTGGGAAGAAGATAAGACTTTAGATAGCACTGACTGATATTAATACACTTGTGACACAACAAGGCAATGACACTAATTTAATCTGACACTGAGGATTTTACAGAAAAACACAAAAGATAAAATTTTAGAAGGGGGAGGGACCATTAGATCATTCAGCCAATGCCTCACAAGTGGTAAGATGAAGAGAGTCCCAAAGAAATTATATATTTGATCACTGAACAACTTGGGATTAGGAGTGCCAACTACTCTTGCAATTGAAAATCCAGATATAACTTACATCAGCTCTCTGCATACTTGAATTCCCAACCACAGATTGAAAATATGTATATGTCTAAAACCCAGGATATGCAGCTAGTTAATAGCAGAATCAGGGTAGAAAGCTTGTTTTTCTGATGTTTGTTCTACTGATATGTCAGAATATACATAAATATGTACACATACACACTCACATGCACAGACGGACATATTCTGTTCTCCCAGCCTAATCTACTCACCCAACCCCTCCAATCCTCCGAGCTCCACTTCTACATTTCCACCACATGCTAGAGTAGACAAAGCCACTCTTCTTCCCAACCATTTGGTTTCTATAATTAGCACCACCTGACTACAAACCTTAGTCAATACTTAGAATCTTTTTTTTTTCTCCCTTCTTGCTCCAAACCAGTTTCCAATTCTTTATACCATGCAATAAAGTGTGTAGGTAGCACATTACCAGACCCATGGTAGGCACTTAAAATTAGTATAATCTAAATCTCAGATATGTCTCCTCTTTCTTTCCATTTCCACTGCCCTAGTTCCAGTTTAGGTCACATTACCTCTTTTGTAATCATAGCACCCACTTAACTGTCTACTGCCTCAGCCTCTCTCCTCCTTACTCCAGACTGCTTGGCACATTAACTAACCTGGTACCCTAATTAGTTAAATATTTCTCTTCATCAGAAAAAGTATCAGTGGGTCTTCATCATCTACCGAAGTCCATATTCAAGACTGGTATTCAGGGCCCATGTTAAAGCTACCTATTCAGTTAACCTTTTCATATAATTTTCCACAACTTGCTTTAATATGGTCTAACTTACAGACAGACTAAACTATTTATTAAACCCAAATATCATTCATGCATTGAACTCCACCTCTACATCTCAGGTGTCAAAAATCTACCTATTCATTAAGGTCAATGCAAAGATTGTCTCACAAATGGTATTTCCCCATTCTCATCAGCACCATCACTAGAATTACTTGCTCTTTGTACTTTCTTTATGGTGTTGACCACAGACTGCCAGTAATGCAATTGAAATGTTGTATATCTGGTTTTGGCTACTAAACCAGATCTTTTGAGAGCAGGACTCTGTCTAATTCACTTGCTTCTTTGCTTGTTCCTCATTGAAGTTGTATTTATGCCTACAGTGAATTATGCCTATCATACAACTCAACACCTAATCAATTCAGTCAAATAAGAGCTTCTTACTATACCTATCTCAGACTGTCCATGCTTCTATACTCATACAGTACAGACAATTCACTTGCCAAAACACATGGCTCACTTTTCTAATGCCACTTATGGCAGAATAAGACAGAGTAAGAAGTAGGTGGAGCCTCCTAACAGCTTTAATGGCAGCTTTCTTTTGAATTAAGAAAAGATATGGACCCAGTGATCCTACTTCTGGGAATAATTCTAAGAATCCCAAAACACTAATCAGGAAGAATATATGTACCCCTAAGTTCATAGCAGCGTTTTTTATAATAGCTAAGATCTGGAAACAGCCCAAGTGCCCATCAGTAGATGAGTGAATAAAAAAGCTGTGGTACATTTACCCAATGGAATACTACATGGCTATAGAAAAGAAATAATTCTTACCTATTGTGACAGCATGAGTGAACCTGGAGATTATGCTAAGCAAAATAAGTCATTCAGAGAAAGACAAATGCTACATGGTCTCACTAATATGTGGAATCTAATGAACAAAATAAAACCAGAGGCATGGATACAGGGAACAGACTAACAGAGGCCAGAGGGCAAAGGATGGGAAGGGCTGGATAAAAGAAGGTAAAGAGGTTAGCCAACGAACATTTATGCATAGCACATTTTTTTTTCTCAATCTCTTACATCTAATAATAACAGCTACCAGAGTTTAAGAAATATGCCAACAACTTTAAATATAACATCCCCCAGACATGTAACATACACATAATGACTTCCATTTTACAGATAGGAAGCTGAAAGAGGAGAGATGTGTTGCCCATAGGCAGAAAGCTTCCTACTACATAGGGAGTTGGAATCTGAACTCAGGCTCTACCATGACTCTACTCCACAATGCCCATTCACATATGCGGATCTTCCAGGCTCCCTCAAAAGTGAACTCACAAGAAACTCAACGAGAACAAAATAGATTCCTTTCTCTCATCTTAATTTTTTTTTATATATTTATTGATTTTTTACAGAGAGGAAGGGAGAGTGAGAGAGAGCCAGAAACATCGATGAGAGAGAAACACTGATCAGCTGCCTCCTGCACATCCCCTACCGGGAATCTGCCTGCAACCAAGGTACATGCCCCTGACTGCAATCAAACCCGGGACCGTTCAGTCCACAGGCCGACGCTCCATCCACTGAGCCAAACTGGTTAGGGCTCATCTTTACTTTTTAAATGGAGAGTTTTTAATGTCAGATATGATTAAATCCATGGCAACTGGATATGACTCTTAAATATTGCCAAATACAAAATGAAATATGGTTACTACTTTATCTTGAAAACGCAAGAATTAACATGGCTTGTTCACTAAATAAAGGTTTTTTCCACCAAACACACTAAGATAGTTATGTCAAAATAATGTTTCATTTTAATGTAATGTTCTGGAATTAATTTTTCAATTAGTACTTACTATACAATATTTTTTTAAAAGTTGGTTTCCTTCAAACAATTACATTAAATAGATCCTCTTGATTCAACCTCCAAATTATTGAACATATACTACTATAAATATCATCTGATTCTAGAAGAGGTTCAAAATAATTTTCAGAAAAGATTTCAAGGTAAATTACATATCACTATTCCCTACATTTACACAACTGAGACAACACTAGAAAGACATTCAAGAAACTTTCACCAAAGTGCAAATGTAAGACAAATAATAAATTTAGGGCCTTTGAGCTCCTCCATTCACACAAATCTTCGTGTCAAAGGGCTACATTTCTTCTGAACCAGTATCGTGTACCTCGTAATATGAATACTAATTTATTTTTTTGGAGGAACAATTTTCTTTTCTGGGATGTGAACTGTTTTTAACTTGATACTTACAGTTATCTTCCACATCTTTTTTACTGTCCTCTTCTGCAGGGAACACTTGGTTTATGAGAGCCAAAAATGTCTAACAAACAAAACAATAGTTCATTATAGGTTTATAAGCAGTAAGAAAAATAAAGAAGCTTAATTGGTTGCATACAGTGTAATAATGGTAATAATATGCTCTTCATTAAAATATAACACAAGACCCTACTATTTTACAAGTCACTAACCCAAAAACAGAATAATAACTTCACTAAAAAACTTTACCTATTATAATTTAGACCATTACTAAGACCATAAAATCAATAATGGAAATCAATTAGAAAGCCTATGCTCTAATATACAGACCAAGGCAAAACATGAAGTATCTTAATATTAAATTTATATGGGCATGCTACTAGCAACTTTTTAAATAAAAATTTTAATGTTTGTATACACTATAGCAATTTTATTTTTAGAAAGGAAAAAGTATTATCTAATCTATCAGATATACCAACAGAGCACACTATTATTTAATTAATGCTATTGTTTGAATAAAACATATTACACATAAATTCTTATATAGAAATGTGCTACAAATATAAAGAGTATCCAGAACTATTTGGTCCATAAAATAATAGGTATGCATGAGTAGCATATATCTATTATGTCACTTAAATATTATGGTAGAAATTCTAGAATTAAGATAGTATCTTGTAAGAGAAAAAAAAATCTCGAATTACATCTAAAGAGAATTATTTTAACCATGTCATTCTAACAGTAATCTATAATTTTATACTTCTCAAGCAATTACAATTACTCAATTACAATTACTTTTGTGGTTAAAGTTTCCATCGATATCAAATAAAACTCTAAGGAAAAAATTGTTCAATTATTTTAAAATATTTGTAGGTTTACATACATATAAATATATGTGTATACACACACACACACACACACACACACACACACACACACTATAAGATATGGCTATTGCTATAGTTTACAAAGTAAATCCAGGCTGCTGGTAGTAGCTCAATTTAGTCAGACCCAAATTAGAAAACTATTATGCCCTATATATTCTGAAAGTTAATAATTTAGAATCCAGTCACATGTTCTTAGTGTTATAAATGTGGAAAGGTTTAGAGGACAGATCACAATATTGAACCTAATCCATCGTGTGCATTAAGTATACTAGTGGTAATATAAAACAGTCTAAACATTATAATAATGATTCTACAGAAATAAGCATTCTAAAGTAAACTGCTAATGTCATAGTCCTATGTGCTCCTATCCTACATGGGGAGGTTAAGCCAGGGTTGAAAGGCTAGTAATGCATCCTAAAAGATAGCTCTCCTTCACCCTCCAGATGATCACCAGCCACCCCGCCTATCTTCTCCCCTTTACCATGGTCTCAATGAGAAAGAGAAATTTGTATAAGGCAATTGTTTTCTCTCCCAGGAAGAAGGCTTGTTCTCCTACCTAGAGAAGATCATGTAACAAAGCACACAATGATCACCAGCAATAAACATCTACTGCACATCAGACTGCATCAGCTCCAATGACAAAACGAATAAATTGGTCCCTGCACTTGAGAAGATTACACTCTAGCAGGGAGGGGGAAATAAAGGTGAACAAATATCTCCAATAAAGTATCACAGGAGGCTAAAAATGTATACCATGGCACCAGGAAAGAGTAATCAACAGTAAATTCTAGTGCGTGGAGGAGAAGAGTAGAGGCATCTGGTATCTGGGAGAACTTTTATCATAAAGGAGGTGACCTCAATCAGAGTCTTGGAAATAAATATTTGCTAAGCAAAGGGCTATGGAGAGTGGCATTCCAGGCAAAAGGAGGACTGTGAACAGCCCAAACCAGTTTGACTCAATGGATAGAGCGTTGGCCTGCAGACTGAAAGGTCCCAGGTTCGATTCCGGCCAAGAACATGTAGCTTGGTTGCGGGCACATTCCCAGTGGGGAGTGTGCAAGAGGCAGCTGATCGATGATTCTATCTCATCGATGTTTCTAACTCTCTATCCCTCTCTCTTCCTCTCTGTGAAAAATCAATAAAATATATTTTAAAAAAAACCTGAAAATGGAACTCCCATTTGACCCAGTAATCCCACTACTAGGAATATATCCCAAGAAACTAGAAACACCAATCAGAAAGGATATATGCACCCCTATGTTCATAGCAGCACAATCTACAATAGCTAGGTAGAATCTGGAAACAGCCTAGGTGCCTGTCAGCAGATGATTGGATCAAAAAACTATGGTACATCTAATGAAATACTATGCTGCCATAAAAAAGAAGGAATTCTCATCATTTGCAGCAACCTGGATAGAATTGGAGAACATCATGCTGAGTGAAATAAGCCAGTCAATGAAAGAGAAATACCACATGACCTCACTCATTTATGGATAATAAAGAACATTATAAACTGATGAACCAACAGATAGATATAGAGACAATAAAGCAACAAGCAGACTGTCAAATTACAGCAGGGAGGGTAGGGAGATCTTGGGGAGATAAGAGATCAACCGAAGGACTTATATACATGCATATAAGTACAACCAATGGACACAAAACTCTGGGGAGAGAGGGTATGTATAGGAGGGGGGGCAATGTTAAAATATGTACACAGATAATAATTTAATAAAAAATTTTAATTTAATTTAATTTAAAAAAATAAAAATAAATAAAAGTGGATGATCTCCACACTATGAATTACCTAGGCAAAAGACTGCTTCTCTTGAGGCTCTTTTCACCACATGATTATGATTATACTTTATAATTTATTAAGACACCAATAAGGAAGTATGGGGAAATTAAGATTAAAAGCAATTATTGAGAATTTGTTATACCTCAAAAAGTGCTTGTGAAAAGAAGCTTCAACTTTAGTTTATAGAATTATCAGATCCACAGTTTTCATGACTTACAATTTACATTTTAAGTGTTTTTATTGGTTCAATGTGTGTACCTGATTAATACTCATAAGGCATAGTTGAAAGCACGTAAAATATTTAAAATGTGAAAAGGCACAGATACCATAAATCAAATTTCTTCTATGCTTGAACTAAACTGTTGTCACCTATGGATATAACAGAATATACCTAAATAACAGAATATATGTAACTAGCATGTGTACTTTTCATTCCATCCTGGCCTTCTGGTTTATTGTCCTTATAAATATGTTAAACAGAAATGAAAAAAATCTTTGAAGGACAATGAAAGGCTCACTAAATTTCTGTCACCCCAAAATATGCTACTGTAGCATATTAATTATTTTGAGTTGAAGGCACTTGAGAAATAACATGTGCAAAATGGGCACTCTGACGCTCCTTTTTATTCCTGAAAGCAGGACATAAAAATCCCATGTGAAAGTTGCCCTCCCTACACCAGAAGGAGGGATCAGAGGCCAACAGACATTTATACAAACAAACCTTGTCATAGTAATCCTTACCTTCCTAAGCACTTGACTGCCCCAACCTCAATTTACTGCCCCTAATCCAAACCCCTTTGTCTTATCACAGTTTCACAAATGGTTTCTTTGTCTAAAAGGGATAAAAGCTTTCCACTCTGGGCACTTCTTCAGTTCTTCTTGGGAAGGCTCCCTGTGCATGTGAAAATTTAATAAAAAATTGCATGTTTTTCTACTGTAAATCTGTCTTACATAGGTTTAATTCTTAGTCCCAAATTAAGGGAGGAAAGTTTTTCCTCCCCTCCAGGTTTAAATAAAAAATAAATTGAGTTTATTGTTTTGACTCATTTTCTTAAAGATGCAAGGCATTGTAAGTACAAATAAGTGCTTGTTAATACGAGAGAAAACTTAGGCACACTCTGTCTTTGTTTCCCTGAGGGTATCTTTAACTGGCCACCTCTAACGCGCCACATTATATATTATGCATTTAGGTTCCAGGTTGTTTACAGTAACAGAATAGTTTTCTCTGTGAAAAGACTCATGAGGGATCCACCTTGTTTTCCTAAGGTTCCCAGAAGGCAGGCAGTCATATGGCATTAGTTAACCAAGTATCAGCAGAATATAAATTATTCATGAACACTCGAGGAGCAAAAGTAAACAGAAATGGCATCAACAAAATTCAGTCAGAAGACCTTTAACAGGAATATTAAATTAAACTGGAAACTGTGAAGATCCCACAAAGAGAGACCTGACATACTGAAAGGGACCCAAGTCACCTTTTCCTCAACTCCCGTTTTGTAATACTGTCTGGTCTGTGTCAAAGCATAAAAGGAAACAGATATCATGTTTACAAAATTAAAGTATGCTTTCCTGTTTTAAAAAAAATATCATTAGAGCAAAAACAGCAATAGACTAGTATGTTTCAGATTTAAATATATTTACTTATTAGAAATACATTTACTCTAATGATTGAATCCCATGTTAATAAATCTAATAAAAAAGTCTAAAAGAATTGTCTAGGAGGTAAATAAGCAAAATTTGATAATATAATGCCAGTCACTTTTCATATTTTTGCTTTGTAACATATTATTTATATCACATATATAATAATATTAGTAATATGTATAAAGAAGAATGTTATATTTTATCATGCTTTTTTCCACTTTAAAAAATGATAATGAGCCGAGACCGGTTTGGCTCAATGGATAGAGCGTCAGCTTGGGGACTGAAGGGTCCCGGGTTCGATTCCGGTCAAGGGCATGTACCTTGGTTGCGGGCATATCCCCAGTAGGGGGTGTGCAAGAGGCAGCTGATTGATGACTCTCTCTCATCGATGTTTCTAACTCTCTATCTCTCTCCCTTCTTCTCTGTACAAAATCAATAAAATAATTTTTTTTTAAATGATAATGAAAGGCTCACTGAATTTCTGTCTGATTTTACTTTAAGGCACCAATTTTCCCCTAGGGTATGTACTTCCAATTTAATCACATAACTCACCAGAAAACTAAGATTCACTTACCAGAAAACTGATTTCCCCTATTACACTGTGCTAGGAATATCTACCTCATTGATAAGGGAGACACTTAGATAAAAAGAAACAAAATTTTGAAATCTTTCTGAGAAACTCACCTTGCCTTTTTGGTTCAAAGGTTCAATGGTTAAGCTGTCAGGGCCAATATCCACGATGTTGCCCATCTGAAACCCATCTGTAGGGTGTGGCGCCCAAACGGGCTTTCCATCCTCCATTTCTGAAGGGAGCTAGCTATCCACTGTGTCCTGTTTCAGAGGAACAAATAAAGCAACATGAATAACTCTGAAAATAAAAAACAAACACCATATCTTTTTTTAAAATTAACATGGAAACTACAATTCATAGAGACGCATGTCTATCCCTCCCACAAGTAATCCATGGCCCCTCCCACCTTGCTGCACACTGCTTCCCCTCCACCCCCCATCCATTTTTATTTAGATAAGGACCAAGCAGAGACTGCTCTACCCTCAGGTACCACCTGCTTTGCTACCTCCTCCCTTCGGAAGAGTACTGCAGTGGAGTACTCCACTTTGTCCAATACACACAGAGAGAACAGCGGCCTCAGGTTTTACCTATTGTCCCAGTGTGATTTATAAAAGCACTCCCTTTCACAACCTAAAGAATTCTGATTGCACAAAAAATTAAAGTCATCCTAGGGAACGAATGTTACTGTGCAGAGTCAGCTAAGAGAAGAACAATAAGTTGGTTTAGACTTGAAAGGATAAATTTGAGAGATGTGAGAGATGACGTTCTCTGGAAACTTTCCCTGACAATCTGACACTACAGAGATGCCTCACCCAAATGTCCCCTATACACATCTTCGCAAACCACTCAGCACACTGTTTCTGTTGGTTTCTTGTTTTTTTTTACTGAGGTAGAACTTATATACAGTAAAATGTACGAATCATAAGTATACAAAAGTTGGTGAGTTTTGACAAATGGACATATCCACTTAACAAACACCCACTCGATATATCCCTCGTGCTTCCTTCTGATCAATCCCTATTGCCCACACACATCTACTGGTTTGGTTTCTATCATCATAAATTAGTTTTTTCCTTTCCTTAAACTTAAGTAAATGAAATCATATACCGGTAGGATATTTTCCTTTGTGTTTTGCTTCTTTCGTTCAAAATAATGTTTCTAATATTCAACCATGTTGGTGTGTAGACGAGCCCACTGAAGGATTATGCCACAATTGTTTACCTGCTGTCTGGTTGATGGACATTTGGATTGTTTCCAGTTTTTGCCTATTGTGAATTGCAATCAACTTTTCAAGTGTTCTTATAAAGCTTCTTTCAAACTTGGCATTCTCAGAACTAATATTTATAATTCTGTCTTTTGAGAGTATCTGAAAAGATCCATGACAGATAAATATATATATGTGTGTGTGTGTGTGTGTATACGGGTATATATATACATATGTACACATATATATACATATATATATATCCTATATAATAAAGAGGTAATAAGCAAATTGACCATCACACCATCACCCAAGATGGCCACCCCCATGTGGTCACAAGATGGCCACCACAAGATGGCGGAACAACCAAACAACCAGTCACTATGATGTGCACTGACCACCAGGACGTGCACATGGAACATGATGGGTGATGGCCAAAGCAGGATGGTGGAGCAGGTGAGTGGGGAATGCCAGACCAAGACGGGGTGCCGGTTGCTGTCATGGGGCGAACCTCTGGTGGTTACTAAAAATTCTTTGCTCCCATGCGCTGTGGTCTCGTCCAGCACTCGCACCTGCTGCCATTGCCAGAGCCACCACTGGCACCCACTGCCAACCCCAATCACATCTCAGGGCTTCTCCACTTCCCCCTGCTCCTGAGGGGTGACTAGGGCCAGCAGTCACCTCTCGCACCCACTGTCAGCACCTCTGCTCACACCTCTGGTCGCCAAGTGATTGGGACCACTCACAGGCACTGGTCCCAATAACTTGGCGCCATGAGTGGGTGCGAGCAGCAGCTGCCAGCCCTGATTGCCCCTGAGGGCTTCTCTACCTCCCCCTGCTGCTGAGAGGTGATGAGGGCAGCAGCCTCCACTTGCACCCGCTACTGGCACTGGCCCCAATCGCTCTATGCCTTCAGTGGGTGCAAGCAGGGCCGGTGCCCTCAGCATATGGGAGCAGCAGCAGCAGAAGCAGGGCTGTTGGCAGAGAGATGACCCAGGGGTAATAGCAGGAGGAGCCAGACAGAGGTGTAGAGGACGGGTCCAGACCCAACCCTATGCCCACCATAGCCTTGTGGCCCACAGTTCCTTTAAGGTGCATGAATTTGTGCACTGGGACCCTAGTATAAAATATTTAATTTTAAAAAGACCCTGGAGCCCTAACTCGTTTGGCTCAGTGGATAAAGCATCAGCCTGCAGACTCAAGATGCCAGATTCTATTCCAGTCAAGGGCATGTACCTGGAGTCACCCTCAATTCTTCCAGCTCCTTCCAAATCCACCTCCCCAGAATCCGGTCACCTTTAACTCCAATAAGTATCTTAAATCCACCCACTTCTCTTTATCTCCTCTGCCATCCTAGTCAAAACCAAGACAGCCCTTTACCAGGACTTCTATAATAAACTTAGCTGCCTACTCCTATTCTTGCCTCTGCACAGATGACCAGAAATCCTATTGAACAGTAAATCTGATCATGTCAGTCGTGTACCATCAGGGCAGTCCTGTAGTTAGGGGCAAGAATAGAACATTGGGGACTAGCTATGGTTATGGGGAATAATCATGCTCTGTTAACCAAGATAGTCTTGTGTTGGTTAAAGAAAGGACATTCTGACCTGACTGGGAGTTGTATGCCCCCGGGACCTGGGAGTCAACCTTGAAATGCAGTCCATTCTCAAGGAGAGATTAAAAAAACTTGTTACCCAAACAATGGAGTCCCACCCAGCCTCCTCCTTCCCCATACCTAATAACCCCACCTTCCCCATACCTGTAACCTCTCCTTCCCCATACCTATGGTCCACATCCCCTACCCCCCTCCCCAACCCTACCCCAGTGGTCTTTGTCCTACCTCAGTGGTTGGCAAACTGCGACTAGACTAGCAAGCTGAGCCGCAGTTTGCCACTCTACTGACTAATGAGTTTGCCGACCACAGTCCTACCCTATATAAGCAGCTGATTTACTGGGGTGCTGCAGAGCAGATTTTTGTGGGTGACCTGCTGCTCTCCCATACTGCCGTCAGTACTGGAATAAATGCTCATATAAGATTCAATCCTGTCTCTGCTTAATTGGCTCAAGTAGTGACAGGCAGCACGGACCCACTGATTGTCCCGTTACACTCTCGATGTCCCCAAGGCCCAGCACATAGCAGGCAACTCAGTATTCACTGAGTGCATGAATAAATTGTTCACAGTTTGGGCAGAGGAAAAGGAGATGGTAAACTAAAAAGAGTTGAAAGATCTTAAAACCTCGGTTTGAGCCAGGCCAATGGCGGCTCAGTGGTTGAGTGTCAACCTAGGACCCAGCTGGTCAAGGCTCTATTTCTAGTCAAGGCACATACATGCCCAGGCTGTGGGCTCAATCCTGAGCAGGGAGCATGCAGGAGGCAGCTGATCAAAGATGCTCTCTCATCATTGATGTTTCTATCTCTTTCTCCCTCTACCTTCCTCTCTACAATCAATAAAATTATATTTTTAAAAAAAAACAAAAACAAAAACCTAGACTTGAAACTAAGCTCCACCACTGTCTGACTAGCTCCTAAGCAAGTTACTTAATCTCTCTGATCTTTATCTTTATCCTTACCCATATGTGATAGTATCACTTACCTTATAGAATTGCTATAAGGATTAAGTGACATAAAATTGAGATCACTATTTTAATGACACCCAATAGATGGTAGTCACACCTCTTTCCCCACATCCCTTTTTGAAGCCACCAGTAAAGTTCAAGAAAATGGTCTTGTGATAGTTTGAAATTCAAAGGGAAATTACAGAATAGTCATGAAGAATCATTTAGGAATAATTAAGTATGGGGGATGGAAATAAGAGCAAGCAAAGCCCCAAAAGTGGAGAAAGAATGGCAAATTCTCTTGAATGATTCCAATTGCTTCCTCACTCAGAACTATTAGCTGCAACTTCCCAGTTAAGACAAGAGATTTAAAGGCACACATCGAATATTCTTCTTCAAACCTTTCACCTACAGTAAAGGAATTCCTTAAAAAGATATCAGTCCACAAGGATGGGAGAACCAGAGAGGAGACAACAACATTTTGGAAGTTGGAAAGCAAATGGTTGAGAGGAGAAACAACTGACAGCAAATCCAAGAGAGGTGAATCCCCAGGAATAGGAAAGATGAAAAACAACCCAAATTACATCACTGAATGTCAAAAGACATAAGAACTACAGTACAGGGACACTTCTGGAACCAAGTGTGCAAATAGAGACTCTAACATAAGGAAGACCAGGTGAAAGCTGTTTGAGAAAGAGCTTTCCTAACACCAACACGCACACACACTCCACATTGCTGGGCAAATGACTCCTGGGCCCACAAAGCCCCAAGACATGCTTAGAGGTTATTCTCTGGAGGAAATAGAGGCTCTCTGGCATGAGAAACACCAAAAACAGCTAAGGCATGCACGCAAAAATTGCAAGGTGCTGACAAAACTTTATCCTTGACCAACTTCAGTTATCTTCCATGTCTGCCCTGTCCTTGCCAGGCCTGAATAAGCCAGTGTAGAGAAATCCCTTTAGCCTTGCTAGCTGACCAAGTTCTTCACCCCCTACCTTTGACTTGCATTCAGCAAGAATCTCTCTACCCTTGCTATTTCATTGGCTATAAATCCCCAAGCTGTCTTTGCTATATTTGAATTTGAACATGATCTCTCTCCTACACTGTAATAACCCTGTTACAGATTGAATTTATGTGTTTGCTATGAGTTGAATTGTAAACCCCCCCTCCCCCATCCTGAAATTCATATGTTGAAGCCTTCACCCCCAATGTAACTACATTGGGAGAAAGGACTTTTAGGAGGTAACTGAGTTTAAATATCAAAAGGTGAGATCCTAATCCAATAGGATTTGTAGCCCTATTAAATGAGGAAGATCTCTCTCTCTCCCCCTTCACCCCTTCCTCTACCCCAGCCCCAAACACTCACACTGAGGAAAGGCCATGTGAGCTTACAGCAAGGTGGTGGCCAACTGAAGCCAGAGCCTCACCAGATCCCAGCCATGCTGGCACCCTGATCTCGAACTTCCAGCCCCCAGAACTATGAGTAAGTAAATTTCTGCTTAAGCCACCAGATGTTTGGTTTTATTGTTATGGCAGTCCATGCAGACTAATACCTACACTCCTTTTGCAATAGTCCTGAAGTCCAGATTTTTTAAAGTCTGTCTTATCATTTTAACAAGTGTCAGACTAATTTTCTTTTAACAACATATCAAAATACTTATTAGAAGGTATGGAAAATGAAGTGAAGGCCTTTTTTTTTTTTTTTTTTTTTTTTTTTTTTTTAGAAAAACCAAGAAAAAAGGAGAGAGAGAGAGCAGGGCGGGGGCGGGGGGGAGAGTGGCGGGGAGAGAAAGAAAAAGAGATATGAAAATGAGACAAGTAAAAAGATTCAGAATCAAAATACCAGAAAGAGCAGATATTCTTCCTCCTCTTTTTCAAAGCAGAGAAATGGAGGAGAATGCTTTAAAATAGCCCAAAAAAATTCATGTGCACTGAAAGGCATTATTTTCTAGAGTCCAGCCAAAATACCCAATAAGTCCTCAACATAATAACTGGAAAAAAGACACCATTTCAAATTTCAGAACACCAGAAATAAAGAGAAGATGCTACACATTTCCTTAGAAATGGAAGAGGAAAAAAGAGGGCAAAAACACAGGTTGCATCCAAACGATCATGAATCACAATGGCTTCAGCAAAGCAGGAAGTCAACCTGAATGGAAATACTGAAGGAAAATGATTTCCAACTTAGAACTCTATACTTAGGCAAACCACCAGTCCGAACTGGAGCAGTCTGACCCCAGAGATGGCCACATTGAGTGCTGCCATCAAAGACAGTGGCTGCCCTGGGACCAGGTGAGTCTGGCCTAGATTCTTATCTGAACTTATCTTATTCTACCCTTCACACTTTCTATAATCATGTTTCCTTATAGAGTATTCAAAAAGATATTGTAAAGGGGTTTTTTAAAAGACAGACTCAATTCCCAGTTCTTAAAACACATGAAAGGCTGACTACATATGCATTGCAGAAATACAAAATAAAAAAAACTGTAAGAACCACTGGAACCTTTAGATTCCTTAAGTTATTCAGGAAAAAAGAGGGAGTGCTCTATAATATCCTATGATCAAAGGAAAATTATTGTTTTTTGTACTTATATGACAACAGACATTTTTACAGTAGGCTCAAAAGTAATCATTAAGTAACATATAAAAGGCAATATGTAACCTTTCAGAGGTACTATGCTAACCTTTCATTTATTTATTTTTTATTTTTTAAACTTATTTTTTAATTTGTGTTTAAATATAACTATTGATTTCAGAGAGGAAGAGGGAGGGAGAGATAGAAACATCAACAATGAGAGAGAATCAGCTGCCTCCTGCATGCCTCCCACTGGGGACCAAGCCCACAACCTGGGCATACGCCCTTGACTGGAATCAAACCCGAGACCCATCCCAGTCCACAGACCGACACTCTAATCTACTGAGCCAAACCGGCCAGGGCACCTTTCATTTATTCTTGTTGAAAGGTGAGAAGCATTATCCCCAAGAGATTCTCTGTGAAACAAACATACTGGAGGCTGGAGTGACAAATATTTGTACACATCATTATTCTTTTTTCTCTGCAACTCCAGTGACGATTCCAATAACGACCATGTGCTATGAGTAGGAAGAGCATATCCATACCACAAAATAAGAGCCAATGCCTGTTATGTCACCATTACCTTCAGAGATTATCCTTTAAAAATTATACCTGTGATAATTATAATGCCTTATATCTTATTAGACAGGGTATTAGAAATTGAGCACCAGCTAAAAGTAGTTTAGAGTTGGTCTGAAGATCTGGAATACGATACCAAAAAGGGTAGAAAAAAAGCATTAAAGAGTTAAGACAAATGCTTACGACTATCTTCCAGGGTCATTCATTCTGTTGGCTTATTTATTTAGCCATCTACTATGTACCACATACTGCCAGGTGCTAGGGATATAATGATGGGCAAATAGAGACAGGGCCTGGTCTCATGGATCTTTATAATAGAGAACTTGGAATAGAGCAGTAAACAGATTGGCAAAAATCCCTGCCCTCCAGGATCTTAAAATCTAGTTGGGGGTAAGGGAGTGATGCAGATGTATCAAGTTTGCCTTCTGAAAAGACTACTCTTTCATCTGGCCAGGCCCTAGCCCTGCTGATCAAAAGAATGTTATGTGCACCCTTGGCACCCAAGCTTTAAACTGGCAACTTCCTTCATCTGTATCAGTGTGCCCTGAGGCTATTAGCTTCCCTGGTGTCCAGACGCTTCACTGTGAGAGAACTGGGCACCACCGAACAGTTGGCTGTTGCTGATGTTGTTGTGTACCTAGCACAATCCTTCACTGAGCATTTCAATCCAAAAAAATACTTCTCTGTACACCAAAATTCTCAAAAGTATCTCAGCAGGATTTCCTTTAGTCACCAAGTTACCTTTTAAAATGCCTTCCTAAAAAATATTTTCAAGCTAATCTCGTCCAGCCAGTTTACGAAGTATGGGAATTAGTGAATTTATATAATACTGTATTATGCATTCATTAAACATTAGCATTGGCCCTGGTAGGGCAGCTCAGTTAGAGCATTGTCCAATATGCCAAAGTTGTGGGTTTGAGCTCCAGTCAGGGCACATACAAGAATTAACCAATGGCTGAAACCGGTTTGGCTTGGTGGATAGAGCGTCGACCTGGGGACTGGGGGGTCCTAGGTTCGATTTCGGTCAAGGGCATGTACGTTGGTTGCGGGCACATCCCCAGTGGGGGGGGTGCAGGAGGAGGCTGGTGGATGTTTCTCTCTCATCGATGTTTCTAGCTCTCTATCCCTCTCTCTTCCTCTCTGTAAAAAAATCAATAAAATATATTTTTTTAAAGATATCAAAAAAACAAAAAAATGTAATTATAAAAAAAAAAGAATTAACCAATGAATTATAAAAAAGTGGAACTACAAACCAATGTTTCTTTCTCCTTTCCTCTCTCTAAAATCAATTTTTTAAAAACCATTAGCATTAAACTTTATTGTGAATATCTTGGTTATAGCAGTAATGAACATTCATTCATTAACAATGGGGAGACAACACTTATCACTAAGTCCAGAATCACAAAAAAATAAATAAATAAATAAATAAGAAAACATCTCAAGATAACAAGGTCTAAAAACTGACTACCTCAACTTAATAAATAATTTTGATATTCACTCACTTAGTTTTCAATGAATATTAAACACCTACTATGTGCCAGCCACTGTTTTAGGTTTAGCTATTGAGTGAATGCTAATGTTTTTCTGTCTAAGAAATCAAGAGAGAAAAATGTTGCCTCACCAGGTTGCTCAGTGGTTGAGCATCAACCCATAAACCAGGAGGTCACTGGTTCAATCCCCAGTAGGGGCACATGCCCAGTTGCGGGCTCAGTCCCTGGAAGAGGGCTTCTAGGAGGCAGCCCAGCAATGTTTCTCTTTCAACTTGTTTCTCTCTACCCCTCTCCCTTTCCCTCTCTCTAAAATCAATAAAAATATTTTTTTAAATATCTAGACCAGCTATGACACTCTTTCTGATTTTAATAGGTCCAACTGATCATAGCCATAGTCCTGATGACTGACCATTTTTTACAAAAGTTATAGTATTGTACTTTCAAATATAACCTTAGAAAGCCCAATGTATTGATTGAAGTTAAGCTAGGTCCATTACTCAATTTTTAGAAATAGCCTCGGAACACTTAAATATTATAGTGAAGATTAACTTATTAACAAAAAAGAGGGTAAAAATAAAAGTATGTTTTATTAATAAGTTTATAATATAGTTATTAAATATTAAAAATATTTATGATTATTTGAAATTATCAGGAAATTACTCCGAGTATGTACAATATGAACTGTGAGAACTGGTTATATGATCTTATTAGATTTTCAGAGAAGAAATCATAAACTATATTTCAGATATAAACTTTTCCACAAACTATTACCACAAAATATATATGAATTTAGACATAATTCAAATAATTTATATAGACAATCTATATTAACATAACCTGGCCAAAATGTAGACCATTTAGAAAAAGCTCTCTATTCTTCAGAATCTAAATATACCAGTTTACTTAAGAAGCTCAAAAATTTTCTTACAGATGTTAAAAAATATTACTATAATATAATAGCAAGCTATTATCCCAAATGATTTAAATTTTCCATACACTGTGATTAATCTTATTTATTATATCCAGAACTTAACTAATTTTATAATTACTACTAGATTTAAAAGTTATTCCTTACATTTTCTGGTCTTTTACAAAAGGAATTTGTAAAGACTATAACTTTAATTCATTTTCTCCACCAACAAACAATATTGGCTCCCCCATAGTGGCTAATGAAAAGAAACCAAGTTGTTCTTTTCAGATCACAAGGCCTTTTCTCCAGGAGGAACCCACCGATGTAAAATGGCCCACTCCACTCAAACTGCAACACTCTGCAGCATAAACTGAAGCTTTGGGCTAATGTTATGCATACTTTCCAGAGATTAAAAGATGTACATGTCAACAAAACCACCATTTAGATAATAGGTACACTATAATTAATCAAGGTGATCTGAGGTCTGAACAATCCTTAATCTTTTAAACACATCTGTGACATCTCTGGCATTTTAACTATCCTAAAACATCCCAAAACAGAAAAGATTTTCATCTACAATCAGCAGGGTCATTTTACAGAGGTGACTTCAAGACCAATCCAAATACAGACAACACAGTACTTCTGAGATGGAACTCCTTAAACAGGGGGTAAGGGTGGGGGTGGGGGAATCGCAAATGCTATGATCAGGAGGCATGAACTCTGAGAAACACACAGATTGAAAGGAAAGGCTGGCGCCCTACCTGGCTTGGCTCCGTGGATAGAGCGTGGCGGTCCTAAGGACCAAAGGTCCAGGTTCGATTCAGGCCAGGGCGCTTGCAGGAAGCAACCAATCGATGAGTTTCTCTCACATCTATGTTTCTCTCTGTCTTTCCTTGTCTCTTCCACTCTCTCTAAAAAAGCAATGGAAAAATATCCTCGAGTGAGGAATAACAAAAAAAGAAAAATTAAAAAGAAAAAGGGTAGAAGGTATTGTTCCATTGTAATCTCTATCATTCTTTCATTAATAAACAAATAACATCTAGAATATTCTATTAAGTTCTCATGTAATTCATGAGATGAAACAGAGTTTTTTCAACTCTACTAAGTTGGGTTGTGTGTGCCTATATATTCATGCATAGATCACACAAAAACGGGAACTGAAGGTGAACTGACTTTTCTTCTCACAGATGGTGGCATGAAGTACAATTCAGCTCATCAAAGACACCCAAAGAGCAAACTCAGCAGGCAGGCAATAAAGTCCTACTAAAGCAAATCCAATTCATCCCTTGGACAAAAAGACCTGGCTGTATATTATGCTGTCCTAACCTACTTTTTAATGGCATAAGAAATAAACTTAGTTTCAAAATAAAGGCTTTATGAAAACTCTCTTATTACTACTTTTATAAACATTAAAATGTTTATTTCTTGCTGGTAAAGTCTTAATTTTATTTTAAAAATTTAATGGCTCAATACCGTATTTTTCGGACCATAAGACGCACTTTTTTTCCCCCAGAAGTGGGGGGGAAAAGTCCCTGCGTCTTATGGTCCAAATATAGCCTACACATATACTTTAAAAAAAAGTTTTTTTACTTGCCTGGCTCTGTGTGGTCTCTGTGTGCTTGCCCGGCTCTAAAATGGTTCTAAATGCTGCTGTTTACTTTACAGGGTTGATTACATGTGTTTATGACTGTGATGTTGGGTTTTAATGCACATAAAATATTTTAGGACACTATTTGTTTCAGAATCTTTTTTTCTTCATTTCCCTTCTCTAAAAACTGGTGCGTCTTATGGTCCGGAGCGTCTTATGGTCCGAAAAATACAGTAAGTACAAACTACAACTTCTTAGCTTAAGTGGACTGTACTAAAAGGCAAACATGATGATAAGTGTAGTTAATTTAATCTCCCAGTTACTATTGCATTTAAATGACTTGCTAAGAGTCAGAGAGATAAACCTAAAGGATGGAAATTTTCACTTTATTGATTCAATTACAAAATATCATTATATTGTTGTTGTTTCTTCTTATAACAATTGACATATCAATAAAAATATGTAACAAGAATGTTCAGATAGTCTACAAAATGAGAAATGTGAACTATCTTCCCAAAATTCTGTATGAAAACACAGCTTTACCAAACAGTTGGCAAAGTTTAAGTGAGTTAAATTTTCCTTTTTAGATTTCAGTATAAAATAGATTAATAAGCAACTAAATAAATCAAGCATTATATGGGGAATTCTCTGAGTAGAAAATTTGCCTGGACTTTTGATTTTTCACAGCAAGACTTGAGACAAACATGATTTATGTGTTACTATGATCCCCTATGAAAAGTGTTTTATGACTGCAATAATTTTGACAAAGCACTTAAAAACTCAACCAAATAATTAACTTTTCACAAAAATAATCACTTTAAAATATAAAATATAGATTAAATGATTCAAAGCTTCATACATCTTCTCAGCTCATAAAGCAGGGCATCCAAAAGAAGTGCTATTTATAGGGTTAAAAGGCTTCAGATTTCCTAAACAGAGTTAAAAGTAAGCAGACTTTTGTTTTGTTTTTTAAGTAGATCTCACAATGAAAACCCTCTCCTCCAATGCACTTTGGGCATTTTGCCTTTCTTTATTCCTAACCACCAGCACAGCTATGAATGGTTTCCTTTACAACTGCTGCTTTCAACCTACACCAAAATCCAACCATAAGTTTTTACAGTATCAACTTTATTTTAAAAGCCCCTATTAAGGTCAATTGAATCCAAAAACTTTCTCAGCGTAGTTCAAGTACTCATTTACTATTTTTATAATCACATACATCTTCTGGACTTAATTACACTGTGAATATTCAACAATTAAAATTCTACTCAGCTACATTTTAGTCTCAATTCACAAGAATTACCATCCCAGAATAGAATCCATTAGAACTACTGAGTAGTCTTCATGAAGAATTTCTTCACACCCACAGTTTGAGCCTGCTTTTTCTTTCCTTCAGCTCAGGTTTTAATGCTAAAGTAGTCCTAAGTGCATACAATTTTCTCCCACTTTCCATTCAATAATAATAGTATTTCATGAAAATATACTTTATGTTAGATTTTTTTATTCAAGTGACAGAATAGGATTTTATACCATTAACAAGGGCTTATGTAACCAATAACAGGGCCCCTCTTCTCCAGACTGCCTCGTCTTACCCATCCTTGCATTTCTGCTGTCTATGACGCTGCCCTACTATCTTTTGGGGACATCTTCTCACTGCTCTCTCCTGGGTATATATCAGAGTCCTTTCATGCCAAAAAATGTCTTTATTCGACCTCTGTACTTGAATGATGATAGGTTGAACGCACATATACACAAAAAACACAAAAGTGGATTCTAAGTTGAAAGTCATTTTTCTTCAGGATTTTAAAGGTATAGCAAGTATTTGTACATCCAGAACTGCCTCTGCCTTTCAGATTCTGATAATTTTATACTCCTCTTTATTTCTCACCTTTAAGCTAGAAGTTTTTTTTTAATATATATGTGCATATATATATATATATATATATATATATATATAATTGGTTTTTTACAGAGATGAAGAGAGAGGGATAGAGAGTTAGAACATCAATGAGAGAGAATCATCGATCAGCTGCCTCTTGCACACACCCCCTGGGGATGTGCCCTCAACCAAGGTACATGCCCTTGACCGGAATGAGGGGTGTCGAACTCAATCAGAGAAGGGGCCAAAATCTAAAATCCAGCCTAAATCACGGGCCGAATGGTTTACTGAACAGTCATAAACTGTCATTGTGATGGAAACGCAGCGGAGTGCAGTGATGACAGCGCAGTGCGGGCCTCACTGCAAGGCCTGGTGGGACGGATTTGGCCCGCGGGCCTTGTGTTTGACACATGTGACCGGAATAGAAACTGGGACCTTTCAGTCCGCAGGCCGATGCTCTACTGAGCCAAACCAGTTTCAGCTAAGCTAGAAGCTTTAAAATCTGGCCTTTATGGTTGCTCTAAACTTCCATGATGACATGGCCAGGTGTATAATGTGTGAATTCATTTTGCTAAACGCTCTGAGAGTACATTCATTCCAGAGGCACAAATTATATATGTAGGTCGGCAAAAGAGGTTCACAGTTATGAGTACATCAGATACAGTTTATTCTTGTATTATTTCTTAATTATTGTATTACTTATTTGTATTACAACTGTAAACCTACTTTTGCCCACCATTTATATAGCTGAGGAATGGTCTCATATTATTATATTTCAATTACTTCTTTTAAAATGTCTTCCTCTGTTGTTTGTTCTTTCTTTCTAAAAGTTTTGTAAGTTGATGTTGCACTGCTATTAGACTGCTATTCTTATTTTCTCCTCTTTTGCATTACCCATTTCTTTACCTCTTTAGTCCATCTTCTTGGAAATGTCTCCGCTTGACTTCTAATCTTTCAATTCACATTTTTAATTTCTCTCTATTGTTTTTGCTTCTTCTTGCTTTTTTTTCTACTTTGCTTCTGTCCTTGTCTTTCATGGAAAGGCTTTCATCTAATTTTCTATTAACATTTAAAAGGCACTAAAACGCTAACTAGAAGCTCTGTTTAAGTAGGTCAAGACTATCACCTGGTAGAGTCCATCCTAAAGTAACAGGGCAGTACTAATCTCCTTGTGGGAATGTTCCCGCCATTAGTGTTTGCTCAATGTCCTCTAGTAAAGTTCCGTTTTACAGAGACAAGGTGTCTGGGTCTCTGGCAAGACAGTTAAGGAACTGGAGGGCTAGCCTCTTCACATATAGTCTTCAACCAACCCCACCAGCTTTTGCCCTGAGTCTTAAACCTCATCTTACATAACAACTGAAACCTCCACACCCTTAGCCTCTGATCTCCTCTTTGCAAGAACTTAAATACAAAGTCCTCTGCTTAACCAAGTCAGATAATATTCTTCTCTCCAAACTTGCTGAAACCCCTCATCTACTATTGCCTCCTTCTATAATAATTTCTTTGGCCTGGTAGATTTATATCTTTTTTAAATTCCTGAACTACCATTTTAATGAAGTACCAGGACAGAAAGAACAGATAAACGTATGCAAACAGAAATGTTTAACAAGGAAAAATATTTTCATAAAATAATTGATTTAGTTGTTTTCATCATTGCACTGGGAATGTCTAACAAAGCTTATTAATCTGACAATTTCGCAATATTTGAAATTTTAGTCATTGCTTTTAGAAAAGCCCCACGACTTTATTAACACAGTTATTACTTAAGAAGTTTTTCTTTTAATTCTCAGCTAAGGATATGTTTCTATTGATTTTAGAGAGAGAGGAAGAGGAAAGGAGAGGAAGAAAGAAGCAAAGAGAGGAGAGAGAGAGAGAGAGAGAGAGAGAGAGAGAGAGAGAGAGAGAGAGAGAGAGAGAGAGGGAGAAACATCAATTGGTTGCCTCCCAGACACTCCTCAACCAGGAATCGGACCCACAACCTAGGTATGTACCCAGACTGGGAATCAAACGCACAACCATTTGGTGTACAGAACAATGCTCCAACCAACTGAGCTACCCAGCCAGGGTTATTTAAGAGGTTTTTTTTTTAACTTAATATTTAAAAGTTTGCTATAAAATACATTTCAGGTAAATGAATTATGTTCTCACTGACTTGTATTCACACTAACTTTCAATATAAATTTGGAAATGTTCTTTACGGAGAAAAAGGGCACAATAAATGAAAAATGTAAGTGCCCAAAGGTGGCAGAACCATTACTATCGTTCACTCTTCTCCACTTACTGCATCCACCACCTGACAGCAGTCCCATAAAAGGCCCACAACATTAGCATTTTTACTTTATTTCAACATTTTCAAATACATCCTAAATAAAGAGTCTATAGCTGGATAAATACAGAAATATCATATAAGCTCTACCATTGTAAATAAGCTTGACAGAAAACACTGCTGTTATTTTTTGTTGTTGTTGGACTAATGACCAAAATGCATGTTAGAGATCTTAATCTCTATGGTGCAAGTTCTCCTCTTTTAACTGTATAGAAAATAATTATACAGTCTAACTTATCTTCTAGAAAATAATCTAGTATCTTATATTGTTAACAAAGTATTGATAACCCTTATCATCATCCAGAATACCTCATTAATATTAAAAGAGCAAAATCATTTAAAATGTGCTGGATTGGGTCAAGCTGGGAAATAAATCCATCTTAATCCAAAATTTAGAACCAAATAACAACAGTGACAGGTGTACCAGCTCTTCCAAAGAACATCGGAATTTGAATGTTTTTACGATGTGAACAATCAATGACCCGAGTTGTTGTGCTCATTTCCAAATACAAAAACAAAGGCTGGAAAAATTTAAGTGACTCATCCACAGCTACAAAACACAGACCACCAGAACAAGGCTCTCCTTTGTCCATCCACTTGCTTTCATTTAAACTGTGCCAACTCTTCTTTCTTTTAAAATTCTGTTTGGATCAGAGCCTACTAGTAGAAATATTATGGCTCAGGAAAACTCTCATTTTATTATATATTACATAACACCCAATTTTTTTGTTTGTTTCCCTAAAAAGATTCAAGTACTATGCACTACAATATGTATTGTTGAAAGACATTTAGAAATAGTTAGCAGTTAGTGTGGCTCAAAAGAAATTTTTCAAAATAAGCAAGCCATATGATTCTGCTTTACAAGTATTCAAACAGATTCCTATGAAAGATCAGAGTGGAAATAATTTTCTTCACTCTTAAATCCGCTGAAAAATCAGTCTCCTTAATGAAGAACTCTTTCCTAATGGAATAAACTCAAGAGAAAAGGATTTTAGCAGGATCTTTGTTTTATCACTAAGCCCCAGTTTATTTTTACCACTTAGTATAGCACATTTTATATTAATCTCTATGTATTTACAAAAAAAAAAAAGAGGGAAAAGGTAAAGAAAGAGAGGAGAAAAAGAAGAAAATAAACAAACAAAATAAAAAAGAAACTTGGAAATAAGCTAAACGTCTAATAAAGGGTAATTAAAAGACAGTATTGTGTAATTCTGCATTTGAGTCAGCGTTTGAGAAGTCAACAGCCACAGGTGTGATTAAAGAGCTACTTCGAAAACCGTGACATAAACTTGTAATTGATAAGGGAGTAATACCTACTTAAAACTGCTATTGTGAAGGTTAAATGAAATACCATATAGCTCAATAATTATAATATACACTTTTTTCACATGCTAACATGTAAATCAACGGTGTATCTTTACTTATTTGGTTGAGGGGTTTTTTCTTTATTTTTCAGAATTGTGTGTGTTATACACCCGTCAGCTCTAACTCCTGGCCACGCTATGAATGAGTGAGGTCCACAATGTCCTGTCCTCAACACTCTGCTCAGCTCTCATAGACTCATGCCTGTGGCTTCTTTTATGGAGTCAGTCTATCTCATATTTGGTCTTCCTCTTTTCCTGCTGCCTTTTACTTTTCCCAAAATTATCAACATTTCCACAGAACCCTGTCTTCTCATAACATGCCCACAGTAGACAACTTCAGTTTTGCCATTTTTGCCTCCAGCAGTGTTTTGCATTTCTCAAGGACGAACTTGTTCGTCTTCCTGGTGGTCCGAAGTATCCGAACAGCTCTTCTCCAGCACACTTCAAATGAACCCATTGTTTTCCTTTCGGTCTAGTTCACCGCCCAACTTTCTCATCCATACGTAGTAATTGGGAACACAAGCGTGTAGATGATCTTAGCCTTGGTCTCTAATGTCACACCTTTGCTCTTTTTCTTTTTTTTTTAATATATATTTTATTGATTTTGTACAGAGAGGAAGGTAGAGAGATAGAGAGTTAGAAACATCGATGAGAGAGAGTCATCAATCAGCTGCCTCTTGCACACCCCCTACTAGGGATGTGCCCGCAACCAAGGTACATGCCCTTGACCGGAATCGAACTCGGGACCCTTCAGTCCCCAAGCCGACGCTCTATCCATTGAGCCAAACCGGTTCCGGCACACCTTTGCTCTTGATGATCTTTCCTAATTCTTCCACTGCTGCCCTTCTGAGTCTCAATTTTCTCTTGATTTCTTGGCTTCAGTCTCCATCTGCATATAAATTCTTTCATTAATCTCTTCCCAGCACCACACTCCCTCCTTCCCTTTGAGATTCACCAGTCTATTCCATGCTTCTCTGTCTCTGGATCTATTTTGTTCATCAGTTTATATGAGTGGGATCCTGTGATCCTTGTCTTTCTCTGACAGACTTATTTCGCTTAGCATAATACTGTCCAGGTCCCTCCGAGAGACTATTTTAATAAATAAATGCCTTCAAGTATTTAAAATAGGATTCCACATTTCAAAATAGAAAATGTAACCTGCGAGGAGAGTTTGTATGTTGCTCCTGTATCTGGGAAGGAAGGGCCAGACCTTGGAACCTTCGGACCCTGCTGTCCACAAGCCTTGCAGGTGTGCTTGAATCTTCACAGGCCTAACTTTGGCCCAGAAGGGAAGTTTAAATGTTCTGGAGCCCTAGCCGGTTTGGCTCAGTGGATAGAACATCAGCCTGCAGAATGAAGGGTCCCGGGTTCAATTCCGTCCAAAAGCACGTGCTCTGGTTATGTGCTCGATCCCTTACAGGGGGCGTGCAGGAGACAGCCAATCAATGATTCCCTCTCATCACTGATGTTTTTATCTTTCCCTCTCACTTCTCTGAAATCAATAAAAAATACATTACAATAAATAAATAAGTTGTTCTGGAAGCCATTTGGTGTCCTTGTCCAAATGCTTCTCTGCTAAGAGGCATCACTGCCTCAATGAACAGAGGACACATTTCAGCCTGAGATGTTTGAGTTGGTTTTCGTTGAGCATTTCTCTCACGATTTTTCCAATTGCTGTACCCTGAAATTTCTATGCATTATGTTTTTCTATGTATGTTCAATTTTTAAATTTACCTACTACTATCAATACTTTTGAGTACTTGCCCACATCTCTGGGATCTGAATGGGGGTTATACCCATTCTACTGTCTTTTAACTTTACATTTAACTTGTTTCTCTGCTTCCCTTGTCCACTGGGAATTCCTCTGACTCCTGAAAGTTTGCTGCTCATAAGTCCAACAGGCAGGCATCCTGCTACAGTTCCTTCTGGAGCTCTGACAAAGGGAGTGATCAGAGAAGGCCATCACTACCGAGGGATCTGCAAGGCGTTCTGGGTGCCTGCTGTCCACAGCCCTCCACTGTTACCAGAATACTTTGCCAGTGCACTAATCTCTTTGGAGATAAAACTCGTTAGCATGTTACTAAATGTTAATTTTCTTTTGCAGAAAAAACAGTACCACGTCTGAATTAATTGGTGATATTTAAAATGCTTCATTCCTTAACACTCTCATTTGCTTTGTCCACAGCCTATTCCGAGCCTTTGTTTGGCCCTTGACGTATATGTACTGATTTGTTTCTGTTGGAAATTTGTCCTCAAATGTGTGTAGAAAGCATGTATTTTATGATAAATTTTTATGTAGTGAATGCTCTGTGTGGAATTCAGAGAAAACCCCAGATTCAGTGATTAACAATGCCAAAAATGCAAATAACTAGCCATTGTTCAAGTAACAGTGGTGCTATTTCTCTTTTGTGGCCATTTAGACTTTTGTTGCCCTAAAATTCCATTTTATTGAAAATACATTTTCTACCTCATTTTTTTCCCTACTATAAAGAGCTCTGATAAAATTCTGTATATAAAAAAAATGAGATGCCACTACACATCCACTAGAAAGGCTAATTTATTTTAATCCTCACCCAAAGATATGTTTTTAGTTTTTGTTTTTGTTTTTTTGTTTTAAGAAAGAGAGGAAGGGAGAGGATGGGAGGGGGCGGGGGAGAAACAGCCATCGGTTGCCTCTCACACACACCTTGATCAGGGATTGAACTTGCAACCTAGATATCAAACTTGACCAGGAATCAAACCCACAATCTTTTGGTATACAAGAAGACACTCTAACCAATGAGCCACACTGGCCAAAGTGATGCTATAATGTCTAAAACTGGCAATACCAAATGTTAGCAAGGATACAGAACACTGAAACTCATTTATTGCTTATCATACTACCTGAAATCCTACTCTTAGTTATTTACCCAAGAGAAACAGTCACACAAAGGCATACCTGAATGTTCATAGCAGCTTTTTTTGTAATTGCCCCACAGTGGAAACAATTCCAATATCCATCAACAGATAAAAAGATAAATATCTGTACAATGAAAAAACTATTCAGCAATAAGTAGGATTGAACTAATAGTCACAACATGAATAAATTTCAAAAGCATAATGATAAGTGGAATACATGAGATGACAGTGTAAGATTCCATTTATATGAAATGCTACAATAGGCAAAACTAATCTAAAATTACAGAAATCAGATAAGGGGTATTCAAAGCCTGAAGAAGGGAAATGAAACTGACTACTGAAGGGAACAAGGGAATTTTGGGGGGAAATAGAATTACTCTAAATTTCAAACTGATCTCCTAACAAAGTGAATTTCATTTTACATAAATTATAACTCCATAAATTTGACTTTGAAAAAAACCAGTCATTACAACTCAACATGAACAGTACAAAAGTTTGATAAAATTCAAAGTCAAAGATACTTATTAATTACAAAGCAAAAAATAATAACTTTACATATAAGGAGGCAGACACCATCTTAACCAAATAATCAAAACTCTTCTTAATAAATCATACCACTTCTCTGGTACTCCTGCCAAAATATAAAATCTAAATCTCATCATGAAGAAGTATTAAACAAACCAAATAGAGAGGCTTGAATTATTAAACAATTTCAAGGTCATCAAACATAAAGGAAGATGAGGAATGGTTGTACAATAGATGATAGGAGACTAAAGCAACATGACTACAGAATACATGATCTGGGATTTACTTTTGCCTTGAAAGATATACTTGGCCCAAATCATGATTTTGGAATAAAATCTACAGATTTTAAATTACAGTATTGGTAAGTGTGACCTGTGGTTGTATGGAATAATAATTTTGTTATTAGAAAATACACATAGAAATTGTTTGGAGTAAAAGGGGAGTTGTAAGTATGCAATTTACACTCAAAAGACTCTTTTTTAAAAAATATATATTTTATTGATTTTTTACAGAGAGGAAGGGAGAAGGATAGAGTTAAAAACATCAATTAGCTGCCTCCTGCACACCTCCTACTGGGGATGTGCCCGCAACCAAGGTGCATGCCCTTGACCAGAATTGAACCTGGGACCTTTCAGTCCGCACGCCGATGCTCTATCTAATGAGCCAAACTACCCAGGGCTCAAAAGACTCTTAAGTGTCAGTGTGTTTATATGAAGAAAGAGAAGGAGAAGGAGAAATAAAATGTGGTAAAGGTATTCATTTAGGAATCTGGGTGGAGAGTAGGCAGGAATTTTTATATAGTATTGTTCTTATTAACTTCTGGAAATCAGAAACTAGAGCAAAGTAAAAGTTTAAGAAATTGGACTTAGGTCAAAGACCTATTTTTTTATTTTTATTTTTTATTGCCAGGTATCACAACCAACAATCATGTCCAAAACCTCACCTGCCACGCTTCTTGCTCCTGCCACAGAGAAGACACCCAGGAAAAAGGTCTGCAAGTCCATGGGTGCCGCCAAGCACAAGGCCTCTGAGCCTCTGGTGCCTGAGCTCATCGCCAAGGCCATGGTCACCTCCAAGGAGCACAGCATGTCTCTGCCCATGCTCAAGAAGGTGGCTGGAATAGCCAAGAAATCCAAGAAGGCCACGGGGTCAGCTACCCCAAGAAGAGCATTCAGAAGACAGCAAAGAAAAAGGCCAAAAAAAAGCTGAGAAGCTGGCGGCAGCTACAGGGACCAAAAAAGTGACCAAGAGTCTGAAAAGGTAAAAGCAGCCCAAACTCAGAAGGCGGCTAAACGTCCAGCCAAGGCCAAAGCCCCCAGCCCAAGGCAGCAGAGCCAAAATCTGCAAAGCCCCCAGCCCAAGGCAGCCGAGCCAAAATCTTCTAGTTTTGGCTCGGCTGCCTTGGGCTGGGGGCTTTGGCCTTGGCTGGCTGCCCCCGAAAAGAAACAGGGATTAAGACTACCTGAGAACACAAAGGCTCTTTTCAGAGCCACCCAATTAACCAGGTAACGAGCTTTCACCGGGTGGGGGAGAGAGGAGGAGGTGAAAATGTTTATATTTTCCACTTTCTGATGCATAGAGATCTCAGTGTAGTAACAAGAGCAAGTACAGAGATACCTTTCCCAGAAAAGATGGTTGATGCTATAAAGAGCCTTTTGGTTTAAGGTTAGCACAGCTGGTCCAGCTTTTCACTCAGCACATGCCCTTGAAGTCCAGCCAGGTTGTTACATATATCAATAGACCCTTTTTATTGCCCAGCAGGATTGAGTGATATCATGTATGAGAATTTGTATAAGCATTTGTGGATAGAAAAACACAAACTTGCTTCCACATAAGGAAATGAAGCTGTCAAGAAGAAAAAAATAATAATAATAATTTAAGACTACTGCAGAGAACACTATGAAATTAAAAAACATCATTAAAAGAAATTAATAAAGACCTAAGAAAATTAAGCAATATGATCCTAAATGAGAAGGCAATTCTATACAAAGCAATCTTTAGGTTCTATGCAATCTCAATTAAAATTACAACAGATTTCTTTTCCAGAACTTGACAAACTGATTTTAAAATTTATAAAGAAATGTAAGGGCAAGATCAGCCAAGACCATCTCAAAGAACTAAATGATTTACTATAAGGCTGCATTAATAAGACAGTGTAGCAATGGCACCTGAATAGATAAACAGGTCAATGAAACAGAAAAATATATATCCGTGTGTGTGTGTGTGTGTGTGTGTGTGTGTGTGTACACACACACACATACATTTGATTTACAACAAAATTAGCAAGGCAGAATGAAAGAGCTGCAGAGGAAAAACTACCTTTTCAAAAATGCTACTAGAAAAACTAGACATAATTCAGGAAAAAATTAAATATAAGACCACACGACCAGCATTGCTCAGTGGCTGATCATTGACCTATGAACTGAGAGGTCACAGTTCAATTCCCGATTAAGACATATGCCCCGGTAGCTGGCTTGATCCCTGGTAGGGGGCATACAGGAAGCAGCTGATTGATGATTCTCTCTCATCACTAATGTTTCTATCTCTCTCTCCCTCTTTCTTCCTCTCTGAAAAGCATATTTTAAAAAAAATAATAAATAAATACATCTGTGCATACATACATAAATAAAGGCTTACACTTCACATCATGGCCAAAAATTATACACTGGGGTGTGTGGGTGCTGGGGAGGAGAGTAAAGGAGATTTTAAATTTACATGAGAAAGGCAATAAAGCTTCTAGAAGTTTATCCAATAATTCATCTTCCTGACCTCAGAATAGGGAAGAATTAAAACAAAGGAGAAAACTAACCACAAAGAAAAAGATGCATAAATGTGACTAATAATTTGTATTCTTCATTACTGCATTACACTACTTTTTCCCACAGAAGACATTTTAGCAGAATTTTCTGCTTTTCTTATGGCTTACATATTCCTAAGACTTTCTTCCTTAAAATGAGAAAGGTTGACACACTGTGCTTCAAAGGATGAACTTGTAGGGGGAAATCCCATATTAACCGATGCGACTTCCTCTTCATACTGAAATGGTTCCTCTGTTTACCCAGCAATAGAAGAGAATGGACTTTGACATGTCTCTCTCCCTTTTCCTGAGCTGTAGGAGCCTGGATTATAGCTGGCACTCAGTAAAATAACAACTGACTAAATGACTAGATGAATAGAGGAAAATTTACTTAATGAAAAATGTTATACATATGATAAACCCATACCTGGAGAATGAAAGCATGCACTGAATACTAATGCACAATTAATTAGAAAATGACTCCTTACCCGATCACACATGTGCCTCCTCTAACAGTTTCAAGGATTAACAAATTAATCAACAAACAGCTTTCAGTTTATCCAGAACCGGTTCAAACTACAACAGTTTTCATCTCAAGCAGGCTGGTACTTTATTCATTCTTCTGCTCTATCCTCTTTCTTTGCCTTCTTAAAGTGTCCTTCTCACTCTGTTCCTTAATTGCCACGTTGTGTGGTCTGTTGGTTTTCCCCAGCCTGATTCTACTACTTCACTCCTACCTCTGGCTTCCACCTCACCTCCATCCTCCATGCCCAAACCTAGTTATTTCAAACTTCTTTCTTAACCCACTGCCCTTGAAATAAAGTCATCCTCCCTCAGAATCTCTCAACCCATGCATACAGAAGGTCCTTCCCACCATGATTCCACTGAAAGCAAACTCTGATGAACAAGACCTATATGCAAACCTTCTCCTCTAACCCTTTTTACTTTAAGGCAGAACTCTGACTTCTCCCTAAAACTAAGTCTGCCTTTTTCCTCTGCCCCACTTAGAAGATTCACAAATATATGTAAAGTTCAAGTAACTGTTTCAATCCAGAAGGTAATTTCCAACTCTTTCAAAACAGCTGGCAAAAACTAAATGACAATAAAAATGGCCATTAAAATGCCTTTATTGTCAAAATAATCGATACCCTTAACCTCCTGACACAGCCCAAGGCTTGGTCCAATTATAGTATGCATCAGTTTTACTGAGGCAAGTAGGATGTTTAAAACAACAATAACAAATAAAACATCAAATGCCATCTTAAAGGTGGAATCTACCCCCTCTGTAAAATATTTCAATCTATATATATAAAAACCTAAGCAATCGAATGACAGGACAACAGTGCGCTATGATGCGCACTGACCACCAGGGGGCAGATGCTCAACACAGGAGCCAATCTCCCATGGCCGGCCTACCTACCACAGTCCTTCCCCACAGCCAGCCGATCTCCTGGGGTCCCCCCTCCTCTCCCCTGCTCAGCCAGCCTAACAGGTGCTGGACAGCCCCAATTGGCCCCGATCCCTGGCCAGGCCTAGGGACCACACCCATGCATGAATTTGTGCACCAGGCCTCTAGTATTAAAATAAAGAGCTCCACCCTGTGAGCTGTCACCAACATTCAGGAAGAGACAGGAAGGGAGGAATGCTGAAAGTCTCATTAAAGACTATTTCAAAGTCTTCATTTCACAAGTGGGGTTCCTGGGTCAGTGAACTCAATCATAATTCTCACTTGAAATCAAAACAAAGACCTTATACCAATCATCTCTTTCCCAAAGGACAAAGAAAAATGGGACTCTGGGAGAAAACTACAGGAACTTTGTGGAAAGAGAGACCAAAGAACCATCCGGGGATATCAGAGACCATCAATTGTTCTTTTGTCAAAAGCTAAATTTGCAACAAGTAGATTTCAGAGAAGATTCCTGAAGAATCCTTGGACTGAGAATCTGTTTTCAGTGTAAGAGATAGTAAGCACAAAAATAATAGACATGGGGCCAGGAAACAAGGACAGATGGAAAACAGCCTTAAAAGAGAAAAGAGGAGAGAGGAAACATGAATCGAGGGATGGGATATCAGAAAGGGATGAAAAGTGTAGCAACCAGAGCCACCAATTGGTGAGGAAAACAGTGTTTGGCTTAGCACGGTCAATCAAATAAATGTAGGCAAAGGGAAAATAAGAGATTTGCAAAAATCACCATAGGCAGTGACTAATCATTTTTTCTGTCTTTATTTTTAAACCAGCTAAAGAGAAAAGATAAAACTCAGATTCTATGGAAAATAAGATACCATCATCATTCTGAATATAAGGGTAAAAGAAGGCACAGAAACCAAGATCAATCTACAACAACATAAAGCTATTTGAACTGATATAAATTAAAGTAACTAACGAATATTAATTGCCTTCCAACCTATTATTACCTTCTAACAAAATGCCTAGTACAAATTTAGATTCAAAATGCAAAGAATTTGCATTTAAAAAATTCCACTAAGCCAAAGAGCTGTGAAATCCACCCCAAAGCTACCTCTATTATCCTGCCTAACTTTACAGGACTCACCTCGCTTTAATATTTGGAGTAAGGTTACTCCGAATAATTGGTTTCGCTCGGAACTCCAGCACGGCTCCTCATCTGTCCTGGTACGGTTTAGGTTGACACCCCACTCCCCCATCCCTTTGTCTTATCTTATCTTGAATAGAAACCGTTTCTCCAGGTGACACTAGAGGAAACACATGCAATCTTGCAAACCTGGAAAGCTGAGTGAGTTATCACCCAGCACAGATCACCACGCCAACTCCATCTTGGAGATGAAGGCACTCAGCATCCCTCTCGCTAGACGGAATGGACCAATTTCTCCGGGGGGGAACCTCTGCTCTGAGCCTGGGCCCCACGCAGCCTGAACATTCCACACACACAACGTGCACTCCTCTGGCCAGGTCTCTCCCCTGTGCCTCCCATACTGCATTTCCGCTCACTGCTTCAAACGTTACGCAAACCTCACCTCCCTGAAGACTTCCACCATAACCCTTTTCAGAATTAGGTGCTCCTTCATCTGCACCTGCTATTAACTTTACTATATGGCACCAGTTTCTCTCTGCTTCGTTTTATATTTCTTTGTTGAATTTTAATCTTTCCTTAGAATTTGAGGACAAGAATCATACACATATACTGCCATCACTTCATGCAGTGATGGGAATTATTAATTCTTGTTTACCGCACAGATGCATAGTAAATACCCTCTTCAACCTAAATGGCTACAGAAGGCTGTATGTTCGGTCAGAACCTGCACAAAGCATACAGTGTCAGATGCTAAGACTAAAGTTTCTGGGGAAGCAGGTGTATACCATTATCAGTTCATTTTACGGAATTTCAAATCTAGCACATATCCTCTGTTAAGAACAACAACAACAAAAATCATAATATGCTTAAGTAGAATGTCAATATACATATTTAAAGTGCCCTATTTTGATGTAGTCCCATTTGTTTATTTTCTCTTTAGCTTCCATTGCCCTAGGCACAGTATCAGTGAAGAAGTTCTTTTGGCATACGTCTGAGATTTTGCTGCCTGTGGATGCTTCTAGTATTTTTATGGTTTCCTGTCTGATGTTTAAGTCCTGCATCCATTTTGAGTTTATTTTTGTGTATGGTGTAAGTTGGTGATCTAGTTTCATTCTTTTGCATGTGTCTGCCTTTTTACAGCAAAAGAAACCATCAACAAAACAACAAGAAAGCCCATGGTGTGGGAGAACATATTTGCTAATAACACCACTGATAAAGGTTTAATCTCCAACATCTACAGACAGCTGATACAACTAAATAAAAGGAAGGTGAATGATCCAATTAAGAAATGGGCAATGGATCTAAATAGAATATTTTCAAAAGAAGACAGAAGGAAGGCCAAAAGGCACATGAAAACATGCTCAAAGTCACTAATTATCCAAGAGATGCAAATCAAAACAACAATGCGGTACCATCTCACACCTGTCAGAATGGCCAACATCAACAAATCAACAAACGACAAGTGTTGGCGAGGATGTGGAGAAAAAGGAACCCTCGTGCACTGCTGGTAGGAATGCAGACTGGTGCAACCGCTGTGGAGAACAGTGTGGAATTTCCTCAAAAAACTGAAAATGGAACTCCCATTTGATCCAGTAATCCCACTCCTAGGAATATATCCCAAGAAACTAGAAACACCAATCAGAAAGGATATATGCACCCCTATGTTCATAGCAGCACAATCTACAATAGCCAGAATTTGGAAACAGCCTAGGTGCCCGTCAGCAGATGATTGGATCCAAAAACCATGGTACATCTACACAATGGAATACTATGCTGCCATAAAAAAGAAGGAATTCTCATCATTTGCAGCAACCTGGATAGAACTAGAGAACATTATGCTGAGTGAAATAAGCCAATCAATGAAAGAGAAACACCACATGACCTCACTCATGTGTGGATAATAAAGATCATTATAAACTGATGAACCAAAAGATAGATACAGAGACAGTAAAGCAACAAGCAGATTGTCAAATTTCAGTGGGGAGGGGAGGAGGATCTGGGGGAGATAATAGATCAACTGAAGGACTTGTATACATGCATATAAGTACAACCAGTGGACATAAAGCTCTGGGGAGGGAGGGGATGGGTGGGAGGAAGGGAGGGGGAAAAATAAAATTAAATTAAAATTAAAAAATAAATAAATAAAGTGCCTTATTTTATCCATTTCATTATTAAATTCTGATTTTCTTAGGAAAGATACTATAATATACATTATATAATTAAACAATAACGAGGTGCATTTTTCACCCATCACAGTGATAATAAAACATTACCATCAAGTGGTTCTGCTAGTGAGACTATAAACTAGTAAACTCTCTAAACCAGCACTTCTTGGTGGATATTTATTGTACCACAGTGAGAAAAACTGAATGCCTATCAGTAAAGAAAATAGTTTAATAAGTTATGCAATATCCGGACTACAGACAGCCATGCAGCAGTTAAAAACAGGGAGGTGGAATGGTACCTTTCAACACGGACACTTACTTAAGGCCTGTTGTTACACAAAAAAACAAAGTTGCAAAACTGCTATTTCTATAAACCTAAAACTTTAAACAGTAAAAGATGCAGAAGTTTACATACCAAAATGAAAACAGTGCTTAGTTTTCAAATGATGAGCAACCAGGTCTAGGGAAATAGGAACTATGTCTGTAATTGTTTTTGATTAGTTGTTGGCAAAAGAATGCATTCACTTATTAGTCAATTATTTAAAATGAACATAATGTAAAAAGGTATTGTTCAAAAGTTTTATGGCACTTTAATAAAGAATATGAGGAATTTGTTTAAAAACTTCTCACCCTGGCTGGTGTGTCTCAGTGGTTAGGGTCTCGGGTTCAGTTCCCAGTCAAGGGCACATCGGTTGCAGATTCAAACCCTCTCCCCTCCCCACAACACACACACACCTCAGTCAGTTCACGTATGGGAGGCAACCAATCAATGTATCCCTCTAACATTGATATTTCTCCTCTCTCCCCTCTTCTCTAAAAATCAATGGAAAAAATATCCTCAGGTGAAGATTAACAAAAAAAAAACAAAAAAAACACTTTCCTAATAACAATTCAAAAGGTTAGTTTTTTCTTTCTCGGTGGCAAAAAAAGACTAAATATTACAATTTTAAAATAACTTTCCAACCATAATCCAAAGTAAATTCCAGATAAATTACAGTTATTTGTTTTTAAAAGAAAAGAAAGAAAAAAACTCAAAAAAGAGTATACTATTTATCTGATTTGGCAATAAGAATTAACTAATAAATTAAGTTTTAAATTTTACATAAACATTTTTATTAAACTTTCATATATAGTAACCTAGTATACAGATTCATGCACATCGAAAGGAAATTAATTAGAAGAAAGATTATTCATGCGATAAATATTATTTTTAAATTGTGCGTCGTGTACCAGCTGGTAAGTCGCGTGCAATTGGTGCCAGCAAGAGCTTTATATGTATCGCACATGTGCGAGTCAACGTTTATTTTTAAATCTCCAGTGCACATATGTACTGGCAGGCTGTTCGGTCAGACAGTCAGAAGGACATAATTGTGGTCACTTAACCTTTTATATACAATATATGGATTAACAGGTTAAGCACCCAGCCTGTTTTGTCTTCCAGACGGAAAGTATAGTGTAGTGTCAGTCACCGGTGACTGACTGGGCAATTAACATGTTAATAAAGTGTATCTACTTTATATAAATGGTATATAAAGTATTAACACTTCTTATTTTTAAGTGGTGGCATTACAAATAATTTTTCTTTTGTCCTTTACACATTTCAGAGTTTTCACACTTTCTGAAAGATAGCTATTGCTTTTATAATTAAAAAGTATTATCTTTAAAGTGACTTTCATCTAAAAGTAAAACAAATTCTAGGAAGATTCAATTATATATGTGTTTACAAGTATAACAGTCTTTCATATTCAGTCAAACTTAGTCAACCCTGAGACTAGAAAAAAAAAGTACACAAAACCTCAAGATGGAAGTTACAAAATGGGAATATGGCCTAGCCGGTGTGGCTCAATGGTTGAATGTGAACCCATGAACTTGGAGTTCGAGGTCAGATTCCAGGTGAAGGCACAGTGGATTGCAGGCTCTATCACCAAAGGGGAACATGCAGGAGGCAGCTGATCATTGATTCTCTCTCACTGATATTTCTATCTCTCTCCCTCTCCCCCTTCCTCACTCTGAAATCAATAAAAACATATTTTTTTTAAATGGGAATGTGCCCAAGTTACTAAATTTAGTTTTGTGATTTTTCAAAATGATTGCTCTAACTCTAATAGTTATAAGAAGCCAAAGTTAAATTATTTTCACAAATGGAAACGATCTCATCTCAGCCAATCATCCTGTACCACACCCTCCCAAATTATTAAGAAAAAGTTCTTAAGAGTCATCCTTTCAGCTGTAGTTTCCTCTTCCCTAAAAAAAAATCCTTTCTTACCATTGCTACTAGTTTGGGGGTAATTTTTTTTTCCTAAGCAATATTCTTGGTACTCGAGCTGACTAGGCCTTTGACAATCCCAATCTCACCACCTTTAAGAGCTTTTATGTGAATGAGATGACCAGAGCTTACAATCTGAGAAAATTTTAAAAGTAGTAGATAAAATATTCGCATTTGCTATGTGAATTTGCAATGAAATTATTCACTGAATAGACATTTATTGGTCATCTAATATAGCAAGGGAAAGTACTAGGCCCAGACCACACAAGAATAAAACCAGGCTGTTTACAATCTATTGAAGGAAAAGACAAGTGAACTGTAGAACAGCACCACTTACAGTGCTAACACAATGTAATCACAGGCATGGGGACTGCCGGGCTGGGGGGAAAGGGAGGATTGGGGACAAGAAGCAGGACAAAGGAGATCCATTTTGAACACAGAGTATGAAAAGATGAGTAGAATGAAATCTTAAAGCAGTGATATGCTACACATTCCAGGAACACAAAACAAACCAATGTGTTCTATATACTCTGTAACAGGCTTCCTTATATTCAACCTACCTTGTACATGTTACTAATTACTGTTACTAAGAAAGCCATTTTCCATTGCTGTACAAGGGTAGCAGTATGGATTTCTGATATAGGCCACATTCCCTCAAACAAATGTACTAAACTTTGACTGACATAAAAATTGTTAACCAATAACCGAATAAAGCTCGAGCCCTGAATAACCTAATTGGAAAAAGGAGAGGATCCTCTTACAGGTCATATATACCTCCTGACCTGTATTTGGAAATCTTCTCCCAGACCGTCAGGAGATAAGCAGCACAGTTCTCAAGATGGGAGACCGATCTCTGGCAACGCCGGGCGAACACCCGGGCTGCTGCTATCCCCATACATTGCCCTCAGAGGAGCCAAGGCAGGCCTGGAACTTGAGAAGGCTTAATTCCAACCTGGACAGCTGCCAACGTGTCTCATTCAAAGTTCAATGACAAGGGCCAGCCAGGCCCCTATGCCAGGATCTAAGGCAGCATTACCTTCTGCACATGTTCCTGACCCCGAGGTGACCCGCACGCATTCTTCCACGCCTGCTAATAGCCATGCAAGAATTTGCTCAGCCCAGTTATTATGCAGACTCTACCCTTATCACTGGCAACTCAGCAACGGCAAATTCCAAGTCCTAGGAGGATCATCTGTACTGGAGAAAGCACAGCACATGGGTTCTACTGGGACATAATTAAGGACTACAAAAACATCGCCTCACCTACAATGCACAGATTACAACACTAGAGTATCACCTAGCATACAGTTACAATAAAATAACCTCCCATCTACGCCACCCAAACATTAAAGAAACACCTCACTGGTTGGAGAAGTGAGGGGATCAAAAGCTAAGGGGAAAAATCCATTTCCTTGATTTTTGCTCACTGGAGAAAACCTCTAAGAAATACACCATGAAATTTTCTAACAGTCAATAAGTCATTTTTTAAAAGGTAGAAGACAGTTGACACAGGAAAAGTAAAAACACCTAAGTTGCTTCAGTATATTTCAATGTTTAAAGAATCAACAGTTACATAAAACACTAAATTACATTCATTCTCTAGAAGTGACAAAAAAAAAAAAAAATCCAGTAGAATATAAAGAATATCAACAATATAGTAGTAGTAGGAAGGCACATAAATATATAAAAAGAGCATGTCAAAAATAAATGATATGTTTATTCAAACTACTATATATATTATGATAGGGAAGTCTAATTGTTTACATTTTTATAGGGCTATAATTAATATGAATTCATTAATACTACTGGGAACAAAAAAAAATATTCAACTACCATGCTTTTAAATAATATCCTTGGGGGAAAATACATAATTCATAACCACTTAATTTTAGGGAACACAAAAAACATATTGCCTATTATATACAGCACCTCAATAAACACATTCCTCTACAGGTGAGTCATTAAGCAGGTCTTAAGTAGGGCTATGGCAAAGTGTTGTGGCAGTGTCTAAAGATAATTATTTTTCTTTATACACTGTGATAGAGAACCCAGCAATCATAAATTACAGATGTAGAAATGAAATTTCCCAAATCACCGCATAGAAATAAAAATGCATTAAAATTTTAAGGTTTTCCAAACGAAGCTTTTATGTAAAAAATACACAGGCAAAAAAAAAAAAAAAAAAAAAAATAGGCTCACAGACACATACACACAAAAAAAAATACTAAAATACCCACAAAAATAACAATGATAGTGATTGTCTTTACATGATAGAAATAGCAAAGATTCTTGCCCTGGCCAATTGATTGGAGCATCAAGACTAAGAGTTTGACTCTCAGTTAGGGCACATAGCTAGGTTAAGGGTTCAATCCCCAGTCGGGGAGACAACCAACTGATGTTTCTCTCTCTCCTTTCCCCCCTTTCTTTCTTTTTTTTTTTTTTTTTTTTTTTAATATATTTTATTGATTTTGTACGGAGAGGAAGGGAGAGAGATAGAGAGCTAGAAACATCGATGAGAGAGAGTCATTGACCAGCTGCCTCTTGCACACCCCCCACCGGGGATATGCCCGCAACCAAGGTACATGCCCTTGACCGGAATCGAACCCGGGTCCCTTCAGTCCCCAAACCGACGCTCTATCCATTGAGCCAAACGGGTCTCGGCCCCCCTTTCTAAAATAATCAATAAACACATACTTGAGTGAGGATTTAAAAAATAAAGATTCTTATGTGGAACTTCCAAAATGAACAAATGAGTTAATATGGGGGTGTGCAGGGTTCTTAAAGAAGACTGATTAGTCACAAGATACCCCATAGCCATCCTAATGTTTTGCCACCACCTTACACTGTTCTTTCTCACATCTGTCCCCTGTCACGTGCTCTCATAACACCCACAGAACAGCTCCTTTGAAGTATAGCCAGATGATAAACAGTTGTTTAAGATCTGGCTCCCTACCAGAACATAAGTTTAATGATGGTGAGATCGTGTCTGCACTAATCACAAATGAGTCTTGAGAATTTGGCATAGTGCTTCCACATATATTAGACAGGCAAACAGTTTTAAGTAAATGAATGAACAAACTGGTCTAAATACCTCAGGATGCAGTCGATGATCAAGCTTTCCTCTTTTCGCTAAAAAATTCTGATTGATATATTATCACTATTCTAATAAAAAGGGAATATGCTAATTGACCCTCACGCCATCGCAAAGATGGAGGTGTCCACAACTAATGAGGAAATATGCTAATTGCTGCCCCCCACTCAAAGTTGGCATCACCCACAGCCCATATGGAGGGAATATGCTAACTGACTGCCTTGGCCTCAAAGAGGGGGCACCCAAAGCCACAAGATGGCAGCATCCAGTCCCCTCAGCACCGCTGGGATGGAAGGCACATGGTCTTGCCACATGCCTGCATCTGGAGTCCCCCAGTCCTCTCAGCATCCCCCAGCCACCCAGGGCTTGCCCAAGGCACAGGCAAGCCTTGGATGGCGGCTGCCCAGCTGCCCAAGGTTCAGGTAATCAGGGCCAGCAGAGGCTTGCACTGTCGGCAGTGGCAGCAGCAGAGGTGTGATGGGGGTGTCACCTTCCCCTAATCACCAGGTCACCTCCCGCCCTTGAGGGCTCCCAGACTGCAAGAGGTGGCAGGCCAGGCTGAGGGACCCCTCCCCCTCCAGTGCATGAATTTTCATGCACTGGGCCTCTAGTTTTCTATATTTGAAAACATGTCTGAATCACTCCATTAGTTTTCTTCTTTTCAATTTAATCAATTCCAGTTCCCAAATTTCTTCCCAAAACTCAGCTCTTACTCTGAACCCTAGTTTCTCCACAAGGGTCTATTGTGAAGTTTAGTATTAAGCCAAACATTCCAATTTCTATTTACTACTTATTATAATAAAAGAATATTCATAATTTTGTATAAAATGTGGGCAAATTCAATCAAATGTTTACAATATCCTTCATATGGAAACATTCTTCCCGCCCAGAATGTGAAATTTCAAGTTGCTAAAGAGACTGTTTCATTCTTACCATTCACCACTGCCACTAGCATAGTGTCCGCATCAATTGGATTAATTCACATCTTACAGATTCTCTATCATAACTAGAGGCCCCCGTGCATGAAATTCATGCAAGGAGCTCAGCCCTCGCAGCCACTGCTTCATCCGGAAGGTTGTCCGGAAGGTCATCCCCAGACAGTCGATCTGCTGTTTGGCCATTCGGTCGATTTGCATATTGTGCTTTGATTATTACAGATTATTATAACTAGAAGATAGTCTGCTTTTAAGTGATTATAAAAAATACACAGATAAGCTTGAAACTTATATAATGTTATTAACCAGTGTCACAAAAAAATTAATTTTAAAAACATATAAACATATAGTTACTTTCCTAACTCACAGAATAAATTTAAATATTTTCTGCGGAGTCAGGCAAACATATTTAAAATCCACTCTTTGAACAGGGTAATTGAGCAATTTGCTTTCATAATCAGTATAATTACTAAAATAACAACATTACTAACATTGTTTGTAATGCTGTCTCCAAACATCAGCGCCCCAATAAAAGCCCAGTGTCACCTCCATCAGGTAAAAACTTACGATGACCTAATGTCTATATGAAAGGGGGGAAGGGCGAAGGGATAAAAAAGGCAGTACGGTATAAAGTGCCTAAAACTCAGCCCCTCCAACTGTAAACAATTCTGTAACTTCCTCTGTACCTGAACTTGCCCCAACTCTTCTCAGTGCTCTTGATCCCATTAGTTTCCAGTCCTTCCAGACTTGTAGTGCTCTGTACTGTGAATTGTTTTCTGTTTTTCTTAATTGGGCATATTTTATTATAGATATATTACATCTTAGTAAAGTTAAGGAAAAATATATAGATATCCAAAATCCAACCTCTTTTTATCATCTCCATTGTTTCCATGGTGATGTGTGTGAACTGGTTTTAGTCATTTCCTCACCACTGCCTTCTCTGTAGCATCAACATTAATAAAACAATGGTTCCTGAAGTAAAATGTTTCCTTTATACTAAAGCACAAAATAGTAGTCACAATAGAGAATTTTCTGATTGGATAATTTTTAAAAATTACCTAACAGACTATTTTGATTAAAAGAAATAATTTCAATCTTCAATTACATAAATGATAAGGATTTAAAAAATGTGATTATTTAGGGGTAGGTGTGTATATGTATACACCAATGATCAAATGGCCTGCATCTCCAGAAGGATGTAGGCCATCTATCAAAATATAAAGATAGAGCATTTTAGGTGAGACATGAAGAATCTTCATGAAGAACAAGAGACAAAAGGTAATCCCTCAATTTTGAAGACCTCGACTTTGGATTTAACAGACAAAATTTCTGGTCCCTATGTCATATGTAAAAAATTAACATCCTGTTAATTTTAAAATGCTTTTTAACCAAGATTTGCTTAGAACTAAATTAACAGGCTATTTTTTTGTTATTAATTCACTATTATGTTTAACAAATTTTAGTCAATAGGCCATATGTTGGGGAAAACACTGAGGTAATTTAACCAACATAAGTAAATATTACATATCTACAACTATATCCCACATATTTAAATCCAAGAGTCACTGCTCATAAACAATGTTGGAGAATGATTAGCACATGGCCATACCACATCACATGTGATAACTGGTTCTGTTGTCACTTGGTGTGACTTTCTACAACAGTTTTAACTAGTGCTGGCCAATTTGCCTATTAGGCTTTTATTATATAAGATATATACTGAGTGGCCAGATTATTATGCGTTCAGAAATCATAATAACCTGACCACTCAGTATAAATACTGCATCTTCAGCTAAAACATATATTCATTCATCTCTTTCCTTTTTTGTTCATTAATCATTTTCTTAGAGATATATACATTTTTAGGAAAGGCCAATAAAGGGTCCAGTGGTTAAAGCATCAGCCCACACACCAAAGGGTCCCGGGTTCCCTTCCTGACCAAGGACATGTACCTGGATGGCAGGTTTGATGCACAGCCCTTGTCGGGGCACATGTGGGAAGCAACCAACCCATGTGTCACTCTCACATGGATGTCTCTCTCTCTGTCTCTCCCTTCCCTCTACTCTCACCTTCTCTGCTTCCCTTCCTTCCACATTCTCTAAAAATCAATGGAAAAAGTATCCTGGGGTGAGAATTAACAAACAAAACAAAACAAAAAAGGAGGGGCCCATTGCAGAATCCTTTTACAAGGAAAACTTATGTATGAAAAAGCATTGCTAACTTATATATGTTTTATATGTTTACACTTCTGTATATTTCTTCGGCAAAGCCATCTATACTATTCTTGTTAACAACACTAGAACTTTTTAGTTACAGTGATATACAAGGTTCAGCTAAATTATCAATTTGACATCAAAATAAATCAGTAAAGATAAGTCAATTATAAGACATCTAGCTTTCAAATAAAGTCATTGGGGAAAATGAAAGATATAAAGAGAGGAAGTTTATAAGTTCAAATACTACATCAAAAACAACAGGTACTTAACACTATACTAATAAACAAGATCAGAAAATTATTTCTGGACATGTTTTCAAATAGGTATTTCCGTATGATATCTCTTTATACATCTGTATAGCAATCTATGTTCTCTAAGGCAAAATAATATATTTTGCAGCAATAATTTCCTTCTAACCTTTGCTCATCCCCAAACTTACAATCACCATGAAGGTAAAAAGTAGACTGCTATATCTGAGGCACAACTATCATAAAACAAAGAAAAATTTTTGTATTTATATTCAGATCCAAAATACACCAGATTACTGGTATATCAATAATCTAAAACCATGGGTAAAAAAGTTACTTATGCATTTTGCAACAGATAATGGACTTTTAAAATGTTGACAGTAGCTGAAACTGGTTTGGTTCAGTGGATAGAGCGTCGGCCTGCAGACTGAAGGGTCCCAGGTTCGATTCCGGTCAAGGGCATGTATATTGGTTGGGGGCACAACCCCAGTGGGGGTTGTGCAGAGGGCAGCTGATCGAAGTTACTCTCACATTGAGGTTTCTGACTTTCTATCCCTCTCCCTTCCTCTCTATAAAAAATCAATAAAATATATTTTAAAAATAAATAAATAAATAAAAATAATAATAAAATGTTGACAGTAAAATGCTTGAGCCAAAATATTACTTCTATAGTAAATTCATTTTAAAATGCAATAAGCTGCTATTAATTTGTTGGAATGGAATCTGTGGAGTTTTTTAAATGACTGTGTGCTATTTAAAGTTATTAGAATTTCAGTATAGCAGTATAAATGTCTTTATTATTTCACTAATTCTTTGTATATTCCACACAGAACTTAAAAGCTTCAGTGTCTCATCTGCAGACAATCAGTGCATGAATTCATGTACAGGTGGGGTCCAGCCGACCTGGTCCTAATTGGCCGATTAGGGCCAGGCCTGTCAGGAGGAAGAGATGGCGGGAGGTTGACTGGTGGGCCTGCCACGATTGGGGCCAAGCTGGCTCGGGGGAGGGGGCGATGGGTGAACGGCTGATGGGTCCCACCCCACGGGGTGAAGGGGATGATTTGGTGTGGGGCTGGCCATGATGAGAGGCTATGGGCCAGCCAGCCCCACACCCAATTGGTGGAGGCAATCTGGGGTGGAGCTGGCTGGGGGAGGGGCCAGTCAGGGTGGTGGGAGCTGAGAAGGGGTGGGGCCTGCCGCCCCTGCCCCCAAATGGTGTGAGGGTGCCAATGAGGGACCAGCGGCTAGAAAAAAAACTATTGAGAGATTAATCCAAGTTTATTTTAGATATCAAGTCCAGACTTCATTATATATGCCTAAACATAAGTTATAAGAAATAGTCTCTTCTACAAACTGAAATGTTTATAGATGATAAAATTACATGCTATCTTGGGTTTGATTTAAAATCTTGTGTTTAAAATGAGTTTGATTTAAAATAACCCATAGGGAGGGGGAATAATTGTTGATTAAAAAAAAAAAAGTAAAGTAAGATTAGCAAGAGTTGCTAACTATTGAATCTGGGTGATGGAAACATAGTGGTTCATATTCTCTCCTTTTCTTTTCTGAATATGCTTAAAACTTTCCATAATAAAATTATTTTTAAAAAATACTCTCTAAAAGATACTCAATTATTTTTCACTTTATTTTTTTTATTAAATTATTATCTGTGTACATATTTTAACATTGTCCCCCTATTTTTCACTTTAATACATAATATGCCCTTCTGTTAAATGTCAAACTGATTATACTGAGTTTTATCCTACCTAATAAAGTAATATGCAAATTAACCATGACTCCACTATACCCACAAGCCACACCCACCAGCCCATCAGAGTGAATATGCAACTAAACCCAACCAAGATGGCTACAGCCACAGAGAGCAGGAGGGAGGCTTGGGGTTCCCAGGCAACAGAGGAAGCTAAGCTTCTCGCCTGCCCTTGCGGGCCTAGGCCTCCACTCAAGGCTATAAAGTTTCAATTATAGAAGGTAAACAGATCCAAACAGAAATGGCTGCTGGCAACAGAGTGAGCAGGAGGCTTGGCTCTGCTCCAAGCTACAAGTTTCAATTGTAGAAAGTAAATAAATTCCAGATACCAGGGCCTCCACTTGGGTCGCCAGGGGGTGTGGCTGGCCTGCAAACCACCACAGCCCCTCGCTCAAGCCACTCGATGCCCCAAGGGAACCCCAAGCCTGCTTTGGGACACTCTTCAGGGCAAACCATCTGGCCCCCACCCATGCACCAGGCCTCTATCCTATCTAATAAAAGAGTGATATGCAGACTGACCATCACTCCAACACACAATAGCTGCCCCATGTGGTCAAAGATGGCTGCCTCCATGTAGACACAAGATGGCCACCACAAGATGGCCAGCAAGGGAGGGCATTTGGCAGACACCAGGCCTGCAAGGGAGGGCAGTTGAGAGGAACCAGGCTTGCAAGGGAGGGCAGTTAGGGGTGACCAGGCCGGCAGAGGAGAGAAGTTGGGGGCAAACAGGCTGGCAGGGGAGCAGTTAGACATCAATCAGGCTGGCCTGGAAGTGGTAAAGGAGTGATCAGGCTGGCAGGCAGAAGAGGTTAGAGGCAATAAGGAAAGCAGGCAGAAAAGAAGTTGGGAGCCAGCAGTCCTGGATTGTGAGAGGGATGTCCGACTGCCAGGGCAGACGGACATCCCTCAATGGGTCCCAGATTAGAGAGGATGCAGGCTGGGCTGAGGGATACCCGCCCCCATGCACGAATTTCGTGCACCTGGCCTCTAGTTAGAGTATATTTTGAGGGATTTTTAAGCAATGATCACCCATGAATTGCTGCATTATCTCAATTTCTCACGTGACCTGACAACTGATCACAGCAAGTAATTTCATATTCATCCAGAAGAAGAAAGGAGGTGAGAAAAAGATGAAAGCTGATAGTTGACTCCTCTTCACCATTTCTTCTCACTAGACTTTCGGGATCAAGAGGTTCCTGGCCAAGAAACAAAAGCAGAATGGGCCCATTCCCCAATGGATTCAGATAGAAACTGAGAACAAAATCAAGTACGACTCCACGAGGAGTCACTGGAGAAGAACCAAGCTAGGTTTAGAAGGAACTGCACATGAGATGGCTCGCATATTTGTGCTGTGTCTGGATTGTTTACAACTTATCACGTCACTGAAAAGATCACTACTGAACAGTTGGACGTGTTTTATTGAAACATTATTGAAAGAAAGATTTTTCTCTGTTAACATTTTTCTACGCTGCTAGCCTGGTTCAGTAATAAGCATGTGTTCAGTAATAAGTAACCTTCACAAAAAAAATAGAGGAAAGTTGGTCCTGGAGTTCTGGGTCACAGAGTAAAAAAAAAAAAAAATCTATCCCCTAAGGAATTCTATTTGACAGTATCCATATTACTGCTTAAAAAAGAAAAGCTTATTTTCTTGTCAAAGTTTTATATAAAAATGTGTCTGAAATGACCTTTAAATGTTTTAACTGCACAATATTGACAGAAAAAATTGAACTCTGAATTAATCAAGCCATATGAATTGTCTTTTCAGTTCTTCCAGTAATTTAGCTGAATGAGCTTTACCAAGTCTCTTAACCTCTCTATACCTGTTTCCTCAACTTCTTAATAAAGAATTGGAATAAAATTAACTCTAGGATAATGTCTAACTAGAACTTTCTAGGCTTCTTCAGATGTGGTCTACAGGAAACCTGAACACATTCACAACTCAAGTCAATAATTATCCAGACCAGCAGTTCTCCAAGTGTGGTCAATGGAACCCTTGGAGATCCCTAAGACCTTTTCAGAACATCAGCAAGGTCAAAATTCTTTTCATAATAGCACTAACACATGGGCCTTTTGCATTGTGGTTACATTTGCTCTGATAATGCAGAGCCAATGATGGGTAAAACTTCTACCAGTTTACCTAGACAAGGCAGTGGCACCAAGCCATACATACCAATGGTCCCAGTAAAAAGAATGATGTCTCACTTAAGAATACCTTTGTTGAAGCAGTAAAATATATTGATTTTATTAGATCTTCACTCTCAAATATATGTTTTTAATATATGACAAATAGAAATTATGCATAAAGTACAAAGTATGATGGCTGGCTCAAGGAAAATATTTGTGTGGCTGCTTGAGTTCTAGCCTTCAGGAACTAACTAGCTTTTCTTATTTTTCATGAAACACCATTTATCACTGAGGAGAATGACTAACTGTAGTTATTGAAACTCTGGCTTCTGACAAACAGGTTTTGTTTGTTCATTTGTTTGTTTTTGAGGGAAGCCTGTTACTTCAAGGAAAGCAACTGACAAGTATTTACTGAATCTGCACCCTAGTAGAATCTGGGCCCATCCTTCCATTCTCAAGAGTATCAATGGAAAAATACCCTCAGGAGAAGATTAACAACAACAACAACAAAATGTAGAATCTGGGAAAACTTGTATCTGACCTGAGAATAACAGCTTATGCTGTTTAAGTTTAAATACTTAAAAAGACTTTTCTGATGAGATAAATATATGATTTTCTAAAATGTTTTTATTGATTTTTTTTGAGAGAGAGAGAAACATCCATCGGCTGCCTCCTGCAGACCCCTCACTAGGGATCAAATGTGCAACGTGGGCATGTGCCCCAACCAGGACTCAAACTGATGCCCTCTCAGTGCATGGGATGATGCTCAACCAACTGAGCCACACCAGCCAGGGCAAAATATGATTTGGATATTAAATAAATTTAAAAACCCTGCATAATTCAGTGAACCAGTATGTTCCAAATGACCAATACATCAGGTTATAAAATAATGCATGGGTAAAAGATCCAAAGTGCTAAATAGACCAACGAGTTGTAATATAGCATAGTACAAAGAGTTCACTGATATGGTTAAAGATTCTACTTGGGAACATTAAGAAATGACCACTTACTGAGTTTTGGTGAAAATCAAAGAAGAATATACAGAGTTATCTGTCTGTGTGAGGTCAGATTTTCTTCCTATACAATTCAACCAAAACATAATGCAACAAATTAAATGTATACGTGGATAGGACAATCCAACTATCCTCTACTGAGTTAGACAGCAAAGAGCTTTATAAAAATGTAAAATAGTGCCACTTTCTTCATTAACTTTTGTTTTTTAAAATAGTTATTTTTTATAATATATGTGATTTCTGTTAACACACATTTATTACTGTTGCTTTAAAATAAATAATTTTAAAATTCTAATATAGTAAATATCTATAATAATAAAAGCATAAATGCTAATTATACCAGATGACCTACCAGATGAAGCCGACACGGTGAGGGGCCAACCACTGTGGCTGCAGGGACCAAGCCCCTTGCACCAATTTTGTGCACGGGGCCTCTAGTTGATAAATAAAATCAAATAGATAAACAAAGGTTTTAGAGTCCTCAATAATTAAGAGTGCAAAGGAGCCAAAACAGGTTTGGCTCAGTGGATAGAGCATCGGCCTGCAGATTGAAAGGTCCCAGGTACGATTCTGGTCAAGGGCATGTACCTTGGTGGTGGGCACATCCCCAGTGGGGAGTGTGCAAGAGGCAGCTGGTCAATGATTCTCTCTCATTGATGTTTCTAACTCTCTATCCCTCTCTCTTCCTCTCTGTAAAAAAATCAATAAAAAATATTTTATTTTTTTTTTAAAAAAAAGAGTGCAAGAAGTACTAACATCTGAGATCCACTGATCTACATAAAACCTTACCAAATCTTTTACTGGACAGTTCTCACTCTAGTCATTCACAATCTAGTGAGAGAAGGGAAATGAAAGAAGATAGAGCCCAGCTGGCTTGGCTCAGTGGTTAAGCATTGACCTATGAACCAGAAGATCACAGTTCCATTCATGGTCAGAGCACACGCCCAGGTTCTGATCCCCAGTGTGGGGTGTACAGGAAGCAGCCAGTCAATGATTCTCTCTCATCATTGATATTTATATCTCTCCCTTTCCCTTTTTCTCTGAAATTAATAAATATTTTTTTAAAAGAAAGAAGATATATATCACATAAACTGTGATAAATATTATAATACAGGTGTAACTCCAAACAGTAAATTTGGAAAAGTGACTTAGAGAGATTTATTCAAGCAGGTTCTGAAAAATGGGTAAAACTGACCAAAAGAAAAGTCTGTTTGAATAAGACTAGGGAGATGAGAGAATGGGGACATGTTTGAGGAATAGGTCATTTGGGCTACAGTATAATGGCAGAAGAGTGACAATGGCTGAGGTGGAAAAGTGGGCCAAGAGATTAGAACACAAAGGGTTTCAAATCCCACAATAAAAGTTTGGACCCTTAAATATATTAATGAGGGCTAATATGGATTCTTACTTTGAAATAGAACCCTAATGGCAATGCACAAGATGGACTGACCATACATTGAAGAAAAAAAGAACCAACTATAGGGAGATGTATATGGAAAGAAAAGTAACAAGGCCTGCTTCAGTCAGAGGGCATTGGGAGTGAAGGACGACCTGCCAGAAGCAAAAGAGGGTTTGACAACTGACAAGCATGCCGAGTGAAGAGGGAAAAAATGAGTGAAAGTTCTGAGCAAGAACAGCAGAGTAATGAGAGCATCATAAGGGAAAAGGAAGAAAATGCAAGTTTCTAAAAAGAAGTGAGTGTGATGGGAATATCTGAAATTTTAAGATGTCTGTAGAGCAGCAATTTTCAACCTTTTTCATCTCATGGCACACATAAACTAATTACTAAAATTCTGCACCACAACAAAAAATATGTTTTTTACCAGTCTGACAACAGAAAACAGTTATAATTTTGATTCCTTCACATTGAACAATTATTGTTTTATTGGCTGTTGCCATTTTTTTATTTGACTTATTTTTTATTTCATTTATTTGACTTATTTTTTATTTCATTCATTTATATAAGGAAAGAGGTCAGTGCCTCTGACTAAATAGTCAGTATTGCATGTTTTAAAAATTCTTACAGCATAGCAATTAAAAATTGCTACTGTAGAATATCAGTTTAGAAATGCTGGTCAAGATGATAGGGAAAGAAATTTTGTATTAAATCTGCATTTGAATAACAGTTGGAAGCCCAGGACTGAGATAATTATCAAAAATAAGAACAGTGAGTAAAGCAAAGTGCAAAGTACAGGATTTTATGAGACATAAACAGACATGAAAGGGACAAGCAGAGAAAATTAAACAATAAAAAAGTCAGAAACCTGAGAGAGTACATGACCACAGAATCTAAGAAGAGAGAGAGCTTAAGGAGAATTAGTTGGTCAGTAGCTTAAGAGGTTGGAAAATAATAATGATCTAAATGAGGTCATTGAATCTATTAATTGGGAAGTTACAGAGTAGTAAGTCTCCGTTGAATGTTTAGGGACAGAACATAGATTACAATGAATCTGGGTTTATGGCCTCATTAGCATAGGATTAGGTATGAGAAACAACTATTTTAGCCAGGGATACATGAAAATGTTTTTCAAATAGTTTGTCTGCTTTCGATTATAACAATTTTTAATAAAATGATCTCTCCAAAAATTGTGTTATTTTTCAGAGAATTTATTTCAGAATAGCATCAAACACTGATTTAAGCATTTATACAGAACACTAGCATTTACCTAATTAATTCTATGACCCAAACAATTTACTAATATGCATATTAACCCTCAAACTATCACTTAAAAAATATTCTTAGCCCTGGCCAGTTTCACTTAGTGGTTATAGCATCAGCCCCCAGACCAAAAGGTCTCCAATTCAATTCCCAGTCAAAGGCACATACTTTGGTTGCAGGTTCCATTCCCAGCCTGGTCTGGGCATGTGCAGAAGGCAACCAGTTGATGTGTCTCTCTCACATTGATGTTTTTCTCTCTCTCTCCCCCCACCCACTTCCTCTCTCCTATATACTCTCTCTAAAGATCAATGAAAAAAATATCCTCAGTGAGGATTAAATATGTATATACATATACATATAAATATATACACACACATATATTACTCTTAGTGTAGATAAGCCTACACTACATTTTAGTGCAATCCAACAAGTAGCATTTAAGAAAAAAAAAACACCATGATTATCCATTCCCTTTTTATTAATAATATCAAGCAAAATATGAACTCAAACTTAATTTAGGCACATTTATATAACATGTATATACAAAAAATAATAATAATAATTTTTTTAAATCAAATAAAACGTATATACAGCCAGACATATGTTTCTATAAAGGTAATATGTGCAAGATCAACATTTATTAGTGTAATTTAGAAAACAATTATTTGTTTTACCAAAAGATTCTTCCCTTTTCAAAAGAAATCACTATTGGGGTCCTTTAAATAAATATGAAGTTTTCCAGGAAAAGACAAAATTGTAATTTAGTTCTTCATTTGATTTACACAAAACTTTACAAGAATACATTTAAAGCAAATCTATGAATTAAAATGGAAGTTGTTATGGGATTTAAAAACCGTAAGGAATGGTTCAGACTCTGCATGCCAGGAATCTCCTTCTCACACTAACTGGCAGGGGAAGCTGAGCGCCGGGAGAGCAGAAATCGGAGGGTGAGGATAAAAGGGTATCACAGAGGAGGTCTCTACCTTAAACTTGAAAGCAGGCAACAGCTGCATGAGTGTCATGACATTATCATCCTTGATTAGGTACAGAAAAACAGTACTAATGAATCCTATAGGGGTTTTCAAAGCTTTGAATCTTTAAAAGAACACCAAAAAAAAAAAAAAAATAGGTAACTTCAAATTCTAAATGGACAAAGGCTCTGGATCCAGATCACCTGGAGACTGCTCAGCTCTCCCCCTCACCACTGTGTCACTGTAGCAGGTTAGTCAGGCCTCAGTACTCAGCTATGAGATAAGAACCACCTCATAGGGTCAACATTACAATTAAATGAGAAAATGACTATGAAACACTCAAAGTGGTAGCACACTGATGGTCCTCAAGAATTAACTGCTATAGGGTCATTTTGGATCACTCATTTAACCCGTCATTATAACATACTGCCAACGCCCACCCGGCAATATAAACCCTTCACTGTTAAATCCTGATGACCTACTCAGCTTTCTGTCTGTACTGAAAATACTAACCTTTGTCAATGCCGTACGCCAAACAGCAGGACCCTAAAGAACGCGACCAAAGTCCATGAGATTCTGGACCAGTTCCAGAAGCACGCCTCTAATAAATAATAGCCCATTTCCTGACACACTAACATCATGTAGCCATCAGGCTATCTCCATTTTTGTTAGTAACCCATTGAGTCACCAAATTAAACAAGTTGTTTAGCCGAAACCGGTTTGGCTCAATGGATAGAACATCGGCCTGTGGACTGAAAGGTCCCAGGTTCAATTCCGGTCAAGGGCATGTATCTTGGTTGCGGGCACATCCCCAGTCCTGGGTGTGCAAGAGGCAGCTGATCGATGTTTCTCTCTCATCGATGTTTCTAACTCTCTATCCCTCTTCCTTCCTCTCTGTGAAAAAATCAATAAAATATATTTTTTTTTAAAAACAAGTGGTTTATATAGTCTTAATTTTATGCTGCACCCCCTTTTCAAAAAAGCAAACTTATCAGGAAAATATATCTCTACGTAATACAAAGTTCTAACTAAAATATTTTATTTTTGTTTCTAAAAATCTACTGTGAATCTGTTCATATATTCAAACTCATTCAATTCCCTTCCTCCTCTCACCACACCTGATAGAAAATCCTTCGAACTAATATAAACTTCCTCAATTAGCCACTGAGTACGGAATGACTAGTTTTATGCTCTACAGTGGAGATGAAATGGAGATAATGTCTCCATTAACTCAATGGCCAACACAGCCACAGTTTTGTTTGAAACCTCAAAGACAAGCATAATAGCTACATCAGTCATCTTGCTCATCATCTCCCATCTTCAAGTCAACAATGACAGACAGGAAAAGCAGAGAAACTAATACATTCTCTTCAAACACATACATACGCATACACTTTGTTCTTCCCCAAAGCACCAAAAGGATAACAGACAGCAAATCATGCCCACAAACCAAAGCACAGCCATTTCATCTAATTTTAGAAAAAGAATAACAAGGAACCAGAGAAAAGCTCTCTCTGGAATAACTCAATCCTCAAATCAGGGAATTCAAAGAGCATTATATGGAAAAACCAACAGCCTTCATTCTCTCCTGTGGGATACTAATTCTATCAGTGTCAAATCAAAATGAACAATGTGGGGTTTTCTTTAAGATACCATGAGAGTTTGAAATCTCTCCTTAAAAAAAAAAAAAAAAAAAGCCCACTTACAGAGAAAATATCTAACTGTATGATTTCTGAGCACAGGTGCTATTTGGTTGCTTGTGTATTAGTTTGATATGATTTCAAATTCACTTGCTTGTGACATTAATAAAGTTGTTTTGATCTATGTGTTAATGACAAAACAAATAAAAGCTGTTTTGGGGAGTTGTTTGGAGAGAAGAACGTGTCAGGATGCCATCAACTCATCTGCTGTCGCTGATTATCACTCAATAGCCCAGCTGCTGAGGGTCCCCACTGGGGGCTTATGGATAAGAACATGGAGAGAAGCAACTATGGCAAGGGGACATTTCGCGAATTTATGAGGACTACTGGGCAAGGCGACACTTTGCTGGTGTAAAGAGCTCTCTGAATACGTGTTCTGGAGCATTAGCTCCTGTCTCCATGAGGCACTCCTCCTAGGCAGTGGTGAAAGCAGAGAAGCCGCCCCGCAAAGATCACCCTGCTCATCAACATGGGAGCACGGTTCCCTAGCAACGGCTCCAGCAACAAGCGCAGCTGGTATCAGCTCTCCCTTGGCCAAGTAAGGACCTCTGCTGAGCGCCTACTCCTGTAAAAAGGGACACCTACCCTACTAGCAATCTAAATCTGGACTCCATTCCTTTCATCTCCCCTTGCCTGAAGCAACAACGTCATTCATCTATCCCTGCCTCAGCATACCTTATTTTTTCCTGGCTTACTATGAGGCATTACCCTAATAAGTCATGAAGATGTAATGTACAGTATAGGGAATACTAGTATAATCTATATATAGCATCGCTATAGCTGTATGGTGACAGTTCGTTACTAGACTTGTGGTGATCCAGGTGTAAGGTACAGAAATGTTGAGTCCTTATGTTGTACACCTGAAACTAATATATTGTTGTATATCAACTATACTTCAAGGTTTTTAAAAAAGCAACATTATTCTGTATGCTAGTGGCTTATGAAATTCATTATGTTAAATCAATTGCTGGCAAAGACAAAATCAGTCTCTGAACATAATTTTACTACCCTAAATACTGGTTTACTCCAAACCTGTTCTCTCTCACCATACTCTTTTGAAAATAAAATGAATAATGTATTTGTTTTTGTTTTTGTTTTTTAAATGACCCAATTATATTTACATCTAGAAGTATCCTTTATTTGTAATTTAAAGTCTCATAGCCGGGTGTTGTTATGTGATTAATTTGCTCAACCCCAGACAATATGGTCCTTCCCTTTCTGGAAGCTGTGACCAAGAAGGTTGCTGCTGAATCTGAGTAAAATTCCGCACTTCTTTTCCCCTGGACTCCCACGCGAAGAAAAGACAAGCCATGATGAAATCGCTTTGTGGGGAGTACAGCTCAGATACTAAGAACCTTCATAATATCTTCTCTTTAAGGAGGGAAACCCTTTTCTTTAGTAATCCTAAACAACCTGTCCAAAATAAAGAGCATGAATTAAGACTCTTAACCAAAATTCAGATTAATTAGGTAAAATTCTCAGTAAAAGACAGCTGAATAACAAAAACTCCAACAGATATATACAAAAATTTAATGTCTGTAAAAAGACTTGGGAGGAAGAACATTTCATAAAAGTGTTATTTACCACAAAAAAAGCCTGGGTTCTGTTTTTTGTTTTTGTTTTTGCTATCAAGAGTCTAAGTGAATAGAAGTATAAATTCTAGAAGGCAAAGACTATTCTAGCTAGAATTTTTTAAATGTAGTCATTAAAATATTTTCTTAATGAAAAACAGTTATTCTATCAAACCAAAACCTAAGAAATGCCGAAACCGGTTGGGCTCAGTGGATAGAGCATCAGCCTGGGGACTGAAAGGTCCCAGGTTCGTTTCCGGTCAAGGGCATGTACCTTAGTTGCGGGCACATCCCCAATTGGGGGGGGGGGGGGGGGGTGTGTGCAAGAGGCAACTGATCGATGTCTCTCTCTCATCGATGTTTCTAACTATCTCTCTCTCTTCCTCTCTGTAAAAAATCAATAAAATATATATATTTTTAAAAAGACCTAAGAAATATGCACTGTGTTAACAAACCTAAATTATGTTTTTCACTTAGTTGGTTATATAGATCATCAAAGTTCCTAAAATAATTGCTCCATTAAATGAGAAAGTAAGTATACTATTTTCTAAAAGCATAAATATAAGTCAAGTCATCTCAAGAGTTTTGCAGATGTATCGCAATGCTTAAAACTGTTTTAAAGGCACCAAGGAAATACTACAAACTCCCTAAGGTTCTAATCAACGTCCCAGTTATTTTCCACTTGCTCCATAGCACCCCACAATCCCTTCACTGCTCTGCTCCTGGCCTCGGAGGATGAACCTGCATAGATCATGACTGAGGCTCCCCAACGGGGGTCTAGAAATGAAGTCACTGGCAGAGACCTACAGGCAGAGGGAGGACAGGGCAGGGAGCGTTCCCTCCCTCCCTGCCTGCCTGCCTCAAAGCCAGCTCCCCTGGGCCTCCTCCACAGAGGCGCTCTCTGCTCAGCTCTTCTCTGGGGAATCCGGGGCTTCTTGCTGTTGCTATTCCCTGGGGGACTCACCACCCCTTGTTTGTTCCCTAACCTCCACAATCTCTTCATTTGCACCATCAAGGATGAGATTTCTTTTCTTACTGGGATCTTGCCTGATGCAACTAACAATACCAAGTCTGGTTACTAAAAAAACAGCCCATTATCTGAAGAAACCCAATTAAAAAGTTTAAAAAGGACTTAAGATCTATATGAACATTACATATTATTGCTATCTGTATACTTAAATAAAAATTAAACATAACTAGCTTACTTCCACATGAAGCTGGCTAATAAGCTGAAATATTCATCCTAATTAAATTTAGGGGTGTAATTTCACACCACATTGTTCTCTCAAGATAAATGCAATAAGGCTGAAATAAGCTTTAAAGAAAATGAATGAAGAGATTCTGGTAGCTGATATTCCACTTTCATCTACCTGGTTAATCCAATGTTATTATTTAAGCCCTCTCTAAGCACAGGATGGGGGGAAAAGGTTTAAACTGATAGTTCTCAAATTCTGATAATCAAATAAACCAGCTGAGGAGCTTGTTAAAATGCTAATGCCCAGGCCCCACCCTCACCTCCCTGAGACGTGTTTTCAGTAGTCCCCCAGGTATTTCTGATGCACACCTACGTTTCAGAACTATTTAAAACTGGCCCACTTCAGCCGAAACCGGTTTGGCTCAGTGGATAGAGCGTGGGTCTGCAGACTGAAAGGTCCCAGGTTCGATTCCGGTCAAGGGCATGTACCTTGGTTGTGGGCACATCCCCAGGAAGGGGAGTGCAAGAGGCAGCTGATCAATGATTCTCTCTCATAGATGTTTCTAACTATCTATCTCTCTCCCTTACTCTCTGTAAAAAATTAATAAAAATATTTTTTTAAAAAATAAAATAAAATAAAACTGGCCCACTTCAATATTCCACCCAAGTTTTCCAATATATTGTGTGTTTTTTCCTTTGAATTCACATTTCACATTAAACATTTTCAAAAACAAAAAACAAAAACCATAGTAACAATCACAATGCCAGTATGGTATGTGCTTTACATGTAATATCAGCAGGTTCAATGCTCACAAGAACTACGCCAGTTAGGTAGCATTGTTGCCTCCATTTTACCATTGGGACAACGAAAACCCAGAGAAACTAAGTAACCTGACCAAAGATAACGAGTGGCCAAACCAGGATCACCTCAGGTCGGCCTGTCCTCTTACCAGGGGCCGGACAACCAAGCATTTGTGCATTTAAGGAGGATTAAGCCTGAGGGCCAACCATCTAGGCAAAACAATCACCCGCCCTGTCCCCACCCACTCACCCAGCAAGCTCTCTGGACTCTCCCCACCCATCCCTCACTCACCAAGGTGTTCCACCTACATGGTGTGCCACCACAACGGCACAAGTCTGTGTGTATGCCAGCACTCTTTCCACATGAGTACCTACTACACGCCAAGGACTATAAAGGATCCAAGTATCGGCTATGGGCTTAAGCAAATTTAACATCTCTGAGCTCCGGCCTGCTAATCTGTAAAATGTAAAATGAGGGTCACAATGCTAAGTGCACTGAAATGACACAGGGAGCTAATGAGTTCGAGTACTTGTTTAACATAGGGCCTGAGCCAGAGCTCACTAGACAATAACTGCTATTAAAATTCTACTTTGCCAACCACCTCTCTCACAAAATTCAACATATCAGTCAGTGCAAGGTCTGGTTTATTTTCTCACAGCTCTGTGTCCTGGGACTGTGATAAAAGATAGAACATATCTTATTTTCAGGAGTATTCTGGTAACTCTGTAACTCAGTGGACTGAATGCCAGCAGTAGAATATTTTAAGAGCAAATGAGTCTTTTGCTAGCCCTGAAATTATACCACTTAGACAATTGTCTATTTCCCAACTTTAAAGTCAGCCCTGTCGATTACATACTAGTCTAGAGCCTATAATTACCTTAATTCAAAACAATAATAAAACGTCACTTGGTACAGTAACTTGGTCTTAATTTATCGCTGCATCATCAGCACTTCGAACAATGCCTGGCCTATGGTAAATACTCAACTATCTGTTAAATGAATGAAGGTATAAAGGTAACAATGAAGCTACACCTTAGCTCATTATTACAAAAGACAAGTTTACTCACCAGATCAGTAACAATGTGCCAATAACTTGTAAGTTATTTTCAAAATTCCCTCAGAACATTTTTTCTTCTTTCTTTTTAACTAATTGTTGACTTTTCATTAAAAACTCTTCAACTAGAAAAGGTAATTACCAACCTTGGCTCCATTATTCTATTTAAAACATTAAAGTGGTTCCATGATACATCACCCTCATCATTCTACCTTACTTTAAAAATGTAAACTATTTAACAATGAGCATTTCAGTGACCCTCTGAATTAAAGCCATGAAATGAAATAAGCACTGCTAAGAGATTAACCATACTAGCACCAAAGAGACGGAGAACTGGGGGAAGAGGGATTTTCTACAGAATACACAGATAGAAGTTGCATTCTCAGCTATGCTTCTAAGCAGCCAATAGGTGACCTTGAACAGGTACTTAATTTCTGTCTCTACTGACTCATCTTCAGTATAGGAATAAGTTTACCACATCTACTTCATCGAGTTGTTTTAAGGACCAAATACACATAAACTAATTTCCAAAACATCAAAGCACCATACAAAGGTATGTTAACCTTTAACATCTTCAGATTTTAAATGAATGTTTCTTTTCTTTTTTTTTTCTTTTTTCTTTTTTTTTTATGTCTCTGCCACTCTTTCTACCTCCTAGACCCAAAGATCTGCCAGCACAGAGTAGATCCAGTTCTCACCTACAGTCATGTTGCAAACACAGTGGGCCATCAATAAATATTGGTTGAAAAAGATGCTCATCCATCTTGAACAGAAATTTTAGATTCTGCTACATGCAATACTTTACCCTGGCCTTGTAAAGTGTAAGCAACAGGTTACTTTAAAGTAGCAAGTGACATTACACACCTAAAAGACGCCTGTGGTTTTCTCAGGAGCATCGCCTTCCTCTGTGTACATTAGGCAGGGTGGATGTGAACAGTGACCTATGTGAATGTGCTGCAATACTTCGGTTTCACTGCATAGAAAAGGACTGCCCTCTCTTCAACACCAGAGTAAGACTTCTCAAGATGCCAGATTCGTTCTTCCGGTTTTACTTCCTATGCTACAGTACTCAGAGGGAGGGATTTTGGTGGACTTGTGGTAATTTCTTAAACCATTATGCCATTCTTATAATAATCAATAAGAAAAAAAGTTTATTTTTGAAAACCATGAATAGGAAAATAGTCTAATACTTATATGTGAAGATGATTAACAGTCCTCTACATTTGTCAAATAAAACCATAACTGTTTTTAAATGTAAAATGGTCTGGTTCCTCAAAATACTCTACAATGCCTCAAAAATAAAATTTAATCTTATTTAAATTTAGTTAGTTCTTGATTATCTATACCTGCAGACACACACACACACACACACACACACACACACAGGTGTATTACAGACCATCCATTAATAATTTATATTAAGCCCTTGGATGATGGTTTTGTATTTACAGTTGAGTATCCTTGCGTTATTGAGATATGGTGGAGTACCCTCAAGATGCAAAATTCTTAATAGTTCAAACCAAATTATGAAACACCTGTAAAAGTAGTCACTCGACTCAGTCTTTTTATCATTTTTCTTCCTATCATTTATCTAACTACAGTCCACCGCTGAAATGACTCCTACTTTGTTACAAAAGATGAACTTTGTGTTCTCATTTATGTTATTATAACTCAAGGAACATTTCTGAAATAAACATGAGCCATATCTAAATTAACAAGCAAATTTTTTTTAAATGTCCAAGTAGTACAGTTGACAATTTAATCATAATCTGAAAGCAAGTCTCCCCCACCCCCGCCCCAGGATTAGAGAGTTATATAACATTTAAAGACAGCTATAGCATGTACAGGTAACAATCTGTCTAATTTGAGGAGAATTTTTAAGTTCTCTTTAAGCAGTAACATATTATTCATTTTAGCTACAATAAAAGCCAGTGTTTGCCGAAACCGGTTTGGCTCAGCCGTAGAGCGTTGGTCTGCGGACTGAAAGGTCCCAGGTTCGATTCTGGTCAAGGGCATGTACATTGGTTGTGGGCACATCCCCGGTGGGAGGTGTGCAAGAGGCAGCTGGTCGATGTTTCTCTCTCATCGATGTTTCTAGCTCTCTATCTCTCTCCCTTCCTCTCTGTAAAAAATCAATAAAATATATATTTAAAAAAAAAAAACAATAAAAGCCAGTGTTAGATTGCAGCCTAATTCTAGTTCCTATAAACCTATCAAAATAAAAAGTGCACAATATGTACAGTATTCTGGAATTTACACCAGAAATGATAAAGCAACATCCTACTATTGTTCAAGGCTGTCATCTTAAGAAACAGATGCAGAATTCAAAATTAGTTCCAGAACCACATTCCTGGCCTATCTCATCTGCACTCACGTGTGCCTTCTTCAGCCCTCAAGCCACATTCTTTAGCACAAGGTCAGCGCTGCAGGTTTATTTAAACTGGCTACCAAATGAACTGAGATCAAGGCAACCTGTCTGGTCTGTCTGCAAGGAAAGGGGTCTCAAGACTTGGGTGTGAATCCAGCCTTTGTCCTTCTGCTGCTACATGACTTTGAGTAAATATTTAATATTTAGAGATAAGCCTAAACTTCCTCATGTGCAGGAGGACAAGACCACCAACCTTGAAATATTTTGTACATCAAGTCCCTCAGTTAGTGCTCTGATTATGGCAGAGGCCTAATAAATGGGTGACAGTCTGATCCTCCTGAAGGGCCAGTTCACAGTATCCCATTAAGGGGGATCACAATTAACTTGTCTGAAACTTCTTAAAGTTGCAATGCTTTTTTTCAACTTTTGGCTTAAAAAATTTTAACATAGAGAAGTGAAAAATGCACAAAGGTTGGAAATCTTTTAAAAACTGAGCTTTTCATATCGACAATGAAGATTCAATTATCAATATAGAGTGACAATGGGTATAATTTTTTCCAAAAATGTTTCGGGTGCTTCCATGGTCAAAAGTTCTAAAACTTTCTGAAGAAAGTTGTGTGGAGACAGCCCAGTTGTCTAAACAATGGGCTACATGATACACCACAGTCTCCAGGCAAAGTCACAACAGGATGAGAAAAGAGCCTTCGGCCTCTCAGATTTCCTGACCACTGTTATTTTAAAACTTGATCACATAAACACAAACAGATGAAAAAATCCATCTCAGATAAGCCCCATGGGTTACGATTTATGATCTTGTTTTTAATACCTCATATTAACTTACATTACATGTTGCAATATCTTATTGCATTTTTCTTACTTGTATTTGTACATACTCATGAAAAATGTATTTGTTATATATATATATATATATATATATATATATATATATATATGGTAGTATATATGATATAAAGAGTTTTTTAATCATGATTATCTCTTCTTAAAGTCATTCATCACTTCCGTAACTCCCTTTTAAAATTAGTTTTTGCAAACAAAAGTGTAACTTAAAAAGCTGGGAGGACAATACATGGCATGCCACATAGATCATACAAACGCAACAGGGAAATCTGCCCAAGCCTAAAATGACTTCTGTTTTCCCACTGAGCATGTAATTCCCGGGCAACTGAAACTACTCCGAATGAGCTGGCTATTTAAAAGTCAATGAGTTATTCTGAACAGTTGCATTGTTCCATGCTCTGGCTACGTAGCTCCATTTGTAGTGTTCCTAAAGCGAATGATAAAAGACACCAAGGTAATTTTTTTTTTCACTGAACAATTTCCAGTTTGAAAACCACAACCCAAGACATCTGTGAAGTTGAGTTAATTTGTACAGAAGTGCCCTTTTGCGGCCAACCTTTGTACCATGGCCATTACCAGCCCAAGTTCAAGATTCACGTTTCATGGTGTGAATAAGTGTTAGCTAAATCTTAAGAATGTGAGTTGTTGTTTTTTAAACTCTCAGACCCTGACTACATTTAGATAGACCGCATCTACACTGCCAGAGCGTGTTATAGCAAGGGAAACTTGAACTTAGCTCACGAGGCAGGCAAGTCTGCGAAGCTGGGGCCGCGCTCCCAGCGCCTCGCGGGCCCCTGGAGACTCGGGGCCGAGGCGCGTCTCCACCTTCACTTCGGGTACAAGACAACATGTTTCTGAAACCGAATGCCCATCCCTGACACAGGTGCTCCCGAAGTGAAACTTCCTTCCTATTTCAAAATCCCAGAATTGAGCCTCTCCATGGCTTTTACGGAGTTTTGTCAATTAATAAATACAGGGGGGGGGAAAAAGCTATTGTTGGGTAACCTACAAACTAACACACTCCAAGGACTGGTCCACCTAACCGGTGTTCCCGAAATGAAACTTACTTCCTATTTCAAAAAAAAAAAAATCCCAGAATGGAGCCTCTCCACGGCTTTTACGGAGTCTTGTCAATTCACAAACACACAGAAAGCTATTGTTGGGTAACCTACCAATTACCATACTCCGAGGACGGGTCCACCTGACGGCTGCAGAGTGCAGACTGCGCCCGTCCCAGCCTGATCGCCCGCATGATTACACTCTTAGTCAGCTGGTCCCCAAGCCCGGGACAAACATGATTCCTGCGTTGCATTTAGGTTTGTTTACCGAAGAGAAAACTCCCCCGAGGTGTCCAGAGTCACCCTGGTACGCCGGCGTGACTCGCGTCCGCCTGGGCGCGGGGACGGCGCGCCGAGGCGCCCGGGGGATGCTGAGCCGGGAGCGGGGCCCCCGGGCCCGGGGGGCGAGGCCAGCCCGGCGCCCCGCCCTGCGGCGCCGAAGGGGTCCCGGGAGCAGAGCGGGGCCGGGGCCCCTGGCGACCTCGGGGCGGGGGAGCGCGGGGCCGGGGACTCACCTGTGCGCTCGGAGGCAGGTGCGCGCGGAGGGGCTCCGGGTCCGCGGAGGCCGGAGGGCGGTGCGCGCCGGCGGGCTGAGCGCCGAGGCGGGGACGGGGCGGAGGCGGAGGCTGGGGCGGCGATCAGGCTGCTCCTCGCTTCCTGCTCGGACCGATCCCCGGTCCGTCTCCGCCCGCCGGCCGGCGCCCCGCGAGTCCCCGGCCCCGCCGCGCACGTCACGGCTACGGAGCGCCCGAGGGGGCGGGGGCGCGGGCCGGGGCGGGCCGGGCGGCCGGCGGGGCGGGCGGGGCGCGGGGCCGCGCTCCGGGAGGGGGCGCTCGCGCCCGGGGCCGCCCCGCCCCGTCCCCCTCTGTCCCCCGGGGCCCCCTCAGGCGCGGGGTGGGCGCAGCGGTGGGGAGGGGCCGCCGCGGGCCTGGCTGGGTCCGGGTCCCGCCCTGCGCAGGGCCTGCTCCGCTGTGGGTTTCCGGGCGGGACGGGGACGGTGCGGCTTCTGCTCAGGGCGGGGGGACGCCGGCGATCGGGGGGCCGGGACCCCGACAGGTTCGGGGTGGGACGAGGAGGGGCTGTCGCAGAGCAAAGGCCCGGGCGCCCGCGGCTGCCGTCCAAGGGGCTGGGGCTGGGCCGCCTGGGGAGGGAGTCCCTTCCTGCGCCACAAACTTGGGGTTCTGCTTTGGGAAAGGGGGGGGGGGTCGTCCCAGGAGAAAAGGTGGTATTTCCTGGGCCTCCGCCGCCCTCCATTTATTTATTAAAGCTGCGATCGTCTCTGTCGTCTAAATGTTATTGTTTCTGTACATGACATACGGATGAGTCACATTTGAGAATTAAAGATGAAGTGGCTGTGCAAATTGAATGTTATGAAAACCTATATTGCCTTTACAGACTAAAAGAAGCGTCTTGAAAGAAAATAAAATGGTGCCGAAACTGTTTTGGCTCAGTGGATAGAGCGTCGGCCTGCGGACTGAAGGGTCCCGGGTTCGATTCCGGTCAAGGGCATGTACCTTGGTTGCGGGCGAAACCCCAGTAGGGAGTGTGCAGGAGGCAGCTGATCGATGTTTCTCTCTCATGGATGTTTCTAACCCTCTATCCCTCTCCCTTCCTCTCTGTACAAAAATCAATTTTAAAAAATAATATATATGTATTATATATGTATATATGTGTGTATATATATGAATTGGAAATGCATTAGATGTCACATTGCAAAAAAAAAGATAATGGTAATTTTTTTCTATAATGCTCGATGTCTCCACGGGGGGCGGGGGAGGAGGCAATAGATACCTACATATGAGAATTATACTTTTTTTTCCTGCAATATGTCCGAGTAGCAATTATAAAACTTCAGGAAATCTACAAAATTCTGATACGAGACAAGTTTCAGATATTCAGGTCTTGCACTTCTTTTGGTGGAAAGGGTATGATGAGATATTTTAGGATACAACTAAAACATTGACCATATAGGGAAATAAGAAAGAGGAAGAGAAACCAAGAAAGGAAATAATTCACAGCAATCTCAGAAGCTTAGTTCCAGATTGCCAGGAGGTGGATCTTAAGTATATAAAAAACCTAGATTTTAAAACGAATCGGGGGGTGGGGGAGAACTGGAGGAAAGGAGAGCTTCAGGCCACGACTTTGACTTCATTTTGGATGTCAAATTGAAAGGCTTTGACAGACCGATAGGAACCTGTACAGTTTATTGTGATGACATGTGATTTTTTTTTCCTTTTTCTTCTGTCCACCACTTACAATCCATTGCTGAGTCCTTTTGCTTCTAGTTCCATATCTCCCATAAGTTTCCAATCCCTCTTTATTGTCTAGTTTCAAGCCATTATTTTAGGACTTGCGTACTGTTTTAGCCACATAACCAAAACTAAGTTTTCCAGGCTGCAATCTTGTCCATTTCTAATCCAGTCTCTACAATGCCACAGGTTTATGTTTTATAAAATGAAAGTCTGGTTATGTTTTCCTCTTTTTAAATGCCTATAGTGGCACTCCTGTACCCTTCATACAAAGTCCAAACTCCTTAAGGTGTCTTTCATGATCCTCCAGCTGTTTTTGTTAGGCTAGCAGAGTAAGGATCTCTTGTTAAAATACAACGAAAAGCAAGTGGAGAAAAGGGAACACCAGTTCACTGCTGGTGGGAGTGCAGATTGGTGCAGCTCTATGGAAAACAGCACAGGCAGGCCTCGGGTTATGTACACGGTTTCATAGTTACATCGCCATCTCCCATTTATTAAAAAAAAAAAAAGTTCCATCATTTCGACATGTACATATGTGCTTTATGTTTTTATTATTCATTTACCACAAGTAAAGGTCAGGAATTATCTTTCTTTTAATTTTTTTTTTTTGTTTCACTTTATCACTGCTGTGTATGTGCTCCATGTGAGTGACGTAGGTGCTTTATGTAGGTGGATTCCAACTTAAGGTGAAAATCGCATTATATCGCACCATAGGAACGGATCTTCGTAACCCAAGGACCTACTGTAGGAGTTTCCTCAAAAAATTAAAAAATGGAGCTGCTGTTTGGCTCAGTGATACCACTTCTGGGAATATCCTAAACCCTGAAACACCAATCAGAAAGAATATAATCAACCCTATGTTTGTAGCAGCAATATTTACAACTAGAATTTTGTGCTATTGTAAGGGGGATGGAGGTGTCCCTCAGCCTAGCCTGCGCAGTCTGGGACCCCCTAGGGATGTCCACCAGCCAATAGGCGGACATCCCTCTCACAGTCCAGGAGCCTAGCTCCTCACCGCCCGCCTGCTGGCTGCTCCTTAGTGAGCCGGGCTTCTGGCTGAGCAGCCCTGAATTGAGCATCTGCATTGAGCATCTGACCCCTGGTGGTCAGTGCACATCATTTGCATATTAGACTTTTATTATATAGGATAGCTAAGATTTGGAAACAGCACAGGTGCCCCACAGTAAGTGAATGGATAAAAAAGCAGTGGTATTCCACTTACACAATAGAATACAATGCAGCATTAAAAAAGAAGGATCTCGCCGAAACCGGTTTGGCTCAATGGATAGAGCGTCGGTCTGCGGACTGAAAGGTCCCAGGTTCGATTCCGGTCAAGGGCATGTATGTTGGTTGCGGCCACATCCCCGGTAGGGGGTGTGCAGGAGGCAGCTGGTCGATGTTTCTCTCTCGTCGACGTTTCTAGCTCTCTATCCCTCTCTCTTCCTCTCTGTAAAAAATCAATAAAATATATTTAAAAAAAAAAAAAAAAAAAAAAAAAAAGAAGGATCTCTTACCCTTTGAGGTAGCATGGATGGACCTAGATACTATTATACTAAGTGAAATAAGCCAATTAGAGAAAGACAAATATCACATTTGTGGATTTGTGGAATCTAGTCATCAAAATGAATTGACCAACAAAATAAGACCCAAGGCATGGAATAGCCTGACGTATCTTGGTGTGTGTGTGTGTGTGTGTGTGTGTGTGTGGTGGAAAGGAGAAGAGATAAACCAAAGAAGGGATAAACTTACTATTGCCCTGGTGCACGGATTGTGCAACTATACCCCCTCTTAAGCCATATGCAAATTTTGTAACTTTTTTCCTTCATTTTTACAAAAATCTTTATCATAGTCATTTACAGAGTCTCTACAGTCTCCCTGGCTGATATCTATTTTAACAGCTTCAACTACATCTGTGTTACTAACTCCTAAAGTAAGGCAGCCCGAACACCCCAAAGAAACTCATTCTCTTTTCCTTCCCAACTGCCTCAAATGATCCCCTTGCCAATAGACCCTATTAAAATCATGGTATCACCAGCTACTAGTCTCAAGACGTCACCCAGAACTTCCTCCCTTCCTCGCTCCTAATTTTTGAAGTCACTGAATTCAGTTCATTCTATGTCATAAATTATTTCTAAATTGATGTCTCCATCCTCCCAAAGAGCAGGCCATCATCTTTTATCTGAACTCTGGACATGACCTCTGCTCATTGTAGTCCATTCTTTCACCACTCCTCCCTCAAATCTAATTATGTCAAGTCCGTTCTTTCACCACTCCCCCTATCTCTAGTCCTGGTGACTTTCAGATCAATTAAAACTCATTTATGCTTGGCCAGTGTTGCTCAGTGGTTGAAGATTGTCGCCCTGTGTACCAGGGGTTCAGGGTTCAATTCCTGATTCCTGCGCAGGTTGTGGGCCTGATCCCCAGGAGGCAGCCAATGCATGATTCTCTCTCATCATGTTTCTATCTCTCTTTCCCTCTCTCTTCCTCTCTGAAATGAATAAAAACATTTTTTAAAACTCACTTTTATGATATATACTGTTTCCCCGAAAATAAGACATCCTCCGAAAATAAGACCTAGCTCATGGAAAGATAAGACATCCCCTGAAAATAAGACCTAGAGCAAATTTGGGAGAAAAAATTAATATAAGACACTGTCTTATTTTCGGGGAAACAGGGTAGAATCCTTCACAATCCTGAACCTACTCACATCAGAGGGATTCAAACATACCAAGCCCTTCATGGTGCTCCTCTCAATCCTCAAAACTCAGTGTATTATTTTCTCTGTCCTGTCTCTGGAAAAATTGATTTTTCTTTTCCTTACTTTACAGAGCACCCATTTCATACCTATATTGTAGCACTTATTAAGTGGTTTTATAATTATGTTTTTATACTTGTTTGCTCCATAACAGCTCTCTAAAATACTGAGCTTTCACCCAGCCAGTGTCAACCCAAGAACCAAGAGGTTCCTGGTTCAATTCCAATGCCCAGTCAGGGCACATGATGGGGTTGTGGGCTGGATCCAGTAGGGGGCGTGCAGGAGGCAGGCGATCAATGTTTCTATCACTGATGTGTCCTCTATTTCTCTCCCTTCCTCTCTCTCTAAAAATCAATAAAAACATTTAAATAAATGAAATACTGAGCTTTTAAAGAAATCCTGCCCTGCCAAAATCAGTTTGGCTCAGTGGATAGAGCGTCGGCCTGCAGACTGAAGGGTCCTGGGTTCAATTCCAATCAAGGGCATGTGCCTTGGTTGTGGGCACATCCCCAGTGGGGTTTGTGCAGGAGGCAGCAGATCGATTTTCTCTCTCATCGATGTTTCTAACTATCACTCTCCCTTCCTCTCTGTAAAAAATCAATAAAATATGTTTTTTAAAAAAGAAATTCTGCCATATTCTTTTTATCCCTAGAGATTAGCACATTGCTTGCCTCATCGAAGTAATAATAACAATGCTGAAATTTATTAAATGCTTACTAGGTGCCAGCACTGTTAAGTTATGTTTTCCCATTAAATCTTCACAGCCCTCTGAAGGTAGTATGGTGAGCATTTGCTTCTTGCCTCTGAACTCCCATCCTGTTTGTGGAGAATTTTTAATTTTGAGTCTTGGTGGGAGCAGGGCTCACCTCACATTTTGGCAAGTGAGTTTGGACAAAGTCTTTCTCCCCACTAATCTGGCAACTAGGGGTTAAGTCAATTGGATGCTCTCACCTGAAACTTGGAATCTGGACAAACTGATAGAAAGATGCAGCGATAGAGGTAGAAGTAGAGATAACTCACAATAGTGTAGGTAATTGTAGCAACCAGGGTCTGGTCGTGACAGTGCCAACAAGCGACATTCTAAATGATGGTCCTGGGCATTTCACACACCCAGTTCTCCACCATCCCCAGTGATTCTGTGAGTGACATCATATTCTACCGATGCATTCTTTTTCTGGATAATTCAGCCAAAGTTTATTTCTGTTATCTTCAACCAAGAACACCAACTAATACAACAAAAAAAGTTCTATCGTTATTCTCATCTTTTAAAAGAGGAATGAGTAGGTGCTCAAGTGTTTATTTAGCGAATAAATGACTATTTACATTATAACTTCTAAAAGAAGTTTTGATCATTGCCTCAGTTATTAGCAAGTTGCACTAAAGGTAATCAACTGGAATATACAGGAAAATAAGCAGGTCCCTTAAGAGATTGTCATGACTTTTTTTTTAGGGTATTATCTTGGCTTATTCTTATATACCACCAATATCTGCATCTCCCGTATTTTATTTTTAGAAAAACCACTAATGTTTAATGTAATCACTGTAAGACCATAAATCGTTTCTTTAAAAAAGACTGAGTGATGTTTTAAACATCACTCCTGAATTTACTCTAGAAAGTAGGCTAGTATACTTTTAAAATATTTTCAATATAAAGGAATAAAATTAAAGCTAAAATGTCAATAGATACTTTTTTGTTGTTGTGAATCTCACCCAAGGATAGTCCCTTCACTGATTTTCAGAGACAGAGAGGAAGAGAGACAGAGAGAAACCTTGATGTGAGAGAAAGACATTAGTTGGCCACCTCCTGCCTACGCCCCAACCCAGGCCCAGGATCAAGCCTGCACCCAACCAGAATCAGACCCAAGACCTTTCAGTCTGAGGGTCGATGCTTTAACACTAAGGAAAACTGGCTAGGGCTGTAAAGATATTTTAAAAAAAAAAACAATTTCTTAACCAGATCACTGCACAGCTCTTATCATTCTAGCCCCCAGAAAATTCTGTAACTATAGTTTCTCTAATTTAAACTCCCAGCTAATTTTTCCTGAATTGTTCTTAGTGTCATTGTCATTAAAACTGAAACACAGCAAAAGTGTAACCAAAGTTCATGTCAAGCACTTTAATTGAACTATCAAATGACTTTAAAATAATCTTTCACCTAATTTGCCAAATCTTGTGATCTTCAGTCCGAGTGCAGTAATTTGAAGAAAGGCAGAGAAAAGCCAATTATTTTTTTTCCAAACGTAAATGGGTCAAATGTAAGCTAGGAAAATTGCAGATATTAAAAGAAAGCAAATGAGTGAAGGTCATTCTGAAGGTGCAGAATTACATTAGTCCATATTTAATATGAAGTGAATAGTGTGAGGACAAACCAGGTTCCAAGACTAACTGTCCAGGCCTGTGACCTATATAAGCCACTTAATCTCACAGAGACTCAATTTACTCATCAATAAAATAGCAATGATAATAATACCTTCTCCTTCGAGAAAGGACTAAGTAAGATCATGCAAAAATGAAAGCATTTTGCAAACTAACAATAGGATTATAAACAGCATATTATCAATCCCATGTACAAATAATCTAAGCAAATATTTTAAAAGAAATACATTCACATACAATCTTGAACTTGTTACTTGCTGGAAAAGTCTGTAAGTAACATTTAAGCAAGAAGAAATTAAGTCTTTAAAAATAAAACTAATGATAAAAGATTTGAAATTACCTTTGTTTTAAACACAGAGATTAATACAAGTCAATTATAGAATTTCCTTTTATGTGTTTTGATGAAATCTGAATTTTAAAAAATTCATAGTAACTTATATAAGACCATAACTTCTAAAGCTTTTTTCTAGTCTAGAAGTCTTTCTCCTACAGCTGTATACAACTTCCAGAAATATAAGAAAAGTAGTTGACTATTTTTATTACATATTATGAATAAATTATTACAGTTGAATTTATAAATACTATTTAATTTTACAAATCAGATATAAAATTAAATTAAAGACATTTTGGGCCGAGACCGGTTTGGCTCAATGGATAGAGCGTCTGAGGGGACCCGGGTTCGATTCCGGTCAAGGGCATGTGCCTTGGTTGCGGGCATATCCCTGGTAGGGGGTGTGCAGGAGGCAGCTGGTCGATGACTCTCTCTCATCGATGTTTCTAGCTCTATATCTCTCTCCCTTCCTCTCTGTACAAAATCAATAAAATATATTTTTTTTTAAAAAAGAAGCATTAAAAAAATAAATAAATAAATAAATAAAAAGACATTTTGGGAAAAGATAAAAACAAGTGAATTAATTTCAAGAAAGGAAAACATAAATATATATGTTACAACTAGATAATTCGCATAAAAATTTCAAAAACAAATCAGAAAGGTCAGTTCTCCACAGCCTACATATATAGTCCAGAATAAAAACAAAAATTAGCAGTGTTTGTTTCGGAAAATTATATTTTTATAAATTAATCTCAAATTGATAACAAGTTAAAAATCATTTCGGTGATTAGTTTATCCATATTTATATATTAATATCACAAATATAATTCAACACTCAAATTGGATTTAATGTCTACTGAAATATCCAGTGCAGATCTGTATGTTAGCATCCTTCCTCTTCTGTTGAATGTCTTATTTACATGTCAGAGCTCGCTGAGATCTGAACTATCATTAAACATCCAGAGTCAGCTGGGACATAAAACACATTCACACAGTCAACTTTTGTGCAAATGACTGAGCTGAACGAACTTGAGCTTTGCCAAGTCCATACTCTTGACAGTGAAGGTACTTCAGAATTGACTTTTTTTTAAATCTATATTTCATGCCAAAACCGGTTTGGCTCAATGGATAGAGTGTCGGCTTGGGGACTGAAGGGTCCCGGGTTCGATTCCAGTCAAGGGCATGTACCTTGGTTGCGGGCATGTCCCCGGTAGGGGGTGTGCGAGAGGCAGCTGATTTTTGACTCTCTCTCATTGATGTTTCTAACTCTCTATCTCTCTCCCTTCCTCTCTTACAAAATCAATAAAATATATTTTTTAAAAAATAAAATAAAATAAATAAATCTACATTTCATTGAGTTTTACAGCAAGGAAGGGAGAGGGATAGAGAGTTAGAAACATTGATGAGAGAGAAACATCTATCAGCTGCCTGATAGATGTTGCCAACCAAGGTACATGCCCTTGATCGGAATTGAACCTGGGACTCTTCAGTCCACAGGCCGCTGCTCTATCCACTGAGCCAAACCGGTTTTGGCCAGAATTGAATTTTTTTTTTTTTTTTTAACATTTTAGAACTTTGTTATAGAACAGAAGGGGACATAAATTTAAATTTAAATCACTATTCCACAGGTGATTCAATACTTATAAAGAATTTAAGTACATGGTTGATAGGGGGAAAGGGGACCTATGTAATACTTTCAACAATAAACATTTTTTAAAAATATTTTTTTATTGATTTCAGAAAGGGAGAGGGAGAGAGAGATAGAAACATCAATAATTAGAATCATCAATCAGTTGCCTCCTAACACGCCCCCCAACTGGGGATTGAGCCCACAGCCCAGGCCTGTGCCCTTGATCAGAACTGAACCAAGGACCCTTCAGTCCTCAGGCCAACATGCTATCCACTGAGCCATACCAGGCAGGGCAACAATAAAGATTTTTTTTTTAGAAAAAGAATTTATGTACAGAGTACATTTTATCTCATTTTTCTAATATGAAATTTTACAATATTTATTTTCACCAGTTATCCTTTAATTTTTATCTCAAGCTATGAATTAAATAATTAAAGTGGATAACATAATACAAAAATGTGTGTGTATTTACACATACATATACATATATGTGTATATATATAATATTTAAAAACAGCGCCGGAACCGGTTTGGCTCAGTGGATAGAGCGTCGGATGCGGACTGAAAGGTCCCAGGTTCGATTCCAGTCAAGGGCATGTACATTGGTTGTGGGCACATCCCCAGTGGGGGGTGTGCAGGAGGCAGCTGGTCGATGTTTCTCTCTCATCGATGTTTCTAGCTCTCTATCCCTCTCCCTTCCTCTCTGTGGAAAATCAATAAAATATATTAAAAATAAATAAATAAAATAAAATAAATAAATAAAAACAGGAAAACACTGGATATGGGGGTAGTATTTAAAGAAATCATTGATATACAACATTCTTCAGGAAAATGAAAAGATTGATAGTGGCTGATTTTCCTATCTTAAAAATAGTAGTATCTTGAAATAGATCAAGGAAGTAGCAAGTATAATTACTGACCAGGAAGTATCTAAATATGTGGCAGAGTTAAATATTATCCTACAGTTAATAATAACCATATGTTAGAATGTATAAAACATGAAATGGATTGGCAGAGTAATAACCTGAGTTCATTTACTTAGGCTTTATTGAGATTTACCAAATGATTATTATGGTCGAAACCGGTTTGGCTCAGTGGATAGAGCATCGGCCTGGGGATTCAAGGGTCCCAGGTTCAATTCTGGTCAAGGGCGTGTACCTTGGTTGTGGGCACGTCCCCAGTGTGAGGTGTGCAGGAGGCAGCTGATCGATGTTTCTCTCTCATCGATGTTTCTAACTCTATCCCTCTCCCTTCCTCTCTGTAAAAAAAATCAATAAAAAAATATTTTAAAAAAATGATTATTATGTTAGTCAGCCTTTGCTGTACAGCCAATAAAATCTCAATGGCATATAACAAAATTCATTTCTTTTTCTCCCTGGCAAGTATACGTCTCCTGGGGTAACTAATTCAGAAAATGGGGAATATGGGGTTCAAGATGAAGGTGCATTTACTACCTGAGTTATGTTCTTCTTCTATCAGATGTCAGAAACATGCCATATCCCTTAAAGCCTAGGCTCAGAATTGGCACATTGCTCATTCTGTCAACATTTCATTAGTCAAAATAAGTCAGGTGACCAAGTCTAGAATCAAGGGGACAGGATAACCAGTCTTACTGTGGATGTGTAGGTAGTGAATGTTTGCTGAAAAATAACCTAATAATCCAAATAATGTATTCTGTTGTACTTATTAGTTATCAAAATTATATAGTAAAAAGGAATGGTAGATTGAGAATAGGCATGTAGAAGGCTTCTGAGATACTGATGATGTTTTTAGGGTTTTGTTTTGTTTTTTTACCTGTGCAGTGTTACAAAGGTGGGTTCACTCGGCAATAATTCATTGAGTTATATATATGTATTCATGGTCTATGTATTTTTTCTGTACATATACTTTAAATTAGGGGTGTCGAACTCAATCAGAGAAGGGGCCAAAATCTAAAATCCAGCCTAAATCGTGGGCCGAATGGTTTACTGAACAGTCATAAACTGTCATTGTGATGGAAACGCAGCGGAGTGCAGTGATGACAGCACGGTTCGGGCCACATTGCAAGGCCTGGTGGGACGGATTTGGCCCGCGGGCCTTGTGTTTGACACATGTGCTTTAAATAGAAGCTTATATTTAAAAAAATGTTTTAGCCAAAACCGGTTTGGCTCAGTGGTAGAGCGTCGGATGTGGACTGAAGGGTCCCAGGTTCGATTCCGGTCAGGGGCATGTACCTTGGTTGTGGGCACATTCCCGGTGGGGGGTGTGCAAGAGGCAACTGGTCAATGTTTCTCTCCCATCGACGTTTCTAGCTCTCTATCTCTCTCCCTTCCTCTCTGTAAAAAATCAATAAAATATATTTTAAAAAAAATGTTTTAGGACCAGAGGCCAGGCCTGGAGCAGCCAGGCCTGGAACAGCTCGCTCCTCACCTGCCCCCGCCCCAAGGCTGCCTCTCAGACATGGCTGGAAACTTTTGTGGGAACTTGAGGGTCTGCTGAATCAAGTGATGAAGGCTTAGATCTGGATATGTGGAGTTAGTATAGCGCTGGGGTGTTGATCTGTGAGTGCCTTGTGTGGGGCCTGGATGAGATTGGTTGACCTACTTGGAAATGTCTTATGTGTGAAGTGTATCTTTGGGCATGTGGAGGTATTATTGATATGAGAAAATGCTAAGTAACTGATTTACTATCTGAAAAGGGATTTACTATCGGGGAAAGGGAGGGAGGAAGAGACTGAACATAAACTGTGCACCTATGGATGAGGACAATGGGGGAGGGGAAGGGGGCAGAGGGTGGTGGGGGGGAACCTGGTGGAGGAGGGGAAGAAATGAGGAACCTTTGTAATAATATGAACAATAAAGATTGATTTTTTTAAAAAATGTTTTAGCTGACTGAGACTCAGTATATTCAGAAGGAAAGGGAGAGAAAGAGAGAGAGAAACATCAATGATGAGAGAGCATCATTGATTGGCTGGCTCCTGCAAACCCAAAACTGAGGATCGATCCAGCAACCCAGACATGTGCCCTGACCTGGAATTGAGCTGCGATCTACTGGTTCACAGGTCAACACTCAACCATTGAGCCACTCTGGTTGAGCTGATTTTCAGTATTTTTTTAGCTTTCTGAATTTTTAGTTACTTTCTCTTAGAGGAGTCAGATTAAAATGATCATAATTCTTGAATAAGAAAGTCCTTTTTAAAAGTTGCTGTGAAAAAACCTGTGACTTTCCAAAGAAATAACATGTATTTCTAAGTTGAAATTTGCATATTTATTAATTTTTATATTATATTTGCATATTTATTAATAATACGAAAATAACTAGTCTAAGTTAATTAGGTAAAAAAATTCATAAAAATGTGTAAGGTCAGTTTAAGGTACAAACAAAATCTTTAATTTTACTTTTGAATATTTTAAAAAATATTTTTATTCATTTTAATTTCTATTGATTTCATAGAGAGGAAGGGAAAGGGAATGACAGATAGAAACATCAATGATGAGAGAGAATCATTGACCAGCTGCCTCCTGCATGCTACTGGGGATCAAGCCCACAACCCAGCTATGTGCCCTTGAATGGAATCAAATCCTGGACCTTTCATTCCACAGGCTGATGCTCTATCCACTGAGCCAAACCAACTAGAGCTACTTTTGGATATCTTAAAATAAATGTTTTTAAAGAAATTTATTGCTCATGCTAATCTGATCATGCTAATAACAATTAAACAGAATTAGAAAGTAATCTGATATATATATATCCCCCAAATTTTCCAAAATTCATTATTTTCAAATAAGTGTGGCATATTCCTGAAACTTTCAGTTTTGTGTGTGTGTGAGAGAGAAATGTGAAGGGAGAGGCCGGGTGTGTGTGGGGGAGGCGGGGAGGGAGGGCGCTGGTTTTTATATAGGGGCAAACCTAAAACATATTTTTCAGTGATGTCATTGTCAAAAATCCTGACAAAGACAGGAAAGGTCTGACAACCATTCCCTATCCCAGAAAGGGTGAAGAGTCTCCAGTCCATGAACCTTGACATGCCCAGGACTTTTAGGTTACTTGGCAACTTGAGGAAATCGTGACCAGTGCTATGTCTAGACTCTAGAGAATAATTTCTCCCCAGGAGTCTTGTGGTTATCCTATTTATAGCCAAGCGTCTAGTGATTTAAGGATAAAAACAAACGAAGAGAAGATAGATCCAAGATGGCTGCGCCCAGGTGAACACCTAGCCGCAGCCGCACACAACAATTTCAATAAAATACAACTAAAATATAAAACGGACATTGCCCAGAACTACAGGAAGGTTGACTGACTGGAAATTCTACAGCGAGAAGCAAGGAGAAAACCAGAAGGAGGCGCGGAGGAGCTGGAAAAGCCCAAGGTACGGTGACGCAGCACGCGGAAAGGACGGAGCCGGAGAGGAGGGAGGTCGAGTGCCTGGCAGGCGTTCCCTAGCGGAAAGGAGATAAAACTCCGACTGTGCTGGGCCCCCGACTGCTCTGATCCCCAGTTTTAAGCCAGACCCCGGGGACTCAGGCTCAGCCATAGGGAGCCGGGCTGCAAGGCAGAACCCCGGGGAGCAGTGAAAGGAGGTCCCGGCGGCGGCGCGCACACTGCGCGCAGAGAAAGGACGGTCGGCTGTGCCGCGAGATTGCCCTGACGGGAAGGAGACTGGGGCTCCAGACTGCTCTGAACGCCACCTCCAACTCCACTTCCAACTGAACTGAACCCCAGTGCTGGGCTCATTGGGGGAGAGCATAGACTGTTTGGCAGCAGGCGAAAATCGAGGGCACCTTTCTCTCAGAGGCGCCGGCAGCAGCGAGCACTGAAGGACCCGCATAGGGCGGGGCTGACAGAAGCCAAGGCTGTAGGCTCCACCCTGAAACCCCGCCCCATCTGTAACTGCGAAATGCGACAACAAAATAGATCACAAACGAAAGAAATGGAGGACAAAAAGCGTCTGGATATAGAGTTCAAATCTACGCTTACAAGGTTTTTCAAGAATTTCCTAGAAAAGATGGATAAGGCCTATGAGGATATGAAAAGAGATCAACTAGAATTAATAAGGAGTCAACAAGAAATGATAAGGGATCAACAAGAAATAAAGAATACATTGTCTGAAATAAAAAATATTATACAGAGTCCTAAAAACAGAAGGGAAGATCGCAAGAATCAAGTCAAAGATTTGGAACATAAAGAGCCAGAAGACACTCCTCCACAGAAGCTAGAAGGCAAGAGAATCCAGAAAATTGAAGATAATGTAAGAAACCTCTGGGACAACTTCAAGCGAACCAACATCAGAATTATGGGGGTCCCAGATGATGAGAGAGAGCAAGATATCGAAAACGTACTGAAAGAAATAGTGATAGAAAACTTCCCCCATCTGGTGAAAGAATTAGACTTACAAGTCCAGGAAGCACACAGAACTCCAAACAAAAGGAATCCAAAGAGGACCACACCGAGACACATCATTATTAAAATTCCAAGAGCAAAAGACAAAGAGAGAATATTAAAAGAAGCAAGAGCAAAGAAGGTAGTAACCTATAAAGGAGCACCTATACGATTGTCAGCTGACTTCTCAACAGAAACCATGCAGGCCAGAAGGGAATGGCAAGAAATATTCAAGGTGATGAATAGCGAGAACCTACAGCCAAAAATAATCTACCCAGCAAAGCTATCACTCAGAATCGAAGGCCAGATAAAGAGCTTCACTAATAAAAAAAAGCTAATGGAGTTCACCACCACCAAACCAGAATTATATGAATTGCTGAAGGGGGTTCTTTCAGAAGAGAAGGTAAACAAAGATAAAAATTATGAACAACAAATACGTAACTATCAACAAGTGAATCTAAAAACCAAGGAAATTAAAAAAAAATCTGATGAACAATATTAACTGTTGAATATAATAGAATCAGAGATATGGAAGGGGAGTGAACTGACGATTCTTGGGGAAAAGGGGAGAGGGGGGCGTGGGAAGAGACTGAACATAAACTGTGCACCTATGGATGAGGACAATGGGGAGAGGGGAAAGGGCAGAGGGTGGGGTGGGAACCTGGTGGAGGAGAGCAATGGTGGGGGGGGGAAAAAAGGAACATTTGTAATAATATGAACAATAAAAACTTATTAAAAATAAAAATAAAAAAAATAAAAAAACAAACGAAGAGCTGTTACTATAACATGCTAATTAGTACTTCAAATACTGCTCAGATAACAGGCAGCAATTAATTTGTTCTAAAGCTCACAACCTAAATGAAGAGCAGGTAAAGGGGTGGTGACAATTAACAATTGGATTACTTTCTTTTTTTCCTGACTCCTCTCAGGCAGTTTTTTCTTTTATATAAACTTTGAGATTTTTAACATCTAAAATAATAATGCTACCAGCACTATAGATTTCAATTATAGTTACATATTATAAAGGAATTGAGGATTTTACAGTATTCAATTCTTTCCATCAAGAATGTGATTATTGCCGAAACCGGTTTGGCTCAGTGGATAGAGCGTCGGCCTGGGGACTGAAGGGTCCTGGGTTTGATTCCGATCAAGGGCATGTACCTTGGTTGCGGGCACATCCCCAGTGGGGGGCGTGCAGGAGGCAACTGATTGATGTTTCTCTCTCATCGATGTTTCCAACTCTCTATCCCTCTCCCTTCCTCTCTGTAAAAAAAAAATCAGTAAAATAAAGAAGAATGTGATTATGTCTTTCTATTCCTGCAGGTCTAAGCGATGAAATAGTGTAGTTTTCTCATTCAGGTCATGTGCTTTTATTAAATTTACTAGAGGCCCGGTGTACAAAATCGTGCAAGGGTATAGTCCCTAGGCCTGGCCTGCGATCAGGGCCATCTTCCCACCCCCCACCCCCACCCACTGGGCTCCCAGTTTGCCATCAGACGGTTGGGCAATCAGAGCCTGACAGCTGGGGAGAGGGGAGCCGGACCCACCTGCTCATGGCCCTGCCCCTACCACAGGTTGCCCTCTGTGTACGGGGCAACAGGAGGGACGGGGGCTTCAGTTTTACTATAGAATAACCAAGCAAATCAGGACAGGGTAAGGGTGTGTCTAAATATATTGTAGTCCATCATATAACTGGCTTTTATTATACCTGATGTCTTGATTTTCACAAGATACAGCTAAAAGATAAGAGATGCTGGAAAATGTTTATATTATCCCAGTTTTTATAAGAAAAATAATACACCTCTAAGCATATATATTACTCCAAAGATCATATGAATATGGGGGGAATATGAAAGAATACCTACAAAGTTGTTAAGATAGGTTATAAAACAGAGGAGAATCCAGACTGTAACAGTTTTAACTAATAGCAAGGCTGTGTGGTGTGTTTACATGCTTGAGTTATTTACATGTTTAATTATTGCATTTACTATTGAGTAGATGCGATAATTTCATACAGTACTTCACGGAATCCAAGGGTCTTTGATGCTTGGTGCTTTGTCTCACCTGCATCAAAAGGTTTTTACACACCTAAAAATGCTGCCAAGAAATACATCAGTGGTTCTCAATGTGTGATCTTGCCTGGGAACTTGTTTGGAAATGCCCATTTACAGGGTCCACTGAAGATAATCTTGAATCAGAAACTGGGGATGGGGCCTAGTAATATGTTTTATCAAGTCTTTCAGGTGATTCTGATGCAAATACATTCCTTAGCTGGTTAAGATGTAGCCTTCAGAGGTTAAATGTGTGTTTGCACATGTATAAGCCATATACCCTGTTTCCCCGAAAATAAGACAGTGTCTTCTATTTTTTCTCCCAAAGTTGCACTAGGTCTTATTTTCAGGGGATGTCTTATCTTTCCATGCACTAGGTCTTATTTTCAGAGGATGTCTTATTTTCGGGGAAACACGGTATATATGGATATGGATTATCTTAAAAATAAGATAACTTAGACTGTCATTTTAACACTGTCCTCTCCTCTCTCTGCTATAATACATCCAATTTGCAAATATTTCATACTTCCCCAATGATCAGATCCGATTGGCTTTTCTTTTTAAAAAATAAATCTCCTAGGTCATATCACTATAAATTAACGTTCCTGGAGAGCAGGTGTCAATTCCAAGTCCAATTAACTGTGATGAAGGAGACTGGGATGGGAGAGGACTAGCTAGCTATGTTACAGGTGCTTTGGGCAGCTTCTCTAAGACATAAGTTTGGAAATGTCAGGCAACAAATGACCTGGTATAATTGGTTTAATTTTACATTTATAAAACACTTTTTCTGTGATGAAATGTTGGTATTTTATGCTATTTTACACACTTTATTTATTATGTTTTTTAAAAACATAACACTGGTTTTTTAAAAAATGTAGTGCTTCTCCATTGGTAGCTTCACATTCTTTATAATTTTGTTTCTAAAATCAATTATCTATCAATTGCTTCAGTTAATCATTTTCTGTCCAATTTTCAGCTATATATTTCATTTACATTTAAGTATTTTTGACAATAATTTATTCATAAAACAAGTTCTGAGGCAAAGGAACTTTCCTATTGCTGCATGTTTTTAAAAGGAACATCTCAAATGAAATATCCAAATTATGTCTTTTTTTCAGCATCCTATAATCACAGGAATAATTGTACTTTTTACCCTATAGTAACTATGCATGGCTCATTTGATTACTGTAGTAGAGGTTTGCACTCATTTTTGCCCACTGTAATTCTTTCGTTACTGGCCTTAGAATTGTTATAGCATTCACAGTCAATCATACCATTCCTCTGCTTGAAAGGTGTCAGTGATTTTTTAGGATAGAGACCAAAATCTTGAACATGGCTTCAACACCCTGTGTGATCAGGTCCCAGTTTACCCATTCACCTTATTCTAAGATCCAGTTTCACAGACCTTAATTTTATTTTTAAAATTATGAAAATGTTTAAACAGACTGAAAGATAACAAAGAATCCATATAACCATTTTCCAAAGTAAACAAGATCTGCATCTCTAAAAAAAATATGAACATCTTACTTATTTCCATCTTCTTTTATCTAGCCAGGTTAACATAGTTTCTAAGGTAAGATGGTGCGTCCAATGCCCAGCCTTGGAGAAACAATTTCGTTGGGCTTGTCATTCTATAAATCGGTATAACAGCAATATATACCTCATATTATTGTCATGGTGAATACATGAATTCATACATTTAAAAAGCTTGCAACAGTGTTTGGCATACAGTACATACTTAATAAGTGAAGCCATTATCATTTAGGAAAAGCCACACACCTCCCTACCTCAAAGCCCTGGCACAAACTATAAACACAATTCTTCTCTTGCCCTCTCAGACGGTTTAATGTCTTCCAATAGTTTAAATGTCACATTTTCACGTAAGACTTCCCCAGTACTTCCAGATGAGGCTATATATATTTTTAATACATGTTGTACTTTTCCTGCAGGCAGTTATTTGAAATTAGTAACTTTTGAGGCTGATTAACCCATTACACTAGGAGGAAGCACCAAGAGGGGAAAGGATGATTTCTGTTTGGCTGTTTTACTTTTACTAAACTTATTGGGGTGACATTAGTCAATAACATTATATAATTTTGGCTGTTTTAAATTTCCAACAATACAAAGTTCATCTAATTTATTTTGGATCACATTCTCTATCAACACGTATGTAGCTAATTATGATAAATTTAATGTCTCATAACAGGATTAAACAACTTGTTTTCAGCTATTCGGGGTATTAAAAAGATTGAAAGTCGTCCTGGCCGGGCGGCTCAGTTAGGTCTTCCAAAAGGGTATATACCTAGGTTTCAGCTTCGATCTCTGGTGCGTATAGGTTAACATGATAACCAATCAATGTTTTTTCCTCTCTCCCCCTTCCTCTCTAAAACTCAACACAAATATATATATTCTCCAGTGAGAATTATACGTGTGTGTGTGTGTGTATTAAAGTTAAAAGTTTTTTTTTTTAAATATATTTTATTGATTTTGTACAGAGAGGAAGGGAGAGAGAGAGTTAGAAACATCGATGAGAGAGTCATTGATCAGCTGCCTCCTGCACACCCCCCACTGGGGATATGCCCGCAGCCAAGGTACATGCCCTTGACCGGAATCGAACCCGGGACCCTTCAGTCTCCAAGCAGACGCTCTATCCACTGAGCCAAACCAGTCTCGGCAAAAGTGTTGTTTTGCAGATTTCTTCGGAAGGAAAACTTTTCAGGTATAAAGTTTTCTGCAGTTTAATTCTAAAGGGTGATGGCAAGTTGGGGAAGGTGTAAGGAATCAGTTAAGATATAAACAGGAAAACCTGACAGATAACCCTACAATTCATTTATATTTTTGAAACCTGCTTAACTTGGTTTAGTTTACATGTATTTGACCACAGAACCAGAGTCATCAAACACACTCTGGGAATTGCTAGTCTGGCTGCATTCTACATTTACTAGTCCAGAGTTCTAATAAAATATAAAACAATCTTTATTGTAGTGGGTCCCAAACTTCTAGTGACCATTAAGAGTTCACACACTACCCATTTAATAATTCACTTTCACGTCTTCTCAAGAGTTGCTGTTTTATAATTTGCAGAATTTTTTTAAAAAAAATGTTTAAATATATTTTTTATTTCAGAGGGAGAGGGACAGAAACGTCGATGAGAATCACTGATTGGCTCACTCCTGTATGCCCCCCACTTGATTGAGCCTGCAACCTGGGCATGTGCTCTTGACTGGAATTGACCCTGGGATCCTTCAGTCTGCAGGCTGAGGCTCTATACAGAGCCAAACCAACTAGGGCCAGAATCTTGATTCCTTTAGAAAAACATGACTTATCTGCCAGTATCTAACCTTTGAGTACCTTAATAATTTTATGATTTTTCAAGACATAGTAATAGAAACTTAACTTCAAGTTCTTAAATGAAAATTTGGGAGTGGAGGGTGGGAGCAAAGTGGTATCTAAAGCATTTGAAAAAATAAAATACAAACTTTATTACCTCTGGGACTAGCAACTTAAAAACTGTCAGGGACATATATTGATCCTTTCCAATCAGTGGATTGACACAGATGCATACCAGAATTACTTGAGGAATTATTTGAAAATACATGGGTTAAAATATGAAGTACGTGTTTTTTGAAGAGCTCCCCAGGATTTTGGTGCCTATTTCTAGATGAAAATAATTGCTTTGGATAATATGCCCTCCACTGTAATCATTTGTAATAAGGACAATTTAAATGTTATTTGCAATAAAGATAGTGAAGACCTGTAAGCTTTCAAAATTTTTTTTGCCCGTTTCAGGCCATGGGTCTATGGTAGTTTCCTGAATACAGTGCACTCTGACTTCCTTAATGGTAGTTTAGGGTACTCTATCATTATTCCTTGATCTGGCTTGTTAGAATTAAGATGATAGAACTACTTTCCCCCAACGTACACATTTCTTTGATTTGATCAACCAATTCTTCCTCTGTGGTTAAAGTTTTGAAGCATTTTCATAATCCCTTTTTCCCTCCCTACAATTAGAAAAACAAAGTCCTACTGGAGTATTTCAGTGCATTTAGATTACACTTCCCAAAACAGTCCATTATTACCTGTGTGTTCTTACTGGTAAACTATAGTTACATTCACTTCGCTAGTCTGCAGCATGCCTCCACAATAATCTCCTCTTTTTGTTCTCAAATTATCTATACTTCTAAATATACAGCACATTACCTTATCTTTTAAGGGTTCTGTTTCTTCTAAGTTATTCTATCATATTCCAGTAGCTTCACTCCAACTCTTGATCATATATATGTATATATTGAAATATATCCTTGCCTGGCTAGAGTGGCTCAGTTGGTTGAGTGTCATCAATCTATGCATGAAAGGTTACCAGTTCAATTCCTGGTCAGGGCACATATCTGTGCTTCGAGCTTGATCCCATTGAGGAGTGTAGGAAAGGCAAGGCAAACCAAAAGACGTTAACTCTCTCACATTATTTTTTCTCTTTCTAAGCATGTTCTCGAATGGGAATTAAAAAAATTTATATATATATATGTTATTACTCCTGTTCAGTGAACTGTCTGTGACTTTAAGTACAATTTGCAATGTCTTGGAAATTAAAGCTATTTATTTTATGTTATATCTTACAATCTTCACAAATCTTAGTGTTTTGTTTGCTTTGTTTTTCAAAGAAAAGAATACTGGATTCATTTTGGTGACTTAAAACAAGATATAATTTAGATAATTACTTTACCTTTTCAAATAAAACTGCCTACATATAATGGATTAGTAGTTTAAGCACAAGTTACTCTGCTTAACGGATTTAAGTTTATGTGAACTTGAGACAATATCACTAAGTTTTCAGCTGTCTTAGCAATAACACCAAAGAAAACGAACTAGTTAAATGCCAACTTTGCTTCTAAACTACCACAAGCTGAGACACATACAAATTTTATGGCAAGTAATCTAAAACTCTTCTAAAAATGATTAACTGTTATTCTATCCAACAAGAAAACAAATACAACAGATCTAATTAGTTAAGACACCAGATACTTTGTCATGCAGTTTCAGTGTCTAGTAACAAACCTCTAAACTTTAAAATTCTGTTTCACAACTTCCAAATACTAATGACACATTTTAAAGGCTAATAGCCACTTTAAACTACATATAGAAAGAAGTACCACAGTACAAAATCACCAAGTAAATGTGCATATACACCAAAGATTCTCAAGTTTTGGAGCTCACCCTTGAAGTCTCCAAAGATTTCAATATATACTAGTACATGTAAAACAAAAGTCATTAGCATAACTTTTAAAAATAGAATTTTACATGGATTGGGAGAAATATCAAGTATTTGAATACTCTACCTCTAGAGAAAGCTGACAGGCATCAATCTATATGTTTCATGTCAAAATGTGATTGACTTGTGATGGCACAAAGGACAAGTTATACTTTTAACAAGATTAAGAATGCAAAATGTAACCATCAGAAATTAAAACAAATGAGCATTTTAGGATAGATTTTTCAGTAACTTCAAATTCTGATAAAATACAGTGTATTAAAAAAAATATGAATTTTGTTTACTGCTATCAGGCATTAAACACTTTCCATTTCTTTTTGTATTACATATTCAGTAAATAATATTAAACTCATTTTTCATATTTGGGCTAATAGCTCTAGGGCATTTCTAAAAACAAACAAACAAACAAACAAATACCCCCACAAAAAATGTAATCAGAAATTTAAAAATGTTGTGATAGGTCAAAGTAACAAAGCTATAACTAAAAGCACTGATGATCTTCTCTAAACCTACATTTTAAGGTTTCCCTTTATGAGTGGGTCTCAATAGATTTTTTTCAGTTGTTGTTAACACCTCCATCTACCCCAAACACACCCACAGACTTTATTGAATTCAAGAAAATATCCTAAAATGTTGGTCAAAATACCAGAAATGGCCAGACTAAAGATAAAATAAATGCTGACAAAAAGACCTTTATATTCTCAACTATTTTTGATATACATATGTGCATTTTGAAATTCATTTTTAACAAAAATGACTTTTAAAATGTATATATATTTTGAGTCTCAAAGTTAATTCAAAAGAAACGTACAATGCTTCATTCGAAAATAATAGTTTCAGCAGATAATATGCAAAATTCCTATATGAGTTGTCAATCTGTCATCAAAACCATCAATTTTAAGAATTTAAAAGAATTCAAGACAGGGGATTTTTCCCCCTGCATTAAGCAATTGATCAAAAGATATTACTTTCACATGTAAAAATAATTTACACTAAAAAACGCATGTGCAAAGTCTGATACTTTATCAAAATAACAAGAACAAAATGAGCAATGAAAAAAAAAAACCCAGCAAAAGCCATTACAAAAAATAGTTAATTCCTATTTAAATTGCTGTGTTCACAGATTTAAAAATGTTTATCAATTAACTATATCACTCAGATTGTAGAATATTTTAAGTTATAATATAGAAAGATATGGGATATTTGAAATTCAAGCTGTACTTATCAAAATAGTTTTAACCTGAGCCTTAGACATCTTCAGAAATGTAGTTGGCAATAATATATGATAAAGTACAGTTATTTAGTATAATTCAAGATTATTCTTTGAATTACCGCTTCTCCTTAAATATTTACGTAAAATTATAAATATTTATTCCATTTTGGAGTTTTCTGGACACAAGGGAATATATGAATTTAAAAAGCTATTGTTTTTTCCCCTTACTATACAAGCACATAAAGATGTCTTTCTTGTTCAAAATGCCTTAGAGTTCATCTTACTTTTACATTTCAAGTTATTTTAGAACAAATGCAAAAAGGTCAAAAATTATCAGATACTTGAATATTCCCATGAAATATATCACACACTGAGGAATTTAATACAAATTCACTAAAGAATATCAAATTAATCATGTCCTCCTATAAATATTTATTTTGTGTTTCGAAGTTGCAGTTTTCAATACTATTAACAGAAAATACATAACAAATGCTTCCTAACAAGTGAAAAAAATAATTATAAATGCTGGAAAAATTGGCCTCATTAACATATTTACAGACTAACTTAATACATACTCCATTGGAAATTAATTATATAACATTTATACAAGCATGAACATTTTCAAACCACTCTGAGTAGTGAGCACTTCAGTTCTTTACTGTCTGTACCCAAAGATGAAAAGTCACTGTTTCTCAGGACAACACTGATAAGAATCAGAAATGGTCAATCTGAGATACTGTCGATACTTTGTTCTGTCCCTTCATCCAAAGATGTGTCTGTTGAGTACGGGTCCTGATACTTCTTTTTCTCTTTACTCTGGTTTTCCTGCAGCTTTAGAATTATGTTTTTAATTTCCTCTCTTTTTGTTCTCATTCTTGGGGGAGAGAACCAGTTTGCCAAATTCATAGGTAGTTCAAAATTGATAAGTGGATTCTGAAAATAAAAATGTTAGATGAATATTAGAAAATTATAAAAAGTAACAGTAAGTTAAAACACAAAAGCATTCCAAAGTTAAAAATTAAAAATCAACAACTCATTTATTATGTATTCATTCATTATCTATCAACATGCCAGGCATTCTGCTAGGCACAGGAGATAGCTTCTGCCCACAGACGGTAAAGTCAGGGGTCGGCAGATTGCGGCTAGCGGGCCAAATTCTGCTGACTGCCTGTTTTTGTAAATAAAGCTTTGTTGAACACAGTCACACTAACTCATTTACATGTTGTCTATATATGCTTTCTTGCCACAACAGGAGAACTGAGTAGGAACAGACACCATACAGTTGCAAAGCCTAAAATATTACTTAATATCTGGCCCTTTATAAAAAGGTTTGACAACTCCAGTCTAGACAGATAGATAACAATTAAAACAACGAATATGACAAATATTGTGACGGGAGAATAAGAAAGTCCTATACATATGTGAGGGCTAAACACAATTCCAAAAAGAAGTAATATTTAAGCTAAGACCAGAAGTTAAATGAGTTAGCCAAATAAGAAATGACAGAAGCAATAGGAAAGAATATTCCAGGTAAAGAACTATGTATCAAGGTCTAGAGATGAGAAAGAACATGACACAATGAGAAACTGAATGACATTCAGGTGGCTGCTATACAGAATTCTAGAGTGAGAATGGTAGGAAATGAGGCTAGGGGCTTGGACAGGAGTTGGATCATGAAAGCCACATGAATTTTCTTTAATCCAAGAGTAACAGGAAGCCATTATAAGATTTAATGTAAGATGACTAGATTTGGGTTTCTGGAAAACAACTGTAAAAACAAAAGGTAAGTGGTAGTAGTTTAGAATAGTGATGCTAGTATACTGAACTTCAAAAGTGGCATCAGAAATAAAGAATTGAAGCCAAAGCCGGTTTGGCTCAGTGGTAGAGCGTCGGTCTGCGGACTGGAAGGTCCCAGGTTCGATTCCGGTCAAGGGCATGTACATTGGTTGCAGGCACATCCCCGGTAGGGGGTGTGCAAGAGGCAGCTGGTTGATGTTTCTAGCTCTCTATCTCTCTCCCTTCCTCTCTGTAAAAAAAAATATCAATAAAATATAATAATAAAAAATAAATAAAAAATAAAAAAATAAAGAATTGAATATATTTAACATGAAGTGATAACATTAATGGTACACTGAATAGTGAATTAAAAAAAGGAAGGAGTCAATATATCTGTAAAGAATTCCCAAGAGAAATATGCAAGAGTGGTATTGCATCTCCTAAGTCAAAGGAAGAGTGTCATGAGTACTAGTCAGTGTCAAACAGTGCTTAGAGGTCATGAACAATTTCAATATAAAGAATGAGGCCCTGCCAAGATCGGTTTGGCTCAATGGACAGAGCGTCGGCTTGGGGACTGAAGGGTCCCGGGTTCGATTCTGGTCAAGGGCATGTGCCTTGGTTGCGGGCATATCCCCAGTGGGGGGTGTGCAAGAGGCAGCTGATCGATGACTCTCTCTCATCGATGTTTCTAACTCTCTCTCTCTCCCCCTTCCTCTCTGTACAAAAATCAATAAAACATATTAAAAAAAAAAAAAAAAAAAAAAAAAAAAAAAAAAAAAAAAAAAAGAAAAAAAAAAAAAGAATGAGGCCCTAACTGGTTTGACTCAAATCAGTGGATAGTGTCGGCCCCGATAAAAAATCACTAAGATATATTTAACAAAACAAAACAAAAATAAATATATATATAGAATGAGGATGAAGCCAGACTACAGAGATTTGAGAAGTAGAATTTGTGGAAATGAAGACAGTGAATATAAACACATCTCCAGAAATATATCTGTTAAGAGGCAAAAAGAGAGTGAAAAGGGCAATTCGCATCATGGGAGAGATTTCTTAAGGTAGAAAGAGCCAGGGGTAAAGGGGAGTTGATTAGTGAGGAGGAATGAGGTCACAAGGCTTGGATGTGATGAAATATATAACATGTCTTAAAAATTCTCCAATTTGGAAGTTTTTTGTTCTTTGGAATAATTTTTGAAGTGATAGTTTTTTAAACTCTTCAAAATATTTTACTTAGTTATTTTATAATAATGTAAGACCCAAAACAGTATTTTATTATGTATTATCTCATAACCAGCATTTTGAAACCCACCTCAAAAAAGCTCTCTACATACTGCAACACGTATACACCACAATCACTGAAGTTATTTTGTTGGGGTACTTTTGGATTAGAGCCTTTCATGACATCTTTGGAAAAACTTCTTTTGGTTCCTTTTTTAACTTCCCATTCCACTTCCAAATACCTGTAATAATGAATATGTAGTAAGAATATACATATATAAAAATACATATACTAGTGACTCGATGCAAGAAATTCATGCACATTAAAAAAGAATTAGGGGAAATGTTTTAATATTGCTATCTGCCCTTTCTCTATAATAGAAGTGTCAAAGTCCCCGCCCACCCACGTGTGCCTTGAAATCACACGAGACCTAGACCCGGCCAGCCCCACCCCTCGCCAGCCCCATTCCCCTCAAGCCCTGCCAGTTGGGGGGCATGGCCTCACCTGGCCCAGTGCCAGGGTGGGGAGTGCAGTCTGAGGTCCCCAGCCCAGGCCACGGGGTGCGCCTTGAGGTCCCCTATCAAGCCCCACCAGGTGGGGGCGCAGTCTCAAGTCCCCTGACCCAGGGTGCATGGCCTGAGTTCCTTGGCCTGGGCGCACACCTTGAGGTTCCTGTCAAGCCCAGTCGGGTTGGGGGGGGAAGGGGAGAGGGGTGGCAGCCTCAGGTCCCTGTAATTGCTCATTAAGACACATGACGGGAACTTGGCCTCAGCTGTAGGCACGGCCATCTTGACCAATACGGCATGATGGTCAATTTGCATGTCCCCTCTTTATTAGATAAGATAGTCTTTTATTTCCAACAGAATACAAAGTGCAGTTCTGAACTTACTCTCTTAGAATTTTTACAACATTTGATCGAGAAGGGCCTCTGAGTGAGTCCATCAGTAGGATACAAGGTCTGCATGGTAGGAAGGACCAAATGTTAACACTTTATAATGTTAAAAAGGCATAAAAAGAAGTGCATTAGCAATAAAAATTTAAGACCTTCAATATTCCCTTTGCATGCCTAAGTAAAAGTTAGGGAGGATGGTGAGACTAAACCTTATAGTCATACATAACCTAATAATACTTAAATACCAAATACCAAAGTAGTAATTTAACCATATTTTAGTTGTCAATATATTTCAATAAAGTTCCATAGTAGGTTTCTAAAAATACTTCAAAATTTAATAGGAAGTTAAAACCATTCTGAAAATTTGAATACCCCATTTTGAATACCAAAAGCAGCATCCAGCCGAAACCGGTTTGGCTCAGCGGTAGAGCGTCGGTCTGCGGACTGAAAGGTCCCGGGTTCGATTCCGGTCAAGGGCATGTACGTTGCTTGCGGGCACATCCCAGGTGGGGGGTGTGCAAGAGGCAGCTGGTCGATGTTTCTCTCTCATCGACGTTTCTAGCTCTCTATCTCTCTCCCTTCCTCTCTGTAAAAAAAAATCAATAAAATATATTTAAAAAAAAAAAAATAAAAAAATAAAAAAAAAAAGCAGCATCCATGTAAAAATAAAAAATAATCCCATTTTTAACTAAAACCTATTACAGATAATGAAATAGGTAATTGTCACATAGAAGAATTTAGAATCCAGAGATTCCACTTTAAACACTAGAAGTTAAGACCCAATCTTCAAAATTTTGTTATAAACCCAAGTAAAGGTAAGGAAGTCTAATATAGTGCAAAATGTTCTAGAATGTTTAAAGATCCTGGCTAAAATTTTATTGATTTTGGAGATCTCTTAACTGTTCAAGGTCTCTATATTTTTATTTATAAAAAAAGTTTGCTTTTCAATAGCTGTTAATGCAGTTTTAGCCAACATTTTCTACAAAGGAAAATAAAAATAAAAAGAAGCTAAAAAAGATGAGGTCTACAAATAGACAATACTTCATCACCTAAGAAGTTTGGAGCCCCTAGAGAGATCTCAAAATATACCTTGGATTACTTCTGAAAATCAAAACGAACTCACTCTCTTTTGGGTGGAAATGTCTTTGTGTGCACACATGCACATATAAAAAGTAGAGGACTAAAATAATTATTCTTTCTCTCCATTTGATCCTTGGACATTACACATGACCCAGTTTTCCTCAATGAACTTGACAGCCATTGTGACTTTTGCTTAGTACTTGTTTAAATAAAACCGTCTAGCCTGGCTGGTATGGCTCAGTGGTTGAGCATTGGCCTATGAACCAGGTCACGGTTTGATTCTGGGTCAGGGCACATGCCAGGATTGCAGGCTCGATCCTGTGTGGGGTGTGCAGGAAGCAGCCGATCAGTGAGTCTCTCTCATCATTGATGCTTCCCTCTCTCTCTCCATTCCCCCTCCTTTCTGAAGGAAAAAAAAAAAAAAAAAAATTTTTACTACCTAGTCATGTGCTCTTCTATGAAGGTACATAAGTAAAAATTATGTAAATGTGCAAGATATGTAGTTAATGCTTACTGTTTACAGATAGTAGGCTTTAAATGCCACTGTCCTATTTCTGAATTGCAATTGTCATCGGTGAGGAATCCATCATCACTACTGTCATCCTATAAGAGAGAGCCTATTCTTAGTATGTCAAAAAAAATTCGAGTTAGGTGATCAAACACAAAAAACTGATATGTCACTTGATTCCAATTATCTAGTATCACAAAACTGACATTTTAATGCAAAGAAGCTACAAATCAAAGGAATCCGAAAAACTGTTACATCATTTACTCAATCTAGTATACAGTTTTAAAGACTGAATATATTATGACTGATTCTTCTCTGGTCAAATGCCATTGCTCCGATTTAGGTATTCTACAAAAGTTAAGTTAGTTGATTAAGATAATTGTTTCATAATAGGACATGAGTAACTTTTAAATATTTCAAGGGTTTTTGGAAACACTGTTTTCCTTAACAAAACCGTATATCCATTTCACTTGAGAGAAGACAGCTTAATGACACAGTGTTTTATTTTATAAGTTATCTTGCATTTAAAACAAAGCTTATTTTTATTGTAGGAGAAAGCTTTTGGCAACCTTACAAATAAAATAACTGCTATGACCACAGAAGCATGAGTGCTTATTATAAGCCTAATATGTAATCCAAATATATGTCTGTATACGTTTGAGAGAAAAATTGTTTTATAGCCACATATTATAAACATCACAAAAAATGGCTTTGTTCACAAGAGGAGTAAGCAAGAAAGAAAAATTGTGCAATACAAAGCTATCTTCACTATTGGATAAATTCAATTTGTCTCAACTAAAAAAAGTTAAAGAATTAAAGAAATAGTATGCTATAGGATTTTTATAAACTTTTCTCTAGATATAAAGCCATTTTTCACTGAAATTATAAAATATTTTAAAAAGTATACTTTATTCTTGGTTTTAGTAAAGTTTATGGGAGCAAGTAAGACATTAAATATTAGAATAGACCTATTAGTTTTAACTAAATATTATTTGCTCCTGTCATATATATTAAATTAGGCCCCACCAAAAAAAATCACTGAAAATGTGGAGGAAGTAATAATATAATAAAGTTTGTTTAATATAATCAAAATGTTAAACATTTGTCTTTTGAATGTCAAGTTAGACCAACGGTTAGATATGGCCCATAAACAATTTAAAAGAGGAAGAGAAAGGGAGGTAGGACTGGTGGCTGTGTTGATTTGAAATAATTTATTTTCTATTAAAATGGTGGGCATTATTAGGTTCATCCACAATGGGGGTTGGTAGGGGGAGGGAAGTGAATTAAAACTAAAAGAAAATAGCACTAGCACATTTATCCTAGTAACCTCTGAACAGAAAACTTAATTTGTGTTTTAAAATGAGAATCAAGTCCAGATACATGGAAGAAACTACCCATAAGACTCCAAAGAAAAACAATTAGGTAAAACATCAGGATTTTTTGTCAAGCAAGCTTCACCTGGTTATCCTGATCTTCTGAAAAGTCAATGAGTTCATCTTCAAGCAGTCTACCAGCTTCAGCTGATTCATCACTATAGTTCAGTCTGATTTTGCTTAAACCATCTGTATTAATAAGAAACATTATGTAATAAAAAAGTCCATGCATATCACTTATAGTATAGCATATAGGCTACAAGATATTAGGCAGATAATCAATAAAGGATATAGTAATTAAGGAGACAAAATTTGCCTTAGCATGTAGGTAGTATCCAAACATAAAATTACTTTTAATTAAACCCTGAATTGACATGTCAATTACAGCAGTTTCAGACCTTAAAATTCATTAAAACTTAAAAAACTATGTATCAATTATATGATTAAATATAAGTGTATATTTAAATACAAATATGAATGTATATACATACTGATGTATATAAATAAATATTTTAGTGCTAGGTATGTCAGATATATTTAATTACAAAAGCTACAAAAGTCAGAAAATAAATGAAATGTCTAATAAGACAGTTATTAAATGGTAGAACATAAAATGAAATACTGTACATTTTAAAAACTAAAATTGAAAATATGAAAAACTGTACAATACAGGATAAAAAAATAAACATGATTAAAATTAAGATAGGCTTTTTTTGGACAAATAATAAAAGAAAAAGACAAAAATGAAAGTAATCTTCATGTTAGGATAGTTACGGATGAGTCCCCCAACTTTGTATATGCTTCATGTCTGGTTTATATTCATAGACTTTCAATAAAATAAAACACAATCCTAATGTAGATGCTGGTAGTACAAAAATAAATGACTCAAAATGTGCTCCTAAAGACATGTATAAAAATCTAAAACACTACTTAAAATAACTAATAAAGTATGAAGATAAATCCTTTAGTTATGCAAAGAATAACTTTTTTAACTCATCTTTTTCATACATCTGTATTTTATGTTTAAAGCCAAAACTAGTTCAAATCCTTAAACAATTTAGAATTAGTAAATTACAATCAAGTTATTCTAGAGGCAAACTATTTCTATCTACAAAACTGTCACATGAAGTTTATACAAATTAAACTGTATATGCATTTCAAATGGAACAATAATTTAACTAGTGTAATCAATTCCTTCAACCATTTCATTCAATAAACAAATGCTCTGATATAAACTGCGAGGTGGTAACTCCCATCAGCTGTTCTCTCAATCAGTCCCAGTTCCTGAGAGCTTCTCATAGTAAGATCATTTGAAGATAAGTCTGAGTTTGAGTTTAGAGATTAAACATACACATTTTTCATGTTCCATATAAGACAACTATATTTCATGTGGTGCCCAACTGAAAAAACAGCAAATGAAAGTAGTGATACACATATTATTTTCCTACAGTTGACCTTAAAAGAACCTAATTCCTGTGATAATATACAATTCCACTTATTTACTATAGCATATTATCTGACAATAATAGACAAGACTTCTGACTGTACATATTTGATACTTAAAATTATATTAAAACTGTCTAAAATGATTCATTAAGTTCTGCCAACTATACTCCCAGTTCAAACAGAAATCAATTACTGAGATATTAATTATGTCAGAAAAATTTTTATAAGCTTTCTGTAACCTAATTTTTAGTGAAGTTTTCATTTTATGTAGGATAGACTGCTTCACTATCCTCCCTGAGGTAGTAGTAAAGTTACCTCTAGAGAAACTGTTCTTTAATGTGCTTCTTAGTGAATGATCCCTTTGAAGCATCTGATGAAAGCCGGGACCTCATTCTTGAAAATTGCATACACACCTACTTTAGAGCACCATATTTTTTTTTTCAAACTGTGGGACACTACCACTATTAGATTATCTCAAGAGAATAGAAAGTATCAGTGTATCACACACAATAAAGATAAATTAACTTTCTTTAAGAAAGCTATTATACACATACTAAAAAAAAAGCAAAAACAAATACCAAACGCACAAACAATAATAAAAAAGAATACTTTGAATAAACAAATATTGAAAGGTAAATTACGTAAAACAAGATTATTCCTACTGTGGTCTCCATTAGCATTTGTGAGAATATTTATTCAACTTTAACTGATACTACAACTTTAAAGACTAGAACATTTTATAGGAAATTCACTGTATTCAAGATAGTCATTGCATAGTCTTACACCTGTAAGGTCACTAGGAATTTCTGGAGTTTGTGTATATGAAGCCCTAGGTTTTTGTCTCATTGCTTAGTTTTTAAATCATGCACTTTAATTCATTTTTAATTTGAATTCACATTAAAATGGATGAAATTACTGATCAAAGGGGAACTTAAAATAGTTCAATGAAGATATAATTCACATATCTTTCTCCTTTTCTACCTCTTATCTCCAAAAGGGCACATAGATAAAAACTCTAGTGCTATTATTAGCTTTATGCAGCTTAGTATGTCAAACTAAATAGAAAGGACTCAGCAATAGCTTTCTTCTGACTTACTAAAATAAGCTGGTAAAAGTACTAAGAGTATGCTCAGCATTCACAACTTTTGATAGGTTCTTTCTGAATTTACATACATTTTTCTATGCTTTATACTGACCTTTTTCCTCTAAAAATATATATTAGGATCTACTCACAGTTTAATTAAAGTGTACAAGGTACACACTATAGCACTTTATGGATTTAATAGCGTAGACTTTTTTTTTTTACCATGGGGTTGGAAAGAAAATTATACAATTGATTTCACAAGGAATTTAAGTATTTGAACAGAAATTTCACATTTCCATAACAAGTGCAAGAAATATGGAATAGATTCAAGAAAAAACAAATTATTAAAATTGAAGGGAAATAAAAACAGGCTGGACCAATGCCCTTCTTCTTAGTGAAAAAATGAAGGAGAGTGAGAATAAGGAATTAACCTTTAATTTTAACGCCAGCAACTATTTTGGAGAAAAACCTTTAATTTCTACCTCTGGCCACTTGCTTTCCAATTTTTATCTGTAAAGTGAGAAGACTGAACTAATTCACCTTACAGGTGTATGACTATGCAATAACTATCTTGAATACAATGAATTTCCTATAAAATGAAAATAAATCCAAGATCTTATCAATAGAAAATGTAGACCTTGTACTATAATTTTAAACGTGCGCTCTTTGTAGAGGTGTGGGAAGAAGACTGTCTAAGGGAATTTTTCTGGAGTGATGCAAAGGTTCTAGATCTGTTGTAGTGATTACATGACTATAAACATTTATCAAAGCTCACTGAACTATCCTTATAAAAGGACGAACGTTCCTGTAGGTAAATTATATTTCAGGAAATCTGACTTTTAATAAAAAGTGTACCCTGAAATCTTAATCCTGTTTATAAGAAATTCAATTTACTCTGAATTCCTTAATTCTTTCAAAACATTTAGAAACATACCTGTATGGTGCACAGAACTTAAATATTCATTCTGTAGGCCATTCTCACTATTAATCCTATCAACAATTGACTGGCGTGCAGATTCTCCATTATTTGATTCTTCATTTTCACTTGCAGTATGATTTATGTTTTGCAGACTGCCTATGTTTCTCCGATAATGAGGGTCACTTTCTTCCTGTTCAGCACTTGAATCATTTACAGCTGTGCAATGCTTTTTGTTTAGCATCTTCTTAAATATAGGCTTGGCAGAAGAGTTTTGTGAACTACTGTCCATTTCACTGGTTGAAGGAGTAGGAATACAATTGTCCTCTACAGTTGAACACGTTTGCATGGCTGTATTTTCATGGTAATGAGGATTAGGTTCAAACTTTGGTTTGTCCAAACCAGGGAAACAAACAACAGCCAAAAACCAATGTGCACTGTAAAAAACAAATGAAACTACTAAATATATTATTAGAAAAGTTATATTTGGCAATAAATATCAATTGAAATGCTTCTCTAAAGCTTTTCTGAAGACATTTATTAAGAATGCCCAATTTTTTCAACCTAAGTTTTGTAGCCCATATTCACTTCTGCGAAAAATCCTTTAAACCTTTTCTTGTTTATGGAATAAAATTTTTTTTTTTAAATTTTTCAGGTAATTTAACAAAATACAAATAATATCTATGTCAATTCATCATTCCCATTCACTTTCCCTTTGCTTTATTTATGTAAAATGATAGAAACCTATCTAGTCTTAAGATTATAATGTCTTCAGAAGTCTAATCAGACTGTATAATTTTGAACACTTTCTAAATATTATACATATTTATAGCTTTTTAAAAACTTTAACCATGTCTGTGTTTCTCTTATTAACAAGGTAGGAATTGCTTAACATTGAAAGTATCAAATAATCCTTTGTCTCATGCTATATTGAAATGTAAATACACTAAAATGAAATAATTTATCTAATGTAATGATTATAAAAGAACTGAAAATACTAGTAGAGTCCAGTTGTCAAGTGGGTGCTCATGATATAGCTGAATTCAGGTACCACAGCTCCCAACAGCAGGATATAAAACATGAATAAGAAGCTATACAGCTAATATTGATTAATAATCATTAATCTAATGAAGAATTTTATTAAGGGCTTACTATATGCTAGGCAGTATTACATGCTAAATTAAAAGGAGCAGGCCATAGATATTAGAGAACTTACTAGCCTGAAGACAATATTTGTAATATAGGAAGATGTTCAATAGTTTTTTTTTTTAATGTATATTATTGATTTTTTTTTTTTTTTTTTTTTACAGAGAGGAAGAAAGAGGGACAGAGAGTCAGAAACATTAACGAGAGAGAGACATCGATCAGCTGCCTCCTGCACAACCCCACTGGGGATGTGCCAGCAACCAAGGCACATGCCCTTGACCGGAATCAAACCTGGAACCCTTGACCATTGAACCCGGGACCCCTCAGTCCGCAGGCCGACGCTCTATCCACTGAGACAAACCTGTTGCAGCCAATAGATCTTTTTTGATTGAAAAAATAAATGTAGTGATGAGGATAAAAGTTATGCTACATTCTCATTTCTACAAAATGTTAAATTAGGCAATACTAAAAAACAGTGCTGTCTCTTCATTGGGCAGTCTAAGTAGAAAGATCAGAGGTTGGCTTCATCCTCGGTATTATAAAGGACAGGTGGAGGAATGTTTCCCTCCTTAATTATTAATCCTCAGTATGCTGTGGACTTAGGTCAGGCTAGGGTGGTAAAAACAGCAGTATACCAACTTTCTCACTTCAACTCTAAGACTCAGATAATATATGTCACATCTGAATTTCAGAAATGTTAAAATATGAAAAAACGTGTTTTAAAGTTGATTAAATATAGTGTAATACAATGACTCTCAACCTATAGTAGTAACCTAAGTTTATCAGTATTGTTTTTAAAAAAATATATTTTATTGTTTTTTTACAGAGAGGAAGGGAGAAACATTACCAGCTGCCTTTTGCACATCCCCTACTGGGGATGTGCTTGCAACCAATGTACATGCCCTTGACCGGAATCGAACCTGGGACCTTTCAGTCCGCAGACCAACGCCCTATCCACTGAGCTAAACCAGTTTTACCTTTATCACTGTTTTTAACACTTCTCAATTATGACAATGTGAATATAAGCTATAAATTTTCTAATGCCTCAATGAAAAGCTAGGAAAATTCTTTCTTCACCTAGCTGAAAGAAGAAAGTGGGAACACCTAAGATCACTTTCAACCTCTAAGAGCCAGGATTTTGCTTTTATGATCCTTTTAATAATAGCAGCTACATTGAGCTTAAATCACCAGTGGGAGAAGAGGCTAAAATAGGTAATTGGACGTATCTGAAGATAGAATAGATCCAAATATCAAATTTCTGCCCCTTATCAATTACTGTGGCAATTTTTAACAAATAGCTTTTACTTGGAAAGAAATTAACACCATCAGGAAAATTGAAAATAAAACAGATGACAAATATATGGCAGTCTATGTAATATTATCAGAGAATATAAATACTTATGGTGTACCTCTTAAAAATAAAATGAGCCAAAACCGGTTTGGCTCAGTAGATAAGAGTGTTGGCCTGCAGTCTCAAGGGTCCCAGGTTCAATTCCAGTCAAGGGCACGTACCTTGGCTGCGGGCACATCCCCAGTAGGGGATGTGCAAGAGGCAGCTGGTCGATGATTCTCTCTCATTGATGTTTTTAACTCTATCCCTCTCCCTTCCTCTCTGTAAAAAATAAATAAATAAATAAATAAATAAATAAATAAATAAATAAATAAATAAAATATATTTTAAAAATATATTAAAATAAAATAATACGAGCCCTAGCTGGTTTGGCTCAGTGGACAGAGCATCGGCCTGCGGATGAAGAGTCCCAGGTTCGATTTCGGTCAAGGCACATGCCTGGGTTGCAGGCTCGGTCCCCAGTGGGGGAGTGCAGGGGCAGCTGATCCATGATGTTCTCTCATCACTGATGTTTCTATCATCTCTCTCTCTCTTCCCCTCTCTGAAATCAATAAAAATGTATGTTTTAAAAAAATAAATGAAACAAAATGCACCCTCATGAATTAGGGCTATTCTTCCATCCACAAATGGCATAGTACTCTTGCAGAATCATTTTCTGGTTCCACATCTTTATTCATTCTCTACTTTTCACCAAAATTATTGGAAGCACTGATCATAGTTTCTGTCCACAACAGAGTGATTAAGAAGGATGTGCCTCTGTTGCTAAATTGTGTGTATTTCAAATTATATTTCTATTTAAAATTTTTATAATTCATTTCTGACAATTTTTATGTACACTGAGTGGCCAGATTATGATGATCTCTGAAAGCATAATAATCTGGCCACTCAGTGTACTTCTCTTGAGTACCTCATTTATTTGATACCAAAGATACTATAAATCATGCACCTGATCAGTTTTCCCCTTTGTACTGGCTGATAGAAAGCTCAGGGTAAATAGGTGGTTGATCTCCAGCAAAAGTCTAGAATACTTTTGGTATCTATTTGAGATACAAAGACACAGAGTGGCCAGATTACTATGTGTTCAAAGATCATAATAATCTGGCCACTCAGTGTATATTTTCCATTTCACCTATTAGGCAGCTTACATATTATTTTATATAACAAATATATGGCAAGGAACTTTGAAAAGAATGTACTGAAGATTAATTTTAAACTGACTATATAAATGTGTGTATGTGTGTGTATATATATACACACACACACACACCCACACACACACACATATATATATACACACTAATAAAAGAGAAAAATGCTAAATGACCGTACCTTTGCTATGCCTACAGCCAATCAGTGAGTATGCAAATTAACCCAACAAGATGAGGTTAATTTGCATAAGCAGGTGAAAGTGGGGTGAAGTCTGCTATGAGGGGAAGGGGGCAGCGGAGGGAGCTACTGGAGTGGTGCTCCAGACAGAAGCGAGGACTCGCTGGCTCTGGGCAGCCCAGGAGCAGGGACGTGCCAGCTCCAGGCAGCCAGGGAGCTGGGACTTGCCGGTTCTGACAGAAGCAGCGACTTGCAGGCTCTGGGTGGCCCAGGAGCGGGGACATGCAGGCTCCCAGGTGGCTGGGGTGAGGAGTGGGGACTTGCTGGCTCCCGGGTGGCTAGGAATGAAGCCAGGGGCCTATTCTTCCACGAATACTGTGTATTGGGTCTCATGTGTGTGTGTGTGTGTGTGTGTGTATTTTAAAGTTGAGCTTTATTGCCATAACCAATATTTGACCTAGTCTACACCTATCTTTGGCTGAACTGATTAGAGAACACAAGTGTTACAATTAAAGCAGGGTTTTAAATAAATACAGCTTGATTATACTGTACAGTGAATATGTTCTTCATAATGAGAAAAAAAATATTCAGAAGTTAGTCTGAGACAGTTAAGCTTAGTAAAAATAGATATAAACAATCTCTCAGACAATGCTATTCTGCAACCATAGTAAAATGAGGCAAAGCAAGGCCATTTCATAATTTGTCTAAGCAGTGACAAACAAGGTAATAAAACCAACGCTCTAAATATCAAAATCCCCCTTTTTGCTTACTATTATAAATGAATGCTACTTCTTTACCCAAGCAAACCACTGCTTCCTTAGATCTTTCCCTAAATCACTACACTAAAGCCCAAATTTTGTTATAGACTCTTTCAAACACACTTTCACTGAGAGGCTCCATGGTTGTCTATGGTATGTATTCTCTTTTGATGTAAGTAATAAACCCAAAATTATCCAACTACAGGTGTATTCCTGGGGATCTTTGATTGCAGAGCATATGAAAACAATAACAAAAAAAGAAATACAAACAAATTTAAGTCTAAATTGTATAATAATTAAGGTGACCAGATTTTTAACAATTTCTCCCGCATCCCACAGTGTTTTAAAAAAGTCCTGATTTTTTGGAAAGAATCTTTTAAATCTTTTGGACTTTTTAAAAATGCCATGGAACACGGGGCAAATGGTTAAAAATTGGGACTGTCCCGTCAAAAGCGGGACGTCTGGTCACCTTAATAATACTATCCTATAAATCAATGCCTCTTGGGGGGGAAATAACACAAATGTTTAACTACCCCCTTTTAACTTAGAAAATTACTTTGAGTAGTCAGCATGGCTTTCAACTTGAGAAAATGATAAAAATCCAGCTAGCCACCTTTTCTTCTTTTTCTTGGTTAAGAGCCTAAATGTGTTTTAAACTAAGAGTTCAAATTCTTCTATGGACCTAATCATCTTTCTGTATAAAGTAGCCTTTTCTTTTCTTTTTTTGAACATATTTTTATTGATTTCAGAGAGAGGAAGATAGAAACATTAATGATGAGAAGTAATGGTTGATCGGCTGCCTTCTGTACGCCCTGCACTGGGGATGAGATCAAGCCCACAACCCAGACATATGTCTTGACCAGAATCGAATCTGGGATCATTCAGCCCATATACCAACACTCTATCTGCTGAGCCAAACCGGCTAGGGCAAAGTAGCTTTTTCTATACAATGTTTGCTAGACCACAAGCAGCACCATTTTAAAAATTAACATTATTCTACATTGACCAATAAAAAAAAATTAGAAATATCTTATCTAGGATTTGTAAAATTCAGTATATTATATGATTTACTGGAAAGCTGCATCAATTACCATTAAAAAAGAAATATAAGTATAGATATACAGAAGAAATTTCAAGTAGTTTAAGGAGGATGAAATCTCCACATCTTAAACACATTTTCTAAAAATCGCCACATTTACAGAAAGGGAATTTTTACTCACGCTTCATTAAGGGGTACAAAAATAAAATCCTTCTCAAAAATATCTACATGTCGGGTCCATGTTTTTACTCGCGCATGCCGCCTTTGCTGTATTCTGTAAGACAAGAGATAGACTATCAAGTTTCTGAAATGTTCTAGTGCTTCAGCTTATATGCAAAATTTATAAATTATGAGTATTAAGATGTTAACAGAACAGTTGTAAAAGATGATTTAACAAATTGGGGAAAGAAAATGAAACAAAGGTGTGAAACTGCCCATCACTGAATCTGGAAAAAAGAGATATTTAATTCCTACTACTATATACTAGTGTAAATCAGTGCTATTATTGGTTTATTAATGGCATAAGTAATCAGATTGAGAAGCAAATCAGACCATGACCAATGAGAACAGCAGAAAAAAGAGCAAGAAAAGTGAGCATTATCTTACCGTAGATGAAGAATACACTACGACCACTGGTCAAAACCAATCACTATCATCAACTCAAAGATGAAAATTAAAAATAATTGAACTAGTGGATAAATTTGTATTATCCACACCAGCCTTCAATTCAAGCATTTAACAGAACTTAGGATTAAAAAAAAACAAACAAAACAAAAACAACAACAAACTCTTCATGTGTATCTTTTGATCAATTTACTAAGTAAGTATTAGAGCTGGATGCAATCACTAAATGGAGCATTATAAACAAAAGTACACAGGCCTAATAAGTAGAACAGTATTTCCTTAACTTATCTGAAAAGAAATATCCAAAGAGCTTATTGAAAGTACAAACTTGCCCTAGCCAGTTTTGCTAGGATAGAGCGTTGGCCGGTGGATTGAAGGATACCAGGTTGGATTCTGATCACGGACACGTACCTAGGTTGCGGATTCCTCCCCGGCTTGGGCCCTGGTTAGGGCGAGTGTAGGAGGCAACCAATTGATGTGTTTCTTTCCCACCCCCACCCCCCTTTTAAAAAAGTATATTTTATTGATTTTTTTTAAATAGAGGAAGGGAAAAGGATAGAAAGCTAGAAACATTGATGAGAGAGATACATCAACGAGCTGCCTACTGCACACCCCCTACCGGGGATGCCCACAACCAATGTATATGCCCTTGACTGGAATCGAACCTGGGACCCTTCAGTCCACAGACTGACACTCTATTCACTGAGCCAAACTGGTTTCGGCCCAATTGATGTGTTTCTCTTACATCAATATTTCTCTCTGTCTCTCCTTCTCTCTCCCATTCTCTTTAAAATAAATGAAAAAATACACTCAGGTGAGGATAAAAACAAAAAGCACAAATTCGCAGGTTTCTTTCTTAGGTAGAGTGGAACATCTAAGGTAAAAGCAATCTATCCTATCTAAAAGGGGGAATATGATAAATGATTGCCACACCCTCAAAGATGGCAGCGCCCAGTCCCCTCAGACCCACCAGGGCAGGTCTAGCCGTTTCCCGCATTTGCCTCTAGAGTCCCCCGGTCACCTCAGCCCTCCAGCCTCTCAGAGCCAGCCCAAAGTGCAGGCAAGCCTCGGATGTTGGCTGCCCAGCTGCCAGGGCAGGCCCGAGGTGCAGGTAAGCCTTGGATGGTGGCTGCCCAGCTGTCCAGGGTCACCCAAGGCTCAGGTAGCCAGGGCCGGTTGAGGCTTGCACTGCCGGCAGCGGTAGCAGCAGAGGTGTGATGGGGGTGTTGCCTCCCGCCCCTGAGGGCTCCCAGACTGTGAGAGGGGGCAGGCTACACTGAGGGACCCCCTCTCCAGTGCATGAATTTTCATGCACCATCCCTCTAGTATTTGATAAGTATCCAAGCAATTTTTAAAAAACCATCAGGCATATTGGGAAAATACTAAATATTACACCTAACACCTTTATGAATTCTACATATTCTTAAGGCTTTAGAATATTGTGGATATTGATCCACATTTTATACTGGATACAATCCAATATTATGATTTTGTTAATAACAAATTATGTTGCCTCAATACAAATAAGTGATTTAAAAAAAAAAAGTTTTTATTGATGTTAGAGGGAGAGGGGGAGAGACAGAAATATTGATTAGCTGCCTCCTACGGAGGATTGAGCCAGCAACCCAGGCATGTGCCCTGACTGGGAATCAAACTGGTGATTTTTTGGTTCATGGGACCCTTTTGGTGCATGGGAGAACTCAACCAGGTATGCCACACTGGCCAGGGAACAAATAAGTGAGTTTTCACTAAGTTAAATTTCAGAACTTATTACATCTGTTCAATATTTTCAAAGAGCTTGACTTACGATAGATGAGTTGTTTCATTGGGATTTCTCCTCTCTCTCTGATTAAGGCGTTTGTAGAAAAAAGAACTGAATATATGAATTCGGTCAGCATCTTCTCTCTTCAGTTTTTCCAACACCAAATATCTATTTTACAAAAAATAATTCCAATATAATGAATACAGCAGTTTACCTCACACTAACAACAGTTAGCCACCATCAATTTCTATTCCTTACAACTAAAAGCAGAGTTGACTTCATATTCTAGATAACTACCAGATAATTCTCAAGTAATGAAAAGTATATTTGAGAGGAACACTGTTATTTGAAAGATCTAATATAACATTTATAAACATTCATAACATTATTTCTAACAGCCACAAAGTGGAAATGTCAGAAATGCTCATAAACTAATGAATGGAAAATAAAATGTGATATATATCCATACAATGAAATATATTGAACAAAAAGAAATAAAGCACCAATATCTTAAAAACACTGTCATAAGTGAAAAAAATTAGCACATGTTGTATAATTCCATGTATATGAAATGTTCAGAATATGCAAATCCTCAGACAGACAGAGAAAAGCTAGTGGTTGCCTAAAGCTGAAACTGGAGTTGAAGGAAAATGAGGAATCACTGCTAATGGTTATTGGGGCTCTTTGGGTGGATGAAAATATTATAATACTGCCTGTGATGATGATTGCACAAATGTCTAAATATACTAAAACCACTGAATTGCATACCTTAAACGAGTGAATTGTATATTATGTGCATTATATCTTAATATACCTATTGTTTTTATGTACTGCTTATTTTAAATAGCTTATTTTAAAAACTTAATCATATATTACTTTAAAAAAAAACAACAGAAAATAAATAGAACTTATTCAGTGTTAAGGTTGCAACAATTAATTATTTAAAAAAAATATATATATATATTTATATATTATTGATTTTTTTTACAGAGAAGAAGGGAGAGGAATAGAGTTAGAAACATCGATCAGCTGCCTCCTGCATACCCTTACAGGGGATGTACCCACAACCAAGGTATATGCCCTTAACTGAAGTGAACCTGGGACCCTTTAGTCGGCAGGCCAATGCTGTATCCTCTGAGCCAAACATTTAATAAATGAATTATTATATTGGTTCTAATTCTCCCTTGCCTTAGTTGTTTCTTCTTTAGGTTTACCTCAAAAACAAATAGCGATGGTTCCTTGATATCACAAAAAATTTATGATATATTAAATTTGTTTATGTTAAAATCCTCAAAGGAACTATGCAAAATAAAGCTAATGACCATTTGGATTTTACTAAAATGAGGATAATAAAAAAGCCTTGTGAAATCTTACACAGAAACAGCAAATGTCCCAAGGGCACACCTAGAGATAAGTCCCTTAGCATAACATGATCATTTTGAAGCTCAAGTTCTGATTAAAAGTATCCAATTACACAATTTCTTGCTTTAGAGTAACTCAGTGTGCCCCGACAAAGGAAATTATAAGACAGTGAATCATCTCATGACAATGTAAATCAATCACTGAATTTTACAATAACATACAATAGAGCATGTAGTGAATTAGACTTGAGTTTAGGGGTTATATCATAATTGGTGAACCATGCAGCTTTCACCAGCCCAAACTTCAATGGCTGCTCTGTAAAAGTGAGTCAAATAAACAAAGGAGATACTTCAACTTAAAAAAGTTATGTGTGTTTAAGAAAACTGACTCTAACTTCATAGGTAAATAAATCCATGCTTTGTAAAGTGTTTGTCTTTCTGACGTAGCATACACCCACTATTTCTGTGACTATATATAGCTTTTCTAAATGTACAATGTACATATGTCAGAACTATTAACTTTAATTAGAAAAGCCATGTCTCTTATTATAGAACTATTGGCCTAGTGCATGAAATTAATGCACGAGGGGAGGGGTGTCCCTCAGCGGGGCCTGCACCCTCTGCAATCTGAGACCCCTTGGGGGATGTTTGACAGTTGGACATCCCTCTCTCAATCCGGGACCACTGGCTCCTAACCGCTCTCCTGCCTGCCTGCCTGATCATCCCTAACCACTCTGCCTGCCGGCCTGCTCACCCCCAACTGCCCAGCCCTACAAACCTGCTCACCTCCACTTCCACCCCTGCTGGCCTGCTCACCCGCAACTGACCCCTGCTGGCCTGCTTGCCCCCAACTGCTCCCCCCCCCACCACGGCCTACTCACCCCCTATTCTCCCCCACCGCCAGCCTGGTCACCCCCAACTGCCCTCCCCGCATGGCTGGATCGCCCCTAACCATCTCTGCCTCAGCCCTGCCACCATGGCTTTGTCTGGAAGGTCTCCAAGTCTTATGAGCATATTACCCTTTTATTAGTATAGATTAAAGGGAAATTTTATTACAAAAATCTTGTGGGAATTTCATCCATTTGGGTACATTTTTTTCTTTCTGTATAAATCATTTAAATATCGAATGTCATGGTAAAGCTGTCCACTTGGCATTTCATAAAGTGAACATTCTAACAATCAAATAATGACTTAACTATAGGATGAAGTTAAAAGATTATTTTAAGGTTACTCTGCTAGTCCATTAATATGTGTCTTTGAAAGTACTTTTTATTAAAGTAATTCTTTTCTTCTCTGTATTTTATTAAGATTCTTTAGATGCAATGCCTTTTTAATTCTTATAATACTGATAAACTTTACAAGTTTATTTCTAACTCGTAGAGTTAGAAAAGAATGAAAAGCTTTGATAACAGCCAAATAACTGATTTTAATAGTGAAGTTTTAAAAAAAGTTTCCTTTTAAAATTCACTTCTAGGAATGTCACAACTGTGGCTCAGTGGTTGAGCATTGACCTATGAACCAAGAGGTTGATGCTCAATCCCACTGGGGATTGAGCCCACAATACATGGCAGGTTTGTGGGCTCAATCCCCAGTGGAAGGCGTACATTAGGCAGCTAATCAATGACTCTTATCATTTATGTTTCTATCTCCCTCTCTTTTCCTCTCTGAAATAAATCATACACTTTGAATAATTTATAAAGGCAGTGTTTATTAAAATACATTTCATTTTCAAAATTGTGCTATGAGCTGTTAAAGTGTATACACATTTTTTTGGACACCTGTATACAATTTTTTTAAAAAAAATCACAGCTTTTGTTAGAATTTTATTTGGAATACCAATTTACATAAGAAAAGATAGAACTTGTACATAATTAAGTTTAGTGTATAAAAATCTGTTTTAAAGTGTAACTAGAAAATGTTAAAGGGTCCCCTGAAAATATAATTTCAAGAGTATAAACAAATTACTATAAAATGTTTACTGTAGTGTAAATTATCCTATCTAATAAAAGAGTAATATGCAGATTGACCATCACTCCAACACACAAGATCAAGATAGCTGCCCTCATGTGGTCAAAGATCCTGACCCCATGTGGATACAAGATGGCCACCACAAGATGACCAGCAGGGGAGGGACCAGGCCTGCAAGGGAGGGCAGTTGGGGGTGATCAGGCAAGCAAGGGGGGGCAGTTGGGAAAACACCAGGTCTGCAAGGGATTGCAGTTGGGGGTGATCAACCCTGCAGGAGAGAGCAGTTAGGGGTGATCAGGCTGGCAGAGGAGGGAAGTTGGGGCAAACAGGCTGGCAGGGGAGCAGTTAGACATCAATCAGGCTGGCATGGGAGTGGTTAGGGGGTGATCAGGCTGGCAGGCAGAAGCAGTTAGGAGCCAGTAGTCCTGGATTGTGAGAGGGCAGTCAGACATCCCTTGAGGGGTCCCAGACTGGAGAGGGTACAGGCCAGGCTAAGGGACACCTCACTCCCCCCATGCACGAATTTCGTGCACCAGACCTCTAGTATATTACATATGCATGAAATAAAATAAACTAAAATATAAACAAAATATTAGGAGTTTCACTTAGTTTTTCAATCCACCTGTAAGTTTTCAAGAACAGAAACATTTTAAATAAAAAGACTTAAGCAGGTCAAAAGTAGACTAGTAAAGAAATAGGTAGCATGTAAACATAATCCAAAAGAAAGCTGGAATAGCTACATTCATTTTGAACAAAGTGGATTTAACAACAAGGAAGATTATCAAAGATAAAGAGACATTACATAACAAAGGGATCAACTTCTGAGAAGACTTAAACATGTACAATATGTGCCTAATAACAGAGCTTCAAAATACATAAGGCAAAAATCGATAGATCTAAAAGGAGAAACTGACAAATCCATAATTAAAACTGGAAATAAACAACCTTCTCAATAATTGATAGAATAGGTATGTAGAAAATCAGTTAAGGACAAAGATGAGTCCAATATCAAACAACTTGACCTAATTGACATCTACATAATGGAACACTACACTGCTGTGAAAAAGGAAGGCAATCCTACCATTTTTAACAGCATGGATGGAGCTAGAGAGCATTATGTGAAGTGAAATAAGTCAGTCAGAGAAAGATAAATAACACATGATCTCACTCATTTATGGAATATAATGAACAACATAAATTGATGAACAAAAACAGATCCAGAGACAGAGAAGCATCAGATGCTCAAACCTCAGAGGGAAGATAGGGATGGGTGGGGGTAAGGGAGAGAGATGAACCAAAGGACTTGTATGCATGCATATAAGCCTAATGAGTGGACACAGACACCAGGGGGATGAGGGCTTGAGTCGGGGGTAAGGTTGGGGGACAATGGGGGGATAAGGACACATATGTAATACCTTAATAAAGAAAAAAAAAAAGGAACATTTTTTTAAATTATGGAAAAATACGTAAAATGTGCAATCTTAACCATTTTTAAGTGTACAGTTCAGTGGTGTTCAGTATTGTTGTAAAACAGATCTTTTTTAACTTGCAAACTGAAACTCTATAGCCAATAAACAACAATTCCTTGCTCCAGGTAACCACCATTTTTACTTTCATGTTCTATGAACTTGACTAAAAATTATCTAAGTGGAAATATATAGTACTTGTCTTTTTGTGACTAGCTTAGTTAACATTTCATAATGTCTTCTAGATTCACCCGTGTTGTAGCATGTGACAGGTTTCTTTCTTTTTTTTAAATTTAAACCCTCACCTGAGAATATGCATTATTTGTTATTTTGTGTGTTGCATGTACGAGAGAGAGAGAGAAACATCAATCATTGATGTGAGGAACATTGACTGGCCGTCTCCTGTACGCACCCTGACCAGGCATCTAACCCGAAATCCAGGTATATGCCAAGTGGTAATCAAACCCACAACCTTTTGGTGTATGGGACAACGTTCCAATCAACTGAGCTATTTTTTGTTTATCACCCATCCATCAATGGACAGTTTGGGTTGTTTCCACCTCTTGACTATTATGAATAGTGCTATGGATGCGCAGAAATCTCTTTGAAACATTACTCTCAATTCTTTTGGATATACACATGGAAATGGGATTGTTAGATCACTTGATAGATTTATTTTTAATTTTTTGAGGAATCACCATACAATTTTCTATATTGGCTGTAACATTTTACACAGGGTGCCATTTGTCCACATTATTTTTCTGTGTGTGTGTGTGTGTTTTCAGTTGCCATCCTAATGGGTGTGAGGCGACATCTCATTCTGGTTTTGAATTTTCTTTCTTTCTTTCTTTCTTTTTTTTTTTTAAATATATTTTATTGATTTTTTACAGAGAGAAAGAGAGATACAGATTTAGAAACATCGATCAGCTGCCTCCTGCACACCCCTACCGGGGATGTGCCCGCAACCCATGTACATGCCCTTGACCAGAATCGAACCCGGGACCTTTCAGTCCCCAAGCCGACGCTCTATCCATTGAGCCAAACTGGTCTCGGCTTGAATTTTCTTTAATGACTAATAATGCCAAGGATCTTTTCATATGCTTATTGGATACTGGTATGAGATAACATTTTTTGATTTTGCTTAAGAGCTTTGTTTGAACTTGTCATTGGATGACTGATCTCAAAAAGAGCTACATCTGCAAAATTAGGCATTTAAAATCTAGGACAGTTTCTCTTGTCAGCAAATCTGTAACACACAACTTACTGAAACATATTCTATTACCATTAACTTTTCAAAAGAAAAAAAACGGTATCTTTGATAATGAGGGGGGTATAGTTAACATAGAGTATAATATTACCCCCTAATGTTAGGTAAAGCCTACTGGTGTTGCATTCTTCTGTATCCTTTTTGATTTTGTCTAGTTGTTCTATCAAATTGTTGAGAGAGGGGAATTAAAATCTCCAGCTATATTTGTGAATTTTTCACTTTCTCCTTTTAGATCAGGGGTGAGGAATGTCCAGCCAATAGGGCATGTAAGGCCCATGAAATCATTTGGTCTGGCCCTGCCAAGGCATTAGGGATGAGTTAATTAAATGTTTGACCAAATATAGGAGCTTAATTTTTTTAAAAAAATATTATTGATTTTTTACAGAGAGGAAGAGAGAGGGATAGAGTTAGAAACATCGATGAGAGAGAATCATTGATCAGATGCCTCTTGCACACCCCCTACTGGGAATGTGCCCGCAACCAAGATAAATGCCCTTGACCGGAATCGAACCCAGGACCTTTCAGTCCGCAGTCCAACGCTCTATCCATTGAGCCAAACCGGTTTCGGCAGGAGCTTAATTTTTAACTTGATATTTTGTATGGCCCTTGAATGATGTTATAAGTATCTAAATGGCCCTTGGTATAAAAAAATTCCCCACCAGTTTTAGATCTATCAATTTTGCTTCACATATTTTGAAGCTGTTTTATGGCACATGCCCACTAAGTACAGCGAGGTCTTCTCCTTTTTAAAAATATATTTTATTGTTTTTTTTTTCTTTCTTTCTTTTTTTTTTTTTACAGAGAGGAAGGGAGAGGGATAGAGAGTTAGAAACATAGATCAGCTGCCTCCTGCACACTCCCTACTGGGGATATGCATGCAACCAAGATACATGCCCTTGACCAAGGTACATGCCCTTGACCAGAATAGAACTGGTCAGGGCCAGCTAGGTCTTCTTGATGGATTCACTCATCTATCACTGTTTAATGTCCTGCTCTATCCCTGGCAAGTAATTAATTGTCTTTGCTCAGAAGTTTATTTTATCTGATGTTAACAGAGTTAACTCCTGCTCTCTATTAATATTTGCATGCTCTATCTTCTTCCATCCTTTTCATTTACACACATGTAATTACCTTCGAAGTTTTTTTGTAGATAAGACACACTTGGCCTGTGTTTATTCCATTCTACAAAGTTTCACAAGTGTTCATAATTGTTCATTAAAAATTATATGATGGGTGCTTTAAAATATTTGTCAGATAATTCTAATATCTGTGTAATCTTGGTATTGACTATCTATTGGCTATGATTTCTTATCCAGTTTAAAATCTTTCTGGTTCTTGGTGAGACAAGTAATTTTAAAATCTGGACATTTCAGTGTTATAAGACTGGATCTCATTTAATTCTTGTGTTTTACAGGCTTTCCCTGGCACCACACTCTAGTGTTCAAAATAGGCACCAACTCATTACTTCCAGGTGGGGTGAAGTTTTAGGTTCTCCACTAGGCCATCATTAAACGTATCGGGTTTAGTAATAATTAATGTCGTTTTTAAACATTCGTTTAAAATCTTGCTTGGCGTTGACTTGTATTGACATAACCTTCAAACACGTGGTATCTACAGAACGTGTGAAGTGCAATTAACAAGTTTTGCTTGAAAAAGTTTGTGTTTGGTTTGGTTTTTGTTGCAAAACTAGGGCTAAGAAGATGGCGGATGAAGAGCATATTCGGCACTGCATGCTTTACGAGTTCCAATTAGGAAGAAAAGCAAGTGAGGCTGCAAAAAACATCTGTAGTGCTCTTGGTCAAGATGCAGTTAGCGCCAGAAAATGCCAGCGTTGGTTTGAGAAATTTCACGAGGGAAATTTTTCGTTAGATGACAAGAGTGGTCGAGGCCGTGTGTCCAATTTTGATCAAGAAGCTCTTCAAGCTCTTTTGGTGCAAAATCCTCAAATTACCCAACAAGAGCTTGCGACAACTTTAAATTGTTCACAAAAAACAATTTCCAATCAATTGCGTGCACTTGGCAAAGTCCAAAAGTTTGGAAAATGGGTTCCTCATGAGTTGACCGACAACAACCGTAATCAGAGAGTCACAATTTGCAGTTCGCTCCTCTCTCGTCAAAACCATTTGCCGTTTTTAGAGCAAATTGTTACCGGAAATGAAAAATGGGTGCTGTATGTTAATTTGAAAAGGCAGCCTCAATGGTTGGACAAAAATGAGGCTCCGCAGCCCACGCCAAAACCTGACTTGCATGAGAAAAAAGTGATGTTGTGTGTTTGGTGGAATTTTAAAGGAATTCTTCATTATGAACTTTTACCATCTAACCAAACCATTACAAGTGCAGTGTATAGTGCCCAAGTGGAAAGGTTAGCCCAAGCTTTAAGAGAAAAAGAACCCGCGCTGATTAATCGGTAGGGCGTAACTCTTCACCACGATAACGCACGACCGCATACTGCAAGAATCACTGCTGAAAAACTGCGCCAGTTGGAATGGGAAGTTCTCCCTCAACCTGCATATTCTCCTGATATTGCCCCTTCCGATTACCATTTGTTTCGTTCTTTGCAAAACTTTCTTCTTGGAAAAAAATTTAATAATGAAGAATGCCTCAAAAATGCATTGACCGAATTTTTTGCATCAAAATCACAAGAATTTTACAACAGAGGGATTAAAATGCTTCCTGAGCGTTGGGCACAAGTAGTAGAAAACAACGGCAACTATATTGTTGATTAAATTTTGTTGTACTGTTTAAATAAATTCAATTTAAAAAAGTATTAGAAAACGACATTAATTATTACTAGACCTAATAGATGAGCTCCATGTAACTGTTAGATGGGGTGGAAGGCATCGCACTAGGCTTCCACTGGTTAGCCTAGTGCGATGCCTTCCACCCCATCTCCCCGGCCTTCCTATGGACTAGGGTGAAGTCTGGATGTATACTGGACCCTAATTAGCTTAGGGTAACTGTGACCTCAAAGTTGTTCTTAGCCTTTATCTGCCTCGACCTCTGCTGATACTACTAAATGTATCCAGCTCTAAAGCGTTTACCTCCCTTCAATTTTATGACATCACACTCTCTGGATTTTTCTTCTTACTTCTCAAATACCTTCAGAATTTATTCACGGGAGCCTCTATCTTCCCTGTCTATCTAACTCTATTGTCCAGGTTCTGTCCTGATGGCCTTTTCTCATTTTTTAATCCCTACCTAAACCATTTGATCAGTTTTCTATTTATTTATTTCAAATATTTCAGAGAGGAAGAGAGAGGGAGAGATAGAAACATCAATTATGGGAGAGAATCATTGGTTGGCTGCCTCTTGCACACCCCCTATTGAGGAATGAGCCCTCAACACAGGCATGTACCCTTGACCGGAGTTGAACTGGGACCCTTCAGTCCACAGCATTGCTCTATCCACTGAACCAAATCAGCCAGGGCTTGATCAATTTTCCTATCTAAATTACTACTTGTAAAGTAAAGTCTCCTAACTAGATATATGTCCAGCCTGAACTCAAATGACATTCAGAACCATATATTCAATGGTTTATTGGCACTCTCCTTTTGCTGTATCAGACATCTAAAAGGGATATTTCCCCCTCTCCTACCCAAACCTATTCTGCTTCTGGATTCACTGCTTCAGTTAGTGGCAAAATCATTTAGCAGGTCTCTGTAGTCAGAAAACTAGGAGTTGCCGAAGCCGGTTTGGCTCAGTGGATAGAGCGTCAGCCTGCGGACTGAAGGGTCCCGGGTTCAATTCTGGTCAAGGGCACGTACCTTGGTTGCAGGCACATCCCCAGGGGGTGGGGGGGGTGCAAGAGGCAGCTGGTCGATGTATCTCTCTCATCGACGTTTCTAACGCAATTCCTCTCTGTGTATAATCAATAAAATACATTAAAAAAGAAAAAGAAAAAGAAAACTAGGAGCTATTTGAAACCCATTTTTATCCTTCTTAATAACCTTTCAATCAGGCTTAGAGTCCTGCTAAACAACTCTACCTCTTAAAACATTTTATTATTTCCTTTTCCCTCAAACAAAATGACCTAATTAGGCTTCTTAGATCACTTTAAATTTCTTTATATCATTTCTCATCTAGATTTCCATAATAAAAATGATTATCAAAATGATATTAAGAAAACACTTATTGATGACTTCTCTCATGAATACTTATCACTAGTTATAACAATGTGGACTGTAACTATTAGTAGGCTATAGAATCATTCAGCAACTTTTAATAATCAGATTTCTAAAATTGTTGTATTATGAAATACATTTGAGTAAACTTGAAACTATTGTAAAGCTCTAAGCACACTGATATTTAAGTTGTTTTGTTTCATATATACACCATTTTATATCACAAACCAGTAAACACATACAAATTTATACATGTATAAACACACTGCACATACATGTATATGCATGTGTATATTGGGTCATGATGTAATCTCTTCCAGGGAAGCTCCTTGGTCCTTCATATTTCCCTATCTCTAAAGTAATGAAACATTCTTTTTTCTACTTTGTCTTCTATTATTACTTCAATCCCGTTTTTGTGTTCCCTATGATAAAAAAATTTCTAACATAGTACTTAGTATATAAGCTGGCACTTGAACATTTACTGAAGGAAATGAGTGAGATCATACTTTTGTGCTTGCTCAAAAACTTAGTATCTATCCTAGGGTGGTAACAATTTTTAAAGGCTTAGAACACTTCAAAAATAACATAATAAGCTGTCATTTAAAAACACTTTACATATGCCAGATATTTTTCCTAGTGCTTAACATGTATTATCTTATTTAATCCTTACAACCTTATTAAATATTATATAATTTTTAAAATGAGGAACCACAGGTAGAGACATTAAATAACTTCCCACACTAAATGGCAATGATGGCAATCAAAACCCAAATAGTTTGACTCAGAAAACAAAGATACACATTATAGAATGCTAAAGAGTTGCTAAAAGGTTAGCAGAAAGTTAACTTACTTCAAATAAAAGTCTATAATAACATCATTTAAAAATTCTCCTTCACTTAGACAGTGCAGGTCCTCATTAGTAACGGAGATGCCTCCCTTAGCTGGAGGTGGTGGATATACTATCAACCTGGAATAAAAAATTTTTAAAAAGTAGATTATCAAATATTTGTGTGTATATATATAACTGAAATGCAATAAAACAGAGAAGAAATTTAAGAATGTTGTAAATGTAAAGGAATTCTCTCACTTTTCTACAGGACCCATAAAGATGGTGTGACTCTCTCCAGTTTCATCATCATCATCATCAAAAAACTGAAATTGTTTGCTTCTAAGCTGTACTCTAGATTCCATGGGCACCTGGAACAGGAAATTAAATGATCGGTTCGAAGTCAGTTGGGAAAATTTTCAATAAAAAGAGCAAGCACAAGGCAAGAATTTTTTAACTAAAAAGGATTAAAAATGTGAATCTAAAAAGTATGCATGGTTTTTAAAAAAGAAACAGGAAAAAACAACGGTTCATTTATTATTTCTGGTACACTGATACTTCTACATTTTTGAAACAATGGCCTCTGGTATTTTGTCTGAAATCTCTATATCCATATTAAATTAGATTGTTAGTAAAATCCAAAGAACAGATATATATATATATTTTTTCTAGTAGGGAAGGCTAAGCAATCCATAGGATATGGAGCAGAGGCTGAGGAAACAGTACAATGAGCTTCAGTTCTCCAGAGTCAAGGAGTTAAAGGAAGAGCCTTCCACTGAAATTTGAGCCCATCCCAGCTACCTCATGGCTCTAGCTGTTTTAGTTTCCTCCAGAACTATCTTCTGCAGATAATTTTTCAAAAGAAGGAGAACAGATTCCCCTTATTCTGTTCTTTTCCTCAACTTTTTTGGTGAGGCCTTGTCAACTTCACTAAGATTGTGCCTAGGATAGCCCTATCTCCAAATGTGTAGCCAGGCTGCAAATTTTTTATGTTCTCAATAAATTAAGTCAGTAAACTCAGTTGCTGTGGTAAGGGACAAATTTAGAGTATTTTAAGTTATGTTTGTATTATTTAACATTATACTGTGTGTTACAATCCTGCCTTTCATTCAGATGTCTTCAGAGTTACCTACTATATTACTTATTCTAGAACTGGATATATAAGTTGACAGTCAGAATGGTAGGTATTCTTCATTTCCCAAGCTTTAACCGTATATGTACATGTTATATATAAGTATACATTAGGAACCAAAACTCCCTTTATTTTATTGAAGCCAATGGCATGACTAGAAACCTGCAGGGTAATAACAGACTGCAATATAGCAGTAATGTATATGTATATGTATGTTGAAAGAGAAAAAAAAAAAAAAAAGAGAGTGAGTAAAAGGAGACGAAAAGTAAAAAAAGAATAGAGTGTGGAGCCCAGCCTGTGTGGCTCACTGGTTGAACACTGACCCATGCATTGAGAGGTCACCAGTTTGAATACTCGTGAGGGCAACTGTCCAAGTTGCTGGCTTGATCCCTAGCGGGGAACATGCAGGAGGCAGTTAAAATATATTTCTCTCTCAATAAAATCAATAAGAAAATATATTTTTTAAAAAGAATAGAGTATGGAAAGGAACTAAAAATCCTTCTTAGACCTGTACCAAATACTATTTTTGTCACAAAGTCACCTATTCACCATTATATTTAGACACAAAATAGTTTATAAATTGCATATAAAAGCAAATAATTCTGAGATGGAATTTTAAAAATCTAACTCTGAAATGAACAGTATCATAATAAAATGTATTTCCCCTTAAAGCTATATGTTAAGATTTAAAAATTCAAAAGCATAATTACATTTTTAATTTTGTTTTCTTTTTGAACACAACTTCCTTTGATCCTCTCTTCATAGGTTCTTGTACAGGCAACAAGTCTACTATTAGCTTCTTCAAAGGGAATTTTTGCAAAAAAATTGGATACATTGTTCTTTAGAGCAATTTCAGTAACGATACTTTCAAATACCATACTTGCTTGAGCATCAAGGGCATTTTGAAAAATTAAAATTATATACTGTTCTTCCAAATCTGAAAAGAAATCAATATAATGTAAGTTTAAAGAAAAAAATAAGTACTAGATAGAAGTTATCAGAAAAAAGAGTAACAACTAGTTATTCCAAGAACGTCACCAGAAATCCCCGTATCAATGTTCAAAACAATATTTGGCAATCTATATACAATAAATACAAAATGAAGATCAGTGACAGTGTTACCTGACAATGTCACCTAAGATATTAAGAGAAAGGAATCAGAACACATTACTCTAGCAGTAGATGAAGAACAAATCTATTCGTGGGTATAACTCATTTGCTTCATCTAATAGGATCGAAATATGTTTATAGTTTTATATATGTATAAATTAAAAATTTTATCAAACACAAGTAAGAAATTTCCAAGTGAGCTAGAGAATTTAACTGTAAAAACTGGTATTCACGAATGTGCAAACTCTTAAGCTGAAGCAGCAATTTCTGTTGAAAAGTATTTATTTTACAAATATTCATGCTTTGTCATAAACATCAGAATGGTATCAATTATTATAGAGATTGAAGATACATTCTACAAACTTGCAAATTTCCAATTCAGGCTAAGTTTCAAGGATTCCCGATTTATATGGTTGCACTTAGTACCTATCAGTGCATTTTAAAAAGTTCATTTTATCTAAGGACTATGCTGTACACCTGAAACTAGTATAAAATAATATTGAAAGTAAACTTTATTTGAAATTTAAAACAAAAATCACTTTACTCAGATAATACAAGGTCAAAGAGTGCAGACCTTTGAATTTTAACAATTTCAAAAACTTCATCAATGAGCAAACCTGTGTTTTATCATTAGAACTTCCACGTCATGTGGGCTTTTCCTCATCTATTAAAGGGGAAAGCAATATCTATCCTACAAGGTTCTTATAAGGAATACATAGATAAAATAGAAAAATATGCTAATTAACTGGGACACCATCATGGGTTGACCAGATAGGAGGTTGCGCACGCAGCTTTGGGGCAGGCCTGATCAGCAGCAGCCGTGGCTGCTTCAAGAACTGGAGAGGAAGGCAGGGCTGGACCGGCAGTGGCTGCTGTGGGGCCCAGGGAATGCTGCAGGATTTTGAATTGTGCACTGGGCTTCTAGTAAATATTGTTCCCTTGACCGGGAGTTTATCCAAGAGTTTGACCAGGGGATGTGGCAGGCAGCCAGGGAAAGGGAGGAAGTACTTGGCTGACAGCCAGTAGCTGCTAAGCATCCTACCAGTGCATTAATTTCTACAATGGGCCTCTAATATAATATATATGCAAAGGATCTCTCAAAGCATACTCACATTCTGCTAGGCAATGAATTGTACTTATTATAATGCAATCTACATAACTTACTTGTTAACTTATGCATTCTTTTACAGTGAGTCCAAAGATTTTCATTCATACTCATTTGCATCAGCATGCTCAGTTTCTCATAAACTGGTGGTGTCGTCTGAAGAAATACTACTGGTAATTTACGAACATTACACCATTCACATTTAGTTAGATCAGAGGTATTTAAAGAAAAGCCTACTGGATCAGCTTCTGCTTCTGTAGAAAAACAAATGGAAATGGAAAATGAATCAATTCTTAAAACAGCAAATTCATAAAGGAAGAAGAATGTGAGAAAATACAAGTTTAAAGTAAAACACATTTATTATGCTCTGTAAATAGTAACTTCTAGTGGGAAATGAAGAAAAATCTAAAACACATTTATTATGCTCTGTAAATAGTAAATTCTAGTGGGAAATGAAGAAAAATCTTTATAACTATCTTAAAGAAGCTTCTGCATTTTTTTTCCCCCCAAAAGGGGGTTCTAATGAAATATACTTACAATTAAATACAGATTTTGTGATATTACAGAATGAAATTACATTAATAACACATCACGGACCAATAGTTTTATTGCTAGCTTTACCCAGTAGCCAGATAAGTTTCTATTGAAAGATTACAAAAAATGTTTTACATAAATGTTAAAGGCACGCTTAAAATGAAATACTCATTGAATATTGAAGTTATTTATTACATGTTCTTACAAGCTAATATTTTTTAAAGTATGATAACTTTGTAAAACACTGTAGTATGAAGCAAGAATTCTCGTGATCCGTCTGCAATGTATTAAGATATATTTAATAACTAATCATGTATATGTAATTTAATCTTTCATTCCTGTAAAGTGGTTTAGTGTAAACAAAACTTAAGTTAGCAAAAAGACATATTATAGCTTACCTTCAATTGGTATCTTGATAATATCTAAACAAAACTAAAAAAAATAAAACAAATTAATGCCAATCTGGATTTATGAGGATTTTGCTACAAACACCCTAAATTACATATTATTTGGCACTTAGATTACAGAGGGCAAAAGAAATGAATCATCTACCGTGTGCTTAAATATAAAACAAGATAACCTCCCACTTCCAAGTTACCTCTCAGAAAGGTAGCCTTTGCTGTTCTGATTCAAATACTGACAATATTCTTATACTATTGACTTATTTTTCATAATTTCAGAGAGAAATTAAGAAAATCCTATATAATAAAATCCTAATATGCAAATCAACAGAATGGTGGAACGACCGGTGGAATGACTGAACCCTATGCACACTGAGTACCAGGGAGCAGAAGCTCAATACAGGGGCTGACCCCCTGGTGGTCAGTGGATTCCCACAAGGAAAGTGCCACTCAGCCAGAAGCTGGGCTCATGGCTGGGAAGTGCAATGGCAGTGGCGGGAGCCTCTCCCCACGGCCGCTGCAGGCAGATGGTAAGGAGCGAGGGGTCCCAGACTGCTAGAGGGATCCCAGTCTGCAAGAGGGAGCAGGCCAGGATGAGGTGATTCCCCCCTCCAGTGCCTGAATTTCATGCACCGGGCATCTAGTATTACAATATCTGAATACTTATACCCAGATTCACTAACTTAATATCTTCCTACACTTAATCATTCTTTATGTATATACTAAAAACCTGTTGCTCGAATTTTGTGTACAGGTGGGGTCCCTCAGCCTGGCGATTGGGGCTGACCGGGGCCCTAGAGGTTGGCTGGCAGGGGGAGGGGTGGTGAATGTTGGCTGGCCTGGGTAAGGGGCTGTGGGATGTTGGCTGTGGGAGTGCACTGACCACCAGGGGTTAACTCACATCATAGTGACTGGTTGACTGGTCATTCAGTTGCTTAGGCTTTTATATATAGATACACACACAAACACACACACTCATTTCCCTTTTGCTAAACCAGTATAAAGGCAGAGAGGTCATTACTATAACATCTAAGAAAATAAAAATTAAGTTCATTCAACATACAATTCAAATTTCCCCAACTGCTCAAAATTGTCTTTTATATTTGACTTAATTTCTCCTCACTAATGATTCTTTCATGGCAATGTTACATTGTCTCTCTTTTGTCTATAACAGAGAGAAACCTTCCTCTGCTTTTTATAACACAGCCTTTGAAAAATCCAAGCTATTGTAGGTTTTAAAAAAATGTACAACACCCAGGGAACCACAGTGAAGGCACATGATATCAACAAGCCCCACTATTGATACAAGCTTAATCACTTGTTGAAGTCAGTGTGTTAAGTTTTAAAATCTGTTTCTTAGATTAATAATGACATGGCAGATATATCGTTTCAGTGTAAAACATAAAGGAAGTTATGTACAGATAGAAAATGTCAAATCATCTTTTAACACACAATCTGAAGAAATTACAGATCCACTATACCCTATCGAAAATATTCTTTGGGTAAATGGTACAAGGAAGATTAATAACAGATAGAAAACTTCCATATCATAAGCACAACTACTTTTTAGCTAAAATATTTCATTTAGCATTTTAAGTTTAAAAAAACCTATAGTAACACAGTTTATTATATACACTGCCATTTATTTTTTAAACTAAATCCAATTTTTCTTCAATAGATCATATACATATTAATCTGTAACTTTAATGTAAAAAGCTCATTTAAATTTTTAATGTCATTTTTGCTAGATAGTCTTGAGACTTTGTAACTTTCAACTAAATGGCTAAATTATCAGCCTTAATTATCATACATAGGAGTTCTGAATAATTGTGCTCTGAATAATATAGGGGGAAAGCCATAAAACCTATAAGATATTCCTGGAAATTTCTGATATATAAGACTTAATGTAACATTTTTATTACCTGACAGGACCATAGAAGATCATCTGTACCATGAAGGTTTGAGACAAAACAGAAGCTTCATAAATCCCTGAAAACCCTGCTATATAACAATATTGCTGGGCAATGATAGTCTATATATAATTTGTTTTAGATCTCTGGAGTACTTCAGACCATTCTAGTTTTTAAATCATGAGTGAGAAGCTAGAGTTTTTTGATGGGGGGAAAAACTGCACTTTTCCCATATGGCTTTTCTTGCATAAGAAATCATGTTCACATTTCATTTTCTTCTATAAACTTAACCTATAAAGATTTTTCCCCTATTGATCGTATTTGTTCTAGAATCAAAAACCCTAGAAAATTAAATAGCTGTTATTTACCATAATTTACAAAATAGCTATTATTTACCATAATTTACATAATAATAAAGCAACCTTTTAACTTTCCTAATACAATCTATTTTCTTAAAGATATTACTCTTGTATAAAGAAGAATACAAGACAGAGTTTAAAAGGTTAGAAATGGATAGCCAGGCACACCAAGTTAAAGACTTACAAAATAGTGCAGTGCTAAAGGAAGATCAATTGCCCAACAATGTATAGAACATATTACAGAAGAAAAACAATGATGACTAAGAAGGCTAGTTAAAGACATTACATTAAACTTTCAAACAGGAAATGCAAATGTGAATTGGATTGGTAGCAGTAAAATAATAAGAAAACTCTTATGACAGATAAAAGTAGAAGGACTAATTAAAGTTCTTTGGATTCTGAGGATATTGAACCAGTGCCCCTTGAATAGCTATTGTAGTCCAATAATCTATTTCTAGGAGTCTTAGTGCTGTAAGACATTTTCCTGCAGACTCCAAAACTTTTGGATTCTTCTTTCTGCACGTATATTCTTTAAAATACTGTTTTCATTGAGCTGGCATTAAGAATAAAATAGTAGCCTTAACTGGTTTGGCTCAATAGATAGAGCAATGGCCTACAGACTGAAAGGGCCCTGGTTCGATTCCAGTCAAGGACATATGCCTCAGTTGCAGGCTAGGTCCCCAGTAGGGACATACAAGAGGCAGCCGATCAATGATGTCTCTCTCATCATTGATGTTTCTATCTCTCTCCCACTCTCCCTTCCTCTTTGAAATATATATATATATATATATATATATATATATATATATATATATATATATATTTATTTATTTAAAGAAAGAAGTGGAAAGTTTTTAACTCAGTTAAAATACTAAGTATCTTCCCACAATGAATATGTCACTACCAAGAGCAATGAATTATAAAAAAGTTTTTACTGATTTTAATGTCAGGACTTATTTATAACTAGGGGCCTGGTGCACGAAATTCATGCACGGGGTGTGTGTATCCCTCAGCTCAGCCTGCACCCTCTCCAATCTGGGACCCCTTGAAGGATTGGGCCTAAACGGGCAGTCGGACACCCCTCTCACAATCCAGGACTGCTGGCTCCTAACCGCTCGCCTACCTGACTTCCTGATTGCCTCTAACTGCTTCTGCCTGCCAGCCTGATCACCCACTAACCACTCGCATGCCACTCTGATTGATGCCTAACTGCTTCCCTGCCAGCCTGATTGCCCCCAACTGCCCTCCCCTGAAGGCCTGGAAACCCCCCCCCCCAACTGCCCTCCCTTGCAGGCCTGGTCCCTCCCAAGTGCCCTCCCCTGCTGGCCACCTTGTGGTAGACATCATGTGTCTACATGGGTGCAGCCATCTTGTGTGTTGGAGTGATGGTTAATTTGCATATTATTCTTTTATTAGACTTATTTATATACTATTACATATGAAATCTTAAAAATAATTTAATATTCAATTAAATTAAATATTTTAAAGTATCACTTATTAGCCTTAGCCACAGAATTATGAATCTTACAATTGGTACAATGAACACAGAAGAATGTACTTACAATTACAGGTTCTACTAATAGCCGAAAGAGTGTCCCTACTCGTATACTTCGACAGTTTAAAATGACACTGCCATAGGAAGTTGGGCAGTTTAAAGATACAGGATCAACTAAAGTTTCTTGAGCAATCACCTTGCGACGCTTCAGAGGTGTGTTGATAATAGAATTACCAAACTGAAAAGGAAAAAAATTTGCACTTATTAAAGTACTAAAACAAGGCTTTGAACTAAGTGTGTGTGTATATATATATATATATATATATATATATATATATATGCAGAAGACCCGATATGAGAAATGTAATTATCAAAACATAAGATTAAGTTACTTCAGATTTTATATTATCATATAAAATCAAGAATTTTTTTTGATTTTATATAATAAACTCTTGTATGTTATATAGCTATAGTTTATGTAGTTATTACTTTAAATTAAAATAATAGCACAGCAGTGAAAAATGGTATTCTGTATGTTATATAGCTATAGTTTATGTAGTTATTACTTTAAATTAAAATAATAGCCCAGCAGTGAAAAATGGTATTCTGGGAAGACTGCTTGGTTTCAAATCAGTTACATATCTTTTAATCTGATTTTGTGAACTTAACTCTGTAAATTTTGGTTTCTTAAATTGTAAAATACGAAGAGTAAGAGTATTTACTCAAGTGAGCTAATGCTTATAAACAGCTTAGCCCAGTGCTTCAGGCACAAAAAAATACTAGATAAGTTAGCTAGTAACAGTAGTAGTGGTTGTAGAACCTGGAGTTAAATCAACAATTTAGAAAAAAAGGTGATTTAAGAGTATGGCTACCTGCATTAATAAAAGATGCTTCTTTATATTATTAAACTTTTTAAAGTAGTTGATATATATTACTAAATATATATATTTATTAAATATATAATATATATATTGGTTAATCCTCACCTGAGGATATTTTTCCCATTGCTTTTTCAGAAAGTGGAATGGAGGAAGGGAAGGAGAAAAGGAGGGAGAGAGCAAGAGAAGAGAGAGAAACACTGATGTGAGACACAGTAACTGGTTGCCTATGGCATGTGCCCTGGGATGGGGAGCAAACACACAACCCAGGCATGTGCCCTTGACCAGAAATTGAACCTGAGACTTTCAGTACTCAGGCCAACTCTCTAACCATTGAGTGACATCGGCCAGGGTAAAAAATATTTTTCCTATATAATAAAATCTAATACCAGTATGTTAAGTGTCTGGTCGTCTGGTGACCAGTCCACTTTTCAACCCAAGTATAATATGCTAATGATATGCTAAGGCCACTCACTATGATGTGCACTGACCACCAAGGGGTAGATGCTCCAACTGGTAGGTTAGCTTCCTGCTGGCATCCAGCTGATTGGGACTGAACGAGATGGGCCAGACACACCCTGGAGCCCTCCTGTGGTCTCTTCCAGGCCCAATCATGCACCATTTGGGTCCTTGGCCTGGCTTGAGCCCTCTCGCAACACAGGACCCCTCAAGGAATGTCGGAGAGCTAGTTTCAGCCTGACCCCACAGGCCACTCCCTTTGGATGGCTCTTGGGAGTGATCAGGCTGGCAGGGGAGGGCAGTTAGGGGCGACCAAGCCAACAGGGAAGCAGTTAGGGGGCAATCAGGCAGGCGAGCCGTCAGGATCCAGCAGTCTCGGATTGTGAGAGGGATGTCTGACTGCCAGCAGTTGGACATCCCCCAAGGAGTCCCAGATTGGAGAGGATGCAAGCCAGGCTGAAGGACACTACCCCTCTCATGCACAAATTTCATTTACCGGGCCTCTAGTAAGTAGATAATTTAAGAACTGCTCCAGCTGAATACATAGTAGAAAATGAGTCTAGAAATAGGGTAGTCCATACGCTTCCAAGGAGCCTCTAAAATATCTCTGAGGAAACCTAATTGTTCAATGTGCCGGTTGAAAACTGCTCGCCCACAAATTCTAGCACATGGAAATCCATTATTGATTTAATTAATTCTCCTTTGCTGACATCTGAGTTCTTTCTGGACTTTTTGCACAACACATTATTTTTCAAGAAGTATTCTCACAGCTAAATCCAGATATATATGATTTTTGCCAAATTGCCTAATAGCAATTATTTTTCCAGTTTATATAATCAATACTCTATTCTTCCAAACACTAACCAAAATGAGATACTATTATACCTGAAGTTTTTTTTTGTTTTGTTTTTTGTTTTAGCACTGACAGTTAAAATACATTGCTTTAATTTCATTTTCAATACTTTACTACTAGTTTGAACTCTATTCATTTCCATTAGTCATTTTTCTATAGTTTCTATTTCTTGATTTTTAAAAAATTAAAAATTTATAAAGGACTAACTCATACGGTCAGTTCCCTATTTTTAATTCATTTGCATTTACCTATCAAATTATGTTTATAAGGTTTTGCTACACTGTTCTGTATTTCATATATTTCATGAATATATTTACTCAAATATATTCGTCACTTCATTTGCTATTATTGCTTGTGCATACACATTTGGAAAGGCATCCTTCAAGATTATATTAAAAATATTAATCCCTACTTTTTCTTTAATCTTTATAATTGCTTTTTATTTCAATTCCTATGGTTTCCATCTTAACCACCAAATATGTACATTCCCATATTTTTATTTATATTCCTATAATCCCTGACATGTATATATAAACCCATGTCCTAACTTTTTTTCAACCTTATCCAAGGATCTATTTTGATTTTTTTAAAAATTGTTTAGAGAGAGAGAGAGAGAGAGAGGAAAAAGGGAGAGAGAGAAACATTGATCAACTATTCAAAACCTGCCCCAACACTGACCAGCTGGGGAATCGAACTTGCAATATTTTTGGTGTATAGGAACACATTTCAAACCAGCGCCCCATATGTAATTTTTTTTTCAGGTTTTAAAAAATATTTTTTAAAGGTTATTTACAAAAAAAAGAATTTTTTTTTTCTTCAAATAAAATGACATAGTTTTGCATCTTGGTATTCCCATTAACAGTACCATGCAGAAAACTTAAGTCATTAATATAGTTTGAATATTTTTTGGCCAGTGGCTGCACAAAAGCCCATGAGGTGGATATACCATAAATTCTTCATCCATTTCCATATTAATGGGTAATGATACTGTATGCAGTTATATGCCAACAATCATTTTTATACATTCTTATGTACTGGGGAGCGGGGGGGGGGGGGGGGGGGGGGGGGGGGAGGAGGAGGATTCCTTTGAAATTGAGTCTAGGGAATAAATTATTTGGTCATTTAAAATGTTTCAATAGATATTTTTACACTGCTTTCTCCAAAGATCCTAACACCTTTTTTTCCCATCAGCAAATTACAAAAGTACTCTTTTACTCAGATTCTTGGCAGAAGTTTATATCGACTAATTTTGTATTCATTTTGAAAGTCTGTTTAGAATATGGTTATTAAGTGGGGCTTAAAATGCCACTTGAAAGATCAGTTGGAAGCACAATCCATTAAATCACAGGTTCAAGTGTAATCTATTTAGCAAGAAGAAATAATATTGGTGTTACACTACATGTAAGTATAAATAAGTATATTTGATATCAGTATAATTTGGGAACAGGTAAAGTCATTTTTAACTTACTAATTTACACTTTTCATGTGGTAGTTTATTATCTGAATTTTCTTTGTCTATTCTTTTTCTTCACTTTATTTTTTTCTTTAAGAGTTCTTAGTATATTACATATATTAACATAATATATGTCATCTGCATTACAAATACTGCTTTCTAGGTCTATTGTTTGTCTACTCCCTGCCATAATTTTTATCTTTTCCATCTGAGTATTTTGAAAAATTTATACAGTAAGGTATAATAGAACAATGATGTAGTTGAATACAATGAAGTTAAAAATGATTTCGCCCTGTTCCCAAATTATAAAATATATTTGTTTATACTTAACTTGCTGCTGTGACATTATTTCTTCTTGCTGAATTGTTTACACTTTAACCTGTGAATTAATGGATTGTTCTTCCAAATAATCTTCCAAGTGGCTTTTAAGCCACACTAAATGAATAATTTATCTTTTTCTTCTAGTAACACTGCCAAATTACCCTCCAAATACATCCATCCCAAAGGTGAGACATAATCTGGATAAATATAAAAAAATGTAAAAAGTACCTGATCTTTCATTCTTGCTTTTCTTGGCAATGGAACTGTATTTAATTCTGAATCTGCTGGAATGCTTCTTAGTTCATGCTCTACTCTACTGGTATTTTCACTTAGTGCTGCTTCTACATTTCCAGTGGATGGTGCTGGGGAAGAACATGCTGAGTCAGCAGGTTGAGGAGATATGCTCTCTCTTCTGTTAGTCCTGTCATTGTCATCATCATCATCACTGGACAAAATGACTATAAAAAATGTTAAATACTTCATGTATTTCATTTCTGGCAGTTAAAAAAAATGTAAATATATTACCAAAATGGGGAATATACCAAATCTGCTTTGGATCTCCTCCAGATCTGAGATTAATAAAAGTAAATGAAGATATAATCCACTCTATCTGGTGAATTTATAAAACAATTAAAAAATAAAGCATAGTAACTGACAAAATAACATACAAGTATAAAATTGATTTTATAATCCATCATCATCACCCACAAAGAAACATACACCTATGTTTAAATGTTTAATCAGTATACATTTCCAAGTTCCAAAAAGCTAAAGTATAAAGATAATCAGCATACAAATTGTTCACAAATAGCATGAATTTTAAATATGTATAAAGCTTCATGTGACCACATACTTTTATCGCATATAGGAAATCACTAAAATCCTAAATGGTCCTTGGAAGAACTTGGACCAGTGCCTAATGCTCAATTAATCTTGAATAAATGAGCATGGACAAGAAAAGTTATTAGGAAGGTAATTTACTCTTATGCCTTATACTTATTATTAAACTAGTGGTTTGGTGCATAGATTTGACTTTGGGGATTGGACCAAAACCAGCACTCCAATGCCACCTGCCGCTTCTGCTCATCCTGGCCCCACTGCTCATCTTGCTGCCGCTCAGTAGGCTCGCTGCTACTCTGCAGCACTCTCTGGGCTGTGAGAGCCAGCCATGAGCTATATGTCTGATGCCTGTTGGTAAGCTGAGCAGTGGTCCCAATGTGGGACCTGCATTTGTCTGCCACCACCACTCCCCCCAACCCCTTCACCGGTGGTCAGTATGCATCAATACGATAGTTCGGTCGTTTAGGCTTGTGTGTGTGTGTGTGTGTGTGTGCATATATATATATATATGTGTGTGTGTGTGTATATATACATACATAAACACACACACACACACACACATACACACATCTTACCAGACCCATCCCTTTTATCACAATTCCTCAAAGTCACCTACACTGCACTTATGTCAAATCCTAACTCCTTACTCTGGTTTATAAATGTACATAACCTGGGCCTTGCCTACTTCTCCAACTTTCTTATACTATTCCACTTTTCATTCTTTATTCTCTAGTCCAACTAGCCACTTATTCTGTTTCTCAATTACCCACAAGCTTGTTCTGTCAGAATCAGAATCCCACTAATACTCTGTACTTTAGCATCAAGAATTAGCTTAAAAATCACTTTTTGCTTGATCATGCAATCTATATCAGGGCTGGCCAGCCGGGTGAGGGGCCACAGGAAGTTGGGGAGGCCAATTGGGGCTGACTGGCTGTGGGAGCATCTGCCCCCTGGTGGTCAGTGTGCATCATAGCGACCAGTGGACCAGTTGTTTGGTTGCTTAGACATATATATATATATATATATATGGTAATGTATCCATTTATTGGTCAGAGAGATTAAATTAACCAGGCTGAAGTTAGAAAGCTAGGCATACATGGACTTGACCTAGGAATGTGGACAAGTTCTGTGCTTTTATTATGTGTGTGTGTGTGTGTGTAAAAGCCCAAGTGACTGGGTGACTGGCCAGTAGCTATGACACACACTGACCACCAGAGGGCAAACGCTCAATGCAGGAGCTGCCTCCTGGTGGTCAGTGCACTCCCACAGAGGAACACTGCTCAGCTGACCAATGGGTGCCAGATGCTGAGCACAAGCTGTGGCAGCAGGAGCCTCTCCTGAGGACACTCCCCCTATATACCCGAACAGCAGCAGTAATCACAGCGGGGCCAGGATGAGCAGAGCACAGAGCACAGCGCACAGCCTGGGCTTGGGCTTGGGCTCCTCCTTGGCCGCCTGCCACACTATGCACTACTTCGTGTTGTGCAGGATCGACCTGGACAGCAGGCTAGAGCCCAACAAGCTAGCAGGTAAGGCAGGGCTACAGTGGCACAGAGGTCTACTGATACCCGCAGGCCAGGTGAGTTATTATTTGCTAACTATGAATACAATTTTAATCACCTACCCAAAAAATGTTACATAACTCACACAAAATTATACTTCTCAAATATACTCATGTTCACCTTATAATATTGAACTGATATAAGCAATACCAAAGGAAGTAAAACACTTACTTGGATCATTCAGGTCTGACAAGCTTATTTTCCTTTCTTTTAGATTTGTGGTCTTGACGCCTTTAGCCCTAGATAAAATGACTTTCCCATTAGCCTGTAAATAATTCTGTCTATCACAATTTACAATAATATCAATTGGAACCTTTCCCACAGTGTTGCCATAAAACTTGTTGGGTGTTAATGCTGTGCTTTGTGACTTCTGTCCTCCAGAATTCTGATGATTTGATGTTCTCAATAACGAACTAGTTGATTCATTCAAAGCTGTAGCTGGTCTGCAACTTCTGGGCAAATCCTTAGGAAAAAGAGTATCACAACTTTGACATTTGGTCTGATTTCTTTTTCTTGACCACATTTTGGACAATATTCATACTGTTCAGAAAACTTAGGTTTCAAAAAAATATAAGACTTTGGCATTTTATTCCAACATCATGGAACAAATACATACAATATTTCAAAATTAACTCTCACTTCCCATCACATCACCATGACTACCACAAAAATCCTGAATATGTCATATTAGTTAGAATTTAGCAGCAGAATGCTGAAGAAATTTTTGAGACCTTCACTCCAGCATACAAGGCATAAATAATCTTAACACATCAAGTGCCATGTCAGTCACCAGTGACTGACACTATACTTTCTGTCCAGACCTGTCAGTCACTGGTGCAGCCAGTATATTGGTGAAATTGGATATCGTGGGCTAAACAGAAAGCAAGACAAAACAGGCTTGGCACTTAACGTATTAAGGGAATCAATATCTAGTTTCTCAATTTCTACATAAAACCTTCCAAAAACCCAACATGATTATGCTTATGTCAAGGAATCTCCTACTACAAATGCTTCTCCTCCTCTATAAAATAAGAATGCTAGCTCAGCTGGTTTTGCTCAGTGATTGAGGATCAACCCATGAACCAGGAGGTCACGATTCAATTCCCACTAAGGGTATATGCCTGTTTTGAGGGATATGCAGAAAATCAATAAAACATTAAAGAAAAAAAAAAAAAGAAGAATGCTAAACCTTCCATTTAAAATATCACTAATGATATATTTCCTGTGGTATAAAAACTATTAAATCAAACTAAAGGACAATTTTAAATGTTGAAAAAATGAATTATAAGTACTGGTTAACAAAATTTTGCAAGACAATTGATTTCTAAGTCAGTATTTCAAAAATTTTGTAATGAAGGCTTACTCTATGTTACAGTTATGTTATTAAAAATGTTTTCTGGCCGGGATTGGTTTGGCTCAATGGATAGGGTTCGATTCCAGTCAAGGGCATGTACCTTGGTTGTGGGCATATCCTCAGTGGGGGGTGTGCAAGAGGCAGCTGATCGATGACTTTCTCTCATCGATGTTTCTATCTCCCTTCCTCTCTATACAAAATCAATAAAATATATTTAAAAAAATGTTTTCTAACAGTATCATGTGATTTGGGGCATATAAATTAGAAAAAATTAAAGGTATTGATGATATTACTATCATTCTTTCCACAGTCATGTACTTATGTGAAACTTATTTGTGTACTTATTACCTCAGCATTTACATCTATATTTACGCCAAATAATTACTTAATTTTGTAACAACATACAATTTAAACCTATTAATAATTATTTTTGTATATTATATGTATTTATACTGTACTAAAAGGCCTGTACACGAAGGTGCAGTCTCTAGGCCTGGCTGGGGATCAAGGTCTGGCTTAGAAGGGCAGGGACCAGGTGACCTCTGAGCCCTGGGCAACACCTGGGTCTCTGAGCCCCCAACCGCCTGAATCACAGCTCCAGAATGCCCACATGAAGATGCAGCAAGCGTGGCCGGATGCCGTGGACCAGGGCGCAGTGTGGGCCTCCTGGAAGCCGGGCAGGCAGCATGCTGTCTTCTGGCAGGCTTTGCAGATCTGCTCCTGTGTGAACACACCAGGAGCCCAATGGGCCCCTGCAGTCCACTGGTTGCCGCCCGGCTCCTCACAGGCCCCAGCAGCTGAGCACCCACTGCCAGCGCCATGGCGTCACTGCCCACCATGTTCTGTGCCTCTCCCTGATGGTTAGTGGTTGAACTCTCAGTCTGCCAGTCGAACGACCACCCAAAGGGACAATTTGCAGAGTAGGCTTTTATTATATAGGATTGTTATTTTAAATTTAAGTATAATTGATATACAATATTGCATTAGTTTCAGGTGTATAATATAATGATTTGACATTGAGAAACCTTACAATGTGATTACCACTCTAATTCTAGGAATAATGTGTCACCATGCAAACTAACTACAGTATTATTGACTACATTCCCCTTCACTTTTTTCACCCATCCCACCTTACCCCTACACTCTGGCAACTATCCATTTAATCTGTTTTTTAAGAGAAATAACTCAGTCTAAAAGAAAATTATTTTAATACTTTAGCCTAATATCAAAGGAAACTAGTGAACAAATATTTGTTGTGACAATGAAATGACAGAATGAGATTGCCATTATAAAGATGTATTGTACTTGGATGCTACCAGATCCATATATGAGATCTAACCACTCCATTTAAAAACATTACTCCTGCCCGGCTGTGTGGTTAACAGGAGGTTCCATTCTTGGTCAGGGCACATGCCAGGGTGTGGACTCAGTTCCCAGTAGGGGGCATGCAGGAGGCAGTGCATTAATGATTCTCAAATCATTGATGTTTCCATGTCTCTCTCCCTTTCCCTTCTTCTCTGAAATCAACGAAAATGTATTAAAAAAAAATTCTGATTGAGACAATGGCTGGGTATAGCTCAGTTGGTTAGAGCATTGTCCCATACACCAAGGCTGTAGGTTTGATCTCTGGTCAGTGCATATCCAAGAAGCAATCAACGAAAGCATAAATAAGTAGAACAAATCTATCTCTCCCCACTCTGTCCATTCCTCACTCTCTTTCTCAAATCAATTAAAAAAAAAAATTCTGGTTGAGAGCAGTTATTTGGAGTATGTTGCACTGATATATTCTTTCCAGAAAAAGACATTCTAGATTTTGTATAGTTAAAAAATCTAGTGAAGTCAGAAAAGTTTGCCTAAGTAACTTGTCTCTCTTTTAGTAGTATGAATACAGTTCACCTACAATTCAATAAATACTAAAAATCATATTACTAAAATACCATTTCATAAACAACTAAGTATAATTACCTTACCCACCTCTAAATCAGTTGAAGATTTTTTTGAGGCAGGGGACACAGGAGTAGCAGATAGATATGAATTGTGACGTTTCTGTGATACTTTCCTTTTGATTTCAGACTCCAAGTACGATTCAGATTCTTCTGTTTTCTTCATTATAGGATCTAAAGGAAGGAGACAAAAATAAAAGTACTAAAATGAAATTTTACCAATTCCTCATGATCCTGATTATGAAAAAATACTAACTTATCAAATTGTTTTAGTTAAAATAACGTTTCAACACATCCAATAAAGAATAATCAGAACTTTAAGTCAAGACAATCCTATTAAAAAAAAAAAAAAAAAAAAAAGCCTAATATACTAAGTGTCTGGTTGACTGGTCAGCCATTCAATCATAGAATAAAAAGCTAATGATATGCTAAGGCCACTCAACTGCTCGCTATGATGTGCACTGACAACCAGAGGGCTGACAGTCGACCAGTCAACAAGTCCCTCTGACATGCACTGACCACCAGATGCTCTGACAGGTAGGTTAGCTTACTGCTGGGGTCCGGCCAATCAGTACTGAGCGAGATGGGCCTGACATGTCCTGAAGCCCTCCCACAGTCCCTCCCTGACTGGCCAACCTCCTTTGTCTATCCCAGGCCCTGATCATGCATTGGTGGGACCCCTCAGGTAATGTAAAAGAGCCAGTTTCAGCCCAATAATGCAGGTATATCTATACTAATAAAAGAGAAAGATGCAAATTGACCACACCTTCACGACACCCACCAGCCAATTAGGAGTAAGCAAATTAACCCATCAAAGATGGCGGGTTAATTTGCATACGCAGACACCGAGTGGCCAGGGGTGGGATGCAGGCGTTCTGCACCGCCCCAGCTATTCAGGGCCTCTGGGCAGTGTGGCAAGGCGGGGCTGGAGTGGAAAGAGGCAGCTCCTGGGCCGGAGTGGAAAGGCGGTGCCAGCAGCCAGGGAAAGGAAGGCCCATTCTTGTCCGAATCTTCATACATCGGGCTTCTAGCTTATATAAGACCATTACAGCGGAATGATCAGAACTACTAGACGTTATGACGTGCACTGACCACCAGGGGGCAGACACTCAACATAGGAGCTGCCCTTGGTGATCAGTGTGCTCTTACAGGGGGAGTGCAGCTCAGCCAGAAGCAGGGCTCACATGGCAGCAATAGGAGCAGCAAGCAGAGTGTTAAGGATCAGGGAGCAGGTAGACAGTAAGGAGCGAGGGGTCCTGGACTGCGAGAGGGCACAGGTTGGACTAAGGACCCCCCCCCCCATATGCACAAATTTCATGCACCAAGCCTCTAGTTACAGGATAAAATATTCCAACACTCGAGGCCTGGTATACAAAATTTGTACATGGGTAGAGTACCTAGGATTGGCCAGTGATCAGGGCCAATCTGTGGGGTGACCAGCAGGGTGATTAGGGCCCATGCTGTCACCAGTCTTGGCTGGCCTGGCACCGCCTGCTCGTCAGACCTGCCCCTGCCGGGACCTGTGGGCTGGGGAAGCTCCTGCATGGAGCGTCTGCCCCTTGGTGGTCAGTGTGCATCACAGCGATCAGTCATTGTGCCAATCTTTCCACCATTCGGTCAATTTGCATATTTTGATGCTATAACCCAAAAAAGATTTGAGTTTTGAACTTAACAAAAAATAATAAAGATTTCAAATTGTAATCACCTGAATGTGCAACCATTTCTTGGTGATTTTATTCAAAATTAAATAAATTCTCAATTCAGTTACAATTTTTTTTTTTACATATTTATATTATACCTGGGAATATTTTAATGCCAAGGTTATAGCTTTACTTCTACCTTTCAAACTACTCAAAATCTTTTACAGATGTATCAGGTAAAATTGTACACTTACCAACACCTTGGGGCCAACTTAACCTTACAGGATTATTTTCAAATTTTTGGACATGAGGTGGATATTCTTTCCTATAAAAGGGAATATACATAGTTTTATTCTAACAAAAAAAAATATTTTTCAAAATGAAAAAATTGAGAAAATACTTATAATACTTTAAAAGCAAATCATAGCTTCTTTGCCATATAAAAGTGATACTGTAAAATAACAAAACTATAATTCAGAAACATACTAATAACACATTATAAGATCTCTAAAGTCAGTGACTATTTTTTGCTTAGACAGTCAATTTATCAAACCCCATAGCAGGCATTAAGATTACTGTTCTTTCAAAGTAGTTCCCCAAATGCATAAAACTATACTAATAGAGGAATATACAAATTGTCTGGGATGCTATCACAGTAAAGACCAAACAGCAGGCTGTGTGGGGCAACAAGGTCAGAAGGGGGGGTTTAGTAAGGAACGACTAATGACTGAACAGCAGGCTGTGTGGGGTGACTAGATTGGTAGGGGTGGTGGTGGTTAGGTGCAATCAGGCCTGCAGGGAGGGAAATTAGGGGTGACCAGACTGGCGGGGGGCGGGGAGGCAGTTAGGGGCGACAAGGCTGGTGGGGGGGGGCAGTTAGGTGTGATTAGGCCCTCATGCAGAGGTGGTTAGGGGTGATCAGGCTAATGGGGTGTGTGTATGTGTGTGGCAGTTATGGGCAATCAGCAAGGCAGGCAAGCAGTTAGGAGCCAGCAGTCCCAGATTGTGAGAGGGATGTCTGCCTGCCGGTTTAGGGTCAAATCCCAGAATTGGGCCTAAACTGACAGTGGGACATCCCCCGAGAGGTCCTGAATTAGAGAGGGTACAGGATGGGCTGAGGAGACCCCTCCCCCACTCCCATGCATGGATTTTGTACACCAGACCCCTAATCAGTTCATAAAAATCACATTACATGCTATAGCCAGTTTGACTCAGTGGATAGAGTGTTGGCCTGCAGTCCAAAGGGTCCTGGGTTCGATTTCAGTCAAGGGCCTATACCTTGATTGCAGGCTCCTTCCTGGCCCGGGCCCTATTCAGGAGGCAACCAATCGATATGTTTCTCTCACATCAATATTTCTCTCTCTCCCTCTCTCCAAAAATCAATGAAAAAATATCCTTGGGGAAGAATTAAAAAAAATAACTGATTACAAAAAACTCATAATGCTTCATTTTCACATGTGTTGGGTATAAATAAAAGAATACATAGCAAATAAAATATTGGCTGAGGAAAATCCCAAAATAAGTATAAAAAGTGTTATATACAAAATTAGCAATCATACAAGAATTTTAATACAAGAATATGACTATTATGGGAATATACTTATACTTTTAAAAATACATTTGTATATAAATATATACAAATACATAAAAATAAATAGAGTTGATTTTCAGGATTCTGAAAATAATCCTTAGTAAATAAGGGTCCTAAAATACAAAGCAAAAAAATTAAATCTATAGCTAATTATGGGATAAACAAACCATTAAAGAAGATTGGCAAATGCAATTGACTGGAGAACTATAATAGCTACTTTGCTATCCTAAAATTATTCCTATTTTATTTAATCAGGATATTAAAAATAAGAGGTTATTCTATTATTTATAAATCCATTCACACTAGTAAACAATACCAAATTAGACAAAAACTCTAAAGAAAGTTTCCTGTAAAGATTTAATACTGTATTGTAAAAGTCAAACTATCTAAATTGAGAACAAAATATGAAAATGACATAAGGAAGAAAATAATAAGCATAATGACAGTAGTGTATTTGTAATAGCAGTTAGCAAACAGTGAGCATCATGTGCCAGGTACTAAGTGCTTCCCATCTATTAAGTATTTTAATCTTCACAATAATCTTATAAAACATATATTTTAGCACTTTATATGTGAGGAAACAGAAGCAAAGTGAGGTTAATTAACTTGCCCATCCACAGTCACACAACTATTAAATAGCAATGCCAAACTCTGAATCCTGCTAAACTGCATTAATATTGATGAGTAATGATTGTTTCATCATTATTGAGCAGCATTTGGTACAAGTGGGCAATTTCCACCCCGTCAGCTTAAAAAAACAAACAAACATATATTTTTTATATTAAATGTATATATGCATATAGATATATGTTTGTATTTTTTTTTTTAGAGAGAGAAATGGAGGAGATAGAATATCAATAAAAATCCTTGACTGGCTGCCTCTTGCATGCCCACTAGTGGAGATGAAGCCTGTAACCCACAGATGTGCGTCGACCAGGAATCAAACCAGTGACCTCTTAGTGCATGGGACATTCAACTACTGAGCCACATGGCTGGGCAAAGAAACCAACTTTAAATTGCAACAGAAATGATGATTTTTAAAAGCAAAGTATTATAGTAAACTCCAAACACTATCTGTAGTATATATTATTTAAAATTGTGGACACTCTGTGTAATATATATTTTTTAAAACAGTGGACAACAGATATCTGTGTTTTTGTTTTTTTTTTAATTCTCATCTGTGGATACTTTTTCCAATGAATGGAAGTAGGGGAAACACTGATGTGAGACACACTGATTGGTTGTCTTCTGCACGCCCTGCTACTGGGGGTGGGAAACCTGCAACCAAGGTATGTATCCTTGGACCAGGAATCTAATCCGACACCCTTCAGTCTGTGGACCAACACTCCAACCACAGAGCAAACTGGTCAGGGCAACAGATATACTTAAATGCTAAGGATTATCAACAAGGTAAGTTTGAGCAGCCAAAAAAATCTGAAAATATAAATATTCTGGGAAATATAAGCACAGATTTATTCAGTAGTGACTGAGGCAATAATATCCATGCTTTATAATGTGTTGTAATTTAATGTTAATAAACTATTATGCCTGGCCTGTGTAGCTCAGTGGTTGAGCATCAACCCATGAACCAAGAGGTCACTGGTTCTATTCCCAGTCAGGGCATGTGCCCAAGTTTTAGGCCAGATTCTCAGTTGTGGGGCATTTCAGACATTATGCTCACTCTACATCCAATTTTTGCTACATTTTCCTATACAAACAGGGCAAATTAAGTTGTTTTAAAAATTATAATGAATAAATTACAGAAATAAAAACATGCCTTAGATTTGAGTATATGAATTTCAGAATAAAAGCATTAGCTTGAAAAAAGAATGAAACTTTCTAGCCACAAACTATCTGTGTTCTTTAAATTTTAGTTTAAAAAAGATTTGCTATGTGGAAAAAAAAAATCAAATTTTATGTTAATTTCTTGGTTTAAGGGTTCCATCATTCTACAGATAATAAAATTTCAAACTCCAAACTGATCTGAAGCTCAAGTCTAGGATTGAATTTTTCAGTGGATATTTCTTTTCTACCTCAAGCCAAGCAAAAGCAGAGAAGCATCCCTGTCATGTCATATAAGGTAGGAGATTTGGGGGGCGCTTCTGAGGACTTGTGTTTTGTGTAGAAGTTTTAGATAACACCTTACCTCATGGTTGCAACATTTTACAAGCAACATAAAGTGAATTGAAAGAGCTTTTATTTGTTTGCAGAATTGTTTACAATATCCGAATGCTCTGTTCAGTAAAGGTTAGACAGGCCTCAGCAATACAAGTTTTAAAAAATTAATTTTAGAATAACTTTAGATTTGCAGAAAAGTTTAAAATACAATTCACAATTCTCTAATATCCATTACTAAGTTTCTCCTAATGTTAATGCCTTCATTACCATCTCACATGTAAAAAACAAAAAACAAACCAATCAGGCACACAAGTATTAACTTCAGATTTTATTTAGTTTCACCAGCTATTTCACTAATATCTTTTTCATTCCAAAATCCAATCCCAGATACACTGCTTTTAATCTGTCTCCTTAGTCTCCTCTTTGTTTCCCAGTCTTATATTGGACTGAAAAAGAAGTGATCAGTTATTTTGTAGAATGCACCTCAACCTGGGTATTCCTGGTTGTTTTTCTTGTGATTAGACTGAGGCTGTGAGTTTGGGGTCAGAGTATCACCGATGTGAAGTGCCCTTCTTATCCACCTATCAGACGATACATGCTATCAATGTGATTTTTTAACACTGGTGCTGCTAACCATGATCTTTTGGCAAAAGTGGACCGTTTGCCAGGTTTCTCCACTCTAAGTAACTATTTTTCCCTTTCCACGCTCTATTTAGAAGTCAGTCAGTCAGTCTAGCCCACCAAAGGAGTTAGTTTAGTTATGCTCCACTTCCTGAAAAGGGGGGCCTAGCTACACAAATTTCTTGGAATTTAGTAATAAACAGCTGTCCTCTCCCCCAATTCGTTTTACTGAAGTTTGTAAAATCCTGGGCTAGTTCAATAATAAATATATTCATTTATACCACTCATGAATATTTTATATACTTTAGCTTGTAATCCAGTTGTTTCAGTTTTTGCCTTTGGGAGCTTTTTCAGTTGCCCCTCGTGCTGTTTTGATGTAACCTCATTCCTCTTTGTGTGTGTGCTTTTTATTCTGATAAAATATAACATAAAATTTACAAAAATATGGAATGCTTAACGATCTGCATGTCATCCATATACAGGGGCCATTAAAATCTTCTTTGTATTGTTCTAATTTTAGTATATATGCTGTTGAAACAAGTACTCTTCTGTTTTTTTTGAATACTTGGTTAGTTTCTGACACTTAAGATGTCCATTCATTCTGTTTTCCTTAACCCATCGCTAGAATCAGAAATTTCTCCACGTTCCTTTTATTAGAGTGGTATTAGAAACCAGGATCTGGTGGCTGTTGCCTTCTTTTTTTTTTAAGCTTAGTGTTTTTTAAAATTTCTTTATTGATTAATGTATTACATGTATCCTTAACCCCCTCCCCCCATTTTAAGCTTGGTTTTAATAGTAATTAATTTTTATCAATCTTTCCATTGATCTGATTTCAAAAAATGTAAAGTTCTATAAAATAGTGTATTCACTTTACAAAACTCATGTTAAACTTATAGTCTAATTTTCAAAAACATGTATTAAACTCTCTCACAGTTGTACTCTAACTGAAAACTTCCTGCATATTTTATTTCAAATATTTTGACAACACTTAGTGGTTATGCTCTTAAAGCCTGTATCCATTATAAAATGTGCTCTTTAATACCATTTCATTGTTATTAAAATTCTACTCATGTTCTTTTTGTTTGTATATCTTGTGATTTTAAAACCCCTTTATTTACAAATTATTATTTTATGTCTGATTCTTGTAACAACTTAAAATAGCTGGATTTAACCCAATTAGTTTATCTTTTTATTAAATTTATTCAATTTGGTCATAATTATTATAACACTGAATAGACTTTACAGTTTCATCTTATTAGTTTTTAATTTTTACATTTCTCTTTGCTTAACATTGTTTTACTGTTTCATCTTTTCCACTATTTATACTGGCTTGCACAATTGCTATTGATTGTCATCATCCCTCCATCCCAGTTGACTTAACAAATAAAGTTCCTCTCTTTAGATCAAGCATGTCAAGCTCATGGCCCACAACAAATATTTTTGTGGTCCAGCCAATTTAACAGTTTGTAAGAAACGTTTTAATAAAAATTTCATAACTTAATTTTTACAATATCCTGTTATACATAATTAATAACTACAATGTTCAATAATGACTGATTACCATAATCTTGTTGCATTCATTTCCCTTATGAGCCAGCCAACATTTCTCTCCACTAATACTAGTAGCAAGTATTTTTTTAAATATATATATATTTCTTTAAGGATTTCAGAGAGGGGGGAAGAGGGAGAGTGAGAGAGAGGGAGAAGGGTGGAGGAAGGAAGGGGAGGGGGAGGGGGAAGGGAAGGGACACCAGTGATGACAATCATTGATTGGCTACCTCCAGCACGTACCCGGATGGGGATCAAGCCCACAACCCAGGCATGTGCCCTTCGCAGGAACTGAACCCAGGACTCTTCAGTCCGCAAGCCAATGCTCTATCCACTGAGACAAACCAGCCAGGGCAGCAGTATTTTAACTACCAATTGCTATATCATTAGTTTTGGACTGATTTGTTTGGTGTAGGCAACAGGAAATATTTTGTTTTTGGAGAACAAGAAAAATAGGTTTATTTTCATTACGCTTATTATTTTGTGCAGTTATTCAGTGTCGGGTAAGTTAATGTTCAAGAAAAAATATTTTTATTAAAATGTTCTATTATTTTATGTTAATGATTATTTATTTCAGCTCTCTGTATTCGGCATGTCTCTGTTGAAATAAACCTATGTTTCTATGAAAATTGAACATTTTTTATTTTTTGTAGCCCACATAGACTTAAACCTTATTTGGCCCATGTTAGCCTTTTGAGTTTGACATGCTTCCTTATTCCAATCGCATGTTTCTATTTAAGATGTCATCATGATTCCAACTATTTCTTCAAGCCAGATGTTTTATTGCATTCCTAACAGGCTGAGGTCTTTAAATTTATTTTACTCCCCTCTACAACTCCTCCCAAGAAAAGGCCTTAAAGACTCCTTTTACTTCTGTCTTTCCATCCCCCCCAACTCCTTAATTAACTTTGCTGGGATAGTGTGAATACCTGGTCACCAACTATTTCTTTTCCTTTGCAGGACATCTCTATTTGGAAAGTGGAACATGTTTAGCCTTAACTGAATGTCACTGACTTAATTCAAATGTGTCAAATTATAAGTCATTTACAAAATGTTTTAATCTCCAAGATTTATCAGGTAATAACACTTTCCTACCTAAAATGCCCTAAAAGCTTCCACTGAGAGCACTAATATAAAATCCAAACTCTGCAGATCACTTTACAAAAAGGCTTTTATAATCTGGACCCTAGCTGACCTGACCAAATTCACCTCATAACATTTTTCCTATTTTGCTATTCAAACTCAAGACATATTGGCCTTGCTTTCGGTTCCTGAACATGCCAAACTCATTCCTGCATTAGTATCTCTATCTGGAAAAGCTGTCTCTATGATCATAGCTTGACTGACTCATTTAGTCCTTGGTTAAAAGTTAAGCTTCTTAGTAAAGAGTTTCTCTGAACATGCAATCTATACTATTATTCTCTATTGTATCATCCAATTACACTTCTTTACATAGAACCTATTCCATGTTTACCTGGTCATTATCTGTGCCCATCAAAATTAAACTATAGGAGTCATGGATTTTGTATGTATTGTTTGCCACTGTATCCTTATGCTTATTGATAACTAGAATGAAAAAAATGTACATATCTAAAAGGTAGAATGTAATTTGAAATGTATTTATCAGGGCAAATATTTGTATAAGCACTGCCACACAAGGATAATGTCAAAACCACTGGACACCATGTAGATCCATTATACACCAATTCAAAATATTACATTGTCGGTTAATGAACAAGTATCATAATTCAGACATTTCAAAGGCACTGTAAACTTGTTTATATTTACTGATAACACTGGTTAGTTGAAAATTGAATATACCTGAACTCTGTAGTCTGTTTACTTGTTTATTCTAGTTCTAGTGTTTTCAATCACTGTTTTCCTCACAATATACTTTATTATGTGTCAAGTCATTCCTTCTATTCTTTTAAAAAAATAAGTCTGTTGCTTTTCTCAAATATTTATTCTTCTAAAACTTCAAAAATGGTCAAATTTCTTAAAGTCACTGAGATTTTACTAAAATTGCATTAATTATACTTTAAGATTTAGAACTATTGTAATATACATAAATAAGTAATACCTGGTATATATAATTTATATTATTACTTATATTTATTTTTTTATCCTCACTCTAGGTGTGAGGATATTTTTTCCATTGATTTTTAGAGAGAGTGGAAGGGAGGAGGAGGAAGGGAAGGAGGGAGGAGAGAAAGATCAATGTTACAGAGACACATCAATTGGTTGCCTCCCACATGAACCCAAAAGAGGAGGAGTGGTCAGGGAGCAGAGAGACTGAACCCATGACCCTGTAGTGGGCAGGCCAATGCTCTAACCACTGAGTCATGCTGGCCAGGGCTATTTATATTACTATAGAGTAAATAAATATAAACTTCCTTTAAGGTAAATACCTAATAACCAACCAAAAAAAAAAAAAAAATGTTCCAGATTACATTCTTTAGGTACATTTATAAAAAAGTGACACATCATTAATTTTATCACCCAATATTTTAGTTATTGTGAATGGCATTCTAGTCTTTTATTTTTATTTTATTTTTATTTTTTAAATATATTTTATTGATTTTTTACAGAGAGGAAGGGAGAGATATAGAGAGCTAGAAATGTCGATGAGAGAGAAACATCGACCAGCTGCCTCTTGCACATCCCCTACTGGGGATGTGCCCGCAGCCCAGGTACATGCCCTTGACCGGAATCGAACCTGGGACCTTTCAGTCCGCAGACTGATGCTCTATCCACTGAGCCAAACCGGTTTCGGCATAGTCTTTTAAATATATATACCAATTAATCACAAATGAATAAAAGAAAATTAATAATACTATCAATCTTGTTGTTTATCATAATGCTCAACTCATTATTTCTAAGGTTTCAAGTGACTCTTACAATTACAAAAAAACAGTATCATCTGAATATAATTTTATTCTCAAATACCTTGGGACACAATTTATAATGCTATTACATATTGGTATCACCTTTCTGTGAAACATTTCAGCAGTACTTATCAAGCACATTAAAAACATTTGTAATCTAGCCCCCAGGATCCTTTCCCAGAGCTGTATCTTACTAGATGCATTTAGAGATTTATATACAAAGCCATTCATAACAATAAAAAACAACCAGAAATGGGCTAAGGGATAAATAGATTATTTATCTACAGGACAAACTATTGTGAAATCATTAAAAATCATTTTTAGAAACCAACTTAATGGTAGGGAAAAATGGTAGGGCATATTATTGAGGGGTGAAAATTCAGAATACACAGCTATATTTTATTATGTGTTATGTATATTAAAACGTTATTAGGGAAATTATTAGAAAGAAATTAACATGATTCTAATACCAATGAAAACAATTGTTTTAAAAATTATAAAATCTCTATATGTTTCAATTTCATAATGGGATTCTTTATTTACAGAGGGAGAAAAAACAGAAACAAAACAGTTCTAATATAGTAAATATTCTAAATTCCTGGTACTGCACAGACACTGTATTCACAACCCATCTGTCTATGAGTCAGAAAGAAATTTGCGTCACCCAAGTTGTTAAAGTCACCCACAGCAAAGAAGCTGGCAGCAATTTTTTTGTCTGTGAGCTCTAGATCTTAATCTTATTTATTATTTATTCCAGTTTGGTCTTACATGTAAATCACACATCATTGCCCAGTATATAGTACAAATGAAAAAAACTGGGGAAAACAATACCTTCTACAAATACCTACCTTTCTGTTTATTCAACAAACCATTATCTTTAATAAATAAAAAATTTAGTTCAGAGATTTATAGCTCCTCATGTGTTAAGGGACATTACTCCCCAAAGATCAGGAAAAAAAGGTGGCTCAGTGTTCACGGGAGGAGGGAGGGGGAGAGGAGGCTTATGTGAAAAAATTTACAAAGTAAAATGTACTGATGTACAGTTCTTCTCAGTTTATCTCTGACAAAGCTAAATAGAAAATAATTTTAGATAAGGACCCAAAAAATTAATGGGTAAAATTCAACCTACCAGTAACAGTAACTAAACTACTGAATTAAATCACTCAGGTGTTTTCCCTACAAAGTATTTTAGAAACAGTTGCTGCTGCATATGTAGTCCCTGGCATTAATCTTAGTACAAAAGACTGAAAGAATTTCAGTAGCTATTACTATTACAGCAATTTCAAATTTTAGAATGTGTAAGTTTTAAATAATTGTCTGATTTGTTCCTCACAATCTCCTTTAAAGTTGAGTATGTATTACCAAACCCATTTTAGAGTTAGTTACATACCTACTGATAATGCTGGTTACTTAATTCTACATCTAATATTCAGTATTATTCCAACAAGACTGTGAACTGTAAGCCTAGCCAGTGTGGCTCAGTGGCTGAGCATTGACCTATGAACCAGGAGGTTACTGTTCAATTCCAGTCAGGCACATGCCTGTGCTGTGGGCTTGATCCCCAGCAGGGGGCATGCAGGAGGCAGCAGATCAATAATTCTCTCTCATTACTGATGTTTTTATCTCTCCCTCTCCCTTTCTCTCTCTGATATATATATATATATATATATATTTTTTTTTTTTTTTTTAAGAATATAAGTTTAAGAGGGCGGCAGGAATTTTTGTCTGCTTCCAGAAGAGTGCCTGGCACATAGCTATGGAAATATATGGTAACTTTCCTCTATAGAAATATGCCTAAGGAGCCAAAACAGTGGGAATAAAAATTAATATAAACCCTCCAAGGCTATTGTGAATAAGAGAATAATCTAATCTCACAGGAGAAGGGAGTGGGAGGCAGGGGCAGGAAGAGATCAAATAATTTATATGCATATATGCATATCCCATGGACTCAGGCAACAGTGCCAGGAATGCCGGAGGGGACTGAATGGAGGGGGCGATAAAGGGGCGGAAATCTGTAATACTGTCAATAACAGAAAATAAAATTTAAAAAATAATCTAAATTGTTATATTATTCTGATAATGTAACAGTAACTACATTTTATCTATCTTATGATATAGCATAAGAACGCATTTTTATAAAATAAGACTGTTTCAATATAACTGTATTAAGAGTTACTTAATGTGCATTCTTTAACAATTTTATTAAAAACATCTTAATAGCTTGCCAAAACATAGTCACTTATGAGTTAAAAATATAAAATGACTCATTTATATTTGACAAGAATAATGATTAACTCAAAAACAACAACAAAAAGACACAATGGAAAAATAATTTTTCTTTGCCAGAATCGTAAAATATTTACACAACCCATTCATCTAAAGCAAGTAATGTTTGTGATATATTTCAGGATTGTAAAATACGCCCAAAACTTTTGCTGATAGGATTATCCTTAAATTTATATTTCAGAAACTTGGTGTTCATGAAGATGGAATGTGTTTTATAAAATGCCCTTTATACAGTTAAATCAGACTGTCCCTTCTTTTGACATTCACCAATATCATGAAAGTATTTTGTTTAATATAAGGGCCGTTCACCTGTTTTTTGGGTAGAGGGTTCAGAAAATACTTTACAACTCTCAGAAAAAAATATGCATTAAATATTCTACATTTATACATTGAGCAAAGAAGCTATTTTTAAAAAAATATATATATATATATTTTATTTTATTTTTTTTTACAGAGAGGAATAGGAAGGGAAAGAGAGTTAGAAACATCAATGAGAGAGAAACATCAGTCAGCTGCCTCCTGCATGCCTCCTACTGGGGATGTGCCCACAACCAAGGTACATGCCCTTGACCAGAATCGAACCTGGGACCCTTCAGTCTACAGCCCAACGTTCTATCCACCGAGCCAAACCAGCTAGGGCCGTGGTCGACAAACTGCGGCTCACGAGCCACATGCAGAAATTTGGCCCCTTGAGTGTGGCTCTTCCACAAAATACCATGGTCTGGGAGAGTGTAACTTGAAGTGCTATTAGAAGAAGTTTAAGTTTAAAAAATTTGGCTCTCAAAAGAAATTTCAATCATTGTACTGTTGATATTTGGCTCTGTTGACTAATGAGTTTGCCGACAACTAACTAGGGCAAAGAAGCTATTCTTATGGACATTTGCCTTAGAAGAATCACAACCATTTAACCTTAAAAGAAATGTGTTCTTAAAAATTTGTTCCCATGTTATTTACATTACTCAACATTTCTGCAAAAGAACAATGCGTTTGCCAGTATTGTTACATAGGGAACAAACAATGATCATAAAATTCTGTTACAAATTTTTTGGGTCAGAATAGGAATACATTTGGTGTTAGAGTTTTAACTCCAAGCTTGAAGTATTCTAATTCCATTTTCCCTTCACTCTACTAAAGTGTAAAATATAATAAGAAAGATTTTAGTAATAGAATTAAAATCAACTTTACTACTAAGACACTGAAACACACTAGTTTTAAAAGGAAAGAAGTCACACATTAGCCTAAGTATATAATAACCATTCATAAAAAGTGTTATACTAAGAATTATGGTGAAACATTACCAACATGGCCAAATATCATGTTTTTTTACTAGTACATTTCATTTTATTAAAATAATTACTAAGTTTTAATGTGATACTAAATCAATGGATATTTTTCAAAGCATACAAATCATTTGATATTTAATATTATATCCATGCTCTAATTTCATCGATATTAAACTTACCTTTCCTTTTGGTCCAGATTGCTTAAAACATAAAAAAGAAAAAAAATGTAAGAGGTAAGACCTCATTTTTTTATATATCACTGTAGTTTTAGTAACTGTAAATAAGGTAAAACTCTAATGTGATTAATTTGTTTTCATACATTATATACTGTTTTGAATCTTGTCAGATATGTAAATTGTTTTTCAATTTTTGTCAATAGAGAAAATACGTTATATCTAAACATATTTAAGGAAGAAAAAATTATATACAAAGATATGAAAAATTCTTGAAAGCTTTAACCACCCAACATTTGAGTATATGTTATTTATAGTTATGTAAATAAGTCTTCAAGAAACAATACAATTTCCTGAAAGTCATACAATAATTTTAGTGGTTCCAACTCTATTATTAGATGTGATTATTTGATTCTGAGCAAGAAAAAGAAATTTTAAAGTTGAAACTTTTGCACCAAAGCCTTATTGTATGGTTTGAGATACAAGGAAAGTTGTGAGATTTAAGATGATGGCCTCTAAAAAAAATGCTAATGTATATAAAAGATCCACCCTTCTCCATAGTTCATAGAAAACATAAAAAACTACCAACATTAATTACTTAAAAGTTATTAAAGCCCTCAATTTAGAATAAAATCCACATTCTAAAAATATTACTTTTTATTAGTAAAGAAACTAAATATTCAGAACTAAGCAAAAACAGATTGCAAAATCCTTAAGTCCCCACATTAACTCTTGTATTTATTTTCCCCTATGGGCCTTTCAAGTCTTTTTTACCTACCCTTAATAAAAACAAACAAACAAAAAACCCCAAAAAGTGAAATGTAAGTAAAACATAAACCACTAAATGTACTCTTGTAGCAAGACTTATAAAAATTAGAGGTGAAGCCGAAACCGGTTTGGCTCAGTGGTAGAGCGTCGGTCTGTGGACTGAAAGGTCCCAGGTTCGATTCCGGTCAAGGGCATGTACATTGGTTGCGGGCACATCCCCGGTGGGGGGTGTGCAAGAGGCAGCTGGTCGATGTTTCTCTCTCATCGACCTCATCGACGTTTCTAGCTCTCTATCTCCCTCCCTTCCTCTCTGTAAAAAATCAATAAAATGTATTAAAAAAAAAATTAGAGGTGAAGATGGTATTCAGTTATATACATTTTTTAATTTCTGCTTTTTTTCATACCTTCTCCTCCATCACTGTTAGTAAATCAAGAACCTATCTTTTAATATGAATTAAATTAACATTTGGAATAGCAATAAGAAAATAGGGATGGTAATATCCTCCCATATAGTAGCTAATCTCATCTGATATTTTAACAATCTCCTTTTTTTTTTTTAGATTAAAAAGGTGTGACATACTTGTTCCTGTATCTTACTAAATCACTATAAATTATTAAAAAAACAGGTCTGATTTATTTACGGGACGAGTTATACCACACTCTAAGAAGAATAGACTGTATGTGTGAATTACTAACTGGTGGCATATCTTTTAATTTCAAATTAAGGGTTGAAAAAATAAAAATTAGAAACTATTAAAAAACCAATGCGCTACCGTCACCTGAAGCCTACTAAGTAAAACCAATGAGTAAATATCTTTTTTTTCATGACTCTGACTATGTGGTTTCTGTTGCATGCAGTACTCAAAAGTTACTTTAACACTTCCTTTGTGAATTACCGTATTTTTCGGACCATAAGACGCACCGGACCATAAGACGCACCAGTTTTTAGAGAAGGGAAATGAAGAAAAAAAGATTCTGAAACAAATAGTGTCCTAAAATATTTTATGTGCATTAAAACCCAACATCACAGTCATAATCACATGTAATCAACCCTGTAAAGTAAACAGCAGCATTTAGAACCATTTTAGAGCCGGGCAAGCACACAGAGACCACACAGAGCCGGGCAAGTAAAAAAATTTTTTTTTAAAGTATATGTGTAGACTATATTTGGACCATAAGACGCAGGGACTTTTTCCCCCCACTTCTGGGGGGAAAAAAGTGCGTCTTATGGTCTGAAAAATACGGTATATACCCCTCCCTTTTCTGTAAATAGTACTACACATACTTTGTATATCTCTCCTACTACAATTACCAGGAAATTGTTTGTTCACTTGCTTTCTGACCTCCACCTTAATCAGACTTGAATTTTAAGGCAGGGACTTTGTCATATTCATCTTTGACTACTCTGTACCTCACCTATGCCTGATATATAGTATGAAATGAATGTTTTTGAAGGAAGAAAACTGGAAAAACTCTCAATGACTTGTCTTTGAATTTTAAAATATTTTCAATGACAGTTACTTTGCAATAGGAGGTATAAAAATGCTTACTCTATAAATAAAAAATAAAAGTAGAATCTATCCTGCTGACAAAACTTTGTGTTTTCCTTATTGCTCCTGGTTTTTCTTGTCAAGTATTTTAGTTCAGGATTGTTTCTTTAAATATAAACTAAGTCAGATTTTGGTTTTTTATTTATTTATTTATTTTTATTTTTATTTTTATTTATTTATTTTTATAAATATATATTTTATTGATTTTTTACAGAGAGGAAGAGAGAGGGATAGAGAGCTAGAAACATTGATGAGAGAGAAACATCAACCAGCTGCCTCTTGCACACCCCCCACAGGGGTGTGCCCGCAACCAAGGTACATGCCCTTGACCGGAATCGAACCTGGCACCTTTCAGTCCGTAGTAGACCGATGCTCTTTCCACTGAGCCAAACCGATTTCGGCTCGTTTTTTATTTTTAAGAAAAATTTTACTAGTGAATAGCAGTTCCGATTAACAGAATCTAATCTTTCATGAACATGAGTAATGATACACATGCATGGTATAACAAAGTATGCAGACCTAGAATAAAACAAAGCAAACCAATTTCCAGAATAAAGTCAGTTTTTTAACATAACCAACAAGGAAAAGGGAATGAGGAGGAGTCATAGTGTAAATAAATCCAAACTAACTTCAAAAGCAATAATAATTTTGGTTGCAGAACATATCACTTGATCATAAATTAGTATTTCAACTTAGAGCTCATTTTCACAATATCAAGAACACAGATCTTGCCGAAACCGGTTTGGCTCAATGGATAGAGCGTCGGCCTGCGGACTGAAAGGTCCCAGGTTTGATTCGGTCAAGGCATGTTCCGTGGTTGTGGGCACATCCCCAATAGGGGGATGTGCAAGCGGCAGCTGATCGATGATTCTCTCTCATCGATGTTTCTAACTCTTTACCCTCTCTCTTCCTCTCTATAAAAAAATCAATAAAATATATATTAAAAAACAACAACAAAAAAAAACACAGATCTTTACCAGCAGTGGAATCTATCAATGTGATCAATGTGTGAGAAAATTATACCTCTCCCTTTTCTTTCCCCTCATTACTCTTTTTCTTATTTAGTCTCTTGTTTGTGCCACATGTATGCCAGAGAGCTAGACTTGTTTCTGTACTTTGTAATAAAGCAAGCCAATTTTTGGTAGTGCAGTGACTTCTCTTTCTTTTTAGTTGAATTTCGCAAATATTTTATATGAAAAGTATGATTAAAACCTGATATGTTTTAGTAAAAAAGTTTTTTTTTTTTACTATTCTAATACATGAGAAAGATTTAAGATTTTTAAGTAAAAAATACATGTTATAGAAAATCTATGTAAAAAGTAAACATAACAATGGTTTGTAATAGGACACTTTCTGAATGAGTAGCAGTCTAGATTAGTATTTTTAAATAATGAAGAATAGCATCTAACATATATACCAAATCTTTAAATTTTACTAGTTAGAAAAATTTTTATGTTAACAATTCATAATGCAAGAAATAAAGAGTTTATTTAATTGTTGGAGTCCTAGAATTTTTACTAAACTGAGATTGACTCAGAATTGAAATTTCATAATCATTTTTGGATGGTTATAAAAAACCTCAAAAGCATTTAAAGCACCAAAGCTTTCCCCATTATTTCAAGATTCAAGTAGTACTCCACAGCCAATGAGAACATCAGAATCAACTAAAACTACTAAAACACAAAATTTTCTAAAACATTTAAAACTAATTTTATGATTGATTTTGACACTATAAAATCCTATGAGCCTTATAAATAAAGTAAGGTAATAACTGTAGTGTTACTCATCAGAGCAAAACTACCAGCTGAAGATTTCTCTGTCATATACTGTAAGTTCCAATGTAATAAAATTAGTGTAACTTAACTGGAATATAATGCAATAAAATGGCTTTTATTTAAAGGAGGCATGGGTCATACTGACATACTTCAATGTGAGGTTGGGAGGACAAGAAGAGATAGACCAAAGAATTAATATAATTGTATGCACAGTCCATGGACACGGGCAATAGGACAGTGAAGACCTGAGTAGGGTGGGCAGGGGTGGGGGTAGGGGATAGGAATGGGAGATATCTGTAATACTATCAACAATAAAAAAGTTATTAAAATATAATAAATAAAAAGTCTCTGTACAAAATGTAATTTATTCAAAGGCAAATATAAAAATAAAATTCTATGACATGAGTTATTTCAGACATGATTTTTACAGACAACAGAAACAGTAAAATTTCACAAATTTAAAAAAATTGGTTTTAAAAAGAGTGAAAAAATTCCTATTAAAGGGCATGGTATATGTATACTAAATGAAGGCAATTAGAATCCTTTACCTTTGAGCTGCTGTTTTTACAACTGGTATCTGTGCATTAGCATGATGAAAACATCTACCATCAATAACAGTTCCAGAACGTAATGATGAATTCTGTGTATTTTCACTATAAATTCAAGAAAAAAAGAATAATTTGAACAATAAAAAATTACAAACACATATGCAAAATCCTTTAAAATCTGAGTGCATGCACAAAACCACTTAAAATGTATAAACCAAATTGGCCATGTTAAATTGTACATTAAGAGTTTTCTACTTTCTGAATTTATCTCTGAACTAGAGGCCTGGTGCATGAATTGGTGCATGGGTGGGTTTCAGCTATCTTGTCCAGATGGGGCTGGGGTGGCTGGGGGGAGAGGCCACAAGCTGTTGGCCAGCTGGCCCTGCTCCCTGGTAGAACTCCAGGTTGAACTCCCATTTAAGGGGACAATTTACATATTAGCCTTTTATTATATAGAATGTTTCCAATACAATTCAAGAAAGATAATAAAGAGTAGAACACTAGAATAGAAATCATGAATTCTAAATAAATGTTTAGTATTATAAGATTTCCAATAAATTAATTCAGATGTTTTCTTTCCTTAGTCTCTATTTATAAATGAGACTATTATAAAAAGTTTTTAAACCAGGAGCACTAGTTTTCTTGCATTCCAAAATAAAATGTTAATTGTAAAGAAAAAAATGTGTTCTAAATTCTATTTCTAATTCTACCACTGACTCAAAGGTTACTTAGCTTTTATGTACCTCCGTTGCCCGCCTCTAAATTGACCAAGTAGAAATGAAATAGTGATTTTCAACCCTACTTCTGGAAGATGTAACAGCCCAGTCATATCATAACAGTGTTTCACTCTGACAACTACTAGGAAAGGTGAAGTGCCTTTACCTCAACTTCTTTTTGTTGCTCAACATGTTAAGTCCAATTGGGTTGCCCTTTAAAGGTTTAAAATTATCAGACTTGTTTCGTCTTGCATATATCTTCCAAGAATCACCAGAACCAGTAGCAACAATTTCAGATTGACGAATTAACTGTAAAAAAAAAAATCCACAATTTATCAACTACTATTTGAAAACTAATTTATTAAAAAGGTAGTAAAATATACTAGCTATTAAGGAGGGGTGAGAAGGGTGGCAATGGCATGGATCGAAGAGCAATTCAACAATAATACTTTTATTTCCTAAGGCCAACATACACATAGAGGAACATGGGTTTTATGAAATTATTTTCTTTATTCAATATATTTTTATTGATTTCAGCCAGGAATATATTTTAATATATATTTTAATATATATTTTATTGATTTCAGCCTCTTTTCTACACCCATGTAGAAAAGAGGCATTATACAATTATCTCCTTCCCCCATCTTCCCTTTTAAAATAGACCTTTTTCCCCTTTATAAAACAAAGACATAATCATCACAACTTGTATTAGAACTTAATAACCTCCAAAAAAGAAATATTTGAAATATTAGTATCTGGAATCTCTTTTGGCACATAAAATAGTAGTAGCACTTCATATCTTTCCCTGTTTTACATTTATTTCTGTCAAAGGTGAACCATGGCTTAGAAACTGGATATTATGAACCAAAATAGGATTTTTTATTTTATTTTATTTTATTGATTTTTTACAGAGAGGAAGGGAAAGGGATAGTTAGAAGCTGCCTCCTGCACACTGCATACTGGAGATTTGCCCGCAACCAAGGTATCAATACATGCCCTTGACCTTTCAGTCCACAAGCCGACGCTCTATCCACTGAGCCAAACCGGGTTAGGGCTAGAGTAGGATTTTTTCTTTTTAAAAAAAATATATTTTATTGATTTTTTACAGAGAGGAAGAAAGAGAGAGGGATAGAGAGTTAGAAACATTGATGAGAGAAAACCAACCATCAGCTGCTTCTTGGGATGTGCCCACAACCAAGATACATGCCCTTGACCAGAATTGAACCTGGGACCTTTCAGTCCGCAGGCCGACATCCACTGAGCCAAACCGGTTTCCGCTAAAGTAGGATTTTCTTAATTCAGCTATGCTGCAAAATGGAAAAGCAAAAGTAAGGAAAATTTACATTTATGATCTTGTATCTTCTACTCCAATTATTTCCAGGAAAATCATTGTCCCAAAGAAAAATCAAGGGAGAACAATTCAAAGAAAGCATAAATTTAAAAAAAGGCCAAAATTGCCCTGGCCCATGTATCTCAGTTAATTACATCTTGCCCTTGTGCACAGAAAGGTGGCTGGTTGGATTCCAGGTTGGGTTTGGGCTCAGTCCCCAGTAGAGGGCTTGCAGGAAGCAGCAGATGGCTGTTAAGCTTTCATATCAATGTTCCTCTATTCTCTTTTCCTCTCCCTCTCTCAAAATCAATGAAAAATAAATAAATTAAATTTAAAGATACTAAAATCTGCTGTGTCTTATTATAACCAGGTAACAAACTCATAAAGAAACCAAAGCCATATTTTCCTGTCTTGGGATCCTGAAGTGAAATGGTTGCCATGATGATGATATTAACATGGATATTTGAAGTAAAAAATGAAAATAGTTTTATAGATAAACTAGAGGCCCAGCGCATGTAATTCGTGCACAGGGGAGGTGTGTGTGTGTTTTCCTTAGCCCAGTCTGCACCCTCTCCAATCTGGAACCCCTTGAGGAATGTCTGACTACTCATTCAGGCCCCTCTCACAATCCAGGACTGCTGACTGCCAATTGCTCGCCTGCCTGCCTCCCTGATTGCCACTAACTGCTTCTGCCTGCCATCGTGATCACCCCCTAAACACTCCCCTGCCAGCCTGATTGCCCGCCCCTCCCTTTTTTTTTTTTAGTTTTTAAAAAAAATACATTAAAAAAGTTATAAAATTTTTTACAAAAAATATTGTATTAGTAAAGGCACCCAAAATTTAACAATAGTTAAAATTTGCAATGAGCTGAAACCCGTTTGGCTCAGTGTTAGAGCGTCGGTCTGCAGACTGAAAGGTCCCAGGTTTGATTCTGGTCAAGGGCATGTACATTGGTTGCCGGCACATCCCTGATAGGGGGTGTGCAGGAGGCAGCTGGTCAATATTTCTCTCTCATCGACGTTTCTAGCTCTCTATCCATCTCTCCTCCTCTCTGTAAAAAAATCAATAAAATATATTTAAAAAAAATTTGCAATGACTTTTAAGTTTTTGGTTAAAAATACAATTTATAATTAACAAGTTTATTACTACCCAATTCTTGAGTCTTGAAAAAAGTCTTTTCAGTATATTTCACCCAAATTCAGAAAGACAATGACTCTTAATTACAAGTTTTATCTTTTTATTTATTTAAATATATATATATTTTTATTTATATTTCATTTACATCTTATTGATTTTTTACAGAGAGGAAAGGAGAGGAGCTAGAAACATCGATGATTGAGACATCGACTAGCTGCCTCCTGCACACCCTACATCAGGGATGTGCCTGCAACCAATGTACATGCCCTTGACCAGAATCGAATCTGGGAGCTTTCAGTCCGCAGACCGACGCTCTATCCACTGAGCCAAACCGGTTTCGGCAAATATATATATACATACATACATATATATACATATATATATATTTTTTTTTTCCTTTTTTAAATAAATTTTTATTGTTCATATTATTACAAATGTTCCTTACCCCCCCTCCCCCAAAGCTCTCCTCCACCAGGTTCCCACCCCACCCTCTGCCCTTTCCCCACTCACCATTGTCCTCATCCATAGGTGCACAGTTTATGTTCAGTCTCTTCCCACACCCCCCTCCCCTTTTCCCAAAGAATTGTCAGTTCACTACCCTTCCATACCTCTAATTCTATTATATTCAACAGTTAATATTGTTCATCAGATTTTTTTTTTAAATTTCCTTGGTTTTTAGATTCACTTGTTGATAGTTACGTATTTGTTGTTCTTAATTTTTATCTTTATTTACTTTCTCTTCTGAAAGAACCCCCTTCAGCAATTCATATAATTCTGGTTTGGTGGTGATGAACTCCTTTAGCTTTTTTTATTAGTGAAGCTCTTTATCTGACCTTTAATTCTGAGTGATAGCTTTGCTGGATAGATCATCTTTGGCTGTAGGTTACTATTCATCACCTTGAATATTTCTTGCCATTCCCATCTGGCCTGCATGGTTTCTGTTGAGAAGTCAGCTGACAATCATATAGGTGCTCCTTTATAGGTAACTACCTTCTTTGCTCTTGCTACTTTTAATATTCTCTCTCTGTCTTTTGCTTTTGGAATTTTAATTATGATGTGTCTTGGTGTGGTCCTCTTTGGATTCCTTTTGTTTGGAGTTCTGTGCGCTTCCTGGACTTGTAAGTCTAATTCTTTCACCAGGTGGGGGAAGTTTTCTGTCACTATTTCTTTCAGTATGTTTTCGATATCTTGCTCTCTCTCATCTTCTGGAACCCCCATAATTCTGATGTTGGTTCGCTTGAAGTTGTCCCAGAGGTTTCTTACATTATCTTCAATTTTCTGGATTCTCTTGCCTTCTACCTTCTGCGGAGTGTCTTCTGGCTCTTTATGTTCCAACTCTTTGACTTGATTCTTGCGGTCTCCCATTCTGTTTTTAGGACTCTGTATAATATTTTTTATTTCAATCAATGTATTCTTTATTTCTTGTTGAACCCTTATCATTTCTTGTTGATTCCTTATAATTCTATTTAGTTGATCCCTTTTCATATCCTCATAGGTCTTATCCATCTTTTCTAGGAAATTCTTGAAAAACCTTATAAGTGTAGATTTGAACTCTATATCCAGTAGCTTTTTGTCCTCCATTTCTTTTGTTTGTGATCTATTTCGTCTTGGCATTTTCGCAGCTTTCCTGAGTTGGTAGCCTTAAAAGTCTCTGTGTTCTGCTTGAATGGGGCGTGGTTTCAGGGTGGAGCCTGCAGCTTTGGCTTCTGTCAGCCCCGTCCTATGCGGGTCCTTGCAAGTGCCACTGAGAGAAAGGTGCCCTCGATTTTCACCTGCTGCCAGTCTATGCTATCCCCCAATGAGCCCGGTATTGGAGTTCAGTTCAGTTGGAAATGGAGTTGGAGGTGGCACTCAGAGCAGACTGGAGCCCCTGTCTCCTTCCCACCAGGACAATTCCACGGCACAGCCGACAGTCCCTTCTCTGCGCGCAATGTGCGCGCCGCCGGGACCTCCTTTCACCGCTCCCCAGGGTCTAGCCTAGAACTGGGGTTCAGAGCAATCAGAACTGGGCCCAGCACAGTTGGAGCGTTTATCTCCTTCCCGCTAGGGAACACCCGCCAGGTACTCAGCCGCCCTCCTCTTCGGCTCTGTCCTCTCTGCGCGCCATGTGTCTCCATACCTTAGGCTTTTATAGCTCCAACGCACTTCCTTCTGGTTTTCTCCTTGCTTCTCGTTGTAGAATTTCCAGTCAGTTGACTTTCCTGTAGTTCTGGGTAATGTCCATTTTATGTTTTAGTTGTATTTTATTGAAATTGATGGATACCTGTCAGCCATCTTGGAACGACCCCCTATTTTGTCCAAATATATTTTTTTAATTGATTTTTAAAAAAATATATTTTATTGATTTTGTACAGAGAGGAAGGGAGAGAGTTAGAAACATCGATGAGAGAGAGTCATCGATCAGCTGCCTCTTGCACACCCCCTACTGGGGATATGCCCGCAACCAAGGTACATGCCCTTGACCAGAATCGAACCCGGGACCTTTCAGTCCACAGGCCGATGCTCTATCCACTGAGCCAAATCAGTTTCGGCAATTTTTATTTTTAAATGTTAGATTATTAGAGGATTTTTGGAAATTAACTCAAAAGAAAGCACTGAATAATAATACTATAGCAAAAATCTTTCCCTACCCATTTTATTATATGACATAGTACTTATGTAAATAAGATTTCACAGTATATATATATATATATATATATATATATATATATATAAAACAAAAAAGTTTAAAAAAATTGCAGATCAATGTCTTATTCTAGCAACAAATAATATTTACTCATAGATATGTGAACTAAATGAATAAAAAAGGAAAATATCTATTCATTTGTTTTAAGATATATTTTAAAAATAACTATACACAATTCGTTTAATCACTGTAAATATCTAATATATTGGATTAAATATTTCTTAATAACTATAAAGGTAACTCAATCCATTAAAAATGAACCTTTTAGTGACAAATATTAATGTTAAATTAAATATTTAAATTATCTATTAACGTTTACCTTTTTATAATTTTTTTCAAATTTAGTAAATTTTTATTGTTCAGATTACCGTATTTTCCGGCGTATAAGATGACTTTTGAAACTAGTAAAAAGCCTGCTCAGATTGGCCAGAGTCAGAAAGGCGGTCTATTAAAAAAAAGAACTAGTGTTGCCTCGGAAGTGGAGGGTAGTCTTATTCAGCAAATATAGGCCTAAACCTATGTTTTAACTGTAAAATTAGAGGGTCGTCTTATACGCTGGAAAAACACGGTATTACAAATGTGTTCCTCCCCCCCTTAATTGTGCCCCCCCCCCCCCCAGGTTCCCACCCCACCCTCTGTCCTTCCCCGATCCCCTATTGTCCTCATCCATTGGTGCAGTTTTTGTTCAGTCTCTTCCCGCACCCCCCATTCCCCTTTTCCCCGAGAATCGTCAGTCCACTCCCCTTCCATACCTCTGATTCTATTATATTCAACAGTTAATACTTTTCATCAAATTTTTTAATTCCCTTGGTTTTTAGTTTCACTTGTTGATAGTTACGTATTTGTTGTTCATAATTTTTATCTTTATTTTCTTCCTCTTCCTAAATAACCCCCTTCAGCAATTCATATAATTCTGGTTTGGCGGTGATGAACTCTTTTAGCTTTTTTTTTTTATTCGTGAAGCTCTTTATTGGGCCTTCGATTCTGAGTGATAGCTTTGCTGGGTAGAGTATTTTTGGCTGCAGGTTCTTGCTATTCATTATATTGAATATTTCTTGCCATTCCCATCCGGCCTACATGGTTTCTGCTGAGAAATCAGCTGACAATCGTATGGGTGCTCCTTTATAGTAACTACCTGCTTTGCTCTTGCTGCTTTTAATATTCTCTCCTTGTCTTTTGCTCTTGGAATTTTAATTATAATGTGTCTTAGTGTGGTCCACTTTGGATTCCTTTTGTTTGGGGTTCTGTGCGCTTCCTAGACTTGTAGTTCTAATCTTTCACCAGGTGGCATTTACCTTTTTATTAAAGTACTAGAGGGCCAGTGCACGAAATTTGTGCACTGGGGGTAGAAGGGTCCCACAGCCCAACCTGCCCCCTCACATACTAGAAGCCCTCAGGGGAAATCATACTGATAGCTTAGGTCCGCGCCCCATGGGGCGTGGGCTTAAGCCACAGACTGGCCTCCCTTTTTGGGAGGCAACCGGGCTGATCAGGAGAAGGCACCAGCCCCATCACTCTGCTGCTGCAGCCACTGCCAGTCACCACAGACACCAAGGTGTTTATTCAACACGGGCTCCAGTCCCTTCACCAAGAAAAAATGACAACTTTCTTTAGGCATTTTCAAGATGTGTCTTTCACAGGATATGCATTTCTTTCTTTCTTTCTTTTTTTTTTAATCTTCACCTGAAGATATGTTTCCAATGACTTTTAGAGGATGTGGAAGAGAAAGGGAAAGACAGAGAGAAACATCAAAGTGAGAGGAACACTTTGATTGGTTGCCTCCTGCATGAGCCCTGATCTGGACCTGGCCAAAGAGGAGCCTGCCACCTAGGTAGATGCCCTTGATCAGAATCAAACCCAGTCCCTGCTGTCTGCAGGCCAAGGCATTATCCACTGAGTCAAACCGGCTAGGGCAGAATATGACATTGCTTAGCCTTCCAGCAATGGACCTTCATTTTTGTCTCCAGAAGTGTGATAGAAAAACCCTAGATAACCTTTTCGAATTCTTATTACCCAAGTTATTAAGAATATTTCCAGTGGCATATAGGAAGCCTAGCCAATGTGCAGTCAGAAAAGGTGCCTCCTCTATAGTTCACACCGAGGGCCCCTCCAGCTCCCTCTGATCACTGGCACAGCCCCTGCCCAGGCCAAAAGCCTCTTGGGCAGGAGCAGACCCCCAGCTCCCTGCAATTAATCACAGGGGGTCTGCTCTTGCACCAGGCCAAAACCGAGGCTTTCGGCCTGGTGCCGGAGTGGCCCCCAGCTCCCTGCGATCGAAGGTAGGGGGTCCGCTCCTGCCTCAGGCCTTACCTCACAGAGTGACCTGAATGCCAGGATGTTCCTGGGACACAGACCCTCGGAACCTACGTATGCAAATTAATCGCCATCTTTTTTGGGTTAATTTGCATAGTCACTGATTGGCTACAGGCTTAGTGAAGGTACAGTCAATTTACATGTTTGTCTATTATTAGGTAAGATATAGAATAAATTAAAATCTTTCCATCCCATAAAAATACCTCACATGAAGTTAAAATAGATATGTAAAGTCAAAATCCTGTGAGAAACTGAAAGAAAATATAAATTTAAGAAAAAGGGCACAATATAATATTTTCAACTTAAAGAGGATGTATTATACTTGTAAAACTTTTTTAAAATAGATGCTGCTGAGTATGAAATCATAATTATCTTTAGATATCACTGGATACATATAAGTGTCAAACAGGTTTAAAAAAAAAAGTCAAAATTTATGTACTTAAAAAATATGTAATAAGACATATACTTAATTAAAAGCTTAAGGCAGTGGTTCTCAACCTTTCTAATGCTTCAACCCTTTAATACAGTTCATGTTATGGTGAACCCCAACCATAAAATTATTTTTGTTGCTACTTCATAATAATTGTGCTACTGTTTATGAATCGCAATGTAAATATCTGTGTCGTATGATGGTCTTAGGCTCTACAGGAGCGGTTCTCAACTTGTGGGTTGTGACATTAGAAAGGTTGAGAACCACTGGCTTTAGGGAATCTCAAGCAATAAAAGATCAAAGACCAATGTCATAGAAGTCAGTGATTGAACACTTTAGAGTAGTAAGAAAAAAACTTCAAATTCTGTAAATTCCCTAATCATGACAATTGTTTTGGACAAAAACCTCTACAAGGATGGAGAAAGTAAATTTAAATGTTCCTAAAATCTATTCAACTGTTAAGTATGGGAAATACGTAAGAGGGTGCTATGCCAGAATGTCTAAAAACTTAAGTTTGACCACATTCTCTACAAGGTTACAGGAAACAGGAATTCACATATATTAAGGATAAATTATGTATAAATCAGATTACGGAGACCCAACCCAATTCTGAGTGAGCCCCTGGGGCACCCACACTCTTGTACGGGGAATCTGGACCGTTAGGTGGAAACTCAGGGGAGCCTCGAAAGGCAGAGGTCAGGCGGAAACTTAGTCGAGCGCACAAGGGCAGGCTGACGGGAAGTCAAGACTGTCAGCTCAGCCCTGAGACTCTGCCCCATCCAAGCTGAGCACAAAGACTTTTGCAATTTTCCAAATCTGATCCTATAAGACTGTCTCCAATACAGAAGGTATCCCAGAGTAAACACAGCTGATACTCACATCCAATTGGCCTGAAGGTCAATTCCTCCCAGGGATACCAACAACAATCAAGATTTAACTACAGCCGAAAGCAGCTTGGCTCAGTGGATAGAGAGTCGGGCCTGCAGACTGAAGGCTCCCAGCTTCGATTCCGTCAAGGGCATACATCTTGGTTGCGGGCACATGCCCAGTGTGGGGTGTGCAGGAGGCAGCTGATCGATGGTTCTCTTTCATCGATGTTTCTGACTCTGTCTCTCCCTCTCTTTGATATAAAAAAATCAATAAAATATATTTTATAAAAAAAAAAAAAAAAAGACTTAACTATAACAAGGCTGTTCACGCAGTGCACAAAGGGGAGCACCAAGAGTATCTACCTCAGGTAACTGGGGAGGCTGACCCACTGGGACACCAAACACACAAAGCGATCCTACCAACTCTGGGAAGCAGCAAAAATGCCGAGACAAGAAAATAGATCTCAAACAAAAGAGATGGAGGAGAATAAAAGACTAAATATAGAGTTCAAAACCACAGTTATAAGGTTTTTCAAGAATTTCCTAGAAAAGGCCAATAAATTTAATTATGTTATACAGGGATCCAACAACAGACTGGAGGAACACGAGTCAAGTCAAAGATTTGGAATACAAAGAGGCAAAGGACACTCTTCCGGAGAAGCAGGAAGAGAATCCAGGAAGTTGAAGATAGTGTAAGAAGCCTCTGGGACAACTTCAAGTGTACTAACATCAGAATTATGGGAGTGCCAGAAGAAAAGACAGAGCAAGACACTGAAAACCTATTTGAAGAAAGAATGATCAAAAACTTCCCCTACCAGGTGAAAGAAATAAACTTACAAGTACAGGAAGTGCACAGTACCCCAAACAAAAGGAATCAAAAGAGGACCACACCAAGACACATCATAATTAAAATGCCAAGAGCAAAAGACAGAGAATCTTATAAGCAGCAAGAGAAAAACAGTTAGTTACCTATAAGGGAGCACCCATACGACTATCAGCTGATTTCTCAACAGAAACCATGCAGGCCAAATGGGAGTGGCAAGAAATATCCAAAGTGATGAATAGCGAGGACCTACAACCAAGATTACTGTACCCAGCAAAGTTATCATTCAGAATTGAAGGGCATATAAAGAGCTTCACAGATAAGAAAAAGCTAAAGGAGTTCATCACCACCAAACGAGTATTATATGAAATGCTGAAAGGTATTCTTTAAGAAGAGGAAGAAGAAAAAAAGATAAAAATTATGAACAACAAATACATATACATCAACAAGTGAATCTAAAAATCAAGAGAATTAAAAATCTGACAACAGAATAAACTGGTGAATATAATAGTTCAGGGGCAAAGAAAGGGAGTGGATTGATAATTATCGGGGGAAAGGGATGTGGGGGGTGCAGGAAGAGACTGGATTAAAATCGTACACCTATGGATGAGGACAATGGGGGGAGAGAGTGAGAGGGAGGAGGTAAGGGCAGAGGGTGGGGTGGGAACCGGGTGGAAGGGAGCTATGGGGGGTGGAAAAGGAGAAACAATTGTAATAGTCTGAGCAATAAAGATTTATTAAAAAAATAGACTTCTTGCGAAGTTTATTGGTGCATTAAAAATAAAGAAGGAAAGAAAGAAAGAACAAAACAAAAATTTTTAACTTTGCTCTCATCTAGCTGATGGAATTACCAACCAGGAATAAATAATTTTAACACAGTAATTTAAATATACATTCCTAGTGGAATATACCTGGTGGTGCCACCAAACAACAAGGAAAGAAATAGGATAAAGAAAATTTAAATCATTTTATTAATTATATTTTAATTAGAAGCCCAATGCACGAAATTCCTGCACACATAGGCCTTCCTTCCCCAGGCTGCTGGCACCGCCTTCCCACTGGCACCCGGGGTCCAGACTTTCCTCATAGCCCTGGCTTTGTCCTTCTGGACAGAAAAACATCCAGAAGGACATCAGTCTAATTAGCATATTATGCTTTTATTATACATTGGTATTGTGAAATTATTTAACGTACGAAATGGTAAAGCAAATAAGTAATTAAGTTATCATCATTAGGAACTATGACACTAAACCCAAGACACATATTTAACAACATAAGAAAATACATTTTCTCCAAGGCAATAACCATGAATAGCAAAGACAAAAGAAAAAAAAATTGGTTTAAAATATTAGCAAATAATATCAAAGCAACGAGCCAGTATTTAAAACAACAACAACAACAGTATTTCATCAAACCTAAGACCTTCTAAGATGTATAATTATTGTATGTACTAATATGCAGACATTTTTTAAATTAAATCATGTCATGAAATTATAATATGCACCTAGACAGATTTCAGATGTCAAAATGTGGATCTCAGACTCAATATAAATAGGATTCCTATGAATCAATAATACTCTAAAGAACAAATAGAAAAATGGACAAAGGATATTAACTGACAGTTATCCAGAAAAATAAATGGACTACATATATGAAATATTTTCAACCTCATTCATGAAGAAGGAAATAAGATACTATTTTTCACTGGCAAAACTCAAAAGGTTGATAACAGTGTAACAAAAGTTTGAGGAAATGGCCGAAGCCGGTTTGGCTCAGTGGTAGAGTGTCGGTCTGTGGACTAAAAGGTCCCAGGTTCAATTCCGGGCAAGGACATGTACATTGGTTGCGGGCACATCCCCGGTAGGGGGTGTGCAAGAGGCAACTGGTCGATGTTTCTCTCTCATAGATGTTTCTAGCTCGCTCTCTCCCTTCCTCTCTGTAAAAAATCAATAAAATATATTTAAAAAAAAAAAGTTTGAGGAAATGGGCATTCTCAGACATTGCTGATAAAGTAAGTGTAAATCAGGTATAAGAAAATTAGAAATATATCTAATGTGAACATGATACAGCAGCTCTCCTATATTCATCCTACAGATATACTTGTGTGTGGGCAAAATTACTCATACAGAAGACTAATTTACTCAAAATTATTTGGGGCGGAGGGTGCAGGGGGTAGAAAACACCATAAATGTGGTGGTAATGAATAATAACAGTACAACATGAAATGAAATGGTACATTGAAAAGAATGGAGATACTTTTAATAAACTTTCATGGATGGTCTTCAGACATATTCATTTTTAGAAGATTAGGAAATGTGTGTATAGGATACTACCAATTATGTAAATGTAAGGAGGTGAGATGAGAATATATATTTTGGTTTAACACATAAATACTGATAGGAAAAACAAGAAACTGGGAACATCATTTGCCTCTGGGATAGGAAAGAGAGAGGTTGGGACTTAATTTAAGATGTTAACATCTTCTTTTGAAATATTCATTTTTAGTATATAACCTAAAAATAATTTTTAAATTAAAAAAACAACACTTGCCTTTTTTCCTTCTGAGGTATCAGAATCCTCATCTTCATCTATACTGAGTAGATTTGCCTCACTGCATATAAAATAAGGGAGGAAGAAACCTTAAATGGTAATTATGACCCATACATTAAATTCAGTTTTATCTTCTTTGTTCACCTAATAATTCAGGGATCAGCAAACATTTTCTGTAAAGGGCAATAGAATATTTTAGGCTTGATAGACCATAGTATTGCCATATCAACTATTCATCTTTTCCATTATAGTATAAAAGCCACCATAGATTACTAGTATATGTGTAGTTGTGTTCCAATAAAACAATTAACAAAAAATCTAGTTGTGGGCCAGATTGGGCCTATGAGGCATCATGGTTTGTTGATCCCCACCATAATGAATAAAGTATTTGTCATCTGATATACAGATTTTATATAGGGTCACTCATTTTTACTTTCTGTCCTGGATTTAAAATTAGGGGGAAAGGACAGAGAAACAAGCTGGTAGAAAACATTAGCTAATGAAAACTAAGTAATTCCAACAGTATTATCACAATAAAATAGCTATACCTCTACCACTTTGAAAGAACTACTAACTGTTCACTGAGAATCACTGGCCTGATATTTAAAAAAATCAGAATGATATATCTATTAATGAACAGTTCATGTTTATATCAACTTGTTCAAAAAGCAAGAGCCACGGAAGGTCCACTTATAATGAGGAACCAAAGAGTATGATTCATAAATAAAACATACAGGACAGGTAGCACCTTAAAAGACAATTTTTTACATACCTACAACAAATCTTTTCACAGAGGAACTTAAAATACACCCTTGTGAAGGCAACTCTATAAGCTATTTTCAGTGAAATCCTAACTATTTATAGTCAAAACGTAAAATGTTTCGTTACTACTTATACATGTAGATGCCAACTTTTTTAATGCTAAAAATTCTCTCCTTCCAAACACTTTACAAAAATATTTTTATATGATATACTTTCTACTCAATTTAATTGCAATTTTTTCAAAATGGCTGTCTTTGTTACAGAACCTATGTACTAAATATCTAACAAAAACTATTTTAAATTGAAAAATAATCAGAAATAAAAGACCATAAAATACCAATTTTAAGTGAGAAACTTACTAATTCTAAGCTCTCCTTCAAATAAAACTTCAGTTCAATAGCTCATAGGTGAAGGCACATAAAATGGTAATGATGAATGGAGCTGTTGCCCAGAAAGAAATGAAGCACCTACAATATACTCTGAATGACTACTTGTGTAAACTTTCTATAATGTATTTATAGTTTTGATAAAACTTTGTGTATATATATTTGTGTTTCTCTAAACTTGCTATTTGTTCTGGTTAAGGAAAAAATTAGATCAATAAACCCAGAAACTATAGCAATGCTGAATCTGTAATACAAATTCTGTCTGATGCAAAAGGTTCTTTTTAAAACCATTATTTGAAATTTTTCACAGAAGCAATTCCAAGTACATTAACAAATATAATGTACACCTTGCTTAGCTTCTACTGGGTCAACACTTGTGTTTACCATTTATAGTGTTTCTGCTCTCTCTGGTGATAATCTAATGTGAGATGGACATAGTGGTGAGGGTGTAACTGGGAAGAAAGTTACCACAGGATCTAGAGTTTCATACAAAATTCAGAAGTCTTAATCTAGGTTCACTTACTTACTCAAGATAAATGGTAGCTTTTCAAATCACTGAACAGAATTCCATATTTATTTTTACTAAGGAACTATTTAGTTGGAAATCTGTAGTCTGATTTATATTTAATCATAAAGTAATAAATGTTGGATGCACTTATTTTATATTTATAAGATAAATATAACACAAAATTATTTACCAGTAAAGAACTGCTTTTTCTTCATTAATGCTATTAGAAGAGTCAATATTCCTTAAGAATACCATACTCTTAAAAATATTTCCATAGAAAATAATTTATATTACTTTTCTGATGAAAAGTTTCATTCTTATAAAATATCTGAGGGGGAAAAAATCTTACTCTTTATCTGTATCTCCTTCACTTTCTTCTCCATGATCAAAGCTCCAATTATTTTTAAAACCTCCATCTCTCTTAGATTCTGATCTAGTTAAAGCTGAAATAAAAACAAAGATAAGTATTCATTAATAGAGCTATTATCTATAAAATGAAATTGAGTATTCCTCAAGCTCTTTTAGCCTAGATTTTCTTTTCACTTGAATGTCTTTGATTACTGCTCATGAACACCTTATTTTCCATAAAGAGAGAAAGAACACTTTAATGTCATCCATATGTGAGTCTGCTAGAAAAAGCAGCTCAAATTTGTAAAATACAATAAAAATGGAGACATACACACACACACACACCCAAATATGTATGAAATATTTTAAAAAATCAACCCTGTATCTCCATAATTGATCACCGATTCTAGAAATCAGTGCCTGTTAGTTTGCTTGCCTTATTTATGAGAACCATATCTAGACCACTAACTGACCTTTTCCTTACCTTTACCATCTCTGCCTTTTAACAGAAAAGAAACAAAAGATTTGTGTTGGCAATATGTCTTAGTCCAATAAGAACATTATGTCTTAGTCCTAATGATGGCACTTGCATTGAGAGCAGCACTTCAAAAAACTTCCATTATCAGAAAACCAAGCATGCTCATTATGAGTTTAAAAAAATTTTAAGTGCATGGCTGAAAGCGTTGAAGTCATAAACTGGTAAGTGGGAACCTGGAGAAATTAACTTCTGAAGTTGTCATTTGAAGCCACATGACAAAATCCTGATGGCCTGGAGCCTGGTTTTTAAAACCCAGCTTAGGGCCCCAGAGCCCTGGCTGTTGTGGTTCATGTCACTGAGCATGGTCCGATGCACCAAAAGGTCCCATCTGATTCCTAGGGTCAGAGCACATGCCAACATTTCAGGCTCATTCTGCAACAGGGAGTGTGCAAGTGTGTGTTTCTCACACATGGATGTGTCTCTCTCCCTCCCTCCATCTCTATCTAAAATCAACATATACATAAAGTTTGGGGACACAACAAAGTAAAGGGTCAGACTGAATACCAGAACACCTGGGCAACACTCTGATTGAGTGAACTAGAATAAAAGAAACTCACTGAAGAATTCAACAATGGGAATAATAATAATAATAATAATGTCCTGTCCTTGCCTCTGAAATTTTGGATTGAATTATATAAACTATATATATATTCTAAGTATATATTCCCATGATTAGAGAATTCCTAACCATAAATTCACAATTATTTAGGTTTGGGACCAAATGTTTTATATCATACACTAGAGACCTATGGCATGAAAATTCATGCACTCTAGGGGGCAGACATGCCCGCTCTCAGTCCAAGAGCCCTTAGGGGTGGGAAGCGACCTGGGAATCAGGGGAAGGCGACTCCCCCATCACACCTCTGCTGCCGTCAGCACAAGCCTCAGCTGGCCCTGTTTACCTGAGCCTTGGGTGAACCTGGGCAGTTGGGGGACTGAAGGGACTGCCCACCATCATCTTGTGACTGTGGGGGCTGTCATATTTGAGGACAGGACAGTCAATTAGCATATCCCCTCCTTATTGGCTGTGGGTGCTGTCATTTTGAAGGTGGGAAAGTTAATTAGCATATTCCCTTATTGGCTGTGTGTGCCAACATCTTTGCAATAGTGTGAGGTTTATAGCATATTCCCTCTTTATTAGATAGGATGGCCCAAAAAAGCCCATAATTTTTAAAAAATAAATCTTTATTGTTCATATTATTACAATTGTTTCTCTCCCCCCCTACAGCTCCCCTCCACCTGGTCCCCACTCCACCCTCTTACCTCCTCCTCCTCCCCGTTGTTCTCATCCATAGGCATATGATTTTTGTCCAGTCTCTTCCCATATCCCCCACAAAGACATCCCTTTCCCCCTGAGAATTATTAATCCCCTCCCATTCTATGGCCCTGATTCTATTATATTCACCAGTTTATTCTGTTCCTCAGATTTTTAATTCACTTGACTTTTAGATTTGATAGATATGTATTTGTTGTTCATAATTTTTATCTTTACTTTTTACTTCTTTTTCCTCTTTTTAAAGAACACCTTTTAGCATTTCATATAATACTGGTTTGGTGGTGAGGTACTCCTTTAGCTTTTTCTTATCTGTGAAGCTCTTTATATGCCCTTCAATTCTGAATAACTTTGCTGGATACAATAATCTTGGTTGTAGGTTCTCGCTATTCATCACTTTGGATATTTCTTGCCACTCACTTCTGGCCTGCATGGTTTCTGTTGAGAAATCAGCTGATAGTCGTATGGGTGCTCCCTTATAGGTAACTAGCTGTTTTTCTCTTGCTGCTTATAAGATTCTCTATCTTTTGCTCTTGGCATTTTAATTATGATGTGTCTTGGTGTGGTTCTCTTTTGATTCCTTTTGTTTGGGGTTCTGTGCACCTGTAAGTTGATAGATAGGTATTTGTAAGTATTTCTTTCACCTGGTAGGGGAAGTTTTCGGTCATTCTTTCTTCAAATAGGTTTTCAGTGTCTTGCTCTGTCTCTTCTTCTGGCACTCCCATAATTCTGATGTTGGTACACTTAAAGTTGTCCCAGAGGCTTCTTACACTATCTTCAACTTCCTGGATTCTCTTTTCTTCCTGCTTCTCCGGATGAGTGTCCTTTGCCTCTTTATATTCCAAATCTTTTGACTTGATTCTTGTGTTTTTCTAGTCTGCTGTTGGGTCTCTGTATAATATTTTTTATTTCAGTCAGTGTATGTTTAATTTCTAGTTGGTTTAATTTCTTTTTCATATCCTCAAGGGTCTCGTTTAATTTATCAGCCTTTTCTAGGAAATTATTGAAAAACCTTATAACCATGGTTTTGAACTCTATATCCAGTCTTTTGTTCTTAATTTCTTTTGTTTGCGATCTTCTTTTTCTAGGCATTTTCACTGCTTATGCAAAAGCAGCTGTGTTGAGCCTGGGCGAGGCCTCAGGGCGGGGCTGAGTCTCCGGATGTCACTAGGCTGGGGTGTGGCAAACAGTGATGGCTGCCGTCAGCAGTCTCTGCCTTTCAGCGTATCCAAGTCCCTGTGTCCCCGTGCTCTAGTGCAGTAAACAATGATTGCTGAGCGCACCTCTGCAAAAAAATCACCCTCACTTTCAGACCTCCAACAGACCAGCTTTTCCCCGTAAGCATCTGGGTCCCCCGTGTGACCCTAGAAACTGGATTTCGAAGTGATCAGGAGCTGGTTTCCCTTCTGGTTGAAAAAAAGCCGCACACCCAGTCGCCCGCCACCAGCTCAATTTGCGTGCCTCCGCACCTAACTTTTCAGCTTTTCAGCGCTTGTGCTCCTTTCTCATTCAGCCAGCTTTCATCGCGGTTTTGGGTGATAGCCATTTTGTCTTTTAGTTGTAGTTTTGAAATTGTTGTGCAAGGTGGCAGATTAGATACTCACCTACGCTGCCATCTTGGTTTCCCATGATGTAGTTTTTAAAAATGGTATAATCAGAGACACTGAAGCATGGAACAGACTGATTAATTTAAGAGAGAAGACAGGAAGGGGGGGCGGACAGTGCTCAAGAAGAGATTAGCTAAAGAATTTGTGGATGGGAGAAGAGCGGAGGGGGTCACTGATGGGGAAAAAGGACATGTGTAATACTTTTAACAATAAGGATAAATTAAAAATTAAAGTGGTGCAACCAAAAGAAAAATGAACAGGGCTAAATGGAGAACTTTGTGGTGTGTTCCCCTGGGCAGACTGAAACTAAAGACTTTGCACATATTCATGGAATACGGATTATCTAGGAGAAATTGTGCTTTAGTTAAGAGGTACTGTGAAGTATTTTCTGTCCCCAGTAAAAGTGACAAACTAATGAGAGTTAAATTACAATTATATGTATTTATAACCAATTAAGTATGGCTAAGTATGGCTTAGCGGAAATGGAAGACACTCCTCATTTGGAGATAAAGGCAATTTTGCTGGTATAGAGGGCAATACAGCAAATTGCCCTACTGAGCCAAGTCCACAAAGGAAGATGGGCCCAGAATAAATAGTAAAACAAAGAGGTGTGGGTGTGTGTATCCTATATAATAAAGAGCTAATATGCTAATTAGACCAGCCAGCAGAATAACCTCTGGAATGACCAGTGGATGGGGCCGCAGGCCCACGAGGCAGCCCTTGCACGAATTTCATGCATGGAGCTTCTAGTCCTAAATAATAAAGAAGTAACATACAAATTAACCCTCACGCTCTCACAAGATGGCTGCCTACAACCAGGTCAGCAGAGGGGTTAGTGAGGGATGACCAAATGACTGAACAAGCAGGCTGCATGTGGCAACCAGGCTGGCAGGGAAGGCTGTGAGGGGCCACCAGGCGGACAGGGGAGGCAGTTGGGGATAACCAGGCTGGCAGTTAGAGGTGACCAGGTTGGTGGTGGTGGTGTGGGGGCATTTATGGGCGACCAGGTCAGTGGGGGTAGGAGCAGAGTTGGGGGCAGTTAGAGGCGACCAGGCAGGCAGGCAGGTGAGTGATTAGGAGCCAGTGGTCCAGAATTATGAGAGAGATTCTGGATTAGAGAGAGTGCAGACTGGACTAAGGGGACACACATCCCCACCCATGCACACATGCACCAGGCCTCTAGTATATGAATAAAAGGGAAAGCAGGGGGGAAAAAATGGAAGAAAATATTGCTGAGCAATTATTTAGTAAAAAAGGAAAAGGGAAAGCAAACTATATATGAATAAGTGCAACATAAAAAAGAAACAAATGTGAGAGGAAGTAAACTTGTTAAGAGGTTCTAGAGAGGAGAGAAGGGGAAAATATCAAAAGTAAGGATATAAGAACAAGCTAACATCACTTCTGCCCTATACTGCAACAGTTTCGTAACTAGTCTCATTGATAATCTCTTGCTCCTCTCTAAAACTTTCTCTATGTGGTAGCCAGGTAACCAATGACCTTTTTTAAAACAAACCTAATAATGGCACCTCCAATCTTGTACCACTCTCCTTGCTAGCACCACTGTCCTTCTTTTAGTTTCCTAAACATGCCATGCTCCTTCTATTTTATTCCCTTTGCCTGGAAAGCACTGTCTACCTACATTTTATTTTTCAACTGCCCTGATTAGATCAAATTCTCATTATTATGAATAATCCTTTTTTGCTGCACTTGTTATAATTTTACATTTATAAGTGTGATTTTTTGACCACTGACTTTATTCTCTGGACTAGAAACTCCATGAAGAAACCATTCTCACCCTCACCCCCACCCATTGTGCCTCTCAGCATAGTACCTACAACATTAGAGTTGCTCAATAAATATCTGTTAAATGAATGAACAAAGAGAAACCTGCCAAACTATCACATTTGAAAAGGGGTGATAAGACAACCTTAAATGAATAGTACAGAAAGAATCAAGTCAAAGAAGAGAAAGAAAAAAATTCAATACAAGCTGTGATCTAATTAAAGTCACACAATTTTCATGGGATATTACATGTACAAAATAATGTACAACAGTTGATAGTAGGCCGCCTTTTCCTTAATGAAGCCAGAAAAAGAAATGGTTGGTAACAGCATTTACTTAGTGGATATAAGAATGTAAAACATAATTTAGAATAAAGACATTTCAAACACATTTTCACCAAAGCAGTGCTATTAACTTCTAGGTCCTCTACCAGTCTACTCCAGATCAGTAAATGAAATTAGCCCCCAACATCTAAAAAAAAACAACTGGGAGTCATCTTTAATTCCTCCCTTACTCTGACCCTCAATATACAATCCATTACAATTCTGTTAGCTCTACATCCAAAAGTATCTTCAGTCCCTCCACTCCTTTTCCCCAATCTCCACTGCCACTATCCTATCCCAACCCTGAACTACTATAATATTCTAACGCATGTTCCTGCTTTTACTCTTGCTCTTCTATAAGTCATTCCACAGAGCAGTCAGGGATTTTTAAATTTAAATTATATCATGGCATCCCTCAGCCCCAAACTCAGTAACTTCCCACTTCTCAAAATGAAAAATTTATTATCTTGTATGATAGATCTGCTTCTCTTTCACATCACTCTGCTTGCATTTCACTCATGACCTTTTTAACAAATGGAACCATATATTATATTATCTCAGAACCTGTACACGCATCATCCTCTGAAGTAGTCACCTCCTCAGGAAGGCCTTTCCAGAAATTTTTTTTTCTTTCCAGAATTTTTAACACTACGTAAAATGGCTTTACCATTCTTTCCTTGTTCTATAAGTATATTTCTTTCATAGCCTTTATTATATTATCTTCTTTATTTCATTAACGAGTATGTTGTTATCATACTCACTGCTACAGTCACCTTGGTACAGTATCTAACACAGAATAGGTTCCAAATATTTAATGTGTGAATGAAAACCTACATCAGTTTTTCAAGAAGTCTATTGGAGAGTAAGAAAAGTATACTATGTAGATGTTTAAATATTAAAACTTAAGGATCTGTGAAGAATGCAAAATATATGGCAACTTAATAGTGGAATATTCTCTTATTAAAAGAGTAAAAAAACAAAAGAATTAAATTAAAAAATACAATTCGTGAATATTATTTTTATTTCAAAAAATGCAGTACAATATATGAAAATCCAACAAGAAACTGAAATCCTTGCTTTCCCTTAAGCTCATATTCTAAGCAAGTAACCATTTGCTTTCCTTATGAGAATGAAGTAGACATGACTACAATCAAATTTATCACCTGGACATTCATAGACCTTTAAGTTAGAATAAACTAAAAGCAATAGTTTGAAATTCACATCTGCCCAGTAATATTTCATAAATATATATATATATGTGTGTGTGTGTGTGTGTACACACATATATACATATATATACATACACACACACACAAAATTTATTTGGGAAGGGAGGGAGGGAAATCACTGATCGGCTGCCTCTTGCACGCCCCACACTGGGGGAATCAAGCTTGCAACCCCAGCACGAGCCACGCCTGGGAATTGAACTGTGACCTCCTGGTTCATAGATAACAGCTCAACCACTGAGCCACACCGGCCTGGCTATCTGTGCTTTCTACCCCATGTTCATATAGTCAAAACTTAAACTGAATCAAAAGCATATAGAAGCCTAAAAGTTAACAACATAAAAGTGCAATCATCTGCATTAACAGAATATATAATAAGCAACGGTAAGACATCTTTTGAGGTACCAATACCGAAACAAACAAAAAAAATGACGCAACACAAGCTGCATCGCTATCAGCCTCCAGCAGGCACCTATTCTGCTCAAAATAGAGATAGAATGGAGATAATATTAAATGAATCCAGAAAAAAATGCACCCTTTCCACATCTTCTTACTGAGAATTTCATATTAAATTCGCATCGCTTTCAGATAAATGCTGGCTTCCTAGCAAGGTTACGATTCCTTTTGTTCTGCTATGCGCGCCTGGAAGGATTACGTAAATTAAGATCGCTTCTCCCACCTACATCTCTCAGGCCCTTCTCGTTCATTAGACGAAGGTGGAGCAGCTACCACTGTTCCCAGGCCTCGTTAATAAAACCATAAGCAAGGCTTCCCCGTCCCTCAGCACCCTCTTCAAGAACCTGTTGTTGCCACAGTTAAGCACGTCCTTAATTTAGAAACGTTTCTAATTAGCTTTTAAAAAATTTAAAAAAAGAATTACTTATATTGCATATGAAAATCACCTTGCCAAATTACCCAATTTTGTAACAATCCCTGCCACAGGCAGATACATCCATCTTCCCGCACCCCGGGTGCACCCAGGGACCAGTGCATCAGCCCCGAAGCCATCACCCAGGCAGGCAACGTTCTTTGTCCACGACCACAATGAGTTTAGCTGCATTTGGGGGGCCCTTAGGACGGCAAAGAGCCAACATACCGATCCCCATTGCCACCATTCCCAACAATAACGAGCAAACGGTTATTTTCTCTGCTGCAGACCGGTGACCATCCGCCCGCAGCAAACGTCTCCCTTTCCCTCCCAACGGATCATCAAACATGGGAAACAGCCAAGCTGCGTCCCTTAGCTTTGGCGACTGCCCCCCAAATGGAGATTGTGAATCTCCCTTCTTTTCTCTTTAAAATAAATTACCTTATCCAAGAGATTTTTAGCATTTTGTAAGAGTGCCGCAGAAGGCCGGGCCTCAGCTGACTGCGGACTGCGAAAAGGAAGATGGAAGCTTCGCGAAAAAAAAAAAAAAAGAGGCGGAGGGAGGACAGAAAACACCCGCAGGAGGACGGCCGCCCCCTCCCCACCCGGGCTGCACCCCGATCTCGCACCACCGCGGCCATTGGGAGCCTTCCACGCACACCCATCCTTTAGGCCTCCACCCCAAAACCCCAAAATCCAAAAAATGTGACACTTAAACGCGTGCAGCTCGGGGGGGCTCGAAGCCCCTCCACCCGCCCGCTCGCCCCGCCCGGCCCGGCCCGGCCCGGCCCAGACTCTCGAACCCGCGGCCTCGAACCGGGCCGCAGCCCATCCCCCCCACATCGCCCGAACCCACCCGGCGCGAACCATCGAATACCCGGGGGGTCAGGGGCCATAGGTTCCGGGATCCCCCCACCCCAGCCCCGCAAGGGCAGCCATGGATGTACCTTCCAGAAAAGCGATCTCCCCGGAGCTGCCGCCGCTGCCGCCAGCCGCCATCTTCCTGCTCCCACGCCGCCGCCGCCTTAGTCCACGGCCCGCAGGCCGCCGCGATGGGGCCGGCCGCAGAGGGACCGCCGCGGGCTGCGGGCTGGGGGCTGCGCGGGGCCGGCAGGCGGGGGCGCTCCGGCCGGACGGGCCTCACACAAAGGCGGGCCTCGGGCCTAGCCGCGCCGGGCTCCTCCTCAGGCGCCTATGGGGCGCGGCGAAGACGGCGGCGGCGCTTCCCGGGCCCGGCTCCGCGCGGCCCGCGACTCCCCATCCACCGCCCCGCACGCCGCCCGAGAAGCTCCCCCGGGAAGAGAGCGGGAGGCGGGCGCGCTCACGCCGCCCCTCGGCGCGGGCCGCGAAAATGGCCGCACCCGCCCGGGCGCTCGGCGGCGAGGCCTCCGCTACGGTCTGGCGCACGGGCGCGCCGCGTCCCTCCTGCAGCTGCCGCCGCCGCCGCCGCCGCTAAGACCGTCCGCCCACCCCGCCCGGGCGCGAGTGCAGCAGCCGGGCCGCTGCGGCTGTCGCTGCGGAGGGGGCGGGTCTCTGCCCACGCCGAGCCGCCGTCGCCACAGCAGCCGCAGCCGCTGCTCCTCCCCCACGGGCGCCGGAGTCCGCCCGCCCCGCGCCCGCCGCGCCCGCGTCCGCCCCTCCGCGCTCCCACCCGCCCCCGCCTTCGCCCCCGCTGCGCCCGCCCCCGCCGCGCCCGTGTTGGCGTCCCCGCCCGTCGCTCCCGCCCGGGCCGCTCCGGCGTCCGGTTCCGCCCCCGCCTGCCCCTGCCCGCTCCGCTCGCACCCGCCACTCCCGGGTCCGCGCCCGCCCCCGCCCCCGCCCCCGCCCGCCGCCGCTCCCCCTGCAGCCCGGCCCGGTGGAGCCCAGCGCCGCTCCCCGTGGGGCTGCCCTCGCGGCGCGGGCCCGGCCCGGCCGGGTTTGGCCCCGCGGCAGGCCGGTGCGGGAGCGCCTTCCCTGCACAGGCCGCGGGGAGCGAGGCTGCGGGGCACCGCCCCCGCCCATGACACGAGGGACGTTCACTCCACGAGGAGGCCTGGGCCTGTGGCCCGCGACCACCTACCTACCTCCCCGGGGAAGGGCGCGGGAGGCCCCGCAAGCCCGAGTGTAGGAAGCGATGGGCGGCCTCCACTCAAGTCCAGAGACGCTTCCAGGTTAATTCATTCGGGGAGAGTCCGCAGGGCGCCGGGCGGGCGGCGGGGCCGCACAGATTAACGGAGGCCCCTGTCTGCTGTCCCCGGCTCCAAGCCCCCGGGGAACGGCGGATGACCACGTCATGGTCGTGTTTCTTTTTTATTTTTTCTTATTTATGACAATAAGACATGATCGATAACGGAAATCGGGAAAATATAACAAATGGAGAGACGTCCTCCATGAGGCAAGGGAACGGGTTCCCTGCATAAGGCAGCCGCTGTGGTGATGCGGCCCAGGACGCAGATGCTCTTCTGACCTTGCGGAACTGTTAACATAATTTCTGTTCAGTTGCTAAGTTACCAATTTGTTTCTGCAGCCATAGAAAGCTAACACGCATGAAACAAGGTGGAGTTCTAGAAAAGATGTATTTCTTTAAGCAATGTAAAGTAGTATCTTTCAGACAAAGCCATGGCTTTGCTTGTTAGTTTCACCTCATCTCCGTGGAACCCCGTAATTCCAAGCTTTAAGGGGAAGCGTGGATCAAACCAATGGTTCTTAAACTTTATAACCTATGGCAAAATCGCCTGGGAAGGCTTGTCAAAACAGATTGCCGGGCCCTAGCCGGTTTGGCTCAGTAGATAGAGCAACGGCCTATTTCATCTAGTAAAATAATGCTTTTTCTCTAAAAAAAATATATTTGCTGAAATCACTGTCCTTTTATATGAATGTAATAAACTAAGAATTGTTAGTATCACATATTCAGGGCCTTGCCTAGAAAACTTTGAATTTAGGACATGTCCCTGAAATGTAGATGATCCTATATAGTATAATAAAGAGGTAATATGCAAACTGACCATCATTCCAACACACAAGATGGCAGTCCCTGTGTGGTCACAAGATGGCTGCCACAAGATGGCCAGCAGGGGAGGGCAGTTGGGAGGGACCAAGCCTGAAAGGGAAGGTAGTTAAGAGTGAGTGACCAGGTCAACAGAAGAGAGCAAACTTCTCTAACCCTTACCCCATCACTTTAAGCAGAATTCCTTGTTTCCTACTTCAAAGAAAGATAAGGAACATACACACACAAAAAAATTCCCTTTGTTTAACAATAATATAATACCTACATATGTACTCACCCATTCTATTTGTTCTTCCCTACTGTTAAAATAGAGGCAGGAAGCAAGAAAAAGCTAAAGAAGTTCATCACCACCAAACCAGTATTACATGATGAAGGGTATTCTTTAGAGGGGAGGAGGAAGAGAAGGAGAGAGGAGGGGGAGGGAGATAAAATGGCAACAAATACATATCTATCAACCATTGAATCTAAAAGTCAAAGTAAACGAACAAGAAATCTAATGAACACAATAAACTGGTGAATAAAATAGAATCCGAGGCATGGAAACATGGAGCAGATGATGAGACTCAGAGGGAAGGGAGGGAAGGGAGTAGGAAAAGATTAACCAAAGATCTTACCTATGGACACAGTAGGGTGGTGAAGGCCTGGGGTGGGGCAGGAACCAGGTGGAGCGTGGCAATGGGGAGAAAAGAGGGACGTCTCTAATACTCTCAACAATAAAGATTTTTTAAAAATAGAGTCAGAGTGCATCATATTTAACCCCTGTACTCTGAATTCCATACCCTTGTACATAAAGTGATTTGATCTCAGCCCAGAATCTCCCAGTCTTATTGGATAATCTTTTTTTATTTTTATTTTATTTTTTATTTATTTATTTTTAAAATATATTTTATTGATTTTGTACGGAGAGGAAGGGAGAGAGATAGAGAGCTAGAAACATCGATAAGAGAGAGTCATCGATCAGCTGCCTCTTGCACACCCCCTACTGGGGATATGCCCGCAACCAAGGTACATGCCCTTGACCAGAATCGAACCCGAGTCCCTTCAGTCCCCAAGCCGACGCTCTATCCATTGAGCCAAACCAGTCTTGGCAATAATCTTTTTTTTAATATATTTTATTGATTTTTTTTTACAGAGAGGAAGGGAGAGAGATAGAGAGCCAGAAACATCGATGAAAGAGAAACATTGACCAGCCGCCTCCTGCACATCCCCCACTGGGGATGTGCCCGCAGCCAATGTACATGCCCTTGACTGGAATCAAACCCGGGACCTTTCAGTCCACAGACCGACGCTCTACCACTGAGCCAAACCAATTTCGGCTTATTGGATAATCTTAACTCCTGTGGGGTAGTTTAAGAAAAGCTCTTTTAAGGAATGTTATCTAGCAGTCTCACTTAGTGCGGTTCTGATATGCACAGATTTCAATGACCACGCAAAGGAATACCTTCTCTGCTTACAATACTCATGACACCAAACATGTGGCTATGCCACGCCAAGCAATAATCCAGTTCCCTGTAAGACCAACTGTGTGTCTTCCCATTTTAATTCATCTGTGACACTGCCTGGAGTTAGTGCAGAGCTCACAGATTCAGAGCTCAGTGCCACAGTCTGCCCCCTACTTCAGACACTTGTGGCAAATAGTGAGTTTCTAGACTGCCTACACTTATTTTTTTCTGACTTGGCTACAAATTGGGGTTCCCCTGATCCCCCCTTCAGCTTTGATAACTTGCTATCATGGCTCACAGAATCCAAGGAAACACTTTACTTGCTATTATAAAGGTTACAAATGACCTGCCAGGTAAAGAAGAGGTACAAAGGCGAGGCCCACAGGGTCCCACGTGCAGGAGCTTCTGTCCCTCTGGAGTTTGGGATGTGCCACCCTCCTGCCACGTGGATGCATTCACCGTCTCTGAAGACGGAACCCCTGCATGTCCTGTTTTTATAGAGGCATAATCTATCAAATCATTGGCTATTGGTGATGAACTCAATCCCCAGCCCTACTCCTCACCTCAAAGATGAGGGGGCTGGCGTGGAAAGTTCTAGACTTCTAATCACCTGGTTGGTTCCTCTGGCAACCAGCCCCCATCCGGAAGCTATCTGAGAGCCCATGCACCGCATCAGCCTGCACTAAGGTGTGGTTGAGAGGAGCTTGTGAATAACAAGAGCTGTGCCTTTCACACAAGCATTCAGGTAGTTACAAGGGTTTTAGGCACTCTTTAGCCAGAAACCAGGGGTGATTTTCAACCTGCATGCCACAATAATTTTTAAAACACGCAATACCTGCCTATTTAGTCAGGAGCACTGACCTCGATTTCCTTAGATTGTCAAAATAAAAAATGACAACAGCCAACAAAACAATAGCCATCCAGTGTGCATGAATCAAAAGTATACCTATTTTTTTTTTTGTCATATGCAGAAAATATATACTTTGGGTGTGCCACGGGATTTTAGTAATTAGTTTGTGTGCCATGAGGTGAAAAAGGTTGAAAATCGCTGCTCTTGTACCTTCTCACCTTCTTAAGAGCCCCTCTCTCTTCAATCCACTAGAATTTGTCTTCTTTGCAACAGAAAGTGCAGATTTTACTCTATATAATTTTTAGGATGTTTAACCATACCATACATTTGAGAGCTTTGCAGGCAATATACCAACATAGCTGTGGCCTATTTAAGTTGCATCAAAAATATGTATTCAGAAATATCCATATTAAGAATCCCCTCAGTTTTCTGTGTAGTCTGAGTCCCACAAAAAAAGAAAGATCAAAGGTGATGACCAAAGGACCAACATTTTTAAGGCTAAACAATCATCCCATGCAAGCGGAATTCAAGGAAAACAGGACTGAGACAATGTACGGGATCCTTTAAAAGTACCTAAGAGCATGAGACCCTTCCCAAAACTACCTTGCTCCTGGGCCTATTCACTCAGTGAATAGTTTGTGATGGTTGTTGTTGTTGTTCTTTAATATATTTTTATTGATTTCTGAGAGGAAGGGAGAAGGAGAAAGAGATAGAAACATCAATGAAGAGAGAGAATTAATGATGCCCCCTGCATGTCCGCTGCTGGGGATCGAGTCTGAAACCCGGGCATGTGCCCTGACCAGGAATTAAACCATGGCCTCCTGGTTCATAGTTTAATACTCAACCACTGAGTCATGCCGGCTGGGCTCAGTGAATAGTTTTGACACTATTTCACAAACCAGAAAACTAGGAATTATTCTTGATTCTCTTTTTAAATTAATTCTACTTCCTGAATATATCTTGAATTTATTCATTTTGTTTCTCAATTCCAATGATCCCAATTTAGCCTTAGCCGCTGTCACTTCTCAGCCAAAGTACTATAAAAACAGGTTTAAATGCGTCATTTCTTATTATCTGTGATTTCTCTCAAAAAAAGCCACAATAATCTTTTATCTTTTTTAAAACACATATCAAAGCACTTGTTTAAAACCATTGAAATTTCCCTGGCTCTTAAGAAAAAAGTCCTAAATCCTTCATTGATCTACTACCTATTTCACTGGCCTCAGTTTGCAGCATTTTCACCTTAATTAAGCTTTAACCACTTTTTATTTCTTTCAGTTCCTCAAATACTTGGCCATTTTTTCTTCAGAGCCTTTGAATGTGTTTTACCCTCCATCTTCAATGCACTGTTTATCTAGCGTCTTGCATCAGAGATTCATACTTATCTGCTATAAACAAAGAGTTTAACACTTTTGAATACAACATATTTAAAATATTTTTTTCCCAAGGAAAACTCAGAATCACAGAATTCTATTGCCCAGACTCCTTAGAGACCATTTAATGCCAGTCTTCTAAGAGGTCCAGGAAAAGTCTTTGTCTCAAGTAACATTGTGACAGAAATCTAGGAAAGGCACCCTACAAAGAATCAGCCATCCAGGGATCAAGCCAGCTTTGAGGATCACAATGCTGAAACAACTTGAGCTGTAGTGAGGAGGCCAGGGGGAAGTCTTGAGTTGGCAATAGATATATAATAACAAAGCTTCCTCTCTGTTTACCACCAGTAGGGCCGAGAAGGCTAAAAAGGGCTAATTCCAATGTAACCCTGATATTTGGGGGATAATGATCTGAATCCAGGCCAGCAAGCTCAGTGTACATTCTTGATAACCTATAATTAAGTCTCTTTCTCCTTCCCAGATACTGGTCTTGCAGAACCTGTTACTGTGACCAGTGCCTTGCCCCGCAGGGAGGATTATTAACGCTGGCACCAGGCTAGACCATCAGACATGGCCTGGAGACCCCCAACACCTGGGGCCTTCTTGCAAGGCCCGCAAAAATGACCAGAAGCATAATCCATGTTTGTGGGACAAGGACCACGAGGAGATATGAGGGAGGGCCCCCTGCAGGTTCCTTCACTCAGATTTGGAAGGCTGTTCTCTGAGTCCGCCGGTGTATTAAACAGTGTCCCTCCATTTCTTTGAAGCGTCTTAGCTTTCTTTGGTCTTCTGCAACAGGGCTACAAATTTTTCTTTTGTATCACAGCTATTGTTTCCTCTATTTCAGCCAGGCTTAAAATGTTGTATATAAAACTGCTTATGTAAACTAGTGGCCCAGTTTAATACATTTATTTCTTTGAAAACACAATTATCGATCATGTTCTTTTCAACACTACCATTAGGAGCAGCATATAGTTAGGCCATGACTAAATACAAATTTCAGAAGACAATAGCAGGTTCTGCAAGTTATGTCTGGTTGATAGTTTTTGAAGGGCTAAGTGCATATGTGTAAGGGGAAATAGAGTGTTAAAAAGAAACAATAAACACAAAATGGAGTCACTTGTGGTAAGCTCCATCAAAAAATAATACCTAACCTAGTTTCAGTTTCAGTCTCTCCCAGGACTGTTTTCATTTACTTATTTTTAACCCTGTTTTTATTAAATTTTTTTCCTGTTTTTATTAAAGAGAGAGGGATCAAAAGGGGTTGGGGGGAGAGAAAGAGAGAGAGGAGAGATCTATTCACTCACGCCCCCCCCCCCCCCCCCACATTCCCATACACTCTTGGACCAGGGATTAACCCAAAACCTTTCAATGTACAGGAGGATACACGCCAACCAGCTGAGCCACCTGGCCAGGGCCAGGATTGTTATTTTAAACTAATCAATCTGGAATTTCCTGGTCAGAACTTGTGAGGTAATCTGCTTTCCATGAAAAGAAGGTAACCTGCCTGAAATAATCCACTCTTTTAACTTTCTTTTCTGCCCTATTTCTTTTTTTTTCTTTTTCCTTTTTTCCTTCTTTTGCTGCCCTATTTCTACCTATAAAGGTCTTCTGTTTTGTGTAGCTCCTCAGAGCACTATTTTATGTATTAGATGGGATGCTACCTAATTCATGAATTCTTTAGTAAAGCCAATTAGACCTTGAAATTTACTAGGTTCAATTTTTGTTCCTTAACAAGAGTTATATGAGAATAATGTCTAAGTTTCTGTTATAAGTACTGTATATATTTCTGTTTTAACATACTTTTGCATGATAATATTGCAATTAGCTTTCAATTTATTGATTACCTTGTTTTTGTTATTTAATGCCATAATTCTTTATGCTTGCTTTTTTATTTTCACTTCTTTTAGTCAATGCTTTCTGTTCCTCTTTCATTTCAAAAAATTTCTCTCTAATATTTTAGCAGGCAGTTCAATAACTAAAATTCTAATGTTGAACATTTAAAACTTTTGATTAAGTGCAACTCAAGCTAGTATTTTTTAAATTATAAATGAATATGTCCTCAAAATAGCACACATCTCTTACAGTAGTTCCTACCAAAGTCTCCCAATGTCAACATTTATTAATTTACAATCAAGTTTTCAGGTAATCAGGGCTCAATTATGACTTTCCTGTGCCCTGGGCATATTTTGCCATCATGGTGCCCTTTCTCCACAAGAAATAATTTGTTAGACTTATAAACTATATTTTTTATTTTTACATTAATTTTAAAGCTGTTTTGGAATAACGATACAATACAGGCAGGATTCATTATTATGCATTTATTATTATCATCATCTTAATTTTCTTCTGATTTTATTTTATTTATTTTTTAAAATATATTTTTATTGATTTTTTACAAGGAGGAAGGGAGAGGGATAGAGTTAGAAACATCGATGAAAGAGGAACATTGATCAGCTGCCTCCTGCACACCCTGTACCGGGGATGTGCCCACAACCAATGTACATGCCCTTGACTGGAATTGAACCTGGGACCTTTCAGTTTGCAGGCCCATGCTCTATCCACTGAGCCAAACAGGTTTTGGCTTTCTTCTGATTTTAAAAGAAATAACATTAAAACATTTTTTTCCCCATAAGACCTTAAAAGTATTATGGGCCCCAGGCACTGTGCCTCCTTATGCCTAATGGATATGTTAGCCTTTTAGATGATCCATTGTTAAGTGTTTAAAATTTCAGGAACAAAAACCATATAATTTTGATAATCTTGGATGAGGGGAAACAATTTTATGTATTTTATATATTGGTCAAAATTGAATTCTAGATTATTGCAGTTGAAACCTCTATTTCATTTAAAAAAAAATTTATTTTATTTTTTTTACAGAGAGGAAGGGAGAGGGATAGAGTTAGAAACATCTACGAGAGAAACATCAATCAGCTGCCTACTGCATGTCCCTACTGGGGATCAAGCCTGCAACCAAAGTACAAGTCCTTAACCGGAATTGAACCCGGGACCCTTCAGTCTGTGAGTCAATGCTCTATCCACTGAACCATACCATTTAGGGATATATACATTATTCTTAAAACTACCATGGAATTAGGTGGAATCAAATTAAATTGCTATTTTTATAGGTTTTTTAAAAAATCAGATGTTGGTATTTCATATGGATCTACCTAATAATAACAGCTATCTTGAGTTAAGTCATGTTCTTTACCTAGAAAATAATTTTGGAAAAATTAGATTTATCTCAATATTGTATTACATGTACATGAAAAGATAATATTGGAAACCTGCTTTATTAAAGGTGTAGAACTTACTTGGTGACTATTAAGCCTATATCACAAGCATGTACTACAGTGTTGGTTTCATCTATAACAATAAAAGCATGCGATGCTAATTAGACTGGACATTCTTCCAGACGACCTTCTGGAGGAAGCCAGAGCTTCGAGGGCTGAGCCCCTTGCACAGATTTCGTGCATTGGGACCCTAGTTGTATTATAAAAGCAAACAATATTATGTTAAGAATAGATACCAGCAATTATCCATAAAGTGGTAAATTGGATAATTCATAGGTTCTTATGAAATTGTTTCACTTGGGTAGATAAAAGGGAAGATGTGTCAGACCTTTGATGAGAAATTACTTTAAACATGTTTATGATGATCTCCTCTTGAGAAAAAGTCATAATTTAGTTTGAAATGCTTTGGATTGGAGTGTATTACTAGTATATAGTGAGTGAGAGAACATTTGTTCTGGTCAAGCACCTCATGCCTATGAAAGTATTTCATGAACTTTGACATTTTACTGAACTTTGTCATCCTAAGCAAGATAAAGCATTGAGGTAGTTGGTGTTGAATGTGTCGTCACTCTGCAAGGGCCCTGGTCTGTTATGTAACCAGTGTGGCAGAGTGGAACAATCGCCTGCTTCTGAGAGAAAAAGCTGGAGAGCATTATGTAGAATCTGACCATAGCTGCTGATGTGAGACTCTACCTTGCCTCTTTAGTGGCTTTCCTCAGAGGGGACTGTGGAGAGGACTCTCGGAGAAGCCATTAAAAACCATATCTGTTGACATATCCACCCTGAAAAAGTAAAGCTGTTTGGACTGTGAGAGTATTCTACCCTGAGGCCAGGCATGAAGAAGTAGGGGAATAGGATGTGGGTGCTATTTCCTTCTTACCTGCTATTATGAAATCAGCCTAATAGGAAAAAGTTTTAAGTACTTGATCTATTTCTTTTAAATCATGTGGATAGGTCAGGCGACATGTCTTTAATAAGATTTAAAAGCTGTCTAGAATATGTGGCTTTATAAAACTGGCAATATGTGGACTCATATCCCTAAGAATGTTTTGTTTTGTGTTTTTAAAAATATATATTTCTATTGATTTCAGAGAGGAGGGAGAGGGAGAGAGAGATAGGAACATCAATAATGAATCATCGATGGGCTGCTCCTGTATGCCCCCCATCAGGGATCAAGCCAGCAACTTAGGTATGTGCCCTGACCGGGAATCGAACCGTGATCCCCTGATTCATAGGTTGACATTCAACCACTGAATAACACAGCCTGGGCATAATTTAAGTACTTTCTTTTTTGGAATCTGGATATATTATAGGTTTAGTGGGCTTTAGCAAAGCTTACTGAACTGAAATTCAGTAAGGGCCAATGTGCATTTGTAATATAAATTTTTTTCTCATATTGTAATAAGATCAATCCTTGATCATGGACTTAGGCTTTTAATATCAGTGGAAGAATTTAAGACATAAGTCACTCACTGATATCATTATATCTTGTTTAATCTTTGCATTTATTTTTGATGGTTTAATAGTCAAAAACTAAAGCCAACCTTAGTTAAGTCCAAATCATGAGCCTGGGCAGTCTTCCAGGCTAAGAGGCTTTGTGGTCAGACACAAAAATTAGTATTCTTCTGAAAACTTATTTAAGAGATTTCTCTAACTTAATAATAAAATTTAAAACACTATATTATAATATATAATAGTATAATTTTATATCCATTAAATATATTTTTTTATTAAGTCCACAGAAGAACTTTGCCTAATCTTATATAGAAAATATACTTTTTCCTCACAACCTTAGGCAGGTTGTGTAATTTGTTTTGGTTTTCTAAGTTAAGGATGAAGTAAATTGTATCTCCTTTTTTATATATTTTATTGATTTTTTACAGAGAGGAAGAGAGAGGGATAGAGAGTCAGAAACATTGATGAGAGAGACATTGATCAGCTGCCTCTTGCACCACCCCCACTGGGGATGTGCCCGCAACCAAGGTTCATGCCCTTGACCGGAATCGAACCTGGGATCTTTCAGTCCGCAGGCCGACGCTCTATCCACTGAGCCAAACCAGTCTCGGCATAAGTTGTATCTTCTTAAAATTTGTGCCAATGTCAAAAATAGACTTTAGGTCGCCTAGACCCTGAGGGTGACTCAACAAGGTCCACTTCCACCTTGTCCAATATTTAGCTACGATGGCTTTGGGGCAGAGTATGCTTGATTTGTATAACTCAGTCTGGCTAATCCCACTCGTGGCATAGTGATTGCTTTAGATAAACTAGTGTATGAAAATACATACACCTTTATAAGAATGAGACATTTTCTTTCATATTGAAGAAAAGTATCCAAAGACCATTAACATCATTTTTACAAATTGGCTACTTTTAGTAGTTCTATATTTATGTTTACAAAAAATAAAGTTTAGGTTGTAATAAAGAAGAAAAAGCAACTATTTGCCCAGCTGGTATTGCTCAGTGGTTGAGTGTCAACCCATGAACCAAGAGATTGCTGGTTCATGTCCCATTCATGGTACATGCCTGAGTTGCAGGGTTGATCCCAATAGGAAGCCTGCAGGAGGCAGCCAATCCACAATGTTTCTGTCTCTTTATCCCTCTCTCTAAAAAATAAATAAATAAAATAAAAACATATATATATTTTTAAAAAGGCAAAAATAAAAAAATGAAAGCAATTATCTTAGCAAATGAGGGAGTGCAATCCAGGACACAGGTTTAGGTAGCAGCCTAATTGTTCCCTGAAGGGAAGAAAGTTCTCATTAAGGTCCCCATGTAAATGAAGTATGCTGGTTAGGTCAGTTGGGGTTGATTAGGCCCTATATGTAAATAGAGAATGCTGTTTATCAAAATGAATTGGTTCTTTTCAAGGTGAAGAATGCAAATGTTCTGGCCACCATAATGAGGAGTGTCAAGTTTATATATATATCCATGTTGCAATCTTTGACTCAGGATGTTTGTTGTTTAGCCTTGAGTTGAGTTTAGCAACAGGTCAGTAACTTAATAATAGTTCCAAGAAATAAGAGATGAAATATGCATTGGCCTCACTTTCTCAATAGCCTGTTTTGAAGTGTGAACTTTGTAGCATGATCCTCTTTATGACTACCTGTGGAATAAGTTTATGAGTTAAGGTTGGAGGCAACAGCCCAGCTGGTGTGGCTCAGTGGTTGAGAATTGACCTATGAACCGTGAGGTCATGGTTCAATTCCCAGTCAGGGCACATGCCCAGGTTGTGAGCTTGATCCCCAGCATGGGGTGTGTAGGAGGCAGCTGGTCAATGTTTCTCTTATGGAGGTTTCTATTCCTCTTTCCCTCTCTCTAGCTCTCTCTGTAAAATCAATTAAAAAAATATATATATGATTGGAGGCAATAGAAATAAAAATGCAGAAAGAGAAAAGAGTTTTGGAGAAGAAAAGTCATATAGAAGAAGATTGTTTCAGCTATGAAAAACTGGCAGTAGTCCTCTGAGAAGGGAAGTAAGGTGGCAGAAGTACTCTGTACTGTAAAACCTTTTATGCGTTTTGGTTTTTGTATCTTGTGTATATATGTTATCTAATAAAAAGTAATTTTGAATTGATGGTGTCATAGTCATCTGGAAAGTTCCCTGGGCACTTCTGTGGTTCTCACCACCTTCAAATTGATGCACGCATACGTGACAATAACGTTGGTGAGCCATTGCCCCTAGGTGTTTACTTATTTCAGTGGTCAGTCTGCTATAATATATTTGTAATGATGCATGCACATTGCCTTTTCTTCTTGTGACTAACAATAAACAAAACCAGCATCAATTCTCACTTTCAAAGTTATACTGTGTCTCTATTTTTTAAAAACTTATATCTCAATTCTACTATTTAAAGTACACTCTCCAAAAATACTTTTTGACATTTTTTTTATTTATATTTTATTGATTTTGTACAGAGAGGAAGGGAGAGAGATAGAGAGTTAGAAACATCGATGAGAGAGAGTCATCGATCAGCTGCCTCCTGCATACCCCCCACCAGGGACATGCCCGCAACCAAGGCACATGCCCCCGACCGGAATCGAACCCGGGACCCTTCAGTCCCCAAGCCGACGCTCTATCCATTGAGCCAAACCAGTCTCAGCACTTTTTGACATTTTTTGAATGTCACATCTCAACTATTGACCAAAACTTATTTGATGCTAAAATGATTAACATTATATTTTATTTAAAAAAATCCATATTTTATTCTGAAAGAATAATAAAAACAATGAAGATATGATCAACTGACATCAAATAGCTACAATTTGGAATCAGTTAAATTGTAAATTCCTTAAGGACAGAAAATATTTTTAAAGATTTATTTATGTCTTTCACAGTACAGTATCTTGAACATAGAAGATATTTAATAGTGGTTCACTGGACTTAAATGGTCCAAAAATCTCTCTATATAAAACCCTAATATAAAAATAGCTGACAGCAGAACAACCAAACAACCGGTTGCTATGATGTGCGCTGACCACCAGGGGGCATGTGTGGAACATGGTGGGTGTCGGCTGCAGCAGGATGGTGGAGCAGGTGTGCAGGGTCCTGCCTGGTGCTTGCACCCACTGCTGGTTCCCAGCACCAGCCCGATAGGATTTCCCCTCAGGGCTTCTCCACCTCCCCCTGCTCCTGAAGGTGATTGGGGCAGTAAGTACTCACTGCTGGCACCAGCCCCAATTGCTCTGTGCCATTGGTGGGTGTGGGTGGGAGCTGGCACCATGAGTGAATGGGAGTGTGGCTGCGGTGGGAGCAGAGCTGCTGGCAGACAGGGTACTGGGGGCTGTGATGGGAGGGGCCATGCAGGAGCACAGAGGATGGGTTGAAACTCACCCCTGTGCCCACCACCGTCTCGCGACCCACAGTTCCTTTCAAGGTGCATGTATTGTATTTGTGCACTGGGTCCCTAGTTCTAGCATAAAAAAACCAACCAACCAAACAAACAAACAAACAACACAAAAAACAACTAGAGGAATCTCAATATTCATTTAATTTTTAGGTAATCTTGCGGTTAATAAAGATAATAAAGATGTTGCACCCTGGTCTGTGTTGTACACGGGCCCCAGTGTACCCAAGGGTTGCTGTGCAAGTTTCATTCCAGGTCAAAGGCATATACCTGGGTTGTGGATTTGCTCCCTGCCCCTAGTTGGAGCATGTGGTTGAGAGACAACCAGTTGATGTGTTTCTCTCTCTTCCTCTCCCTCCCTTCCATTCTCTCTGAAAAGTAATGGGGAGGGGGGGGGGGAGAGATGACGTTGTAATGTTTAATATACTGCTGAGATCAAGTTTTCTTTGCTACTTAGTATGACCAAAACAACTTAATGAGTATTCTTATATTTTTTCAGACATAAAAAACATCTTTGGTTATATTATAATACTTTAACCTTTAGTCACCAAATTAAATTCTTAGCCAAAAAATTATTTTAAATACTATCTGATGTGTTCATGGAACAAACTCAAAGGAATCCTAAATCAAACTGACTTAAATTACTAACCATGCTGCTGCTAAGTTCTTGGGTGTATATTTGTATTTATGTTTATATTGTATTTATTGGAATTCAATATTTGTGTTGTGTGTGTGTGTTTTTTTTTTTTTAAATTCAGCCCTACTTCTTATTTAATATGTGTTACCCAAGTGCTTTAAATGCACAAAAATGTTGGAATCCCGTAGGAAGCTTTCCTATATTCATGCCAAAGTATCAGAGATGACATAGTAGAATTACAAAGTCTTTTGGTATTTTGAAAAACAAACCCATTTAGGGTGTTTGAAGTTACAGCCTTATGTGGTTGAGTCCATGCTGTAATGTGTCATGTGATAGGATGAGTCATAAATATACGTATACATGTAGAAACAAACTCCAAATGTTCTTCAGACTCCCAGCTGGTGGGATTATTACTAATACTGATGTATTTTTTTTATTACTCATGTGATTAATGTGATCAATATTAATGTGATTATCCTCCCAAGTATTCATGGCTGATTAAACTAATAGAGATCAGCATTCAAAGGGGAAAATGTGCTTTGGTTGGCAGACACCAGCATTACCTCATCCAAAATCCAACATTTCTTCAGAGAAATAATCTTACTGGTTGCTAACATGTTAATGGGGATTTAAAAATTGTATTGACTAACATTTTACAGTACTTCTGTAAATTTTAAATCAATACTAAGTAGTTTCTTTTTATAAAAATATGTTTTTATTGATTTCAGAGAGGAAGGGAGAGGGAGAGAGAGAGATAGAAACCTGAGAGATGAGAGAGAATCATTGATTGGCTGCCTCCTGCATGCCTGCCACTGGGGATGGATGGGGTAATGTGCTCTGAGTGGGAATCAAACAGTGACCTCCTGCTCAACCACTGAGCCAGGTCAACAGGGCTGAATAGTTTCTTAATGATCACAAAAGCATCAGAGGTTTTTTCCTTTTGTTACATTTTGTTTTAATGTATCTGTAGCAATGTTTCCCCCACACTGACCGACACAAATTCTGTTAAATTACCACAGGCCAGGATGTGGTCTCTCTTCTGTAGAATTCTGGAAATTTAATAATTGCAGCTCTCAAAATACTCTAGCCAAGCACATGATACACTCCTGTATGTGTGTGTGTGTGTGTGTGTGTGTGTGTGTGTGCGCGCGCGCGCACTTAGTAGAAGATCACCTTATTAATTTTAATTTTTATTTAAAAATATATTTTATAGAATTTTTTACAGAGAGGAGGGAGAGGAACAGAGAGCTAGAAACATAGAGGAAAGAAACATTGATCAGCTACCTCCTGCACACTCCCTACTGGGGATGTGCCCACAACCAAGGCACATGCCCTTGACCAGAATCGAACCTGGGTCCCTTGATTCCGCAGGCTGACGCTCTATCCACTGAGCCAAACTAGTTAGGGCACCTTATTAATTTTTAGAAGATCAATATTTTCATCAGCAGGATTACTTGTATGTGTTATCTAGCACCCATTTGCTGGTACTGTCGACATAAGAAACATCCAAACTTATAGAGAATTTTAATGAGTGTCACAATTTTCTTTATTTCTTCATCTCTTGTTGGACATTTAGTTTGTTTCCATGTCTTGGCTATTGTAAGTGATGCTGCAATGAACATGGGGGTGAGGATATTTTTTCGAGTTGGTGTATTCATTTCCTTCAGATAAATACCCAGAAGTGGGATAACTGGATCATATGATATCTTTAATTTTTTTGAGGAAACTTTGTTATGTTTTTCGTAGTGCCTGTTCCAATTTACATTCCCACCAACAGTGCATAAGTGTTCTCCTTTTCTCCTCATCCTCACCAACACTTGTTATTTCTTGTCTTTTTGATAAGAATGGCTATTATCTGGTTATGGTTTTAATTTGCATTTCCTTCATAATTAGTGATGTTGAGAACCTTTTCATGTACTTGTTGGCTATCTACAGGGTGTCCCAAAAATGTATGTACACTTTTGAATAATTATTAATTCCAATGGGTTAAATCTAAAAAAGAAAGAGTTGAGCTGTCAACTCAAGTGTGTGTATACATTTTTGGAGGGACACCCGGTATATGTCCTTTTGGAAAAATGTCTGTTTAGTTCTTCTGTCCATTTTTAAATTAAAAAAATTTTTTGGCTTTTGTATGAGTTTTAAAAATATATTTTGGATATAACCCTTATCAGATATATGACTTGTAAATACTTTCTACCATTTGGTTGGTTGCCTTTTCACTTGTTGTTGATTTCCTTTGCTGGGTGGAAGCTTTTTTCACTTAATGTATGGTATTTTTTTTAAAAAAAATTTTGTTTTGGTGATATGAAAAAAATTATATCAGTTATTTACTGCTCTGTGACAAATGACCCCCAAACTTAGTGACTTGAAACAATGATGATTTCTTATTTCTTAAAAAAAAAATATTGACTATCACAGAGAGAAAGAGAGAGAGAGAGAGAGAGAGAGAGAGAGAGAGAGAGAGAGAGAGAGAGAGATCAACTTGTTGTTTCACTTATTTATGCATTCACTGGTTCATTCTTGTCTGTGCCCTGACAGGGGATCAAACTCACAATCTGGCATATTGGGACGATGCTCTAACTGAGCTACATAGCCAGGGTTGGTTTCTTATCTCTTAAAATTCCATGGTCTGACTAGGAGGTTCTATACTTCATCATATAGCTGAGAATCCTTAAGTGGCTTTTTTGAGCTAGGAGCTTAGCACAGGATGAAATGTCCAAGATGACCTCTCATCCTCTAGGCCCTCAATATAGCCTCTACTCATTCAGTGTTCCAGCTTAATTTTCTTTCTAGGATGGCAGATAACTTCCAAGAGGGAGTGTTTGAAGAAGACAAGTTCCAATATGCAAGATTTTAAATTTATATTTTATTTTTTATTTTTTATCAAGCCTCTGCTTACATCACTTTTGCTAATGTCTCATTGATCAAAACAAGTCACATGGCTGAGACTAGAGTCAATGTAAGAGAGGACTCCACAAGGGCATGAATATAGCAAGGCACGTAAATTGAGGGATTTCAAATAGAGTCTGCCATAAATATTGGCTTATTAAAAATATATTCTATTGATTTTTTTACAGAGAGGAAAGGAGAGAGATAGAGAGCTTGAAATGTCGATGAGAGAGAAACATCGACCAGCTGCCTCTTGCACACCCCCTACAGGGGATGTGCCCACAACCAAGGTACATGCCCTTGACCAAAATCAAACCCAGGACTTTTCAGTCCACAGACTGATGCTCTACCACTGAGCCAAATTGGCTGGAACTGTTGCTTTTTAAATTAATGAATTTCAAAAAAAAATTAACAAATTTCTTTGACTAATTGTGAGAATATTTTTCAGACTTTTTATTGGGTATTTTTATGTCTCCATAAATGCTGATGTGTTATGTGATTTTATTACTGATTTGTATGAATTTCTTGTAAAGAAATAGCCCCCTTTTTTGGTCATTTTTGCAGTTAAAAATTGTTTTCCCAGTTTGTTGCTTTCTTTTATATTTCAGTTAATAGTTCTAGGTGCATATGTGTAATGTTTTTATATTGTCAATGTTATGTTGCTTACATTTTTAATGAGTTCCACCAGATGTTTGACAAATGTTTACTTTTATTTTCTGGATTTTTTTCTTCTTTTTTGGTTTTGATTTTTTAAGGTTCTAGTGTTTCATCTATTTGAATTTTATTTGGAAATAGAGAGTGAGGTACATTCACATTTTTTAAAAATTCACAAACTGCCATATTTTTAAAATGTTTTCTCTCATTGATTTATAACTCCTCCTTTATCTTATATTAAATTCTATAACAAGGTCTATTTTTGTACTCTCCATTTTATCCCATTACTGGTCTTTTATTCTAAGACTATTATACTTTAAAATTATTGTTATTCTATAATATATTTGAATTATTGGTACAGTTCTTCTCCTCCCACATTGCTCTTTATATTTCCCTAATCGTAATATATGACTTTAATATCATATATTTAAAATTTCTAAAATAAAAATCCTATTGGAATATTGGATGGAATTCTTAAATATATGGGGGAAATGGAGAACATGTGGTTTTAAGTTCACACAAAAAATGTTTTTTAAAAATTGGAGTTTTTTTTGAGAGCCTTCTAAAAAATCACTATGCTTTAAAAATATTTTTCTTTTTTATTCCTCCAAAGGCACCAGCTGTGCAGTTTTACTGCCAGACAAAATGTTGCTTTCAACTTCCACTGCAGGATTTTTCTTGTGGTCTATCTGCACACTCTTTTTCCTATAATTTTTACTAGCATGACATGTACACTGAATTATATTTTATAATACACGGAATGTATACTGAATTATTACACTAAAGTAGGCTATATTTGCATTGATTTTTATTCTCCCTGGATAATCTTAATGCAAATGAGCACAGTGTTTTATCTTTTTGTTTTACTTTCTTTTTAGTTCAATTTTTATTTAAGGGTTGCCTTTTCTTTTTCAAGAGAAAAACATTTATTTGACCCCTTTCTGCGGTTACTAAGATTTTTTTCTAGGCATTATCGTAAGTGCCAACTGGCTCAGGTGCCTGCTGAGGAAAGAACAGTCTCAATATAGCTCCACTGAAGAAAATCTTAAAACCCTACCCTTTAAACTGAAACCTCCAAATCCAGTTCAGCACATCAAGGTCTCTTCTGATCTTCCCTCTTTCCATGTATTTAAGTAACTTCTCCAACAGTGAGAGATCAGGCTCTCATTATTTTCAATATTATGCTGATTGTTGCAATCGATTTATTTTTCATTCTTGTGTCAATCTCATTGTCTCCTTCACCCACCATCTCCATGCAACTCTCCACCCTGTCCTGCGTCTTTTGGTGCCAATGTTCACTCCACTGGTGAACCTCGTCATGGCCTCTCTTCCCTGCTTGCACTCTGTCTCCTTGGGCAGATGTACCTTTAAACAACGTCCCTTTCACCTCCTACTACCATGCTCAGGGAAGGAGGTGGAATGGAAAAGAACAAGTAGGAAGTGAATGGAAAGGAATGGGTAGGAAGGGGAAAGAGGGAAGAGAAAGGAAAGAGAAGATTTAAGGCGTTCTGAATTTTAAGAAAACAATGAGGTAATTAGATCTCTGAATAACCGAGACTCCTGACGATGACTCCGAAGGCTCTGGCAATAAGACAAACTCCAGTACTTGTAGCTTACCCTGTATAAAGTTTTCTATTTTACACAACTTTATTATGTTGTTTGAATGCAGCATTTGGGCAATGAACAGTTTTAGTTTTTGGCTAGTGGTTTCTGCTTCCTTTTTTTTTTTTTTTTAATATTTTTATTGATTTCAGAGAGGAAAGGAGAGGGAAAGAAACATCAATGATGAGAGAGAATCATTGTTCAGCTGCCTCCTGGACCCCCCACACAGGAGATTGAGCCCACAACCTGGGCATGTGCCCTAATTGGGAATGGAACTGTGACCTCCTGGTTCATAAGTCGAGGCTTAACCATTGAGCCACACTGGCTGGACTCTGCTTGAGTTCTAATTTACTGAGGTTTGCTTGTTAAGATAGACTTGGGGGGGAGGTAAGATGGCGGAAGAATAGATGGGCGGATTCTGAGCCCTCTCCCGAAGCAGAAAGAGAGAGCAACTGAGGGTCTTGTGCTGTGAGTGTTTATTAGCAAGCTGGGAGACAGCGAACACCAGAAGAAACTGCTGGGGGGCCGATGACAGAGGTGCCCTCACAGGGAAGCACCCACGCGGGCTACGTCCCTGCCCGGAGCTACCTACCGGCTTGGACGGGGAAACCTCGCCATCTTGAGAGGAAGATAGGATCGTGTCAGAGGCCTGAATATCCACAGCCGCAGCGACCACCAAGCATCTGTGACCCCCAGAACGCGGATCCCAGGCGGCGCGAACACCTGGCTGCACTGGAGTGCCCCACTGCTCCGCGAAAAGGTCAGATTTCGCGGGGAGAGGGTGGAGAGCGCTCCCGGCGAAAACAAAAAGCCTGCGCGCACAGAGCGCGCGGAAGCTGGAGGACAAGGGCGGTGATTACAAGTAGAAAGAAGCCCCAGCTGTTGGGCGGTTGTCACCCGTGAAAGTGGACGGGGCTCCTAACAGGGGAGATATCTAAAGAGCAACACATTTGGATCTGCCTCGGAGGGATATCAGAGAGTTGCAGGAGATTGCAGTTGCTCGGACCTGCCCCCTCCCCCCCTCTGTAGTTCCTGCTTCAGAGAGGAAGAAAAAAAAAAAAATGTTGGAGAGGCTCTAGAGCACACATGTCAAACACAAGGCGCGTGGGCCAAATCCGTCCCGCCAGGCCTTGCAATGTGGCCCGCACCGCGCTGTCATCACTGCACTCCGCTGCGTTCCATCACAATGATGCGCGGTGACATAGGAGGCTTGTGATCTCGCCGGCCGCCTCGTCGGCCTCCGTACTTGCTATCTATTACGCATGTGCATAGATAACAAGTCACGTGAGATTCAGGAGGCGTGACCTATAGTCCGGCATCCGATGTGGTTGTGCGGGTGGCAGAGCAGAGGAGAGAGTGAGTGTGCAGGCATAAAAAATACACAGCAGAAGCTGCCAGTTCCTGGCATAAAGTGCAGGCATAAAAATCGCAACAGAATCTGCTATCTGTACCCAGCCAGGCATTTATTGACTGACTTTTTTTTTCTCCACTCCATCTGCCAAATCAAGCTATCCCTGTGCAGTTTTCAACTTTTTCCTTCTAACTCAGATTTCCAATAAACTACATCTTTTACTGCCAATATTGATCCCAAAATGTCCAGGAAAAGAAAAGTTGACGGTGAAGGCAGACAATTTAATGACAAATGAGAAAATGAATACATGTTTGTGCTTAGAGAGGGCAAACCAGTGTGTATATTGTGTTATGAGACAGTGTCGGTGATGAAAGAGTACAATATACGTCGTCATTTTGACACCAAACATAATGTTAAGTATGGCAAATATACTTTGGAAGAAAAGCATAAAATTGTTAAAGAACTAAAAGGCAAACTACAATCACAGCAGCAAATGTTTACAAAGGCTACAGCGAAAAATGATGCTGCAGTGAAAGCAAGCTTTATAGTGGCTGAAGAAATTGCCCATACTTCAAGTTGTTTTTCAGAGGGTGCCTTTTTGAAGCAATGCATGCTAAAAGTGTGTGAGCAAGTATGCCCAGACCAGATACAGAGTTTTCAAAATGTCAGTTTGTCAAGAAACACCATTGCAGATAGAGTTCAAGAACTCTCAGGAAATCTATCATCACAGTTGGCCGAACAGGCATGCAGTTATCTCGCTTTTTCACTTGCTATTGATGAAAGCACAGACAACACTGATACAGCGCAGCTGTCCATCTTTATATACGAAGACCGACCTCTCTGTCACTGAGGAACTTTTGGATGTAGCTGCCATGCATGGGACGACGACTGGTAGAGATATATTTGAGGCTGTGGAGAAATCTATAAATAATTTTAAATTACCCTGGGAAAAGTTGGTGGGGCTAACTACCGATGGCGCACCTTCAATGTGCAGAGAAAAGAAAGGCTTGGTTGGACTAATGAAGGAAAGAATGCAAAAAAGTCACTGCCACACACCCTTGATTACTTATCATTGCATTATCCACCAAGAGGCTATGTGTGGAAAAGTTCTGGACATGAATGACATAATGACCACAGTCATTAAAACTATTAACTTTATACGGGCACGTGGCCTGAATCATCGCCAGTTCCAGCAGTTTTTACAGGAGGTGGGTGCAGAGCATGGAGACATGCCATACCACACAGAAGTAAGATGGCTGAGCAAGAGCGCAGTCCTCAAAAGATTTTTTGAGCTCAGAGAACAAATTGCTCTTTTCATGGAAAGTAAAGGAAAGCCCTTGCCTGAACTGTCGGATCCCGCCTGGCTATGTGATTTTGCTATGATGTGTGACATATGTGAGCATCTCGCCCAACTGAATCTGAAGCTGCAGGGACGCAAACAAGTCATCACGTAGATGTCTGACATGATCACAGCATTCCAGCGTAAACTTCAACTATGGAAGTTCCAACTGGAACAGGACAATCTTGCCCACTTTCCCGTTTGTTTGAGTATCTCAACCACTATTTCTGGTACTTTTCCTTGCAGTCGGCTGGCTACCAAAGTTAGCCATTTACTAAGTGAATTTGAGCGGCGCTTCTCTGACTTTAGAACACAGCACTCAGGCTTTGACATCTTTGCCAATCCTTTTACAGTTGATGTCAACAATGTGCCCCATCACCTTCAGATGGAGATAATCGAGCTTCAGTCTGACAGTGGCCTGAAATCAAGGTTTCAGGATATTGAAATTGAGGACTTCTACCCTCTACTGCCCCCTGACTCAATGCCAGAGCTCCGACTTCATGCTGCCCGTATTCTACCCATGTTCGGGAGCACCTATCTTTGTGAACAGATGTTTTCAATAATGAATCTGAACAAAAACAAGCACAGATCATGCATTACCGATGACAACCTCCATGCTGTTTTGCGGGTTGCTACAGCCCAAGAAATAAAACCGAACATTGACTCATTGATCCAGGGAAAACGGTGTCAGACATCTAGCCAGAAAACAAAACAATGAGCATTTTAGGTACATTCCAATATTACTGTTTTGCTTGATACCAATATTACTGTTTTGCTTGATAGCATGTGAGTTGGTTAACAGCACTGTTAAGGAAAAGATTGTTCCACTCATTTTAAATTCACATTTCTGGTTAACATTGTCAGTTTATGACTGTTCAGTAAACCAATCAGAAAGGATATATGCACCCCTATGTTCATAGCAGCACAATCTACAATAGCTAGAATCTGGAAACAGCCTAGGTGCCCGTCAGCAGATGATTGGATCAAAAAACTATGGTACATCTACACAATGGAATACTATGCTGCCATAAAAAAGAAGGAATTCTCAGCAACCTGGATAGAACTAGAGAACATTATGCTGAGTGAAATAAGCCAGTCAATAAAAGAGAAATACCACATGGCCTCACTCATTTATGGACATTAAGAAACATTATAAACTGACAAACCAAAAGATAGATATAAAGACAGTAAAGCAACAAGCAGACTGTAAAATTACACCAGGGAGAGTAGGGAGATCTGGGGGAGATAAGAGATCAACCGAAGGACTTGTATACATGCATATAAGTACAACTAATGGACACAAAACTCTGGGGAGGGAGGGTATGTGGGGAGGGGCAATGTTAAAATATGTACACAGATAATAATTTAATAAATAAAAAAAAATAAAAAAAAGATAGACTTGGGAATAATAAGCTGTATGGCAGAGAGACTTTCTTCTCTAATCTTCTTTGGAATTAATTTATCTACACTCAAGAATTTGTACTCCCTGTAACAGTTTCTTTCCCTCCCTCTTTTTCTCCTTTCTTTAATCTTTCCTTCCTTCCTTCCTGTCTCCCTCCCTATTTCCTTCCTTCCTTTGAAAAAAATATGTTTCAGTATATCAAAATAAACCAAAGATTCTGTTATATCCAAGAAGATAAGAAAAAAAAAGTGACTATGTAACTATTCCAAAGTATTAAGAACCCACATAACTTAAATTTTTTTTTTTTTAATTCAATGAATTATCATTTGAGAAGGAGTTTACAAATGCTTCAATTGTACTTTAATATATAATGATTCAATTCTTTTTTTGGGTCAGCTAAATTCACATTGCTTAAATTTCTATATGAACAATTATAATAATACCCATTTTTCCTTGTTTTGTAATAGCATTTTGAAAATTATCAGTTTTAAAGATAGTACGTATATGCTATATACTAATATTACACTTTAGATTGTAATAAGTTATATCACTCAGTTTCTAAAAATAATTTCTCATTTGTTACCATATTTTACAATTTATATAATTTTATTTTCAGATTATCTTCTATATGAATAAAACCCTAATATGCAAATAGACTGAATGGTGGAACAACCAAACAACCAAACAGTCAGTCACTATAATGTGCGCCGACCACCAGGAGGCATGTGCAGAACATGGCGGGCATTGGCAGCAAGTGGCAGAATGTAGAACATGCTGGGCATCACCTGCAGCGGGATGGTGGAGCAGGTGAGTGGTGGCACCAGACCAAGGTGTGGTGCCAGTTGCTGTCATTGGGTTGAGCCTCTGGTGGTTACTAAAAATTCTTTGCTCCCACCACTGCAGTCCTGCCCTGGGCACACACCTGCTGCCAGCACCAAGTGCCGGACCAGATTGCCCAGCACCATCAGCAGGTGGCTACTGGCCCCAATTGCCCTTCAGGGCTTCTCCACCTCCCCTTGCTCCTGAGGGGTGATCAGGGCAGCAGCTGCCACTCCCATCTGCTGATGGTACCGGCCCCAATCTCTCTGTGCTGTTAGTGGTATGATGGGCAAGTGCTGTCAACATGTGGGAGCAGCAGTAGCAGGATCAAAGCTGCCGGCAGACAGAGGACTGGGGGTAGAGTTGGGAGGGGTCAGGTGGGGGCACCTAAGATGGGCCGAGACTGCACCTGTGCCCATCATAGTCTCTCGGCCCTCAGTTCCTTTCAAGGTGCACGAATTTGAGCATTGGGTCCCTAGTCCAGTGGTCGACAAACTGCAGCTCGAGAGCCAAATGCTGCTCTTTGGCCCCTCTTCCACAAAATACCATGTGTGGGCACGCACGCACAGTGCAGTTGAAACTTAGTGGCCCATGTGCAGAAGTTGGTTTTTGGCTCTCAAAAGAAATTTCAATTGTTGTACTGTTGATATTTGGCTCTGTTGATTAATGAGTTTGCCAACCACTGCCCTAGTCTATTTATATAGTATTAAACTTACTTTAACGTGGGTAAATAGAGAATATTTCTCTTTAACTTAGTGCTTAATTTAAAGTTGAAGTGAACTCCCAACCTGTGGATTGCTGACCACAGAAATGGGGAGATAGTAAATGTTTATGCTTTAAACTCCTAAGTTTTAGGGGAATTTATTATGCAGCAATAGATAACTAATTCAAAAAGGGTGATTGGGAGGTCAGTTTCTTTAGATATTTAATGTTTAAACATGCATTTGTTTATCTTTGTACTTGTTTGGAAGTTTGGTTGGGTATGGAATTCTAGGGTAGAAATAAATCTTCCTGCCTGGCTGTTGTGGCTCAGTGGTTGAGTGTTGACCCATGAACCAGAAGATTATGGTTTGATTCCTGATCAGGGCACATGCCTGGGTTGGGAGGGCAGCTGATCAATAATTCTCTTTCACCATTGATGTTTCTATCTCTCTCTTCCTCTTCCTTTTTTTCTCTGAAATCAATAAAAACATATTTTTAAAAGTCTTTAGAAATGAATCTTCATTAGATTTTGAAGGTATTGTAGTTGCAGTTGAAGTTACCAGCCATCTTGCTTCCTGATTCTTTTCTTTTGTCCTTCTCTCCCATCCCTGTGACCCTGCATGTTATTCCTATTGATGCATGTCACAGGGGAATGTGTGTGTATGTGGAAAGTTACCACAGTTGGCTTAGAGACTTGTGTCCCTAAAAGTTTTTATAAAGCATGAGAGATCTTAAAAACGGGGTACTTGTGGGAGCTGAACAAGGCTCAGATAAAGTCATCTTCTCTTTTTCCTATCACCCCTCATCTTTCAAAAATCAAAAGTGATATTTGAGGGATTGCTTAATAATGAGGAAAATGTTCAGAAATTATTAGAAAAGAGCAGGGCAAATTGTAGCTTTATAATGGTCTGTGTAAAACAATATATTTCAGCATAAAAATAGACAAAGGAAATCTCTTTTGGTGGTAGTGCTTTAGGTGATTTCTTTCTTAAAACTTTCTGTGTATTCTGAATTTAAAATTACTTACAAATTTGATTTATGTATATATATTTTTTCTTAAACATAATGACCATAGTACTCATGCATAAGCTGGAGAACTGGTTACCAGGAATTTAACACTCTTACTTACTTGATGTCTACACTAGATGAGTTTTTTCTTTCTGTCAATGGCACTTCAATATATTTGTGCTTGTCAGACTTACTTGCATATTTTGCCCATATATTAATTTAATAAACTAAAAATGTTCAAGTTAAATAGTTGTAAATTTTTATTTATTTTCATGTATTTATTTTTAGGGTGTTTTTTAATTATGAAATTTTGTCCAGCTTAATAAGATAAAATTGACATAAGGTGGGTACTAAATCTAGTTGGGCGGGAAATCACTTCGTAAGTTATATAAATGTCTAACCATTATGCTGCACACCTGGAACTAATACTGTATAATATTGAATGCAACTATACTTGAAAAAAAAATACATTTAAAGACATAGAAAAGACAAAATTGATGTATAGCATTGTGTAACTCTGAGGTGTACAATGTGATGATTTAAAATATACATATATATTATTGATTTTTTACAGAGAGGAAGGGAGAGGGAGAGAAAGTTAGAAACATTAAGGAGAGGGAAATATCAATGAGCTGCCTCCTACTGGGATGTGCCCACAACTAAGGTACATGCCCTTGACCAGAATCGAACTTGAGTCCGTGGAGTCCATAGGCTGATGCTCTATCCACTGAGCCAAAATGGTTAGGGCTGTGATGATTTTTTAAAAAATATTTTTTTATTGACTTCAGAGAGGAAGGGAAAGAGAGAGAGATAGAAACATCAATGATGAGAATTATTGGTCTGCTGCCTCATTCACAGGTGCTACTGGAGATGTAACAAACCCACAACCTGGGCATGTACCCTGATCGGGAATCAAACCATGACCTTGTGGTTTACAGCTTGATGCTAACCACTGAACTACATCAGCTGGGTACAATGTGATGATTGATACACACATATGTTGCAAAGTGATTATTTATACAATATTTGTAAAATGTTAAAAGTAAATGTAGGTTTGCATAAATTGGTTTCTCTCTCAATCAAAGAATCAAGATCAATAACCTTTTACATCCTATTACGTACAACCATTTCTATGGTGAAAAACAAATCTGACCCATAGTACAAAATTACATTATGTAACAGTGGTAGCCAAATATTAAAATGATAAAATGTGAATTATTGGAGGACATATTGGATGGGAAGTTAATGTTCCAGCTTCTCCAGTATCTGAGCCAATACTACCATAGTGAAAAATAACAAACTCCTTTATGTAGGAAGCAATGCTAGTATTATTTTTGTAGAAAAAATGTTTACAGGGAAGATGATATTGATAGTAAGTCTTAGTAACATAATATTGGTTACATTAATTTTGGAGGCTATAGAATTTTTTAGTCCAAGAACTTATACCTTTTTTTACCACTTGGTGTCAGATTTGCATTATTTGAATAGGTTAGTACATTTGAGAAATCTTTTGGGGTTTATTTAAAACTCATAAATCTTTTGGTGAGTTTTAAGCTTTTTTGCTCTCCGTTTTCAGAATTTCTTAGAACATAACTGTGTTCTTTGTGGAGTCACTGAGGACAGAGATCTTCCTCTGAGATTTTAGGTTAAACTGTATATGTTGTCAGATTGGAAGGGAAGGTTGTAACCATGAGAAGTGCCCACAGAATTTATGAGGGAATTCCTGGAGGCTCAAGCAATTTTTTCTAATCTTTGCAGGAGATGGGAGTAAGCCAGTCTCTCAGATTAATCTTTCATATAGGAACTTAATTAATCTTTCAATTTTCTAGAATCCAAGAAAATTTCTCTCTCAAGGCTTATGACAGATTGATCCCTGATTGATGGATCAGAGAAGCAGGATAAATACTAGATGAAAGGATCACTGTTTCAATTATGAAAACAGTGATAAATAGCGAGGAGCAAGTAGTTCATTCAACAAGTATCCTATCGCTCTAGCTGGTTTGGCTCAGTGAATAGAGTGTCTGCCTGCAGACTTAAGGGTCCCAGGTTCAATTCCAGGCAAGGGCATGTACATTGGTTTCGGGCACATCCCCAGTAGTCTTTTATTAGATAGGATTTCAGAAAAGGCAAATTTCCCCAATCAGAAATAGGTAAGTTTTTGTCAGGGAATAGTGGTGGGAAAAATGGAGAGTGACTGCAAATAGATATGGAGGTTTTTTTGCAGTGATGAATGAAAATGTTCTAGAATTATATAGTGGTGATGCTTACATAATTTTGTGAAAGCCCAAACTGCTGAATCATCTACTTTAAGAAATTATATCTCAAAAAATATTTTAAAAAATGCAGTAACAACATTTCTGAGTCTCCTTTACTTTTTATGGCAAAGTAATTGCAAATGTTCAATAAGAATATATTCTTTTCTAACCCTGGCCAGATAACTCAGTTGGTTAGAGCTTTGTCCCAATATGCCAAGGTTGCGGGTTCAATCCCCAGTCAGGGCACATACAAAAATCAAACAATGAATGGCTAAATAGGTGGAACAACAAATCTCTCTCTCTCTCTCTCTCTCTCTCTCTCTCTCTCTCTCTCTCTCTCTCTCTCTCTCTCTCTCTCTCTCTCTCATTCTTTATCAGATGTAACTAACCAAGTTGATTGTGAAACCAAGGCCCCAGTTGGAGTGCCTTGTAGGAATCTCTTTCACGGCCCGCATAGAAAGAATTCCAATTCAGGGTTCAGGTTCTGGAGAAGGGCCGCACACAAATGAAAGACTTGAGACTTGAGGAAATTCAACTTGGCAATATGGGGGGCCAGGCAGTAGTCCAACTCTAGTGTGAGAACTACTCCGGCTCTGGCCCTGCCATCCCCTTTTATTGAGGCTTTGGGGAAAACATCTTAGGCAACATAAAGAGAAATTTACATGTAGCCCTTAGGCAGAAAATAACAGAAACTTACACGGGACAAACAAGGTGGAGGCTGCTTCAGCTAACAATATCTCAACTAAAGCAATTAAGGTTAGAGCAATTAAGATTGTTGACCAGCCTTCCTGGCTTCCTGTCAACATCTCTTATTTTAGTGAAACTGATTTGTTTTCCAGCTGTGCCTTATTTGAGAATGATGCTTATTTAATCAAGCATGATAAGCCAATTTAAGAAAAAATTGACTTTACTTATGGAAGAAATGCCTATAAAATCTTCTAAGGTGCCTAGTTTAGAGGATCCCAGCTTCACAGGTGGTAAGGAAGGTTATCAGACCAGGAACTAAGATAATTTTAGGAGCCTCAAGAATTTGTATACATTGCAAGTGTAATATGGTGAAGATAATTTTCTGGGGTTCATTTGATAACCTCAGGATAGCAAAAGAGAGGCTTTTAGAAATTTAATTCAAGATTCCTTACAGACAGAAGTTAATATGGTAGCTTTAGTACTTGTTCAAAGTCATATTACTCTAGATTTGCAAAGCAATCTCAAAGAGACCTATGTGGTACAGTAATGCCAGCTGCACATATGTAAATAATTAGGCCAAACATAATGAGGCTAGCCCTTTCTTATGTGAGCAGAAATAATTTTTGAGATTATTATGATCACAATGGGGGAAAGAGAGATTGTTACAGAAAATCTTTGAAATGAACTAAAAAGGATTACTGTGTTTATTTTCAATGAACACTAGGTATTATCTCCAAGTTATCTTTTTCTACAGGTTCTCCCCTCCTTTTTTTTTTTTTTTTTTTTTTTTTTTTTTTTAAGTGAGTGAAATAAGCCAATCAATGAAAGAGAAACACCACATGACCTCACTCATTTGTGGATAATAAAGAGCATTATAAACTGATGAACCAAAAGATAGATATAAAGACAGTATATCAACAAGTAGACTATCAAATTACAGCGGGGAGGGGAGGAAGATCTGGGGGAGATAATAGATCAACCGAAGGACTTTTATACATGCATATAAGTACAACCAATGGACACAAAACTCTGGGGAGGGACGGGATGTGTGGGAGGGAGGGAGAGGGGCAAAAAAAATAAAAAAAAAAATAAAAAATAAAAAATAAAAGGTAATATTTTTATGTCCTTTTATAATAACCTTTTCCTAAGTATGCTTTAAAGTTATTATACCATGTTATATTGTAATATAATATAAATCAATTTTCATATCCTTTAATGTTTACTTTAAATATTTTCCAAATAAATGAACAATATCTTTTAAAAAAAAAAAAAAAGAATCAACTAATGGCTCTGGATAGTTTGGCTCAGTGGATGGAGCGTCGGCCTGCAGACTGAGCGGTCACAGATTCGATTCCAGCCAAGGGCACATGCCTGGGTTGCGGGCTCAATCTCCCCAAGTAGGGGGCGTGCAGAAGGCAGCCAATCAATGATTCTCTCTCATTGATCTTTCTATCTCTCTATTCCTCTCCCTTCCTCTCTGAAATCAATAAAAATATATTTTTTAAAAAGAAATCAATGAATGTATAAGTGGAACAAGAAATCAATGTTTCTCTCTCAAAAATCAATAAATATATATAAAAAAATAAAAAATAAAATACAAAAACACAAAACACAACACAACACTAATCTATTCTCCATTCTGTAATTGGAGAAACAGTATAGTAGTACTCTCTTATCCACAGGTGATGTGATATGTTCAAGAGATTCCTAGAGATGCCTTAAACTAGGGGTGTCGAACTCAATCAGAGAAGGGGCCAAAATCTAAAATCCAGCCTAAATCGCGGGCCGAATGGTTTACTGAACAGTCATAAACTGTCATTGTGATGGAAACGCAGCGGAGTGCAGTGATGACAGCACGGTGCGGGCCACATTGCAAGGCCTGGCGGGATGGATTTGGCCTGCGGGCCTTGTGTTTGACACATGTGCCTTAAACAGTGGGAAGTACCAAACCCTATATATACTACTAGAGGCCTGGTGCATGAAATTATGCATTGGGGGTCGGGGGGGGGGGGGTCCCTCAGCCCAGCATGTGCCTTCTCACAGTCCAGGAACCCTTGGGGGATGTCTGATTGATGTGGAGGTAGAAGAGGCTCCTGCCACTGCCACTGTGCTTGCCAGCAGTAAGCTTGGCATCTGGCTGAGCGGTGTTCCCCCTGTGGGAGCACACTGACCACCAGGGGGCAGCTCCTGTGTTAAGCGTCTGGCCCCTGGTGGTCAGTGTGTGTCATAGTGACTGGTCGTTTTGCTGTCGGACCAAAACTGGGTCTCTGACATCCCTCAAGGGGTTCCAGGTTGCAAGAGGAAGTAGGCCAGGCTGAGGGACCCCACCGGTGCATGATCAGGGCTGGGAAGGGACATGGGAGGTTGGCCAGCTGGGGAGTGACTGCAGGAGGGCTCCAGGGCATGTCCAGCCCATCTTGCTCAGTTCTGATTGCCTGGACCTCCACAACAAGCTAACCTACCAGTTGGACTATCTGTCCCCTGGTCAGTGCATGTCATAGCAACTGGTCAACTGATTGACTGTCTGCCCCCTGGTGGTCAGTGCATGTCATAGCCAGCAGTTGAGTGGCCTTAGCATATCATTAGCATATTACGCTTTGATTCGTTGAATGGCCAACTGGAAGACTGGTTACTTAGCATATTAGGCTTTTAGTATATAGGATTGCTGCAAAATTTACCAGGTGACTATGAGTGCTCCTGAGATTCAAGAAAAACCCTTTATTTAAAGCAGCGCTGCTGGATCAGGGGATTTGAAGATCCAAAGCTTGAAAACCTTATACAATGAGATTACTCCTTACATATATTTCTAAATTCTTTGTTTCCTAACTTCTGGGCTTTTTGTGGTAGGCTTTTGCAGCTCTGCCTAAGTTAGTTAGAATGGGGAAGTGAGATTACAACTAAAGGCCTGGCCTGGGTGGTGCCAGTGACCCAGTGACCTCCCCTCTGGCTAAGCTGTTAAATTCTTGGTTTGTGGCCCTTGTAAACTGGGAGTATTTAGGAAAACAGATTATTGCCTAAGGAAGGGGCAGTGACTTAATTATAGGCTAACAAGAATGTGTACTAGGACACTAGTCACTGGCACAGATTCTGATTGCTAGCTTCCCCTCCCCCCAGTTTGCCCCTATATTCTCCTTCACTATGTCTCATCCTAAACATACACACCTATGGTAAAGTTTAATTTATAAATTAAGCAACATAAAAGATTAACAATAAAATAGGAAAATTATAACAATATACTGTGATAAATGTTATGTAAATGTGATCTCTCAAAATATCTGATTGTACTGTACTAACCCTTCTTGTGATGATATGAGATGACATGATGCCTACAAGATGAGATAAAAAGTGAGGTGAGTGACATAAACATCTTTGACCTTGGAAGGTCAAAGATGTTTATGTCAGATGTTTATGTTCTGTATACTGCAGAAAGTGAAACTGCTGATAATGAGGGAGAAACTGTACTTCAAATGAGTTTTGTGTGATGGAGGCCAGTTTTGTATTTATTACTAAGTTCATTTCAACATTCTTGATTGCTTATATGCATCTGCTCTTTGGCTTATTTTTTGAACTGGTTGTAACACCTTACTTTTTCTCTCATTAATTAGTGCATTAAATAAAATATTTGACATATTTATTGTATAGTTGTACAAGTGTCATGATTTTTAATTTTGTCAGAATATGTTGGAACAATGAGCCAGAAAATGTTTCTCTTAACTAACAGTTTATTTTGGAAAATCTCATTTGGGAATTGTGTGCTCTGTGCTGGTAGAAGTTCACCACAAGGAGTGACTTTAGTAGGAATTACCTGGCTGGAAGTGTTAGCTGTGCCCGTGACAATACACACCAAGACCTGGGCACAAGGCAACTTTTAAGACATAAGATATGACCATGCTGGTATGAACTTGGAGTCAGATGCAGTTGGGTACACTTTGCCTGTTTAAATCAGCAGGTGGAATATTCTCATTAGGAGCGTCTTTGAGACCTTGAGTTGATCTAGTGATGGCCAGCACAGACATGTCATTCTAGACAAACTTACATACTCACATGCATTTGATGGATTAGGCTATGACTCAGAAAATATAAGATACAAGAAAATGTGTGGTTAGAGATTATTTACATTCTTCTGGTAAAAGAGGGAGATTAGTAGTTACCAAGCTGGAATGTTTCCTTACAGAGGAATTTAACTAAACAAAAGGCACATAGAACTATTGCTGGTGGGGGTTGTGGGGGTGAGAGGGTGGGGGCTGAGGGGAAGAGATTCTTGAAAGAATTAAAGTTGGCTACGAGTTAAGAAAACATTACAAATTCTTGTACTCTTTATGTTCATGGTCATTTGGGTCCTAGACAAGATCACATCTAAGGTTTGAAAGAGAAGGAAAGATAGTGCTACTCTTTTGAGACTTTTTTTGGGGGGGACAGTTATTAAATAGTAATAAAATCAAGGTACATTAAACAGAGCCCTTGTTCTCAAAATGGATTCTGCCAGAGAGAAGAGATGGACAGGAATCTGGGGAACCAGCACCTAGTGTACAAGTCGCCAAAGGGAGGTGGAATGTGACTAGAGGGAGATGGAATATGAACAGAGGTTGGTACTGTTTGTGTAAAGGATCCCCAGAAGAGTAAAGAGCTAATGAATTTGTATTATTTTAGAAAAGAAAAAGGAAGAAAAGATACAAAGAGGAGCTTAGCCGAAGCCGGTTTGGCTCAGTGGTAGAGCGTCGGTCTGTGGACTGAAAGGTCCCAGGTTCGATTCCGGTCAAGGGCATGTACATTGGTTGCGGGCACATCCCCGGTAGGGAGTGTGCAAGAGGCAGCTGGTTGATGTTTCTCTCTCATCGACATTTCTAGCTCTCTATCTCTCTCCCTTCTTCTCTGTAAAAAATCAATAAAATATATTAAAAAAACACCCCAAAACAAAAAACAAACAAACAAACAAACAAACAAAAACCAAAGAGGAGCTTAATCTGTAGCCAAGAGGTGGCATCTTTAAGCACTCTAGCCAGAGAGTGTACACGTCTCTTGGGAATCTCTCTAGAACAGATGGGAAAGCTTGCCTTGTAGATAGAAGGTTGGGGGATGGGAGGTTTGTCATATACACTTGTTGTGCTGCTCAGACACACTCCCCATCTTGTCTATTGAAAACGGGTCACCTTCCCTTGGTTCCTTAAGCCAAATAATTTTGTATTGTATTTTGGGCACTGTAGAAAGTTACACAGTTATATTTCTCCAAAGAGTGTTATTTAAAAAAAAATGTATTTTTTATTGATTTCAGAGAGAAAGGGAGAAGGAGAGAGAAATAGAAACATCAATGATGAGAGAGAATCATTGATTTGCTGCTTCCTGCATGGCCCCTACTGGGGACCGAGCCCACAACCCGGCCATATGCTGTGACCTCCTACTTTATAGGCTGATGCTCAACCACTGAGCCACGCCAGCTGGGCTAAATAGTGTGTGTGTGTGTGTGTGTGTGTGTGTGTGTGTGTGTGTGTTTGTGTGTGTGTTGTGTTTTTAAAGTGAGAAGGTAGCTTGGCCGTACTTGAACTGTAAGCACTTTTTCATGGGCAGCCTCAAATCTCTGTTCATTCCTTTTGTCCTTTGCTGAGGTATTGGAGTCTGCCTGATTCATGTAAGGTTCAGAGACTTGGGAACAGTTTATAAACAGAATTTAAGGCTCTCCCTTTCTGGCTCAATTTTTTCGCTCAAATTCCACCCTCCCAACTTTCCAGGATCAGTGGTTGTTCAATTTCCATTCTTTGATTCTTCGGGCCAAAAAGACTGTTTTTTATTAGAGTTTTAGGCATACTATAGAGTACCAACTTCAGCCTGCCCTCAGGGTAAAATCTATGATGATGGGAAAATCTAAGTTTTGCTTCTTCTTGAAATCTTTTTTTGTTGTTGTTGTTGTTCACTTTTCAGTTTTTGCTTATTTTTTATTTTTTGGTTTGGATTTTGTAGCTGTTATTTGTGATGGTTGGGCCTGACAGAATCTTACTTGGCCACTGGAGGCACAGTTCACATGGTATCTCAGTGGAATTAAGCCTGTTTTTCCAAACCATAACCTGATCACTTTATTGGCTTTTCTCATTTAAAAATATGTTTTTATTAATTTTATTATGGAAGAAAGGGAGAGGGAGAAAGATAGAAACATCGATGACAGAGAAACCTCAACCAAATATTGACCAGCTGCCTCCTGCATGCCCCCACTGAGGATAGAGTCTGCAACCAGGTATGTGCCCTGAATGGGAATGGAACAGTGACTTCCTGGTGCATGGGACAACGTTCAATCCACTGAAACTCACCAGCCTGGAGACTTTTCTCATTTTTTATCTTTTTTCCCTTCTTTCTATACATGCTTCCCACACTAAGTCTTTATCTTAAGGCCTAATTTAAGGGTGATATAAATTGAGATTCACTCATTTATTAAATCATTTGCTCATTCACACAGATTATTTAATTTAATCATTCCAATATCCCTCAGGGTGCATTGTGAGAACTTAAGTATTTTATCTCTATTTAACATAGTACTGAATTTTAGTGAAATTGCATCATGCATATAATACTATATGTGATAAGTGGCAGAATCTAACTTCAAAGCTTTGGTCCTAAAAATCTAATAGCATTGTGTATTTTACTTTTTTAATTTATTTTATTTTTTTAATATATTTTATTGATTTTGTACAGAGAGGAAGAGAGAGGGATAGAGAGCCAGAAACATCGATGAGAGAGAAACTTCGATCAGCTGCCTCCTGGGGACGTGCCCGCAACCAAGGTGCATGCCCTTGACCGGACTCAAACCCAGGACCCTTCAATCCGCAGGCCGACGCTCTATCCATTGAGCCAAACCGATTTCGGCAGTTACTTTATTTTTCTTATCCTTGTTTTCTCATATATTCCATGAGGATAATAATGCATGTAACAGGATTATTATGTCAGTTAAATGAGTTAGTGTGGCTACAGGAATAGTGCCTACAAAACATTAGGTATTATCTCAATCAGCTTTCACTATATGTCAGGCCCTCTCAAATTCCCAGTGATTTACAGTGGCAAATTTATATTTCTTGTTCAGGTTCGTATTGTCAACTACTGGTTGGATGTGTAATTCTACTCCAGATGGCAGGTTGAGACCCATATATCTCCCTTTTCTGGAATATAAGCTAAAGAAGAAAGCCTTTATAAGCCTAAACAATGGACACAGACAACAGGAAGGTGAGGGCAGGAGTGGGGGGTGGGCAAGGAGGTGGTAAGGACACATATGTAATACCTTAACCAATAAAGAAAAAAAGAAGAAAGCCTTATGCCCCACATGCTTTTGTGTTGGCAGAGAGCACAGAGCTGGGAGGCTTTGGTAATGTTGCAATTTCATTAAAAGATTCTATTTGGAAGTGATATATAGCAAATATTCTGTTGGCCAAAGCAAGTCTAATGTTCAGGCCCAAGTCAATGGGCAACGGGGAAACGTCTTAGTCACAGAAAGGAGGGAGTGAATAAGTCTGAACAATAATATCATCTACCACAGGATGGTACTCATTTTACCTTCCACGGTATACAGTTACCATTTCCAACAGTTGGCTCATAAAAAAGGCAAGGGTGCAAGGGAGTATTTCATTAAATGCCAAAAGAAAAAAGAAAAAATTCAGACTAGAGCTGCTATGGTCATCCAGAGAGAGTGAATATGTGAGTCATAGGAGTGGTAAAGGTTTTATAAATGAGAGAGGGCTTGAACCAAGTCTTGAGAGATGATTCGAATTTGGGTAAAAGTCATTCTAAGCAGCTGTAACAGGATGAGGTGGACTAGCTTGGCCTTATTATTGGGGTGCGTTTGGAAGCTATCGCGGGTGGTAGGTTGGAGAGCATAGATTTCAGGCAGGAGGTAAAGGAAGACCTTAGGAAGTTTTAAGCAAGATTCAGAATTGAAAAGTTATGTTTTAGAAAGATTGGCTTGGCTATCTTGTAGGAGGGAAGACTGGTGGCAGAGAGTATTTCTCCAGCATTATACATAGTAGTCATTCTTCTTTCTTCAAAGTTGTACACTGGCTCTGTGAGACATGACAAAAATGTGGTGGGCATGACAAATATTTCCTCAGTGCAGACTTGACTCCCACTAGTAAGAAAATGAAAATTGTCTTACTTGTTTTTCTCTGAATCTCCTGTCTGACCAAAAAGAGCATGCTTTGGTAAGAGACAATACTTCCCACACAAAAAACATAATTAAACATAATTAAAGTAACATTATCAGATATGCTGGATATACAATGAAACATGGCAAACGGGATGAAAACATCTGTGCACTATCATTTTATTTTGTTTTTGAACTAACCAGGGAAAGACCATTTGAACAGTTTTCTGTTGTGCGCTTAAAAGAGAAACGGTTTCTAAAATTTTCCATCTTTGAATTTCTAACCAAAATACAATGCCCAGAAGCTTTTGGAAAGCAGTGACAGTGGCTGTGGTAAGAGGTTCCACCTATTATTTTATTCAATTATTTCTATATTTGTTGTTGTTTTTGGCTTATTAATGACCCTTATTTTTTCTATGTATTGTTGTTTTTGATTTATTAATGACCCATGATAAATATTTGTGCTCTTTCTGGATTTGAAAATGAGTAGAGGTCTGAATGAGATTGTTTGATGTTCAAAATTAGATTTATGACTTAGTTAAGTAGGAAGGAAAACCCAATGTATTTGTCAACACTTAAACCAGTCACCTAAAAATTAAGAGCTTCTTTTCCATCTATTGGTTCATGATTACTTATGCCATGAGACTATATTATTTTATAATTAACATGATATTGAAAGTAGGTAGCACAACACTTTAAAATATAAATAAATACTTGCAACCTTTGGGAGTGGCATTTAGCTTTTCCTCATGTCAGGCACCACACTGAGTGCTTTATTCACTGATGGTGGCAGTAACTCTAGAAAGCAGTTGCTGTAATGATCCCTATTTTACAAATGAGGGAGCTCAGGCTCTGAAAGGTGAAGGAAATTGTGCAAAACCTCACAGCTTGTAGCGAGTAAGGCTGGTGCTCAACTAGGGGGATTCGTCCCTCAAATCCAATCGCCTTCTGCTACAGGTCTCCGCATGTTGCCCTGTCCTCTTATTTCCTAATCCTGTGTTGATGGGACACAGATTCCACATAGAATCTGGAATATATATATTTTAGTTAATGGATGGTCTATACATCAGTGATCATGATTTTCAGAAGTTCATACTAAAAATATTGAATGGATACCATAAACCAAGTAATTACATTTACAAGTTGGCACTTAAAAATATTTACTTATTGAAAAAACAGTTGTATCAGCTATTCCACTAGGTGGATATATTATTATTCATCAAACCCTGCCTATATTATTTAAAATTTAGGTTGTTTTCAATTTTTCATTTCAGTGTAATAGTAGATAATACTTAAACTTAGTTAGATTGAAAAGCACATTGAGCTCTGGTAGGGTAGCTCAGTTGGCTGGAGCATCATTTTGACACTCTAAGGTTGCGGGTTCGATCCCCCATCAGGCCACATACGGGGCACATTGTGTTCAATTTGATGATTTATTTTTATAGTCTCACTTAATTTAATTTTTGACTATGTAAAAACATTTACATGATTCAAAGGTTGAAACTGTGTAAATATGCTCATTTCTTCCATTCCATTTCCACCCATCCTTCATTTTTTTGTTGTTTACACTTCCTTTCTCTTTTTTGCTAAAACAAACAAACATATATTTGTCTTTCTTTTGTTGTTGTTGTTGTTGTTGTTAATCCTTACCCAAATATATTTTTTCCATTGATTTTTAGAGAAAGTGGAAGGGAGAGGAAGAGAAAGAGAGAGAAGAGAGAGAGAGAGAGACAGACAGAGAGAGAGAGAGAGAGAGAGAGAGAGAGAGAGAGAGAGAGAAACATCAATATGAAATAGACACATAAATTGGTTGCCTCCCACATGGACCCCAGGGACACAGAGATTGAACCTGCAACTCTTGACTGGAATCGAACCCTGGACCCTCCAACGACTGAGCCAAACTGGCTAGGGCATCCCTTTCTTTTTTTTTTTTTTTTTTTTTACATAACAGGTAATACATAATATATTTTTAAAAACTGCAATGTGTTTACTGAACAACATATCCTGGAAATCACTCTATATCAATTCATAGAGATTTCTCTTATTCTTTTTTTGTTTTGTTTGTTTGCAAGGTAAATAAATAAGCCTTGGCTTATTTCCAATATTTTTCTATTATACATAATCCTGTAATTTCTAACTTTACACTTGTTGTTTTATATATGTGGGTATACCACAATGTAGTTCTCTATTTTAAAAAATACAGGTATGCTGAATTGTTTTACTGAGTTGCATAGGAATGTAGGAAAGGTGCTGTTTGCACCCCTCGTTAGTCTCCTGGGGAATGGGGCAATGGTATACTCTTAGCAGAGCATGTGAATCTATTTATTAGATGCTGCAATTGGACCAGTTCTTGCCTCATTTTATAAGGAATGTGGATTCTTGAGTTGCTTTATTTTCACCGCATATACTGAAATCATAGTATGTCCAGCACAACATACTTTCTCTGAGATGGAGAAGACATAGTCACCTGTCAGGAATTGACAATCTGTCCCAAAGTTTGCAACCTGGCTTAAATTAGAACCACCTGGAGAGCTTTAAAAATTTACTAACCCATGTTGTCTTATTCCAGATATATTAAATCAGATTATCTGGGAGTTGGGTCCCTAGCATTAAAACACACACACACACACACACACACACACACAACAACAACAACAACAACAACAACAACACAAAAACAAAACAAAACAATAACTCAATGTGATTCTAATTGCAGTCAAGGTTCAGAAGAACTAATCTAGAGGCAGATGTGACCATACTTGTAATAACAAGGTAGACCTCAAAAAGTGAAGGGTATGTAGTCGATGAAAGAATCTCTCAGGCTGGGAATATTTGGGCTCATGAACATACAGGGTTTGAGCTAATCCTAAGAGATGTATATGACTTGGAGAACAGGGAGATGTAGAACTGAGAAGAGCAACAAGTTGTGTCTGATGCAGGATGGAGTATTTGGTGAAAAGGGAAGATAGAAGATGCTTGTGGCCTCTTGGGTACTTAATAATAGAAAATATTGGTGAGACGATGGCCCAGGGAAAGAAATGGGCATCAGAAAACCTGTTCAGAGTTTTAGAAGTAGAAATCAATGATCTAGCAAGATAGGAAGTACCAATCCCCCTATTAACATTTCTGATCTACACCAGAGGACAGAGACTGTTACATGATCAAATTGCAAGAGCGAGTTAAAGTGTGAAGATGGTTGGTCTGGCCACTCATACTGATCTGGTTCTTAAACCTGACATTTTATTTATCCTGGATAATTTTTGGCATTTACTTTGGATCTTTAAATATATTGCATTAGGAAATGTAATACATATTACTAAGTGAAACATGACTTTATACTGTATGATTCCCAGGGTATGATATCCTTGAAAAGGAGATTGTGAAAATATGAGTGGTTGCTAGAGGTTAGAAGGAAGGGAGAGATGAATAGACAGAACGCAGAAGATTTTTAGGGGCAGTGAAAATACTATGAATGATATTATAACAATGGGCCTATGTTATTATGCATTTTTACAAACCTATAGAATGTGCAACACCAAGGGTGGATTTGGGGTGATGATGTGTCAGTGCAGGTTCAATAATGTAGGCATTGTTAATGTGGATGCTGTGCGTGTGCCGGGCCAGGATGCACATGAGTAACCTTCCTCTCAATTATGCTGTGAATTTAAAACTGCTCTTTTTAGAGTCTAATAAATATAATAAAGTATTTTTGTGAAATAAGTAAAGTTTCAAAGTATTACATTGTTATTTATCTGAGGAGTTATTGTTGAATGGTTACAGTTACAGTTTTGCAAAATGAAAAGAGTTCTGGAGATGGATGGTGATGATGGCTGCATACCAATGTGAACATACCTAATGCCACTGAGCTATATGCTTAACACACAAAAAGGGTTAAAAGGCCCTGACTGGTTTGGCTCAGTGGATAGAGCGTCAGCCTGCAACTGAAGGGTTCCAGGTTTGATTCAAGGGCATGTACCCTGGTTGTGAGCACATCCCCAGTGCAGGAGGTGTGCAGGAGGCAGCTGATCCATGTTTCTCTCTCATTAATGTTTCTAACTCTCTATCCTTTCCCCTTCCTCTTTGTAAAACATCAATATCCTTTCCCCTTCCTCTCTGTAAAACATCAGAGTTAAAAGGTAAATTTCATGTTATGTGTGTTTCAACACAATTACTAGCTCTGCTCCTGTCCATGTGTTCACTGAGCATGAGCCACCTTCTCCAGGCCTCTGCCTCCCCAGGCTCACGCCCAGCCCCTTGGAGTCCTGGTGACCCCTCTCCTCCTTCTACTCTTTACCCCCAGAATGGGTTAATATGGGGTACACTTTCTGTGCTGCTCCCCTGAAAACCCATTCTATAGGTTATTGAACAAACCAAAACTTTACTAAATATTATTAACTTCCCCCTTCTTGTTCTTTTGACTTAAGAACTTTCTTGCTGACTAAAGGAAGATACAAGAAAGTATATATATAAAAAAGACAGCAAATATTTTAAAGTCATCTTCTTCTATCCCAAACAGGGACAAGTTTATCTACTCACCTAAAGATCACACTGAACATGCAACACCGGGTTTTTGGGTCCCAAATCTCATGAGACTTTAATGACTCATGTTACTAAATTAAGATGTTAAAACATGGCAGGTTATTTTAAACTAACAAATACTATTAATTATTTTTCCTTCCAATTTTTGTATTAGAAAGTATTTGACTAATAGAGCAGAGCCAGTTGTATACTTCAAAATATGGATTTTATTGTGTTTTTTATTGTGTTATGAGGTTCAGAATTCTACAGTGTTTGAGTAGATAATCTATCTGGCAAACAATGTCTTATTCTCTTTTAAAAAATAGTATATGTTTTACCTTGATTTTGACTCTAAAATTCAAGATAATATAGTATTATTTTTCCCATCACCTTTTATCCTAGGATATTTACTGTCTTAGTCTACAATAATTTAGCATTTGCAGTGCTGAGCGTCTTCACCAGAGGGTCAGAGGAAGATCTTGCTGCATGGAAGGCGAGAGCCACCAGGTGGCACTCAAGTAACGTTCATCTGTGGAAGAATAAGTGGCTGTGGTCAGGCTAATGGAAGGTAGGGAGGGAAGCAACTGATTCTGTTGAGAAAACAAATGTACTTAGATTCCAGTTTCTTTTTATTTTCTTTTAATTTTTATTTTTTTTACTAATTTGTGGTTGAACTCTAATATAGAACCACCAAAACCCCATTATCAAAATCCATCTAAACTAAGAAAATGTTATTTCCTATCCACAATGAATTCGTAGTTTTCTTTCTCTTTCATACTCCAAAACAAAGAGATGTGGTTTACTAATTATGCTATTATGGCCCAGGTACTTGAAAATATACACCTATGAATAGTGCCTAAAAATCTCCTGTCAGAAAAATGCCCAGAACTTCTCCTGTGCAAAGAGAAACTGCAGATGGGGTTATTGAGCCGCCGAGAGGCATCTCTGTCTGGGATTTCTCTGAAGAGGCTGCCTCTCCGCCAGGATGTCTAAGGTTCTAAGCCTCCTCCATAAATACGGAAAATGACCTACAGGAAAGTACTGTAAACTAGTTTTCCAAAAAGACTCTATTTTTATTCCAAAATAGAATTTTTTATACGAATATTTTTAATAAATATCTGAAGATATCATTTGAACATATTAAAGCAAAATTTGCTAAATTGATACCATCACAGATGTTAACTAATATATGTAATTTTAAACACACAAGTTAAAATTGTGCCATTCTCACTGGTATATATTGATGTATCTCACCGTTATTATTCCTAACTTTTAATTTGAGACTATATGATTTTTATTTAGTTATAATATTATTGATATTTTATGCTTTTATTATGGAAATCTAAAAGAAGATTTAAAATTGATTTTTGGAGAAAGAGGAAGGGAGAGAGAAAGAGTGATGTGAGAGCACAATATAGATTGGCTGCCTACTGCACACCCCCTGCTGGGGATTGAATCTACAACCGTGGCACATGCTCTGACCAGAAATTGAACCGGCAACCTTTCAGTGCATGGGGTGACAAACAACCAACCGAGTCACACAGACCAGGGCTCTAATGGAAATTTTAAACATATACAGAAGAGGAGAGAAGAATATAATGAGTCCTTCTACACTCATCAAACTTCAATAATTGTCAACATTCTGCATCGTTTCATCTATACCCTCCAACCTTTATTTTCCTGAAGTATTTTTCAAAGTAAATCCAAGAAATCATATCATTTTACCTGTAAATACTTGTTTGTACAATCAAGAAATAAGAACTTACAAAAACACACCACATACTCATGATACCACTATTCCATTACTATAGTTTTTGATGAGTAACTTTATTTTAAACCTCAATTAGGCAGTATGACATCTTCAATGAAATAAGATTTAAGTCTTCAGGGCTTAAAATTACATATGCTGTAGAATAGGGGTGTCGAACTCAATCAGAGAAGGGGCCAAAATCTAAAATCCAGCCTAAGTCGCGGGCCGAATGATTTACTGAACAGTCATAAACTGTCATTGTGATGGAAACGCAGCGGAGTGCAGTGATGACAGCGCGGTGCGGGCCACATTGCAAGGCCTGGCGGGACGGATTTGGCCCGCGGGCCTTGTGTTTGACACATGTGCTGTAGAATATTGAATAAGTATTTAGTTTGTTAAATAGGCAAAAATATCTTTAAAATGAAATATCATATATTACACATTTAATGTATATATATTACACATTTCATCATTTAATTCAACTTTATATAATCTCCTGTGTTAGTCATTGGACAAGCGAGAAAGCATGTACATTTCTGGAGACAGGCAAAGCCCCTTTATTTTTAAGTGTACATAATTTTTTTTTACACTTTTATGAGTTAGATAAGTAAGTTCCAATGTGCATATTTCTGTTTTAGTACCATAGTAAGTCTGGGTAAAAATTATATGAATATGACTCCATTAGCTAAACTGGGTCAGCTATGAGACTAAGACTTCCTAACATGCATGTCTGTTTATTCTGGCTTGCATACTTCCTCAGACTTTATGTGATGTAATGTTCCCTCTAAAAATCTGACATCAATAAGGGTAGGAACTGACTCATTACATTTTCTGAAGATAATCAGTGTGTTTAGGCTGTTAGTATTCTCTTCCATGCCCGTTCATATTGACATTAGCTTCAGTTGGAGTAGGTATGACCACAGGGTTTGTTTACCTCAAATATCCAAAGCTTAAGATCATGCCGCAGAGTTCAGCGAAGACTGGGAGAGAGGAATGCCATTGCCTAGGCTGAACGTAAATGATATTGCATATCCTTTTAGGAATGTAATGTTTAGATTCTATCTAGTGGCAGTGAAGAATAAGCAGACAGCTTTTTCCCCTCTAAGGTCTTGTAATACTTCAACACTACTTACAACATTATATTAACCCAATGTGTTGCCTGTATGTGACAACTTACAGGAGTTTTCTTGACAGACGATTAATTTAAAATCTAAAAGAAAGCATGAATCAAACTGCTGATACAATAAATGGAAAAAGAAACTTATTTCCTCTGATTTTGACATCTAAAATTGTAAGACCAAAATTCTATTAATTCCATAGGTAGATAGGTTGAATTCTTTGTTCAAATAGAAAATTTCTTGAGCCGTAAGCCTAATGGGTTATTTACTAGGACACCTTGATGTTGTATTCACTCACCTACTATCCTTTTCTCTAAGCCAGTCTTGATAGTGAAGTGAGTAGAGCTAGGTTGCACACCATATTAAGAAGCAGATTTGTTCAACAGAATTAGCTCTAGACAGGATTTAATTAATTTTAAAAATTCTAAATAAATTTATGTTAACAAGTAGTTGAAAAGTGCATTTTTTTTCTGATTAAGCTAAAAAATATCTGTTTAACAAAAAGTGTTATCAAAAGTGTTTTGTTTAACACAAAATATTATAGAGGCTGATGTAGAATCCATTTTATCTAATTTCCCTGAAATATATCTTCTAATCATAAAATCAATGTTATCATCTACTGAAAGTTGCATCTATTGGAAAAATTTCTCTTCTGGTGCAGTCTATTTTATTGGAAGGTGCAAAAACTTTCGAGTCAGAGTCCTGGGTTCTAATTCTCATTCTGACACTGACCTTGGTCAAGTTACTGTCTTCTCAGAAATTTGATTTCTTTAGGCATAAACATAGCACAGTACTACCTAATAATAATGGCAATGCTGATAATTATTTTGGCTGAGATGTGACTATGAAGTAGCTGATGGTCCTAATTTGGGTTCTCCTAGAAACAAACCCCATGGCAAAAAAAATTGAGTGAAATTAGTTTATTTGGGAAGTTCAGAGAATTATGGTAGGGAAGCAGAGGATGTGATTGAGTGACAAGGAGGCAACCAATAAAGAGTACATGGGTGAGCCCGCTACCACAAAGAGCACCTGGAGCTCAATTCTGTAGGGAAACCCTAGAAATATGGTGTATGCACTTAGAATTATTTCTCCCAGGGGGCTGGAGAGCTGGGATATTAATACACCAACTCTTGGTAGGTCATTGGTTGAGGGCTGCTCCCGGGGATGCTAATTCCTTAGCACTTTAATTGGTGCCTGCCCAGAGCTGGAAGAAAAGCACAGAAGCACAGGGATGCAGATACTGACAGCTGGAATTTCAACAGCATATTCACTGGAAAGTCCACAGAATGGGGGACGGGCACTAATGTGGCTTCTACCCTAGTGCACTGTTTGCCCAGGGTTTAATAAAAGATAGCTATGAAAATTAAAAAGTTAATTTTACCTCTCACTAGAACACATTGTTACTGAATACTATACTCTTCCCCTTATAGCATACTTTGTCTCCTGAATTAGTGTATGGCTAAACTTCTGTAAAAAAAGAGACCCCTAAATATAGTGGTTTTTAAAAAAAAAAAAAAAAGAGAGAGAGAGAGAGAGAGAAGTTTCTTTCTCACATAATAAATAGTCCAGAATTCAGGGGGTGGATCTACACCACTCAGGTTCAGGATTAAGGATTGTTTTACCTGGTTGCCCTAATGTTTTTGTTTAGATGGTCAGACAAGAATGATCTATGTTTAGGTTCCAGCCAGTGGGAAAGGGAAATGAGTGGGAGGGATATATGCCTGTTGTCTTAGGCCCAGACGGAGAACTGACACACAACACTCCTGCTGGTGTAAAAAGAACTTAGTCATGAGGCCACATATGACTGCAAGGGAATTTGGGAAATACCGGGAGCTGGTTAATCAGTAATTGATTATTATGGGAAAAGGGAGAGTGGATTTTTGTGGACAACCAGCTCTCTCAGCCACATCTTGATAGTATAGTATCTATTTTAGGCTTGATTCAGCTTCTTGTAAGTCTTATTAATCATAGAAAGAGAACAGGATATAAACCTGTCAACCTATCTAGTATCTTTTAGTGAAATGGACTCATTGAGCTATTTACATACTAATGGCAAGGGCTTGGATTTCACCATACCTCTCTTATTTATCCAATCATATACTTACTTAGAACTATTTCTGCTCTCCCTCATATTTTTGCACATTAGTATACTTCAGTGCCTTAACTTCTCCTTAATATATATTCTTTTTTTTTTTTGCTTTTCTTCTACCTCTTACTGAATAACTTCTACTGCTTAATTAATTGCAAACAAAGAAGTGAAATGGGAATGAATGAGTGTATATTGATACTATTATAATTTATAAAGCAGACTGTCTCCTCCTTCATTTGGCTTCTAAAGGCCCTTTCTTTCACATGAAGTGTTTAACGATATTTTACAGAACTACCTAAATTACCATACAGGTTTTATTTTATTTATTTATTTATTTATTTATTTATTTATTTATTTATTTATTTTTGTAAGTCTCATTCAATCTGCATATGGAGCTGCAATTCTTGAAATATTCAGGTATGCAACACAAATTCCTAAGAAGTTATCGTGAAAATCCAGGGATTAAGGTCTTGGAGGGAGTAGCTTGATGAGTTCATAGAAAAGTATATAGAAACTCTTCTAAACTTGTTCATCTCAACCTTCTACTTCTTTCTAAATAATTTATTGGGGGTGTAGGATTCCTTTTTCCCCAAATGAGATACCGCCTCACATTCTTTGCTACTATTTGAAACCCAGTTGTTCTCCAATAGTTCATTCTTAACATTTCAGAGGAGTTTCAGATATTTTCCTTAGGTTCGTTAATCATAAAGGCATCAGGAAACTTTTCCGGACAAGCTCCATCTGGCTTCTCCTTGTTTGATCCTTTCATAACCCTGATTACTCAGCATTTGTGAACTTTCCTGCTTGTATTTGTAAACTTGCACATCGGAGGAGAGAACTTTTTAAAGTTAGGGTTATCCAAAGTCAACTAAAGTAATAGTGTACATAAGATTTGATTGTTGCCACTGCCGGGACCCTAACAGGATAAGTTGAATAATGAACCCATTAGAATGCCCCTGTGAAATATCACAGCCTTTGGGGACCTCTCACCAGTCCCGGCTCAATATTGGAAAATCATTTAATGCCACTCTAAAACATTATGACTTGCAATTTAGGTTTGAGATACTTAATTGAGTACTCAAAGTCGTAAGTGGTACTTCTGGGCCTTTCAAAGAGAAAAATCACAGAACAGTAGAATATTCATAATAGGATCTTAATCAGCTAAACCTTAATCTCTGAAGATTTAATGATTCTGACAGAATCTATCTATCTATCTATCTATCTATCTATCTATCTATCTATCTATCTAAAAGGCGAATATGCAAAGTGTCCCCTCGGGAGTTCGACCTGGACCAGGAGTTCGTTCACTCGCTATGATGTGTGCTGACCACCAGGGGGCAGCACGGAATGAAGGAAGGCACTGGCTGGCAGCTGGAAGGCTCCAATTGGCCCTGATCACTGGCCAGGCCTTAGGGATCCTACCTGTGCATGAATTTTGTGCACTGGGCCTCTAGTCTCTTATAAAGGGCATCTGTTTATTGGCTTTTAAACTCTGTGTTAGGAATCTTATTATTTATTTATTTATTTTAAAAAATATTTTATTGATTTTTCCACAGAGAGGAAGGGAGAGGGATAGAGAACTAGAAACATCGATGGGAGAGAAACATGGACCAGCTGCCTCCTGCACACCCCCTATCGGGGATGTGCCCGCAACCAATGTACATGCCCTTGACAGGAATCAAACCTGGGACCTTTCAGTCCGCAGACTGGCGCTCTATCCACTGAGCCAAACCAGTTTCGGCAGGAATCTTAATTTTGAATGACATTAAATACTTCTCTTACTATAGACAGAACATGACTGAGAATGAACAGCCTTCTATATGTTAGTTATTTTATTTTGCAAGTACTAAACCCAGGTATTTTATTTCTACCTTCTTACTTAAATTATTTTCATTCAGAGTCTTTTACTTTTTAGAGTTGAATCTTGAGGATTAGACACCCAGGGTAAGAGGGCAGGCACTGGACTCCTTTAACAAGACAATAGGATTGAAAGCAACGCTAGGTGAAGTTAAGTGTTCCTTCCCACCCCTATCCCCCTGTCTTTTAGCTTTGATTTAACTTAACAAAGGGCAAGTCTGGAAAACTTGGGTCACAGTTTTCCCATAGTGAAGAGAAGATACCTCTTCCCTATGGCATCTGAGCCATTTCCTTCTCTGGGCTTCCCTGGAAGAGGAGAAGGTATGTTAAATAGTTGTGTGGGAGGCTATTTCCATTTAAGATCTGAAAGAGATTGCCTTTTGGGCTAACCTAGATTAACATGGGACTCAATTCCAAGATTGAATTTGGCATTTCAATGTGGTTAGGGGGGAACCCTCAAATTTTAGCTTTCTTGGACCTCTCCCCCATCTCCTGTAGCATAAATAGAATCCAGGAGTTCTTGAAACTTCCAAAGAGGAACTTGCAAAGCAGATAAGCTTAGAATCAGTGGGCCTGCCCTACATCCCAATTTGAAACTGTCCTAGTTTATTCCAGTTGTTCCAGTGCAATTATAACATGCTTTCCTGTCACTCACGTCTCGATATGTATTGTATATTGTCAACCTAGCCATGGAGTTTCTTGAGATGGAAGTGGTACTGAAGCAGAGGCAGGAGGTGGACTGTTGGGCCAGACAGGTGAATGTAGGGTATGACACAGATGTGAGGAGCTCCACAGCACAGCTAAGAACTAGGGTGGGGTCCATTAAAATGAGAATGTGTAGTGAGCTTAGAGACCAGATCAGGGATGATTCTAGCAAAGGCGTTTATTCGTGAATGCCAGCAGGGGTAGCAGCAACTAGGTGGGCCTGGATGTCAAGCCCAAGACTGGAAAACTTCAATGGTTCTCTGTCTACACATAAACCACAGCATTCCAGACACCATCCAGATACTACTATGGACATCAGGGGTGTGTACGTACGTGCACATGCACTGGGGCGCATGAATGTGGTAGGAGGCTGAGGCATCTGCACTTCTTTTCTACACAGGTCAGAACATTACCTAAAGGGACCATTTCAATTACTGAGCAGAGCTAAGTTTTAAACAGTCTTGAGGGAAGTTTAATTCCCTCCCATAACCAGCTGTTAGGGGCTTGTAAGAAAGCTCAGAGCAGTTTCAGTCAAATGAAAGAGTTACATTTTTCTTTGTATATCTAAGTTGCTGTATGAGGTATTGGTGACTTCATTAAATGTATATAAAAGCAATGTAGTATATTGACTAAACAAATGGCCAACTGAGCCAGCATGGGCCCAAATCCCAATTCTGATAATTACAAATTATATGAATTTCTACTTCCCTAAGATTTTATTTTTCCATGTTTAAAACGAAGATGATAACAATGCCTAACTTTAAGTGGTAATGAGAGAACTCAATGAGATATATGTACTGGGCACATGATAATCCCTCAATGAACATTAGTGACCATCATTCTGATGGTTATAGTTCTCTATCTTATAAGTTGTATAACTTAAGTATATATATTTACATCAATCCTATCTCTATCAATATGATTCAGGCTCCTTAATGGCATTAGAGTTTCTTTCATTTGCACAGCACTTGTTACCTTTTTCATGTGCTAAAGATTATCAATAAACTAGAGGTCCAGTCCACAAATTCATGCACGATTGGTATCCCTTGGCCTGGGGCCTATTGAGGCCATGTGAGGTTGGTCAGTCGCCCCAATCGGGGCCATGGGAAGTTGGCCTGCAGTCCTGAGGGCCATGAGGCCAGCAGCCGTGGAAGGACTGTAGGAGGTTCATCCAGCTGGGGGGAAGGACTTTGGGAGGTTGGCCAGTCAGCCTTATTGGAGCTGATGGGGGCCAGTCAGACTCCTGCACTGAGCGTCTGCTTCCTGGTGGTCAGTGCACATCATAGTGACTGGTTGACTGGTCGTTCGGTCATTTAGTTGTTTGGTCATTCAGTCACTTAGGCTTTTAAATATATAGATGTCTTTTCAGCTGTTGACTATAGAAGGCTGAAGTTCTTCATAATATATAACAAGTCATTTTTATTTTCTCTTTCTTCTCCAATATACAATAGATCAGTAAATATTGCATTTTCTGCTTACAGAACACACTTTACTTCAATTTCTTTCTTTCTTTTACCATGGCTACCACTCTATTTCGAACCACCATCATCTTTCACCCAGATTCTATGCAATAGTCTTCTCATTTGTATCCTCTTCTATTCTTGGTCCTCTCCAATATTTTTTTTTCTCTTTATAGCAAATGTAATATATATATATAAGTCAAAACACATCACTCCCTTGCTTAAAATACTGCAAGGGCTATCCTTGTCATAGAATAAAACCCAAAAATTTTTTTTAAACCATAACCTATAAAGTTCTAAATTAGGAGGTATAAATTCAAACTCCCATAGATAGAGGCCAAATTGGCAACATAAGTAAATGGAAAAGGCTGGGTTGGTGAACATGAAGTCATAGGCCCACCTGTCTTAAAGGTGTGGACCCATGTGGGCCTTTTTATACAACATCTTGGATTGGGGTGTGTGTGTGTGTCTCAGACAATAGAAGTGGTATAGATCTGGTCATCAAACCTACTGAAAACTGAGTTGTAGTAATACATTTTTAGTAAAGGTGTGGCTATTATGTAAGAATGCAGGCCCACTGCTAATAGATTGTTTGAATTTTTTGAAAATCCATAAGTAATTATGTGCTATTGCTTTATTTTCAATGTTTGCTAACTAATCAAAATCCCCCCACTTCCTCCCCCCTCTCCCCCTCACACACACACACACACAGAGCTGTGGACCCAATGGAGGCATGAGACCTCTATTCTACATGCCTGGGCTCTTATGTAGCTTTCCACACTTCTGTCTCCAATGATTTACCATTATCTTCTTTATGTCTCTTGAAGGAGCTGTGCTCTGTTTCACATTAGAGCCTGTGGACATGCTACTCTGCCTGCGTGGATTATTTTCCCCCTCTGCAGCTTGCATAGCCTTCTGATCCTTCAGGTGTCAGTTCAGAATGACAACTCCTCAAATAGGCCTTCTTTTCCAAGAGTCCCTAACTTAGCTTAAGTTACCCAGAAAGAAGAACCTGAGACAAGGATTACGTACTAAGCTCTGTTTGCTAGGTGTACTCCCAGGGCAGTGAGGCTATGAGAAAAGAGAAAGGAGGATGGGAAGCAGTGCAAAGTGAAGTGCCACTATGCTGCCACTGCTTCGTGACAAGCCATGAAGAGACATGGCTGGGTCACAAGGGGTGGACTGTGTGGAGAAACATTTGCTTCTGTTAGGTATTGAATGGGGATTACCCATACGGGCTTTTTTATAACAACATCTTGGATTGAGGATTCTCAGACAATGGAAGTGGTATAGATTTGGTCTTCAAGCCTACTGAAAACTGGGTTGTAGAAATGAATTTTTAGTATAGGCTATTTTTCCCCCTTTCTCCAGGGCCAGGCCAGGATGGATAAGTTTTCTCCTTATTTTCCTATGACTAATTTTTTAAAAATATATTTTTATTGATTTTTTACAGAGAAGAAGGGAGAGAGATAGAGTGCTAGAAACGTCGATGAGAGAGAAACTCCGACCAGCTGCCTCTTGCATACCCCTTACCGGGGATGTTCCCTCAACCAAGAATCGAACCTGGGACCTTTCAGTCCGCAGACCGATGCTCTACCACTGAGCCAAACCGGTTTCGGCATGACTAATTTTTTTTTTTAAGTCCAAAGGTCCTAGCCTATTCAGGGGTCTCATTTCCAGATTCTAATCTTCGGGAACTGAGGCATCACATCTGTTCCATTCCCACCTGGCCATTAAAAATCTATTGGTTCCTGAAAATAATACACACACACACACACACACACACACACACACACGCACGCACACACACACACACACACACACACACACACACACTCCAATCCTAGGGATCCCATTGTGAGTTTACACTCACTGCTCTGGGTTTCAGTTCCCCCTTTGTTTTTGGCCCTTACAGGTTTCACATAGTTTCTTAATTCAGCTAGGTTCCCAAAAGAATATTTGCAATATTTTAGCCAGAGTTTTTTGGTATTTTGTTGTGAGGAGATTTTCAGGATTTTTGGACTGTCGTCCAATATTTTTGGAGACAGAAATCACATTAAAATCACACATTTATTGGCTTGACTTTTGTCTCTCTCCCCCAAGAGACAGTGTTTTCCACCAGGGCAGGAACCTTGTCCATGTGAGTCCTGTGCTGCACAAAGTGTTTGGTCTGCAATTGGCATTTGTGACACAATTGAAAGAATGAGTCTTGATAATGTTAATGTAGAACTGGGGTTGTAACTCTGCTCTGAGTTCCAGAGAATGCTGACCCTGTTCCACTCAACTTGTCTCCCCAGGAAATTTCCTACAGCTTCAGGAGTAGAGCAGATTAAACACACACACACACACACACACACACACATGTATTTGGTGGTTAATTTATCTTTATTTATATAAAAATTATTAAAAAAAGAAGGGCCTTTAAATTTTGTTATTTTAGTTATTTTAAGAGGGATATTAATAGTATTAGTTTCCCAAGATTTCCCTGATCCCTCAAGCTAAAAGTAATTTTTCCTCCATATATTTAAAAAAAAAAATATATATATATATAATATATATTTTATTGATTTTGTACAGAGAGGAAGAGAAAGGGATAGAGAGTTAGAAATATCGATGAGAGAGAAACATTGATCAGCTGCTTCCTTCATGCCCCCTACTGGGAATGTGCCCACAACTAAGGTACATGCCCTTGACCAGAATCGAACCTGGGACCTTTCAGTCTGCAGACCGATGCTCTATCCACTGAGCCAAACCGGTTTCGGCTCTCCATATATTTCTTGGAGCTCTTTCTGTTTTGCCCATTCTGTCGTGTACCCGCCTCATCTTCATTGCCAGACTCTTAAGCTCTTGAGGGTGGTTCTTGTTTGTATTCTGGGGTTTTAATCCTCAAGTGTGTGCAGGGTTTCCCATGTCAGCACTCTTGACATTTTGGCTGGGTAATTCTCTGTTTGGGGCAGCTGTTCTTTGCCCTGTAGGGTATTTAACAGCACCTCTGCCCTCTACCATTGGATGCAGTTGTGAAAATAAAAATTTCTCCAGATAATGTCAAATATCCCTTGGGAGACACAAAACATTCCCCCTTCAGAACCATCACCATAGAGAGTCTTACACAGAGAGGGGGCTTCCCATTTGCTCATTACATACATTCCATAGCCAATGTGGATGGAGCCCCACAAAGATAAACATGGAATCTATGTTTACTTAAGGAAACTGGTCTGCTGTTGCACCATCCTCTTGTCGGCAGGTCTGAACCCGCACTAGGGTGAGCTCCACTCCTGTCACTGCTCATTGTCAACTCCCTCCACAAAGCCTGTTCTCTCCTCTTACCTGCTTATTGGTGACCTGAAAGCATCTGGAGGTGCATAGTTTTGTTGTGTAGCTTAAGCCCACTGCTTTCGTAATGCATGCATTCATTTTCTGACAAACATTGCCGGTCTGATTTACATTCTAATGCACTTGTTTTACAGATGACAGAATTTCTGAGCATATATAGACACAGAAGATTAGGGTATTATTTGTTGAAATAAATGAAAAAATTTGGCCCTGGAACTATAATATTCCATTAGCAAGGACATACCTAATTTAATCAATTTTGAGATGAAACATTGCTGCTTCCCCATTTCCCCATATTTTACAGTGTTTTTAGCAGTTTAGAATTATGTATAAAAGTGTAAACAATAAATTATATTTTATAAAAAAAGATGTTTATGTTAGAAATAAAGCTTAGAGCAAGGAACACATTTTAGGCAACAAACATAATTTTAGGTAATGCCAATTATTTTAAACAATGGAAATCATTGTGGAGAGCTCTGACAGTGCTATTGCCTTCTCCTCTTTCTCTCTCTTCATTCCCACTCTCAGGGCGCTGGCTCCCCATCACCCTATGTACTGTGATTGGAAACTGTGGTGGTGGTGGAAGGTACAGAGTCTTGGTAGGGTGTGTAGATTAAATTCCATTATCTTCACTTGACAATCGAGGACATAGGCTCAGAGGGATTAAAACATTTTAAAAAATGGTTTCACTAGCAGAGGTCAGAGCAAAGTCTCCTTTTTCCCAGAGCTCCTTCTACCATAAGACATATTCAAATAGTGATGTCATATTCCAGAAATAGTTGGGGAAGTGCAAAAAGCCTTCTCTGTCCCTATCGCTCATAGTCAACAGCAGCACAATGGCTGGAACTTTTCCTCAGGTGAGCCCTAAAGGTGCAATTGTTTTCTCCTGGGACCTCGCAGAATCCCCAGGTGGAATCCAAATACAGGCTATGGCTCATGAGGAAATGTCCCAGGAGAAGCCAATGCAATGATACAATGTGAAGAGTTCTGACAGTTATGAAACATGAAGGATAAAGGAGTAGAAAAAGCATGCAAACCAAAGCTATGGTTCTTTGGAAGAAACAAGCAAAGATGACCTTGGTGTTTTTACTGGGAGCAAGTACAATATTTAAGAGGAATTCAGTTAATGAAACTGAGCGCCAGACCCACACCAGACAAAATTCAGCTGTGTTTGTTTGTTAAATTTTTACATCTCTTGAAGCAAATTCATTCCTGAATAGTAACAAGAAAGGCAAGTCATACAAAGCACAGGTTTTTCAAGTCCCATCTCAACAAAATATTGGAAAGCCATTCCAGTGAAATATGATTTTAAATAATCTTACTTTTTTAACTAGGAAAAAATACATCAATTAAAAATTTGAAAAACTTGGGGAAAGATAATAATTGTAATTATTCTGCATGCTTTTACATATTTCTGAGGCAATGCATATGCATGGAATGGGAGGGGACATCTATATCTGTATCATATCTATTTAACGATATATCTATTGTATTACTCAGTGAGATAATGCAATAATTAATGAATGATATTTTCTTACCTGCTGTTTTCACTTAATTTTCAGTGAATTTCTTATCAATTCATTAAATAATTTAATATTCTTTAAAAACTATTTAAAAAAATATACTTTATTGATCCTTCTTCAGAGAGGAAGGGAGAGGGATAGAGAGCCAGAAACATCAATGAGAGAGAAACATCGACGAAGCTGCCTCCTGCACACCCCCTACTGGGAATGTGCCCGCAACCAATGTACATGCCCTTGACCAGAATCAAACCTGGGACCCCTCAGTCTGCAGACCGACGCTCTATCCACTGAGCCAAACCGGCTTCGGCTAAAAACTCTTTCTTTATTAATATCGGAGAGGAAGGGAAAGGGAGAATAGAAACATCAATAATGAGAGAGAATCACTGATTGACTGCCTCCTGAATGCCCCTTCCTGGGGATTGAGCCTGCGACCCAGGCAAGTGCCCTTGGCCGGAATCAAACCCAGGACCCTTCAGACTGCAGGCCAACGCCCTATCTACTGACCCAAACCGGCTAGGGCTTAATATTCTTCTGTAATGTTATTTTTAGTAGTTGGAGAGTTAACACAAGAAACTTGCAACTGTGAGGTCAATTTGGAAAAAAAAATTTTACTGCTTTGTAATTTTCATTTACTTTTTTATTTTCTCACTCTACCCAATGATTCCAAATTCCACATTTATGCTTTTATATTTATTTAACACAAAACTAAGAACCTTCTTCATATCTTATGGTTGACTTACCTCACAGTCCTCAAGTTAAGTGGCTGAAAGGAAAGATTCAAGGTACAAAACTTTTAGATATTTCATTCATTTCAAAATACTTTCCTGTTCTTGATTATTTGTTCCTGTTACCACAGGAGGTAAATTATTACCTCGTTTTCAGATGAAAGAAGTACAGAATGCAAATATTAAGCATATGAGGGTTGCTCAGTTGTAAAATGGATATCAAATTCAATTATTTCTGAGTATTTCTCACCCTGAATTTTTTCCCTTCAGTGTTTAAACCTTGTGATGACACTTCCTGTTACTAACCACCTCTGTTGTCTGAAGCTTTTGCTTTCTTGATATTTTTTAGACATCTCACTCCCCCCCCCCCTTTCATTATCAGATTGGCAGAACAATATGTTGTTAACTTTTATTGATTAAAGCAAGAATAAAGCCTTTTTCCCTAGTAGTTTAAGATCTATTTGCTTCAGGCAGACCTTTCTAACTCACTTTTTTTCTTGTTCAACTTTTGACCTCCATTGCTATTAGTGTGTTTTAATATTATAAATCCAATTGTCTTATTATTTCATGACATTATTGAAATTCCATGTAAAGACTTAGTTGGATCCAAAAAGTATAGTCTGTAAAGACATTTTAAGATGACAGTCATATTAATTGCGATTTTGGACATGCAGTTTATTGAGGGACCACCCCAAGTCCAGAGAAACAAAGGAGAGGACTACCTTTTATGGACGTGGGAGCGGCTGCTATAAATGAAGAGTCCATTGGAGGGAACTGAAAGTTCAAAGTATAGTGACCTTTCATTGGCCATGACTATGGTACTATAATAACTTATAGGATTAGGTTCTATTAACCCACTATCAAGCACATAAACAGATAAGTGGAAATTTTAAGGTCTAATACAGACATGTAAATGCTTATTTTACTCAAGTAAATAAAAAAATAATATTATCTTATAACTTTTTAAAAACCTAATCCTGGCTTTCATTTTTTTTTGAAGCTGTTGGAAAATAAATAATTTAATTGAAGCTTTTATTAATAAATGTAGGTGTAGGTGAAACACAGCACTTATTTTATTTGTAAACAGGACAAAATAGCTATTTTATTATGAACATTTACAGATGTTAAAAAAGTATTAGCACCATTTCTTTTAAAAGTTTGTAAAATCTATATAGATGTATAGCTAGATTAATAGAAAATGCAAGTATGTTCACATTGTAAAGCCTGACTATAGTAAGGGTAACAAATATCATTTTGATACCAAAAACTAGCTAATGTAGAATAAATGCCGCCCCTCCCCCCAAATGTTTTTTTTTTTCTTCTTCTTCTTGCTGTTGGTTACATTTTTGAGAAGTTTTGGTTGTGAATGCATAGCCCATAAACATTTTAAAATTTTTTTTTTATCAAATCACAGACCAAAATTATATTTCTAGAATGCAATTTTAGAATCTCATTAAGCAATGAAATCATTCATCATAAAACATCATGCATTGTTTGTTTTAGAGAGAATACTGAACAGCTCATATCCTTTGCTTAAAAATAGACCCTTTTTTCCTCAAAGCAATTATCATCTCTTTGGCCCATTTTTCTCTTCTCTGGTATTCAAGAAGACCAGTTCCAATGAGCTTTTATTTTATTATACTGACCATGAAATTGTGCCACCCCCCCGCCCCCATCCCATTACCTCAAAGCTGTGGAATTTAAATGTTTTGTTTTGTCAGAAGCATATATATTAAGATACAGCAAATCTCTATGTAGTGACGCTTAGTGATTCTAAGAACGGGCTAATGTGACTATCAAATGTAAGAGGTAGTTAAGTGGTTCAGAACACACATTTTTGGAACCAGACTTTCTAGTTCAAATTCTGGTTCTGTTATAGCATATGATCTTGATCAAGTTTCTTAATAACTCTGTGCCTCAGTTTTATTGCTTGTAAAATGGGAGATGATAATAATAACTACCTTATTGGATTATTGTGAAAATTAAGTGGGTTACTATATGTCAAGCCCTTAGAATTCTGCTGGGCATATAGTTAGTCTTGCACAATTATTTTTATTATTATCCTGAAATCTATTACTTTCCTTTGAAATTTTAACAAAATTCAAAATAATTAACTTACAATATAAGAATTTCTTCCTACAACTTGTAATAGAACCTAATTCTGTTCTGGGAGCCTAGAAGCATTTTCCATAAGCTTACAAAGTTTTCTTCATCTTTAAAAAAATTCTTTTATTGGTTTCAGAAAGGAATGGAGAGGAAGATAAAGAGAAATTAAGACATCAATGAGAGAGAATCATTGATTGGCTGCTTCCTGCACACCCCAGGTTGTGGGTATGTGATCTGACTGGGAATCAAACCAATGACCTCCTGGTGAATAGGTTAACACTCAACTACTGAGCCACCCTGTCTGAGAATTTTTAAAAATCTTTTATATGTGCATTTGCACATTCAATCATTCCTATTTATTACACAATTACTGTGGTGCTTGAGCACTCAGTAAAGAGCAAATAGGCAACACTCTCTGCTATATGGGAGCTTACATTTAAATCTTAAAGCCAGGCAATCTACCTAATAAAAGAGTAACATGCTAATTGACCGTATCTTTGTGATGCCCACCAGCCAAGCAGGAGTGAGTTTGCAAATTAACCCACAAAGCTGATGGGTTAATTTGCATACATAGCATCAAGTGGCTGGGGGCGGGGCGGGATGCTTGCATTGTCGTTGCCATAGCAATGATGCAGGCAAAGGTGGTGCCAGCAGCTGAAGGAAGGAAAGCCCATTCTTGCAGGAATCTTTGTGCATTGGGCCTCTAGCCCTATATAATAAAAGGTTAATATGCAAATTGTCCCCTTGGGAGTTCAACCCACCACGAGTTCGACCACTTGCTATGACATGCACTGACCACCAGGGGGCATTATGGAATGAAGGAAGGCCCCTATCTGCCCTGTTCACCAGGCAGGCCTAGGGGCCCTACCTGTGCATGAATTTCATGCACTGGGCCTCTAGTAAACAATAACAGGGCATGTTTGTTTGGCAACTCCTTTCTAACCCCTCCTCCTTGAACATCATTTTGAAGCCAATGTCTATCTTTCTCTTTACTGGTGTATTCAATAATCTATTAATTTTTCACTTACAAAATTACTATGCCTCTTTAAATGAACAGTGTGATAAAATTTGGTTTTAGCAATGAATGTGGATATAATATGCCAACTCTCTTATTGAATTCATTCGATTTTTTTCTTACTGATAATGATAACATTAATCTCTATTCTTATGAAAAAACATCATCACGACTCATCCTTGAAGTTGGGGAATTCAGCTTTAGTTGTAAGTTTATCAGACATTTTCATAATATTCACCCTTAAGACTGGGAAAAGGAATGCAGCTGAACAGTGAATACAGTATCAACATGTGTTGAAAAATCAGTTCCTTGTTGACTGTATACAAAACACAAATTTCTAAAAGTCCTTAATGCTGCTACTTCCTCTGTGGATTATGTAGGAAATGCTTTTGTCTGAATAATCATTCCTGGAAGGAAAGCCTTCAAAATAGATCCAGGGAGAGAGAATGCATGTGTGTTTGTAGAGTGGGGAGGAAGGAAGAAAAGGGAGAGACGGAGAAGAGTCAGATTATTGTGGAATAGAATCAAACAAATGCATATGCCTAGTATAATTAAAGAACATAATCTGAAGGTAGCAACAGCATCTAATTATACAAAGTCCTTTGTATGCTGCTGTCACTACATTGTTTAAAATAAACTAAGATCAACAATGAACAGAAAATCTAAGGGTTAGAGAAAACACTGATCAGGGACTAAGTTTTTATTAGAGAGAGAATAAAAAACAAAACAAAACAAAAAACACCGAAAAGTTTAATTGTCTGGATAGTCAGGGAAAAAAAATAACTATTACCCTCTTGATGAAGTTATTTAGTTCCAGAGAGGCAAAGTGGGTTATTTCCCCTCAGTTATCTTGACGTTGGCTACAAATAACTCTGCTTCATTTTGGATGGGAGACCTATCAAATGAACGCTGAGTTGAGGTGAAATGGTACATTTCAGGAGTCCTTTGCAGTGAAGTGGATTTCAGCGTGGGGCTGTTGTATATGGGATGTGTGTGTGGGGTGTGACCACTTTTCAAACAATCATCTTCCCAGATGTTACCTCTTTGTAATTTTGAAAAGTTTCTCCTGGTGATTCTGAACTCTCTCTCAGTCCAGTCACACTTCCACTTCCTGTCAGGACCCACTTTTAAGGAACTGGGAACAGATTGTTTCTAAAAGATCCATTAGCGTTCTAGAAGAGCCAGTTAATTTCACATAAGAACGCTTTCATCTTAATAGAAGTCTTTTTTTTTTTTTTTAAATAAAGGTTGGCCCAGACCCAGAAAGACTAAGAATCTGAACAAATGCAATTTTATACATGAACAGTAGTAAATAAATTAAGAGGAAAAAAATGAATGCTTAGTGTGGTGGCTGGGATGGGAAGAACTGGATTGAGCTGTCGGCAGTCAGCTATCCTTGAAGGTGAGGGTCATTTTTTTCTTTCTTTCTTTTATTTATTATCTTAAAAATATATTTTATTGATTTTTCACAGAGAGAAAGAGAGAGGGATAGAGAGTAAGAAACATCCATGAGAGAGAAACATCAATCAGCTGCCTCCTGCACCTCCCCCGTCCCCCCCGGGGATGTGCCCACAACCAAGGTACATGCCCCTGACCGGAATTGAACCCGGGGCCCCTCAGTCCGCAGGCCGACGCTCTATCCATTGAGCCAAACTGGTTCTGGCGAGGGTAATTTCTTTAAAAAGAAGGACACACACACACACACACACACACACACACACTCCTTGTGAAAAGTGGCAGCCTTTCCAGAGGACATTATCTCACACATATGCCATTTATTGTACGAATGCAAAGTTAAGATATTATTATTAAAATATTTTGTTATTGATTTTAGAGAGGAAGGAAGAGGGAGATTAAGATAGAAACATCTAGGATGAGAGATAATTGTTATCGGCTGCCCCACTGGGGATCAAGCCCACACCCTGGGCATGTGCCCTGCCTGGGGACCCAACTATGACCTCCTGGTTTATAGGTCAATGCTCAATCACTGAGACATGTTGGCTGGGCAAGATATTATTAAATTCATGCCTTTAAATGTCTCCTTGGTCCCAACTTCAGTTTGCATCTTGAAAAAGGTGTGGAGTGATTGGGGCCAGTGCCAGCAGCAGGTGTGAGTGCCAGGTGGGACTGTGGCAGATGGGAGCAAAGAATTTCAATAACCACCAGAGGCTCACCCCAAAGACAGTGATTGGAGCCAACCCCTTGGTCTGGCACCCCTGTTCATTTGCTCCACCATCCCACTGTGGCCAACGCCCACCATGTTCCACAGATGCCCCCTGCTGGTCAGCACATGTCCTAGCGACCAGTTGTTCAGTTGTTAGTTCCCGTTGTCCCACCATTCGGTCTATTTACATAATAGCCTTTTATAATATAGGACTAGAGGCCTGGTGCACGAATTCATGCACGGGTGGGATCCCTCAAGGTGGCCTGCAGAGATTGGGCCCCACCTTGTGCCCCCAGCCTCCCAGCCCTGGCTCTTGCCCCAAGCCTCACAGAACCAAAGCCCCACATGGCACCCTGCCTTGGTCTGGGCCACCCTCTCACCTGCTCCATTATCCTGCCTGTGGGGTGGTTGGATGGAGCCAGGCCCCACCCTTGGCTCCCTCAGGAACCTGGGAGCCGGGCAGCAGCCCCACCCCCTGCCACTGCTGCTGGTCGAATGTCTCTGGGGCGATTGGGACTCCGCTTGCACCTGCCTTGTTCTGGTGCCACCCTCTCACCTGCTTCACCATCCCATGCGGTCCCACTCTCATCGGGGCCCATTGGGGCCTGCAGTGCCTCCACTGCTGCCCGCTGCCCATGCTGCGTGGCCGATGCCCACCGTGTTCCCTGGCCACAGCAAGCAGCTGGACTCCCGGTCTCCCAGTGGAACAACTGCCTGAAGGGACTATATTCGGCTTTTATTATATAGGATGAGTGAGACAGTTCCAAGAACTGGTTAAAACACATTTTTTTCCTTGTGTCTTCATCTTGGCAGATCCACACCATTTTATAATAGAGCATAAAGAAAACAAAATACCTTGAGACATTCTTCCTGTTGTTCAGGGTTGCAGCGACCCTCCCCTGGTGTTGGAGGCTGGAGGGTGAAGAAGGACGCAGAGCTGTCAAGCCCCCCACGTTTTCCTGGGGTGTTCTCCAGGTCTCAATTTGAATGAATGACCGGAGTGAGCGTGCTAAGATTTCCTTCCTACCACTTTACGCCTTTCCAAAAACAATGTTACAGACATTCCTTTATGGCAACCTGACGTTTATAATATTCGGGCATATACGCCGGTCAAGTCTGATATGCCTGGCTAAGTCAGTCACCTAGCTAGGAATATAACACATCAATATAAAAACAAAACAACACACCAATCTGGAAATAATCTCTTACTGTGAGTGTTTCCAACAGTTGGGATACACGTTTACATAAGAGCTTTTTCTTTTTCTTTTTCTTTTCTTTTCTTTTCTTTTTTTTTTTTTTTTAAGTAGGAACATTTATCTCAGAAAGCCTAACGGGGAAGGAAGAATATTGTATTGGTAACACGCTCTGCTTAAGACCACGGTGGCTGTTGGATGCTTTTCCGCCTGGAAAACCTAGGTCCCAGCTCCCGGTCTGTCTCTGAGAGCTCCAGCTGAGTAATTCCCTCTGGGTAAGGAGCAGCAGCCCTTAAAAGGGACGGCCGCCGGTTTCCCCCGCAATCCTTCCCCAGGCGAGCAGCAGAGCTGTATCCACTGATAACCCAGCTGCCGAGGAACCGAGCAGAGCAGAGCCGGCTCCAAACTTCTCAGCTGTTGACAGGCTTGACTTGCTGAGAACACTGGTTAAATATAGCCCGCGAGAGCCAGCGCCCCGACAGAGTCCCTGCCCTGCCGGTGCTGTGCGGGGAGCAGAGTCCAGAAACCTAATCTCGGAGCCCAACAACACCTAGCAACAGTTAAAAAAAACTTTTAAACAAAAGTCTGGGTGGGAGATCTGCAACAGAGTCCAGTGTCTGCGGACCGACTGGGATTTCAGGGCGAAGAAGCTGCTCTCTCCTTCCTCTCTCTCCACTGTTTCCTGCATGACTTCAGCTATTGGCTAGTCCTGGGAGAGCAAGTGGGAAAAGCTTTTCCCTCTGTATTCTTTTGGGCTGCTGGATAGTGTTCCAGGACTCCAGTCTCCCTCTTGGGCTGTGGGACAAGCCACTGGGTGGTTCTTCACAGGATAAGCTACTTCTATCAAGGACATCCCCACCGGGTTAAGCGAGCTGCCATCAGGTAAGAGCGAAAACAGATAGTTACTTTTCATTCTTTAAAGAAATTTCTGCTTCCCTAGGAAGAGAGTCCTCTGCGATCCTGTGTGGTCTGTTTCCTGTGATTCTTGCTGTTCCACGATGGGATAGCACATGGGGGCATTAGGATAATCACTGGGAATTATTTTCAAAGGAACTAGAAACACCATGTCTTTCTCAGACATGGCACCAGTTCCTTTTTTAAACACAAAGATTATGATGTTTTAGCGGCCATCGACATATCTCTGCCCAGTTATCATTCTTTGGCAGGTAACAGAACTATGACAAGGGACGGTTTCACAGCTCCTTTCACAGTTAGGATGGCTAACCAACAGAAGGGATGTTTTCCCTAGAAGCCAAAGAACTAGTTTCATTTATTGAAACGAACTGAACAGCTTGTGTGGTAAAGGGGAGGGAAGTCCCACAGGGTGTTGGTATTGCTGTACTTTTGACTCGCTGCTATCTGCGTTTCCCTTTGCCTGATTCTCTGATTACACCGGTACACCTTGTGCTGGCTCTGACCTCGTTACGTTACAGCAGCCACCCCAAGTGCTTCTGACGAGGCACAAAACATGCCCGGGTGTTAAATCACTGCTTTTGCAGTTACAGAATACAAACCACTCAGGAGAATATTATTTGCGTTTTATTTTTAAAGAAAAAAACCAAACAAACCACAAATTGAGGAATTGCTTGTACATAGGTAAAACAGATTTTGATTTTTAAAACTGAGGTTGCATTGATTTGGAAAAATGAAAAAATCCTTTCTTGAGTTGTGCAAATGTGTGTGTGTAGTGTATTTATCAAACACTGAAGGAAGTCCTTCTTTCAACTGTTAGTATATTCTCGCTCCTTCCATGAATTGCCATGCATTTTTTTCTCAGAATTGATTAGAGTTGTCAATTTCATATGGGATCTAACAAAAGTTATGGGGTACATTGGTGATGTGGTTACAGTTGACACCTGTTGTCTGTTGTTGGGTTGGATTTATGTAAGAAATTTGTTCCTTTAGTTTAAAGATATATAATTTGAATGAATATTCTAATCTAAGGATGACATCAAAGAAGATGCAGATGAATATTTTACAAGGAATTATTTGAGTCTATTTTGTCAATTTAAAGAAAGAATTTATCCAAGATCAGTTTTGAACACATTGTTGACAAATAAGAAGGTATCAAACTTTTCAGTAGTTGTTCCTATTTAAAAAAAAAAAAAGGAATTAAAGCTTATATATTGTATGTTCAGGAAAATGAAATAGTGCATACATTTGGTACATAGTAGGTATTATGTTTCATAATTCTGATTAAATGACTACTTTAAAAAGTGAATAAGCTAAATATTAGTAATAGTGTACAATGCACTCCGTAACCTTGGGTATCAGAGAATGAAACTCCTGGTACCTTAGTGAGATGAAGTATCTTCTTCTTGAGTTTTGAAAAGTCAGAACGAAATGATCTACATTTTTCTTGTTTTTATCTTAGGAAGGGTCACATTGTTGGCTTACAAATATACATCTAAGAACAAAACCCATTTCTTAAAAATATTATCTGAGGCAAGGCAGTTTAAGATTGCGGAAGTTGTAAGTAAGTCCCTATGATGTCATTTTATTTTATTAAGAAATGTATTGACTTATTGGGGTGACATTGGTTAATAAAATTATATAGGTTTCAGGTGTATGATTCTATAATACATCCTCTGTTTATTGTATTGTGTGTTCACCATCCCAAGTCAAGTCTCCTTCCATCAGCATTTATTCCTCCTATAACCTCTCCTTGCATCCCCTTTTCCCTCTGGTAATCACCATACTGTTGTTTGTGTCTATGAGATATTTTTTTTCATAATTCCTTCACCCTTTTCACCCAGCCCTATAACCCCTGTCCTCTCTGACAGCTGTCAGTCTGGTCTCTACTTATGAGTCTGTTTCTATTTTGTTTGTTTGTTTGTTTTTTTCATTTGATTCCACATGTGTGTGAAATCATACGGTGCTTTTCTTTCTCTGACTGGCTTATTTTACTTAACATAGTACTCTCCAGGTTCCTCCATGCTGTTGAGAAGAGTAAGATTTCCTTCTTTTCTATGGCCGGGTAATATTCCATTGTGTAAATGTACCCCAGTTTTTTTGTTTTGTTTGTTTTTTTATCCATTCATACACAGATGGACACTTGTGCTGCTTCCAAATCTTGGCTATTGTAAATAATGTTGCAATGAACATAGGGATGCATATGTTTGAATTATTGTTTCTGGTTTCTTCAGATATATATACAGAAATGGAATCACTGGATCATAAGGCAGTTCAATTTTTAATATTTTGAGGTAACTCCATTCTACTTTCCACAGTGGCTACACCATTCTGCATTCCCATCTGCAGTGCAAGAGGATTCTCTTTTCTCCAAAACACTTGTTGTTTGTTGATTTATTGACATAGCCATTCTGAAAGGTGTGAGGTGCTCTCATTGTGGCTTTAATTTGAATCTCTCTGATGATTAGTGATATTATTTTTTTCATATGTCTATTGGCCTTCTGTGTGTCCTCTTTGGAGAAGTGACTATTTATGTCCTTTGCCAATTTTTCAATTGGATTGTTTTTGTTTTTTTGGGGTGTTGAGTTTTATAAATTATTTATATATTTTGGATAGTAACCCCTTATCAGATGTATTAACTAATCCACCATTAGTTCTAGGCATACAATTCCTTGTGGAGTCAGTAGAACAGTGTGTAGGTAACTGAGTGCAGTGTTTGGCCCTGAGTGAAAGCCATGTTTCCTGATAAATTGACACTTTGAATACCATTTTTATGGCTGTAAGTTTACACTTGAGAATTTAAAGCAGTTCATGTTAGCCCTTGTACTTTCCTCTGGCATGTGAACAGTCAGACCCCACAAACCATTCAGATTCTGTCCTCCTGTGCATTCAAGTTCACATTTCTGTGTTATTTTGGAATCCTCCTACCCCCTTTACCGTAAGAGTTGTTAGACATTATCATGTCTCCCGCCACACTAAGGCCTGCTCCCCTCACCCTCAGTCTGGATTGTAATGCTGGTGCTCCCTTCCCACCCCTCATCCAGACCATCTTGCCCATGACCATGGGGTTCATTTTCCTAAGGCATTGTTATGCTTGCCTCTTTACTCTCCTGTTATCTTCTGGGACTCATTGTTGCTGCCAAACACCTAGGCTGGGTATTTTGAAAACCTTTCATCATCTGGCACGTACTTAACTTTTCTAGTCTCAGCTCCCACTGCTCAACAAGTGTCTGTCTCTTTGCTTCAAATATTTCATTTTGGGGCCATTCTCCAAACACACACACAGTGTTCTACCCCTGCCCATTTCATTCCCACAGCTGAACACCTTCCGCTCCCTCTCCTGCAGAGGCCTTGTTTACTTTTAAAACCCAGATCAGTGTCTTCCACGTTCACAATGATTTCCAGGATCATGCCTTTTAGAAGTGATGCCTTCTTAGTTTAGACAGTATGGTGCTCTGCTAGAATTAGGGTACTCTGGAGCAGGATTTGCTTTTTTAAAATCTCTACAGTTTTAGAAGATGATTAGGTCTGAAGCATTGTCCTAAGCATCACTTGGCTTTGAAGCTTTATAACCCCATACACATTGTAGATGTTTTATTAACAGTTTGGCTCTTGATTCATGATGACGAATATGTAAGGAAGTATTAATAAGTATAAAATCAAGAAAAAGAACTGTAATAATAGTTAAAAACTTTTTACCTCAGAAAGTTTCTAGGAAGGCTTCAGAGTTTTCTCATGCCCAGAAAAGTTACAAGTAATTGTAATTAGGCTCATGTACCTGGTTGTGGAGATGATATCTCTTGCAAATGAAATAGAAAGGGGGATATATAAAGACAGTAGATATACATGCATGCCCTGTGTATGCACCTAGACTTTAAAATATATTTTACTTTTGTCATCTTTTGGTACCAGATCCTCTTTCTTTCTTTTCTTTCTTTCTTTCTTTCTTTCTTTCTTTCTTTCTTTTCTTTTCTTTCTTTCTTTCTTTCTTTCTTTCTTTCTTTCTTTCTTTCTTTCTTTCTTTCTTTCTCTCTCTCTCTCTCTCTCTCTCTCTCTCTCTCTCTCTCTCTCTCCTCTCTCTCCCTCCCTCCCTCCCTCCCTCCCTCCCTCCCTCCCTCCCTCCCTCCTCCCTCCCTTCCTTCCTTCCTTCCTTCCTTCCTTCCTTCCTTCCTTCCTTCCTTTTTAAAAATATATTTTTATTGATTTCAGAGAGGAAGGGAAAGGGAGAGAGAGAGAAACATCAATGATGAGAGAGAATCATTGATTGGCTGCCTCCTGCACACCCCCTACTGGGGATTGAGCCCACAACCCAGACATATGCCCTTGACTGGAATCGAACCCAGGACCCTTCAGTCAGCAGGCTGATGCCCTATTCACTGAGCCAAACTGGCTAGGGCACCAGATCCCATTTATAGTTACCTTTGGTACTATTTAAACTATGGCCCCTTCTATTTGATGGTCTTGATGAACTAGAATGGCCTTGAGCATTAAAATACTTAAAATATATTTTCTATTTTTCCCTAGATATTTAAAAAACACATTTCTGAGTTTATTATTATTTTTAAAAATATGTTTTTATTGATTTCAGAGAAAGGAAGGGAGAGGAAGAGAGAGAGATAGGAATATCAAGGATGAGAGAGAATTATTGATTGGCTGCCTCCTACATTCTCCTTATAGGTATTGAACCCACAACCCAAGCATGTGCCCTAATGGAGAACTGAACTGTGACCTCCCTGGTTTATGGTTTGATGCTCAACCACTGAGCCACACTGGCCAGGCCTGAGTTTTATTTTTAATCACTCATGGAACCTATAGCATTACTATGTGAGATAAAGCAAGAATCATGACTTTGAAGCAATTTTTCGTGTGTCCATCAAAAGAAAAGCATTATCTTTATATTTTAAGACAGCTAAGGAGGTTAAAATTATTCTAAATGGGTGCTCGGCAAAAATCACAATGGGGTTTTCCTAATGAAATTTGTGAAATATTGAAAATAATTCATTTAGCAGTGGTTTTCCTGTGGTTATAACTTTTACTTATTCCTTAGAAGTAAAACTTTGTGGTGAAATACACATTCTAAACTGATGCTAATTGTTTTTTTTTTGTTGAAGATTAGTATTCATAAAACAGTGCCCTAACAAATGGGATTTTATAGAGTTTGTTTAATCCACATTTTCATTAATGTCTCATTTTTTTTTTTTAAACATCTGGGTTTTAGAAAAGCAGCATCATGAGAAGTGAGTGGATAAACTTCAATTGAGATCTATTTCAGCAGAAAGGTTTAAGAGGGGGAAAAATTGCTAACAGCTTGTTAGAAAAATGACATTAAAAACTGCAGCATAAATTTGTTTATGTATTAATTACCTTTTTTAAAAATATATTTTATTGATTTTTCACAGAGAGGAAGGGAGAAACATCGATGAGAGAGAATCATCGACCAGTGCCTCCTGCACACCCCCTCCTGGAGATGTGCCCTCAACCAATGTACATGCCCTTGACTGGAATCGAACCCAGGACCTTTTGGTCCACAGACCGACGCTCTATCCACTGAGCCAAACCGGTTTCGGCTATTAATGACTTTTAATATACATATATCAACAGAACACATCTTGTTTCCCCAAATCTGACTTGATGATATAGCAACAAGGACATGTTTGTTGGAGGAGGAAGTAGGAAAGGCTAGTCTCAGAGGCCTGGACTCAGATTTCAGCTCACTGTAACCCTGGGCAAAAATTACTCTCTGTGTCTCAGTGTTCTCATCTACACAACAAGTATAATAATGCTATCTTCCTCATAGAGTTGTTTTGAAGGTTAAATGAGTTAATGAAACTTATAGTTTCCTGGTAGACTTTTCAATAAATTTAAGCTATTATGATTTTATTACCACACCATAAAAGTTGTTATCTGTTTATTTTAGTCTTTGTTGCACACAAAATTCTTGGATACAGATAATCTGTGAACCCAAGTTCATAGATCATAGAACACAGAGGAATGTATTGTTTAAATTTGGAATCCTGTGTGGGACATACTTTGCTCCTGGGTACTCTAAGCAGACATAGTTTGAATGCCAGCCAATAATTTAGTATGGAATTTATATTTCAAACCTTCCCTTATCACTCAGCAGTCTGCTATCTCACAGTATCGTTTTTAAAAAGGTTAAGAAATCACCAACAGCAAGAACTATACTATGATTCTGTATTTGTATTTGGAGAAAAAGTGTGCTTATACATGGTGCTTGGGTGTCTCCACTGGGCAGTAGAAACTTCTTCCTCTATGGAAGAATATATTAATTAAATTTATCTCTCTTTATATCTTCCCTTCAATGTTTTGTTTGTTTTACTAACCTAGTAACAGATAAAAACAAAGACCAAAAAAGGTAATCTCATGCTAGATTTAACCTTACCAAAAGGAAATGAATTCTTGCTATTCACTGCCCTTAATCCTATTCATTCTTCTTAAACATGACAAGAAAGTATAATCCAAGATGAACAGAAAGTGTTATATCATAAATACATGTGTATATATTATGGGGTGATGGCTGTTCTAAATGTTTAATTTAACAAATGTATATGAAACACTCTTAGAAGCAGGAAAGTTTCTTAGTAGCTTTAGTGCCAACCAGTCTTATGCAGGGTAGTGATAGTTTAGACCTGTCCTTTTTGCTTTATTTTTTTCACTTGAAAGAATGAGTTTCTAAAAGATAAGGCAGACTGAGTTTTACAACTGCCATTCTTGAATGAAAACCCTGTTGTGGAAAGGAAGAAGGAGGGAAGGAAGGAAGGAGAGAGGAACGGGAGAAAGGACAAGGAAGAAATGAAGGAAACAGTTTTATTCCTGCATTTACCAAATACATTTTAAAGGTTCTAGGGCAAAAATACAAGAAGCATAAGAAAATGTAGGGCATTATGTTCTTTCTCCTTAAATGGCCAGGCCTACTCCTCAGCCCTCAGAGAAGGGAAGAAGTTGCAAGTGGGATACCCCTTTCCCGGTGGCAGTTTAATTTCAAAGGCCATGCAGTGAGCTCTGGAAGGACTTAGAAAAGGGAAAGCAAAGCATGAGTTGAGCAGCTAGAGTTGGCTGTAGCCAGCTGATTGCAGAATTTGAGAAAGTCCCAGCAGAGAGATGAAGAAACACGACATTAACCAGCACCCCAGGCCCTGAGAGCTTTGTGAAAGCCACAGCAGCACTGATAAGTCAAAAGAAGGTTGGTGCTGCTTTTCCTTTTTGGGAAATAGTGTCCATGTTCATAATATTCGGTGATTTATGTGTTTCTGAGGTCTGTGAAAGGCAGGCTAAAAATAATTTTTAAAGTTAATGCAGAAGTTATCTCAAGTGATCTGACTTTGAGTACTGAAAGTTCAGGGATTTTCTGTTTTGTTTTGTTTTGTTTTTTGTTTTTTTTTTCTTGTTTAAATGCTGCCACCTATTCCTTTACTAAAACATAGATGAAAATGATGATTGTTGCCAAAACCGGTTTGGCTCAGTGGATAGAGCGTCAGCCTGTGGACTGAAAGGTCCTAGGTTCAATTCCGGTCAAGGGCATGTACATTGGTTGCAGGCACATCCCCAGTAGGGGGTGTGCAGGAGGCAGCTGGTCGATGATTCTCTCTCATCGATGTTTCTAACTATTTACCCTTCTCCCTTCCTTTCTGTGAAAAATCAATAAAATATATTTAAAAAAACAACAACAGAGAAAAACGATTTAAAAAAAAGAAAAAAAGAAAAAGAAAATGATGATTGTTGCTTCACTAGCCAAAGACCTTATATGTCTACACTTGAAAACAGTTTTTTTGTTTGTTTTGTTCTTGCAATCTCCCCAAGTTACGCTGAAGTAATACATTACCTGCTGCTTATCTCTGTAAGGAAAAGGTGTAAAAAAGCCATGAAATGGACATATTAGCGTTGGCCAAATGCATTCTTTAAAAAACGATTTGCTAAAGATTTAAAGCCAAAAGACAATCTGATTGAAAACAGTGGACTGCTGACATCACCAAGATAATCAAGTTATTGCCAACTTGCTTTGTTTATTTAAGACAGCTTTGCAAAAATAAGGCTTTCACACACACATACACACAACACACACTCTCACACCCATACCCACACACTTTCTCACCCATTCGTCACAGGCAACACAGTAATCCACATCAATGACTTTGTTTTTCCTTATATCTCTTTCATGTACTTGTGTCCTAAGTAACTCAGCTGAGGGCCTGCTCCTTTGACGGAGGCACTACAGCATAACAGGAAAGAAAGAGGCCTTACTGAGTTCATAATGCTATTTCAGTGTGGCAGCCTAAGTGCAGGAGGAAATGACACCATGGGCCTGTCTTTGGAGCCTTGCAGTTACTGTGACGACAACACACACTCATGGAAAACAAAGATGGTCTGCTTGCCAGGGGAGCCAGGATGAGTTTTGCCAGCTCAGATTTTTCCTAGTTATCCTGTAAGTCTTGAAATGTGACACTGGAGGTATCCAAGGCTCTTTGTGTTCGTTAACTGTTTAGTGACACATGCTTGAAGAGCAGCCTGGCATTTGGATGAGGGAGGGGCCTTGAGCACGACTTTAATTTTCACATGCTGTATCATCTTCTGGTTTGGACATCACCAAAACAACTGCTTTGGTCACAGCCTGTTGTTTCTCTGGTCCGTAAGGAAGCCAGCTGCTCTGGTAGGGGCCCCTCCACTCTCAGTAACATACCCTCACCTTCTATATCCTGTTTATTCCACAGATGATTGCCCAGGACACCAAATGTTCCTACTAATGACTGGGACTTCTGGAGCCCAATTCTTATATAATAATATAATAGACAATATAATGGTAATAATAGCTACATATAATATATGTAGTATAATATATACTATTTACATAATACATATATTAGAGAGTTATATAAAATTATTTAGTATGTATAAGTGATACTAATAGCTAGCATATGCCGGAGATTATACTGCACCAGGCATTGTGCCAAGTACTTTACATGGATGATTTTATTTACTTTGCATAACAGCCCTATGAGGCACTATTTTTATCTCTGTTTTATGGATTAGAAAAATGAGCCTTATAGATGGTTACTGCCCAGTGGTAGATGTGAAATTCAGACTCAGGCAGCTTGACTTTATTTAGCCCGTACTTTCAACCACTTTCTTGTAGTGTAAGCAGTTGTTCAAAGAAGATCTTCACCCAGATGATGTGAGATGTTTTAGTGAAAGGTGTAGAATGTGACACTGCAGGGGATCAGCTGTCCCTGTAGTCTGAAGAGATTCAAAGATCAAATAACAAAGAGATTCAGGGTCAAAAGGCAGATTTGGGCCCTTCTCCAGGGTTCCAACATGGCCCCAGAAGCTTCAGTGGCCAGCAGAGTTGGGCCACTCAGAAAGAGCTACGCCTAGGGTACTGGGGTGCAAAGCTATTCTTCCACAGTCATTGATGTTCTTGGTTTGCACATTGCTGCGTTGGCTCCTGGTATCCACATTGATTCCCTGGGAGAGGATGCCATGGAGCATTTGAATTTATGAGCTAGTATGGCTACTGCTATAGCTAGATCATTTGATACCATTATACCATTGGGGTTTTGTTGACAACTTAGAACGCTACCTTCTATTGTAACATTAGAAATAATGCTTTGCAGATCTCTGCCTTGGTCATAAGCATTTGGTTTAAGTAGGCTCAAGAACTAGTCAAATACAAAATACTTATTCCAGCTGTTGGTAGCAATATTCCTTGAAGTAGCCTTTGGTGGTGTATATATATTGGTTGGAGCAGACAGTGAGGCAGGGGACAGAAGGTCTCATTCCAGGTAAGAGCTCTTATTGGCTCCCAAAGACATTGTTATGCAGTGAGTTGTCAATCTGGCAGCATGTTGTTCCATAGAAAACACTGCTAACAACCAACACCCTCCCTCTCCCCCCATACACACAAAATAGAGCTTGCTATAATTTAAGGAAAATTACTCATACTTTTTAGCTAGTGGTTTACTACTGTGGAGTAATAACATGAGGTATTTTATTTAATTATTTTATCATTATTAACCAAGATTTACCTTTAATGTCCAACATTTGGATATAATTGGAATTTTTGAGTTTCTTTTTACAGTTACAGCATTTAACTTTTGCAAGTGTCTGGAGTAAAAGAGCAATTCTAATAAAATTTTGATGGAGTAGATAATGCTTTGCTTTTTCTTATGACAGTGGCCATAAATACTCTACTTTTCCAGTGTATCAAATATCTCAGGTGGTGGGACTGAATATCCCAGGAAGATGAATTTTTCATGTGAAGTGAACACATAACAAAATGAACCTCTAATCTCTTGAGAAATTCTGTTCCAAGAATTGAAAACAGAATCTTGTCACAACTATACTAGCATACCTGCCAATTCTCCCAACACACTTATATACACTCATTACTGGTCTATGCAAGGACTTGCACCTCTACTTACCTGACAGGCTGAATGTCTTCCTGAAGCAAAAAACACTCTTTGCTCTGTAGCATAGACTTATTTAATCCAAAATAGAGGTAGTGATGTATTACATTTCATCCAGGCTGTTTGTTTCTTTCACATGATCTCTCCTGATTTTCTTACAACAAATAAACTCAGAATTTCCATTTTGTCTTCTTCTGTCTTTATGTAAACAGGTGTAACAGTATCAAAGGAGGGAAAGAATTAGTGCTATATCCTTTGGAGACAAAGGGCTTCACTAGTTGGCTTCTGGCAGTATATATTTTTTTCTCTTCAATTATTCGAAATTTCTCTTGGCAACCAAACTTAGTAAAAATTTCCACACTAATATTAGCTAATGCCTCTTAAAGGGAAGATATTAACAGTTTATCATATCCATTCAAAGATTATCAAAGACATTCTGTAAGTGCTCCTAGTTCCTCTTAACACCTCTGCACTGGACTAATTTCCAGGAGGAAGGGAGGCTCTGAGTTTCACACTGTTGAGAATCATATAGTTTTGGACCTACTAGAGCTATTCAAACCCATCAGGGAACTGAGAAGGTGAAAATCTCTAGACTCTGAGCTCTCATGGAGCTCATTCTGTCTTGGTCTCAACATTTACAGGTAAGAAGGCCTAGAGAATTGTCCACACCTCCTCCCCCAACAAGCAGGTGGCAGATCTGGGATTTGAGTCCAATTGGACTCTCAATTTGTACTCTTAATCTTTTAATCACTTTGCTGTTCTGGGGGCAACTCTGAGATATAAGGTATTGAGTGGCAGCTGTTTCCCTGTTTCAATATCATGGGTCTTGTGGCATCTGGCCCTGGCGCTCTGAATTCCCAAAACTGGGTTATCTGCTAGCCTAGAGAATGGGTCCTTGCCTTCTTTTCTATTTTCTGAATAAGTGGGCCAGTTGGAAGCAACTTGTTTTCTTAGATATTGCTCCAAGGTGCTTCATTTTCTTGTCATCTCCCCAAGTTACGCTGTAACTGTAAACTTTACTCTCCTATTTAGAACCTTGGCTTTCCCCTAGTCCTGTGAGTTTGGCTGGGTTCATATTTTTCCTGGGATTCCCCTGTCTGGACTTTCATACCAGCTCTAACTTTCATGATATTAGCAACAACAGGAAGGGATTAATCACTTTGCTTCTCCTCTAACTGCAGGTGTGTTGGAAATAAGCTGGTCTGTTCCATGGAACTGCCTGGCCAGTGGGTCATTGTACTCTGAAGACCTGTAAAGTCTACATTTTTAGGTAGCATGTATAGAATTAATTTCCTGATTGGTCCTCTAAGTCTGAAGTGCTACAGAGCAGGCGTTTTCACACTTAGGGGAAAGTCTATTTGCATTTTCTAGTTACATGAACTTTACTGAGATCAAAATCACCAATGGCAAATACTGTAGCACAGATTTTTCTAAGCAATAGAAATGAAACAAAAAGTGAGAGATTATTATAATTATTCTATTGTATAATAAATATTTACATGTAAATTAAGAAATTAATATGATAAATAGATTCTGGTATGCCTTGAGACTATTTTACAAACCACATTGCACAAAACAAATGCTCAATAAATCAGGGGTCTTGTGGCATCTGGTCTTGGTGCTCTGAGTTCTCACCAAGTGGGTTATCTGCTTGACTAAAAATTGGAATTTGTTAAATCGAATCCATTAAATATCCTGGAATTGAGAAAGTAAACACAGTTAACTGCTTTTTATTGATTTGACTGAACATCATTTAAAAATAAATAAATAAATATGGGGAAAATAATCAGTGACCATAAGTGATTATTTATCTGCCTCCCAATGTTCTGAAACCTTTAATGGTCACATATCGCTTTTAAAACAATACAAATTAAAAATCAGCAAGCATTTTAAATGCTCATTAGAGAATCAGAGAATAATCAGTGCATAGCTAAGTGAGTGAAAGCTGGGCTCTGTAGCTATGATTGGCAGGATAAACATACATTTTCAATAGCAGACTAGAACTTTTACTTTAAATACAGTGGCATAAACCATAACTATTGACACAGTCTAATTGCAAATATTTGTCCCTCATCTTTTCACTCATGGGCACCACAAAGCTCATGAAAAGAACACATCCAGGCTCTGATTGTGGTTGTTTAGTTGGAAGTGTTCTCATCCTCGGAAATCTATTTTGGAGTTAGGATTGCTCCACTCCCCTACAAGGGGTAAAGCAACAGCTGCCATTTAATTAATGTTTCTGCTGACAGCCCCAGCTGATGAACCCCATAAAAATTCCCTATCAGCCTCAATACTACCAACATGACCGCCCCCCCCAAAGGAAATATTGATTATAGTTGCTTGATTTTGCCTTATTTCACTTTCTTTCCCGCATCAATTTCTCCAAATTCCAGTAATGCCGTTATTTACATCACCATTCACATCTTCCAGGGAATCAAGTCCCAGCGGAACACATGTGTTCCTGGTGATGTATTGTGATGGAATCTCACCAAAATGAACACGTGAAATGCTGAGCTCAAACAGAGGAGAAAACAAGGGGGAAAACCAGATGAAAGTGACTTGTGGTTTCTCGGAAAGCAAAGATTTTTTTTTTTTTTTTTTATTTTTTTGAGGGAGAGACTTGAGAAAAAACAGTGTTCTAGTTTTTCCATGTAGTATGAATGTATGGTTAAAATCCCACAATTTGATTTATATTTGGATTATTATGTCAATCTGTTTCCAGACACTTTCACAGGAGTTGGACTTCAACTACGATTGTGTGAGGATTTGAAAGGATTTGAGCTGAGTGGAAGCAACTGATTATAGAGTGAGATCTGCTTAATCTGCTCATCTTGAAGAACAAGCTGGGCTCAATCAGTCAAGCCGCATTCATATAGCTGGAGTGGGGCTGAACTGGGAGCAGGTAGAACACAGGATTCAAATGTTATGGCATTAGATGACAAAGAATGGTCCCAGTTAGCAGCTGGCATCTGAGAGACTAATGTGAGGTTTTGGGGTATCTTGCCAGGCAGATGGAGCATGGCTGTTTAGAACAAGTTGGGAGCCAGGGTTTGGGCAATCCAGTCAGCAGGACCAGGAAGGAGAGCAGGGAGGTGGGTTTCAGAGACAGGACAGTTCCGGAGGAAGAAGAGTTCTAGAGACTGTGTGTGAGATGCCGAAATTATAATGCGCGATCAAAACAACTGAGAGGATACTATTATAAATCCGAGAGTCCTGGGCCGGAGTGCTCTGTGTCCCTCCTGCTTCACATTTAGTATGCAGCATTCACCCATTCACTGAATACTTATTGAGATCCATGTGTGACCGGTACCAAGCTCGAGATTGGAATTCAATGCCATGTGACTAGATAATACATGGTATTGTGGGAGCACTCACCTGGCTTTGGGTGGTCAGTGATTGGGTCACAGATCTTTGTTGGGATGAAGTGACTCCTGCCGTGGGGACGGGGGACTGCAGAAGTTGAAATTGAGATAGAGACTTATAAAAAGGTCTAGGGGAATGAAACAAAATGAATGTGATTGAAAGTAACTGTTTTGTTACAAGCCCACATAGCTTTAAAAATGGTGAGGAACTTGTGAATTGCATTTTTTCTACTGACATTATACTTTTAATGTTTTTAAGAATAATGTGATGAAGAGGATGTGCTATATACATATATTTTCATCATACTTAAATCTGTAGTGGTCATAATGAGCCAGGCAAATATATATCTTGTGGGCAAGGAAATTCCTGATCCTCAGCACCACCTGTACTCTGAGTATTTTTTCAAAACAGTGACCACTCTTAATATGTCTAAAAGGGGTGATAAATATTCCTATAAAATTATTTGCTTTAGGATTTTTAGAAGTTTGTGCACTTTAAAAAATACTTATGTAAATTCAGCACTTCACTTCAAGTGCCTAATTGCTGCTGGAGCAAGAAACCTGTGTGAATAGCCAGGAAAGTTTTGAAGCATAAGTTGGAAACATTGCCTTACCACATATTAAAAGGAATTTTGAAATCAGATTCATTGAAACACTTTGATAGTGGTGTCAGAATCAGTTCATATCAGATGAGGAGATCATGGAAAAATAGAAAGAAGTCCAGAAAAATAGACACCTACATATTAGAATTTAGTGTTAGGAAGGAGATACTTCAAATCAGAGGAGTAAACATGGATTTTTTGATCAATGAGGTGAATTAACTAGAAAAATGAAATAAAGTCTACATCACACCTTATACTGAAATACATCCTAGATGTATCAGAAAGTCAAGTGATAAAAAAATGAAATACTTGAAAAAATATATAGATGGGTAGGAAAAATCCTCCTAAGCAAGTTAAAAAAAAGGAGTAAAACAAGAGACTAAAATATTTGACACAATGAAATACTGACTTCATAAAAACTGGATGAATGTTTTAAACAGAAAAAAAAAAAAACACACCCTCATGAATAAAGTTAAAATGCAAACAGCAATCTGGACAATGATATTTGTGACAAAAATAATCAAGAACAAATATTCTTAATATAAAGAGCTCTTTTAAACAAATAAAGCAAAAAAGACACAACAGCCCAAGCTGGTTTGGATCAATGGATAGAACATTGGCCTGTAGACTGAAGAGTCCCAGGTCCGATTCCAGTCAAGGGCACATGCCTGGGTTGTGGGTTTGGTCCCTAGTAAGGGGTGTGCAGGTGGCAACCAATCAATGATTCTCTCTTATCATTGATGTTTCTATCTCTCTCTCTCCCTCTCCCTTCCTCTCTGAAATCAATAAAAATATATTTAAAAAAGACCCAACAATAGAAAAATGGACAAATGACATAAATAATTTGTAATAAGTGGAAAAAGTATTCAACCTCACTGATAATTAAAAGTTCAAATTATAAGTATTATTTCCTCTAACACATTGACAAAGACTCAAAAGAATTCAATACCTATTATGTGAGGAGATGGACACTATACAAAGTGAGGCCAAAGTAGTTGTTGTTCATATGGAAAACAATACAATAATAAGTAATAATAAAAGAATAAAAGAATAAACTGTTTCATGTACTCACAACTATCAACCTAGTTTTGCCCCACCTTGTATACTGCTGGTGGGAAAACCCACTAGGACAAGCTTCCTGAAAAGCAATTTGACAATATGTGGTAAAAATCTTTATAATCAGAGGAATAATAAGGCCACTTTCATTTTGAAAAATAGAAGAGTCATAACACATAACACATGATGTTTTTGAGAATGCATTCTGTTCTTTTCCTCCCATTGTTCTCAAATATTGTCTATTGACTTCTGAAAGTTTGGCAGACTTAGTGGTTCTTATTTTTTTAAATAAAGTCTACGTACTTCTTCCTCAGTAACTTAATAAGATTTCCCAGGAGGGACCTTGCTTGATTACAATTGTTGAAACAAGGCTGCATAGTCCATTTTGCTTAATCATTGAAGTGCCAAGTACATCTGATGGGAATGTATTTCCTGAGTAATGTTGTTATTGAAACAATCTGATAACCAAAATGCATATATTTATGACCGAATCATGAGGATAAGGGATCACAGGGCAGGTGTATTAAATTGGTCATTGGAGCAAGGAATTTCTTGCATTTGATCACTACTTTATAGAACTACTCAGGATCATCAGGCTTATTGCAGCAATTTTCAACTTTTTTCATATCATGGCACACGTAAACTAAAATTTTAAAATTACTAAAGTTGCTAAAAAATTAAAATCTGTGGCATGCCAAAATATATATATTCTTTGACAATCTGTCAAAAAAATAGGTATAATTTGATTCATTCACACTGAATGGCTATTGTGTTGGTTCTTGTCATTTTTTCATTTGACAATCTAAGGTAGGGGTGTCGAACTCAATCAGAGAAGGGGCCAAAATCTAAAATCCAGCCTAAATCGTGGGCCGAATGGTTTACTGAACAGTCATAAACTGTCATTGTGATGGAAACGCAGCGGAGTGCAGTGATGACAGCGCGGTGCGGGCCACATTGCAAGGCCTGGCGGGACGGATTTGGCCCGCGGGCCTTGTGTTTGACACATGTGATCTAAGGGAAAAGAGATCAGTGTCCCTATCTAAAAAGTCAGGTATTGTATGTTTTAGAATTTCTTGTAGCACACCAGTGTGCCCCAGCACACCAGTTGAAAATTCTGGCTTATGTGATTAAAGTAATCCAAAAAAGGGAGACTAAGCTTCAAGTTTTGGGCAATCTGCTAAGTTGAAGAGTGACTGTGAAATAATTGTTTTACCATAACACTTTCAGATGTTGATGGATTTAAGAGATGATTGACACCAGCCCCTTTTAATGAGAAATGAGGAAGCTGAACCAGGCAGTTTTTTCCCCCCTCAAGGTCAAATAGTTTATTAATTCAGTTATATGAACTTATAGACAAGCCACAGAATTGTGTTGCATAGTTCCCTAGGATCCAGAACATTACCTGTCATGGGTTATTTCCCAAGATACCTGTGTGTAAGAGCTCATGGTTTCTCTGTCTCCTCATGTCTTTGGGCCTTTCAGAGCACCAGCAGCTCACTATTCATCAGTTCTGTCTGTTATTCCAAGGAATGTGTGCATGTGCCTTATGAGGGTCTCGTAGCCTGTGACGTGCTGTGTATGGCGCCCAGCTGCTTCTCATTTGTCTGAGAGCAGGGACATTTTGTACATGTAGGGGATGCAGGGATCCTTCCTACAACATTAATATACACAAAGTCTCCCCCAAGACCTGTGTGCTAACATCTTGTGTTTTCTTCTGGGGAAGCCCTTTTTTGGAAGGAGCCACTCCTGAAATTTTGCCCAGGGTAAGGTAGTCACTGAGCATTTTAAACAAGCTGGACACCAAGGTCATCTTTTGCTGTTTGGCTCCATAAAGATTGTGCTGAGATGAGTCCTGGTGCTTTATCACTTTGTTTGTTCTTCCAATCTTCTTTTGCATACACTGGGCAGAGGCAAGTGAGTTCCCTTTACTTCTCTCATACCCATGGATAAAGAGGAATGACCTCAAACATCTATATTATAAAAGGCCAGTGGCCATAATGCCGTAACGACCAGGAAGTGCATTGATGGGTCTCCTGGCGCGGTGGGTCTGAGTCTTACACGATTTCGCACGCTGGGTCTAGTTACATATAATTCTGTTAATTAGAATGTAAATTTGAATAACAGCAGCAACTGTGCTTTATTTCCAACTTCTATTTGGTGATTGCTAGGCCAAGTAATCTAACTAATACAAGAATCAATGAGGCCATCACAGCGCCCATTTGCAGCTCTCTGTTCTTTAAACAATCAGCCAATGATATTCTCATGCCCTGCTTTCTTATTATCCCTGCTGGTCTCCCTCACACTGTGTTCATGGAAATTATTTTTCCCCTCTTTTTTTTCTACCTGAGTTCAGGCCTTACTATGTGCAAGTTTTGTCCCCTCATCACATGGAGGCCTTTACCATCAGGCTTTCTAATCAACTTCCCATGCTTTTCGGGGCTTATTCCTCCTTCTCTCTTAATTTCTTCTTTTCAGAACCCTCTTTCTGTGATTTCCTCTGCTTCAGCCAGTCTTAGAGCATCCTACAACATTAATATACATGAAAGCTACACAAATCAAGATACCTTTATTAATGTTATAAAGTTATTATTCACAAAGGGTAATTAGCTATCAGCAATTTGCCTTCAACTTCAGGATTTGCTATCAATTTCCAGTCGAAGCTGCTAACCCTAATCATTCTCTGAGAAATATCCGCCTTGGAGGAAGGTGCTGCCGTTTCCTCTAGATTGTTGTACAACAGAGCAGCATTTGGAGTACAAATTACCACTCCACGTGGAGGTCAAACCGGATGCTTGGGAATAGGAAGGTGGTCTGACTTGACTCTACTCTCAATTTTTGGTATTTTTTTCTACTTTGGAATTTGGTGCCTTAAAGGGGAATAGTGCCTACTACACTAAGAGATTGGAAGAATTTGAAGTGAATACAGTGATTGCAAAGAGTTTTTAATATATATTTTTTAAAGGTCAGAATCTTGGTTACATAATATGCTCAACTAAATTCCAGAAATTTTCCATAAAATGTTTTATTTAAAAGGAGAGCCTTAACTTATGTAGGTGGAATGGATTGGACACCATTTTGTAAAATGTTCATGAAAACTGTCTATAAAATGATCATATATAATTACTTGTGTTTACTCATTAGTTTCCTCACTAATAGTGGTTGATTTATTTGTTTAAATTTGGTTCACACCATACTGAAGGTTACATATAACCTTCTTTGTTGTATATGATCTGGACCTAATTACAGAAGCAATTTTCTGTGTATTTGTCTTCATCATGTGAATATGATAATCATTAGTGCATTAATGTTGTTTTTAACATAACTATTATAGTTATTGGCTATAGAAAAAAATGAAAGAATAATAATAATAATTGTTACTTTATTGAGTGCTTCCAACATGCCAGAAACTATGCTAGGTGCTTTATGTGCATGGCATAACAACTATTACTCCCATTTTATAGAAATAATCATGCTAATTTTGAATTCTTCCTTATGACATGGTCTAACTTCTTGCTATCCAAAATTTGGCTTTATTTGAAATTCAGATTTTAGAAATCAGGTTGGTAGCTCATTAAATAATTTTTTACTTCATGAATTTTTAAATACTGGATAGTTTTGAGTTGTATACAGAATTCACTATGAAATAAAAAAATTATCCACAAAGATATTATTCAGAGTCCAAAAAGTAAGCCCTATACAAAGACATTTCAACTTGTTAAAACTCAGAAAATATTTTCATTATTTTAATAATATATTATATTATATCAATATATTATATGTACTGTATGTGACACATGTGTAATAATGTGCCAAGTTGTCCATTCTAGGCAATAGTGGAATGATGGAGGATGCCCTTCCACCATACACACAACAAGGACAGCAATCTGATTTCAGGAGAGCAGTTAAGTTAGCTCTGAGCCATCCATTGTTTCTTGTTTTTGTTTTTCCAAGACATTTGTCTTATTTTAATTTAATTAATATATATTTTTTGTTTATATTGTTAATCCTCACCCAAGGATATTTTTCCATTGATTTTTAGAGAGTAGAAGGGAGAGGGAGAGACAGAGAAACATGGATGTGAGAAAGACACATCTGATTGGTTGCCTCCTGCAGACACCTCAACCAAGGGCCAGAGAACCTGCAATCAAGGTATGTGCCCTTGACTGGAATTGAACCCAGGACCCTTCAGTCCGTGAACCTACGCTCTATCCACTGAGCCAAACCAGCTAGGGCTCCATTGTTTTTTTTGTGCCAGATTTCCCTTGTGATTAGGTTATGAAGTAAAATTCTTCCTGTGGAAAGCTAACCACTTTTAGTGACATCAACTCTTCACATGCTTCTCTAGAACTGCTTATGCTGATCAGCCCAGATTGTGTGTGATTTATAATTCATATAATATTGATTTATATTTAAGATATATTTGATCGGAAATTTTAAATTAAAATAGGCATCAATTATACTTTATCTGATATTATCTTCTTTAAGTATCCAATGAGTATAATACTCTCCTGAAGGAGGATTTCTGTACCTTTGCTTGTCCTTATTGAGATCTTTCAGAAATTGAATCACCTTCATATCTAAAGGTCCTTATGGTGATTAAAATTGTTTGAGAAACTGTTGTATTAAGGCAGGGAAAGCACCTTGGAGTCAATTCTTTCTAAATTGTATTGGCTTTTGTTTGTTATAAATAGAAGTTGCTTCCAAGAGAGGTGCCATTATTTTCCTGTAGTGAAATATAATGAGCTCGGGGCTTCCATTTTAATTTTTAAAATCAACTTTCTACTTATTACTTTTCCATTACTAATAAATTTCTTTTTCTTAAAATCCCATGGAATATTTAGCCATTTTAATTTGGATTTTGCTTTTATTATTCATTTATTTGACACTTATTTTTAAGGACCTACAATGTTTATTATAAATAGCACCTTGGGAGTAGCAAAGCAAATTCAGAAATAATCCTTCCATAGGGCTCTTCTATAAAGTTGAAAAACAACACCTGACCTCAAATTTAGTCAGATTGAAAGTAGCTAGACCTGATTTTACATCCACACTCTATTGACTGAAAAGGCCTATGCTCTACTGTGCTCACAGTATTCCCCCAGAGGATAGGCCTCAATTAAAAGGTAGAAAAATATTGAAGTAGGTGATGAGAAAAGGAAGATAAAAATACTGCTTAGAGACTTTGGGATTTGGAAACATGCTGTTTCTTTCAATCTCAATGGGGCAGTAAGATTTATGACGCACTTTATGTTATGTCTTTGTGACCAATTTATGTGTTGTGGAGATAATTTGATGCTTTCGCTTCTTTAAATATTTCCTCTTAAATAAATCTATTCAGTCCATTAACCATAGTTAATGTTTTCCTACTGGTTTGTACATGTCATAGCTAACGACCAATGTAGACTAATGGGGAAGGAGAAAGAAAAATTAGCACATTCATGAATTATTCTCTGTTCTCACTTAGACAAGCTAATTTTCCTTAAATTATCAGGTTCTGTCTTAATCATAGGCCATTTGTGGTTATCAAGAAATAAATGTTTACATTCTTCACAGTTTTACATTTCACACTCAAAGCCAAATTCAGTTTGTCCTTTAAACCGTATCACAAAACAGTCAATGTGGGAATCAAAATTCTAAAAAGTGGGTAATCCTTTTTAAATTTTACTTAAAAAATATGTTTAAATTTTTCCCCCATCACCATTTATCCACTCTATGCCCTCTTCCACCTCCACCTGCTCCTCCCTCAACCCCACAATCACCACATTTGTCCATGAGTTCTCTCTTTTTTCTTTTTTGCTCAATCCCTCCACACACCCAACACCCCACCAGAATCCTCTGCCTGCTCTCTACCTATGACTCTGTCTCTATTTTTGGTAGTTGAATTTGTTCATTAAATTCTACTTATATGTGAAATCATATGGTATTTGTCTTTCTCTGACTGGCTTATTTCACTTAGCATAATGTTCTCCAGGTACAATAAATGGATAATTCTTAAATTATAATTTTTTTTCTCTGTAAATATTGAATGAAAACTTGAGAAAAACTATTTTGTTAAATGAACATTCAAATGTTATGATTGCATTAGGAGAGTGATTCTTGTTAACATAGTAATCATAATAGAAATCAAAGAGCACTTATGTCACAGCATCCTGGGTGGGTAATTCAAACTTCATCCAAAAACAGCCACAAAAATTAAAGCCCCACCCAATATTCTTTTCTTATTTTCTTTTTTTAAGATCAAAGAGTAAAGAATATGGTGTGACATACAGCTTCTTTGGATTCTTTAGTACTATGAATGGAAGGATGGAAGGCAGAAATAGCTTAAATAAAGGAAGAAATAGCGTAGGCCTTCCCCATACTATTGTCTGTGTCCATTATAAAGTCTGTTGTCTCATTGATTTCACCAGTTTAAAGCAACTTTGCTTGGAGTACTTTATTATAACTTCATCACTTCTACACTTACGACTTACGACATATATTAAAAATAAGTTGTACATTAAAAATAATAAATAATTACTTTAGTAATTGATTCTTTTTATTAAAAAATTAAAACTTAACATATTAGACTGATTTTGTCTTTGATTATCCCCTTCTGCAATGACTCCTATGTTAGTCCTCTCTCTAGAAATAGTCACTGTAATGTATGTGTCCAGACTTTTCTCCATGGGTATACAAAATACATCAATGTGTGTATATATTTTAACATAAATGACACACCCATTAGTTCATTTAGTAATCTAGCTTAGATAATTTCTCATGTCAGTACATAGAATATACTTCATTTTAGAACATTGCAACGTGGTTTTTCCATAAAAAAGTGCACAATTATTTATTTAGCCATTCTATTTTTATAAATATTTAAGTTGCTTTTAATTTTTCACTGTTACAAATCACATTGCAATGAAGATCCTTGTACTGATTTTTTGGCACACGATATAAGTGTCTCCCTGGGGTAGATATTAACAGTAGAATTTTAGGGTGATGGGTTATGGAAAACGACCTCGTGAGTGGTCGTTTGTACCTATCTTTCCTCCAGCTGTGTTTGAGTATACTCACTGATTTTGAAGTTCATTTGTTAAAGTGAGGTTAAGCACCAGTTTATATAAATCTTGACCATTTTTATTATTTCTTCTGTGAATTAGCAGTTTGTCTTTGGCCCATTTTTTTTTCAATTAGGTTGCTTTCTCATTTATTTAAATTATTTATTAACTCTTATTCTTGCTATTGTTTTTCTTTCCTTTTTAAAAAAAATTTATTGTTGGAAGTACCGGTAATACATATGTCCCCGTTTTTTCCTCCCATTGATCCCTTCTAGTCTCGCCTTTCTCCCCCGCCCCAGGCCTTCCCCACACTATTGTCTGTGTCCATGGGGTATGCATATATACATACAAATTCTTGGGTTGATCTTTTCTCACCCACCCACCCTTCCACCCCCACCTTCCCTCTGAGATTTGTCAGTCTGTTCCATGCTTCTATGTCTCTGGATCTATTTTATTCATAAGTTTATTTTCTTCATTATATTCCACATACGAATGAGATCATGTGATACTTGTCTTCCTCTGACTGCCTTATTTCACTTAGCATAATACTCTCCAGGTCCCTCCATGCTGTCTCAAAGGGTAAGAGATCTTTCTTTTTTTACTACTGTATAGTATTCCATGGTATAAATGTACCACAACTTTTTTAGTATATGTGCTGCCAAAGCGAGCACTGTACCACAACTTTTAGTTCACTCATTTACTGATGGACACTTGGGCTATTTCCAGATCTTAGCTATTGTAAATTGTGCTGCTATGAATATAGGAGTGCATATATTCTTTCTGACTGGTGCTTCAGTTTTTTTAGAATATACTCCTAGAAGTGGGATCTATGGGTCAAACATCAGTTCCATAGTTAATTTTTTGAGGAAACTCCATACTATTTTCCATAATGGCTGCATCAGTTTGCATTACCACCCTCAGTGTACTAGGTGTCCCTTTTCTCTACATTCTTACAAGCACTTGTCATTCAAAAAATATTTTTATTTATTTCAGAGAGGAAGGGAGAGGGAGAGGAGATAGAAATGTCAATGATGAGAATTATTGATTGGTTGCCTCTTGCACACCCCACACTGGGGATTGAGCCCACAACCCAGGCATATGCCTTTCTGGTTCATATGTCGACGCGCAACCACTGAGCCACGCCAGCTGGGCATCTGTCTTGTCTTTTTTTTTTTTTTTTTTTTTAAATGGTATTGGCCTTCCTCCAATGCTTAGTGATTCCTCAGTGTTTGTCTGATAGCTGAGACTGCTTATTAGGCTGTTTTGTTCTATGTGTTCCTGTACCTGCTTAGAGATTGAGGCAGGGTTGGTTGCTGGAAGTTGTATTTCAGTCTGTTTATTTTATTTTTTCCATTACCATTTATCTCCCAATACCCTCTTCCAGTTCCACTCCCCCACCCCCCAATCACTACTCTGTTGTTCGTGTCCATGAGTTCTTTCTCCCTTTCCCCCCCTCTTTTGCTCAATCCTTCTACAACCCCCGCCCCACCAGAGCTGTCTGCCTGCTCTCTATCTATGAATCTGCCTCTATTTTGCTTGTTTTCAGTTTGTCTATTAAATCCCACATATGAGTGAAATCATATGTTACTGGTCTTTTTCTGACTAGCTTATTTCACTATGCATAATATTCTCAAGATCCATCCATGCTGTCACAAAAGGTAAGATTTTCTTTCATTTTATGGCCGAGTGGTATTCCATCGTGCAAATACATCACAGCTTTTTTTTATCAACTCATACCGATGGACACTTGGGCTGCTTCCAAATATCGGCTATTGTAAATAATGCTGCAATGAATGTAGGGGAGCATATATTCTTTTGGATTTCTTCAGATAAATTCCAAGAGTGGAATCACTGGGTCATAAGGCAGTTCCATTTTTAATTTTCTGAGATAACTCCGTGCTGCTTTCGACAGTGGCTGCACCAGTCTGCATTCCCACCAACAGCAAACGAGTGTTCCCTTTTCTCCACATCATTGCCAACACTTGTTGTTCAGCCTGTTTTCAAACCACATGAGAGGGACAGGGCCTCCGCTGAGCAGGGTGCCGCAGAGGCTAGCTTCTGGTGGCTGAGGGGACGTCTCATTCCTCCTGGATAGCTCCGGCCACCCCAGCATCCAGCATTCTGCTTTGTTTCTTTGACCTAAGCTCCCATACCTGTTGCTTCCAGCTGGAAGCATCAACTCCTGTTGCTGTTCTTTGGCACAAAATGTGACCTACGTTGGTAGAGGGGATGTGCAAACATCAACCTTCTTGGCTGTTCTCGCTATTGTACTCTAACAACCACACAGCTTGCTGCCCCCGCCTCCCTCTTTTATTTGGTATCCATTCCTAACATTTTTGGCAGAACTCTGCTATATTTCTTTTGAGCTGTGGTTTTAAATCTTCATTCTCATTCCATCTGCTTTCTGTCTTCCAGTGTTTCCTCAAAGTTTATAGTTCTCAAAGGGTTGATATTACTTTCTAGTTATATGCATTAAAAAGATCTTTCTAAACATTTCAGGTTCTGCAGTGGGAAGAGGAGGCTAAAATCTATCCTCAGTCTCCCACCCTGAAATAGAAACTGAAGTCTACTCTTCAGAACCTTAGGAGATGTTTTAAAAATGAGTTTCCGAGGCCAGTTTTCAGGATTGCCATTTATGGTTGCATATGTTGTTCGCTATTTGAAGGCACCAGCAAGGAGGTAGGTCAGAGAGGACATCTGAGCTCACTGCATTTCACTACACTGTATATCTTGGCAAAGGAAAACTTCTGCTGGACAGGAGCTGCATTTCCCCCAATTTATATAAAGGTATTCTATGGGTCAGCAGTGGCTCTGGTCGTTTTAACTTTAAATTACATTGTGTATGGTGATGGTTCCTTGGATGGATATTTATGTCAACACTCATCAAATTATTCACTTGAAATATGTTCATCAGTTTTGCCTCAATAAAACTGCAATGTAAAGTTTATCAGTAAAAGAAATTATATCACACAAATAGTGAAGTAGGTAAAATATGCTATTGGATTTAGAAGGTCAATTATGAAGGTTTTATATTTTATAAATTGGTTGATATAATAAAAAAAAACTTTATAGTAGCTGACAAAGTTATGATAATTGTGAAAGAAGACACATTCACAAACCACAGAAAAGATAGTTAATAAGAGATGGTAACTGGCTATTAATTATCTTTTGTGAGAAACAAAAAGTAGTGAAATAGGGCTGTGCTCTTCAGCCTAGTACCCACTAGCCACATATAGCCATTGAAATTTAAATTAATTAACATAAAAAATTCAGGACTTCTGTTATACAAGTTGCATTTCAAGTGCCCAATACTTTGTGTGACTAGTGGCTACTGTACTAGAGAGCAGAGATATACTACTAGACTATTTCTGTCATTGCAGAATGTTCCATCAAACCGTGTTGAATTGGATACTCTCAATTTAGTTGCTTTCCATCCCAATAGTTTCATCTCACCAAGTGGGATCCCACATTTTAGTTGTCAGTTGTCTAAATGGATAATGGGGTATGGGCACATACTGCGTACATCAAGCATGTCAAACTCAAAGGCTAACATGGGCCAAATAAATGAGGCATGCCGCCCACAGGCTATGAGTTTGACATGCTTAGCATACATAGTAAGTACTTGGTAATTGATAAAATTGTTGGTGAATGGATATACGAATGGATACATGTATGAAGATGAGCAGTGAATCCCTACTATCTGATAATGTACAACATTCTTTATTTCATTCATTAACTCAACAGGTATTTATCAAGTGCTTACCATGTATGTGCTAGGTACTACTTCAGATGCTTGGGATATATGAATGATCTTAACAAAGATCATTTTCCTTGTGGAACTTACATGCCAGAGGTGGGGGATATTATAAGTAACTTATGGCCTGGTGCATGAAATCCATGCATGGGGTGGGTATTCCTCAGCTCAACCTGCATCCTCTTCAATCTGGGACCCCTCAGGAGCCTAAAACGGCACTCAGACATCGCTTTTGCAATGTGGGACTGTTGGCTCCTAACCGCTCATCTGCCTGCCTGCCTGATTGCCCCTAACCATTCTGCCTGCAGGTCTGATCAACCCAAACTGCCCACTCTCCCTGATGGCCTGCTTGCCCCCAACTGCCCAACCCCGCTCTGGCTTGATCACCCCTAACCGCCTCTGCCTCAGCCTTGCCACCATGGCTTTGTCCGGAAGGACATTTGGAAGGTCTCTGGAAGGTCTCCTGGTTTAATTAGCATATTACTCTTTTATTAGTATAGATAAGCATAATAGATAAATTAATTACATTACAAGTTTTTGGGTGATAAATATGAAAAATAAAGTACAAAGCAGAGTAAGAGGAATCAGGAGTGCTGGGTGTGGGTAGAGAAATGAGGATTATAATTTTTAAAAAATATATATTTTATTGATTTTTCTTACAGAGAGGAAGGGAGACAGAGAGCTAGAAATGTCAATGAGAGAAACATCGACCAGCTGCCTCTTGCACACCCCCTACCGGGGATGTGCCTGCAACCAATGTACATGCCCTTGACCGGAATCGAACCTGGGACCTTTCAGTCCGCAGACAGACGCTCTACTACTGAGCCAAACCGGTTTTGGCGAAGGAGGATTATAATTTTAAATAGAGATATGAAGATTATAATTTTAAATATGCCTCAATGAGGGGGAGATTCAAGAAAGACTTGAGAAAAGTGGACAGTAAGCCATTTGGATATCTGGGCAATGAGCACTCAAGGCAGGGAAAACAGCTAGGGCACAGGCCCAAGTTACAGACATGAGGGTCATGTTTGAGGAATAGCAAGGTGTGTGGCTGAGCAGAGTGAGCGAGGAGGGCAGTTGGAGAAGTCTGAGAGGCAACAGAGTGACATATCTGGTAAGATCCTCTAGGTCTTCGTAAGAGTTTTGACTTTTACTGCAAGAGAGTTTGGAGCGGAGAAGGAACATGACCCCACTAAAGTTTTAAAAGGTTCAGTCTAGCTTCTGTTTTTAGAAGACATTGTGTGGGGAGAAGGACAGAAGCAAGAAGACGGCTGGAGGCTGGTGGAAGATGATGGTCTAGGTCAAGGGTGGCAGCAGTGGTAGTGGGGAGAAATGGTCAGATCCCGATCTATTGAATATTTTGTAAGTACAACTGTAGGATTTCTTGACGAACTCGACGTGGGCATTGGAGAAAGGGAGTCGTCAGGTGTAACTCCAGAGTCTTCAGTCTAGCACCTAGGAGCATGGAGTTACCATTAACAGAGGTAGGGAAGGTCGGGGAGCAGTGTAAAGGAAGACCAGGCACTGAGTTTTGAACATGTTGAGTTTAGGATATCTGTTAAAGAAGTTGAGTAGGCTACTGGACAGGCAGTTGATATTTGGAACTGTCTGGGAGGGAAATGGTGGTATTGATAGGTAAGCAAATACGTTCTCGGTTAATGAACTGTAAAAGTTTTTGCACATCAGAAGGTGTGAAGTGGCTGGCCGTGAAGTGGAATAAAAATGTCATCATTTTGTTCTTAGCATGAGCTAGGAGAAGACCTGTCCAAAATTTGGCTTTGCAAACTTTCACAAAATGTTCAGGCATTAACTTTTGCTTTAAAAAAGGAAATGTTTCCCCAAGGGCATGGATGCTTAGGGCACAGGAGTTTTCTGTGATTTTTGCAGAAAGCACTTAGCATTTTTTGTTAATGCCATGTTAGGACATATGTTGGTGTTTTTTCCCCCTTCCCAGCTGCATGATATTTTTAGCAGTTAAACTTAAATTACTGCATTTTTAATATATTTTATTTATCACTGCAGCTTGAAAAATTTCTTTTTAAGTTATATGAAAGAAAAATATTGCTGTTAATTTAATAGAAGGAAATAGTTAAACATAAGTATTTGAGCTTCAGGCCCGAGTCCTATAAAAACAAGTTAATCAAAATGGTGGAGCTTTATAATCTTAAAAGGATGACATCAAGGGTCTGATGTCTTAGATTCTTAAGGGCAGACATGAAACAGTCCAACATCGGTGCCAAAATGACCTCTGTGAAGCATAATATTTCCTTTTAAATATTTAGACATCATGATAGTTTTCCATGGTTTTAATTCATAACATGAATTTTTAAAAAGCCACAGAAGCATAGCAATTTTTTTCAACTATTTCCTCCTTTCTCTACCTTGCTTTTAACCCCTTAAATAAATACCAACCCCTAATGTGAACAACTAAATTAGCACCTTCTTACAGAAATATGACCTCTTATAAACAACTCTGGTTAGGGAAGTAACACGATAAGGAAAAAGTTCACTAATTCTGAATTAGGATTATGAAATCTGAAGGAATTTCTATGCATAAACTAAGATAAGAAACATTAGATAGCTTATTCTGGGTTTAACTATGTCACTTCCATAATGTTTTTAATAATATTTCTCTTTGTTGAAGCTGTTTGGCTATTTTCCAGGTCATATATATTAAAGTGGCCCATGGAATGTACAAAGACACTTGTTCTATGATATCCAGAGCACTAACTTTTGGAAGTTTCAGAAGAATTGTTTATTCAGTCTATGTATTTCCAGCTGATTTGCTTTCTTAATAATAATCCAAAGCGGGATATATATATATATATATATATATATATATATATATATATATGTCATAACTACCTTTATGCTCAAGTATAAAGGTAGTAAAACACCTTTAATACATACATATATATATGTATTAAAGGTGTTTTACTGCCTTTATACTTGGGCATAATTAGCTAGTTATGTTTCTTTCTCTTTAAGCTCACCCCTATGATCCACTCACACCCCAGCCACCCCCTACACACACACACACACACACACAGAGGAACCAATTCGGTTATAATTGAACAAGATAACTCAATGATTAGATGTTTATTCTGCACATTGGATGCTAAGTGCCAAGAAGCGGTTATGTTGAATACATTAAATTCCTCTTTCCATGAGGTTATAATTTAGAAAAGAAGGGATGGGACACAAAGGGGGCATATTAATGAGCTTGAGTTGTGCACTAAGAGCAGCAATTCTAAGATATGCACATGTTCCAGGTCATGGTACTCAGTGCAGACACTTCAGCAGTAAGGCTCTTTGCTCACAGTCTTTTTCTCGTCAGTTTCATTTGTTTACTTCCTACCAAGTGCCAAGTATTTTGACTTGACATTTCTCACATACAGTGCACTCATTTTTTATTCTGTTGCCACTGTTAAGATCTCACGTACAGATGAAGTCATGTGACAATGAAAAATAAATAAATGTTCACATAGCTACTTTCTTTAACCCCCATTGTCCAATCTCCAGGACCCTCCCTTTTCTATTTTAATGGCTCTTGGGCATGTGGTCCTGCTGCAGGTGGTAGAGGAGTTGCTAGAAAGGTGCCTAGAAAGGTTAAATGAGTAAAGGGAGGTGGCAGTCTTTATGGAACTGACCCACTTCTGCACTCCAGAGAGCTATGGTGACAGGAGAGTAAAGACAAAGCCTGGGTAGTAGGCTTGGCTTGAGTTTTAGAGATAATTTTTTAGAGTTGAGAGTGAGGGAGGAAAGAGATTTTTTTGAAGTAGCTTCTGTGCATAGCTATATACGGTGTGTGTGTATATATATATATATATATATATATAGAGAGAGAGAGAGAGAGAGAGAGATTGATATATATATATGTATATATATGTATATATTGATATACATACATACATACATACATATAGACACACACACACACACACATATATATATAGGTATATATGCATATATATTTTTAAATCCATAAATGTTTGCTCTTATTTTCAATTATTTTTGTTATCAGCAGGATTTATATTAATTTTGTACATGCCAGGATGGACAAACCAATTTTTTATAGCTGGTAATTGTTCTAACTGAGCCAATGTGCTTCGGTTTGGCGGGTGACCCTGCCATTGCCACTATATGGCAACTGCCCTCAGATTCTCTAGGCTCCCCACAATCCAGAAACTAAAGGGCTCAAAGAAAGAAGTGAGAAACTCTTTCCCAAAATCTCCAATAGAATATGCTCTTCACAAATTCATTTTTATGTTTTATGTAAAAATTCTTTTAGTAGGATGAGGATTTCTTTAGTTAGAGGATGTAATTAAAGTGATTATTTCTCTTTGATCCAGTCCTGCCAAGAATTCATATTAATAATTAATCACATGCTGAAGGAATATTTTTAAAAAACTGTATTTAAAAAAAACCTCAACTCATAATTTAAGAAAAATCTCAGTAAGCAGTAGCAGGGAATCATTGCCGACACTCACAGAAGAGAGGCAATAAAAATTGGTCTGTTGAAATAAAACCAGGCAGGATCACAGACAGCGCATAGTGTCATTAGATTCTTAGGTCATTAGATTATCTTGGCTAGCTCTTTACCGAGATGAGCCATGTTGCTTGCTCTGGGGCCTCCAAGCAAACCTTATGTGGCGAGAATTGACGTATGAATACATTTTCAGTACACCACTCCGTGTTATTTCACAGGCCTCTGACATTTGGCCACCCCCCAAATAATAATCTCTAGTAGGTTTCATCAATGCCTTCCTTTTCTTTTGTAATACTTAAAAAGGTCTTCGGGTTGGTTTCTGCTTAGGCAGTTTCCCACATCTGGGAGCAGGAAGGTCCTAGAATGAGGAAAGGTAAGCTCTCCTGAAGACTTCAGACAGCATATCTTTGTAGGTCAAAGAAAAAAGTGGAAATAAGGATGAGGAGACATGATCGGAACTCATTCCAAGCCAGCCTCCTCACTCTTCCCTTCCTTTCCTATAAATAAAATACGGTTAAGGAAAAAGGCTTGAAAAAATATTTGAACAAAAATTTTCTCCCGAGCTCTATACCTTCACTTCCTCCTAGCCTGAGGCCACCCAGGGGTTGATTGATGTTCTCTCCTGGAGAAGTCTGAAGGAGTACACTCTTGGATAGTGTAAGTGCATCTGCTTTAGTAGGTGACATTTCCGGGCCACACAAAAATGCAACTGTTTCTGGGTTTGCCTCCAAGTCTACCAAGTTGGAAACTAATAAGCTGTTAGGCTTAGAGCATATTATTTTAACTCCCCTAGGCCTTCTCTGACTCTCTGATTAAAAGAAGAGGGCAGATTAGATGTGCTCAAAGGTGATAGGATTTCTCAACTTCAACATTATTGACATCCTGGCCTGGATAATTCTTTGCTGTGGTGGGCTGTCCTGTGCAAGGTAGGATGTTTAGCAGTGTTCCTGGCCTTTTCTGGCATTATCCCTAGTTTTGACACCCCAGAATGTCTCTAGACATTGCCAAATGTCCCTCTGGGGATAAGTTGCCAGATAAAATACAGACTGCTCAGTTAAATTTGAATATCAGACAAAGAATGAATCATTTTAAAATATAACCATGCCCCAAATATTAAATGGGACATATTTATACTTTAAAAAATTATATTATTTTGATCATGTTAAAAGGTATGTTTTGACTTGGTAAATATTAGAATGCTTAGGTCATTGGGCTCTAAAATCAAACCTGGAGTCACCTCTTCCCAGCTTCATGTCATGGGGCAGTCTGTGTAAGCTATCTAAGCTGTGGTTTCCACACCAACCTTTTAAAGTTGTGGGAATTAAATCAATAATTTTATATGAAGTGCTTATAAAAAATGTTTTTGTTCTTTACCTGAAATTCATATCTAACTGAGCATCCTGTAATTGTATTTGCTAAATCTGGAAACCCTAACTGGAAAGCAAACTCATTTTCTCTCCCTCCCCCATTGAAAAACACTGTTTCAGGTGAATTTACTAATGTAGTTCTCTTATTCCTGGAGTTTTCTGAATATATTTCTATTTGGTTAATTGTGCATTCATAGAAATATCTGTTCTAAAAGAATATTTTTTAACATTAGGATAGGGGTGTCAGACATTTTTGTTGATTGAGCATATGCTGGATGCCTTGACAAAATAGAAAAGAGAGAGAAGATTTTGATTGAGAAAATGAGATATTTTTTAAAGCATCAGTGTAGAAGTAGACACTAATGGGAAGTTATAACTTCATTGAACTCATTTTGAATTTCATACAGCTGTAGTGTGAAGGATAATCTTTCTGAAGCCATTTAGAGTTTTTAACACTGACTTACTCTTTTTTTTTTTTTAAAGGATATTTTATCCCATGTCAGCCATCAGTGAAAGCAGAGTGATTGTCAGAGGTACCTGATTCTTCCTTTTTACTCTAAGCTCTTAAGAAGTTATACAGGGTGTGGCAAAAGTAGGTTTACAGTCATTTGTATGGAAAATAATACATTAATTAATGAATACTATTACAAGAATAAATTGTGTTTTATCTACTCACAACTGTAAAGCTACTTTGTATGTAGAGAGAGGATGACTGTAATAGAGTGTGCATCCAGGAGACTGGATAACCAAATGGAATGGAGATTTAGGTACATATTGTGTTGTGCTGAACCTGACACACTTTTTTTTCCACTTGAGCCAGATGCATCTCACCATTTTAGGATTCTGGCATTTTTTTCTAATTGGGACTTCCTATCTTTCTGAAAGCAGGGGGTTTGAAGATGCAGCATGAAAATAAGGGACCCTTGTGGATGTAGTGTGAGGGGTGAAATGTGGCAATAATACTATAACCTGCAATGCTCATTGGTACTGAAGAATAGAAAAATATTTTATCACTGTGATCAATAGAGCTCTCAATGCTTGCTATAGGCATGGAATCTAACATTGAAGGAGATGCTAAAGAGCATAAAATTGTTCTCTCTTATGAAATTTCAAATCACTGAGCAAAAACAAACAAACAAGCAAAAAAAACAAAACAAAACAAAACAAAAAAACATGCAGATAGAGAAAAGATAGCAAAATGCCAAAAGATTATTTACATATTTGGTGTTTAGGGTTAATTCCACTTTCTTCTGGTACACTGGCTCACCTTTAGCATTACTGACATTTTGGACTGAAGAAGTCTTTGTTATGGGGGGCTGTGCACACTGCATTGTGGGATGTTTGGCAGGATATTTGGTCTTTACTCAGGGAAGCCAATAGCATCTCCTACCTGTTGTGGTAATAAAAAATGTCTTCAGACATTGCCATATGTCCCCGCAGAGAAAAAATGCCCTAGTTGAGAAGCACTGGCCTAGTAGAGTGTGGGAGACTTCCTAAAAGAGGTAGCATTTGAGCTGGGACTGGGGGGATGGGTAAGAATTTGAAAGAAAAAGGTGGTGATGGTGGAAAGCATTTAGGTGAAGGAGATGGAATGAATAAAAATGCCAATCAGTATGCCAAAGTGGAGAAATCAAGGCTAAGTTTGGAGTATTGTAAGGAGATAAGTTTAATTGTGGTTAATGTTCCTGTGGGAAGTAGGAACAGATTTTAAGAAATAGAATATATTTTGTGACTCTGCTTATGCCCATAGTGCCTAACTATCTTGACCTTGGTAGCTGTTGAATAATTAATTTTCGGACCATAAGACGCACCGGACCATAAGTAGCACCAGTTTTTAGAGAAGGAAAATGAAGAAAAAAAGATTCTGAAACAAATAGTGTCCTAAAATATTTTATGTGCATTAAAACCCAACATCACAGTCATAAACACATGTAATCAACCCTGTAAAGTAAACAGCAGCATTTAGAACCATTTTAGAGCCGGGCAAGCACACAGAGACCACACAGAGCCGGGCAAGTAAAAAACTTTTTTTTTAAAGTATATGTGTAGGCTATATTTGGACCATAAGACGCAGGGACTTTTTCCCCCCACTTCTGAGGGGAAAAAAGTGCGTCTTATGGTCCGAAAAATACGGTAGTATTTTCATTTGAAATGTAATCTGTATCAACAGATAAAAAGCCTTGAATGAAAGTCTAAGAGATTTCAATTTTTTCTAGTGGGCAATGGACATCTCCTTGAAAGTTCTTGAGCAACAGAATGACATGGTCTTGAGAAAATCAAGCTATTCTGTTGTCAGTTTCCCACTGGTGAGATAAAGGAGTTGCAATGGAGAGTTGTAATAGCATTTACAAAGCATCTTGGCGTACATTTTCTAATTTGGTTGTCCCACAAAATTCAATATTAACTACATAGTTGGTTTTTTTCTTTAGTCATTTTCCTTTCCATTAACACGGGTGCTTGGTCATTGCAGTGGAAATGGGCTTTGGATATATTTCATGCTAACAAAACTTGTTTTCTTCATCCCTCATGATGTGATGTCATTCGCGGGCTTGGGCAGCTGGTTCACCTCATGGACAAAGATGAGGTTGAGTGGCACCCTGTCCTTGGCAGGGAGGGGCGTAAAACCTGGGCTGCTTTCTGTGTCTGGCATCCGGGTTGAAAGCATTTCCTTTGCCTCCTCAGATGAATAAGTGGCACTGTACAAGCATTAAAAGAGCTGACTGTCATATGAATTTGGCATGGGCCCCCTCTCCCCCACAATCTCTTGAAGGTCTGTTGGTGGTACCACAGGATTAGTTCTTGACCACTCTGTTCTTTCCATTCCCAAAGAGGCCCGGCAGCTTTCTTTCTGCTGCTCCCACATCCCAGGTGCTCTTTCTATTCACTGCAGATCTGATCCTGTCCTGCGGAGAAGTTGCATAATTTAGGGTGTTATGAGGTAATACATAGCTCAGTTTTCTCTCTCCCCAACCCCCAAAACAAACTCCTCGTATTCCTTGGCTTTCTCGGTGTCTGACAGATGTTAGGACAAAGATGAACCAACCCAAATGGAACTTGGGTAAATTAGGAGACAACTCCATCATGGCTAAAAATGGTTTCTGCTAATGAAAAACGTCGTCAAGCAAAAGATTGTCAACGTGTTCTAGATCTGGTCATCAGGAAATCAGGCTAATGGTAGAAATGTTTGTCATAAGAAGAAAAAAACATTGGGGCTCATAGAATCCAATTAGGTTTCTTGACTTGAATCCATAATTTCAGTCTGGAGTATTTCATACAGTTGTTCCTTGTTATCACTATCTGTGGTAGGCAGAAGGGCCCCCTAAAGATGTCTACACCTCAGTCCTGTCTCCCATGAATATGTAATATGACATGACCAAAGAAACTTTTCAGGTGTAATTAAGGTGATAGACCTTAAGATGGGGAGACTATCCTAGATTATTCAGGTGGACCTAGTCTCATGCATTTTTAAAAGCAGAGAATTTTCTCCTGTGGGAGGCAAGAGAAAAACAGCAGAAGAAGTTAGTGAGATTCTCAGTGTGAGAAGGAGTCAATGCACTGCTCCTGGTTCCGAGATATAGGAAGTCACATGTAAGAATCAAAGGCAGGCTTCTGGGAGGTCAGAGCCTTCCAGTTGACATCCAGCAAAGAGACAGGGATCCCAACCGCACAACTTCAAGGAGCTGACTTCTGCCAACAACCTGCGCGAGTCTGGAAGCAGATTCTTCTGCTGAGCCTCCAGGAAGGACTGCAGCTCTGTGGAGACCTTGATCTTATCCTTGTGAGAATAAACAAAGGACCCAGCTAAACAACATGGTACCCAGATTTCTGGCCCATAGAAACGATGACCTAAGAAATAAATGCTATTTTAAGTTGTGAAATTTATGGTAAGAAAAAAAATTAATAAGTTATTCTTTGTCATTGTTTCTACCTTCATTACTATCAGCACCAATGTCACTTATTATGGATTTGCATTGCATATAAAATGGCTCAGCCCTAGATGGTTTGGCTCAGTGGATAGAGCTTTAGCCACAAACTAAAGGGTTCTGGGTTTGATTCTGGTTAAGGACATGTACCTTGGTTGCAGGCTCATTCCCTGGCAGCCTGGCCCTGGTCAGGGCGTGTGTGGGAGGCAACCAATCAATGTATCTCTTTCATATTGATGTTTCTCTCTCTCCCTTCCCCTCTCTTTCTCTCTCTCTCTCTCTCTCTCTCTCTCTCTCTCTCTCTCTCTCTCTCTCTCTCTCTCTCTCTCCTCTTCCACCGTCTTTAAAAATCAATAGAAAAAATATCCTTTAGGACTAACAAAAAGTAGAAAGATCTTTCCAAAGCTTCCTTGATCAGAAACCCATACACCTGCAAAGCAAAAATAACTTAAGCTCCTTTTAGTCCTTATCATTAGCTTTCAAAATTCACTATTCTATTGTATATTCCCTAGACCAGTTGTCAGCAAACTCATTTGTCAACAGAACCAAATATCAACAGTACAATGATTGAAATTTCTTTTGAGAGCCAATTTTTAAAAAATATATTTTATTGATTTTTTACAGAGAGGAAGGGAGAGAGATAGAGAACTAGAAACGTCTATGAGAGAGAAACATCGACCAGCTGCCCCTTGCACACCCCCTAGCGGGGATGTGCCTGCAACCAATGTACATGCCCCTGACCGGAATCGAACCCGGGACCTTTCAGTCTGCAGACCAATGCTCTACCACTGAGCCAAACCGGTTTCAGCAAGAGCCAAATTTTTAAAACTTATGCTTCTTCTAATGCCACTTCTTCAAAATAGACTCATCCAAGTGATGGTATTTTGTGGAAGAGCCATACTTAAGGGGTCAAAGAGCTACATGTGGCTCGTGAGCCACAGTTTGCCGACCACGGCCCTAGATAACTAACCTCCACCTTTTATTCTGCTATAAAAATATTTTAAATAATCTCAGCTTGGTAAAGCAAATCTTATGTCTACAAACCCAGTGGTGGAAAGCACTGCTCTTTCCCCTTGCAATGGCGAGTGGAACCTCTGGACTCCCTGCACAGTTTCCCTTAGTGACATTGACCTTATCTAGAGTTCTCCTGAGATTTGAAAAACCAGTTCTTGGCTCAAGCCAACATGCACGGAGAACTGAAGTTTTCACTGAAATGCTCTCTCAATTAAAAGCAAAGGAAGATGACAAATTGCAAATGAATTTTAGGGATTAAGTTAATAACCAGTGTTTCTTGCAGAAAAAAAAAAGTAATTCTTTAAAAAAGCTAAAAATCTATTTTTTAAATTTTTTATTGTTTAAAGTATTACATATGTCTCCTTTTCCCCCAATCACCTCTTTCCAGCCACTCCCACCCGCCAGCACATGCCTTCACCCCCTACTGTCTGTGTCCATGGGTTATGCTTATAAGTTCTTTGGTTGATCTCTTACCCCCCAAATCTATTTTTTTTATGTCTATAGCCATGTTCTCTTCTATCTTCCTACCTATATTGAAACCTCACATTAGCTAAAAAACAAAAACAAACAAACAAAAAAAAAACATGTATGGACTCTTAATGCTACACAATTCTGTAGGCCAGATATAGCAACTTTGTTTCACAATCACTTATTTTTCGGTTTTGGCTAAACATGTCCTCAGAATAATATGCTACTTTTTTGGAGGAAAGTTGTCTCTTCGCTGAGGTTTGGTGAAATTCATTGGATAAGACACCCATGTTAACCAAGGAAATGAATACTGAATATTAAAGAAAACTAAAGAAAAGGTGTTTTAAATCATTGGGCAGATGCTTGGCACCAGCTTTTAGAAGCGACTGGTTCCATTCGCCAGTCCAGAAAATGTGCCACATTGTGTGTGGAGAATCCAACGCCCCAAATCATAGAACTGGTAGGATGTTGTACACCAGATTTACTCAGCGAGGGTACGTCATCCTTGGCTGGAATTCAGTGAAAGATTCATCATCTATCCAGGTGACACTGGGGCAAACCAAGGTTTAGTCTCCTTTTATTGCCAGGGAGAGATTGATGGTTGTGGGAAGAAAACTATGCAAAAGTTGGCAGTTCTGGCTGGCTGGAGCTTTCAGGTTTGTCCAAGTGAAAGTCAAGAGATGCAAACCCAGGTAAACTAAATGGTTACCACTGAAGAAGCCACCGTCGACCTGAAACCACCGAGGTGCAGAGTCCCGTTCACAGAGAGCACACCATTCTCTACAGCCACTGTTTTCTCTGTGAATGATTGTGTAATGCCAGTTAGTTCATTTAAGTTTTGGGCTAACCATACAAGAGAGAGAATTTTACCAAGATTGGTAGTGGTTACATCCATAGCATTCACTTAATAATGACATGGTTGTGTCACTGTAGAGATTTTGGGCTTTGGCTCATCAAGTATATGAGTTTGTTATATTTCATAATGATGGCAGCTGTGAATGCTGTTTTGCCGTAGTGGTTAGCAGAGAGCATGCCATTGGCTGTGAAGAGAGAGATTGAAATGATGAATGGAAAAAGGTGGGGGCCTTATTCCCATAAAAATCTATGTCCACAGCTTCAGAAAATGAAAATTTTAGAAAAATTTCTTGCAAAGTTGTATCTTTGAAATCTATCCAGTCTGTGTATTTGTTGTTGTTGTTAATCCTCACCCGAGGTTATTTTTCCATTGATTTTTAGAGAGAGTGGAAGGGACGGAAGACACAGAAAGAGAGAAACACTGATTGGTTGGCTTCCACAGGAGCCCCAATCAAGGCTGCAACATAGGTATGTGCCCTTGACTGGAATTAAGCCTGGGACCCTTTGATTCACAGGCTGATTGATGCTCTGAGCCAAACTGAGCCAAACTGGCTAGGGCTGATTGTGTATTTTGAAATTAGTTCTAAAAGTATTCTGTGGCATGATCGCCCTCTAAATTGCATAACAAATATGCTATGGATACTAGGAAAGTTTTATATTTTTAAGACTCAGCAAAATAATGATCTTATGTTGATAGGATCAGATAGTTTGGTTTTGTTAGTAGGTATTAAGCATAAAAAGATGGACTGTCCTGAGAGAAGAAATGAAGAGAGCAAAATGTATTGAAAAGAAAGATGTGCAAAAAATGCTGTTAATTAATTGAAGGGGTAACAGAAACAGTTTTACGACTTTGCATAATGGAATCTGCAGCTATATAGGTTATGAGAACTCAGCAGGTCCATTTGTTCAATATTTAGCAAATATATCCAGTTGTATAAAATATTCCAGGTACTGTATTAGATGCAGAAATTAAAAAGATTTAAAATCTTGGTTCCTGCTTTCAAGAAGCTCACAGATAGACAAATAAACATGGTAGTTGCCATAGTTATATGTGAACAACATTCAGGGAAAGTAAAAAAAAGTAGCAGCTAAGTTTTCTTAAGGGAACCAGGGGAGAAAAAAATAATGCTTAAATTGACACTTGAAGGAAGAGAGGGACGCCTGGTGGGGAGGAAAAGGAGAGAGGTCCAGAGGCCTGGACAAAGGCGATGTGTTCAGAGAACAGAGCTTAGTTGGGCTTGGCTCTTTGAGGGGGAGGGAGAGAAGAGCATGTAGAGAGCTTGACAGGGTCTAGGCCATGTAGGACTATGGAGCTTACTTTTGGGTAATAGCAAGTGACTTAAGAATCTTGAGCAGAGGATTGACACAAAGAGACGTTTGTATTAAATATATTTTTTTCTGGGAGCTCTGCAGAATATGGGTCAGAAGGCTGACACCGGGTAGCTGCAGAGGTGGGAGGAGAGAGGATTCAGGTGTGGGGTAGAAGTCAGACCCCAGGGACTGCTGCAGGTGCCCTCTGGTGGTCCCATCCCAATCTGTCTCAGCTCCAATCTTATGCTGGATTGAAAGTCAATGGAATACCCTCTGAGCTAGTCTGGTTCTCTTTCATCAGTAACCAGCTCTGAGGTGATACTAATAACAAAATTGCAGGTAAAATTCCAATCAAACAAACTCGGAGGAGAGTACAAATTATATTATTTTCCTTAATATTTTTATCTAAAATATCATTGGATTTGAACTTATAAATTTTGATTATCTACAAATACACACCTACAGTAACGGTATGTGTAAGTCAAATTTAATTTTAAGATGACTATTAAAAGCCATGAGAAAAAACACAATTACCTACAAGGGAGTTGCCTTCTTGGGCCTTAGGATTTTAACATAAGAATTTGGGAGAAACACAAACATTCAGTCTATAGCAGGTCCCCAACAATCCTTTCGGAAGAGTATGGCAGTTGCTCTCACACTAGGACTTTATATTCAAACGCTAGTGTTGTGCATAAATACTTTCTAAATTCTTTTTAGTACCTTATAAATTGATCATCCGTTTACTTAAATAAATCCTTTTCAAATCTGAGCTGCTTGACTAATCCCCAGGGGCGGGTATATTCTACAGTGTTGAGTAGCTTTCCAATATCAACTGTAATGGAAAAAAGTAAGTTTTAGAAAAAGAATAAATTATTCTTCATTATTCTGTGTTTTCCATCCTGCATATGTGAAAGGCTTCTACTATGCTTGCACATTGCAGCTATTGAGAAACAGAAAACATGGTTTGCATATTCCAGTCATGACTATAGTTGCTTACTATCCCTTTAAACATTTCTCAGCGCATTTAGTAGCTTAGATTTCCTCCTTCCAACAACCTGGGGGAATTGCTATGATGTAGGACCTCTATGTTAACATGCTGAGGGTGAGAATTCAGAGGTCTGGAGACATTTCATAAGAGGTTATTTGGGGAGAATGTAATATTGGCCTATCAAGTTAGCAGCCTGTTTATAACCCTCATCTTTGGCAGAGCTTTCCTATTGGAGTCATTCAACATTTATCTAGTTTCTTTTAGTCACTTTTTGGCTTTCCTGATTTCTTGGTGATATTTGGAAAATCGTGTAATTCTGTATCTTCTTAATAAAGAGTCCACAAGGAGAAGCAACTTCTAGAGGGCCTTTATAATTTCTAAAAAAAAAAAAGAGATCAGACTCTATTGTTCTCCATTCTTTATTTATTTGAGCCAGAACAGGCCATCTTTCCCAGGAGATCAAGAAAAACATGCTGGTGTTCATCATATTTTCTCACACTCTGCCTTTTCCCCCTATAGTTTAACCAATTACACAAAGATGTGTTACTCATACATTTTGTGCAAGCCCTGTGCTAATTGCTGCAGAGGTTGTAAAAGTGAATTAGACAGTTTTTGCCCTCAAGCAGTTTATGATTCCCGGGGGATAGATGAAATGGTAAGTACATCAAAGCTGTAATATGCAGATAAAAATAAGTATAATTTCTGTTTCCATTTTTATTCCTTACTTGGGTTAAATTTATCTAAAGCTTTCTAATCAAAGCTCTGTGGAATAAAGGAGAGTGAGAACAGAAAAGCAAAGTCCCTGGAACTGAATACCCTCATCATACGCTCTGAATAGTCTTGCTTCAAAGGATAAATTCCAGATGTTGGATTTATCCATAGTTCAGTGAATGACAAAAGTCATAATAGTATATTGTTTATAGCTTCACTATTTATACATAGCCTAAGACAAAGCAGGCATACAACTAAGCATAGCTGGAAGTGGCATTTTCTTTTTTTTTTTGTTTTTTTAATCTTCACCTGAGGATATTTTTTCCATTGATTTCAAGAGAGTGGAAGGGTGGAGGAGGGGCAGAGAGAGAAGGCGGGCAGAGAGAGAGAGAAAAAACAACAACAACAAAATGATCTGATAGACACATCAGTTGGCTGCCTCCACACTTGCTCCCAAGTACATGCCCTTGACCCGGAATTGAACTCACAACTCCTCAGTCCGTGGGCTGACACTCTAACCACTGAGCCAAACCAGGTAGGGCTAGAAGTGACATATTCTAGAGTTCATGAAGTTAAAACTGGTTGTCTTTGGACTTGTCACTGGGCCACAATAATAGCATATAACAGGTAAGCAGGAATTGTTACAGTGCAACATAGCTAAGACACAAGGACTTGTCTCTAAAAGCTTTATTTTCAATAAATTAATTTATTAAATTAATTAGCCAACATTACTGGTATCTAATTCTTGGTTCTTTTTTATTTTATTTTATTATTATTTTAATATATTTTTATTGTTGGCACTAGTACAGATGTCCCCCATTTCTCCCCCATCTTTGCCCACCTCCACCCAGTTCCCCCTCCCCCAACCCCCTTTTCTGGCCTTCACCACACTGTTACTTGTGTCCATGGGCTGTGTATAGATGTTCTTTGGCTAATCTCTTCATCTTTTATCCAGTCCCCCCTTAATTAAAAAAAAAAAAATTTCTCTTTCTTCTTTTTTAACTTTTCAGTTGAATTTATTGGAATGACATTGGTTTAATACGTGATTCTTAACAATTCTTCCCCATCTCAAATATGTTCTTAGCAGATCACGAAGCTCATGACAATGAGCATTGCTCTGCTTGTTCCATTAGAGAGGCATTAGAAATGTTCAAGGTCAGTGTTTGTTTGTATATATCTTTGACATCATCTTTTTGGACTGTATTCGAGGCAGTTACTTCACAGTGAGCACAGAGAGATCCCTGACTGTATCAACATATCAGTAACTGTTACTAAAATATCCCAGACCCAGGCTCTCCCATGAGGCATCTCTGGCCAGGAGGACTGCTGTAACAAGGAGTGTGAGGAAGATGAGAAAGCCAATACCCTTATGAACTAAGCTTTATTTCTAATAAAAGACAAGAAAACAAGAACAAAACATTGACTTCAGTTCAAACTCCAGCTTGTTTTCCTTACAGAGGCCATTTGCTTTGTTTGTCCATACAAACTCATACATTTCCTCCCTCACTTATTGTCACATACTTTAAGAAGGGGAATTCTTTCCTTCTGACTTCTTTCTCTTTCTCTCTGCTTAGAAACACCACGGTACTGGGGACTGAGGCTTGGCTTTATCCTTGTCAGACGGAGGGAGGGAGATGTGAAGGAAGCAGCAGGCGATGCTAGGTTTATTTGCTGTATCTGTCTTTCCTACCTCTGCCTTCCTATGCAGGGAAATGTCTGCAACACGATTCTGTCTGCGTGGAGAAGGGCGAGCAAGGGCTGAGGCAGTTACTTGGCCCTTTCTCAGGGGCGCGCTGGAGCCAACTGGCACTGGCCTGCAGGAGCTGACGATGCACATCTCTTCTCAGTTCTGCACTCAGTGATGTCATGTTGGTAGCTTGCAATTGGCCACGATGGGGGTATTTACCCCATGGGAATCTGAAAATGGGATATCTGGGCTTCTGTTAACCTCCCGGAGGCCTGGAGAGTCCTTCTTAACCTATCCCCAAAGGCTTTCTGCCGGGGTCCAGAGAAACTTCCCTAAACCTCTGACATGTTATGAGCACAAGATGACAGCCCTCAGTGAGTAAGAAAGAGATGAATTCTTCACTTGTGCAATCATCAAGAGATAGCTTGAGGGCAGGGCTTCATTGGTTTTATAATCTCTATGAGCCACCATTTAAAGCTCCATCCAGGAGGAGCCAATAGATGACAGAAGCATTGTTTCTAAGCAAATGCAACTGGTCAATTGGTCGCTATGATGCATATTGACCACCAGAAGACAGAAGCTCAATGCACAGGATTGGGCTGCCTCCTGTCTGGATTGGGCATGTGGGGATCAGGCCAAACTGGCTCTCCGACATCTCCTGAGGGGTCCCAGATTGTGAGAGGGGGCAGGCCAGGCCGAGGGACCCACCAGTGCAGGAACTGATGCATTGGACCTCTAGAAAATATATAAGTGACAAAACTATTTAATGAAAATAGTGGGGCTGATTTGGTAAGATCTAAACAGCCTACCAAATGTAGGGCATGATTGGTTTCTAATCTAAGTGAAAGCTGTAGAGAAGTAGAAAACCTCTAATTCTGTGGTTCTGGCCAGGACCTTTGTTTGAGCAAAATCCAGCTATTTATAATCCTTAGAAGAGAAACTCTATTTTCATACAATTCTTACGTCAGTATCTTTTGCATAATGTATTGTGCAATATTTTAAAAAAGTAGTTCTTGGATCTTCTGAGGTTTTGAGAGAGTGTGTGTGTGTGTGTGTGTGTGTGTGTGTGTGTGCTTGCGCCTGTTTTATATTTTCCCACTAGTCATTGGGAACATTTCCTTAGAGCAGAGGTATAGAGAAGACAGGGATGTTTAGTTGGCCTAGGAGTCCAGTAAAGCAGGCTATTCTCTCCTTGGGACTACTGGCTGTGCGGGGTGTTGGGGAAAACTTTTTGTTCACAGGCTTTGCCACCTCTCTACTCTGGTTTGTCAGCTGTCTGGCAAACCTTTGTCTTTGGCCACAAATGTCATAAGATGAGAGAATATGGATGACTGAAGGCAAACACATCACTACTCCTAGAAAAGCAATCTTCAATTTGTGTTCTGAGCATGGTGAGTCATGCTAGTATCCTAAGAACAGAGGAGGACAGAAACCAAGGGGGAGGAAGGTAGAGGACACCCTCCCTGGGTACAAATTTGGAAAATACTCACTTTGGGCATTTTTGTTGGCTTGAGTGGCAGCTGATGAAAACGAAATGTCAACAAAATAAGAAAGTAGTATTGAATTACTGGGAAAGTATTTTTTTCTCATGGCTACATGAGAAACAGACTTTACTATTTATGTACATTTTCCTTTTTAGACATTAAAATTATAGGAACAAAGCCAAAATTAAAAATAACCTGTGTTTTGTACTTTCTCCATGCCTAACTATAGAACATTCCTTGACCTTCCTTTACTCTTGTTCCCACTATTTAGCTACCATCATGGCCACCAAGGTTCACTGTTGTTGTTTTTCTGATGTGAAAGGATCACAGTGAGAGACAAACTGAAGGCTGGACATGCAAACGCAGAATGTAGTCTTATTGTAAATTGCAGCTTGCCTGAGTTAATCCATTATGTTTTGTGATACACATAATTCGTATTTTGCTGCACTCGCCCTCTATTTTGAACTTCTCCTAAGTCTACATCAGGCCACCGAACAGCTATGTGCTTTTGATTATGCTCTTCTCTCAGCCTGGAAAGAGCTTAATCATTCCCTGGGGTCCAATTGGAGGACCATGATCTGAGAAATACTCATTCCTCAAAGCGTGCCCCTCTGTGTAATCTATAGCCATTTGTCTTTGTATGTTTTCAGGTTTTATGAGCTCAGGAGTTATTCAGACCAGGTCTAGTTAATCCTCAGATCCAAGACTGCTTTTAAGGCATTTCTCAAGCTTCCTTCTAACTTTTAAACCTGTTTAAATGTCTGTTTTATAGAACAATTGTCACAAGGGAAATCATTAGGTATAAGCTTCCATTATATTTATTTATTATGTTTATTAATATTTATGTATTTAGTTTTTTCTACTGTTAGATATAATTTATAATATGCCTAATACATTAAGAACTTATTCTAATACTTATTTATAAATTAATATACAAATATTGGGATAAGTGGTTACATTTTTGTTCAATCTTCTGAAATTGAGACTTGTTTTGTGACCTAACATGTGATCTATTTTGGAAAATGTTTCATGTGCTCTTGAAAAGAATGCATATGTTTCGGGGTGAAATGTTCTGTAAATATCTATTGTTTCTTTGTTCTAATGTTTTATGTAAGGCTACTGTTTTCTTGTGGACTGTCTAGATGATCTATCTATTGATGTAAGTGGGATGTTAAAATCTCCTACTATTATTGTATTGCTATCAATCTCTCCCTTTATTTATATTAATATTTGCTTTATGTATTTAGGTGCTCCTATATTGGGTTGTGTAGATGTTTACAAGTGTTATACCCTTCTGTTGGATTGATTTTTTTTTTAATCATTATGTAATGCTGTTAGGTGTCTCTTGTTAAAATCTTTGTTTTATAGTCTATTTTGTTTGATATCAGTATCACTTATCCCAGCTTTTTCTTTTGTTTCCATTTGCATGTCTTTTTCCATCTTATCATTTTCAATCTGTGCATGCCTTTCTATCTGAAATGAGTATTAGTAGGCAGCATAGGCACAAGTCTTGTATTCCACCCCCCCCCCAATCCATCCAGCCACCTTATGTCTTTTGACTGGAGCATTCAGTCTACTTATATTGAAGTAATTATTGATAGGTTTATAGTGATTGTCATTTTATTAATTGTTTCCTATTTGATTTTGCAGTTCTTCTCTGTTCCTTTCTTCTTCTCCTGCTCTATTCTCTTGTGTATTGATGATATATATATATTTTCTGATTTGCTTGGATTCCTTTCTCTTTATTTTTTGTGTTTCTATTATAGGTTTTGGTTTGTGGTTACCATCAGATTCATCTATACCAAGCTTTGTTTATAGAAATCTATTTAAGTTGATGGTTGTTTATGTTCAAATGCATTTTAAAAGCACTCATTTTTTACTCACAACCTCACATTTATGTTAATAATATCATATTTCACATTTGTGTGCGTGTGTGCATATTCCTTAATTTATGATTGTGGTTACATATGACCTTACTACATTTAACTTTTAACCTTCCTACTAGCTTTACAATTGGTCATTCCACTGTGTCTTTATCAGTACATTATTTTCCTTTCTGACATTTTATTATTTTTAGTGTTGGCATTTCCTTTTCCTCTTAAAAACGTTCCTTTAAATTTTATGGTAGTGCTGGTTTAGCGGTAATGAACTCCTTTAGCTTTTACTTGTCTGGGAAACTACTTCTCCTTCAATTCTGTACCATAATTTTGCTTGGTGGAGTATTCTTTTTGTTGTTGTTTTGTTTTGTTTTGTTTGTTTTGTTTTCCTTTTATTACTTTGAATATATTGTGCCATTCCTTTTGGTCTGCAAAATTTCTGCTGAAAATTACCTGATAGTCTTATGGGAATTCCCTTGTATGTAACAAGCTGCTTTTTTCTTGATACTTTAAGGTTTTTCTCTTCATCTTTAACTTGTGGTTTTTTATTACAATGTATTTTGGTGTGGGTTTTTTGGATTCATCTTGTTTGAGACTCTCTTTGCTTCCTGGACTTAGATGTCTGTTTCCTTCATCAGGTTAGGGAATTTTTCAGCTTTCATTTCTTTAAGTAGGTTTTGTGCCACTTTCTCTCTCTCTTCTTTTGGAATCCCAACGATGCAAATGTTGGTATGCTTGATCTTCCCAGAGGTGCCTTAAATTATCCTAATGTTTAAAATTTTTCTTTTTGCTATACCAGTTGGGTGATTTTATTACCTTGTCTTCCTGACTGATGATTTATTCTTCTGCATCACCAAATATGCTTTTGAATCCCTCTAATATATATAACTGAATTATATATATATATATATATATATATATATATATATATATATATTTTATTATTTTTTTTTTTTTATTTTTTTTTTTTCCCCAGTGAATGTGTTATTCAGTTCTGACTTGGTCTTTTTATTTTCTGGTCATTTATGAAGTTTTCACTGAGTTGATTTATTCCTTTCCCAATTTTATTGTGCATCTTTAAAACCATTGTTTTGAACCCTATCTGGTAGATTGTTTGCCTATGTTTTGTTTAGTTGTTTTTCTGGGGTTTTGTCCTTTTATTTAACTTGGAACATACTCCTCCACCTCCTTATTTATGTTTATCTGTATGTATTAGATAGCTCTGCTACATCTCCTGGTCTTTAAAGAAAGAGTGATCTTAAATAGAAGGTGTCCTATGGGACTAGTGCACCAATCCTCCCTGGTCATCAGGGCCCAGTGCTCCACAGGTATCCCCTGTGTGGGTTGTGTGTGCCCTCCTGTAGCAGTTGGGCTGTAATTGCAGGTGCAGTGGTAGGTGAGTTTGGTCCTCAGGCTGACTGGTTGTGAGGACTGACCATATGACTGTGAATGATCTATGTGAAGAGGAATCTCCTTGGCGGGGCTCTGGGGCCAACTGAGACTTCCCATTGTGTGTGTTGATTGGGGAGCTGCTTGTGTAGAGCTCTGGTGTAGTTGCTGTTTTTGTGAGGCTTGTGACCACTTGGGAGAGATTATGAAGTGAGCCAAGGTCAGCTGCCACTTTCGCTGGGCTTGGGGACTCTTGGGAAAGTCTGCAATGCAAGCCAAGGCTGACTGCCACCTGTGCTGAGCTTGGGAGCATTTGGAAAAGACTGTAATGCAAGCTGAGGCCAGCTGCCTCCTATGCTGAGCTTGGGAGCATTTGGAAAGGACTGTGCTGCAAGCTGAGGTCAGCTGCTGCTTGTGCTGGACTTGAAGGCATTTTGGAAAGACTGTGATGCAAACCAAGGCTAGCCACCACTTGCATGCAGGGTTTGGAGTCACTTAGAAGGGGCTCCAGCATGGGCTAGCAGAGTGGGCAGAATCTCAGGGGAACACCGGGGTGGGGTGTACAGTGTTAGCTAGGTTATTGGAGAGTGACTGACTTGATTTCTGCTGTGCCTAGCAAGCCAGTTTGAAGCACAACAACAACTACAAAAAAGGAAACCAAGGAAGAGTGGTGCTTCCATCCCCAGAAAGAGTTTAGGCCCTTGTCCTAAAGTTAGTCAGCTTAATTCCTCCCCATATGACCCAGGTACTTCTCAAACTGCTGCTTCCACTTTGGAACCTGAAACAAGTGAATTTGTGCAAAAGCCCTTTAAGAACAGCATCAGTGCCTAGTCTGTGTGGCTCTGTGGTTGAGCATCGACTTATGAACAGCTTGATTCTTGGTCAGGGCACATGCCCGAGTTGCAGGCTTGATCCTTAGTAGGGTTGTGTAGAAGACAGCTAAACAGTGATTCTCTCTCATCATTAATCTCTCTCTCTCTCTCTCTCTCTCTCTCTCTCTCTCTCTCTCTCTCTCCTATCCCTTTCTCTCTGAAATTAATAAAAACATATTTAAAATATTTTTAAACAATAGTATCATCTCCCAAAGTCTTTTATCTCTCTTGGACATAATCCTTGATGTTTTACAAAGTAAGATATTTTAGGGACTCCTCTTCCGGGCATATGTGCCCTGGGCTGAGAAGTCTGGTGGGGGCTTAGACCCCCTTACTTCTCAGGAGAATCAATGTGGTTTAGATATTCCTCCTATTTGTGAGTCACCACACTGGGTGTGAATCTTAACCAGAGTCATATCTGTTCCCCAGCCTGTCTCCATGTGGCTCCTTCTTTATAGCCTTAGTTGTAGGAATTCTGTTCAGCTACTCTTCAGGTGGCTCCCTGCCATAGTTATTCTATATATTTTGTTGTCATTTTGATGTGTTTGTGAGAGGACATGTGTTCAGAGTCTCTCTACTCCATCATCTTGATGCTGCCTCCTCTTGGACTATGACATACTTGAGGGAAGAACATATTTTATTATTATTACTACTACTATTACTATTGTATTTTGTGATTGCTTGCACCACCATGGTTCTTGTATGCTTGTTATTTGGAGTAGTGGTGCACAAAAAGTTTGTGGAATGAAATAAAACCCACAGTTTTCAAGTTCAGAAAACCAGGGGGCAAATAGTAAAAGATCAGTGTGGTTTCTAGCGAAACCATTGCAGAATGTCCTCTCCACCTTTCTCAGATTAATTTAGGAAGTGGTGACTATTAGGCTCTCCAAATGAGGCTTTGCCCCTGACCTGGCTTGAAGATCTCTTGATGCCTCTGCCACCTCTGCTGGTTCCAACATAGACCAGACAGAGTGCCACAAATCCTCCCCCTCCTACGGCATGGCCAGTTTGCAAAGCAAAGCCCCAGCTTCTTAGCCTTTCCTGGTTTGTTTCCATTTGTGTCTTTATTGCAGGCCCTTCCAGCTTCAGCTTTGGCTACATGTCCATCCATGGAGGCATCTTCAGCATCATATTCTCTCCTTTGCACAATATTCCCTCTTCCCTTGCAATGTGACAATGTCCTTGAATCAAGTTTGTGACAGACTGCAGCTTTTTTCTTTTGGACAATTCCTTTCTGGGAGTTTCTTTGACCATCCAGCACGTAGAGTCTGCTTCTCATCTCTACTCCCTCCCCCATGCATTTCTGCCCGCCATCCAGTCTTGTCCAGACAGGACCCAAACTCAAATGTCCAAAGACAGGTGGGTAATAACCAGGTGAAGCTGCTGGAGTGTTTGCATATTAAACCCACCAGGGGGAGTCATTATTAAATATTCTCTCCTTTTTTTTTTTCTTCTTGTTACACAAAACTTTTGATGTAGCTTTTGTTTTTCTCCTTAGGTACAGAGAGGAATTTCTAGAGGAAAAACATAGTGCAAGTGTAGTAATAAATAAATGGCAATTGATTCTTGGATCTCAATGTTCATAGGTCATGGAGAGTGGTTAAGGATGAATGATGAACTAGCGAGTACATGTTCCATTTAAATGGGCCAGCCATGACTCAACTCAAGCTAAATGCCATTACATAGCAAGATAGGCTCAATAGTGTCAGATCTTCTGATTTTTTTCTTCAATAAAATCTGAACAATCTAGATATTTTGTAAAAACTTCTGATAAAATGTGTCTGCTACACACACACACACACACACACACACACACACACACCATATCTGCGAAGAGGTTTTGGCCTATAGGGCATTATTTTGTAACCTACAAGTCTATCCCCTCAAACAGGGCTCTGGCTGGAGTATGAGTAATAAGTAGGCCTGTAATCAGTCATGCAAACAGTTACAACTAATATAATCTTTTTCAGCTGAGCCTAGTATTTCTCGGTTAAGTGATGAGAAAAACAGAGTTTCCAGTTGAACTTGTAGACATGCTGAGGCTTCTCTGCAATCTTCTGCATCTTGGTCCTGCCTTGCCCTACTGTTGGTCCTCAGTGTGGGGGTCTAGGACTGACCGCATTAGCATCACCTGGGAACTTGTTAGAAATGCAGACTCTTAGGCGCCACCCCAGACCCATGGAATCGGAAAAGCTGGGGGTGGGGCCTGACAACCTGGGTGCGTCTAAGCCCTCCAGGTGATTCTGATGGACTCTGAAGTGTGAGGAGTTTCTCAATCTGCAATGTGCTCCTGCAGCCCCGGCAGGCAGGTGGAACCCCAGTCTTCCTGCTCTCCGACCCTCCGACCAGGTTTTAGGAGCCAAGACACATCTGCTCTGTAAACCCTGAGTTCAGCTTGGCTCTCCAAAAAGAAATATTGGACTAAGACACAAAATAGGATAGTGGAGAAAAGGGGGTTTTGGAATTCAGCACGTTCAGAGGGAAGAGGAGAAAAAAAACATGTTCCCAGATTTCTTACCCTCCCTCTCTCATGGCTTATTGTATCATACATAGAAGAAAAGCCTAGTGGTTTGAGTCAAAGAAATCTTGTCCTCGCCCTACCTTCAACCCAACCTCTCTTACAAATGGCTACTTCTATTTTAATTTCAAGCACTAGAGTTAGTAAAGGGTTAACTTCATTCACTAGGGTTAATAACAGACTAAGGAATATGGAGTTAGGACAGTCATGATACTAAGTGATTTAAATTTAGCCAGGTTGATTTCTTAACACCGTCCTGAGATTCTGGAAGAGTGAGAGTTCAATAGGTGGGTGAGGGGTCATGTTTGGGCTTAGGGTACACTTCAGGCAAGTCTGGGCTGTGAAGGCCCTGGTGGAGTAGAATGAGATCACTGGGGTCTCATTTTTATCATTTTAGTGAAAGGCATAGGTGGGGGGAAAAGGAAAGGCTCCTAAAAGAGAGGAATGAGGGCCAGAGAAAGACAATGGACAGACTTGTATCTTTCCCTCTTATCAAACTCCTCATCAACCACCCCCCTCTCAGACGTCCTGTGCAATCACTGCATTGTTGGAAAGTCCCTGAACTTGGGTTGCTTCCAGGCCCAGTATGAGTCTTATTTCTTTTTCAAAGCTGGAGTAGGAACAAGAGCAACTTAAAGGAAAACTGCTTTACATCTATTGCCTGAAAGTCTTATAGTACTTTACGGTTTATAAAATTGTAACCAGTGTTATGTTTCCCATCCCATAAAACTCAAGGGCATAATCCTAATATTTTATTTCTTTATAACTGAATTCAACTTTGCTCTTTAGTTACCTCTTCAATATCCCTTTTCTATAGTCCCCACTTGAGGTAGAGAAATTAATCTGGACATTTCCTGTAAGTTCAATTTTATCTCGTAATTTCCCCCCCAGTTAAATTCAATACATGTATGACAGTCCTAGGACAAATCAGAATTCTATTTCAGTCTCTCCCTCCTCCCAAGCTATTCACTTCACATACGAATTGTGCTTCATCTGTGGGGAAGGGAGGAGGACAGCTTAGTTCCTGGTGGAACTAACAGGGAGGGAGCACCTCCAGTATCTGGTTGAGATTGCCGGCTGTACTGCTGCCAGGACTGGCCACAAAATAAGGGAAACGCAGGGCCTTTAGTTACAAAATAATTAAGAATTTCAAGACAGCACCCAACTGATGTGGTTTAGCAGTCATGCGTCCACTCGGGAACCAAGAGGTCACTGGTTTGATTCCCAGTCAGGTCACATGCCCGGGTTGCAGGCTTGATCTTCAGTAGGGGGTGTGCACTCTCATCAATGTTTTACTCTCATCGATGTTTCTATTTCTCTATTCCTTTCCCTTCTTCTCTCTCAAATTCAATAAAGGAAAGGAAAAAAAAAAAAGAATTTCAAGGCAGCAACAGCAGAGCATTTAACCGAGTGTGGGCCCTGTGCAACCTCTGAAACCTGTCCTACCTGCATTCTCTGTTGTCATCTCCCTGCCTGGCTCCCCGTGAAAGTACAATAATTGCCATGGCCCTGCCTCTCCTGCTCTCTTGGAACCTTACCATAACTCTCACGGGTGCTGCGTGTTTCCTGAAGTGTAGCTTTCCTTCGGTTTCTCCCAGCTTTCCTGGTCTGTGTGGAAGCCCTCTGCCTGGGTGACTCTTCTGCCAGCATGTCGCTGCCTCTCCTAGCTACCTTCAACCTTGCTGGGCACATGGTCACTTCTGTATGTTTTCCAAATACTTGGTGAACATCAGTCTCCACCACCCACTTTGTACAGACAGTTGCTGCTAAGTCTGTTGTTTATCTGCATTTCCTATGGTGTGACTAATGCCAGTGGAAATCCTACTCTGAAACATTAGCATGTCAGGTTCTTTCACCTTAGATCCCTCAAACTTTGTGAAGGAACCCTTTTTATTTATATCCTCCCTCAACTTATCTGGAAGAGAAGAATAGGATAGGTGGGCAGATAGTATAGCTACTGCATAATTCCCCTTTCCCCTCATTTTTAGCCACTGGGTGTGAGAGGGTGGGATTGACAGGAACCATTTCCACTTCTCCCACTTTATTTTTATTTTTATTTTTAAAATATATTTTATTGATTTTTTTCAGAGAGGAAGAGAGAGGGATAGAGAGTTAGAAACATCGATGAGAGAGAATCATGGATCAGCTGCTTCTTGCACACCCCCTACTGGGGATGTGCCCGCAACCAAGGTACATGCCCTTGACTAGAATCGAACCTGGGACATTTTAGTCCATAGACTGACGCTCTATCCACTGAGCCAAATGGGTTTCGGCCACTTCTCCCACTTTAAATGCACCCATCAATCATGTTAGTCACACTGTCTAAATCAGGGTTGGCAAACTAAGGGCCAGGGGTCAAATCCACCCACACCTATTTGTTTGTGTATTGTCTATGGCTGTGTTCATGCTACAAAAGCATAGTTGAATAGATGCAACAGAGACCACATGAGTTCCAAAGTCCAAAATATTAAATATTTACTTATCCCTTTACGGAAAAAGTTTGCTGACTCTGTTCTAGACATCACAGTTGAAAATAAAGTGTCTTTGTCTCTGATGGTATTGGGTGTTGAGTGGTGTTTGATGACCCCATAGTTAATCTGCCACTGATTAATGCTCCCTGCATTACTACTGCTAGTAAATACTTTTACGTACACACAGAGAGTAGAAGAGGCATTATGATTCCACATACACATAGTGGGTAGAACAGGTATTCTTCTTCTTATTATTTTACAGAAGAAAAAACTATGAGTTGGAGAGGTTAAGTAACTTGTGCTAGCTTCCAAAAGAAGTGACTATGGGGTTAGAGGTGGGAGCATAGCTCTCTTAATTCCTTGGAGTTAATAGCAAACAGTTCCAGGAGGATTCAGCATGTTAGGGAAAAAATTCCAAGGATTTTGATGTATGAGGTCATGGGTCACCTTAAGGTCCACTGTGGGTTGGGTGGTATGACTAGAGGGTGGAAAAGAGAGGTGGGCTATGGATCATTAGGTTAGAAAAAATTATTCCAAATGATGGTGACTCATCTTTTTACATACTTCCTGCCCACACCCTGAGTCTGAAACTTGTGCATTGTGGTAGCATGACATTTTAGATAAATTAAATTCCCAATGCACCTTAATGAGCTAAGCTCAAAGTTCTCTTTACAGTTCTTGCCAGCTTTTGCATGCAGAGCAACCAAGGTTATGAAGATTGGTTGAAAGACATGGAGCTTACAGCCCCTTCACACAGCATCTTTAAAAACCAGATAGACATTTTTGGTGACCTTGTGTCTTCAGTTGCTTTCCTAGAATGTGTTTCAATAGGAATATGTTTTCCTTTACTCCTTGCCTGGTTGTAAAGTAGCTTAGGCTCTGTTTTTAATTTAGACTCCCCATACTCTGATCTAATCCAAGGGATGCTCGGGGACTGTTAGAAAAGACATGAGTCAGGAGGAGTTCAAAATAGACACAACCCATGACCCCATACATTACAAGTGGTTTTAAGTTGTTCTTTCATGTTAAGAAATGGTCTAGAGATTTAAAGGAAGAGGCATTTAAAGGACACCTGAATACAATTGGCCTATGTGCAGGCAATTAGAATGCATGAAGTCATCGTCAGCACACAGTTATGTGCAGTATTTCATTTTCTCCCCTGTCAGCATGAAGCCGTGGTATCAGCCAAACCACTGCACGTCTTTTTCCTTGAGGAGATTAATCCATCTTGTTAATATTGACCAGCAGTTGTGATTTTCCTCACATTTCTTGAAAATGCAATCAAATTATTTGAGAATATTTGCAACATAAAGACAAACATTTTCCCCCAACAGGTAATTTTGTGCAGTTGGCTCACTAGAATAAAATCAGCTTCTGCACAAAGTAGAATTTTTTCTCAATTTGCCTAATTGAAAAAATCAGTTCAATTTATATCCAGTCGAGTAGCAGTTGTTATATGCCTGAAGTCTTAGTGACTTTGCCAATTCCGAAAATGTCAAAAGTCAGAACTGCAATGGCAAAGTTATTCTTTAGCTCCTTGAAAATCTCAAGCTCTGAGAAGTAGAAAGGCAGGGTGAGAGGAGCATGGGAAAGAGATTGTGGTCTTAGAAGAATAAGGTTCTTCTAAGACTGTGGGGTTACACAGGTAGAAGTTAGAGGAAAGAATCTACTGGTGGATGCTACACTCTGTGCCTAAATGTATTTTAGCCCCATGAAACAGTACCTGTGAATTCTTTGGTATTGCAGTAGTTCTGATATGGTGGTAAAAGCTTCCACCCAGATTTCTCCATGCACGTGGAAAACCCAAAATTCTAGTTCAAGCTTTCCAGGTACTGGCCGTATTGTTTTGGACAAATAAATAAATCTCTCTAAGCCTCACTTGTCTTATCCTATATAATCCTATGTAATAAAAGAGAAACATGTAAAATTGACCATACCTCTGCTACGCTCACAAGCCAATCAGGAGTGAGTATGCAAATTAACCCAACAAAGATGGCAGTTTAATTCACATGCACAGGTGCTAGGCAGAAAGTGGAGCTGCTTGGAGGACTTGGCAGAGTGTGAGGCAGTGGGATAGAGACAAAGCAGGAAGGGAAAACCAGGAGAGCTGGGAGCACCAGGAATGCTGGGAATAGTAGTTCTGATGGCAGCCCCAGGACCAGAAGCAGAAGACCAGAGCATGGGGAGCACCAGGAATGCTGGGAATTGTAGTTCTGGTGGCAGACGGATCTCCTAGTCTAGAGCAAAGTGAGCCTGGAGCAGGTTACTGTTGCGGTGGGGGGTGGAGGGAAAGCAAAGGTGAGAGTAAAATCAGAGTGTCTAGGAAAAATTAAAGGGAAGATATCCTAAAACTTCCAGGAAATCTTCCCTAATGAAGCAAAGAAAAAAAAAAAAGCCTCTGTTATTCTGTAAGCAACAATTTGCTCATATGAAAAAAAAAAAAAATTCGCTCATATGATTACAAAAACAGACAGAAACTCCTGGATTGGAGAAGGATCCCTGAGGGCTTCCATGTTGGAGAGGGTGCAGGTCAGGTTGAGCCCCCCCAACCCCCTGCCCCATGGACGAATCTTTGTGTACCAGACCCCTAGTCCTTTATAAGAAGAATAATTATAGTACCTGCTTTATGCATTGTAATGAGGATTTCATGAGATGGTACTCTAGATATGTGTACTTAACCCAGTGCTCAGAGCATAATAAGCTTTGTAGTGAACGTCAACAACTATTATTGTGAATAAAAGTAATATTTAAGAATAATTGATCAAATATATACTGTTGAGATAAAGTCTAAGGTATTTACCTTCTGGCTACAAAAGGTCTCTTGTTTGTGGGAGGAAATGACTGATTCTTATATAATTCTGGGGTTGGGCCTTTTTATAAGTGATGAAATATAAGAAGGAAATCTAGTCCTGGCAAACCAGAAATCTGGTGATTTTCCAGAGATGTCCTCTTTGTTAGATGAAGAAAAAACAACACAAATATTTAGAATTCAAATTAAATGATGACCTGTGGCCACAGGTACTATTAAATTGTTTGAAAAAATTATAGTGCTCAAACAGAAAGACTATAGGTAAAATTTATTGGAAAACTTAAATTTGAGAGCCTTACTCTTTTTATGTAATCAATGACCATCAATTATATACTATGTCTAGTGGACAGTGGCATCAGAATTACAAAAAATAAAGTATCATAAATAAAACAAAATTTAAAATGTATTTGAGGTTAAAGGATGAATCATTGATGTTGAAAATGCCAGAAAAAGTTGTTATTTTGTCATTACTTTACATAATAGTATATTTCTAGATAGTTAAGTGCTTTTCTCTTTATTACAATTGACAGTAGTCTTATTTCTGCGATGGAAAATAACAAGAAAAACCACCACCATGTTATAGATGCTAAAAATGAATATAAAGAGGTAAACTAATATCCCTTTTTATCAAAATGTTGGTTTAAAAAAGGTCATTTATTTTACATTCAAAGTTGTTTTTAAAAAAAATATATTTTATTGATTTTTTACAGAGAGGAAGAGAGAGGGATAGAGAGTTAGAAACATCGATGAGAGAGAATCGTCAATCAGCTGCCTCTTGCACACCCCCTACTTGGGGATGTGCCCGCAACCAAGATTTTGCCCTTTGACCGGAATCGAACCTGGGACCTTTTAGTCTGCAGGCCGATGCTCTATCCATTGAGCCAGACCAGTTTTGGCACATTCAAAGTTTTAAAACCCTCAAATGGTACTCTCATTTAGACCTAGGTTTCTAACTTTAAAAGATTTTTATTTTTTTTACTTTTTGGTAGTTCCCTGATCTTTTCTCTTGTTTGTTGTTGTTGTGTGGTTTTTGTTTTGTTTTGTTTTTTATTTTTCTAGAAATCTTTTCTAGGTCTGCTGTTATCTAAGGATATTAAAGCTAATTTCATAAGATATTTAATCATGGATTTAGACTAGGGTAGAATAACATTTTTCTAACTTGCCACAATTATAATATTTTCCTAGAAACCCCCTTCCCCCAATTTGTTACCTCTGACAGGATACAAGTTAAACACCTATTTTGATTGGGTTTTAAAAGGATATTGCCTTTGCCCCATTTGAATGACTAGTAAAGACATACCAGCCCAATAGGCAAAGTGAAAAGGGGTACCTTAAACATTTGATCACAACTTCGCAGTGACTTCAAGAAAATCCCTTTCTTGAATTCTAACTTTCATAAAATTACTTAGAAGAAATTTCAGTTGGTCTGAATAGTTGACCTGTCCTAGTAGAATAAAAATGCTTCAAATAAACAAAAACTCTGGTTATTTTGAGAGTTTTATGACTATTAGATAATGAGGATTGAAGAAAAAAAGTCAACATGGCTTTTGCATAAGTAAGATGAAGAATATTTTTATTTTATTTTTAAAAACATATTTTATTGATTTTTCACAGAGAGGAAGGAAGAGGGATAGAGAGTTAGAAACATAAATGCGAAAGAAACATCTATCAGCTGCCTCCTGCTCACCCCCTACTGGGGATGTGCCTGCAATCAAGGTACATGCCCTTGACTGGAATCAAACCTGGGACCCTTCAGTCTGCAGGCTGACACTCTATCCACTGAGCCAAACCAGCCAGGGCAGAATGAAGAATATTTTTTAAAGTTACAAAGGAAATTTAAGGGCAAACACAATAACACTTGTGAACAGTCTTTGCTATTAGAATGAGTAATAATCTCATGAGGAATACTTGAACATTTCACGAGTTGGGATATTTATAACTAGAGTAACCCGAACAAATAAGATGCGCAGAGGGAATAATCTGACATTGGTGGAGAATGAACTAGTTGATTTGATTGGTCTTTAGCATTTTAAAATTCACATAAAACTAGAACAGATGTTTCCTTTTGCATTTAGTTTTGGGTGCTTTGGGTATTGTCATTTATGTTTAAAAGAAAGAATTAGGACAGTTCCTTGCTAATAATGTTCTGGAAGCCTCACTTGCAGCAGGCCTTTTGTCAAAAGTAGGCTTTTCTGTAATTGTGTGCTTTCCTTTTTATTATGTACTATAGTTTTTTCCTTCTAATTCTATAAAGTAATTTAAAAATAGAAGTTATATAAATAAAATGATCGCAACATTTCACCCTGTGCACTATGTAGGTTCTTGAAAAAGTATATAGATAAAATAAAAGCAGGAACAGACAAGGGTTGGATACTTGAGAATCATAGGAAAGCTGCCAAAACCTAATTCATGCAGAAAAGAAGTTCTGTTGGTAGAAATGGGAGTGTTGTGACCTACATTGAATTATAGCATGAAAAGACAAATCTAAAAAGTGAGAGCAGGAGTGAAAATGCTGGGGAAATATGTAAAACTTTAGACAATAAATAAATTTTAAAATAAAGAAAGTGGTGGGGAAAATCAAGGTCACAATTTGCGGGAACTAACGAAGATGGGAACTAGAGTGGGTATTTAATAGCTGTAGACTTCTTTATCATTATATTTGTATTGATTTCAGAGAGGAAGGAAGAGGGAGAGAGAGAGAGATAGAAACATCAGTGATGGGAGAGAATCATTGATCAGCTGCTTCCTGCACGCCCCCCACCAGGGATGAGCCCACAACCTGGACATGTATCCTGACTGAGAATCGAACTGCAACTTCCTGGTTCATAGGTCCACACTCAACCACTGACTCATGCCCGCTATGTATTTATCCTTTTCTTTCTACTTGTTCAACTGCTGTAGAAATACTTGTTAGTTCATCATAAAGAAACCAATGTCTTCATAAACACTTTCTGATTCCTCCTAGGAATGATATCCTATATCATTCATCTGACCGTTAGTTATTGCCCAATTTCTGGGGTTGGGGGGTAGAGAATGGAAGAGAGATGATCACAGATGGAAGAAGAAGGTCTGGAATAACATTTAGTCTTTCTTTTCTTTACACCCTCATCAGCAAATTCCATGCAAAGTATTGCTAACTAATTACTATGAAAGGAAAAGTAAGTGTACTTTGTAAATTATGTTAGGATAATTTGCTTATTAAGAGAAGAATCTGTGCCCCAAATTACAATGAATAAAAACACACACATTACAAAATCTGATGTGATTCTCTGGTTTATTTAAACCTTTGTCTTGAGGAGAACCTTCTTTGAAGGGTCTGCACTAAGACGAAGCAAAGGCATTCTTGGCTTCCTTCAGAAAGTTTATTACCTTATGTGTCTAAAACTTGCAGCCATGCGATCAACTATTAAGCCTAAGGAGTGCCAGATGCCTTTTTGGTTACCTGTCTGCAATTCCTCTCAGCACAATGGACAGGATTTGGCCAACTCTGATGTAATGTTTACTATTGTTCCGCTCTGGGGCTTTTCACACAATAAGTCTATGATGGTCCCTGTTTAGACTTTGAATCTTGTTTTTATAATTTGTATCCTTAATAGTTGACGAGGTTCCTTCTCCAGTAGACTTAAGATATGTATTTTTATTGATTTCAGGGAGGAAGGGAGAATGAGGGAGAAATAGAAACATCAATGATGAGAGAGAATCACTGATCGGCTGCCGCCTGCACACCCCACACTGGAGACTAAGCCTACAACCTGACTGGGAATCAAACTGTGACCTTCTAGTTCATAGGTCAACATTTAACCATTGAGCCACACAGGCCAGGTGGAGTAGGTTAATGACTTTAGAAAAAGTATTTTTACTTAGCAAACTACAGGAGGTCCTCAGGTTATGTCGGAGATTCGTTCTTATGGCGTTTCATAATGTGATTTTTCACCATAAGTCAGAACCCACCTACATAAGGACCTATGTCACTCACATGGAACATATACACAGCAGTAATGAAGTGGAAACAGTAAAAAAAAAAAAAAAAAAAAAAAAAAATTAAAGTAAAGAGAACAATTCCTGACCTTCACTTGTGGTAAATAATAAAAAAAACATAAGGCACATATGTATATAAGTCGAAATAATGGAACTTTTTTGTAAATCAACTAGAGGCCTGGTGAACAAAATCTGTGCATGGGGCAGGGTGCGAGGAGGCCCTCAGCTTGGCCTGTACCCTCTCCAATTTGGGACCCCTTAGGGGATGTCTGACTTCCCTCTCACAATCCGGGACTGCTGGCTCCTAACCGCTCACCTGCCTGCCTGATTGCCCCTAACCACTCTCCTCTGCTGGCCTGATCACCCCTAACCACCTCTGTTTTGGCCCCCACCACCGTGGCTTTTTCCAGAAAAATTAGCATATTACCCTTTTATTAGTATAGATGGGAGATGGCGATATAATCATGAAATGATGTACACTGAGTCCGACGTAACCCGAGGACTGCCTGTAATTTCAATTGCTGTGTGAGTTTTGCATGTGGAGGAAGACATTGATTTCTCCAACTCTAATGTGAAGTGAAAAAATATTGCCTTAGTAAGCATTTGTAGATTTATCTGGATCATCTAATGTACAGGATAGTCCTCCCCTCTAATTTGTATGTGTTTAACCAGTTAACTACCACACGACCAAAATGGAAACTATGATATTTTGAATTTAATTTAAAAATCAAATTGCAATGAATATTATAATGAAAATAAATATATTACTCACAATTTGGGTGTTCTTGAATATTTTCAGCTGAAAATTCTCATGAAAAATGATTTTAAAGTTGGTCAGGGTTGCCACTTAGGGAAAACATATTTTCTTTTATAGATGCGTATGCCATGAGGGGAAGGTCCTCCACTTGTGTCTACAGATGCTTATGGCATACAATGGATTAAGAATTTAAGGGAAAGCCCTACAGTGAGTAGGTACTTGGAATCAGACCTGCATTCAAATCCTAGTTCTCCTATTCACTAGGAATAGCTTTGTAATCCAGAAAAATATATTGAATTTCTTTAAACCTTAGTGATCTCATCTTTAAAATCTCACATCATAGGGTTGATATGAGTATTAACTTAAATTAGATGTTGTATGTAAAATGCTTAACATACTATGTAATACTTCAGAAATAATAAGTGAGAACTATTATAATAAGAGAGAGTATGAATGCTTCTAGATGTGATACATGGAAGTTCTCTATTGTCTGGATATTTTCTCCTTACAAAATATATAAAGATGGCTTAATGTGGACATTATTGATGATAGACTTGGTTACACTATTGAGAAACTATGTTTTTCTACCTCACATGTTGTCAAATTTCTTCCTAAAACATTACTTGTCTAGTTTGTTATTTCTGAGTGCTTTCGCATTCCTCAGATAGAACAGGTGTTGATTGCTGACTTTGTTGTGGAGATAAAGATAGTAAACACCATTTGGCTTATCAAAAAAGGACCAGCATCCATGTGCAGATGTCAGAGGAAAGCAATGAATGTGAAATTTCAGTGTCACAGTGGAAAAATATTTGCTAAGACATTAACATCATGGATCTAGCATAAGAGATTTTCCATCAGCCAAAGTAAATTAAGGCAGAGGAAAATAGGGAACTCAATATTTTGACCTGATATAATATAATTAGATAATTCTAAATGTGTTTTTTTCTGTAATGGATCAATTCTGTAATTAATTAATTCAATAATTAATGTTCATCAATGAATTAATATAATCTTGTAAAAAACTATTAATGCTATACTAAAATTTATTTTGAAGTACTAATATAGACTAAAATTTTTACAAAGAACTAAATATAGAGTAGGTATAAGAAAATACCATTTCCTTCATGTTTGCAAATACAATTAATTAAATAAATTCATGTCACATACAGATAGTTATTTTTTATTCTATTTTAGGAATAGTCTAGTGTTGTAGATATTATGAGATGCATAAAATCCAGGGAAACAAGACATAAACATATGCTACAGTCCAATACAAATGTTATGTCTGATTAAAGCTAAGTATAATTAAGTTTAATACATCATCCCTCACTTCCTATGCTTTGAGAACCATCTTCTGGAATTTCTATTAACCCATGATCTAAGCTGAAGTTGTCAAATCAATATTTGCTGTGCCATTCCAAAGAGCCTTAAGATCTTATAGAGAAAGTTATTTCAGATAAAAGGAATTCACATGTGGTATAGAGTCATAGGGAGTCACAATTCAATTTGGGAAGCTCATGTGTCTTAGCTGTGATGTGTAACAGGTCAGAGTTAAATCTGAAACTTTCTATTCATCAACTCTTTTTTCTCTGGCTTGGGGCTGAAAGCAGCCCACTCTGCCCACAAACAAGCTGTGATGAAATACAGTAGGTCTGCTCTGAAGGGCTCTGGCTCCCATTACAAAGAAACATCTTTTCTTTGTTCATCATCAAAGCACAAAAGATGCTCTAAAACTCCGAGGACAAATCACTGAATTAACCAGAAAACAGGGTGCCAGGGTTAAGGACCACCTTTCTGTGTTTATGTTGTTCATAGTTAGGGTGCTGTAGAAAATTCTCTCTCTCTCTCTCTCTCTCTCTCTCTCTCTCTCTCTCTCTCTCTCACACACACACACACACACACACACACACACACACACACACACACACACACACACACACACACACACACGAGTTCACTTCAAAAAAGAAGCATGAATGTAGATTTCAAGATTTGTTGGAAGAATTGAATATTTGCTATCTGAAAGGAAACACCACACTGTATTTATTTTTCTATTATGAATCAAGAGTTTTGAAAAGCTCTCCTTAGTTTTTTAAATATGATTGGGTTCATAAAGGAAATTTACTTTCAGAAAACAACATCCATGTAGTTTATCTGGAATGAGTCATGAAAATCTTGCTGCTTAGCTGTTCAGAGACAGGACTATTTATACTGTGAGTTCTAAATAACCCCTTGCACTAACCTTCGATATTTAAGGGTGTAGGCAAAATTTGTAGCCCAGCCCCTGGGATATTAGAGCTCTCTTCAAGCATTTCAAATCCTAGCTTTTGAGTCCACAATGTTTACAACATACCTGTTGGTTCAGTTCTTTTGCTCAGGGACTGACAGGTCATCTGTAAAACATTCCTCATGGAATGACTCAAAGGTGCTTCCCACAGGACAAGCTAGCTGCTGCTTTGTTGTTTTTTCTTCTTTATTTTGCCTCAAAATATACTGTTTAAAAATTTGATTTTGTAGTTGTTCTGTTTTCTCCCAATTCTTTGTGCTTTTACCCACATTATTGTAAATGAGCGACGTTAAGAAAACAAAAGCCAACAACCTGCTTTTGAAAAAAAAAAAAAAGAGGCTATGGAAAAATAGAATTCCCTATCACCACCCTCTCCCCTTTGCTTTCCCGTTCCCTCTCTCTATTCCAGCCCCTCTCCAGCCTTTGTGAATTTCACTGCAGTTGTGACTTTTATTTGGTTCCTGGCAGGGTTTGAAGTTTGAGTTTTCTGATGGAGTTAGAATCACTTAAAAATAAAAAGTTTTATTTTACAACTTTAGATTAACAGAATTGTTGCAAAGATAATACTGGGAGTTCCCAAATACTCCACACCCCGTTTCCTCTATAATTAGCATCTTACATTAGTCTGATACATTCATCATAATTAGTAAACCAATATTGATACATTATAATTGACTCAAGTACATACTGCAGAGTTCCTTGATTTTCCCCTAATGTCACTTTGCTGTTGCAGGATCCCACTCTGGATGCCATATTACAGTACATTTAGTTGTCATGTGTCCTTAGTCTCCTCTTGGCTGTGATGGTTTTTCTGATTTTCCTTTCTGTTGTTGTTTTTGTTTTATTATTGCCTTGATAGTTTCAAAGATTATTGGTCACAAATTTTATAGAGTGTCTCTCATTTGGGATCTGTCTGATGTTTTTCTCATTATTAAACTTGGGTAATGTTTTAAGGGAGCAAGACCACAAAGGTGAAATGCCTTGCTTATCACCTCCAACCAAAGATACATACTATACACACAACTTATTACTGTTGATGTTGACCTCGATCATTTGGTTTGAGATATTTGTCAGGTTATAATCACATTTTCACTTTTTCTTGAAGACCATCAAGGCATTTTTCTGAAGATTTAAATAGTACATTAATTAAAACTATAAAGAAGCTAACTGGAACTGATCTTTTTTTTCTTTTTCTTTATTGGTGATGTTGTAAAGCTGCAACAAGTTTTTAAGTAGTTAGAGAAAATATAATTTCAATGGTGGTAAAAACATCTAATCTTTCTTTGTGTTAGGTGGGAATGAGATCCCGAAACCAGGGTGGTGAAAGTTCATCCAACGGGCACATCTCCTGCCCCAAACCCTCCATCATAAGCAATGCTGAGGATAAAAGTCTCTCAGAAGAAGCAAAAAAGAAGAACAAATCAAATAGAAAGGAAGATGATGTCATGGCCTCAGGAACTGTCAAACGACACCTAAAACCATCTGGAGAAAGTGAAAAAAAGAATAAGAAATCCTTGGAGTTATCCAAAGAAGACCTCATCCAGCTACTCAGTATAATGGAAGGAGAGTTGCAGGTAGAGTCAAATTTTCTAAACTATTGTGTTTCTAGTTTCTAAGCTATAAAATAAGAGGCTGTGAACCTGTCTGTCTCACTGAATTACTAACTTCATGGGGAAAAGGGCTATGGTTTTCTTATTCATTTTTAAATCCTACTGTCTGGCATCAGTTTGCACTGAATAGATATTTGTTGAGTAAAAAAAAAATAAATGAATAGCTGATTTCAAGCTTCTCTAGAAGCAGAAAATTTCTTCATGATATGAGTTTGGTAATAATTTAACACAGGTCTCTATACTTAGTAGTAGGTAATCTAATTTAATTAGGTAGCTTATTTAATTTACCCTTTGACTGTGGTTAAAAGTCAGAAAATTCATGATGATTAGAAGACCAAGATCAAGTGCCACTTTTGATTTTTTCCAGAAGGTAGAGCAAAAGAGAGATCAAGAGATAGAGGGAAGAAAGAGGGAGGAAGGGAGGGAAAGAGAAAGAAGGCTTTGTTTAAAACAGCCTTACACTTTTCTTATTTTTATAAGTTTCAGCTTAATGTTATAGGATTTGAGATGCACAAAACTAAGCAAAACATTGCGTTGTGAAGACCTACTACTTTCACAAAGTATTTTGAAGTCTATAATCTCATTCAATATCAATAAAAATGCAGGTATCATTATCTATATATATATAATGCTAATATGCTAAGTGTTCGTCCAGCTGGTAGCTGTGATGTGCACTAGCCGCCAGGGGGCAGACGCTCAACACAGGAGCTGCTAAGCAGCAGTGACTTTGCAGCAGCGGTTCTCAGGTGACTCACTCCAAAACCAGAGAGAAGGGAGCCCAATTCCACCTTTGGCGGGGGTTATGTTGTTGCTGGGGCACTGTCAGCCACAAATCTGTTTTATTGCACATTTATATTTGCATTCCACACCCTGTATGACAGTAACTTTGCAGAGTGCCCTTTCACATTCCAGGACCTTACTCCACAGATACCCTTTGAGCCATGGCGCCACTCCAAATGTGGCCCGCCAGGGAGGGACCATGGGAGGTTGGCTCCAGGGCATGTCAGGACTATTTTGTTCAATCCTGCCCCACCGGCCACCTTCAAATTAATTTCCTTTCAATGTGCACAAATCTGTGCACTGGGTCACTGGTATTTTATAATGAGGAAACTGAGGTCCAGATGGGTTAGTTAGGGGTTCATCCAGATTTCAGCTTAGGCCTCCTCCTTCTTAGTCCAGTGCTCTTTCCACAGCTTGTTCTCATCAACCTTCTGTAGCTACTGAGCCATGTCCCCCATTCAGTGTTTATTCTTAAGGACCCAAGAGGGAGTTAGGATTTTCTGAGTACCTGAGCTCTAGACAGTTTTATTTCTGAAAGTGGGGAAACCATAACTTCTTTTTCTGGTCTGTGTTGGGTGAGGTGTTGGGTGGGGAGTGGGGTGGAGGAGAAGATGACTTAAGAGTGGAGATGCTATTTTCCTTTTTGTTTTTGTTAGGCTCCAGGGCAATGATTTTCAACCCGTGTGCTGGAAGAATTTTTTAAAAACATATAATATCTTTTATTATATGATATAAATGATCATATTTAGTCAGGATCATTGACCTCTGTTCCTTTAAGATTGTCAAGTGAAAAAATGACAACAGCCAACACAAACAATAGCTCTTCAGTGTAAATGAATCAAAATTATAACTATTTTTTGTAGGTTGACAAAAACTATATTTTTTGGCATGCAGCAGAATTTAAGTAATGACTTTATGTGTGCCATGAGATGAAAAAGGTTGGATACTAGGGGAGTACTGATGATTGTTTGAGATAAACCTTTGTTTGGAGCTGTTAGCATCAGAGGTATTATTTTCAACCTACCCTAATCTGTTCCTGTTCTCATCTGTGTGTGCACATAGATAAGGAAACCCCTGGGGTGAAGAGAAATAGAAAACATTACAAAACTCAAATTTAAACAAACCAACAAACAAACCTGATTGGTATTACCATTTACCTTTGGATGAAAATCATATTTGCATTTCCCACTGAAAGATGACATTTTCCAGAGCACCACCATTACTAAAAATAGCTTCTCCACTCAGAAATGTGGTTAATGTTTTGCCTATTAACATTTATTGTGTAAGGAGGCAGAGCAAATTAGTTCAGCTTTTTAAGCTGCCCCCAGCAGACGTTGACCTGAGTGGAGGGTACAATGGCTGCTTTTGAAATCACAAAACAATGTCACTTCTCTCCAGGCAGGGTGGCCTGTGTGGAGCTGGTGGCTCTTCCAGGCTCTAATTTCTGTAGAAGGCTGTTATATCATGGTGGATTCTGAAAGGCATTTAAGGTTCATGTGGCTTTTATGTTCATCATATTGTCAGATATGAATCCATAGCCTGGGCTTTCAAACACAGGGTGAGGCACACATAGGTTTACAGTTGTTTGCTTGGAAACTAATACAGTAATTAATAAATAACAATAGAAAAAACTCTGTGTTTCATGTACTCACAACTGAAAACTTACTTTTGCCCCACTCCTGTATAGACCCACAGACCTAGGACATCGAAGAAATTAGCAAGAAAACTCCAAAGAAATACATTTTGCTCTCCATTAATTTTTATGAGTATAGGATACCTTAGCTTACACAATAAATGTATTTCTGAGTAGAAATAAGTAAGTAAAAAGTGGAAGATACTTGTGGGGGAGTTGGTGAACAAAAAGAGACATGAAACACCTGATATTTTAAGGAATTTCATGGTGCATTCATTTGCAAAGCAAATAATTCATCCTCCACATACTTACATGTGCTCACATACATATGTAGGTATGTGCACTTGTAAATGCAGATTGCGCAATATTAGACTTGTTAAAAATGAGGATGTTCCTATATTTAGAGCTGGCAATATTTGTTCTTGTAGCCAACACCTGTACTTCATTAGCATTATCACATGGGTGGGAGGGGGAGGGTGTTGCAGTTAAGAGTGGGAGGCAGTTAGCATTAGGAATCATGAGTAAGCTGGTAAAAATGTGGCAGCTATGTGCCAGGTTTGCCAGACTAAAGATAAGAAAACAAATCTATATAAAGATTTTGTACTGAGAGGAAAGGCAGGGATATGCCTTGTGAAGCAAGTTATCTCAGCTCAGGCCTATACTAGTATGCCATTTGGCTGGACATGTCTGAGCATTTAGTGTGTTGTCTCCTAGACTTTCACAGTCCACCTATCACTCTTCCTTTATACATGACTCATATACCCTTCCTCTGAAGGTGGTGTTCCAAGATTCTATAAAATATTGGGACCCACAGGCATTTTGAGATATCTTACTTACCTCTATTATTCTATATATGTGAAACTGACACTCAATGTATGTGAGTTGCCAGGGTTGCTCAGCACTTTAGTTTCATTTGCTCTCGACCTAAATTCTCTGTCTTATCTCCCCAATATTATAAGCTCTCTTCTCTGTGTGTCAGCCTACTGTTCTGTCTCTCAGTCCAATGCCCATCTGTATCATTTACACTTTAGAGATGTTCAAGGGTGTTTTTTTTTTTATATTTGTTCTTCACTTTAGAATTTCTTTCAAGCAGTCTAATGTGAACTTTGAGGCCAAAGCCATTCTGTGAAAAGATGAAATCATTTTAGGTAAGAGAAATAGAGTTAAGAGAAATGTTTCACATCATGGAGATGGAATAGCCATGACGTTTGGTTGTGATCTGGGAGTGAGAAAAATGGGAAGATAGCAGTGCCATATGGCCATGGGCTGGGTAGTATACCAACTGGGGGGCTTCATATGCACTACTCTATGAGGGTTTTGCCCTGAAGTTGTGCAACAGCCTAGCCTTGGGGGACTGGAGCTGCTAAACAAAAGAAGTAGGGTGGCCCAGCCAGGGTGGCTCAGTGATTAAATGTTGGCCCATGAACCAGGAGGTCACAGTTCAATTTCCAGTCAGGGCACATACCCAGGTTGCGGCTGGATCCCCAGTGGTGTCCCTTGTTTTCAAGTCACACCTTAGTAGATGGTGCAGGAGGCAGCCAATTCATGTATCTCTCTCATCTCTCTCTCATTCTATATCACTGTCCCTCTCCCTTCCCATCTCTAAAATTAAAAAAGAAACAAACATTTTTTTTTTTTTAAAGAAGTAGGGTGACACACAGAGAAAATGGCTTATAATATTGGGGAGATAAGAATAACATTAGGCCCTGACTGGTATTGCTCAGAGGTTAGAATAACGTCAGTCTGCCTGTAGGAGATGTACCTTGAAGTGACTTGGGGACAAGGAGGAGGTGAGGTCCACACAGGCTTTTTATGCTAATTTCTCTTTCTCAGACTCCCTGTTGATCTCTTCATTCTCTCCAACTCTGTATCCAAGGTTCTGGACATTAGAAATAGTTCTGTAGATTTTCTGGTTCTAGAGGCCTGCCACCTAGGGAATCTATTCTTCTCTAAGTGGGAATTTGTTGAACCAACATTATAAACAACATGACCTTTATTGTTAGCATTGGCACCTTGCAAAAATTTGCAAATTTGCTGCCCAGATATCCAGGGAACTCTTGAAGTGCACCTCTAACAGACATGTATTAGAAACAGAGCTGTCCTTCCCAGGAACCTTTGCATTTTAAGGTGTCTTGTCCTGAACTGGTGATATCATGACCCTTGTAGACAAAAGCTTGTTGTTTCAGTACAGTGACTGGCTGGCATTGCCAGCATAGAAATAGCAGGAATAGTTTTGTGTCATTGACTGCTTCCAATAACAAATGCTTTTCAATAAATTGGAACATTTTTACTCTCTGGGTGAAAAACTGGTCACATATTTCCCAGACTAAGCTGAAAATAATAAAATAGAACACCCAGACCATTATTTAGACACCATGATTAATTTCCCTGTGTATTTGTCCAAAAATAGCACTTTAAAGAAGTTATTCAATTTGGCTGTACTGAAAATGACTAAAGTTCAAAGGAAATGGTACTGAAATAAAAAAAAAACATAATTCAGGAAAACTTGGCAGAAGGATATTCTTATAAAATGATTAAAAAACAGGATCCTGCCTTGGCTGGTGTGGCTCAGTTGGTTGGAGCATCGCTCTGTACACTGAAAGATTGTGGGTTCGATTCCTGGTCAGGGCACATACCTGGGTTATGGGTTTGATTCTAGGTCAGAATTTATAGGAAGACAATAGATCGGTGTTTCTCTCTCACTCTTCTCTCTCCCCCTCTTTCTCCTCTCTCTAAAATCAATAAGCATGTCCCCAGGTGAGGATTAAAATAACAACGACAACACAGGATCCTAATTCTTTCTTTTTCTTAATGCGGAAAAAAAAAAAAAAGCTATTTTATGTAGTAAATTTTCTTGATATATTCCACTTGAAAATATTTTTTTTAAAAAACTAACCTCAAACGGGTTTCATAATTTTTCCCTTTATCCTTTTAGTTAGTTCTCTTTCACCTGTGTAAAAGGAGGCTCAGAGAAGGCCGGATACCATAACTTTGTATTTTCCAACCTGAGATAGAGACAGAGTCATCCATACATTGAGAAATCTACCTTTATCCTGGGAGACAGGCAGAAGAAGGTGTTGCATTTCAGAGATCATTTATGGAATAGATAATATGCCTGCAGGTAGTTAAAAGTTTTCTCTTTTCTCTCCTTCTGGGGTTCCTAGCCATTTTCTTTAATATTGTTCACTAGTTATTCTTTTCCGCTCTACCACCTACTATAGTTGAGCCCTCTATCTGCTCTTCTTTCTCAATAAGAGTTCATTCATTCTTAGGGCATTACTTAATTGATTGACCATACAGTATTTACAAAATGTTGCTGTGCTAGAAGTCTGAGGAATGCAAAAGTGAAGAATAATAATAATACTCATTATTTGATGAGTTCCTACTATGTGCCAAGCATGGCGTTAGGCACTGATTATTCCAGCAGTCATGAAGAAAGTTTGTGACCTGATAGTATAGATGAGAATGTATAGGAATTAATATTCTATAGGATAATTGAAATGCAAATTTTGGGAGTACAAAGGAGGGAAAGATTATGAAAATTTCAAGAACTGAATACAAGCTTCATTGAAGAATTGATCCTTGAAGAAATGGTTAGGTTTGGATGGGTAGAGATTAGTGCAGAGGCAGCATGAACAGAATCAAACACAGACTGGGTGGGAAAGTGTGGGTAATGTTCATCAGTGAACAATCCGACTCAGTGGAGAAGTATTTGGTGGAAGTAAAACTATGCCACTATTGGAGACTATAAACAAAACATCTAAAAAACAATGGTTAGAAGGTATGAGGATCCCAAGGGAGTGGAATGATGCAGAAGCCAAGAGAGTCAAGATTGTCAAGAAGAAGGGAGGGGTGTGTCAGGCATTTCAGCAAAAAATGTCAGTTAGGCCAAAACCAGTTTGGCTTAGTGGATAGAGCATCAACCTTTGGACTGAAAGGTCCCAGGTTCGATTCTGGTCAAGGGCATGTACCTTGGTTACGGGCACATCCCCAGTGTGTGTGTGTGTGTGTGTGTGTGTGTGTGTGTATGTGTGTGCAAGAGGCAGCTGATCGATGATTCTCTCTCATCGATCTTTCTTTCTTTCTTTCTTTCTTTCTTTCTTTCTTTCTTTCTCTTTCTTTCTTTTTTTAAAAAATATATTTTATTGATTTTTTTACAGAGAGGAAGGGAGAGGGATAGAGAGTTAGAAACATCAATAAGAGAGAAACATCAATCAGCTGCCTCTTGCACACCCCCTAATGGGGATGTGCCCACAACTAAGGTACATGCCCTTGATCGGAATCGAACCCGGGACCCTTCAGTTTGTAGGCTGACACTCTATCCACTGAGCCAAACCTGTTTTGGCTCTCATTGATGTTTCTAACTCTCTATCCCTCTCTGTAAAAAAAAAAAAAAAAAAAAAAAAAAAAAAAATCAATAAAAAATATATATTTTTTAAAATCTCAGTTGGTTATAACAGAAGGGTGTTTATTGAATTTTTTAATCTGAAGCTCATTGGGAACATTTGCCAGAGCAGTTTCAATGAGTTTAAGCTTATTTTTATTGGTTTGAGAAGTGAAGGGAAGTTAGAGAATTAGAGGAACATGTTTCTGTTGAAAATCCAGGAATTTAGAAAAAAAAATTTATAAGAGTTATTAAATTTTCCTGTTTACTGTTGTTGTTTTGTTTTGTATGACATAGCCAAATATCCTTCCTCCCTTATTTTTTTTTTTTAAACAAAGCAATAAATTGTTTGGCATGGCATATGTCCTTAGTACACATTTGTTGACCACCTGCTTTGAAATCACCATGTTGCTTTTCTCTACCTTTAAATTTTAAGTGAAAAATGGGATTATGAAAAAGTAAAAGGCTAAAACAGTGTGTCTTGAATGCCAAGTCCTGTGGGGAAGTGTAGAACTCGAAAGGTTTGGTAGTTGACCTTATTAGTGTTGACTTTGAATCTTGATTTAGTTCCTGACTATATAATAATGGGTTGTTATGATCATTATTTTACAGATGCTGTTTGGAGAGCTTTGGATAAGAAAGGAGGACAAAGATAGGATAGTAGCTAGAGGGAAACTCAGGTGAAGGGAGAGTTTTGAAAAATGAGAGAAACTTGACTGTGTTTATAGGTTAAGGGGTTATAGGACCCGAAAGGAGCAGAGTCAAGGATAGAAGAAAGAGCAAAGGTTTTTGACCAAGCAGAGTCTTGGAGAAGGCAGGATGGAATGAAAGGTATGGTTTTGGGGGTGACCTTGGGTTTGCCCTTGAAAAGAAGAGAGGCCCTTCATCTTCTGTGACAGAGAGAAAGAGAAAGAACGGGTGGGGATGAAGATAACGTTTATAACAGAGCAGTGGGCAGTTGAAGGAAATCTCCCTAAAGCTTCAGCTTTTTCAGCAAGAAAAAGACAAAGTTATGTTCTGCTGAAAATGAGACCTGTGCCACGTAATTTTGATGTGCTCATAATTCTGGTGTGCTGCAGGGGGAATGCTACGGGAAAGTGGTTGTGGGTAAATAGGAGTGTTAATGAGTGGAGTTTAGGATTCAGCCAGCAGAGAACCATGTGTTTGCAGTGGCACAGTCTGTTTAGATATATTATATAGCACGAAATCTAGGGTTGCAGTTGTCCAAGTGGCAGAAGTGAAAGAAATGGAGACAATGCCGAGCAAGAAAGAGATATAGGGAGGAATGAGCAGGGCCATGGGGGAAGGGCACGAGAGGGCTGGAGAGGCTTGAATCTGGGCTATTTGCGTTTTCATTTTTCATTTTTCAATATATATATATTTTATTGATTTTTTTTACAGAGAGAAAGGGAGAGTGACAGAGAGCTAGAAACATCGAAGAGAGAGAAACATTGACTAGTTGCCTCCTACACTGGGGATATGCCCGCAACCAATGTACATGCCCATGACCAGAATCGAACCCGGGACCCCTCAGTCCGCAGGCCAACGCTCTATCCACTGAGCCAAGCCAGTTTCGGCTGCACTTTTATTTTCTGTGTGCTGTAGTTTTAACTAATGCAAGGTCTTGGGTGTGGTCCCGGGGTGTAGAAGTGAGGCAAGTAGAATTAATGAAATTGAGGAATGGTACAGTTAAGATATTGGCTAAATTTCCTATATCAATGTTAAAGCTTCGGAGGATGATGCTTCTTGGAGCTGAGAACAAGTCTGTTTCATTTAATAAATCTGAGGGCTGAGGACCAGAAGGTCAGTAGATAACTGCTTCCAGAACTTTTTTTCTGAAGTGTTTCTCTGATCATGTCATTCTGTTCTTAGGAATTTAAGAGTTCTCTAACCCTCTCTGAAATTTATATTGCTCTGACTGGCTTGAAAAACCTACTTATTAACTGATGACACCCCCTTAGCTATGAAAGTTCATCTTTAGAATTCCTTAACATGACATTCTTAATGTCTGCAAAAGACTCTGAACTATATAAAGTATCAGAGTATAGTATGTATAATGCTATTGAATTAATAATAATGGTCCCAAATATTTACAAGGTTATCCCTACTTCTCTGCTATGATTCTGCTTATCTGTCATTTAACAACAGATGCCATGATGAGTGGAAAAGAAAGCTATGGTACATTTACACAATGAAATACTACTCAGCAGTAAAAACAAAGGAAATCTTATCTTTTGGGATAGCATGGATATACCTGGAGATATTATGCTAAGTGAAATAAGCCAGTCAGAGAAAGATAAGTACCATACAATTTCACTTACATGTGGAATCTAATGAACAAAATAAACTAACAAAATAGAAACAGACTCATAGATATAGAGAACAGACTGAGAACTGTCAGAGGGTAGGAGATAGGGGGACTGGGAGAAAAAGGTGAAGGGATTAAGCAAAAAAAACAAACACACACACAAGACAAAACCTCATGGACAGACAACAGTATAGTGATTACCTAAGGGAAAGGGAGTTGGGGAGAGGTAGAAGAGGGTAAAGGTTGATGGAAGGAAACTTGACTTTGGGTGGTGAACATGCAATACATATTACAGATGATGTGCTCGGATTGTACACCTGAGACCTCTATAATTTTATTAACCATTGTCACCCCAATAAATTCAATATTTTTAAAAATGAAAAAAATCCTCCATTGGGGATGTGATGATCAGTTCAGACGGAATTACCTGGTACAGCCAAGCACAGTAGGGTTATACTAAAGGACTGCCATTTATCATTTTTTTCTTTAGAAATGGCTTTTTTTCCTAAGTGAGTTCTGTTTGTCACATGGTAAGGCTTTCTGTGAATCTCTGTACTTCTGAAGAATGAAGCTTTTAGCTACTCTCTATGGCTTTTAGAATTGATGACTCACCTGCCCTTAATATGCTCCATCTTTAGAATCTCAGGCTGAGGTCACCCTGAGCGAGGCTGCCCAGTGAACCCTCACACCACCCAAATTGTCAGCGTGCTGAGAATGGTATGTCTTTGCTAAGTTTAGGAAAGAGACAGGTTGCTTTCTGGTTAAAACCAGGACCAGATCTTATTTGTTGTTGAATCTGATGCTTCAGAATTTCATGTGTCTGGTAGTATTGTCATTGTTTTGGCAAAGAGCTTTCTTTGGTGTCACTGATCAGGCAGAATCAGAAAGTTGGCTTCTCTGCAGTGAGAATAATGTATCATGGGCACGATAGGGGAAAATCTTACTTTTATCAAGAAATTTAAAAAATATATATTAATAAAGAATGTTCCAAAAAGTAAGTCTATTTATTATTTTATGAATCCCTGAATAATGGAAAATACTTATATAGGTATTATGTGAAAGATGGAGACAGCCCTCTACCCCCTGCCAAATGACTATAACTTGTATTTTTTGTTTAGTGAAAATGACCTTTATTATTTTAGTAAACAAAACTATATCTAAATATCCAACTTACCTGTTTCCCAGTTTTGGGGGCATGTTCTCTTGTTACAAGGAACCATTTTTATGTAAAATTAGGGGTTGTATTGATAACTGTTATGATATATATTTGGTAAATGGAGTATAATTGAGGCATAAAGCTTTGTAATTTCAGAAGGACTTGGAGAAGTAAGATCCAGACCTGTGCTATCCCAAGCAACTTTCTATGAAGAAAGAAATATTCTACATCTGTACTGTCCTATATGATAGTCAGTAGCTATGTGGGACTTGTGAGCATGTGAAATATGGCTAATATGGCTGAGGAACTGGATTTAAATTTTTAATGATAATTAACTTAAATTTAAATACCCACATGTGGCTAGTGACTACCAAATCAACAACACAGAGATAGAGAAACAACATGGTACTCATCTGAAAGATAGAGAACAACAGGAAAAAGTCAAGTCGGAACACAGACCCTTAGAAAACACCCATGGTAGGAGGGGAGAAAAGAAAAGACCAAGGAAGACGAGAGGACATGGTTAAAGAGAAAGGAAAACAGATCAGAGCCGTGATGTGTCAGGGGCACCGGGAGGAGAGAGTCTCAGGAAGGGGACATTCCCAGTCCTCAGAGCTGCTGCAAAGCTGGCGGGTGAAAAGTGAGAACATGTCATTTATTGAGCTGACATTTAAAAGGTGAAGTGACAAGAGGTAGTCGTGGCCGAGTGGTTAAGGCGATGGACTAAAAGGTGAAGTGACAAAGGAATAGTGCTAATGACAGATGGCTGGTGTCCAGGAGCTTGGCCAGAATTCACTTTTGAGAATTCTGTAGGTAGAGAAAGGTGGCAGGGCTGGGATCTGAAGGAATGGTAGAAGAGGCGAGGCCAAAGCATTTTAAAGAAAATTCCAGACATGCTATCATTTCACCCGGCAATAAGGAGATTATAATGACTGTCTTCAGGGCAGGTACCATCTAGTCCCAGGTTGAGAGATAGCTCTGCCACTAATCTTGGCCTAACACATCCAGTGAGAAAATTCACAAAGTGGTGCAGGGGGAAGGTAACAGGCAGAGGACAAAGCCAGGATGTGTACCGTCACCTGATGTTTCCTTGGAACATCCTCACTGTTGGTCACTAGGCTGAAGGTTCTGCCAAGCCACTTCTGGATTCAACAGGCAGCACTTTTAGGAAAAAATTTAAACAGTAATCCACTTTCTGTTTATTTATTATTTTTTAAAAAAATTTTATATTAACCAAATGGAATTACAAAGTAATTTTCTAAAAGCATCTATCTGGTCTGTCTACTAGGAGTTTGTAATTTAAAATAGTTCTTGAAAAGAAAGACACGGACAAATAGAAATTTTGTTTAAAATAGTCAAACAAGCCCAACCGGTGTGGCTCAGTGATTGAGCATCAACCTATGAACCTGGAGGTTAGGGTTCGATTCCCCATCAGGACTCATGCCTGCCTGGGTTGTATAGCCTTAATCCCTAGTAGGGGGCATGCAGGAGGCAGCTGATCAATGATTCTCTCTGATCATTGATGTTTCTATCTCCCTTGCTCTCTGAAATCAATAAAAATATATTTTTTAAAAATAGTCAAACAATGTAGAAAATGGTAGAGAAGAATGTACCTATGTGAGGCTATAGGTAACTGAATAGGATGGAGAGAGAGTGGGGAGTAGGCATGTAGTCAGAAAAAGATTATGAAAAATGTCCTAAATTTTTAATGTCCCAATTCCCTGGGAAACAGAGACCTTGATGAGACAATAATTCCATGTCTAAAGAACCCTAGGAGATTTGATCAATCTTGCTACTTTTATGTAAAAACTTTCCAGGTCCCTGACAAGCTAGAGATACAGATCATGGAGGAGCTAGCAGAAGGGGTCAGGGAGATTGTGCTTCATCTAAGTCAAGTGCTTCTTTCTGGTTCACACTATTCATATACAACGTTTTGGTCATTATTACATGTTGTTTTTTAAGAGTAAAATGCAGAACAGCATCACTACACCATGGTAGGTTTAAATTGATGATGTCACTGTAACAGCACTGCTTACAATTGCTAGCAACTTGACAATGTTTACAAATTCCAGGGCCAGCTTCTAACCTCTTCTTTATTCCCTTCTCTCTTCTGAACAGTTCAATGGCACTCGGGAAAGTCCCTGGGCAAAAACTTAGTAGATAAAGAATGGCCCTTTTTAGGTACTTTCTTCCTCATGACCTTCCCTTGTTTTGGCCTCAGTGACCTTCAGGAGACGTTCCCTGGAACAGTGGTGATGAGGGCTTGTTCACCTTGTGTGACCTGTGACCTGAGGTTTGCAAATGGGGTTTTTAAGCGCAGACAATGTGTAGACTATTTTCTTTGCAAAGCTAACTGGTCCAGGTTAGCTTTTTTTAAAACCTGAAAACAAGTATAATATGAACTGTGTTCTGAAACAATCAGAATGTGCACACTTATTTTTTTCTCTTCTTTAATGGAATGTAAATTTTGGCCTTTGAATTGACAAAGACAATCATTTGACCTCAGATAAGATCACAGTTGCATACAGCACTGAAGCCCTGGCTATTTCTTCTCTTTGCAATATCTGACATGACTTGTTTATAGGCGGTTGTGGCATAACATGTCAGCCTTGAAATGCCAGGTATGCTGACTGCAAAATCTGACCTGATGAGCATCACATCAACCAATCATAGACCAGTCTCAAAACATATAGAGCTCTCAAAGACAACCTGGCTGGGTAGATCAGTTGGTTAGAATGTTGTTCTGATATGTGGGTTCTATCCCTGGTCAGGATGCATACAAAGAATTAACCAATTAATGATAAATAAGTGAAATGACAAAATCTCTCTCTCTCTCTCTCTCTCTCTCTCTCTCTCTCTCTCTCTCTCTCATATTAATTTTTTTTTTAAGAGAGAGAGCTCAAAGAGAGTCATGTTACATGGCTGTCAACAGAGAAATAGTTTTATCCAAACCATCTATATTTAAAAGAGAAAGCAGGGCACTGGTGAAGATTGTGAAAATTATTTTCCTGTGATATAGTACATAATCGAAAGAAAGGGTGTAAACTTTGATTCACAAAGACCATTGTCATTTGGATCTGTTTGCCTAGCGTGTAATGCTATCTGTGGACACAGTCTTGTTCTTCAACAATGTATATATTTGTATTGGCAGGAAAGAACTTCTATGGACCTTTCTGAACAGCAGCCATTAATCACTAATACTACTTTGTCCCACGTTAAACGTTTCCTGATCAAGAGCCTGAGAGGAAACCAAACACAATGTGCACACATTTTAGCAGACCCTGCTCTCCCCCTGCTTTTTAAAGGTAGTAATAATGAGAACACATTTGCAAGTTCATGGTTCTCTGGGGAATAGCTGATTTATGAAGTAAATCGCGATAAACCAAAGGTTTGTATGCTCCTAAGCAGATGAAGAAAATGGTCTCAAGGGCTGAAAAGCAACACTTGCACCAATGAAAGTGAATCTCCCTTGAGTAGTGGTGTTACTGTTTTTTAAATGTAAATGGATCTGCCCTGTATCAACATATTATAGCCCTAGCACTGAAAAATGTTTTATATGTTATATGTGTGTGTGTATGTTACCTAATATATATGTATATAATTTTTTTTGCTAATTAGAAAAATCATATATATGATTTTTTTAATTAGTAAAAAAAAAATTACACTTGTTTTCAGGTTTTTTTAAAACCTGAAAACAAGTATAATATGAACTGTGTTCTGAAACAATCAGAATGTGCACACTTATTTTTTTTTTTTCTTTAATGGAATGTAAATTCTGGGCTTTGAATTGACAAAGACAATCATTTGACCTCAGATAAGATCACAGTTGCATACAGTACTTAAGCCCTGGATATATCTTCTCTTTGCGATATCTGGCATGACTTGTTTATAGGCGGCTGTGGCATAACATGTCAGCCTTGAAGTGCCAGGTATGCTGACTGCAAAATACCTGGCAAAGACCTCTCCTGAAAAGAGACTTACATGTTCTGAGCTGGAGACACTTCCAGGGTCTCTGAAGAGTTAAGCACAAAAAACTCTGAACATTCATTTCCTTCTCTCCGGAGTGTGATTGCTTCAGTGGGAGATGCAGGCTGTAGGCTTCCTCTCTCAGACCAGATGCAGGTGGTTAGTTGTAAGTTCTCACGTGTGTGACCCCCCCTCCTGTCCCTTCCTCAGTTTCACTGCCTCATTGTAATGATCTTCACAGATATCACTGTTGTTTAACTACGGCAGAGAGGGGATCAACAACCTGGCCATTCATATTGATTTTCTGCCATATGACAGTTTGCTTAATTGACAAGGGAATAATTGGCAGACAGTTATGGAATGCCAGCTAGTTAGTGGAGGGAATGCAAGGGTGGTGGTGGTGGTGGTGGTGGGAGAAGAAGCCCAGAGTCCACTCTCACTGCCTCATTTCAGGCATCCTTACCGCCTTGCACATGTTTTCTTGCAATAGCCTCCTACCTGGTATGCCCTCCCCACAGTTTTGTTACCAGTAATGCTCTACATGACAGCAAGAGTTAGCTTTTTTTAAAGTACACATTGACTACATCTTTCCTCTGCTTAGAACACTCAGAGGCTCCCTGTCGCTCTGAGAGGCTTTTATGGACTGCAGGCTGCTCACCTCTCCCGCCTCATCTATCAGTGAATTACCCCAATCCGTGTCTTGTCAGCCTGGCTTGTTTGCAATCTCCTGAGCATTTCCTGTCTTAAATGGTGTTGAGAGCCTCCTACAGGGTGGGGCGGGTATTCTCTTTCATTATGTATTATGCAAATGTTTTAAAACAAAAGGCCCTAACATTCCACACATTCAAGGTGGGCTGATGAGAGCCAGTGCATTGATTGTATTCATTGACTTCTGTCCTACTTTATTTTTTATGCTGTTTCTACATCAAGTGAAGGTCATTAGGCAGGGAGGCAATTCTTCTTCCAAACACCTACTGTTTGGCTCGTGCTTAAAAGCTTTTTCCATTACCTGTCAGGACATGCTCACGTGTTTGCTTAAGGAGTTCATGTTAGAGGACTTCCGTCCTGTCCAGGTGTTTTTATATTTTGATAGAGTATCATTCTGTTCCAAGGTGGAGTATTATTGTAATTACATATTCAGAAATCATGCTGTAATTATAAGACAAGGGAAATGTAGGATAAATCTGAGTCCAAACATGAAAATATAATTATAGGGGTACTGATATATTTTTTTAAAAATGTATTGTTAAAAATATTTTTTTGTGTGATTTAAAACAACAGTTTCATTATCTTTCATGTTTTTTACTAGAAGCCCAGTGCACAAAATTTGTGCACTCTGCGGGGAGGGGTGTCCCTCAGACCAGCCTGTGCTCTCTTGTAATCGGGGAGTCCTCAGGGGATGTCTCACTGATGGCTTTGGCCCACTCCCCGCAAGACATCAGTCAGACATTTTTAGTGCTGCTGAGAAAACGGGAGAGGCTCCCACATAAGCAAGTGGAAGAGGCTCCTGCCACCACCGCCGAGCTCACCAGCCATGAGCCCAGCTTCTGGCTGAGCAGCCCTCCCCCTGTGGGAGTGTACTGACCACCAGGGGAGAGCTCCTGCATTGAGTGTCTTCCCCCAGTGGTCAGTGCATGTTTGGTGCAAATCAATAGGAATGGCCAGGTTGTTGATCCCCTCTCTGCCGTAGTTAAACAACAGTGATATCTGTGAAGATCATTACAATGAGGCAGTGAAACTGAGGGAGGGACAGGAGGGGGGAACACACATGTGAGAACTTACAACTAACCACCTGCATCTGGTCTGAGAGAGGAAGCCTACAGCCTACATGCACTGGTCATTCCGCTGTTTGGTTTATTTGCATATTAGCCTTTTATTATATAGGATTATTGAGGTATAATTGACACATAACATTAATTTCAGGTGAACAATGTAATGATTCAATAATTGTATATATTATAAATGATTATCACAATATTTAGTTAACTTACAAATGTTTTATATAAAAATTTGAATAGCTCATTCACACATATGGTTGAAAAACTAGAAAAAATATGTAAAAAATTATATTTTATACAAATAGAGCATATTATATACACTGTTCTGCCATTGGTCTTTTCAGACATCAGATATGCCTTCTTATTACAATATTATTGACTATATTCCATATGTTGTACTTTGCATCCCTGTGACTATTTTGTAACTACTAATCTGTACTTCTTAATTGAATTGTATGAGGTTTTTTTAAAAAAATAATTTTTGCATATTAATCCCTTATCAGATGTATCATTGCCAAATATCTTCTCACATTCAGTTGGTTGTTTTCTTGGTGGTACTTTTTGCTGTGCCAAAACTTTTTAGTTTGAGGTAGTCCTATGTATTTTTCCCCTTTGTTTCCCTTGCTTGAGGAGTTATACCAGAAAAAATATTGCTAAGAAAAATGTTAGAGATTTTATTATCTACTAGAGGCCCATTGCACAATATTCGTGCAAGAATAGGCCCCTGGCTTCACTTCCAGCTGACTGGGAGCAGGCATGTCCCTGCTCCCTGGCCACCTGAGGCCTTGCAGCCGGCACGTCCCCACTTCTGTCTGGAGTACCACTCCAGTAGCTCCCTCCGCCGCCCCACTTCCTCTCAAAGCAGGTTTCACTCATCTCTGTGCCTGCATATGCAAATTAACCTCCATCTTTGTTGGGTTAATTTGCATACTCACTCTGATTAGCTGTGGGCATAGCAGAGTGATGGTTAATTTGCATATTTCTCTTTTATTATGTAAGATGTTATCTTCTAGGAATTTTATGGTATCAATCTTACATTTAATCTTTAATCCATTTTTAGTTCATTCTTGTATACAGTGTAAGAAGGTAGTCTAGTTTCAGTTTTTGCAAGTATCTGTTCAGTTTTCTCAATACCACTTACTGAATAGACTGTCTATCCTCCATCTTGTCTTCTTGTCTCCTTTGTCATATATTAATTGACCATATGGGTTTGAGATCTCTATTTTTTCATTGATCTGTTTTTATACCCATACCATGCTGTTTCGATTACTATAGTCTTGTGGTATAGTTTGATATCAAGTAATGTGGTATCTTCAACTTTGTTTTTCTTTCTTAAGACTGCTGTGGCTATTCAAGTCTTTTGTGATTCCAAGCAAATTTTTGGATTATTTATTCTAGTTCTGTGAATTATGCCATTGATATTTTTACAGGAATTGAATAGAATATATAGATTGCTTTGGATAGTATGGACATTTTTAATGGTGTTAATTCTCTCTATCAATGAGCTTGGTATATACTTCCAATTTCTATCTTCTTTAATTTCTTTGTTCTATGTCTTATAATTTTCTGAGCACATGTATTTTACCTCCTTAATTAAATTTATTCTTTGGTATTATTTTTTATGTAGTTGTAAATGGGATTATTTTCTTAGTTTTCCTTTCTGATAGTTCATTATTGGTGTATAAAAATGCAATCTACTTCTGAATATTTATTTTGTATCCGGCTACATTTCTGAATCCATTTATCAGTTCTAGTAGTTTTTTTGTTTTTTTTTGTTTTGTTTTGTAAAATCTTTAAGGTTCTCTATTATATATATAATATCATGTCACCTGCAAATAATGACAGGTTTTTTTCCCTTCCCAATTTGGATACCTTTTATTTCTTCTTCTCATCTGATGGCTGTGGCTAGGACTTGCAGTACTGTATTGAATAAGAGTGGTGAAAATGGACATCTCTGTCTTGTTCCTAATCTTAAGGGAAATGCTAGATAGCAAGAGGGAAGATTTGATAACAGAGAACTTATAAACTAATAATATATGAGAGTGTGGAATAGAAGAATATAGTGTGATTTATTTGTAGCATTACCAACCCAGTTAAGGTTAGTGATCATGAATTTAAAGTGACATCAGTTGGCATGATATGTTTTCTTTACCTGTGAGTATAATCATTTGAGATGGGATTTAACCAATAGTTGGCTTTAACCAAGGCTTTGGTTTGACCAAGTAAATATAAGCAAGGGAGAGAAAAGACATGAAATTGAGGGTGTATGTTATTAAAATTGAAGGTGGGTGAGAAGGAAAATGAGCACATGGGAATAGGGAAAATATATTTCACATGAAGGCCAGTGAAAATATATTAAAATCAATGAATTGCAGATTCTGCTGCCATCAAAGCATTGTTAGAGTTGGGGTTCTAAAGGAAGTGAGCTGGAAATATGGGAGATATAGTTGAGAGTTGAAATTTTAGTTGGTTGCAATTTTTGGTATATGTCCATAGAATAATGACCAAGGCTGAAGTAGTTTGAAGGAGAGAATTTTTACAAGAGAGAAGTTCAGGGAATTGGGAGATCATGATAGCAGAATATAAGGTAATATTGAAATCACCAAGAAATTTGACAGAATTTAGAGGGAGTAATAGCAATCCAGGAGTTAATGTCTTCAAGAAAGAAAGAAAAGTGAATGATCCCAGGGATTTGAATGGTACCTGGATACAAAAAGAAAGGATGAAAACTGATATTGTCATGAGATTCAAAGCTAGGACATTTTAGGGAAGAGGGAGAGAGAATGATCCAAAAGCAGTGATGCAAAGCAAGGTGGAAATCTACTCCACCTCCAGGCCCTCTGGTACAGAGAAGGGTGAGCTCTTGGGGTAGCAGTGTTCTAGAAGAGAGTCAGGGAGGTGGTTCTCAAAGTTGTCTGCAAATGCTTGTGCCACACTCCAGACCAATCAAATAACAACCTCTGGAAGTAGGAAATGGGCTTCAGTATTTTTTAAAATAAATTTTACATGATTCCAATGTTCAGTAAAATTTGAAAATCACTGCCTTAGAGCAAGGGGGTGATGGGAACATTTCCAGAAGAGTTTGTGATCTTAGAACGGGCTTGTCTTTGAATGTGAGTTTCAGAGAGCACAGTGAAAGAATTTCAGGAGATGGGGATGGGTGAGATAAAAGTTTAGGAAAGATGACGTCAGGGCCAAATGCAATTTGAGTTTCAGAGGTGAGGGGTCTGAGTTTTCTCTGGGTTTTGTACTTATACCAAGGGCCAAATACCTTTGTTTTAAAAGCTGCAGTATTGAGAATACACAATTGTTTTCTTTATTTATGGCTTTGTTGAGTTCTTAGGAACCAGAGCTAGAAAAAGAAATGTTAGACTCGTCAGGTTCAAATGGTTTAGCTATGGTTAAGTCGTCTAGGGATGTAAGTCTTCAGAAATGACCTCCATGAATATGACATCATCTGTGCCATGGCCACTAGAACTTGAGCTGGAAAGAGTGAGCCTATGTTGTTATAGTTCCATGGTGCCTTGCTAAATTAGCCCCTGGGATTAAGCATGTATGAAGAGTAGCTGCAAAAAGAGGGCATTCTGGTTTCATGTTTATTGGCCTTGAAGGTCCTGGAGAAATTGGAAGGAAATCTAGGGATATTCCCATAATATTATTCAAGACCAGCCACTGTTGAACATAAAATGATGAGTTCAGCATTGAGAAATCTGGCAACACGGATTGTCTGATCTCATCCACCTGCCTCTTCTATTGAGTCATCTTCACCATGCTTTCATCTGACCATTGCCTTTTGGACGATGAAGCAAGATAATGACAGCTCAGTTAAGGTGCCTAACCACAAAAACTCAGTAGAGGTCAATGCATATCAATTGTCTGAAATAATAATATTTGGCAACTTGGTAACCACAAATAAGCAGCAGGAGTTTGAAATAACTAAGGGGACCATGAGCCATTTTATACTCTACTATAATCAAGACTCTACTATAATCAAGAAAGCACTTTCCCTGAAAGTTTCCAGCTATTAATATGAGTGTTGGCCAGTGGTTCTTAGTCATTTATTATGAAAAAGCTGATGCACTGGGAATATTATACAAGATAGTAAAACAGAGATTTTTAAAAACCAGAACCAGTGTCATACTTTCTGATAAAGTTCAAGCTTAGGCTGTCATAAAAAAAAAATCCTAAGGGCCTGCAAGTAATGAGACAATGATATATAACCTGCTTAACCAGTGTGATCCCACTTTAAATGATGACTGATTATTGGCAGTAGTTGCTGATAAGCTTATAACAAAATCAAGTTTGTTCAACATCTTCTCTCAAGAAGATTGTAAAAAACTTGGTTGACTATAGGAACTGCATATGGGGAAAAATTATGCTTGCAAATAATGCTTTACATATGCACTGATCTAAAAATTAGGTAAAAATATTGAATTACAAATTTTGATCTCAACAACTGCATTTCTATTGCTAATAGACTATTTATTTATTTATTTATTTATTTTTACAAATAATGTATTTGCATACACAAATTTCAGTGAAATGTCAATTTCTTTTTTTAGGACATTGATTTAATGACATGTCAGGATTCCTTCAAATATGCCCAATGGCATTCAAATATTTATTTTTTTTAAATTGTCCTGGCATAAAAAATTGCTCATTTCACATTTAAAAAACTAATTAATTAGCATATGGATTGTTGCAATTTATTTACTAGAGATTTAGTATAATGGAGAGATCTCTGTTCTGAGAATCAGGAGACCTGAGCTCTAACATATAATCAACAACCAATTAGTTTTACAAACCTTTGGACAAATCACTGACTTTTCTGAAACTTGTTTCCTTAACAGTAAATTAAATTGTTTAAGTTTTTTTCATACTCTAAATATTTATGATTCCACGAATCATATGTTCTGCTAAGGCTTGGAGTCATTTAGGTTGGTCAAAAAACTAGAACTAATGTTAATGACTTCCCTGTGCTCTTCCAAGCTCTGGGACTTTTTTCTCATCTTTTCTTTCAAAAGGTGGCTTGATGAACCAATAGGTATAGGGATTACATTCCAAAATCCCATTTCCACTGGATTATAATGTATACAAGCACACGATTGTGTCCTACTCATTTGGGATCCATCACAACAACCAGAAGAATAGCAATTTCACATACAGCTGCTAAATGAAAGAAGGAAGGAACAAGGAAGGAGATAACTACTGTTCCATGTATGGTGTATACTGGTACCAGTGAAAAGAGAAGCAGCAGCTATGCCCTTCAACTTTCATCTAAAGAAGGGAACAGGACAAATCAAAGATTTTATTTAATCACTACAGGGAAAATCACAGTAGAGATCCTTATTTCAAACAAATTCAACAATGTAAAATTCTAGTCCAACAGAATTATTTGATTGCTCCTTTGGAATTAAATAAATTGTTCAGTATTTGATTTTTATCAAAATTTGGGTTAAAGATTCAAGTAAGAAGAAAAGGAAAACAGAAAAAGACTAAATTGAGAGAGATAAACTTAAAAAATAGAGACAACCGGTCAATTTATTGAAAAACAAATAAGTCATAATCCTGAGAGCTGGTGAAATTAACATTAGTATTAAATGTATTTCATTCTTCTTGAGCTTTACATTACATTTGAGTAAAAATAAAGTGATATGTACTTGAGATATTCTATATTGATATATATATATATGGAGACTTTATATAGTATAACCCCAGTTCTGCCTAGATTTGCATCCTGACACCACCATTTATTAGTTGTGTTACTTTGGGCAAATCACTGAATTTTTTTGTGCCTGCTTCAGATCCCTCATTTACAAAATGATAATAATAATAGTACCTATCTGATAAGGTTATTATGAGGTTGAAATCTGATAATGTTTGCAAAGCACTTTGCACATTTCCAGTTACTATCAATAATATTGGGGGGGAGGGGAGGGAGGAAGAGAGAGAGAGAAGGAAAGAAAGAGAGAGAGAGAGAGAGAGAGATCATTAAAATTTATGAAAAATTTTCACTTTTACGTTTTTTAATAGAATTAGCCCTGGAGAGTGGAATTTGGAGCTATGGCATATAATTTTACCTTTTAAAAATGTTGATTCTGTAATGTTGACTTTTTTAATAATCAATATTTATTACATTATAATTTTAAACCTTTAAAAATATCCAGAGTAGATCTAAAGAGAAAATTTATCCAACAAAAGTAATCCAAAGAGAGTGCAATTTATACAAATTTATTCAGAATCAAAGCAGCAGCAGAAGCCATAAATAGCAATTTCTTTTGGGAGAGGTGAACAATATTTCTATGCACATTCAAATCTAGAGTCTTAGTTAATCCGTTATGTTAGATAGGCTATTGAAATTTCCACCAGACTTGAAAAAGCTGAGAGATTACCTTACCACTCACCTAGTGAAGAGCAGGACTGGAACTCAAGTGCCCTGATTCCTCAGGGCTCCTCCTCTACTTTAAGACATCCACAGTGTTCATCATTCCCCATTGAGCCCCAGTTATAAAGAGAGAAATAATAACTCATTAACACAACCTTGAAACCTAGCAGAGTAGAAGGTGACATTTTCTGATGAGCTGGCTAATTTGCTTCAGACCTATATAAAGACATAGGTGAAAACTCTCAAAATACATAGTTAACATTCTGGCAATTTTTTAAAAATATTTTATTGATTTTTTACAGAGAGGAAGGAAGAGGGATATAGAGTTAGAAACATCAATGAGAGAGAAACATCAATCAGCTGCATCCTGCACTCTCCCCACTGGGAATGTGCCCACAACCAAGGTATATGCCTTTGACCGGAATCGAACCTGGGACCCTTGAGTCCGCAGGCTGACGCTATATCCACTGAGCCAAACCGGTTTTGGCTCTGGCAATTTCTTATAGCTTATAAAATTTAAATATATTCATGTTTTAGACTTTTGTTGCTGGTAGACTAAAGCTTTTCACCTTGTAGATAATTTAACATGGTTAGCGTTGGTTGAGATCTCATTTTTTTTTCTGGCAGCAGATTCACAAGATCCCCCAAAGAGTCCATTCAGTAATTGTGATGCATTCCTGTAGCACTGAGACTAAGCCCTAAAAGCTCTGCTTTGTATACTTGAACTGCAGCGACCTTTAGAGTTTGCTGCCCATTGAAGCGAAGGTCTTCCTTGTGAAATCATAGAATAGTGTCCCAGTTCACTTTCTGTTACTTGATATCACTAAACAAAACTACCATTATCAGTGTCTGAGGAAAAAAAAGATTTGGTACCCTGTCTCTTTAAAAGTTTAAGAATAGCAAGCACAGTAGAGTTAATTCTTTTGGGGGCTGTGCCTTGAGAATTTTCTGGCTCAGAATCAAGCTACAGATAATTAATTATGTCAGTGAAAAGCTCCGATGGCCTGTTCTCTTCAGAGAGAAGTGACATCATCCATGGAGTTCTCTGGCAATAAAGGAGAACAAAGCTGTGAGTGCAGGAAATAACAGACAGATGTCCATGAGTGCATATTTTATCTACTTCAAAGTGCATTGCAGAAGTCATGCTCTGGGGCTGTCTTCCAGCAGCAGTGTCTTGGCAAGGGGTCTTGGAGAGTCAGAGAAGTGAGTGTGCAGGAGGGGGTTCTCCGCCTCACATGCTCTGGCCTGAAGATAGAAGTGCAGCGTTTTTAGGGAAGTTACTAATGAGATGACACTGCTAAAAAATGTTGGCAAGATCATGGCAAGCCAATGAAGCTATGTTGTATGGGGAAAGTGGACCAGTTGGTGGCGGTACCATTTGTGGTTGAATGTTAGTACAGGAAACATTACCCAGCAAATTTCATTGCTTCCTTTGCTTTGTACTTGTATCATATTTTCACAGAAAACTGTTACTGAACCCCACAGCAATTGCTAATGGAAATATTTTGAAGTCCAATAACCCTGTTTCCAATGAATCATGTGACCTTGGACAAGCTATTGAAAATATATTTTATTGATTTTTTACAGAGAGGAAGGGAGAGAGATAGAGAGCTAGAAACGTCGATGAGAGAGAAACATCGACCAGCTGCCTCCTGCACAACCCCCACTGGGGATGTACCCACAACTAATGTACATGCCCTTGACCAGAATCGAACCTGGGACCTTTCAGTCCGCAGACCAACACTCTACCACTGAGCCAAACAGGTTTTGGCTCTTTGAGACTTTTAAAAAAATTTATAAAATGGAATTGAGAAATCAGCTAAATAATACCCCTGAAAAGAATTTTATTCACACTAGGGTGCAAGGTAAGTAGTGGTTACTAAATTCAGCCCTGTCCTCATCACAAAATATGTTTGTTTTATATATTGCACTTAGAGAGCCAGGCGTATTCATTAGGTTAGATGTTTACCTACACACACAATTTTAGGAATGATAGAAAGATCAATGTTTCAACATTTCAGATATCAAAGGCACAGAAATTCTGCCATTAGAGATTTATTCCTCTAACTTGAAATTACCCATTTCAGAACTCTCTTTTAAAAAATATCTTATCTGATTTATCAAAGCAAAACCAATTCAATATAGGTTATTTATACCATGCATTCTCAATGAGGGTGCTTTTGTTCCCAACTGTGTAAAAACTTGTTCTTAGATGGAGTTAAAGAAATTTCAGATGTTACAATGATTTTCGACCCTCAAAAAAGGTCACAGTAAACAAACAGATATACAATATCTGAGGTATTAAAATTGCATAAGAGGGGCCACTATAAAAAACATATCTAAGAAAATCTCTTTGGGAAACTAAAACTGAAAAATTTTGAGAAACATAATTGCAAGAAAGTGTACATACAAATTTGAATATGTATCTACACTAATAAAGGAGCATCATGGAATTGTCTGTGCCTTCATAACACCCACCAGCCAATCATGAGTGAGTATGTAAATTAACCTAACAAAGATGGCAGGTTAATTTGCATATACAGGTGCAGAGCAGCTGGGGACAGGGTGGGATGCTTGTGTTGTGGTGACAACACAGGCGTTCCGCACTGTCCCAGCCGCTCTAGGCCTCTAAGCATCATGGGAAGGTGGAAAGGCGGCTCCCTCCCAAGCGAAGGCAGTGCCAGCAGCCAGGGAAAGGAAGACCCATTCTTGCATGAATCTTTGTGCATCAGGCCTCTAGTTTGTTAATAAGCTTTTCCTACATCATTTAACATCCCTTAAAACATAATTTTTAAAGTCTGTAAATATTTTATCCTATGGAAATATTATGTTTTACTCAAATATATCCTTGTTACTGAATGTTTAGGTTGTTTCTAATTTTTTACCGTTATAAACAGCATTGTAATGAACATACTTGGTACTAATCTTTGTCCTTCTTGTTAAACTTCTCAATCAAAAGATATGAATATTTTAAAGGTCTTTTATGTGCATCTATTGCCAAATTATTTTCCAGAATTCATATGACTTTCCAACAAAATTATGAGAATTCCCATTAGTTAAACTCTTATAGTTCTAAATTCTGTCCTGTTTTAGGGGTGAGCAATGGTACCTCATTATTGCTTTTATTTACATTTCTTTAGTTGTTAGTTAAATTGAACTATTTCCCAATGAACATGTTATATATAAGTGAATTATCTATTTATACCTTTTGTACATTTTTCTATTGAACCTTAGGATTTTTCTTACTGATATACTAGGTGTACTGGTTAATAATGCAGATTATTTTCAGTAGATGGAGTTATACATATATGATTTTATATGTATGCTATTTTGTTGTATTGCTTCTCCAGATTACCACTTGTTCTGATTGATGGCACACACACTTTCTGAGCAGCACTTCAAAACATACAAAGAAGTGGAAAAGTTGGTCTCTGAGTGGTTTGCCTCAAAACAAGAGAAGTTCTATTGGGACAGTATCCACAAATTACCTGAAAGATAGGGGAAATAAATAGCCAGCGATGGATATTACTTGGAATAAAGCATTTTTTATGTTTCTCTTGAAAATTATCGTGTGTGTTTTGTTTTTTATTACAAAATCTGCATTATTGGTAAATCACTTCAGGGACTCAGTCTCTGCTTCTGTGAAATGAGTAGGTTGGCTCTGACCATCCCCTTTCAGCCCTATTATTTGCCGAATTTAAAATGTGGATTAATGCTGAAACCGGTTTGGCTCAGTGGATAGAGCATCAGCCTGCGGACTGAAGGATCCCGGTTCAATTCCCGTCAAAAGCATGTACCGTGGTTGCGGGCACATCCCTAGTAGGCAGCTGATCGATGACTCTCTCATCGATGTTTCTAACTCTCTATCCCTCTCCCTTCCTCTCTGTAAAAAAATCAATAAAAAAAATATTTTAAAAAAATGTGGATTAATGCCTAACTGGTTAATAATGCGAATTAACTCTTAACCAGTTAATAATGCGGATTTTGTAATCCAAAGAAAACAATGATAATTACAAGAGAAACATCAAAAGTGCTTTATTCAAAGTAATGTTTATTGCTGGCTATACATTTCCCCCATCTTTCAGGTAAATTGTGGATACTGTCCCAAAAGAACTTCTCTTGTTTTGAGGCAAACCACTCAGAGACCAACTTTTCCACTTCATACGTTTTGAAGTGCTGCTGAGAAAGTGTGTGTGCTATCGATCGGAACAAGTGGTAATCTGAAGGAGCAAGGTCTGGTGAATACAGCTGGTGGTTTAATACTTCCCAGGCAAGATCTTTTAATGTGTCTTTAACTGGTTTTGAAGTGTATGATGGTGCGTCATCATGAAGCAAAATTACTTTGCCATGTCTTCTGGCCAAGTCTGGTCATTTCACAATCAAAGCGTGGTTCAAATTGATTATTTGTAGTCAGTAGTGATCAGTATTAGCAGTTTCACCTGGTTTTTGAAGCTCATAATACACCACACCTTCCCGATTGCACCAAACACAGAGCATTGTCTTCTTTCCGAAGCAATTTGGCCTTGCAGTTGATGTTGATGGTTGACCTGGATCAACCCATAATTTTGTGCATTTGGGAGGGATTCTCAAAATAAATTCACTTTTCATTACTAGTCACAATTCAATGCAAAACAGACTTTTTTTGTGCTGTTGAAGCAACATTTTACTGATGACTTTTCAGTTTTCCATTTGTCTTTTGTTCAGTTGATGTGGCACCCATTTTCCTTCCTTTAAAACTTTCTCATTGCTTGTAAACAATCAGAAATTGTTTGCTGAGCAATGTGTAATCTTTCTGTAAGTTGTTTTTGAGTTTGACACAATTCATCCAATCATGCTTGTAATTGCTGGTCTTCAGACTTTTTGGTTGACCTGGACATTCTTTGTCTTTCACATTGAATTCATCATTTTTAAAGTGTTTAAACCAGCATTCACAAGTATCTTGAGTTGGAGTATGTTCATCATAAGATTCCCGAAGTATACGATAACTTTCAGCAGCACTTTTCTTAAAAATAATGAATTAAAACTTCCTGCAAATGCTCTTTTTTTTGGCATGAAATTCAATATTTTTAAGTGTAAAAATATCTATGGTGTTAACACCTTCAGAAAATTTGACATATGAAGTTTTGAAGCTTGTTGTCAATACAACAAAATAGCATACATATCAAATCACATATATATCAACATATGTGTAACTCCATCTATTGAAAAAAACCCCTCATTATTAATGGGTACACCTAGTACATAAATTCCTTATAACTGAGGTTAATTACTCTACTAGTATATCTCTTGTAACTGTTAAAAATATTTTATTTATGATATGTAAATATCATAAATAGAGATATATATTTCTTGTAGAAGGTCTAATCTTTTTTGTCATTTTAGAGAAAGTTTTCCCTCATCCAGAAGTCAGATAACCACCCATGTATATTCATTCATTCATTCATTCATTCACTCACTTGTCTTTAAACAGAAAAACACTTAAAATGAAGTTATGTCTTGATTAGTTGATGAAAATGTCATGATGAGAGGCTTGTGGGAACCTTATTTCTCTCTGGAGCAATGATTCATTCAGTATTATTAAATTCAATGTTTTTGGTAACTTTACAGAAAATAACTATTGCAGGTAATGGGAATTAACTGTATTAGATTTCTATTTTTTCCTTATATACAATAAGGAACCTGAAGTCAAGGAGACATTTGATAAGAATTTCATGAACATTCATGAAAGTACTAAGCCAATATCTTTTGGGATCTAAGCTTTCTCTAGTGAAATGTAGAAGGTAGATTTTTCAAAAGCTATTCTCCTCAAAGGAGAAAATGTACATGCTTAGAAAAGGAAAACAGAGGAAATTGTTGTTGGATAAGTAGAATATATACACACAACACAGACACACTTTATTTATACAAGTAATGTTTATTGAGCATTTACTTATGCCAATCACTGTATTAGGGTTTAAGGACACAGATGAGAGCAAGAGGCTTCTGCCCTCACTGAGCTCTCAGGGAGAAAAAGGCCAATGGTGATTACAAAGTGCTGAGTACAGGGACATGTCAGGCATCAGAAATACCCGTCATGCCCATTCTCAAATTCCAGAGGACTACATAGCTCTTGAATACCAGCATGTAGGTAACAATACTAGTATACGTGAGATTTTCTTATTTAAAATTTTTTTGAATGTGCCCCACCTCTGGTACAGTATAGTGAAAAAGAAAAATAACTGCAGGTGTGGATATAATCAACCACATTTTCTCTTTGAAAGGGTAGATTAGGCATCTCAAATTGTGACATGGCACCAGAAGGCCATATATTGCTCATAAAAAGCAGTTGGCAAATAACAAATAGTATAGAAGTTTTATGGCTTTTCAGGGATCTCATTTCCTTAAAAAAGAACATTCCAAGTGGATGCACTGGTAGAAATTTTATTAAGCATCAAAGATGCAATTTAAAAATTATCAAACCTCTTTTGAACTTACTTTTACTTTATTTCCCTAAATCGAAGGGCTTAACTTCGGTTGCACCTTCACTTACAGATAATGCCTGCACCCAGCATGTGTGAGGCACAATATGTGCGCTTTAATGTAGTTTCTTACTGATACCAGGTTTTAAATAGAATACTCAGAAAACTTTAGGAAAAAAATGGTAAGTCACTTCTGCTGCGATACAATCTTTTGACAGTGGCGATGAAAAACTACAGATTCTAGATTAAACGGTGTGGTCCAAATTCTTGAATTAGTGGGGGAGCTGCACCTTCAAATCACATCAATAAACAGTGCAGGAGGCTCAGAAGCACAAAGCAAGCCGACCTGTGTTGCCCGTGTCTGTTGGGTTTGTGGTACAGGAACCTCAGATTTGGTTTGGGCAGTTGCAGGATACTGAGAGCAACGGGGATGAGGAAAACCTTAGCCTTTGACCTTCTGAGTCAGGCTGTGGAAAGCCGTTTGGTTAGGTTGCCCAGTAGATCCAGCAGTTCCACATCAGCCAACTCACTCCTATGAGAAAAGAGGAAATTGACTCTGATGGGCCATCGACAGTATTCTGGGCATCACATTAGTCACTTCACATGCATTTCATTTTTCTGCAGGTGGGGAAACTGAAGTTCAGCACTAACCAGCCCAGAGCTATAGTGAATGGCAGAGCCATAGTTTACCTACTTGACTCTCAAAGCACAGAACAACTAACATTTTTCAGGAACCTGTATACATTAGCCCATGTAAAACCTATAAGGTAGCTACTGCTATGCCCATTTCACAGATGAAGAAACTGAGGTCAGAGAACCTACCTCACTGATTCAAGGTCACACTAGTGGGAGTACTGATGCGTGCTTCTAACTCAAGTATCCCAAGCACATGCTCTTTCTGCACATAACTTCCCTTTAGGACGAGTAAAAATAAGCAAGAAACTAGCTCTGAGTAAACATCAGAAACTTGTTTAAAGAGAAAGATAGAGTGCAAGTAGGTTAAGGAGCCACATAACAATACACATCTTGAGTACACCAGAAAAATCGATACTTAGATGACCACCAGGAGTTCTCAAAACATTAACTTATGTACATTATGTTTTTTAAGAGGGGAGGGATTTTATAAGTCATGTCAGGATGTTCTTATTCCCAAATCCTTAAAATTAAAAAAGCATTAATATTTAAAGTACTAACCCTTGATTAATTATAAAAGTAAATAATAAGTATCACATTCCCTGTAAGTTCATCATGGCTGATATTTTCTTATATTCTTGTTAAAGAAATTGAACCCTACTTCTTTTAAGTTGGCCAAATGTATGTTATAAATATAGAATTCCCTTAGGTCAGGGGCTGAAGTGAATACACACAACAAATCCCAAAGGAATTCAATGTTATGTGGGCCACACCATGTATAATTCTATCTAGACGATATAGTCTTATCTTCTTTGATTGAAATATTTTCTCCTTTGGAAAAGTATTACTCATATTATTCAGCCCTCACCAGTCAGGTAAAATAAATAAATAGATAGATAGATAGATAGATAGATAGATAGATAGATAGATAGATAAAAAGAAACTAAGTTGTCTTTTTCCTCTCCTGCCTCTGCCCCCACCTGTTCTGTGGGAACAGGCTGGAAGTCCTCAGAGGATGACCCACATTTGTTCACTGGGCTACCATTTGGCATTTGGCATTTGGCCCTTTTTCCTGCTGCAACCCATGGTGGTAATGACTGCTGCCCCTGCAAGCCCCTGCTGGAAGCACGGCCAGCACAGCTCCCTCTCCTGTGTATGCCTGTTGGTGTCTACTTGAGGGCTGCTCAGGCGGGTGTCTACACGGAGAGCGTGATGCAAGATACCCAGAGGGCTGCCCTTTCCTGCCTGTCCCCTTCTACTGAGGATGGACGTCTTGGATTCTAATATACCAATTCCCCCAGTTATTATTTGAGTCTTTTATGGCAGTCCTTCATACTGGGACTCAGGCGTGGGTGTAGGGGGTGGGTGGGCTGGAGGGGAGTCTGAGTGACAGACACTGTGCTGCCCTCAGACTCACCCTTCCCCTCTGACCCAGCTCCATTGTCCTTCAGCAGAATGGTGCCCTTCCTCCCTCGGGATGGGTTCTTTCTCAGGAAGAGCCTTGATTCCTCATGCAAATCGCGTGTGGCAGGGTCAGCCTGCTAGTCAATCCTCCAGACAGGATTACATGGAAGGATTTCATTGGTGCTTGAAAAAGCTTTCAGGGGCCATCTGAAAAGGAGACAATCCTGGGGAAAAGGAAGGAGGTGAGGAAAATTTAACGGAATAAGCAGAGTTGTATATACCAGAGACGTCTGTACAGAGAGAGATGTCTGGTACCAGATCTGGTACGGGTGTTTTATCTGTCCTGGATCGGTCTAGCTGGTTTATGTTGATGGGATTAAATTTACGGACCTGGATAAACAACTCTAGTGAGAAAATAATCACCTTGTTGTGCCTTAGCAATGGCTGCTCTCATGTTTTAAGGAATTCAGCTTCTCAGCTGGTTCACAGAAAACTGTTGTGCCTTAGCAATGGCTGGTCTCATGTTTTAAGGAATTCAGCTTCTCAGCTGGTTCACAGAAAACTGATCACAGACAGGGGGTGGGCAGTTTCAGGGCTCTGCCCAAGGTCTTTATTAGCTCAGGACACCAAGGTTGTCGTCTTTTGGAATTTAAGAAATTACACACTGTAAAATCATAGCACTGCATGGGGGACCCTGTGACCGTATCTAATTTCAAATCCAGGACACAGCAGCTGTTGTACTATTAATATCCCAATGTGTGTAAAAAAGAAAAACGAAGAAAACCATGTAAGTAATGAAAGCGTGTTCAAATCCATGGATGACTGTGACTTTCAGCTAACCACTAGAAAAATATGACTGCGCTTTTATGATTTATTACGTGGAATCTTTTTTTTTAAGCGGTAATCTCTAAGCAAAAGATTGGAGATAATTATACCCTTAAAACCGCCATTCTACCTTTTATCGCTGTGAAGTTAACTATTCTAAGTACTTACAGGAAATATAAGTAGAATGATATAGCAGTTGTCCTTTTGTGACTAGCTGGTTTCCCTCAGTATAGTTACCTTCCAGGCTCATCCCATTGCAGCATGTCAACATTCCCTTCCCCCCCTCCGCCCCCTTTATTGATTAAGGTGTTACAAATGAGTCCTTACCCCACCCCTATGATCCCCCCATTCCTGCCTTCACCTTCACCCCCTGTTGTCTGCGTCCATTGCTTATGTTTATATGCATGCATACAAGTCCTTTGGTTCATCTCCTTCCCCTACCCCCACCCTCCCCTACCTTCCCTCTGAGGTTTGAGCACCTGACACGAGCATTCCAATGTCTCCACAACCTTGCCAATACTTATTTTCTGTTTTTTTGGATGATAACCATTCTAATGAGTAAGAAGTGGTATCTTACTGTGCTTTAGATTGGCATTTCCCTAATGATTAGTGAAGTTGAGTACATTCTTTTATGTGCTTGTTGGCCATTTGTATATTTTCTTAGGAGAAATGTCTATTTAAGTCTTTTACCCATTTTTTATTTAGGTTGGGTTTTTTTCTGTTGTGGCTGAGTGGTAGGTGTTCTTTATATAGCCTGGGTATAGATGGTTTGCAAATATTTTCTCCCATTCTGTGGTTTGCTTTTCACTCCATTGATTGTGTTCTTTGATACACAGAAGTCTTAAATTTGGATATAGTTCAATTTACTTATTTTTTTCTTTTTGTTGTCTGTGCTTTTGGTGTCATATCCAAGAAATCATTGCCAAATCCAGTGTCATGAAGTCCCCCTCCCCGCCCCCCCCATCTTTTCTTCTAAGCATTTTAGCTCTTAAATTTAGGTCTGATTCATTTTGAGTTAATTTTTTATATGGTATCAGGTTCTTACCTTTCATTCTTTTGCATGTGGATATCCAGTTCCCCCAGTATAATTTGTTAAAAAGATTGTCCTTTCTCCATTAAATGGTCTTGGCATGCTTATTGAAAAATAATTTGATCATATATTCTAGAGTTTATTTGTGGGCTTAATAATATATTCCACTGGTCTGTATGTTTGATGTATCACAGTAACACACTGTTTTAATTATTGTAGCTTTGTAATAAGTTTTGAAATCTCAAACTTTATTCTTTTGCAAGATTGTTTTGGCTTTTTAAGGTCTCTTGAAATTCCACATGCATTTTAGGATGGATTTTTTTATTTCTATAAAAAAATACCATTGATGTCCCAATTATGATTATCTGTCTAGACTTCGTGGGATAAACTCAGGTGACTAGCAGTCAGCAATAATGACCTATCCCCTGGTACTTCAATGTTTAGATAGCTGAGCGGAACTAGAACACATGACACACAAGACAGAGTTAGTATGCAATCACACAGGGTTTATTTACCTATCCCTACTGTGTCCTAGGCTCCAGCAAAGGCCACCCAGCAATGCACACTGAAGGACACAGGACGAAAACAGAGATAGGCAGGCGGCCACAGTTGGTTCAGGCTCACACAACAGAGCAAGCAGGGGCTTGTCTCTCTGAGCGACGTGGAGTCCTCCTCTATTGGGCAGGAGACCTCAACTGAAGCTGGTCCCGGGGTTATATAGATCGTGGTAAACAACTTGTGTCCTTATAAGTGTGGGCCAGACGGTATGCCTTATGCTAGGAGAAGGGCGTTTACACTTTAAGCGCTCAGAGCTTTTGCATCAAGATATTGGGGTGTTCATTAATTTTGGAAGTTACAGAGTATTGGGGGTTTTCATACAGCAAACATTTCATGCAATAATTATATCACACATTAGAGGAGTTACATTATTATAACAATTGGGATTTTGAGGAATTTTACTTTAAAAAATTCAAGCATCAAAGTGATAATAAAAGCAAGTTTTAACATGAAAAATAGCATCTGTCTGTGATATTTTAAGAAAAGATTTCTTTTGGATGATTTTCAGTCTGAAATGCTAGAAAAGAATGGTCTTTAATGAACAAGCTGTATAAAGACTGTTAGGCTGCTATTGACCATTTATATAGTTGAGGAAAGAAATTTCTCCAAAGAAACCAAAAGACACATTTTTAGCTTCAATGATCCATTAAACTAACCATGCCGCATCTTCTCCTCATATGTTGTGTTCTAGTCATGTTAACTTTGTATTCTAAAATTTGGGAGAAAATATGGGTTTTATTTCTATAGTAATAGCTAATACCACCATAAACTACATAGCTTTTTTTTTTTTTTTTTCATGCAGCACATTTATAATTTCATTTTTACCTAACTTGGATAAATAGGATAATTCAATTTGTCTGAGATTTAAAGATAAGTTTATTTCTTATGACAACATTCTGGAATGTACTATTTTTTTTCTTACTCCGTTTACATAGTTTCTTTTGGAATAAACTTAAGAAGAACAAAGTGACTCCTAAATTGTAGACAAGAATGTCAGATGAAAGAATGGAAGTTAACAAAATGTAATTATTTAGATCTTTTAAACAAGGCTAAGCAGTTAAGATTGTCCTGAGGATTTCAGAGCTGGTTTATGCCTCTCTGACTTCACATCATTTATTTCACTTCTCTTTATTTCACCAAATATTTACTGAGTGCCTATCATGTGGGCAAACACTTGTTTAGTAAACAGTGTAGACACAGCCTACCCACCCCCCACCCCGTCCTCAAAGCAGCTCACAGCTTAATAAAGAAACAGACAAGTAAACTAATAAATCACTTTATTTAAACAGGTACAGAACATTGAGTTTCCAGAATGGGAAAGCATTCTCAGATGAGCATGCATTGGTCTTCCTAGGTCACCTTTTCTAGGATCCCTTGGCTCACTGCAGCAATAAGGCCATATTTAGGGAGTGAACTGAATAATACAAAGGAAGTATTGTGTTTAGGAACTGTGACATCCTGTTCTTCCCCAAGCATAGAAATAGACTTATTCTTTCCTCCAAATGCTCCCACCATTTAAGGTCAGCAGCCATTGGCAGAGAATTGCCTTGTTCGAGGTATGCAGTGTCAGACAGTAGGGGCAGGCTTCTCTAACTTCCCAACTGAATGCGTTCCCTCCAAATCTGGGTGAGTGGACCACCATATTGGGGGTCATGGAGGCATCATTGAAGAATCTGTGCCAAGCTATCTGCCTCAAGCAAATGTTTTGTTAATCTTGTGTTTTCCCCCCTAAACATTCAAGTGAGTATTAAAATTGCATTCATGTATTGAGAGAATTTTAAACTACCACCCCACCCTAAGTCTTTAAATAATCTGAATGCTTCAGGAGGATGCACCCTGTGTAGCTATGACACATGAGATAAGAACTAAGCATTCTAGCCCTCGCCAGTTTGGCTCAGTGGATAGAGCATCAGCCTGCAAACCGACGTGTGAAGACCCACGTCCCATGTGGTTCAGGGTTCAGGCTCTGGAAGAGGACCGCACACAAATGAAAGAGATGAGACAAGAAATAATAATTTGGAAATGTTGGGGGACCAGGTGGGAGCCCAACTCAAGAAGAAAGACTCCGGCTCAGGCCTCGCCATCCTTTTATTCAATTTGGGATACACCTATAGCTCTTAGGGCAGGCAATTTCCAGTAACAGGCAGACTGTCTTATCAGTAAGGATTTACATGACTGTCTCAGCTACCATTGTCTTGACTAAACAGTGGGTGCACAGCTCTGACCTTTGCCAGGGCTCAAGGGTCACCAGCCTTCCGGGATCCTTGTCCACACCTCTCTGCTGACAATAGGCGGTTTCCCGGGTTCAATTCCACTCAAGGGCTTATGCCTGGGTTGCGACTCAATCCCCAGTAGGGGGTGTTCAGGAGGCAGCTGATCAATGATTCTCTCTCATCATTGATGTTGCTATCTCTCTCTCCCTCTCCCTTAATATCTGAAATCAATAAAAACATATATTTAAAAAACAAAAACAAAACTAAGCATTCTCTTCTACTCATTTTGAGTCTCCCCCTTCCCCGCCAAAAAAAAAAATTAAAAAAAAAATCCACAAGTTTAGAAAACAGTTTAAATTGTCACCTGGCATAATCATGATTGATAGCATTTTGCCTTTAAAGAAAGCTAAGTTTTGGAAATATGTCAGTGAAACTCGGATCCTGAGAACACTAAACCCACTATGGCTGCCTAGCTAGATGCAGGGGCATTTTGGAATATCTAGTCTTCTGTCCATTTGGTGTTTTCCCTAGGGTGACCAGTTCATTCCACTTTGCCTGGGACTGTTCTGCTTTTCAAAAGCCCTACTTTATGGGATCCCTCTCTTCTTAGTCCCAGGCAAACTGGGACAGTTGGCCACCCTTATTTCCCAGAACTGGCAAACACTTCCAAGTTTCCCAGAGCCCTTCTGAACTGAAGTGACTGTGATTCCTCTGTGAAGAAGGATCAGTGGGACTGATAAGACAGTGAGAACAGGAGAAGCCTCTGGGGTGAGGCAGTCTCTAGGAATCCACACCCTGCTGGGAACCTTGAGCGAATGTAGCCAATGCTTTAAGTGCTCATGGTGGTGAATTGGTTTATCTGTCTTAAAGCTGTGGTTTCCAAGGTCGGTTCTGCTTTACGGTAGAATCACCTGCACAGATATTTTAAATCTCAATTTTGTTGTGCCCAGGTTTCATGATCCCCAAAGACTACCAGGGAGCCGAGTCCGATGCAATTGCAGAAAGCCTGTATTTATTTCGGACTAGTCCGAGCTCGGTCCCACTTTTTAACATATCAATGGGTTTTATAGGGGTGGTGATGTCACTGCTTTGGCTGACCCTGATTGGTTGGGTTAGGGCTAGGATCCAGTTACACAAAATGGAGTCGGGAGTTGCCCCACAGTACAAAATGGAGTCAAGAGCTGGCCTCGCCCCACCTTCTCAAATTTCTGGGCTGCACCAACCGATTCAGAATTTCTACTTTTTTAACCCAGTAGGTGAATGATCTGCCACACAAATCTGACTATGTCACTGTCCTACTGTTTAACAATGCTAAAGCTTCTTGCTGCTCCATGATAAAATGCAAACTCACTGCCGTTCAGTGGTTCACGTGGCTTTTCATGCATCACCCATTGGTTATCACTCTAGCCTCATGTAGCCCCAGCATCTAAACCTGTTGGCCTTCGCCTAGTCTTCTCTTGGACAAGAACACTCTAGCCCTAACTACTTCTCTATTTCTCGGCTCAAGTACTTGTGAGATTTTGAGTCACTTCCCCCAGGAAATCTCTAGTTCGGTTCAGGTCTCTGTAACTCCTTCGTCCTAAGGCTTATCATGTGATAGTGTAAATGTCTTTTCAATTATTTGTCTATATGTCTGTAGACTATAATCCCTAAGGATGAAATTATATCCCCAATACTAAATACAGTGCATGACTGGGTTTAGCCCTCTTTTGAACTATGCTACTGGGTGGCCTCCACCTGTGTCTTATCCTGTTCCTCCATCCCTAACTCCCAGCAAACCCTAGATACCCTGCCCTGACTTTAAAAGACGAAGCATACTCATCTGTTGGGCCTGGGCTTTGCAGAGTAGCTCTTTGCTGCCCCCACATGTTTTGAATCAGCTCCTCATGCAGCCATTTGAGACAACCCCTTGCTCCACCTGGTCCACCTTCAGTTCTGCAGGGACACTTTTGCTCTTGACTTCCCGGTGTCCCCCTTGGCACATAGAGGAACCATGTAGAAAAGAAGAGAGGGGTGTGATGCCTCTGTGTCTGTGTCTATACACTTACCCCTGTCTCATATTTATTATCCTCCATCATCAGGACTAAAGATTTTTATTAAGACTCGTCTCCTTCAACGTCTCCACCCCACTTTCTCTCCCTTTTCTTGAGTCCTCTTAATGTATTCTTCACTTTGCAGCTACTGAGCAGCTCCCAGAATCCAAGAACTTTAACCGTTTGCTTCTGATAAAGCTTCTGTGCGAAAAATAGTAATGTTTGAGGACAGGAACTTTCTTACATTTTGAATTATTTTTATACAAAAATTAACAAGGTTTTCAAAGTAGAGTTGTAAAGTGGTTTTGTCCCCAAAATGTAGGATCCTATTTATATAGATTGAATTATATTTTTAAAGTATTGTAAAAATTTGTTGTGATCTATAGTTATCATTTTTGTTGTTGTTAATCCTCACCCAAGGATATGTTTTCCATTTATTTATTTATTTATTTATTTATTTATTTAAAGAGAGTGGAAGAGAAATAGGGAGGGGAGAGAGGAAGAGAGAAATATCGATGTGAGAGACACATAAATAGCCCCCCTCCCCATGCCCACCCTTACTCCCTTATACCCCCCACAACAGTTCTTGCCCTGATGGCAGACAATTCAGTTCCTCCCTGTATGTTCCTGGTTCCTGGAGCTCAGAGGGAGTGAATTCCAGTAAGTCCATGTCAGGCCCTTTAAGAGGAACTGCCTGGGACTTCAGCAGCCCTCCGTCTCACTGAGCCACAATCCTGCTGTGTGTTTTTTTTGTTTTTTGTTTTTTACTTTTTAGTTTAATTTGTTGATTTTTTTAAAGAGAGGAAAGAGAGAGAAACATTGACTTGTTGTTCCACTTACTGTTGCATTCATTGGTTGATTGAATACACAACCTTTGCATACTGGGGTGATGCTCTAACTAACTGAGCTGCACGGCCAGGGCTACCCATTGGTTCTTACAGCCAGAAGTTTGGGGACTTCTCCTCCTGGCACAGGAATCTTGGGCTGGGAGGCCTGGTTTGGGGGCTTGGACCCCTTACTCTTTAGGGGTTACCTCCACAGCTAAGATATCTCTCCTGATTTTTATCTGCTATATGTGGGAATAGGACCCATATCGTGTCTCTGCCTCACCTACCAGTCTTAACGTGGCTTCTTCTTTAATTCCCTAATCGTAGGACTTCCATCTAGCCAGATTTCAGGTGGTTCTGAATAATCATCGTGCTATAGTTCAGTTGTAATTTTGATGTGGTTGTGGGAGGATTTGAGTACTGTGTTTACCAATGCCACCATCTTAACCCATTAACTAAATAGGTACCACAATATCAATGCTTGGTTTAGCATATTAAACCATTTTACTTAACAGTAATTTATAGTAACACTTGTTTTCATTCATTATTATAATTATTATATCAATTATAAAGCTTTTAGTAAGTTCATGATGAATAGTGTAGTTCTAAATATATAATGCACAGTGTTACACCACCATAGCATCTTTTTCTTTGGTAATTAGTCTATGGTTGTTAAACTAAGAATGAAATGTGAAGTGTATGTAGCAATATCATATTACAATAAGTTCAAGCATAAGCACTTTTTTTTAGGGAGAAAAGAAATAGGTGTCTCACATCAATTGAAAAGAAAGAAGCTATTTTCTTCAAATAGAATAGGAAGATTTGGTCAAGAAGATAAATACCAACAATATTTACTGAATAATGTTTGTTCTGTAGCTTAGTTGTAATAGCTTAAACTTTTAATCTGAAATAGCTACCTATTTTCAGTTTTAAAAGCTCATTATTTACATTATCTTGTTAGAGCCTTGAATTTCCCTGTGATATAAAGGGGTCAGTGTCTCTACATTGTAGACAAGGAAACTGAAACAGGGAGAGTAAGTAACTTTTGGAAAGAGAGTGTTCTGATTTAAAAATTCCTTTTTGGCAAATTGTAAAGTGTCTACGCTGTTAAACTATGTCAGATTTAAGAGTTATATTTTGTTAGGGAAAAATATCTATATTTATAAAAGCCTAAGCAACCATTACCACATGTCTACTGAAGGACCAGTTGCCCGATCACTGTGATGCACACTGACCACCAGGGGTCAGGCGCTCAGTGCAGGAGCTTTCCCCTGGTGATCAGTGTGCTCCCACAGCCAACCTCCCACTGTCCCTCCTTTCGGCAGGCCGGTCCCATTCAGCCGTGATCAGGACTGGGCGAGACTGCCCCGATTGGTCCCTATCGCCAGCCAGGCCAACGGACCGGGCCTCTAGTATCTTATAAAATTTCTTTTTTTTGCAGCAAAAAGGTATCTAATGATGGGGACCTAATAGAAACTAAATTGTTATTATTGACTTGGCATCTACTGTGTGCCAAGTTCTATACTAGGTATTTTATATACTGATATCTGATTTCATCCTAAGAACAATTGTTTAAGGAAGTTATAATCCTATTTCACAGACAATAAAATTAGGTCAAAGTAATGTCAGCAACTTGTACAAATTACGCAGCACAGCTGGGACTGGAAACAAATTCTGAGTTTTTTCAAAGCCGGGCTCACTCTATTATTCCATGCTGTAAATATTATTTCCATGTTAATTCAAATTTTTATTTGCCCGATAGCTTTATTTAATTTTCTCTATGCTCAGATCATGTAAGTTTATGCTAACTAGCATGACAATTTATACACTCAAGATTATTTGATTTACATTTGAGAGTCATTCTCTGATTACCTCAATCCACAATTAGAGATAAACATTTTTTTTTTTCAGAGATGTCATTTGTGGAAATGCCATATGGGAATAGTTCTACTGTGATTTCTTTGTTGTTCTAGTCAGAATATAACTAATCAGAATAAATATTAGGTGGGAAAACCTATGATCTTTATACCACTCTGTTTTTAGTACACTTATCTAGTGACTGTTGTATCTGTGGCTTCACTGCTATGTTTGAAATAATTATAAAAGGAATCAAGACAATATCAGAAAAAGTATAGAATCATCATTTGAGCAGATTTGGTGTTACATCCTTCTTTGTGCTAAACCCCAGAGGCACTATCACAGGCTTGTCTATAAACAGAATGAAGGCAGCTTTCTCAGAATTTGGTATGACAAAAAAAAAAGCACTTTCTGTTTCATTATTTACCTTTGCTTCATTTATATTCTCCTTTCTTCATAAAGTATAACTTTGTTTCTCTTTAAAAAAAATTAAAGATTGTTCACTGTAAAAGATTTAGAAAATACATATAAGCAAGGAAGAAAGAGAGAGAATGAATGAATAAAAGCAGCTCTAGTCTCAAGACAATGTTTTAGTGCCTATTTTTTAAGCCACTTTCTTTTGGTGTTTTAACTTTTTTCTAAATTACTCAAGAATATGATCGAATCTATTTTCTAAGCTTCAGTAAAAAAATTTTTCCTGAAGATTTTGAGTTCTGTGTTTATTCTGTTCCTTTACTAATCATCTATATAGAGTAAAAGCTTAATGTGCAAATTGTCCTCTCGGGTGGTCATTCAACTTTGAGACTGGGAGTTCGACCATTTACTCTGATGTGTGCTGACCACTAGGGGGCAGCTCGGAACATGGCGGATGTCAGTGATGCACTGTGACCTCTTACTGGCTACCTGGCAGGAGGTGATGGGGATGGAGGTGCAGTGAGAATGTGGGGTGTCTGCTGAGCTTCCTCTCACTCCCACTGCTACCCTCCACTGGGACCCCGGGGTAGCCAGGGAAGTGCCAGGCACCCATGAGGAGGAGAGGAGCCTGCCCCACGCCTGCATGGCTGCTTCCGGGTGAGCCAAGCCATAGCTGCAGAGGCCAGTTTGGGCTTCCCCTGGGTTCGTGTAGGAGCCTGTGTGCAAGGCTGGTCAGAAGAGAATGTGCTGCCTGCCTGGCTTCTGTGCGGTGCCACTGGGTGGCCCAGAGACCCATGCTGTTCCCTGGCCTGTGGCATCTAGCTGTGCTCACCTCATCTCTGTGTGGGGACTCAGACACTGTGACTCAGGTGGAGGGGGCACATGGGGGCCCGGGGACCCAGATGCTGCTCAGAGCCCAGGGTCAGCTAGGATCTGCCCTTCCATGCCAGATGCTCATGCTTCAATTGCCAGCCAGGCCTAGGAATCACACCTGTGCATGAATTTTGTACACTGGGCCTCTAGTCAGTCTCTCTCTCTCTCTCTCTCTCTCTCTCTATATATATATATACACATGTACATACATATACATATACATACACATATACATGTGTATACACGTGTATAAATGTATATGTATTGCGTGTATACATGTATATATACACACGTGTACATGTGTGTATGTATGTATATGTATTGCGTGTCTACATATATATATATATATATACGTGTGTGTGTGTGTGTGTGTGTGTATACACCTAAGCGACCGTCTGACCGTTCGATCATCTGACCAGTAGCTATGATGCACACTGACCACCAAGGGGCAGGTGCTCAGTGCAGGAGCTGCTGAGCTGCAGTGACTGGCAGCTGTGGTTCTCTAGTGATGTACACAGAACCAGAGAGGAGGGAGCCCAATTCTGGGGTGTGTCATCCGAGAACTGCCCTCTCACAATCCGGGACCCCTTGGGGGATGTCACATAGCCAGTTTTGGCCCTATTCCCACATGCCAGGCTGAGGGACCCCACTGGTGCACAAATCCGTGCACCAGGACTCTAGTCTACTATAGTCTATTTCAGAGAGCAGAGGAACTGATGACTTGAAATATTTACATTTTATGATGAGTCAGCATCTCAATTTATTATACCAAAAACAGTACATTCTATGTCTGTTCTTAAAATGTGAGCCTTTATCTGATTTAAGAATTTTAAAAAATTTAAATTATAGTTGACATTCAGTCTTATATTAGTTTCAGTACAGCACGTAAGCTACATAAATTACAAAGTGATCCTTCCTATAGGTCTAGTACTCATTTGATACTATACCTAGTTATTACAATATTATTGACTATATTATTGACTATATACTATGCTGTACTTTACATCCCTTTCACTATTTTGTAACTATCAGTTTGTACTTCTTAACCCTTTTGCCTTTTTCATCCAATCCATAACCTTGTTCATCTGATTTAAATATAGAAAAGAGACAGTTGTTTGTTATGGAGACTTTTAGGTCACAATCTTCCTTTGTCACCATTTCTTTCTCACTTCCAAATGCAATTCCAAATTTTTCTTCCTGCCATTCCATGAATTCACAGGCCTATGTTTCTTTTATTTATTTATTTTTCTCTTAAGACAACTCATTTCCCTTTGGCCAAAGCAAAAGAAATGCACTTGAAGATGGGAGATGCACAGGAACGGGGAAGTTTGCTTAGATAATGCCAAGGATTTGTATTCAGTATGGCTGCTAGGTCTCTTAACTGACTAGTGTGGAACAGTGCTCTCAACTCTGGAATCACCTGAAGATCTTTAAAAAGTACTAATGCTTAGTTCCTTCTTCTAAAGTTTTGAATGTGATTGGTCTGGGATAGTTCGGGCATTGGAATTTTTTAAAGTTCCCTAGGTGATACAGTCAGGTTTGAGAACCATTGTTTTAGAAGATGCTATCTATTGCAATATATACACCTGTGTGATAAACAGGGAGCACTTCCTGCCTGAAGACCAATAATGATCAGCATACCTTAGGCCCCTCTCCACAGGGCCACCATATAGAGATATGGAGTTATGCCTTGCACAAAGGTGCCTGGCAGAGGGAATAAATAGGGGCTGAAACACAGCCCACTCTTTGCTCGGGAGGCAAGCTGCACTCTGGCTCTGGGCGGTATCTCCTGGCACCTTTTCTCACTTGCACGAAGACACTGCATCTGTGTTTATGTCCTTTTGCCCTACACGGAGACACAGTGCCTTTCCATTGGAGTATTTGTGACTTTGACATTCTCACTAATTCCAAACCACTAGGTTCTTCAAAATGAACATTTTCCATTTTTTGTCTTGAAATGAGCACATTATATGTGGCAGAAACAACATGGGAAAATCTGCAAATTCCAATCCATTGACGTTTCTGTAATAAATTAGTCTTTGACCATCTGGAATTAGAGTTTTTTGGAGACTATGAATTAGCAATAAAAGTGAAGGACCTCAAGAATGACCAACTGTATAATGGTGCTATGTCAGGGCTAACTAGTCAGCACCTCCATGTTTAGAATATCAGGAAGTTTATAACTTCAATACTGAGCATTACACAAGGAGAAACTATTCTATTGTCACAGTCTGAACTCCATGGCCAACCAGTTTATTCTTTAGTATAATTTAAAATGTAGTCAGGATACTTCAAACCCATCCCCATTACTGGAGAAGCAAGTATATAACCAGATGGAAGTACATTTAGCAAGTGTCAGCAAGTGTCATTATGACCAGAGAGATAATCACTACTAACCGGTAGAAAGTACATCCAGATGTATTTGCCTTATGTGATGGGGACCATAGTCAGTATGATTTAAAACCTATAAGTATGTGATTTTCTCAAGAGTTTCAACATGATGCTAAAGTTTTGCTAAAAAACAAGAACAAAACAACTCTGACCATATCAACCTAACTTATCTGATTTGCGGTCTGTATGCTAAAGGAGTTAAATTTCACCTTCAGTGTGAATGCATTCGTTTGAAAAGCCCAGTCCAGCAACATGTGAATTCTCAACCATGTGTTTCTGTGCAAAATAAATCACTTGATGGGAAACAGGAAATCACTAGTACAGGCTGTTGTTGTTAATTACACATGGAGTTATAACTAGAATGGGAAGAGCAGCGTTTCATTTTAAATCGGGTTTACATATTAACAGTGAGCATAAATTAAAAAACTAGAGAACTTTAAATTGTCATTGATCTTCTCTGCACTAACAGGGGGTAGGTATCCCGGCATCAGTCCTACCCCCTCTTAGAATCATTGCTACTTAGAAAAAGCAATTTTTATGTAGTTAATATTAGCACACATCCTTTGCTGCCTTCCTGCTTCCTAGCAACCTGAAGCAGAGTATACGCTTACCAATCTGCTTTTGGTGGAAATTAAGAACAGAAGACGCAGTGATTTTGCCAATCGCCCCGAGAGGTGGGGGATGTGTTCAGCGAGCGCCGTGCTGATTTTGAGAGCCCGGCATGTGATTTATGTTGCCAACCGTCTGACCCTGCTGCACTCGCCACCACAGGCCAGGGAAGATGTGATCCACATGCTGAGGACGGAGAAAACCAAGCCGGAGGTTCTGGAGGCTCACTACGGGTCTGCGGAGCCCGAGAGAGTGCTGCGGGTCCTGCACCGGGACGCCATCCTCGCCCAGGAAAAATCCATCGGAGAGGATGTCTATGAGAAACCAATTTCAGAGGTAAAAATACGGCACCAGCAATCCCCTCCGAAGGGAGCCTCAGAGTGATAGCTTAACGTCTTTGCATTGTACATGCTGTGATGTTTTCTTTCGAAGGCAACATTTTTGTGATACATGAATGTAGAATGAAGCTAAATTAAGCAGCTCGTGAATCATTGTAGATACATTTCAATGATAAGAATTTTAGAAGCGTTTCCTGGGATACACTTAAAGCCTGAAATGGTATTTTTCATGTGATTATGATAGATACATGCTCTTATAGTCTGTTATTCTTTCATTTCTCTAAGAGATTATGTGTGTAAAATGTGAAGTGCTTATCGGTTTTAGCATTGAGTTGTCAAGATCATTACCAAATTGATAACCTAAAATTACATTGATTTTTATTATTGATACTTATGGGCTTATAGCCACTGTGTTTTGGTATCTTATGTCTAATCAACTCTGTGATAATTAAAATGATATCATATGAGTAACTTAAATACAATGGTGGAGGCAAAATCCCAAAGAAATGCTTAAAGCAATTCTTTAAGATAAAATCTATTAGGGCTATATTTAATAATTATATATGAGATTGTATTAGGAACTATTGGCTATTATTATTAATTACATATTTTACTACATGTTAAAAATACTGTCACATTGTAGTAGAGTTTGATGCTGAATTAGGGAACCAGTTGATGGATCTAGCCATATTGACTCTTCAGAATTCATGTAAAAAAATTCATATATGTGAAATAACTATTATAAATGAAAAAGAACCCAGAAATTTAAAGTCTGAAGCAGTGTATTATAATTTAGCTAGTCGAGCCTTTGCACAGGCCACTTTGACAGATCTCAGACAAGATCTGCTTCAGACAGTATTTACAACAGATTGATGGTCTTACAATTTTCTATTTTCTGCAACAAAGATAAACGGAAGCTCTGTTCTCATCTTTTCCTAACATGCTAAGAGATGATAGGATGCAGTCAACAGGCTGGCTCCACTTTCTTGTTTTGAGACCCATAGTTACTAGCTGCCTGTGGCCTTGGTCATGTCATTTCAGCTCCTTAAGCCTCAATTTCCTGCTCTGTCGAGTGGGAGAAACAACAGTACACATATAATACAATTAAAGGAAGCAATGCCTGTAAAACTCTTAACATAATGTCTGGTACAAGCTAGGTACTCAACAAATATAACCATTGGTATTTGCTTGGATCTGAGGGTGATAATTGCTCACACAATTAATTAGTTCCAAAACTTGGAGGGATTTGAGGAGGAAATGACAAATAGAAGTCAAAATATGTTTTATGTTATTGTTATAATCACCTGGATTGGAGAACTCAGCTTGGATAAATGGTATCATTTGAGCTTCCTGATTCTTTTCTCCCAAGTTACAGCTTGGAATGACCCCTCAAAGGGGAGGTAGGTCTGCAGAGCACACGTACTTATCCAGAACCACTGGCACCAGTGCACAAGCTTTGTGGACAGTACACAAATAAAGGAGTTCTGACCCGCCTTCAGATAGTAGACCTAACCCAAATGCTCCTACCTTAGAGACAGAAGGGCAGACTAGAAAACCACCCACCCTGAGGGTTGTCCTTTTGGAACTGGCTAAGCTGGGCATGAATCTTGGTTCCTTTCTCTCCTCAACTCAAAAAACTAAAGAGTTATTCTTCCTTGGTGAGGAGTGAGTGAGGAGGTAAAGAAAAGGACGGAAGCTAAGTTTCCTAATGATGCCAAAATGGTGAGGTCCTGCTTGTGAGAGAAATAGAATACTAGAAGAGGAAATATTTATCTTCCATTATCTACAGATTTTTTGGTCTCTGAAGCCTTCAGGCTTAGCAATCAAGTTCATATTATCCAGGGCCAGGAGTCCTACTTCCAACTTCATGAGGCAAAAATCCCAATACCTCACTGTTCCATTAACCTCCTGGGACCATGAGCTCTTAAAGAGTTCCTAGAAGCCATGCTACACCTCAGGCCAAAAAATTGCTACTCACTCAAATATCCATACCAAATTAGGCACAGCTGGGTTACTCAATAGCACTCACTGATTATGTAATCAGTGCTGGGGACAAGCTGAGCAACTCCAGTGTCCTCTCCCCAGGACTGTAGCTGCTCCAAAGACCCACATGGATAGAACACATTAAGGCTAAGGCCCACCTCCTGTCCAGGCTGCTCCAGAACATTTAATAACAATATGTGCTGTTTTTTTCTCTCCAGATGACCTTAAAATGTCTGTCTGGATATCTCATTCAACTATCAAATTAATAAAGCTCCCATCTGCCCCTCCAAAGTGGATTGAGGAATAACTACAAAAGTCTGACAGATGACTTCAAATATTTAGCTTTATTATTGATGCAGATAAATAAATGACCTCAGCAGATTTTCTATGGTTTCCCTCCTAGACTTTGGAAAAACCACTTGAGAGAGAGTTGGGCCTACAGAACACATATATATCATTTTGTGGCAGGCAGAGTAAAGAATAAGAAATGAGAAGGTTGAGCTGCTCCTTTCCAGTTCATAATCCCAAGCACAACCTTCAAATAAGTCACCCCTCCTTCCTTAGTGAGGAGTGGGGGAGGGTGTGAAGAAGTGGACAGAGGCTGCTCTTTCCAATACTTTCAAAAGGCATGGAGAGTCTTACTTTATCATAAAGGAAAAAGGAAAAGGAGTCGCTCCCTCTACATTTCTTCAGTCCCCAAGCCGACGCTCTATCCATTGAGCTAAACCGGTTTCGGCTCCCTCTACATTTCTGATGATGACGAGACGGATGATGATGAGGAGGAGGATGTTTCAGCAATGCTTGGCAAATTCCAAAAAATATGGTGAACATCATATTTGTAAAAGAATGGGAGAGTCCTTGGGGAGAATGTGTTGTAATATGAAGCTATGAGAAAAATCTCTTCTACAAACTGTCCCGTTAAGATGACAGAAATTTCCCAGAACCAATAAAGATACAATTTGCCAACCCTAATGATCTCAGATATTATCAGCCTCCAGTTAACATGGACTTCTTCACCAGTCTCTCTGGCCACTTGCTTTTAGGAGATTTAGGCAGAAGGCACTGAGTATTATGGGTGCAGTATCTCCTTTATTTTGGACCCTAGAAATTATCCAACAAACTCTATGCAACTGTAAAGAGATCCTTGGGTCCTTCTTACAATGAAAGGCAAACATGGAAAGCCCAGCAGGAGCAGCTCTGATGCCCTTGCCCTGTGGAGCTACCCTCTTGGGTTTTAGGGAGTTGGTTGTGGGATTGAGAATGCATTTTAAATATGTCATATTCAACATATCTAAAGCTGTGGCTCTCCATGGGAGGAGGGTTAGCAATTTTCCCCACTGGGTATATTTGGCAATGTCTGGGAATAGTTTTATCACAACTCATGGTGATACTACTGACATGGATACTACTGTCCATGCACAGGACAACCCCCCAAAGTAAATAAATATTTGGCCTAAAATGTCAGTAGACCTGAGGTTGGGAAACCCTGGACTAGAATTTGAAGAGGAGAGCAGGATTGGGAACTACCAATTATTATAAGATTTGATCCAATTTAGCAAACATTTACCAAACCCTTACTTTGTTCTAGGCACTGTGCTGGGAGCTAGGAATTTAAAAAGATGGTAAAAAGATGACCCCTTAAGATCGTATAGCCTGGCCAGAGAAATAGGCACAAAGCCCTGTAAAAATATTTGATAAGACCTCTTTTAGTCTGAGAAACGTGCTCTCTACAGGTTCTGAAAGCCTCCCTATATTTACCATCTCTTGGAAAAAGGACCATAGGTCTTTTTATACTTTTCCTAGAAATGCTTTAATTGCAAACCTTAAAAAAAGATTGTGATGCTGATAATAACCTTTGAGGGGAGAAGTTTGGTACATGTCCATGCTGAGCTCTTATTTTTTTCTGCAATCAGGAGGGATATTATCCTCTTTCTTTCTGACCAGAGGGTTTTGTAGCATCTCATGAAAATAGTGAAAGAGTTTGTTCTCCTGAGAGTGTAGGAGCCGTACACGTGTTCACAGGAGAAGGGCCAGAAGGCCGGAAGTTACTGCAGTCTTCCTATTGACCAGTTTATAAAGCCAGGTGGCCCAGAGAAAATGAAGGAATGAATGGGGGAAACGCTCTCCCCTCCAGGTAGTAAATTATGAGGCCAATGTAAACAAATTATTTAGAATCATATACAAATGAAGTAAAATATCAACCTCTTTTCCGTGTTTGCTTACTCAGCTGGACAGACTTGAGGAAAAACAGAAGGAAACCTACCGGCGCATGTTAGAGCAACTGCTGCTGGCGGAGAAGTGCCACAGGCGCACGGTGTACGAGTTAGAGAACGAGAAGCACAAGCACACGGACTACATGAACAAGAGCGACGACTTCACCAACCTGCTGGAGCAGGAGCGGGAGAGGTGAGCAGCGCACGCGTCCCTGCCACTGCAGGTGCCCGCAGCCCTCCTCCTGGTCACTTCAGGCAGGGCCCAGACTTTGTTCCAGTGACACCACGGAGGGGTGCCCAGCTCCTTCCAATTTCTGAATGGTTTCTGGTCCTAGAGAGGGAGACAGACTTTTACCTGGAACTATTCACGGGAATATGTTTGAGGGTGCCTGTAAGTAGGACTCTACATCCGCACTAAGATGTTGAAAGCCAAATACTATAAGCCAACTTGGGAAGTTTCTATTTGAACTTGTTCCGTGAAGCACCTACTTGAAAAGCCTCTCTACTAATTGCCTTCTGTTTGACATAATCTACTTGCTCTCTTTGGGACTGAAATACATTTATTCAGGAAGGCAACTTTTAAAATTTAGTTTAAAATGAAACCTATTCATTCTTTTAAAAATATTTTTAAATTGATTTCAGAGAGGAAGGGAGAGGGAGAGAGATAGAAACATCACTGATGAGAGAGAGTCATCAGTTGGCAGCCTTCAGCACTCCCCTACTGGGAATCAAGCCTGCAACCCAAGCATGTGCCCTTGACTGTGAATCGAACCAGGAACTCTTCAGTCCACAGGCTGATGCTCTATCCATTGAGCCAAACCAGCGAGGGCCCTATTTATTCTTAATACCAGTATAAAAAATCGTAATATATGGTTATATATAAATTACTCAATGACTTGAACTACCTATTTTTCTTTTCAAAACTCTTAAGACAATATAAAAAAAAATCAAAACAAAACAAAAACTCAGTGTGTTGAGCCTTGCTTATCTAAATGTATTTGTTTTAAATATATTTTTATCGCTTTTAGAGAGGAAGGGTGAGGGAAAGAAAGATCAAAACATTAATGATGAGAGACAATCATTGATCAACTGCCTCCTGCACACTCCCTGCCAGAGACTGAGCCCGCAACGCAGGCATGTGCCCTTGACTGCAATTGAACCCAGGACCTTTCAGTCTGCAGGTCGATGCTCCATCCACTGAGACAAACTGGCTAGGGCAAGCCTTGCTTACCTACCCTTGCAGGTCTTTTTTCTCAGGGATTTCAGCCTTTGAAGACAACTCCAGATCGACAAACTCTATGCTATCCCATTTTATTTTGGCATCTTCTTTTTAGCGTATTTTCTTCCTTTTCTTCCTTCCCATGGCTGAGTAGTTAAGTCTGTGAATTTCACAAGCTTTGAATACAATGACTTGAATCCTGATGACTTGAGTTACTGAGGGTGTCTGCTTCTGTGTATAGGACTTGCAAATTGAGGGCCACTCAGGAACAGCTTTACCAATCCCTGCTTTATTATCTACTTAGTTACCAAAAAGAGATCTGGTCTTCCCGGATTAGTTTACTTACCAGAAAAAACTATCACAATAAGAGAGGAAATACAACATGAAACAGAGTAGGTTGGTGTTAGCTTTAAAAAAAAAAAAAAAAAAAAAAGTATTGGTAATGCTTACTTATTATTAGACTTGGCCTGTTCCTTGGGGAACCAAAAATGGACAAGAGAATGAACAATGGCTGTGCAATACCCTCAACTGATGGTTTCTGAAGCCTGTTTTCCACTTCTGTACACTCAGGTGTATCAGCTTCACGTTTGAACAAACAGATTGTCTGATCTGACATGTTGGCAACCAAACAGTGAGAATAAACTCCATCTCCTCAACCTTTGTAAACTTTCCAACTGAAGCATAGGTATTGCAAACAAGGTCCTAATGAGAATATAAATTACATGTATCTACAACAGACCCTCATTACATATTTTGTGGCAGAATGTGGTCAAGCAAAAGAGTACCAACTTGTTGGATATTGTTTTGTTTTGTTTTTAAACTTTGAAATCAAATTATTTTAAGGAACATCTGTGTGGATTAGATATCTTCTGATCACTTTGTAAATTGTTTCCTTCAGAACCAATATGCCTTTTCTAAAATGTTACACCCCAGTTCAATGCCTAAAGTGGCACCAGTTCACGTAGAGGCGTTGGTTTAAATGAGGTGTGTGGATGGAGAGATGGTACTTATCCAGGCGGTCTCTTTTGCTTTCCGTTTTGCTTTCCTAATTTCTATGTTCTGTGAGAGCAATGGAAATGATAACAGGGGGTGGAGAGCTTTCTAGTTCAAACAGTACTTTTATGTCAGTTGTACAATAAGCCAGATGTGTTTATCTACTAATTCCATGTTGCTCAATTAACTCTAGATAAACAATTACAACAACTTCCCCCCTCCCTTTTTTTTTTTTTTTTGGAGGTAATTTTACTAAGACAACTACAACAAACTAATCTTTTGAGCAAATTGCTATGCAGATGGCTTTTTAAATCAAAGTAAATTTTTAAAAAAATTATCCCAAGATGCTTTTTGCACTTTGATCAGCACAACTGGGATATGTCACCAAATTTTCATGTTTTAGATAAGAAGTCACTAAACAGCTTTGACTTTCACTTAAATATCTAACCACTTTAAGGTTTTGAAATAGTATGTTTTTGACTCAGCAGGTTATACTTGACTGTTATATATTTTTTACTGTCAATGTCCTCCCCCATCAGTTCCCTGACTGCCCGCCAGTGTGTATATCACTGTGGGCACACCCTGACACCCTTGTTTTATTAAATTAAACACCTGCTAGGATGTTGGTAACTTGAGTTGGCATCTCTGAATTTCTCTGCAGTCTGAGGCGTCCACGCTGACTGGTCTGTGGCATTCAGGGGCAATGAAGCTTGGGATTCTTGCTGCTTTTTGGAAACTGCCCTGCTAGATCTGCTTTGAGTTAAATCCTCTTTTTGAAGTAAGCGGTCATAATTAGTTCTACTTAAGGGGGCCTGCAGTTTCCTGACCGGCTGGCTTTCCCATGGGCCACATGGCAAGGTAGGTCCTCCCCGCAAAGACCTCAGCCCGGGCCTGGCGCCTAGTTCCTGGGGGCCCAGGTGCGCTGGCAGCCTCTGCCAGGCCACGTGGCCGGCGCCCTGACACCTACAGGGAAAGCGGAGCTGCAACTCCTAAAGAACCAGCGTTTCTCAGCACTAGCCACAGCCCGTTCCAAGTCCTTTGTTTGCTTCTTTGTTTTGCACCCCATTTCCCTTCTCTGCAAAAGTCCTGTGTGTGTGTGTATGTGTGTGTGTGTGTGTGTGTGTGTGTGTGTGTGTGTGTGTGTAGAGAGAGAGAGAGAGAGAACCAGAGCCAAGAATTTTCCTTCAAAACATTTAACTTTGCTTCTTCTGTGAGCGTGAGTAAAAGAAGGAAGTGAGACTTGAGAAAAGCCTAAGTAGTTTGCTTCTTATAATCACCCCTCTACTCCTCTTCTTGCACTGGGCTGTGACTCCGCAGTCTTTCTCCACCCCAGACAGCTTTGCATTTGGTGGGGATGGGGTGATGGGGGAGGGGGCCAGAGCCAGAAGACTCTATGGAAGGTAGCATCTGGGCTCCATTCTCTGTAATTATGTTGCTCTGTAAGGGGTTCTCACATCCAGAAAAGTGGTTAAAGGTAACAAAAAGAACCCAGGCATACAAGATCAGTAGCAGGTGTTGATAAGCAATCCAGATTCAGATGTCTGATGAACCCAGGAATCTGAAGCTCTGAGCATTGCGAAGGAACTCTGAGATCAGCCATTTCAAGTCCCTCATTCTGCAGGTGGAGAAATTAAGGCCCATAAAAGCAGGTCACTGGTCTAGCACTTTTATGCAAAGGAGTCTTTTGTACAAAATGGCTTGTTTTATGTTTTCTTTTTGTGTGTGTGTGTGGCTCCCCACCTCCATGCTCTTATGTCCAAACTATGACACAACATCTTTAAAAGGCAGAGTGGTGCTTATTGTGAAGATATCAACACAGCCATATTAGGACCAGTGGTGTCTCTAGACAGTCGAGATAGGAGAAGCTTTGAGATGGCATCTGTTGGAGAAGCAGCCTGGGGACTTGTTTTGGAGCCAAGTGTGACTAGATGTACAGTGTTCTACTTCAGCTGCATTCTGCTTGGGGTAGTGTGTGTGTGTGTGTGTGTGTGTATATATATTATTTTTTTTAATTATTATTTATTTATTTATTTTTTTACAGAGAGGAAGAGAAAGGAATAGAGAGCTAGAAACATTGATGAGAGATAAACATCGATCAGCTGCCTCCTGCGCACCCCCCACTGGGGATGTGCCCGCATCCAAGGTACATGCCCTTGACCAGAATTGAACCTGGGACCCTTCAGTCCACAGGCCAACGCTCTATCCACTGAGCCAAACCGGTTTAGGCTGCTTGGGGTAGTTTTGATGCAAGGCAGGTGATGGTTATGGGAAGGCTACATAAAGCCTTCCTTCGAGTAACTCCTTGTTAGGATCACTGACCTGGACAATGCAAGTGTAAACACTATAGAAGCAGAAACTACTTGTCACCTTTCAGGAGTTGTTTAACTCCTCTTGAATAAAAATCCCACAGAGTAAGTGCCTAAAATGGGCAAGATATTTTTCTGGGCTTCCTTTATACTAAGTCAACAGACTGTAATCATAATTTATTACCATCATTTGCTGCATGTTTATTTTATCAATAGTCATATTCCCAAATTAAAAGGAGAAAATAGCACAGAAAACTGCAATGGCTTACCTGGCATTGTTAATAATAAAGATGAAAATATCCTTTATTGCATTAATTAAGATTGGGTAAAGAAAAGCTCTCTGTAAATGTTATATTCTGTTTGGTTCCTATTTTAAACCAACTTGATCTTTAAAGGCATAATCCGGATGCATGAAAGTACCTTTAGAGCTTATACTTTATTCCTTGTCTGAACTGCAAGACTTGTGATTTTAATCTTAAGCTTCACTAGCACTACTTCAAGAATGTCAGACTAGAGAGAGCACAGTGACATCAAAAAATGGTCTTGAGCTTAAATATTTGAGGGGAATGAATGTGTGTTTAGGTGTGTAAATGCTATTAGAGAGTGCTGTCTAAATCTATAACTGTAGATATGGATTTTAAAGCTTTTGGATTCTATAGACTCAGCTGAAACTGCATAAATAATTACATCATCATATAATATTGCAGCAAGCCTTCCAAGTATAATGTGTGTGTGTTGTTTTAAGTACAATTCAGCATCTCAAGAGAAATTTCTGAACTTGGGAAGCAGAGAATGCAGGAGCAGGAGCTGGAACAGAGGGGAAGCTTTCGAGCCCCATTTTGTTATTGTTTAGGTCAGTGGGCAGGGAATTGGGTATTTGCCTGGTGTCCCTTGGGACAGGCTGAACTATTATCTTTGCCTATGTAGGGGAATGACCAGTCAGACAGAGCATATGTTTGTAAACTGGCTCTAGTTGCCTTGGATCTTGGGAAATATCCTTGGCTCGCTTTATAGAAAAAGATTCACATCTGTTTCCTGGGCATAATTTCCTGAAGTTTCTTGAATTTAGATGACTTATCTCTAAAATATGACAATGAAATTGATTTTTCTCACTGGTAGCTTAGAGGATCGCAATAAATCACTCTGTAGAAAAAGATTGCTGTTGATGTGTAAATGATCACGTCTTATCAAGCAATAGGCAGAGCATATCAGCAGAAAACAACTGAACCTCTCTCTATGTTAGCGCTCTGCTAGATGGCGTTTGGTAGCAGAGTTAGATATTTTGTTGACCTCCCCAATATGCTAGACACATACACATCTTGCTTAATCCTTGTACAAAGGATTAAGCAAGATGTGTATGTGTCTAGCATATTGTAGAAAGGAAAGGAAAGCAGACAGGTTACATTCCTTCCACCAAGGTCCACTGCCAACAGTTAATTGAAAGAATCAATGTTTGAACCGAGCTTCTCACAGTATAAATAAATAAATGAATGAATAAATAAATAAATAAATAAATAAATAAATAAATATAAATAAATTTCTGCTTCTAAATTCTATGTTCTGTTTAAAATGAACACCTCATTTCCTTAATGCATGTTAGAAGAAAAGATGCCTTCTCTTAGTGACTTCTTAGACCGCAACCATTCTGTTCAGGACTCAAAATCACAGACATGGTCATGAGATATGCCACCTACTATTGTTTGTGGAGTTTGGCGAGCAGACTTTCCTTGCAGGTTCTTGTCCTACAGAGTTTGAATAATAAATTCATGGACTAAAAGGCTTCTTTAGTAAAATTATGGAAGTTTACTGGAAGCATATGCCAACTCTGCTTGGGGAGGGGTCCTGCTCTCTCTAAAAGAAAAGCCTGCTCTCTTTTTCTAAAATGGGGAAAAAATCTAAATTTAAATCTTTTCTGAGTCACTTTGTCTCTAGTTTATATAGTATGCTGGTAGCTTCTTTTTTTGAACATGGCCCTTTCTAATTGGACCCTTCCTTAATGTATGTCCCTGTGTTTACCTAATTGGCCATTTTTCTGCAGAGTATCAGTTTCAAAGTTCAAAGCCCACATGATGCCCCCTTCTTTATCTTCCCTTCATCTTGCAACATTCTTCTATCCTCTGTGAAAGTAAGATAAGCATTCTGGCCTCTTGGAGCTATCTCTGCCCTTCACATATGCATTTGTCTCCCATGGGCCTCCCACCCCTTTTTCCCTAAACCTGCCTGTCCTGTCTCTAAAATTCCTTTCACTCCCAGTATCCTACTGATAAAAAAATAATTGCTGGGAATAAAGTTTTTAAGAAAGGAGAGTGGTTATAATTCAGAGTCTCAATCACAGAAAGAATGTTTTACAGTTGATTTTTCTGAAAGAACACTAGGATCAAACTATACCTTTCAATTTCTCTTACCTTTGCACTGTACACTTCCTACTGGAAAATGCAATTGAGATGAAGGAGGCTGAGTTGGTGACACTACCCCTATAACACAGCTTGGATGTTTGTGTTGGGGGATGGGGTAGGTGGGAGTAATTAAAAAAAAAAAAAAAGTGATGTTACATCTTACTTAAAGGGACCAGGCAATGAGTGACTCAAGCACAGCTTCCTAGGGTTGGATGTTTGGAGTTTAAGGAGAGTTGATCCTCCTAAAAGACCCAGGATATTAATATATCTACTATCAACACTGTAGTAACTAGGAGCATGTCACTCATCCTTAACTAAACACTCAATGGATTAAATAGCAATTAGCCCATGAAAAAAATGGCTTGAGGTTCCTTTCACTAGATCCCACCTGTACAAAAATCTGGGTCTGAAGTAGATCTTTTCCTCAAGCTTCTTAGTGACCACATTCTCAAAGTCATTGAGTTAGTAGCCTTTCATCTAAGACTCTTCCATGTCTTAGTAATAGAACTTGAACAGCTATGCCTAGGAAAACAGATATGTGATCAATAAAATGTTTTGATTAACCAAAGGTTTTGATATGAATTCATTTACTTTTACTGTTAAGGAAAATATTTCTCAGATGTATTTTACTTTCCTTAAACTTCTAAAAATATATCACAATATCCAATTAAGTCATATTTGATGATTCAGCATCATGTAGTGATGCTATGTGCCGCCTATACAACTTCAGAGGCTATTAGATTATATTTAAATGTCAGTTATGGTTGCATTTTAATTGTACTTAAGGATGATAAAGATGTTTTCTAGATCTTAGGCTTAACCTAGTTGAGAGTCTTAGTTAATTAGATTCAATGTATTTGGACTTTAAGAACAACAACAGAACCTGAACCAGGAAGGACTTTAATATTATACAAAGAGGTGGAATAATAATAAGAAGAAAAGAAAACTGGCCACAAGAAAGAAAACAAATTTTGAAAAAGAGAGTTTGAGAGACAATGTGCAAGAAAGACACTTTGCTGTTTAAGATTTTAATATATTAAGAAAGCCTCGGTCCTGTTATTTGATACTTCCTACTATGGAAAAGTCTAAGAGAAGTGAGAATGGAAGATGGTATTTGGAATTTAAGTGAGAACCCAGTAAAGGGGATTGGTCAGGTTACCAGTCTCTCTATCATCTGAACAAATCATTTAGGTGTTCTCTTTCAGGAAGATTTCAGGAAATTGTCAGACAGTTCCTGAAACTTTCAGCACTTGATACACTGAAGAGTCATCTTCGTAGAGACAGAGGAAGCTTCATTCATATAACTGTCATTCTTTTTGTCATATGACTCTTTAAATACTGGTCACCATCAATTAGACCAGATGTTGACATCTGTCATAGTCAAAGTTCACAATTCTAATGCTTCCAGGGCCAAGGCTTTGACCGAATGAAGCAGATCCAAATTTTCGACACACATTGCATGAGTGGTAGGGACTGCTAGGCTGGGGAGAGCAAGCTCTGACCACCAAGAAAATCCACAATTCAGCCCAGGCTGATTGAACTCATTTTATTTATTTTTTTCTGATTTAAAAAAATATTTTTTCAGTTACAGTTTATATTCTATATTAATTTATGTTAGTCTCAAGTCTACAACAAATTGGTTATGTAATCACATACAAAATGATCCCCTGATAGTTCAAGTACTCAATTAGCACCTTACATACTTATCAAAATATTGTTGATGGTATTCCCCAGGCTGTACTTTACATCCCTATCACTGTTTTGTAACTACCAATTCACACTTCTTAATTCCTTCACTTTTTTTTTCACCCAACCCCCTACACCTCTCACCTCTGACAACTATCAGTCTGTTCTGTGTATCTATGAGTCTATTTCTATTTTGTTTATTGGTTTACTTTGTTCTTTAGATTTCACGTATAAGTGAAATCAAATGGTATTTCTTTTTCTCTCTCTGACTTATTTCATTTAGCATAATACCCTTTAGGCTCATTCATACTGTCACACGTGGTAAGATTTTATTCTTTTTTACAGCTGAGTAATATTCCATTCTATGTATGTATCATAACTTTTTTTTCTACTCATCTACTGATGGCACTTGAGTTGCTCCCATATCTTGGCTACTATAAATAATGCTGCCATGAGCTTAGGGGTGCATATATCCTTTCAAATTAGTGTTTTGTGTTTCTTCAAGATACAAACCCAAAAGTGAAATGGCCTCTCTTCCTGGCTTCCAGATGGCCACCTTATTGCTGTGTCCTCATGTAGCTTTTCCTTCATACATGTACATGGAGAACTATTTTATAAGACCTATTGGATTAGGACTCTCCCTTTATGACTTCATTTAACCATTTTTACATTCAAAAAGCTGTACCACCAAATATAGTCACATTGGGGTGGAGGTAGGGGGGGTTAGATTTTTGACATATGAATTTTGAAGGACACGGTGCAATCCATAGCTAAGGGCATGGAAAAACTTGTTATAAGGGTTCTCCCTCTTATAATTCAGAAGAAATAGAGTAAAAATCAGTGTCTGATATGTTTTGACATAGCTTCAATATCTTCAGCAACACTAAAAGTGTATTTAGACTTTCCCCAGATCCCTAAAAGGCCATGGGAATAGATGAGACAGGGCTGGACAAGAGGACAGAACTGTGAGCCACTTGGATCAGCAACCTGAGTAAATTGACAGCAGAGACCAGAGACCACCATGTGCCTCTCAGAGGATGGTAGTATGGAAGGATGATGACTAGATGACCTCCCACCCACCTTCCTGGTGACCCCAGAACTTAGTTCCAACTCCAGAACCAGGGTTCTGAAGCCCTAAAATTAACTCAGGGACTCTGTCTTGACTCAAGATTCTTTAAGTTTACTAAGTGGAACCGGACTTGATTGAGCTTACTCAGAATAAACTAAGACAAAGTGGAATGGGAGTCCATAAGATAAATTATAAGGGATACAGAAAAATGAAAATCATTGTGTTCCCTGCATATATTGGTAAAATAATCCACACATGTATGTACTAAGGAGAAATAAAGTGGTTTTGTGGCTTATCCCAGAGATCTGGTGGTGTGCTTACAATGTTTTGTGATCTTCAGAGCTAAGTCTAACCTCTTCAACTGCAGTTAACTCCTTTGGATTACTCTAGGCAGGGGTCCTCAAACTTTTTAAAGTGGGGGCCAGATCACGGTCCCTCAGAGAGCTGGAGGGCCGGACTATATGAACTACTAATTCCTACTGTAACACCTTGGCTGCGCTCACTGCCCAAAAAACCTGGCGGGCCGGATCAGACTCCTCTGCGGGCCGCATGTGGCCCGCGGGCCGTAGTTTGAAGATGCCTGCGAGCGGCTCAGTGCTGAACCTCCCTCAAAATCTGTAACCTGAGACTATTGTTTTCTCAGTCTCCTGCATTTCATTTGAAGCCAGATAGCTCTGAATTCAATTTCTGTCTCTGCCACTTACTAGTCTGTAACCTTGGACATGTTATCTAATCCTTCTGGTTCTTGGTTTCTTTGACTATAGTATACGAATAACTGAGTACCTATCTCATAGAGTCATTTATGTTCATGAGTTAATGAATATAAACCCTTTACAAACAACCCAAGTTGATCATTTCCTCTGCTAATCTGTGTATTATACACTAAGAAGACTGCAAGTTTCACTAAATTACAATTAATATTTTATCAAACTAAGACATTTTGAAAAAATGCAAAGTATTGAAAAAGTAAATTCTATTATTTCAGCATAGTTGATATTATATTTAGATTGTAGATGGACTCAGAAAAAACTGGAAAAAAACAATTAGAAAATTAAATAAAGTGAGTTGTCAAGGTATAAAACTATATAGAATCGATAATAAAAATCAAGTTTTCCTATTTTAAATATAAAAATAATATAAATTATATTAAATATAAACTCTCACCCTATTAATCTATAAGTTTGATCCTAATAAGAATACCTTTTTTTTTAAATATAGGAACTAAATGAAGTGATTCTAAAGTTCATATAAAAATATGAATATGTTTTCATAGTTAACTATGAAAAAGTATGAAGAGTCAAATTTTAAAAATGAAAAGTAGTATATATACTTTCTACCAGAAACAAAACTCACTTAAAAGTTACAGTAAGTAAAATGTTGGTATATGGATAGAAGATCAATAAAGTTGATAGAAATTCTGGAAACAGATTATAGTAGATATGGAAATTTAAAGTAGATATTGTGGGGTTGAACCCTGGAGTCAAAATAAGACCATTGGAGGCTGCTAATTGATTTTTAAAAAAAGCAGGCAAGGATTTATTGAACTGGCCAGGACTGCCGTGAGAGCACTACATGCAGGTGGAGTCTACACTCAAGACCCTGCCATTCCAGGTGTAGGCAGTCCTTTTAAAGGTCTAAACCACAAAAATTTTCCTTTGTTCTAAATTCTAAATCTAAAGGCTGGGAACAGCCTGCAGGGTCTTTCCAAGCCAAATCCTGCTTGACGTTGGAATGTGGAACTATTTTGCGAAAGCAGATAGTACGGAAGCAGACCTGAGCGGTTAATCTTTAAAGGTTATCTGCAGTTTCAACTCCTGGAGCTACTGAGTCAATGGGAATCAATCTCCTGTGGTCCTGGTCCACAGGCACAGGAAAGTTGCCTTTGCGAGTTTCCAGGTCTCAATCTGGAATCTGAGGTAACTTTCCTATTGTTTAAGCAAGTAAGTGAGTGCAGAAGCCAGAATAGCAGGGTTAAAATTCAAACAGCAGTTTTTACCTAAGTATGGTTGCTACCATACTTTTGATATGGTGTTCCATCTCAGTTTAAAAAGTTGAGGCCCTTAGTAATGGCTATTATTATAGTTGTTTTTATGTATAGTGCAGATAATTTATTTGTAAACATGGGGGACAACTGGCCATGTTTTAGTTAGCATTATTTCCCTCTGGTCTTATGTGGTTTCTACCATTCCAGGAGAACCATCAATATGACAATTGTGGTTTATGCTAAGGGAAGATTTAGCATTGACTTTTTAAGTTTCCAAAGGATTGATAAGTTCTATGTAACAAAAAATTATATTTGAAAAATAAAATATAACTATAAGATATATAGCTGGAAAATGATGACTTTCTATTAAAAAAGCAATATTATTATTTTAGCCACATAAAATTTTATGGGAAGTAAATTGCGTGATAACTATGGGAATCCTTTTGAAGAAAAACTACTGTGGTAACTTTACTGTGGAGGTGATAAATATTGCTATTTTATATAGTATTTCTATAATTTGTATATTAAAACAAATTATAATTGAATTGACACAACACATTTTATATCTTCAAAAGAATATAAGTTTAAACCCAGTTTGGACTAAAGCTAGACTAAAGAATTGTACCTACCATAATAGTGTACCAAATTAAGGGGTTATTTTAATGCATGTATTTTTCATACAAGTTATTGTGGGTTAAGTGGAGTCCAGATACAAATTCACTTCTTTAGTTAGTCTAGTGCAGATTTACTTTATATTTTTTAGATAAAACATTGATTGTTATTGATGCAGCATATGTATGCAAATAAAAATTCATGCTTATTTTTATTGTTAACCAGAGAGCCCTTAGGCACTAGAGCAGATGGGAAGTTTTAAGAACAATGAAAATCATTAGGAAATAACAAGCCAGAATCATCTGGAAATAATGGTACTTCAACAGGCAAATTTTAAGTCAATAATTTCAGCCTCAGTGTCTACCCAAATGAAATACAGTGATCAACAAGTGCCTTGTACTGACAAATTACTTTTTAAAATTCTTTTTGATATATCAATACACTGATACTATGAATTATGATCCAGGCAGTTGTAATGCCAGACAGTTTATCAATGCTGACAGGCACTCTGTATGCCAGAAAATACAAAATCAAAGTATCCTACATCTTTAAAAAAATTAATTGAAGCATTAGTGAGATGTACTAGTATAAGTTCCATAGAAAACAACTGAATTCAGTTTGCAAAAACAACTGGATTAAGAATGAAAATTTCCAACAACTGATTGTGAGTTTTTGTTTCCCACATTCCAAACTAGTTGAATCAAGTTTTTAAATGAGCTGATGGGTTGTTTCAGCATCATGGACAGAATCAGGTATTCAAACGTAATAAGTGAGATTATTCTTCTGAAATGAAAAAGTTTGGGAATGCTGTCCTAAATTGGCAGCCTTTTGTTATCACAATAAACACCAGGCAAATGGTTTTGCACAAATTCAAACACCAAGAAAGAGTTAAGACAGGAAATTGCTGGAGAAATGTGTTGTCTCTACCACCTTAGAGAATAACTCCATTACTCTGATATTTCCAGGACGGAAGAAGGTGCTCAGATTAGCATTACAAATCCTGGACTCCAGGGAAGGACTTGGACTTGGGGAGGTGGTGTTTTCAGTGTTTGGAGATTGCTCCTTTCTGGCTCCTTGACTGAGTGTATATTCTCTTCCAAGAATGCTTGTGTTTGGAAAGTACTTCATGCTTGTGGTGGTGAAAAGTTTGAACAGAAAAGATTAATCAAAGTTTGGGTCTTTCATGCTCTATGCATAACATATCCAGCTCTTGAATGTGAATTCGTAGCCAAGAAACTATTCAAATAATATTCAGGGGCTGAAATGTGAGCTTTAACTGCAAACAAACTAGAGGTCAATTTTACTTAATCTTCGCTTATTCCTCTGAAGTTCAGAAATGCTATGCCTTAATGATTTTCTTTATTTTTATTTTTTTGCACAACTCCTAATGTCCTATAAGTTTACTGAAAATTACTTTTTATTTATTTTATTTTTAAATGCTTAAGGAAGTGCATGTCTGATCTGAAATGTAAAGAAAATTGGTGAATTGTGACTGCTCCACATCCATTGTGTTGTTAGAAGACAGAATGTTTTGGCCTACCTAGCCTTTGTCATTTATTACAAGGTCATCAAATCTTGTATTCTAATTATGGAAGTGTCCTTACTGTGCCCTCTTGTCTACACCCACTATCCATCCCCCCAGTACTTTCTGATTTGCTCAGTTTTCCAGTGCTCAGAGATTTGCCTGACTTCTGGAATTTTTAACAGTTCAGAAATTCTGGATTATATTACTCCCAGGAAGGAGGCATAATTGTGTGAAGAACTACTGCCCAGACTTAATCCACCATTACCAAACCTACAGGGAGATCCTGGAAGAACATTATCCTGCCCCAAGTAAGGAATGCAAGTACAGTGGTTGCAGCATATCCTATGCCTTTCCTCTCCTTGCCTGTCTATTCCAGACCACCCTAATGCATCCACTTCGCACAGTTATGGAACATAACCATTTTTGCTGCAAAAAAAAAAAAAAAAAAAAAGTCTTCTGAGATTAAAGCACATTGAATTGGCAACATCAGTGATCACCCACATATTGAGAAATTTCCCACTCACCATATGCTAAACAAGATCTTTCTCAGAAGTCTTCAGGAAACATGTCCTTTTTATCTCCTCTTTTCCTGATCAATTTGGAAAACAGTATGTAGGTTTCTCAAAAAATTAAAAATAGAACTACCAAATGATCCAGTAATCCCATTTTTGGGAATATGTTCAAAGGAAATGATATCAAAGAGATATCTGTTGCAGTATTATTCATAATAGCCAAGATATGGAAACAATCTAATTGTCCATCAATGGGTAAATAAAGATGTGGTTTATGTATACAATTGAATATTATTCAGCCATGTGAAAGAAAGAAAGTTGCCATTTGCAACAGTGTGAATGGACCTTGAGGGCATTGTGTTAAGTGAGAAAAACCAGACAGAGAAGGACAAATACTGTATGGTATCACTGATATGTGGAATCTAAAAAAAACAAAAAGTCAAACTCATAGAAACAGAAATTAGAAAGGTATTTGTTGCCAGGAGTTGGGGAATAGAGAAAAAATAATAAATACAAACATTTAGGCATAAGATGAATAAGGCCTGAGGATCTAACGCGAACCATGGTGACTATAGTTGATAACACTATATTGGATAACTGAAATGTATTAAGGGAGTAGAACCTAAGGTGAGATGGTGTGTTACTTTACTAGATGGGGGCGGGTCCTTTCTCAATGTATATCAGTCACTACAGAGTATACTTTAAGTACCTTACAGTTTTATTTGTCAATTATACTCAATAAGGCTGAAATTAAATTTAAAAAAAAAAGAATGAATAGAAAATACATTCTAAAGACAGAAAGACACAAAGATGTGGTCCCTGTCTTTCTAATAGTTGGGACATTTCTGGTTACTGTGACTCTAAGGAGGGTTCTATCACCCATTTAAACATCTTTTCTAGGTTCCAAGAAGCTCCTAATAGGTAATGTCAGTTATCTAAGGGATCTTAACTAATTATGCTAAACACAGTTATTTTAAGAGGGTCTTAATAGAAGGGCCTTGTTAATTTTGAATGTAACTATTTAGTGATATTAAGCAGGGAACAAAAAAACACATCTGACATGTATGGCATTTGTTTTAAAGAATTTTCAAAGGTGATAAAATATTTCCTTTTGCTATTATCATTTGTCTTTAAATATTGATTTGATATGGTTTTGAACATAAACAGTGCCTGCCAGGGACGCTAACTCAAGCTTGAAGCACCAGAAACACCTTGCATGCAATATGCCACTGATAATCAATCCTGATCTCCAACCCCAAACCATTCTCTCTCTCTTTTTATAATTATTTAAAGTATTACATCCTTCTTTTCCCCCCATTGACCCCACAACCACCACTCTAGCCCCCTCAGGACAAGCTCCCACCCCCCCAGTGTCCGTGTCCATTGGGTTCCATTCCCCTTTTAACGTCGGTTTTTAGTCTGTTTTTAGGCAGGCCACAAATTTGCTTTATTGTAAAGTATCTACCATCATCAAAGTGAATAAACTGTGCACAAATATATTAATGATTTATTGTGGGCCCACCATGTGTCATCTGTAGCCTTGACTTGCTAACTACGCTAACTAACAATACTGTCAGTGCTAATTCTGCTTAGTAACTATGCTAGCAAACAATATGACTACACTAGCTAGGGTAACTTATACTAACTATGTTAATAATCAATACTAATAAATAATGCTAACTATACTAACTATATCAATACTAACTATACAAACTGTACTAACAATGCTAATTAATAATACTATTAAACAATGCTAACTATACTAACTATACCAATACTAACAGTACTAACTAAAAAATATTAAAAGAGCAAAGAAAATATCTAAAAGTGAGAACAGAACAAATAAAAGAAAAATTGAGAAAAACAAAATTTTAAATGTGAGAAAAAATGAGACGAGAAAACAATAAGAAAAAGGAAGTAGTAATAAAAAAAGAAAGAAAAGAAAAGAAAAGGAAAGAAAAGAAGAAGAAGAAGAAGAAGAAGAAGAAGAAGAAGAAGAAGAAGAAGAAGAAGAAGATTGAAAAGAGTAAAGAAATAAGAAAAAAAGAAATAAAATGGGGGGGAGGGTGGTGGAGAAAAACAAGCTAATGAGTCCAAATGCAACAGGTCACCACAAACCAGCTTCCTGGGCTCTAAAGGACAAAACCTTCAGCCCAGCCAGGGCTGTACACAGGAGGTATTTGTGACGGGACCTTATGTGGTCCAAGCAAGAAATGTACCAGTCTCTGCTGGGGTTGAACCACAGTGGTTTTTCTCGTTTTTTGGTCTTAAAACCTCTTATCTAAAAAATAGGTGGACTCCCATAAAACTTTTTGTTTATGTGGAATATGAAAGATTGATATTTACTTTATTATAAATAACAAAAAGACACACACTTTTAAAAAAGACATTTAGGCAAAAAAAAAAAATTCTTTAAAGACGCATCGACTCTTCAACTAAAGGGCATTTGCCATTCTGTAGCCCACAGTGTGTGTTTTCATTTAGATAACACATAAATTAACCAGCACAGTGGTTGAACCGTGAATCCCTTCCTGTGGGCTGAATCATAGATGAGGAGTGGGCTCCCTATTGAAATTCCAGCGTGCGCTGAATACAACTGGGCAGAGTTTTAGCTAGTTTGAAAAATCAGGAGTGAGGCCCATTTGACATTTTATGCATATCTTTTTTTTTTTTTTTTTTTTAATCTCATTCCTCTTCAACTTGAGCCTTCTCCCCATGCATTTGTCTCAGTATAGAGCATAATTCCTGTTCATTGTTTTGCTTCTTAAGAGCTGAGCTGCCTTCCCTTCCAGTTCTGGGCAGCTCCACCCCTTTTCACAGACCAAAGTAAATCTGCACAATAATGAACCATATAAGGGAGGGATGACATCATCAGTTATTGGTCCCAAGCTGTTTTGAACAACATCCACCTTTCATTGTCCTGATGACAGGGCTGGAATGTGACGGTTAATTCCCTGCGGAGTAGGGGGCAGAGCAGGGCCTGCTGCTGTGGAACCAACTTCAGTGCCCCCCTTATAAAAAACAAAAACAAAAACTAAAGCTCCCATGCTTCCTAGTGTTAAGGTAAGGAAGTCAAGATCTGCTTTGATTTAAGCAACTGTTAGTTACTCCCGGTCCATGCGCATTTCATTTGTTAATAGGCTTACTTGGCAGTCAACTCATTTCTAAGTCTTACTGCAAAGAGCATCTTGGAAGCTGGGTTTGGACATTTGCAGAGCCCTGACTAATCTGACGGGGGCTGTGAGAACTCGACAGTCTTTCAGTTTTCAGCTATAGGTTTTACTGAGTGTGGATGGTGACAGCCCTTGAAAGTGATCAGCTTATTCTGACTTGACTTGTTATCTCGGAATCCTTGCTTGGAACTGGCCAAGATGCACCTTGTGGTGGGAGGCATGCTCCTGTTCTTCTCTAGAGGTGAAAAGTAATTGATTCCACAGAAACTTGGGGAGTTTGTGTAAATAAGAAAGGAAAAATTTCTTACCTTGCTGCTGTCAGTTTTAATGTGTTTGGAAGGCTTTTAGCAAAGCAGCCTTTCGTGGACTGTAAATGTATCTTCTACTTCATGATTACTTGATGATCAACAACTAATGGGAAGTAAAAATACTCTTGTTAAGGTTTTCTTTGTTGTCCTGGTGTGGATTTGCTGCAGATCTCTCTTTGCATATGTGGAGAAAGCTTGTGAAAAGTTGGCGATGAATTAGAATGCATAGAGAGCCAAAGACAGCTGTGTCTGTTCTGAAACAGTGTGGCAGTGATGAGGAGAAGAAGAAAGCAAAGAGTAGGTTTGATTTCAAAGTGAGAATGGGATTCGAGTTTGGACTCCAACAATTGTGCAAAAAGTTCAATTTTAGTAATTTTTCAAAATGCCATAGAAACATTGTCTGAATTCAGCAGGGTGTATCAAAAACAAATAGCTTGTATTTAGCGCTCAGTAGGGCTGGAGGGTAGTTTCTTTTACAAAAAGAACTTCACTTGGCCAAAACCAAATTTTAATAGAGTGATTTTAGATTCACAGGACCCGTTTTATAGAAATTTGGACAAAAGGGCAGATGGTATGGTTTTTATTTGTGTCGACTTAATTTTGTGTAGCATTGATTGTTTTGTCTCTGTTTAAACAACAAAAATCTTGAGTTCAACTGTGATGAAAATCATGTGGCTGGATGAGCTTCTGTGGACTGTAAAACTAAGTGTCCTTCCACAGCAGAGGGCACTCATATCCGCCCTCTCCCCCATCCCTCCCAGATTAACAATAGTCAGGATCAATACAAAAAGAAGTCTCGGTTCTTGGAGTTTTGTTTATTGTTTTGATGTTTTATTTTTAGCATTAGATTTAAAGTTGTTCCAAAGCTGGATAAAATAATCATTAGATACATGCTAACATAATTTTAAAGGTACATAATGACATTTCATGTACTATGCTTATATATAAAACCTTTTTAAAGCCCTTTAGATATAATCGCAATAAATTCTATTGCCATTTGAAAGAGGGAGAGGGTTATTTTTCTAAGTAAATAAGTGCGCTAATATCAGTGATTTATGTACTGAAGCTAATTTGTGACTTATTTCATGTATATCTTATTTTAAACAAATATTATTTATGAAAACAAATTTGACCAAGAGACAAAAACAAACAACAACAAAAAACATCTTTTGTTAAGATGTTTTGTAACATCTTAACAAAAGACTTTAGAAAAGGATTTATTTTTATATTGTGAGCCCCCATACTATAGAAGTTTAAAATATGACTTTTTCCCAGCACTCAATAAATGCATGTTTCCCAAGTAAAGTGAGGTTTATTTATACCTTTATGGATTGTTTCTACTTGCTTGAACAGTCTCAGGAAATCTGATTCATGATCCCAGCTCCTCCTCTCATGTTCTGTGTGACAAGTGCAGCCACAGAAGAGAGGCCTCTCTGTGAGTGTGTGTGTGGAAGGACACCCTCACACTGTTACAGGGACCTAAAAACCCACCTGCCTCAGATATCCTCCCTGCTCCATGGCTTCCCTAGTGAATGCCCCCCCCCCAAAAAAAAAACCCTCCCCCACTGTTTAGCTTCTTTTCTGAGAGAGAGGGTCCCAGGGATAAGGCGCAGGAGTTGACCAGAAAATTGGGTGTGATGAACCTGGGTGACACATTCTTTGGGACTGGGATAGGAAAGGTCTCTGTGTTAGAGTGAGGGAAGCAAATGCCCAAGCCACCCATTTAGGTGGCACATTTTTCTGGTTCCTGGCTTTTTCTGCTCCTCATGAAAATTGTTAAGTAAATTTATTCATCTGGCTAATTCTTTATAAACCATATAAAAAAAGAAATAATATCTTCTTCCTACTGTTTTTAAACATATTGCATCTGATCAATCTGAGAGTGTTTGGAAAGTACTTTGGATAACTTAGAAATATGAAAACACAGTAAAAGGCATATTATGGTACATAGAAACTACTCACCCATGCCCACAAGATAAGCATCTTCATGCTTCAAGAATAAAATGTTATTTTTCATTATACCAGTAGATACACTTCTCTCCCTATTTTTTTGAAGAATTTATTCTCATCATTGGAAAAAATATACAAATTGGCAGTAAGTTTCAATTTAGGATTATTATTAATAGTAGTATCTTAACATTTATTGAGTATTTAGCCCTGTACATATGATAATTCATGGGATTCTGACTATGACCCTGGGAAGAGATACTGTATTATTATTATCCCACTTTTGCAGAGGAGGAAACTGAGGAAGAGAGAAATTAAGAAACTTTCCCAGTCAGTAGGTGCAGAACTAGACTCAAATCAGAAAGCCTGTCTTTAGCACCTATTCTGAATTACTACACTGAACACTGAAGGATAAATTTGAACTTATTATACATGTGTCAAAAATATACATATGTTTTTTGCCAATGAAAATTATTGGAATAATGTAGTTACTAGAGATTAGTTTTCTACACAGATTATTAGATATGATTTTATATTTGATCCATTTCTTTACCTCCTGACTATTCCCATCCAGCTTTCAGTACTTGTGATCTTTTTCCTTTATCAACCAGAAATTTTCTAGCTCTAAAAACCCTGCAGTGCTAAATGAAAAGGGTAGAGAGCCTGGGTTCAGGATCTTGCCATGGGACCCAAGGCCCTTTCCTGCTGCCCTGCCTAAAAGCGGGGACAGGTGAAATCTCGGGTCTGGTCTGGGGGAGAGGAGGGATACCATCTTGCCTACCCTCATTCTCTCTTCAGCTTCACATGTATTCTTGTTTCTGCTCCTTACCACAACAATTCTTTTTCCTCAATTCCTTATTGACCCACTCTCAATCATTACTATCTGTGTTTCTTCTCTTCTTGGATTTGTCCTGTTATCCCAAGCTCCAGCTCTGTCTTAGGAGAAATCATGATGCATATAAAGTTGCCTGTTGGGTGTAGAGAAGGGAAGTGGTTCTGAGCCCTGAAATTTATGCATTGCATGATCTATTCAGGGTTACAGCAAAAACTCAAGATGACTCAAGCGGTGTGCTTTGTATATGTGTGGCTGGAGTGTTGGGAAGCTAAGAGACACTGCAGTTCCATAGAGTCCTAGTAATTGGTGTCAGGGTGGGTCGCCGGTGGAGTGTGGGCCTGTGTACTTCTTACCGCCCATTGACGGGAAGAGAGGGAGTAGTTACCAGAACTCTCAAGAGTAGCTGTAGCCCGATATAAGGAGAGGGCTGCCTAGCAGGAAGTATGGCCCCTCATAGAGGAATGAAACCAAATATCCAGGACTCAGGAGGGAATCAATTTCCCGCTCTCCAATCTACTATCAGTGCCTGCTATTGATTAAACCAAACTGGAAGCCAGAGGACCTTGCTAAATACAATGCCTAGAGGTCAGCCTCCTGGAGCAGAGAGCAAATTTGGTGTGGTGGAGAGAGGAACTGGAGAGGTAAGGGAACCATTTGGGAGCAAACATTGCAGAAGTCTTGAGCAATTACTTCTTCCATTCACATCCCCATGTGTGTTTGTCTCTTGGTAGACTATATTCTAAGCATAAATGGCATTTTTTATATAATGTTGTAATTTATTTTTTTATTCTGAGTACCTAATACCACCACACCAAATTTGCTCTCTGCTCCAGGAGGCTGACCTCTAGGCATTGTATTTAGCAATGTATTTGACAATGGTGGTGGGGAGGGGAGCAGGGAGAATTATTCAACCTGTTTTTGTTGAATTATTGAGTGACTTAATGTGTCATGGTTATATTTCTGTGTGAGTCAGAGAGCTTCATACTAGAGTTTGTGATCACAGGACTCCTTCTTAAGCAATGATTCTCAATTAGGTGTCTCCTGATGGGCAGCAAACTATCAGGGGAAAAAAAAATAATTGTTTCTATGGTTTTAGGAGCAAATGACAAACAATTCCCTAGACTTTAATTATTATGACTAAGAGCTATTTACTAGTAATTTCCTAAGTGCTTTCTTTTTAAACGTGGCATTTGGTTTTTTATATTCGCATGTGACTAGCTTTTCTTAAAGATGAATTCGGTGTTTTACAGAGGCCACCTCCAAATGTTGGCAAACACTCACTGAGTATGTGCTCACCTGGCAGTAGAAAATCCTCAAATCTTCATGAAGAGAATTTGTTATCTACCCTGCAGTTTTCATTTGCTACCATTTGTGACTTTAAAGATAGATTGGTATTGTTGAAACTTCAATATCAATTGTGTTGTGGATTGTTGGGTTAAGCCACAGAGGGTCCACAATGAATATCTTTGGTTTGTAATTTTCAACAACTGGACTTCAAGGTACATCATCAGTGTGCCTGATCTAGAGCAGAAACATATCTAATCCCCTCAGAATCTGATGAAGACTAAAACTTTCATTTGTGATAATTTGCCTGGGGTGTGTGTGTGTGTGTGTGTGTGTGTATGTGTGTATTTCAGCTACTTGGATTATAGTATCAAAGTAACTGTGATAAGATTGCTAGATTATTTTAAAATGTATAAAACATAGTATTATAATATACTAGAGGCCTGGTGCATGAAATTCATACACTGGGAGGGAGGGTGTCTCCTCAGCCCAACCTGTACCCTCTTCAATGTGGGAGCTTTTGGGGGATGTCCAACATCCCTCTCGCAATCCAAGACCTTTGGCTCCTAACTGCTCATCTGCCTGCCTGCTGGCCTGATCTCCCTAAGTGCTCTCCCCTGCCAGCCTGATCCCCCTCACTACTCTCCCCAGCTGGCCTGGTCACCTCTATAACTATTTTTTTTAAATCTTATCCCCTTCACATACAATTGTATTTGACTTCCATATTGGCTTTTCCCTCTCACACAATTTTTCTATGTCACACTTTTTCCTACTGACTCATTTATAAACTTTCCGCTTTATCTCCTACTTCTGTTCCATCAATCTTCTTGCCATCTTTCTCCTATCCTCCCTCCCTCCCCACATTCCTTCTTTCCTTTATCTTTACCCCCCGCCCTTCCTCCACTTTTCTTTTCTTCCTACCTTAATTTTTTCCTTCACTTCCTCCCTCGGACCTGCTTTGCTCCCTGCCCCATTTCTTCTTTCTTCCCATTCTCCTTTTAAGATCTACCAGCTCCCCTTTAAAACATTTCTTCCCTCCCTCTTTCTCTCTCATCCTACCTTTCTCATACACTCTTCTCTACTTACCTCCACTGTTTTAATATCTATTTGCCTAATTATCACGATCACTTATCTTTTTTCTTTTCTGACTCCTACTTTTAAAATCTGTCCACAACTATACTTGATTTTCATTATCGCTCCTACAGTTCACTCACACTTCCTCTTTCCTTCTTTAGCTCTGTTCTCTACTGACTGGTGGTTGAAAGTTCTTCCCTCCCTCCTTCCCTTCTTCCTCATCTTCCCTGCTCCCCCCTCACTCTTTTACTCTTTTTTACAGGCTAATTATAAACTCTATGCTTTTTGTCCTCAGTACTGATTGCTTTCCTCTCTGGAACCTGCAGCCGCCTCTGTTTGGGCCCTTGGGCAAGCTTGGCTTTGAGGGGCCCAGTGACGGTGCAGCTGTGTCTTGCCTACTGTGGCCCGCGCCTCCCATCTCTGAGTTGGGGGAGGGCCCAGCTGGCCGGGCTGGTGTCCATCGTGGGGACCACTGCGTTATGTGCACACTCGTGTGCAAACATGTGCATGTAAGGCTTTTCTCCCATTAAGTGCTGGAGAGGGAGGGACGCTTAGGCCTTTTCCACCCCCCACCATGCCCGCTCGCTCCCATGCCTCCAGCTGCTCTCCGGAATTCGCAGGTGACGGGAGTGCTTGCCCAGGCACAGTCAGGCCTGGCTTGTCCTGGGGGCAGGGGTGGGGAGGTTTCACCCAAGTTGGGAGCCCCCATCCGGGTCAGACCAGGAAGATGAATGAATGGACGGCTGGAGAAAGCCAGGGCGGCTTCCCTGTGGTATGAAGGTCACCTGTGCACTCTCTCTGGGCCCTTCCTTTGTGGTGTTGGGTCTATACCCTCTCGATTTGTGTGTGTGACTCCTCCCGGGGGTCACGGCCAATGTGCACCTCCCCCTCCCCACCGCGGTTGATGTCTGCTGACCGTGCTCCAAGAACCGGCCTTCTGCCATGCAGTGTCACCCCTCGGCTCCCCCCACCTCAGAGGTGGGGCTGGTGCTCTTGAATGGGGCGCCGTGTCCCGGGGGTGTTTGTCGGGTGCATGCACCCGGGGAAAAAGAGGACTCCGGCACCAGGGGCAGGAAAGCAAACCTCACAGTGCCCCGCAGCTGCATATGAACCTGCTGGTCTGTCAGTATGCAAATTGGTTGTTACTGGGACACCACAACTGTCAATTAGCATATTACCTCTTTATATGTATAGATAATCGTGTGTTTAACTGTAGGGTCTTCTCTTATGAAGTAAAAGCAGTTTATGAAAACTGCTGGCAAAAAGTTTCCTGATTTTTATTTTATTCTCTTTCAGTTTTTATCACCAAGTTCTTTTTTATTGTGAGAATAGGTGAGATAGACCTCGCCCCACTACTCTGGACCAGGGTCAAAACGTTTGAAATCAGACACTCTGTAATACTGCTCAAAAGTTTGCGTCTATTATGAAGGATCCACTCTCTTTTTCATATGTATAAGACGATTACCCAGCATTCAGTGCTCAGGCTGGGACTAGGGTGAGGCAAAGGCGGCTCTTATCTTGGACACAAAATTTAAGGGGATTCATAAAAAACTCACTAATCAAGATATACAATATTTCAATGCATTATTTTTTAAAAAAATAAAAATAAAAATTAGTGCAAAAACCCCATACTGGACAAAACATAAAAATTTCAAATGAGAATGGGATCTTACTCTGTAGCTGTATGACCCAGCCTTATCCACCACACCCTAATCCTAGCCCTGTGCAGTATACTGGGGATATTAGGTTAATTCTGGATAATTATTGTACTAGTCTCCATCGTGAGGAACTGAGGTGATTTATGGAAAAGTAGCACTTCTTTCTGAATCATTTGGTGAAACCATGTCCTGTCATGTTACCAAGCTGCTTAGCTCTGCCCTATACTCTCGTTGGGAAAAAATGCATTGTGATTCAAAACTTCTAACTGCATGCAAGCTTGACTCTTTTCAGGGTCATTCATCTTTAATTGCTATCATACCCATGCTAGTTTTTACCTGCCTTTTCTCTTGAAAGACAGAAAGGAAGGCATACACATAGGGAGTGCTGAAGGAGAATAAATATAGTGAAAAGGAAGGGAAATAATGAGAAGGATATTAGCATAGTCTGGCTAAGAAACAAACCTAGTCGTCCTTAAGATGATGTCAGCAAGAGTTTCAAAATGAGACCGACATGGTGACAAGTGGCAACATCTAAAGGAAGCAGAGAGAAAATTGCTGCTCTAGGGCTAATGCTGATAAATTTGGAGAAATGATTGAAGAAATGGGAGTGTCAGGAACGTTGGGGTAAAGAACCTGTGAATCTGTGGTTTGCTTTTCAAGGAAGAGAAGTGAGAATGAATAGAGATGTGGCCCTGATTGACAACTGTTCTAGAGAAGGTGTTTATCTCAAGGGTGGAACCTGGATAAGGTTAAAGAAACCCTCACTTCCCCTGTTTCCCAACAGAAAAAAATGTGTCCTTATACTCTAAAAGGAAAGATATATTAACAAATATCTGTGAACAGAACAGTGTGAAGATGCCTTCCCTAGGATAAATTTGACAAAGCATCAAGTCGATCCCAGTGGGGAAGAAAACAATCTCTAGCAATCTTAATTTCATAAACTTGGAAAGGAACAAAAGAATCACCCACAATCACAGTCAGATGTGAGAGTCGCGTGGCCCTGAAAGGAAAGTAAAAATATAAGCAGATACCAAAGTTGCTGAGACTTGGGGAGTAGACAGAGTAGAGAGAGTGGGGAGAGAAGCTAAAGATTACAAAAGAGGATTTAAAACTTTACCTTGGAAAACTTCAAACATTTACAAAAATAAAGAGACTAGGCCCTGGCCAGCATGGCTCAGTAGTTAGAGCACTGGCCTGCAAACTGGAGGGTCGTGGGTTTGATTCCTGGTCAAGGGCACGTACCTGGGTTGCATGTTTGATCCCCAGCCCAGGTCAGGGTGCAGGAGGCAACCAATAAATCTGTATTTTTCACATCCATGTTTTGTTTTGGTTGTTTTTTTTTCTCTCTCTCTTTCTTCTCCTCTAAAAAACAAAATCAATGAAAAAAGTATCCTGCATTGAGAATTAACAAAAGAAAAAAAAAAAACAAAAAATTAAGAAAATAGCCGAAACCGGTTTGGCTCAGTGGTAGAGCGTCGGTCTGCGGACTGAAAGGTCCCGGGTTCAATTCCGGTCAAGGGCATGTACATTGGTTGCGGGCACATCCCCTGTAGGGGGTGTGCAAGAGGCAGCTGGTCGATGTTTCTCTCTCATGACGTTTCTGGCTCTCTATCTCTCTCCCTTCCTCTCTGTAAAAAAAATCAATAAAATATATATTTTTTTAAAAATTAAGAAAATAGTATAATGAACCCTCATTTAATGAACCATCACTTAATTTTTATAATTAATCAATTCATGACAAGTCTGATTTCACCTGTCCCCACACCCCTGAATTATTTTGATATAAATTCCATACATAACATTTTACTCATAAATATTTCAATATGTATTTCTAAAAAATAAAGATTTTAAAAATATATTACCAAAATTCTTTTTTTAACATAATTTTTCCAACTGTCTCATTTTAAAAAATATTTGAATAAGAACCCAAATAGATTACAGTTAGTAGATATGTTTTCTAATTTCTTTTAGTCTAACTTTCCCTCCCCCACTCTTTTTTTGTTGCAGTTTATTTTTTGGGGAAAAACACACAACTACTAGTTTTTTTTTTTATCCTATATAGTTTCCTATATTTTGTGGGTTTTTTTCTAATTGTGTCATCACAATGTCATTTAGTATGTTTCTTGCCCCTGTCTTTCTTATAAAGTAGCAATTACTTATAGGAGCTTGATCTATTTCTATTTTGCTTGTGAGTTCATTTTGTTCTAGAGTCTACATATGTGTGAAATCATATGGTACTTGTCTTTCTCTGGCTTGGAGGTAGAGTAGACAAAATCTGCTGAAGAATTGAATGTGGGGATGTGGGAGGAGAGGACTCCAATATGTCTAGATTTTGGGCCCCAGTATCTGGAAGAATTTTGTTGTAGTTGATTGACACGAGGAAGATCTGGTCAAAACAGGTTCTTGGGGAGGATTTGGGAGCTCAAAAGAGATAAGGAATAACAGCCCAGTGGGTTCATAGCTAATTGAATGACAATGTCCATGCTACTGAATAGGTTGGTGCCAGCAGGAGGGAGATCTTGAGAGTGTTTGAAGGCCTCTGTGCACTGACCTGTCTTTTTTTTAGTAGTGATTGGGGTCATTTTGCCATTGACCCAATGCTTGAATGCTTTAATTTTCAGATGTAAGTTGATCTATTGGGTGATAAGACAGAGTCCAAGGAGGACCTTCACAATTCCATAAGGATAGAATGAATCAAGCAAGATAAAGTTTAAGCTAAATAAGCACAATGTCTTAAAAATTTGAATCATTCCAGCAATATCTATTTGAGGAAGAGCATTGTTGTTAAAAGTGCATTGTTTATGGTCAAACAGATCTGGTCCAAAATCCCAACCTTCTCTTTTAGTCCTGCTTCATTGATTAAATCAACTTCCTTATTTATAAAATGGCACATAAAATATCTTGCTCAAAAAGTTGTTATAAAAATAAAAATGAAATGAAGACTAAGTATTTAACACTCTTTCATAATATTTGTTTACAACTTTCTTTATTTGATATCTTGGAATACTTTCCAAAACTTTTTTTTTTAATTACTTTTCTTACTATGATTTTTTATGGATATATAATTTATATTTAATAACATTCACCAATTTTGAATATATGAGGAGTCTTGACAAATGTATGCACCATAAACAACTAGAACATTTGTGCCTACATTTTTAAGTCTTCTAGTTGAAACAATTGAATTTCCTAACATGTTCATAAATGAAACACTTACAAGTTAGAAAATAGTTTTATTTAGGTTAAAAGAAAAGTAAAGAATATATTTAATAGTTATTAAGAAAGGCAAGAGGATTTTTAAAAAAATCTATTAGATCATTTATTTATCTTCCCTTTGTCCTCTAAATAAGATAAAATGCTTGCAGAAAATAAAGAACTTGCCAAGAATAAATTTGGTTTCAGGATACTTGACTCTCTGCCTTCAGCTGCTGATAAGAATCAGGTACTAATTCATCTTCTTTTCTTGGTCTTCTGGTTTATTTCCTTTTTATGCTAATATTTTTAGAATCAGCATGTGGTTGAAGAATGGCAAGTTGGGCAGAGAGGAGAGTGGATAAGAGGTGATAAAACAGGGTTAGAGAGTTTCAGTGACTGGCCGGATGTAACCCAGTTAGGAAACTGGCAGAGCTAGAATTAAGATGGTTAACCACTTCAAACCACTGCTTCAAATACCAGAGAGGCATAGAATACTCAAACAAATACCTTGAGAAGTTTTAAATTTAATTTTAAAGTTGAAAGCATTGATGGTCTCAGTGAATCCATTTCTGACAATCTGGTTTAGGTAAAGGAATTTGCAAACATCCCCTAAAGTCTCTCATACTTTATAGTTCTGTGACATTACTTCAGTTGTTTTGGCCCCAAATAAAAGAGAAGATGATCAACAAAATGCCCTTTTATACATGTAAGAACCAAATTTAGTGAAGCCATTACAGTATTGCTCAAGCAAGTCCATAGGATTTGAAAACAATATTTTTCTCCTATTTTAGGAATAAAGTCATACTGGATTTTAGAAGTTATGTATTTAGTTAATAGACACTTAGTCACAGGATATGGTTTCTAAAAATAAATGCTATTAAAAAATCTTAATGACATCATCAGAAGTATTTTTATAGTAATTATCTGACACTGGCTTTGATTATAAAGAGCTTCTATATGTATGTCCATCATTTCTTACACAATGCAATGTGAGACTATTAACTTCTGTTTACTTGGCTAACAGCTGATTAGCTATTAGTCATAAACATGAAATAAGTCATTAAGAATAAATAAGGCACAACATATATTTTAAAAAATATACTTAAGCAAGTACATATTAGTGGTTGTTTATAACTTGCCTCTCTTATAAACATAAATTACTAAAATGCATTCTTACATCCGTGATGAATATGATTTTTATTTTAACTTCTTTATGGGTAGTTGTCAATAACTATTAAAAATTGGTGCAAGGAGGCTGAATCCGGTTTGGCTCAGTGGATAGAGTGTCGGTCTGCGGACTGAAAGGTCCCGGGTTCTATTCCGGTCAGGGGCATGTACACTGGTTGCGGGTACATCCCCAGCAGGGGGGTGTGCAGTAGGCAGCTGGTCGATGTTTCTCTCTCATCGACATTTCTAGCTCTCTATCCCTCTTCCTTCCTCTATATGGAAAATCAATAAAATATATTTAAAAAAAAAAAATTGGTGCAAGGAGCCAAAACCGGTTTGGCTCAGTGGGTAGACTGTCGGTCTGCAGACTGAAAGGTCCCAGGTTTGATTCCGATCAAGGGTATGTACATTGGTTGTGGGCACATCTCCAGTAGGGGGTGTGCAGGAGGCAGCTGGTCGATATTTCTCTCTCATCAATGTTTCTAGCTCTCTATCCCTCTCCCTTCCTCTCTGTAAAAAATCAGTAAAATATATTTTTTTTTAAAAATGGTGCAAGGAGAAACCAAGATGGTGTCATAGGTAAACACCTAACTTGCTGCCTCGCACAACCACTTCAAAACTACAACTAAAAGACAAAACAGACATCATCCAGAACCATAGGAAGGCTAGATGAGTGGAAATTCTACAACTAGAGGAAAGAGAAAAGCACACTGAGACTCAGAGGAAGTGAAGTACAGAGGCACCCAAGTGTGGAAGCAGGCTGGCAACTAAGGACACAGTTGTCTTTTTCAATAGGGTGGAAGACACAAGCTCCCGACTGCTCTGAACTCCAGTTCTGGGTAAGATTCTGTGGACCCAGACTCATAGGGGGAGAAACTGGGTTGTCTGGCATTGGGCCGGAATATGAGGGTGGCTTTTTCTCAGAGGTGCTTGCAGCAATTACCGTGGACACTGAGACCCGGGGCCTCTTAGGGCAGGGCTGATGGTCAGCCATTGCTGTTTGCTCTGCCCTGTCGATTCCCTGAGACCACGCCCCACCCAATTTACAACTCCACCCCAGCTGTGTACAGAGGCTTTTGCATATGAATGGCCTGGCCCTTTGCAATCTAAAATTACCTAACAAACTCCAGCTGATCAGAGAGTCCTAGAACTTCCAAAAGAAGGCCCAACGCTCCACAGCAGCTTGCATTTCTTCACAGCGGGGGGCCTCATCTGGGCACCTCCAAATCCCAAACAAAGAAGAGGAATCTGCATATCTCTCCATAGCTCCTACTGGATGGCCTCAGGCAGAGGATAAATTTGCACCTCCTTGGAGATCCAAGAGCCAGTGTACCCAGTGGTCAGAGTAAGACCATCCAGATTACAACTCCTCAGATCCATAAGGGACACACTCAGGGGGCAGACTCAGTGAGCACCAAAGCCCCACTGAAGCAAGTCCTGCCCCATAAGGGTTTCCCCAGCACAGAAGTTCTCCTATCGTAGACACAACTGATCCTCACAGCCAATTGACCTGCAGGTCAATTCCTCCCAGTCATACCAACAACAACCAAGGCTTAAAACTACAACAAGACAGTGCACACAGCCCACAAAGGGGTGCACCAAGAGTGTCCACCTCATGTAACTGGGGAGGCTGAGCCACTAGGCCCTTTAAGACACCTAGCACACAAAGCCACTCTATCAACACAGGGAAGCAACCAAAATGTGGAAAAAAAGAAACAGGTCACAAATGAGAGAAATGGAGGAAAGCAAATGACTGGATATGGAGTTCAAAGCCATGGTTATAAGTTTACTCAAGAATCTTCTAGAAACTGCCAATAAATTTAGTGAGACTCTCAAGGATATGAAAAAGGACCAACTAGATATTAAGCATACACTGACTGAAGAATAACATTCAGAGATCCAAAAGCAGACGAGAGGATCGCAAGAATCAAGTCAAAGATTTGAAATACAAAGAAGCAAAAGGCACCCAACCAGAAAAGCCAAAAGAAAAAAGAATCCAAAAATGTAAAGATAGTAGAAGGAGCCTCTGGGACAACTTGAAGCAAATCAACATTCGAATTATGGGGGTGCTAGAAGAAGAGAGAGAGCAAGATATTGAAAACCCATTTGAAGAAATAATGACAGAAAACTTCCCCCACCTGGTGAAAGAAATAGACTTACAAGTCCAGGAAGTGCAGAAAGAAATAGACTTATAAGTCCAGGAAGTGCAAACAAAAGGAATCCAAAGAGGACCACACCAAGACACATCATAATTAAAATGCCAAGAGCAAAAGACAAAGAGAGAACCTTAAAAGCAGCAAGAGAAAAACATTTAGTTACCTACAAGGGAGTACCCATACAAATGTCAGCTGATTTCTCAACAGAAACTATGCAGGCCAGATGGGAATGGCAAGAAATATTCAAAGTGATGAATAGCAGAACCTACAACCAAGATTACTCTACCCAGTAAAGCTATCATTCAGAATTGAAGGTTAGAAAAAGAGCTTCACAGATAAGAAAAAGCTAAAGGAATTCATCACCGCCAAACCAGTATTATATGAAATGCTGAAGGATATTCTTTAAGAAGAGGAAGAAGAAGCAAAAGGTAAACATAAAAATTATGAACAAATACATATCTATCAACAAGTGAATCTAAAAATAAAGTGAATAAAAAATCTGAGGAACAGAATAAACTGGTGAATATAATAGAATCAGGGGCATAGAAAGGGAGTGGACTGACAATTCTCAGGGGGAAGAGGGTGTGGGGGGTGCGGGAAGAGACTGGACAAAAATCGTACACCTATGGGTGAGGACAGTGGGGGTGGAGGGTAAGGGCAGAGGGTGGGATGGGAACCAAGTGGAGGGAAGCTATGGGGGAATAAAAGAGGAACAACTGTAATAATCTGAACAATAAAGATTTATTTTAAAAAATTGGTGCAAATTAACTGACCAACATAAGCATGGCAAACAGGTACGCTGGCATATTTATATTTCAAGTTTTTAAAGTTATACATAAACACAATAGAGATAATGTATTTCATAATAATTCCTGTGGCTGCCACATATTTGTATAAGAATAATTCAGATTTCCTACCTAACCTAGTTCTCTACTTTAAAAAAACTTTAAATCAGAAAATTGAGACAAAATCCAGTGCCAGTTGTGGTATTAACTAAAATCAGTTTATATAGATGAACTTTCTGTCAGATAGCTGGTCTTGATTTGTCCCTATCAGGTGATAGTCACATATGAAATAAGAAAATTCGAAGCTTCTTTTCTGGGCCTCCTTTTTCATTTAAAGAAAATTTCTTAATCGTGTCAATAATAAAAATAAAGTTTTTTTTTTTTTTTTAAAGTAAGTTTCTTTTTTGAAGTCATCTGAGCAGAGGTGAGGAGTTAGGATTCTGAGACCCTTCTGCCTGAGTTTGAATCCTCACTTTGTCCCTTACTGACTGTGACCTGTGGCAGGTGCCTTGTCTCATTTTCCTTATGGGGATGATAGTAGTAGTACATGGCTCATACGATAAAACAATTTCTAGCATAAAGAACATAGAAAGCACTATATAAACAGTCATTATTCTTTTTAAAAAAATATATTTTATTGATTTTTAATAGAGAGGAAGAGAGCGGGATAGAGAGAAACATCGATCAGCTGCTTCCTACACACCTCCTACTGGGGATGTGCCTGCAACCAAGGTACATGCCCTTGACCGGAATCGAACTTGGGACCTTCCAGTCCGCAGGCCAACACTCTACCCACTGAGCCAAACCGGTTTCGGCCAGTCATTATTCTTGCATTACCTAAGTATTACCAGTGATGATGGTATTGAAGTGTAATACATATCCAGAAAAGCACTCATATCATAATGTTCAGCTTACAGAAATTTTATAAGCTGAACAATCCTGTGTAACCAACACATACCGTTTTTTTCGGACCATAAGACGCACTTTTTTTCTCCCGGAAGTGGGGGGGAAAAGTCCCTGCGTCTTATGGTCCAAATATAGCCTACACATATACTTTAAAAAAAAAGTTTTTTTACTTGCCCGGCTCTGTGTGGTCTCTGTGTGCTTGCCCGGCTCTAAAATGGTTCTAAATGCTGCTGTTTACTTTACAGGGTTGATTACATGTGTTTATGACTGTGATGTTGGGTTTTAATGCACATAAAATATTTTAGGACACTATTTGTTTCAGAATCTTTTTTTCTTCATTTCCCTTCTCTAAAAACTGGTGCGTCTTATGGTCCGGAGCGTCTTATGGTCCGAAAAATACGGTAAATCATGAAACAGAAACAGTACCTCTTCATGCCCACTTCTAGTCGCTACACCTCTCTAAGGGTAACTAATATTCTGACTTCTGATTAGTTTCATTTATGACTGTTTCTTAAACCTTAATATTGCAGCAATTGATAAGGAACTTAATTGTAATAGCATTTTAATTTTTATTTAACATCTAAGACAAACCTATTTGCTTTAATCATTTAGTATTTTTAATAAATATAATCCATATAAATAGAAAAAGTACTATATAATAAAATTTAACATTTTAATGTATTTTGTTTTATAGGTTGAAAAAGCTGCTTGAACAAGAAAAGGCTTACCAAGCCCGTAAAGAAAAGGAAAATGCTAAGAGGCTCAATAAGCTAAGAGATGAGCTTGTGAAACTGAAGTCCTTTGCACTCATGCTGGTGGATGAGAGACAAATGCATATTGAGCAACTTGGCCTGCAAAGCCAGAAAGTGCAGGACCTCACTCAGAAGCTGAGGGAAGAAGAAGAGAAACTCAGAGCCATTACTTCCAAATCCAAAGAAGACAGGCAGAAATTGCTTAAGTTGGAAGTGGATTTCGAACACAAGGCTTCGAGGTTTTCCCAAGAGCATGAAGAGATGAATGCTAAGTTGGCTAATCAAGAGTCTCACAACAGGCAACTTAGACTCAAGCTGGTTGGCTTAACGCAAAGAATTGAGGAGCTAGAAGAGACCAACAAAAATCTTCAAAAGGCAGAGGAAGAACTTCAGGAATTAAGAGATAAAATTGCCAAAGGGGAATGTGGCAACTCCAGCCTCATGGCGGAAGTGGAAAATCTGCGGAAGCGCGTGCTTGAAATGGAGGGTAAAGATGAGGAGATCACTAAAACAGAATCCCAGTGCAGGGAATTGAGGAAGAAATTACAAGAGGAAGAACATCATAGTAGGGAGCTCAAAATTGAAGTTGAGAAGTTACAGAAGAGAATGTCTGAACTGGAGAAATTGGAAGAAGCATTTAGCAAGAGTAAATCTGAATGCACCCAGCTACATTTAAATCTAGAGAAAGAAAAGAACTTAACCAAAGATCTGCTAAATGAATTGGAGGTTGTCAAGAGCCGAGTCAAAGAACTGGAATGTTCCGAGAGTAGATTGGAAAAGGCCGAATTAAGCCTAAAAGATGATCTTACCAAGCTGAAGTCATTTACTGTGATGCTGGTCGATGAAAGGAAAAATATGATGGAAAAAATAAAGCAAGAAGAGAGAAAAGTGGATGGACTCAATAAAAATTTTAAGGTGGAACAAGGAAAGGTTATGGATGTAACCGAAAAACTAATCGAAGAAAGTAAGAAGCTTTTAAAACTGAAATCTGAAATGGAGGAAAGAGTATACAATTTGACGAAAGAGAGGGACGAGTTAGTAGGCAAACTGAAAAGTGAAGAAGAAAAGTCATCTGAATTAAGCTGCAGTGTTGACCTATTAAAGAAGAGACTTGATGGGATAGAGGAAGTGGAGAGAGAAATAACAAGAGGAAGGTCTCGAAAAGCACCTGAGCTCACCTGCCCAGAAGACAACAAGATGAAGGAACTAAACCTTGAAATTGAGAGACTGAAGCAACGTCTCCAACAGCTGGAGGTAATCGAAGGGGATTTGATGAAGACGGAGGATGAGTATGACCAGCTAGAGCAGAAATTTAGAACTGAGCAAGATAAGGCCAATTTCCTTTCTCAGCAACTGGAGGAGATAAAACACCAGATTGCCAAGAACAAAGCCATCGAGAAAGGTGAGGCTGTGAGCCAGGAAGCTGAGCTGAGACATAGGTTTCGGTTGGAAGAGGCTAAGAGTCGGGACTTAAAAGCCGAAGTGCAAGCTCTTAAAGAGAAGATTCATGAATTAATGAACAAAGAAGATCAGCTTTCTCAGCTCCAAGTGGACTATTCTGTCCTTCAACAAAGATTTATGGAGGAAGAAAATAAGAACAAAAACATGGGACAGGAGGTCCTCAGTCTGACCAAGGAGCTGGAGCTTTCTAAGCGTTACAGCCGAGCGCTAAGACCCAGTATGAATGGGAGAAGAATGGTGGATATTCCCGTGACCTCCACTGGAGTGCAGACCGATGCTGTCAGCAGCGAGGCAGCAGAGGAGGAAACACCAGCAGTATTTATCCGGAAATCCTTTCAAGAAGAAAATCATATCATGAGCAACCTTCGACAGGTGGGATTGAAAAAACCCATGGAACGATCCTCCGTTCTCGACAGGTATCCTCCTGCAGCAAATGAGCTCACCATGAGAAAGTCGTGGATTCCCTGGATGAGGAAACGGGAAAACGGGCCCTCGATTGCTCCAGAGAAAGGGCCCCGAGCAAATTCCAGTCCAGGGCACCCGGGAGAACTGGTTCTTTCACCAAAGCAGGGCCAGCCCCTGCATATCCGAGTGACACCTGACCACGAGAACAGCACTGCCACGCTGGAGATAACAAGCCCTACATCCGAAGAATTTTTCTCCAGCACCACTGTCATTCCTACGTTAGGGAATCAGAAGCCAAGGATAACCATTATTCCATCACCAAATGTTATGTCTCAAAAAACCAAAAGCGGAGATGGTATTCTCGGCCCAGAACGAGCCATGTCCCCGGTCACTATTACCACATACTCCAGAGAGAAAACCCCGGACAGTGGAAGAGGTGGGTTTGTGGACAGGCCCACCTCCCCCATTCAGATAATGACAGTGTCTACATCAGCTGCCCCGGCGGAGATGCCCGATGCCCAGGAGATGCCCATGGGAAGGACTGTCCTCAAAGTCACCCCAGAGAAACAGACTGTTCCAACGCCAGTACGGAAATACAACTCCAATGCCAACATCATAACCACAGAAGACAATAAAATTCACATTCACTTAGGTTCTCAGTTTAAACGGTCCCCCGGGGCTTCCGCAGAAGGAGCGAGTCCAGTGATCACGGTCCGACCTGTCAGCGTGACCGCGGAAAAGGAGGTCTCCACCGGCACCGTCCTCCGCTCTCCCAGGAACCACCTCTCCTCGCGGCCTGGTGCAAACAAGGTGACAAGCACTATCACCATCACTCCAGTCACAACTGCATCCACGCGAGGAACTCAGTCGGTGGTGAGTAGAAGAGGTTCGAATATGCAGGGCGAGAGAGGGAGCAGGAAGTGAGGGTGAGAATAACCCAAATGAAACAAAAGCAGATGCCTCTCGCTCCACCTGAACCCACTAGCAGATATTTCCTAGAGGACTAGCTACACCAGGAAATGAAAATAAAAAGTGGCCTAATAGTTTAGTAAATTGAGCTTTTTTTTTTTTACATATTCATCTGAGGATAAGTTTATTGATTTTAGAGAAACAGGAAAGAAGAGAGAGAGAGAGACAGAAACATTGAACAGTTGCCTCCCATATGTTCCCAGACCAGGGATTGAACTCACAAACTAGGTATGTGCCCTGACTGGCAATCAAACCCAGCACATTCTGGTGTACTGGACAATGCTTCAACCAACAAAGCCACTAGGCTAGATATGAGTTAATTTTGAGGGGAAATTTTTCATGTAGATTATGGAGACCCTCCAAAATACTTTCAAAGATGGCCTCTTTGCAATGTCAGCATACAGTAATAATGTTTAAAATTTGATTTTTTTAATGTTTAAAATGCTTTTTAAAATGGAGACTGGGGGAAATGGTCATTATGCCAGAAAAATTTAAACTGTTCCCAGGTTATATTTCTATAAGCTACACTATTCAATATGTGATTATGTATGATCATAGTCATACTTGCTTTCAAAAAATGAAATTAAAAGATTTTAATATTAAAAAATTTGAAGTAAAATAGAAGTGAGTTTATATGTCTAAATACTATATTAATAGTGTCTTGCAGAGAGCAGGTGCTTGACAAATATTACTTAATAGACAGCTGGAAGGCTAAAAAAGTGTGTCCAAAGTATAAAATTCAGAACTTAAAAATAAACTCTAGTTTTCAAAATGCTTCCAGTGACTGTCTTCATTTATTGGGGACAAATTGGTAAGTGAAATTATAGAAGATCATGCACTATTTAGATTTTAATTTAAGCAAACTAGAAATTATGATTCCTAGACTCTGAACAAATTCTGCAATATATATTTGAAACTCTTAAGAAAGCTATTTACTTAAATATAGAGGCTATGGTTTATTTCCCCATATCTTCAATACAATTTACTTTTAATTCTCTGTGTACAAGCATAGACTCAAGACAGAGTTCCATATGTGAATCAGTAATTGCTTTGCCAGCAAAGCTTTTCATTACTAGTTCTGTACAAGCTGAATTGCATTCAGAATTGCTCGTCCTTGTCAAAATTCAATATTGCTTTTGGGCAATACAGAGTATAGCTTGAATTTTTATAAAGAGACAATGGAGGTGTCAGTTGTAATTGCGAGCAGGTTTCTCTGCTGGAACATCTTATTCTCATTTTAAGGGTCAGATCAAGATGGCCTTCCTTCTGTAGCAACATTTGTGCCGACCAATTAAACCCCAAAGACAAATAGGATTTCAAAACAGCTAAGATTTCTAAGACCTGAATAATGGCCCACCTACTTCAGGTATATCTGATCCCATTAAATTAAGAACAAGAAGATTGGGAAATCAAATAGCGAGGCTAGTTTATTTGTTCATTTATGATTGAGGTATTGAATTAATTGCGTACTAGCTACAGGTTAGCCACTGGATTAGGTGCTGACTGCGAAGAGGGCCTTTAGAAGTTCTCAGCTAAGCAGGAGAGTGAGGATTGGAACCTACCTTCTGGTTCTTTGGTAGAAGGGCGTACACAGGAAGCACTAGAGAAGGCTGCACAGAGAAGGAGGCTTTCACAGACAAGGATTTCCAAGAAGGGACGGTGCCTGTAGTGAGAACAGAGGTGCCAAGGTAGAGCAGTGTGGAGGAGCCTGCGGTGTTTGGGGAAGGGCGAGCAGCCCCACTGTGGAGCAGCAGTGAGGCATGGCGACAGAATGCAAGGAGGGGCTAACTGGGGGCAGATAGTGAAGAGAGGAGGCGCAGGTCTTACTAAGAAATTTGCGTTTAATCTCGTCGAGTAGATAAAGGTTGTTGAAAGGGTAAAAACAATTTGAAAACATTACACTATTTATGTTTTAGAAAGATATGTGTATAAAACAGTTTAAAGGATACGTTGGAGGGGGGCAGAGGCTGAGGGCAGAGACACTGTAGCAATTCTCCAGGCTAGAGATGGTGTGGGCTTGAACTATGGTAGGGAAAATGAGGGCAGAGCTATATTGGAGACGGGATTGAAGATTTCATGACAAATTGAGTATGAAGGATGGCTCTGAGGTTTCTGGCTTGGACGGATGTGTGGATAGGATAAGAAACATGGGAAGACTACTGTCTGGAGGAGAAGATAAGTAAGGTTTGGGGGGTGTTACATTTGAGATGCTTGAGGGACCCTGGAAATGTTTGGCAAAGTCGTTGGAAACCTGGATCTGTTTCAAGGACAGCATTGAAGGCTTATGGTCTGGAACTTGTCAACACCTGGGGTGATAGCTGAGGTGATTTTCAGCGTGAAAGCAAAAATTTAAGAGAGGGCTAAGAATGGAATATGGCGATGCCCACATTTTGCAGGCAGCCACGCTGGAACAAGGAGCCAAGCCAGCAAGAGATTAAAGAGCAGTCATCACAAGCGGATGTGATGGGTGAGATTCAAGTAACGAATTATAGCAAGAGAGTGTTAGAAACACTTCAAGAAAGAGGGTGTGGTCATCAGTGACAGTAAAAAATGAGAAGAGTCTGAATTTCTAGGAGGTAAAAGGAGAGCTGACTAGTTATAAGAAAGTGGAGGAGCCCTAGCCAGTTTGGCTCAGTGGGTAGAGTGTTGGCCTGCAGACTGAAGAAAGCGGAGGTAATTTGGGGGGACAGTAGGAATAAAACTGCCTGAGTTTATACCAGGCCTGTATTTTCTCTGTGAAACAGGAGGCAAGGTCATCTTCAGTAAGGGTAGATGGGGTGGGGTGGGAGCTTGAGAAGAGAAGAAAGTTAGGCATAGATTCTTCAGGAGAGGAGAGCAGGAGGCAATCAGAGTGGATCAGGTACTGCCTCCAAGTTTCTAATGATAATTTAGCTTGGGGAGGGGGTCGTCTGTGGCAAAAGTCCTGCTCTTGCTCAGAGTGAGCACATCCAGGGGGAAACTCACGACCATCTCCTTTGTGTTTCCGTGTTTGTTTGTTTTTTCTCTCTCTTACAGTCAGGACAAGATGGGTCATCCCAGCGGCCTACACCCACCCGCATTCCCATGTCAAAAGGTATGAAAGCAGGAAAGCCTGTAGTGGCAGCCCCAGGAGCAGGAAATCTGACCAAATTCGAGCCTCGAGCTGAGACTCAGTCTATGAAAATAGAGCTGAAGAAATCTGCAGCCGGCAGCGCTACCTCTCTTGGAGGGGGGAAGGGCTGAGGGCAGTGGCTGAGGGGGTATGTTGTGCAGATGCTACTGCTACGGTGAAAACAAACCTTCGTCCGTTCGTGCCAACTCGTTACCTGTACTAATTTAAGTTTTGAATATCTTGTTTATAAAGTAATCTACTAATAGCCATGTGTCTTTCCTATTTTGTACATTTGTTTTGATGCTGGCGAACTAACCAAGGAAACTACTGTTTGCCGTGTGCGTGATAGAGGAAGCTGGGCCTCAGGCTGGAGCCTGATGTCTGGTCCCAGTTTTGCTTCTAGAAAATGGATCCATCAACTAACCTCAGCTTCTTTATCAGTGAGATGTGGGCGCTGAATAAACTCCTCTCCAAAGCCTGCTCCCATATTTTTTAATGGCAAATCACATTTAATAGCCTCGTTCCACAATAATTGATTTTTCAAAAACTCTATTATGAAATAGGAAGTAGTTTAACGATTGCCATTTGCCTCTGTCAAATCCTGAATTTGCTTCTCGTGCTGGAAGAAACATCTAGTTATCACAGGGCCTGGAGCTCCAAGTTTTGCAAAAACAAAAGCCTCTGAGATGATTTCAGGAAATAATTTGAATGTGAAATAAAATGGAAATGAAATACAGAGTCCTAAAACAGAGTTTTACTTATTTGTGTGTGTCTGTGTATATGGTAGATAGAGGGTTTAGCCATCTCAAAAACATTTCCAGAGTTTCATAGACAATAATTAGAGTATTTCATAGACAGTTTTAGAACCATTATTGTCATATTCCTGTTCTATTCAAGTTCGCAATTGATTTAAATCCTGGAGCGATTTGAATAGAGCCACCGAACGGCCCCTTATGGCTCAATAGAGGCTGTAATGGGTAGGAAATAGCAGGAAGTAAATTCTGATAAGTTAATGCCAAGAAAAAAATGACATCACACAGAGCTTAATTGAATTGAAACATTTTCCTCAGTTAACTGTGAACTTTATTATCAAATATAAAACCAGTTCATCATTGTGTGTGTGTGTGTGTGTGTGTGTGTGTGTTGTAGAGATGGGATTATTATTCCTGTCATTTTTACTTGTGTTTGTATCATTTTCATTAAATATAAGCATGGTTTAATCAGCATGAAGCAGTGTGTGGGTGCAAAATGCAAGGTGTCTTTGTGGGGAGACTAACCGTGTTAAAGCAGACTCTGCTTCATAGTCAAATAACCACAAATGAGCTCAAGGCTAACAACCTGCAGCGTAGCATATGAGGTCTTACGTAAGCAGCAGATTTGTCAAGGTTTTTGATTCAATGGGGTGAACTTCAAAAAAAAAAATACAATAACTACAAAGTTACAGGTTATTTTTCCACTTTTGAATTGTGAGGACTATATCTGGATAGATCCTGATCTTGATATTTGGGGGTGGAGAGTGGGTAAATTAAAAAAAATAACAAAAAACAAACCCAGATGATTGGTTTTTAGCCCTTGATTCATCATGCTTCATGATAAATGAACTCTTCTCTAAGTTCTTTTCACATCAGATTTCCTATCCCTTGCTGAACTTGGACTTGAATTACACACGATGGTGGTAAATGCCTCACAGTGCTTACACACTTTAATCCCATCTCTGTTGCCTACGGCTCTTCAGTTCTCAGCATCTGTATTTTAAAATGTTGAGCAACCATGAGAGACATGCCATAATAATGGGATTTCAAGGTAGAAAACCAGAGAGACTGAGAATGAAGATTTTTATGAAATCTGACTTTGAATAAGTTTACATAAGAGATCTTTTCATTTTGAATACCGCCTTGTATTTTTTTTAAAGGGAATTTCCCCCCTTTTGTAAAGTGGGCACAATCCTTTTCAAAATCAAGGACATTCTATGGCATTTAGGCTATTTATTGCTACTGTACCATAACATACTGTATTTAAGCAACTGAAGGTGTCAAAAGTATGAAACACTGCATTCCTTTTGACTTTTCCTGCCATTTTCCAGTGGCTTTTATCATAATCTTATTGTCCCTGTTGCTGTTTTGCTTTTACCTGCTCACATCATGCTTTCGCCGTTTCTGCCTGGAAGTCTATACCATCTGCAGGGAGAGCACTCCTAAAGGCTTAGCGGTGCATGTACAGGATGTTTATACATCTGGACCCTGGAACAGAGCCACCTGCAAAGCACAGCTACTAAGAAAACCTGGCAGAACATCACATATTCACTTTTCAGAAATGATAAAGAGCAACTGCCATGGCAGTTTACCTTTGTAATTTTAGAATCAACTCTACATTTATTGGATAACTTTGTTCTAAACCACATATCACAAATGAAATCCACTGGGGACAGGAGGTGGAGGATTAAAAGCACTCCAACTCCAGCTACCATTCGTGAGTATAATGTTTTTAAGATGCAGTTTAATGTGCTTTTATAAGAGTGAATGGGATGAAAAGGTTAGCGTTGTTTCCCTGTCCCGGAGCAGGTAGTAAAATAAAAGGCGTCTCACCAGAGCTGCTGTGTACAGCTGCTGCTCAGTCCCATCCTGGGAAGCAGAGGGGGTGGGGGAGGAGTATCATATCCACAGATTTCAATGTGACGACGCCCCCCAGAGGACGTGCAGGGCTCTGTCTTCACAGGGTGGGACAGAGGAGGCCCTGGTATTCCCTTCCTGAGAATAATTATGTGCTGACCATTTAGCATGCATGATGGTCAGCACAAACGTTTCTGTATGGGGCATGGCCCTGAGAGTATTTATTATTTCTTCAAAATGACCTTCCTAAGTCACCTGCTTAAACATTCAGTTAGTATTGCATTTTTATCAGATTTTCATTGAAGACAAGTTAATGCATGATAGTAGATTTTATTGTGTTCATTAGGGTACGGTGTTAAGATCTCTTACTGAATATCTTCAGGAAGAGAGGGAAGAAATAGCTATTTCCTTCTTATCACTTTCCTTTTTTGTATGAATAATTGTTTAATTTTTCATCTACTTGGTTTTCTATGTATCCATCTTTACCTTTTCCAAATGCTCCAATAAATCTGCCAAACACCAACCAAACCTTGAAACACATCAGTTTCATGTTCTTCCCTGGAGGCCTTCCTAGTTCAGTCCTCTGCTTCCCTGCTTACTCTGTCTGCTTGTCCTCTAGGCCTGCTGCACAGCTGTCCTGCTGTCCTTTTCCATGTCAAACCCTCTGTTTTCTGGATTTCTTATCTTCTACTACTTTCTTTTGCTTCCTTCCTTCCTTCCTTCCTTCCCTCTTTCCTTCCTTCCTTCTTTCTTCCTTCCTCGCTCATCTTTTTCTCTCTGTTTCTCTTTCTGTTTCTCTGTCTCTCTCTCTCTCTCTTTCTTTCTCTCTCTCTCTCTCTCTCTCTCTCTCTCTCTCTCTCTCTCTCTCTCCTCTCATTCTTCTCTCCTCCTCCTCCTCCCCCTCCCCTCCCCTTCCTCCTTCCTCCTTCCTCCTCCTCCTCCTCCTCCTCCTCCTCCTCCTCCTCCTCCTCCTTCTCCTTCTCCTTCTCCTTCTCCTTCTCCTCTCTGGGAATAGGTCAGGAGAGGGGAGATGGAGAGTCTCATAGTTCATTGTATCAACTTTTCCACTCCCCTGTACTCAGTCTGTGCTGCCAATTCTTTACGAAGGTCCAGAACTTCTTAGGTTGGTTTTTCAGGAAATAAATTTCTAGTCTCTGGAAAGGGTGAAAACAGAAGGAGGTTATGTTCTTTTTCCTCTGTGACCAAGATGTCTAATCTCTTCTGGTTTTCCTTTGACCTCTCTGGCTGCTCTGTCTCAGTCTCCCTTGATGGCTCCTCATTTTATGCTTACATCTTAAGGATTGTTGTCCCCTTGTCTCTATCAAAAGCAACTTTCCTACACTACCCGCTAGTCCTTGTTATCTTATGCACTCCCATGGCTTCAGCTATCACCTATATGCTGAAAACTACCAAGCCACTGTCTCCAACTCAATTTGTCTCAAAGTAATCTCAACACCTTCTCCACCCCCTTCCAAGTCTTCTCCTCTTATTATTCTCCACATCAGCAGGGAATTCCTGATCCACCCAATGACCCAAGCTAGCAACCTGGGAGCTATTCACGGCTCCTCTGTGGTCTTCATCCATCAAATAAACTCATTCAGCAAGTTTCTCATATTCTACCCCCTAACAGGCATCTTCAAACTACGGCCCGCGGGCCACATGCGGCCCACAGAGGAGTCTGATCCGGCCCGCCAGGTTTTTTGGGCAGTGAGCGCAGCCGAGGTGTTACAGTAGGAATTAGTAGTTCATATAGTCCGGCCCTCCAGCTCTCTGAGGAACCGTGATCTGGCCCCCACTTTAAAAAGTTTGAGGACCCCTGCGCCTAACACCTCAAGCAGCTGAACCCACATCTCCATTTCTCCCACCACTGCCTGAGTTGCAATTTTAATTTTCATCTGAATAGTTATTTTTTTTCATCTTTTGTGCCTTTATTATGGGCTAATTGAAATTTTTTTTAAAAAAATCTTTATTATTGAGAGTATTACAGATGTCCCCCTTTTTCTCCCCATGTCCCCCTCCAACCAATTTCTGCCCTGCCCCAGACCTTCACAACTCTACTGTCTGTGTCCATAAGTAATACATAGAAATTATTTGGTTAATCTCTTCCTGACCCCCACACCCCTTCCCTCTGAGATTCATCAGTCCTCTGAGATTCTTCAGTCTGAATTGTTCTGATACTCTCGTAACTGGCTTCATAGTCTCCAGCCAGAAAACTCTCTGCTTCATTTTCCATTTTGTTTTCCAACGTTCAAGTTGGTCACATCACACTTCTATTTGAAAACCCTGTAAAGGTTCATCATTTCCTGTAGAATACATTGCCAACTCCTTGGCATGGCACTCCGTGCTCTTTGTGACCTAGCTCTCTACCTCAGTCTTCTGAGCATCCCACCCTTTCCCTTGTCCGGACTCCTGCCGCCCATGCCTAGAGGATGGCTTGCATAGCAGGCCAGGCACCTTTCCTACCCTGTTTTCCCGAAAATAAGACAGTGTCTTATATTAATTTTTTCTCCCAAAGTTGCGCTATGTTTTATTTTCAGGGGATGTCTTATCTTTCCATGCACTAGGTCTTATTTTCGAAGGATGTTTTATTTTCGGGGAAACACGGTAGATGTGATCTACTTGTTCCTTCTCCCTTGATTGTCCTTTCTCCTACCTTTCTTTCTGGTGGAAGTGACCTTCCATGTTCAAAGTCTCTTTTTAAAAACATTGACTCCACGAGAAAGACAAACCATACTTTCAGAGTCTGTCTCAGGGTTTAAAGCCTGTCCTTTGCTGTAAAACCTGGGCACTTACTGTAGAAAAAGAAAACCAGCAATTGAAGGATGACTGAAAGTTGGGGAAGAAGGAGAGGTTCTTGCTTCTTCCCTTTGTCTGCCATGCAAGCCCGAGAGAGTGATATGGAGGGTGCAGGCATGCCATGTGTGAGAACACAGAGGTGACAGACATGGTGGAATTAGAGGAAATCCAGGTACTGCCATTCTGGAGAGCGTAAGTTACTTCTCTTACCCTGCAGAGGCACCATGGCACATGATGAATACAAAACAGCCAAGGGTCTGGGACTGGAAAGGTTTTTGCCTCTGAAGCCCTCACACTCATGGAGAACGAAGGGGGCTGAGAGCTTACTGTGAAATATAAACATATTTGAATGAGGAGCACAAATGACACTCAGGAAAGAGGAAGTTTATTTTTTTGGGGGGAGGTGATTATCATGCTATTTAGATTCATGAAGGACCCTCTAAAACAGATCAGAAATGCTGTCATTTTAGAGGACCCAACACTACCACCAATAAGCAGGGTGTAGGTTTAGAATAGTGAATCTCCAGAAAGAATGGATTGCTGAACAGTGGACTAGATACCAGAGACTGGAATATGGCTGTCTAACCTCTGGCAAATCACCTCACCTTGGTCTGGCTTAGCATTTAGTTATAATTTTGTGATTCTGGCATTCTTTCTTATACTCATAATGTTATATGCTTCACTATTGTTTAGCAAGAAACTTAAAAGGACTCTACCATAACACTTTTCCTAAGAACTAATGGTAAATTGCTTATCTGGTAAAAGTAGTTTTGGCCTTTCTACTTATACTAACATGTGATGGACAGAGTCAAGGGCTGGTTAGAGCTGAACGAGACATTAGAGGTCCAGAAGATAATTACGTCTAGTATTAATGATGAAAACAAAAACAAAACAAGAAAAACTCTAAGGCTTAAAGATGTCTAACCATCTTATTAAATGATGAACCCAGGTCTTCAGTTTCTCCCAGTACATTATTCATTATTTCATATGAAACTACTTCAAGTGAGCAAAGTATATATATGAGTGTATATATATATATATATATATATATATATATATATATGTATGCCCAAAATAATATTGTCAAAGGATCTTGACAAAGTTTTCATAATAATACTTACTTTGATGAATATTGATGAGCTTATCTAAAAAGCACAATGTCCTTTTCAATTTTCACCCACAATGCTATTTTCCATGCTATTCTGTGTGACTAGAATAGCTCAAACTAGGCAGTTAAGCATCTGTTTCCAAAAAGGTAAAACCTGGGTATTGTGGCTCAAATATTTACCTATTTTTCCACCATTTAATTTATATTAAAAAATAATTAATGTTATATGTAGGAGAACTAGCTCCCATTTGCTTGTGTCTGGGAAATAGTAATCTATGAGGGATAAGGATTAGCTTGCCTGAAAAAGTTACCAGGTATGACTGTGACTATTGGTAACTTGTGCGACCTGAGGAGGAAAGGGGTGATTTGGGCTGATGATGGAGTGGGAAATGTTTTGGAAGGAAGTAAATAACTATTAGGTGGTTGAGAAAACCCAAGAGAATTTATATCATCTGGTTGAAAAGTTTCCTGAAGAAAAATGACAGAACTGATTAACGGAAGTATTTTTAATTAGCTGAGCTGAATCCAAAAGAAGGAACAAGCCCAAGTCAACAGAGGAAGTTTATTGGACTTCCTATTTAAAACAGATGTTTTATCAGAAGTGATTAATTTATGAATGCAATCATAATAGGACTGAATGTTGAAGCAGTTTATTAAAATGAAAACTGTAAAAGTAAACAATATCTAGGCACTCTTATTTCTTAAAGGTACAGAATGTAGGACATTTTTGCAGGTGGATAAAACACCTCTCGGACAGCAACTTCAAAGCTGGGGTTGGTACCTGGTTGGCAGGAAGAACAGATAGCCTTTAAATGAGTGCCTTGCTCTCCAGGCAGAGCCCTTGGGGCATAGGGACTATGAGACCTGGGATGCAGGCCATAAGCCAGACAAACTGATGCAAAACTCAAGAGCAAATGTTTTCTGTAACTTGGTATGCAGTTTCTTATGGCTGAAGCAGCCCTCCTTTGTGGATACAAAGTCCTGTGGTAAATAGAACTTCTGCTATGTTTTGTCTCTCTCTCTTTTTATAAATCTATTAATTTTTTAAAATTAATTTTTTTATTTTATTGATTATGGTCTCACATAATTGTCCTTATCCCCCCATTCCCATCCCAAACCCCTCCCTACACATACCCCCACCCCCCTGTTGTCCATGGCCACTGGCTAGGCCCATATGCATGCACACAAGTCCTTTCGTTGATCTCTTCCCCTTACCCCCACCCTCCCCTACTTTCCCTCTGAGGTTTGTGTTTTGTCTTTTGTGTGTGAGCTGAGAGGCTCGCTATAAAAGTGATCTGATCTCATTTACTAGAGGAGATTTTTAAAATTCAGTGCTCATGTGCTGCCTTGCAGAGAGTTTGGCAGAGCATGAACATATGCCTTGCTTGGGAGGAAGACAATGACTTTCCAAGGAGTTCATCTTTCCTCCTCCACAGCCGAGGAGCTCTCCTGGGAGGAGTCAGAATTCGGATTTGCTGCCAGGTTGCCCCCACTCTGTCACTGAAGAGATAGACTCCCCCAGATTTCCAGATCCCATCTTGGATGTCGTCATCTGGCTGGCCAGTAGTTTTGAGATACCACCCAAGGAGGATGACTAGCTAGTGAGTTCAGGAGTCAACTGTCATTAGGAATTGATAACACGTTAAACTTCCTTTCATGGAAGGTATTTTAGCTAGTGTACTAAAAGCATGAATTCATACTTTACATCATTTCACAATGTATCATAATAATAAATAATGGATTTAGTATGTTACCTAAAGCTCTTTTAAAAAATAAAAATAAAAAAAAGATCACACCAGAGAGAAACACATAAAAGAAAACACCATTAAGTGTTTTTGGTAAACTGTTAATATCAAACATATATAAAAATCTAATCTCTCCAAGTGTGTTCTGTTAAAGTTTTTTTCCTTCTTACAATTAGACAAAAGGAAATGGTGCTATTAAATGTCTGCATATCAGAAGGCCCCAAATTTAAGTGCTTTGCTATTTTGAATTTGTTAATAGAAGTGGTTATTAATAATGGCCTTTAGTCTTAATCTGCCTCTACAAATTCTGAATGTCAGAAAAATGGTATTCATAAAAAATTACTATAGAATTATACTTATTACTTAGGTCACTAGTTTAGAGGATCTAAATGACCTATTATTGGTCTTAGTCTGAGATTAGGAGGTGGAGTAAGATTTGCTCATTGACTTTGTAACTTCAATAAAATTTATGTTTTCTATTTTTTAAAAGAGGGAAATGGGAAAATGCTTTAAATTGTGTTATGCAGATTTGAGAACTATGTATTTTCACTCTTAGGAAAATTACTACAGAAATGTTGTTGTTTTTTTCATGTTTTTTTCCATTTTTCCAATGATATTTTTCCATTGATTTTTAGAGAGAGTGGAAGGGAGAGAGAAACATCAATGTGAGAGAGACACATAGATTGGTTGCCTTCTGCATGCCCAACCAGGGTCAGGGATGGTGCCCGCAACCAAGGTACATGCCTTTGATTAGAATCAAACCTGGGAGCCTTCAGTCAGAGGGCTTATACTATATCCACTGATCCAAAGCAGTTAGGGCTACAGAAATTTAAAAAAAAAAAAAAAAAGTGTTGAGTGGGAAATAGCATTTTAATCTTAGTGATTTTTAACTACATAATATTTGAATTAGTGTTTTTAAGTTTTTGCCTTAAGATTTTGATATGTCTTTAGACACTGAAAAATTATAAAGCTAGAACAGTTTTTCAATGAAAAACATAAGGATGATTCTTAAAGATTTCTATTGTAATATAGTGAAAAAATCATACGTATGTCTTAAAAGCTTTACAAAAACTTTATATTTAAATATTATTAAATACATAAAACATTTATATATTTTATTTTATTTTGCTTTCTTACCTGCTTTATCCCAAATTTAATAGATAGAAGAAAGGAATGGAAATATTTCCCCCTAGTGGTCAGTTAACGAAAGCGATATTTACTGCCACTAGTGAATGTTCTTTATGACAAATTTGAGAGTAATGTGTACTCTGTTTGTTTTAAATTGCACTGTTTTCAAAGAAACTAGAGAAGCAACACAAAGACAAGCAACTTCATAATCAGATTATATTAATCAGTTTATTGGGCAGTTTCTGACCAAGAAGCAGAAGCCCGAGGAGAACATTTCCTGCTTTGATCTGCACTTCCTGAAGGCACTTGTTACCCTGTATATGACAGCTTTGTGGTAGACCATTAGTTTCCTTTTCCTTTTGCCTCTTCAGGAACTTGAATACTTAAGCTGTGCATGATCTTGTGTTTTGCTATCCTTTTTATTGTAAAATGTAAATATTCTAAGGGATATTTTGATTCTAAATATAAGAGAATTTCTCACCTATTTTGTGTGATTTGCAATTCAGTAAATTTCTTCTCTTAAAAAAAAAAAGAAACCTTTTGTTTTTGACCCATTGAATATAATCAGCACAAACCAACATGTATATGACATAAAGCACTTTATTTAATGCTTAGATATAAATTACCCAAGTAAAAATAAAAATAAACCAGTATTTAAAATTAAAATGAAAATGAGTGGAATTTTTCTCACCCTCTTGATAAACCATGATGTTATTTTCTACATTTACAACATTGTCATATATGATGGGGAGGTAATAGTTTTTTTCAGACAGAGGAACCATTTGAGGCTTAATTATTTCTTTCCTATGCTCTTTATAATCTCAGCAATGACAAGACTCTGTCATTTTTCTCACCAAGGTAGTTCCATGCCTAACACAGTGATGTGCACCTAATTGGGGCTCAATAAACAATCCTTGAATGATAGAATGAAAAAAAAGAGATACTTGTTCATGAAGATATATACATTAAGATAAAATCAATCAATAAATATAAATATCACACACCCACAATGTGGCTCATACTGTTCTAATTGCTATCTTGATCTATTTTTTATTTACTTTTATACGAATGAATTTAGATTTAAAAGCATATATGGAATCATGCAAAAAGAAGCAGTTAGAGACAAAAGTAAGTTACTTGTGTTTATTAACTTCTTAAGAATAGATAATGTAGGCCAGAGTGTGTGGTAGTCCTCCCCCTAGAGGTGGGCTCTTGCCTGGCCCCCAATATCGCCAAATTAAAAAAAAAGAAAAAAAGAATATATAATGAATATTTCCTTATTAAAACTCAAATTCAGACACATTAAAAAAAGAAATTAAAAGTATATGAATACTGTTCAGAACAGAGAGTTACTTCTAGGAAATAGTCTGGTTTCCCACCATGGGGCTTGTACAATATATAGTAATTACTGTCTTTGTATTTAGTTCTTTGCTTGAGTAACGTTGATCTAATATTGTTAGAATATTAGACTTGGTTTCTGAAAAGCTTTAAGAATTTTGGAGGGAAAGCACCTACGCCAATACAAAGATGTTACCCAAGATTAGTAAAAAACTGCAGGAAAAGCTATTGGGCTCATGCACCTGTTTTTGTTTGTTGTGTTGTTTAACATCTATGGTCTTTTAATGAGATGATGTGGTATTGATCCTCACACAAACTATTGATTTGAGTGTCAGTGTAATTGAAAATGCTGTGTTTTTCTTCTCTTTATAGAAAGCATCATCATTCACCAGTTACGCATGAACTCCCGATGAAATGGTAAATCAAGCACATACTGGGTGTGTGTACTGCCTCTGAATCCTTGTTGAATGGATAGTATTACTACAGCCCTCCATCATCACTAAGGTCCTCCAGGCTACTGATCACTACTGAAAATAACTTTCTACTTCAGTGAATTTTTTTGAGGACATAATGTAAAAGCTGAAAATGGCATTGCTGATAATATAAAAATAGGTTGCAAGAGCAATTTAATCTTTGTGTCAAAAGCAATTTCTCCTCCTTTTGCAAAGCTTTCAGGTCCATGGGCACATGCTATGTAATTTATTTTTATAATACACTTTGTGATGTGATTTTTTTCCCCTAAAGTGTTTCCTTTTTCATAGTCTATGGCACATATAGTATATCCGTAGAATACACTGTCAGTTCTTCAAAGCATAGGTATTGGTGAATTTACAATAGTAACCTATAATAATTTTATTTGATCAATTTGTTATTTCTGAAGAACAGAAAATACCACACTATATATTTCCTGGGGGAAATTCAAGAGGTAAAACAGAAGCAGGAGCTTCTAGAAGAGTTTTTATTGTTGCTTGCACAATGCTGTGGTTCTGATCACGGTTCAATACTAACAGATAATGGTCTGGTTTAAAGTTTAATTTTAACACTTAAAGACAGTTTTAAAGTTGCTCTTTCTAGTGTTCTGTGCCAAAACCCTGAATGAATTGATTTTAATATGGAACAAATAAATAAAAGGAGATGTATGAGTTTAACATGTAAGGATTATAGAAACACCTTCAACCAGTAGTTCAACTATGTTTCTGTTTGCATTATTTACTTATATGTACAGGACTCAGAATAAGGATATCAAGATAGTTCTCACAATCTACCTAAGTGAAAACCTGAAAATAAAAACTGACCTAGAGAGTATCAGCATCTTTTTAAAAAATGGTAATAGAAATGCCTAGATAATTTTTTTTCTTGTAGATAGATGTTGGACAGATTTTTCAAAAATCACATATAGGTTAGAGAATGCATTCTTTTTTTTTTTTTAATATTTTTATTGATTTTAGGGAGGAGGGGAGAGGGAGAGAAAGAAACATCAGTTATGAGAGAGAATCATTGATCGCTGCCTCCTGCACGCCCCCTACTGGGGATCGAGCCTGCAACCCAGGCATGTGCCCTTGGCCAGAATCGAACCTGGGACCCTTGTCTGCAGGATGATGCTCTATCCACTGAGCCAAATCGGCTAGGGCAAGAATATATTTTTTAAAGATAAAAAGCACATGAATTACTTAAATCTCAATGTCACAGCTGCTGTTGAACTTAAATTTATGTGAAAATGTGCATCTGAAGTCTACTTGAAAGCCTTAATATAGGGTTTTTATTCTTAAAGACTTTGTCAATGTGGACATGTTGTCAATAAAGTCTTTAAAAGGTAACTAAGATAAATAAATATTTGACACATCAGTTTCTGAAGGCAGGAATCATCTATCATGTAACTTTACTTAGATTAAAGAAACTATGCTCTGGGTGTCACAAGCATAGCTAAAAACCACACAAATAATACTGTTGGCCCATTTCTCCAGACCACAGGCTGTACCCAGGTTTATATGCCCATTAAGGGGAGTCCATACTAAGTCTCTGCATTGAAAAATTGATATTGGATTTCCTCCCCTATGTAACTTTGTAAGGTATTAAGGTATACCTTGTGGAATTAGCAAATTATAGTCAATAAGTATTATATATGAAATTACTATATTTTATGTAAAATTAGTTTTGACCTTTGTAAGTAAAAGAAATGCTATAGTGGGCTTGCCCTAGCTCGCGTGATTGTGTATGTGTCACATAACCTGCAGGATTTTAATTACTGATTAAGAAAACTTAGATGTATTTGAGTGAAGATTTTAGAAATTGTTGTTTTGGGTTTTGTTTTCTGCAAATGTTTTTGAATGACATTTCAACTAGGGGAGGGTTTTATTTAGTATTGTTATATATATTTCACTCACAATTAAGTTCCCTTTTTGCCAATATTTTTGACAGCAAAAATATTCAGATATATCACAGATTATATTTGAAGCAAATAACTTTTTCTCAACTTGTGGGAATGTTATTACACTAATTTTGAAAAAGGCTTCTAAAGATGAGACTTTAAATATTTCCTGGCTTTAATTTAAAATGCTACAAGTAATTTATGTATATTTGGATCTGAAGTTTTATTTTTCCTGAGTTTATAATGACGTTTGGTACTTGCAATGCTGAGTGAGGATGACAGTGTAACTGGTCATTTAGATGGATGCTGAGCTTTTCTCTGCCCATGCCATGAATAAGACTCTGTTGAAACCTAAGTGGAATGAAAGTGACAGATGGTTACAATTAATTTAAAAATTTTAAAACTTGTTTTGAAATAGAACACAATATTAAAAATTAACAGCAAACAGAAAACAACAAATAGTCATATCCTTAGCTCATGAATAAATAAACAAGATCATAAATAGTCATAGCCCAATATTCACATTCAATTGAAAAAATTGTCCCTCATACAAGTCTGATATCATTGTAGGCTGCATAATTTCTCTATCTTTTAGTGTAAGTGAAGCTCCAATCATCAATATGAATGAGAATCAGTTTTGAATGGAATAATTCTGTTTTCTGATGTATGATCATAATCAGTGTTTTCAGTTTAAGATACTACAAACTAATCCATTATTTTACCCTTTTCTTTTTGAGAGGAGTGTTTTCTGAGTATATCCTCTACAAAGATTTTTTTCAAGTATTTAATAAAATATTAGGGTTTAATGAAAATAGTGCATAGAGCAAATTTCCAGAGGTTAGATACCTGTAATGTTCACAAATGTGAACAATTAATTGTATCTTAGGACAACCATAAATCAATTCATGGTGTGGAATATCTAACTTAAGCATTAACAGGAGATACCAACAATTCTGAAATAATTCCCAGCTTCTAAAACTCAGTAGCAGAGCAAAAATTAATGCTGTGTCAGACATTGTAATATGTTTGTGTCTTTTCTCTTTATGATGTGGTTGAATTTTCCTGGAAATAAATAAAAAATAGAGCAAAGTAGGGTGTGTTCATGCATCTGACAAGCAACATTTCTAAAATTAACAAAAACACATAAAGGAAGTTTAAAAAAACACAACTAGCACCTGAGGCATATTTCTCCCTCTTGACCTCCAGTGCTTTGCCTCTGCTAAAGATACTAATTAGAAGGCAAAGAGGAAAAACAATAAAAATTGTTGTAATAAATTCATAAGATTGGGAATACCATGCAATTAATGTTGCTTAGTGACCACTGTTTTATTTATCTTACTATTATTATGTTTTTAATACTCACCTGAGGATATGTTTATCGATTTGAAAGAGAGAGAGAGAGAGAGAGAGAGAGAGAGAGAGAGAGAGAGACATCTATGTGAGAAAGAAACACTGGTTTCCTGTCAGTCATATGTGCCCAGACTGGAATTGAACCCACAACCTAGGTATGTGCCCTGACAGAATAGAACATGCAACCGTTTTGGTGCCAGGACGATGCTCCAACCAACAGATTCACCTGGCCCAGACAATATTTCATTTTCTTAAACTTTCAGCATTTCCTCTTTACTGTATGATGACATTATGTTTGTTACATAGGGAAAATGCTGTAGATTCATACATTTGAACAGAAATATTTCTAGGTGCCATGACATGATACATTTTTTTTTTTCTGGTGGGTTATTTTTGTGTGTTTATGTTATTTGGTTCATTTTACCTTACCATTCACAGATTTTGTTAACAGTACAAACTTATATTTATTTAATCTAGATTTTGTTTTTAAAATGTCAGATGTTAGCTTCTTCATATGTGATCAGCTATTCTTAGAAGTCTTGCAGGTGTAATGGATTTTCAATAGCAAAAGAGTACATTAAACATTTTTGGAGTTGCAGTCTATTTTCACAGCATTCACAATTTTTTCTTTAAGTTTTATTAAGTACATGAGAAGTTTATTTTTCACTACAGTCAAGTGAATTTATGAATATGTACTTATCTTTTGTATGATTGTGATATCCTGCTTTCATTTCATCACAGGTTACTGAAATTTAACCAATTAAGACATTCTCTGTTATTTCCAAAGCCAACTTTGTTTATCAAAATCTCACCAGAGAGTGAGAAAAATAATAATTGTGATATAAAAGTATTGTGCAATATTCTTCTTTTGAGTTGGAACATAATATTATACAATTAAAATCATTTAAAATGAGCATTCCACCTTATTTTAAATTATTTGCTTTAAAATAGTTTCACTTCTGCATTTCATATTTTGTTAAAAATTTGGTACTTTTCACTGTGAATAAGCAGAAGCAGTATAGCAGACCAGCTAAAATCAGAGATGCTTTTCCTCTGAGTTACATTATGGTTTGATTCTTTAACAAGATAAAAACTGTAAGACACCAAGAGATGAAAACTGGCTATGGGTTCCCTTCACCCTTTTATCCTCCCCAAAGGCATTCTACAATATATAATAAAAGGCTAATATGCAAATTGACCAAATGGTGGAACAACTGGTCGCTATGATGTGCACTGACCACCAGGGGGCAGACACTCAATGCAGGAGCTTGTCCTGTGGTGATTAGTGTGCTCCCACAGGCTGGTGAATGCAACAGTGATGGTGGGAGCCTTTCTTGCCTCTGTGGCAGTGCTAAGAAGGTCTGACTGCGGGCCTAGGCCATCAATTGGACATCCTCCGAGGGCTCCCAGACTGTAAGAGGGTGCAGGCCAGGCTGAGAGACCCCCCTCCAAGTACATGAATTTCATGCACCGGGCCTCTAGTTGTCAATAAACATTCAAATAATGTTTTGCCACTTTTTTTTAAATGTATTTTTATTGATTTTTTACAGAGAAGGGAGAGAGATAGAGAGCTAGAAAAATCGATGAGAGAGAAACATTGACCAGCTGCCTCTTGCACACCCCCTACCAGGGATATGCCCACAACCAATGTACATGCCCTTGACCAGAATCGAACCTGGGACCTTTCAGTCCACAGACCGACACTCTACCGCTGAGCCAAAATGGTTTCAGCTATTTTGCCACTTTCTAAAGGTAGATTACTTAATAGAGCAAACACTCCTGAGGTTTTGTCAGCAGTCCACAGCTCAGCTTCTACAGGAGCAGTTGGGTAAGGGTTTTAGCAAAGTGGGATGAGGGTGATAGTGGGGTTATGCTCCGACCTCTTTTATCAGCCTAGTGCCAGAGATGGTGGGCCATAGCCAACCTAACTTATTTTTGCCTTAGTTGGGACAAAGGAATAGGTTTCTCCTGTTTATTATTTAAATATACACATATCAAAAAAGCAGGCACGGAAGATGTCAAAGTGATGCTTTCCAAGGGAAAGTGCCGATGTTAGAGATCTTGCCCACAGAACAGCTCTGTGGCTTCTGTTCTTGGAGGAGTGGAGCCCTTCAGTGTGCATGGTTTAAAATCACTGGCCCAAAATCAAATGAATAAAAGCACTGGCCAAAAGTCATTGTTTATTTCATGACTTCCTAGGAGCATGGAGCCTCAAGCTTTCCACCAGATTTGTTCAAATGGATTTGTCCCTTTGAGCCTTGGGCTAAAGTCACCTTTAACGAGCAGCAGATTTTCCTTAGGGTAGAGACTGCAGTTGCTTCCCTGAGCCCCATGCTTGTTGGCTCTCTCTCTCTCTCTCTCTCTCTCTCTCTCTCTCTCTCTCTCTCTCTCTATATATATATATATATATATATATATATATATATATATATATATATCCTGTCCTTAAAATCTTTTGAAATTTGTATCTAATGCATCCCATGGAACCTATGAAGGATTTCAAACACTCAGGCCTCCTCCCCTCAACAGGGCCCCCCTCAGTGACTGCATGGTTCCACAGATAATGAATGGTTGGAACCCAGTTCCCTGGAGTTCAGAGATGAATTCTTAAAAAGATAAGTCCTCCTTTCGTTTCTCCAGGCATTATTTCCAGCATTTTCTTCAGAGCTAAATACCTCTAATGAGAAAATCTTTTTCTGTTTCTCTTCGGTAGTCCATTTATTCCATTCTGCCTTATACTGACTGGCCTTGGTATACAAAGTTATCTCCCCAGTTCATTCTCCTCCTTCTCCTCCTTCTCCTCCTTCTCCTCCTCCTCCTTCTCCTCCTCCTCCTCCTTCTCCTTCTCTTCCTCCTCCTCCTTTTCCTTCTCCTTCTTGTTAATCCTCACAGGGGGATTATTTTTTTTCATTTATTCCCCCCCCCCCCCCCCCAGAGTGTGGAAGGGAGGGAGAGAGAGAGTCATGGATGCAAGAGAAACACATTGATTAGTTGCGTCCCACCTGTGCCCCAACTGGGACTGGGGATCAAACCTGCAACTCAAGTATGTGTCATTGAACAGGAATCCAACCCTTAATGCTTTGGTTCGAGGGCCGACACTCTAAACCACTGAGCCACACCAGCCAGGGCTGCATGTATTATAAGTTCTTAAATGCAGGACTTGCATATTCCTCATAGTGGATACAAAGTACTGGTTAAATGCTTGCAAAAGGCAGTATGATTCTTTCAAATTAGCCTTTAAAGTTTAAACCTTCTTTCTATGTCCTTCAAAAATGCATAACCATGCTTCAGACCTTCTATTAAATATTTCTAAAAGGCTGGGTAGCGGGGAGGGAGGGAACAGGCTCCGCAGCTTTTCCCAGGCTAGCCAGGCCTCTAGCCGCTTGAGTTTTTAAACTGCCCTGCATTCTTCCTAGAGATAGAGGAGATGAGGAGATGAGGAGTCCTAGGAATGGCTCAGCCTTGTGGGTTGAGAGAGTGAAACTGAGGTAGGTGACTGTGGTTTGGGACAAAGAAGGTTTAAAGGCTAATTTGAAATTGTGAAGGTTTTTGTGAAGGTTTGTGCATGTGATGAGATGGAGAAGAGAAGGAAAAAGAGACAGAGAAATGAAAGGCTCTCAGCAAGAAAGTGAGGCTTCAGTCTCCAAGCCTGGCAGGTGCTGATTGGTGGTTCAGAGCTCAGGAATGTCTGGCCGCAGGTGGGGTTTAAGTCCATCCATCAACTGGAGGAAGAGAGGATCTATCAGTTATTCATTATTATTTTTTCTTCAATGTTTCTGGTTACCTAGTTCAGTGTCTGGAACACAGCAATTTTATTTTAAAAATGTATTATAAAACTTCCCCTCCAAAAGCTATTTATATACACCTCTTCAGATCATGGACTTGTATCTGCTCTATTATTTCGGATTTACTTACACATTTTGGTTCAGGTATTCATTGCATACTTACTATGTTGACTTGGTAGTCAGCATTAATCAATATCATTGAGCCACATACATTTTTTAAACCAGGAATCAACAAATGAATAATCATTTAAATGACATCAATGTTATCTAATGTCATCAAAACACACACACACACGCACACACACACAACCACTCCTAGCAACCACAGTTTAAAAATGTATATACTGTTAATCCACTGTGAGTACAACCACTCTTTTGTTGCCCCAGAATGTTGAACAAAATTTTTGTTTTAAAATTATTACTTCAACAGATTCATTAAAAAACTACCTGAGAAGGACTATCATAAAACAATGTGTATAACCAATGAAATTCTGAGTCTCTTGAGCTAATGTGGAAGTAAAGCAGCATGTTGTCATGGCAGGAACAGTAAAGGGAAAGGAACTGGAAGGATGACATGAGATCTTGAAAAGGCTTTTATTTAATCCATTTGGCTCTCATTTGAAATGTAAGTTTTAGATAAGAATCTAAGAAAGCTTTCAGCTCAAAAAGTCAAAATGGAATTTCTAATAAAAAAAGAGACAAGGAGTTAAATAATCTTTTCTATGGACAAACTAAAGACCAAGGAAGCAGATATATACATCATGATCACTCAGACCACTAAAACAAACAAAAACTGAGGGCAAAATATTGACTGTACTTCCACAAAATGCTAGAATTGCAAGTCACATAAGGAACGATCACATTTAGTACGTGTGACGATATAGTTAGAAATGGGGAGGAAAAAAATTACGCTTATGCATTATGATCAACAGAATTCAGCAAAATATAAGGAGCCCATGGCTTCTCCATTAACTGTGATAAACAAATATTTTCCATTTGAGCGTCAGGTTGAAAGTAAACTTAAATAGATCAAAACAAAATGTGTAGTCCTGTCACCAGTACTTAGAATTTGAGAAATAATAGATATTATCTAAGAGCTAAGCCAGGCAAGTTAGTTATCTTCCATATATTCAATTGGCTCACATCCTGAGACTTGTAGTCATTTTTGAAAATACATTTAATTGTAAATTATGAGCCCAAGCACTCTTTCGTTTCCCTTTTCTTGAATTATCTTCCAAAAATATGACTGCAGACAAAGTCTTATAAGAAAGTAAACTCTGGGTATTTGTGTTTCAGATGATGTGGCTTATTCTCTGGTCTGGATTTCAAAGATGCCAATATAATGTGGACTGTATATAATTTTTAAAAGGATTTTTACAAATTTATGGTTATTGCAGACATTTGGAAAATACAGAAAAAAGTACAAAGAAGTAGAGAAGAAAAAGAAAAAAAAAAACCCTCCATGCAGTCAACAGAGGTTACCATTATTTTTCAATTAGGTCTTATATTACCATGGTGTCAAGATTTAGTCACTTTATACACCACGAATATAACTGCCCATAAATAAATACTTGACAGTTTTAAACTGTCTACACAACATCTCATTTTGCAGTAATGCCACAATTGGTTGGCATCCCGTGTAAAATAAAGAGCTACACCTTATTATAAAAGACTCCTTAGATCCGAGCAAAGGAGAAACGCGGACACAGAGAAGATCGTGAAAAATAAGCCCATTAATAGAAAAAAAAAAAAAAGTGATCATGGCTCGAGTAGAGGCACAATAATAGGATTAAGCGAGTCGCTTTAGGACAAAAGGGTCATCCAGCAAGCATCTCACTCTTAAGTTTTTATTTGCATTTTGAATGGAGATTTATTTTCATTAGAGAAACTCGAGGTTTTATATATAAACACAAGCAATGCGCCAACCGTGTGGCCTCCTTCCTTTTAAATGCTCCGACTGCCTGCCTTCCGAGAGGGCTCGGAGACACAACAAAGCGTGTCCAGCACCGAAAGCCATTGGTCTGCAGCCCCGGGACCGCCTAGGGTGGTCCGCGCCGCGCGGGTCCCATCCGCGCCCCCCGAGGCCGTCGCCAAGGCAACCGGCGCCGCGGGGAGGCCGGTGGGAACAGAACCTGCGGCGATGGAGCGGAGACGCGTCAATGGCCGCGCGCCCCGGCCTCGGCGCTGCGCATGCGCCGTTGCAGCTTCCCGCTGGGGGGGAGTGGGGGCGGGCTTTGGAACCCTCACTTTGGCGTCACAGGGCAGATGAGCACGGTGCCTCCGCCCTCCCCCTCACCTTTCTACCCTCCTCCCCTCTCCCCTCCCCTACCCCCTCGGTCCTCTCCCTCCTCCCCCTCTCCCCCGCCGTCCGGAGTCCCCTGCGAACACCAGCTTCCGGCCAATGGCCGCCTGCGAAAGGACGCCCCGCCTCTTCCGCAGCTACACCGGAGGTCGCAGCGGCGCCTGCGCCTCCACTGCCCGGGTCAGCAGGCCGAGCCCCTGGGCCGCACAGCAGCGCCCGGCGGAGCAGCGCCCGGCGGAGCCGCGCCCGGGGCGCCCACGGCGATGAGCTACATGCCCAAGGATGAGGTGGACGGCGGGCCGCCGTGCGCGCCGGGGGGCGCCGCCAAGACGCGGAGGCCGGACAACACGGCCTTCAAGCAGCAGCGCCTGCCGGCCTGGCAGCCCATCCTGACGGCCGGCACGGTGCTGCCCACCTTCTTCATCATCGGCCTCATCTTCATCCCCATCGGCATCGGCATCTTCGTCACCTCCAACAACATCCGCGAGATCGAGGTGAGGCGGCGGCGGCGGCGGCGGGCGGCGCGGGGCGGGGCGGGGCGCTGCCTGGCGCGGGGCCCTCCCGGCCGCCGGGCCCCCCGCTCCGTCCTCGGCCCTCGGGAGGCGGACCCCGGTCCTCGCCTCCCCACACCTCCCCGCTGCCTCAGTTTCTCCTTTCTCTCCGCCGGCTTTCCCAACGCGCAGTGCTGTCCGCGCTTCCTCTTCCGATTCGCGCGATTAGAGGCGGGATGGACGTTTAGGGCGGAGGGTGGGTCAGAGGGAGAACGCCCCTGTAGTGCGCGGTTCATGTGGCTCCGTGAGGGGTTCTATTTTTATTTTTATTTTTTATTTTTAACCAACAAAGAAAGGGGGGGGGGAGAGAAAGAAAGAAAGAAAAAGTTGTATCTGGCGATTATAGTCTGGGAGGATGGACCTAGTCAGAAGGTCGTGACCCGTGTGGGAATGAATGATGAGAGGTGGACACCCGGGCCATTGTTGGGCGGAGGACCAGAGTCAGGCATGAGGTATATAGGTGATTTTCTTATCTAAAGACGTTGTATGTTCCAGGTCACAATTAGGACAAGTGACCGAAGTGTGCACAAGGACCTTTTGTTTCGAGCAAATTGATGCTTTCAGTGGTAGGGCACGTATAGAGGTTAAAAGGTAACCTGAAACTTCAGTTCCGCGGTATGCTTTTAGGCTGTGTTTATTAATAATCATGCCCTCCATTCGCCCTCGTTTTTTTGTTCTTCCTAGATTTTAAACTTAAAAAAAAAAAAGAGTGAATGGTCACAGAATAAGTCGTACACTGACGACTGAGTATTTTGCTGCTGTAAGGCAGGATAGAGAAACTTGGGGAAGCATCTTGAATTGTCAAAGCAGCGATCATAGGATATGCATCCATCTGCAGTGGTGAGGATGGGTTGATAGTAGAATGTGAAACTTTGTCTAGGTGTCTGGTCATCTTTTTCCTTGAATATCTGAGGGTATGTTTATCCGTTTGAAGGGGTAATGCCTGGCACCTTGATTTCTTTCTTCTATTAGGTTATATTGTCGTCATTCCCCTTCTATTTTATGCGTGTTATTTAATGGGGCTTTCAGAGTCATTTTTTTTCAACCACAGCAATAGGCATAAAAATACCTGTTTTCCAATTTAATTTACCTTACCTCCGAAAGCAAAATCAATATATATATTTTTAATTGTATAGTGTTTAATTGTACACTTCTAGATTATCAGTAATGAGAATAGTACCTATAGCATCGTTTTTAAATATTTTACTAAAATTTCAGTTTGATAACTAGAGAAAGTATCAGTCTGTTTTTTTCAGTATGCATTTTTACTTGTTTTATCATTTCTATCTCCCTAATAGTCCTTCAAATGTAGTACTTCTTGTTCTCCCAGCTACACTAGGACCAGGGATATAAGTAAAGTGATGTATTGCAAGGACCATGGGCTCTGTCTGGGCTGGGGTCAGGCAGAGCTGGGTTTAAATTCCGTCTTAGTCACTAACTAGCTCAGTTTCTTGGAAAACTTAGTCTCTCTGAGCTTCAAGTTTCCTTATCTGTAAAATACATAAATAATGCCTATCTTCTAAAAGTATGAGAATTAGAGTCAGTGTAGATAAAACTCTTGGTATTAAGTTTGTATAATAGCTACTATATTATTATGATTCTTAATCAGGAGATGAGAAATGGAGACAGAGAGGTTGACATTTGGTGGTAAGCTAGAAGAATATTGTAAAATTGAGGCAGAAACCCAAACCCAGATGTCTTTTATTTCCAACCTTAAGTTTCTTCACTACGTTAGGATTGTTACTCAGTGTTAGGAGGTAAGAAGAAAATAACTTAACATTAGATATTTTATCATCTTATTTAAACTTCTTAAGATGATGATAATGAAAGAGGCAATAATTTGCAATTTTATGTGATTGGTATTTATTATCAGACTCACCTCTTGTTAATATTTATTATACTATGAAAATAAATATATATTTTTAAAATATATTTTTTTATTGATTTTTTACAGAGAGGAATGGAGAGAGAGAGCTAGAAACGTCGATGAGAAACATTGACCAGTTGCCTCTTGCACACCTCCTACTGGAGATGTGCCCGCAACCAAAGTATATTCCCTGACCAGAATGGAACCTGGGACCTTTCAGTCCACAGACCGATGCTCTACCACTGAGCCAAACCGGTTTCGGCTGAAAATAAATATTTATTTAAAGCTTTTAGTTTTTGCAATGAAATAAGGCTCTTCACCTTTATACTAAGTAGTTGGTGACATGGAAATTTCTTAATTCTTATGTATATATTTCTGATTTAGAGTGGCTTGAAGAGTCTACTGCAGCTTGGTCTAGTTAAGAGGACACTGAAGTTAAAAGTCAAGGCATTAGAGTTGAAGTTCCACCTCTGTTAGTGACCCTAAGCATATTTTTTCAGTCTCAGATTTTTTATTTGAAGAATCAAAAGATTCAGACTAGATGATTTCTAAGGTGATGCTTACTGTATTTTTCGGACCATAAGACGCTCCGGACCATAAGACGCTCCGGACCATAAGACGCACCAGTTTTTAGAGAAGGGAAATGAAGAAAAAAAGATTCTGAAACAAATAGTGTCCTAAAATATTTTATGTGCATTAAAACCCAACATTACAGTCATAAACACATGTAATCAACCCTGTAAAGTAAACAGCAGCATTTAGAACCATTTTAGAGCCGGGCAAGCACACAGAGACCACACAGAGCCGGGCAAGTAAAAAACTTTTTTTTTAAAGTATATGTGTAGGCTATATTTGGACCATAAGACGCAGGGACTTTTCCCCCCCACTTCTGGGGGAAAAAAAGTGCGTCTTATGGTCCGAAAAATACGGTAATTCTAAAATTGTATGACTTCCAACTTTAATATGATGTTTAAAAAATGCTGCATATCCAAATTGCATCACCTTTGGAACTAGAGGAAATGAAAAGTGGAACTGATTAGGAATTTTGTAATCAACACTGAAATAAACTGTGGGAATTTAATCAATTTTCTTTTTTTAATTTGGCTGTTAAATATGTAGAAAATTGACTCTGAATTGAGCCCGGAGTTTATTATGAGAAAAACCTAGGGAGCTTTCCCAAAACATACATGCTTTCTTCAGCATGCTCTCCGCCCTTTACTAGATACTACCTGTGTTTCCCTGAAAATAAGACATTCTCTGAAAATAAGACCTAGTGCATGGAAAGATCAGACAGCCCCTGAAAATAAGACCTAGCACAACTTTGGGAGAAAAAATTAATATAAGACACTGTCTTATTTTCGGGGAAACAGGGTAGTTTAGTTTACAATATGCTGAGGGTTATTTAAAGTAAAGGAGCAATGAAAAGTTCTTGCCGACATTTACTTTCATACCGTAAATTGCTCGCACCTCTTAGCTTATTCCTCATTTTTTTTTTTTTAAATTAAGAACATTTGTTTTTTGTGTTAGTCAAATCACTAGGCCAAAGGAATCTTGCCAATAGTTCCTTTATAATACAGCTTAAAGTATTATAAAAATCCAAACTTTTTAAGTATAAAAATCAGTGGGCCTTTATGATTATTCCAGAAATGTTATACTAAAAAATTACTACTGTTGTACAGCACATTGGACTCACCTGACAAAGATGTATAAAAGATGTTTTTAAATGTTAATGCTTATATTAGGCAGTATATCTCCCTTCCATCCCAATTAGGTTCATAACCCCAGCTAGGGCCTAAGGTTTACTATCTTCATATGTTATTAGCAGCAGTAAATGAATATTTTCTTTAATTTGGCAATTGTAGGAGTCAGGCAGATTTTTCTACCGCAAAGACAATGTGTTTCTAGTGATAAGGCTCTTGTTGGTAATATTAATTGAATCGAGCTAACTAGAAAAAAATAGGTATTCTGTCCAAAGGCATTTGTCAGTGTGAAGTTATATAGTTAGAATTTGATGAGGATATTATTCAGAGTAAATTAAAAAACTAAACATTAATGTACCATGTACTGCCAAAAGTGTTCATAATACATTTTCATTAAATTGTGGTGGATTAGCACCCCCTCCCACGGTTGATAGAAAACTCCAAATCTTATTTTTGTTACTTTATATTTAATCCTATTTATTTCCCTTGTTTTTGATAAAAATACAGTTTTTTTTTTATTGTTTTTGCTCCTGTACAACTTGGATTCTTAGATTCCAAGATTTTTAAGATGATTAAATTTCATTTCTGCGTTGAGTAGAAGTTGCTTTGTAGATTGCTAAACAATAAGCACTTTATGATAAGAAGTTTTAAAGATTTTTAATATTCACATGACTTGCAGTTGCTTAGAAGCCTACTCTTGGAAATTAAGAGGTTTGGGATTATTTTTTTTAATTTGTTACTCAAGTAACTTTAGTACTTAGATCAAGGCATGACAAAGTAAATATGGCTAGCCAGACCGGTTTGTAAGGCCCAGGAACTGAGAATAGTTTTACAGAGGAACATTTACCATTGATTTGATGACAGAGAACTTTGAACACCCAATTATGTGAAATGTTTCCTCCCACCCCCAAATAATTCCATTCTTATGTTACCAGAAAATTATACACAGTTGTTATTATATTTTGAATGTCATCAATAAAAATTAGTACAAATTTGTTTTCTCTTTTGGTATAGAAGAGGCTATATAATATCTTCGGCCTTGCCTCTTGGCTTGCAAAGCCTAAAATACTTTCTGGCCCTTTACAAACAATACTTTCCTGCCCTAAACTTCAAGTTTTAAAGAAACATACAGATAAATTTAGCATTCGTTACAAAAATATCACTATTTAATTATATTTTCTAATCCTCAATAATCTTTTAGTTAGGTATAATGATCCCTGACAATTGTTTGTGTTCTTTCTTCTTTGTACAAATTTAAATACCTTAGCTAAATTTACCATTAATCTTAGCTCAGGTAATATCCTTTTTTATTTCATTGTCACAGATAAAGTTTAAGCAACTAAAGAAAATTGCTTTTGAAAGTTTTACTTAGGTTACCTTTTGTATTCAGTAGAGTCTCTAGAAAGGAACTCCCCCTCCTCCTCCCCCCACCCCCCCAATTCCTGAGAGTTTACTGATCAGTTCAAAGAGGCACTTAAAATGCCATTGTTAATGTAATTTAATTAACACATTACTCACCTTGTCAGTCACCTGTGACTCACACTATACTTTCTGTCCAGAAGACAAAACAGGCTGGGTGCTTAAGGTGTTAATACTTAAAATGATTTACCTTATTACTCAGCATTTTGTTGAGTGATCTGTTTAGGTCTTTTATTGATTTCCTTTAAGACAGATTGACATTCAAACTGGAAGTTTTCCAGTCCTTGGACAGTGTGAAAATTGCATGTCCTTCAAATTCCTCCTTTCCCACTGCATTAAATTCAGTCTGTTCTTAGGAATAGGTTAAGAGTAGGATGTATTTTTAGGATTACCAAGAAGAGATGCCAGTTTGATTTAGGGGAACACTCATAATGGTAGCAAAATGAATCTAAGAAATATAATTCTTAATCTATTTACATCTATTCTGTTTTATCTCTGGTTCTTTGTGTTTTGTATTTAAGCTGATGGGCAGGTTTCCAATTTACTGTAATTTACACTGTACTATGTATGCTTTTGACATTTAATAAATAGGAGAACTGTAGTTCCTCTCCCACTTGGTAGCCTCTTTGTTTCTTGGATAAGTTTCTTGGATAGTTTATCTTTAGTATAAACTATTTTTTTCTCCCTATCTTTATTGAAGTGTAATTGACAAATTGTATATATTTAATGTTTATTGTGATGATTTGATATACATATATTGAAATCTCCTTAGTCAAGCTAATGAACATATCCATCACCTTTCATAGTTGCTTGTGTGTGTGTGTGTGTGGTGAAAACACTTAAGTTCTACCCTCTTGTCAAAAAGACAAGAAATAATAAGTGTTGGTGAGAGTATGGAGAAAAGGGCACCCTTGTAGAATATAAATAGGGATAGCCATTATGGAAAACAGTATGGAAGTTCCTAAAAAAATTAAAAACTAAAACTACCATATGATCCAGAAATCCAAACAAATAGAAACCTTTGGATTTTATATACTACTAGAGGCCTGGTGCATGAATTTGTGCATGGGTGGGGTCCCTCAGCCTGACCAGTGATCAAGGCCAATCGCGTTGGCCATGTGGGGGGAGGGACTGTGGAAGGTTGGCTGTGGGAGCACACTGACCACTAGGGGGCAGCTCCTGCATTGAGTGCCTGCCCTCCGATGGTCAGTGCATGTCATAGCAACTCATCAACCAGTTGTTCAGTCAGCCCATCAGAATGGTTGCTTAGGCTTTTATCTATCTATCTATCTATCTAGATGTATATATTCAAAGGGAGGGAAAACTTTGTTTTTATACCCAACAGATTTTATTGCAACCTGGATATTAGGTTAGGTTAGGCAACCCTTAAATTTTAGCTTTGTGGGTCTTCAAATTGAACAATTACACCTGAAATATTTGTATAATTCTCTAACACGGGTAAAATGTCATTTCCCCTCATTCATTAGAATCACTTTCACTGTCAGATACTATTACATTTCTCTTTTGCCTTCATGATGGTCTAATGCTAGATTCATTGCTATCTTCTGACAAAATCCTATCTTCCAACTGATTACTAAAGCCACTCAGCCAATCAAAGTGTCTGCACATAATTCGCTCAAGTGTTCTTCTCTGCTGCAGTGTCTTTTAAAAATCTTTTGCCAGAATAAAAGATGGATAGAAAGAATTAGATGTATTATTTGTCACATCTCTGGAAATACTGACTGATGAGTTGAAAAAAAGACAAAAGTTAACTCATGACCGGTCAGTAATGTTTAGACGTGGAAACACAAGTATACTTGTGACTGGTCAGCAAGGTGTTAGTAACACCAGTCACACTAGCTATAAGGGAGGCTGAGAAAGGGAGTATTTAGATAGTAATTGAGAATTTTATATAATGGAAGAAAGGTGGTACAAATAGGGGGGAGGGGTCCGTAATAGTTTGTAATACAGGGCTATATTTGGGAAGATTTATCTGGTGGTAATATGTTATGTTGGCTGGATGGGAGCTGAGTCATCTAGATGTCAGAGTTTAGTAGTTAGACACTGAATAATGGTTACATTTTAATATTGATTATAGTATTGAGAAGAACTTGATTTCATGGTAAAAAGCCGATATGTGCTCTTTGGTATGTGAAAAGCAAATCAGGCATAAGACTTTGATGTTAAGACTTTTAAAAAGTTATAGAAGGAATTTTGTTCTGCCTGTCTTTTTCCTTCTTTGTTCAACATATAAATGCATTCTAATTTCTTCTCTTAAAAATGGCCCTGGCTAGTGTGGCTCAATTGGTTAGATGTCATGCAATGAAAGGTTTCCAGTTTAATTACTGGTCAGAGCACGCTGGGACCGGTTTGGCTCAATGGATAGAGCGTCGGCTTGGGGACTGAAGGGTCCCGGTTCGATTCCGGTCAAGGGCATGTACCTTGGTTGCGGGCATATCTCCAGTAGGGGGTGTGCAAGAGGCAGCTGATCGATGACTCTCTCTTATCGATGTTTCTAACTCTCTATCTCCCTTCCTCTCTGCATAAAATCAATAAAATATATTAAAAAAATAATAATTACTGGTCAGAGCTCATGCCTGGGTTGCAGGCTTGATCCTTAGAAGGGTATGTGGGAAGCAGCTGGTTGCTGTTTCTCTCTCCCCTTTCCTAACACTCTAAAAATCAATAAAAAAAGAGAAATATCCTATCTTGATTTACTTTAATACTAAAAGTTTAATAATGACCAATATTATTTGAGTGTTTGGTCTGCTAAGAATTTTACATGTCACTTGATACAGGTACACTTATAAGGGTAATGTTGCTATTCTCTGCATTTTAATTTTAGAGGTTGGATGTTAATCTGAGAATAAGTCATTTGCTTAGTCACACAGCTATGATTCAAATCCTAGCACTCTGACCTTTTGTTTTGTTTCCTCTAAGTGCTGGTCTATATTCTCTTTTTTCACTCAGTCTCCTTTGAAAAGAAAGATGTGCACACTTATTGATAACTAGAGGTTCAGGGCATGAAATTAGATTGGGGCCTTTTGGGGTTTTCCTTTCCCCGGCTGCCGGCAGTTGGCCCTGCCACTGCCACTGCTTGCCATCTGTGCAGCGCTGTCCCCTCCTCCCCTACCACTGGTCACCTCCCTCTGCAGGCATCAGACGTGGAGTGTAATCCTTTGGCTGGCCTGGGCCTACCTCTGTGGGGCGATTGCTGGCTGGCCCTGCACACCTGAGCCTCCTTCTTTGGGATGATTGTAGAGCTCCCCCCTACCTCAATTGATCTCCCTACTGGCCGGTGGCCTGGGCCTCCCTCATTTGGGCAATTGATTGCAGAGCCCTCTTATGGATCGCCCTGCAGATCGCCTCTTATGTGGCCCCCCCAACCAATTGCATCACACCCTCCTTGGCTGACCTGGCACCAGTGCATGTCATAAGTGGTCCTCCGGATGGTCATACTGCTGTTTGGTTGTTCAGTTGATTGGCATATTACACTTTTATTATTATAGACTAGAGGCCTGGTGCACAAAATTCGTGCACGGGGATGTGTGTTCCTCAGCCCAGCCTGCACCCTCTCCAATCTGGGACATCCCTCTTACAATCCAGGTCTGCTGGCTCCCAAATGCCTGCCTTCCTGATTGCCCCTAACCACTTCTGCCAGCCAGCCTGATCAACCCCTAACCACTCCCCTGCCAGCCTGATTGATGCCTAAACGCTCCCCTGCAAATCTGATTGCCCCTAACTGCTCACCCCTGCAGGCCTGATTACCCCTAACTACCCTCCCTTCAAGAGAATGATTATAGGAAAAAAAAAAAAAAAAAAGAGAACATCCAAATATAGCTCTAAGTTACTCTGTTGAAGAGGTTAGGGAGATGAGGAACTAGCAAAGGAAACTGAAAAGCAGCAGCCCAGGAGGTAGGAGAAAAGCAAAGAGAGTAGTGTCCAGGAAACCTGTTTCAAGGAAGAGTGTGTGAACAAACATGCCTAATGCTGCTGCTGATCTTACCTAATAATAGACAAACATGTAAATTGACCATACCTCTGCTATGCCCACAGCCAGTCAGAGTGAGTATACAAATTAGGAGGCCAAAGATGGCGGCTGCCCAGCTGCTCCAGGTGCGGAGTGGCCAGGCAGGGCAGGACAGCTGCTATAAGAGGGAGGGCGGGGGGTTGAAGGGATCTACAGGAGCACAGTGCTGCAGTGAAGACAAGACTGCAGACTCCAGAGTCTACAGTGAAGACAAAGACGGCATACTCCAGCAGAGTCTGCATCAAAGCAGTGAAGATGAACTGGCCAGAGTCTGCATTGAAGACAAAGATGGCAGACTCTGGCCTGAGTCCTGAGTGTCAGAAGAAATTAACCCCAACCAAGATGGCTGCAGCCATAGAGAGCAGGAGGGAGGCTTGGATTTTTCTGGCAATGGAGGAAGTCAAGTTTTACGCCTGTCCTTGCTGGCCTCGGCCTCCACTCAAGGCTACAAAGTTCCAATGATAGAAGATACATAAATCCAAACAGAAATGGTAGCTTGACTATCACTCCAACACATAAGATGGCTGCCCCCATGCGGTCAAAGATTCTGCCCCCATATGGACACAAGATGGCCATCACAAGATGGCCAGCAGGGGAGGGCAGTTGGGAGGGACCTGCAAGGGAGGGCAGTTGTGGGCGATCAGGCCAGCAGGGGAGGGCAGTTGGGAGGGACCAGGCCTGCAGAGGATGGAAGTTGGGGGCGACCAGGCCTGCAGGGAGGGACCCAGACCTGCAGGGAAGAGCAGTTGTGGGGGACCAGGCCTGCAGGGTAGGGCAGTTAGGGGCAAACAGGCTGGCAGGAGAGCAGTTAGGATCAATCAGGCTGGCAGGCAGAAGCAGTTAGGGGCAGTCAGGAAGGCAGGCAGGCGAGTAGTTGGGAGCCAGCAGTCCTAGATTGTGAGAGGGGTCCCAGATTGGAGAGGGTGCAGGCTGGGCTGAGGGACACCCCCCCCCCCCCCCCCCCCCCCCCGTGCATGCATTTTGTACACCAGGCCTCTAGTATATTAAAGAGTACAGTCTGATGGAAAGAACAGCAGCTTTGGAGCTGGACAGGATATGATTCTATCATGTGATGTATTGAATTGTATCTCCCTTCCTCCCCCAAAAGATATGTTGAAATCCTCATTTCTAATTCCTGTGGAAGTGATTTTATTTGGCAGTAGAGTCATTGCAGATGTAGTCAAGGTAATTTTGGTGGGCTCCGAACCAATGTGACTGGTGTTTTTATAAGATGATACTGACACTCATAGAGGGAAGATGATGGGAAGACAGATATCATGTAACGACAAAGGCAGAGTGGAGCAGTGCAGCTGCAAGCCAAGGAATGCTAAGGAAGCTAGAAGAGGCAAGGAAGAGTTCTGCCAAGAGCCACAGAGGGAGTGTAGCCATGCTGACACTTTGAATTCAGACTTTTAGCCTCCAACCATGAGATAATAAATTTCTCTTGTATTAAGACATCCAGTCTGTGGTCCTTTGTTAGGGAAACTCTAGGAAATGGATATAGTCATATACCAGGTGTTTGGTTTTTTGGTTCTTTAACCTCTGAATCTCAATTTCCTTTATGTAACAGATTAAGAACAGTTCCAGCATGGAGTAGACATTGTAAGCTTTGTTATTGCTGTTCTTTCTTCAAAGATAATTTATATTTACAATTATAAAATTGAGGCTTACCATAGAATTAGGAGTAAAAACCTTGTCTATGCTTCCCATTCAGTCTCTAACTTACATAAGCATACAACAGATTTCATATGACCCATAGAATTTTACTAGGTGATAAAGGATTACATTTGTTTTGTACCTGTAAATTTAGAATTTAGCTTTTTATTTTTTAAAATGAATTTTCAAAAATAACATAACCCAGAATGACTCAGTTTTTAAAAAGTCAACTGCTAAGTTTTAAGAGGGTCTAAATAATTTAAATATCGATGTTTATTTCCTCCACCCCCTTTATCTGATGAGTATTTTTGAGGGGAAGTTTTTTTTTACATTGGTTTACTACCTACCGTATTTTTCGGACCATAAGACGCACCAGTTTTTAGAGAAGGGAAATGAAGAAAAAAAGATTCTGAAACAAATAGTGTCCTAAAAATATTTTATGTGCATTAAAACCCAACATCACAGTCATAAACACATGTAATCAACCCTGTAAAGTAAACAGCAGCATTTAGAACCATTTTAGAGCCAGGCAAGCACACAGAGCCGGGCAAGTAAAAAAACTTTTTTTTTAAAGTATATGTGTAGGCTATATTTGGACCGTAAGACGCAGGGACTTTTTCCCCCCACTTTTGGGGGGAAAAAGTGAGTCTTATGGTCCGAAAATACGGTATTTAATAAAAAGGAAGCATTCAAAATACTTTTTAAAATGTTGTACTGTACTCCAGGGCACCCTGTTGCCTCATTGTGCCCCTCTTACATACATTTCCTCTAACTCTCATAATCCACATTCATCTTCTTTCCTATGAGGGCCTGAGTTAAACAAATGACTTTTACAATTACAGTAGCCTCTGTGGAAAACTTAGTGCTATCCCTTATATTTGAGCCATGAGTAGGAAGCAATGTAACTTGCATTAGTTCCTCTGAAGCAAGAATGTGGACAATTGCTCAGCCTCTACAGACTTCCCTTTTTTGCTTGCTGCTGTGGTATCACTGGTGACACTAACATGACTCATAAAACTGAAGAATCTGCTCTAGTCACCTAGAGCAGGGGTAATGCCATGCCCATCCTCTCCCCTCGCTCAGTGGTCGGAAACTCATGAGCCAAATATCAACAGTACAACGATTGAAATTTCTTTTGAGAGCCAAATTTTTTCAATTTAAACTTCTTTTAACGCCACTTCTTCAGAATAGATTCTCCCAGGCCATGGTATTTTGTGGAACAGCCACACTCAAGAGGCCAAAGAGCCACATGTGGCCCGCGAGCCACAGTTTGCCAACCATGGCCTATCTGATGACTGTCCTACCTAATGTCAATTGAATGAATTTCCTTGTTGCTACTAGTGTTGCTGTACCTCAGTGTCTCTTAAAACTTTCAATGCTGCCTTTATTAAGAATTCTAGAATAGGGTTGGAATGGCCATCTCCATAGCTCTATGTCCCCTGGGCTAAAAAGCCACCCTGTTTTAGTTTGCAGTGGCTCAAAGTTACAAAACCTGCCTCTTTGGGATGTGTATTATCTCAAGACCCTGCAGGCTAATGAGAAACTTTTACCTCTTCCTTAAGGACTTTAAATTAGGGTCTTGTCCATAGTAAGTGTTACAACCAGAAATAACTTTATGACCTAGCTACATGGCAGGGCAAACTTCTAATTACTGAACATCTTCTGTTCTTATTGTCCTGCAGTGACCTTCTTTCCCTCTGAAGCCCCTAGGTGATCCTTAGCTCAGAATGTCATATGTACCTCACTTCCCTCTCTTTCCTGGAACCTCTCATGTAGGTGCACATGTGTAGGTATGTATTAAATTTGGTTATTGTCTCTTTTTTAATCTATCACATGTTTATTTAATTATTAGACTAGCTGGAAAAATTTAGGGGGGTAGAATTTCCTCCTTCTCTACAGTTTAACTTAAGGAATGATTACTTTATGATGGGGCATTAAGGAAGAAATGAAAGTTTTATTTCCTAGACACTTTAAATCTGTTCTTACACAAATATTTGGTTATGTTAGCCTCCTTAGAAATCTCTCCAGCTTCTTAATTTCCTGCAGAACATTTTTAACACTCAAGGTGACTGAGCTTTCAGAGAATTTGTTGTCAGAAGCAGAAACCAACTCTGGTTTCTTACACAGGAAAGGAATAGCTTACACAGGAAAGGAATTTTTTAGAGTGAGATTGAGTAGGTCATACATAAAATGGATAGGAAGTTGAGAGAAGCATGTTTGGAGACAGAAATGGAAGTTTGGAAGCAGAAACAGTTTTTTAAAACTGTAGCTGCTGCTGAGTTCTCCCTGCTACTGCTGTGGCTACTAATCTTATCACACCCACTCTGGTCTGTCTCCCGAGATTTAGTGATTTATATGGAGACTCAATCATCTCGACTCAATTGAATTGCTCCAGATTTTATGCTTTTGTACTGGCTGCCTGGGATTAGGGAGAAGGAGGAATCATTTACCCCTTCGGCTTCTGTGGTGGGAGACTAAGTCCTGTCTCCCTACTAAATTCTCAAAATGGAGAATTCCGCAATACTTCGGAGAGAGTTGCAAAGCTGGGCAGTTTCATAACAACAAAAACAAATCATGATTATATCTCAATGATATTTCTTCATTCTTACAATCTGAAGGTCTTGAGTTTGTACATTAAAAAGAATGTTATATGTCCATTGTGTGAGAGAGCATAATATGGTGGCAGGAGTATAGATTTTTGAGAAAGGCAGAGCTGGATTCAAATACTTGCTCCTAATTATTAGCTAGATGATCTTGGGGAAATTGCTACATCTTCCTAAGTGGCAGTTTCCTACCTATATATATATAAAAGGCTAAGTGTCCATCTGACCAGTAGCTATGACCTGCACTGACCACCAGGAGATAGGTGCTCAATGCAGGAGAACCCAAGAAATTCAGGAACCCCTCTGGGGATGTTGGAGAGCCAGTTTTGGTCCAATCCCCAGGCCAGGCTGAGAGACACCACCTGCTGAAGGGACCTCGCTCACTCTACTGACGCCCTTCAAGCCACAGCACCACCCCAGGTGTGGCCGGCCAGGGAGGAATTGTGGGAGGATGGATCCAGGGAGTGTCCAGCCCATCTTGCCCAGTCTCACTGGCCACTTTCTAATTAATTTTCTTTGAATGTGCACGAATCTGTGCACTGGGACACTAGTTATAAAATAAGGAAAGTGAAAACAAACTTTGCAAGAACTATTGTATTTTTTAATGAAATGATATGTATTAAGTGTTTATAATATTTGGCCCTTAGTAAACAGTCAGTAAACAATATTCAAACTTTGTGTGTTATATGGGCTCTAGTTTATTTTCTTAGCCTGGTTTCATTTCCTTGTCTCATGAAAATTATCCACAAATCCAAAGTATTTATGCTCAATGTCCTGAAAGGTGCCTGTGCTCTCTACCTTCTTGCTGCTTCATATGCCTATCTTTTTAATTTTTTTTATGGCTCATTTCAGATCCTCTTTTCTTCTTAGTATGAATATTCTAAAATAAACAGATAACCTTAAAAAGCTTTTTTCCTGAGCTGTAGGTTGCTTCATTGGACTCACTTTCCTCTTTAAGAGCAAGTTATTTTAGAATGTATCCACTTTTTCCAAGGAAGTACTTAGTTCTGTTTTTTTCTTTTGCAGATTGATTATACAGGAATAGACCCTTCCAGTCCCTGCAATAAATGTTTGTCCCGGAACGTGACACCTTGTATTTGTACAATTAACTTCACACTGGAACAGTCATTTGAGGTCTGTATTCCCAAGTAATGTGTTTAAGAAGCCATGCTTTAAAAAGTGTTGGTATTATGTTAATTTTTTTTACAATTTTTTTTGTGTGTGTTTGGAGAAGTCACCGTAACTAATTGGTTGTAGATGCTCTTATGCTAAGCTTTTTTTTTTTTTTTTTTTTTTTTTTGCTATTGAATTAATGCTGTCTGGTAATTAAAGACATGTGTTTAGATATTTTATTTTAGATAGCACTCTATAATCGAAATGTAAAACATATTTTATATTATAAGAAAATCTTATTGTACAAATCAATTTTGATCATGGTTTATATCTACACTTGTATTTTTAAAATTATTCAAATTATTTTGCCCACTTCTAATATTAAAACAAGTTTTTAGAAAATAAATACTGCCTTAGCTGATCTGGTTCAATGGATAGAGCGTCAGCTTGTGGACCAAAGGGTCCTGGGTGTGATCCTGATCAAGGGCACGTATCTCGGTTGCAGGCTCCTCAGACCCTGGCCTGGTAGGAGGCAACCAATCGATGTCTTTCTCTCTTATCAGTGTTTCTCTCCGTCTGTCCCCCTGTCTTCCAATCTCCCTAAAAATCAATGGGAAAATATCCTCAGGCAAGGATTAACAACAACAACAAAATACATACATACTAATTCACCCATTATTTTACAGTATTATTTTTCTAATAGATATGAATCATTAAATACAAACAGTGAAACTATTGACCTTTTATATGTTGACTAGAGGCCCGGTGCATGAAATTCATGCACACGGAGACAGTTTTCCTCAGCCCAGCCTGTACCCTCTCCAATTGGGGATCCCACCTAATTGGCAGTTAGACATCCTCTTACAATCTTGGACCACTGGTTCCTAATCTCTCACCTGCCTGCCTGATCACCCCTAACCTCTCTGCCTACCTGCCTGGTCACCCCCAACTGCCCTCCCCTGCCTGATCTTGCCCTCAACAGCCCTCCCCTGCCGGCCTGATCTCGCCCCCAATTGCCCTCCCCTGCAAGCCTGATTGTCCTTAACTACCTCTGCCTTGGCCCCCACCACTATGGCTTTGTCCAAAAGGAAGTAGGACATCTGGAAGATGACTGGTTGACCCGGTCTAATTAGCATATTACCCTTTTATTAGTATAGATAGATTATATATGATAGGATTGCTTAAATGGGTGGGGGAAGGGAAGCCTTTTTAGCAGGAGGAGATGCTCTGGACAGACAAAAATACATAATCCTACATCTGGACTGATAGCCAGCAATATGCACTATACTGTCAAACTGGTCATTAAAAAGTTGAACCACTTTCTTACACACCTTATACCAAACAGTTGTTGCCCTTAAAACCCATCCTCTGCCCTTACCTTAAGTTCTGCCTTTGCAGTTCATCTAGATTTGGTTTTGATTAGTCAGTTTCTATGCCTTGGAGGCTGCGGATCAGGCCCTGCGCCTCTCTCTCATTTGGGCCTCTCTCTGGGCCTGATCCGAAGCTGTTGCACCTGTCTTGCTCCGCCCAAACCCCCCCATCCCCCCTTCCATCTGCTGCCAGCCTTGCTGTGACAGGAGCCTGTGTGCCTCGGGGGAGGGACCAAGAGGTGCTCCATGCACTTCCTGGTGACTGTTCATCCATCCTTCAGTCCACCTGGGCCTTTAGGTTGTGATGGTCCCTGACCTTTTATAATGTAGATAAGCAGAACAACATTTCTGTGTGTGTGGTCTGTCTTTGTCTTTTATACTTATACTTACCTAGCAATCTGGGAAAGTGAGCATAAAGGACAAATGGCAAGTCCAGTTTGTGCTCTTCTCTACCTGAAAATTGAACTTAAAAGTTGTTCTTTTATTTTTTAGGGAGCAAAATTGCTTTAATACATGCCACCTTCTTAGATTTTTCCGCACTTGAATTTTCTGAAAGATGGTAATGAGTTTTTTAGTCTCTGGCAGATGATTGCCATCTAGTGGTTGTAGGTGCTCTTACACTAACATAAAGGAAAATAATGTCGCCTTTTTATAAAAACAAGAAAATGAATTTGGGAGAAGACAGATTATTTTACTTTGTTTCAGTGTCAAAAGCTGAAATAACAAATAAATTGAAAACACCATAGAAATTCTACTCTTTTTCAATGTAATGGACAAATTATAAAGGTGCATTAAGTCATTTTTGTCAGCATAGGCAGAATTAAAGCATTGAAAGAGACTTGTAATGACTTAGAAGCTACAATCTACATTAGTAAGTTATTTTAGAACATTTCTTCTGCAAAGGTGATAATCTTCAGATTCATTCTTTTGTGGGCTCCGTGTTCTTTCGCAAGCCAACCATTTGAATTGCACTAAAGCCTTTTCAGAGAACTTCAAGTAAGTTATTTTGTCTCAGTATTCATTTAAAATGATTTCTTTTTAATTTGTAAGTTGAATTTACTGTACTTCTTAATTGAGATGATACTTTTTTTTTTTAAACGTTTCCTTTGTTTCCGTGATATAATTTTTTTTTTAAATCTTCACTGGAGAATATTTTTTCTATTGATTTTTTTTCTTTTTTTTTGTAGAGAGATTGAAATATATGCAAGAGAAGGGAGGAAGAGGGGAAGAGAGGGGGAGAGAGAGAAAGAGAGGGAGACAGACATGTAAGAGAGACACATCTATTGGTTGTCTCTTGCATACACCCCCACCTGGGATGGGAAGCAAACCCTCAACTGAATTATATGCCCTTGACTGGCAATTGAACCTCTAACCATTGAGTCAAACCAGCCAGGGCTGTGATATAATTTTCATAACCAAAAATAAAGTCAGTAGTTTTCATGTAAACATTTTCTTTATATAGAATAAAAGAATTTGCAAACATTTGACATTTGAAAATCAAGCTCTAAATAAATGATTATATATGTATGAAAATAGCAAATCAAATAAAGCATATTTGAAATGTTATTGACTTTCTCTTTTTTCTGGATTCCTTTCATCCTTTAATTCCTTTTATTTAGATTTAATTTTAAAAATTTTATTGAATTTATTGGGGTTAATGAAGTTATATAGGTTTCAAGTGTACAATTCTATAGTACATCATCTGTATATTGTATTATGTGTTCACCACCCAAAGTCAGTTTTCCATCTGTCACTATTATCCTTCCTTTTCTTTAATTTCTCTTAATTGAGGATAAGATTATAGATGATAGAGGTAGAAATCAGAAAGTAGAAAATCGCTTCATGTTTTTGCTATCTAAAAAAATCTTACATTTAAAATGGCATCTTGTGAATAATGGTAGTGTATGTAGGTTACTGTTCTTACTCAACTTCCAAGTTGGCTCCATTGAATACATTAAAGTATTTTTCTTGAATTTTACAAAGTGACACATTCTTTTAGATACTTGACTAATTATTAATTGCTCCTATTATGTAGTATTCTGTGAAGAAATTTATTATGACTCAGCTCAAGTTCAGAATTACTTGGGTGATAAATGCTCATTGGGTAAAGACCAATCTGAATTAGAGAAAATTTTAAGTTGAAAGTAGATCAGAATAAGTGTGTGTGTGTGTTCTTTTAAATCTAAATAGCACTTTTTTGAAGTCTTTAAGGATATTTTCAAAATTTACCCTTGGATTTTTGCAACATACTTTCTTTAACCTTACTTACAATTTGTGTTGTTTTAGATTGCCAAATACTGGTAGAGTTCACCCCAGTACCTGTTTTTTAAGTTTTCACAAATTTTATTAAACTATCGATAGTACAGTTCAAAATTATGTAGCCTTTATGTATGCATAACACAATTTTATATATAATGGTTTTATATGAAAAAAAATTTCCCTTTCTGTTCCTCTAGGGCAATGTGTTTATGTATTATGGACTGTCTAATTTCTATCAAAACCACCGTCGTTATGTGAAATCTCGAGATGATAGTCAACTAAATGGAGACCCTACTGCTTTACTTGTAAGTAAAATGATGAAATATGAAAATGTGATTTCTACAATATGAAACAATCTGCTAATTGTTTAATTAGAAATGTTAAAAACAATTAAGAATTTAAAGTGAAAGAGTTTATTGGTAAAGCAGTAGAACAGAGAGAAGGCTACTCCACAGGCAGAGCAGCCAGAAATGTTAATTTTAATAATGCTAGGATATATTAAACTTTTACTTGCCATTTATAGTTTGTTTAGTGAGGGTTTTTAGTTAAAAAAAAATTTTTCCCCCTGGAATTTACAAAGATTAATGATTTCTCATAGCCAGAAGACAAATTACTACGTGCTTGTTTCTAGTAGTGTACTTGGGATTTTTGCTTTATTAATCTCTTTGTAATGGAATTTTGATGAGTCTAGCATTCTGGCTATGTAATTTGTTCTGTTTGGGTTTATTCATTATTATCACACTAAGAATATCTAAATTAGCTACCTTTTTAAATTTCTGATATTGTGTTTTAGAATTAAACATATATGCTCTTCATTTTTTCACTTGTGGGAAGCCTGGGTAGTGAAGTTCAAAGGGTGGGTTACTGAAAAAGGTCTGAGGAGCTTTTTGAAAATATGGATTCCAGAATTCTGTCTGATAAGTTAGTTTCTGCATCGGCGGAGCTCTAAAATGTGTCTTTTTAACAAGCTCCCTTTCTGATGCTCAGCCTGGTTTGGGAATCGGCAGACTAGAGGATCTTAGTGTTCTGACTGTTGTTTAGCTTTTCATAGTAGTGATTGGTGTACAAGTATTTATGTTACTGTTGCCAGTCCAACAAACCATCAGAGTCCCAGAACAATCTAGGATCTCTTAGAAACGATGGATCTCTTAAAAGGTGATTTAGGATCATGTGATTAGATTGGTTCTGGTAAACATATAGCTGTCCTAAGGCAGTGGTCAGCAAACTGCAGCTCACAAGCCATATGCAGCTCTTTGGCCCCTTGAATTTTTAGCAAAGGCCAGCTTAGTAGTACCCTAATTAAGTTAATAATAATGTACCTACCTATATAGTTTAAGTTTAAAAAATTTGGCTCTCAAAAGAAATTTCAATCATCGTACTGTTGATATTTGGCAGTTTGCTGACCACTGCCCTAGGCAATCCTTACTGGTTTTATTGCTAGTTTCTGATGTTTGGGTTCTTAAGAAATAGCAAGACTGTTTAAAGATTCAAGTTAGGGCTGTAATATTTTATAATTTATGTGGGATTTACTCTGTGGGATCCAATTTTTAGAACTCAAATCCAGAGAAGGTGATGTTCTCTGAGACACCAACTTCCTAGGCTTCTCTCAATTTGTTGATTGGGAACATAGGTTGTGTGTGTTCAGAGACCCAAAGTGGTAGTCGATTTATAATTATTTTATTTAGATATCTACTCACTTCACTGAGGGTGAAAGAAGCTGAGATTGATTCTTTTTTTACAAACTGCAAGCAGAGATTTTAGACTATTGATAGATTAGGGATGAAATGTTTTATTTTAAAGGGCTAGATAATAAATACTTTGAGCTATGTAGTTTATATGGTTTCTGTAGCAGCTACTCACCTCTGCCATTGTAGAATGGAAGCAACTATAGACAATACTTAAATTAATGGGTGTAACTGTATTCCAATAAACTTTATTTATAAAAACAGGTGGTAGGTTGGATTTTGCCTGCATGCTATCATTTATTGGTCCCTGGTCTGGACCAACATGTGTGAGTTTTTTTTCCCAATCCTCACCTGAGGATATTTTTTCCATTGATCTTCAGAGAGAGAAAGGAAAGGAGAAGAGGGGAGACAGAAAGAGAGAAACATCGATGTTAGAGAGACACACTGACTGGTTGCCTTCTGCATACACCCCAACTGGGGATGGGGAAGGGCATTTGCAACTGAGGTACGTGCCTTTGCCCAGGGAATTGAACCTGTGAACCTTTGGTCCATGGTCTGACGTTCTAACCACTGACCAGGGCTAAACTGTAAATTTAAGACAGGTGATTTTAAAAAATCTTAAAAGATTTAAAAAAATAGGCAGATTGAAGTCCAAGTTATATAACATTGTGTGTAAGACTTCATAATATGATATCAACCTATACTTTAGTCTCATTGTTTTGTACTTTATGTTTTTATTGATTTGAGAGAGAGAGAAGAGAGAAGCATCGATGTGAAATTATTTTGCAAAATAACTTAATGTGGCCTTGGAGTCCCAAAACAACTCATATATACATCTAATCTCTCTACTTGGTAGAATCTCCATTTAACACTGCAACTGCCATATCTCCTTGAGATCTTCAGTAGGGACCAATGGTTTTTGCCTACCCAGCATTTTCATTTTCCTTATACCCGAATGCACAATTTAGAAAAGGTTGTTATATTCTAGGAATCTGCATTAAGCCAACTGCCTCTCTCCCTCCTTCCTTCCCTCTTTTCTTTCTTCCTTCACTTGACAGGGAATTTAACCCAGAATCACAAATTTTGAATTAATCCTGTTAATTTTATAAGTGAGGCACAGGTAAATTAAGGGACTTGCCCAAAGTCACGTAGTACACAACTGGAACTAGAATCTCTAGTCTCTTTACCTCCAGTTTAAGATCCCTTAAATTATGTCACAAGTAGATTAATAGTAGATTGCTTCTTAATCTTTCTTGGTCAGAAAACTTTTTGTGGTTATGATTTCTGTGTTGATATGGAAATAAAATGTCAGTTTGGTATATACCTGTATGACAAAATATGCAAGGAAAAGTTACATTAAAATGATAATGCAGTAATGTTAAGGAATGTACTTTAGTATTTAAATGTAGCATTGTTTATAGTCTACTTACAATACAGTCTCTTTTTGTATACATTGCAAGTGAGAAGCAAGTAGGGATTGGATTTTTAATCAGCAATAGGAGCCTAGCTCATAGTTCTCTTGGAGGCCTGGGCAATAATTTCTCTTTTTTTCCTTCTAAATATCAGAATCCCAGTAAGGAATGTGAACCTTATCGAAGAAATGAAGACAAACCAATTGCTCCTTGTGGAGCTATTGCCAACAGCATGTTTAATGGTATGATATAAATACAAAGGTATAGATAATAGACATAAAATTAGGAAACATTATGTAGTCTTACTAGAGGCCCAGTGCATGAAATTTGTGCACTGGTAGGGTCCCTAGTGGCTGCCAGCTGCCAGCTGCCAGCTGAGGCCTCCTTTCTTTCCCCCTGCTCGAACTCCCAGATGAGGGGACAATTTGCATACTATGCTTTTATTATATAGGATTACAGATTTGATAGTCTAGTAAACATAAATGAAATTGAGAAATTCAACAACCTTAAGATAAATACAGGGTGTCCCAAAACAATGTATGTACACTTTAACAGCTCAGTTTGAACATGAAATGTTCCAGCATATAAATGATATGCATTATATAAAAGTTGTTGATGAGATATTTTATATTTTATTTTTAATACTAAGTCTTTGATAACTGATGTATATTATACATTTACAAAACATTCATTTAGACCAGCTGTAATTTCAAAAGCTCTGTAGACATGTAACAACTGGCTATGATATTGGACAGTGCAGATAGAGAAATGCATAAACCATTAGCTATTTATGAATGCATGTTTTAAAAGAAAAAAAGGCAGATTTACCTTCCAAATAGTTTTATTTGGTTTAATATTAAAACATTTTATTTTATCACATACTAGCTAGCCAGGTAGGAAAGTAACCTAGAACTGTATTGAGAAGAAAGAAAAATCCATCTGGGATTATAAATTTTTAATTGTTAATTCATATATAAATAATCAAGAGCAAATATACATCATATACCTAAGCTGTTACCACCACTTTTGGGAGCAAATTCCAGATCCTCGTTTCTCATAGAGTAAAGCGGGTATTATGGATTTCCAATATTTAGCAGTATCTTTCTTTTCTTATGTTTAGATACATTAGAATTGTTTCTGGTGGTCAATGGCTCTTATTCAGCGGCAATCCCTTTGAAAAAGAAAGGTATTGCCTGGTGGACAGATAAAAATGTGAAATTTAGAAACCCCCCTGGAGAAGGCTCCCTGGAAGAACGATTCAAAGGTAAAGTATTACTGATATCATTTAAAACATGACAGAAGCTGGAGGTTTTAACAAAGTACCTACAATTTCCTGTCTTTCTAGTCTTAGAAGATGTTTATGCTTTTTGAAAAACAGCTAATTTTCTTAGCTTCATACATAGTAAGGTAAAAGTATGTAGTCTGTTCTAATATACTGAAATCCTAAAGGAAATGTAAACTTTTAATCTTAAACTTCTCTAGTATTTTCTTATAAGCATTTTATCCATAATCTTTGAAAACTGCAACAAAGTTTCTTTTTAACAAACACCTGTTACTTATTATAACTTTAGATCCAAATTTACTTTTATTTCTATATCTCAATTTCACAATGTAATGTTTCATACCATTATATCTTTGCATTAAATTATCTGCCTTTTGGTTTATACTCAACAGCTTACTTTTAGTATTCTCTTAATTGAGATATTAAATCTTTGTAATTATGTTAAGTTGTTACATGAGGAATTGGTTTCTCTCTTGATGTAAGACTTCCTTAGAATATGAATGTATTCAAACCTTTGAAAATAAAAAAAAATTCTGGTTGTGTAATGTATATCTTTGTTTTATTAGAGTGTGAATTTTCAGTGAAACTTTTAATAGAATAGAATATTTTGTCTCTCCCACTCCCACCCCTTCCTTTTTAAGATACAACAAAGCCAGTAAACTGGGTTAAACCAGTATACTTGCTGGATTCTGACCAAGATAATAATGGGTTCATAAATGAAGATTTTATTGTTTGGATGCGTACTGCAGCATTGCCTACTTTTCGTAAGTTATATCGTCTTATAGAGAGGAAAAGTAATTTACATCCAACGTTACCAGCTGGAGACTACTTTTTGAATATCACATACAGTATCCTTTTTTTGGCCATGGGCACAGATTCGTAGAATTGGAAAGGAGTGTAATCCAGCCATATCTTAGTTATGTGGTATGCTACTTTGTATTGAGTTTTGATCTCTGCATTTTTATACCAGTGTATGTATGGGGTAGTATCTTTTATACCTACCAGAAATATCTTAAATTTTTATATACCTCGTACTAGGGTTTAAGCATATTATTTGGTAAAATTATTTAAAATGTTGGTTCTGGATTTACTTGTAAGCTAGATATTTTTACATGGGTGATTGTAATTGAGCTTAATGGGAAGGCCAGTGAATTTACCTAATAAATAAGTGTTGGTGGCACAAGCTGATTTTTAAAAATATATTTTTATTTCAGAGAGAGGAAGGGAGAGGGAGAGAGAGAGGAACATCAATGATGAGAGAGAATTATTGATCCGTTGCCTCCTGCACTCTCCCCTACTGGGGATCAAGCCCACAACCTGGACATATGCCCTGACTGGGAATAGAACTGTGACCTCCTGGTTCATAGGTCAACGTTCAACCACTGAGCCATGGTGGTTGGGCTACAAGCTGTTTTAATATATATTTTTACATATTAAAAATCAGATATGTTAACTAATATCAACATAATTGTTTCTAACTATTGCTCTATTCATAGTACAAGACATTTTTATTATTAGCTGTCTTTTGCCACATTAATAACTGAGATGTAATTTTCAGTGTTGATAAATATAATTTATTTCATTCTGACTGTCAGCATTGTACTAAGTATTTTCCATTATTTTACTTAAATTCAAGCTTTATGAATTGTCATCTCCATGTTATAGACAAGGCTGCAGGAACATAGAGCATTTAAGTGACTTGCCTGAGATTACACAGGAAATAAGTAGAAGAGTTGGGGCTCATGGTCAAGCTGATCTCCCCAAAGGCCATGACTTTTCCATCCATCACCATCCCTAGCTCGTTTAGACCAGTCCATACCAACCTAGATGCAGCTTTTCCTAAGATGGAAATGTTGAGCATTACCATTTATTCAAAACAAAGTCCTTACATTTTTAAATCTCTAGTTCATTGTGTATCTTATGAACGAAAAGTTTCTTAAATATTAACATTTAAATGTTTGCTAATGACAGATTAAAAGTTACCAAGTTTTTTAAGCTAGGTCCACCTAGGAGCAATTTTGGGCGGACAGACCCAGTCAGGTGCTAGTAGAATGAGCATTATCTTGATACTGAATAGCAGCCCTTTGCTTTGGCTACAGTCTCAAGATAATGCTTTAAAATTGCTTAAAATGCAGGTTCTGGATTTATTTGTAAGCTAGATATTTTTACATGGGTGACTGTAATTGAGCTAAATGGGAAGGCCAGTGTAGCCAAAGTACAGGGCAGCGTTCAATAGCAAGATAATGCTCTTTCTACTGGCACTTGAACTGACTCTGTCTGCCCAGAATTGCTCCTACGTGGACCCAGTTTCAAAAACTTGGTCACAGCATCCAAACCTGAAGCCTCCAGACTGCAATAAAGTATAATAAGCCTTTGGCGTGAGCACTCAGGAATTCTCAGCTGAGAATTTGCATCCCAGGAATGGAGAGGAGAACTGTCAGGAGAATGCAGGATATTTTGAAGATAGACAAGATGAACCTGCAAAATATCAAAGGTTAATTATCAAAACTAGGTATAAAGTAGGAACTAGATATTAGAATTAAGGCAGAAGCCCATTTTTTAGCTTTGTGATACCAGGAGATACTAGCATGAGTGGTTTGAGACCATACTCCTCTGAGCTCTGAGTTAGTTAGAGCTCTCATAATCAGTCCTACCTCAATCAGTGTGAACTGATTTAAAAAACTAGTAGAGTTAAGCCTGCCATTTGGGGTCATTTGGAGAGTTGCAGAAGCCCTGAGAAAAAGATGGGACCCAGTACTTGATTCAAGACATTTGTGAAAATGTAAATCTTTTACATAAGGTCTTAATTGTCTCATTTTCTGACCTGTAGGTAAAATCTTAGAGCTGGTCCATGCTCATCTAATAAACCGGTGTCTCATTTCTTAAATCTCTTTAACAATCCACCTTTCACTTCCACTCTGTTTTAGCCAACACCTCTCTGTGTCACACCATGAGTTTTATCATTACTCCAAATCAGCAAGTTAAGACTTTAGTATAATGCTCTTTTACCCTGTGCTTAGAGTCCTCTCATATTCTCCTAACTATTCTTGCTACACATGCTCTTTGAGCTCGCAGAGACTTCTGATCCCTTCATTTTTTCCTTGTCTCTTGGTCTGTCAACCTCCTCTTTGAGGATTTACTGCTACTAGTATTCATTTGAAATATTTTTTTCACATTGTATTTCCTTTTTTAGTTTCTATTTTAAATATTTATTGTTGAAAATATTACATAGACCCCTTCTGTTCCATTAACCCTTCTAGTCATTTATTTGTGGCATTTTGCCCCTCCTGTGTAATGAGGGCACAAGTACCTGAGAAATGATACAACTGTTAAATTTGGTTGTGTTTTCTTGCAAACTATATTGGCTTATACTACTAACATTTAATCTGCTAAACCAGTTCTTCAAGATAAATATTACACAATTATTTTATGATTCAGAACATAGGAGTAAGGTGCCTGTGTATCATAGAATTGTGCCAATGAATTACAAACAATTAAATGCTAACTTTTTAAGGTATATTTTAAAAATAAAGTCACTGAACATGGAAAAGTTTTCCTATTCACTCTTCAGATTACCCTGTACATTCTTTTGATGGACGAAAACGGATGATCTTAAGCACTATTTCATGGATGGGAGGAAAAAATCCATTTTTGGGGATTGCTTATATCACCACTGGATCCATCTCCTTCCTTCTGGGAGTTGTATTGCTAGTAATTAATCATAAATATAGAAACAGTAGTAATACTGCTGACATTACCATTTAATTTTATATTCTGAAAACAAATTTACCGCATGTACATCAAGGCCAGTTCTATTCAGCCTAGCTTTTGAATGCCGATGTCTGGTTAGTATGTCATTTTTTAAGTTGGCATATAACTTTTTATTTAAAAAATACAGTCTTTGTCCTTTACTTATTTCCTATGGATGACTTATGAAAATATATGATGAGTATAAAATTATCTTTATTGATCATGTCAGCACTGTCACTACTGAAATGGCATTCTAATGTTTGCTTTTTGATGGGACAGCCCATATGATGCATAGAGCCTCTATCATGTGATATGTATCTGCTGCTTAAATGTTTATGCTGTGTTGATAAATATTATATTGACATATGTGTTGTATATGTGTGCCTATTGTGTAAAGAGAGGAATTGCAAGATGTATGAGTATAATGATTTGCTAACCTTCGGAATTCAAAGTTATGAAGAAATGAAGAAAGACCAAATCTAAATAAAACACTTCATCATTGTCATGTGTCATGTGTAAAGGTGTAAAGTAACATCTTTGGTGAGGTGGTCCATGTATTTAATTTATCCAGTACAGTTCTTTGTTAAGCTTAGTTTTGATTTCACCTTTGAAGTCTTACTTATGCTCATGTCTGAATAGGTCAGGTAGGAAAATTTAAAATTCCTCTTTCCATTTGGTTAACATTTGCAGTCAGGAACCCCAATTCACTTGGTATGTTTTTACATGTGATCATGGAAATACCTCAAGCTGTTTTTTACTTTGCAGGTAAGTGTTTTGACTTAAGTACTAACATTACATTGCAGAAATTTTGGAAAATAGTAACTTTTATTTCCTCTATACTTCATTCAATTTTTGCATATAGGTCAAATATGGATGTGCATGCACACTCTCTTTAATTAATGCACCAATTGTTTTGGTTGGAGATATATATATATATATATATATATATATATATATATATTCATCTGAGGATATATTTTTTTTAATTATTTGAGAAAGAGAGAGAGAAAAAAAAGAGAGAAGAGAGAAACATCCATGTGAGAGAAAAACATTGCTTGATTGTCTCCTACACACATCCAGACTGAGAATCCAACCCACAAGCTACGTATGTGTTCTGACCGGGAATTGAACCTACAACTTTTTAGTGAATAACATGATGCTTCCAACCAAATGGGTCACCTGGCTAGGCCTAAGAAATATTTTTAAAAAGTGGATTTTTTTTTAATTTCCTTATTAAATTATGGAGATTTTTGAGTATGTACATGATAAAATTATATATGGTTGAAGCTATTGTATGTTCTATCACTGAAATTATTTTAATATTCTTAATTGAATAAATGTTGTAATTTGTTTGCTATAGAACTTACTCTTGAATGCAAACTTATTTTTTTCACATTCATAAAAATGTATGTCTTAATTAGAGGGCTTAATCTCATTGAAATTGTTTTTTTTTCCTTCTCATATGTTTGTATAGAAGATTGCCTGCTTATTTAGAATTTGTAATTTTGTCCCTCCTGTGTAATTATCAATTTAATTATATTTTAAATTAGAAGGTCCGGGAAATATATCAATTTTGATTAATATGTTTTTTAAAAAACCAAAACCAAAAAATAACATAATAGTAGAAATGTGCCACACTTAAGTTTTGTACAGCGTGACTTTTAATTTGTAGAATATCACTTGCATGAGTTACTTAATATATGATTATCCTGAAATTTCTGAGTGCACAGGGTATTCTTTGTCTAAAAATAGTCTTGGTTTTGTCATCTTTTAGAATATTATTATTTGTTCTGATCATTGACCCTCTTACCCATGGCAGTTGATCCTCTGGGATACATTAGTGGGGAAGAGGGGTTCCTGCTAGTTGTCCAGATTGAGTTTGTTCTGTTTGAGGAGGACTTGCATCCCGCATCCCTTTTTCTAATTGAGGGACCAAAGGTGCTGCTAAAGAAGTGTTGAAGAGCCCTTCCAACATTTTCTCGTCTGTGGTGAAGATGAAATATTAAAATACATTTGGAGTTTTATCTATTTTATAACTACATTGATGGCTTCAGTTTCTCCTGTTTCCTCCCAGTTGAGCTCTAAGAGATTCCTTTTGGTAAATATGAAGAATGTGGAACATTTATATGGCCTTTTTCTTGTGGGCTTTGTGCTCATTTTTTGGAAACAATGGAATATTCAACTTTCAAAGGATTATGTTTCATTTTAAGATAACTAAGTTAAATAGAAGACATTGAAGAATGCATTAACTTGCAGGAAATATTTTGATATGTGAAGTTTCTCAATTGAAGGAATTATTAGTAAAAACTAAGAAATATCATTGAAATAATACAGAAAAAGGCAGTTTAAAAATAAGTTGGTAATAACTATTATCAAGAAGAGAATTATTCAACCAAGAGGAGAGTCAAATGAATATTATTTATTGACTAGTAAGTTTATTTGTAACCTTGGTTATGTTAAAAGATAACTTTCTATTAGTACTGTATTAATAAAAACGAATGAAATTAATTTTGCTATGTCCGAGTGTCTTCCTAAAATAATGCCCTGGTGTTGTTGCTATCAATAACTGGCTTCTTTCACTCAGCACAATACCTTTGAGACTCATCTAAAGATCTATCAATACCTCATAACCTTTCAATTTCTTTTCTTTCATTTTACTAGGGTGAGAGGGAGAAAAGACTCTTAGGGCCAATTCACTATCAAACCAGAAACATCTTGAGGCACATTGTGGTTTCATAACATTTTATAATCTTTTTTTTATAATACTTAAAATTTTTTATAGTGATATTGATTAATAAAATCATATTGATTTCAAAAATATGTTTCATAACATTTTTTAAAACGTAATTTTTATGCATTTTAAGTGACATTAATGGGAACTTGTCTGTTTGTGTGTTACAAGCTTTTCTTCCAGGGTAATGTGGAAGAAGACTGAATTCATCATACATCACTTTAAAATATCTGTTTCAGTTTCTGCAGTAAATCATGCTTGACTCTGAATCCAGGTTTTTAATCATGATTTTGCCCTGTCTGGAAAACCTTTTAATCTCTACACCATTTATTCTAATTGTACTGAACCCTGCTAAAATCTAGTGTGTTTCATAACCTTCCCAATGACCATTACCTTTCTTGAATTTCCCATAGCAACCTTTTACTGCAGCAGTTACCAGAGAGTCATATATGTCTGCATAATAACTTACTACTATGTGTATATTATATTCCTAGTGAGAGTATATGCTCCAGAACGTCAGGGATTCAACATTTTCTCCTGATCATATTGGAAAATTTTACATTCATAGTAGGCCCTCAGTATGTTATAATTCAACAAGGAGTGAACTTAGTCATACTAGAGGCTCAATGCACGAAATTTGAGCACTGACTGAAGAGAGGGGTTGTCCCTAAGCCTGGCTTTCACTCTCTTGTAGTCTGGGACCCCTTGGGGGCTGTCCACCTGCTGGCTTAGGCCCAATCGCCCTGGGGCAACCGGGCCTAAGCTGGCGGTCAGAAATCCCTCCCGCAGTCTGGGATCCCTCTCACCATCCAATACCCCTCGCTCCTTACCGCCCACCTACTTGCTGCTCTTTACTGCTCAGCTCGCAGCTCCTTATCACTGCCATGGAGGCAGGAGAGGCTCCCACCACCGCCACTGTGCTTGCCAGCTGTGAGTTTGGCTTCTGGCTGAGTGGCGCTCCCCCAGTGGGAGCATACCACCAGTGAGCAGCTCCTGCATTGACCATCTGCCCGCTGGTGGTAAGTGTGCATCATAGCAACTGGTCACTCCATGAGTCATTCGGTCTATTTGCATATTAGCATTTTATTATATAGGATGTCCTAAAGTATTTTTCATATATAAGGATTTTTAGAACCAGAGATAAAGATTAGCGGTTTTCATCAACCTCTTTAATGATGAAAAGACTGGGGCTTGCAACTAGATAAATTATTATTATTTTAATTTTTTAGTCTACTTTTTTTTAAAAGTATATTTTATTGATTTAAAAAAAATAATTTTATTGATTTTGTACAGAGAAGAAGGGAGAGAGATAGAGAGTTAGAAACATCGATGAGAGAGAGTCATCGATCAGCTGCCTCTTGCACACCCCCTACTGGGGATATGCCCGCAACCAAGGCACATGCCCTTGACCAGAATCGAAACTGGGACCTTTCAGTCCGCAGACCACTGAGCCAAACCGGTTTCGGATAGATAAATTATTTAATGGTAAAATAGTATAGCAGTTAATTGACAACCAAATGTTTCCTGATTCCTAACTATATCATAATTAAAATAGGGAGTTATATAGAAATATTACCTTTTATCTAGTAGGTTTTTCGTTTTTAATCCTCAGCAGAGGACACACACTTATTGATTTTATAGAGGTAGGAAAAGAGAGAGAAATATAAATGTGAGATCGATAGGCTGTTTCCCGTATTCCGACCAGAGATTGAACTCAAAACCTAGGTAAGTGGCATGATGGGGAATCAAACCTGGTATATGGGACACGACACTCCAACCAACTGAGCCATCTGGCCAGGGCTAACTAGTTTTGATACATTAAAGTTCACATGATGTTGGTTCTATATTGTTTTTATAAAACTGAATGTGGATTAAGCATGGTTCAAAAAAAAAATACACATCACATTCCCATAAATTTATTCAGGCATTTGTCTTTTTTGTAGATGCTATAAGACAGGATCAAAGTAAGGGTTTGACTTTTTTTTGGGGGGGTGGGGGGGAGAAAGGTTGAGTCCCTTTGTGATTTGGTAATTTCTATCAGTTAATTGTGAAATATTTTCACTTAGTGATTTTACATCTGATGCCCACAAATTTATCTTGCCGACAACACCTAAATTAGTTATCACCTACCACATATCTATATGTGCTGCCAGTTCTGTTTTAATGTTCAAGAACCCTCTGGAGAAAATATTTTTCAAAAGAAGAGCAATGTCTGATAATTTTTCAATATTAAAAAAGGACCTACGTTTTGGAAAGGAACCCATTTTGAAAATAACTATTCTACTTCAGGAGGATGAATTTACAGACTTGTTAACAAATTTCAGGTGTGTCTGGGAGATGTAGTCAAGTTTAATAGGTTCTCAGGCACATTCAGCCATATTTTTTGTCAGGGTAATCACAATTTACAGAGCAAGATCAAGGAGACAATGAAGTAAGGAACCCTGGGACTTAAAACTGTTAGGAGTACAATGAGTATTAAGAAAGATTTTGATTTTTCACGTTCAGTGTATTCTTTTGTATAGCATACTATTTATCCAGTATTTACTATGTGCCAGTTACTTAGTGTAGGTGCTGGGGATACATCAATAACCAAAATAAAATAGTTTCAAGCAGAGTCATTATCTAACAAGTTCTTAAAAGGACTACTGCTGTGTGGAATATAAACTGAGTGGAAGAGCTGAAAGGAGGGAAGCCAGTTTAAAAAGACTTTTACAGTAATGCATTCAAGAGATGATGATGGGTTGGCTTGGAGTGGTAAAATGAGAAGCGATCAGACTCTGATTATATTTTGAAGGTGCAGCTCATACCTTGGGAGTTGAAGGAAATTTCAGAGGAGAGCACTTGGAAATGAGTGGAAAGAAGAATTTTGTTTTGGTTGTAATTTTGCGATGCCCATTAGACATCTAAGTGGAGGTGTCTGGAGTTAAAGGGAAAGGTCAGGGTGGAGAGCTGTCCGAACACAAATGGTGTTTTGTGGTGCCAGATGGAATCCCAAAAGGAATTAATGTTTTTTTTAAAAAGCTGGTATTCTCAAATTTAGAGATTGTGAGGATGAGGAAACCAGAAGTACTGTAGCAGCTGCTGAAATAAAAGGACAGAAATTGTATATGGAAGGCTCATTAAGACAATGTAGTATACATACATGTTTTAGTGTATTGTATTTATGGCTTATTTCCAAATAAAAAGAAATTGGAGATAAACATTGAGGGAGTGACCAAGTATGTTAAATGTTATTCATAGAAGATGAAAATTGAGGTTGACAGTTTATTTGGCAACATAGAAACCATTGGTGATCCTAATAAGAGCAGTAAAAGCCTGCCCCAAATGAAACAAGTAAATAAAAATTAGAAGTGGAAGGAAAGACAAGTATATCTATGTTTTATTTTTAAGATAAATGGGATGATAACTGAAGTCAAAGGTTTATTTGTTTAATTTGGGCATGTGAGGGAATGATCCAGTAAACGGGGAAATTATACTGTATTAAGTGACATGAAAATAAGGATCAGCATCTATTTTAGGATCTATTTTATGTGAATCTTTTGTTCTTTTTGGACAGAGCTGTAAGTGTCCTAGATCTGTCACCCTATATCAGTTTTCTGTTGGTTAACAGTTTACCCTCATTAAGCAGTCATAGGGGATTAGTAAGAAATTTACATAATCTCTTCTGAGAAGTTTACAGTCTAATTCGCTAAGTGAAGAAAACATAAGAAAGCACATACAAGTTTAACAAATTCAAATTATAGACAATCCACTTTTAAACATTTGTATGCTCCAGCTATTGGTACCTGTAACTGTCCTCCAAGATTTGTTTACACTATGTAATGCAGAGGGGGAAGAAACCCGGTCCTTTCCGTCCTAATCCAGGGGAGAGATGAGTTGAATTATTTATAAATCTTAGTGGAGAGAACTGGAACTGGGGACAGGTAACTTGGTGGGTCTAGCACCAAAGATTGGAATAATTTTAGTAGTATTGTTTGTCCTCACATTTCACCTTATGCAGAACACATATGTCATCAGCTTCCTATTTGTATTGACAATAGATTAATTAGAACTGAGTTTGTAAAAAAGTGAAAAGATCTTTATTGATCTTTATTGTAGTATAGGGCAGTTTTACATTTACTAGTACACATACTAGGAAGTGGGCACAAAGAATGAAGACGCTTGCAATGTATTAATAGCATTATATAAGCAAATTTGGTGCAGGACACACTGACAACTTACCTGTTCCATGATTTCTTTTGGCCAACAACTCCAGTTATGGAAAGTGCCCTGCTGGACCTAAGACAGCAAGACTTGAATTCAGATTTGCCATCCTATTCCTTGTCCCCGATTAAAAAGCTCCCCGTCTTGTCAGCGTTTCCCCTTGCACAGAGAAATGAGAGAACATCCTCCACACTTTTGGGGCGCCGTGGAAGAGCCTTTCTGCATGGGGGTTCTGCAGCATCCAGAGGTACAAGAAGGTAAAAACTGGTACCCCGACGCAGGCCTTCACAGCGTGTTCTCAGCCCAAGGAACAAGAACGCCCTCACAGTTTCTTCGAAGGAGAAAACTGTGTAAGAGGAGTTACCCTTTTTGTTCCCAAAATCATCCACCTTCACATCTTATAGTTTCGGCGAAAGGGGTGCTCATTCAGCCTCTAAACGGGATCAAAGGTTGCTCCAAGTTTTACGCCTTCCCGTTCAAACCACACACACTTTCTAGGATAGCGTGGTCTCACAATAATCTCGTCCAAGCGAGTTACAAGAGAGAGTAACACCCAACTCCCCGCGTCTCTGGTCTCAAAAGTCGTTTGCTATCCCCAGCAGGCCGGGGGGAAAAGGTGTCCGACCGGCCGGGAACGAGACGAGGGAACCCGAACAGCCAGCTGGCTAGAGCGGTCACCGTGTCGCCGCCGCTCTTGCTGTTCTTCCGCTCTCTATGGTTGGGAGCGCCAGCCCTCCCCCGCCCAACCGGAAATGTTTATGATCCCCGGCTTATGCGCATGCCCAGAAGGTACTTCCGCTTCCTGCGTGACGTTCCGCAGTCCCGGCTTTTAGTAGTCGAGGTTGGTGGGCACTAACAGAGCCAACATGCTGCGGAATCTGCTGGTGAGGCGCTCCTCGCCCTGTGGTCGCGATGTGGGGTGGGAGCGTTGGGTGAGGAAGCTAAGGGACCACGACCGACTCACAAGCCTGTTCTGAGAGGGAGAGGCGGGCGGCTTCTTGGGTCACCTTGCTCCGCGTCCTTTTCCTGCCTGACGTTGCTTTCCCTTTGCCCCAGTCTCTGCTGGGTACATAGGGAGAGCGGAGAAGCTGGGGAAGTGAGCACAGGATTGTTAGATATGCATTTTTTGTTTGTTTGTTTTGTTTTTCCCCCTCGCCACCCTTAACTCTGGGGTGATGGGTGAGTTTAGTAGCTCTGAAGAGAGTAAATCCAAGGTCCAGGGGGGACGGTTCTGATGCCCCGCCTCAGACGGAAAGATGTTCCTCTATTACTGAAAGAGTGTAGGTTTCAGTAGCTCCGTGGGCATCGGATTTCAGCTAGAAAAGCAGATCGTCCAGTCTTGGATGGGACTTGAGCAGTCGTGGTGGCCGTGCGGCGTTGCTTCCTGAAGACGGTTCTGCAGTGTCCTTCAGCCTTCCACCGACTTTGAGCATGGGAAACATTTCTCCAAATGTTTTGTAACAATAAAAAAGGTTTTACTTAGTTTTGTAATATATTTTAGAAAGTGGAGTTTTCATTTAATTCAATTGGGTATATAATGCAAGTCTCCTTTTTAAATGATTTATATATTATTAAAGATCTATTTAGGAAAAAATGTAAAGAGAAGTATCTTAGGAACCCTACTAGTTTATTTTGAGATCACGTAATAGATTTTTAAAATGATAGAGTTTTAAATGAAAACATTTTAACTATTGGTGTATTTTGTTATCATTTTTTATTTTTGTAATATATCAGTATGCTTTCTTCAAGGATTACATAATACTGATTGAACTAAGGTCAAGGTCATGTTTGTTTGTGCTCAAAAATTCACATGAATTGCTTATATATATATTATTGATTTTTTACAGAGAGGAAGGGAGAGGAATAGAGAGTTAGGAACATCCATCAGCTGCCTCCTGCACACTCCCCACTGGGGATGTGCTCACAACCAAGGTACATGCCCTTGACTGGAATGGAACCCGGGACCCCTGAGTCCACAGGCTGATGCTCCATCCACTGAGCCAAACTGGCCAGGCATGAATTGCTTCTTGAATGTGGTCTTTGGAGACTGCAGAATCAATATATAAAAGGCTAAGTGACTGTTGCATCCAAAACAACTGAACGGACAACCTAACAGGCTGTGTGGGGAGACCAGGCTGGCAGGGGGGTTAGTGAGGGGCATCCAAACGACTGATCAGCAGGCTGTGGGGGCGACCAGGCTGGCAGGGGGTTTAGTGAGGGTTAACCATGCCAGCGGGGGGGGGGGGGGGGGGGGGGGGGGGGGGGGCAGTAAAGGGCACGTTGTTGGAGGGAGCTGTAAGGAGTGACCAGGACAGTGAGGGGGGGGGGGGGGGAGTTGGGGGCGACTACACTGGCGAGGGGCAGTTGGGGGTGACCAGGCCAGCTTGGGCGGGGGGTGGGGGGGGCAGTTAGGGGCAGTCAGGCAGGCAGACATGTGAGCAGTTAGGAGCCAGTGGTCCCAGATTATGAGAGGGATGTCCAACTGCTGATGATTGAGCCTAAACCAACCGTCGGACATCCTTCTAGGGGTCCCAGATTGGAGAGGGTGCAGGCTGGGCTGAGGGGCCCTCCTTCCCCCCAGGTATTAATTTTGTGCACTAGGCCTCTAGTATAGTATAAAGAGCAAAGGATGGCCAACACATTGGAAATCCTGGATGTTGGTTTATAACTTTGTTACTGACAAATTGGATAGATTTTAACTCTCACTTTCCCTCTTCTATAATTGTGAAGATTGTACATGGATGGTTTTAAAGGTTTCTATAAGCCCTACATCTGTTTAATATGTATGAATTTTTAATTTCAGGCTCTTCGTCAGATTTCCCAGAGGACCATTACTACTGCTTCACGCAGGCAGATTGAAAATAAAGTTCGAGAGAAACAGAAGTTATTTCAGGTACTGAAATATTTTATAAGATATTTTTATTTATAATAGTATGATTACCAAAAGGTAAAACTAGGAAGTAAATCTGGAGATGTCTGTTGTATTTAGCAAAAGTATAATAAGAAACTGTCATTTGATAGCTAACTGAGCATTTTCTATATCTAGGAGGCCCTTGAGAAAGCATAATAAATTAAGGGGGCAGAGACACTTTCTTTGGAGGAGTTACATTGTGTAGTTGCACAAGAATAGGCAAATAGACGTAAGGAAGGGCCCAAAATATAAATAAAGATAAATATGTATGTATGAATTTAATCAGTGGAAAAAGTGATATAATGAGCTGAAGCCGGTTTGGCTCAGTGGTAGAGCGTCGGTCTGTGGACTGAGGTCCCAGGTTCGATTCCGGTCAAGGGCATGTACCTTGATTGCGGGCACATCCCCAGTAGGGAGTGTGCAAGAGGCAGCTGATTGATGATTCTCCCTCATCGACATTTCTAGCTCTCTATTTCTCTCCCTTTCTCTCTGTTAAAAATCAATAAAATAGCCGAAACCGGTTTGGCTCAATGGATAGAGCGTCGGCTTGGGGAAAGGTCCCGGGTTCGATTCCGGTCAAGGGCATGTACCTTGGTTGAGGGCATATCCCCAGTAAGGGGTGTGCAAGAGGCAGCTGATCGATGACTCTCATCGATGTTTCTAACTCTCTATCTCTCTCCCTGCCTCTCTGTACAAAATCAATAAAAATATATTTTTAAAAAATCAATAAAATATATTAAAAAAAATAGATATTAAAAAAAGTGATATAATAAGTATTGGAAAAATTGGCTATTTTAAAGGAAGAAAAGTTTCATCCCTTCTATATTATATATTAAAAGATAAATTTCAGATGTAAATTCCTCTCAAAAAAATTAGAAGAAAACATAGGAGATATTTTTTTCCATTCCACCAGTTTGGTTGAGATATGATTGACTAAAATTCTATATGTCTAGATTGTACCTGATTTTTTTAAGGTGTACAATCTGATGTTTAATGTATAATACATGCTAGATAGTAGTATAATTAATACAAATGTTTTGGAGAATATTTGAAAGTATTATTAAAAATAAATTATATAACCTGTCATCTAAGACTCCCACTTTTAAGAATCATTCCTACAAACATAGTAGCATAAATATTTACAAGTAGGAAAAAGGCTATTCATAATGGAATTTTAATATCAAAACACCCCAATAATCTACCCATTAATAGAGGACTGGTTAATTAAATTATATTTTTGTACAGTGGAATGCTAGTAACTATTAAAAGGAATGAGGTTTATTTAAATAGACTAAGAGAAAATGCTTTTTAAAAAGATATCATAAGCAAAAAATAGTATGTGACAGATCATTATATAACATTTCATTTTGTATTTTAAGCACGTAGGTATATAAATTAGATATGACAGTACAAGCATTAAAATTTTTTTAAGGCTATGCACCATACTGTTAATAGGGGTTTCTGATGGGATAGAATAATTTACTTTTGTAAGTAATCTACTTTATTTTTTGTTTTCTTTAATGTGATCTTTGGATTTTTGCAAATATAAAGTTGGACCATCTATACTACATAAAAATAGAATAGCTACATTTAACAAATGTATTAAATATCTATTCTATGACAGGTGCTGAACTAGGCATTAAGGCTATAGATTTAGGGTTATAAACCAAAACCCCTTTCCCTTATTTTTTAAATAATTCTTTATTGTTGAAAGTATTACACATGTCCCCTTTTTCCCCTTATTGACCCCCTCCAGCCTGCCCCCACCCCTGCTCAGGCCCTCACCATCCCTTTGTCTGTCCATAGGCCATGAATATATGCAAACAAGGTCCTTGGTTGATTAACCCCCACTCACCAACTGTCTCCCGCCTTCCCTCTGAGATTCCACCCTCTGTTCCATGCTTCCATGTCTCTGGGGATCCACTATCTTCATCAGTTTATTTTGTTGCTTAGATTCCACACATGAGTGAGATCATGTGATACTTATCTTTTTTAAAAAAAATATATATTTTATTGATTTTTTACAGAGAGGAAAGGAAAGAGATAGAGAGCTAGAAACGTCGATGAGAGAGAAACATCGACCAGCTGCCTCTTGCACACCCTCTACTGGGGATGCAACCAAGGTACATGCCCTTGACCGGAATCGAACCCGGGACCTTTCAGTCTGAAGACCGACGCTCTACCACTGAGCCAAACCTGTTTCTGACTGGCTTATTTCACTTAGCATGATACACTCTGGGACCCTTCCATGCTGTTTCTAAGGGCAACAGATTACTCATTTTTACTGATGCATAGTATTCCATGGTATAAATGTACCACAGCTTTTTATCCACTCACCTACTGATGGGCACTTAGCTATTGTAAATTACGCCGCTATGAACATAGCGGTGCATACATTCTTTCTGATTGGTGTCTCGGGATTTTTAGGCAATATTCCTAGAAGTGGGATCACTGGGTCAAATGGCAGTTCCATATTTGTTTTTTTGAGGAAACGCCATACTATTTTCCATCATGCTTGCACCTGCCTGTATTCCCACCAGCAGTGTACTAGAGCAGTGTTGCCCAAACTTCTCTCATGATGAGAATCACCTGGTGGAGTTGTTAAAACACAGATTCCTGAATCCCAACTAAGAAGTGCTAAACTAGAATTTTTGGGAACATATAGGTAAAATTGTATACAGAGTGTTCCCAAAACTAGAATTTTTGGGAACATATAGGTAAAATTGTATACAGAGTGTTCCCAAATATTCTAGTTTAGCACTTCTTAGTTGGGATTCAGGAATCTGTATTTTAACAACTCCACCAGGTGATTCTCATCATGAGAGAAGTTTGGGAAACACTGTACTAGAGTTCCCTTTTCACCACATTCTTGCCAACACTTGTCACCTGTTGATTTGTTGATGGTAGCCATTCTGACAGGTGATACCTCATTGTCATTTTAATTTTCATCTCTCTAATGATCAGTGACTTTGAGCATTCTTTTGTTTCTTGGTTATTTGTATGTCCACTTTGGGGAAATGTCTATTTAGGTCGTTAGCCCATTTTTTAATTGGATTGTTTATCTTCCTTTTGTTAAGTTTTATGAGTTCCTTATATATTTTGGATATTAATCCTTTATCAGATGTATCCTTGCCAAATATGTTCTCTCATACAGTGGGTTCCCATTTTGTTTTGTTAATGGTTCTTTTGCTATGCAAAAGCTTTTTATTTTGATGTAATCCCATTTGTTTATTTTCTCCTTTGTTTCCTTTGCCCTAGAAGATATATCTGTAAACATATTGCTATGAGAGATGTCTGAGATTTTACTGCCTATGGTTTCTTCTAGGATTTTTATGGTTTCCTGACTTACATTTAAGTCTTTTATCCATTATAAGTTTATTCTTGTGTATGGTGTAAGTTATTGTCTAGTTTCTTTTTTTTGCAAGTGTCTGTCCAATTTTTCAACACTATTTATTGAAGAGACTGTCTTGATTCCATTGTGTACTCTTGCCTCCTTTGTCAAATTTTAATTGTCTAAGTATCTTAATTTTTTTATTGCAATGGTAAATGGGATTATTTGCTTATTTTCTTTTTCTGAGAATTCATTGTTGGTGTACAAAAAAGCCATCAATTTTTGGGTGCAGCTTTGGAGTGACATGTTCTATAAATATCAAATCAATCTGATCCAGTGTATCCTTTAGAGTCACTGTTTCCTTGTTAAATTTTTGTCTGGAAGATCTATCTAGTGAAGTAGGGGTGTTTAGTATTTTTCTATATATTTAGGTGCTCCTATATTGGGTGCCTATGTGTTTACCACGGTTATATCCTCTTGTTGAATCGTCCCTTTAGTATTATGTAGTGACCTTTGTTGTCTGTTTTGATGGCTTTCATTTTGAAGTCTGTTTTGTTGGGTATGAGTATTGCTACTCCAGCTTTTTTTTCTTTTCCATTTGATTGGAAATTTTTTCCCCATCCTTTCACTATCAACTTGTGTGTGTCTTTTGTTCTGAGATGGGTCTCTTGTGGACAGCATATAGTTGGGTCAAGTTTTTGTATCCTTTCAGCTACCCTACATCTTTTGATTAGAGCATTTAATCCATTTACATTTAGGTTTATTATTGATAGGTACTTATTTATTGCCATTTTAATTCTATATGGCTAGGTTTCTGTCTCTGGCTCTTCTCAACATTCCCTGACTTACAGCAATCCCTTTTAGCATTTCTTGTAATGCTGTCTTGGTGGTGGGTGATGTACTCCTTTAGCCTTTTTTTTTTTTTTTTTTTTGCCTGGGAAGCTCTTTATTTGACCATCTATTTTGAATGATAGCCTTGCTGGATATACTAATCTTGGTTTCAGATCCTTGCTTTCCTTTACATTGAGTAATTCATACCATTCCCTTCTGGCCTGTAAAGTTTCTGATAATCAGGTGTCAGCCTTATGGGAATTCCTTTGTAGATAACCTTTTCTCTTGCTGCTTTTAAGATTCTCTCTTTGCCTTTAATTGTTGGCGCTTTAATTATGATGTGTCTGGGTGTGTGCCTGCTTGGGGTTCTCTGTGCCTTCTGAGTTTATGTGACTTTTTCCTTCACCAGGTTAGGGAAGTTTTCTGCCATTACTTCTTCAAACACGTCCTCTATCTCTTTATTCGTGCACACTTGGTATTCAAGTATTTTTTACGTTTCACTTTGTCCCACAGCTCCCCTTAAGCTGTCCTCCTGTTTTCAGTTTTTTCCTTTTAATTCTCTGATTGAGTGATTTTTTTTTTTTTTCAACCCTTCTCCAAAGAGTCTTCTGTTAATTACTCAGGAAGTTTTTCCTGTATTTTAGTTGTAATTCCAGTTTGGTCCTGGGAGCATGTCAATGTAGCATCCAGTTACTTTGCCACCATTTTTAATCTCTCCCTTTATTTTAAAGAATTTAAAAAAAAACCAAAAACCTTCTCTTGGACTGAGTCTAAAATGTGATGATTACTAATATTTATAATTAAGTTGATAAACTCAATGAGTACATTTTCATATCGACACTTTATATATTCCATGAAAAGAACATCTTTTTTGGATCTCAAATTAACTTTAAAAGAAAGAGTGTTGACTCTAGAAGTTCTTATTTTAAAAGTAGTGGTAGGAGTAGCAGTAGTAGTAGTAGAGAAAAAATCAGGAAAATTGTAGTTCTTTTTAATTTTGAAATTTAAAATTTAAATTTTAGGGGTTTATACAGCCATTTAATTTTATATGAATGGGTTAGTCTTTTTATTAATATTATTTTTTTTAATTTAGGAAGACAATGGAATTCCAGTGCATCTAAAAGGTGGGGTAGCTGATGCCCTCCTGTATAGAGCTACCATGATTCTTACAGTTGGTGGTAAGACATTTGAAAATTATAGGAAAGTAATAGTAAGATAACTAACAATTTCATTGCTTTTACTATGCCAGTATTTTTAAAATATTATCTTATTAAATTCATTGGGATGACATTCATTAATAATAATGTATATTTCAAGTATACAGTTTTATAATACATCGTCTGTGGATAGCATGCTATGCCAGTATTTTAACACAGGCAGTCTTTCTCCAGAATCTGAGATTTTTTTTTTTTTTTAAATATATTTTATTGATTTTTTTACAGAGAGAAAGGGAGAGGGATAGAGAGCTAGAAACATCGATGAGAGAGAGACATTGATCAGCTGCCTCCTGCACACCCTCTACTGGGGATGTGCTCGCAACCAATGTACATGCCCTTGACCGAAATCGAACCTGGGACCTCTCAGTCCACAGACCAATGCTCTATCCACTGAGCCAAACCGGTTTCGGCCAGAATCTGAGATCATAATGCTTTGCTATAAGGATTCAAGGGGGTGATTGGTACATATTGTATAAGAACATTTTAATGTCTTTAACAAATGTACCAGTAAAGTCTGATGATTGGCTTTCCATGTGCCACTGGTGGCCCTGTAGGCCTTTGGAGGAATCGAAGGCATCTACTCTACCCCATCTCCTATAATGGGCTTTTAAATATTTTGTGATACATAATAAAAACATTTTACATCTCAATTTTGTACACCCTTATTTATGAAAAAACCAGTATAGACCAATACTTAATACTATATGTGAAGTGCTTTGACTTTTTTTATGTGGGCAGATCCATTATTCAGTATTAGCAGTGTAATACACAAATTGGTATAGTAGGAGCAGAGTTATGAATTTTAGTTATTAGCTATTCTTATATTAAAATTGGTTATTTTAAAATTATATATCATGTTCCTTAGTTTTACATTGATAATACATTTTAGGGAAAGCTTGTGTATTTTTACCTCTTGTTGATGTTTTAATTGTTCTTAGCTTTCTCAGGCAATCTTAGATAAGTATGGAAATTATATATGTTCTTAATTTTACTTAAAATTTTTTGTTTTTAAGATGACAAATATTATACATTATTGTGCTGTTTCTAACACTTTGTGTAGAAGTTAAGTAATATTGAAACCAGAATAAATATTATATACAGGGTGACTTAAAAATGTTTACATAGTTTAATAGCTAGTAGTTCAATTTTGAAAATGAAATGTATTTTAATAAACACTGCCTGTGTAATTATTCAAAATATGCATATATATTTTCTTGGGTCACCCTATTTTTGAAAAAATTTGCCAGTACCCGTTAAAGTAGTCTTACTGCCAACCTTGCCTTTATCTTAAAATTTTTAGCTGGAATATTTGGTTTATACATTTGAATCTTAGAATTTCTTCTAAGTTCTTCTTGTGTTTTTGTTTTTTGTTTTTTTAATTTTTTTAGGAACAATTTATGCCTTGTATCAGCTGGCTTTGGCTTCATTTCCCAAGAAGCAGGACTGACATCAGTTATCCTCCCAGCAATGAGCTGGTTCAGTTTCATTCAGCTCTCTATGGACCAGTAAGCTGACGATAGCTGAGTTCTTCTTTGGGATCAATATTTATTGACTTGTACTAACTGCCACCAATAAAGCAGTCTTTACCATGCTTTGTCTTATTTTATCACACTTTCATGTACATATACCAATAATTTTCAGCTTTTGGTCAGTATTATAAATTTTAGGTAAGGAACAAAAAAATTACTCTTTTGTCATTAAGGTTGTATAAAGTACCATTGTGATTTTTTTAGTGAAATTTTATTTTTAGCAGCTCAGCTTTGGAATGACCTTCAGCTATAACTGAGCTTGAAGTCCTGCCCCCAATCTACTGTATCCTGGGATATGCTAGAACCCAAGGTTAGTGGAAGCAGACTATTTTTGGCACATGGGGTTCAAGTTTTTTTTTTTTTCTCTCCTTTATTAGCTATGTGAATGTATAGTTAAATATTGGTTGTAATCAGTTTAGATTTAGGCTTTAGTAGATAACTGTGAAATAATTTAGTATTTATTTCTTTTCATACTCAGAATGGGTTTCTGTTATGTTTCTTTAACCATAACAAAAAGTGTAACTTTCCTTAAATACTTAGTTCATTTTTAAAAGTTACCTTCTCAGAGGAGATTAAGGAGTTAGACTTTGCCATCTCTGCAAGGTGTATGTTTAAAACTATCTAAAGATTAGAGTCTAAATGCATCAGATCTAGGGCTGTATAATAAATTTCAGTGTTTGGATGAAGTGGATAAAAGTAATGTATTCAATATTTTAAAAAATTGAGTCAAATTTGAAATAGCCAAACTTAGCCTTTTCCTATTAAAACATTGAGACTTGGGCTACAAATGCATCTCAAAAGGTACTTAAGGAAAGGTTTTTCAGTATTGAATCTTTAAGGTTGGAAAAGGTTCTTAGTAGCTATATTATTAAACCAGTCACTTAAATGCACAAATCTTATTTCTATCAGCAGAGAACACTGCTTTTGAAGGGATTGGAGTAAATAGCATTAGACATTTCTAAATGCTGAGAAAGTTCTTAAGATGGTCTGGAATCTGGTTCAATTCAGTGATTCAAAGCTATAAAGCAATCATTGATAATATTTTAAATTAGAGGCCTGGTGCACAAATTCATGCACCAGTGGGGTCCCTCAGCCTAGCCTGCAGGATCAGGCTGAAACTGGCTCTCTGACATCCCCCGAGAGATCCCGGATTGGGAGAGGGTGTAGGCCAGGCCAAGAGACCCCACCATTGCATCATCATGTCTGGGGAGGTATGCGGGAGGTTGGCCAGCTGGGGAGGGGGGCAACAGGAGGGCTCCAGGGCGTGTCCAGCCCCTCGAGCTCAGTTCCGATTGGCCAGACCCCAGCAGCAAGCTCACCTACCAGAGTGTCTGCCACATTAGATACTTTAAATATGGTGCTCAGTGCATGTCATAGTAAGCAGTTAAGCGGCCTTAGTATATCATTAGCACATTACACTTTGGTGAAAAGGCCAACCAGATGACTGGACACGTAGCATATTAGGCTTTTATTATATAGGATGGCATTTTACAAAGAATTTCATAAACCTGATGGAAATGCTTTTATGGCATATGGGAGATACTGTTATATATTAAAAAAGGAAAACGGCCCTGTTGGTGTGACTTAGAGGTTGAACGTCAACCTATGAATCAGGAGGACACTTCAATTCCCAGTCAGTGCACATGCCCAAATTGCGAACTGGATTCCTAGTGTGGGGTGTGCAGAAGGCAGCCAATTAATGATTCTCTGTCTTCATTGATGTTTCTATCTCCCTCTCCCTTTCTCTCTCTGAAATTAATAAAAATATTAAAAATAAAGGACAAAACTTATACCCTCTACAACCTTCATATCAACACATTTTTTTTTAATGCCAAAAATGTTTGGTCTGTTAACAAGGCAACCTTAGATAAAGTAAAAGTAGTTTAAATTCATGATACTTTAGAAATTCTTCTTGCTAAGATTAAATATTTGTCTTTTATCCTAAAATTCTGCTTTGTAAGCAGGGGTGGGGATGGGAAGGTGGGCAAGGGGCAAGATTGCAGGAGAGGGGTTGCTGAATAGAATCCTATGCAAATGTCTGCTATACTTTGCATTAGTAGTTACTATTATTTTTTAAATTTTTATTGATTTTTTAGAGAGGGATAGAAAGTTAAAAACATCGATGAGAGTGAAACACCAATCAGCTGCCTCCTGCACACCCCCTACTGAGGATATGCCCACAACCAAGGCACATGCCCTGGACCGGAATCAAACTCGGGACCCTTCAGTCTGCAAGCTGGCGTTTTATCCACTTAGTCAAACTGGTCAGGGTAGTAGTTACTATTACTGATAGATTTCAAGGATTTACCGAAAGTTTATAGAACAAAGTCCTTAAGAAATACTATATTGAAAATGTAGCCTTTAGGAAATAAAAACAACATCATTCTAGTCTTTTTATCTTACCGCACATTATACTTTGAGAATAGTCTCTGTTATTAAATAGAAGGAATTCTATGTTTGTACTGTAGATACTAATACAAACACTATGGGAGGGCGGGAAGTAAAATTTTGTTAAAATTAGTACTAAGCAGGCCCTGGCCAGGTAGGTAACTCAGCTGGCTAGAGCGTCATCCCAAAACACCAAGGTTGTGGTTATGATCCTGTCAGGGCAAGTACAAGAATCAGCCACTGAATGCATAAATAAGTGGAGCAACAACAACAGATAAATCAATGTTTCTCCCTCGCTCTCTTTCTCCCCATTCTCTAAAAATTTTTTTAAAAGCACTATGCACAAACCCCCTGGCAACGGCCAAGGTGACACCTGATGTGTGGTGTTGCTCTTATATCAATCGGGCAAAGCAGATATACAGTCCTTAATTCATCCTAACTTAATGCCTGTGTCGGTGGCCAGAGCTGTTCCATGCCTGAGGCACATAAGATGATAACTGCTAGGTCTTGGAGGGGAAAAGATCAGAAACACTGGTCTCATAATAAGTAGATTATTATTTAACTGAAGCTTAGGAGGGATGTAGTTTTAAAGTTTGTGGAGCTGTTATTGCTCTAGTAACTTCTAGATAACAGTAAGTAGGTAGTTCTAGCACAACTCCATTAAGAGTGAACATGTCACATAGTTTTTGTGGCATGGATATCTGCTATTTGAACATAAAACGGCGCTATTGAGAATATTGAGTGGGTCACTATTGACTTTCAGAAAATTAGAATTGGGTCTAGTGTGGTAATGTTGGAATTATTTCAGAGGGCAGTTACTGGGAGTCATGTATTCTCAGGAGTCAGGATGTTCAAATCCTGAGTCTGCTATTTAACTGTCAATGTGCTCTTAGATGCATTTAACCTGCCTGTTTCTCGCCTGAAAAGTGAGTTTTAGAAATAGTGCATATAAGCTGTTGGGGGAAAAAACAAAACCCGAGAAGCACTTAAAATGGGGCCCGGCACAGTTGTAGCTAATAATATACATGAGCATCTGTCTTTTTCTGGGTTCAGGGGAAAAAAAAAAAAGTACTATGCACAAAGTTTATATTCTGTAGCTCTTTTAGATGAAGTTAAACCGTATTTATAGATGAAAAGAGGGTATGCAGTTTACCCAAAACTACAAATAAATGGCAGCACAAAATTTCAGCTTCAGTATACTGATAATAGCAGCGTGTGTAAACATGTACAGACTTGCATCCCCTGTAGTGAAGCTTCTTAAAAGAGTGATCAGTATCGTCTCTAGTTCCATTATTCAGTTTTATGTTGCTCTCTACATAACTTTCTGTTACCTATTTAACATTTGTCTCTCCCACTTTATGTTTGAGATCCCACCTCAGCGCGCTCATCACTGACCAGATGGCTCTGCTACTGCTTGGTGCATGCACACTCATTCTTCACACCCCGGGGAAGCTCCCGAGATTCTGTGGGAACCTGTGGCATTCTCTTTGAACCCCATGTGCCCTGTACTCATCTTCATTAAGTTTCATTCCTTTTAATTTGAATTCAAGTTTTAATTAAAATTTTTGATAAGACTGGGAACCAGTATAGCACTGCAGTTAATCCCACAGATGATGGAGTTACAAGACCAGCTTCCACCCTTGGATTACCATGGGTAGCTGAACTTGCTAAGCCTGTATCCTCAGTCTCTGAATGAAGTAATACCTAGAGCACATAGTCATTCTAATATATATAAAGCATAAAGGATGTTTTCTGACACAAGCCCAGTGTGCAAAAAAATGTTAGCACATCTGTTACCTCTGATACAGGAACTATGTTTTTTCACTTACATCCCTATGAACTTGGCACAGAGTAGGGTTATGAGCTGGTCAGGGCTGGTAGGGCAGGTTCACAATTTCATCTGTCCTAGGTGACCAGTCTTTTGGCTCTGCTGTCCTTAATGAAGCCAACAATGAGCACTCAAAACCTAGAAGCATTTCAGGTCCTAGCTCTGATTGTTTCGAATGCCCACACCAATACCAGTTTTTAGGGTGGGTCTTCTCCCCATCCAGTCAGCCGCCCCATCCCCCTGGGAGTGCGGTGGCAGGGGTAGGGTGTCCATGCAGGGGGGTTGGAAGAGCTTCCTGTGGCTACTTCCTCTTCCTTTGTAGTCTGGGCTCCTGTCAGGCTCTCCTCAGGCCCCTGCAAACTTGGTTCCAGCTGCCCACTCCCTGCTGTGTGCACATCAACATGCAAATTGGTTATGGGACACCATAATGGCAATTAGCATATTACCTCTATATGTATAGACTAGAGGCTTGGTGCACGAATTTTGTGCACTGTGTGTGTGTGTGTGTGGGGGGGAGGGGGTATCCCTCAGCCCAGCCTGCACCATGTCCAATCTGAGACCCCTCAGGGGATATCCAACTGCCAGTTTAGGCCTGAACCCTCCACTGGGCTCCTGCCACCTTCACTGGGCTCGCCAACCATAAGCCTGGTTTCTGGCAGAGCAGCGCTCCCCCAGTGGGAGCACACTGACCACCAGGGGGCAGCTCCTCCACTGAGCATCTGCCCCCTGGTGGTCAGTGCACATCATAGCGACTAGTCATTCCGCCTTTTGGTCAATTTGCATATTAGCTTTTATTATTCAGGATTGTAACTCACAGTGCGGAATGCTCAGCACACACTTTCCCTCCAGCCCCTGGTCTTAGAGACCTCATGTCCTAAGGCTCTGCTCACCCTCTTCAGCTGCCACACAAAGTAATTGCATCATGTGCGTGGAAACCCTTTGCAGGCTCCATCGGGACTACTTTGCTGAAGTTCCGATTACCCCAACATAAGGAGAGACACCCTCATTATCAGGTAACACCATCATGGTAAGGACCCGGCTCAGCCTACTGCAATGGTTTTAAACAGGCCATGGGTCACCCCAGATGGTTTGGCTCTATCCACATGGCCTGCAGACTGAAGGGTCCTGGGCTTGATTCTGGTCAAGGGCACATTCTTGGGTTGTGGGCTCAATCCCCAGTAGGGGTCATGAAGGAGGCAGCAGATCAATTCTCTCTCATCATTGATGTTTCTGTCTTCCTCTCTGAAATCAATAAAAATACATTAATAAAAATAAATAGGCCATGAATCAAATGTTGCTGCTCTCCACCCAGTCCTCTCACACCCTCTTTTGTCTTCACTCCCATCCCCCAACACACAAACAAACACACACACACACACACACACACACACACACACACACTGCTGGGGTCTGTAAAATGGGGTCAGGATTTCTGCTTCAACCAAGGGCGCCACTTACGCATGGCCCTCCTTCCCTGTCCATCTTGTCCCCAGTCCTGTGGGGTCTCTCCCTCCCTCTCTCCCCTCCATCTAACTTGGCAGGCCCTGCTCTGCCCCCTCTTGTGACCTCCTGAGTGCAGCCTCCCTCTTCCTCCTCCTGGTGTGGAGCTCCCCAAAGGCCGTGTGGGATGGGGAGGGCTGTGAAGAGGGGGCTGGGCAGGGTGGGCGAAGCAGTGTTGGTGTGGCTGTGGGGTGAGCCCAGGCGGGGCCTTGGAGGAGAGCTGGGGTGAGGGTCACAGAGAGGAGGAGGGAGGGACGTGGAGCCTGTCCTGTGGGAGAGGCACCGGGTTCCTTGGCTGCCCCCACCCAGCAGCTTTCCTAGGCCCCTGTGCAGCTGTCGTTCTCTGCACCTTGCTGCCTCCCGCTTCCTTTCAAGTTTTGGACTTGGTTTCTCCGACTCAGCCCCGCTCCCTTCTCTGCTGAATCCCAGGGAGCCTGAGGCCGCCCCCTGTCCCCTGGCCTGTCCCCTGTAATGGTGCTATCCAGTCTCCTGGAGTAGTTAGTGAAACTTATTAAATAAAAAGAAGCAGCTCTGAAAATTATAAATCGTGCACTGAGAATGCCCCAGGCTGTGGGGGGTTGCGCAGTCCACGGCTCTCGGATCATATGTACTAGCCTCCCACACCTCCTAGTCCCTCCTGGTTCCTGCCCCGCCTCCGTCCACCTCCACCGGGGCTCGGCCAAACTCTGGCAGTTTCCTGACAGCTCTCACCTCACACCTGACTCCAGTCTAGCCCACCAGCGCCAGCAGCAAGCTAACCTATCAGTCGGAGCATCTGCCCCCTGATGGTCAGTGCGCATCATAGCGACTGGTCGAGCAATCAGACTCCCAGCCTGACTCCCAGTTGAGGGTACAATTTGCATATTAGGCTTTTATTATATAGGATCAAGATGACAAATTCATGTTAATATATACCGAATGCTTACTGTGTGCCAGACACTATTGTAGGTGCCTGGGAATCATTGGTGAACAAAGAATGCCCTCAGAGTTTACATTTTAGTGAAGGGTGGCAGGGAAGACAGTTAATAAAATGTAAAAATAAACTGTACAGTGTGTTAGAAGATAACATGCTCTATGGGGGAAAAGCTGACATGGGGGTGGGCTGATGGGTTGCAGTAGTAAATAAGGCGTGAGGATAAGCTTCAATAGGAAGGTCAGAGTCAAATAGACTAGGTGAGGGAGCTGGTTGGTCAGATACAGGAGGAAATACATTATAGGAAGTGGGAACAGCTTAGAGAAAAATACCCTGTGGTGCTTGGCATATTCAAGGAACAAGAAGGCGAAAGCAGTCGTTGCTGGCTAAGCGAGGGGGATGTCAGGAAAGGAGGGATCACACCAAGTAGGGCTTGTAGGCTGTTTGTAAGGACTTTGGCTTTTACTTTGAGTGACATAGGGAGCCCGTTACAGGGTTTCTCACCAAAGAGAGGCATGTTTTAAAGAGGATTAGGTTGGCAGATGCGTTGAAATGGACCATAGGGGACCCAGGAAAGAAGCAGGCAGACTTGCAGCAGTCCAGGAGAGAAACAGTGGAGGCTAAGAGCAGATATTAGTGCTGGTGGCCATGAAAAGTCAGATCGTGAAAGGAGGATTTTCATCAACCACCTAGACTTTGCCCCTCCTCATCCATCCACCCAACAATCACTTACAGAAAGCCTACTTCGTGTGAGGCATGGTTCTAGGCTGTGAGAACACAACTGTGATTTTGACCTACCAGCTTCTTTGTGGAGCTTACATTCTAGTCAGTAGAGAGAAACAAGTTTACAAGCATGATAATGGTCTACGGTGGGAACTGCTGTAAACAAATCAACAGTATATGAGCTCAGGAAAAAAGAGGCGTGGAAGCTGGAAAAGGCCTCGGAGAAAGTGACATTGGAACTGAGACTAGAAGAAAAGGAGCCAGCTGTGCTAAAAGTCTGGAGAAAAGCATTTCAGGGGAAGGGAAATTGCACTGCATGGCTGATTCACAGAAAGACCAGCGTTGGAGCATAGGGGGCTGGAGGAGGAAAGCAGCGGTTGTTATCTCTTCCGGAGACCAGCACAACAAATGGCCGCAGCCCTAGGCACAGGGTCTAGATTGATTTCTTCTGGTTTCATATTATGCATCACATCTATAACAAGATATTTAAATGTTAACTAGCATGTGAATATTCTATACCAGCCAGTTGTTACTATTATCATCAAGAATTGGAAGCTGAGGAAATAGAGTTATTGGTAAATCAAACAGCACTTATTTTGAACTGTATTTTAAATCACCCCCACCAGATCTGTCTTAATTTGAAACCTAGATTACCTCCTAGGTAAGGAAAAAACAAACAAACATAAAACTACTTAGGACAACCTTTCTGGTTGGCACCCCACAGACTTTATTCTGTTTGAGTACTGTTGTGTCACTGGTTAAGTTTGGTAAATCTTCATCTTTTTGACTGGCAGTTTTTTATTCTCTCTCTTGTCTTCTGACTCCCGTGAAACTGACTATGTACCCACTATGATTGCCCATCTCTATTGAAATTATAGTTTTACAGCTGCTACTGACCTTATTTTTATTTTTATTTTTAAAAAATATATTTTATTGATTTTTAACAGAGAGAAAGGGAGAGAGATAGAGAGCTAGAAACGCCGATGAGGGAGAAACATCGACCAGCTGCCTCTTGCACATCCGCTACCGGGGATGTGCCCGCAACCAAGGTACATGCCTTTGACTGGAATTGAACCTGGGACCTCTCAGTCTGCAGACCGATGCTCTACCACTGAGCCAAACTGGCTTCGGTTGACCTTATTTTTTTTTTAAAAGAAACTTTTTAAAGTCAAGAATATATTTTGAAGGACTCATCTCATTAATGAGGAAAACCAATCAAAACCCAAGACACGTTCTAAAAGTTTATCCTAGTATATAATACACGGGGGAGGGGGAATGATTAAGTGTTTACAATCAGATTGTTTGAAAACTGCCTGTTGAAACGGTGAATTCAAAGCATATGTGAAGTATGCTAAAGGAGATTTTGGAGTATAGGTGATTGTGTGTGTGTGTGTGTTGTGTATTGTTTCCTTGAACTTGGAGATTACATGACCTTTCTTGACCTTTTGTAGGAGGCCATTATCTTCCCTCTGGAGAGTTGCTAACAAAAATGCTCTCTTGGCATTCTCCTGATGATTACAGGCTGATGTCCTTGTTTGACTTCTTACATCTGTTTCCAGGCCATTTTACCTCAATAAATGCACTTAGCTGAGATGTTTATGGCCATTAATATTGTATGCTTCACCCTTCGTGCTTTTTCTTAAAATTGCATCTGCTTTGGGAAATCGGTATGCGATGAACAATTCAGACTGTTTCAGTAAGAAAACACAGAACTTCTTAATAGATTCATAACTTTTCCACCTTGAATCTATCCTAATGTTATCATGATGATTTTAAAAAAAGATTTCTTTCCATTTTAAGGCATGGTTAAGAAGAAGTAGACCAGAAGTTCTTGTCCTGGATGAGGAGCTAGGAGGCTTATTTTTATTTGCCTCTATTGATATTTAACAATACAAGTCTAGACAAAGAGCAACTAGCAGAATCCCTTCACAAGATTGAAAGATAGAAAAGTAAACAAAACAAAACAAAAATATATATTTCTCAAGAAGAAATTTTGAATATCAGTTTATTTTTAAGTCTTTAGCAGGGGTGGGGAACCTTTTATCTGCCAAGAGCCATTTGGGTACTCATAACATCATTCATGGACCATACAAAATTATCAGCCTAAAAATTAGCCTGCTATATTTGGTTAAACATTTAATTAACTCACCCCTAATGCCTTGGCAGGGCCAGACCAAATGATTTTTGCCAGCCTTATATGGTCCACAGTCTGTAGGACCCCCCTCCACACTTAAAGATACCTTATGCCTGTTTCTCAAAGTGGCAGCAGCCAGCTTAAATAACAAATTTGTGATAATTAGTTTCCAAATCAAGCTTTTTAATTGCTGAAAATGGGTGTTTATTATGGATGATTTATTAAGCATGTTGAGAAAGTTCTAGAGGGTAGCAAGTCCCAGATCAAGGTGCCAGCCACTTTGGTTCCTGATGAAGCCCTCTTCTTGGTTTCTTGCTAAGTCCTACATGGCCTTTATTCTGTGACACCAGGGATAGATTTCTGGTGTCTCTTCCTCTTATAAGGACAGGGATATCATTGGATTAAGGCCCAACTCTTATGACCTCATTTAACCATAATTCCTCCTTAAAGACCCTATCTTCAAATACTAGTACAGTTACATTGAGGTTCAGGGTTTTAACCTATGGATTTTGAGGGAACACACCTGAAAGTGAGGTGGTTTTTTTACCTTTAAAATTTTCATGAAAAGGCTTTGGCTGGCCTAGGATCATTAACTGAAAAGTACCATTATTGGCCCAACTTGTTTCAGAGCTTACTTCTTGCCAATCCATGGCTTCTATTTAAGGAGCTAATGCTCTGAGAAGTTTTCATATGTTAAATATATACCATAGTATTATAAACTTACAGTGTTAAACATCTAAAAATATACTGCAAGCACTCAATGTGTTCATTCAAGGGTGAGTAGTAAGTGTTAAACATACATGAAGGTTATGTTTTTTTGTTTTTGTTTTTTCCCCCCAAGAATAACATGGAAAATTTCCTGGTAGAAGAGAGAAATTAGTAAATTACAGAATATCCTGTTCAAGGCTTTAGTGTCAGGAGAAATAGAAATTCTGAAATATAAGGGATCTGAAATTTATGTAGTTTTGGCATCTGAAGAATAATCTCAGCATTTCTTGATTTTTTTTTTTTTAAATGGGATGCTATTGAGGGTAGGAGGAAATATGATTGGAGAAATTCAGAAGATTTAGGCAGTTGCATTTAAGATGGACCAGAGTGGAGATAAAATGGCTTCTGAGGAGGATGTTATACTTAAGTAAGCAAGGTTTAAAAATATTTGGGGAAGGGAATTGTCCTCTTGAGTAAGAGTAAGGGTTTCAGGAGGAGCTAACAAGGCTCTACTTAACAGTAATCTAATGTCGCCGGCCGGTGTGGCTTCGTGGTTGAGCTTCGACTTATGAACCAAGAGGTCTTGGTTCGATTGCCAGCCAGGCCACATGCCCTAGTTGCAGACTCAATCCCCAGTTGGGAGTGTGTGCAGGAGGCAGCCAATCAATGTTTTTCATCTTTGATGTTTCTATCTTTCCCTCTCCCTTCATCTTTGAAATTAATAAAAAATATGTTTTAAAAAACAACAATAACCTAATGTCTTCTAAGTTATGTTTTGTGTGAGAAATGGGATGTCTGCTGCAAAGAGAGATGAATTAAGAGAAGAATGGGTAAATTTGTAAACAGTCTGATGCATTATTCTTAGATTTCTACTTTCAATAATGACGAAAAAGAACAATTGATGACAGAAATGACCTAGGACTAGACATTATAATTTTCAGTTGCAGCATTTCTCTTCAAGAAGTGAACCCAATCTCCACAGGTAAGAATATGAGAATGGTAGAAGAGAGAAGAGCTGCTCAGGAGACAGAAGTGGCTAATGCTGTCTTGTGCTAATTACGCTGAAGTTCTCACCAACCTGGGAACCAGTCAAGGTCAATTTACATTAGTGTCCAAGTAACCATGATTCTGATTCCTACCTACCCTCCACAAACACTGCTGTCCTTCAAGGTGTCCTAATTCATTTTTGTGAGTCATTGGTGCATCCTATATGCCAAGGAACATGTTTTTCCATATTCCTTTCTTCTTCCCTTCTTGTCAAACTGCTTCACCAACACTAAGAGAAATCAACTTCACCAGGCCCTGCTCTGTCCAAGATTCTGTCTTTGCATACTCCCAAGCCTACTTCCTCTGTGTCCCAGGGCAGAACTGGTTTGTATGAGGGAAAGGGGAGCACTTTTTTAAATGTATTTATTCAACAAACATTGAAATGCTTACTATGAGCCTGGAAAGCTTCTAGGCTGTGAGGTGTATGTATCTCCATAAATAAGACAGACACAATCCCTGCTCTCAGTGTTACATCCTCAGCTATGCTCCCTCATAGACGGTGAAACAGCAGTTTTGGAAGTCAAAGCCTTGCTAAGATTTTGGTGAAGACGGCTATTGCAGCTTTGGGCTTCTGCTAGCATGTCTCCCATAAGAACCTCATGTGCCACAAAAGAAGTAATAATTTTTAGGCACACAATGGCCCAACCCGTACTTAGAAAAGAATTGACATTTTTGTTCTGTTGATAGAACACAAAGTATTCAAAGCTTTAACTCTGCCTGCTGCATTTTCAACGTTTTACATGATTCTGGAGCAGCAACTTTCAACCTTTCCCACCTCACTGCACACGCAAAATAATTGCTAAAATTCTATGGCACACCACAAATATAAATTTTTTGCCGATCTGACAAACATGGATATAATTTTGGCTTATTCACACTGGGCGGCTATGGTTGTGTTGGCTAATGGCATTGTTTATGTGACGATCTAAAGAAAAAGAGTCCGTGCCCTGACTGAAAAGCCTGGTACTGCATGTCTCAAAAGAACCTGTAGCACAGCAGGAAGCCGGGGCACACCAGGGGGACATCGCTGTCCTAGAGCCTCAGCTTTGTCCTTGAATAGTCACTTGGCCTTTTGGGAGGAGCTTCCCAGAACAAGTGAAGAGCTTGTCCCCAAAGGTGTACCTACGTTGTCACCTCTTGCAAAACAGAAAACAGTTCCGCTTTCGACATGACCCTGATTTTTGGCATTTGACGCGTGCTTCAAGATTTCAAGGTTTTTAGGACCATGTTTCCATTAGATTCACGGTCAGGGAATTGTGACTTTCTTCTTCCCTTTCCATCCTACAAGGAAGCTGCTCTCAGTGGCAGCCTGGGGACAGGAACTGGCCCTTCCGTGAGCTCGTGGAAGGTCTCCTTTTCCTCTTCCCTCACGGTGCAACTTGTGATAGAAGGCTTAGGCCCCTAGGATGTGATACTGTTATGGTAGGGCATCGTTTTCCTGAAAGGGAAAAAAAGGAAATAAAGACTTTACTTCAAATGGCTCAACTTGAGATCAATGTTCACAACTCGATCCAGATTCAGTAGCCATTTGTTGATGGAGCGTTTCCATTTTTTTCTGTGCCCCCTTGAGGATTTGAGAGATGCTGTTAAGGGGCCAAGGCACCACTAGGGGGCAGTATTGGGTAGGGAGAAGGAAAATGTCACATCCACTTATTACCATCAAATTAAATATTTCAGTAAACCTAAATTTAAAATATCAGCTGTAGCCAATCAAAAGTGATCACCTCTGAATTCCTGTAACACCGCTCACACGTATAGGTGATGGCACCTACTGAGGGAAAGACTATTCATAATGGGCACGGAACATCCTTATCTGTCATTACTACTGAAGCATCGTTTTCCATGTCCCTGCCAATTTGTCATTGCCTCTCACTGAGTGCTTGATAAGTGTTAGCCGTTATTATTACTGTTATAACGTTAGTCATTGTTATTTCATAGTAGAGGCTTATTCTGACCACTTGTTTGGTTTAGTTTAGGAGTCAGAAACACTGAAACTAATAGAGTCTTTAACACTTTTGGGTGGACTTGTTTGGCTTCTAGGGTAACTACACCTTGTCCTTTCAGCCTGATACTCACGAGGAAGGCACTGATGGCATAGCGCTGTCCGGCACAGAAATCTGTTGGGTACCCAAAATTCCTCTTTTTATTTTAGTGATGAGCCCTTAAGATCTGAAGAGCAATGTACTATACTTGCTAACTCTTGTTTGAAGTTACAGGACCTACCTTCTTAAGCTAGCTTTAATATGCCTTTCTTCTCACTTAAATAATATTTAAAATTTGGGGACAGGAATAATATTTTTAAAAAACTTTAGATTTGAAATTCAAGTCAGGGAAAATTAGAAAAAAATGTGTGTAATCAACAGTTGCTTCAGATACCATCTGTATCAGAAAATTGTTATATTCTTGCACATATGCTTTATCTGCGTGTTTCTGTTCACTAAGCCACTTGGAATTGTAGACTTTATGAAATTTCACTCCAAAATACTTCAGCACATTATCCAATGTAACATACTAGCATTATCACATTATTTCCCAATATACTGGCCATATATTCAATTGCCTCAACTAACCTCCGCCAAATATCTGTTTTTGTTTGTTTGTTTGTTTTTGTTTTTTCAAGTCAGGCTCTTATCACAGACCATATACTACCGTGTTTCCCTGAAAATAAGACATCCTCCGAAAATAAGACCTACTTACAGGTTTCCTTCTGAGTGAAATATAAGGCATCCCCAAAAAATAATGTCCCCCTAGGCTAAACGTGAGAGATTTGGTCCACTGATTCTGAAAGAAATGGAGTCACAGGAAATTCAACAGGAAATTCAGGAATTGGATTGTTATGATGATGTTCCAGAAGATGACATGATTGTCATTGAATAAATGAGTAAATTCTTGATACTGGTTTGTGTTGACAACTACCGTACTACCGTACCGTATACAGGTAATAAATTTCCTTTATTTTCATTTAAGAATAAATGTGTACCGTATTCTTCTTCATGGAAAAATAAGACATCCCCTGAAAATAAGACCTAGCACATCTTTGGGAGCAAAAATTAATATAAGACACTGTCTTATTTTCGGGGAAACAGGGTATATCTGTTTGTTATATCCAAGGCTCCTATAAGCTGAAACAGTGCTTCTCCTTCCATTTTCTTTTGTCAATTTGAGAAGTTATTAAGTCTGTTATCTTAGAGCATGACCCTCACCCCTGTGTACTTGAACTTCATTGTAACTACAGTGCTCCGTGTTGGAAGTGGAGAGCATCATCTGATGGGTGGTACTGAGAGTCTTCATGAGATACTTATGGATTTCCTTTGTTTTCAGTTTCAATGTTGATGTAAATGTTACATTCTCACAAAATAGGATTGTGACATTTTTTTCACAATTCCCTATATTATTTCTCTTCCTTTACTATCATGTTTCTAACATTTTCCCAGACTATTTTCTTTTGAGATTGGCCATCCAATCATCTTCCACTCATGCTTCTTATTCAGAGTTTGACCTCTACCAGGCTGAATGTCATAAAATTAAAGCGGCAGGGGATTCCACCCGGGCTCACCTGATAAAATGGTCCAGACCATGGTTATGGCAAATCGGGATTCTACATTGTGTTTTAAAATTGGTCTGTTAATGTTCTTTTGTAAATAAAATTTTTATAAGTAGGAATGCTTTCAATCATGTTCCTAACTTAAGAAAAAAAAACCCTATACATAGTGTGTTTGTTATTGATAACTAGATTGCAAAGTCAAAGATCAATGGACCAGTTGTCCAAGGTGGGTGGATAAAATAAACCTTCCTTGGAAAACAGAGTTTACAACTTGCCATGAACAGTTTCCTACAACACTTCAACAAATGCAGCTTCTAAAAACAAATATTTATAACATCAAGGTTACAAGTAAAAATGTTAAAAAATAGTGAGACAATTTTTTTTAAAAACTCTTTCCTTATCTTAGTCACAGAGTTAAATAGAAACTCAATTTTATGATGATAAAATTCAGAATAAGCATAGATTTTACTTATATTTTATGGTAGATCTCCATTCCATTTTATAAAAAGCGAGTTGTACAACTTGTGTTTTGTATTCTCAAGTGTACTTACAAAGATAACTTCTTAAAATTTCCCTCAACATTTCCTGTTTAAAACAAAACCAAAACTAGTGAACACAAAATAAATTTAATATAAATTAAAACTGAAAGATATTTGGAACTTGAATAATTTCTTTCCACATAGTGGACTCTGTGTCCTAAATTGAGCACCATTGAATTCCTTTCCTTCTACCAATATGTATAAAATATATAAGGTCCTCCTTCTTCCCAAATAGTTAAGCTGGAAACTTTATTTTTGTGTGTGAAATTGTTTTGAGGAATACTCATTACTCCAGGCTCTCATTTGGTCAGTTTGATTGATACTGAGTGGAGAGGCTTTGGTGGGGAGTGGAGCAGATGTGGGAGTGGGGAGAGGGGGGGGTAGAGAGAGAGAGAGAGAGAGAGAGAGAGAGAGAGAGAAGATTCCAGATGCTCATCCTTTCTGCTATGTGGACAAAACAATATAAAATCAATCCTCTACCTTCAGAGGGATAAAAGAACAGGCAGCTCAGAAAGGCCTTCCACACTGGCCCGCCTGCTTTTTGTTTCTCTGCTCTTGTCCATTGGACACATCTAATAGCCAGGCGGCCTTGAGCCAGGTTTCTGTAGGACAACCTGCTCCATTGCTAGTTGGATATCTGTATTTTCCTTCTCCTTTGGAGATTCAAATGTGTGAGAGAAAATAAGATTCATACGTTTATTGGTTTGAAACATTGGTTATGAGAGTCTTTGTCTTAGCTGCATTGATTTTGGCTTTATCAAAATAACTAGGCCTTCACTGAAAGTCCTGGTCCTTTTTCACAAAGGTCATGGCTACTCCCTGTAAACGGTTCATCTTGGGGAAGGAGGCCTGTGGAATGAGAGTGGGAGTTACCGCAGGGAGAATGATGGGAGATGAGGGACTGGAGGTTCAGATAACTATGGAAAGCAAGCTCTGTGGACCCAGAGGTAAATAAAGGCTGGTCCAGCTGAGTGGATGACAGGAGGGCCAACCTTTAAGGGATAGGTGGTGCTTTAAAATCTATCCACCGTCAACCGGGGAGCAAAAGGGGACATCTGTAATACTTCCAACGATAACAGTAGAAATAATACATCCCCCAATTCTTTGACACTCCTATGTCAAGAGTTGGAGTCTGTGTTCCCCCCCCCACTGAACCTGGGAGGTCTGTGGCTGCCTTGATGAACCAATATGACTGAAGAGATGCAGTGTGACCTCCAAGGCGAGGCTGGAAAAGGCCACATTGCTTCCCGCAGTTTCTCGTGGGACACTCGCTCATGAAGCCTCAGCTGCCATGTAAAAAGTCACCTGAGGTCACCCAGCGGGGAGACCTCCTAGAGAGAAAGAGAGGGAAATGTCCAAGGAGCCCCAGCTGTTCTGGCCTGCAGATGTGTAAGTGGTTCCAGCTCCGGTGCCAGATCTGAGTGAAGAAGCCTTCAGGGTGACCTAGTCCCAGCTACTGCCTGGCTGCCACTGCACACTCTCCAAGTGAGAACTGCTCAGTGGAGTTCATGCAGCCCAAGATCAGTGAGCAAAAGAAATAGCTATTATTGTTTTAAGCCATGTTTAGGGGTAATTTTTAAAAACTATGTTTTTATTGATTTCAGGAAGAGAAAGGGAGAGGGAGAGAGAGAGATAGAAACATCCATTGGTTTCTTTCTGCACACTCCCTACTGGGGATCGAGCCTGCAACGGGGGCACGTGCCCTGACTGGGAATTGAACCATGATCTCCTGGTTCATGGGATGACGCTCAACTAACTGACACACCAGCCGGGCGGAGTACTTTTTTTTAAATGTAAGAATAGATCATTGAAACATGGCACGAGAACATTACAGAATACAAGGAAAGAATGATGCGGATAAACTCAAGTTCCCTCATGAAAATTCTGGGAAAATATAAAAAAAAAATTACATTTTTGTTGAAGTGGCTGTGCCCTTGTGAGGCCAACAGTTAGAAAGCACTTCTCTCTAGCTCGTGTTCATCTCTGCTGTGTGTTTGCATGAAAAGCGAGAGAATGAATGTCATTTCCCATTAATGGGAATGGTTAGGGGAAGTTGGAACTGTAGGGGAGGAAGAATAACTTTCCCTCTGCCCTTCTGAGTCCTTGTCTGAAATCTCTGCAATAAAAGGCAGAATAACAGGGAAAAACAAATAAGTTTATTAATAAATTTACCTTATGTATACATGGAAGATACCCAGGGGAAAATTATTAGCTTCCTGAGGTGGATTAGAATTTAAGGCTTAAAATACCACCCTAACAGGAAAAAAGGAGGGGAGATGTAGGCCTCTTGGGGAGAGTAAATGATTTTTAAGAAAGATAAACAGGCCCTTAGAAGAATAAATGGGAGGTAGGATAGTTTGTGACAAGTTTTACCTGGGTATGGTGTCTTAAAGGCTTCTAGTCTTTTCTCCTGTGACAAGAACCAATCTTCCCTGGTGACGAAACTCCCAGATGAGATTTATGATCATCGAATTCCTTTAGGAGGGTCTGTCTTTGACAGAAAAGACGTATTCAGAAAAAGCCTCTCCCTGCATTTGTTGCTTCTCATGTGCATCCAGCTCAGACATCGGCACATGGAAGCAGCCTACCTTGGGGTGGTTTGCCTTGAAATCTGAGATGACATAGTCTGCTGCCCTCGAGGACCAGAAGGTAGAAGGGCAATCCGGGCAAAGCTCTCCTCCTTGGTGAGCAGAGCAACCGGAGGATGAAGGCTTCCCTCCCAGCCTCTGAGTGCACTTGTGTGAGGGGCTGATGCTTGGCATCCACCTTGCAACCAGGAGACGACAGAAACCAGCTCCGGACTCTGCAGAGGGGACAGATGGGGTTCTATCTTCATTTTGCTGCTGAACTCACTGACGTGGAACTGCCGGCCACTGGACTTCTTGCTAGATAACAAATGTGCTTGCTGTTTAAATTCCTCTTAGTAAAGATTTTCTGTTATTTAGAGCCCCAGACATAGCTGATGCACATGACATAATGCTGCTTCCAAGGAATGAATGATAAAAACATTTCTAAAAAGCTTTTTGAGTATCTCCCAAGAGGTTACCTTCCAAAAGTCCCAAAGGAAGCTCAGGAGAGAATGAGCACTTAACAAAAGCAAGGGCTATTTTGCTGGTGTGTCTCCCCCCCTTTCTCAGGACACTGTGTTAGCCAGAAGTAAATTAGTGAATGAGTCTTTTGTTCCTTCTGTCTCTGCAAATTTTCTGGTGTAGAAGAACATAATTTGGAATCCAAAAGTGAAGTATGAAATGCTTTGTCAGGTTGTTACTGTTAGGATTTGGTAACCAATCTCCTTGCCAGCACCTCAGAATGTCACCGAATTTTGGAAATAGGGCCTTACGGAGTTAATTAAATTATAGTGGAGTCCCTAGGATGGGCCCTAGTCCAATATACTTGGTGTCCTTATAAAAAGAGGAGACTGGAAGCCAGCCAGTGAGTCTGCTGACCTGAATGTGTTTCTGCAGAAATTTTAGAGAAAGCTGGCAACAGTCAAGCCATGTGACAAGCCTTAAAGACTCGGAAGTCATGAAGGTCTCTGAAAATGGCTATAAGAAAAGAAACAAAACAGAACAGAAGAGGAAATTAGGATACAGAGAACGACACCACTTAGGTGCACACACAGAGAGACAACCATGTGAGCACATAGTGGGAAGGCAGCTGTCTGCAAGCCAAAGAGAGAGGCCTCCGAAGAAACCAAACCTTCAACATTCCAATCTTGGGCTTCCAGCCATTAGAACTGTGAGTGAGAAAATAAATTTCCGTTATGTCAGTCACCCATTCTGCAGTATTTTGTATGGAAGCCCTGGCAAACACCATGCAATAGGTGTATGGCATTTGATTTCTGGTGATGTTCGTTACATATTTTTCATCACCAATAAATGAAGGGATGAAGAAAATCGCAACTCAAGAAACACTTCCAAATAAGTTAAAGTGCTATGTCCTATCCAGTGCCACTTCTTTTGAAGGGCATAGCGTTTTTATTAGGTCATCAGCTTCATACCACTGACACTGTGTGCTGAATAGATATTTACAAATTGCGGTTTGAAGGTGGCATTAAGTTATTTGGCTTCCAGTTTGCCCACAGGTCCCAATCTAACCTTGGAAAGAATAAGCGACTTGGAAAGGAGACTGAGAGAAGGATTATTCTTGGAAGGAGACCTTGGAGCTACTTCCTGTGATAATGAGGTCTTTGGAAGGAGAAGAGATGGAATAAAACCCGAGTTATTGATTTCAGACTGTGCTTAGCTGTGAGACAAAGATGTCAGGAACATTGCTAATGCTTTACACCTGTTAGTGGATAAGGAAACACTTGAAAGATTTTATTTTTGCTGAGAGTGCCCAGAAGGTAAATTCGTTTCTTAAAGTGGTCCAAGTTCTATTGGATTGATTCCTTTTTAAGGTTGTTTGGAGGCAAATTTGTTTCCTTTGTATAATAATTCAGGTGATTAGTCTTTGGCCTCGTTATGAATTCAGTTCTCAGAACGGTTTGTTCCTAAGTAAATTGCAATGCTGTTTTCTATTTAATTTTCTAGAAAAATAAAATCCAATGGAAATGTCCTCGCTAGTATCTATTTGTTATTACATTGCAATTAATGGAAACATGTAGTTATTACTCTTTCTCCCCAGGGTATTTTGATGCTATGGAAATTACTCAGGATGTTTTCTAATAAAATAAAATAACAGAGCAACAATCTTATCTAGGTTTTCAGGTCTGTCTTGCAAAATTAGCCATCAGGATATGTCTACCAAAATAGAACAGTACATATGCAACAAAATAGTATCCTTGAAATGTGGTTCAGAGCAAAAGGTGCACGGAAAGCTGTACTTTAAATGCATTTTCTCACCCAGTTTTTAGTGACATTCTTGGTTATGAAAACCTGAATTTATAAAAGAAAGCCAGTTCTTGTTGATATATTGCTGTGCAAATTTTGGAAAGACTACTGGATAAGTGCCCCAAAAAGGCAACTAATTTTTGTTGTTGTTGTTGTTATCAAGAATGTAACCAATTTGTTTAAAAAAAAAAAAAGAAAAGAAAAAAAGAAAAAAGATGTGCCAGGTTATAACAAATTAATGATCAACAATTAGAAAATAAACATATATACAGATAGAACTTTTGCTTGGAAAGTTTTGGCACTGTCATGTGCAGGAATACAAACATTAACCTTTGCAAATGAAGAAAGAATTCACACAAAAAGCTGCAGTTGTTAGAGGCAGAGCCCCTGAGGCACCTTTGATAAGCCACCTGCCCTGGAAGCTTTAAGGAAGGCCTCAGAGGTGGAATTTAATGGGAAAAACTATTTTAAAAGAAAACACACCTCTATCAAAGACATTTCCCCCATTTTAGAAATGCAGGTTGTTCCCCCCAAAATGTATACACATTTTAACTGCTGATAGCTCAATTTTGAAAGTGAAATGTATTTTAATATACACTGCTTTTATAATCACAGTGTGTGTACACATATTTGGGGGATACTCTACATATTATTAAATGCTTTTTGCTTTTGTATAGCATTATTGTACCAAATTCACTTCCTTATTTTTAACTAGCTTACCAAGACTGTCAGTGAGAGTTCGGGAGAGGGGGCGAAGATTAGATTCAATTACTATCATTTTTGCCGCAATAAAGTTTTATGGCTTCATGACAAAAAGCCAGTATTTATCTAGCACTTACTCTGTGCCAGGAACTGACTTTAGTACTTTGTAAAGTAATCTGCAATGCTCCAGGGTTATATTCGATTTAAAAAAAATCTTTTTTTAAATGCCTCCAAATCAGAAGAAAATTTTTATAAGTAAATTCTAGAGTTCATGTTTTAACTAGAAAATGCCTTATCTCTATGGCCCCAGTACTCTGAGGAATAAGGGATCTCTTCTTTGATTCAGGGACTCCTGATTACCCTACAGTTCCCCTTCTTTTCATCTCTAGCAGCTGGCCCTTGACTGCTTGGAATAAAAACTGCATTTCTCATCGTTCCAGCTGGGTATGTCCATGTGACTAAGTTCTGGCCAATGAAATAGAAATGGGAATATTATGGAGTAACTTGCAGGTACTTATTTTGTGAGGCGACGTATATGCTTTTATTAGATGGTCAGATTGTACTGTTCTTGTTGCATCTTTGGGAAGAGACTTTTGTACTATGAAGGAACCCATTATGCTAAATAATATCTGTGTGTTCCACAATGACATAGTATGGCAGACAACCAGATTTTTGCGCGTTTAATATTTCTTTAAAAAGTGAAAAAAATAGGAAGAAGAAAATTGAAGTCAGGCTATTCAAACAAATTGAAGTAAACAGTTAGGACATGAAGTAGTGAAGAAGTAGATATTAGAAATGCAACAGATCACTAAAGTCTGTGTTGATCTTTGAGTCACTAAAGAATTGATAAATCACTATGCTAAAGCAAAGAATGCATGTTCTTATATGTAACAGTCCTTTTTATTTATGAATTCAGTTTTCTGAATTATCAAGATCATCTATACTTGCTTAGAAAGAACAACTCACATTTTAATATGTCTCACTGCCATGGCATTCATTTTCTGATGCAGTGTCTAAGTTTTGTTTTTAATTCTCTCCTTAGGATATGCTTTTATTAAAAATTAATTTTAAGAGAAAGAAACATAGATTGGTTGCCCCTTATACAGGTTCTCACAAGCTGGGTATGTGTCCTGTCTAGGAATTGAACCTGCAACCTTTTGGTATATGGGGTGACACTCGAACCAACTGAGCCACCTGGCCAGGGCTCATATTGTCTAAAATTTCTCCTATTCATTATATTATTCATTTTCAAAACTAGAGCGGATCCATTAAAACCTTCTCTCTCTCTTTTTGTACCTTTTACTTCCTTAGGTAAGGATTTCCTTCTCTCCTATCTGGCTAAGACTGCCAGTATCTTGGCTCAGCTCAAGTATTTCTGGGAGATCATCCTTCTCAGAAACTGAATGTAGGCACTCCACTGTGGCTGCAGCCCACGGTGCGTATCTCCACCAATGCACTTACTCCTCGGAGCAGTGGCTTTGTCTCCCCTCTCCCCTCTGCTGCACTATAAGCTCCGTGAAGTCCTTCATCTCCGTATTCCTAGATCCCAGCAGAGTGCCTGTCCTAATAAAGATGCATAAATTCTTTTTTAAACATTTTTTTTTTCAGACTTGAGATTCAAAAAATCTCAAACACATTTTTCTTTTTTAATACACTTTTAAAGTTAAATTTACTGAGGAGTAACACATATATAATGAAATTAACTTCAAAAATTGTACAGTTTGGCCCTAGCCAGTTTGGTTCAGTGGATAGAGCGTCAGCCTGCAGACTGGAGGGTCCCAAGTTCGATTCTGGTCAAGGGCACAGGCCTGAGTTGCAGGCTTCATCCCCAGTAGGGGGTGTGCAGGAGGCAGCTGACCAATGACTCACTCTCCTCATTTATGTTTTTTTTTTCCCTCTCTCTCTCTCTCACCCTTCCTCTCTGAAATCAATAAAAATATATTTTTTAAAAATTGTACAGTTTGATGAATTTTGGCAAATGTATAAAGTCCTGTAATCACACACACCACAATAATGATACCCCCCCCCCCCCCCCCCCAGTTCTATTTGCTCTTTGCAGTCAATCTCCTACTCCATCCCTAGCTTCTGGAGACCACTGCTCTAATTTCTATCTCTATAGTTTTGCCAGTGCTGGGCCGTCATATAAATGTATCTTTTTCCATGGAGCATAGTAGTCTGAATTCCATTCATGCTGCACATATAGTTTCTACCTATTCATGTCTAAGTAGTATTATGTCTAAATAGTTTCCTATTTGTCTATGCATAGTCTAAAAGTATTTATTCATTTGATGGACATTATAGTTGATTTCAGTTTTTGACTCTTATGGATAATGCTACTAGGAACATTCATCTACAGGTCTTTATATGAACATATATTTTCACTTTTCCTGGATCAATATATAGGAGTGGGATTCTGGGTTGTATGGTAAGTATGGGTTTGACTTTATAACAAAATGCTCATCTTTTACAAAGCAATTGTACTTATTTATACTCTACCAGCAGTATATGCATTTTTCAGTTTATTAGTGCTTTTAAATTGACTATCAAAGTATACTTGTATTAGATTTTCAGTTTTATACTTGTCAGATATTACTAAGTTAAAACAAAATAAATGGATAGATGCTCAGAGGTTTTGCTTTTTTTGGATGCTAGAGTAGAAAAAATGTTGAATAAGACCCATTCCTCCCCAAACAATTCATCCTCTGTTTTAGTTAGCAATGCTTGAAATGCCTTCTTGGCAGTGTCACTCCCTGCCCCACCCCCAATACTATGCTAAGATTCAAAGGCCCCAGGAAGCTGATCTGATATGGTCACTCTATCAAGGCCTATCAGGACCATTTTGTGAAGGTGTAGCTAAGAGCTGGGCGAGGAAGCCATGCTGAGAATGGGCAGTCCAAGTCCAGGGACGAGCAAAAGACAGGAGGAGCAGACAGCCATGCTGAGGGCGAGAACAGACTACTAGGCTCTATGGAAAAAGATAGACACAAAGGAATATACACTACATATGATTCCATTTATATGACAGCCTACCACTGGCAAAACTATAAAACTAAAAAGCTAGGGATGGAGTAGGAGATTGACTGCAAAGAGCAAATAGAACTTGGCGGTGTGTGTGTGTGTGTGTGTGTGTGTGTGTGTGTGTGTGTGTGTGATGGAAATGTCCTATATCATTATTGTGGTGTGGTTACAGGACTTGATACGTTTGCCAACATTCGTTATACATGTGTTATGCCTCAGTAAGTTTAACGTTAAAAGTGTATTAAAGAACAACGTGTTTGAGATTTTTTGAATCTCGAGTCTGAGCCAGGTGGGAAGGGAAGGCCCTTTGAGCAGGAAGCCCGCTCCTCCTCCGCCGGCTGTGGCCGTGCATCTGGATCTGAGAGCCAGGGATGCCACTTCCTAGTCATGTGGCTTTAAGCAAATCATGTATCCTCCCGTCTAAACATCAGCATTTTATTTTTCTGTCTGGGATGCTGAAGAAACAATATGAACTCTACCAGGGTCAAGCGATTATTGTGGGCATTGCACTGAGACGTAATGTGAAGTGCAATATACATGGTGCATGAATGTTCTTTTTCATTCGGTCAATCTTTTTTAAACTGCTTTTCTGCCCTTTAATCTCCTTCTGCTAAATCTTCTTTTGACTTTTACTCGATACCTAACCTATCAGTCTTTCAGATTCACTTGATCTCTTTCCCTGCCCCTTTAAAACATCCTACCCACTGTAGAATAGGTGATCTGTGTCACTTTCATACATCTCTTTCCACTGCAGTTCATTTTAGTCCCAGAGAACAAAATTGGGAGGTTTTAGATGTGACTGGGACATGCCATTCAGGTTCTGTGATATGTCTCAAAAAAAACAAAACAAAAAACCCCCCAAAACTCAAATTACATTTCAACGAACTCAAAGTGGGGTTCAAGGAGATCTGAGATGCTAGAAGGAGCCTTCTTCATTTTTGAGGGGATATAGTTCTCCTCCTGTGACTTTGCTGTGGTCTCTAAGACAAGCACAAGCATCCTTTGGCAGCAGAAGTTCAGTCATAGTCATTTGTAAAGCGCCTACATTTTCCTGGAAATTTTCCTATACTCCCTTTCTATTTATAACTGCATTTGTTTTGCCTTCTCTGTGTTCCAGCATAATGTTTGTTTATAAAAAAAGATGTCATGTAATCCTTTCAGTGCCCCCTGTGATAGGAAAGATGAAATGAGATTTTAACGGAGTAAGTGGCTCTCCAGGGAAAACACGTGTCTCTGCAGTGATGTCACCAGATGAGGGTTCCATGGCCCCATTGTTCTCGGGGGACCCGCTGTTTCCATAAGCTGTCTAGCTCACTGGATGGTTTTTCTTTCAAGTAAAGCCATCTCAGAACTGTGCGAAGTGTGAGGGCCAGGAGTTAAGAGGAGCTAAGGACTCTCTGAAGACAGCCGTGCAAAGGAGATTCCTCTGTACTTGGCAGCTTGTTCTCCAGACTGAATGGCATGAGTCGAAGTTCCAATGAAAGTCTTGTTAAGTCTAATGTCAGTTACTATTTGACACCTTCAATAGGCTTGGCTTGCTTTTTAGCTACCAAGTGGCCAGCACAGATGTCCACCAGAGGTGGCTATTTACCACTGGAATGCTATCTATCAGCGGTCAAATCTGCTGGCCATCATCCATCATCCCTTCTCTCCTTCCTCAGAGGCACTGCCTTGGTGTTTAGATGGGCACATGGGTGAGCAGACTAAACTACACTGCCATGCCATCTTTGCAGCAAGATGTGCCCATGTGATTAAATTCTGGCCAATGGGATGTTATCACAATCATCAAAGAGCAGCTTGTGGGAACCTTCCTCAGAAGCCGACAAAGATCACCATGTGACCATCTCCCCCAATCTTTTTGTTTGCCCTTTGCTTTTTCCTTCTGGGTAACATTTTTATGTCACGTCTTAAGCTGGAGCAACCAACTTGGGCCATGTGGTAACCTTGAAACAGAGGCTGCCCCTGTGGTGTAATGAGACGGAGGGAACTGAGTGTCTGAGGACTCCATGGAACAAGGCCATTGTATCAGCTACAGATGACCTACCTCTGGACTTCCATGACTGTTTTAGTCCCTTGTGTTTCTGATCTCTGTGGCCAGCAGCAGAGCACTCCTGATGCAGGAGTCGGTTGCCAGTCGTAAGCACTTTCGTGGATGTGGCCATGTTCTCACTGATTCCCAGCAGTGGCCTCTGGGAGAGGGAGTCCATGGTGCCGGGTCTTTCCTTTCAGCGGCACTCAGAGCACACGGACGCTGCTCTGGTGCTGCTTTCCTACCCGCAGCAAGAAGCGGAGCTACCACCAAAACCGGTTTGGCTCAGTGGATAAAGTGTCGGTCTGCGGACTGAAAGGTCCCAGGTTTGATTCCTGTCAAGGGCATGTACATTGGTTGCGGGCACATCCCTTGGTGTGGGGTGTGCAGGAGGCAGCTGGTCGATGTCTCTCTCTCATGTGTTTCTGTCTCTCTATCTCTCTCCTCTCCCTTCCTCTCTGTAAAAAAATCAATAAAATATATTAAAAAAAAAAAAAAAAGGAGCGGAACTACTTTCCTCCCTTACTGTCCCCAGAGCGGGAACAAATGGCCCAGAGGCTTCTCATCTCCTTACCAGCAGCTCTGTCAGCTGTCCTGGGAAATCCCGAGTGGGCCAGGTATAGCTGCACATGTGGCCAATTTTATTTGGTTTAATTTTAGAATGTGGAAGATGCAGATGTATTGAGAAAGGTGGCCGCCTTCCACTGCTTTTGTCCAGTTTCATTCTTGAGACAATGAGGCAATAAGTCCTAACATGGTTTGCAAGATGAATGACAGGGCCAGGAATAGGGTACCGAACAGTGGAGAGAAGACCGGCCATGCAGTGGGGTGTCGGGATTCCAGTCCTGGCACTGCTGATAGGAACATGGCATCTACTGAACAGCTCCGCTTCTCAGGTTTTATAAATGAAAAAATGTGGAAGCTGGCAGGTTAGATGATTTCTAAGATTTGTTTTAGTCCCATCACTCTGATATTTCCTATCATCAATAAATGAGACCTACCTTACAGTTTTATTCCTTTCTCTGAAAGTGTTCCATGAATCTGTTAAGTATAAATACAGTAGAAAAAGTATCATCAATATTTTCATCAGAAGAAATAAAGCAAAAATTTTTTCCCTTATTTTTGGATATATGTTTTAGCATCAACATTAGTTAAGAAAACAAATAAATAGCATCTTGACTGATTTAGCAAGTAAAACTGTCCCATACTTTTGTCTGATTTAACTTTAAAGCCACTGACAACAATGAACCAGATTCCCTCCAGCTGGACCCAGAAATGAGAGTCCTGAAGGCTCAAGGCTCTTCCACTTACCCTGACCCTGTTCCCTCAGTTTGCTGGTTTCCTCATACTGATGTTCCTTACTACTGCTGGCGAGACTGAACCCAAATGTAAACGCCCATTTCGACCATTGATTTGAGGACCAGCCCAGAAGGTGTCAGTCCTTTCAGCTCTGGACGATCCCTCTCAGACTTCCTAGTGGCAGTGGAGTTCCCAGCTCCCCTTAGCACAGACTCCATGGACAGCAAAGAGGGCTTGGCTTGGATGCGTTTGTGTCAACCCTCCTTGGCCATCAGAAGTATTCAGCCCCATCCTGGGATCAGATTTAAATGGCCTAAGGGTGGTGCTCAGACACCAGTACAGATGTTTACAGTCTCTGTGAGCAATTCTTCAGTGTAGGCAGGGCTGCATGACTCATCGGCTTAGACCTGCCAGTTTCACCTCAAGCCACATGGTGGCTTGCAGGGGGGCAGAGGTGGGAGGGATATCGCCGAGCCAACGGCAGAGCCCACACCATGGCCACAGTGTGGAAGCCCATTAGTTATCAGCCGGGACCACCTTAGCTCCAGTGTAAAAAGCTGAAAGAGCATCAGGCCATGCTAAAAAGCTCAAAACCAGCTTCATTCTTATAGAGGTAGTAATAAAAGCAGCAAAGGCACAAGACTTCATCGGAGAAAACCTGGTTTTCCAACGATGTCCCTGCTGCAAACACGGCCTTTCATGTTCCTAACACCAGAGACTAGAACCTTTTATTATGGGGGCAGTGAACGGTTTTATTCCAAAGCTCCCGCTGCAAGAAGAAAATAAAAGAGGCCACTTGATAAATGAAACTATGCTTATACTTAAAGAACAAAAACAAACCTAGACCATGTGTGAGAGTCGAAAGGATTTTCCTGATTTAAACAGTGAGCGAGGACTTGATGTACTTTCAGCTTGATGAGTCCAGCACTCGGGCAGCAGATAGACAGGGGGAGGACGGAGAAATGTTTAGGCATTTCCCAGATGCTTGCTGTATCACAGGCAGTGTTATGTGCTCAGCCACCCGAGAACAAGCTTGCAGGAGAGCCAAGGAACAACAACAATGCTGTCATTTTCCCTTTGCATTAGGGCTGGGGGCAGAGTGCAAATGTGACTCTTCTGTAGTGTTTTAGTTTGCAACTCTCCCCCCTAAAACAAACAAACAAAAAACAGTACATCTCTCTCTTAAAAAAAAAAAAAATCAGTATTTGAATCTGAGATACTATTTTAATTTTATTTATATAATAGGAAGTTACCAATACGTTTTCTTTTTTAAAAAATTTCTTTATTGATTAAAGTATTATATTGTGCCCTCATCCCTCCATTAACCCCCATTACCTCCCCCCCACCCCACGCATGTCCTCACCCCACTGGTGTTCATGTCCATTGGTTAGACTTATATTCATGCATACAAGTCCTTTGGTTGATCTCTCCTCCTTTTGCCCACTCTCCCCTAGCTAATACATTTTCTTTATTAGGAAAAAAACACCCCAAGGGTATTGATCACACAATAAGGCAATAAAGCCACTTTGTCACATGCCCTTAAACTGGCTTGCCTGCCCCCTTCCCTAATTTTCCCCATGGGGTCATCATTCTCTCAGTCATGAATTTGCTCAGTCACCTTAAGACGGTTTCCCATCGTTATTTCTAAAGCCAGTCATCTCCCTGCTTTCCTGTCACCTTAATCTGACCCTCTGTGTCCCCAACCCGGGCTCTGGCACAGCATCTCCCAGGGTCCTTGCTTGCTTGCAGGCTGCTGTGTCCCAGAGACACGACTGGTTGGGACTGGGCATTGAACCTGCAACCCAAGTATGTGCCCCTGACAGGGAATCGGACCCTTCACCCTTCAGTGCATGGGTCAATGCTCTAACCCACATGTGTCAAACACAAGGCCCGCGGGCCAAATCCGTCCCGCCAGGCCTTGCAATGTGGCCCGCACTGCGCTGTCATCACTGCACTCCGCTGCGTTTCCATCACAATGACAGTTTATGACTGTTCAGTAAACCATTCGGCCCGTGATTTAGGCTGGATTTTAGATTTTGGCCCCTTCTCTGATTGAGTTCGACACCCCTACTAACCACTTAACACCAGCCGGGGCAACAGGCATTCATTTCAATGGAGTGAAAAGACCGTGGACTTAGATGGCAGAGAGCTCCGAGTTTGGATCCTGATTCCAAACTTACCAGCGAACCACTTGACTTCTCAGAGCCTCAAGTCCTTATCTATGGCAAGAAAATTAAATTTCATGGGTTGTTGTATGTAAAATGCCACGTGCAGTGTCTGGAATCCATTCTGAAAATTATCATATTTAGAGGATTAAATTCCAGAAACCCAGCCACTTCCAGGTTCCATAGCTATTCCAGTTGTGTTCACAAACTTTCTGCTAACACAACTCTGCTTTATTTATCGCCCAAGACATTTCCTGTCCTCTGCTACACTTTCCAGCGTCTCCTTTTGAATCTTGGGCTTAGAATGCCCACTCCTCGTCCTTTAGGCATCTTCCTCCTCTGGAAATTCTCCCGGAACCGCTTTCACATACAGCCTTCTCCCTCCCATGCACACCCAGCAGCTCTGATTGGTGGGAGACATTTCTCCATGGATCTCTCACATTTCTGCACGTCCTGTGAGCAGAGACACTCACTGTTTTTTGTCCCAGATGTCCTCTTCTGGGGTATCTGTAGACGAGCAGCCTTGCAGGACAGAGATAATTTCTCCCTTCGGAGCAAAGGGCACGTCTGTTTACTGCCCACGCTAACAAAGAGAATGTTTTCTTTCAGGGCAAAAGTCAAGCCAGCTGACTGTCCTTAGAAAAGACTCGGGTTCCCCAAGCTCAGATTCCATTCCTGTAATGCAACTCACTGTGTAGGCAAGGGTCATGGGGCACTCTCCGCATCACGCTGTGGGAATTGGGGAACCAGCACAAACGATGGCACTCTGGCCGCTGCTACTGCTGTGAGTAATGCAGTCCCATGTCTCTGGCTCCTTTGGATTCTGCCAGCACTCATGCAATGGTACCATGGTAATTTATTGGCTTGCGAATAGGATAAAATTTCAGACCCTTCAGAGTTCCTGACAACTTTTATTGTTGTTGTTATTTGGTTGCCATCGCTCCTAAATATATTTTTATAACAATCTCCACTCCCCACACCCCCACCCCCATTGGTTTGTGGAGAGACTGGTTTATAGTGAAATTGGTGTGGGGAGAAATTGATTTCCGCCCCCCTGTGGAATGTTCTGAATGGTGGATTGAGATGATTGCTTCCTGTGTTTCTCTCTACCATGTATTCCCCCATCTTTCTTTCTTTCTTCTTTCTTTCTTTCTTTCTTCTTTTTTCTTTCTTTCTTTTCTTCTCCTTCTTCCTTCCTTCCTTTCCTTCCTTCCTTCCTTCCTTCCTTTTCTTTCCTTCCTCCTACTCCTGTTCCTCCTCCTCCTTCCTCCTCCTTCTTCTTCTTCTTCTTCTTCTTCTTCTTCTTCTTCTTCTTCTTCTTCCAATTTCTTTATTGATTTCAAAAAGGAAGGGAGAAGGAGAGAGATAGAAATGTCAATGATGAGAGAGAATCATTGATTGGCTGCCTCCTGCACCCCCAATGGGTATGGAGTCCGTCTGCAACCCAGGCATGTGCCTTGGCCAGAATTGAACCTGGGACTCTCCAGTCTGCAGGCTGATGCTCTATGCACTGAACCATGGGGGCTAGGGCTCCCATGTTATTTTTCACATTTCATATCTTTCAGCTTTCAATTACACTGTCTCCACATCTCAAATCATTTGACTTTTGCTTATGTTTACTTCTGGTCACTCTACACAGTGGGATGGGATTCTTTTGATTTGCCTTTAAAAAAACAAACAAAAAACACCTCCCCGATATTTTCAGGGAACGTCAAGATTAGAGTAATAGCGTTTCCTGAATCAATCCTCAAGTTAAAAATGATTTAACGATGAGTCTGATCAGATAATGGCCGCCCTTCCCCTCTTCCCCACCAGGGTGCGCACCGCACACAGGATTTCTGAGCATTCCGAAGTCTGGGATCTCTGCTTTGAATGCCCGGAGGTCAGTGCTCCACAGATGCAGCTGGATTACCGTTAGTGCAGATGAACTCATTGTCAAGTGGAGACTTGGTCTGGTTACACTTCATCAGACGCAGGCGCTTCGACTGAGAACAATGAAACCTCTTTTCCTAGTTCCTATGACGATGACTTCATCCTGACTGCATTGCAGAGCACTAGGTAGTAAGTTTGGAGTCGAAGATCAAATCTTGAAAAATGAATTCCTATGAGTTTTCACATTTTCCAAAAGCCTGAAAGTGCATGTCAGTGCACACATACCAGCTGCTGACACAGAGCAGTGCCTGACTAGATATCCTGGACCTTGTGCTACACGCACAGTTACAACACAAACACATTCCAAGTCCCCTGCAGCGGTAAGCCTGACGGGAACAGTCTTGAATCTTACAGAAACGAAGGAAGAAATAGCAGAGGGTTGCCCTCTTAACTCGTAGCTGGATTTCTTTCCTTTTGTCTTTCACACTTTGCTTCAGGAAGTCAGAGCTCACTGAATGATCAACTCCTAGCAGCACCTGAGTTTCATGAAGTCTAAATTGTTTATCCCAAGAAGATGTTTTCTTTAGATGCGATTTTTTTTTTAAAGCTTCCTAGCTTTTTCATGCAACCCCAGCAGCTGAGGTCACAGAAGATGTAAACAGCCACCTTGGGTAGCAGGATAAATAGGATGCACTTTTCTGCCAAACAGTTGCTCACACTCTGAGGGGAGAGGTAGCTTCGGTTCAGGTGAGAAGACCTGAATGGAAGCCAGTGGGTGTCACTGAAATAGAACTTCTAGAAGAATCTCAGAATCAGTCAAGAAGGCAGAGGGGGTGCCCTGCACCCCTCTTCCTTCCTTAGGGATGGCTTGGTGTCTGGATTCCTAGCTTTGCTCGTACAGAGAGACTAGTTGCCTACTGCTTCTCACTTTTAATGTTAAAACACTTGAAGGCATAGCTCTTGGGAGATTTAGGTGGTCCACGTGAAGTTGCTTCAGGTGCCCCATGTGTTACTTAGAGTTTTGAGGGCAGAGCCTCAGCTTATCTTTGTATCAGTTGCTTTGCGCTTGGCACTGCGCAGGCACCTACCACGTGGCCTTTACAGGTGTTTTACTTGCTTAGCCCACAGGGAGACGATGCAGATGCGGTGTTCCTGGCCCTTGCTGGTCGCTGCTTCTCTGCCCGAGAAATAGGGCTAGTGTCACTGCCTCCTCTCTTTACATCCTTATCTCAAAGGGATTGGGAGGGCTTTCTTCTGCAAGACCCTAAAGCCCACTCTGCCTGCAGCCCACGCACAGCCACTGCTGCTCAACCATCAGGGCACATTGAGACCAGGTTATCTCTCTCCCTCTCCACAGGGTCAATCAGCAAGAACATGCAAAGAAAGCACTGGCACCGGTCGCTAGGAACGCTGACTAAGTCAACCCCAAGCAAACAAAGGAGGGGGCCCCTTCTGCTTTTTTGGAAGGTGAAGGTCCTGCTGTCATCTAAACCAGCACCTCATCCCTCGTCTACCCCTGACCAGACCAGAACCTCGCAGCAACCTTGGGGCAGTAATTTCTATAGGCGGTTAATTAATGGGCACAAAGAAAGTTTATGTCACCTTCCCACTGGTTCTCTCAACCTGTTGCCTTGGTCAGTCCTGGGTATCAGACAGATCAATGACACACTTTGCAAAAACAACCGTTAACTTCCAGGTTGTAACTTTGAACTCAGACGCCAGAGCTCGCACTGACCGCTAGATCGCGCTGTCGGACAAGAAATCTGAAGCACTGGAGCCGCCGGGAACCCCGGAGCCGGAGGGAGAAGAGGTGGGAGTAGTAGCTGGGGACATTGAGGGGGGTGGGTCCCAGGATAGAACCCCGAGAATAAGAGCCAAACTGAATAAATGCAATCTTCTCTGTCCCAGTCGATAAATATCATCTTTTACCTCCCCCCCCCCCCCTTTACATTCTTTCACAGATTTCAAGGGGTATTAAGAACTGGACGCACTACTGAAGGGCACGTGTTGGAAAGAGAGCTTACGCATTTTTGACACATTGGTGCGTTTACGAGACTGGATGTTCAGTTTAAGGTGACCAGGAGTGTAAACAATGCAGACGTCATGGAGGGGTTGGGGTGGGGGGAGGCCCCTAAGGTGCCCCCTTGGATGCATTTGCGTGTCCCCTGGGAATGGATGTGTTTAGAGGAGCTTGTGACTTCCCCGACCCAGGCGTCCCCTCCCTCCTCCTCTCATCCTCCTCTGGAAACTTTGTGTAGGAATCCTTTTTCTGAGGGCCAGAGGGCGTTTGCAGCCAGGGGTTTATATTACCTACATTCCTTTGTAGCAAACTATTTGCAAATGCATTAAATCTAAGTATGTGAGCAAGAATGCCTCGAACATGAGAGGTCGGCCGTGCGGGTCCTTAGCGCTCTGCTCTGGTTTGGGGGGCGGTGCCCAGTGCGTGCTTGCGGGGACAGAAACCTCTTGCACCCGGTTTGCCTTCTCCAGCCCCATTCCCAGGCGGCAGCCAGTGCCCTAGGCTCCCCGGGGGTTGGCTGACAGCAGCAGCACTCCTGGCTGAGTGGGAACTCTTTCTAAACCAAAAATATCAACACCCATTGTCACATTGCTTCCTAGTCAACTTCACTATCACAGTTTTTTTTTTTTTAAAGTGCGAAAAAGTCGAAAAGGCGCGATCACTGACATACATGTACTCTCCCCACCCCCGGGGGAGCACTCCCGGTGCCTGGGAGGCGGCCGCTGGGACCTCTCTACTCAGCTTTGTCCCGGAGGCTGCCCTCCGCTCCCGGGCATCTGTGAGGGGGGAAATGAAGTGAATGTTGGGGTGTAGAGCAGGCCGGGGTGCGGAGGCCGGCTCTCTCCGGGCCAGGACGGGGACTCCCTGGTTTTGCGGCGGAGGCCGTGCGCCCCGCGGTGCGCGGAGGGGGGCCACCCCGGGCTGGGCGCCAGGCGGCGGAGCGGGGAGGGTCTGACGGGGAAGAGCCTGAGCTGAGCGTGTGTGGCTCTTTGTGCGAGCCGCCCCGCCGGCCTGCGAGTGGGCTGTGTGTCCGGGGAATGTGCAAAGGTGGCGAGTTCCACTTGCCCCCCCCTTCCAGCCTTCTCCTTCCCCGGCTTTTCTGCGGGTGGCTGGGGGCAGCCAGAGCGCGGGGGCCGCCCCGCAAGTTCCTGCCATTCTAAAGCTGCTGGTTCGGAGATAGTCACGCTCCATGGAGGGAAGGCCAAGCGAGCGGGCGTCCTATCAACAGCTAGGGGAGAGAGGTTTACGTTGGCGACCAGATCTCCACTGTATGGCAGCCGGTGAATGCATTACACAGACCTCCCGCTCCCGCGCTCCCCGCCCCATCCCCCCTCCATCCCCGGAGGCTCAGCCTGGGAGAGGGAACCCCGGGCCTCCCGGGGCCGCGGGGCGCGGGGCCGGTGCTGGGGCTGCGCGCACCGACGTGCGTAAGGGGACCCTCTGCCGAAGCGCTTTGCGGAGCCCGCGCTTCCTCCCGTGCGCTGGGGACCGTCTGGCAGCCCCGACCGCCAGGCTCCCCGCTCAGGGCCCAGGGCTGGGGTGGGGCGGGGAGGAGGCGGCGAGCTGGAGATGCTGCTGGCGGAGTGTCAGCCCCACACTTGGCTCCCATCGCCCCAGCCGTGGGGGTGGGTGTGGGGTGGGGGGAGCTCACTTCCCTTCTCTGTCCGGACCCCACGAGGGTTCCAGGTCAGAGCGTTTGGTCCGAGTCCTCCGCTCCGGGGCCAGGTCTCCCACTGACCCGGGTGAGACCTGTGGACAGTGGATGGGACTGGTTCCCGAACGGCTTCCCGCGAGGGGGACCCCTGGGGGTTCCTAGCGGGGGTCGCCCTCTCTGCAGGCTCACCCCGAGCCTCTCAGTCCCGTCCTGCCCAGGGGAGGGCGAGGCCAGACTGGGAAAGCCATCCCGCCGCTCAGCCCGGCGGGCGCGGGCGGCCGTCCGGGTTTCCGATCGCCGCTCCGAGGTCGAAAAAGACAGAAGGCGCGCCGCGTGCGCAGACAGTTAGTTCATGGAAACCCTGGAAATGGGCTTTAAGTGCACCCAGGACGGAGTGGGAGGAAGGACGGCAAAGAATGGTGCTGATGGGGAGGGATGGGGCTGGGGTGGGGGTCGCTCACACATCCCTGCAGATTTGGAAAAAAAAAACAAAACAACAACACAAAAAACCGAGAGTCGCCGACGCTCCCTTCCCATTGTTCTTAATTTAGAAAAAAGAAATTCATTAGAGGAAATCGCACGCACAGGGGAAACCCGAGCTCCCCAGCCCGCCCCGAGCGGAGGAGTGCGCGGCTTCCCTTGGCAGGGAACCCGGCTGCGGCGGCTGTCCCCCCTCCCCTCCCCGCTTCCTCCCCCTCCCCTCCCCTCCCCTTCCCTCCTCCCTCTCTCCCTGCCCGCCCCCCCCCCCCCCCGGCGGGGCACTGCTACTACCGCGATCGCCACCTCACGCCGCAGGAATGCTCGAAGTATGCACACGTTCCCAAAAGTAGACCTCCTTCACCGCCGGAGGAGCATACATCACCCCGTGGCAGCCGTCCACCTTCCCAGGCGTTTCGTAACCGAGTAAACTGAGCGCCGGGAACAGCCCTCTATTAAGGAGCCCGCGGCGCGGAGCCTCTGCCCACTCGGCGCAGGCGAGCCGCCCCAGACGCGTCCGCCGCCCGCAGCCGCGCGCCCCGCGCCGCCTCTCCGCCCCGGCTCCGGGCTCCCGCCGCTCCTGCTGGGGACCCTCCTGCTCCTGCTCCTCCTCGTCTTCCTCCCCCTCCTCCTCCTCCTCCTGCCAGGTGGCCCTGACGCCACCCAGCTCCGGCCGCCGCCAGGTGCCCCGGAGCGCTCCGCCGCCCGCGGTCCGGCGTGGAGGGGTCGCCGGGAGCCGCCGCTGCCCGCTGCCCGCACCGGATCGCAGCGTCTCAGGTCGGTGGTTCGGCTTCCAGCCCCCTTTTTTTCTTTTTTTTTTTTTTCCCTCTCCGGCCCCATCCCTCCTCCTCCCACCCATAGCGAGGGAGACTCTGCTTCTAAGCCTGCTGCTCGCTCCGCCCTAAGCCATTCAGGATCCCGGGCGAGGACCGTTGGGACTTGTAAGCGTGGAGATGTGCCTGGGAGCGAGCTGCCAGGTGCAGTTGGGTTTTGTGATTCATGTGTATCTTTTGAGAGAAGGGAGGTTTGTAGCTTTTCCTGAGAGCGGAGGCAGGCGGCGGTGTGTGCGCGTCCAGGGCCCCCGTGTTCAATGCTTCTCTTTGCGGAGCGATTGCATCTGGAGGTGCTGCGGCTGTCAGTGCAGGGCGCGCCCCCGGGGTGGCGGCCGCCGGCCCCCCGTTGTCAGCTTTGCCAGGGTGCCGGGTGCCGGGGTGCGGGGTCCCGGGGTGCTGGGTGCCGGGTGCCGGGTGCCGGGGTGCAGCCCGGGCGCGGGGCAGGCATCTGGTGACGCCCGGGGTGGAATTCTTGGAGGGCCGGCTGAGTGCTCTGCAGCTCGTCCGGCCGTGGCTGCGCGGGTGTGTGTGGCATCTTGAGACAGATTCCTGGTCGAGTGTTCTGGCTCGTGTGCCTCTGCTTTCCAAAGCGCCCGAGATGGCGAGTTATTAGTCTGGCTCTTACGGAGCTCAGCCGGCTCTCCCGAGCTTTGGAGAACGCTCCCTCTCCCGACTTCTCCCCCAGCGCCTCGGTGGAGGCCCCACGCAGGGCCAGTGGAACCTCTTAGGTAGTTTCCATCCCAAATCCCAGGGGCAGCAGGGACCAGAGAGGGTGGGCGCCGGGTTCATGGGCGGAACGGAGCCCAGGAGCCAGGGAACAGAAAAGGTACTTCCAATCCAGCATCCTCAGCACCTCTTCGGGGACCATGTGAGGCTTTCCAGGAACCCCTGCGCCCCACCTCAACCGGGACGGTCCAAAGGGTGCTGGCACGCTGGGAGCGGGAGGGGGGCAAGGAAGGAAATGAGTGCTAACCTTGCCCTTGGCCAACGATTGTCAAAATAGCGGTGGGTAGAGGAGGTGGATGGCAAGCAGAGGTTCTAGAAGGACCCCCGCGGGATGGGAGGGGGAGGTTTTATTTCCATTTTAAACTTTAAGTTAAGGAACTGGCCTCTTCCACCGGGGTTGGGAGGGGGCAAAGAGGCAGAAGGAGACGTATCCCTTAAGATTCCCCCCTCTCTACTCCCTTTCGCCTCCTCCCCTCCCCCCAAATGACTCATTTTCATTCATGAAGGTGAAGGGAGGGAATCCTCGCTGCCACGTAGGGACGGCAGCTTTCAGACATTTATGTCTGAGAATGCTCAATGAAGTGTTGCTAAGCATTCAGGTAAATGTTTTGGCTAAAAGGAGAGAAAGCTTAAAAAAAAAAAAGGAAAAGGAAAAGAAAAAGACATATGGACTAATGCCTGGCTGGCTGGCTGAACTGACTGTATGTTTAGATACTCGCAATGTGATTCATTCTTGCCACTGAATCAGGCAGCCGATAGGTGGCGCTCTAGACCCAGACAAAAATGCAGCCACTGCTTTTTTTTTTTTTTTGTGGAGACTAGCGGTTTTAAAAAATATCTGCACACAGCTTTCTTTCGGTGGGTAGATTGTCAGCCTTTAACTTTTCGCGAGCACGACTGCCAACTGAGTTGGAAATTATTATAGCAAAGTAAAGGCCAGAAGACGGGAACAATGGGCCAGTTTCACGTCTTGCTTTTCACTGATGTAGGAGAGGGTTAGAAATGTCAAACAGTTGTTAATTAGGGAGAAAGAAATTGCTAGAGCCTTCGGATCTCCAGAGCAGTGCCAACATATTAATTTTGGCTTCATAAACAAGTGCTCCGGGCAGATTTGGCATGCCTGCTCAGCAGACATTTAAAATGCAATTTACACTCAGGCCGAGGAAAGCTGCCCTGATACATGCTGCCAATTATTTGGAAAGACCTGGTTGGAGCTTGTCAGGTTCTTTGCTCAGAGAGGGCTCAACCTTTGGCTCATTTTTGGATTCCCGAGCATGAGGCCTAGTTTGTTGCCCTTACAATAATTTATGTATCTAGAGTCAACTCTCTTTTTATGTATTACCTCTGGCAGCTTCCCAGTTCAGTTCATTGCTAGCAGCTTTTGTCTCTGGGTTGGACCTTAACATGTTTTAGAAGATTCCCTTCTACCCTCATGGGTTAAGCACCTACTGTGTGCTGGGGACCACAAAAGATGAATAAGACCTTTCATCTTCAAGGAATTAATCATTTAGTTGCAAAGTCAGGAAAAATCAGAACAGGACATATTCTTCTCTGAAGAACACACATCTGTAATCACCTGGGATAAATGAACAGTTGTTCAATGAAAAGATTAATTATTACTGAGAATTTTTATAAAAAATATATCTTTGGGAAACCAGGAGTGTTTTGTCTCTTCGATGGCGTGTTCCTGGTTTGTTATGTATTTTAGGATTGTTTCCCCTTAATTTTGGGTGAAGGCTTTATTAGATGTGAAGACAACACAGCTAATAGGGGATCTTTCCTATTTCTGTATAATCCATTTCAGAACTAAAGAGCTGCATATTTGTAGGCAGAACAAAATGAAGAAAAAAGAGAGTAAAAGAGGTTTATTATACTTTTCCAAATTACCCTGAGACCGCTAAAGCACAGTTAGCTAAAGAGTTCAGCAGCTAGGAAAAAATGGCCAGCCAAATAAAATCCCCAGCTGGAAGAGACATTTGGTTGAGTCAGGGATAAAACGACCTCTGAATTAGCCATCACCCAGGCCGGGTGAAGTCATGTGGGGTCTGGTAGGGCCTTCACCCTGGATGCTAAGCAGGACCCGCCTCCGGGAAACAGGACCCTCTTTACACTTGAACTCCCTCTGAGTGCCATGATGAAACTGCTCTACATGCACTTGACTTCCACCGCTCCACAGTGAGCCCATTCATTAGGCGTGGGGCTCGGACCTGGTGGTTATCAAGGCAGATCGGGCTGGGTCGCGGCCCAGGGCCAGGCTCCCGCCCTCACCTGGTTCTAGGCCTGCCCAGACCCGGTTCTGATGCAGTGACTGCTTCCTCCCTCAGATCCCTTCATGTGAGCTCCGAGGCCCAGGCCAAGCATGAAGACCAGGCTTCCCCCAGCGCTCGCCATCCTGGGTGCCGCCCTGCTCTTGTCTTCCACTGAGGCAGAAGGTAAAAGACTCTTCCTTCACCCTCCCCCAGGGACAGTGCAGAATTATAGAAAAGAAAAGAAAAAACAAAGAGCAAGTGAACCTTCCTTCTATAGCTTGGTCTGTTTCCCCGCACCTTCTCTTCTTCTCCAAGGGTTTCTCTCCTCCAGAGAAACTCCCTCTTCCACTGAGGTTTGTCCATTTCTCCGCTCTCAAGTGCAGCTCTTTCGTATTCTTCCTAATCCGCCCCCTACAGTGCTGTGTGGTCTCCTTGCGCTTGTCTCTGCGGTGTGCTGTCCACACTGCCACCTGCACTGCGGCCTTCCAGGAGGACCAGCTGTCCGTCGGTGAGGTGAGGGGACGGCTGCTCCCATAGCTACAAACAGGATGCCTCCAGGTGCTACCCAGGAGCCTGGTGCGAGGATGGGCTCGCCCCGGAGTAGCTGGTAACCACCGGGCTTGGGCCTCGATGCACAAAATAAAAGACTCCAACCGCGCCGGCTCTGTGCGTCTGTGTGTTTTGTGGGCATCTCAGTCTGAGTGTCGGAGTGTTGGATGGTGCAGACAAATGAGGTGGCTGCCAGAGCCCCAGGGGATGGGTGGCGAGTAGAGATCCTGGACCTGGATTGTGTTCGCGTGGCGCAGGGTTGTTGCTGTAGGGTTCGCGCGGGTTTGGAGGCTGGTGGCCCAGGCCCAACAGACAGGTTGGGTCTGGGCCAAAGCTCCCAATCCAGGAAGCCAGCGGGCTCCCGGCCAGCTGGGCACCACCTCCCTCTCCCTCTGGCTTCCAGCATCAGACCCACGCGTGGAGCTGGTCAGGGGCTGGGAGATGGTGGCCTTGACCCTAAGGTCTGCAAAATGGCCCCGATGACCTCGCCCTCTGAAAAACGAGGGGCTTCTGATAGATTTTCGACTTTACTTCGTTTTCTTATGTGCACTTGATGCCTTCATTTCTCAGTATTTGCTAAAGAAGCCATTTCTGTATATTAACCCAGTGGAGGCTTCTGTATGCCCTAAATTATCATGGGAGAACTGACAAACTAGGTTTGTTTTCTTTTTCTTTTTCTTTTTTTTTTTGTCCTGCAAGGTAAATGGAGTAATACCATAAAAGACAACTTCATATTTTTCTTCTTCTTCTTTTTCTTATTTTTAAAGTATTTTATTGATTTTTTACAGAGAGGAAGGGAGAGAGATAGAGTTGGAAACATCCATGAGAGAGAAACATCGATCAGCTGCCTCCTGCACACCTCCTACTGGGGAAGTGCCCACAGCCCAGGTATATGCCCTTGACTGGATTCGAACCTGGGACCTTTCAATCCACAGGCCAACGCTCTATCCATTGAGCCAATCCGGTTAGGGCTTCTTCTTTTTCAATAAAGAAATGCCCCTGATGGAGTTAAGGGAAAAAGAAATATCCTTTGTGGGCCAGCTGTGGAAGTTCAGGGTGAATTCTGGTTCTTTAGAGATTGTAAAAAGCAACACTGAGATTTTAAAAAACTTTCTATTGTGTTTGATTTTCTACTTTAAGATTGCAGGTACAAAAAAAAAAAAAAAAAAAAGAAGATTAGGAAAAGCAGAGAGTCTCTAAAATGTACAGTATGTTTAGAAAAGTGACAGAACCTTGCTGGCTCATCTTATCTGATGACTCTTTTGTGAATGGAGAGGCTTTTCAGAGTGGCCTCTAAGCAGTCACGTTCAGATGAGGTCTCCTTTAACGTTCTACTCTGTGCCATTGTTAGGAAGGAAGTTTGTTTGAGGAATACTGGAAGCCCTACTAAAGATATTTTTAGATAATTCACTGAAGTGGCCTAGTTATTGCTCATTAAGAAAACAGTGATTTGAAAATCAGAAAGATTTGAGAATCTTAGGAAAATAATTAGGTTGGAAATGATGTAAGTGGAAAAAAATCAATTCTGAATTGGATAATGGCTGGTTAGCAAAGCACAGTTGAAAAAGACATTTTATTATCTTCTACTGGTTATTTTCACATTTCTCACACTTTGTCTTTTTAATTTGTATTTATTTCCACATGGTACAGCTCTTTCTTAAGCTGTGCCTTTTCTTGTCTCTCATCCCCTTACATCAGCATTTAATAATTATATTTTAATAGGATTCTTTTTGTTTTCTTTATTTTCTAGTTTGGAATTATTAAATAGAAATATATTGAGAGTCACAAATGCAAGCCATATGTATAACTTACAATTTTTGGTTGTCACATTAAAAAAGGAGAAAGAAACAAGAGATACTAATTTTTATAATATATTTAACACTAGAGGCCCAGTGCACAAAATTTGTGCATGGATACGGTCCCTAGGCCTGGCCTGCAATCAGGGTTATCTTCTCCAGCTGCCTGCAGCTGGCCCAGCCCTTCCACCACCACTCACCCCCAGATCCCCTTTGCCACTGGGTGATTGGTGCCTGCTGGCCAGGGAAAAAGACCAAGAGGTGGTCAATGCACCTCATAGTGACTGGTCCAGAGGTCATTCTGGTCATTTTGCCATTAGGATCAATTTGCATATTACCCTTTTATTATATAGGATAACTTTATGTATCCTAATAATATCCTAATAATATCACATTATAATTTTAACATATAACCAATATAGAAATTATTAGTAAACTATTTTACACTTTTTGTACTTAGTCTTTGAAGCTGAGTGTGTATTTTAAGCTTACAGTGTGTTTCATTTTAGACTGGCCACATTTCAAGTGCTTGAGAACCCCATGTGGCAGGTGGCGCCTGTTCTGGACAGCACAGCTTCTGCGCTAATGACCAACTAATGGTCCTAGGAACCTGTGAAAGACTAACAAAATTTGTGACCAAAACCTTTCTGGGGACAATGGGCTGGAACAGAATTTCTTTGAAATATTATTGTTGGGGACATTTCAAAATTTTAACATGCATCCCTATTTCCTGCTAATTTTAGTTTAGTTTAAAGTAGCCATAGTTATTTTTCTTTACCTTTTGCAAGTCACACTTATATTTTTATATTTCTACTGTTTTACAATCAATTTCTAGTTACTTATTTTTTATATGTTGAAAGCCTAATACTTTTTTTTATAATTATTTAAAAGATTTGACATTTATTTTTTGCATTTTTCCTTTTTTATAAGTGGCATCACCTTTATCTTGTTTTCCTTTTACCTACTTATACAAGGAACTTTATTTTTCATAATACAGTAGTTTATCCTATAAAAATAAGGGTGAAAGTGATTTTTTTTTTGCCTTTAGTGTTAGTAATTTTTAGATACAACATAGACTTTATCACTTGGCTAGTACTTTGCATGATCTAGAATTATCCTACATAATAAAAGACAATATGCAAATTGTCCCATCAACTGGGAGTTGGGCTGGGAGTTCCACCAGGAGTTCCACCAGGGGGTGGGGTCAGCCTGCCAACTGTTTGTGGTCCCTCCTCCTGGCTGGCCCTACCCACTTGTGCATGAATTCGTGCACCAGGCCTCTAGTAATATATAATGAACAATTTGATATTACCAATTCCTTAGTGAGTTGAGGCCATAAGCTTTAATTATCTTGTGTTTAGATTAAGAGACTAACTAATATATATTTATATAATTCTGTGTCAAACTTGTACCAGAAATTTCAAACTAGAGAACTCATAGATCATCTACTCCAATTTTCTCCTCTACTACATGAAAAAATAAGGACACAGCCGAAACCGGTTTGGCTCAGTGGTAGAGCATCAGTCTGTGGACTGAAAGGTCCCGGGTTCGATTCTGGTCAAGGGCATGTACCTTGGTTGTGGGCACATCCCCAGTAGGGGGTGTGCAAGAGGCAGCGGATCGATGATTCTCTCTCATCGATGTTTCTAACTCTCTATTCCTCTCTCTTCCTCTCTGTAAAAAATCAATAAAATATATATTAAAAAAATGAGGACACAGAGGCCGAATAATTTAGTCAATTAACATAGTTAATTAGGAAGACAAGACCTAGGTCTTCTAGTCCTGATTTAGCACTAATTTGCCCATACAGTGCTTCTTTCTTGTTCAAAAATTGGTCAACCTAGCTAGTTTAATGAGGAAACACATTACATAATGTGCAAAAATAATTCATTACTTGTCTGAAATATTAACTTTTCGAGTGGTTATTTTAGAAACACAAATGAAATTAACTATATCATGACAAAATTATTAAATTTATACTAATTTTGGATGGAAAATTTGAATGAATGCCTATTGAATATAGTAAAATCATTCTTTGCACATTTCTAAAGTTCTCTGTCATAGAACTTTGGCACCATTTCAGTGTTATTATCACAAAGATTAGATGAAAATTCTTACTAGTTTATCAAGTTATTATTTGTAGTGTTTTCTCAGTTTTTCTTTATATCCAACACATTTTATATATTTGCCAAAACTTAGGCTATTCCACTCTCACCTGTCCATCTTCCCATTCATCCATCCATCCACCTCTGATAAATTCTTGGCTGTTTCTTCCTTTTAGGTGCCATAAGTAAAAACATTATTAAAAAATTATATATCAAGATAGACATTTTAGTCTTAAAATTGCTTGAACAGTGTGTAAAGAATTTGGAGATATATGAGTATCATATATTTATTATCAAATAGGCATCAAATAATGGTTTTTATAAAATAGAGAAATATATGCATATATTAATAGTTCACTATGCTTAAATATTGTTTTTTAAAGTTAATCTTTTACTCAAATATTTCTTATTCTTTACATTTAACTGAGTATGAAAGAAAATTGTGTGTGCTGAGTCAGATCATGGGATCAAAGTTTTGCTGCTCCTTAGCTGTGCTAACACCTCAATTTCACTGAATGATCTATGAAACTGGGATAATAAGGCCCACTCTGCTGGGTTGTTATGAGAAGAAAAAAGGGACAATTACAAAGTGTTTCAGGGAACACAGGGTGCTGCTTGTGACAATACAAGGGCAGTTGTGAATTATTTTTATGTAAAAGAAAGTACTTTTTTAAGTGAATGAAAATACATTTTTCATTGATTTAAGTTGTTATCTCTTTTACAAAAACACACAAAAACACCAAAAAACACAAAAACAAACCCATAAATGTATACATAGCATGCCAATCCTGAAAGGCTTTATATGTGATGAAAGTGGCAAGAAGAAACGTTGGGTGGGCCGTCTTTGTACACATGCTGGTTGGTCGTTCTGTCTTACTTTTGGTTCCTAAGCACCACAGCTGAGTTTCTATGAACACCTTAAGTTCCTCTGAAATGTTAAAGACTTTTCCCAACAGTCAATTTTTCAGTTTTTCTGGAATCCGGGTCATTTGGAAATCAACAAGGTGGGCCGCTGCTGCCCTTCAGCAGTTTTAACCTAATGTCTGCCGCTTCAGGTCCATTTCCCTACAAGGTTGGTGGTACCGTTTTTCCATGTACTGATTTTTTTTTTAAAGCATGCTCAGGCCAGTTGTGTCTGCCTTTGCATTAAATTTGTCCTGAGCCATTGCTACTGGAACAATATTTTATAATGATATTCTTAATAGCTATTGTCCTATTAACATTTGTTGCATGCTTGTTATACTAAGTGATGATGGCAGCTGAACCTCGCAATATGGTAACAGACAGCAGAATGCCGGATAATTAAACTATGCATGTAGAGTAATAGTCTAATCTCACTGCCTGTGTATGGATAGTAAGAAAATAACATTCGTTCCATTACTAGTGTATCCAATAAAACCAAAAAGCCATCTCCTACAGTTGTAAGCAGCAGTTCACTAAAGCAAACGTTTGCTTACTTCATCTTATTTCCATTAAAATGTATTAATATTACATAAATGGCTAACCCCAGTTAAATTCTATGACTCATGATGTCTCAACGCAACTGCTGTATTTCAATTGACCTCTGTGAAAACCTACAAAGAGATTTTAATCTCTCAAAAATTCTGACTCGCAGGAATACGTTCAGACTTACGTACGTTAAGAAGAGTGTGGCTGAAAGTCCTCTTGCCTTGTGAATCTGCTTCAAGAGTGATAGTTTGTGATGCACTGACCATGCACTGACAGTGAGTCAGTACAATGCTGCATGAGGAGGCATGAACATTGCAGAGAGAATATCATTATAAAATATTTCTGAAACGTCTTTGTGTAATGACTATTGTACATGGAGGCTTTCGTTCATTGTGGGAAACTAAAAAACCCAGTCAACATTTCATTGACACATGCATGATGCTGTACAGTTTTGTATGTAAACTATTTCTTTCTGTACTTTTCGATTATTCCTTTCATTGACTTCTCCAAGTTTTTATGCGCAGTCATGTCTCCAGTTTGCTGATCCTTCTCCACTGTTTTCTTTGAGTTCTGTAAATAAATGTCCGTAGATATACATTGATGTTGTCTTTTCATAATTAACCATTGTTTTGTAGAGGGCCATACTGGCATTTTAACTTAAAATGCCATTTCTAGTATGGAGTACGCCTGCTGCAAGGGAAAAGAACAGTGTTGGTTTACACCTTGGAAACATTCAGCAAATTGGTGTAAACGGGAAGAATATTCCTTTTATCTTTTTATCACTCTTTATATATTTATACATTATGAACATCTCATTACTATCTGAATACTTGTTTGTATGAATATACATTAAATGTATATTTCCTTGTGAAACGTAACAGTGCTAAATTTCCCATGATTCCATCTTTTCATTAAAATACAGTTTCATCTCTGCCACAGATTGAGATGTGTCAAACCAAAATTAATAGCAAGACTTGGATGCAGAGAATGAACCAAAAATATCATTGATTTTTTTCCACATTATGGAAAAAAACAAAAGGAATTGTGTCAATGTTCTAAACGAACTTCTGTGGTTGTAAGCAGGTTGTGATATGGCATGCTTATTCAAATTGCACTCAGCATGTATTGGAATTCTTTTAATTGTTATGTGAATTGTTTGCATATGTGGTTATTACATGTGATCTCATTGTACTTGTATGTACTTGTATTCAAATATGTTTCTAGTATGCTTGATTTTGCTGGCCATTCTTGGATGACCTAGCAACTCAAGAATCAAAAGTGTTTTGTGCTGTCTTCTGTAATATGTATACTCTCTGATGTTTTGTCATATCTTGTCAGCTTTTAATTTTATTCTTATCCAACAAGATATCTTTTATATTTGTTGGAAACAAATTTATGCAAAGACAATTTAGTAAGCTTTGCTCAACACAATTCTTATTAATTAAATTGACCATTTCCTGAAATTGGAAGATGTAACTGATAGGCACTCTCTCTTTTGCAGTTGACCCACCTTCAGACTTGAATTTTAAAATAATAGATGAAAATACTGTTCATATGTCATGGGAAAGACCAGCTGATCCAATTGTGGGTTATAGAATAACAGTGGATCCTACAACAGGTAAGTTTTATTATTAGGAGCAGTAAAGATGATATAATCCAGTCTTTTCCCCTCTTCTCATTTTATTATGAAGAATCTGAGATTTAGAAGACCTGATAGATTTAGCCAATGTCACCAAATATTTGGTGGGCTCTGTCTAGTACTTACTGTTATATTTTTATAGTGTTGAGCTTTAGTAATAGGTTTGCTGTGCTAAGCTGTTGTTATTAAAAGTGGACTTTATTTTTTAACTGATCAGAATATTGCTGGTCATCTTTGATTTTATAAAATAGAGTTTTTACTTCTTAACATTCTTCTTAAATTAGTTAATATTCAACATGTAAAGTATAAAGTGATAAATGAGTTGCTATACCTTACCCCCGTCTTACACATTTCAGTTCTCAGGGAATTTTATTATTCTGGGATAATGGTGAGCTACTACGACAAAAGATAAGAATTTACTTTGACTTTGTGGATTCTATAGATCCCAGGCTAAGTGTCTAAAAAAAGTGGCTTTGGTTCTCAAGTGTTATATTTAGTGTTCATGATGTTGCCCAAGTGTGGGGAACCAAACTCTGCTATCGATAATTAACTTTTAGTTCTAACACTGAATGGGAAAAATCACCTTTTCACTAACACCGTCCAGGTGGTAGGATCAAGTCTTGATAGACTTGATAAACTGACAGTAGAGATGGGTGATGTCAATATAACTTATCATCTGAGCTGTGTATATTTATGGTTTTAGAAAATACCAATTATTTTAATTGCTCATTTAACTGGGAGTTGGGAAACTTTAAATATGATCTGAGAACTTAAAAAAGGGGTCAAGAATTTACTTTTTCTTTGAATCTTTTCTCCTGACATTTATTTGTAGTCAACTAACTCATTCATTCCAAGACAGAAAAGCAGTTAAAAAGGCATTGATTCTGTTCCCAGAAGTTGTGAATCACTGACTCCTAAATTCCCCACGCTGGTACTGGGACCACCCAACACAGCAGAGCCCTGGTGTCTTCCTGTTCCATGAGGACCCTGGTTGGTTCTGCAATGCTCTACATGAAACCAAGAGCACTTTTCAGAGTTCTATTACATCTGTTACCTTTATTGATTATTTATGTTTTGATGAAATTTTAATATAATTTAATAATCTTAATGGGCATTTAGCTCTTTGGAACTACTGTATTTCCTGATTGATTTGAAATTTAACATAATCTAGAAAGAAGTATAAAAATTGTTAATATGTAAATAAACACTACACATACTGTGCCTTGAAGCATTTGCTACCTAGTGAATTCAGAAGCATGGTTACCCATTAAATGAGGAGAAATCAACTAAAAGAACTTGTATGCATGCATATAAGCCTAACCAATGGATACAGACAACAGGGGGGGGTAAGGGCATGAGTGAGGGTGGATTGGAGGTTAATGGGGGAATAATGACACATATGTAACACCTTAATCAATAAAAAAATTAAAAAAAAAGATATACACCCTTTTGAGTATGGAGGACGCATTGCTTCCGCACTAATCATTTCCCAGTAGAGGTTAATTTTAGCCTGTAGGGTTTGTTTTCCAGGAGCCGATTTTCACCCCCATTTTTGTTTATTTTGCTTTATCTGCTCTCCTCCAATGCATACTTAAATATTAAATTATTTCCTACTTTATATCTCATTTATAAAGAATTTAGTTATCTATTGTTAGTCTTCCAAAATAATAAGAGACTTTTGGTTTGCTGTTCTGGAATATCTTTAATCTAGAGGACTCTTTAAGTCCTCAAATGAATATTGGATATGCTTGTAACAAGTCTATTTATTGAGTTCCTAGAATTCAAAGTTTTGATTTTGAAGACAGTAAAACATAATGTTTGGATGTTCTGAAAAATAATATATATTGAATTTTTCAGATTTTCTGTATATCTTGGAATTACATTATATTGAGTTACATGTAAAAATGTTTTGTTGCATTCATATATTTCTTCCTATATTTCCAGATGGGCCAACTAAAGAATTTACCCTTGCAGCTGATACCACTGAAACTTTATTATCAGATCTAATACCTGAAATAGAGTACGTGGTGACAATCACTTCATACGATGAAGTAGAAGAAAGTGTACCAGTTATAGGTCAACTAACAAGTAAGCACACATTCACAGTTCTTTCATTCTTTTAATATTTTTGTAGAAGGTTTCTCCCACTTATACATTTAATCTGTTACCATGAAGAGTTAATTGATATCATTATTAACTATTCTTCCTAGAATAATCATTTTTATGATCCTAATTATTAGTGGATATGAATAACTCATTCTTGATTTATAAGCTTGGTCTCTGGAATCACTAGGAATGTTATGAATGAAAACTATTAAAAACATTAAAGTTTGCCAAGCAACAAAGTGAATGTCTTTTTGAAATAGACCTAATACTCAATAAAAATGATTTAGTTGCATGGAAATACTTATTTGGCTGTATTCTATGACCCGCTAGGCATGGACCATTCATTTGAAAGACAATGGTGAAAGACAACATATGTATTGTATTTTACTTTTAGGAAGTATTTGTATGGGTTCAAATAATAACCAGGTTTTTGACTCAGTTCAAACAGGTGGTCCTACGAGGCCAGGGGAGAAGAAACCTGGAAAAACAGAGATACAAAGTAAGTATTTCCCTTAATATTTTTGCTTGGATTTGTAGAAGTAATAAATGTAATATGAAGATATCTCAATTATATATGTAGTCTGAAATAATATTTCTATATTATTTTCTATAAGCTTTATCTAGAACTACAAATAATACAATAGTAATATATGACTAAGTAGTTATAATAGCTATGTTTTGACTTTCTAGACAAATTTTCACTTTATTTATTAAATACTAGAGGCCTGGTGCATGGCATTTGTGCACTGGGTGGTGGTGGTGGGAATAGGGGCAGGGAGGGTCCCTCAGCCTGGCCTGCACCCTCTTGCAGTCCTGGACCCCTTGAGGGATGTCTGCCTGCTGTCTTAGGCCCAATCTCTCTCAGTCTAGGGCTCTCACAGTCTGGGACCCCTCACTCCTTACTGCCTGCCTGTGAGGCAGGAGAGGCTCCTGCCATTGCCACTGCGTTTGCCAGCGGTGAGTTGGCTGAGTGGTGCTCCCCTTGGGGAGCACACTGACCGCTGGGGACAGCTCCTGCATTGAGCATCTGCTTGATGGTCAGTGCATGTCATAGCAACCTACCAGTTGTTCCGCCATTCAGTCAATTTGCATATTAGCTTTTTATTATATAGGATTCTTTTTACTGGGAGTGTTTTGAATTTGTGTGTGTCCAAATTTTCCTGCAGGATTTTGGCAGTAGGTGAGAAACAAACCTTATCACTGGACTTAACTCATTATCTTAAAGATAAACGGGTAGAAATAGGTGGCAGCCTAGGTATATATGAGAAATATAAGGCTGGAACAGAAGGGAGATGCCCTCAAAGTGTTTTAAGCAATTCTATTGCCATGAAAATGTATTTCCAGGTCTGTGTATATGTTATGCTCATATCTAGGGTTCTCACATGACTTTAGTTGATAGCAGTTGTAGCCTTTACAGAATCTCTGTAAGACGTAAGTGATAAGTTGGAACATTTGTAATAAAATGAAAGCACTTTTATTTAGTCTAGGTTTTGCAGGTTCTAGCCTGCTTTTGTTGTATACTGCTTTGTCTGACTCAGTGGAATGGACCCTTAGGGGTCTTTTGGACTTCTAATATTGCTGCCTTGTAAAAGTCGAACTTATGACCCAAGAGACAATAAAAAAGATTACGAACACAAAGTCTCCTTTATCTGGATTTTTTTTTTGTTCTAGATCACTGTTCATTATTCTTTCTGATGTCTAATAAACTAAATAGTGTCAATGCTAATATTTCCCCTGAATCATCATATTTATTTTAGATCAAAGCATTCTGCCAAATACTGACTTTTCAATAGACTTAAATTGGCTCATTAAATAGTGTGCAAAGATTACTTGGGCAATGCAGCTTGTATTTTCCTCCTCTTCCAAGGCAAATCCTTATTTTAATAATCCATCAGCCCTAGCTGGTTTTGCTCAGTGGATAGAGCATTGGCCTGCGGACTGAAGGGTCTCAAGTTAGATTCCGATCAAGGACACATGCCTGGGTTGGCTCGATCCCCAGTAGGGGGTGTAAAGGAGGCAGCCTATCAGTGATTCTCTCTCATCATTGATGTTTCTATCTATCTCTCCCTCTCCCTTCTTCTCTAAAATCAATAAAAAAATATTTTAAAAAGTGACTGTCAGAACACAAACATCATGAGAAATTCACCCAGTGTTGCTTTGTGAATACAGATTGTCATGAAAACCAACCTGTTCGCCATGACCACAGAGAGTTGTAAAAGCATTTTAGTAATTTAAAGATACCACATGCATTTTTGCTTTTGAATTATAATTCTTCCCCCGTCTTTGTTTAGTAAAAGTAGATTCTAGTTATTGAATTCAAATACATTGATAATTAGGACAACAAGATATTATGGCTAACTTGCATCATATTTATGCTTGTTTTTACTCCTGTTAGAGTTATGAACCCTCCAGACAAACCCACTGCAAACTTGAGACATTTATATTGTAAAATGCAGGAGAATGTTAAAAGATTCACTCATTTCTTCAACTCAACTGCATTTGCTTGAATGGTACAGCAATTGTTTTGTATTTATTTATTGCTAAATACCAAGGAGTAAAAACACTTTGTTTACATTTCTTTTTTATATCTCCCAGATGTTTTATATAATTTTTTACTTGGAGAAAAGATAAGTGAGGACAAAGACTATAAAAATAAATAAGTTTATAGCATAAATACTAGAGTCACATGCTCTTGGAGAGTAGGTCATCTATCTGTTTATCTGTTCTTGCATTTCTTATTTAGCAATTTAATGACATATAATTCCATAAGTGCGTGAAGGTACTGAAAATGCTTCTATGTGTGCTAATAAAATTTTATATTCTTGTGCATAAAGAGCAATGTGAATATGTCGTAATGATCAAAATGATTTGAGGAGCCAACATTTTGGCAAAGTGAATTTGTGATGGATAGATTTAATAACGCATCATTTAAAAATATCTCAATTGTATTTCAGAATGCTCTGTCAGTGCCTGGACTGATTTAGTGTTCCTCGTGGATGGCTCATGGAGTGTGGGAAGAAATAATTTCAAGTACATTTTAGACTTTATTGCTGCTCTCGTGTCTGCTTTTGACATTGGGGAAGAGAAGACAAGGGTTGGAGTCATTCAGTACAGCTCTGATACCAGGACTGAATTTAACTTAAACCAGTATTACCAAAGGGATGAGCTTCTTGCCGCAATTAAAAAAATCCCATACAAAGGTGGCAACACAATGACAGGTATGTTTTCCAAATGTTGTTATTGTTGAAAAGAAATGAAAGACCTGTTGGGGAAAGAAATGAAGCATTGCACAATTATTAAATAATTTTTAAATCAATCACATTGTTTTTGACTTGGGCAAAATTGTATAGTGCAGGGTGAGTAAAGAAAGTATTGCCTTTCATTTCAGGGGATGCCATTGATTATCTAATTAAAAATACTTTCACGGAATCTGCTGGAGCAAGAGTTGGCTTTCCTAAAGTGGCGATTATTATTACGGACGGCAAATCCCAGGATGAAGTGGAAGTTCCAGCCAGAGAGCTTCGCAGTATCGGGGTGGAAGTTTTCTCTTTGGGTAGGCCAAGTTTGGTTATTTTCATTTTGGAATTTTTCAATACTTAACGCTTAGAAAGATGAAGGCTTGACTCCTCAGGGAAAGATGCTATAAAAATGTTATTGCATTTTATAACGTAGTACCAAGCCACCTAATTGTTACTCTGAATTTTATTGGATAAGTAAAACTTTGGCTTGTCTATTTCTCTCTCACCCAACTCCTTTAACATAGGCATCAAGTGAGGTGGTATTCACGCTTTTTGCCAGCCCTCTGCTTTTCAAAGAATGCTGAGCCAATGATCCTAATAAAGATCCTCCTTGTATTATCATTAAGTGTTTTTTATGTTTCCTGTATTATGTAATCCTTGAAGAATTTAGAGGGTTCCATCCAGCTCATTCAGGACTCTGGAATAAAAAAGTATTATCTTTGCAGATGGCAGGGACAAATGATGGCATGATTGGGATAAGGGCCAATCTGTTTTGCTAAGCATTCGTTTTCATCTTTGTCTGGCCACTGCATGTGAAGTTATAAAATGTCTTTGTCATTTGAATAGTTGCACATTCGTTATGAAGCAAAGCAATCCTGGCTTTATTACTGAATAAGGATTTAAAAATGCCTTCACTTGTGCAAGACCGAGAAAACACAGGTCTGCCCCAATTCAGCACATTTCCCTTTTCACCATATCCTTTTCATGTTCTTTTTAAGGCATTAAAGCTGCAGATGCAAAAGAACTCAAACTAATTGCCTCCACACCTTCACTAAACCATGTTTTCAACGTGGCCAACTTTGATGCAATTGTGGATATTCAGAATGAGATCATCTCCCAGGTGTGCTCAGGCGTTGATGAGCAACTTGGTGAATTGATTAGTGGAGAAGAAGGTGAGTGGACTGCTGAGGGTTTTATGTGTTAGCCTTTTTCATTATTTGATAGCATTTATAGCTTTACACTATCAAGGAGGAGATACATTTACTCAACCATATCATCCAGTGATTTTCTAACTGTGTACTCCACTCAAATTGTCTTTTAGTTACTCAACTTGTTGGTATCATTTGCACTGTTTCCCCCCTCAGTGGAACATTAAGTGATAAAATATCTGGAGCATTGTAAAGTTCTTAAAATTATTGTTAGCCTGGTTGGTGTGGCTACTAGTAAGTGATTGAGCATCAACCTCTGAACCAGGAGGTCACAGTTCGATTCCCAGTTAGGGCACATGCCCAGGCTTTGCGCTCCATCTACAGTGTGGGGTTTGCAGAAGGAAGATGATCAATGATTGTATCTTATCAGTGATGTTTCTATCTCTCCCTCTCCCTTCTTCTCTGAAATCAGTAAAAATATAGTATAGATATTTTTAGATGTTGGACTTGCTCTTTATCTTTAGGACCATTTTGTACATGTTGAGTGTACATAATTATGCTATTCAGGTACTTGTTTTAATTACCTCATACTCTGATTTAAGCATTGACAGTCTGGGGACACATTAATTTTAGCATTCTGCAACTTCAACTAATAGCAACACTGTTTCTATTAAATGGAGAAGGAAATGGGTTTTCCATCATCATACTCTGCATCGTGTTTTCAAAGCTTTAAGAACATTTCAAAACCAGTCAATTTGATCCTTCCATATCTGGAAAAATTTCCTATTTTTATAAGCTGTTGCTTCTGAATATATAGGAGAAAGAGAAGACATTTCATAACCATCCTTTTGGGCGTTTAAAAGTCACAAGTGCCATGATTGTTCTCATCTTTGCCTGAGAATTGACAAGTGATTAAAGATAAATTCTATATAGCTACATCTTCAATGACATAAACACTTTAATCTCCAAACCCCAATTATTTTGGCAGTGTTCATTGGCCCTAATTCTGTTTCAGAATTCCTTCTCAATACTTTATAGGTCCTGAGTCTTTTTCTTTGCTTTAACTGCCTAATTGTCTGACTTTTTTTTTTTATCGATATTAGTACAAAGTCCATCCTCCATCCCACTTTTCTCTAGTTAACCTCTCTTTACTCAATCTGTTAAGCATTCTAATTCCTCTCCGTCTTCACTGGCATGCATGGGGAAGGCCAAACTTTTGCTCTGTCACTGTTTGAACACCACCCCCCATCCCCCATGGGTGCAGGCCATGTGGCAGGTGTTGTTCATGCTTTCTCGCTCTTGATAGGATTTGCCTGAGATTTCTGTTCCTTGTACTATCTCTGAGTCACTCGAAAGATTTGGCCAGACTTCCAGCTGGCACATCCGTTGCTTCCCTCCCACCATTTCTTTAGGCATCATTTAAATACTCCGTCTGATTGCCTTTTTGAGGAGATGATGAGTAAAATTTGTGCTTATCATCTACTTCTTGCAGCTGACGTACAAATTAAAATTATGTCTTCTGGGAAACTGATTCCATTGACAAAAGAAAAAACTTGAAGATTTTCTCTAAAATAGCTTCAAGTACTTTATGTTTTCTGTTAAGTACACGACTGTGTTCTCAATTGAGTAAGGATAGAAATTCTTTAGATTTCAGTATTTGTCAGCATGCATGTTGTGAACCATTGTTTCACCTCTCATTGGTGGCATTATGAACATCATTGAACTACTTTTCTTACTTTGAAATAAGTGGGAATAAAACTGTTTAAAATAAAAAGCCTGTCATTTTGAACTAGCTGAGTTTTTCTTGGCATACTATAAGGTGCTTTTAAAAAGATTATAGTTTTATTCTTATAGTATAATTAAAAGGGAAAATCTTTCTAAAGACTTGAGTAAGTCATTGATTCAACAAGTATTTGTCAAGTACCTACCCTGATATCTGAGAATAAAGGCAATGAGTAAAATACCAAAACCAAAATGGAAATCTTGGTCCCAGAGAAGAATTAGGTATCAGATATCATATCATTAATTTCTTCCAAGGACTTTGTTTTTTCGCTGTCTTTCCCAGATTCCTAATAAAAATCTGGCACTGAGTCTCTTTCGGTTTGCTGGGTACAGGTGGATGTAGAACAAGGTTGGGCAACTCTTCCTGATGCATTCATGATTAATTGGAAGAAGGGGAATTAAAGGTCTAAACCTAAAGACCTTTATCAATAGGGTTGCATACCGCTATTTTAAATCACTGTTCTGCTTATTACTTTTTAGTTATTGAACCTCCCTCAAATTTGGTTGCCACGGAAGTTTCATCAAAATACATTAAGCTAAGTTGGACTCCATCTCTAAGCTCAGTGACTGGCTATAAAGTCCTCCTTATACCAATGACCAGTGGCAGCCGGCAGCATGCTCTGAGTGTGGGGCCTCAGACGACCACACTCAGTGTTCGCGACCTCTCAGCAGACACAGAGTACCAGATCAGTGTTTCAGCCATGAAGGGTCTGACATCTAGTGAACCGGTTTCAATAATGGAGAAGACTCAGCCAATGAAAGTTCAAGTGGGTGAGTTAATAGGCCTTTGGAATATGTGAAGGTCCATTTGATAGTATGTCTTACTGATTCAGATTTAGTTTTAAACAACATATTTGCAATAATTTTCTTTGAAAGAAGCATGCTTACTAAGAAAACAAGATAGCTATATTTTAATGATTAATTCATACTTGTTGAATCTTATTTCTTTTTATAGAATGCTCACGTGGTGTGGATATAAAAGCCGATATCGTGTTTTTGGTTGATGGTTCCTACAGCATCGGGATTGCCAACTTTGTTAAAGTTAGAGCCTTTTTGGAAGTTCTCATAAAAAGTTTTGAGATTTCACCAAATAGGGTACAGATAAGCCTTGTCCAGTACAGCCGGGATCCTCATACTGAGTTTACTTTGGAAAAATTCACCAAAGTTGAAGATATAATTGAAGCAATAAACACCTTCCCTTACAGAGGAGGATCTACAAACACTGGGAAAGCAATGACTTATGTCAGAGAGAAGATATTTGTGCCTAGCAAGGGTTCAAGAAGCAACGTTCCGAAGGTCATGATTCTTATCACTGATGGCAAATCTTCAGATGCTTTCAGAGATCCTGCTATAAAACTGAGGAATGCAGATGTTGAAATCTTTGCAGTTGGTGTGAAAGATGCCGTCCGCTCAGAATTGGAAGCTATTGCCTCTCCTCCTGCTGAGACCCATGTGTTCACAGTAGAAGATTTCGATGCTTTTCAGAGGATATCTTTTGAACTCACACAGTCTATTTGCCTTAGAATTGAGCAAGAGTTGGCAGCTATAAAGAAAAAAGGTTAGTAGTCTTTGTTAATTAAAAGTTAGCTCTTTGTGAACAAAGAATTTTTGGTTTTAAAACTGTGGGTGATATGCTTCTTCAACTCTTTTTATAGACAGGAAAAAGTAACTTTCCTATGTTATTGAAAACTGTCAAAGTTAGTTTATTTAACTCTGAGATATGACTTTCTCCTAGACATTTTTTCTCTGTAGGGTCATGAGATGTTTCTGATCTTAGCGTCTACTGTGTGGTGGATGCTGAGTTATGTCCTTTGAATCAAGGGCAACTAGAACATAGTCCTGGATCTTTAAATTATTTTATGCATTCCCTTTCCTGGACCATTTTTGTACATCATTCCTTACATCCAGACTTCCCTATCCTTTTTTTTTCATTTGTTCAAATTCCCCCCTTTGCCCCCAGCATTGTTACTCATCTTATCTCTTTCATTGAGCCTTTCTTAATTGTTCTAGTGCTATAGCATTATTTTCAGTCATTTGACATTCATACGTACTGCTTTGTTTTGTTGATAACCTCACAATTTTTTGGCTCTCCAATGTCTTTCTATGTCCCCTGAGGACAGGCTGTGTGCCTTAAACACTCTTTCTAGGTTTTAGTTTAGTAAATATTCTTTTGTTAGGAAAGATTTCTTTATTATCACTTTGAAATAAACTGTTTACCACCAAAGATTGATATATAATTGCCAGGGATGAATGGGAATGTTCTGATGGTTTGCTTAGGTCTGCTACTACTCAATATTTAAAAATATCAATTGTGGGTAGGACCATTGCATTACTGCTTTATCTTAAGAAGCTCAGAATTCAAATTCCATTTTAATTAGTCATTTAAACATTATAACTTAGTATTAAGCATGGTTAAGACACATGATCAGGACCTCCTTATAGGGCTGTGAGAGATCTTCTCTCAATGGTCATGTGTAGCATGTTTATTAAGCCTCCGTATCATTCTTCTCCCAAGTGACAATGAGCCATTTTAGGAACATGAAATCATTAATTCTATTTTGGCTTTATAGATTTAAAAATTTTAAACCATGTCCTCTTTTTTATTATTTTATTTTATTAGCTTATGTTCCTCCAAAGGATCTTATCTTTTCTGAGGTGACTTCCTACAGTTTTAAGACTAACTGGTCACCTGCCGGAGAAAATGTGTTCTCCTACCACATCACCTATAAAGAAGCTACTGGGGATGACCAGGTCACGGTGGTGGAGCCAGCGACGAGCACCAGCGTTGTTCTCAACAACCTGAAGCCAGAGACCCTGTACCTGGTCAACGTGACGGCAGAGTATGAGGATGGCTTCAGTATCCCCTTGGCTGGAGAGGAGACCACCGAAGAAGGTGAGATGGGGCTTCTGCCACTGTTTTTCGAAATCTAGGCATTTATTGCGGGACGAAGATAGCATTTGAAATAACCATCTGCTTTATAGTTCAGAACTGATTTAGCATCTTTAAAATACAGCTATACACAAAACCCTTTTAAAAAGAGAAAAGAAAAAAAACCTTTTAAGTAAAACTCCTAGATTTCTTTTGGTGCATTTGAGGATAAGAGACATAGAGAACTGTTAATAATAGTGGAATTAACTCTTGAAGTACTGCTTACCCAGCATTTTCTGTCCCACGTTTCAAAAGTCTCATGCTCAAATACTTTTGAAACTGCCTTACTTTATCTGTGGATCTAATGATAAATATATATTACCAAATGTTTTCTATTTTAATTGTGGTAAAATTTATGTAACATACGATTGACCATTTCAACCATTTTTAAGTGTATGTTCAGTGGCATTTATATTGTTGTGCTACCCTCACCACATCCATCTCTAGATTTTTTTTATGTTGCAACATTGAAACTCTATACCCCTTAAACAATAAACCCCCATATCCCACTTTCTCTGCCTTTGGCAACCACTGTTCTACTCTCCATTTTTGTGGATTTAAATACTTTGGATACCTCATATGAGTAGAATAATCATACAGTATTTGTTCTTTGTGACTGGCTTCTATCACTTAGCATAATGTCCTCAAGGTTCATCCATATTGTAGCATGTGTCAGAATTCTTTTCTTCTTATGGCTGACTGATACTTCATTGGATGTGTAAACCACACTTGGTTTATTCATTCACCCATGATAGATACTTGGGTTGTTTCCATGTTTTAGCTATTGTAAATAATGATGCTAAGAACATGTATGTACAAATTTTACCAAATGCTTTAAGCACTGTTTGTGTAGATATATTCTCTTTGCTAGATAGAATTGAATACTTTCTGATACACTTCACTACATTTGACATTTAAAAGGTAGGGACTTAGAATCACACATCTATTAAGCTTCAGATTCAGTATACAAACCCATTAGTTTATCTGCCTAATTTTGGGAGAATAATTTAGTCTTTTTCCTTGTCATATAAAATGAATCAGGGGTGCAAGTCTGCTAACAGCCATTTTTTTTTTCTTTTCTTAAGGGATATACTTTCTTTCTCTTTCATGTGTTGGATTTTTATATAAACTTCTAATTGTGTGTGAGGTGTGTGAAGGCATGTTGCAGTGTGGTTATACCCCAGTGGATTCGGAATAGAAAAACTGCTAGTTCATTTCCTGAATATGATGTCTGTGTGGACAATTTTCCCATTAAACAAATAGGTTATTTAAGCATGTTTACTAAATATGAAGTCAAATGACATTCTCATTTGGGTTCAATCAAAAATTCATTTAAGACTGTGAGTTTATTCATGTCACCCACATTGCAACTTAACCTTGAGATTTAGATCTGGCTAGCATTCACTGAGTATCTGCAATGTGTTCAGTCCAGTGGTCAGCAAACTGCGGCTCACGAGCCACATGCAGCTCATTAGCCCCTTAAGTGTGGCTCTTCTACAAAATACCACAGTCTGGGCGAGTCTATTTTGAAGAAGTGGCATTAGAAGAAGTTTAAGTTTAAAATATTTGGCTCTCAAAAGAAATTTGAATCATTGTACTGTTGATATTTGGCTCTGTTGACTAATGAGTTTGCTGACCACTGGTTTAGTCCAACACATGTATGTTCTAATTATTCTCCAAGTCAAATGACTGTGCAGATATAAAGTTAGCTGTGGGACTGATTGGATAAGACAATTCATTCAAATAGATAAATGTGGTAGATCTGGGTGTTAGGTATTATTTTCCTACTTTTCTAAGAAAATCTGGTAAGAGTGAAAGCCTTGGTTACTTATATTTGAAAAAACAAATTTTTACTTTTAAATTTTATGTCAATATGAATTTATCATTTAATAGAGTATTTATGATCCTAAAGGTTTACTATTATATATACCTCTTTATTTGATTAAAAAGTTAATAGTACCCATATTTTCCGGCGTATAAGACGACCCCTAATTTTACAGTTAAAACATAGGTTTAGGCCTATATTCGCTGTATAAGACTACCCCCCACTTCAAAGAAAAGACTTACTTTGCCATCAAGATCTGCAGGTAATTTTTGTGCAATTTTGGTCTTTTGCCCCCGATTTTCGGTTGACTTTTTTTTGTTACAAAAGTCGTCTTATATGCCGGAAAATACGGTACTTGGTCTGTTTCTTGACATTGTATTTGTTTGCTGTTTTAGAATCTAGCTAGTGTCTGGCTAAATGAATGAAGTAACCAGGATGTTTGGCAAAAAACTGCTCACAGCTTTCTTTAGAGCACTGTTATAATTTAGTGATTAGAAGCTAGTTTTGTATTTTTCACATAAAATGGCAACTTTATTTTTTTAAATTTCAGTAAAAGGAGCACCTCGAAACCTACAAGTGACAGATGAGACCACAGATAGCTTTAAAATTACCTGGACTCAAGCTCCAGGGAGAGTGCTAAGGTACCGAATTGTATATAGACCAACTGCTGGTGGACAAAGCAAAGAAGTTACCACTCCAGCCAACCAAAGGAGAAGAACCTTGGAGAACCTGACTCCAGACACAAAATATGAAGTCTCTGTAATTCCTGAATATGTCTCAGGCCCTGGCTCTTCGTTGACTGGAAACGCAGCCACGGAAGAAGGTAGAGGAGATATGTTGACCACGTGGTAACAACTCAACCCTTAGTCTGCAGGAAAGACTTTGGACAACTGTCCAGATTCTACAAGCCCTGAGACAGTTGGCCTCAATTATCCGATATTTTGGACTGTAGTCCTTTTAGACTTGAGTTACTCACATTTTTTACTTTCTCATGAAAGCATTTATTCGGTCCAATAGAATGTGAATGCTGTGATATGGTCTAAATATTATTTTAAAATATTATTAAATATTTTAATAGAAATTTAAGGATTACTAGCAATTAAAAAATCAAACCGCCTTGCACTGTTGAAACACATTATATATTACTTCTTCAGAAAGATTTTAGAATATTGACCTATTTTTACTTAAATGGTGTGATTTGGCTCTCAGAATAGATTGTGGCCAATGATTAACATTTAATGTTATTCATTGAGGAAAAAAATAAGGCATTCATAATTTTCATTTTATTCTCTACTTTTAAAGTTTTAAAAACATAATAATAATAATAACAACAGCGTATTAGCAATGATGAAAAGTTACTGAGTACCTGTGTGTGTCAGGTTCCGTTTAAAGGGCTTTTTATGTATTATTTCCTTCAACCCTGCATAGAGTCCATGAAGTTGCTGTTTTTATTATTCTAGTTTTATAAGGAAATCAAAGCTAAATCATGTTGCTTAGAAGCCATATATCTGAGTTTGTGCACTTTGTTGTCCCAGCGCAGACACTCACAAGGAATATCGGTTCTAGCTTGGCCTGCATCACCATTTCCCGCCCCACCGCCCCCCCCCTTGCATAAAGTAGTGGATTCGCCTTTTCTGTACAAGCCTTGGCCTGGCCACCTGCCTTTTTCCTCCTCTCTTCCCTCCGGGAAGTCACTGTTTCCCTTCGTCTCTCTTCTCCTGGGGATCCAGGGCTCTCTGTGCTGGTACCACAACAAGACCTAGTGACTTTACCTTGCTGTTTTCTGGAGTAAAAGTGGCTGGCTATTGTGTGCCCATTGGAATGTCACAGAGTTGGGTGCCTTGAGACCCTTCAGAGGCCACACGACCACTCTACCAGGAAAGTCATGAAATGTCAAGCATAGTTGCACAGGGATGTTCAGCCCATGAGTTTTACCCTAGGCTAGGCCTCTCTTAGGCTGTCCATATATATATGGACAGCAGTATTTTACATTTATAATTTTTATCACATTAGTGTATTTTCTGGCCATTACATTTAGACATTCATAGCATCATGCCAATAAATCCTTTTTTTTATTGCAAATTTCTTAGAGGACTTAAAAATCCACATTGGGATACCAATCAACATACTGTATATACATTTTACGACGCTTTGTCCCACTTTTAGAGAAAACCTTGTAATTTTTTACATGCCAGATTCTAGCATGAAAGATATTAACCAACCCTGTAAGCACAGAGGAGGAATTGCATAACTTCTGCTTTGTTTCCTCTAATATACGGGGCCTGATTAGAAGTGCTTGAATTCTATTGGCTAGTCAATGGTCAGGATATAAATTTAATTTCATATGCATCTATGCACATCTATAACAGCACAGTGTTTTTCAAGTCATTTTATTAAATAATGAGTTTTTATGTTTTTTGTTTTGTTTTAATGAAGTTAGAGGGAACCCAAGAGACTTAAGAGTTTCTGACCCTACCACATCATCCATGAAATTGTCTTGGAGTGCGGCACCAGGAAAAGTGAAACAGTATCTGGTCACATACACCCGGGTGGCCGGAGGTGAAACTGAAGAGGTCACCGTGAGGGGAGACACAACCAACGCTGTTCTGAGAGGACTGAACGAAGGGACAACGTACACCTTATCTGTGACGGCCCTGTATGCCTCTGGGGCCGGCGATGCCCTTTTCGGAGAAGGAACAACGCTTGAAGGTAATTGCTGTCATAGCTTATAGAGACCACCCCCCCCCCCCCGCTTGTTTGCCATTGCATCTATATAGGAAGCTGAAAATGTTTTCCGTGAATGAAATTTAGAAAGGCACAATCCTTTCTCTTCAAAGACATTTGTATTGAAAAATAAGCAATCATAAAACTGCCTCTTATTCAGAGATGTAGAGTATATGCAACTGAAACATTTAACTTGATTAGGAAGAAGTGCATTGGGGAGCTGTAAGCGAAACTCTTTGGGAACTGTAAAATACTATATGTCTATAAATGTATCAATAAGAAATAATTGTAATTAGAACTGACTACTAATACTTTCATAAGTATTTCAGAGACATTGCTTATCTACACTAAAGTTTTGAAAACAATAAGAGCTAGAAATAGAAATTGTCTTAATTACAGAGACATAATCTAAGCAATAAAAGCATGTGATCTTTATAGTGGAGCAACATCCAGAATTTCTGAGAAGTATGTCCTTTTCTTTTGACCTTTGGAAGTTCTTTTTCTCTTGTGCTTTCCAGAGGTTTTCAACAGAAATTGTTCATAAGATTTTTAAAAAAAATATATTTTTATTGATTTTGTACAGAGAGGAAGGGAGAGAGATAGAGAGTTAGAAACATCGATGAGAGAGAATCATTGATCAGCTGCCTCTTGCACACCCCCTACTGGGGATATGCCTGCAACCAAGGTACATGCCCTTGACCGGAATCGAACCCGGGACCTTCCAGTCCCCAAGCCGACGCTCTAACTATCCATTGAGCCAAGCCGGTTTCGGCCATAAGATTTTTTTAAGGATAAACTTTCAAGCTTTTATTTTTTACAAAACAGTTGTAGATTATTTGTATTTGGGAAAATTTCTCCCTTATAAAGAAAATCTTGGAAATCATTTAATAGTTTTTTACTTTAGCTTTTAACTTTTAATCTTCTGATATTCTGCATGTTATTACTTCAAAAACATATTCACATTTAACCCAAATATATAAAAAATTATGGTATTTTTGCTAAGAATAACATATAAGTAAACTTTAGAAAAAAACCAAAATACAAATTTTAATTTAACAGCAAACATTCTGTTTGGCTGTGATTTTTCTAGGTTAGGCATATGGTTAAATTGCTTATAATTTTATAGCTTTGCACACGTTGTGTAGAAAACTTACCAACTTGTATGCATGTATGAGTGTATGCTCCAGGACATAGCTAATCAAAAATCATCTCTAAGGGAGATACATGGGTAGTAAAATAAATTTTAAAAAATTATCCCTTTTCATTTTCTAAGAAGAAAGCGAGCTAGATGATTTGTAAGTTTTCTTTAAAAATATAGTTAATTCAGCTGAAACTGGTTTGGCTCAGTGGTAGAGAGTCGGTCTGTGGACTGAAAGGTCCCGGGTTTGATTCTGGTCAAGGGCATGCACCTTGGTTGCGGGCACATCCCCAGTAGGAGGTATGCAAGAGGCAGCTGATCGATGATTCTCTCTCATCGATGTTTCTAACTCTCTATTCCTCTCTCTTCCTCTCTGTAAAAAAATCAATAAAATATATTTTAAAAAATAAAAATATAGTTAATTCATACCTAAATTGTCAAAAAAATAACTTTTTTTTACATTTATACCAAACTTTACTATGTTGAAGGATTATATTAAATGCTGCCAGCCTGATTTTATTAACACATTTATCCCATTGCATTATGTGTGGTAAACTCGACAAATATGTGAGAGCATAGTTGTGACTAAATTAAAATAATAGAAGATTTTTGCCCCTGGTTATTCCATTTCATTTTATTGTATTAACTCAGCCAAATCCACATACCATATACAGGAATAGGATATGATGGTAAATGCAGGGGATGGAAAGCCCAGAAACAAAGCCAGGCAAGTGCTTTTGAGGACTGCTGTTTTTCTAATCTGTTTTTCTCTTGGGAGAGGAGGTGGTAAGAGCCTACCAGGCAGGAATGTTTCTTTCATCCAAAGGCATGGATCAGCAGGCAAGAGCACTCTGTAGGTTGAAAATTTTATAGATTGCCTGAAGTGCATTCTATTTAATTCAGAAAGAATTAAAACAATATTTACTGTGGTCTACAACCATCCCTAACTTGAAAATGTTCCCTAGTACTTTCTTGAAATGCAGCCAATGATCAGAAAATTCCCCTGTCCCTGGAAGAGAGATTTATTAGCATTGGCATTGGGGAAGTTCATGGCTGGCTCTAGAACTGCATGAAATAGAATCACAAAGGCAGAGTTTATTACTATTTCAGATCCCAACTTCAGAGGACTCTGAGCACAAACCATTAGGTTTGATTTACATTATTCCCCTCCCCCTCCGGTTGTTGTTAAAGTAGATTTAATGTGCTTACTAAAATACGGTTGTAGATGTAAATGCACTTTAAGTTTGGTAGAACTTTTACTTGTCACTGTTAGTGGTTAGAGAAAGGAAAACCGGTTCTTATAAACCTCGAAATGAATAATTCAGAGCTTTACCACAAATGAATGAAAATTTCAGTTTGGGAATAATACGGTTCTTTTTATTTTTGGGTGTTGTTTTCTGGCTATGGAAAAGATGACTTTTCAGAATTTCCTTTGTTTCCGTTGCTATAGCAACCTGCCAGGGTCCTAGACATGAATGACTTCCTGTACATCACACAAGCTAACTCAGCTGACATTTTGGTACAATGAGGTTTTTAACACATCAAGGAATTCCTCTGCATGGTGTTGAGTAACATGGGGCCTCTCAAAGATGGACTGAACAAGGCCTCTATGTTTTCCTGATTTACTGCTGTCTCATAACTTGAAAAAATCATACATGCTGGGTATAACTACTCTGACGTTTCCAGGGAACTAGCACAATCACCAAACAGTAATTCATATTTTCTTCTCTGTAAATTAATGGCTCATCAGGGAAGAATCTAAGTCAAACTGGAGATGTAACAATTGTGGAAGAAATGCTCCAGGCTTTGAGGTTGAAGAGTGATTTAATCGTTAAGAGGTTTTTAAGAACGATGCATTGTTTACAGTAATTAAGTTCACTTATCAATAGTGAACTTTGTCCTTTTCAAAGGTGGCTCTGATTCATTGGTTGTAAATCAAGTGTGTTTCCACATGAACATTATCCAGAAGCAGATCTTCTGTATTCTGCTATGGAAAGTTGGATGACTTTTGAGTTGAGCTCTAATGGAAAAGACAAATTGATTTAGAAGAGGGTTTACATTACATTTTCAATTTAACTTCTATTTTTGAAAGTGGTATGTGAAACTCAATGAAAGCTGGCTGGAACAATCTATAAGATGAAATATAGTTTCATTTCATTATGATTAATTTTTCAGTTATCATCATTGGCTAATTTGTATTATAATTATATTTGAATTGGATGATGATTTGCTTTTCAGAAAGCAAATGGAAAAGGGCTGAGGATATGTAGGAAAGTTACTTAAATGAGGCATTAGTTCTTTGGCCTTGTATATGGAAAAAAGTAGAAATCAACCCCTGTGGACGTTCGGATCATGAGAAATGCACCTGTCTAAATTACTTCCCACAGAAGCAGCACAGAGATGTATGCAAGCAGGCATGAGAAAAGTGCCTTTTGAACTTATGTTAATGCTCTTTATAATCAAGGTGGAAATACTGAGTATCAACATTCAAAAATGATGAGTTTTTTAGAATATTTAAATTTATGGTAGAAAAGCATTGTTGTTCCTTATTCCTATACTGGCACTATGCTGGGATAATAGGATAGAGGGGGAAACTATTGAGAAGAAATCATAAGAATAAAGATGAAGTCATACCCTCAGTGTAGAAGATGACCTTTTTGATACGATTGCCAGAAATTCTATCACTAAAGGTAAAAGTAATATACAAAGCACAGGCATGTAGTGCAGAACTATGAGCTTAAATATTATTGAAAACAATATCACTTCCGTAAAAGCCTGAACAAACAAAAACACATTTGTAGGTCTTGGGCAGAGGGAAAGGAGGAACTCGAAGAGGAAGGGAGCCTTTGCTAGCACAATAGTGGATCCGGGTTTGGGGAAAAGTAGTGACAAAGTGGTAAACAGTCTACCAGAGCTGGTTTCTGTTGCTGCCACCATTGCTATGCCTTCCCCGTGGAGGAGCAGTGATCTTCCCTGGAGAGAGGCTACAGACTGGTTTCATGACGTTTCCCCTTTCTTTTCCTCTCCCTAACCAGGTACTCTAAAAAGAAACTGTCGCCAAAACCCAATCTAATGAAACCAAGACAAATAATCTCCTTCTGTAGTCATTGATGTCTGATGTTTCTTAGACCGGGGACAAAAACCTACAAATTCAATATATTAAGCCAAACCAAATGCTTTGCTGGGTAACACTTGGGTTGAACCTCATTTACAGGGAAATGTGATAAACTCTTGAATAAGAAGCACACGGGGTAGGGCAAAAGAGGGTTTACAGGTGTTTGCATGGAAAATAATCCAATAAATAATAATATAAGAATAAACTTGTTTCACATACTCAACTGTACACCTACTTTTGCCCCAACCCATGTGTTGAGAGCCATCTCCTCTTAAGACAGAATAAGGGGAGGAGATTGTGGTGAGCTTCTCAGGCATGTTTGTAATGGAAAGGATGTGATGAGAAGCTTCAATTAACTTAATTTTTGGAGGGTCAGTGTTTAGCCTGTTCCACTACCTAAAGGTGATATGTTGTGCACAGCCATGGACTCACATACTATATGAACCACCAAACAGTCTGACACAGCATCACTGTGTCCTGCACAGCTTCACTGTGTCCAACAGTGATGCACCATTTTGCTTTCACCACGCATCTTTATTTGGAAGGAGCCCCATTTTAGAATTGAAAGCAAGTGTGAGGGTTCCTTCCCACACTGATCAAGCACACCTTCCAAATATATGGCTCTCTAGGCCTCAAAAGAGGGGTAGAAGAAAGAAGGGAAAGGGAAGAAATGAAAAAACAAAACAAAACAACAGTTGTAGGGAAGCAAGAATCACAGAGGAAATTTAGGAAACATCAGTGCTTGGGCATCTCTTTGGATATCCCAGTTTGTTGATTTGGGCATGGTCTAGTCTTCGGCTCTCCAGGTGATTCTACTAGGATGTACCTGATTAGGTCCAGTCCAGTTATTTTGCTCCTGAGGACCCCAGGGCTCCAGGAGGTTTCACACCCTGTTGGTGGTCTGTTCAGCTGATTGCATATCTGGTTTCAAGACAAGCTTTGCCACTCGGCAGCCTGCCAATGAAATCATAGGGTACAAACGAATTGCTTCATTTTTTTCTTGAAATCTAATATTTGGCCAAGCCAAGATTCCATTTTTAAAAACTTCAAGGGTTATAGGCCAGATGAAGTTTACTGTCATGAGTATATCATATTTTCAAAATTCTTGGGTGTCATGCAACAGCTGGAATACCCAACCCTTCTACTTTTTGTTTTCATTTTTCAGAAAAAGTTTGTCAGTGTGTTTGACAATAGTATAAACTTAATATTTAGCAGTATTCTGATCAAGCTGTCTGATATATAAGATGCCCATTGAAATGGTTTCTCTTTGCAGTCTTGGCCTCTGGATTGAACTGTCTTTCTTCTTCCCATATTTCATTGTTATTAACATGAAATGCTGCAATGCCGGTGCCTGCAAATAATGCCTTTATGTGACACATGCAGAAACTATACTTTTTTGAGGATTTTTTTCTGTAGTTGAGAGCTTAGCATTCAATTGAATTAGTGTTGCTAGCCATTAATTAGAACTCAAGAATATCTTTTAGTTAATATTTATTTATATCCTAAAAGGTGTTTTTATAGATTATTTTCAAGACACAGATAAACCTTGCAAATGTGTTTATTGCCATTTTACTAGCTTTTTGTTCTAGCTTTATAGGTCTTGAAAGTGTTAAAATAGTCAATTAAAATCCATGGGAATACATGTCTAGTGACCTAGGCACCTTTTGTTTGTAGCCTACAAATGTCTTTGTGAATGTACTCTTGCTTCAAACACAATTCTCTTATTTTCTCCCAGTGAAATCATTAGCTTGTGTTTGTGAAATTGATGTCTGTTGTCATGGAGAGAAACAATCTCACAAATTCAATGCTGTAGGAAAGTAGGGAGAAAAATGGCCTTGGGAAGATTAGAAGCTAAAATTATTGTCTGCAAATTATTCCCGTGTTAATTTGGAAGATAATTCCCACATTCTAGCTAACTTTATTTATCTTATATATATTTTTTGGAATGTCATTCATGCAGTTTTTAGCTCACTTAAATTCAAAGTCAGATATAAGTACAATTATTTTATAACAGATGTTCCTAATTGCAACTCAGGAAATTTAGGAGGACAGATGCATATAAAAAATAGCTGTATATCAAACAAACATGCACTGCACATGGAAAACCAGTTGTGGGGATATGAATGATTAAAAAAACAAAAACAAAAACAACACCTACATCAACCAAACCAAACCAAACCAAAGAAAAAGCTTGCTTACATTTCTGTTAGTAGAGAAAAATATAAAGATGTATGGTAAATACAAGTAAAGAAGACCTTAGATGAAATTAATCTCAAGTATTGAGGGAAAAAGTCAACATGTTCTTGAAAATAAGTATTCTTGGTTACAGTGAAATATGCAACTAATTTCCCTCTAGAGATGAAATGACTTGTCAGCAGTTAAAGTTATTTATAATGGAGTTAGAATTTTCCATTTGCAGTTGGGGTCTGGTAGGATGCCCAGCTTCTGTTTTATTTATTTCCCCCCTCTACAGTCAACCATATATGATAGGTGTTTGTTCACCCAGATTTCTTTTTCATTTATTGTTTGTTATCTTTACTTTTTGTGCTGAAATTTAATTGTGTAAGCATGAGTATTTTTGTTATATTCATTTTTATTCTTTGATTCAAGTAAAATAATAGCCTTCAAAATTCTTGTAATAGCATTATATATCATTTGCTTGAATATATAATTACTGGTAAGATGTATGCTGTAGGAGCAGATAGTTTTATATTTATGTCATACTGTGGCATAAACCCTAGTAAAGGTAGCCAATATAAAGTGACCTGTATGTTTAACTTACATTTAAATTATGGAAAGTGAGGCTTTTATTGGAAGACATCTGTGCCTCCTATTAAGCTGAGGTTTCCATATTTTTCCATTTGGGTTGTATTTTTTTTAATGAAAGAACCAAAATTTCATAACAGACATTTTCGATCAGCTAGAACAAGTGGTGTGTTTTATTTTGATGACTAATCACGTTTAGGTTTTCCAGAATTGGTGGTTTTTAGTTTCCTTAGGGGTAAGCTGAATCGAAAGTTTGCACTTCTGCTTTTTTAACTGCATGAACAAATAGAGTTTCCACCAAAAAAAAAGAAAAAAAGATTGTCCTTATTATGATTTGTGAGTGATATGAAATTGTTGAAATGATTGCAAATCATACATTGAAACTGAGCTTATTTAAATTAGAGAGGAAAATATGATGGTAACGAAATAAAGATCTTTGTGAGCAATGGGCTATGTCATAAGATGGACTGATATGTGGTAATTCAGATGCATCGTTTTCTTCGGAAAACTTTCTGTTAGGCATACTAGTATACTCCTTCATATTTAGATGTTACCCTTGTTCTAAAGGACCTTACCATCTCACTGGATAGACTGGGGCCAGAGTGCTAGGCAGGAATCAGATAAAATTCTAATATTCTATCCATCAGTTTGTCCCACTGACAGAACAGGACAGTTAACTCTGAGAGGAGAAATGAGCAACTTTAGACAAATTTGAGATTGAGTCCAGCAAGTTAGGATGTCTACCAGGACGAAGTAATACTGACATATTTTGTAGACATTAATGATTCCCCTTTAATTTCTATTCTAGAACGTGGTTCAGCTCGTGATTTAATTACTAAAGACATCACTGACACATCAATTGGGGCTTATTGGACCTCTGCTCCGGGAATGGTTCGCGGTTACAGGGTCTCATGGAAATCGCTTTATGATGATGTTGAGGCTGGAGAGAAAAATCTTCCTGAAGATGCAATTCATACGGTGATAGAAAACCTGCAGCCGGAGACCAAATACAAACTTTCAGTATTTGCTGTTTATAGCAGCGGAGAAGGAGAACCTTTGAATGGAGAAGCCACAACTGAATGTAGGTAACATCGCAAGTGTGTTTGGATGTGTTAGTTACCCTCTCAAGTACAGGAAGTTGAACTACTTGCTTTTTTCTTTTCTTTATATGACCATTGAGGATTGAAAATTTAGAACCTTGAAAGAATATGGTTTGGCCTTAGCAGGTTTGGCTCAGTGGATAGCGCATGGGCTTACGGACCAAAGGGTCCCGGGTTCGATTCCTGTCAAGGACATGTACCTTGTTTGCAGGCTCCTCTCTGGCCAGGGCCCAGGTCAGGGCAGTGCAGGAAGAAACCAATTGATGTGTTTCTCTTACATCGATGTTTCTCTCTGTTTTTCCCCTCTCTCTTCCACTCTTTCTAAAAATCAATGGAAAAATATCCAATGGAAAAATATCCTCGGGTGAGGATTAAACACACACACACACATACACACACACACACACACACACACACACACACAAACCAATGTGGTTTAAATTTAGGTTTAATTTGTATCTAAAATTTATATCCCTCTGCCCTAGCTGGTTTGCTTCATGGATAGAGCTTCAGCCTGCTGACTGAAGGGTCTCAGGTTCGATTCTGGTTAAGGGAATATAGCCGGGATGTGGGCTTAACCCCCATTAGGGGGCATGCAGGAGGCAGCCGATCAATGATTCTCTCTCATCATTGATGTTTCTATCACTCTCTCCCTCTTCGTTCCTCTCTGAAATCAATAAAATATATTACAAATATAAAATTTATAACACACCTTTGTGGAATGATCAACTAGATAAGAAACTCAACTAGTAAAAACATCAGGAGCTATGGAAAGAAAGAGAATTTGGGCATGTTGATAGCTATATTACCGTGGGCAAGTTACTTAATCTTCTTTGAGCCTTAATTTTCTAATCTGTAGAATGCAGTCTTTTAAAAATCGTCCTGAGAGTTAAATGAAACAAGAATGTTCAAAGCACCAAGCAGAGTGTTTTGTCACTTAGAGATGACTGATAAATAATAGTACCTACTGAGACTATGATTAATCTCAGATCATTTAACTCTGGTTGGTGAGGTAAAATCAAAAGTCCACTCAGTTTTTGGATGGCTCCCATTTGCCTTAATCTCATGAATATTATTTCTTGTGAATCATTCTGAATGACATGCCATCATTTATTATCAGCTGGCTGGTAAAATATGTGTTCGTATTTAAAAATTCTTTTTCCTAAAAAGCTATTTGTTAATCATGGGTATGTCTCAAAGTTTATATGGGAAAACTTTATTTCTTTTGTTTTGGGAAAATTTTAGGAAAAGAGGAAAGAATGGGGAATTCTTACATATCCTTTTATTAGAAAGAGGTGGAAGGATTGGGTGATTATTTTTTTGGTCAAAGAGCAATTTCAGTTAAGTACTATATCTTGATTTTAAGTTATTCTTAAATGAAAACCTTTTGGTTTGAGAGAATTCGTCTTTTCTTTTTAATCACTGGAAAAATCAGTTGGCTATGTCTAAGCTTAAATTTGTGTCAAAATTAATATTTAAAAAAATCAAGCTCCTTTTAGGAAATTTAAGTAGTTGGAAAGGCATATTTCTCAGCTATGAAAAATATGATTGGTTTATATAGTAATAAATGAAATCTTGTGTTTGACTATGTTGGCTAATGTTGTTTAAGAATCTGGCAGAAATTCATCTCTATTTCTGACAGAAATTCATTTGTTGTAGAGAAGCCATGTTGTAAACTTAGGCCAGATATGACACATAAAGCTAAATTTATTTGTGGTAGTAAAATACAATTCATGTGGCTAAGAAATTATACAAGCATATGTATTTAGAGAGAGAAAAGTGTGTTTTTTCATTTTTAAAAAAATACCTCTCCTTCTCAAAGACTGAGTTTTCAGTTATTTATTTATGGGTGAAAATCTCCACAAGAGACATGGTTTAGCCAAAAGCAAATATAGTAACAGGAATCCTAAGTAAGCTTTCATTTCTAAGAAGCTGGGCATCTAAGAAATTTTCAGTTTTTCTTGGCTAATTAATTGATTAAAGGTGGGGGAAGATAAAGTCCTCTTTTAAACTAGCAGTAGACTAAACAGGAATGAAACATACTGTTTAAGCAGTTTGCATATGTTTAAGCAGTTTATAGAGTATATGCAAACTGCTTAAACATCTAAGCAAATATGAGAGAATCCGGCACTTTTGTTTGTTCGACTATCATTTTGTTGTTTTACTTTGCCCACTTTGTGGAAAGCAAAGCAGTTTAGAAAGTATTTGAGAAATCAGAGTCAGATGTGGTATTTAGGTGGTGGGTGAATCCTCAAATGTGGCTAACTGGGCAGAGTCACTAGGTCATGCTCATAAAGTTCCTTATAAACTTCCAAGGGGACATTTTGAAAATATTTTCAGGATTGCTTTCAACTCAGAGACATGGTATGCAGGCTGTTGATAGAATGAAAACCGTGTGTTGTGGCTATAAAGCCAGCAGATGAGAAACTTTCTACTGGCCCTCCAGTGCTGGGTTAGCAGAGAACAGTAAGCGTTGGAAAGCTTCTGAGAGTTACTGAAACAGGAATAGAACTAACAGTGTATTACAGCATTATATAACATGAAGCACACCTACCAAGGAAGTAAAAATTGATTTTTATTTATGGAAAGCCAACAAAGCTTTTTAAAATTTTTCTCTAAAATCCAAGTTTTCTATTACAACCAGGATGAGGTATGTTGTATCAATAGTTTATTTAAGTTCAATTCCCTTATTGTCTCCTCTTCCTCTTATGAGGATTCTCATCAGATTAGGGCCCTACTGTCATGACCCCATTTAACCCTAGTTACCTCCCCAAAGGTTCCATTGCCAACTACCACCACATTGGAGGTTATGGCTTTAACATAAATTTTTGGGGAGACACAATTATTCAGCCCATAATACGTGTCATAATTTTTTTCTTCTTTGCATGCCTTGCAAGTTTTATTTGATGCTAGACATTGTGAGTTTGTTGGATGCCAGATATTTTTATATTCTTATAAACATCTTTAATTTTTATTCTGGGATGTAGTTAAGTTACTTGGAATTGGTTTGATCTTTTAGAAACTTATTTTATTCTCTGTTAGAGATAGACAAAATAAACCTTTATTTTTACGGCCAATTTTGCCCCGTTACTAGGGCAATACCCTCTGTAGTACTATACATGATATTCCAAGAATTTTGAGGTTTTGTACTCTGGTTAGGAGGAACATTTCTGGCTATGAGGGATCTCTAGGAATTGCTACCTCTGCTCTTTTTGGGTGGTTATTTTCTTCATTTTGGGTAGTTTCCTCATACATAAGCACTGATTAGTACTGGAGGGCCTTTTGCAGATTTTTGGAGTTTTTTTCTCTGTCACATCATCTCCTCTATAGTACTCAGTACTGCAAATCTAGGGGCCTCAGACTCCCCAAAGTTGCAAAACCATCTCCTGATGGAAGGGAGACCACCATGCTCCCCCTGGATCCTCCTTCCTGTCGTGGAGCTGAAAGCTCTTCCTAAGTAATGAGCCAGGGTGATCATAAAGTGAAGTCACATTCATTTCTCATCTCTCAGGGATCACTGTCCTGTGCTATCTGATGTCCAATGTCTCAAAAATATTTTTCTATATATGTATATTCTTAAATTTTTTAGGTTTTTAGTTGTTTCAGATGGTCCTTGTCCATTTGAACATGAAACTTTCCCTTAGGGTCAAAAAAAGATTCTTGCCCTAGCTGGTTTTGCTCAATGGTCTTTCTTAAAAGACCCCAATGAGACTTCTGACTATGCATTCATGATTTTCACTATTCCCCACAGCATGTTTGCTACAGTAATTTTTTAAAGATGGAAATATAATAAAAAGTTTAAGAGCTCATCTCTGGAAATGGATTTTTAGAATGCAAATGGGAAATTCCTGCTATATGAACCTCTATTTTTTATTTATTAGCCAGTTGAAGAAAAAGAACATCTTATTGTGATCTCACTGAGATTAGGCCCACATGCTATTGTGAATTTATGAGAGACCATGATGCTCAGCGGGAGAACAGTGTACCTATTGAAGAAACCATAGATGGTGTATTTTTACATACATGGGGAGGTGGACATATATATTTTCTTTCAATGGTATACATTGTAATCTTCTTTTTTAATCTCACAGTATCCCAAGATTCAAGAACCTTGAAAGTGGATGAAGAAACAGAAAACACAATGAGAGTTACCTGGAAACCAGCACCAGGGAAAGTTGTCAACTACCGTGTTGTATACCGCCCCCGTGGGGGAGGAAGACAGATGGTTGCCAAAGTGTCACCCACGGTCACCTCAACGGTGCTAAAGCGGCTTAAACCCCAGACCACGTATAACATCACTGTCCTCCCGATTTACAAGACGGGAGAAGGGAAGCTGAGGCAAGGACTGGGAACAACAGGTACAAAGCAATAACTTTTTTGGAAATTGTGTCTTATTTTAAGGAAGACTTTAGGCATCTACTTCATTTGTGTCTAAATTAATTCTGTAATAAATTACATTAGAATGATTTGATAGGATGCCTAATGGCCTATTACTTTTACCAATGGAGTTCCCAGTGAAGTGATTTTACATATTAACGCTCCAATGCTAATCCAATATTCTGAATTGTCAGAGTTGTCTACACTTCCACTGCAAATCAGCATTTTTACTGTGTATTGTATATTGTGATATCAGCCTTAATTTCCTTATAATGTACATTTTGAAGTGTAATGCTTGTGACGATTCTCACGTGGGCCACTTAGACATTTCCAAGTCGATTTATTATTGTAGGGGCTAATAAAAAACCCCAAAGCTTAGTCTGATGAATAACATTTTAAAATCTTATTTTTACAGCTTCTCGATTTAAGTCACCCAGGAACCTCAAAACGTCCGACTCAACCATGTCCAGCTTCCGGGTGACCTGGGAGCCTGCCCCCGGGGAAGTGAAGGGTTACAAAGTCACGTTCCACCCGACGGGGGAGGAAAGGACGCTGGGAGAGTTAGTGGTTGGACCTTATGACAACACAGTTGTTTTGGAGGAACTGAGGTAGGAACAAACTATATTTGGTTTGTGTTCAGAGATTTAATAACTTATGTAAATGAGCAGGCCTGGCACCGCAGAGTTTGCCAGCCACTGATGTTGCTTTCTCACTCTTGGTGCTAGTGAAGTTGGGGTAGGATTCAGAGACTCGCAACAGAATTTAGGCCTGAGCAGGTTTTATTTTGGTGATATTTTAATGATTTTTGTAGTAAGTGATCAGGGATGGCATTTTTTCAATAATCTCCTGGTTTTTTTTTGTTTTTTTGTTTTTTTTAAATTAGCACTCCTATAACCCAATTTTACTAAAAGCAGCCCTTCCCTAGGAAGGCCTGAGGCGATGTGTGGATTCCTGCGCCTTCTGGAAAGGCCCAGGTGACTCACAGGGGCCTTGGGCTTTGACTGAGTGTGAATCCTCTCCTGGGGTGGGCCGCAGAGGGAGAAGGCAGGGCTTGTACGTGGTGCCAGCTGGCAGGATCAGGGAAGGGTGAGCTGATTAAAAGTCTCGCTCCAGGCTGTGCGATGGAAAACAAGGAAGTTTGAGCTTGAACAGCACCCTACATCATCGAAGTAGAAAGAATGGGCCACTGTGCAGGGGCTTTTTTAAAGTTTGTTTGTTTCAGCCCTTCATTCAATGATAGTGAAGTCCATATAAAAGCTTGCTATTTACTTGGTAAAGAACAGGGAGGAGGAAGTTTACTGAGCCCACTATGTGCCAGGCATTGCGCTGGGTGCTTTCTGTTACCTTGCAAGGTACCACATTTAAGTTATTTTCTCTAAGCTCATTGCTTAGGAGCAGTAAGGATGCAGATCCTTCCTTGACATGCTCAGTGGGGCATGTGGAGATTCTACACCTGGTAGAAAGGCAAGATGGAAGCTGGTGCTGTGAAGGCCTACTAGTCTCAAGGCTGGCTTCCCTTGATACCTCACAGTGTCAGCTTAAAGTAGAGTGTGATGGGAATTGTTTTTCTTCTCTTGAAAAGTTATGCATTATAACTTACTTTGAGTAGTAAAAGTTTGTAAATGAGGATTGATATCTCTAACAAAGCAAAAAATGCTACCACTTGGGGCAATTATCCATACAGACTATATGTTTTCACATTTCAGGGCAGGTACCACCTACAAGGTAAATGTTTTTGGAATGTTCGAAGGAGGAGAAAGTTCACCACTTGTTGGACAAGAAATGACAACCCTTTCTGACACAACTGTAATTCCATATTTATCCTCTGGTAAGAAATTGAATCACATTTCCCTAAGAAACCTCAATATTATTAAACAATTTTAAATATTCATCATTAGGTTAATCATACAATGAAAAGTGACTATAAAAATGTTACACTAAAATTTATCTAAATAATTTTCATACTTAAAAATTTCCTAAAAATTCCAGTTAAGCATACTTTTTACATTATAGTTTTAAGGCTTTCATTGTCATCATTGCATTCATTACCTGGGACTATTTTATTTAAAGATGAGTTTTACGATAGATAATATGCATTTTCGCTCTTTTTAATGACTAAAAGGCAATTTGATATTGTTACAGTAATGGCAGAAATGATTCTTTTGGGCTGAGCCAGCAAAGCCGGGTTACATAAATAGGTGGGAACCACCACTTGGGAAGCAAAATGGTAACATAAACCCTTTAGACATTTTTGCGCTTGCCGCAATTACAGCTTTCGGGTACATGAAGCTAGTTTTGAACATTCTTAGAGGTGCAAGTGGTGGGTAGAATTTACTTCTAAATATTTCCCATCATTTGCTAAAAAAAAAAAAAAAAAAAAAAAAAAGGTAAATCTGGGCCGCCCAAAGCTTGCAAAGGCTTAGGTGCTTAGAATGGCATTTGGGAATCCGAAATCCTGACTTAGTGTATAGCACACTATGATAACTTTGCAGTGTGATGAGCATTGTGTAATTCCTCCCCTCCCCCCATGACTTCTTTTTGTACTAGAAAGATCAGAGGCTAACATAGCAAGAGGTGGGAAAGTTCACAGCTGTTAATAGAAAAGAGAGCATTTGAAAATATGGATGTGGACAAAATAAAACGTCAGATGTTGCTGTTTTGCTTGAATGTTCTATTGTTTATCCTATGATGATATTAACTGACTTGTATTTTTATTTTGTAGCTTGTGCACTGAGGATATTGGGATTATTCTCTCTTTCTAAAGCACCCTAGCTTTGTATCAATGTTTGTGCTTATTGTCTTTAAAGCTCTCAATTTGTATATTTGTTTGCCTACTTTTCCTAAATTGTCTTTCTTCTCTCTTGATTATTTAAATGTGCAGACTTTACTATCGGTATTTACCTGGTTATTATATAGAGCAGATAACTGAGCAGTTAATATCTATATCATGTGATAGCTACCAGGTTTTAAAACAATGATCTTTACTTTAAAAAGGTCTAATTTTGAGTTATGTTCCTATTCCTTCATAATACATGCAGTAGTTATGTGGGAACTAACTAATTTAATAGATTTTTTTTGCTCATTAAAACCTTCTCTAGCTTACACATTTTATCAGTTCATCTCATACTTGTCTGCTAATGAACACTGAATATTATAGAAAAATTTAAATCTAACCTTTAGATCACATTACATTTTTTATTTTATTTTATTGATTTTGTATAGAGAGGAAGGGAGAGAGATAGAGAGCTAGAAACATCGATGAGAGAGAGTCATCAACCAGCTGCCTCTTGCACACCCCCTACTGGGGATATGCCCGCAACCAAGGTACATGCCCTTGACCGGAATCGAACCCGGGTACCTTCAGTCCCCAAGCCGACACTCTACCCATTGAGCCAAACCAGTTTCGGCCACATTACATTTTTATTAAAATTATTAGCACCTTAGACTCAGATGACTGTACATTCACATTTATTTCAGCTCTTGAGTTTGTGAGCTCATTCAAATTTATAATGATAGTCTAATTAGTTTCCAGGGTCTACAACGGTGGCCAGGAATTATAGTCACAGATGAAGGAAACATTTGCCACTGAAATAATCATAGGAGGAATTGATGACTCTCATGACTGTTTTTGAGGTTAATAAAACACATGGACATATTTCCAGAGTCTCAAATTCCAAAGCTACAAAACTGAAACAGTTAGGCAACACTGAGCATCCGGGGGTAGCAGAGGCATGGCTAGGAAATAACCCGCTGAGAATGTGCCCCTTACTCTGTTCTGTCTCACCGTTGCCATGTCAGGGATGGAGTGTCTCACCAGAGCTGAAGCAGATCTGATACTGCTGGTGGATGGATCATGGAGCATCGGCCGGGCAAACTTTAGAACTGTGAGGAGTTTCATTTCCCGTATTGTGGAGGTCTTTGAGATTGGCCCCAAGAGAGTACAAATTGGTAGGTCTGATGATATTGAAGGCATTTAGACATTTTCATTGTGCTCTTTTATATATGCTAACACCAATGGTGTTATTTTAGGTCTTGCTCAGTACAGTGGGGACCCCAGAACAGAATGGCAGTTAAATACTCACAAAGACAAGAAGAGTTTGATGCAAGCGGTGGCAAACTTACCGTACAAAGGAGGCAATACGCTCACAGGTGAGTCAGGGTGGTTCTGTTTGCGTTTTAGCTCTTGTTTTTGGTCATTGCTTGTGGCTAAATAATAACGTGATTGATTTTCTTTTAAAAATCCCACTAGGCATGGCTTTGAATTTCATTCACCAACAGAGCTTCAAAACCCAAGCTGGAATGAGGCCTAGAGCTAGAAAAATTGGTATTCTTATCACCGACGGAAAGTCCCAAGATGATGTTGAGGCACCTGCAAAGAAACTCAGGGATGAAGGCGTAGAGCTGTTTGCTGTTGGTAAGCACTGGAAAGGCTAGCAATGCTCTCGGAGTTACAAAAGCAGAGGGTAATTTAAAAAAAATACTTTATTAATTTTTTACAGAGAGGAAGGGAGAGAGATAGAGAGTTAGGAACATCGAAGAGAGAGAGACATCCATAAGCTGCCTCCTGCACACCTCCTACTAGGGATGTGCCCACAACCAAGGCACATGCCCCCTACCAGAATTGAACCTGGGACCTTTCAGTCCGCAGGCCGATGCTCTAGCCACTGAGTCAAACCGGTTTCGGCCAGAGGATATTTTTGCAGTTAAAAATATTTTCTGAAGTGTGAAAAAAACTAACACCTATTCCCTATCACATAATCTATCAAAATGATGTGCCAGGGAGTTGATTCGTGCTACCCTTGTAATGGGACAACATTACATGTCTTCTTGGAAGAAAGCAATGGCTCAAGAGGACAGATGTACTCTTAGGATTTCAGAAAAGTCCTGTTTGGTTTTCCATGGCACCATGTTTATTTTTGATATCCATTACTTTACTTTTCAGAAAAAAAAATTTCAAGAAACACTTTTTGGTGAAAATTTGATGCTAGAAGCATTGAGAATTAATTCATAATAGCCTTCAGTTTATATATATATATTTAATATGTTTCTATTTTGTAAGTAAAGGTAGGTAATTCTTTTACTGTTGAGGAAAATGATACATATGTTCTAGTTAACCTTATCTGTGTAAGGGTAGCCTGTAAAATTTTTATTTCATTCCATGATTTTTTATTTTAATGAGTACATATCCATTTCATTTTGAGGTATCAAAAATGCGGATGAGCTTGAGTTGAGGATGATCGGATCGGATCCCGATGAGATCCATGTGTACAATGTGGCAGACTTTGAGTCGCTCAACAAGATCGTGGAGGACCTCACCACTAACCTGTGCAACAGCGTAAAGGGCCCAGGTAAGGGTAGCCCAGGGTTTCCATCCTCAGCACCGGAATGTTTTGGGCCAGATAATTCCTATTTTGGATGGGGGGGGGGGGGGAAAGGAAGGTGACTCTTTTGTGCATTGTGAGATGTTTAGTAGCATTCCTGTGCCTTGCTCATCAGAAGCTCATCAGTAGCATCCTCTGATTTGTGACAACTGAAAATCTTTTTAAATGTCTGTTGAGGGGAATGCTACTCCTGACTGAGAATCACTGGTTTAGTCTCTGGTTTGTTTCAGATGCCATCAAATTGGAAATGACTTCTAGCTTATTTGAGGATACTTTTAATTATATGTCCCTGTGTGTCACACACACACACACACACACACACACACACACACACAGAGAGAGAAAGATAGATAGATAGATAGATAGATAGAGAGAGAGAGAAATGGAGATTGGAAAGAGAGATGCTTTTTTTTTTTTTTTTTAAAGCATCTTTGCTCTATAATTATTAAATTTCTATTAAATGATTATTCCCAGACTTTTATTTTCTAAAATTTGGTAACTTTTTTTCCATTAAGAATGAAAGAGGGGTTTTATATATGATTTGCTTTGCCTCAACTATAGATAATCAGATATTATACTTTGTCACCTGTAACCCTTAAATATACAGAGACATTGCAATTTTAGAGTTGACACTTCTAGAAATGATAGAATCTATCTTTACCTGTGAAGAAACAGAAGTTAAATTACCCAGGGTCAAATGGTTAGAGATGTCTATAGAGTCTTTAAAGAAAAGTAGGTATTGATAAGGAATTAAGTTTTAGAAATAAAGTTATGGAACTGAATTTGTACTGACAAAGGATAGTGTAAAAATGATTATTTTTTATAGATCACAGGACAAAAACACAATGAGCACCAAATTTTTGGAAAATTAATGACATTCTTTTAAGTCCTTGTAATGCAGTGCAGATTATGGTAAAGATGGACTTTTATTAATTTGTTCTGGTTTTGGAAAAGTTGGAATGAATTTTACAAACAATGTGGTAAAATTTTTCACATGCCTTGGGCACTAGGGATACATTTATTTGACTGCTCCTTCTTGAGTTTCTCGCTCCAAACTTTTGCAGATTTTCTTTTTGGATTTTGTACAACAGACTGACCTTTTCCCTGGAGAAATGGGCCAGCCAGGAAGCCAGAATTTGTAGGCTTCTGGCTCTGGATTTGCTGAGAGAGTTGTAGTTTTATTTAGTTGGAGAGAACTTTGAATAGGGATGAAAACATCTTTTATCTATTTTCCTTTATTTTATTTTTTGTCAACTATGTAATAGTTGCATTCATTCTAGTTTCCCAGACAGTAAAATTGCTTGATAATTTTGTAGGCTTGATTATGACCCAAGTACAATAAAGGTTAGGATACTAAGAATGGAAATGCTTTCTCCAGCTTTGGCTTACAAAAAAAGTAGAAAGAATTTATGTGAGAATGATTTGCCATGCTCATGGAGTCACTGAATTAATTCTCTTTAAATTTTTATTTGTATATCTTTTTAGTGGTCCTATGGAGCTTAATATTTTGATATTTATCCATATTTATTCCAGATATTGCTCTGTGTTAGTCATTTAACCTATATCTATCCACAGAGAGCACAATCACAGACAGTATGATTTTACCAAATTAAAAAAAAATTGGTTATTATTTCTCTCTCTTTTGAGTATGAAAGTGGTTAATTTCTCTTACCACTGAACTAGATCCTGTAAGGGAACTAAACAAGAATAAAAAATCAATTCGGTTCTCACAGAGTGCAACCTATAGTTAAAGAGATAAAACATGAATATAAATAACCAAAATGACAATGAGGGCAGTGAATTTGGGTGGTGTCAATAGTGATAATAACAATGCAATTTTCAGGTCTCATATTCTTATTTATTGATTATAAAGTAAGATTATAAATTATTAAGTTTACTAGATTATAAATTGATTACAAGGCTAGAGAGAAGAGAAAGTATCTAAAGGATGAGTCAGAGGTTTTGAGAATAGGTGACTGAGGAAACTGGTGATGCCATAAGGAAGAATAGGATCAAGTTTTAATGAGAGAAATGAGCTCAAGAACCCTCTGGTCATCCAATCAGAGATGTCTTATGGGTAATGGGCTTCTATCATGATTTACTGTCGCCATTAGTATGTGAAAGGATGTGTGAATAAGCTTAATTTGGAAACTAATGTTTCAATCTAATTTCAAATGTTATCACTTTGATGTAATACTAATGAAAAAAGTATATGTACTTTATTTCCACTTGTAGGTGACTTGGAAGCACCTTCTAACCTAGTTATTTCAGAGCGAACTCATCGTTCTTTTAGAGTGAGCTGGACTCCTCCTTCTGACAGTGTGGATAGATATAAGGTGGAATACTACCCAGTTTCTGGAGGGAAACGTCAAGAAGTGAGTACTCAACACCCGTAGTCCACTTCTTCCTGATGTTCTGAATGGGTCCTCTTCATTAGGGCTCTGAGAAAAATGTTGGATGAGGAGCAAGAAGAATGTAGAGCAGTGCAGAACTGAGACAGCAATGGTTCTTTCTATTTTTTGTTAGCAAGCACTTCCATTTAAGTTTAATTAAAGGGAAAGAGCTTTGCTTAAATTCTTAAAGTCTCTAAGAATTGAAGGATATCAATATGATTTTAAATTAAATTTCATTAGAGAATGCTTGATTGGTTCATGAATTTATACTAGAATCATAGAGTTGGAAGTGAACATTAAAGATGATCTAGTTTTACACACTCATTTTACAAATAAGGAAACAACAGCTGGGAGAATAAATTATATGAATTGTCCAAGATTGTAATTTGGTAATTTGCAAAAAATAAGACAATGGTCTTACTGAAATATAATTTCTAAGCTCATTGCAATTAACTACTTTATAGTAGAAAAGAAGAAAGTGATTATAATATGTTGTTATTATTTAAATTTTTCCTCTCTAGTTTTATGTGAGCCGACTGGAAAGTAGCACAGTACTAAAAGATCTGAAGCCTGAAACTGAGTATGTTGTGAATGTGTATTCGGTAGTAGAAGATGAATATAGCGAGCCTCTGAAGGGCACAGAAAAAACCTGTAAGTCAGTTTCAAAATAAAAAGTTGTTCTTTTTGTTTTTTAAGATAAAGAAACGACAGCCCATATGGGATTTTGTCAGTCTTCTGAATCATTCCTTTATTCAATATCCATTCAACAAATACTTACCGAGTGCATTCTTTGTGTAGGTGTTCAATAAATACTCAGCGGTTTCTGCTCTTACTAGATGCTCCTGTCATCCTGGGGCCCACTGGTGGAATGAGTAGTCACAGCTGTGATAACTTAGAGTGCAATGTACCTTTCATAGCTTTATTCACTTCTTAAGGAAAGATACCAAGTGGGGAGTGGGACTAAGAGTAGGAAGAGGAACTGTACCGAGATGATCTATTTGCCTTCTGTTGAAGGCCGGATCTTCCTGCTGGCAATGAGATCTTCCCATTGTTTTTCTGTCTTTTGTTCTCGGGCCTTTCTTTACTAGAGAAGTTCTAATGGGTTTAACCTTGAGTGGAACTTTGAGGGAAGATGTTTCTCACTCCTATTCCTAGTAGGGTTTATGAAACCATATGAAAATACTCTTCCTTTCTTCCATTTTCTAGTCTGGGCTCCAGTGGAAAGGGAGGCCACTTGTAAGAGAAAGGAGTGGGTACACTGTTTAAGGCAGAAACTGATCTACCCATTGTTCTGTTCCTTAGGTCTTTATCTCTTTTCTTATTTCCCTTCATATTAGACCACAAGAGTAGGAAATAATGTATTTCTTGGTAGGCAGGATTAATTTGACAATTCTTTAAACTCAATCTTTTTGTAAGCTATATGGGTATTAAGTGAAGAGGAAACTGTAAACCTTTCACTCTGCCTCATGCGCTTGACTCCACAAAAACCCATGAATTCCCCAAGTTCCAGTTATTAATGTATGGCAATGTCAGTTAAAGGTTTTTAAAGAAAGGTGAAATAAGATACTATGTTGGTTACTTATATATGGAATTCTGTGATTGAAGAAAGAAAATAGTCAAATTAGAGATGTTCCAGAAAAAGAGATTGAAATCACAGGAAGCTGGTATCTATTTTGGCTTCCATGTTGACTCAATGGAATGCTATTTGAAATTTAAACTTTCTTCTTTCTATAAAACTAGAGGCCTGGTGCATGAATTCGTGCATGGGTGAGAGTCCCTAGGCCTTGTTGTCGGCAATTGGGGATGATTGGGGCTGCGGGAGGTTGGCCAGCCAGCCAGGGGAAGAGCCGAGTGAGGTTGGCAGGAGGTTGGCTGGCTGCGATGGGTTGACCAGTCATTTGGTTGGTTGGGCTTTTGTATATATAGATAGTTGTAACACATAGTCCTGAGTGCGAGGTAGCAAGGAACAATGAGATTAGGGTTTTTGGATGGAGAAGAGAGGATGATATTAACGCTCATTGATTTCTCATAGCAGCCCATTATCTATTTACCATATACAAATGCCAATAACTAAGTAGGAAACAATTAAAAAAATGAGTAAAATGACAAAAATTAGACTGATGTCTGTTTTTCCATCCAACAGTGCCTGTCCCTGTGGTCAGCCTGAATATTTATGATATTGGCCCTACCACCATGCATGTGCAGTGGCAGCCAGTGGGAGGGGCTACTGGCTACACTGTGACTTATGAACCCATCAACGCCACAGAACCGGCAAAACCCAAAGAGGTGGGAGATACTGTTTCTTTTTCATTGGGCCTTCCTGAGACTTCTCAGACTTAGAGTCCTTATTAAGTGCAGTTACTTATGAATTAACTCTTTTATACCCTTGCACACAAAACAGAAAAATAGAAAATTAAATTTGTGGGCTGTGATACATTTTAGTAAACATTGGCCTGAAAAAGAAAATGCAGTTCAGAAAAATTAAAAATAAAAGTTGTGTTATAATCAATGGGCTTTAACTGGTTGTTCCCATTAAGCGGAAATGTTTGATTTGAATGTCTGATTTCCCCTGGGTATGTCCATATGCAGATGCGCGTTGGGCCAGCAGTGAATGATGTGCAGCTGACTGAACTCTTTCCCAACACTGAGTACAAGGTCACGGTCCAGGCCGCCCTGCATGACCTCACTAGTGAACCTGTCACTGCTCGGGAAGTCACCTGTAAGACATTGCTAATTTTGCATCTTTCCTTTTGCTGTAACAATAATGTTCACTAGGCCTTTTCTTTTACCCAATGATGCTAACCACCATTTGATTATTTGTACAAAAATTATAAGATTATTACTCATGGCAATCAAATTTGAGAATTAAGATTAATTCTAGACTTACAGCAGCATCTTAAGTTTACTCTAAGATTTACTTTTTTATTTCACATTTTACATGCCCAATATTGAGATGTATCTTATAATCAGTGTTGTCCTTAAATTATTCTTAGCCAGATGTTTATCAGGGCATAAAACATAAAGCCATGGAACATCTTATAATTGATGTTGTTGTAGATCCATGAAATACAGTTGGTGAGAATGGAATGTTGGGTGAGTGTGGTTTGGAGGAAGATATTCGGTTTAAGATCAAGATGTTCCAAATTTTTATTGCAGTATAAACTCTATGGCACATATGAATAAGTTTCAATTATATGAATTAATCACCTCAATCCAAAAATATATTGATCATCTATTATACTTCAATCACTGTACTAGAGGATGCATCAATAATAATTATAAAGCAGTATAGAGCACATCGATTCCTTCCTGGTTTGCACTTCTCTTGATTATCCCCTTTTGTGTTTCCTGTTTGTTTTATAACCATTTTTTTAAAAAGTGACAATGATTGCACTTAGGACCTTTGCTTGACCTAGCTGGAAGTTTTGTTTCATGCTTGTTGAAGTGGCCATGCTGGGATAAATGACTTGGCTTAAATTTGCTGAGCCTCAGATCACATTTCCAGGGAAATAAAGTAGGTTGGAAGGAATCTTCCAAGGGGGAAAAGAGCCTGAGACAAAAGCATGATGTGCAGAAAAGAAAAAGCTTGGTGGGGCCATATAAATTCATGGACAAAAAAAAAATCACATTTTTATATGTTCTATCTGTTTGGAGCTGATGTTTTCATCAAAAATTGTTAGTGGCAGATGGAAAGTGTTGGGAGCCATCCAGAATGAAGACCCATAGTGGGCTGAAAGACAAATGTGGCCATTGATTGGCATATAGGGCTGGACTTTAATTCTATATGGAGAAGGGGAGCACAGAGAAATAAAAAGATTGAAGGGATGGATGTGCTGAAATGGAAGAGATTCAGGAAGAGAGATGTACAGAGTTTCAATAAGAGGCAAAGGAAATTGGCAGCTAGAAAGAGTTAGATATATTTTATATAACAACAGAAAACCTTATTATTAGTGATCCTCCTCCCATTCTTTTTAAGGTAAAGCTTTGTTTGACTTGGTAAAAATTTATCATTTTTATTTTCTCCTAACCATTTAGATTTCTGTGGATTTTCTTGTAAGCTTATTGGATGCTTACTTTTGGCTCACCTTCATTTTTTCATTCTCATAACAAGTTGTTTTCCTATTACATTTTTATGGGAGCTGGACTCTTTTGATTTTGTTTTTTTACCTTAATCAATTTAAATACCTGTTAAAGAAACATGAGCCATAAATTTGTGATGAATTATGATACATTATGCAAACAAGATCTTATTTAAATAGAGTAGAAGAAATTAACATACACATGAGAAGTAGAGTTGTCATAAACATTTCAATTTATTCTATTTTTTAAAAAAGCCTTCTTAAGAATAATTCAGCTCTACCTGGTACAATCATAGTGCTTTTATCATCCTAACCATTTTTTTTTAGTTGTTTTACCGCACACCTTTAAGTTTTCTCCAAACAACTTCTTGAAAGCTTATGTAGAATCTTTAGTATCCTGTTTGAGAATCACACTTGGACCTCATTTTTCATGCACCTCCAGTGCCTTTACCTAAACCTCGAGATCTGAAACTCAGAGAAGTGACCCACAGCACCATAAATGTCTCCTGGGAGCCTGCGCCTGGAAAAGTCCAGAAATACATTGTTCGCTACAAAACACCAGACGAGGATGTCAAACAGGTAGGATGGAGATTGGAATCATTTGTTTTCCTAGCAGGTTTAACAAAAGAACCTAAACAATATAGTTGATAGCATGCTTTAAATATTTCATTTTATTAATATAGTGTTGAAAATTGTTATATTAATAAATCACTTTTTGAATATAGATAATATATTGGACTGTCTTGTGCTTACCATTATATATATCTCCTAATAATCTCAAAAACATCGTACCTTAGGGAATTATATAATTTAGGTGGTATTTCATTTTCATCCAGTTGCCTTACTGTATATGGTTCTCCGCATTCTATGAATTACTAAAAAATGTCAATGATGTTTCTAATAATAAAAACTAGCAAGGGTATGTAGGGAGTTTGTCCAATAATAGGAAGCTAGGACAATTGAAAAGCATAGAGAGAAAGGATGAATATGTTCTTAGAGGAGTATCCTTTGGACAGAGAATGTTTTTGAGTAAATATGGGCTGGGAAGCTGTTTCCATGACAACCTGACTCAAAGAGGGAGCAAATTGAGGGGCTTTTCAAGTGATTTGGTTTAAAACATGTGTGTGCTTGAGATGGGGCATTAATGTTGAAATCTTTGGCATATAGAAATAGCTTCTCTGGGTACCCAGTTACTGATTGTGCTGTCATTTGGGTTCCATAGAAGCTAATTTATCCGTATGCACACATTCACTTCATTATGAGTTTCAATTTCAAAAGAGGTACAATGACCAGTGGGTCTCACAGGATTCTTGTGCATAGCAAATCAGATAATGCACAGGACAACATTTTCAAAAGAAAGAAGGCAGTGATATAAAGTGAAACCCTTGAAAAATGATTCAGTTGTTTGAATCTGTAGGCAGTCATCATTTACCGTGTCAGATATGCCTCTCTAGTACATACTTCCTTTTTCCACTTCAGAAACATAGGAACTGTCTCCAGTTTCTGGACTCATGCAAACTGGAAAACATTACTTTTTTTGGTACAGCAATTGGCATGCTCTTGTAAGGAGAGTTTCAGTCAATAGCAGAGAGATGTCCAAACTCAACCCTTTGTAAAAATAGCTCCGCTGCTCTGTTATAGGTAGAGGTGGACAGATCACGGACCAACATCCCTCTCAAAGACCTCACCTCACAAACCTTGTACACAGTCAGCGTTTCTGCCGTGTACGGCGAGGGGGAGTCTCCCCCAGTGTCTGCTCAAGAAAAAACCCGTGAGTTGTGATTACGCTTTATTGGGCCATTTCACGTCTTCACGCTCTTTTTGCCAGTATTTAATAATGTTTGCATTCACAGATTGTTTTTCATCTCCTCTTCTACTTTTATGTCCATTTCTTTTATAGTTTCTATCCCAGTTATTCTATCAGCCACTGTTGCTAATTCATCTTCTAGATATTTAACTGGTGTGTGTGGGGTTGGGGATGGGTGTAGGGGAGAGACTACATTCTTGATGTATATTGGACATTTTGTCTGGGACAGTTTCATTATTTAGCAAATATTTTTTTGACATCTTACTCTATGTAAAGGGTCATCAGGGGTAACAAAATATAAGCATAGGTGCCCTCGATAATTCATGATTTTGTTGTGGAGATAAAATTGATTAACAATACATAGGATCATGTAAGGAAGGAGAGGTGTCTGGCACTCAGATTGTATGCATTTGGATTTCAGAGGAAGGGGAGACTGTCACAGTGGGAAGGTCAGAGCCTGCCTCATCCCCATTTCCCTGCTCCATTTTGTTGCTTCTTCGAGGGACCCTAGTTTCTCTCCTTCTCGTGGTACTTCCATAGCATTTAATCCAATTTTATTGCCTGTTGGTCTGTTTTATTGATTTCACTTTCCCCTCCCTCCCTCCTAATGAAGGTAGACACATATCTATTTTGTTCAAGTTTTTATCTTCAATGACTGGCACATGCTTAGCCCATAATTTTCTGATTAAATAGCAGTTAAGAAATTGAGGTCTAGCCCAGGCGGCATGGCTCAGTGGTTGAATGTCAGCCTAAGAACCTGGAGGTCACAGTTTGATTCCTGGCCAGGGCATGTGCCCAGGCTTGGGCTCAATCCCCAGTGTGGGGTGTGCAGGAGGCAGCTGCTCAATGATTCTCTCCTATCATTGATGTTTCTCTCTCTCCTTCTCCCTTCCTCTCTAAATGCAATAAAATACATTTTTTTAAAAAAAAAAGGAAATTGAAGTCTAGAGCCAGCAGTGTTCCTATGAAACATAATGGGAGACACATATATAATTCCAAATTTTCTAGTAGCCACATTAGAAAGGTCAAAATAAATAAGTAAAATTAATTTTAATATTGTGTTTTATTCAACCCAATATATCTGAAATATTTCAACATGTATCAGTATAATGATTATTAGTGAGATATTTTACATTTTTAGCATGTATTAATTTTATACTTACAGCATATCTCCATTTGGATTAGCCACATTTCAAGCTACTCAATAGCTACTTGTGGCTCTCAGCATGGACAGCTCAGGTCTGGAGAATTTAAATGACTTGCCTCACCCAGGAATCTAGTCGTGGGACCAGGACTATGGTCTGCAACGTTTACTTCCTATACAGTACCTCCCTCACCAGAGGCTCAGAAGTGTCTCCTTTAGTGCCCAGCTGTCTGTACATAACCAGAGCACCCTGTGCGATGCCAAAGCCTGCTCCATAATATCAGGCAGTATCTACCTCTGCTATTTTCAGTCTCTTTCTTGAAATCAGTTCTTATCTGGTAAGGGTAGTGGCTAGGGACGAAAACTGATGCATATGAGTCGACTGACAGCTTTGCATAAACATGACATGTGTAGTAAAGAGAAAAAGAAATCAGGAAAAATGGTTAGTGAAAGCAGGGAATTTAACATACTCAACAAATACTGTCAATATATGTTTTTAATCCTTAATAGTTCCTAATATCTTGGATAAACCCAAAGTGCACCCTTAACAGATGTTTTGAGGGCAAATGTGTTTTGTGAAAGTGCTACCACTCTCTTTCTTTATTTCAATGGGCCTTTTCATTGTAATTATTAGAAACAGAGTTGTTATGGCTCTGGGTTTTGTGTATCGGCTTTGGTCACCAGGAGATAGAGAAATAATTGACAGCGAAAGTTCAGGGCTGGTGGCAGACATTCCAAACTGCCTGTGCCGCACACGAACCAGAGTGCCTGGCTCACGGAGGGCTGTTTTCCTGGGATGGCAGCAGTCCTCAGCACCCCAGGGGTTCCCTCTCTTTGGATGGGGGCAGTTACAGTCTGCTTCACATTGTGTTGAAGGTTAGTGACTATGGGAAAAGCTTATGCATGGATTACTTTGATCATAACATTTCATGGACCATGAAGGTTCATGAACCCTCTCATGTGATTTGCCAGACTTTCTGTGTAGGAGTTGTGCAGTGTGGAAAGAGTCCATGCTTTTCATTAGAGTCTCAAAAAGTTTGAGTTGCAAAATGACTAGGAACCACTGATTAGGAGAGTATAACTAAATATTATCTTTTAAAAAAAAATCCCTATTTTAATAGACTGTAAATAATCACCTGTAAAAATAAATGATTAATCACCCATTATACAGTGCTTCCAGTTTTCAGAGTTCTCTTTGTATCTTTCTTTCGGATGAACTGAATTGGGGAGATACTTGCTTCTGAACAATGTTTTCAGTCAGTTTTTCCATGTCCATTAAAATAAAGCAGGTTCATTACATTAAATTTTATAGATCACATTAAAAAGTTAGTCCTGTCTTTTCTCATGACAGAAAGGGTGCCAGCCCCCAAAAACCTACAGATCACTGACGTGACCACAGAGAGCTTCCGAGGAACTTGGGATCATGCGGCTTCAGACGTCTCTCTCTACAGAGTAACCTGGGCACCTTTTGGAAGCTCAGATAAGATGGAGGTAGTGCTCACTCTTTTCTTCTTTTTTTAGTGTCCCATTGAATGATAGGTAATCTTGTTTTAAGTAGATATTACCTATTTGCCAGAAAAGCATCCTTTCCTGCTAGTGATATTTGAGCTCATGGCATGAATCAGAGCAGGAACATCTGGCTAAATAATGTCAACAAACTGCCGGTGAGTGTATGATATGGTATATGGAGACTTAATTTGTGTGGGTTTGTTTTTTTCTACCTCTTTTTCTAAGACCATCTTAAATGGAGATGAGAATACTTTGGTTTTTGAAAACCTGAACCCGAACACTCTCTATGAAGTTTCTGTGACTGCCATCTACCCCGATGAGTCAGAAAGTGATGCGTTGACTGGCAGCGAGCGCACAAGTAGGTGTTCAGCTTTCAGATGCTGTTATTTTAAAATCAATTTTTAGAAAGAGCTATAGCTATATTACTAATGTTTTCCAAAATTCTTTTTTTTTTAGTGCGTGTGACACCCGTACCAACACAACGTAAGAATTTAGTTTGCTGAATTACATGAACGACCAAATGATGAAGGAAGGATGGAAGGAAGGAAAAAAGGAAGGAAGGAAGGAAGGAAAGAAGGAAGGAAGGAAGGAAGGAAGAAAGGAAGGAAGGAAGGAAGGAAGGAAGGAAGGAAGGAAGGAAGGAAGGAAGGAAGGAAAAGCACCATTAAATCCATTGCAAACAGGCTTTTTGCTTTTAAATTGTAAGGCGTTGATTGGGACCTATTTTAAACAGGACTTTCTAGGAAAAAACTTTGCTCAGCTATTATTTGCTAAGGAATTAGTTATGATTCAATGACCAATTAGCTTTATACCTAGAGAGTTACAGCTCTATTGGTTTCCTAGGGAACTATGCATATTTTTTGAGGAGAACTATGCATATTTTCCTAGGGAACTATACGTTGTTCTGTATGCTTACTATGTTTCTCAACAACTTCTTTTCAGCTCCAAAAAGTGGTCCACGCAACCTTCAGGTGTACAATGCAACCTCCAACAGCTTGACCGTTAAGTGGGATCCTGCTATTGGCCGTGTGCAGAAATACAGAATCACTTATAAGCCTACAACAGGGGAAGGCAGTGAACAAACGGTAATTTGTTTTATAAAAAAAACTGTTAGTTGGACAAATTCTACCCTTTCCTCTTCAAACGCCTTTCACCCACAGTATGTAGTTAGTCACATTTACTATTTTGAGAGATGTAGGATTTGCTGTGTTAGATTAAAACATTTGCTCCTTGATGGAGCCTCAATGGAGTTTTTCATGGGAGACGAGAATTGCTTTTCACTGTAGCCTCATAGCATCAGACAGGTGCCTTAGTGCATCCACATTTCCCTTAAGAACTACTCAAGTTGTATTATTCAGGAAGATATCTAGATTTTAGAATCTATTTGATTTTTAAATCCATACTCTCTGTCTTAATCCAGTGCTAAAAGTTTCCTAAACTTCCATATTTGTTTCTGCATGCCGTAACATATTTCTTAGATCTGGTGTTTCCAGATATGCATGCCTGTTCACCTAATTCATACTATTTGTCATTTTTATCCTATCTTATAAAAGGGTACACAAATTGACTGTCATGCCAATGCACATGATGGCCACCTCCATGTGAGCACAAGATGCCTGCCACAATATGGCTAGCAGGGGAGGGCAATTGAGGGCCATCAGGCAGAGAGGAGAGCAGTTGGGAGGGGGAGGGGACCAGGCCTATAGGGGAGGGCAGTTAGGGGCAACTAGGCTGGCAAGGGAGGGCAGTTAGGGGTTATCAGGCCATCAGGGGAGGACAGATAGGGGTGACCAGGCCAGCAGGAGAGGGCAGATAGGGGCAATTGAGCAGGCAGTGGAGCAGTTAGGTGTTGATCAGGTTGGCAGGGGAATGGTTAGGGAGTGATCAGTCTGGCAGTTAGGGGCAATCAGGCAGGCAGGCAGGCAGGCGAGCAGTTGGGAGCCAGCAGTCCTCGACTGTGAGAGGGATATCTGAATTTTGTGCACCAGGCCTCTAGTATTTATATAAATTAGGGGTGTCGAACTCAATCAGAGAAGGGGCCAAAATCTAAAATCCAGTCTAAATCGCGGGCCGAATGGTTTACTGAACAGTCATAAACTATCATTGTGATGGAAACGCAGCAGAGTGAAGTGATGACAGCGCGGTGCGGGCCACATTGCAAGGCCTGGCGGGACGGATTTGGCCCGCGGGCCTTGTGTTTGACACATGTGATATAAATGGAGGTTCCTAAGGAAGATGGTAGGAATAGAAACTCAGCCTTCATCTTTTTTTTTAAGCTTCCCAGTATTCCCTTATTTAACAAAGTCCTTGTCCATTCACCTTGCTGACTTTAGTCGTCTCTCTTTGAACTTTCTCCAGCTTTGTTTTTATGAGCTGTGTGACTAGAACTGCACACATTATCCTAGCTCACAAAGCACTGTGATTGTTATACATATATGTGATGCTTTTAGTGAGGTCCAGTATTTTGTTGACATTTTTGAGGGGCTATAATGTTTCCTTCCTTCCTAATGCCGCAACCCTTTAATACAGTTTCTCATGTTGTGGTGACCCCCAACCATAAGATTATTTTCGTTGCTACTTCATAACTGTAATTTTGCTATTGTTAATGAATAGTAATGTAAATATCTGTGTTTTCTGATGGTCTTAGGCTCAACAGCAAAGGTTCTCAACCTGTGGATCGTGACCCACAGGTTGAGAATCACTAGCAGGGTCGCTAGCAGGGGTGAAAGGTATATGGTAGTCTACAGTAGTAAGTGGGTTTAGCTGAACCAGAAATCCTTCCCTTCCCACTGTGACTTTTGAATTGGTCTTTTGAGGTTTCCATAGAACTTGACTTAGGTGGTTTGATACATTTGGATTGAAATATGTCTATTTGAGTAAACTAAATACCAATTGTATTCATATAGCTTTTATAAAAAGTAAGATACCTTTGATGGATTGATATTTTAATATCAGAAAGATAACTTCCTTTGTCTGTGCCAGGCCAGATTTAGGTAAAACTGTATAGCAGGAGGAACTTGACCTTAACACTTCTCTTAGCTGATGATCCCTTAAGGTTTGTTACTATTAGGGATCTTCCCATTTCAATGCTAGTCCATGAACTAAGCTAAGTAACAAATCACAGATGCTAGAATTACCTTGGAGAGTTGGATGGAAGAAGTAGGCAGGCTCCTTTCTGCTTAGTCATAGACTAGTTCTATTAAGTGGATGCTTCCAGATTTGCTAAATATCCAAGACTTGCTATGATGTCGATACTTTTTTCTTATCACTTCAAATATTACATTTGTTAAAATTAGCTACTGTAGTTCAGTTTGCTTCTGTTAGGATGACTACAGTGATTCACTGAGGTTTCCTCTGGAACTTGGAAGGATGGGTGCAATGTAGGAAACATCTGGTCGGTACTAGCACATCCAGCCACCCATTTGTGCACTCATGGCGGGCAGCGTGCCATCTTCATGTGATTTTAATTAGAATGGCCTAAACATCTGAATTCGGTAAACTGTTAACAAATCATACAAATTTTCTTTCAACAAGATAGCTAGATGGCCTTGAGCAATGAATAAAATACGAGAACTCTGTGATTGAAGGAAATCGAAAAAGCATCATAACTGCATGGAGATGACTGGGAACTTCTGCCTGAGCGTGTCCTGGCAAAGGGGACTGCCACGTAGCTTACACAGCAGATGCTCTGAGAGTGGCAGTGTTTCGAGGGGGGGGGGGGAAGCTCTAAAAGCTTCAGATTTTTTGCTGAATCATGATAATGTGTTTCTAAAGCAAGTAAAAAAATCTGTAAAAAAGGTAAAGATAATAATACTCGCCGAAACCGGTTTGGCTCAATGGATAGAGCGTCGGCTTGCGGACTGAAAGGTCCCGGGTTCGATTCCGGTCAAGGGCATCTACCTTGGTTGCGAGCATATCCCAGTAGGGGGTGTGCAAGAGGCAGCTGATCGATGACTCTTTCTCATTGTTGTTTCTAACTCTCTATCTCTCTCCCTTCTTCTCTGTACAAAATCAATAAAATATATATTAAAAAAAAATAATACTGAATGGCCCTGAGCCTCTAATAGTATGCAAGTCCTTGAGACCTCCAAGTTCTTAAGTAGCTCACTGATGATTAATGCCTTTGTGGGGAAAGCCCTGTGAAATGTGGTTTTGGATGCAGTTTTCAGTGCTGGTGACGAGCAAGTGGAAATATCTCTTGAGTCGCCAGTGTAAGGCTTAGGGTCCTTTATGTGATTTAAGGTGTGTAGTGTATATTTAGAATGAAACTGTAAGATATCTCCTAAACCTTCAAGGTTGTACGTGTTGCCAGATCTTGGCAAGGGTCTCAAACAGCTCTCTTGTAGAAAGAGCTCTTTCTAACAGAGTAGTGAGATGGAGAGAACAAGATTAACACGTGTTCCTGTTTTACTCAAGACCACAATAGGGGGACGACAGAACAGTGTGCTCCTGCAGAAACTGAAGCCCAACACTGTTTACGAGATCAAAGTGTCCTCCCTGTATTCTGACGGTGAAGGAGGTCATATGACGGGGACAGGCAAGACCAGTAAGTGAATGCAGGCTCCTGGTGCTTCTTTAATAATGGCAATTGGAACGAAATCACATCTTTATCCGGAAACACTGAGGTGACACAGAGTTTTGCTAATCTCTGAAAATGCATTAAAAATAATGTTGATTTGATATCCTTGCTTGGAGTTAACTGTCTCTGTTTGTGGAGAAAGTCACTTACTATTTTCTAGGATTAAAAAAATAGCTGGCGGCGAGATGAGACATGTGCACCAGATTATTGCAGACATTCTTTCATTTATTCATTGCTTCAACAAATATTTGTGGGGTGGCTACTCTGGGGTGCCTGCTATGTCCTAGGGTTCCCGGGAGATACCACTGAACCTGTGTTTCATGTGTGCTTGGCTATTAGGATCATACAGTGATGTGATTTCTGTGCATTCCAGAACCTCTGAATACTGTGCGGAACCTAAGAGTGTATGACCCTTCCACCAGTTCCTTGAGTGTTCGCTGGGACCATGCGGATGGAAATCCTCGTCAGTACAAGCTCTTCTATGCACCAACAGGAGGAGGTCCAGAGGAAATGGTGATTATTTCCCGTAGTGGGTTTAACTTGTAGCTGAATGAGTGGAGCTAAAGAAGTGAACAGATTTGTTTTAGCATCCATGAAGTTTACATTCATTTAATGGAACTTAACAGCATAGGATGGGGCCTAAGTGCCAGAGTGATGAAGAGATTGTGGGGAGTCAGGGTTGGGGGAAGCAATCATTCCAGAAGGGGGAGCTGAGGGTGAGTGTAGGGTCTAGAGAAGCTCTCATAACCTCGTGTAACAGTTTATAGGAGGGCACTATATTCCAATATTACAGAGCTTGCTTTTTGACTTGGTCTTGTGTTAGGATTTTGAGTATTCTATTGTTTGAAGTGTTATTATTTTTTTTTGCAAGTTTTTTAAATCAAGTGCTTTATGTTTTATTACAATCTTTAGGTACCAATCCCTGGGAATACCAATTATGCCATTCTTAGGAATCTGCAGCCAGACACCCCATACACTATCACAGTGGTTCCTGTCTACACTGAAGGTGATGGAGGGCGCACCTCAGACACTGCAAGGACATGTAAGTAAAAAGGCAAAAAAAAGCTAGCCTTTTCTTTTTTTTTCTTTTTTTCTTTTTTAAAAACAATTTTATTGATTTTTTACAGAGAGGAAGGGAGAGAGCTAGAGAGCTAGAAACGTCGATGAGAGAGAAACATCAACCAGCTGCCTCTTGCACACCCCCTACCAGGGATGTGCCCGCAACCAATGTACATGCCCTTGACCGGAATCGAACCTGGGACCTCAGTCCGCAGACCGATGCTCTACCACTGAGCCAAACCGGTTTTGGCAAAGCTAGCCTTTTCATTATAAATTTTGCTTTTCTTTGTAAAGGCCATATAGACCCATTGACAAAAATTTGGAAAATTCAGAATAATAAAATAAAAACATACAAATTACCCATAATTCACCTCACAAACATCAACTGTTAATATTTTAGTGTATGAAATAAAAAATTTACAATGGCATTTGTCTTATGAAATAACAATTACAAGATTTATAAATGTATATACAATAATTAGTGTGCCACTTTGGTCATTCTCTTCCACTGACAAAAAAAAAAATCATTGAACTTTGTGCTTTATAAATCTGTCTGAAGCCATGTTTTGTAATGGCTCTATAGTGAATTATTATTTTTTAAACATATTTTTTATTGATTTCAGAGAGGAAGGGAGAGGGAGATAGATACCGTGTTTCCCTGAAAATAAGACATCCTTCGAAAATAAGACCAACTTACAGGTTTCCTTCTGAGTGAAATATAAGGCATCCCCGAAAATAAGGCCCCCCTAGGCTAAACATGAGAGATTTGGTCCACTGATTCTGAAAGAAATGGAGTCACAAGAAATTCACCAGGAAATTCAGGAATTGGATTGTTATGATGATGTTCCAGAAGATGATGACATGATTGTCATTGAATAAATGAGTAAATTCTTGATACGGTAGGATTCACAGTTTGTCTGGTTTGTGTTGACAACTACTGTAGTACCGTACTGTATACAGGTAACAAATTTCCTTTATTTTCATTTAACAATAAATGTGTACCGTATTCCTCTTCATGGAAAAATAAGATATCCCCTGAAAATAAGACCTAACACATCTTTGGGAGCAAAAATTAATATAAGACACTGTCTTATTTTTGGGGAAACAGGGTAGATAGCTAGATATATCAATGATGAGAGAGAATTACTGATCAGCTGCCTCTGGCCTCCTGCACGCCCTGGGCATGTGCTCTGACCAGGAATCAAACCCTGACCTCCTGGTTCAGAGGTTGATGCTCAGCCACTGAGCCATGCCCGTTGGGGCTATAATGAATTATTGAAATCTGTCATGACATTGCTTGATTACACATTTCTCTGGTTTTCTGAATAAGTGCCTTTTGGCATTAAAAATATGTGTTCTTTCCTTTGCCATTAACTTGAAAACCAGTGTATAGTGGTTTTACTGTTTGTTTTTTTGCTTACAGGTTTTTGAAAGTATTTATAATCATTTCTTTGACTCTAAAAATATACTTTTTAATAGCTTAAATGAAGCAAGTATGGATGGCTTCTTTTGATAAAAGATGAGTAGTCTAGAAAGATGACACTATTGACTTGATTATAGTTTGGGGTTAATAGGTAGATCTAGTTTATGTTTTTCTACCTCCCTAATGAGGCAGATCATTGACCTTCTCTCTCCCTCCTTTTGCCTTTAGTTTTAGTCATAGAAGGCATTCATAGAATTGGAAACACTCTGAAACTCCTCCTCTCTGCCTCTCCATTGCCCATGTTGGAAAACTGAAGCTTCCTTTCCAGTTTTGTGTTCCTTACCCTTTTATGGCCGGCCCAGTATTACTGTAATTACTAGCAGCTTGTTTTTTTACTGGCAACAACTTTGCTTCCATATAGATAAAGGCCATAATTGGCTCGCATTGGTAAATTTAGATTTGGCGAGGGTTTAAATCTGCTTTTGAATAGATAGTTTAAGGAGGATAGCATTTTGTCCTTTTATAGAGTGTAAGTTCTGGAGAAGTGATAACAAAAACTCCACATGTATAAACAGACTTAGTTAAGAATTGTGTGTTGGCTCTTCCTTCCTCAGTGGTGAGAGGCTTGCCGAGGAACGTCCAGGTGTACAACCCCACGCCCAACAACCTGGACGTCCGCTGGGACCCGGCCCCCGGGCCTGTGCAGCAGTATCGCATTGTGTACACTCCTGTGGATGGCACCAGACCCTCGGAATCCGTAAGTCACGTTGTCTTCTTAGAGTGCAGCCGTGAACTTTGTAGATTTCACTGTGCCTCCAGTGGTTGCTGGCCTGGAACAATAAGCCAGTTGTTGGAGTGGCACTGAGTCTCAGGGAAACTTCACTTCCTGGTGAATGGAGGTTCATGTCTGTGTCATGCTGAGTAGCCTATGAGAATGCAAACCACAAACATGCCAGGGTATAATGGTTAAATGATTGCTTTTGATGAAGCACCATAGTTGGCTTCTGAAGTGTCTGGGCTTAGCCTTTTATTATCAAAGGTATTATGCTGACTAATACAATACTTGATAAGCATAGGGGCTGTCATCAGGCAGAATTTGGCATTTCCTCCCCTCCAGATTGTGGTGCCGGCAAATACCCGCACAGTGCACCTGGATCGGCTGATTCCGGACACACCCTATTCCGTGAACGTCGTGGCTCTCTACTCGGATGGAGAGGGGAATCCCAGCCCCGCCCAGGGCCGAACTCGTGAGGCAGAAATCCTTTCTTCACCCCATTCCCTTGTCAGTCAGTTGGTAGGGCTTCTCTGCATGAGTGAGGTGTGTGGTACTTAGCAAACATGAGGAGTTGGCCTCTATATTTCATTTATCAGGAAGTGGTTATAGTGGTTAAAAATCATCCCTTTCTTTCCCAGCCTGTGCATTTAGGCTCAGGCCTAGTTTTATGTCACTGGATGTTCAGCATGCAACTGTAGCTCTGAAATGCAGCACATTCTAGGTTTATGTTTTCACATTAAAACCAAGGAAGATGTGTGTTTTAGCATAGGGAGTGAACAGCCTAGTGAATGGTAACACACCTGAGAGTCACTTCCTTAATCTGGCCAGGGGAAAATTCTTTCCTACCCCTTCTGTCCTCCCCATGTCTGTCATGCTCCCGGGCAGGCACATAACTCTATTGTATTTATTTATTTAGTACCTCGGAGTGGACCAAGAAATCTGAGAGTCTTCGGGGAGACAACCAACAGCCTCTCTGTGGCCTGGGATCACGCTGACGGGCCAGTCCAGCAATACAGGATCATCTATTCTCCCACCGTCGGCGATCCAATTGATGAATATGTGAGTCCGACTCTCATTTATTTGAGCATTTTGTAATCTGACCGGGTTGGAGTGTGAGCCTCAGCTTTCTGCTTTAGGATGGAGCTAGGGTTAGAGTTGAGTCCTTGACTTCTGTGTGTCAGTTACATTCTCTGTGACTTCCTCTGACGTGAGATTGGGATCACCTGAACGTGCCTAGTATGGCCTTCTATACTACAGAGAATTAATGCCTTAGGGCTCAATTTTTATTTTAAATGCAGATGGAAAAAAAAACTGTCTTATCTCATGAAGTGCATATTTTTAACCTCCTACCTACACCATGGGAATTAATTCTGGTGAAACATGATACCAATTATTCTGAGCTAACTAAATTAATGTTCAAACACTGTGACTATTCCAATCTTACCTTTTCTTTAGATCTAGTTTCTTTACAAGGTCTTTTTTAAATATTGGGCACATTGATCTCCCTTTCCTCTAAATTTACATTTTTCCATACACTCTGGTTTTGGAATATACATACTCTAATATCAGCTTCAAAATTTTTGAGTGTCATGTTTTATCTCTCCAGAACCAGAGTCAAGTTTCTGGTAGCATAGCCCTCATTATAATGTCCATTTGTTATGGATAGAAAAAAGTCAGCACTGGCTTGAAAGTTCAGTGATAGCTTAGTGGGAAATTACACGCAATGCTGATTATAAAGCAGTTTTGTCTGTGGTTTGCAACCATTTTGCTACATACATTCTATTTGATCATTCTCCTTCCATTATTCTTGTGTTATAAAATATTTCGTCTACTTGAACTTGATTTTTTAAGCTTTAATTTAAGCCCCATCCCATTTTTATTAATTTGAAACACATGTACTTGCCATTTAATGTTTCTGATCAAAATGAGATGAGCCGGATTGCCACACTTGGTTTGCCAAAGCAAAGGTGCTCATGCCTTAGTGTTTGTTCAGTCTTCCCAGGTGCAACTAAGCAATTTCCCTTCAGTTTCTGAAAACTGTAAAAACATAATTTCTTCCCCCAATTCACCATTTGCAAGCAAGGAACTCTACTCTAGGCATCATTGGTATAAGTGATTCACATTGTTTATGGAAGCAAAGCTTAGGGGGGCAGGGAGAGACAGAGATCTAGTTGATGTGTTTTCTCTTCATGGAGGAAGTTAAATGTATTTTCAATTGCTTCTTTTTCATCTTTTCCACATCATTAGTATTAGCCAAAGTGAAACTCTTGAGAGCAGAAACCCTCACCAATGTATTTCCAGTGGCTGATACCATGCCTGGCTCGCAGTGGGTGCTTGGCACACATTTGTTGAAGGAGTACAGAGAAACACAACATGTACCAATGAGAGCTGAAGGAGAAAAACATACTACTGAGCACTGCAGGACTCAGTAATGTGCATGGAAGTGTTGTATGCATTATTGCTTTTAGCCTCACAGTTTCCTTCAGAGGTGCTAAGCCATAAAGCTGGTAAATGGCTACACTGGGATGTGAGCCCAGATGTGTTTACTCTAAAACCATTCTCCCACACCACACACAGGCAGTGTGGACCATCCGCCTTGCCATGAGCTATTGTGTAACAAAAAGAAAATATAAAGAAGACATTACTGTCTATGGGAATCTATAAAACAATATTGTCTTTTGATCTGGAAGTCCTCTAGCTGATAATAAACTTATAATTTAATGTCCTCTATAGACCACTGTCCCAGGCAGAAGGAACAATGTAATACTGCAGCCCCTGCAATCTGATACTCCATATAAAATTACTGTGATTCCTATTTATGAAGATGGAGATGGTAGCCATCTAACAGGAAATGGAAGAACTGGTAAGAATCTTAGACCTTTTACAATCTTTAAATGTTGCATTTACCAGTGCATCTAAAGTACTACATTGGTATTGCAATAACTTAATATTAGGCATTGAATTTTGTCAGATAGGAGAACAGAACTCGTATTTTATCTGTTTCAAGGTTCACTTTAAAGAAGAAAAAAGAGACAAAAATCTGTATATTTTGCTTTGCTTGAGATAGTTTTATTTCTCCTTTGAAAAACCATTTGGTATTCTCTGAGTATTGTTTCAGTTTGTGTGGTGGTCACTTCAGCCTGCAGCTGCTAAGTCAGTTTAGTATCAGCAAAAAGACACTCCATCATGATGGCATCTTAAGTCATAAATAATCGAGAGGTTTAGCATTTCCCTTCCCTCTTTGCAAATGTAGCTTTTTTTTTTTTTTACAAAAATATATATTTTTCTATTGTATCAAGCACTTTACAAAGAATTATCAGTGCCGAGACCTCCCATTTCTAGCATACACTGGTGGCATGGTGGCAGTTGTTTGGGGTTTAAAGCAAAGGTTCTCCAGTTTGGTTGCTCATTGGAATCACCTGAGGAGCTTTAAAAAGTGCTTTGCCTGGGAGCCAGCCCCAGAGTTACTGATGTAACTGAGAGGGGGTGTGGTCTGGACCTGCAGATGCTCCAATGTGCAGCCAAGGCGGAGAGCCACTGCATCAGTAGAAAGGCATGCTGGGTTATAGATCTGGTGTCTGTTACCACTAAGTATTAGCATTCCCCCCCTTTTTTTCTTTGTTCAGCATGATTTCAGGATCCTTACTATCGATATGCTCAGTTGCCCAAACTCTTTTTGTGCTTTGCAATGCTACAGAATTTGAAAGACCTACCATTCGAAAGCTCTTAAGAGAAAAGCAAGACTAGACTGGTTTCAGCTCAGTCTCCCAAGACCAGGAATTTATATATTTATTGATACCTATTGTCTATAGGACGGAGTCAAAGGAGACTCAGTTTAGTGATTTGAATTTAAAATCAAGATGATTTAATTTAACAACTTTTCATTTTTAAAACTTCCCCTTAGGTTTTAGAATATATTTTGGTATTTTTCAGGGGAAATAGCATATTTCAGAATTTTGTGCTTATCACAATATATTAAAAAAAATATTTCCTAGATATTGAATTTTCCAGGAAGGCTCAAAGCCAGTTCTAGTTGTTGTTTTGCAGAACTTTTCAAGGTGAATTTTTTATTTGTGTAATTCTATGAATAATAATTCAGCAGCTGCTTCACATGCTGCTTCACAGTATTGCTTTTTAGCTCGTGGAGTTGGAGGCAGTGCCTGTGAAGGTTTGAGGATTTACTCGAGGTTATGTTCATCCAGAGTAGAGGGTGCTGGGAAAGAACCCATTTAGTCATGAGCTAGCTGTGTGGTCTTGGGCAAGTCATATCTTATTTATGTGATTAGGTGGTTGGAATAGATAGTGCCTAAATTGCTTGTTGGCTCTAATATTCTGTAATCTCTAACATTCTAAAAGTGGTATGAGGTTTCCTGTGTCATTCTGCATCATATATTATAACACACCAGCTCTGGAAATCACCAGTTCCTGAGTCCATTGGAGTTGTACAATAGTTTGAATTTGAAAAATCCCTAAGCTTTCTGTTGAATATTTTAATATCTTTTGTTTACTGAATAAGGAACTTACAGGATTTTATTAAATTTCACTCATAGGATTGTACTATTAATACTTATAATTTGTACCCATCAAGCTCTTTGCTCTCCCTGTGTATCAATAAAAGGTCAGTAACATGTGCCAATATTTGTTTGCAGTGGGACTACTTCCACCTCAGAACATACACATCTCTGATGAATGGTATACAAGATTCAGGGTATCTTGGGATCCTTCGCCCTCTCCAGTTCTTGGATATAAAATTGTATATAAGCCAGTGGGTAAGAAAACACCTTTATCATCATTTAAATGCACAGGGGAATATTTTGAGCATGAGGATATTCTTTGTTCCATTCCCTATGGTTAGATTCTACTGACAATTCAGTTCTCACATCAAATATTTGATCAGAGGCATGTTTCCGGAAATATCATTTAAGTCAATGATTTTAGTATCATTGTTACTATGGGTGTAGGTAAGATTTTCATTAATTTGCATGGCTAAAAATTTTATCTAGCCTATCAAGATGCACAAATTGAAGGTGTTTGTGTTCAGACATCCCATGTGTTATTATGATTATGAAATAATGCATATTTAATCAATACAAACTTCTATATTTTTTCCATGATGTCAAGGTTTTGTTCCTCTTGGAGAATATGCATTTTAGTTTAATTTATTACAGGCTTGCTTTCAATTACCTGTTGATCCTGGATAAAACCTTTATTAAATTATTTGCTGTATTTCAGTTTTATCTACATACTTAGAACAGTGGAAGAAAATACTCTTTGTACCAAATTTGCTAGGGCATTTTCCATGCACTAGGAATGGCATGGGCTAGAAAATTTTTTTCTAGAAAAACTTAGAGAGGGAAGAGAAAGGGAAGGTGAGCTTGTGTAAGAAATGGAGAGAGAACTTAAAAAAGGAAGAGATGTTAGTAACTGTGGAACTTCTGTCACTAAGCTTACGAAATGAGGTCCAAGATGGATATTCTTAAATCATCTCTACATTAAAGATGTTAAATAGCACCTACTATGGGCAAAGCACAGTGCTGGCAAAGGAGGCTCAGAGAAGAGTCTTGAGATTCTAAGGTAGTTGTTTGTGTGATTGATTAACTCATTAAAGGAACAGTGATTACGTTCCTGCTACATTCCAGGTATTGTGCTATGCTTTGAAAATCTGAGGGTAAAGAATCCACTCTCTGCTTACAGTTTTGTATTCACCATATAATGTGGCTTGTGTTACATTGAACAAAAGCATTAGGGGCTTTAGAATTAATGCTGTTCATACTATCATTTGAGTATAAGTGAAGGCATTTTGATTTTAGGAAAAATTTAAGATTAGTGTTAACATATATCTATGTATTTTTGTGATTGTTATTAAAGGTTCCAATGAGCCCATGGAAGTCTTTGTTGGAGAAGTGACATCATACACGTTACACAATCTCAATCCCAGCACCATTTATGATGTAAATGTTTATGCTCAGTATGATTCTGGACTCAGTGTCCCCCTGACAGATCAAGGAACTACATGTGAGTCACATGTCTTTGCATGGTTGTGAGAAAAAGTATAGTACAAATTACCACGTTAGGCTGTTTTAATGTTATGTCTTCTTAACATATGCATGTTTTCTCAGCAATTAGTAGGTGACGCTTTTGTGCCCAGCTAAACAAATCTATAAGTAATATAATTCAATATACAAATATCAGTATTTGATGAGGTATGTTTAGTTCACAACAATATTATATTTTGAATTTTGAAAGATTAAAAATTATGATTTCATTTCAACATGAATGATCCTGTAGAATTAGAGTTGGGATGCAGGGAATTTTTTTTTTTTTGTAGTTTTTCTTGACATTTCATGTTAAAACATCTATCACCTAAATACATTGATTTAATTGCAAGTTTTCACAGAAATGCCATGATTATTGATTCAGCCCAGATAGAATTTGTTATCACCAAGTTCTCTCATAATCACTTAAGGACTTAGCAGATTGCCTTTTGGAAACATTTCTTATTTTCCACGAGTTGTCTTTGACATTTGTAGTGTTGAGAGGGTCTCTGTGATATTTCTTTCTCCTTGAAAATCAGTGATGGAAAGGGAGAGCTGTTTGGCTGCACCACATTTTCATGTATGTTTCTTATAAGGAAACAACAAGATTTTAGACATTCTTTTTTAGCCACGTGGAAGTTCTAAAATTTTGTTATGATTAAAAGTATGCTTTTCTGCCTTTATTTAAGAAGTAAGTCTATTATCTTTCTTTCTTTCTTTTGCAGTGTATTTAAATGTGACAGATCTAACTCCTTACAAGGTTGGGTGGGACACATTCTGTGTTAGATGGTCACCTCACCGGGCAGCCACCTCCTACAGAATAAAGCTAAACCCTGCAGATGGTACGTGTGCAAAATAAAAAATAAAAAAGAACTGGATGTTGCTCATAGCAACATTTTAAAATCCAGTAAAGAAGATGCCATTTTATTTACAAAATTATGTATAATATGCCTTTAAATGCAATTGAGGATGACACTGGCATTTTCCTTTGTTGTCATGATCAGGAACGAGAGGACAGGAAATTACAGTGCGCGGATCAGAAACCAGTCACTGCTTCACTGGCCTTTCACCAGACACTGACTATGGCGTCACTGTTTTCGTGCAGACACCAAACCTCGAGGGTCCTGGTGTCTCGGTGAGAGAACACACCAGTAAGTGTTTGAGGAACCTGGAATGTCTGTCAGGCTTCAGAATGGAATGCTCTGGGTGCGAGAACTTATGCGACCCCTGAACAGGCACTTCTCTGTAGGGGCTGCGGTGACAATGTAATGATTGCAGGTTTTTGAAGGTGGAGTCTGTGGCTGGTTAGTTGATATTATTTTTAAGGAAAGGGCTAAAGGAGGGAGATATGGCTCCAGTGGACAGTGTGAAGTTGATGGGCAACTATAATATATTATGAACTTCTACTCATTTGATCCTATCTGAAGGCCTTACATTCAACCTTTGAATATTGGCTTTGCGTTTTGTAACTATAGTCAATGTTGAATGACTATCAGTGATACAATAGAATTCCCAGTGTGTCCGTGCCAATGAGATGTGATTTGTCATCTAGAATTTAAATCACCCTTAAAATTTCCTTCTGTGTTATGAAATGTGCACATATTGTGTTTCTCTAATTATTATTATTTTTTTAAATTCTAGCTGTAAAACCAACAGAAGCCCCTACCGAGCCACCCACACCTCCTCCCCCTCCCACAATTCCACCCGCTCGAGATGGTAAGTACAGTTGATTTGGAAATGTAATAAGTAAGAAGGGATTTGTCGCCTCCTGACTAATGCAGCCTGCATATCATTTACAATCGATATAGAACATTTCTGATTTCTGATACTTGCTGAAGAGCTTTTAGATTAAAAGAAAAGATTGCCAGTCATTTGTTCTTGCCCTCCAGGAGCATTTTGGTGTGAATGGAATCAGTCCTAAACCACTTCAGCTCTTCAGTTGGAACTTGTTTTCTTTCGTTTTGCAGATTAATGTCTCATGATATCCTACATAGTTCATGGTTACCTGGTGGGCCTTTGTTTTTGGGGCTTCTGGCATCAGTAGGATCCAGGAATCTTTTTGGCTATATCTGCAAGCTCCCTCCAAGCCTTTGGCTTTGGAAGTCCTGGTTTCTGATCTGAGAAGTGCCCTGGATTACACAAAGCTAAAACATTTCTATTTACTAAAGTCTGAGGCATAATTGTCAATTTAAAAGGTTAAAGCTGGTCTCTCAAGTAATTTGGGGCAGTTCTCTGTGGTTTATCAAATTAAGTTTAAACTAATCAACTACTGGTTTATTCCCCCTTCCCCACATTCTGTTTTCCGAGTTAACCTGAAAGCATGTCAGATTTTAAAAGAATTTTTCTTTTATCTTAGAAGGCTCTAGACTGCCACAACTTCTTTAAACCTATTAAATAAGATAAAAGTTAAGAGTGTATTACTATAGGGTAAAACAATAATGGGTTTCTTGAAATTTGGGTTGTTGAAAAAAATTCAGTAAATAATCTTGGCTTGTTGAGTTCTTTTAATACCTTATTTTTTTAGAGCAGTTTTATGTTCATAGAAAAATTGAGCAGAAAGTACATAATGTTCCATTTATACCCTGTACACTCACTTGCACACTTCCCCCAGCATCACCCTCCTGCACCAAAGTGGCACATTTGTTACCCTCCATGAGCCTATATTGAAGCACCATTATCACCCAAAATCTATAGGCTATATTTGGGTCCACTCTTGGTGTTGTACATTCCACATGTTAAGTTTTTATAGAATAAAAGGTTGTTAAATTTTTATTTTCACAATTTTTTTTTTAGTCTTTAAGTCTGAAGATTCAATGAAAGATATTTATTTTATTCCATCCCTTCCTTCCCTCCATATACTCATAGTGGCCTAATTTAAAAAACACCTTATTTATACCAAATATTTGATAAATATATACAAAATTCCTAATCTTTTAAATCCTGAACATTGCTGCTTTTCCTTTTTTTTCTCCTCACTTATTGTTTGAGGCTGCTTGAAGAGTTCCATGGGGAAAGAGCATACCTTTGCATAGTGGATCTAAGTAGGCGGAGTAATTCCAGGGCAGGAATTGAGGACCAGTGAGATAGTGCCTCTCACACTTTATTGTGAGCAGGAACCACCTGGGCATCTTGTTGCTGATTCTGGCTGAGGAACTCTGGGGTAGGGCCCAGAATTCTGCAATTCTAAGAAGCTTCCCAAGCTATGCTATTGCCACTGAACCATACTTTGAGTAGAAGGTGGTAGGCTGCATTTCTCAGTTGTGTAATTTCACTTGAATGAAAGAATTCATGATATTTGAAACTTCCTTTTTTTTTCTTTTCCCCCGCCAGTATGCAAAGGGGCCAAGGCAGATATTGTATTCTTGACTGATGCCTCCTGGAGTATCGGGGATGACAATTTTAATAAAGTTGTAAAGTTCATCTTCAACACTGTGGGAGCCTTTGATGAAGTCAATCCTGGTGGAATTCAGGTGGGTGTCTTTTTCATGGTGGCTATTCACTTATATTGCCTTGCTATTTCCTTTGAACTTCTCTTTTTAAGTAGAAAGACTTTTCATTTCAAATTATATTTTGACTTTTGTTATTTGACATTTTCATTACACATGTATTTTTGGGAAGGAGTTGGGTGTAAATAGTAAACAGAAAAATAAATATTCCTTTAGGTATCTTTTGGCTAGATGATATTTCTATTGAATAATTTAGAGGGCTCTGACTAACTTCCTACTTAATACTCTTAAAATGATACACTCCCACGAAAGGTCAGCCGATGTTCTGGAAACTAAATGCATTGCGATTATCACTCTCTGTGAAGTCCGTGGAGCCAGTGAGGAATAGTGACTGGAGTGGGTGTGTGACTGCTTCCCCCTCTGTCATGGCATTGCAGACACTACCTTTACCAGAGAGTGGCCACTATTGACTCAAAGGGCATTTTATTTGTTTTCCTAAAATAACTACCAACTATGTTGCTGTGAAATTACTCCAAAAGTATTTGTTTTATCAGAGTTGGAACTTAGAGAAGGTTATCTTTCCATAAGAGGCTTTGGAGAATAATTCATACTATAGCCATAACATACCTGTAAATTGGAGAATCTCCTTCACTACTCTCAATAAACCATTGAACTGAACACTTAAGTCTAGTGGCTCTAAACTATGTTTTGGTGAGCCCTTCTTCCCAGGCTCCTCTGAGAATCTGAATAAAGCTAGTATTAATTATTTCTTGGATTCTGTAAACTTGAAGACTTCAAATTCCCCCCTTTCTGGAGTGGTTTTCTTGATGGCTTTAGGCATTCCATGCTCCTGAAAGGTATTGTCTGGGGCACTATTATAGCAAGTATCACTCTTTATGGTCATTATTGTGTGCAACTCTTTTCTATCTAACTCATTGATTCCTTAAGGCAAGGGACTATATTGTATCATTCTTCTTTCAAATCTTTTTTCTTTCTCTCTCCATTCCTTGTTGACGATTTTTTTCCTTTATTTTTGCAGCTTGTACTTTTTCATGTGGCATCTTAGAGACATTATGAAAATAAGAGATTTTGACATAAACCATAAATAATTTCATAAGCAAAATCAAGTCTTCTTTTATGGAAGAGTACTTTATAGATTATATTAAATTTCAAATCCTCAAATAACCTTGTAGATACTATTCCAACCCAAGAAGAGTAAAAAGTCAGGCCAGTTATATTCTCAATTTAATGTGTCAATAGCTAAGCCAGTTTTCCATCCTTTTAGAAATATAAGATTTCTAATAAAAAATAAAAGAATAGCTATCATATTTTATTAACTTGTATGTGCCAACTATTTTGCATACATGATTACTACATGTGTTTTTAAAACAATCCTAGAAAGCAAGTATAGTTATCTCAATTTTTCTGAGGAGAAAACTAAAGGCCAGAGATGTTGGGAACTTGCCCAGTGTCACATGGCCATTAATTGGCAGAGCTAGGGTTTCAGTCCAGTGATTCCTGACTACAAAGTCTGTACTCTTTCTACTAAATCACACTGTCACTAAGTTTGTGATGAGGGCTGATTATTATCACACATGTAATATTTTCATATTACCCTCAAGAGTGGATGTGGTCAGTGAGAAGGAGCACTTGGCTGTGGAACCAATTGCTTTGCCCACATTGAGTTCAAGATAGTGTGTTCTCATTGCTCCCTGATTTTACCCATCCCTTCCTATATCCTAGAGAAAGGTACCTTATAAATACAGTATATTTATATTTTCATATCAATTATGTCTAGTCATTAAAGATAAGAAATTAGATAGTTTACAGAGACAACAGTAGTCAGTGTTATAATACTAGCTATAAAGAGCTTTATAATACTCTCAGGTCCGAGACATTTCCTTTTCCCATTCAGCAGTTAGAGGACCCACTGGAAAATTGAAACATAAAAAAAGATGACTTACCCTCCCCACAAACCACATTTTCTTTCAGGTCTCGTTTGTGCAGTACAGTGATGAAGTCAAGTCTGAGTTCAAGCTGAACACGTACAATGACAAGGCCCAAGCCCTCGGGGCCCTCCAGAATATTAGGTACAGAGGAGGCAACACAAGAACAGGTACAGTTGATCAGAGTCTATGTAGACCTTCACTCTCCAAAGTTTTTGGAGTGAAAGAACCAGGTGTACCATCTCACTCTAACATTCAAATTCTTAACAGTTGGGCATGGCTAACGGCCCTTGGATGGTTTGCATTGAGGTGACACTAAAATGTTTCATGCCACACTCTATAGGAAAGGCTCTCACGTTTATCAAGGAAAAGGTCTTGACCTGGGAGAGTGGCATGAGGAAGAATGTCCCCAAAGTGCTGGTTGTGGTCACAGACGGCCGGTCACAGGATGAGGTGAAGAAAGCAGCTTCAGTCATCCAACAGTCAGGTAAGACCAGGCCTGAGTTCCATGCCTAGTGCTTGCACTCATTATTTTAACAGTTTTGAACATTCATAAATGATTACAAGAAAACCCAATTTCCTGATTTACTTCATTGTTTCTGTTGAATCTGTATTTCATACTCTTCTAATATTAGCTTATGTTTAATTGTGGAATGGTTTGGTGATTGCTCAGAAACAGCATGGTGTATATTCTTTGTGTAAGATGTAATTCAGGGTCTGTCAATGAGCAGACTAGATTTCTCGTGGGGGCTGGAAGGCTGTAGAATGCAAACACGGATGGTCCCAGAGCAGGCTTCCTGCCATAGCAGAAGGGAGTCTTGATGTTGGCTCCTGTGCAAGGAGAACACAGGGAAGCCTTCACTTTCACACAGCCTTGCAGATGCACTCTCAAAGCGGGTTTCTCAGAGGCCCGCTGTCCAGGAGGAACAGCCAGGTCTCAGGGACACGTCTCTGGGGCACATCTTGGCAAACAAACATCCTCAGTGCCTCCTGGCAACGCTGCCCTTTGGATGAGTTGCTTAGGATTATTAGAGATGAAACAAGGTCTTTCCAGGACTTGCATTAACGCTGCCTCTGAAGCCCCCCTCAGGTCCAAGGTAGACATATGTTGTGCATTTCCTATTGTAGTGATTGAGAAATATTTGGTTACATGGAACTGCACTGATATTTTTATAAATTACTGCTACTGTTTTATGCACTTTGAGCATAATTCAGCATAGTTTGTGCTCCTAGCTGACTTAAGTTTAGGGTTTTAATACTTACTCTTTATGTTACCTTATTTATACCTAATTAGGTAACTAATTCCTTATAATTATTTTTTTTAACAGTCAAATCAAGCTTTTGGAGTAGAAACTTTATTTGTATTAACCTAAATACATAAAATTAATACAATAAATAAAATTGCACTGCTAGTGGGAATTGTATATTTCAATTTATTTTTTAAACATTTCTTTTTTTTTAAATTGATTTCATATAGGAAGAGAGAAGGAGAGAGAGATAGAAACATCAAATAGTGAGAGAGAAAGAATGATTGGCTGCCTCCTGCATGTCCCACATTGGGGATCAAGGAATCAAACCGTGACCTCCTAGTCCATAGGCTGATAGTCACTGAGCCATGCTGGCCTGGCCATGTATTTCTTTGTAAAAGTGACCAGAATGCTGCCTTTGAGTTTGAGTGTGTGGAGAATCAAATTTTTAAGTGAACCCATTCTTGGTTTCTGAGTCACATAAGCTTAAAATGTTAATGGTGCCCAGGAGAGCTGGAGAATTCTTGGGTCTATCGGGACTGTAGACTGTGGAAGGAAATGAGCACCATGTTAATCTTTCTGCTCTGAAAATGTTTGCCTTCTGTTAGGATTTTATTCTAGGAAATCCAATTAATTAAATTTTATAAGCCAGAAAATAGGAAGGGCTGGAAAAAGAGCATATTTATTAAGGAGAGCTTGTGTCAATTAAAAAGACGTGCTGCACACACTGAGGAAATACAGCATCTGTTCTGATAAGATTTTATTTTGAGTTGTTTAAGCAATAAAAGACGGGCAAAGGGCCATGTAATTCACTCTATAAATATGCTTTTCAGGGTTCAGTGTCTTTGTCGTTGGTGTGGCCGATGTGGAGTACAACGAGCTTGCCAATATTGCCAGCAAACCAAGCGAGCGGCATGTGTTCATTGTGGATGACTTCGAATCTTTTGAGAAGATAGAGGACAACCTCATTACATTTGTCTGTGAAACTGCCACCTCGAGTAAGTCATGGTCCACATAGGACCATAATCTCACTTGTTTTGAAAAATAACTACTTGGTAGGCCATTCCTTATCCTATATGGGATCAAGCCTGTGCATAAATAGATCCTGGGAAATCCCTTGAGGACCCGATGAATCATTGTTCCTATTGAGATTGTGCTAAATGTGTGCTTGTCAGAGGTCCATTTTAAGCTTTGAAGATGTAATATATTCCTTATATGGAAATAAAGTGGTTTTAACATATCCTTTCCCCACCATCCCATGCCTGTGACATTTGAATAAGTTAATCTTCAGCTTCAGGAAAGCATTTATAGAAGCATTACTGTGAGATGAAGGTTTTCCCCTATTAGTAATCAATTAGTGTTTGTTCTGACAACATCTGTGCTTCAAGGGAGCAATGAGAAAACTGACTTGTACATGTGTGCTCCATAGAAATTCATTCGGTTCCCATTTGTCTTTTTGGTAGATTTTTCTCCTTATGCCAAGATCTCAAGTTCAACTTTTAAAATTCAGTGAAGGTCAAAATGTTCATTATTTTTGTCAGTTTATCCTCTTCCCCATCCATGGCACTGATTCCTGGGGCATTAGATTATGGAGGCAGTTATGCAGCTAGTCTAGACTTTTGATCCTAAGCAGGGCTATGATTTGCAAGTGTTACAGTTTCCCCTATTAAACATTACATTGAATCCTCAGAGGTATGGGAGAGATGGCAATAGTAAGCAATGGTCAGTACTTGACTGTGAAAACTGACCTTGAAACTCAGAAAGGAGCTGAACTGGTGGAAGGTGGGCAGGGGACTACAGTTGTCTCATATCCACTCCCAGAGGTCCTGAGATTCCTGGCTCTGGGGAGCCAGTGAGAAAAGTGCTGTAGACATGTAATTGTTACGTGATGTTTGGTAGGCAAGCTTGGCAGAGAACAGAAGAGGGTTGGATAGGGACATACTCTTCTTGCCTTTGCATAAATCTGAAATTCCCTGGGTGGGAGAAAAAAAGTTTTTTACGCTAGTTAAAAACATCTGAATTTCCCCCCTTTCACTGTATTTTACTATTCTTAAGAACATTGTAGAATTCTAATTGGGCTGGAGAATGTTCAGAAAACATTGCTAATGCTGGTCAGTAGTATAATTTCTCCTACACATGGGAAGTCTACAGGAAATCCATTACAAAAAAAATTAGATCAATGTTAGTTTTTGTAAATGTGTGAACAATTTCATTATTTGATACATGCACATTGCTGATTTGTGTCCATACACAATGTTTGCATATCGTGTTAGTGAATCATACTTAAAGAATACTGTCTATTGCAGATTGCCCTCTCATTTATTTGGATGGCTACACCTCACCAGGTAAGCATTTATAAACTTGGGTTAATTTGTTTCAGGGTTTAAGCCCTAAAATAATTTAAATGACCTCCCGTCAACATTTTATTTTCTGACTTGAAGGTTTTAAGATGCTTGAAGCATACAACATCACAGAGAAGAATTTCGCTTCCGTCCAAGGCGTCTCCTTGGAGTCAGGGTCTTTCCCCAGCTACTCCTCCTACAGGCTGCAGAAGAACGCCTTCATCAACCAGCCCACAGCGTAAGTGTGACTGACAACAGGAGGGTCTTTTTCAGACAATGATGCTTTTTTAGGCTCTTGAAATCCTGGAACTTTAGGTTGGTCAGAAGGCTCCTTATGCATGACCTAGCTTGATGTCCTTAAATGCAGTTGGGCTAAGTGTTTTCCACCAGGTCACACAGGCGATGAGGACTCCAACCTTGCTCTTCTCAAACCTCAGCATCTCACCCTGGTTCTGCAGGGTTATGGGTTCCTGGCCCTTTTGAATTCAAAGCGAGGATCACAGCTATGCTTTTTCCAAGGGAGGCTGTTTAAACAGGAAGGCGACTTCTTATTTGGGATGTTGCTCGCTGTGGGGCAGAGGGACCGCTGGAATAGGTGCAGAAGGAGAGCAGCATTCTTTTCTGGGGTTCAGGACCCCCAGAAGATGAGAGGCCTCACAGCTTTGCTTGTCCGCCTTCCGAGAGGCAGCGGTTGGTTTTTATTGGCCCATACTCCGGCGAACTGCCGGGTAGCTCTAGATGTTTTATTTTATCCTCCGTGCAAGTTTGCACCTAGGAACCATAACCCAAATATGTATTTTTTTATTCACTAGAATGGAAACATTTTAATCTTGAGAAGTATGTGTTTGGCAACTTAGCGAAAAGAACACGAAGAAATAAAGCTTTCAGTAACTGTGGACGGGGTCAGAAAATGCTGTCTGAAATGTGAATCGCTCTGGGAAAGCTGACGGAAAATTCAGGCTAAAACCGAAACTAATTTCTCTTAAGGAAGCAGAGAGCGTCTTGTAGTGTGGCCACACTGGAAGTTCCCGACTGTTTGATGGTCAACCAGATCAACCAATTTTAGGTTTTTCAGTAAACCTTCAGTCCCAGTATTTAACTTTCAGTCACCTCAAGATTTGATACCTACCTTTAAAATAATTTATTTTATTTTATTGATTTCACAGAGGGAGGAAGGGAAAAATGGAGGGAGGGAGGGAAGGAGGGAGGGAGGGAGGGAGAAAGAGAGAGAGAGAGAGAGAGAGAGAGAGAGAGAGAGAGAGAGAGAGAGAGAGAGAGAGAGAGAGAGAAACATCAGTGATGAGAGAGAATCACACTGGGGATTGAGTCCAAAATCCAGGCATGTTCCATGACTGGAAATTGAACCGTGACCTTCTGGTTCATAGATAGACGCTCAACCACTAAGCCACCTCGGCTGGGCAATACCCATCTTTTTACTCGTAATAGCTTACTGTCCTCTTATGAGTCAGAGCTTATGGCTCAAAGAACTATAAATGCAATTCAATCTCCCTCCCCCCCCCCGCCCCCAACCAAGGACTCATTAACTGAGAAAGAAGAAGAAAAATGGGCAAGATTAGACATAAATGAATATGGAGAAGGTATTATTTTTAACATGGGATATGATGAAGACAGTAGGTTTTTGAGCACACAGAAGCTATTATGTCTGCTTGCCCAGAACACATGTTTAGGAGGCAGAGCTGCATCATATTCCAGAAGTGTCAGTGGTGTGGCTGGTGCAAGGGCTTGAAAACCCAAGAGACATTCTGGGCCCTCTGTCAAGGTTCACTAAAGAATAGGTTCTTCCCCGTCTGAGAGCTGATGATCAAGGCCTTTTTCCTGCCTTCAGAAATAACGTGTTATTCAATAGTCTCAGACAGAAAAACCATCAATTTAGCTTCGATGGTCCCCCTGAATAATGATGGAGTCAACTTTGGGAGGACACATGGAACCACATGTTTCTGTCTAACAGCCTTAGAACAAAGAAACATTTCCTTTTAATTGAATTCCATCCCTTTATCAGCACTAAACGTTTGCACATGTACATGACCTTAACATTTATTACTCGTGTTCTTTTTGGGAACATGTAAGCTTCTGGAGATTATGTAATTTATTTATTTCCAGGGAGGAATTTGGAAATGTAAAAACTACTAGAGAAAGTGAGGGATAAATTAAAACCTTAAGCTATTTTATAATCTAATACCCCTGACACTGGGAATTAAGTAAATTTAGTGAGATTCTTTTTCTTTAAGGTACATCCGTAGGTATACTGTTTATCACTCTAAAATTATTATGTAATTTTGCAATTGTGTATGTGTCTAGAAAAAATTAGTTGTTAGGATAAAAGACCATTTGGCAATTTCCCAGACTTCTGTGACTTTATCAGATTATAAATAATCTATTACTACTTACATAATGGACCTTTAGTGCTTGTTCTTTTGAAGTCTTTCCTAAATTTTCCTCCTTCTAATATGCTGCCAGATTATTATAAATGACTTCTAAAACTACCCATAATAAGATCCTGGTTCAAAGATTTAAAATATCCTCTATTTCTGATGAGAAATTTTCATTAGTGAATTCACTCATTTGTTTTATCCACAGAGATTTACACCCGAATGGACTCCCTCCTTCATACACGATTATATTATTGTTCAGACTCCTCCCAGAAAGTCCCAATGACCCTTTTGCAATTTGGCAAATCACAGACAGAGACTACAAACCACAAGTTGGAGTGATTGCAGATCGTAAGGATTTTTATCTTATTTTAAGGCACAGGTGTACATATTATTGATTAGGTTTTCTCTTTTCTTCTCTTTTTAAGAACCTTCTGAATATGCAGAGTGGGGCAAAAGTAGTTTGTAGTTGTGAATATGAGAAACCCAGGGTTTATTTTTGTACTATTCATTCATTATTGTATTCTTTTCCATAATACCAACTATAAACCTACTTTTGCCTCACCCTGTATATATTTACTTAGCATATGCTTTTGTGTTTAAAGTTGTTAAAATGTAATTTATCAGTAAATATTTTAATTGTGTTTTATCCCAACTAAAGCTATTGAATTTTTTAGACAACTTACCAAAAAAAAAAAAAAGAATCATCATGAATACTTTCAATATAAAATATACCAGGCATGTGATTTAATAACAATTATGTATTAATTACAGCTTCTGGCAAGACATTATCATTCTTTAATAAGGATACAAGGGGGGAGGTGCAGACTATTTCATTTGACACAGAAGAAGTGAAGTCATTATTTTATGGAAGTTTCCATAAGGTAAATATTACCTAGTTACTTATAGAAAAAAGAATATGGCTTAATATTTTAAATTAATTTATTTTATTATCTGTTAAAATGTTATGCTACATTGGTAAAAAAATATAACTATATCATTTAAAAATAAAATCTTCTGCTAATACCTTTTCAAAATTTCAATTGTGTAGTATGTAACTACTTTTTCTATCTACCTTTTTATTGTTGAACCATTACATTATTTCATTTCCAATGCTTAATTTTTTATTTTATTTTAATTGACAGGATTAGTATTTTATGAAGCTACTTCTGCTTGCTTGTTTATTGTAAAGTTACAGACATGCCAGTATAAAGGTTATCACTATCTACCAATATGATAAAGATAAATCTTTATATGATTAACATTTACATTAACACACTATGGATTTTCTAAAATATCTTTTTAAAAAAAAATATATTTTATTGATTTTTCACAGAGAGGCAGGGAGAGAGATAGAGAGCTAGAAATGTCGATGAGAGAGAAACATCGACCAGCTGCCTCTTGCACACCCCCTACTGGGGATGTGCCCGCAACCCAGGTACATGCCCTTGACTGGAATCGAACCTGGGACCTTTCAGTCCGCAGACCGACGCTCTACCACTGAGCCAAACCGGTTTCGGCGATTTTCTAAAATATCTTGTTGAAAGTTCTTAAATGCGTTCTTATGGAATTGTCTATTTTTGTTTATCTTAATTAATTCTTGTGTATGTCAACATCCAAGGATAATAGAGACTTCCTATAAGATTTTAAAAGGATGATTAATTGACAAAAGTACTGAAGTTTGACATATTAGAGAGGAAGAGAACAAACTAGGTTAGGGATGGACTTTTTAATACTATTTCTTCATCCATTGGGTTAGCAGGAGGAATACCTCTGGTTGCACAATTGGTCTAAAATTTCTCCAGCATGACACTCAGAAAGATAATCTCCTATATAGAAGACAAGTATTGCCAGTTCAATTTGATTCTCAAGTGAAAACTGAAGAACTTTTATGTATTTGAGTAGATGTAGCTGTATTTCTTGCTGATTCTATTCCTGAGAATTTGGGTTCTTTCCAGAATGCTTTTCTTATTCTTGAATTAAATTCTCAGTCAGGATGGCAAGGGACTTTTCTCACAAGCTCCAAGACGCATCCAGATGTGCACATTAGCAAAATACAATGAAAGAAAACAAAGCTCTTTGAGAATAATGGCATATCCACTTCACACTTTATTGACTTTCATGAAGTGAAGTGCGTGCAATAAAATAAATGCCTCGTTGGGAAAGAAAACTCTAGTTTGGCAAATATTATTAGCTTCAACTTCTCCTTATCCAATATTAGATGATGAATTTGGCAAAGTTCTTATGAACTTATTTTGGCTCATTGCTACACCTATTAAATTTATATTTGAGTAACCTGCTAAAAAGAACTATTTCATTTTTCCTTCCATAACCTCTAAATATATTAGAAATCTAATTTCTACTAGCCAACTAATAGCCATTTATTTTTAAATTTTTAATTTTTATTGGATCTTCATCTTACTTGAGCAAAAAAAAAAAAGTATTTTGCAGAGGTCTATAGCAACAATTATTGCAAATCCAAGATCATTATATTTGGCATTGCTTCTTTATTTGCCTTTATAGAAAGGTATTTGTAGTCTAGGTTTTTCTTCTTACAAGCTTTCTTTCTCTACTCTCTTTTTTCCATATTATGTTTCTTTTATTATTATTTTTCTCCACTTTTTCACTATACCTTTTTCTTTCTTCCATTCCCTTATCCCATTCTTTTAACCTACTCTCCTAAATCATTTATCTAGTAACAAGTTCAATCACTATTGGCTATCACATTCTTTACTGATTGAAGGATTCAAACATTCTTCTTTCATCTTCCATCTGAAGTCCTTCAGTCCTTGGGAAAATGAGTGGCACTCTGACTGTAGGAAATGAGTGGAAATGGTGTGCAGGGGCTCTTGGGAAAGAGAGGGTAGGCTAAAAGAGCTCCAGCAGGGACTAGCAGACAGCTATTGGTTCTTGAAAATTCTCTTGAAAAGTTTTTGTGTCCCCATTCTGTTGCAACCGATGACATATATCCAAGTGAGAAATTTCTATTAAGAGGTTAAAGAGGAATAGATGAAAAATAAAGTTGTAGGGAATGGCAGAGTATGGGATGGGAGATGAATGGGAAAATGTGTTTCTATTTTTTCTGCTGGTCTGTGACCAACCATGTTTCACAGTTTAGAAACGGTTTCTAAATACTTAGGACAATGGCCTGCAGATGAAGAGCCCACTCTATTGTAAAATGTGATTCTGCACGTGTTTAAAATGCAGTAAAACATGCATAAGAGGTCATAGCAAAGCATGTTTTTAGCATGTGCTTAGTACGGTTGACATTGAATAACCAGTATATTTGGGATGATTTAAAAAATATATATTTTATGATTTTTTTAAAGAGAGGAAGGGAGAGAGATAGTTAGAATCATCAATGAGAGAGAAACATGGATCAGCTGCCTCCTGCACACCCCCTACTGGGGATGTGCCAGCAACCAAGGTACATGCCCTTGATCAGAATCGAATCCAGGACTTTTCAGTCCTCAGGCCTCCACTCTATCCACGGAGCCAAACTGGTTTTGGCTTGGGATGATTTTGTTACAAATTAAAAGTCTTGATTTTGAAATAATTCTGGATACTATCATTTTTTCAAGTACTTTGTAATACTTACCTCTGAGATTGTTCACACAAGAGCCAACAAATAAGCTTTCATTCCTTTTATAATTTTTTTTAATTGAATTTATTCGGTGACATTGGTTAATAAAATTACACAGGCTTTAGGTATATAATTCTATAGTCCATCATCTGTATATTGCATGTGTTCACCACTCCAAATCAAGTCTCTTTCCACGCCTCCCACCCCTCCTTCCATCTGGCAATCACTGTACTCTTGTCTGTGTCCAAAAGGGTGAAGGGATTAGCAAAGAAAACAAGTTTTACTTCTTATTAGGTAATAAATGTCTTGGAAATGCTTGTATGATGCTGTTTGAGAATTCAATGGTAGATGACTCTGCTGTGGGCACTTAACATTTCCTTACTTTTAGTAAGCTATGTATTACTTTTATATAAATGCCATATGTAATTCATATTTACCACTTACAGATGCACTACATTAGTATTTTGGTGCTGATTCTCTGTGGGAAAAACATTTACTGTTTAAAAAAATCTCTAGGCATTGTTCTTAGGTTTATTGATTCACAGCATTTAGGGAAACTTCTGTTTCTTTTAACTTTGAACTGAACTTTTCAAAATAATCATTAAGAGCTTACTTGAGCCAAGACCAGTTTGGCTTAGTGGATAGAGCGTCGGCCTGCTGGCTGAGGGGTCCCAGGTTCGATTCTGGTCAGGGGCATGTACCTTGGTTGCGGGGACATCCCCGGAGGGGGTGTGCAAGAGGCAGCTGATGGATGATTCTCTCTCATCGATGTTTCTAACTCTCTATCTCTCTTCCTCTCTGTAAAAAGTCAAATATATATATATATATTTTTTTAAGAGCTTACTTGAGTATTTGTGCTGTGATAAGTGGAAACTATCAGCAAAACTATAATCTTTAAAGATTACCTGCAACCAATCTTTACATTGTTGAGATACACATTTTATTAATTATCTGTCCTAATAGATTTAAGATTCCTAGTGTCCTCAATATCAGACAAAAAAAAAAAAATAAATAAAGTTGAATCTTGATCTATTGGTTTCTAGAGCTGAATCTCTATAGAAGACATATGCTAGTTCTTTCTATGTTAGGTATTTATACAGTATGAAAGTTCTTTTTGACTGAAATTTGGAAAAAAAAATATTTCTTGGCAGAAACCTCAGTTGGTTTAAAGCATTGTCTGATACACCAAAGTTGTGGGTTTGATCCCTGGATAGGACACATAAAAAAAATCAACCAATGAATGAATACAGTGGAAGAACAAATGGATGTCTCTCTCTCTCTGTCTCTCTCTCTCTCTCTCTCTAAATCAATAAATAATATAAGAGAAAACAAATTAAAAATTCAACTTAACAAAGTCAGTGAAAGACATCCAAGGCTCTGTTTTACTGAATCTAATAATAAATTATTGGTTTATTAGCTTGTATTTGAATAGTTCTTTATAGTTTACAGAGTCATCTCATCTATATTCTCTCTGGTCATCTTAGTAATGGTACATGGTGGGAAGATAAGAAAGTATCCATGTGTGTGTGGCTGAAGGAAACAGGCTTAGAGAGGTTTCCTGGGTCACTTGATTAACGTGACCCAGGAAATTAATGTTAACAAATGACAAGACATTGCAACCTGGTCTTGGATTTTAGTCTAAGATGCCTCATTTGGGATGAGAGCAGCTTAAAGAACACATTTTTAAACATGGATATGAAATATGAAGAAGTCAGCCAATTTTTTGGTCGTGAAAAATTTATAATGGAAACCTACGATTTTTATAGGTTCATATCGTAGTGACCCCAAAAAGTATTAAGCTTTACATCGACTGCTATGAAATTATAGAAAAAGATATCAAGGAAGCTGGAAATATCACAACTGATGGTTACGAAATTCTTGGGAAACTACTTAAAGGGGAGAGGAAATCAGCCACAGTAAGTAACACATTTTTATTTTTCTTGGTATCTTGAGTTAAGATTGAAAGGGCATTTTTTAAAGCAGTAAGTGAATTTTTTTTCTCTCAGTGAGTTTTAAGTTGTTAAATTTCTTGTTCGGATTGAAACTTGGGAAGCGTTATATCCAGGAAATATGCTACTGACAGAATATAATAATGTGTCTTATTGCTAAAAACAAAATAAGATGTCAAGGCAACAGAGAACATCATGCAGTCATCTTGAAACAGGATCCAGCTGGAGAGTACCACACAAATCGCTGCCAGGGTAATCAGTGAAATCTAAAATAATTCAGTTTTTTTGTTCTTCAAAGAGAGTAATTGCTAATACAAATTTGCGCCGTCGGGACGTTAAGCGTTTGTGGACATTGCCTGTGACCGTCACTGGAGCCCGTGCTTTCTCGCAGAGGGGCCGCTGTCTTTGTCCGAGGGCAGATCGGTGCAGAACAGCAGCCAGCTGACCGCATTACTAACAAGTTCACTGGCCCATGTTTGAGGCAGGAGCGTGCCAACCCTATTTACAGTTCTGTCTAGTGAGACAGTTTTAAATGGAGGTTTCCACTGTACCAAGTCGTATGAACATTGTAGTTGGTATTAAATGCCAATCGATAGTCACAGAGTTCTAAAAGCAAGTCTGCTGTCTTTGGCTTCTATTAATTTTTAAATCACATTTATTTCATTTAGCTTTCTTCCATAGGCAGAATTTTCTTCTCCTAGACTCAAAAGTTGAAATTTCTATGCTGCAACGAAAAACTACAAGTGCGAGTTTAATATAATTGTGATTAAAATTCAGACTTGCTATTGACTACTGTATTTTATGTTTAAATAGAATAACTATATCAGAGCTATAAAATAAGTTATAGCTAAACAATCTTTTCTTTCTTATTAAAAAAGTTTTATTTTTAAAAAGTAGAAAGATAGAAAGTATATATTACAGCTGGCCCTCAGTATCTGCAGATTATGTGTCTGTGGATTCAACAGAGGATTGAAAATAATAATAAATAAAATTCCAAAAAGTCAAATCCTAAGCAAAATAGCATAAACAATTATTTACATAGAATTTGCATTGTATTAGGTATTATAAGTAACCAAGAGATAATTTAAAGTAGAGGGAAGGATGTGCTTAGGTTATGCAAATACCAGGTCATTTTCCTTAGCCTTAAACATCCTTGGGTTTTGGTATCTGTGCGGTCCTGGAGCTAGTCCCTCTGCAAATAACAAGTACTATATTGAAATAGTTAAGCTGAGGGTAATCAGAAAAATTATTAGTCAGCCCCTAGGTAAGAATTTATGAAAAAAAAAAAGAGCATCAATGGTAGAATAAATGCGGAATGGCTTTTGAAATTTTACTTTTTTTTTTTTTTTTTTTTTACAAGGATAGACTATTAAAAGTTGATTTAACTGTGTTGTTTTGCAATTCTTAGTGAAATAAATTCACAGTTAAACAAAGGACTTTGTTCTCTTTGAAAAACAAAAAACTCAAACATTTCTTTTTTAGCCAAGGAAGTGAATCAGAAGTGGGAATTTCACATATGCATTTGCTTTACTGTCTCTTTGTCTCAGGCACAGGCTTTTATGCTCTTTCCTCATGAAGTAAGGATCCCTTTGCTCCCAAGGGCTTGCACCCTTGAGACAGAGAGGTTGGTAAAGGTTAAGTTGTGGAAACGTCAAGATAAAAATGTTCTCATGCATCTTTCGCTGATGTTGCTGTTGGTTGTTTGCAGTTCCAAATCCAAGATTTCGATATCGTCTGCAGTCCAGTGTGGACTAGTAGAGACAGATGCTGTGATATTCCCTCAAGGGTAAGTACAACGGAATGGAAGCCTGTGGCAGCGTTATGAGCCCCCTGGGAGTAAGGGGTCTGGATGGGGATGGTCTGGGAGAGGAAGTAGCACTCAGCAACTTCTTCTTCAGGATGCACACACATCACTGTGCATGCTAATCAGCGACCAGAGCTTGGGCCAGTGACCCCAACCTCGGAAACCAGGAATGGAGGTTGGATAAGACACATCTGTGAATTCTCCCTTGCAGTGAGGGTGTTATGCATAGTTAGAAAAGTCCTGCTGCGTCAGCGTGTTTGATACACCTACAGCAGACCCCTCCTGTTGTTTATAAAGTCTCAGCATTTTATAGAATAAGCCATCTCCTCTCTGGATATTTAAAGTTTGGGATCAACAGTATTTGTTTTTGAGATGATGACTCACTCCCATAGTATCATTTCCCATAGAAAATGGTTACAAAGTTAAATGCTGATGATGGATTTGAAGCATTGGGCAAGCACTAAACTGCCTACACTCCCCGGATGAGTGTGCATTTATTTATTGACCACCTATTATAAGCAGGCACTATTCTATGTGCTAGAGCCACAGCAGTGAAAGGTAAATATTCTAGTGAAAGACAGGGGAAGAGAAAGTAGCTATATTAACAAGTAGCTATAGACTATGGTATAGAGCACATGTGTCAAACACAAGGCCCGCGGGCCAAATCCGTCCCGCCATGCCTTGCAATGTGGCCTGCACCGCGCTGTCATCACTGCACTCCGCTGCGTTTCCATCACAATGACAGTTTATGACTGTTCAGTAAACCATTCGGCCCGCGATTTAGGCTGGATTTTAGATTTTGGCCCCTTCTCTGATTGAGTTCGACACCCCTAGTATAGAGTGAAAGTCCTAGGATGAAAAACAAATCAGGGGAAAGGGATAGATAGCTAAGTGAGTACCACCAGCCCTCCGTGATAGGGGAGATTTAAGCAGAGACCTGAATCGGGTGAGGGAGACAATAAAGTGGACACTGGTGCGAGAGCCAGAGAGAGCTTTAAAGCCAAAGGCCCAAAGGCCACAAGGTGCCACACTATCTGAGAAATACTAGTCAGATCCGTGGGGCTGGAGCAGAGTGAATGTGGAAAGTGGGATGACCAAGGTGGGGCTTTGCAGGGCCTGGGGAGCTTTATAGGCCACGGGAAGGACTCAGGTTTTCTAAATGAAGTGGGCCTTTCTCTGACACCAGATTAGAGAAAACTGGATTAGATAACCAGCGGCCACAGTGGCAGTTTTGTAGACATTTCTTTGTTATGGGAGGTTTCCTAGAGTGAATGTAAAATAAAGACATAAAGGAGCGAAGCAAGATTCAACCCAAGACTATTTGTAACGATAACTAAAATTATTTCTTGCACATTGGGAAACAGATTTCCTTGTGGAAATATGATAAGTGGAAGATATGATAAGTGGAAGTGGGGGATGGGGAGTCATTTTTGCCCTCAGTTCATAGGTAACTATTCTTCTCGATATTTCAGAGAGATGAAGCGAAATGCCCGGCTCTTCCGAATGCTTGCACGTGCACACAGGACAGCGTTGGACCTCCGGGACCACCAGGCCCTGCTGTAAGGAAACTGAAAAAGCCCTCGTTTTTCCTTTAAAGCTTTGGAGTAGTCATTCTTTTTTCATTTTTTAAATTTAAATCTTTATTGTTGAAAGTATTACATATGTTCCCTCCTTCTCCTCTCCCCCATTGACTTCTTCCAGCCTTCCCTCCCAACCCCCAAGCTATGCATATATGCATACAAGTTTACAAGTTCTTTGGTTGATCCAACAACCTCCCTCCCTCCCCCCCCCCCCCTCGCCACCCCCACACTTCCCTCCCTCTGAGATTCTGTTGTCTGTTCCACGTATTCTTTTGCATAAAATGCTTCTAGCCATCCACATTTTCTGGGACAGAGCAAGCCATATTGCAGACCACTTTTGTGGTGTATTTTGGTGGAGTAATACAAGAAGAAGATGTAAACACATTTGAACATGCAGGAATGAATGAAACCGGCTTCGTATTTCAGAACTTTTCTCTTAAAGATGTGAATCTGTGTTTCCATCTGTAATCACATGCTTTTGAAAATTCATTACATCTCCTAAAACTTCCTTCTGTGTATGTTACAGAACCACAGTTGGGTGGTTAACCCAAGAACTATTTGTTTAGAACAAGGATATGTGTACCTTATGTAGCAGACATCTCAATAACATATGAAGATGTTACATATGTGATGATATAAACTCTGGGTGCAAGTATTGGGGTTTAGAGTAACTTGAATGAGAGAAGATAAAGTCTATATCTATTTATGGGGGAGGTGAGACCAAGAAATTATAGACAAAACAGTGAAGATTGCAATGATATGTCTCATTAATCAACGTGGAACCCTTTGCTCTTATCGATCCAACATCTGAGCTGGACTGGTTTTGTGAAGTGGTAGTCACTCCTCTAGGCCCTAAAGGCATCTTTTAAGAAAATGATTAACATAGAACCAGTTCAGAGATTCTAATAATACCCAATTTTACCATACAAAGTTAGTCATTGAGATAACTTCCTATGAGGACTATGATTTCAGATATGTAAATAATTTTATGTAAATAATGTAAAATAATTTTAGATTAATTATAAGCTAGCTTCTCATGTACAGAATTGGAATTTCACTGGAATTACCATAATTTCTATTTATAGTGATTTACCTGATTTATATTTATAATCATAAAATTATATCCCAATGTGACTTAGATGTTTTTGAGAAATAGAGATTTTTTTTTCTCTAATTGTAAGATAACATTATTAGATATCACTACCATATTTATTTCTTCTTTGGCCAGTAGTCTCTGAATTCTTGTCACTAACCTACATATTCTGAGATTCTGAGTGATCCAAGATACTCTTCTTTTTGCATATTATTTCCCCTGAAGAATGCATGCATATAATTCCAAAGCTGAATTTTCTCTTTACTGTATTTAAATAATGCTTGCTTTTTTTTTTCAGTAACCCTTACATTTTAAAATAAACTTCAAGATTTGCTAACAATTAAGGAAGTTCAGAATGTAAAAATGAGACACTTAGGGCATACAAGGTTTTAAAATTATTCCCTTTCCCCACTTATTTGTGGGATATAAAGTCTTTACTTCAGTATTTTGTAAGTAGCTGCAGAAGTATTGATTGGAGAATATGCTGCTTCTTGAAACAATTTTTATATATTGACTTTTTTCTACTCTCCTTACATTCACCCTGAAATGTGTTCTTACTGTGTATTTTAGGGAGGACCTGGTGCTAAAGGTCCCAGAGGTGAAAGAGGTATCAGTGGGGCAATTGTAAGTATATTTTAGAGTGCGTTTAAATGTTCATGTATATATTGAAGTCTGGTTGTTCAAATTTCTGCTAAGGGGGTATGTGACCTTGAGCAAGTCAGTTCACGCTTAGTGTGCCTTAGGCACTATATTGTCTTGTCTTTGGATGTCAAAATGATGGACCAGAGAAATAAATGTACAGGGTATGTCACTGCTGCAGGACTTGCACATGGGAATCTGCAGAACCCATGGGCTCTGCTGCAACCTGTGGAAACGGGGTGTGACCCAGCCATCAGTCAGAAGACCCCACAGGGAGCAGAGTCCCGTTAGAGGGTTGGGAACCGTTCTGCTGCTCTGCTTTACACCTGCCTCAGAGAAAGAGCTGAGAAGCCACATGTGTGTTTGCTGGGGGTCTTACACCTGTCCCTCTTACCAGTTTCACACTGATCTTCCATGAACCACCCCAAGCTTTTTAAGGCACATATTTGATGAAGATAATGTGTAGCTTTTGTCACAATCTCACAGATGATAAGCTACATCAGTTAGGAAAGGGTAAGCCTGGGATGCTAACCCAGGTCTGTCTGACTCCAAGTTTGTGCCTTTGACACCTACACACATTGCAAAGAAGCTTCAGTACAGAGTATCTGCTCAGCAGATATCCGCTCCTTGCTGGATTCATAGACATGTTAGTTCCAGAAATGAGCCCAAGTCTAAGAGAAATCAGGACTAGCTTAAAATAAACCAAATCTAATAACATTTGAATTTTGATCTCATGAATATATGACTATAAATATCTGAATATGTTAGAGTCAATATATTTTACTTCTTTAAAAAAATGTACTTCTAATAGGGGTTTTGGAAATTTAAGTATTCTTGTGAATTTATTTCATTTTTCAGTTGTTCTTATAAGAAGTATTACATGATGGTGTTCTAGGGTCAGGAAGGCAAGTTTCTGACTGGATGCTAGCACTGGATGAGCATTAATTACATGACCACGTGGTTGTTTCTTCCTTGTGTGTTTTAGGGGCCCCCTGGCCCTCGTGGGGATTCAGGTCCTCCAGGCCCCCAGGGTCCTCCAGGTCCCCAGGGGCCCAACGGACTCTCTATTCCTGGAGAACAAGTAAGTACAAAGGCTTTCTGTATTATGCAAGGATGGCAGATTAACACTGAATTTAACTGGAACATTTTTTTACTCCTATGTTTTGCCAAATCTAATGTTTTCTCAGAGAACTCAACAAAGTTAGTCATTGAGATAACTTCCTATGAGGACTATGATTTCAGATATGTAAATAGTTTATGTAATAATGTATAACTGTGTAGACAAAAATTACGCTACTTCTTTGACCTATAAATCTTTTAAAATAAATAATACATATATCCTTCAACATCCTGAGGACTTTGACATTGCTTTCAGTCTGTGGCTTCCCTGGAGTCCTTTAGTAATACCTAGGACCTCAAGGCAAGCTTGCATTATTATTCTAGGTCATTGCTTCTTTAAACATTTTTAAATGTTAATCTAAGTTATAAAGAATGTTTTTACCTTTTAAGACGTATATTGTATTTAACTAACTTTTTCTGTATATTAAGATAAAGTAAACATACTTTACGAATAAAAATACAATAACTTCATAGTTCTTAAATTTAAATCTTAACTACCTTTTAGGAAGATAGATAACTTTTTTTGGCATTTAAAGAAAATAAAATCTATATTAGATATAGTTAGAAATGAGACCTGTGAAGGAACAGGGCTTTCTTGCTCAAAAGGGTTGAATGCATCTACTGTGAGCTTCTTATGTCCAAAAGAAAGTTGTAGAGGTTTTACCTTTTTTTTTTTTTTTTACTACTACTACTACCACTATTAAATTACCAGTTTTAATTAATTCAACTTTTCTTTTTTAACAAGTGTCTTCAAACAAGTAGTAATAAGTACCAAATTATGTTATTTTCTTAGAACATTTCATTGACTATTAAAATTAGCACCAAATTAAATATATTAAGACAAAATAGCTTTCTCCCTTCAAATTTTCTTTATATGAAATTCCCGTATGTTAAAGGATCTTCTTTTCAAGTAGGTATATTACCCCATAATTACATAAAATTATCCCTTAATAAATGAAAATTACAATATGGCATTTGTAGCTTACAGAGTGAGCATCAATGCAAAAAGTGATTTATTCATCACCCTTCAAAAATATTCTTACATCAGATTTATGAAGTGATGGGGAGATTTCAGAGATGACTCATGTCTTCCCTTTCCACTTAATCTCTGTAAAACCCTGGGAACTGTCTTCCCGCTGCTTTCTCTAGGGTCGCCAAGGGATGAAGGGTGATGCTGGAGAGCCAGGACTTCCAGGCCGAGCAGTGAGTAGTTGTTCTTGAAGTTACCTCTCCTTTCACTTGTCAAGTGCTATTTGACAAGCTGCCTTTGTACTGCCTGAGGAGGTGAACCAAGGTTAAGCAGCAAAGCAGAAGCCTGGCTGTGTCCTTCCATTATTTCCATTCCATGTTCTGGTCTTAATCTTCAAGTCTGTGCTTGTCAGGTCAGGTACCGGCTTGATGACTAAGTTGCTACAATATGGCTGACACTGTGCTTGCTTCTGGCTTTCTGTTTCTCTTCAGAGCCCCCTGAACTTCCTTCCTTTAAAAAAAAATGTTTTTTGGGAAAAACCAGTATCTTTTTCCACGCAGGAAGCATATTTCCTTGTTTCTTTTCATGTAGGGAACCCCAGGACTACCTGGCCCACCAGGACCAATGGGACCGCCAGGAGATCGAGTAAGTGTTCTTGGGCAAGCGATGATGATGCTGAAAATGATATCACCTTGCTGCTTATTAATTAAGAAGCCTCCACAGTTCATTTGCATGGTTGGAAAGCAGAGTTCACATATTTTGTGGAAGACTGAAAAATGAGTATCAGTGGCTCAACCAACATCAGATTAATCTCAAGGTCAATGAAACAAAATGGCAGGACTTTAGGAGAGACTTTGAAATTTTAATTTGGGAAAATTTTTTAACTTATCAGAATTAGGAAAATAAGTCCATTAAAGGAATTTCAGCTGATTAGCAGGAAATTTAAGAATTCTACAAAAATTTTCTTTCTTTCTTTCTTTCTTTCTTTCTTTCTTTCTTTTTTAAATTTAAAAATAATTTAAATATTTTTTTTATTGTTGGTAATGTTACAGATTATTTTAAATCCTAAAGTTAAAGTCTTCATTATGAGGCAGCTCTTATGTAAGAGAATAGCCTTTATTTTCAGGGCACTTTTTTGAAGTCAGCATTGCCTCTCTACATCTTTAGAACTTAAATATCACCTCTAGGCCTTGATGATGGGATAGACAAATGGTATTTAGTAAGGATTTTGCTCATTAGTGACAGCTTTCAGATTTTCTCTTGACTTACTATGAAAACAGGGCAGGAAACCCAACATTTCCCAGGATAAGTACAATAAACAGGGCTTCTACTTAATATTATAGAAATATTTGGTTTCATAGAAATTTATGAATGTTTTAATAAGATTTCAGAGTTGCTCAAAACAAAGAACTAAAGACTTTTTAGCATCCTATGGTTCAGTCTGAGAGTAGTCTGTATTCTGCCTAATCAAAAGTTAAAACATATGCCTAGCATCAGAAACTGAGAGGGCTGGTGCTGTAAAAGCTGTCATGGAAAACACTGACTTGCTTACTTTAATACCTCCAAGTCTCCGCTGGACAGAAGAAGGAGGTCATTCAGATGTTGCAAAGATTTTCCCACATAATACCAAATGGTGAATGATATGGCAATGGATTTTATTTGCTTCTATGCCTACTTAGAGTTTGAGGGAGAGAGAGGTCAAAGAGAAAATGGTATTCTCTGTGAGTCTGGTTACCTGGAGATTATATCTATTATATCTATATATCTATATATCTATATATCTATATCTATATCTATATCTATCTATATATCTTCTGTAATGATATTATATATGTATAATATAGTATACTCATACACACATATACCAGTATATATACATACACATATCAGTGTGTGTGTGTGTGTGTGTGTGTGTGTGTGTGTATGCATTTTTTTCTGACTCTTGAAACTGGAATTAGTTTTTTAAAATTATTATTAAAAAAAAAGAAGACAATAGTGAAGTTGCAAGAGTCAGTCTACTCAATTAGAAAACAAAACCAAAAATACAAGATATGATTATGGGCTGAATTGCTTGCTGCTGCAACTACTGAAACCTTATTGGGCCCATTGCCACCACTCAGTGTGGGCTTCCTGAAGACATGGTGGGTTGCCAATGCAAACATCATCGACAGGCTCTCTTTGACTGGAAATCAGCAGCCATCACCACGATCTCTGCTGCCCTGTAAAATGAGGGAGTGGGAAGGATTCTGCTTTTCACTCTCAGATTCTAATCTGAGAATCCAACTTTGTGGTGAGGCCACCCAGGTCTCCTAGGGCATGGGGATTTTTCAGAAAAATTGTTCAACTCTTTTCCTCACAGCCTTGTACACCTACTCATCACTTAGTTTTCTACCACTAATACTGAAAGTACAGTACTGATAGAACAGAATTTTGGAAAGTTAGGTAGACTTTGGGTGCAAGTTGAGAGAGAGAGAGAGAGAGACAGGGAACAAAACTTGAACCCTGTGGTAGAACAAGGGAAGAAGCCCTCAGGAGAGCAAGTGAAAAGGATCAATGGTGGAGAAGGAAGATTGTTACCAAGTTGGAGTTGGTAGGACAGAATACATGGGTTGTCTTCAACACAGATGATTTTCAAAACAAGACACAGCTTTGGGGAGTGTTAGAAAGTAACAAAAGTACCACATGTACTGGTATCTAATTTATGTGTATCTTTGAAGACAACCATAGATCTCTTCAGCCCCCCTTACATGAGTGCAAGCAGCAGTAACTGCTAGAGCTTTGAAAGTAAAGGAGAAGTTATGGCACAAAGATCTGCAGCTGCTTCAGCCCTTCTGAGGACAAGTTATATATGTTTCTCCTGAAAGAAAATAGTTGGTCAGTCCTAGGTGCTCATTGATGGATGAATGGACAAAGAACTGTAATATATGTAGAACAGACTGCTATTCATTGTTAAAAAATAAGAAAATCCTGTGATTTGCAACAACATGGATGAACCTGGAGGATATATGCTAAATGAAATAAGTCAAACACAAAAAGACAAATTCTGCATAATCTTATTTAGGTATGGAATCTAGAGAAGAATTGAATGCAGGGTAGCAGAGAGGAAAATCGTAGTTGCCAGGGGCAGTCAGAGGGGACTATGGGGAGAAGTTGGTCAAAGGTACAAAATTTCAGTTATGCAGAATGCATAAGTTCTGGAGATCTGCAGTATAGTATAGTGACTATAGTTGATAATTCTATATTGTATATTGAAATTTGTTAATAGAGTAAATCCTAAATGTTCTTAGCACACTCAAAAATTAACTATGTGAGGTGATGGATATAATAATGATTAAAGTGATTATCTTGATTGTGGTAATTATTTCACAATGAATACATATATCAAAATATCACCTCATACACCATAAATATATAGATATTTTTGTCAATTATACCTCAACAAAGCTGGAAAAAAGAAAATGTTCTTAGGCTGACTGAAGAAGGGTTATTCAAAAATATGATAGTTATAAGAAAGGAAGGAAGGAAGGAAGGAAGGAAGGAAGGAAGGAAGGAAGGAAGGAAGGAAGGAAAGAAGGAAGAAAGGGCATGTCCTATATAGCATTTGGAGAAATTCAGATGGAAGAAAAGCCATTCAAACTGTACAAGCAATACTATTACCAGCTCATTTTTGCTTCTTAAGCGGCTCTCAGAAGCAGTGTTGATGCTACAGCAGATGAAGTTGGAATCTGCTTTTCATTTTGCAGGATTAGATCTTCCAGAAAAGAGTTTGAAATTTTTATCTCTATTATTTTCTGAAAAAAATGTTCAGAAACTTTTATAGTGGAATATATGTAACACCATTTAAAAGAAATAATTTAAACTTCCTATTGCAAAATCAATGGAAACATGGATACTTCATCCAAATGTTCCTGATTTTTGCTAGGATCCAGGAATATGGATGGAATTATCACTCTTATTCTCTGCAGAAAATGAGACAAACATCTCCTTCAACAGAAGAATGGGACAACCATAAAAAATGATCTGACTCAGAAATCCTCGGCTGGGTTTCAAAGACCTGCTATTGGGATGGATGTTAGCTGGGCAGCAGAGTGACTCATTCCAGACAGAGGTCATTTGGCACTGTGTGGAGATGGAGCGAGACAGCCAAAGAGGGAGCCTGTGGGGAGATGCCCTGTGCTTCTGAGACAGATCTCTCCTTCCCAGTCAACCAGGCACCCATGCCGGTCTGGCCTTCTCTGTGAGATGAGGAGAGATGGGCCACTAAAAAAATTAAATGATTGAGGATTTCATTTGTTTCCAATGAAGGTGGTTAAGATAGCATCGCTTCTTTCTATGGGTGGAGGAGGGATCACAAAAGTGGAGACTTCAAAAGTCCTGCCCTGCCCATTGCTCAGGGAATGAGCAAGGGAGTTTACTAATCAGTTGCTTGGGCTCTCCTCCCTCTTTTATGCGACCACGTGCTTTTCTCAGCAACATAGTCTTCATCCCATTTTATCCAGTGTGTGGACGTGGACTTTCAGCAGAAAGGGTTAGTTTTTCCTCTAGACTTCCTACTCTTACAAAAGCAAACGCTAGTATCTTCAAGAAATACATGTTTTCTCTGTAGAAGGTGAATTTGACTCTTGAAATGATTGTATCTATAACTACATAGATGAATGAGTATAGAAATTAATTATTCAGTGAAAGGCATTAAGTTGAATTTGAAAGTGCTGCGTGTGTTTTGGGTAGTATATTTGTCTTTATATTGCAAGGTTACCTGCAAACAGCAAATTGGTCAAATTCTTCACCCTTCATGCTTAGCAACCTGGTTAGCATTTTTTTCCTTTTCACGTGGTCATTTTCTCACTACCTCTAATTAATTTTATTTTTTCAACAGGGCTTCACTGGAAAAGATGGCGCAATGGGACCCAGGGGTCCACCCGGGCCACCGGTAAGAAAGAATTCGTTACCTTGCTGTCTTTCCACTTTGCTAGAGAAGAGCCTGGCAACCTGGTTTCTGTGCTGGGGGTACACCATGGGAGCTGCTGTTTAATTTTCATTTTCCTAAATAAAAACGGGCCAGAAAAAACAGATGTGTTAAAATACAGTTTTATTGTTTAATCAAGTTATATTTGAAAAAATAGGAAAATATCCCTAAATAACTTGGTCACCCCATCAAAACCATAAGAATTTTCAAATTAGTATCTCCTAATAAGAATTCATTAAGTGCCTTAGTCCCACCCATACCCACATTTTGAATGGTGGCATTTTATGACCTTACTGGTTACTTCCTGGTGTACAATTTTAAGGATCTGTGGCTATGATATTTGAGTTTTAAGGACATTTATTACTGAATAGTTATCAGTCATTTTAAGGAAGTAAGTTTTAGTCAAGTAGGTCTTCTAATTAAGATCTTTTGGGAAAAATACTAAAGCCAATGATGCAGGTATACAGATGCGACTGTATACCTGCATCCAGGTGAGATCACAGATTGTTTGAGATGATAGAGGTATATATATATATATATATATATATATATATATATATATATATATATATATAATGGTAGAGTATGAAGATTCAATAGCATATTTTAAAGTAATCTAATTTATTTCTAATATATATAGCTTTTGAAATATATATATATATATATATATATATTTCAGGTAAGGGGGAGTTTAAATTTACAATAAACTTTCATTTAAAATATTTACTACAGAGCTTAAAACTGGCATAATTGAGGAAGTAAAGGATTAATTATTTTACCAAATCTGATTATTTAATTTTAAGGAAATTTCAGGCTTTAGAACATAATGTATTTCTTAATAGGTATTATATATAAGGGTGGGTAAAAGTAGGTTTACAGTTATTCTTGTGAAAGAAATACAATAATTAATAAGTAATACTACAAGAATAAATTGTTTCAAGTAATCACAGCTGTAAACCTACTTTTGCCCCACCCTGTGTGTGTGTAATATATATATATATATATATATATATATATATATATATATATACATATATACATATACACATATATATAATTATATTATAGTTGTTAATCCTCACCCAAGGGTATTTTCTCACAGATTTTTAGAGAGAGTGGAAGGGAGAGACAGAGAGAGAAATATCGATTGGTTGTTTCCTGCATATACCTCTCTACCAGGGCTTGGAATCAAACCTGCAACCAAAGTACATGGCCTTGACTGGAATCGCACTGGGACCCTTTTGTCTGAGGGCCAACACTCTATCCAAACAGGCTAGGGCTCACCCTGTATATTCTACTAAAAGATGACTAATGTAACTTGAAGCTGGGTTAAAAGGAACAAGGAGAAATTCTTATGGTTTTGATGGGGTGAAGGGTGCTGATGGACAGATGAGAGTGGAAGTGTAGAGAATGCACCAAAGGGAAAGTGAATTTCTAGGCTGAGAGTGCAATATCCAGCAGACAAGGGGAGCCTCTGCCACAATGATGCCAAATTTAGCAAAAAAATGGCTACCTTCTTAATTTCTCCCCAGCCAAAGTCTTCACTGCTGTCTTTTGATGGGTTGTCTGGTTATGTAATAGAAATACACTAAAAACAGGAATTGCTTTCTGCAGGTTCACTTTGTACCAATTTACTGAGATCACAGTCTGTGAACTGTAAAACTAATCACATATAACTGATAATATATATATATATATATATATATATATATATATATATATATATATATATATATATATATATATAATGGCCTAAACATATATTTTAGAACTATACAGTCAATAAAAACTGAATGGAAATTTTCAAGATTTGTTTCTCTTTGTGTCAACTTAAAATTTGGTTTTACTCTTTCTTAAAATGTGATTATGTGCTGCTTCATTGAAAAGCTTTTGAAGCTGGCCTCTCTGTCAGCTTCTATCTAAAGATGGGACTTTAATTTCATCACATCGTTCTCTTTCCCGACCTGTGTGCTGTAGGGAAGCCCAGGCTCCCCTGGAGCCTCAGGACCGAGTGGGAAGCCAGGCAAGCCTGGAGACCACGGCCGGCCGGTAAGCGGACCGCTCGCACGTCCAGAGTTATTCCACTGCTGCCTCCAGTAATGAAAGGCTCTGGCACGTTCATGTTATCTTTGCTGTGATGTGTTTGAAGCGTTTGTTGAAACGATGCCAAACCAGTGGAATTAACTTGGTACTGGTTTTAAAGTTTTTCTCTCTGAGTTAGAATATTCTGGGATGAAAACTGTGGTTATAGGGTTTCTTTAAAAGGAGAAAGGGATTATGAGCCAAGACACATATTTCTGCGCTGTGTAAACACTTTAAGCTGGGTCAGCAGAAGGATTCTCTTTATGTAGAAGTACTATGCTCTTAACAGAAAATACGTGATGATGCATGATGATGGTGCAGGGTGCTTCCACAGGTAGTGTGTGGATGTCACCCTGGGCAATATCATCCAGCCAAGCCACCTGCTCTTTTCTCTTTCCTCGAGGATGCTAAGAACATTAGTCCCAGAATTAAAAGGATTGATTGAATCTACTATTAAACTTTTTATACTGCCCAAATTATGTCCGGGTTAACTTTCTTTTAGTCAGGCGTTTTGCTAAAAATGGTCACTGAGATGGTATTATGCTTATCTAGTATTTTCAAATTTGTATCTCCAAAACTGAATTTGACATTCTTAAAATATCCAGAAGTATTTGTAATGACTAGTGGGCTTCACATACTTTACAAGTTCTTCCTTATTTTGCATATGAATTGTGGATTTATCTCATCGAAATAGAATTCTGAAATATATAAAAAAAAGTTACCTTAAAGATAATAGAGTCCAACTAGTTAGCTGCTCTCTGGACTGGACTTCTGTTTATTAAGTGTTGTCCAAGTTACAAAATCCTGAGTTTAAAAAAAATCTTTTAATGCCACACAAATTTAGAGTAGAATCTTTATGTGACATTGGTTGCTTTTTATGTTTACATAAAATTAAACAAGCAACACAAAGATTTAAAGGACTCCAGATATACTTTATAATCTGTGTATACCCTAACACATGATCTAATCACTCTCTTTTCTTCAATGAACCATGGCAGAAACCTCACAAGAGCAGTTTAAAGTACATGGAACTCTTCTGCCCATTCAGAATTCCATTTTGACCGATGAGTTTCACACAAGACTATTACTGATGCAATTGATTGCTACCACTGGAAACCCAAATGAAACTTGCAATTCCTTGACTTAAAATGTGACCTTACATCTTGGCAATAACAATGATTTCCACACACCCTCTATACAAGAACAATCTCAGAGTGGTAGTAAATAAAATAAAAAAACCACCACCACCAGGAACAATATCAAAATAACAGCAAATGAGAAAAAAATTTCCCTGAAATCTACCTAAGGCTCCAAAGTCAATAATAATATGTTTCCATTAACAGTGTCTGGCACTTTTGGCAAAGGGAGAGCCAAACTCTAGTTTATCTTATGATTGTAACTTGTAACATTTATTTGGGCCTTATTGACCTTTTCCTTCTCCTTTTCTGGTCCTTTAAAGTGGCAAGTGGCCTCTTCTTATCTATTCTATCTTACCTTTCATTTCTATACACCAAAGTAGCAGAGGGATGTATGAAGGTGTTAGCAGAGACCTTGACTCAATCAGTTAGCTATTGTCAGTGATTTTCAACCTTTTTCATTTCATGGCACATATCAACTAATTAGTAAAATTCTGTGACACACCAATATATAAAATATATATATATATATATATATATATATATATATATATATATATACACACACATATACAGACACTTTGCCGATCTCACAAAAAAACCAAAACAAAACCAAAACAAAACAAAAAAACACAACCACCACAGGTATAATTTTGATTTATTCATAATGTATGGCTATTGTTATGACGGCTGTTGTCATTTTTTTATTTGACAATTTAAGGGAAAAGAGATCAGTGCCTCTGACTATTCAGGTATTATGTATTTTAAAAATTCTTGCAGCACACCAGTTGAAAATCAAATCTCTGGTTTATGTCATTAGCTGTTATAACCAGCTGATGTCTTCCTGCTAACTTACAACACTTAATGTGGTTCAGTGGATGTTTTCAAAAACTGCTTATGGATTATTTTTATTCATTTACTCAATGCCTACTTGTTTAGTGCCTAAATGAGCTAGTCAATGTTTTAGGGGCTGGGGATATAAGAGTAAACAAGACAAAGTCCTTGCCCTCGTGGAGATTCTAGTTGGGGGATATAGGCCAAAAACATGTACCTAAATATTTCTGGTGATGATGAGTGACTCGAAGAAAACAGAAACAGACTAAGGATTAGAGAGTAATTGTGATGGAAAAGTGGCTATTTTTGATATAGTAGTCAGAGCCTGTTGGAAGTGGTGAAATGAATTGAGGAAGCAAGCTGTTTGAAGAGCTGTGGGAGGATGATTCCAGGCAGTAGGAATGGCATGAATAAAAGCCTCGCATGAAGAAGGAATCTGGTATGTGAAAGGAACAGCGGAGAGCCCTGGGTCCCCAAAATCAAGGGTGTGAAGGAGAGAGAAATAAAAGGTCATGTCAGAGAGCTGAGCAGAGGTGATTATGTGGATCATCTGGCCAATGAGAATGAATTCTTTTATTCTAAGTGTCACAAGAGGCCCTCGGAGCGAAAAGAGTGACATTATCTAATTTTTCCTTATAAAAATGTCAGTCTGGCTTCTGTATGGACAACAGGCTCTAGGTGGGCAATCCAGGAAGCAGGAAGACCAGTTAGGAGGATATCGGAGTCATTCAGGCAAAAGTATTGAAGACTGTAAGATATGGTTTGGTTTGGGATATGTTATCTGATCATCGGATGTTCCTTCTATGACAGCAGTTGGCAGCCTGGAAGTTCATTACTAAAAGAAAAAAACTTTCATTATAAGGAAAACTTTCCCAGGATCCTCTCATGGCTCATGAGAGGCCTGACAGAACAGAGACAAATATTCTGTAGTTGTGTTTGGATGTGGGACCACCATTTGGATTGAATTATCTAATAAAGGAGACATGTGGTTCCTTTTATACTCAATGCACACAAAAAATCACTGGAAGTAGTTATGGATATATGTTTAGTTAGGGAATTGACAAAAGCCCAATGGTTCTTACTGGAACTGAATCAAGATGAATGTCATGGAGAATCCACAACAACCAGCTGAGTTACCCAGCTATGGTGATATAAAAGAAAGTATAAAGGTACAAGAGCAATTTTCATATGCATTTCAGTTCCAGGCCTATATTGTGAATGGCTTCATAAAATATATGCATAGTTCATAACTTTTAAGTTGTTATCCTTAAATCCACATCTCAGCACTCTTTTGGAGGTCATATGCTTCACAGAGAAGGAGGTAAGAGAGGCAATTAGATTGCTTTTATAGACAAGACGATGTGAATAACGTTGATGTGAATGTGGTGTCATTTTGCCAATTCATTAGAAAGCAGAACTTCATCATCATGTATTTTCATGAATCATTTTAGATCACGTTTGTCACTTTCTAATACATGAAATTCCTGCATTTCAGGGTGCCTCTGGATTGAAAGGAGAGAAAGGCGATAGAGTATGTATTTCTTAACATTTGAAATACATTTATTTTGTGTGTAAAACATTAACGTCTAAAACTATAGAAATAATATGCTAATGATTCTCATTGATTTAATTAACCAGGGAGACATTGCTTCTCAGAACATGATGCGGGCAGTTGCAAGACAAGTCTGTGAACAATTGATAAATGGTAAATTTCTTTCTTTTTAACGAATAAAAAGTTTTTAGTTAATTGCAGTAAAATGCAAAGCTTGAGTCATAAATTTTCTAAGATGTATGTTTCTATTTCATTTTTGATGATCTTCTTTTTTTTATACATTGTCAATTTTGTAGCTGGTTAGATAAGGCTAGTGATATTTTAATGGTTGTCCTTAAGGTAAAACAATAACTCAAGGTAAAATAGAGCCAGTTATCCTTCCATTTGGTTTGATACAAAATCATATTTTAAAGGGGCTTTTCAATTTCCATAATATAGGATTTTTAGTGTCTACATCTGGGCATATCTGGAAGCAGCAGCGGTTGGGTCTTTCAAGTTGAAACCTTTAAGTTGTCATATGACTTTAAGGAAGGAGGCCCACCAGACTAGCTTAATCATAGAAAGCCCATCTTGGTGGGGACATTTTAATATTGCCTCCTTACTTTTTACAGACTCTTTCTTCATAATCCATGAGGCCTATTAAGTTTATTAATAAAGTTCAGCGCCTGAGTTTAAGTGTGGCCTTAAACTCAGAGTTCCCTCTTTTAGAAGCTTTCATCACTGTATCTTGAAGTGCTGCCCTGGGGAACACACACATGAGAGACACCTGTGTTGCTTTTAGAGCTCAGGGTTGCTGGGCCATTCTCTAAACCTAGTGAATCATTGTCTTTGAAGATGAGGCCCAGAAATCTGTATTTTTCAACATATCCAACAGGCAACTTCAGTGTACACTAAATCTTAATTATCGTTGCCTTATGTACACACCATAATGGCATCATTTCTTAGTTTTAAAAAGTTTCTCTTTTGAGTGACATCATCGGGCAAATTTCAGGGGTTTCCATCAGAGCCGTATTAAACTTTCCCAACTCATTTTTCTTTTAGTAAGCCTTGTGGCCTACTTGGTTGGTATTGTGTGGAGACAGTTATTTACCAGAGATCAGTTTGCCCTTGGTGACTGGAGAGTTTTATTTTATTTTTAGGGATAAAATTGGAATGTCTCCTGGACAGAGGAGGAATAGAGATGTATTTCCCTAGATACTAAGAGAAAACAATTTCACCCTCTCCTCCCTCTCTTATTAACAAGTGTTACTTCTACTTATAGGTCAGATGAACAGATTCAATCAAATGCTGAATCAGATTCCAAATGATTATCACTCCAGTCGGAACCAGCCCGGCCCACCAGGCCCTCCCGGTCCCCCGGGCAGCGCAGGAGCCAGGGGAGAACCAGGACCTGGGGGGCGACCAGGCTTTCCGGGCACGCCAGGCATGCAGGGTCCCCCGGGGGAGCGAGGTAGGTGTCTCTGGCTGCAGCAGGAGCATAAAGGAAGGAGCTACAAGGGTAGGAGCCTGAGGATGTTCAAAAGTATATAGAAGACTGAACTTGGCAAACTACTTTAGTCTTGTTTGAACAGTCCCGGAGAGCTATGTGTTTCTGAACTTGTCTTCTTTATGCGGCCACAAGCCACAGAGCCCCCTAGCTGAGGATCTCAGTAAAGATCATGTGGGTATCTGGTTGTTGTTAATGGGAAAACCTGTATCTTGGCAAACTAAATCAGGCACTAGAAACTTATCAATTGTTGTGGCTGGCAAGAGAGTTGGGCAGCAACTGAACGTACAGTTTTGGATCCAATTGTGTGCTTTTTTTGTTGTTGTTCTTTTATTCAGAGTCTGGCCCTGATCTGATGTGTTTGTTTCACTTTAATGTTATGGTAGATAAGTCTAATTGGAGGCAAAGAAGGAAAATAGTCTTATCTGATTCTAGTTGTTTCAGGATTCTGGGTACTGGTTTTGTCCAAGCAGCAGTTAACATTCTGGAGAAAACCTAGATATTTTTGTAATTCTGATGGCTTGGACGCTGCACTAATTGGGCTACTAAAGATAAGATACTTTTCAATGAGTTGTAATTTTTTTTTTTTTAATTTCTGTTTCTAACAACTGTTTCTAAAAATATATATAAGACGTGTTTGTTTTCTTCAAATAGTTTTTCCTCTGACGTGTAGCCAGATTTGTTTCCTGGCCATGAGTCTGGAATTACACAAATGTCTAGAAAGAATCTGGCTTACAGAGTGAACTTCTGTGAAAAATTGGGTAGTTCTTTCACTGAGGGAAGTCAATGGCTTGAGTCAGGTAACATCATTAAAAGAAAGACTACATGTTTCCTGATAATTTTCCTCCTGTGCTTTGTCTTTTTGTCCTTCCTTAGGTTTGCCAGGAGAGAAAGGCGAAAGGGGTATTGGGTCTCAAGGGGCTCGAGGGCCACCTGGCCCCCCAGGTAGGTCTACTGGTTCATAAAATAATAAGCAGTATAACTACTGAGAGAGCATACAGCTCCCTTCCCCCCAAGAGATTCACCACCTCATCATGTCAGCTTCAGGCATGGCTATCATCATGGTATTTTCATATGTTAGAAAGCAGTTTAACTTGTATAACCCCTCATTTTTATGTTCTCTTTGCTCAAAAAATGTTTGCATGTGTTCTATTAAGCATTCACTGTAACTTTAATATGTGAAGATTGAGTTTCAGTGACACAGAGGGTTGCTGTTTTCCTTTTTATTATGAAATTCTTGTTTGTTTGGCTTCATAGCTTTAAAGAATGGGATCACTTCCTGTTTTTGTTTTGTTTTGTTTTGTTTTTCTAGTATTTAAGATGTTGCTAGTAGACAAAAAAAAAAAGTATTCTCACTAAATATTCTGAGACATCACCAGATTTCACTTACAGGTTCTTTATTGATGCTTTGGAAAGAAATAACTATCTAGTTGTTTTATACATGTCTTTTACTAGGTTGAAAATGATAATGTCCATGAGACCCTCACAACCCAAGATCAATCCTAGTGGTAACATTTAGGTTTATGTTAGCCATAAGTACCACTCGATGTATACTTGACATTGCTTCACATAGCCTGGAGGTATGAAGCAGGCACTTCCATGTTTTCCCTGAAGTCTAATGTGGTTAATAGAGCTATTTCCTTCAGGTAGTCTTATCTCTGTGAGAGTGGGAACAAGCCAGAGAACTCACTGATAGCTTTAGTTTGGCTTCATTCTTGCTAAGTCAGTTTTCTTGAAATGAAATCATTAAAGTAGTCAGATTTCTGTCTTTAACTCTTATCAATCACTGGTAAGAAATTTTCACACTTTGATTCAATTGGTGATTTCATAAGGAAATATTTTCTTACCATACAGTAGGAGCCGCCTAGTTTTGAGGCAGTGGAGGGGCCAAAGTATTGTTGACTGCCTCAGGAGATGTATTTAACAAGAGGAGAAATACTTGTTTTAACCCACACCAGGTCCACAAGGAGAATCCAGAACGGGCCCACCAGGGTCCACAGGTTCCAGAGGTCCTCCTGGCCCCCCCGGTCGTCCTGGAAACTCAGGTATCCGAGGACCCCCAGGTCCTCCTGGATACTGTGACTCATCCCAGTGTGCCAGCATCCCATACAACGGGCAAGGCTATCCAGGTATGTGGTTGTCATTGTAGGAGCCCAGATTCACCTGAATAAGGAACCTTTATGGAAAGGAAGTGCCCTAGGATTGAAGAAAGATTGATTTGAGTAATTCTTGAAGATAGCAACTCTTCCAGTTGTGTGTTTTGATTATGTAGAAATAAATATTGTTCTCTCTCAGAACATAAATCGTTACTTCACTGTTAGAAGTTAAATAATTATTTTCTCTCCAATATTTCTGCAATTACCAAGGAAATATTAATAAAACTCCTCATATTTCCCCTGGAAGTTCAAAGAATGCTACCAATTGACTTTTTTCTATCACTGGGAACAGTGATTTGTTGGATAAAATTGTAGAATGCTAAGAAAACACACATACACACACACACACACACACACACACACTTGTTTCAGGAATCTAACATGTAGCCAAAGTAGTATTTGATAACATGATGCAGACAACTGACAATAGTTCACTCACATTGTAGAATTAATATTTACAAGCTCTGGAATGTGATTTTTAAGAAGTTAGTAATGAAATTCTAATGTTTCAGTTCTCTTATGTCTGATTTTGGGACTCTGGGGACAGGGGATATATGCTGATCCTGAAGTAAGAAAGTCATGCTGTGGTCAGTGGTGACCTTTTTCATCAGCGCACCCTCAAGCATCTTGCAAGTTTTAAAAATGATACCGCTGTTTGATATGGTTGGCTACTAGCAAATAGTGCATGAGTAGTTGAATATCTAAATATCTATATATCTATATATTTATGTGAATACTTACTTCTGGCCAAAGTTATAATTGATCTTTAATGTCCATTTCTCATACAACCCATTCACAAAATTATAATGTAACGTGTCATAAAACACATTTAAATTACCTCTGCCTTATGGTATGTACAAATAACTGGAAATATATGGATATATATGTATATATACTTTAACCATTACATACTTAGATGGATGTGTATATATGTTTTTTGCATAGTAATTCAACTTTTAAAACTATCATCTTTGACCTGTTTCAGGTTCCGGCTAACATTTTCTAAGTCGCCAGTGCTGCTTACAGTTTGAATACATGAAAATCCTGTCTCTGAGATGTTTGCGCACATGCTTATTAGGAAATGAGTCTGTATGGAAATCTCACCACAGATATGGTTAACGAACCGGGTCAACATCATAAAGGAGGGTGGAGACTCTATACTAACTTGAATGAACCAAAAGCAGTGGTGTTAGTCTATACGCCTGATGCATTTCAGTAATAATGTAGAGAAATATTTTTTAAAAAAAGTTGAAACAGACAGCCATGAGGAGCCTCGACTGTGAAAGAGGCGCATAATAAAACTACTAACCAGCGGAGATCGTGCCATTTCGAGAAAAAAAACAATTAACCTGGTTAAAGAGAAATGTCTTATGTAAATAATAAAACTAATTGTGGCTTGTACATGATTTGTATGTTGATCCTGTCCACTAAAATCACTTAACAACCCTCCAATAAGCTTCTGCACCCAAGCCTGCTGCTTGCTCTGTGCCGGAATAACACCGAATGGAATCTCCTCCTCTGTCTTGCTTGTTAGCGATGTGTCTGATTCAGGGCATGCGTCTCATTCATTAGTACTGTTCTTTGTACATGTGACTCTCATGTGGGTTTTGTCATTGCCACTTTCAAAGCCAAAGTTCTATAGTCACTTCCTGTCTTCCTGTTCGCTGTAGCCACTGGTGTTCCTCGCCCACCAGCTGTAACTCAGTCTGTGGGGGTGACAGCCACAGAAGTTGTCATGTACTGTATATTATTACCTGGTGGTAGCTGATTTCCACCCCCAGAGTTCAGATTCTAGGAGCCATCCACACGCCCCCTCACCTCCTCACCTTCCCAAACTTGTCCTCTGAGCTGAGGAGTTGAAGTCATGCACAGGTACTTGGGGATGTGTGAAAATCCTACACCAGGTTCTGCGTTTACAGTTCTTTTGGCCCAGTCTGACCCTTCCCAGGTATTTGTGCAATGATTGTATTTACTGCTGGATCTTTTGAAGGTTTTTTTTTTTTTTTTAAGTCTGTCACTTTATTTGAGCATTACCAAATTCTCTATGCAAATGTTAAATAACCAGGACATTGTAATTTATATATTTATCGTTAGGAGATTAAGACTGGAGTGCCGTCGCCTCGGGCGATGGTTTTAGCTTTTGCTGTGTCTGTGCCTCCCAAACCATAACTGTAATGTTGAATCGGACAGAGCCTTACGTGCCCGAGGGCGGGGCCTACCTGCCTGAGCGCGAGCCGTTCATCGTGCCGGTGGAGCCGGAGCGGACGGAGGAGTACGAGGACTACGGCGCCGACGAGCCCGGCCGCGAGCATCCTCCCCACGCGCGCTGGCGGCGCGCCCTGCCCCGCGGCCCGGGCCAGCGACCCTGAGACGGCGCCCGGGGAGGCCAGGCTGAGGGAGGTGTTGAGATTGTCACTTGCAGGTTCACTAGAGCAGCGTGCACCCGCATCTGCGATGTTTCTTCCGGCCATGCTTCATCCAAGAGTCCCCCCTTTGACTGTAGAGAACCCTGTTTCTGCAGGAAGCCTAGCCAGCCAGCCAGCCGCGCGCAGTCTGTAGACGTCTTTGCTTTCGCCCTTGACATGCTTGCAAAATCCTTTGTTGACCAAAGCTGCAAGGAGAGAACGTGCCTTGTTGTGCCTTCCGTTAGCACAGCCGGCAACCTCAGTGAAAACTCTTAGGGTAAGCAGTCAGTCCCGGAACCCAGAACGACTGTGTATTGGCAGTTTGTCTTTTCCAATACTTATTTGCAATTCAATGACACCACGATTTCAAGGGATGCCCCCTCCTAAACCAAAGAGGAGGGGAAGGTCAACTGCGTCGCGATTGTTTATCTTCCTCTTCTAGCTTCTGTCACACATTATGGCGTAGGACGCTCTTATACATCTCCTTTAACGACCACAAACCTTAAGCCATGTAGCTGAAATTATTGTATCGCTGGATACAATTTCATATTGCCTTTAAACCTCCTTGTTTTAGACACACTAACATTTATGCCCAATTGCAGATGATTCTGCAGAGATGGAATTGCATGTTTGTGTTGTATATTTAGTACGAAGTTTTTTGTTTTTTTTTCCAGAACATGTTTCTTAGTTATCAAAAGCAGTTGGAAATGTTTGCAAGACTATGAACATAGAATTGCTGCTTTTATATTTTAACTGCAGATTGTGAATTTCACTGCCTTATATTATTTATTTCTGAAACAAAAGAGGCATTTTTCAATAAAACTACTGAAAATTGGACATGGTCTGTTTTTTTCTTTGAATGGCCTTTTGGACTGTTCAGGCGGTTGTTACAACAAACAAGTTTATATCCTTGGATACCGCTACAGATCTTGCTAATATATTAAATTATGCTAAATAACTTTAGATTTTTAATGATATGGTGAAGTCATAGAAAGAGAGTGGTGAGAACCTTAAAAAGCCGAGCTGATTCCAAAGACTCTATTAGGAATGTAGAGGCTGTGTGGGTTGGTGGAAAAACAACTAGGTATCCTAGGAGACCCCAAACAACCAAATAACTTAACAAGCCACATGATTTAGTATGCATTTAATCACTTTCCTATACCATGTTTTTACCCAGTAGCATGTTTAATTGCAAAATGGAAAATCCCTTAATGGAAATTTTTACATTCAATGCCTTCCGTTTACACTTTTTACAAATGCAAATAACATCCTTCTAAATATCAAAGAAAATAATGTAAGAACCAACACCAATTGGAGAGAGGTAGTGGTAGAAAATTTTCCGCAGAGCGAAACATCTGAGTTTCATACTTTCCGGCAACCAAGATCAAAAGGGATAGACAATAAATGAATGTCCTGTGTTCCCCAGGTATGAATTTAGCAGCATCGCTAAATTCGTAGTCTTCATCTGTAATCCCCGATACCTTTATTTCCAAGGTTAGAAGAGACCATTGAGGTCATTTCAATTCAATTCTTCAAATGTAGGGAGAAGCAGACTCAGCTAAGTAGTATCAGAACAAGATTAAACTTCTAGGTCTTGTGGTTCTTAACCATGTTTTATCATCAGATACTCTCCTCCACCCCCTCTCCTTCTCTCTCCCTGGGAACACTCCCTCCGTAGGAGTTTTCAAACTTCAAAGTTCTGCCAATCTATTTTCATCAGTTTCTGACTCACTTGGGCTTCTGATGCTCCTTGAGGAAGAGTCTCTGCATCAGGAGCGTGAAGGATGGGTTCCGCTCCAGGCTACTGACTCAGCCGGGTTCCAAGGCCCCAGGGATGTGAGGCACAAAGGAATTCCATCTTCTTCCAATGGCAGATGTGGGTTTGATTCCTGATGTTGGCGGTCACCCATTTTCTATCTCCTGATCTGTGCTCTCAGAGAGGGGAGGAGGGGCCAAGCCAGTTCTAACCAGGGATGAGCACAAAATTACTGACCAGCTGAGATCCATGTAGTGATTTTTATTTTCATAGCCTATTTCCTCCGTAATTAAGTTTGCTGAATCTATGTAAAAATAATTTTGTTTCTCCTGTGTGAGCGCATACTGAAAGTATAGGGAGAAAAGGCCAGGTGGTCTGGGTTTAAGAACTAATGTTAATACCCCACAAAATCAAACCTGTAGGTGCTGGTTTATTTAGTCAAACTTTCTTTGAAGGACTACAGAACAACTTCTAGTTCTTTAAATTTAAAAGCATTACAAGAAATTTGTTACTTATAATTTGTCTTTGAAACTAGGGTTCTGATTTTTAAGAGACTAGCTTCAAATAACTGTGGGAAGAGGTGACAGCTTCTAAAGGGGGCTAGAGTAAGAAAGCTTTCTAAATTTCAAAACACTTAAATAGATCCTGAATATTTTTTATAGAATATTTTATACAATGGGATTAACCATTTAGCAAATTTAACACATATATTTTCTCAGATTTCTAGGCATCTATTTTTGAGTCTGTAAAGAATTATGCTGTCCATGCAGTTGCTCAAAATTACATTACAAATAAGGTCAGTGTAGTTATCCCTGAGTATTTATTATTTATTATGTCCACGGTTCTGTATTTGCCACATAAGATTACTCTTCATTTGATTGTAGTTCTAATTTCTTCATAACAAAAGGGATTTTGATATACCCTCATGTGGTCTGAGGAGCCTGTAACCTTGGTATGAGACCTTGAACCCAGGACCCTTGGGTCCACAGGCTGACACTCTATCCACTGAGCCAAACTGGCTAGGGCCAACACTGATCAGTATATGCAACTGTGTCTACCCCCTTGAAGTTCCACAAACATTTCAAATTTACACATCTGGTATTTATTAGGATTAGATTCAGCTGTGACTGACAGAAAGTCACAAAATAACAGTGACTTAAACAAATATAAATTTCTTTACTTCTCATGTTTAAGATGTCAAAGACCCAGGTTTTTTCTGTTTTGCTGCTGTGCTTTTTGCAGTTTCTTGGGTCAAGTTAAACTTATGGTCCAAGATGGTTAGTAGAGTGCTATCTATTATGTCCTTATTCCCCCTGAAGGAAGGAAGAAAAAGTGAAGAAAATGCCACCCCTTCTTTTAAGGACACTTCTTACACAACTTGAAACAACAAATTTATATTACAGACCGTTAGCCAGAATTTAGTCATTTAGCTACATCTAGCTGTAAGTGTGGAATGTTATCTTTATTTTGGGTGGCCATATGCCAAACTAAAACCAGCCATTCTGTTACAGTATAAGAGGGGAAATGACTAGTGGGGGTCAACTCAACTCTTTAGTCTTTGACACAATGTTCAAATCTAAATATATTTCCCCATAAATTTGATTTGCCTTCATTGAACCGACCAACCACCAAGTTCCCCAGGCCTGAAATTTGAGAGTCATTGTAAAATTTTCATTCTTTCACTTTTTATATCCAATCAATCAAGTCTAGCTGACTGAGCTTCTACATATATCATAATCACCCTGTTGTTACTGCTCAATTTTGAACTTTTGAGATTCTTGTCATGACTATCATAACATTCTCTTACATGGTCTCTTTTCTTGTAAACTTGGCTCCACTCAAATAAATCTTCCATACAGATCAGAATGATTTGTCTAAAATGCAAGCCTGACCATGTCATGTCCCCTGCTTAACATTCTTCAAATGGTATATGGATTTCTCTGCAAGTCTTGATTCCATCTGTCAATTCCCTATTCCTCCTTTTATCACCAACACTTTTGTTGGACCTTCTGGAACTCCTATTCCATTTTTGACAAACTTCTCCAAATCCCTAGCTCTTCAGTAAACAACCCCAGCACCTCTTAGTGAGACCCTGAAGATACTATAGAGATGGCTAATGCCTCCCAGAGTTGGTGAATGGAGACATGTTCCCCTCATAACTCAGCACTGTTTCCAGATCAATAATCCTTCTTTCAACAAAAAGCTTTTATTGTTGGAGGCTTATATCTGACTCCCATCACTATCATCTATTCTCCTCATGGTTACTCTACCTCATTCAGAAGAGGCTTTAGTGCTTTTATCCACCCCACTATCTGTCATCTTCTAGATATCATGTCCATTGGCTAACAAATCTAACATTATCTCAGTTATTTGAACTTATTGTCAAAGGCATTTTCTTTTACTTGGCCTTAGCTACTCAGTATCTCCAAGGACTTACCTTGGAGTTGTGTCCAACTGTCATTGCTTTAAAATCACTAACATAGATCCTCCACTCTCCTTGGGTTCCCAGCTCACCTGCTCAAGTACCTGCACTGAAACTATTTTCAGATTCATTATGACACTATGCAGTGAGGCTTCCATGTTCTTACCATCCATTAGCTCCTCCTTGTCTTCACTTCCTTCCTTGTCCAACTTGGATTCCATGTCTTGGTAACATACCCAGTTTATTGAATACTGAACTCTAAGAAGTACAAAAGAGTTTCTTTTTCTTTAGTCAATTCCTTCAGTTATGTCCTATTATACATTCTTTTTCTATCCCTTAGCATACCTCAGATAGATCCCATTGCTTTTAATATATTTTTATTGATTTCAGGGAGAAAGAGATAGAAACATCAATGATAAAAGAGAATCATCCACCAGTAGCCCTCTGCATACTCTCTACTAGGTATTGAGCTCACAACCTGGACATGTACCCTGACAGAAAATCTAAGTTCAACCTCATGATTCAAAGGTCAATGCTCAACTACTGAGACATGCCAGCTGGCCCCTTTGCTATTAGATCATTTTGAGCATGAATACTCCAGTCCATTCCAGTGCAATTCAATCCACTTGAAAAATGGAAAGAAATTCACTTTTATACTCATTTTTCTTCCTACCTTGAAGTCAGAACTTAGACTGTAGAGATGTTAGGCAACCTCTTTCACCCCAGCTTCTTAAGAATTCAGGTGGGGAAGAGGACTAGGAAAAAGGAGGCAAAGGCTTTTCTCATTTACATGTGCCAGTAGAATCCTCTCTGGCATGTCAGTGCTCACTGTGTGCCAGGTGCCCAAATGCTGCTCCTCCTGTTGAGTGTCTGTGTCTGTTTCTCAGAAGGGCATGCAGGGCTCTGTCTACTGCCCAGTTATCTCCAAAATGACCTCTTCAAACTTCTGCTGAGCTTTTGTCCCCATGGACTGCTTCAGAGCTATTTGCTACTCAGGTCTTCTCTCCTCACTTGAAGCCCTCTTAGGAGGGATTCCAGTAAGCTGGCTCAAGTCTGCCTACTTTCTAAGTGCTCATTTGACCACAGGAGACCCAAGCATCCATGTCAAGCCAAGGGAAAGAATAAAGTCTGTCCCCACAAATGCCCCCTTTCTAGCTGCCTCCCATTCATTTTTCCCCATTCAGGCACATAGGCCTGCAAGTTAGGTCAGCAGGTCTACTGCGCAGTGAATGTTCATCCATGGAATAACATGCTTTTCCTGAAGATACCCCTCAATTTCTATGAGTATTTTTTTTTTTTTAAGATTCTTCAGTGTGTTTCACTGGGTGAAGGTTTGAAGCATTCTTTTTATCATGAAAATAAAAGCCAAAATGTTCTGCTTTATATCAATGATAATTTGCTTGAGTGGATTCTTCTTAATTCTTTCTTTTGCAAATATAAGCTGCTTGGGGGTGATGGGGAGATAGTTTGGATGAGCCAGTTCTTCCAATGCTTAGAAGTACCCAAGGAACGTGCTTTATGATTCTCTTTAAATTAGGGTGATGCTTCATAATTCTATTCTTTATGGCCATTTGTTCACTTCTGAGTCAAAGGAAAAATTCTATTTAATATCCCATTAACCAAAAGAGCCAAACTTCCTTGCTTCCACCTCCTTTAGTCACACTCACGTAGTAAAATCCCGCCTCTAGATTATCCCAACTGTTTGTAATCTCCAGGACTGTACCCAGGATTTTAAGCACAGTTGGAGAAAATCACCCATGGAGTGAGTTGTTATGTTTATAAATACATATTACCAACCTCAGCTAGCCTGTCAATACTGCTCAGTAATTTGACCAGCTATATTTTCAACTCTTTCCAAAATTCCCAAACTTCCATCCTATACCTCATCCTGATTATGAGATTTCTGCTACTTCTCATCGAAGCAGCTATTTCATACAGGAACACAGCTATTTCCACTGGAACCTCACTTCTCTACCACCAGGGCTGCAAAGCTGCCTGCATCTGGACCCATCTTTTCTTCCTGTTTCCTCTCTACTCCTTGGACTTTGAGTCTCTTTCCATTCTTTCCACTAATACTGGATTAAACACCTAATAAGTATTAGGTACTGTTAGAAATGGTACTGGGTTCTATAGTGAAGACAGAAAAGTCCCTTCCCTCATGGAGCTCATGTTTTCAGAGCGATAAACAGGCAACAAATAAACAAGCAAAGCATACACAGGCAGAAGGCGGTAAGTGCAATGAAGGGAAAGAGAACAGGGCGGAAGGATAAGCAATGCTGCCTATCTGTGGCATGTGCATGAGTTTATGTAGAGTGGTGAGGAGATGCTCATGTAGGGAGAGATCTGTGAAGGGTGGCTGCCAACACAAGGCTCAAATCTGGCTGTTAATTGTGTAATCTGATGCTTTGGAATTATGTAGATGACTAGCTGTATCCCTAGAACTGTAGTTCTTGACTTTCATACACATTGGAATCACCTTGGAACTTAAAAAAAATTAAAAAATCCTCCAATCGGAGTCTCACTCATAAGTTCTGATTAGTTGGACTAGGGTGAAATCTGCTAATCAGGCTTTTTAAAAGCTCCCTAAGAAATTACAAAGTGCAGATAAGGAGCCAAACTGTTATCTAGAGATTCAGATTCAGCATGTTAAAAAAGGAGGCCCAAGAATCTATTTAAAATATATTCTTCAGGTGAGTCTTAGGATCAGCCAGGATGGGAAATTTCTACACCTCTTTGACTTTGGGTACAATTTTCATGGCAAAATGATATTTCTAGCCCAGCCTATTATTTTGCCCTTTGGTACGTAAATTCAACTGCCGTGGTCCATCTCTAGTCGAACATTTTACAGGCATTTCAGATTCAATGTGAACAAAGTGATAGTCCTCACCCTCCTTTCCAAAGGAGCTTTTTACTACAAGACATTTCTTGTTTTTGTGAGTGGTACAACCACCCTCTTGATTGCTTACCCCAGAAACCTGGGAGTTTCCCCTCACAGCCTACAGACCATCAATCGCTGAATCTTTTTTTATTCTATCTACTAAACATCTTTCCATTGTTCACTTCTCTGTATCTCCACTGCCATTCTCCTCCTCTAGAACCTGTTGTCTTGCCTGGATTTCTCAGAGGTGTGCCACCTGATCTCTTTCCAGCCACTCTTGCATCCCTCCCATTCATTTTTCTCACAGCTTAGCAGACAAAATGATGGTTAAGAATGCAAATTTGGTCGTCACTGCATTTCTTAAAATCATTTGGTGGAGTTTAGTTCAGAAACCTTATCAAGACTCGTATGCCATTAAGGATTTGGTTTCTTCCTACTTTTTGACCTCAAGACATTTCACTTGCTCATCCTTCCCCTCTTCAACCTCCCGCCCAATTAACTATATTATACTTTTTGCTTTACTACTTCTTAATCTTGAGGCTTCATGGGTGCTATTTCCTTTATCTAGAATACACTGTCTTCCCTTGGTCACATATTATTCATCCTTGGTTTAATGCTGAAATAATCACTTCCTTTGGGACACCTGTCCTGTCACTTCCAAAGTTCAAGATCCCTGCAATGTACATTTATACCCCTTACTTTCTCTTTGGCACCTTCTATCATATCAGTAATTCCTTGCTTAATATTTGCTTTCCCTGCTGGATGACAAGATTCTATAGGAGCAGGGACCGTATTTATTTTGTTTACTTCTGTGTTTCCAGCAACAACCAAAGTGCTGGTATTTAGGAGGTGCTCAATAAATATTTGTTGAATAACTAATTTCTGGTGAACCAAACTTCTTTCCTTGAGAAGAGGAAGGACGATTGGTAACCGCTCATAAAAAGCACCTGCCTCAAGGAAGAAGCAGAACAAAAAGCAACATAATAATCAAGGGTTGAAGTGTCTAGTTTAGGATGAGATTAGAGAATGAAAGGAGCACAGAGAAAGGTTACACCTGTGAGGTTGTGGAGAGAAGAATACTGGCCAAGTGGCCTGCTAAGGAGACTATTGGAGGTCCATGCAAAACTCAAGCTTGTTTTCTAAGAAGCCTCAACCCTAAATCAACGGTTGAGGGGTCGAATGACTCTTTCACAGGGGTCGCCTAAGACCATCAGAAAACACAGATATTTACATTATGATTCATAACAGTAGCAAAATTAGTTATGAAGTAGCAACGAAAATAATTTTATGGTTGGGGGTCACCACAATATGAGAAGCTGTATTGAAGGGTCATGGCATTATGAAGGTTGAGAACCACTGCCCTAAATGCTACAGCAATAAGGCATGATCTTCAGGTCGCAATCCAGAACAGGAGTTCTTTTGGTGGAGTTGTCATCACTGAGTCCCCAGTAGAGAAAGCGGAACAGTAGCCCAGGAGAGAAGTACTGACCTAAGAGGAGGGGTCAAAACATCTGTATCCCAGATTAGAGGAACAGGAAGGCCCAGACATGCAGGCAGAAGGCCATGATGACGAAGTAATGCATCTGCAGCCAAGAAGTGCCAAGGCTTCCCAGCCACTACCACAAGAGAGAGGCCTGGAACGCATTCTCCCTCAGAGACTCTGTCAGAAACCAACACCTTGATTTTAGATTTCTAGCCTCCAGAACTGTGAGGAAATAAATTTCTGTTTTAAACAGCAACACAAAAAAGCCCTCTTTTCCCTGATAAGCCAGATTCTACTTAAATATCAAAAATTTGTATGAAGGTGGATAATTCACATGTAATTGAACTTCTTCATGGCCACTTTGTTGTAGAATAGGGGAAAATGCAGCTGGAATTTCTTACCCTCTGTTAGAGACACTGATGATAGGAAGGCTTGAGTATTCCTTATTTTGGGCTTTTATAGAGTTGTGCTTTTTTTTTTTTTTTTTTTTTAATGGTAAATACTCTATTGTTGGAAAAGGTCTTCAAAAGGATGTGACTGCTGGTTGACCTGAAAGCTAAATTTAGTCAACTAGAGGCTCCCTACCCACACCATATTTCATGATAAATTTTGCTTTTCTTTATAAAGACCATATAGACCCATTAAGAAATTTTGGAAAATTCAGAATAATAAAATAAAAACATACAAATTACCCATAATTCACCTCACAAACATCAACTGTTATTATTTTAGTGTGGCCTTGAAACAGCTGCTAATGTGGGAATGGTGGCTGGCCCATAGATTCTAAGGACATCGGTCTGTCTCTTTCTTGGGTCTCTCCCTGCCCTCCATATATGAGGTTGTTTCAAATTTCACCAGGAGAACTCTGGAGGTTTCAAATCAGCATCTATATTTATGAATCCAAGGCAATGTGAGCAATACAGAGTAAATATCGATAATTGGCTAGACTATTGGAAACATTTCATGTTCTCTTCGTTAAGGTTCATAACTGGAAAGTAAGAGGTAGAGGTTGCTGCCGTCTCATTGAGTTTAATGGGAAAAGCCTTGGGTGTCCAGGAAATGCCGAAGAAAGCATGTTCTCTTTGGCCCATGCCACTTCTCCAAGTCCCCGACCAAGTAGTTAGACAACGGAGTTTATTATAAAATTGAGTTGGTTATGAATTGTTGAGAGAGATATTGGTGAGACCCGTTGTCAGTCACTGGCACTTTTGAAGGTAGCTAAAGTTAACACATAAAAGATAAACCAAGCATGTCAAATGAGAAATAACTTAAATCAAAAGAATTCTCAGGGTTGTCAAATCAAAGCAGAGGTGAGATAGTGATCAGTTTAAATTTCTGCTGTGTAAATCCCTCAAAGTAAATGCCACCGAAACATGGTATTTAAGTTCAGTTTGTTAGAATGGAGCCCAACTAACAAAGACAAGTTACACACTTTTTCTATGTATACCTTTTAACGTGAGATGTTCTTGGAAACATGTATTTTTTTTTTCTCAGCTGTGTAATTGATGCAAGGACATATTAAGTTAGATATTAAGAAAAATTCTAATAAAGTTATAAAATATTTTCCATAGGTATTTAAAGACAGGAAGTAAAACAGATATGTTAGCTACTTTGTGCCTGGCCTAGTGTTAAGAATACCACCAAGGCATTTTTGCAGTGCTATTATCCCTATTGTATGGATGAAAAAGAAGTTTCAAAATATTAACTGATTGCCAAAAATTACACAGAGGTTTCCAATCCATGCTTTTCTCCTGTGCGATGCTGTCCATACTGTGCACCTGCGCCCATGCAGGCTAATCCTGTCTGTAAATCATGATGTGGTTAAGAGTGCAGAACTTGCTTTCACATAGACCTGGGTTTGAATCATGACACAGGTGCTTTCTAAATGTAATGTTAAGAAGTTTCTTAACCTCTCTGATTTCAAAGTTCTGAAAACTTGGGCTTCATACCTATCTCTAGAGATATGGGAAGATCAAGGCCAGTACTGGTGATATTTTTTACCTTATTAAAAACTCAAGACACCAATCCTGGGAGAAGGCATCAGAGACTCCCCAGGCACCATTTCGCCTCCTGAACAGGTTGTTCCAGTTCACTTCCCAGGCAAAATTTTCTTACTTTCTCTTCCGTTTTCATGCCACAATTTAAATTTTAACATCTGTTTCTCCTTTCATGTTTTAATAGCTTTGACCTTATCTTTTTATTCTTATCAATGGAGTGACGGAAGATAATTATAAATGCTGTCTCTCCTCCTGCTCCTGCCAGCCACCAGTTCCAGTAAATTGGTCCTAATGTAGTGATTGGGTTTCTCAATGCTTCTTGGAGATCATGGAAAAGACTCGTACACAAGGTTTTAGTAAGAACCTTACACCACAGGAATTGAACATTCCTCGCTTTGACTTAACCAAATGGAAGAATGTGGAGGAAAATAAAAGTGATGTGTGAAACAGGAAAATTCTGGGAACACTTAAAACAAAAACAAAAAAAAAACTCTATCAGAATTTGTTAATGAGGGTATTTCCATTATGTTTAAAAGTATTGGAATTACGTCTTTCTTAAATAACATTGTATTCTTAGGTTGTGGAGCCAAGGGTTACATTTTAAGGATAAAATAATAAGGGCAAGCAGCCCACCTGGGGACTGGCAGTGCAGGAGTGGAAAAAGAGAGGCTCTGGAGCCAGGAAGACCTAGACATGAGTCTGGGCTTTGCCACTTACTAGCTGCTTTAGAAAAGTGAAAACTTCTCTGAGCTTTACTTTTCTACTCTACAAATGGGAATACTATCTCTCTTGTAATATTGTTTTAGAGATAATACATATATAAACACTTGATCTATAGTAATTAATTTTTTTAATTTAATGGAAATTTTTAAATGAGTGGAATTATTTCCATATGGATGTTCTGTCATTCATTATAATGAGTGTAATACCAGCAAGCTGTTAGAGAGAATGTACTAGGAAAAAATAGTTTTCCTCAAATCATTCTTTATAGTCTGTCTAAATTATGGCTGATTAGAAATTCCTCCACAGTCTTCAAATTAAACAGTTGTCTAGCAGAATTATTATCATGGCATATTTTTTTAGCACCGATCTACCTCAAGTCTTAAGGAGTATCAGGGAAGCTAGTACTAACTACCCTGTTTCCCCGAAAATAAGATAGTGTCTTATATTAATTTTTTCTCCCAAAGATGCACTAGGTCTTATTTTCAGGGGATGTCTTATTTTTCCATGAAGAAGAATACGATACACATTTATTATTAAATGAAAATAAAGGAAATTTATTACCTGTATACGGTACGGTAGTATGGTAGTTGTCAACACAAACCAAACAAACTGTGAATCCTACAGTATCAAGAATTTACTCATTTATTCAATGACAATCATGTCATCATCCTCTGGAACATCATCATAACAATCCAATTCCTGAATTTCCTGGTGAGTTTCTTGTGACTCCATTTCTTTCAGAATCAGTGGACCAAATCTCTCATGTTTAGCAATAGCATTCTGAGACAGAGCCTAGGGGGGCCTTATTTTTTTGGGGATGCCTTATATTTCACTCAGAAGGAAACCTGTAAGTAGGTCTTATTTTTGAAGGATGTTTTATTTTCGGGGAAACACGATATCTTTAGAATTGATGTAAAGATTATATGTCATCATGTTAGTTAAGGCATGTGTTAAAGAAATGATATATATTGTTTTAGTGAAAACAATTTATAAGACCTTTTGATTCATATAATGGCACCAAGGTGTTAATTACACTTACTGTCTGAGCTGGATGTGTCCACCCAATGCACGAATTCATGCATGGATGGGATCTGCTGGCCTGGCCCCTATCCGGCTGATTGGGGCTGGCCCTGCTTGGAGGAGGAGAGGTTGGGAGGTTGGCCACCTTTGATTGGGGTCCAATCAGGACCTGGCTGGCCAGCGGGGAGGGGCCATGGGTGATTGGCTAGAGGGTCCTGCCCCTGATTGGGGTGGGGTGGGCTGATTGGAGGTAGGGTCAGCCAGGGGAAGGGGCTGCAGGCTGTTTGCTGTCCATCACTGCCCCTGATAGAAGTGGGGGGGGGGGGAGAGCTGGCTGGAGCAAGGAGCTGCAGGGCCATTGAGTGGTGAAGATCCACTAGGGTAGGGGTGTCGAACTCAATCAGAGAAGGGGCCAAAATCTAAAATCCAGCCTAAATCGCAGGCCGAATGGTTTACTGAACAGTCATAAACTGTCATTGTGATGGAAACGCAGCGGAGTGCAGTGATGACAGCGTGGTGCGGGCCACATTGCAAGGCCTGGCGGGACGGATTTGGCCAGCGGGCCTTGTGTTTGACACATGTGCGCTAGGGTGAGGCTGGCTGGGCAGTGGGGCCATGAGCTGATGGGGTGGGAGAGCTGATTAGAGGTGGGGCTAGCCAGGGGGAGGGGCCATAGGCGATTGGCCAGCTGGCCCCACCCTTAATCAGGGTGGAGCCTATCTGGGGTGGGGCAGGGGGAAGTGTTGCAGGAAGAGGTTGGCCAGCCAGCCCTGACCCCTACTGGGGGAGGTGAGGGCTACAGGTGGTGGGGCTCGCTGGAGGGAGGAGCCACAGAAGAGTTGGCTAGCTGTCCTGTCCTTGATTGTGGTGGGAGAAGCCAATTGGGAATGGGGCCAGCCAAGTAAAGGGCCACAGAAGGTTGCATGGCCGGCCCCACCCCCATTGGGCTGGTTTGCTAGCCACAGTGGGCATCATAGTGACCATTAATTCGGGTCATTACAGCATTCCTGTCGCAGGCTTTTTTATATATATATATATGGCTTTATCTTGGGCATTTTGAGAGCTTCTTCAAATTGGGCTGGCCATTAAGTGAATTGTTGACTGAATTATTCCTTGAACTTCTAGCATATCCAATGTGAAAATGTTCTGATCTACAGATGAATAAAATACATGTCTAGAAAATCACTTCAACAAATTTAGAGCTTCATAATCTCTTTATGGACAAATTTAATGCCTGTTGGCCAAATTTAATTTTTTAAACCTCTGAAAACATTCCATTCTTTTAGAATTGGATAAAAAATAATCACACATGTCAACCAGGAGTCAAAACACTCTTTGATATACTGTGGCATGTGTCTGGGTGGGACACAGGAACTTTATTTCAGATGGATATTGGTTGGGGTTTGGTTCTTGTGGGCCAACAGCCATAACTATTAAGTACTTTACATGTGAAATCCAAAGTCTCTTCCTGGAACTTGTGGATAGCAAGAAACTTCCTTAAAAATCTGGCCCATTAAAGCTTTGGTGACTTAAATAACAAGGAACTCATATACCAATTTTTCAGTGAAGTCTTATTAAAGAGATTATTAAAATTGAGTGTGATACACAGTCTGCTTAAAAGGTTAGTCATCAACCCTTCAGGGAAATTTATGACCAAAAGGAGAAACTGTGGATGAGAAAAAGGGGTTTCCTGGAAAGTAATCTCACTGTGTGATCTGATTACAAATTCCCAACTGGGCAGGTCATGGTCAGCATTCACAGCACAAGCATATAACTTTTTAGTTAAAGGTTTAGTTTTGCCATAAGCAAACTCTGTTCATTGTTTCTGTTCATCTAGGTTAACCCATCTTTGAAATAACCACCCTCAAGAGAGCACAGCATATTGACTATTCTGTAATCCAATCCCTGCCTTGCTTTTTCCACCTTCATGTAATATTCCTTACATTTCCTATGTATTTTTGAATGCATAAAATAAACTACAAAACTGTTATTCTCTAGAGCACATGTGTCAAACACAAGGCCCGCGGGCCAAATCCGTCCCGCCAGGCCTTGCAATGTGGCCCGCACCGCGCTGTCATCACTGCACTCCGCTGCGTTTCCATCACAATGACAGTTTACGACTGTTCAGTAAACCATTTGGCCCGCTATTTAGGCTGGATTTTAAATTTTGGCCCCTTCTCTGATTGAGTTCGACACCCCTACTCTAGAGCATTTGAGATCTTGCTCCCCAGTACATATTAGTGTGACTTAAATAAACTCTTATAGAAATTCAAAAAATATTGAGTGTGATAATATGAAAAGAGTTATGGGTGATATGGGAACAACAGGACCAGGTTGGCAGGATGGATGAGGGGTAGTGGGAGAATCTTCTTGGAGAAGATTATGCCTGAGCTAAAACAAAACAGAGAAAAAAGTCTTCCCTTTTATCACCATCAAGAATTGTGCTAATTTGAATCTCTTGTAAAATGTGGCATCATTCTTACAACATCCTTGAAAAAAATATGTAGTATGAGTATATTCTATAAAGGCTAGGAAAGTCTTTATTGTTATAGAAAGTAAGGATTTCTTGTCTTATTTCTGATTTTTAAAGGGTAGTTAACATTTAAGCTGATTCATTAACATCTACACTTTATCTTGTGTCACCATGGTGCCAAATGTGTGATATGTAATAAATGAGTTAATATATGGAAAGCACTTAGATCAGTTCCAAGCACATAGTAAATGCTCAAAACATTTTTTAGCAATTAGTATAAAATTATATACAATATATTATATAGCAACATGGGGACAAAAGTTTGAAGATATTAAGTAATTGACTTATAGACAACAGAGATATATAATAACAAATTTAGGATTGGAATTCAGGAATTTCTAACTGAGAACCCAGACTTTAAATCATTATATTATCCCTGGTTTAGTAAAATTAATCACTAACAGTCTACAAGTTAAATTCATATGAAGTAATAGTAAGGCAAACATGAGATTAAACACATTACTTTAACCTAGACCAGTGTTCGGCAAACTGCTTCTCGTGAGCCACATGAGGCTCTTTGGCCCCTTGAGTTTTTAGCGAAGTCCAGCTTAGGAGTGCCCTAATTAAGTTAATAACAATGTACCTATCTATATATTGTAGTTTAAGTTTTCAAAAGCCAAATTGTTGTACTCTTGATATTTGGCTCTGTTGACTAATGAATTTGCTGACCACTGACCTAGACTATTGCTATTCACATTTTCAAAAGCCATAATAACAGGCTGTATGTTTTTAAGAAGAGAATTTATTAATTAAGTGATATTTAAATCAGTTAAAAGACATGTGACATACAGAAAAGAAAAAGCAGATGGCAGACACAAACCCAGTGATATCAAAATAATATTAAATGTGAATGAATAGAAACATATAATCAACTAAGAAATTGTCAGACTGGATAAAAAAATGAGATCCAACTATATGCTGTCTACATGAGACATACTTCAGATTAAAATACATCAAAAGAAAAACAGAACACTGTAGATCAATATCTTTTATGAATGTAGAAGCCAAAATTTCAAACAAAATACTAGCAAACCAAATTCAATAACAGATAAAAAATTATATACATTATGACCAAGATGGGATTTGTCTCAGGAATTTAGAGAAGTTCCACAGTTGAAAATCAATTAATGTGATACACCATATCAATAGAACAAAGAACCAAAAAAACATACAATCACCTCCATATCCTCATAAAAAGCATTTGACAAAACCCAATACTACTTCAGGATAATAACATTCAGCAAACTTGGAATAAAAGGGAACTTCCCCAAACTTCTAGAGGGTTCTACAAAATCCTAACAGCAAAAATCATACTTAATGGTGGTAGACTGAATGTTTTTTCTCTAAAATCAGGGAAATGAGATGAGCACTCTTGCCACTTCTTTCACATTATTCTGGAGATTGTAAGCAGGGAAATAAACAAGAAAAAGAAATAAAAGACTTTCAGTTTGAAGAAGAAGAAATAAAGCTATATGTTTGCAGATGATACGGCATAATGTATAGAAAATCCTAAGAAACCCAATATAAAACTATGAAAACCAAATAAGATGTACAAGTTTGCAAGATACAGGATAAATATGTAGCAGTTTTGCCCCACAGGCAATGAACAATGTGATAAATAAATTGAGAAAAACTCCATTTACAATGCTATCAACAAGAATAAAATAGGAGATGGCATAAGGAGATTTGACTTTGGGTGGTGAACACACAATACAATATACAGGTGATGTACCATAGAACTGTATACTTGGAACCTATATAATTTTATTAACCAATGTCATCCAAATGAATTAAATGAAAATTAAAATATACTCAAATAGGAATAAATTTAACAAAAAAAGTACATTCAGTGTTTTATTCTCTGAAAACAAACAAAAAATAATATTGAGGGAAATGAGAAAGGTCCTAATTAAGTACAAAAATATTCCAAATTCATGGATTTGAAAACATAATATTGTTAAGATGACAATACTCTTCAGATTGATCTACAATAAAACACAATCTATTGAAATCCCAGCTGGCTTCTTTGCAGAAATTGATAAACTGCTTCTAAAAATTAATATAGACATTCAAGGAGACTAGAATAGCTAAAACAATCTTGAAAAAGAATCACAAAGTTGAAGTACCTGAACTTACACATTTCAGAACTTAGTACTCAAGACAGTGTGGTATAGGCTTAAGGATGGGCATATAGAACAATAGAATGAAATAGAAAGTCCATAAATAAACCCTTACATTTATGTTGATTTTATTTTTGACAAGATAATTCAATGGCAAGGAATAATCTTTTCAATAGCCTTTTCAAGCTGGGACTCTTGATATCCACATGCAAAGAATGAAATAATCTCCTTCCTCACACAAAATACAAATTAACTCAAAATAGGTCACAAGTCTAAATGTAAGAGGTAAAATTATAAACCCCTTAGAAGTAAAATCAGGAGTAAATCTCTGAAGCCTTGCTTTAGACAAAACCTTGTTAGATGAGAGTTCAAGCAACAAAATAAAAAGTAGATGTATTGGATGCCTAGACCGTGTGGCTCAGTGGTTGATCACTGACCCATACACCAAGATGTCACCAGTTTAATTTCTGGTCAGGTCACATGCTTGGGTTGTAGGCTCAATCCCTAGTTGAGGCTGTGCAGGAAGCAGCTGATCCATGTTTCTATCTCTCCCTCTCCCTTCCTTTCTCTCTAAAATAAACAAACAAACAAACAAAAAAACACACAACAACAATAAGAAAACCTAAAACCAGACAACACCAAGTTAAAAAAAAAAAAGATATATTGTTTGTGCTTTAAAAAATATCAAGAAAGCGAAAAGACAACCGACAATATAGGAAAAATATTTGCAAATCATATATCCAATAAGGGTATATGAAGAACTTTTGCAACTCAGTAATAAAAAGACATACAATCCAATTTAAAAATGGGCATAGGACCTCAATGGACATTTCTCTAAAGAAGATATAAAACAATGCACAATATCATTATTCACTAGGGAAATGAAAATCAAAACCACAGTAGGATACCCCTTCATACCCATGAAGATGGTTATAATAAAAAAGAGATAAGTATTAGCAAGAATGTGGAAAAATTGGAACCATCACACATTGGATGATGATAATTCAAAATGATGCAACTTCTTTGGAACTATACCAAAAAATATATCACATCACACATGAATTTAATATTACTAAATACACTAAATACTAGAAGCCTGGTGCATGAATATTCATGCAAGAATGGGCCTTCCTCTCCCTGGCTGCTCTACCGCCTTCGCTCTGGCGGGAGACGCCTTTCCACTTTCCCACACTGCCCAGAGGCCCAGAGTGGCTGGGGTGTTGTGGAACACTTGCATTGTTTTTATGGCAAGTAAACAAGTGTTCTGTCCCGCCCCCAGCTGCTTGACGCCTGTGTATGCAAATTAACCTGCCAGCTTTGGTTAACGTGGGTTAACCTGTTGGGTTAATTTTTAAAAAAATATATTTTATTGATTTTGTACAGAGAGGAAAGGAGAGAGATAGTTAGAAACATCGATGAGAGAGAGTCATCGATCAGCTGCCTCTTGCACACCCCCTACTGGGGATTTGCCCGCAACCAAGGTACATGCCCTTGACCGGAATCGAACCCGGGTCCCTTCAGTCCACAGGCCGACACTCTATCCATTGAACCAAACCGGTCTTGGCCTGTTGGGTTAATTTTCATACTCACTCCTGATTGGCTGGTGGGAGTCACGAAGGTGCGGTCAATTAGCATGTTACTCTTTTATTAGGTAGATAGTAAAACTACTGAATTGTGCACACTAGATGGGTAAAGTATGTCTCAGTAAACCTATTCTATTAGAAAAAAAGGAGGCCAGCATCTGAACCTGGTAGAGGATTCCAGAACTATAGGAAGAGAAAGCAAAAGTAGGGGTACACTCAGTGGAGGTCATAGACTCAGGGGACTTAATGCAGAGACTTTTTTCTCTTGGCAATCACCCTCAGTCTCCGCAGGTGCTTGGCTTGGTCCTTGAATGTCTGTTTTGATCATTGCTTATAGTCAAGTTCTATTTTGTGTGTGGGTGTGAGGACAGTGGAAAATAATTTAAGTCCTTATTAATGATTTATACTTCAGAGCAAATGCATTTTTGAATAAAAGTTTGGTTAGGGAACTAGGCAAGAACCCATGCAAGTCCTAGATTCCATAAAAAGAAGAATAGAAAAGAGATGTTAAAACCATAGCTCAAACTAGACTCACATTTTTGTAGACATGAATTAATTCCACAGGTAAATGTTCCTGACTAGCCAAGAAAGTCTTTGTTCCACTTTTGAGGACCCTGGAGCCAATAGCTGTATCAGATATATGTGTGTGACAGACTAGATCAAATCATGGAAAGCTGGGAAACTCCTTTCTGGATGTTGGGAATACTTGCAGGAGAAAATTGGGCTAGCAAAATAAAGCCTAGTATCTTCAGCCTAAACACTATGTACTTACGTGGCCAGGGACTCTAGGTTAGTAATTTTCAATTACTGGAGGGACCATTTTCCCTGAGGATGGGTGAGCATCTTGTTAGAATTTAAAGGATGGGAATGGGTAGATACTGGAAGATTCAAGCTCAATATACTTATTCTGTTAGTAACACGAATTTCAGACAAATAGAGCTCCGTAGTCCCCTTGTTAGTGGAGATCAAATATGCAGATTATATGAAAAGCACTGCTATAATACAATAGAAACATGGGATAGGAAGTGTTGATAAAGAATGCTGTGGACTAGTAGGATACAGAAGTCAGGAACAAATGGTACTTCTTTTTTGATGAGATGCAGGGTGTTTTGGTCCTTGGAGCAGTGGAAGGAGGGTTGTGCTTGAACCAGGGACTGTAAGTGCTGAAAAAAAGTGTCAGCTCACCAATTAGGATGTTTTGTGTTGATCACATGTTCAGACCTCTCTCCAGCGTTTTCAGTGGAGCCTGCCATGAGAAAGGGCATTAAACATTCTTATGTGGTCTATGTAGACTCTCCTAGGGAGGCTCACACTGCCCTTCAGGAAGCATGGGGCTTAGTATCGATAATATGTGTTTCCTGATGCTGGATGATTGGTTGGCCAGGAAACAAGAGTCTTCTAGTTTTTAGGAATATTTGAGGTTATATGTTCTTTTTATGATTAATATTACACAAGGATGGAATTTCAAATCAAGTATTAACCTGACTCTTTTAAGTGTGAATAATTCACATCCTTTGTAGTATGAATGGCATTTTAAACAATACATTAGTTCACAAACGGATTCAGGCAATGAGAAACAGCAGCAGGAGACCTGAGGAAGAAGGAGACAACTCTTTGAAGTCTCACCTTCTGCAGTAGCTACTTCCTACCACACTCTGCCTCCCGCTGGGTGCCTTCCTCTCCTCAGCTTTAACTCTCACTGAACTCTGACAACAATAATAATAACAATAGCTGTTTCTCCCTGACATTTGTTCTCTGAGCCTCCATGCTGAGGGTGGTGATGCCTTTCCAATAGCAAGTTTCCATGGCTAGTTTCTGGCTGCTTTAACATTCTTAGTTGATTTTCTTAACTTGCTCACACCTTTAGAAACCATCTCTTTATTAAAGCCTTATTATTTGAGCCCTTTGGGAGAAATTTCTTTTCTTCTGAGACTCTGACTGATAACTCAGGGACAACGCTTAAGAAAAGAACGCTGGTTTGGAATTAAAGCTGGATTGGTCACTAAGTGGTTCGTTGATTTTTGGGAAAGTACTTTAGCTTTTCTGAGCCTCCATTTCACCTAGTGTCATAAGGACAGGAAATTATACTCTGACTCAAAACCAAAGATGGCACAAAAGGCTGAAAATGCAAGTGGGGAATTGGATTAGATGACAAGTCTTGTCATTTTTAGATCATGGGAACCGATACAAGGCCAAACAGGCTGAATTAGGAGCCATCTCAGGCGCTGCGGGGAAATTTTATCTTTGTAAGGGAAGAACACTAAGAGAAATTTGTCTCAAGCCACGTATGATCTAAGGCTGGATTTCCTCTAGAAAAGGGAAACTGATACAATGGCACAGAAGTTGGGGAGACCTGGAATTGCAAGTACATGTGGAAGAAGGCAGTCTTTCCCTTGATTCCTAAATGCTGGAAGGAGAATATGTCACAGAAGAGTACCAGGTGGGTTACCCTCAATGCGGAACAGCAGACATTGAGAGTTGTAGCCTAACGATTTCATGTTCCTGTGGACTCCAGATTTAGAATGCTCTAAATCCAGTGTCTTCATTCAGTTCTTAGACCTGAAAGAGAAAGTGGCAGGTTGGACTGAATGACAATCTCAACAGTTGTAGATAATAGAAGCTGGTGAATCAGGATCCAATTTGCCACTCCTAATGAACACTTTTTTAAAAAACTTACTTTTCCATTCCCAGCTTTCAGAAACTACAAGAAGGAACGGTTAAAAAAAACTATTACTTTTTTTTATTAAAAAGCAAATTTTCAATAAAAGCATACTTATTCATTAGGCTTACAGAGTTCTGCTTTTCCTGGAGGGCTCTGATATGCTATTAGAACTTTTTTAGAAGGCTGGCTACTAAAACATCAAATATAAAGATGAATTAGAAAGTATGGAGGGAAAGTAAGCATAAAATAAACAAATAAAGAAATTGGTGAAGAAAAGAAATATATTTGGAAAAAAAACACAGAGAGACGAAACTGGTTTGGCTCAGTGGATAGAGCGTCGGCCTGAGGACTGAAAGGTTGCAGGTTCGATTCAGGTCAAGGGCATGTACCTTGGTTGTGGGCACATCCCCAGTGGGGGGTGTGCAGGAGGCAACTGATCTCTCATTGATGTTTCTAACTCTCTATCCCTCTCTCTTCCTCTCTGTAAAAATATCAATAAAATATATTAAAAAAAGAAAGAAAGAAACACAGAGAAATTGAGAGCTAAATTTTGCTCAACAATGGGAAGAAGAATGATGGCTATAATATGTTAGTTTATTGACCAAATGTACAAGAAAGGAAAATTATCTCAGTGATATTTTTAAAGCTTTTTATGGAATGTTTAATTTGGATGTAAAATCTCCTGAAGAAATACTGAAGATGGTGATTTACCAAAATAAAATATTCACATAAATATTGGATGGGTTTATTTATGGGAAGTCTCAAGGACAGTTGTCTAATATCATTTGGTAAATTTTGAAAATATAAAAAAATGGAATAACACCAATTCTTTGATTTTGTTCATCGTTTTCCATTCAGCATGAGAAAGGAAAGTTGATTGGGATGAGCATAGGCATTCTCGTTAAAAGTTGAGAACAATCATTGAATTGATGTCTGTGTTTGGAATAGCTTCTTTAGGTGTAAGGATTCTTTAGCTCTCAAAGATAAGGAACACTTTCTATTATTCCAATACCATATGAATTTTTTTTTTGAGATTCTTCCAGCTTCCATCAGTTATGTTTGATTTTATTTGGGATTTTTTCCCCCCCAGCCAGAATCATCTGCACATCAAGGTTCCAAGGAATCCTTATTTCAAGAGCAGCTTGAATCAATTCGGCTCTGGCACATCAAGACCTGCATGCTTCATTCTATTAGTATGTCTTCTTTTGGCATGTATATGGTCCTTATTTATGACACTTAAGTCTGTGTTCATCTTCTTTTTCTTTGTTGCTTTATCCATAGCTCATGCTACTTCTCTCCAAAACACCAAGAAATTATCTTGGGCAAAGCAATAGAAGGCCTAAGTTTTAGTGTATAAGCCATGAAAATTTAGAGATATAAGAAAGAAAAGTATAAAGAAGGAACACAAAAGAAGATATTGGTGGAGCAGTTCTCTATCTTCCAATGAATATTATTAAGATATTATTCCCTTTTATTATTTATCATAAAAAGGACTAGTGGTTCTTTTTAAAAAATATATATATTTGTTGATTTCAGAAATGAAGGGAGAGGGAGAGAGAGATAGAAACATCAATGATGGGAGGGAATCAGTGATCGACAGCCTACTGCACACCCCGCACTGGGGACCTAGCCACAACTTGGGCATGTGCCCTGACTGGGATCACACTATGACCTTCTGGTTCATAGGTCAGCATTCAACCATTGAGCCAGCAAGGCTAGTGGTTCTTTATCTTCATAAATCACTAGAATAGATAGCTCTACTAAACTAAAAACTATAAATAATTCCCGATTATTCTGTCACTATAGCTGGCTTTATAGATATGATGTGTAATAGTTATGAGAGTTTATTTGAAATGAACTTCTGAATACACAAGTGCCCCAAAAGCTTAAATTATAGGTTCCAAAGACTTTTAAAATGATGAGCTTTAATTATGATTTTCAAGGGGCTTTTTTACTTAAAAATGATAACACTCATTGCCATTAATAAGTCCTTTAGTGCTTCAGCCATAAGTGAGCAAAAGTAGCCAGCAATAGTGGCTTCAAATATAGTGTATAATACAATACAACTGGAGGCCCAATGCTTGAATTGAGCCCCAATGCATAGGTGGGGTCCCAAGGTGTTTGGGGGCTGGACACAATTGGCCTTCTGGGGTGGTGGTGGGATGCTCTTGCTGGCCCTGCATCTGGATTTGTCCCGCTGACATTCCTACTGGTTGTAGGAAGCCACCTGTCGGCTGCTTTTATATTGTTTCTTTCTTGCAGCGCATCTAGGAGGGGAAGCAGCTGTGGTGCCCAAGGCCCTCTTCCAGGAGGTCTGCAGCACTGTCAGGATAATGCCTGTGGCGCTGGTCCATCAGTGTTTGGCCTGCTTTCTGGAGTTTGGACCTGCAGGACTACTGAAGTAGTGAGTGCCTGCCTTTGGGCTGGTGGGCTGCTGGGACGGTTGGTCAGCTGAGCAGCACTCCCGCTGTGGGAGCGCTCTGACCACCAGGGGGCAGCTCCTGCGTTGAGTGTCTCCCCCCTGACAGTCAGTGTGTGTCATAGTGACTGGTCGTTCTGGTCCTTCTGGTCAGTTGGTTGCTTAGGCTTTTCTATACATAGATACATAGTTAACTGAAAGTCAAATTCTGCCTATCATATATATAATTTTGAGTATTTCCTTTGATGTTTCATTAGTGCTATTCTTGTTTCCGTTAGAATCCTAATGAACTATCAATTCAGAGTAGATTACCAAAGACAGAGTTTAGGCTTCCCTAAAAAAGGCCAACAATAAAACTTGAGACTGAAACTTAAGCTTATTTTGTAGGTGGCAGGAGGTACCTACATTTGAGATGTTACTCTATTTTCCAGATAAGAACATTGCAACACAACTAGGCACTTTTAGTTTCCCAGAGGAAAGGCATTGCTGGCTGACAGAGCCATTTGTGAAATAGTGTCAAGGAACATGGGATGCGGGAATGGGAGACTGGGGCAGGCACAGAGCTCGGTTCGGAGAGGAAAACAGGAGCCAGATGGTGGAGCAAAGGTCTGTGGTCTAGTTGAGAAACTCAGCATTTACTTTGAGGATGAGCATTGAAATAATGGAGAGGAAGGTAGTTACTTCCCAGTGTGACATAATCAGAAGTTGCCATTCATTTCATGCAGGCTTTTCCCCGGCACAGATGGGTCTCATAGCCACTCAGGAACTCTCTCCTCCAGTCATTGGCTGGGAATCACAAAAGCAGCCAGGAGACAGAGGGGAGAGAATGAGACTGGCAGAGGGTTACTTAGAGCAGCGTTTTTCAACCGCTGTTCCGCGGCACACTAGTGTGCCACGAGATGTTGCCTGGTGTGCCGTAGGTGCAGACAAGACAAGAATTTTATAATTTTTCACTATTTTGTTTACTTAATATTTCATAATAAAGTAATTATAAAATACTTTCTTTGTGTTTATTTGATTCCTATTCAAGAGAATTACTTTATATATAGTCAATATAGGCACGAGTTAAATTTTTTAACATTTTCTAATGGTGGTGTGCCTCGTGATTTTTTTCATGAAACAAGTGTGCCTTTGCCCAAAAAAGGTTGAAAAACACTGACTTAGAGTTCCTTTCTTGCCTGAGGGATGATGACTATTTTGCTGAGTTTAAAGGGACAGCTAAATTTCCTTATAAAATCTCTATTAGGTGACCTGACAATTTATTTGTTTGTAGAGTCAGTAGACCAGAGGAGCAATAACGCTTCAGCATGGTGCATCTGTTTTTGCCCTTTATGGCATTTAACACATATTTGAATTTCCTAGCCAATTCTGACTAAATGGGAACAGATCTTGAGAGAGGAATTACTTTTCTTCACTTCTTCCCTATTCTCATTTTTCATTAGGATGATGCAGAGGGAGACTTAAAAGGACTATCATTCTTCAAAACCAGTCTTACCCTCAAGGAAGGACAGAGAAAAGAGAACACAAGGAGATTCTGTTCCTGTCTGAGGCACGGTGTGTTCTCATTTGAGAATGCATCAAGATTTCCAAACAGGAATAGTGTCCCCGTGATGGATATTTTTAGGTTATACTGAGAAATTAGAGAAGTTGTGTGAAAAACAATAAAATAAAAGGGCTTCTCCATCTACAGTAATACCCATTATAAATGTGTTATCATTAAAACACATAGCAGGTACTCAGATACTTTTTGAATAAATGATTGAGCAAAATCCTCCTGGAGACTGAAAGACTTGCCTTATAGACATATGACGTTCCAGTGTCAAGACTAAGCTACTCAGACACATCCTCTGGGATTTTCAGAGCTTTGGCTAGGTTTTGCTTTACTTAGCCTGCTTCTGTTTGTTTGATAGTGAAGATTTAAACCCCAGGCTTTCCAAGTGCAATGTGTCCATTCCGAGCCTCCTATTTTAACAGAGCACACTTAAAATATGTTTTTTTTTTAAATCATTATTTATTTGTTTGGAAGCACTGCGTAAGCCTCTTGGTAAACCCATGAAGTACTAGTAAGAGTATCCTATGCTGTGGACAAGAATTTGCACTCCCTGCCCTTTACAGCTTCTTGTCTACAGCATATCATTTGAGCACAGTTCAAATAATAGCCCATTAACTACCTCATCCTTTTATCTGAATACATTTTCAGCGTTCTCAAAATTGACATAAATTATGAGTTGCTTCCTGTCTGCCTGTAAATATATTTGGCTTTATCCTCTTAAAAAATCATGGCTGTACACACTTTATCTCTTTCCTTTTACTGCCAAACTTCTTGTCTGATTGTTCTAGTCCCCTTTGTTTCCTAATTCTTTCCGATATCTGCAGGGTTTTCTTGCCTGCCCTGTTTCTAACCTTCCTTCTTCTGGTTCTAGACCTTGGTTTTCCTTCAGAGAATCAATTTGCACGTCATTCTCAGCCCAGGTAGTGCTAGAGGGATCAACCCAGCTCTACAGTCAGCATACTCGTCCTTAGTTCTCCACCCTCCACTACCACAGTTGATTGGTTGAGGAACAGTGGTGTGACCTAAGTTGAGCTAATCAGTGTCAGCCCTGGAACATTGCTAGAACTATTGGGAAGGGAAGATTTTGTCTCTGGCAATGTTGATCTTTTAAAATAGAAGTTCAGAGCTGCAGGTGACTATTTTATCTCTCCTAAAGGAAATAAGATAGGCATTCATTTAAAAGGACAAGAGGGAAGATGGGGTGTTAGAACCTGAGCAAGGTAAGAAGGCACCCATGCAGGGGACAGGGGCAGCAGGGATGTGGTGCAGGGTATCAGGGCCAAAGCAAATAAATACGTGCTCAGGATTGTAGTGACTTGGAGAGAGGTGTTTGAGCCAAGTGGTGAAGCTTGATTACTTGTTACCTTTGTTTAAATAGAATTTATTTAATTGCACATTCATAGAATTCAAATTTTGATAATTTTAATAACTGAATCACAAAAAATCTCTAAGATGTTAGCAATTGACTCCAGCCCACCAATGCCTCAAGCTTGAATATCCATTGGTGTGTCTTGGTTGAATTAATTATTATTATTTTGGCAATTTTTAAATCATTTAAATGGCAATTTTTTATAATTCAATAGTTCCTTGTACACTTATTGTTTGGACTTTTAACCCTAAAGAACAGCTTGTTTGCTTGTTTGTTTGTTTATTTATAAGTATGGATTCATTAATACTCATTTTTATTCAGTAGACTATAATCCATTAATATTATAATTTGTTTTGAAGCTCAGATTGCCCAAAATTTGGCCAGCGGGAGGCTCTTGAAGCTGGCATCTGTTACTTTTAGCCATATCCTCATAATTCTTTTGGGACTTTATTTCAGGAGCATTAGTTACCTTTTGGTGCTAGAAGATTTTTCTCTGTATGTTTACATGTTGTCTCTCAATATCCTGTGTGACTCACTATTCTCTTATTGCCATTGCCACCTACAATGTGACATCCTTTTCATTTTACTTGAGTCCCTGCCCACTCTGGAAAGACACTCTCTGTGTCTGCTTGGGTGCTGCCCCTGTCCCCATGTATCCTGCCCTCCTCAGCCTGCTTCAGCTTGGTGTTCACCCACCTCTCTTCTCCCTTTGTGGACTTGGTCACTGTGTATTTCATACTTTTATATATAGCTTCACTTAACTTTATGGCTATTTTGTTGAGGAATTTTACATCCACATCAGGAGTTGGCAAACTCTGTAAAGAATCATACAGTAAATATTGTTGACTCTTGGGCCACATGTTTTCTGTTGCATCTGCAACTGTTCAGCTCTGCATGGCAGATGAATGGATGTGGTTGTGTTCCAATACAACTTAGTCACAGACCATTGGCCTATACACTGTAGTTTGCTGAACCTTGGTCTATGCTCATTAGGTCTGCAGTTTTGGTCCATAGATTTTCAGTAATGTTTTTATTTTGGTATCAGGACAATGCTGGCTTCAGAAAATGTCTTAAGAAGTATTCTTTCCTTCCTCTTCTTCTTCTTCTTCTTCTTCTTCTTCTTCTTCTTCTTCTTCTTCTTCTTCAGAAATTGTGCAGAATTGGTGTTATTTCTTTCTCAAATGTTTGGTAGAATTCACCAGTGAAACCATCTGAGCCTGGAGTTCTCCATCAGCTTTCCTTCAGTGACTGGGCTCTGGAGCCAGAGCTCATGTAATTATGGTCAGAAGGGATGCTTGATGGAGACCTTCATTGTGAACCCTGCTCTGACAAAGACAAACAAACAAACAAACAAAACAAAAAAACAAACAAAACCCAAATAACTGACTACTGAAAGAGAATTTTTCTTTTCTTTTGGGATAGTGTGAACTTTTCTCTGATGAAAATTTGATCTATCTATATATAAAAAAGGCTAACATGATAGTGTTTCCTTGGGAATTCAACCGAGAGAATGGGAGTTTGATTGCTTGCCATGACATGTACCGACCACCAGGGGGTGATATGAAACATGATAGGTGACTAACAGCAGTGTGGGGTGCTGAGGGAATGAGGGAAGGAGGAGGTGGGGAGGTGGGGAACTTGATCAGCCTTAATTGCCAGCCAGGCCTAGGGAACCTACCCATGCATGAATTTCATGCACTGGGCCTCTAGTTTAGTATAAGAAATAAGCAAAGTTTTATTTTTCTAAATTTTAAAACAAATAGAAGTAGGAAAAAACTTTTTAAGGATGTTTTAAACCCTAGCAAGCAGACATATAAAATATATTTTAGCATACTTTTCATTATTAATGAAAAGAGGTATTAATCTATACATCACTCTTAGGTTAACATCTGAACTTACCATATGTTAAATGGTACTCTCATAGTGACGTCTCATCTCACAGTTGCAAATCCTGAATGTCAGCAATATTCCAACATGAAAGGAAGTCCAGGCCCTGTGTACATGCTGATAGCTTGCCAATAGCTATCACAGGAAACTGAGCCTTCCTAGACACATGGGATGATTATTTCCCAAGTGGAAACCAGCACAATCCCCTCACCTATATGTAGCCAGAAATAAATATTTGACCTGTTGAAAACCAGTAATGCTTAAAATATGAGTGTGTGCCTGTAATCACCTTAAGAACATTCATTGTTCTTTTTTAAAAAAAAAAATATATTTTATTGATTTTTTACAGAGAGGAAGGGAGAGAGATAGCTAGAAATGTTGATGAGAGAGAAACATCAACCAGCTGCCTCTTGCACACCCCCTACCAGGGATGTGCCCGCAACCAAGATACATGCCCTTTCCCGGAATCGAACCTGGGACCTTTCAGTCTGCAGACCGACGCTCTACCACTGAGCCAAACCAGCTTCGGCTCATTGTTCTTACTGTCTGTTTCTTCCTAGTTAATTTTTTCTCTAGGTCAGGTGGCATAAAGAAAGAAGCAATGGAGAGGATCCAAGATGTCTGCTCTGGTAGACACCTAACCGCAGCAGCACACAACAATTTCAATGGAATACAACTAAAATGTAGAGTGGACATCGCCCAGAGCTACAGGTAGTCGACTGACTGAAAATTCTACAACAAGAAGGAAAGAGAAAACCAGAAGGAAAATCAGAGGAGCTGAAAAAAAGCCTAAGGTACGGAGACCTGCTGCGCGCTCGCAAGCATGCGCGCGCGGAGAGGTCGCAGCCGGAGAGGAGGAGAGGCCTGGGTGCTGCCTGGCGTTCCCTAGCAGGAAGGAAATAAAACCCCCAGCCTGGGCTGAACCCCCAAACCGGCAGTGCTGACCCCCAGTTATGAGCCAGACCCTGGGGACCCAGGCTCCGGCGGGGGAGACGGGGCTGTGAGGTGGAACTCCAAGCGAGCAGCGAAAAGCAGGGACCCCGGAGTCGCGTGCACTTTGCGCGCAGAGGACTGAATGTTGACTCTGATTCTGGATTACCCTAGCCGGAAGAAACAAAGCCTCTGGCGGCGCTGAGCCTCAGTCTGGACTGCTCTGAACCCCAGTCCTGGACCAGACCCTGGGGACCCAGGCTCGGGCAGGGGGAGATGGGGCTGTGAGGCGGAATCCCAGGGGAGTGGCACAAAGCGGAGCCCCCAGAGTCGCACACTGCGTGCAGAGGACAGTCTGTTGACTCTGATCCTAGACTCCCCTAGCGGGAAGGAGAAAAAAAAAAAAAAAGCTCCAGTCTGGAGGAATTCGACAGGGAGCAGGAGCCCCTGCCAGACACCAGCCAGGACACCAGCCAGCTGGGCGCCGGCAGGAAGCCGGGCGCCGAGGCCCCCGGGGTGGGGGGGTGCCCCTGAGCCATCGACCTCTGAGCGTGGGCAACGGAGCCAAGGCCGAGGGCTGCTTCCTGGGCGGCGCCGACCCCGGCAACAGGCTGGAGCAGCGCGGGAGCCTGCGGAGAACAAAGGGGTGCCACAGGCCAACCTGCTGATCTCCCAGGACAAGGAGGAAGAAACCAAAGTTCTCAATGTGAAGAAATCAAGTGAGAGTAAAAGATAGTAAAATTACTTAAGAAAGAATACAAAGAGGATCTTGAAAAATCAAAGACTAAGTCAGAACTCAACTCATCAGCCAACATTGCAACATAAATGCGTTTTTTTTTTTTAAAAAAAGGACAGAATGTTGGAACAGAGGCGGCCAGGCCTAGAGTGCCCAGGCACAAAGCAATGGCAACCGGGCCCGGAGCAGCAATGGCCAGGCCCCAGAACAGCAGCAGCCAGAACCAGAGAAACAACAGCCAGCACTGGAGCAGCCAGACCTGAGGCGGAGGCAGCCAAGCCCAGGGTGGCCAGTCCAGGAATACCCAGGCCCGGAGTGGCCGGACCCGGAGAAGCCGGGCCCAGAGCAGCCGGGTTGGGAGCAGCCAGGTCCAGAAGAGCAGTAGCCAAGCTCGGAGCATCCAGGCTGGGAGCGGCCAGACTCGGAGCAGCCAGGCCCGGGGCAGCCAGGCCCAGAGCAGCCGGGTCTGGTGCGGCCAGGCCCGGAGCAGCGGCTGCCAGGCTGGGAGCGGCCAGGCCCGGAGCAGCCGGGTCTGGTGCGGCCAGGCCCGGAGCAGCGGCTGCCAGGCTGGGAGCAGCCAGGCCCGGAGCAGCTGGGCCCAGAGCAGCCAGGTCGGGTGCGGCTAGGCCCGGAGCAGCAGCAGCCAGATCCAGGGCAACTAGGTCGGGAGCGGCGGTGACCAGACCCGGAGCACCTGGTTGTGGAACCAACCAGAGCAACAGAGGCCAGGCCCGAAGCAGCCAGGCCCGAAACAGCTCGCTTCTCACCTGCCCCTGCCCCACGGCGGCCTCTCAGACATGGCTGGAAACTTTTCTGGGAACTTGAGGGTCTGCTGAATCAAGTGATGAAGGCTTAGATCTGGATGTGCTGAGTTAGTATAGGGCTGGGGTGTTGATCTGTGAGTGCCTTGGGTGGGGCCTGGATGAGGCTGGTTGACCTATTTGGAAATGTCTTTTGTGTGAAATGTATCATTGGGCATGTGGTGGTATTATTGATATGAGAAAATGCTAAGTAACAGATTTGCTATCTGAAAAGGGATTTACTATCGGGGAAAGGGAGGGAGGAAGAGACTGAACATAAACTGTGCACCTATAAATGAGGACAATGGGGGATGGGGAGGGGGGGAAGGGTGGGGTGGGAACCTGGTGGAGGGGGGAAGAAATGAGGAACCTTTGTAACAATATGAACAATAAAGATTGATTTAAAAAAAAAGAAAAAGAAAAAAAAGAAAGAAGCAATGGAAATGGAGTTATGGGTTTATATTGACCCTGCGGATATGTATGCTTCTAGTATATTTGGGTTTTACAAACAGATTAGAAGATGCCAAGTCTAAAATTAATGATCTTTTTGTTCTTGGAAAGGGTACATTCCCTAGCAGTGAATGAATCTCTGTCCTCCGATCTCACTGCCAAGGCATGTTTGTACCATTCAGTCTGTGATCTGAATGAAATGTTTCTGTTCTAAGGATTATGCCAAAAGGTACTGTGTGCTTCCTTGGTTTTAAACCATCATCAGCTTAGCCTGCTGCAGGCACTAAGATGTAAGTTACATGCTGTACTGGGCATCTGACTTTTGTCTCTCCAGACTTCTCCATCCTCTTCCCCTTTGTCTGTGGGAAAGCAGGCTGACCTTTGGGCATTGCATCAATAGTCTCTTGCTATGTGGTTATGAGTTAAATTTGGTCAATGGGGAGGCCCTCCTACTTGTGGTTTCTCAAGTGACTGATTATGTCCCTCATTTAAGGGTCACAGCTTCGATAAGATGGTCTACTCCATACAGCTCTTTCTTGGTATCCACTGTCTCCCCTTCCCTCTTTAGGTGGTGGGAATGGTAACTAGAACGACTTACTTGAGGCCTCTTTGATTTCCCTATATTCTGCCTACATCTCTATAAATAGTCCTTTCTTAAAATTCTCATATTTTCCTTATTTGAACATATTATCTGTTTCCTGCTGGTATCTAGACTAATATAGAAGGATCACTCCAACAAATCAGTTTTCAATCTTTTTTTTTATTTTACTTCTCTGATGCCTTGCCATATACTTCTTAACTTGGCTTTCATAAGTTAAAATCAATTAATCAGAAAATTCCCATGGGCAATAAAAAAAACAAACTGGAAAATCAACCCTGTATTTCCAGTAGACATTTAGTTTTGTGTACTAACAAAGTTAATTGAACACAATCTGGTTAAAACTTGTTGCCACAAGATTCTGTTCTATAAGTTTTTGGAGTTCTCTTATCTATGGTTGTATATACCTTAATGCTATGTTTGAGTTTCACATCTATTCAATACATAGAATGAACCTCTCTCCTTAAATGCTGTCTCCCTAAAAGAATTGAAAGATGAAGACTCCTCCAAAATTCTTTGTGTGGGAGAATCTAGGTCAGATCTAGGAAAGCTTTAGCAAGGATGATGCTTGTTTATAAACATTTTTTTGAATGTTACTCATTCGATGGAAGCTTTTGCATAGTTCAGAAGCTTACTGCATGTAGGCCTACGCAGAGCCACATGCTTGCTGACCAATTTTTCCCGATCCTGTTGTTCTGGTCCTTGGGGTAATAACTCTTACCACTCTGACTCATCCCTAAATGTGTCTGCTTCTGGTTTGCTCCTGGGGAATGAATGAATAGCAAAGTGTCCCTGGCTATGCTGTGCAGATCTGAGGTCTTTTGATCCTTCTTATTCTCAGTGTCCTATGGAAATCTTACTTTTTCTATTTTTTAAAAATATATTTTTATTGAATTTTTACATAGAAGAAGAGAGAGGGATAGAGAGTTAGAAACAATTGATGAGAGAAAATCATCGATCAGCTGCCTCTTACATACCCTGTGCTGGGGATGTGCTGCAATCAAGGTACATGCCTTTGACTGGAATTGAACCTGGGACCTTTCAGTCTGCAGGCGGACGCTCTATCCACTGAGCCAAATGGGTCTTGGCTACTTTTTCTATTTTTATAGTGTTTACCTGCTCACTGTCACAACCCTGTTGCTATAGGATTTAGGCAGTGAAGTTAAAAGTTGTTGGCCAATAGATGGCTCACTATCTTGAACCAACATGTGTACCCTAAGGATGAATGGAACTTCTGGAACATTTTTGGTCTTGCCTCTGAGTAGACCTTTGACCAATCGGTTTCACCAGCACTAAGGACATTCTGAGGGAGCCCATGTTCAAGCTGGAACCTCTGCTACTTTATAGGGGGCAAAGTGGCAATCCGTGGCTGTGTACCTTAGTTCAGATTACATAGAATCTTGAGCCTTAGCTTCTTTGTTTTTAAAATAGAGCATATGATCACCACCACCAAATGGAATTGTTGTGATGGTGATTATATATATGGAACATTTCACACAGCGCCTTAAATAAAAAAAGCTAGTTATTTTTTTAAATATAAGAAAGTGCTTGAAATTGTTGCCTGTTCTTTAGGAAGTAAAAACATATTAATATTTTTGTATAACAATACTCATGTGTCCATGAATATGCTTTCAGAGAATAATTTGGTAACTATCTGAACTGGCTTAAGATATCTTCCTCCTATATCCACAGAAAGTTCAGATTACAGATCATTTTTCACAGTTTCTGAGACTAACAATATCAGATGTCTGAATTATATATTTTTTCTTCTCTTTGTTTAAAACTCACAGGTAAAATGAAGTTATTTACTTTTTATTACTAATTATTAGAGAGCCTCTATTAGTTCACACTTGGGCAATGTTTCAGTAAGTAAAATGCTTTGATTCACACTAAGTCTTAGATTGGTCAGTTTATCCCTGAGTGACCAAGTTTGAGAGGCCAGAAAACAGAGGTAAGGACAAATGCAGGCCAAAGGAACAGGTGAAATTTTAAATAAAAAAGTATCAGTGAACAATGGTACTATGTTGCTTTTATAAATATATTTATATTCTTAAATTCCTAAAGTAAATATTAGGTTGTCCTTTTTCTTTATGATCTCTAGTTCCTCTCTCTGTTCTCTTTGAAATCAATGGAAACCACTTGGTATGTATCATTCCATGCTTTTTTCTGTTTATCTTAAAATAGACCCAGACATAAAGGTTTTAGAACTTTTAATATTATACTATACATATTATTGAATATATTAATGTGACAAGTTTATAATGAATATCTTTCTAGGTCACTATACTTCAATTAAATCTAGTCTTTTCAGTAGCTATAAAATATTGCATATATTCCTTAGTGTGATTTTACAGTAGTTTTTCCAGCTCTTCCTCTGCTGATGGAGATATAGCTTAACAGCTTTTACTGCTACAAACAGCGCTGCAGAAGCATTAAAGAACCTTCACCTTAAGCTTTTGGTCATCTTATTTCTGTGTGTAGCAGTTTAGATATGGACTTAGTGTAACAAAGATCACATCTGTAATTTTGATAGATAGGTGAAACCACTTTCTAGAACTGTATCAACTCATATTCCCACCACCAAAATATGAGAGCCCCTTCCAATACTGGATATTATTGAGTCCTAATTTTTATTCATCTGGTTAGTAAAAAATGGCCTCTCACTGTTGTTGGTCCCCTTACCCCACAATTTTAAAGACTGCCAATGAATTTGAATACTTTCATATGCTTATTAGCAGCTCACATTTTTTTTCTTCTGTGTTCTTTGTTCATTTTTCTAATGACAATTTGAGGGGCTTTTTGTTGAATAGATATTTACCTATGGCTAGTTACAAGGATTGCAAATATGTTCTAGTGAGAAAGTGCAATCTCCAACATGGAGACATTTTAATGAAGTCAAATTTGCCAATCTTCTCCTTTGGGAATTCTGGGTTCTTCTTTGTGGTGAAAGTCTATACATATCCTCTGTGTACAATATGTAATAGCTTGGATGAACCTGGAGGGCATTATGCTACCTTAAATAAGCCAGACATGGATGGACAATTATAGCATTTCACTTACATGAGAAATCTAAAATAGTCAAACTTATAGAAGTAGAGAATGGAATGGTGGTTGCCAGGGGCTGGAATGAGGGGTAATGGAGACTTGATAGTCAACATGTATGAAATTTCAGTTATCTTAGGTAAGTAAGTTCTAGAAACCTGAGGTCCAACACTATGCCTACAGAGATAACAATACTATATTGAGCACTTCTCATACTAAGTGTTCTTACCAAAATAAAATCTAAAAAAGCTTAAAACACTCCCATACACAATGTGATGTTTAATCCATTTGCAATTTGTTTATGTTAATGTCATTTTCTTTTTCTGGATAGATGGCAGTTGTGCTGATATCATTAAATAATCCATTCATTAAAGCTAAAATGCCACCTTTGTCATATAGCAAGATTTCTTTGGGCTTTCTACTCAATTCCAGTTATTTATTTATTTGTCTATTTTCATGTAAATAAAATATTATTTAGATTGTAGTAATATTATAGTCATATTAAATATGCAGGAGGGCAAGCATCCCTAATTGTCTCTTCTATCTCAACCCTTCTCTTTTCTTTTAAACACTTCTTGGCAATTTTCACTTATTTATGGACTTATGCACATTTTAATCACATGAAACATATAGTTATTTTAACCAATTCTATGTAAAACCCCATTGGGATTCCAATTGGAATGTCCTTAAATTTGTATTTTTGAAATAAAATGATAATTTTAATGGCGGTAAATCTTTCCATTTAGGAAGATAGCATGCCCTCCTCTCTGTTACTCATTCAGATCTTATTTTAAAATGTATATTGTTCTGACTTGGAAATGCATATGGAAAATTCACAATTTTTTGTTAATTATAAATGTTAGAAACAAGGACTGACGATTTGCCCCAGGATATTGTGGCTTGAAGATTGTTAGATACAGTGTACCTGCACTGCCATCTACTTAACTAAGTTGTAAGACTTTTCAAAGTAATAGACCAGAAATGGAATTCATTTATCTGGAAAAATGCTTGCATCTCTGATTATTAACAGAATGCTAGTTTTGCCTAAGGATTGTAGAATGCCAACTTTTGATGTGAATTTGTTGGAAGAAGAATGCATTTCTTCCACATTAGTTGCCTTTTAGTAAGTTTTTTTTTTTTTTCTGGTTGAAATAATATTTTGCTACATTTATTACAAAGCAGCATGTTCTATTTATTACCAATTAATATTACTTTGGGTTCAAAGAAGTTTTCCTGCAACTACATATAGTGATTTGTTTTTTTCAAAGTTTGGATTTAAAAATCACAAGTGGTATAAATTACTCCATGTAACTTTTAAATATATTTTATTGATTTTTCACAGAGAGGAAGAGAGAGGGATAGAGAGTTAGAAACATCGTTGAGAGAGAATCATTGATCAGCTGCCTCCTGCACACCCCCCACTGGGGATGTGCCCGCAGCCAAGGTACATGCCCTTGACTGGAATCGAACCCGGGACCCTTCAGTCCGCAGGCTGACGCTCTATCCACTGAGCCAAACCAGTCCCAGCTCCATGTAACTTTTACATTTCTGATCACATTAATTTCTTCAGGTTTTAGGAAGGAAGCGTGACTGTGAGGTTCAAAGGAGACAGTTCTTACAACCAGGAAACAAAAGTCTCATGTGAGGGTCATTATTGTACATAGATTTGCTCTTTTATTATATTTTTTTCCTGCAGCTGTAAGGTGGGGAGAGATTTTTGAGCACCCAGGTTTCTAGAGCAGTATCCATCATGTTTCTCACCATCTCAGTGTATGAATCTTGACCTAAATCATGGACATCCAAGCCTTTACAAAGGATTTCTGAGTGAACATCCTTTATAACCAGTAAACATACGGACTTTCATTGCCTTTTACATTCACTCTTTTTTTTTTTTTTTTAGGTTACAGAGTTTTATGGATTAATTTAAATAGCATGAGGGAAGTGCTCAGACCTTTCTTGTTATAGATCTCATTTATTATAATAGCAACAGTAACCATCATGCTCACTGAAAATGCATTTTCTGCTTTCCATGGTCATGAGTTTGTCAGCATCTTTATTAATGCCACTCATTCTAATGTGTTTTAAAACAAGTCTTAATTGAGGATTAAAGTTGGTAAGGGATCTCTGTATTTAATTAAAATAGTTGTTCAATGAGATCAATAACTTAAAGTTAGAATATTGTCTGGAGTCCTACAGGAATTCTTGATAGATTCTTGTGAGGCAAAAATCAGCTCAAACATTTGTTTCCACTTTCTTGTGGGAGAGGATTTATTTTATCTCCTTAAAATTAATACTATTCATGAAGTGGAGTACCAACCAAGCCTTTTTTTTTTTTTTTCATAGTCAAGGATCTTTATGAAAAACATATATGAAGTTTGTATTTTTTTATTAAATAATACTTAAAGGAAATATGTGGGTCTGATTATAGTCAGGAAACTCAGACTTCATAGGCTCAAGTCATCAATCTGAACAAGATCCAGATTAAAAGGTGTTAAATAAAGTCACTAAAATAAATTAGAAATATGGTACCAGTTAACTGAGGTTTCCACTGTGAGTTACATAATTGATGAAAGTTGTCTTGATCCAGCAGATAGAGACAGTGCCCTTAGTAGAAATTCAAACACTTTCCACCAGGGCCTGTCTGTCTCTATTAAGAATGTGTGCAAATTTAATGGAACGGTTCCAGGCCACTTCATCAAGTGACAAGAGTTTCCCTCTTCTCAAGTTGTCAGGCATAGCTAGTAGCTATTCTGAAACCAAATGACATATGATATAGGGGTATTTCCCAAGGTAATGGGCTTGTTTTATTATCTGAAGTGAAACCCTTTCATATGCCTCCCAAGTTACTGACTGGCTCAGAAGTACATGAAGTGAATGCATATAACAAATCCTTTATTTTGAATATGAGCAGAGAACATACAGTTTTTATTAGTAGAAAGATCTGATGCTCCTTTTCTGATTAAACAAAGGTTCAAGGAGATTGTATATGTCCATGGTTTGAAGGGCTGCTAAATGTTTAGCCTTCTCTGAGGGCCCTGGTGTCTTTGTCTGGCCTTGAGGGTCAGAAAATCCTTTGGTTCCTAGTCTCTGACCTAGGCTGATATTATGGGGCTACAGTGAATCAAGCACACTCAGTCTTTCAGCATATAACATGAACGTGGGCAAATTAAAAACAAAACAAAACTAAATTATTAAAGAAAATTTGGCCTCCACATCTAAAAGGGAAAATATGTATCAAAGAAAGATAATTCCAGGCATATAAGTCAATATCCTTGTCATATCCATATTTCCAATGAGCTCAATCTGCCACCCACCAGGCAGGAAAAGAGTTTATTCAGATGTGGCCACTGATTGGACCAAAAGAGGACAACTGACTCATGTGTGTTTCTAGAGCAAAGAACTGCGACCACACATAGCTGATCTTATCTGCTCAGATTTCGTTTTGTAAACTTAGAAATAGGGGGCACAGAGGAAGCAGGCAGTTGGGGTTACAGAGATTATAGGAGGAACGCTGGAGCTGGTGACCTATTGTACCATGTGCTTAACTAGAGTATGAGTAAGTGAAGGAAGCAGATATATGAATGCTCTAGAGGAGATCAGAGGAGATGGACTATTTGTCCCACAAGAAGGCATGAGGGCTTTTGGGTTCTTACTCCCAGGTTCTCAAGATGCCTGCTATCTCCCAGATCTGTGAGAGTCCCACTTCCTTTTAACTTGATTCACTTTGAGCAATTTGTGTTTCTTGCAGCTGAAAGAGCCTAGACTAAAATAAAGACAAAGACCTTATTATAAACTCCAAAAGATTAGGAGGGCAGCCTGATAAAATCATTATGCCTTAGAAAGAACCCTGGTCCTTTTCTTGGGTTCAAGTTCTGGCACTGTGACCAAGAGTGATCTCTTTGGATAGACCTTGAAACTTCTGGGTCTGCAAAGTGGGGGAAGGGAAGAGGATTGAATTACACTGTGAATTCCCTTCAAGTTTTAGCATTCTTGGAATCTACTGATATTGTTGAATCTCAATTGGGTATAATTATTTGGTTTCTGTAAGTTCTAGAGACTAAACAGGAAAGTAAAAGTCGGGAATCATGGGTGCTCAGGACCAGAGGGTTCTAGATGGAAGTTCTAAGTATCCTCGGTCAATTTTGAATACGGCAGCTCAATGACACGGTCACCTGACAGAGTTACAGTGACCCCTTCTGATTCATACCAGTTTCGACTCAGAGGAGAGGCTGGAATAGGATGCTTCAGTTATCCAGTTTGGGATCCCCTTCCTTGGTATTTGGAAAATTTCACTCAGAGTATCTTCTGAAAATTTCACTCAGAGTATAATAGACTATAAACTCTTTTCCTGCCAGTAAGGAAGCTGGAAGGGAAGTGGAGACCTTATCTCGGCTAGAATGATTTTACATAGATGGAGTGAGATTGAAGAATACTTCCAGGAATGCTGGAGGTTCTCCTGCTGCCCCCACTGCTCAGATTTTATACCTGAAATTCTATCAGTAATGGCAAACATTGGTCTTCAGACACTAGAATCTCAAGACTTACAATTTAAAACTAAAATTTTCCCTGGAGATAGACTAGTAGCATGCTTTTTCCATCCTTCAAGGGAGATTATCCTGGCTTATACAGATGAACCCAATCTATTTACAAGAATCCTTAAAAGCAGAGATTTTTTCCCCCCCAAGCTGTAGTCAAATGAGAGGGAGATGTGACTCTGAAAGAATGGTCAAGGACAGTGGTCAGCAAACTCATTAGTCATCAGAGCCAAATATCAACAGAACGATTGAAATGTATTTTGAGAGCCAAATTTTTTAAACTTAAACTTCTAATGCCACTTCTTCAAAATAGACTCGCCCAGGCCGTGGTATTTTGTGGAAGAGCCACACTCAAGGGGCCAAAGAGCCGCATGCGGTTCTCGAGCCGCAGTTTGCCGACCACGGGTCAAGGGGTACAATGTTATGGCCATTAAAAATGGAGAAGAGGCCCAACCAGTGTGGCTCAGTGGTTGAGCTTTGACCTTGAACCAGGAGGTCACAGTTTGATTCCCAGTCAGGGCACATGCCTGAGTTGTGAGCTTGATCCCCAGTGTAGGGTGTGCAGGAGGTGTGATTCTCTCATCATTGATGTTTCTCTCTCTCTCTCCTCCTTTCTCTTTGAAATCAGTAAAAACATACTAAAAAAAAGAAAAAAGAAAAGAAAATGGAGAAGGGAACTACAAGCCAAGAAATGGAGGCAATCTCTAGGGCTAGAAAAGGCACCAGAATGAATTCCAGAAAATAATGCTGCCCTGCTGACACCTTGATTTTAGCCTAGTGAGACTTCTGTTGGACTTCTAATCTACAGAAGTCGGTTTGGCTCAGTGGATAGAGAGTCGGCCTTCGGACTGAAAGGTCCTAGGTTCGATTCTGGTCAAGGGCATGTACCTTGGTTGTGGGCACATCCCCAGTGGGGGGTGTGCAGGAGGCGGCTGATCAATGTCTCTTTCTTATCAATGATTCTAACTCTCTATTCCTCTACCTTCCTCTCTGTAAAAAATAAATAAAATATATTTTAAAAAAGAACTATAATATCATAAATTTGTGTTTTAAGCCACTGAGTTTGTGGTATTTTCTTACAGCAGCAAATGGAAATTAATGTGGTACTGCTGTGCCTGCCTTTTCTCTGGAATTACAATATTTGTGCATAGTGATCAAAGTGAAGTTGGCAACCAATTGTGATTAGTAGTTTGGAGCTCTACCCACTGAACCAGAAGTCAGAAGGTCAGAGTGGAAAGAAGACCAGGCCAGGAGTTGAGATATATGGGTTCAAGTTCAGACTCTGCACTTGGTAATTTTGTAATCGGGAATGAGTCACTTAAACCCTCTGGCTCCAGTTTCCTCAACTCTACCATGAGGAGTCTGGACTGAGATAACCTCTAACTCCTTTTCCTGCTGGACCTTGATGACTTTTCTGAGAGCCTGCTTCATGCTGACTTAGTGTTAATGGGAGACTCGGCCTACCAAGGCCCTATCTACTAGGAAGTGAAGCTTTATGGAAGGTTCCAAGAATAAGAATTTTATGTGTTATTTTTAGGTTTCAAATATTGTTCTGCTTGTTAGATAAAGAATGGGTGTTTAAATGTATTTGTCAAAGGGAAATGTTTTATTCAAATGTTTATAATTTTCTAATAAAGCATAATATTTGAGGACTGTTGAGGGATGGGAAAGAGGGTAGATAAAATTAAGGACCTAAAATTTCAAGTTTAACTTTTAGCAAAATATTAATTCTCTATTTTACAATTATTAGAGGGCAGAATTAACTGATGCTACAATCTCTTTATTATGAAACTAGAGGCCAGTGCACGATTGAAATTGCACGAAGAGGCACTCCGCGGGGGAGAGGGGAAGAAGCGGGGGCGGGGCTGGGACCCACGCCTTGCTCTCAGAGTTCCCTGGCCCCCTGCCTGTGTCTGCTCCGGCACACCAGCTCGGGAAGGCCCCCCTGCCTCTGTCTCCGTTTCCACTCTAGGCCTTCCCTGCACTCGCAACCACCATCACTGTGCTCCCCAGCCATGAGCCCAGCTTCTGGATGAGGGGCACTCCCCCTGAGGGATCTCACTGACCACCAGGGGGGAGCTCCTGCATTGGGCGTCTGCCCCCTGGTGGTTTGTGAGCATCATAGCGACTGGTTGCCCCACCTTTTGGTCGATTTGCATATTAGTCTTTTATTTACATATATAAATAAAGAGGCAATATGCAAATTAGGTATAGATAGACTTTGGTCATACATATTTTTCTTATTTTTTCCACAAGAATTTTGTCTTTCTCATTTGCATAGTAACTTTTTTCCATTAGAAGAATCTCTACTATTTTGACATTATATTTACTTGAATCTGCCTCAATATATGTAATTACATTTTTTAATCATTTAATTACTTTCATTTGCTTCTTTATTCATGGATTTTTTTTTAAAACCCATCAACAGAACCTAAATCTTTGCTAAGCTCTTTTTAGTTATTTTGCCAATAATAATATCTGTTAAATTGTTGCTTGTATATTAAAGTTGTATGGCTTTGGTTATTGAGGTAAAGAAAGTATCTGTTTTAGTTTTAGAGTTATTTTGATGTCAATTACAAAATCTTTACTTTGGAAATTTTTCTACTTTCTCATGAAAATGAGCACCAGGATACTGAACCTGTTAGAGAAGAAACTTGCTTTAATTATTTTTTGATATAGAAATTGAAATTTTATATAAAAATATATTAAATATAACTTACAGTCATTCTGAGATTTATATAAACTGATATATACAATTCAGGAATGTAATTATATAATATCAGAGTTAGAAGGGACTCTAAACTACAGTTATTATCATTATTGTTATAGAAATTTATTTCATGCATTTTGAGTAAAATGTTTACTAAATCTACTAAAATAATTTGATTAGAAGATCCAATCCAAATATAAAATAAGCTTAGATTAGACACTCCATTGTATCCAAATAATAAAACCAGTTGTAAGGGAGTTTATATTTAATTTGTAGCCCATTATGAACTTAGATTTTGGATTGATAGTATTTCATGGTGACCCTCAGTCTAAAACAAGCCGTTACTTGCACACAGCAGTGGAAAGCAGTGGAAAGAATACTGGGGCTGGGCCCAAAGCGGAGGTATGCTAGTATGCCCTAGTGTTAACTCTTCCTAGCTTTGCAGTCTTGCATATTTTTTTTCATCTCTCTGGTCTGTTTTCTCATAGTCTAAACAAGGCTATTGCTAATCAGCTTAGAGCCTCATCAGTAGTAAACTATTTAGATAAAAAGTGCCTTGAGTATAGCAGACATTCAGTAAGTTATTTTGTTTTAATGTATATTCCATTTGGTTCCTAAAGTATGAGGCTTCCATAGCACTTTTTAAGAAAATTTTGAGGGCTGTTTATGGGATACATTTTTTTTCTTTTTTTGAGAGGCTTAATGCTTTATGCTCCATGATGTCCTGAGTGTTAGAATATACACTTGAATAATGGATCACCTCACCTGCGTTGCAGGCACAGTGGTACTAGTGAGATAATCTACAAAAAAAGTACTAGAGCTATGAGGCTACTATATTATTTGCTGGAAATCTTCGATCTACCTTTGTTGTCCATTGACACCAAATATATATGGAAATTTATGGCATGAATTTTTGTATTTGCTTTATTCATGGATCTATTTTTTTTATTTTCCTTTCTCATTTATTTCCAACTTATGCTACCTTACTTTATTTTGTATAATTTTGTATAATGCCATCACTGCTTTAGAACAAGGTGGGATACTAACACACACACACACACACGGACTTTTTTTCTACCCCAAAATATACACTATAAAATAAGAGGGGGATGAGCCTTTGAAATCTAATTTGTACATAGTGCACTTCTGATTGTTCTGATCAGTTGGTTATAAGACTTTTGTGATGAATAATAATTCAATTTGGTCATTAGGCTGGAATATTTCCCCCTTAGAAATATTGCATGCTTAGTTTATAAAAGAGTCAGTATTACCAAAGTTTGTGTACTTATAATAAAGTGTCTGAAACACATTGTACTTTAGATTAAACCAGTTAGCATTTATTTGCTTGGACCATGATTTCCAGTTTTCTATGTGAATGAGGAAACTTGTCCCAATAGATGTGCCTAAGGTCTTTGCAGCTTTCCCAGCTAAAGTACAATCCTAGAGCTTGTTGCTCATTTGCATCTGGAATATGTTGCTACAGGAAAGCGTGGGACTCTTTCTGAGGCCCGGTTTCTTCAGGCCCACTGTTTGATGATGCCTGGATAAATAATATTTCAGTTTAATTTAATATTGAACCTGTTTGTGGATTTGGCTCCAATGATACTGTTCAGACATCTGATAGGCCTAAGGCTTCCTTTTGAGTGGCTTTTTTCTTCCTGGCTACCTTTCTAGTGTGCACTCAGTTTGAGACAGTATGGTGTTTGCAAAGATTGTTTTCCTGAGTCAGAACTATTGTCAGAGCATTAGTGCTTATATTATATTGGAATTTTAGTTCTTAGGAAGCAAAGAGTAGAATAGGATTACTACAGAATCTAGAATAGAATCACAGAATGGAGTCAAGGGTTGAAAGCAGAGCTATACGTCCTTTGCTCTTAAGGTATTGCCAGATATCAGGCATGGGTATCCTGTTTATTGGAAACTAATCTCATGATTAGCATGAGTTTGAAAAAAATTAGTTGAGTTATTGACTTTTCCATGTGTGAAATACCTTGCATTTTTAATTACTGAAGGATACATAAGTTAAACCATGTCAAACAATATTTTTATCTGATATAGATAGAAAATATAGAAAAATGCTTATTTAGATTGAAATACATACTTGTTTTCCTTAGATATAACCAAAAGTCTAACATGCTAAAAATCTGTCATAAAATCAATAAAATATTAACATAAGAATAGAAAATAAGTAGAAGAAATAAAGTAGCTAAAGCAGAAATATTTTCCATAGGTATAAGCAATTAACATGTGACAAAGTTGGTATTTCAGATTAGTGGGAAAGGAGTACTTAGCTATTAAATGGTGTCATCATATAATTGGCTAGTCATATGGAAGAAAATAAAACTGAATCCTTATCTTGAAATATATAGACACATATATACACAAATATAAATCTCAGAATAACAAAAATTGAAAAATAAATAAAAACTTACAAGAAAATTTGGGAGACTAGATGTGTTATATAGAGTCAGGGGAGACCTTCCTAAACAAAACTGATAGATAAAATATAAAGAAAAATAATACATAGAGATATTTGATTATAAAAAATTCAAGACCTGTTTTAGAATTGTGCTACTGTTCTTTATTTTTACTGTTTTAAAAAAAATATGTTTTTATTGATGTTTAGAGAAAGAGAGAAAAAGAGAGAGAGAGAGAGAGAAACATCAGATGAAAGGGAAACATCAATTGGCTGCCTTCTGCATGCCCCTTAATGGGGATTGAGTATGCAACCCGGGCATGTGCTCTGGCCAGAAATCCAACCAGTATTTTCTTGGTTCATGGGTCAATGCTCAACCACTGAGCCACACCGGCGAGACCATTTTTACTCTTGAATTTAATCCAAGGTCATATGATTGAGCTCCTTGGAAAACATACTATTTCAGTATTTGAAACTCAGCCCCCTGTAGAATAAAATTGATGTCTAAATGCCAAAGAAAAATGCTCTAAAATAGTGACACATAGTAAGAGACATAAGTTGAATCACTTTAACTAGGTGGAAAGGAAACATCACTGACGAACAATTGCTTGTCTTCAAAGGAAGATGAAACTACCTTCTTGACCAACTATGAGGATTGGTGCTAATGTAAGTGAAATATAGAGATTGATGAATAGTGTTCTAAATAACTCAGAGCTTTTCTTTTCATTTCTGTCAGTCACTATGAAGAGATAGGCAGCTGATACAACTTCCTTCTGTCCTCCCATCTGGTGCCACTTAAAGCTTCTTAATAAAAAGGAGACACATTTAAGGCATAAAGGCATATCTTTGGGCCTAAAAATATTTAAGCAAGATTCCCTTATACTGTATTTTAAAGGAATACTTGGATTCATTGTATGCCACAAAATCTGGCACAGTTTTTGTGGGCTGTTTTGGATGTGGGGCATTGGTAATATTTGTGGAAGAAGTTGAAGATTCAATTATCAGTTTTGAGGATTTACCATTCTTCACTCTTTTTTATTCTCTTTCACATGGCTCCACATCTATCTTCATCTAGCTGTGGCACTAGTTTTTGGACACACACACACACACACACACACACATGAGCATACATGCAGTGTAATCACTTTTTAAATTTCAAAAAAGGTATTTATGAAAAACGATAGGCAGTTTAGAAGTATTTTGCTTTTCTTTTTCTTTTTTAAATATATTTTATTGATATTTTACAGACAGGAAGGGAGAGAGCTAGAGAGCAAGAAACGTCGATGAGAGAGAAACATCGACCAGCTGCCTCTTGCACACCCTCTCCTGGGGATGTGCCCGCAACCAAGGTGCATGCCCTTGACTGGAATCGAACCCAGGACCTTTCAGTCCCCAGGCCGATGCTCTATCCACTGAGCCAAACCGGTTTCGGCTATTTTGCTTTTCTTAAAGGTAAACCACTTAACAAACCAAAAGAATATACCTGATCTGATGTTTTATGACTCCATCTTGTTTAATTTTTTAAATATATTTTATTGATGTTTTACAGAGAGGAAGAGAGAGGGATAGAGAGTTAGAAACATCCATGAGAGAGAATCATCAATGAGCTGCTTCCTGCACACCCCCTACTGGGGATGTGCCCTCAACCAAGGTACATGCCCTTGACTGGAATCGAACCTGGGACCTTGCGACGCTCTATCCACTGAGCCAAACCGATTTCCGCCATCTTGTTCAATTTTATAAGAATAATATATGTAACTGTAAACACATTTTTGTTGGCAGAAAAATAACTTCTGTTTTCTTCTCCCTCCAGTTTTTGTGTCATCTATTGTATTGTCATGTTGATTACATGCATGCTAATTAACCTGAAAACTACATTAAAACAGCATATGCTAAATATTAATGGGACCCTGAGAGCCTGTGAATAGTTTCTTTCTATGGGGTGAAGAAATAGCCTGAAGACTGTAAATGCTTAGTTAATTCAATCAATTCTAAGAAAGCCAGTATCTACAGAAAGGACATAATTTGTAAAATTTATTTTCTTTAAAATCTCTGATAGACTCTGATATGATTAGCAAGTCTCAAATATTAATTTCCCTAATTCTTTTCCCAAAGCAATGCATTCTCCATCACTAGAAATATTCAAGTAGAGAACAGATAGTGATGGCAGAAAAATAACCTATCTCTTGAATTGTATGAAAACATTTTGAATCTGTCAAACATTAAGCAAAGAGGTATTTAAGAACATGGGCTTAACTGCACTCTACTATTTTGTCTATCATGGTCCTTCTCCTAAGATTCAGTACTTGAGACTTTAGCCTTTTTTCTTCTTAATATGGATAACTAAAAGTACTCTCTGACCATAATGGCTGCCAACTGCTTCCTAATAAGCTCTTATGCTTCAAGTATTACAATATCAAAATATGTATGTCAGGTCCAATGAAAATACTTGAAATTTTAAGAACATATTGGAAATCCTTTGGGATGTATAAATGAGTAAGATGACTAAGTTTATTTGTAGCTTCCAATTTGGTTAAATGCCTGGGAAAATTCAATTCATATGTATAAAGTAAATTTTGGGAGATGAATGTCTTGTTATTAGTTTAATTATCTATACAATTTCTTATTTTTTAATAGTAGAAATAATAAGAAAAAAATTTTCAAGGAAGTTGAGACAATATGATAATAATACTTAACATACAATGAATGCTTACTATTTGCCAAGTACCGTGCGTAAGAATTTTTATCTCTTCATTAATTTCTACAAGGTACCTTAATTTGATTGTCTCCATTTTATTGATCAGAAAACTAAAACACAGAGAATAGAAACACCTTGCCTAATGTTTAGAAATGATGCAGTCAGGGTTCAAATGAGGCCAATCTTGAACCAGACTCTGTGCTTTATATCATGTCGGCTCTCACACAACTCAAACTCAGAGAAACTTGGTTCAAATCCCAGCTAGCCCCAGCATTAACTGAGCCACTCAGGTCTTAGTTTTGCCATCTGTAAAATAAGCACGATAATCCCTATTCTAGTGGGCTGCTGGGAAGATTAAAGGGGAGAATCTATTTAAAGGAACAGCAAAGTGCCTGGCGAAAAGTCGACAGCTAACAAATGCTGGATGTTTCTCCACTTAATGCACTGGATTAAAAAAGGTTAGGAACCTCTCCTCTTTCCCTTCAAATATGATCTTCATAAAACCTAATTAAAATATTTAAGAGCAGACGGCTTACTCATTCTCCATACCATTTGAATTTATGGTAAAAGAAATTAGCAACCTGTAAACATAGAAAAAGAAAAACACTAACATTTCTCTTTCCTTCCCCTTCTCTTTGCTTGCTTAATGGTAATGTTTTTTTGTGACAGGGAGGGGTGGGATTGAGCCTGAGGCCGAAAAAGCTGAATCTGTGGTTCATTTTGGAATTTTAAATGATAAGTTCAAGAATGCTCCTTTGATTAAATTCTGTTATAAGCTTTCTTGAAAAGATCTTTGTTTTCGAACTCTTAAAGGAGGAATCACATAATTGAGATCCCACAACTTGTAATAAGCTAAACCCGTAGTGACAATTACTACGCGGAGAGAATCACCCAGTAAGGATTTTGTGGTGAAACTGGCACAGAGAGGAGGGGGTTTACTTGGACAGACATCCCTCCCACCCCCATATGCTCCTCCAGCAGTAACTGGGCCTGTTTATTTGGATGCAGGCTCTAGGCATCCCTGATATCTAAGTCTGAGGGCTGTGATTAGGAAAAAGTACAATGAACTCGGCAGACTTCAAACCACACTCCTCCATCTGCTGAATCCCTCAGTGGCAGGCTCTGAGAAAGCCCAGGTTGTGCAGGGGAAGGAAGGGGCAAACAACAGATCATTGAAGAATGTGCCCTTCTCGTTCCACCGCTGTCCTTCAGAGCAGCTGAGCCCCAGCATCGTTCACATACCACACGCTTATCCGGGATGGATACGTGGGGACAGGCAGCATGGTGCTCGTGGGTCACAGGCTGCGGTTTGGCGGGCCACGTGCATGGGTTCCCAGGCCACTTTAGACCCACGTGAGTCATGGTAACCGAACCCCTTTCCATTTCCCACCCCTACACATGTCAGCGGGGGAAAAAGACTAAACAAAATGTTCCTAGGTTCTTTTTTTATCCCAAAAGAAAACAAATAGGAGAATGAGTGGGAGAAGGATCTGGTCAAGTTTACTGTAAATGCCTCCAGAAAGAGGCCCTATCGCAGGAGGGGAGAGATCCTTTGTTCCAGTTGTTGAAACACCAGCCCACTGAGCGAATCAAGGTGGAAGCGCCTCTCAGTGTAGGCGGAGCTCTTGCTGAGTAACACCCGTCTTCTCCTTGCTGCCACAGGTGCTGTGGTGACCTGGTCCACGGGGTGTGAGGCCTGTCCTCAAAGAACTTGGGTTTTCTGTTTAATTATTGTATTTAAAATCGTATGCTTGTCTTCTGGATAAACGTTAACAGAAGTAACACAAGTGCTTGTATCTGCTGCGCTTCAGAACACTGCTGACATAATGATAAGGAAATTAGATGGACAGAAACGCAAAGGGATGAAGAGGTAGAGGGGAAAGATAACATGTGAGAGATGTCAACAAGTCTCTCTTCAGAACTTGGAAATTAGGTTTTAAACTGATTAACATGCACGACGCAGCTGAAAGTGTAAACGGGAAAGTAGGCTGAGCTTTCCCCACAGAACCTGCAAAGCCTCAGGAGGTTGGGGCACCAAGTGCTGCGAAGCCCTGGGACTCAAACCAAGTGGGTTAACGGAAAAACTGTGTAGAAGCAAACTTCTTGTCTTCGCTCCCTCTTGGAGCAACGGAGAGTACTCCTCCTGTACTAGTGCAGCGGCCTGGAGATTTATTTCTTTGGAGATATTTGTTAGGGAAAAAAATTAAAATGGAGTAAGCATTGCTAACAGAGTCACTTACATTGGAGTCGGGAGGATTGTGTGGAAGTGGGGCCTGTGCTTGTCCTGTGCCTCACTTCTCAGAGCTACTATTAAGTTGCTAAACCTGTTGCTGAACTCAGCTCAAGGCTGACCACTGAACATCCTGTAAGAAAAGTTGCTGCCTGGACCCATATGGGGTTACCTCCTTCTTTTGTTTTTGCCTCTCTCATTTGCACGTTGAAACTAACCAACCCCTGTTAACCTTATCTGCGATCCTTCATTTGCATGAAAAGATTACATTTTATAGTTTTTACCTGTATAAACTCTGACTTCCTTTGTTCTCTCTGAAGAACAATTAATGTCGCTACCTAAATCTGTCTCCCAGGCTAATTTGCTCAACTAAATGCTTTTTATTCTTTATTTCAATATAAATTTAATTTTGGCTCACTCATTACATCAGATTAGCGAGGACTAATTATATCCTCCTTAGAAATTATAGTACTAGATTGTTCAAGGTCTTGAAAATTCATCTGTCCTCGCTCTTCTTTTTGAGAACCTCTAGAGGATTTAGGAAATAGAAATATGGGATCCATAAAACTTTAGAGACAATGGTTCTAGGTGTCAAGGGAGGACTGAGGGGACAGTTATTCCTGTGAACGATTATATCTATAATCATAATAATGTAAACATTGACTGTTATTTTTAATAAAAAAAACTGACATATTAGGAGAACAGAGAGGGGTGAATTAAGTTTATTATTGTTGGTAATGTTGGGAGTGGTGGTTGTGGTATAAGAGAATGGAATCTTGATTTACCATAACGAGAAGCAGTGTTTAAAACATATATCAAGGAACAGCAGTAAAAGCACATTATTTAGTGTTACAGAGTTGGCTACCATAAAATTAGCTGACAGTTTGAAATTAGTCACTTCTGGGGAATAGAATTGGTTTTGAGAAAAATAAGGCAAGATTTCTTTTTTATAGAATGTTCTCTTTGAATTTCTTTTAAGCTATGTACCTGCATTAAATAAAAAAAACCCCATAATATAAAAAAAATTAATGGTCTTTTATTATATCCATCAGGGTGAATTGTTGTTTTGCATTAATAAACAATTGCACAAATTCAGCAGACATGCCTAAACCTCATGTCTAACATGACTCAGCAAAAGGCTCTGCTTTCTGTTCTTCTGTAGTCACTTAAAATCCCCAAGATGGAGACTTTGTATCAATGGTGCTTTATCAATCACTGTGGCAGTAGAAAGAATTTCTAATTGGTAGTTAAGTGCTTTGGCTCAGAAGTGTCGCACACCACTGCAGCTCACAACTTATTAGTTAACTAGTCCCATGACTCCATCCAATCACAAAAATGCCAGGAAATTTGTGTTTCCTGTGCATAAAAGGTGAGGAGAGCTAAGCATCAGTGAGCAGAATGAATGAACATGACATGAATTTTTCCATTTATTTTTAACCTTTGTTCCATTCTCTCCTTTTAATTTTCTATGTCTCAAGCCAAGTATCACGATTAACCTAGTGAATGTCTTTCTACTTGTTATGTTTTTATAAAAATGAAGCCATTTTTTTTTCTATATATGATACTCTTCAACTTGCTTTTCTTACTTAACAATATAATATGAGTTTTCTCCAAGGTCAAACTATTTTGATCTAACTAACTCTACAGCATATAGCATGAATGTACTAAAATTCATTTAATCCATCTCTTCCTGATAGACATTGAGGAAGTTTATGAACTTTTGCTACAGCATAAGGAACAACAATGAACATTCTTGCTCATACATTTTTCTATATTAGTATGGTACTTCATTTTTTAAACCCTTAAGTAGGATTGTTGTGGCAAAGGAGAAGTGTTTTTAAATTTTAATAGTTATCACCCAATTACTTTCCTTTAAGATTGTAGGGATTTACATTTTCACAAGCAAAAATAAGATTGTCCACTTACCACATCAGCATTCTCATCAGCATGATGTAATCTTTCTCTAATCTGATGGGTTATACTTTAGTCAAGAAGATACGACAAATGTAACCTTGAAATGACTGGTGATTAAGAGAATATGTAAACAAGAGAAAAGTTAAATATTAAGGCAGTAAGAGAGATTCTTAAGGGGAACTCCTGAACTATAAAGATGTCAGAGAACATTCCAGAGGACGGGAACAGTACAAACAACCTCCCAGAGGCAGGAGTGCTGCTGCCAAGTTCGCTGAGCAGCAAGGAAAGCTTGTCTCCATGGAAAACATGTGCTGGACAATGGGGAGAAGTAACATTGGGCTGGTAGGATGGTAGAGGAGTGTACTAGGTATTGTGATAAGGGAGAGAGAGAGTTAGACCTGAAATTTAGCTGGAGGAGAGTCAGCTAGGATAGACTTTACCACAGAAAAGTCACAGAATGGAAAGATGTGCTTAGCAAAGCTTTTTGGCAGGAGGCTAGGAAGTAGGTAGCTTGAATGAAAAGTAGCTGGAAAGCAGTTGTAGTGATATAGGCATAAAGAGGGTTTTACATGTCTCCATCCATGTTTCTCTATATTTAGCAAACACAGTTATGCTAAAAGAAAGAATACAGTAACAGAGTTAAACTGTGGTGTTTTTGTTTTTTTTAATCCCTAAAATCTTACCAGAATAGAAGAAAAGCAGAAAATGTGAAGGAAATAGAGGCTATAAGTAGAAAGGGTGAATAAGATTAATTCAGAACATGAGATGTAAGAAGAAAGCAATTTTAAACAGCAAAAGGCAAGAAATAATTTGGCAAGGACAGCATAAACACAGCTGTCAGAGAACAAGGCATCTCAAAGTAAAACTGTCCCTAAGAAGAGTAATATAGTACACAGCTACCACATGAAGGGAAACTATAAAGTGGGTTAAACCTTTGATACACATTTGGCCTGTGAGTACAATGCTATTATAATTTCTTCATATTATGAATTATGTAGAGTCTTTTATTACATATCTGTTGTGACTTTTTTTTTTTTTTAGAATGTGGAGTGAGACTAGAAAAAATACTATATGATCATCATATAAAATAATAGGAGAAAATAGAAATGTAGATGATAAACAGAATTTGTTTGTAAAGACGTATATTACATATTCAGACACACACACACACACACACACACACACACAAATTCTTTCTGTGCCAATAAAGTAGCCAAGTCATTCCCAGGCCAATACAAGTTGAGCAAATTTAAAAAGCAAACAACAACAAAAAACACAGGTTTTTTTGTTTGTTTGTTTTTTTTAAATACTAAAATGCAACTAATAAGTATGGAAATTCTTTCAGTTTTCTGCGTCCCTTTCTTCAACAATGCAGGAAGAACCATTTTGGCCCTTAATCTTTTTGAGTGACACTGAATTATCAATTAAAATGGAAGAGTGAACAATTAGTTTTAATGAGCAATTCTGAAGGGATTCCTTTAAACACTTTGGAAAGGGTAATGTGATATTTGTGGTGACTCCTTCTGGCTTTCCTCTCTCCAGATTGTTTTTATCTACCTGGCTTATGGGTCCCGTTTTGCGTGCTATTGGCTATTTCCTATGTGCAACGTGGCAGGTCATCTGCTTTCTCTCAGAACTCCCAGGTGGAGGCTGACCAGCAGACCCTGAGTGAAGGATGAGTGATTACTCTGACACAGGTTCACTGTGAAAGAGAGGGCTAAGGGACTGCCTGGCTAAAGGAACCAGACACCCTCAAATCCTGCCTCATTAGGCTTTCACTGTAACAGCAGTTTGAGATAAAGTTTATCTTTTAGTTATAATCAGTAGGGTAAGTAATCTTCGGGAGAGCACAAGTGTTTGCAGTGTTCTTTAAGCAAGGACACCCAAAGATTAAGCATAAGGATTCCAGTAAACACCTGGGGGTCTGCTCATGCACAGACTTGTTTGGGAAGATCAAGGAATAATTAGGACACCACCTTCATCACTCCCCTAAGTTGGAATTCCAATAAACACAGCAGGTGGTAGTCAGCACACTTCTTTTTTCTTGGAATGTCCTTACAAACTTTCCAACCAAGTCTCGCATGTGCTTCCCAACACCCCCATCCTTTGGATCACACACTCCTTCAGCAAGAAACATCCACACTCTTACCCTTTTCCTTCTTTCTGTATTGGTGCAAGATATGAAAGAGTTAATAAATGTCATATTGTATAGAGATGTCATTCATTCAACTCATAATCCCATTTCTGACAGTGGCATACAGGGCATTTTGAGGAAAGTCATGGTTCCCTTCATAAAACCACAATGAAAAGGTGAGGAATTTAACCTCCTTAATAAAGTTTCCTAATATATTGGTTTGTACTATTATTCCTTTTACCTAGCCATGGCTTTTAGTAAACTGCATAGGTAAGCTATGTAAAAAAAGAGAAAAGGGACAAAGTAGGAATTTATTTTATTTTCACATTCCATTTTCAGTTTTGCATTCCAGAGTTAAAGTGGCTAATTTTTTTGAACATGTAACTTTAGGTAGGAACTCATTGGGCATTTTAGGGGAACATTAGCTTATGCTAAAATGTCTAGAGTGGGCAAGAATTGGCTTTCTAAAGTTGTTTCCTACCTTCCAGGTTGGTTCTTCTTAAACTGTGTGGTAGGAAACTAGCTCCCCCTGCCACCCTGTTTCTGTAGACTGCTATCTTTGTGAAAGTTGATGAACTCATAACAAAAGACCTTCAAACATGCAAGTTATAAGCCCTCACATTTTATATTAGATTTAACAAAGATAAAATTACTCTGTCAAGTTGCTGTGAAAGTTTTAAATGCCCATTTCAAGTTCTGGATGAATTCTATCGCAGATAGCAGCGAAGAGCTCAGGACTGGCCCTGGACAGCGGTGAACCTCGCTTTGAGAACTGTCTTTGACGTTACTGTCCATAGTAAGTTCAGTTTCCCAGAAAAGGAATTCTCCATGGTGTGGAGCAGAACATGATAATGGGACATAATTAATGACAAAGAAAGGAGCATAATATGCTTGGCTCTGAAATGTGCACACTTCTTAAAGCGCCAAGACAGGCTAAGGAACTAAGGGCTCATGGGGTGTGGGAAGGCTGAACCAAAGCCAATGGCAAGCTCATGAAAACCTACAGTGTATGCTTTGGAATGTGATTTCTTAAGTGCCTGCTTTTTGTAAAGAGATGGATAAAATTATAGTTGACTGAGCTATAATTTTTATATTTTTCAGAAGAGAAAACCATACTCATAGACAAAGACAACAGTATGGTGATTACCAGAGGGAAAGGGAGGTTGGGGGAAGAAGAAAAGAGCATCAGGGGGATAAATGGTGACAAAAGGAAACTTGCCTTTGGGGGATGAACATACAACACAACATACAGATGATGTGTCATAGAAATTTTCACTTAAAACCTATGTAATTTTATTAACCAATGTCACCCTAATAAGTTCAATAAAAATAATAGTTTTTAATAAAAAAGAAGAAAGTCCTTGATAAGCCAGCTTGTAGCTTAAGGTGAGCTCATAAGAAACAAAAGAGGACAGAGCTGTTCTGAGCAGCACAGAGTAATCACTGACTACATCAGTGAACCATGATAGGAATTCCCACTCTGCCATGTGTTAGATCTGTGAACCTTAAAATGTTACTTCTCAGTTTCCTGGTATGGAAAAGGAAGTGATCATAATAGAATCTATCTCCTAGGAGATGCTGCTAGCAGAATTAGAAATATGATGTTCAGTGTATGCTAGTTATTGTTAATAATAATAAAAACTATTTTATATGCCAGCAATTTTACTGTGTGTGGTTGTTACATTACCGTACATTATATATGACAGTATTTTCTAAAACTTTGCACAGAAGGTTAATAGTGCTCCACACCAAAAAGGTTCCATAGCCTAATAAATATGTGAAACCTTGCGTGTTTTCAGATTCACAAGACAAACACTATTCTATTAATGTCTCTGGAAAATCATGCATAAATAAACCTGTGAACTTTTACTTACTACTTTTTCATAGCCTATCTGATCACACAATGTCTTTTAGAAAAATAGAATAACTAATGAGAATTAACATACATCATGTGCTTATTGTATGGAGGTACTAATAAAATAATTGTATCAATACCTAGGCACACTTGGTATCCTCATTTTACAAGGGAGGGTGAGTAACTCACTCAAGGTTACATAATCTGGAGGTAGAGGGGTAGGATTCAGAACCAATTATTTGGTTTCATGCTTGCCCATTTGATTATTGGTTCTTTCCCTGGGATCTAGCACTCCTGGAATAGCTTTAGGAAATGCTGGTTTTGAACATTGATTTGCTGAGGCTGCTATGCTCACAGTGATTTGTACACACTGAGTTGTTTGCACATCTGTACCTTTCTTTATGCTATGCCACTCATTCTTGTTTTTCTTCTTAAATTTTACATCTTCTCTAGGTCCCTGGTCAAACCACATGTCCTTTTCCCTGGAGCCTTCCTAATAGTGCCAGCAATGGTGGGCTCCCTTTCTCTAAATTCCTAGACACTTAGCCTCTGTTTCACTGACTTCACACTTCATTATCGGATGGATGTCTTATTGAATTCTGGCTATGACATTTGCATGAATCTTGTCTTCTTAAATAGTATGTAGATCTTTGAAGATGGGAGCCATTTTATGCTGGAAATTTCAAGTGTAACAGATATATGTTAGTTAGAGTGTTTTTATTTAACTTCTAGTGCTCTTTCAAGTTCACTTGGTAAGAGGCCCAAGTTGCCAACAGAAACTAATGAATTCCATTTGCAGCCCTAATTATAACCATTAGAAATCCTCACCTTTGCTCTTTCATGTAAATGGATGATTCAGAAGTTCAACTAAAAATAACATTTTTATAATCATAAATTATAGAAAATGATTCAGAATATGATCTTTAAACTGACAGTAAATAACATTAAATATTCTCATAGAGAACAAAATGAAAATATACTTATTGAAGACATATTTCATTTGCTTCCTTGAGTGATTCTGAGGGTGACTTATTTTCCAGCTGGATTGGAGAAGATCTAGTGACAAATTAAAACTATTTTAAAAATAGAATCATGGAACTTAAAATGTCCTGGAAAGGTCAACTAGTCTTCTTTGCCCAGCTTAGAAATATGCCACTATGAACTGCAAAGAGATTCAAGTCCATGTTTTTGTAGAATTGACCATGGCCCAAACAGGTGTAATCATTTGTAAAATAGGAAAAACTAATTTTTTTTCTACCAATTAATTCTATCTCAAAATATTTGTTTGTTGTTATTTGGAGATTGTCTAAGAAATGTATGTATAGTAGTGAAATTATTATTAAAAATAATCCAAAAGGTTCTATAGAATTAAAAGAAAATCACTGCAAAATCAGAAGTGTAAAGCAGTGATAAGTATCCTAAAATACAGAGCATAAAAGTGTCTGTTAAAAACTGTGCACAAACAGGTAGCTTAGGACAAACTGAGAAACCACATTAGTGAGTTGCTCTGAATTCTTGATAACAGAGTTTGCCATGTCATGGCCTGACTTTTTAATATGCTTCCAAGGCAAACTCCAGTTTGGTGTTGAGAAGCAAATGCTTGTCCTTGGAGCAGAATGCCAGGCATGCCTTTGGAGCATGAGTGCTCCAGTAAGGTGACTTCTGTACTTCCCAGTCATCACATGATTTGGCATCACAGTATTTATCTCAGTTGCAGCCAAAACCATTTTTTTCACACTGCTCAGAGTTAGAGTGTGATCATGCAGAGTTTGCATTTATGCTTCCAGTGCCAGATGCTGGAGATGTAGAGATAGACTGTGGCTGCTGCCTGATCAGACTCCCAGTCTGTCAGCGGAGAGACATAAAGCACATGAAGAAGGCAACGTGCTGAGTGCGGGGGCAATGCACACCAGGTGCTAGGCGGCGATGGGGAAGGGTCAGAAAATACTGTGAAAAGGAGTTCACTTTTGAGGCTAAGAGCAAGTGGAGAGGGGTAGGGCACCTCAGAGGGAAACAGTATTTGCTAAGGGCACCAGAACATGAAAAAGGTGAACCTGAGAAAAGAGCAGGTGGGTGGGCAGAAGGCTGTATTAATCAAATTATTTTCATTGCTACTCCATGGCTGCGATTTTGCTACTGTTAATGAACCATGGTGTGGATATCTGTTTTCTGATGGTCTTAGGCTCTACAACAGCGGTTCTCAACCACAGGTTGAAAACCACTAGTAGGGTCGCCTAAGACCATCGGAATAAAAAGATATTTGATTGAGATTCATGGCAGTGGTGAAATTGAGTTGTGAAGTAGCAACAAAAATGGTTTTGTGGTTGGGGGTCACCACAACATGAGGAACTGTATTGAAGGGTCGAGGCATTAGAATGGTGGAGAACCACTGCTCTAGATGACACTGTAATGGTGGATACATGTCATTATTTGTTTATCCAAACCCATAGAACATACAAGAATGAACTCTAATGTAAACTATGGACTTTGGGTGATTATGATGTGTCAGTGTAAGTTTGATTGTAGCTCATGTACCACTCTTTAGGGAGATGTTGATGATGTGGGGGAAACACTGTATGTAAAAGGGTAGGAGGAATATGGGCAATCTCTGTATCTTCCTCCCAATTTTTCTGTGAACATTAAACTCCTCTATAAAAAGCCAAGTCTTTAAAATTGAGGGGGGGGCGGGCGGGGGAAGATAAACCTCTTTAGGTTGAGTAGAAAAAATACATGTGGAAAACCTACCACATTGTCAAGGACAGGACACTTTGTTTTGCTGCAGTTATCATTGTTTTGATTTTCTTTTTAAAAAGATTATTAATTTTAGAGAGAGGAAGGAAGAGGGAGAGAGAGATAGAAACACTGATCAGCTGCCTCCTGCATGAGGCTTACTGGGGATCAAGCCCAAAATCTTAGCATGTGCCCTGACCAGAAACCAGCAACCTCCTGGTGCATGGGACAGCACTCAACCAACTAAGCCACACTGGCTGGGCTGTTTTGAATACCTTATTTGCAGTACTAGGAGAGAAACCTGTTTATTCATGCACCCTCTACTCTACTCCCTACCTCCCACCTTCCCTCCCTCCTCCTCCTCCTCCTCCTCCTCCTCCTTCTCTTCCTCCTCCTCCTCCTCCTCCTCCTCCTCCTCCTCCTCCTCCTCCTCCTCCTCCTCCTCCTCCTCCTCCTTCTTCTTCTTCTTCTTCTTCTTCTTCTTCTTCTTCTTCTTCTTCTTCTTCTTCCTCTCTCTCTCTCTCTCTCTCCTCTCTCTCTCTCTCTCTCTCTCTCTCTCTCTGTCTCCTTCTTTCTTCCTTTCCTTTCTAGCAGTGCAGTTTAAGGTATAAAGATTCTATTATTGTTTAAATAGTTTTTATATAAAATATATTGCCAATAGTATAATATCATGTGAATATTTTGTCATTTCTTTTTTTTTTTACAATACTCTTGATCTTCAGGGAGGAAATCTTTATAATTTTAGGATGTCTTTTGTTACCTCCATCATCTCAGTATATTGCTCAATTGCAGTTTTATTGATTTCCAATTCACAGAAGACTCCTATGGAAAGATTTATTAACGAAGTGCAGTTATAGAAATGTAGTGAACAGTATTTTAGCCAAAAAGATTGTACATATTTAAAAATCTCAAGAATTAAAGGACAGGAGAATCTGATTTATCTGGACACTAACTCTTAGCATGTCAGAGCTAGTGGCTTCTATTTAATCCAAAGTTCCTGTCTTTAATATGAGTAAAGGTTCCAGCTCTTCTGGTGGGGGAGGGGGTATGTGATTGCTAATATAAATTAATGCCACTGTTGAGAATAGAGTCAGGGAGGATAAAAGGATTGAGAGTGTGAACTCCTGCAATTCAGCCTTAGATTTGGTTAAATCTGACTTACTGAATCCATGTATTTATACTACTTTTTCACAAAATGGTAGCTGAAAGCCTGTAAGTGAAAATGGAGCTGCTTATTGCAAATCCATCTGGAGGCTGTTAAATATAACCCACTCACTTTCACATGAACATTTCCTCCTGTTCTCCTGCTTCCTTGGAAATATAAACGGTTATGCATGGTCTCTGGCACTCTCATCCCCATCCATCTCTCCTCCTCTGCAACCAAACCCTGCTGCAGTGTTTTAAAAAACCTCACAATTAAAAAGATATTTTTAAAAACTTCACCAGCATAATATGTTTATTAGTTACAGTGAATTTTTTGAAAGAGTTGGTCACCCACATAATTAATTCAAAGACTGATGTTGGTTCCATTTTAAACTAAAACTAAATGGACTCTAAACAGAGAGCAGTCTTTTTTTTTTTTTTTTTTTTTTTTTTTATCCTGTGGATGTACATCAATCTAATGGCCTCTTTCTAGTTTTTCTCAAACAGAATTTTCATTCTTGTCTGTCAACTCGGTTACAAAGCTTGGAAAATTGTATGTACATTAAAGAAATTTCTTCCTCCATGACATCTGTTGATTTGGATTTGATCCTTTCTGGCAGGATATGAGTCTTTTTAATCTCTCGATGATGCTATAAACTTCTCAATAGACACATTATGCATATTTGGCAGCTATGATTTTTAAAAGTGGAGTAAAAAAAAAAAAAAAAAAAAAAAAAGAGAGATTCAGTGTAATAGAGTTCTTGGGTGATCCTAAAAATAATGCATGTGAAGAACATTTTATATGATATAATACAATAGTTTGGGAATGAACTGTCATTTTGAGAAGTTAGAAACATATTTTCCTTTACAGATCTACTAATGAATTCTCAGTTAGGCTACACTTAGATCATAGGAGTGCACATCTAAATCACTATTAAATGAATGAAGCTGTGTCTATGAATCTGAACTAATTACCGCTATTACCCATTCCCAAAGTAACTCCTTGGGATAATTTTTCTCAGAAGCACCTCTGTTTTGATCATGCAGAATCAAGACCTTCCTTTTCGTTCTCCTCCTCTATTTCGTCAAAAACACTTATCTTTATCCTCTCTTTGAAAATCACACAGGCACCATTGTAGTTCAACTTTCATTTCATTAATCAGGCTATTTTGATAGCTTCTGAAATAACTTCCATGTTTTTTTAGACTTCTCTGTACATCTTGAAACACTACTGCCCAACTTAGCAAATTTAGCTTAATCAAGTATAACTCTGAGCATATAATCTTTTGGGGAAAAAATTAAAACATCAAAACCCTTTGCATCCTACTCATTTCCCACCCAACATGATGCCATTTAAGAATATCCACATACCTTTCCCCTCTATTTGTCCTCTGCTATTTTTCCAAATTTATTCTGCATCCCACTAAACAAAATGACACTCTCTTCTCTTGCAAACTCACATGAATACAGGACCCAAGCAGAGAAAGATTTTTAGTGAAGCAGTTCTATACACTTAAAAAAATTTTTTTTACAGAGAGGAATAGAGAGTTAGAAACCAATGAGAGAGAATCATTAATCGGATGCCTCCTGCAGACCTCCTAATGGGGATGTGCCTGCAACCAAGGTACATGCCCTTGACCAAAATCGAACCTGGGATCCTTCAGTCCACAGGCCGAAGCTCTGTCCACTGAGTCAAACCGGTTAGGGCAGTTCTATACATTTTGTTTAAACACTGTCATTAAGCTGTAAGTGATATAGAATAAATTGTAGATAATTCATCATGTGCAATTTGAAAAGTTTTTACACCCAAAAGGACTATTGCTATAATTAAAATAATGAACATACCCATCACTTCCCAAAATTTCTTGTACCATTTTATAATTTCTTCCTCTCGCCCTCCCCTTTTTTTTTTTTAACTAATCACCAATTTGCTTTCTATCACCATAGATTAGGTTGCTTCTTTAAAGTTTATATACATGGAACCATAAAGTATGTACTTGTTTTTTGGTCTAGCTTCATTTTCCTTCACTCAGAATATTTTGAGATTTTGACTTCTTAGGTATAGATATATTTGTATGCCTGTAAGTATTCTTGAGCTTTGTTCTGGGACACAGTTAAAATACTTGGAAACGGTTTGATTCTTTTATGCTTTGACTTTAATATTTGTTAATGGTAAGTGAAATAAGCCAATCAGAGAAAGTATCACATGATCTCACTCATGTGTGGAATCCAATGAACAAAATAAACTGATGAGTAAAATAGATCCAGAGACATGGAAGCATGGAACAGACTGACAAATTTCAGAAGGAAGGTGGAGGTGGGGGAGTCAGAGACAGAGGGGAGTGATTACCCAGGGAACTTATATGCATATATGCATAACCCTGGATACAGACAATTGAGTGGTGAAGGCATGGGTGGGGTGGGTATAGGGTGGAGGGGGTCAATGGGAAAACACACACAAACACAAAAAAAATAAAGGGGACATCTGTAATGCTTGCAAAAATAAAGATAAATAAATAAAAAGATTTGTTAATGAGACCAGTCAAAAGGTTAATTTCCACCAGGGAGGCAAGATCCCTCTAATTATTCTATCCAATGTCCTATGAATTACATGTCTTTTTTTTTTATCTGCCTGGTAGGATCAGATACTATTCTCAGTCCTGTGTCAGCACTGGCCATGTTTCTCTCTAATCCACGGCTGTATCCCTGGCCCAGGGTTGTTTTTTCACATGCATGTGCTGATCAGGGGTCTGCTGCATACTTGAGGGGGAAGCCCTTTGCCTACCTCTGGAGTTCTTTTTCTGTGAAGCTCTCCCATTGTCAGCACTCTGTCCTGTCAACTCTAGCCACTTGGTCTCAGTTCCATCTCTTCAACTCACAGAATCCACAGGGCTCCATTTGGTATCCCCCCTCTCTGCACTGCTGCCTGGAAACTCTCAGGAAGTCAGCTCCTTGAGAATAGAGACTGCTCTAATGCCTGTCTTTGTTTTCTATCTTTTTACAAGTGATTGTCATCTATGAAGTGCCCGATATATAGATGTTGAATTAATGTAAAAGATATTCTGAATTTATGGGCGAAGTCTTAACCTGTTGTTACTTCAGAAAATACTATTTGTTTAAACTCAATAATCCCCAGTAAATGCCTACTGTCCGCACGAGCATTTCTGCTTTTTTTAAAAAAAATATATATATATTTTTATTGATTTTAGAGAGAAAAGGAGAGGGAAATAGAAACATCAACAATGAGAGAGAATCATTGATTTGTGTTTCCTTTACATCTCCTTCTGGAGATCTAGCCCACAACCCTGGCATATGCCCTAACCAGGAATTGAACTGTGACCTCCTGGTTCATAGGTCGATGCTTAACCACTGAGTAACATTATTTTCCTTTTGTGAAATGGTAGGATAATGGAAAATATATTTATTATTTGCATAAAATAAGTTTTCCTATATTAAATGATGTATAGTGGCTAAGTTCTGGGCATTTCCCAAAACTGTTCTGGTTGTTAGAAATTAACTTGCTTTAAAAAATATTACAGATATCAGATTTTCCATAAGGTGCCTTATTGTCTGATAAGTATATTGATATTATCTTTCACTGATATACAACAAGAGAAGTGGCCAGTTATGTCACATGCATATAGTTATAAGGCTCAGGTTTTTTTTTTATATCTTTCATGAGGAAATTTTGGGAAGTGCTTGTCTGTCCATTACTGAACTCTGTGATTTTTTTTTTTACACCTTTATTAAACTTAAGTATCTCTGGTCTATTCTCCATGATGGGCTTTATTATTATTATAGGAGAGGCTGGAATGGTAGAAAACCATGACCTGGATCCACTTTTAACTCCTGACTATCGATCACGAAGAGACTTTGGAAAACTAAATTTGAATATATGATTTGCATTTCTTCAATAAAAAAATTATGACGATAGGTCTCCACAGGGTTTCTGTGAAGGTCTAATGAATCAATATTTATGAAAATTTTTTTGTGAATTAGAAGGCACTAAACAAGTACTATTTTCTGTTGTTTTCTCAAGATGGATGTACCTTGCTTAGAAGTTGAGGACAGGGCTCTCTGTTTGCCACAGTGTCCTGTGAGTCAGTCCACTGAGAAGTGGGGAGGATGTTTTTGAAACTTAGTTCTAGCAGCTGTCAAGTTTCTGAATTCAGAGGAAATGTTTAGTTTTTTTTTAGTTTTTTTTTTTTTTTTTAGTAATTCATTCATTCAAAAATATTTATTACACAACCATTATGGTCTAGGCCCTGTTCTGATGCTTAGGATAAATCAATAAATTCAAAAACAATCCCTAGCCTCACAGGGCTTACATTTTGGAGGGGAGAGTACAAGAATAGATAATGGATATAAATAAGAAAATTATATACTTTTTTGGAAGTAACAATTGCCATAGAGGATAAGGAGAATAAGAAATCAGGAATGTTGGGTAGGGTTGGTGTTAGAACTTTGAATAAGGCCTCAGAGAGAAAGTGGTAGTTCGGGAAAAGCATGGAGAAGATGTTCCGGATGTGCATATATTTGGGGAGAGTATGTCAGGCAGAGAGAATGGCTGATACAAATATGCAAAGGTGGGAGTTTCCAAATAAGGGGTGAGAGGTTAGGGAGGGAGGAAGGATGGGCAGTTCTCACTGGCCTGTAGCCATTGCAAGGACTGTAGCTTTAACTCTGAGTGAGGAGGAAGCCATGGAGGAACTGAGCAGAAGAGTAATGTGATGATGCTTAAAGGGATATTGGCTTTGGCTGCAGTCTCCGTGCTAAGCAGATGCATGTCTTATGAAATTAAAACTACTTTTAAATTCTAATTTTTAAGCACAGCATTTGGTTAAATAATGTTGATACATTCTCAGAGTTTTACAAATGGAAGGTTATTATATCTGTGTTTAGCCATTAATCAGTGATGTCTTACAGGAAACTTTCGTGGTTGACATTATTATTTTGGTCAGATCTTAGGACTGGAAGCTGGTCTGGGGTTGGCAGAGGTGACCAGGAGACATTCGAAGTGTGGTGCCCCTTCTCATTCTGCCTAACAACTTGGGGTGTGAAATGGAGTCCCAGCCAGAAAATGTCAAGAAAATGCAGCCAAGTGCTGGGCTCTCTCTAACATTGAAAAAGAGAGATTTTTTTTTCCTTTTAATTGCTCTCCTGCGGGAGTGTGAACTGGTTGTATGCAGCCAAAACAAACAAGTTTAAAGATGAAGATGCATATCATATCCAATCACACAAGGAAGGGGTTATCTGAGGTAGAACAAATGGCTTTGGCATGGCCTTCGGTCTGCCCGTCCAACACACCCGATTAACTACAAAGATAGTTTTGCAAGTCATCTCTCTCTCTTTTTTCTCTCTCTCTGTCTGTCTCTCCTCCCCACCCCCAGTATGAATTTAAGTGTGTGCAAAATAATCCCAAATGGAAGACCCAAATAATGGGTCTGCATAGCGCGATTACAGGGGCCTGCACTTACATGCAAAGCCGTAGGGTGCGAGGTACCACCCAGTCTATTGCAGATGAAACACAAATCCTGCAGAGAGTGAGCAATAACTTATTTTGGCATAAATATCAGCCGACATGTCTGTGTAATGAATGTTTGTGATACCTACTGACATCTTATTTTATTCTAAAGACAATATCAGAAATAATAGCTCTTTTCATAATTTCAGTCAAAAAGATTATTATTTCTTATCTCATACAATGGGGTGTAATCAAGATTAATACTCTTAGCATTAAATGCTTTAAAAAGTTAACAATTTTAGTATTTGTGAAATATCACCATCTTGAGCAGGGATGAATCTGATCCCGGAAGAGGATGAAGATGTTCGTGGGCCTTTTACTCCTTAGTGGGCATTTGAAGCAGTGGTCAAGATCTCATAGTCTCAGACTACTCAAGGGCCACTTTCAAGCCTGATACCAAGGGGCCAACACACTGACAGTGACACCACATAAGGGTTTGCAAGGACCATTGGAAACCTATTTGTAAAATTGTGAAGTGAGAATGTATCATTGCAAATACCATAACCACCATTTTGCTATTTCTAAAGTGAACTTCAAAAACAAACCAAAACAACAACCAACAACTTCTTTTTAAAACATTTTCAATTAGAGCTTATATTCAATATTATTCTGTATTAATTTTAGGTGTAGAGCAAAGTGGTTAGAAAATCGCAGTTTACACAATGGAACTCCCACTGCCTCAAGTACCCACCTGTTGCCATACATAGTTATCATGATATTATTGATTATATTTCTTATGCTGTCATCTACTTCTTTTTGGCTATTCGAGTAAACTTTTGATTGACATGTAACGTACATAAGTAAAAGTGTACAGTTTTTTAGCGTATAGCTGGAAGAATTTCCACAAAATACATGTCTTCATATAACTAGTACGTGTATATATCAAGATGTTGACCATTGCAACCCATTTTTGCCTACACCCTTCTGATATGTAACACCATTAATTAGTTTTATTTGTTTTGGAGGTTGATACACATGAAGACATGTATTTTATATATATATATATATTTTTAATTTTTTTTAATATATTTTATTGATTTTGTACAGAGAGGAAGGGAGAGAGATAGCAAGTTAGAAACATCGATGAGAGAGAGTCATCGATCAGCTGCCTCTTGCACCCCCCCACTGGGGATGTGCCTGCAAGCAAGGTACATGCCCTTGACCGGAATCGAACCCAGGACCCTTTAGTCCCCAAGCCGACGCTCTATCCACTGAGCCAAACCGGTTTCGGCTATTTTTTATATTTTAAAGGATCATCCATGTTTGTGTATAGAAGTTGTTTATTCTTTTCATTTCTGAATAGTAATCCATTGTATTAAAATCCTACAATTTATTTATCTGTTCTGTAGGTGGATATTTGTTAAGGGGTATTTCCCCCTGTATTGGCCTGTTTATAATAGCGCTACTCTACATTTTCATCCATGACTGTTGGTGCACATAAGTTTGTGTTCTTAAGAGTAATTATATATAAAGATGAAATTACTCATTCATAGGATGGTCAGCTTTAGCTAATACGACCAAAGAGTAAGTATATATTTACACATTCCATTGTTCTTCATTACTGTATTTCCATGTTTCCATCTAGGATCATTTTCCTTTTGCCTGAAAACCTATGCTTATAATTTTTTCCTTAGGCCTTCTAGCAAATAGTTCTTTAATTTACTTTTGTTCAGAAACATCTTTATTTCAATTTCATTTAAAAGTTGTTGGGATAGAACTTGAGAGAATTTTTTCTTCTTCTGGCATTTTAAGGATGTGATTTCATTTTTTAAAAAGTTTCAATTTTTATATTCACAAGTGGGATGTCAGTCTTAATGTTGCTACTTTAAATATAATGTATTTTTATATGGTTATTATAAGATTCTTTTTTGTCTTTGGTTTTTATTTGTGATAAAAAAAATTGTGCCTAGGTGTAGTTTTCTTTGTATATATCTTGCTTGGAATTTCTTATACTTCCTGAATCTATGGCTTGTACTTGTCATTAATTTTGGAAAATTCTCACTCATTATCTCTTAGTAAATTCTTGAAGTTTTCTTTATAACATCATGTTCTGTGACTTTAGTTTTATTTGTTTCATTCCAAATTGGATGCCTTTGTTATTTTTTTCTTATTTAATTGCTCTGGTGAGAACCTCTAGTACAATACTGAGCAGAAGTAGTGAGAACAAATAATTTGATTTGTTCCTTTTCATATGAGGAGAATATTCACTCTTAACCATTATTACTTGTTATTTTCATATACACCCTTAATCAGGTTGAGGAAGATTCCTTCTATTCCTAGTTTATTGAGTTTGTTTTTGTCGTGAAAGAGTGTTGCATTTAAAAATATATATATTTTATTGATTTTTTTTTTAATAGAGAGGAAGAGAGAGGGATAGAGAGTTGGAAACATTGATGAGAGAGAAACATTGATCAGCTGCCTCCTGTACACTCCCTACTGGGATGTGCCCGCAATCAAGGTACATGCCCTTGACCAGAACTGAACCTGGGACTCTTGAGTCCGCAGGCTGGCACTCTATCCACTGAGCCAAACCAGTTAGAGCTGTTGGATTTTTGTCAATTTTTTTTTGTACTTATTGAAATGACCATATGGTTTTTGTATTTTATTCTACTAATAGAGTATATTATATTATTTGGATTTTGAACAAACATACATTCCTGGAATAATTATCTTACATAATAAAAGTTTAATATGCAAATTGTTCCCTTGGGTGGGTGGACCAGGAGCTTGATTGGGAGGCCAGGAGTTCAACTGCTCGCTATGACGTGCACTGACCACCAGGGGGCGGCATAGAATATAGTGGGTGGTGATGTGCTGCCACCTTTTGCCAGCTACCTGGGGACAGAGGTATGGTGAGAATGCAGAATGTCAGGAGTCCTCTAAGTTCACTCTCACTCCCCCCGCTATCCTCCCTTGGGATGCCAGGGTTTGCATGCTGGGGAAACATACGTGCTTAGGTGCCAGGTGCCTGCGAGGATTCCGCCCCACATCCAGATGGCCTCTTCTGGGTGAGCTGGGCTGCAGCCTGGGAGACCACAGGGGCTGGCTGGGCTCCCTGTGGGAGCCAGTCTGTGAGGCCAGCCAGGAGAGAGCACACTGCTCATCCTGTCCACTTGACTTCTGTGCAGTGCCACTGGGTGGCTCAGAGGCCATGCTGCACCCTTACCTGTGGCATCAGGCTTTGCTCAGAGCATCTCCACGTGGGGACTTGGGTGCTATGACTCAGCCTGAGGGGTGCACGCAGTGACCTGGGGGCCCAGGTGCTGTCCGGGGCCCAGAGGTCAGCTGGTACCTGTCCTTTCATGCACTTCCTTCACTGGCCAGGCCTACGAACTGCACCCATGCATGAATTTTGTGCACCTGGCCTCTAGCAGCACATAATTCTTTTTACAGTTTGCTGGATTCAGTTTGCTAGTATTTTTCCATGTATATTTACAAAAGCTATTAGTCTGTAGCTATTTACTTTTTATTGTTATATCTTTGGTTTTGGTATCAGGGTGATTCACTATCCTCATACAATGAGTTGGAAATTGTTTCTTTCTCTTTTATTTTATGAAAGTGTTTGTAAAAAACTGGTATTAATTCTTCCTTAAATGTTTGGAAAAATTTACCAGGGGATCTATTAAGATATGGGATTTTCTTCCTATGGAGTTTTAAAATGAATAAGGGAGTCTCTCTCTTATTATAGTTCTATTCAGATTTTCTACTTTTTTCTTCAGTAAATTTTGGTAATCCTATATTTTTAGAAATTTTTCCATTTCATCTAATTTATTTAATTTGTTGGTATATAATTATTTATAATATTCTATTATTATTTTTTTCCAACTGTCTGTAATGCCCCTCTTTCATTCATGATTTTAGTAATTTAAATCTTTTTTCTTTGGTCAACCTAGATAACATTATTATTCTCTAAACATAATTTCTTCCCCATTTTCTCTCTCTTACCCCTCAGGGACTCAAATGACACATATGTAGACATTCACTATGGTCCATATGTTTCACATTCTTTTCCATATTCTCTATTTTTTCTCTTTTTTTGTAAGTTTGAAAATACTCTGTTGAACTGTCTTCTAGTTCACAATTACTTTCTCCAGTGATGGCCACTCCATAGGTTTAACTTATTTACTGTGTTTTTGGTTTAGTTATCTTAATGTTCTAGAATTTCTATTTTATGTTTTTCTTATAGATTTAAATTTTTGCAGCTAGTCTCTATTGTCATCTATTTTTAAAAAATTAATCACAGTTATTTTAAAGGGTTTGTCTGATAACTTAAAACTCTACATCACCAGTGAATTATTTTAATTTATTTATTCTCTTGATTCTGTTTCTTGGGAGCACTGGTAATTTTTGATTGAATGCCTGGCACTATAAATATCACAGAAATTTGGCAGATATTATCTTATACTTCATGAGAAAATGTACTCTATCCTCTGAAAGGCAATCAGAATAGAGGCAAACCATCTCAATGCAATCTTGGAGTGCGTTTTTGTTTGTTTGTTTTTTGTTTTGTTTTTTTAATTTGGGGTCATTAAGCATAACTAAAAGTCAAAGTCTATCAAAACCAGTGCCAAATCACTACTGATTTCCTAGAAGATTTATATCAGTAACATTAGCTTTGAAATTTGGGACTGATTAACTCAAGGCATTAAATATGAAGACAAGGAAACATTAAATATGGCTTTAAGATCTCTCATGTTATAATGTAAGGATTGTGATTGGACCACGAGAAGGAATTTTATCTTCTATAAAGGTACTTTTTACAATGAGCATAAATAATTTCTTCTAATTATTTTGCAAATAAAACAAAGGTAAGCTTACTGAATTTTATTAAATACTATCTATTTTTTTCCATAGGTCTCAGAATTGTCTATTAGAGCATCTTCAAACAGAAAAACCCAAACCTCTCAAAAATGACAAAATCTTTGTTTCTTCCTATCAAATACAGAGCTATTTTCAAGGTTAAGCAGTGTTAATGTTTGCAGGTAAAAGCAATCTCTTTGGAATATAAATTCCTACCTCAAAATGTTGAAAACATTTATTTGCAAAGATATTTGCACCCTTATGTTTGTTGCAGCGTTATTCACAGGGATCAATACATGAAAACAACCAAAGTGTCCTCTCATGGATGATTGGATAAAGAAGATATGACACATAATATGATTCTACTCATATGTGGGATATAAAATGTAAAGCAACAAACAAACAAAAAACCCCAACCAAACAAAAACTCAAAAGACACAGACAACAGTACAGTGGTTACTAGAGGAAGGGGGTGGGGTAATAAAGGGTAATAGGGGACTAAATCTATGGTGACAGAAGAAGATTTGACTTTGGGTGGTGGGCACATAATGCAATATACAAACGATGTATCATAGAAATGTACACTTGAAACCTTTATAATCTTATTAACCAATGTTACCTCAATACATTTAATTAAAAAAGAGTAAAAAAAAAAGTACTTTGCCAAATTTGTGGAGAATGCTTACATTTAGAGTGCTCATGCAATCACTGATATGTTTAGACTGGATTAATTTAAGAAAAGAGAAATTTTAAAGGCTGTGCAGTAGATTTCAATTTTGTGTTGTGTACTTCGTATTTTTTATAGTTTTCACATAAAATTTAATATAGTTTTCGATCAGAAAAATGTCATTTTAAAGTTAAAATTCAGTATTATTTTTAGCAATAAGATCAGTTTACTTGGAATTTTTGAATTTATAGTGTCTCATGATGAGCGATGTAAAAGTGACTAATGTCTTGATTAATATCTCTGACTCAGTCATTTAATATATTCCTGACAAGTCTTAGCAAGCAGGTGACATCCTTGCTCTTCTCTCTCCATGTCTATCTCTTTACTTTTAAAATGTGGTGTGATGGATTTCTTCAAGTAAATGGAGCAATGCAAAAAAAAAAAAAAAAAAAAAAAAAAAAAAAAAAAAAAAAAAAAAAAAGATAATGAAAAGGAGACATTCCCCATATGATTTGTCACCTTTTATTTTTTATTCTTGGCAAGATACTAATGATTGGATGATTGGAGAATAGAAAAGTGATGAGCAATTCTTTCCTTTGATAAAAGCAACATTATCCCCTCAAAAGGGAAAACTAATGGACTGGTGTGATTCTCTTTCTCCCCTTAATTTCCATCATACTTTTACCTTTTTAGGGACTGTCAGGGCTCATGAACTGGTCTGCACCTCTGTCCCAGTTCTTCACCCCTCACTCCCGCACTGTTACTCACATTGTGCCCATTCCAATAAAAGCACGCTCTCGAAAATATCAGCATCCAGATCTAAATGGCCTAGTTTCAGTTTTTTTGTCTGCTTGACTTCCTCCAAAACACGTCAGACCAATCAACAACCCCCTTTGCTTTTTTCCTGCCCTGTAACACTATATCACCCTATTAATCATGGGTACTCTTTAGGATTTCATTGGCTCTGTGTACTTCTGTCTTTGTAGCCTTTGGGATGGGAGAGAGCAAAATTACCTTCTTCTACTTAAGCTATTATTTCCATAAAGGCTGTTAGTATACAAATTTCTTCCATAAATAGCATATCTCATGTGCTCTGTGTCTAGCTGGGAATTGAATATATACAGATGTTGATGATGATGAGGAGGATGATAATGATGATTGGTGATGAAGCATGCCGACCTTCAAAGTGTCTTAGATGAGTTAACTAATTTCAATTCCTCCAAAATCCAATGCAATGGACATTATTATTTTTCCTTTTTTTTCAGTGAGGAAATGAGGCATAGAAAGTTTAAATACTTGGCCCAGAATATGGATTTAGTATGAGACAGAGCCAAAGTTTGAATCCAAGAAGTCTGTGCCCTAACATTGCTATAATACTGTCTATGCCCTCAAACCAATCATAATGGTGTGGGGAAGTCAAAAAACTAAGCAAAACTGCAACACAGACTGAGACTGTCATTCAGGTATGGAAAAGACCCTGGAAGCACAAGGGAATTCAGGGGTTACAGGGGGAGCCTCCTGGAGTTGAATTTGTAACATGGAGAAGGGAAAAGGGCAGATATGAGTTACACACCTGGCAGAGAGACCTGCATGAGCAAAAGATACCCACATGATGTGAGAAGCAAGCATCATATTTTTGAGGATCTGCATACTATTTGTCTTTTCTTTTTTTCTGTGGTGGTGACTTCAGAGTAGCAGGACATGAAATAATAGCTAGACAGTGGCCAGATAATACAAAGCACAGAAACCATTCTTAAGATGCTGCTGTTTTTCTGAAAGTGATGAGATACCATTGACAGATTTAAAAATGTGCAGAGATATGACCAGCCTTTTATTTTATAAAGGCCATCCTGGAAGCAATACAAAGGATAGAACAAATAGGTTGTAGACTAGGGGTGTCGAACTCAATCAGAGAAGGGGCTAAAATCTAAAATCCAGCCTAAATCGCGGGCCGAATGGTTTACTGAACAGTCATAAACTGTCATTGTGATGGAAACGCAGCGGAGTGCAGTGATGACAGCGCGGTGCGGGCCACACTGCAAGGCCTGGCGGGACGGATTTGGCCCGAGGGCCTTGTGTTTGACACATGTGTTGTAGACAGAGTAGTTCAGGTGAGAGATGAGAGGGCTACAACCAAGGTATATGAATTTAGAATGGAGTCCTGGCTGTTTGACTCAGTGGATAGAGCACTGACCCACAGATGGAAGGGTCCCAGGTTCGATTCTGGTCAAGGGCATGTACTTTGGTTGCAGGCTCAATCACTGGCCCTAGTCAGGGTGTAAGTGGGAGGCAACCAATCAATGTGTCTCTCTCACATTGATGCTTCTCCCTCTCTCTCTCTCCTTCCCACTCTCTCTAAAAATCAATTAAAAAAATATCCTTGAATATCCTTGGGTGAGGATTAAAACACCCCCTTAAAGGTAAAAAAAAAAAAAAGAATTTAGAATGGAAGGGAGGTTCAGACATAAGCTTAAGAAGATGGAATCCACAGAATGAGTATTTGATTATATATGAGGAAAGATTAAAAAGAGGAGTAGGAGTCAAGGATGACTTTTATGCTGTTGGCTTAGGTGCAAGCTGATCCCAGTTCCTAAAACTGAGTAGGGGAAGCAGGACTCTGGATGAAGAAGAGGAATTTATTTGTTGAAATGGAAAGTTATAGTAGGTTACTGAGAAGAAGATTAAAAAGGAAGCAGTAAATGTAAATTTCGAGATAGGATGAGAGGTCAAGGAATACAAAATTGGGAGTCCTGGGTATGTGGGGAAAAAAAGGTGGGTGAGATTATCTTGGAGAAGGTTCAGAACAAAAAGAGGCCAGGCAATGGATTCCCCAGAAAACATGGTTATTTAAAGGATGAAGAGAGGCAGAGAAAACAACTGAGTTGAAGAAAAAATGCCAGAAAAATTTGTGTGCAGTTTTGTGAAGTCCTTCCAAATTCATAAAGAGCTGAGCAGTCTCCTGTTATTAAAAGAAGTCTAAATCCCAAAAATGTTTAGTGCAGAAGTGTGTTGAGAAGAAAAGCTAGAAAGAGATGGCCTTGATTTTCTTCGCTTCCTCTCGGGTTTAAGTGGCAAAGCAAAGGCAGTTCTCAACGGGAACAAATGATCTACCCTGTGGTGTGCAGTTTTCTGCTGGGGTGCCCACTGGAGAAAGAATTGAAATACAAAAATAAACAATGGGCTTGTCTGAAAGGCGCATGACAGGGGGAAAATGTGTTTTTTTATTCTTTGATTCTTGGTTTCCAAACTATCTTTGCTTTATTCACTTTTCTGAAGATTTTGCTGTTAGAATGATAGATTTTTTATGAATTAGCAGCTCCTCTTCAAAGTATCTACTGAAGAGAAATCAAAAGATATGTCTCTACAGAGACTTGCAACATGAGTGCTTATAGCAGCATTATTCACAATAGCCCCAAACTGGAAAAACATCCAGACTAGGGGAAGGATAAGCAAAAGGTGTATGTCCATGCAATATAATGCTATTCGGGAATCAATAGGAACAAGCTGTTTGCTCTATGCTCTACCATACACAGATGTCATAAATTATGTTAAAAGAAAGATGCCAGACAAACATTACCTGTTATATGATTCCACTTATAGTCCATAACATTTCTACAAAAGGCAGAAATCAAAGTGGCGGTTGCCAGAGGCTGGGAATGGGAGCAGGGATTTATGGCCAATGGGCTGAGGGATCCTTTTAGGGTGATGAAAATGTTCCAAAACTCTGTAACCCCCCTACAAAAACCAACGACCTATACACTTATAATGGGTGGATTACATAGTATGTAAATTCTACCCCTATAAAGCTTTATGTGCCATAAAAATCATAGGCTCATGATTTGCTGACTAAAAGAGATCATTTATCCAATGCTTAGTTTGTTTTAGTTTCTTCCAGTTTTTCCCCCCTCTTACTATTTCTACAATAGTTATCCCTCTTACTTCATTGACAAGTTTCTACACATGGTGACTTTTATTTAACCTGTCCATGAGACAGAATGAATCATAGACACTTATAGACAAGTTGAATGTTATTATAGCATGTAGTCATCTTTCCAAACGACTAGATTTGTTTTCACTTTAATCTTCAGTTAAACTACCTACAAGATATTTGAAATACAAAAAAATCAGTTTTTTAAGATTGAGGCAGAACTTATTTGGGATAGAGAAGGTTTATACTTCCTGTTGATTTCCTCACTTCTTTCTATGGTGCAAATCCTAATATTGCTGATCCACTGGGTAACTTTAAGAATTCTTTAAGTTTGAATATGTTTCTCTCTGATTTTTCTTTATAGAAAAGCAAATTGCTTTTATTTTTATTATTATTTTTAATATGCTTTATTGATTTTTTAAAATTTATTTATTTATTTATTTATTTATTTATTTATTTTACAAAGAGGGAGAGAGAGGATTAGAGAGTTAGAAACATCGATGAGAGAGAAACATCAATCAGCTGCCTCCTACACACCCCCTACTGAGGATGTGCCTGCAACCAAGGTACATGCCCTTGACTGGAATTGAACCCGGGACTTTTCAGTCTGCAGGCCGATGCTCTATCCACTGAGCCAAACCGGCTTCGGCAAATTGCTTTTATTTTTGAAATGTAGTTTTTGTGAGTGAACCCTACAAGTATAAACTGTCAAAAGAGAAAATCCTTGAAAATCATATATATTATCCCATTCTCTTATTTATTCTATGAGTTTCACAGCTTATTAATGTTGGCGATTGAAACAGAGTCCACGTGTTACCTTAAAATTTCTACGTGGTTTATGATATTCTTCAAAGATTTCATTCTAGTTACCTAATATTCACCTCTTTTGCATTCTTCTCTGTGAGTCAGCACTGTTTATCCAAATTCCAACTAGAAGTTCTTATACATGCTGTCTCCAAGTGGCTAAAAATTTAAGATGACATGCTCACGTAGCTTTCAAATGACAATGCCACTATTATGTGTTAGTTTTGTGACCTTGCACGTGTAATTTTGCTTCTTGAAGCCTTAGTTTTCTTATTTATAAAATGAAGATTACAATAGTACCCATTTCATTGGTTTGTGGTAAATATCAAGTGAGATAATCCATTAAGGTTCTTTGCGCAAGGTTTCAACAATAAGTGCTCAATGAATATTAACTATTTTCTCCTTTTTTTTTCCTTCTTTGTTTCCTATGTCAGTGAATGTTATCACACTGTACCAAGTTACTCAAGTGACAACTTACTTTCTGTCATTCTTTACCTCCTAACTAGCATCAAATCCTGATTTAAAAAAGAGAGAGATTAGAAAAAAGAGAGGTAAAATCAAAGGCAAAGAAGGAAAAATAAGGAATTGGTGCTATGGAATGCATGTCTCCAGAGTCTGATTGTGTGGTTATTGGTAAGGGGACTATGCAGAGTGTTGCTGGATGTTATGAACTGCACTGTTTTTTAACATTATGAGACAGAAGTAAAAATTGAAATTCTTTAACTTATTAAAAAATAGCCATATCGTCTCACTTCTGAGTCCCGTATGTTTAGAACCTCATGAGGGTTAAAGTTGTATACATTTTAATTTAAAATTAGGTACAAAAGGAAAGAGAACTAGAAGTGGGTAGAAGATAGTTTTCAATTCTTCCGTATTTGATGTAATAATTCAAGAAGTTTTGATTACCAAAGGCATTTGATTGCCAAACTAATGTAAAAAAATTAAGTACCCTTACCACCCAATAGCAGACCACTTTACCACTTTAAGATGAAAGATGACATATTGTGAATTAAAATTACTTTATTTTTAAAACTAAAAATACTAACAATTTTGGAATATTTATCCCTAGTCTTTACACATGGATGTGTTTATACACAGGTGCACATTCTAAATTAAGATCATAGTAGTCACACTATTGTGTCACCTCCCTTTTCATTTAAGAAAAAATACAAGCATTTTGCCATCTCATTAAATCATTTCTAAAATATTATTTTGCATGGATGTATATGGATGAGTTTAAGTCAAGTTATTAGGCCCACTACTTCATGTTTTTTCTCAAACCATCAACAATTTGAATTGAGACAGCATGGTTCGAACATGGATTTTTAAAAATTAAAACTTTTCCTATATTTCTGTCTTCTCTGACATTTTGTTCATGATGTCTAATTTTTTTATGATGTGAACTACAATTTATTTGATTACAAGAAAAAGATAATTAATTTGGTATAATTATAGGGTAAAAAAAGGCCATATGACTCATAAGAAAATTTGAATTGTAGATTATTCAAAAAGACATTTAGTTTTATTTATAATAACCACATGTAAGTAAAATTAGAATAATACAAATGTAGTTTGTAATTGTTAAAGAACCCAGTGTCAGAAGAGTAAGGGCTAATATGGACTAAATTCTGTCAAAAGGCAGTGGGAGTGGTGAGACCACCTCTTGATTACCGTGCCCAGTTTGGGTGGTGTCAGTGGGCTGAGCCTGGGTGAGTGTTGTCTGTGCTGTCTTCGCTGGAGTAAGTCTGTGCTGTGATAATGGTTCTGCAGCCCCCTTAGAGGGCCTCTGAGTAAGTCCTTTTAAAAAATTCCTTAAACATTTTTTTCTTAGTAGGTTTTTGCTGCTTGCAGTTATGAACACTGATAGCATTGTAGAACCCTACAATGTTTATTTTATTTATTTATTTATTTTCTTACAGAGAGGAAGGGAGAGAGATAGAGAGCTAGAAATGTCGATGAGAGAGAAACATCTACCAGCTGCCTCTTGCACACCACCCACTGGGGATATGCTCGCAACCAATGTACATGCCCCTGACCGGAATCGAACCTGGAACCCTTCAGTCCACAGACCGACGCTCTACTACTGAGCCAAACCGGTTTCGGCAGAACCCTACACTGTTTAATTTCATTAAATTAAAGCTTGCCTAGAATACAATGTGTATAAAACCAACAGGCTTTATTTATTTATTTATTTATTTATTTATTTATTTATTTATTTATTTTTAATGAGGGTAACCAAGGCCAGGCAAGCTTATTTTAGGGGAATGAGGTCCAGTGGTGTGGAATAATGGGAGCTGGCCAGGCCATTGGGCTTTTACCACTTTGACCCTGAGTAACTGAGGCAGCTGTTACCGCATGCAAGTGTTAGAAATATATTAATTTTGCCTACTTTTTTTCGTTTGCCCAGGGAGCGCCTGGCAGCCAGTTATGTAGACTTCAGTAGGGCAATCTGTAGGCTTCACACACGGCCCACCTATTTGTGGAAAGCGCAGTGAGTGGAGGTGGTGAGGCACGGTTGGGAGCCGATGCTGCCAGTTTGTTGTAGTTAGCTGGCCCAACTAGGTCATACAAATAGAAAACACATTCTCACGCTTTTAAAGATGGAGAAATGCTCTGGGCTACAGAATGCAGCAGTATCATTCAGGTGCCAGGCCAGTCTCTGTAGACTATGCCTTCTCCACAACAGATTACTCAATAATTACAACGTGTAATTGGTTGCACTCTTCCCCCACGGAGAAAGGGGATCTCTTTTGTGCCAAACTGTCCAGAAGGGCTCACCCACAGCCATGACAGGTGTTTTTATTTCGCTTGCAGACTTCTTTGAAAAACCCTTGGCATGAATAATTTCTTGGCATGTAAGCTTAACCTGAAGGGAGTTCCAAGTTGCAGAAAGCCTTTTCTTTGGCTAATAAAATTCTTCTACCTCTTTCATGATCCACCTCCTCCCTCTGTTTCCAGGAATTTCTTGTTTTGAGAGATCTCAAACTGGCTCACAGCAACGTGTGCACACTGCACACTTGGTTCTGGACCTTTGAAGATTTTAACTGATACCATATATTCTCTCTCCCTCCGTCCACATTCAACATGTGCCTTCCTCAGACTCAGGTTCCTTCTTGCTCTTGGTGAGCCCACAGCTACATTTCTGCGGAATACAGAAATTAATAGGATTTGCTTATCACCTTGGCTTCTGGGCATTCGTTATGAAGTGTTTTTAATAAGCCTCTTGCTCATTTATTTGCCCTTTGTTCCTTTCCTGACCAGGTACTTCCTTTGCTTCCTGCTTCCTCCTTTCTTTGTCCTCTTCATAGCTTCAAGGTGGTGGGAGGGAATGGTATTCATCTTGTTCTCCTTTGTCCTTGATGGTGTTTGCAGATTCATTAAATAAAAGCAAAAAAAAACCCAAAACAAAACAAACCACAAACTTCTCCCATTCAGTAGATTGACTTTTTGTTTTGTGGATGGTTTCCTTTGCTATGCAAAAACGTTTTAGTTTGATGTAATCCCATTTGTTTATTTTTCTTTGTCTCCCGGCCCAAGGAGAAATATGAGAAAAAAATATTGCTAAGAGAGATGTCAGAGATTTTACTGCCTATGTTTTCTTCTAGGAGTTTTATGGTTTTGAGTCTTACATTTATCTTTCATCCAGTTTGAGTTTATTCCTATATATGGTATAAGAAGGTGGTCTAGTTTCGTTTTTCTTTTGTATGTATCTGTCCAATTTTCCCAACACCATTTATCGAATGCTATCTTTACCTCATTGTATGTTATTGCTTCCTGTGTCATATAGGTATGGATTTACTTCTGTGCTCTTTATATTCTGTTCCATTGATCTATGGTCTGTTTTTGTGCCAGTACCATGCTGTTTTCATTACTATAGCTTTGTAGCATAGTTTGATATCAGGTATTGTGATACCTCTAACTTTGTAATTCTTTCTAAAATTGCTGTTGCTATATGGGGTCTTTTGTGGTTCCATATGCATTTTCAGATTATTTGTTTTTATCTGTAAAAAATACCATTGATATTATGATAGGAATTGTGTTGAATCTATAGATTGCTTTGGCTATCATGGACATTTTAATGATGTTAAGTCTTCCTATTAATGAGCATGGCATATGCTTCCATTTATTTGCATCTTCTTCCATTTTTTTTCTTCAGTGTCTTATAATTTTCTGAGTACAGGTCTTTCACCTTCTTGGTTTAATTTATTCCTAGGTATTTTTTTTTATGCAATTGTAAATGAGATTGTTTTCTTAGTTTCCCTTTCTGATAGTTAATTATTGGTGCAAAAATGCAGTCAGTTTCTGAATATTTATTTTATATCCTGCTAGGTTATTGAGCTTATCAGTTCTAATAGTTTGTTGTTGTTTTTTTGTTTGCTTGTTTTTTGGCGTGTGTGTGTGTGTGTGTGTGTGTGTGTGTAATATTTAGGTTTTTTTTATATATATACAGTATCATGTCATCTGCAAGTAATAACAGTCTTACTTCTTTCTTTCTAATTTGTCTGATTTCTGTGGTTAGGACTTTCAGTACTATGTTGAATAAGAGTGGTGAAAGTTTATATACCTGCCTTGTTTTTGATCTTAAGGAAAACACTTTTAGTTTTTCCCTGTTTAGTATAATGCTAGCTGTGAGTTTGTCATATATGACCTTTATGTTGAGATGTGCTCCTCGAACTCCCACTTTATTAAGAGTTTTTATCATAAATTGGTTGAATTTTATCAACAGCTTTTTCTGCATCATTGATATGATCATATTGCTTTTATCTTTTATTTTGTGTATGTGGTGTATCATATTTATTGATTTGTAGATATTGTACTGACTTTGTATCCCAGGAATAAATACCACTTGATCTCTTTAATAAATAGCTGGATCCTGTTTGCAATATTTTGTTGAAGATTTTAGAATCTATGTTCATCAGGGATATTGACCTATAGTTTTCTTTCTTTCTAGTATCTTTATCTGGTTTTGGAATTAGGATAATGCTGGCCTCATAAAATGAGCTTGGAAGTCTTCTCTTCTCTTGAATTTTTTGGAATAATTTGAGAATGGTAGAGGTTAGCTCTGCTTTTAATGTTTTATAGAATTCACCTGTGAAGTTATCTGGTCTAGGACTTCTGTTTGTTGTGACATTTTGATTACTACTTCAGTTTTGTTCATTGTAATTAGTCTGTTCAGATTTTGCTTCTTGATTTAGTTTTTGAAGATTGTATATTTCTAGGAATTTATCCAAGTCTTCCAGATTGTCCAATTTGTTGGCAGATAGTTGTTTGTAATATTTTCTTATAATCCTTTATATTTCTGTGCTTTCAGTTGTCACTTATTTTTCATTTCTGATTTTATTTATTTGGGCCCTCTCTATTTTTTCTTGGTGATCTGTTTACAAGTTTATCAATCTTGTTTATCTTTTCAAAGTCTCAGCTCTTGGTCTCATTGATCTTTGTATCATTTTTTTGAGTCTATTTTTATTTATTTCTGCTTTGATATTTATCATTTTCTTATTTCTACTCACATTGCATTTTGTTTGTTGTTGTTGTTTTTTCTATTCGATAGTTTCTAGTTTCTAGTGTAAGGTTTATTTGAGATTTTTCTTGTCTTGAGGTAGGTCTGTGTTGCTATGCATTTCCCTCATAGGACTAGTTTTTCTGTGTCCCATAGTTTTTGGTTGTCTCAAGTTATCTTTTAATTTTTTTCCCTGATCTTGTTGTTAACCCATTAATTGCTTAGTTTTTTAGTATTTTTTCTTGTTTTTTTTCAGTATTTTTCTTGCAGTTAATTTCTAGATTCATATCATTGTGGTCAGAGAAGACGCTTGATATAATTTCAATCTTCTTAAATTTATTGAGACTTGTTTTCCATCTTGGAAAATATTCTATGTGCACTTGAAGAGAATGTATATTCTGCTGCTTTGGGGTGAAATGTACTGAAAATATAGTTAAATCTATTAGGTCTAGTGTGTCATTTAAGGCCTCCATTTCCTTATTAATGTTTTGTCTGGGAGATCTATTCATTGATGTCAATAGGTTGTTAAATTCCTCTACTATGACTGTATTACTGTCAATTTTTCCTTTATGTCCATTAATATTTGCTTTGTATATTTAGGTGCTTCTATTTTGGGTACATAAATATTTAAAAGTGTTATATCCTCTTGTGGGATTGATTCCTTTATCATTATGTATATAAAACAAAATTATTTATAAAAATATTTATTACCAAGAGTAGCATAACTTGTGTACAATGGAAGTTCACTGTGTTGTGTCGCAAATCAGTGAGCTGGATAAGATGCCTAATGAGCCATTTAGTTAGGAGTCAGCTTTATTGCATGCAGGTTCAGAGCAGATTACCTCTGTCAAATTCTGAACCAATACAGGAGGGAGTATTTCCTTTTTATATCCTTCTAGTTCTTTGTGTAAGACAGCTTGTAACCTTGAATACATGTTATATCTAATCAAACCCTTGCCATATCTATACAGACAACTTGTAACTTTGACTACATATCATATCTATATAGACACCTGTAACCTTGGGTGAACAAACACTTGGCAGAAAATGTGAATTAATATCAATATCAGTGTATCAGCCCCTATTTAGGTGGCTAGCTTGCAAAGGCAGACAGTTAAGTTTATCTTTTCTATTATTCAAGCTAAAAATAGTTATATTTTATAGAATAAGAAACTATCTAAAAATAAAAGAGTAGTTCAAACAGCAGTTTTAAACAGCAGTTTTCCAAAGAAGGGACCACCATGCTTCAACTGGTAGGTCATGAAATGTCTTGGGTTGGGGGGACATTTTGAAGGCCATCCTATACCTCTAGGGAGACTTTCACCTACTGCATCCCACAGACTCTTTGCCAATGGGAAGTTTATTATCTCCTCTCTTGTATCTTGATGATGTCTCTTAAGAAATTCAGCCTTCTGTTTAAGCACACTTATAGATAATATGAATAGACAAAGTGTCAAATTTTTCCTGTTCATTTCAGTGGATGGTTGGACACTGAAATGGATGTTCCAGATTTAACATCCAAGTCAAATTTCAGAGGTTGGGTTATTGAAAACTTCTCATGCCTACTTTGAGCAAACTCTGTTCTTAATATCAAGCTGGCCTCAGAACTGGCCAAACTACTAAGCTGGGTACAAAGACTGGGATTTAACTTGTGTAATTTGGCCTCAGTATATATATTCTTAAAGCTGGTCTAGAATTTGAGTAATTCTGGGGATGGACAAATACCTTCCTTTCTTAAAAATTACTTTGGAATTAGATTACCATGAAATCCCTTTTCTTCTCTGTATTAAGGGAAAGGAGAATAATGACAACAATTTCCTTTTAATAGCTATTGATATGCATAGTGGGTGAAATAAAATTGAGACTATAACTGACATGTAACTCTTATTGTCCTTGAGCACAAAAGCCAATGCAGGGCCAAATCTAGGTAAATTCTGAGAAGATAGTATATAGATTTTTATTTTTTAAATCTCCATATCTGTGTCCTATACTATCTTAATTAATATTATCTAATACTAATTTCCATACTTTGCATGTACCCAGCACTCTTATACAGTCTACATTTTATGTATTTGCACACAGAAGGAGATGAAAAATTCATTTATATTAGGTCTATCAGGACTATTTATGCCAAGGCTTGCTGAATAAAATCAAATGTGAAACCTTTTGTAGAATGTCAACCAATCGGTATGTGAGACAGAGTCCTATATTATGGACTATATTCCATAAACATTATATAATATAGGAACTGGAATCATAATTTATGACTAATTTATTATATTGAATAGTTATTATATGATGACAGAACAAAACATTTCAGATAAAGGTTATTCTGGAAAAAGTCAAGACAAAAGGTCATCACACACTGGAGAGATCACCTATCATAGCTTCATAAATTCTTCTTTTACTATATTAATTCTGTATTAATTCTGAGTCTAAATTTTGATCCTCCCCCCCCCCCCCTTATTTGGAAAAAACAGTGAATTCAGAATATTTATGTCAATTCTAGAAGTTGGTCAAGCATGAGTTACATTGATGGAAAAGCTAGCACATTGTTAAAAATTCTTAGAAGTCACTTTTATTTCAGTAATACTCATAGGACTTGTATAAGTAGACTTCAGGATATAATTACTGAATTTATTTGAAATTCATTTCCAAAAAACACAATAAAACACTAGTTCTTCATAATTTTTTTTATGGCTGCCTTCTGACATAGAGGTTCATGAGAAGGAAGAGGAGTGAAGTCAGTATTCACTTCTAGCCTTGAGCAATTACATGTTTTCTCAAGTATTTATATGTGACTATTAATAAGACTATTCTAGAGGAAATTTGATAAAATAAGTCTGTTGGAAACGTGGTCTTTTTTTAAAATAAAAAATGAGACAAATTCTTTCCCTAGTTTAAATAGTTGGGATTATTTTTAACACCTTCTGTTCTTTTAATATTTAACCATACTTTTTATTATACAATACCATTTTCTTCTTAAGATATTTATATAGGTATATAAATATCTATATCTACCTAAATGGTAGGCATATAAAAACTATTCTTGTATAGCACTACTCTAATACTAGTATATTGTCTTTGAGAGTAAGGAAGGCAAATCTTCAATGCCTTTCACAATAGTTGTTTCAGGCTAAGTGCTCTTAAATATTGGTCTAATGAAGAGAAGAAAATACCAAGTGAATGGCCAATTTGAATAATAGACACCGCTATTTTGCTTTGTAAAGTAACAGAAAATTGTGGTTGAAAGTGACATCTGCCTGACAGCCCTTTACAAACTATCATCTAAAATGGTTCAAAAAGTAAAAATGTAGTAAAAAAAAAAATGCAACCCAAATGTAACTCTTATAAACAATCTACTGCAGATTGTTGAAGAATTCCCAAGACAATATAAATTGCCAATATCTGGACTGATAAGAACACTCTATGAATCTAACCTAGCTGTATTTTGCCTAGTGTAACAAAACAAACCCCACATACCGGAAATGATGGAGGACATCTCCCTTTCTTACTAGTCTCAGATTTAGATGCAGGTGGTAAACCAGCTAGAAAATCAGACAAGTAAGTGATTCTTAGACTCAGGCTTTGGGGAGAACATGATACTATTCTACTCCCATTTGTTCTCCATATTAAAAAACAACAACAAGCTCATTAAGATTACAAGTCTCCCCAGAAGATGTCAACTCTCCAGAAGACTACCAGAATACCTACTAATTAATCAAAACTGTATTTATTAGGTCTAATACAACAAAAGAGAACTTTACCTTTATTGTCTTAAAAGACTCTCAGAAGAGAGAAGTCAGGAAAGCATATTTATAGGGTGTTAGTGTCTGGGTTCAAGTGGATTAAAGCTGGTCTTTCAAGGAGGAGGGACATATTGGGACTGAGCAAAACTCATGACACAATAATTGTTTAGGACTGTGAATGCAATGGAGAATCTTGAGTGAGTCTTAAGCAAGCTGTTTGGCTAGATTTCAGTTTGCCTTAATTTACTGAAAGAAGCAGTGAAATTGTTTATTGATTAACATCCCTATATTTCTCTAATAATGCCCTGGAGTAAATAGTTAATTCCTGTTGATACAGCTGGCCTGATTTCTCCATCCTGGGAGTTAAGTTCCATGGATACAAATGGTCTCAGGTCTCACAGGTTAGGAAGCAGGGAGAGACAGGGTAAACGATCATTGTATCCGGGGACATTTAAAACCTATGTGAAAAGGGTAGAAACAGGAAAAACACACACCTAGTTTTAGCATGTATGCAATGCTTTATACATGTGCATAGGCTATTAAGAATATAAGACATCTAGGGCAGTGTTTTTCAACCTTTTTTGGGCAAAGGCACACTTGTTTCATGAAAAAAATCACGAGGCACACCACCATTAGAAAATGTTAAAAAATTTAACTCTGTGCCTATATTGACTATATATTGTATAAAGTAATTCTCTTGAATAGGAATCAAATAAACACAAAGAAAGTATTTTATAATTACTTTATTATGAAATATTAAGTAAACAAAATAGTGAAAAATTATAAAATTCTTGTCTTGTCTGCACCTACGGCACACCAGGCAACATCTCGCGGCACACTAGTGTGCCGCGGAACAGCGGTTGAAAAACACTGATCTAGGGAGTGGGATTTGAAGATGATCACATATAGGTTTAGCTGTGCTACATGGAGGCCTCAAATACGCTGGAAATTGGATTAGGAACGGCTGGGAATTGGATTAACCTGGTCCTCACAGAAGTCTCAGATGGAATTTTGACTGGAATCCAAATGAAGAATAAGCAGGGCCAAGGAGCTGCTATTTCCCTAGTCATTTGGAAATACCAGGTCTTTATAGGGGTCTCCTTTCGGGAGGATAAGAACACAGAACAAAACTTACGAAGGGCCAATAGAAATATAAGAGGAGAGTGGAGAAAGGACACTGTTTGCAGCATACCGCTCAAAGCAATTTACTTTGGAAGTCAGAGAAACATTTCCTATGCTCCTTGGCATCCTTGATAGGGTACACTATGACCTGACCACTATGAAAAAGGAGCAGAAAATTATAGGTATTGAGTTCAGATAAAAGGAAAAAAGCATAAGTAAAGAGACAAGAAGTTAAGATAAAGGGGAAAGGAGAAGAAAACTAAGATTAATAGTCTAATAACAATTTTTTTACAAGTTGAACTTGTTGGAGAATAAACAAAGTTTTGAGTTACAGGATTTGAGACTTTAGGAGCAATTTTTGTTTTAAATATGTCAGAGCAGAGAAAGAGTGCTGCTGTTTCAAACATCGTAACTACCAAGAGAGTGTACAATGGAACTGGTGGAAACAAGGGCATAACTTTGGGGAGGAAAATTAAAGATTAAAAATTAAATTTTTTTGGTCACCAGTTTTTGAATTGCTACAATCACATAAAAACCACATTTTATGATCCTTTACATTCATAAAAGCATTGAGAAATTTTAAAACCAGGTTTTATATTAAATGAAGAACTTAATACCAATAAGATTATTATTTCTTTACACTTAGTAGTGGAAAACACAACAAAAAACAGTATTAGCAACACTGGAGTATAATTAGAAAATAGACCTCAGATTAGCCCTCTGGGTCATAAGTGTTCTGTAGCCTCTAGCTTCTCTCACCAGCAAAGTGAAGGTTTGTACAACATAGTAGGTGAGTGACTTCACTTTTTTTTTTTTTTTTTAATTAAAGCTAATTCTGTTTTAAAAATGAGATTCATATTTCTGGTTTCATATCTTTTCTTTCTCAAAACAAGAGCTCTATAGTCTCCAATTTAGATAAATGTAAGAAGTCCTGCCATTTATTTCAGCAAAGTAATTGAGATAGAAAAAACTAATTAACATAAAGTTAAATTATTATAATTTCATAAACATAATTACAAAATTTAAGAGAAAGTTTCTGGATAAGAAATGAGGCTGCCTTGTAGAATCTCTCTGCTCTAATAATGAAATAAACAACAACAAAAAAGCAAAAACTAGGGGGGTAGGGGGGTGGAAATCTACAGCAGCAATCAAAACCAGAAAGGGACAAAACTCAGTCTTCAAAGAATTGCAGTTAAAGAAAGAAACATGATTCTGGAATGGCAGGCCTTCTAAACCCACAACATTCCCCAGGAGCCATACCAATGACTCCACAAAATCCTAAGAATTCTGTCTAATATTCTGCAGTTGGGAGGAAAGCGAACTGAGTGGGTTAGTTTAGAGTTTTAATTGTTAAGCTTTTCAATGAGAAATAGCAACCCAACTTTACTATGTTATATTTTACTGCAAGTTTCTTTCCTTTGTGGCCATATATTATCTAGAAAATGATTTTATTTTGGTATACCCACTAATATAAACCATTAGCATGTATAAATTAATTATTACCTATTATTAAACTGTGTTTTGAATAATAAAGAACAAAAGGTTAATATTTTCTACATAGCAATTGAGGGCACTGGTTCATGCTGGGTTCTAGGAGACTCTTATCTTCCTCTAGGTTATGTATTCCCAACTAGGAGTGAGTGTCACTTCTGGAGATTTAAGAAATACATATATGGCTTACTTTTCTTCTTCTGTCCTCCCATCAACTGGTGTTGGAAATGCTACATATACATAGCTTAAAAAAATTGTCACAAATGATTCTGGTATGTATATACCCTGTTAAGCATATCTTTAAAATGATATTGTTCTATGAACAAGTAGAGTCTGCTATATAGAACTATTAATATATGTAAAAAAAAGACATACAATGGCCAAGTACATGAAAAGATGCTCAGCTTTACCAATTATTAGGGAAATGTAACTCAAAACCTCAATGGGATACCACCATACAGGACTATTATTAAAGACAAAAAATAACATAAGTTGGTGAGGATATGGAGAAAAAAGAGCCCTTGTGCACAGTTGATGATAGTATAAATTGGTGCAGCCACTGTAGAAAAAAAAAATAGAACTACTGTAGAAACAGCAATCCTACTTCTGGGTATTTATTTGAAGAAAATGAAAACGTTAACTCTAAGAGATATCTTAAGGGATGTCTGCACTCCCAAGTGCATAGTAGCATTATTTATAACTAGAGGCCCGGTGCATGAAAATTTGTGCATTGGGGGTGGGGAGTCCCTTCATCCTACCCTGTGCCCTTGGGGAGTTTTCATGGGATGTCCTACTGATGGCGTAGGCCCACTCCCTGCAGTCTGGCCTCCCACTGCAGGAGGTGACCGGACAAGCAATCAGGGGGCTATGCCAGCCCCCTGCCCTATTGCCCCTCTGCAACCACTGATAGTCACTCCCCTCCCCCCCCCCATTGACATTCCCTCCCTCTGCCCCTGGCACACGCCTTGGCTGGCCTTGTGCCTCCTGTTCACTGGCCCTGCCCCTGGCCAAGCAGTTGTTCTGCTGTTCAGTCAACTTGCACATTATGCTTTTATTATATGGGATAGTCAAGATTTAGAACCAACCTGTGTCCATTAATGGATGAATGGATAAAGAAGTAGTGCGATCTATCTGTCATCTATATCTATCTATCTATCTATCTATCTATCTATCTATCTATCTATCTATCATCTATCTATCTATCATCTATCCAATGGAATATTATTCAGCCATTAAAAAATGAGGGAATGTTACCATCTTTACAAAATGGATGATCCTTGAAGGAAATATGCTAAGGTAAATATGTCAAACAGAGAAAGACAAATACTGTATGATCTCACTTATATATAGAATCTAAAACAACAACACACACACACACAAAACCCAAAACCAACCCCCCCCAAAAAAAAAACACACACAAAAAAAGCAACAACAACAACAAAAAAAACCCCTCAAACTTGTAGAGGAAGATATCAGACTTATGGTTTTCAGAAGTTAAGGGAATAGGAAAGAGGAATCGGAGGAAAGTATTAATAGTCAAAAAGTACAAACTGCCAATTGCAAGATAAATAAATACTAAGGATGTAATATACAACATAATGACCGGAGCTGACACTGCTATATACTATATAGATATAGGAAAGTTATTAAGAGAGTAAATTATAAGAGTTCTCATCATAAAAAAATTTTCTTTTCTTTTTTTATTGTATTTATATGAGAAGATGAATGTTAGCTATTGTGGTTAATCAAACTGTTATGTTGTATGCCTTAAGCTTACCCAGTGATCTAAGTCAATTATTTCTCAATAAAAGTGAAAAAATAAAATAATTATTCCATGGTTAAATAAGTTTGGATTAAACAGTGTGAAAAAGGTTCATTTTTTCCCTCCAGAATTATGCACAGATTTTAATATACTAATGTGATAGCGAAATTCCAAACAGGGTTTATTTTATAAGGAAAGCTTGGAAACAATGAACTAAAGAGCCATGTTGGCTTCTTTATAAAAAAAAGTATTTCAATACAGTCAAACATCTTATCCTCAGGTTCAGCAGGAAGATTGTAATCTATGAAATCTGGCTACAATACGCCAGTCACATTACATCAGAATAGCAAATGAAAAGTCACATAGTGACTTTGCTAAAGAAAAGTTGGAAAGATGTATGCATTATTATTTTTAGTGCACATTTGTTTGTTGTTTGGTACCCCACTATTCCTTTTCTTTTGTAGTGGAACCTGAAATTCCTTGTGGGGAATAACTATCAGATGTGGTGCAATGTCAATGGTTTCCAGTTTTCCCCCTCCTACTATAATAGCCAAAGGGGGTCCGATCCTTCTATTTGCCCCGAGTATATTCAGTACGTGGGCATGGGACCCACACTGTGCCAATCAGGCACTTATCCTCAGGACTTTAGAAGAGGGAGGGGACAGCTACAGTTCAGATTACCTCAGATACTATTGTAGTTTACTCTCCGAAGCTTCTAACGAATTTAAGGATTCACAAGTACATTCAAGTGGAAGCTTCTATTTGTTTCCAATTTTAACTCTAATATTTTCTTTGTCAAGAACCAATTTTCCCTTCCAGATGTTTAGTGTCTATTTTTTTTTAAGTAACCTTGAAAAGACTGACATAACACTTTGACTAAGCTTGAATCACCTATAAATAAGAGTATTGTTAGTAGAAATATCCACAATTGCTTTTTTGAGATGAGGGGCTGGCTTCTTATTGATGTCATGAATGCACTTGGGAAAGTTGAGTGATTCCCAGGGGCACTTGTGGTCCTTCTCTCTTGTCAGTCCCCAGCTTGAGACCAGAGACAACATAATCAATGGTTGAAAGAGGACACTCAAGAATGTATAAAAAAGAGAATATTAAAACACTGAATATCTTGCCAGAAGTTTATTTAGTGCAGCAAACATTTGTCAAGCACTTATATGTATGCTAGAAGGATTTTTAAAAACAAATACCTGACTCATTTAATTTCCAGGTAAGAAATTACACCGCAAGAGATGAAATGTTCTCTGTAAATTCGCAAAGCTGGGTAGTGAAGAGCCAGGACTGAAACTCAGACACCCTGATGCCTGATTCTGAGCTGCTTCCTCTGTTCCCATTGGGCTCTCCAGGAAGGGCTGCTCTGAAGAGGGTGCTGCCCTCGGTGTGCAGTGAAAGCAATGGGGGAGCAGTGACCTGGTGGATGAAAAGAAGGACTTGCTGGTGAGGACTATCAGACATTCTTCTGAACTATTAAATCTCTTCGTTGGGATTTAATATGAATATTGATTCAATATGAATCAACATTGCGGTCCATCTCTGGGAATCTGTTTAGTAGCTGTTATCTGGTTAGATTGTATCCAAATTTGAAAACAAGAGCATTGACCTTGGCTCAAGAGTGCATACCCTGTTCTCTGACTTTAGGATTCTCACGGAATCTATTTGTAAGAGAAGCAGTTAAGCCAAAAATGCAGGAGGATGCTCTGCGGGCAAAACCCATTTGGCCAGACTGCCTGAGTTCAAATTCAGATTCTCTTACCAGTGATATAACTATAGGCATATTACTTAACTCCTTGTGCCTCAGCGCCGGCTGTAAAACAAGAATAATGAAAATGTCCAGTTTGTTTGATTTTCTGAGGATTAATTAGTAATAACTACCAAACTGTTAGTATAATGCAAGTGTTGGCTCTTACTATTACTTGATGCTGCTAAAATCTCTTCAAGCTGAGAAATATTTATAATTTAGTGCTATACAAACATGTTAGAAGTATTGGCTACAATCTAAACACACATGCAAAGTGGGACTGTCAATTTAGTTGTATTTAAGTCATCTTTCCTGAGTGTCCATTACGTAGCTGGCATGGCTCTAAACAGATTAGGTGATTTTTTTGCCTAGAGTTGGGAAGAACAACTTAAGTAACATTGTCTTTTGATTAATGATGCTCCATGTTTGCCTTTATTTTCACTGTTAAAAAGATATGTGGACGGACAGAAATATGGAAAATTATATCTGTGTTCTCAAATCCAAACAGAAATACCAAGAACGGGTTCGAGTGAAGGGAGAGACCAATAACTTCTCAGGGAATCTGGGAAGGCTTCTTACGATAGGTTGTCTTGCTTACACAAATTACCTTCCCTTCCCATGGAAAAAATGAGACCGATGCAGCCGTCTGACGCAGATTGGGTTTTCAGAACATGTAAGTTGTCTTGGATAGCATGACGTAAACATAAACTCTGCCTGAATTCCATTCCCTAATCTGGATTAGAAGTCAGTCACTGTTGAATAGCATGATCTTCTCAGCTCTGCGTTAGTATCTGCTGGCTGAGCTGGCACATTCAACCACGTGGATGAAAATTAGGTTGTGCCAGGGATGTGAAGTGGTTACCGGGATTGCCACTGATGGTTCTTTCTTGGGTAACAATGGGATCCTGATTTATTAGGCTTTCTTTAAGTGGAAGCTTACTTTTTGTTTGCAACTTTAGCTCTAATAATTTCTATGTCCAGAACCAATTGTTTAGTGTTTTTTTGTTGTTTTTTTGTTTTGTTTTTAAGTAACCTTGAAAGACTCCGACATAACACTTTGACTAAGCTTGAGTCACGAGACTGTGTTGCCACCCTACTCTAAGTTTTTCTTGCCCCTAAGGCTCTTGGCAACAGTCTTTCTGATATGAATACCATTTGTAATTTGCCTATGCTTTTAATGAAACATTTTTGTTGGAATCAGCATTGCTCCTTCCAAGTCCCTGCTTGCCTAATAAGTCAATGCCCATAAGTGCCACCATATGAGCAAATCTCTTGCAAAATTTCTGCCTCTGGTTTTGTTCACAGATGTTGATGAAGAGATGTTCTCCCTAAAACCTCAGGTTATTCAGGCTCAGCTGCATTTTTACCCAAGTTGAAGCTTGTTTTAGAAAAAAAATTTATAGGTATAATACTTTCAGCAAATACTGGGGAAAAATATTTATGTAAATAGAAATGGTGAGGTGGTTTTATTTAAAAGAAATCAGACACATTTTTCTTGAATAATATCTCTACTTTCTTCCCATCTTTTAAAAATTAAATATATTTGTATTGATTTTAGAGAGGAAGGGAGAGAAATATAGAAACATCAGTGACGAGAGAGAATCATTAACTGTTTCCTTCATGCCCCCACTGGGGATTAAGCCCACAACCTGGGTATGTGTCCTGACCAAGAATTGAACCATGACCTCCTAGTTCATAGGTCAATGCTCAACTACTGAGCCACACCAGCTGTGCCTTTCTTCTGGTTTTGGAACAACATTGCTACTACTGTTAAGATCCTCTTAACACCAGGAATATCTTCTGAGAAATGCAATTTTGTTGTATAAACATCATAGAATGCACTTATGCAAACTTAGATGGCATTGCCTACTAAACACCTAAGCTTCATGGGATAGCCTGTAGCTATTAGGCTACAAACATGTACAACCTGTTACTGTACAAAACAGCACAAGATTCTCTCAAAGAACAAGAGAAAATGCATTCAAGAGTTGTAATAAAAATGAGATATAGGGTACTGCTCTGGCATAACATGGCATACTGTTTTACAAAAAATGTGTTGTTGTTTTTTTAATATGTGGAAAAATATACTTTAAAATAATGATTAAAAGTATCACATAGCAAATACATAAACCAATAACACAGGCATTTATTATTATCATCAAGTCTCATGTACCAAACATAATTGTATATGCTACAGTCTTATAAGACTAGAAATGCAGGTTTGTTTATACCAGCATCACCACAAACACGTGGCTTTATGATGGCTGTAATGTCACTAGGCTATAGGAATTTTCAGTTCTATTATAATCTTGCGAAACTACTGTTGTGTGTGGGGTGTGCCATTGACAGAAATCTTATCACGTGCCACAGGACTGCACTACAGCACCATGACTTTTACAGAAACAGTCTTTAAAGATGAGAGCAGATGCTGAGCGTCAACTGGGGGTGGCGTGGGGGTGGGGATGCTGGTTTATAATAATGCTAACCTGCCCAGCTGTCTGTCAATATCTTTCTCACATCTGAACCTCCCTCTATCCCCTTGCCCAATGGAACACAATATGTGTTCTTTGCTTGGAAACCTCTAGTTGAGTGTATCTGTACAGAAATGCATAGTCTCCAGTACTTAAGAAACCAGTAAGGCAGAATCAGCCCAAGTGAATGGGAAAACATTTCCAGTTAATGTTGACAATGCGTTTGTTTACAAAACAAATGTTATTAACATTTTGGTGACAAGTCAGTTAAACTGATGGTGATTTATTTATTGTTAAAAGTCCCAAATTTGGTTTTCTTTTAAGTCTTTTCTTTTTCTTTCAAAATGAAAAATGATTATATTACCTATTCAAACTGTAAAATGAAATGTGTAAAAATTCTTGATATTAGGGAAAAATATTAAAATAAAGTAAAAGTTACCTAAATGCCAGTACCCAGAGATAAGCATTTTTACCATTTTAGTGAATGTCTTTCCAAATGGTTTTCCATGCTTGAGTTCTCAAATTGTGCTCCACTTAGCCCTGGATCAGATTATATATTTTTATAATGTTTTCTGATATTTTATTTTAAAATTTATGAAAGTGTTACAGATGTCCCCTTTGTTGTTTTTTTCCCCATTGACCCTCTCCACCTGGCACCTGCCCATCCCAGGCCTTGACCACAGTACTGTGTGCATCTATGGGTTATGCATATAAGTTCCCCAGTTAATCACTCCCCATCCCCCCACTCCCAACCTCCACCCTCTGCCTTCCCTCTGAATTCATCAGTCTGTTCCATGCTTTATGTTTCTGGTTCTATTTTATCATTAGTTTATTTTGTTCATGAGATTTCTGCGATACTTATCTTTCTCTGACTGGCTTATTTGCTTAGCCTTCTCTCCAGGTCCATCCATGCTTTTGCAAATGGTAAGAAGTTCTTTCTTTTTTGTGGCTGCTTAGTATTCCATTGGGTAAATGTACCACAACCTCCTTACCCCCTCATCTGCTGACGGGCAGTTGGGCTGTTTCCAAACCTTAGCTATTGTAAATTGTGCCACCGTGAACATAGAGGTGCATATACTATAATGTATTCTGAAAATCCACCATCACCTCTTATAAATGATTTCTTATTGAAGTCTTACTGTGGAGTGCACACTGTGGTAGATCTGTGGGCAAGATAAATTTTTGTCCTCTACTTTTCCTCAAGAAGTTAGTGAGATACACACTTTTGAGCTAATCAAGCTCACAAAGAAACAAAAACTTTTCACCAAAACTTCTGAATACCTAGTAAAAATATTGCATTTGACCACAATTGTAATTAGAACTCTGAAATTAATCAAGCCTTTTCTAAACAGATTTTTTTTTTCTACTTTCAGTAGTGATTAAAAGAGAGTTTAAATTCCCAGAAGTTCCTGGCAGGGCTCGCATTTGTTCTTAGTAATGTACCACTGGAAATCCTTCTAGTGAGTACTGATGAAGGGCAGATTTAAAAAGTCAGGGTTTTGTATTCTGAGACCAGCTGCCTATCGTATCCATCTTGCACACAGCTATAACTTCTATTCCCATAACTTGCACACAGTTATAACTTCTATTTTAGTCACTGAACAGTAGCTTTTTCTTTAGAAAGGTAAATTCTGGTATTAAGGGAGAAGTTAACTGGGTCAGTAAGATGAACAGATAAATAAGATGAACCCATTCAGCTGGTGGCTCCTGGAGGAAATGGGTTATGTTGTACACAACGAGGTGTCCCCAATACCCAGGGCTTGTCACCCAACCTATTAGGTGGACTCAGCAAATATTTGTTATGGAAGAACCTCAGGAAAGGTGATGGTAAAGAACTTAGACCTTTGAAAGTGAGCTCTAAATGGAAAGCCTATTCATGACATTCACTCTGCATTTAAATGTAATTTCCTAGATATAAAATCACTAAGGGTAAAAATTTCATGGACACATGAAAAATTTAGCTAAATGAGAATTATGAAGATCAAGTATTTGAAAATACTACTGTGTAAAAATCAGACTTGGGCAATTGAGACAGAGTATCAAGAAATAGGTGATGTCATAAATATGAAAATAAAATTAAGGAAGAGGAAATGGGATGAGAATAAATGTGTAAAGTACTGAATTGTATCTATCTATTGTATATACCTATACCTATACCTATACCTATACCTATCTATATCTATACCTATATCTATATCTATATCTATATCTATATCTATATCTATCTATATCTATATCTATATCTATATCTATATCTATATCTATATCTATATCTATATCTATATCTATATCTATATCTATATCTATATCTATATCTATCTATATCTATCTATCATCTACACACATATATATATATTAGAGGCCTGGTGCACAAAATTCATGCACTTGGGAGGGTCCCTCAGCCCAGCCTGCACTCTCTCAAGGGTTGTCCGGGGAGTGGGCCTAAGCCAGCAGTTGGACATCCTTAACACTGCCATGGAGGTGGAAAAGGCTCCTGCCACCTCCGCTGCTCTTGCCAGTCAAGCACAGCTTCTGACTGAGTGGTGCTCCCCGTGTGGGAGCACACTGACCACCAGGGGGCAGCTCCTGCGTTGAGCATCTGCCCCCTGGTGGTCAGTGCACATCATAGCAATGGGTTGTTCTGCCATCCAGTCTATTTGCATATTAGCATTTTATTATATAGGAGTAAAGGCCTGGTGCATGGAAATCTGTGCACATGGAGGGGGGGGGTCCCTCAACCTGGCCTGCTCTGTCTCCAGTCTGGGAGCCCTCGGGGAATGTCTGACTGATGGTTTAAGCCCACTCCCTACAAGCTGCAGTCTGACCTCCCTCTGTGAGAGGCAACTGGCAGGCCCATTGGGGGATGGGACTGGGCAGCCAGTGGCCAGCCCCACCTCCATCACCCCTCTGCAGCTGCCAGTCACTATTGCCCCTACTCACTGTCTTCTCCCTCTGCTCACTGACACCTATCTTGGCTGGTCTGGTGCCCCCTCTAGCTGGCCCCATCCCCTGCCAACTGGGTCGTTTCACTATTTGGTCAATTTGCATATTAGGCTTTTATTATATAGGATTGCATGTAATTCTTTCTACAATGCGGCAAGATTGTTGTTAATGTGTTTTTGTTTTTAGCGATAAAGATCTAACAGTTTAAATAATTTGCTAAAGACCACCATGTTTGCACATGCTATATATTGGAAATAAAGCCTGTGTTCCCTGTTACAAGGAAAGAGCTACTGAGGACAGCAAATCAAAGGGACAGCATCAGAATGATCAGTTTGATAAACTAGGACAGTTGTTCTAAAACTTTAGTGTGTTTCAGAATCACAGGAGAGCTTGTTAAAACCAGATTTCAGGGCTCCACCTCCAGAATTTCTGAGTCAGTAGGTCTGGCATGGGACCAGTTCATCTGCATGTCTAACCAACTCCCAGGTCCTATTGCTGCTGCCAGACTGGAGATCATACATTGAGAAGCACTGGAATTTGATTATTATCATTTGGATTGATTTTAGAAAAGCATCTGAAAATGCTTTTTTATAATATTCCGTTGGTCAAGATTTTTCTAGGATTGACCCACATTTTATTCATTCAACAAACTGTTCCCTCAAAAAATAGAATAATGATGTAGGCAAAACATAGAATTACAAATTGAAACCTGCTCCCAACCAATGAAATGTGATTTAATAGGAATTAAAAACAAGTTTTGATCATAAAATTAATATAGGGTTAACAAGAAAAAGAGCCTCTAAAAGTCCTGGGATTACCTCAGAATCTCTATATATAAAAGCCTAAGTGACCATCACAACTGAAGAACTGAAGAGACAACTGAACAGGCTGTGTGTGGGGACCAGGCCAACAGGGGGTTTAGTGAGGGGTGACCAAATGACCGAGCAGCATGCTGCATGGGGCGACCAGGCCTGAAAGGCAGGGAGCAGTTGGGGGTGACCAGGCTGGCAGTGGGGGCGGGGGGGAGGCAGTGAGGGGCTACCAGGTCGGCAGAGGGGGGCAGTGAGGGGTGACCAGGCTGATAGAGGGGGTCAGTGAGGGGTGACCAGGTTGGCAGAGGAGGGCAGTTAGGGGCAACCAGGCCGGGGAAGGGGGGGAGGAAGTTGGGGGCGACAAGACCAGCAGGGTGGGAAAGTTGGGGGTGACCAGGCCAACAGGGGGGGCAGTTAGGGACAATCAAACAGGCAGGCAGGTGAGCAGTTAGGAGCCAGTGGTCCTGGATTGTGAGAGGGATCCCAGATTGGAGAGGGTGCAGGCTGGGGTGAGGTGACCCCCCCACCACCCCTGTGCCTGAATTTCATGCACCGAGCCTCTAGTATATTAATAATATAGGTCTAACATGACAATAATGTGAAGGAACCCTGGGTTGCAGAGAATAGCTGAAATAAGAAGTTTAATTCTGGCTGCCACTTAAGAGAGTAAAATAGTCTGGGTATTGAGAGTTCAGCTAGGCTACTCCATGATATTGCTGCCTTGGCTTCCCTTTAGTTTGGCAAAGTGGCATCAAGGGCCCTAAACTCACACTAGGTTGTAGGTGAGGAAATTAGGTGAGAGATCACTTCTAAAGATGCCCTCCCCCATGCAAGTGCATGCCCTAGATCAGTGTTTTTCAACCGCTGTTCCGCGGCACACTAGTGTGCCACGAGATGTTGCCTGGTGTGCCGTAGGTGCAGACAAGACAAGAATTTTATAATTTTTCACTATTTTGTTTACTTAATATTTCATAATAAAGTAATTATAAAATACTTTCTTTGTGTTTATTTGATTCCTATTCAAGAGAATTACTTTATATATAGTCAATATAGGCACAGAGTTAAATTTTTTAACATTTTCTAATGGTGGTGTGCCTCGTGATTTTTTTCATGAAACAAGTGTGCCTTTGCCCAAAAAAGGTTGAAAAACACTGCCCTAGATAGCCCACAAAGTCATAAGTAAATGAGTTCCTGATGTAACTTTTTCAATGGCCTTGTGATAAAGAGCTTCACCACCCCACCCCCACCCCTGGGACTTCCTCTTCTATATCCCTCAGATAGGACTTTTAGGAGCTTACCAAAACCGCAGGTTTTATGGTTTGAAAAGACCAATTCTTGAGGTCCAGAAACCCTAAAACACTCCTCTCTGGACCCTGATGAAGACATGTGATCTGGTCCTGTCATATCCTCTTCCTACTTTTTACTTTGACTTCCCCAACTGGCCCCTTGAGTTGTGATATATACCTCCTCTAGAGCCTGTGATGAATAACTTGGCGATTGGGTGGGTGGGAAGAGATCAACCAAGGAATTTATATGCATGTATGCATAACCCATGGACACAGCCTATAGTATAGTGAAGGCCTGGGGTTGAGATCAGGGGCAGGCTAGAAGGAGTCCATGGGGGAGGGGGAGAAGAGGACATATGTAATACTTTCAACAAGAAAGGTTTATTTATTTTTTTTTTAAGAGAACTTCTCTCTTTTAATTTCCCTGTGGTCTTTTGTTAAACCAGGTTCACCATATGACACCCCAAGGCACTACTTAGTAAATGTTTATCTATCAAAATTACAACCTTCTCATGTTGCACATGTCTTATGTACAGTAGTTGCTTATTTAATGTTTGTTGAGTTGATATACAATTGGGTTTCACTCATGGACTCTCTGTATGCATTTGGTCTCATATTGAAAATTTTGGTCATTCCTAAATAAGCACATAATGTATTATATTGCATATAATACAATGCATGTAGTCCACACCTTCTTTAAATGTGACAGATTGATTTGGCTCTATGTGGACACTCATTGTAGATTATATTGCTTTTACAAAGTGTCTTTGAGGAGGAACATAAACATGGTATGTTTATACACATTTGTAGTTTATTTTTAGTCTATTTTGATGCTCATCAACCTCTAAGTGACTCAGATGAAATGTGTTATTTCATGTAGGAAAACGGAGCTACTGACTCAATGTTCAGAGCATGTGTTTCTTTTACTGGAAAGGTAATTAGTCTTCTTGGAGAGTCATTTGCACTTTCCAATGGAATGTATATTGGGAGAGGAGGTGTCTGGTTATAACTTTACTTATTAGGAATCTCAGGATTTAAATAAGGACAACCACAAATTATTGGTATTACTGTCTTATTTTTTATAACCATGGCATCTTTTTCTACCCACATTTATAGGTCAACTCTATATGGTTTATTTGAAATAAGATTTTAGCTAATACAAACAACCTAGAAATATAATTGTTACTGTTTTTTAGAATTGAAACTGACTTGAGAATATCATTGTCATCAGAATATTGCTGATATGACTTTGTTATAAAGCTCACAATATGGTGAGGTACAAAGCAAAGCATAGAGTCAGTGCAAGTTGGGAGGGCATGTAGCCTGATATCAAATATATAGATATAGGTATTATTTTACTTTATGAGAGCCATAAAATATTTCATAGATTTGTATTGCCACATGTGTCTGTTTTTAAAAATATCTTAATTTTAAAATTAAAGCAGTTTTGAAAATTTAAACATCTAAGGGGAAGGTTTCCTTTAAAAAGTATTCATTGTATTTTCAGAATCTTATATTTCAAAACAAAATTACCTATGTATTCCAACACAAGGAAACAAACTCACGTTCATTATGCAGTGAAGTGTCAAGACTAGCTGTCTTTACAGTGATCTTGGACATTTCATTTCTAAGGGCATAGAAAAATATTAGAGGACAAACATGTTTAAACTGAAAATTCTGTTAAATGAAGTTGTTTCCATATTTTTCTAATTAGGAAGAAAATTTGATATATACATTATTATAGTATTTTGAATTTTAAGCTGAATTGATCTAATGAAAGGATGCTCTACAAGTCTACATGGTGATGCAAGGCTGAGACCCTCTTATGAGTTCATTGTTGGACCTACTGCCTCTTCTGAATGAAGCTTACCGGTATATCTGAGCTCTTGGATATAGTAGCCACTGGAAAGAGGGGCATTGAACACTCACAGTGTGGCTACCAAGACTTAAAAAGATGAATTTGTTATTTCATTTAATGTTAATTAGTTAAAATTGAAGTTTAAATAGTCACATTTGGCTAGTGGCTGTAATCTTGGTAGGTGCAATTTTATACATGAAAAAAGGAAGAAAATGCGAATTCCTAGGTAACTATTTCTGGCTTTTTTTGTGGCTGGAATTTTGTCAGTAGATTTCCATATCCAAGAAATTGAGGTCAAGATTTTTTTTAGTCTAAACAACTAATTTAAATAAAATTTTAAGCACAGTTTGTGAAGAGGTGTGGTATGTATACTCACTCAGTTACATTACTACTAAGATTGCTAATGTATTACCTGGAGAGCTTCCTTCTAAGTTTTTTTTGTTTTGTTTTCTAAGAAGTTCACCCCCAAATTATGCATGAGGGAGGGCAGCTTTGGTGTAAGCTTCTCACTCCTCTTAGTTCTATTCCACTCACCATTTCTCCCAAATAACATCTCCAGGAGTTATTCACATGGGATAAAGGAGGGGTGGCCAGGATTGCAACCATATTTCATATTTTTTTATTTAGTTTCTAGGAATTGAAGGGCTATACAAATGTGATTTCCATTCATGCAGGCAATGACTGGGAGATGAAGCCACAAGCATGCATTGCAAAGTGTAAAAGCTGAAGTCTTCTGGGAAAAGTCAGAGATATAACAGAAGTCTGAAGAACCAACCACATTCATATATATATATATATATATATATATATATATATATATATATATATTGATATATATTGATATATATTGATATATATTGATATATATTGATTTAAGACCAGAAAGGACAGGGAGAGATAAAAATATCAATGATGAGAGAGAATCTTTGATCAGCTGCCTCCTGCCTGCCCCTTACTGAGGATCAAGGCTGCAACCTGGTCATGTGCCCTTGGCTGGAATTGAACCTAGAACCCTTCGGTCTGTAGTCCAATGCTCTATCCACTGAGCCAAACCAGCTAGGGCCAACCATGTTCTTGAATAAAACATGTGTACCAGTGCTGAAGAAAAGATGTGTTTTATACTCTAATTTAGGTTAGAAGACATGAGGTAAAGAATTTGACCAAACAATGTATGGATCAGTCAGATTTTACTGATGCAAGAGATCTTATGAGGAGCCATTTCACATCTTAAGAGATGAAATTTGTCTAGAGAAGATAAATCATTTGATTCAGATCACATGTATATGGGAAGATAACCCTAGCCTCTGATAGAATAGTTTTAACTTGAGAAAATGTTTTTATTTATCTACTACTCTGTCAAACGGGCCACTTACGTTCCTGAGGTAGACCTAAAAACAGCAGTAAAGAGCCAACCTAAAGCAGGAATGTCTCTTATCTTCTTTTGCCAGTGTTATCCCCAGAAGAGAAATTCCCCAAACAAGTCTTCAAATATGTACTTTTTAGCTACCAATAATAACCTATAATTTTAAGCTTTTTAGGGTCATTCTGGGAGAGACGTTTAAGATGAGAGAGTTCTTTTTCCTTTTGAAAAAAGAAACCTCTGGTTTTCCAAACATTTCCTAAACCTCTGGAACTCTTTGCAGTGAGCCAGAAGTGGAAAAAGTAACTGGAACTTCTTGGGAAAAATAAGTAGTAGCTGTTGAAAAGAGCATTTATCAGTAATCCAGACAGCCAGGAAGTTTGGACATTGTTGAACAGGGCGCGTGGCCAGAAATGACTAGACTTGGGGCATTGCTGGTCAGGTAACTTGGTTTAGATGTGGTTGGGTTGGGTTCCTTTTCTAGGATTACCATAACAAAGTACCACAGACTCGGTGGCTTAAAACAATGGAAATTTATTTCTCATAGTTCTGGAGGCTGGAAGTCCAGAATCAAAGGATCTTTTTGAGGCCTTCAAGGCAGAGCTTGTTCCGTGCCTTTCTCTTAGCTTCTGGTGCTGCAGTCAGTTTTAGGTGTTCACTAGTGTAGAGATGCCCATGACAATCTCTACCTCTGTCATCACAGGGGTTGTCTCCTGTGGTGGTTCCCTTCCTCTTCTGCATGTCTCAGTCTAAGTAGGAGGTACGCCCACACACGGTGACATCTAAGGGGTCTAGACATAAGCATTATCAATCGCCCCAAATGCTGGAATTCCCTGTTGGTTTGACTATCTCTCACTCTGACACTTCACATCTATGTGGTTCCAAGGAATTTCACTGACACTGTAGAGCTAGCAACATGCAACAAAGGTTCACATCTATTAACAGCTCTGTAAACCTGATATGTTTGTATGTTTTATCCATCTTTTTTGAGAGCCAATAAAATTCCACATGAGCCAAGATGGAACATGACATAGAAGTCATTTCCTCCACATTTTAAAAGACATTAAGCCACATCAGGGGCACAGTCCTATTTACAAGAGACGTTACATCTTTGTATATGAAAGTTTGTTTTTTTCTAATGTATTTCTTAAAAGAAAAGCCAGAGAGATATGTTTTACTGTCTCCTCACCAGCTCTTCCTTGGCTCCCCTGCCCCATGCTTAGCTTTGTTTTCAGCCCTTGAAAGAGGCCTTTGTTTTATCCACAGTTGAAGGGATGGGCCATGTTTATCTAGAGTTTCCAAATACATAATCACAATCCCAGGGGGAAACTTCTTGTGATGTGCTAGTGTTGTTGGATTCAAATATTTACAGTGAGGCATATAAGGAGCTGATATGAATGAAGGACCACATGTTCAATTTTAAACATCAGGTGAATAACACCAAACCAAGTGGAAATGTTTATTTCTTTTGAATATAACCATTTGGTCAAATTTGAATGTTCATATATTATCAGATTACTGTATAATGTTCTCAGAGCAGGGAGGAAATAAAGTAGCTATTTGTTCTAAAATGAACGTTCTTGCAAAAGATATCCTATCGTTTCTATTTTCTTTCTGTAAGCACTTAGCAAAATCAGAATAGCATAAGCCAACTTTAATTTTTACAACTATATACCGTATTTTTCGGATCATAAGAAGCACTTTTTTCCCCCAGAAGTGGGGAGAAAATGTCCCTGCGTCTTATGGTCCAAATATAGCCTACACATATACTTTAAAAAAAAAAGTTTTTTTACTTGCCCGGCTCTGTGTGGTCTCTGTGTGCTTGCCCGGCTCTAAAATGGTTCTAAATGCTGCTGTTTACTTTACAGGGTTGATTACATGTGTTTATGACTGTGATGTTGGGTTTTAATGCACATAAAATATTTTAGGACACTATTTGTTTCAGAATCTTTTTTTCTTCATTTCCCTTCTCTAAAAACTGGTGCGTCTTATGGTCCAGAGCGTCTTATGGTCCGAAAAATACGGTAAGTTTCATTTCATAAGAACTTTCTTAGCACATGCACCATAAAATATAGATTATTATTTTTTTAATGTCTAGCCCATTTTCCTGCCTCTTTTGCATTCCTAAAGTAGAGCTATGCTCAGGCCCCGGCATCATCTAGTTTCTAAGCCAAGAGTGCCCTGGCATGGTGGATCTTTTTGGCAAGAATTGAGTTAGATTGTCTCTGGAATGGCATCAGTTGAACCAAGCTCCTCACTTGGGGTTCTGACACTGGAGTTAATGTTTTGCAGCCTTTTCTTAAGGAGTTTGACTTGTCCTTTGAACCCCCAGTCCTGGCTGGGAGCTTGCTGTGAATGTGTCCACCTTTCAGGACCAAGATGCCACATACTGTCCTGTCCCTGATGGCCCGTGCCAATGCCTGCTGCTGTGACCCACTAGCCAGGCTGGAATTCTTGTTGCTGTCACTGCTGCAAACTGCACTGAAATATGTTTTAACAGGACCCTGAACTGACAGGCTGCCTTCCCCTCTTTGTTTCTCAAGTCAGTTTTATAGATACCAATTGCTCCTGTCCTGCTCGCCAGAGATTTTATCTGTGGGGCTATCTGGCTCCACTCATAGTGGGGTGGGCCTGTGGTCAGGCCACAGCAGATTGTATAAGGAAGTCAAGGTGGTGATCTGATTGGAAGGGAAGGTCTGTGAGATTTGCTGTGAAGCTGCATTTGGGAACAGACACACCATTTTCTTCAGATTGAACATGTATTTGAGATGGCTTTCGGGGGGGTGGGCTGTAGGAGATTCTGAGTAGTGGGGGTTAAGTCCTCCAAGGGGACCACTTTGTGCTGTTACTAAACCTACATGTTTCTCTCTTGTTTTCTAGGAAATCTTTTGTCTCAGGTCTTGATAAGTGGTAGAAAAAAATAACTGAACATGGTCTGTGTCTTTTTAAAAATACATATATTTTTATTGATTTCAGAGAGGAACAAAGAGTGAGAGAAAGATAGAAACATCAATGATGAAAGAGAATCATCAACTGGCTGCCTCCTGCATGCCCCCTACTGGGAATCGAACCCTCAACCCGGCATGTCCCCTTGACCAGAATTGAACCCAGCACCCTTCAGTTCACAGGCTAATGTTCTATCCACTGAGCCAAACCAGCTAGGGTTGTCTTTGACTTTTTATTTTATTTATTTATTTATTTATTTATTTTAAAATCAATCTTTATTGTTCATATTATTACAAAGGTTCCTCATTTCTTCCCCCCTCCACCAGGTTCCCACCCCCCCCCTTCGCCCCCCCAACCCCCCCTTGTCCTCATCCATAGGTGCACAGTTTATGTTCAGTCTCTTCCTCCTTCCCTTTCCCCAAAACAGTCAGTCCACTCCCCTCCCTTATCACCGACTCTACTACAATGAACCACTATTATTGTTCATCAGGTTTTTCAGTCTCCTTTTGTTGTTGTTGTTGTTGTTGTTGTTGTTTAATTAATAAACTTTTACACTTCTAAGAATAAATTTTAAAATCTAATAATTTTAAACCTTGTTTTTTTTCTGCCCTGGGAATTGAGAGCAAACTTGTTTACATGTAAACTTGCCCTTAGGCTATCAAAAGGTGTAGCCATTCAAGTGTAAATGGACACATTGTTTAAACCACATGTGCCAAACACACGGCCCACGGGCCAAATCCGTCCCGCCAGGCCTTGCAATGTGGCCCGCACCGTGCTGTCATCACTGCACTCCGCTGTGTTTCCATCACAATGACAGTTTATGACTGTTCAGTAAACCATTCGGCCTGCGATTTAGGCTGGATTTTAGATTTTGGCCCCTTCTCTGATTGAGTTCGACACCCCTAGAACATTGCTGCTGGTTGGAATTGGATTACCTGTTCTGGGTAGGAAGGTCTTGTCATTCCCCTTCTCCATTAAAATTAAGGTGTTAGCTTTAAAATCTCTTTTTGGCAAAAGAACTTAAACTTTCAGAACTTTAAATTTTTCAGATAGTAAATCAGTTACTTAGCATTTTCTCAAATCAATAATACCTCCACATGCCCAATGATACACTTCACACAAAAGACATTTTCAAATAGGTCAACCAACCTCATCCAGGCCCCACACAAGACACTCACAGATCAACACCCCAGCGCTATACTAACTCAACACATCCAGATCTAAGCCTTCCTCATTTGATTCAGCAGACCCTCAAGTTCCCCCAAAAGTTTCCAGCCATGTCTGAGAGGCAGCTTTGGGGCGGAGGCAGGCGAGGAGCGAGCTGTTCCGGGCCTGGCTGCTCCGGGGCTGGCCTCTGTTGCTCTGGTCCGTTTCACAACCAGCTGCTCCGGGTCTGGCCACTGCCGCTCCCGACCTGGCTGCTCCGGGCATGGCTGCACCGACCTGGCTGCTCTGGGCCCGGATGCTTCGGGCCCGGCCGCTTCGGGCCTGGCCGCTCCCAGACTGGCTGCTGCTGCTCCGGGCCCTGTCTTTGTCTTTTAAAAAGACAATATAATATGTTAATGGTTGACCAGTGGCCCCAACTATCTTAATCCAAAGAAGCAACTAATTTCAGTTGATATTAGGGAGCATGATATGGTAAAGATGGGACAGTACTCTTAGTAATTGACAACACTGGGTTTAAGATGTGGCTGGCTTCTCTAACTTTATGCAAGAGACCATCCAAATAATGGGAATAAAGTTCTTATTTTTATGTCACTTTCTCCCTACAGTCCCGGGTGTGGTATTTTGGTATCTAGGATAGTAAACTTCCTCTTAAATATGAGTATCTGCTTTCTGTTTCAATTTCACATAAAAATAAAGTCCTTATTATTGAAGATTCCTTCCTTCCTTCCTTTATTCCTTCCTTTCTTACAAAATACCCATTCAAACCATTTGTTCTTATTACTATTTTCTTGACTACTTTCCTATTTGTGCTCTCTCTCTCTCTCCCCCTCTTTCTCTCTCTCTCTCTCTTTCTCTTTCCCCCTCCCCCCTCTCTCTCTGTCACTATGGCCAAGATCCTCAGGTGGAGGCACTTGCCTCAGCAGGTATGAAGTCACAGAGGTTTGTGAGTCAAATTTGGACAAAAGAGTCAGGAACAAAGATGGCAGATGATAAACTTACCAAGTTATAACCTGATATTGACTTGAATAATCACTTTTAACCTTAGTTTTGGGTGATAGGACAAAATATTCCCGATTTGCCTTCTATTTACTTCTAAATGAACAGCACATCTTCCTATGTTATATACTTTTTAAAAATATATATATTTTATTGATTTTTACAGAGAGGAAGAGAGAGGGATAGAGAGTTAGAAATATCGATGAGAGAGAAACATCAATCAGCTGCCTCCTGCACACCCCCCACTGGGGAAGTGCCCGCAACCGAGGTACATGCCCTTGACCGGAATCAAACCTGGGACCTTTCAGTCCGTAGGCTGATGCTCTATCCACTGAACCAAACTGGTTTTGGCGTATATTATATGCTTAAGAAAATTGAAATGAATGTCTTCAACCTATACAACAAAAATCTACTTTTCATATGCTGCAAATTATGGCTTAGAAAGCTTTTTATTACTCAGCTTTCCAGGGTTGTTGTTTTTTAAGATGAAAAACAACTGATTTGCTTGCTATGCCATGTATATCTTATGAAATTTAAATAACTTCTTCTACCATTTCACATTATATCAATATTTACTAAATCCTAGAAAAAAGATGATCAGAGGTGCTCCTTCAGCCTGAGGTCCAGGATGAGAGAACGTGAGCGAGACATGTGATGAGCAGGTAATATGAGTGCAAAGCCACTTGGTTGTTGCCAGCCATCAGGGCTTCTGATTGTCACAGCACAATTTTGCAACAGGTAATGTAGGCATATGTGCTTACATAGGCACTGGAGGATTACCCTTCTCTCTTCGTGCCACGCATTATCACTTCTTTCTATAATTAACTAGAGGCCTGTTGCGTGAAGATTTGTGCAATAGACCTCCCTTCCCCTGGCTGCCGGCAGCGGTTTTCCTCCTGCACCTGGGACCCAGGCCTTCGCTCTGGCCACCATCTTCAGTCTTTGCTCCAACTGGAATGCTGCTCCTGAAGCTCCCTCTGCCCCCAATCCTCCCCCTTATAGCAGGCATCCACCCATCCTGGCTGCTCTGCACCTGCATGTGTGCTGCCCAGAGGTCTGGAGCAGCTGGGGGGCAGGGCTGCCACCATCTTTGTTGGGTTAATTTGCATACTCACTCCTGAATGGCAAAGTGACAGTCAATTTGTTTATTTCTCTTTTATTAGTGTAGATCTTTTATGTTTACAGTAGAGAATGAGCAAAATTTTAGGTGGCTTCAACCAGTTTCTTCTTGGGTGAGGACAGGATGACAGAAGAACAATTTTTTTTTTTTAAATTATTAGGAAGGAATTGAATCTGATTCCATTTGTAGATCTGTCTATCTTATGAGATCATGTTATTATATGTAAATGATAGGCATAACTAAATCACCATGAGTAGAAGAACATTAAAACTTTTGACTGCAGCTTAGGCATAGGGAGGGCAGAGGGAGTAAGCCCATGAAACAATTACCTTTATGCTTACATGTTTATTGAATATGCAGATGCAATACAGAGTTAATAACCGCCAGGTTATACATCCATTTACTAGGTAGGTTGTATTGTTATGCTACATACTAGTATTTGTATATCTTTCTAGTAGCTGGATCCCTGCCCTTGAACTGCATATCATGGACTATAGTCATTTTTTATTGGGTTGGTTTTTTTTTTTTTTGTGTGTGTGTGTGTGTGTGGGCATTTTTATAAAAATAGACTCTGATTATAGAATAAAAGATTTTGCATTAACAGTGAGAAAGAGATATTTTGGGGATGGAAAAATTAGAGCAGGTGTGGTTTTCCCCTGAAATAACAGAAAGGGTCTAATTGTGGTTTCTGTGTATAAATAAGTTGTTCTTAATCTACTGTGGACAAACTGCATGAGGATGCCAAGTGTGAGTTGATGAAAAGAGCATGGGATTTGTAATTCACCTCACCTTGGGTTCTCCAGGTGAATCTGTCATGAAAATGGGTCTGTAGGAGGTTTATTAGGGACTGAGCTTGAGATCAACACCCTGGAAGAGAAGGAGAGAAAGGAGGTGGGAGGACGAAATTGCGCTCTGCTGCAGACTCCCTGGAAACTTCAACTGACAATGAGGGTCGTTCTTACGTTCTTACAATGGAAGGGCTTTTCTGAGCAGTCTGCAGATAGAGGAGAAGACAAGCCTTTATACGCTTGTCAATTAATCTGTGGACTTTAGGGAAAGAATTGACTCCAACTTTTGTTTTGTCTTTGTTTGTTGTTCAAGCTGGGAAGCCTTAAATTCCCACACACGATAAAGAAATGTTACATCCATGGAGTCACTAGAAGAGAAACACTTGCAAACAGACAAGTGTCTTTTAATGCAATAGCTCTTATGCTACATTCACTAGAAGGCAGCTGCTGCACTGCACAGGTCCAAGGGGCTCACAGTCTGTCTTACAGTTCATACGAATATTTCCCATGTGAACAGCACTCCCTAGATCTGTGCAGTGAACAACCTGTGCAGCTGTGTGCTGTGCCCTAGCATGAGGCGGAAATGAGAACCACAGGAATATCAATGAAGGTAACTTTCTGACTGACTAATGATCTTGGCCATAGAATTGGCTTGTTCCTTCTTTCCTGTACCTGGCATGAATTGTTTTATCTCATTGTCTTTCTGGTTTACTTTGGATTGGTTTCTCTTGCAGCTGTCCTAATGTAGCTGATGTCTGAGGATCATATTTTAAATAATAAAGATAGTAATCTGCTTTTCTTAAGGGGTTGAAGTTATTTAACCATTTCTTTTTTGTAATTCATAATTCAGTGACATTTATTGAAATAGCTGATCATATAAATGAGATGCTCCCTTCAGCAGTAAATGTGGACTCACCATCTAGACATGGACACACGTCCAGGGCAGGGCAAATAGTCCTGAGTGTCAACTTTGTAAAACATCAGGTTGCACTGCATCCCTACTTTTAAATTATCTGAGAGAACCCAGGAAGGGCAGTTCTTTTAGGCAAGTGCCCTGTTGTTGGCTTCCATAACCTTAACCTTCCTGTCATGCCATCTTATGAGTTTCTACCTTAGTATAATCTTTTTGTGTGTGGGGGAAACAGCCCAGCTAAAAAACGTAATATTACATCTGTGTAGTTTCACCCTCACTCCCTCCACCCTAAATTGAAAAATTTTATCTACCAGTAGAACAGGCTTAGAGTCATGTAGAGGAATTCAATAGACTGACTACTGAAAATGCTAGTTGTCAAAAATAAGAAAACAAATTAAGATTTTGTCAACCAAAGTCAGTATGTAAAGTTTTGCTAAAAATTAGTTAGACAAAACTCAAGAGTAACCAAAAGTTAAGTGAAAAATACTGTCATATAGGACATGCCACATTAAAAGATATTTTGTAAGGCTTTGGGGACTGGTGATCTGCTCTATGTGAGCTAGCCAGGGTGCAAATCACATGCTGTTTTCCATCTTGCTAAAATGACTGCACTCTCACTACAGGCTCAGAGGTGGGCCTGCATTGCACCAGACTTGGGCTTTTGATGCAACAGTGCCCAGCTGCAGCTTGGCAAGTGTCTAATGAGCGGGCGTGTCATGAAGCGCTGTCCAATTGGGGTGGCAGTTAATTAATTAAGGTTGTGGAGTAAAAAGAGAACAATGAAAGTCAAAAAGAGATATTAGTGGGGCTCTGGGGTGCCGAAGTTCCAGTTTGACCAAAAGTATCCTCAGTTAAAGTGAACTGAGGCCCGGCCTGCGTGGTTCAGTGATTGAGCATCGACCTGTGAGCCAAGAGGCTTGATTCCCAGTAGGGGGCATGCAGGAGGCAGCCAATCAATGATGTTTCATTGATGTTTCTGTCTCTCTCTCCATCTACTTTCCTCTCTGAAATCAATAAAAATAAATTTAAAAAAATAATAAAGTGAACTGAGGGAGACTCTACCATAGGCAGCCAACTTAACAATTGACCCTACTTATTGGCCATCATAATGGACGGGGGTCTCAGGCTATAGAGATTTGGCTACTGAGGCTGGGTTCATCACCCTTTGTAGGAAAGACCATAACACCGACCTCACATAAAAACATTAACCAGCCAAACCAATGGGTAGTAAAGAGTGACTGTAGAAGCAGAAAAGTCCCCTTGTAGGGGACTGTACAGGTCCTCTTTCTCCACATACTTCTCCATCCTTTCCGGAGACTTCTACATCATCCAAATGGAAACAAGGCCCCAATCTGAACAAATGCCAACCAGTTAATGCAAAAACGAATGACTGAGGTTGCTGGCAAACCATGACCCGGGATGTAGGCACTGGAACACTTTTAAATTCTGGGTGATTAGATGAAGAAGTTTATTTAAAGTTGAACAGACAGACTGACAGCAGAAAATCTGGAGACATTAAGCAAGAGAGCTTCTGAAATTTGTAAGAACATCCATTTTAAGAAGGAGGGTGTGCCTGCATGCATTTTTGGCAGCTGTGGGTCTGTGGCTAGGTGAAACTATTCAGACTAACCATGAATGGGAAAGAGCTGATAATTTAGGGCAGAGCACAATGCGCTCAATTCAGCATACAGGGAGTAAGATGATATGATATAATGCCAACTGTTTCCCTATGCTCTTAGAGATCTAGTATATTAGCAAACTGGAAAAATTATCCCCTCTGTTTGTATAAGCATGCCACTGATATTCCTCATCCCAAGATACATTCCAACCATTTACATTTTGTGCTTCCTGGAAAACAAAATCTCAGACTGCCTGGAAGGCTTTGCTACTTTATGACATTGCTGCCAGCATTTCATTAGAACCATATTTAGTTGAATACCTTCGAAAGAATTTTATATACCAAAATAAAGGACCCTGAATTAAATCCTAATATATTGATATATTTTGACCAATACTAATTAACTTGAAAGAGAAGCAAAATCCTTTGAAGGTAACATTATTTGTTGACTCAGTATTCACCTATATAACAAACTAAAAATAACCGTGTTACAAAGAAAAAAATGATTGAATGTTTGGTTTACATGGTGCCACATGGACACTTTTTAAAGGCTCAAGAGGAAAACTCTCAAAGACAACATGAAATCTGATTCCTCATGTTGTCACAGGGCCAAACACTGGTGGTAAGAAATTTGGCCTCAGAGAGACCATTGTATTTACATCAAATTCATTGCTCAACAATACCAATAATTTGTAGACTTAAGTTGGTTTTGTAGTCGTTAGTTCTTCGGAACCCTAAAAAATGAAGTGTTACAGAACTAAAAAGGAGAACAATTTTATTTAGAATCAATTGGTGGAATAAATCTGTCAAACCATTTGGCTGATAATAGTATACAAACTTATCTACAGGTTGATAAAGACATTACAAGTATGTACAAGAGTAAGCTCTGAGTAGGACTCAATGCAGAAGTATCAACATGCTTAATTCAGCTCTTCATGAGGAAAACAAACTAAATTTGAATTTATTTTAAATATATTTAACTATAAGAACATTCATACTTCCCTAGTCCTGACTAATTGCAGGGAGAATTAGTATAGAACTAAACCTATTTTAATAAGTTGGCTTAGTCATTAATGTCAAGCAAAAACAAACAAACAAACAAAAAAAACAAGCTTAGTATTTAGCAGCAACAGCTGATCTTGATCAGCTGTTGCTGCTAAATACTACAAGATTTAATTGAATTCAGCATCTTCAATTTATATAGAGTATTTTAAGTTCTTTAATAAGAATATTTAATTGATGAAGATTAGATATGCCTCATAAAATTTTATTAACAAGATGAACTTGTCCAGAAGTCCCTTTTCATGGATAATTTTGAGTAAATATTGCTTTGTGCCAGCTTAAACTTTTATGTGGTTTAAAATTAGAAAGTCTAAATTAATGATTGTTAAATTATTGAGGATATACATATAACAAGACAAAGTCAAGGTTTATTTTTAGTAGTTTTATATAATTTTATAAGAGAAATGAATATCATAAAACTCATTGTAGCCCTAGCTGGTTTGGCTCGGTGGATAGAGTACTGGACTGTGGTCCAAAGGGTCCTAGGTTTGATTTGGTCAAGGGCATGTACTACAGTTGCAGGCTCCTCCCTGGTCTGGGCACATACAGGAGGCAACCAATTGATGTGACTCTCTCACATCGAAGTTTGATGTTTCTTTCTGTCTTTCCCTCTCTCTTCCACTCTCCCTAAAAATCAATGAAAAAATATCCTCAGGTGAGGATTAACAAAACAAACAAACAAACAAACAAACAAACAAAAACACCCAAACCCTCCCAAAACCAAAACTCATTGGGCATGTGCATAAGCATTCATAATTAACCTATGATTTGGGATTCTTTTTCAAAATTAAATCTAGTTTTGTCTTTCTGAGATGGGTTATACCACATTGACTTGTGGAATTTACTAATTTGGTCACTATAGGTCGGCCTCCTGGGGCATAGAGCAGGGAGGACAAGGTTAGAGAGTTCTTCCAGAGGGGTACTCCGAGGTATCAGCACATTATCAGATTCTGAGTGTGAGGTCTTAATCCCAAGTAATACCTCTTACATATGATATGCTGGGAAATTGTATATTATCACTTAAAAATCTGAGAAATACATTATAGAAAATAGTGAACTATTAAATCAGTATGTTGATTTAAGTCGCAATATTTTGTTTCTTCATCAAATTGAGATGAAGTTAAAGTGGAATGATAATTTGTTATTGTTAAAAACATAACTTGCTTAAATTTTTGAAATCATATAGAGATTCTGATTAGGGAATCTCAAAAGCCTATTTAAAAAGTTTTAGATTGTTAATAATCCATGGTCAATCAATAGCTAAGTGACACATATACTACTCAGGGGAACTGAGGTTGAATTTTTATTTTGATCAAAGAAAAATTGTCCCCATCTGGTGAAGAAGGGAAGACAGCCACTTTTATGGTGACTTGTATTTCATTAGTCAACTCATAGTATTGGTTTTGGCTACCATGTGGTTTTTCAGTCACATTGATGTGGCATTGAAGAAAATCAACTTTGAGGCACTAATCAGTATTTTAACCAATATTAATCAGCACTGTGGGTTAACATTTCAGGCTGCTGTAGACATTTCAGAATGGCCACTTTACACTTGCCAAAGAAATTCAATTTTTCTTAACTGCTGCAAGGTGGTTGGTCTTTGAGAAGAATTGAATGAAAGAAAAAGAACAAATATGATATAGGTTTATCCCTCTTGCTCTTATTCACATGTGCATTCTATCCTCTTTGTTGGAATCATACTAAACAGTACTACAAGAATGATTAATCCTAAAATCCCATGATTTCTAAACTAAGTGGATTGGGGCACCACAGCCCTGTTCGAAGCTTCATATGTCAGTAATATCAATAGCACATGAAACACCAGGATATAGAAGAGGCAGTGGCCTTTAATTTCTTGCCCTCATTCCTTTTTATAACTCTTCAAAGTCTTCTAGACTTACATTGGTAGATTTAGTAACTTCATCTAGGATGTGAAGAAATATGGTAGAATAATAAAAAGTAAGAGGTGAGGGAAATCTCAGTGATAATCTAGTACAAACCATAATTTTAAGGAGGTGGAAAATGTGATCCAGAGACTTATTAATTGGACAGAGGACACAGCTATTAGTGGCCAGAATTCCAAAAGCCAGCTCAAAATATTAGAACATGGGGAACAAACAAAAACTAAGAAATTATCTCTTGGTATCCAATGAATAGCTTTTTTCATTATTTCCTATTGACTCATAGAAAGTGAAACTTACAGATGATTTTTATACCTACCTGAAAAAAAAAATCTAAAAAAAACACATTTAAATGAAAATCAAAAGAGATAAAAGGGAAGGATTGTACTGCTATAAATTATACATATTCTTACTTTATACCTAAAGTAGCCTATGATTATATATCAGAAAAAAATGACATCAATTATAATTTTTATTATAACTTCAAAATGGGGTACTTATTTAATCACGTAACCTTCTAGTGTTTGAAAGATAACAAATCATATATTTCTTTCAAGATTTTTTTATAACTATTGAGAGTAAGGAGAAAAACTTATTTCAAGTGTAGACAATTTATTTCTTTTGTAGAGAATTGTTGAATATTTTGCTTTTAATAAAAAAACAATGGTTAAACTCATGGAATCCCAGAATTGGAAGGGTATGGAGAGATTTCTGGTCTAACTTCTTACCCCAAATAGGAATCCTTTCTGCAGTGTCTCTGAGAAGCAGTCCTGTGGTCTCTGCTTGCATATTTCTAGTAATAAGAAACACACTATTTGTGAAGCAGCACTTTTTACCAAGACGTCATAAAATTCTTCCATATTGAGCATGTCAGCCACCCTGTCCTTAAAACTTCAACTCAATAGTTGTTCCTTTTAAAGCGAGGGAAAAAAGTTTTTGTGTTGTTTTTTTTCTTTTTGTAGTCATCGCATTAACATTTAGAGATTGTTATTCTATCTACTCTAAGTGTTCTCATCTGTTGCACCAGTACTTCAAGTTTCTTTACTTGTTCCATGTAAAGCATAACTTTGGGATTCCCAGCCATTTTCCTAAGTTCCTCAGAAGGTAGTGATTTCTGAATATACCCCTAGAAATTGATGCTCACATAATGATTATACATCCTCAGTACTTATATATTTCAGATATGGTTGTCTTCTATGTACTTGGATTGGGGCATCAAATTTCTAGTATAGTCCTGGTTCATGTTGAGCTTGGGAGTAAATAAAATATTCCCAATCTTTTCAACATGACCCTTGTTAAAGCATCTTCCTGGTCCTGGTGAAATTTGATCCATGAAACTTAAATGCAGAACTTGACATTTTTCTCTGCTAAATTTTTTTCATGGTTTGTTCCCAGTGGTCTACCATTTTGAGCTGGCATTGCTTGTGGGTATTCTGGAGCTTAGCCTAGGTAAGGATAGATCCTGGGATGGTCTCTAGTGGGAATGAGCTTGGATGGTGGGATATTCTAGCCTTTAAGAATAAAAAGGTATCAAAAGAGGAGTGAGTCAGAAAAGGAAAAGTGAAAGTTTCTTAAGACAAAGTTCACGAATTTGCACTTTTGTCAAGAGATGGCTAGAAATAGGGCATTTTAAATAGATATAATGATATTTTGTTAGATAGAGACCATCATTTATGCTAAAAATATGCCATAAGGGTAAATTAGGGGTGAATTATAGTCAAAGAAGCTCTGTTACTCTGATTTAAAATTATTTTAGACCAGGATTTTTCAACTTCAGAATTATTAACATTTCAGGCCAAATATTTCTTTGTTATGGCAAGTTTTCTTTTTGAGTTGTATATTGTTTAATGGCATCCATGACCACTACCTACCATATGTCATTAGCACCCCTAGCCTAGTTGTGGCAACTAAAATATATCAGATGCTGCAAATATCCTCTGGGGAGATAAAATTGCCCTTGGCTGAAAACAACTCGTCTAATTAAGTAATTAATAAATTACAGCAACCATGATAAAACATAGTCTGTTAAATTTGTTGCTAACCAGTTAACAGTAAACATTAATTTTAAGGATCATGACCACTGCTAACACATTATATGATCATTTTTGTGCATAGTCTTTATGAGGGATTGTCATTTTATTAACCTACTGTCTTTATGCCATTAGAAGGACTTCATAAATATTTATGTGCACAATTCTCAAAAATCTTAATCTGTTTATTGATTCGATAAGTAAATATTTGCTGAACCGCGAATAGGTTTTCAACACAATTATTCACATTGGGGTTACAGCCATAAATAAGACAGAGGAAAATCCCTACCTTCATAAAGCATGCATTAATGTGTGTGTGTGTGTGTGTGTGTGTGTGTGTGTGTGTGTGTGTGTGTGTGTGTATATGTGTTCTGGAAGCGAGGATGAAAAAAAAAACAATTAAAATTTTAAAAAAGTCACATAGGGGTTTGAGATTATTGAGGTATTATAAAGAACACAAAGGTAGGATAATGAATAGAATAAAGAGGGCAAGTGTGCTATTGTAAATTGATGTAGAGGATAGCCTGTTTGAGGAGATGACATGTTAGCAGAGAATTGATTGATATGAAAAAATGAGCCATGAAAATCCTTGAGAAAGAATATTTTAGGCAGAGGAAAGAGGATTCTTATAGGTGAAATTCATCCTTCTCCAAATTTATATTTGGTGGTCCTATCCCAGTACTAAAAAATGTGACTACGTGACTGTATTTTGAAATAGAGCCTTTAAGGAGATAATTAAGGAAAATGAGGTCATATGGGTGGCCTCTAACCCAATAAGACTGGTGTCCTTATAAGAAGAAGGGATTTGCCCAGCCAGGGTGACTCAGTGGTTGAGCATCAACCTATGATCCAGGTGGTTGTGGTTCAGTTTTGGTCAGGTCACATGCCTGGGGTGCAGGCTCAATCCCCAGTGTGGGGCATGCAGGAGGCAGCTGATCAATGATTTTCTCTCATCATTGATGTTTCTATTTCTTCCTCTCTGAAATCAATACAAATATATATATACACTAGAGGCCCAATGCACAAAATTAGTGCATGAGAGGGTGTCCCTCAGCCTGGCCTGCACCCTATCGCCTATTGCAATCTGGCACATCGCTCTTGCAGTCCAGAACTTCTGGCTTCTAACTGCTCACCTCCCTGCCTGATTGCCCCTAACCACTCTGCCTGCTTGCCTGATCACCCCTAACTGCTTACCTGCCTTCTTGATTGCCCCTAAGCACTTGGCATGCCTGCCTTATCACCTCTAATCTCTCACCTGCCTGCCTAATCACCCCTGGCCACTCACCTGCCTGCCTGATTGCCCCTAACCACTGGCCTGCCTGCCTAATTGCCCCTAAACCCCTCTTTCTGCCTGAATCATTGCCCCTAACCATTCACCTGCCTGCCTCATTGCCCCTAACTGCTTTCAGGGGTGTGTGGTCATTTTGTCATTTTGGTCGCTGGGCTTTTATTATATAGGATATTTTGAACGGGGGATTTGAGCACTGACACATATAGAGACATCCATGTGGGAACATGGGGAGAAGCAGCATCTGCAAGCCAAACCTGCTGATACTTTGATGTTATATCTTTAGTCACTTGTACTGGGAGGAAATGAAATTTTACTGTTTAAGTCATCCAGAATGTGGTATTTTGTTATGGCAGCCCTAGAAAATCATAAGCAAATCAACAGGTAAGAGCTGGATATGTTTGTATGCAACAGGTAGGCCAGAAAGAAAGCTGGGGAGAGTAAGAGAAGGTGGGATTGGAAAGAAGGAACAAGGGCCAGATCATTCTGATGATATAGAGGCTGGATTTTGTTCTTAGTAAATGTGAACAGGTTTTACAGCAGGGAATTGACATGAGTAATTTATGTTTAAAGAAGGGCCCTATGACTACAGCATGAAAAATAGACTTTCAAGAGCTAGAGCAGAAGCAGGAGGCATGTGCAGTAGCCCACATGAGAAGAGAACATGACTTGGACCTGGCTGGTGCTGGTGGAGTCGTGAGAACCGGTTGGGTTCAGGGTATGTCTGAGGGTAGAGCCAACAGATCTTGCTGAAAGTATATTATGTAAAGAAAAGAGAAGCAAATATGAATCCTAGTTTTGTACCTAAGTAAAAGTTCTAAGGATGGTTCTGTTTTCTGAAGTGGGCAAACCTGAAGGAGAAATTATCCTAACCCTAAAATGTAGGTTGCTATATTTTATGTTATATGCACATGAAATATTATTCCTTTATTTGAAATATTTTAAGAATAATATTTCTTGCAAAATTTAAACAATACAGGAGTATATGAAGTTCTCCCTTTGTAATCTTATTCCTCAGGGATGAGCATTATTAATAACTAATTACATTTCTTTCTACACCTTTTAAGGGTATTATTTGACCTCTCTCTCTCTCTCTCTCTCTCTCTCTCTCTCTCTCTCTCTCTCTCTCCCCCTCCCTCTCTCTCTCTCTCTTTCTCTCTCTCTCTCTCTCTCTCTCTCTCTCTCTCTCTCACACACACACACACACACACACATTTCTTAGACACTGATTTCTATCATAATAAAAAGTGCCAGAATTCTCAAGAAATGATACAATTCAATAGAATGTGCATTTATATCCCTCTCCTCTTTTTTTTTTAACTTTAAGGGAGCTTGTTGGAATAGTATGTAGAAGGTCAGATAGTGGGTGGTAAAACCACCACTTTGAGGAAAAGAGAGCAGCATTCTCAATGGCAGTAGTTGCTGTTATTCTGGGCTCCAGATTCTGGATCTTTGTTTTCAACTGGATTTGGTTTTTATTAAGGTGAATTTTGTTCAATGAATTTAAATCTTATTTGTCTATAATTTTATAAGTGAATCTTTTGGGGGGAGATGTTAGAGAGTTATAAATACCAAATGATAGAATAATTTCTTATTTGATTAATTATTATTATTTTAAAGTCTGTAGGTCTTTTCATGTAGTGATCTATTTTTTCTGAAATTTTTATATGATTAAACCAAATGTGAACAAGGCAATTCAAGAAACCAAATTTACTTGCTGAATTCACTGAGTCTCTAGATGGGAAAAACAGAAATGAACAGATTCCATATAAAACATACAAAGGAAAGGACAAAATAAAGTTAAAATTTTTCATCTGAAATAGTTTAGCAGATTAAATATTGTTAACCCTTAGAGGCACCATAAAATAAGATACAGTGAAAACTTATGTGTGTGGCCAAGCATTGTAATATCTATATATACAAAAGCCTAAGCAATTGGCTGATCAGCTGACTGGCCGGTAGGTATGATACACACTGACCACCAGGGGGCAGATCCTCAACACAGGAACTGCCAAGCAACAGCAACTTTATAGATTGCCCTCTTGCACTTGGGGACCCCTTGGTGGATGTTGGACTACCAGTTTTGGCCTGATGCCCGCAGACCAGATCAAGGGACTCTACTTGCTGGAGGGACCCCCACTTACTGTGCAGACAATCTTTGAGCCCTGGCACCACTCCAGGTCTGGCTGGCCGGAGAGGAACCATAGGAGGTTGGCTCCAGGGAGTGTGCAGCCCATCTTGCCTAGTCTTGCCCCACCAGCCACCTTCTAACTAATTTTGTTTCAATATGCACAAATCCATGCACTGGGCCTCTAGTCTTTGTATAATGCTGGAACCAAAGTTATCAATCATAAACCACCTGATTCTCCATAGCTCACACTATCCTGTTCTTTCTGGTTCTTCTTCTTCTTCATCCCCATACAAGAAGAAATATATTCTAGAACAAATGAGCTATACAGAGCTCTCAAAGAGAAGGAACAAATTTGAGGATCAAACATAGCTCTGGGGCAAGGAAACAGATGACAAAACCTAAATGGTCTTTAGAAAAAGAAGTGATGTGTCTATGCCAGTCACTATGATAAGCTTTTAACACCGACATGTCATTTAGTCCTTATATCAACCCTGGTGAATGTTATTATGTTAGTTCTCCTTATCTGTGGTTTTGTGTTTCCAGGTTTCAGTTACCCATGGTCAACTATGGTCCAAAAATTTTAAATGGAAAATTCCAGAAACAAACATGTTATGAGTATTAAATTGTGCATCATTCTGAGTAGTGTGATGAAATCTCATGCTGTTCTGCTCCATCCCACACAGGACATGAATCATCCCTTTGCCTATCTTGTCCTCGCTGTATAGTTAGGTTATCTCAGGAGCAGTAAAATTCACTACTCTTCCCTGAGCTGCTAATGATTTATTTTTGTAAATGGTTACAAAGTGATAATTTATTTCCATACATATATTTTTTTCTGTCAACGTGTTAAAGTTGACGTGTATTATAACACAGAAGTCGAATTTTCCTTCATTTCTTTACTTAGCTAATGGAGCTTATCTGGGATACAACTGAAGGTATTTATGCAGACTAATTAGAAGATTAGGATGGTTAAATTCCTAGCTGTGTGGTCCCATATTAAGCATCGAATAACATTTATACTATACATTATTTCTAAATCTTGCATTTTTATGGTACTTGTAAGTAATTTATATGTCTACTATATTTCTCACAAATAACTTTGCCCAGATTATAGGGAGCTTTCTACTACAAACAGGTTAGGTGTCAACTAGGAGAGTGATTTGTTTCTTCAGTTTTAAAACTGGAAAACATGGGAATAAAATTTTAATGATTTGAACTAATAAATTTTATCTACTATAATTCCCAATTCCAAGTCATTTAACGATTTCTTTATGAAGGTCTTCCTTTGGCTGATTCACAAATCTTATCTAGTTTAAAGAAAGGATAACTTTTGCCATTTAAACTGAGCCAAATGTCTCCTCTCTGGAGGAAGTAGGGTAAGATGTAGATGAAGTTTTACTCAGAAGGAAGAAGTGGGAGGCCAACTGGGATCACGGGAAGGGGAAGATAAAGACAAAATATGTTAAGACTTCTGGCTATGGCCTCAAATATCAGGGAACAAAGTGTGTCCTTTAGTTTAAGAGAATATTAAAAGTAGAGAAATATTATATCATTTCTTTTATTTGGGAACTTTGAAAGTGACTGCTTCAGGGTGTGATTTCAAAGACATGGTGGGGGACAGCAATGGTGTACATTGGTGCAGCAGGAGTGGATGAGTCTGGCTGGGAATTCTCAAGCTGACCTTGGACTCTGGCATTATGGAAGAGACCTGGGAATCCTGTCATGTTCTCAGGCGGAAGTGGAATACTGTATACTTAAGCGTTTGGTAAACTTAACAGAAGGGCTTATAGAAACAGAGGAAAGTGGATATTTCACCAGGACTAGAGAAAGGCAGACTTGTTGATGCAGGGCTGAAGTCTTGTAAACCTACTTTCTCTCCAGCTATCACCCAGATCCCTCTGGATGAGAGGGAGTAAATTTGAACAACTAAGCATTTATTCAAAGAGAGAGAGAGAATAACAGAAAAGAGTCTCTTGTACTGGAAGATGTTGAGACATTCATCAGCAAAGTGAAGACTTTTATTTTCTTAAACCATGTGATGAGTATTAATATGTTCGAGGAAACAACCATACATTTTTGTTGCTCATTTTAAACCAATGCAGTGCCGTGATTCTGGCTGACAACTTTTATCAGGCATTTTTAAAAATCCAGTTATTTTCCTAGGTCAGGGCAACATTGATTCATGTAGGCTCTTCCTCTAATGTGGCAGGAAGCTCTTTAGCAGCAACATTCTACTGCACGTATTTCTTTGCCACACAGTCTTCTTCTGGAGATGATAAATGGTCTCAAAGGCACTGAATTTTCCCTGGATAGAATAACTGATGGGCACAAGCACTTTCATTAGGCTTTTATTCTTTAAGAAACACTGATGCTGATACCCTAAATATACCCTACAATGACCTTCTATTTGACCAAATAGATTGTTTCTGGTTGAATCATGAACTTGTTCAACAAATATTTAACAGAACTTGTGCCTGGTGTGGAGAACAAGCTGAAGAAGCAGACATGGTCCCTGTCCTGATAAAGGTCACATTTGGATTATTTGAGTTTTGTCTTGCACAGGCAGGCACAACTCTCGAATGCAAATATTGTTCTTTAGGCTCCACAAGTATTCCCACTATCAAACAATTCATCTTTTATGTGTACACATTTGTTATTTTTCTCTACTTCCCATTTTTAATGTTTTCTGTTATTTCCCTTATAGTTTTATACCCTTTAATAGTACTTTCAACTTTCTCACTATATTTTTACTTATAGGACCTATATTTCTGAGTACATAAAAAATTTTAGAAGGTATGTTTTCATTAAAATGTTGTTTTATAGAGAAAATTTTATTGAGAATATTGCAATTTTAAATCTACTTATCATAACATGTAATTTAAAAATTTTAAAAGAAGATTTTGTGAAAAACTTAAAACTAATGAAAAATATTTCTTAAAAGTCACTATACTACAATTCTGGAGATGAAAATATATATAAAAACTAATTATTATACACTTACTGTGTGTATGTGACAGGCATGCACATATAAACCATATGTAACACACACGTTTATATTTTACAAGTTAGTGATAATGGGTATTATTTAGTAAAATTTTCTGCCTGCTAAGCACTCCACTAAGCTATTTAATTAATTATCTAATTTAACCTTAACAACACTCATGACATGTTGGTCCTGATGGTATTTTTATTTTATGAAGGAGAGATTGAGGCTCAGAAAGGCAAAATTACCCAAGATTACATAACTAACACAGTGGCAGAGCAAGACTTTGAACCCAGTCAAACAATATGCTCTTCTACCTCTTTAATGAAGGTAAGAGTTTGCTTTATTTTGAGTTTTAAATATGTGTATTTCTGTTATACATATAAGCAAAGTATAATGCAATTGCTGTTCAAAAATTGTTTTCAAATTTATAAAACAATACTAGAATTGATCTAAAATTTTCTTTAAACACCCATTATATAGCCATCCAAACATAATTTTCATGTGATAGACTCCCTTCTAGCCTTGTACAAAATAATGTGTTCCATAATTATAGTCAATGATGTATTATTATTATCAATAGTAACTAAATCATAATGGGTTTAATGTTCCATTTTTGTTTTTAAAATTAACATTTTTAATGCCTGCATAATATTTCATCAAGATAACATAATTTGGCTGATCATTCCTTTATTGTGACAATTTGATTTTTCTCAGCCCTCCAATGATCACACATAAACTTATGTTACTTTTCATGCAAATAAAACAAAACAAATACCCTTAGTCATTCAAACTACCTGTCAAATTTGAACTCAGTAAGGAACTGCATTTGGGATTCCTGTTACAGAAATGGCTATACTTTGCAGAGGCTACTTAATATTTTCTTGAGTTTTGATAGTCTAAGTGAGGTTTACATATAACATAATCATTTCTTAGGGCAAATGGTGCACCTTGCTGACACAGGCTTGCCCCTCAGACATGATCATTTCACATCCTTTACGTTCACATGATCTCACTCATCTAGGGGAAATAATGAACAATGTAAACTTATGAACAAAAACAGACCAAGAGACAGGGAAGCATCGATTAGATTGTCAAACCTCAGAGGGAAGGTAGGGGAGGGTGGGGGGAAGGGGGAGAGATCAGCCATAGGTCTTGTATGCATGCATAAGAGCCTAACCAGTGGTCATGGGCAACAGTGGGGAGGTGGAATACGTGGGGAGGGGTTTGGGATGGGAATAGAGGGATGAGAACAAATATGTGATACCTTAATCAATAAAGAAATTTAAAAAAAATGCCTATTATGCCTCTGCATTCCTAGATCCCCAAATCACCACCACCCGCAATTGAACCCACCTGCACTATAATTACTAGTTTCATTCTCCTTTCTGCCTTCATTATTATAGGTTTTGACAAAATATGAGATATTCATGCTCATTTTATTCAGTGGACTTTCTATTTTTGGTTATGGAATTCATATAGAAATGGCTTGGCTACAGAGCAATCTGCCGTCTAACTTTTAGCTACCACACAATGCCACATTATCTATTTTTGGATATTATTTATATTATAAACAAAATTTTATTCAAGTTCAAAAAAACTTTTCTCTCATAGAGTGAGACATGCACTAAATTCGGTATTTCAATTTATCCCACCAAGGTTCATTTTCCAGAATGTGCTGTGAAGTTAGGCTTCGTGTACCTTTCTTGGAGGGCCAAGTCCAACTCGCCTATATTTGCAGCCCCACGGGAAATGATTCCTGCACCAACTTCATATTTTAAAATGGAAAGGAAGAAAAGCACTAGCTCTCAAAAGGCTCTTTTCAGAAAGGCTGCACTGATGAAACGTGAGTATTCTCTTAAATGTTTGGCCTCGTGGTATATTTACATTAGGAACCCACTGTTTTCTTTGAGCCCTCCAACTTTTATTTTAAGACCTATATCATTCTGAAGCTATAAGTGAACTGCCAATGGATGGAATTTTACAGGATGTGCTACGGACAGGCTGCAGGCAGAGGAAAGCATATGTTTTCACACTTTAAGTTGTTAAGGGGAAAAAAGGTATTTGAGCATAAATTGGCATTAGAAGGCAGGAAAGTCTTGGTGGGTCGGAAAATAGAGAAGTCTGCTCTGTAGAACCACAATGTTTGAGTCCTTCAAAACCATGTACGATATATTTTGTTCATGTTTCACATTTTTTAAGCTAACTTGTAGGAAGCGTTGGGAAAAACGGGATCTTGTGACCCCAGATTGAAGCTGGATTTCCACCGGCGCTTTCATTTTCCACTGCGGTGCGAGCGCTACAATATCCGTCCTCCCCCGGCAAACATTTCCATCAAAAGCTTGCTGCCATCTGAACCTTATTTAATGTCCTACTCATCTGTTTGCTGGCCTCTAAAGTTATTCCCTCTCCTACCTTCCCTAGGTGAAGCTCATCAGCGTTTTCCCATCCCTCAAACATCATAGCTTGAAACTAATTTTGACTTCTTTCTCCAAAGAGTCACCAAGCCCTAGTGATTTGACCTTTGTTCTATCTTTCCCAGGTCCCTGACCACCCTGGGGCATCCCACAGCCCCGTGTTGCTTTATGCCTTGAAAATAGCACACACCTGATCCAGAATGGGCTTTGGAGTCAGACATCCTAGGATCAAATCCAGACCATGTCACGCACCAGATTGGATAACTACAACAGGGTTGGTACAGCTACCTCATAGGATTGGGGTAACTGTGCAAAATCATATATGTAAAACACAATGTTTGATACAAACCAGAGTCTATGAAGAAAAGTTAAGTTTATTTGTCAGTTTCCTCTTTGATGCTCCCCTCCCTTCCCAAGTTCACCATCACCAAAGTCAATCTAGCTGAAACACCTCCACCATATTATCCCCACCTCCTGGACTCCCCAGTAACTCATTGGCATCCCAAAGCCGGACTCTAAGCTGCCTGGTTAGTGTTCTCTCCCACTGCATTCTTGGTTACTGAATCCAGCCAACCAGAGTTTCAGTCCTCAAAAATGGGTTTGTGTTTTCCCATCTTTCATGCTTTCCTAATGTGGGTCACACTGTCCTATTCACCTGGAGCACTTTCTTCTGGAATTCCTTTCCACCGATCTAAATCTTGTAAGGATAAGGTCAAGTCTAGTTATTCCTACAAAGTCACCCCTAACCCTGGTCACCATCTGAACTCCAATAGCTCTTAAAGTTAGTCACTAACTTGTTAGGAAGTTAATCACCTCATGCCTATGACATGGTGTTCCATATTATGAATTTTTATTGAGATGCCTATTGTTATTTAACCTTTTCCATACTTATTTCTGATTCCTTCAGTTGTTTTTTTTTAATTCCTTGGAGGCAGAAAGCACGAAGCTTACTGTGTTATGTCTGTTGTGGTTTCTGGCACTAAGTAAATTTGACAAAATAGTTTGATGGCTTAAGGGGAAAGAGTGATTTATGTCTGACATTAAGATATTTTGTGTTAATATCTGGGAAATAACTTTTTAGAGAAATAAAGATGAGGTGCATGCACTTGCTTTGTTCCAAGTACTGAGCTGGGTAATGGGGCTGGAGAGGTTGATAATGTGCTTTCTTAAGGACCTCACTCTGGGAGAGATGCCCAGGAATCAGTGCCTGTGGAGGGCTATTTGTCCATTACTGGTAGGCACACCTGTGGCACAAGGCAGGGGGTTGTCTTTTCTACAGGAGGTGGGATGGCGACATAAAAGCAAAAGAGGTACCAGAGAGCTAGTTCTTAAAGATTGAGGAGTACTTTGGTCAAGGAAAGAATGTGTGTCTTTGTGGGTGGTTAGGAAGTAGAAAAAATATCCTTTGATGTACAAGACAATTCATAAGAAGAAGTTTATAAATATAAAACAAGAATTCGTTAAGAATGTACAAATATTTAAAAATAATGAATAACTAAAGTTTACTTTCCAGAAATATGTTCACACAAACTTTCTTCTATTCTCCTTTCTCTTTCCCCCCTCCCTCCCTCTCTCCCTTTCTTCCTTCTTTTTGGAATAGTTTTAAAATCCGTTAGAATTTCTCAAGAACTTGCTGTGTGTCAGCTTTTATGCCAATCCCACCATCTCTGATCTCCTTTAATCCTGTACAACTCTATAAAGTCAGCGCTACTTCAGATGAAGAGCCTCTGGTTCAGCAGTGAAAATAACTTGTGCAAGGTCAGCTGGTAAGTGGGGCTCTATACCCCTCTGTGTCCTAGGCCCTTGCCTTTAGTCACAGACAGAGCTGCCTCACTCTCTCCCTACTCCACTCTGTCTGACTGAGAATAGCATAAGTCCTGCCATTTTAAAGTCCTAAATATTTTGCAGAGTTTCCATCCTGATTACCACAGCCTTGATTGAGACTCACAACATTCACCTGGATACTTACCAGAGTCTCCTGGTGGGTCTACTGTGTCTAGCCTTTCCCCAGTGACACCACAGAGGGTGGATAGGGTGATATTCTCAGAAGGCTTCTAAGGTGTTCTATTGTCTACTAGGCATTTTAGTCAGGGGATGGTGATGCTGATAATCCAGAATACACATTGGCGACCACTGCCCAACAGGGTTCTGGTTGAATTCAGAAATGGCAATGAATCTGTGAAAGGTAGGAATCTGGCAGGGGCAGATTGAAGAGCAGATGGTAGTACCTGGAAAACCAAATGAATTATCTTGCATTTCCCTGGATATTTGGCATCACATGAATAGAACTTGAGAATAAATATGCTCATTTCTATGCAAGGATAGTGTATGTGCAATAACAGAATGTCTAAGGAGTAGGGATTTGCATAATCCTTGAAAACCAGAGTGGAAATATGTGTTCAATTTTTTTACTTTGTTCTGAAGCTACTTTTGAAGTATCTGGTGTTCCCATGCGTCAAATATATATATTTTATTAACATAGTTTAAATAATGTAGTAGTAACACAGTTAAACACTAGTTAGTTTGAGTCTTCCATTATATAAAACTGGGTAGATGTGATGGGATAAGTTACATTTTCAATCTTCCCACATTCCTTGCTTTGTTTACATTGAAGTTCAGAAAAACAATCACTTTCAGAAACCAGACCCTCTTGTGCCTGATGCTCAACTGGCCTCCAGCTGGGTGTGGGGTGTGGGAGTGTGTAGGAATGTACATTGTCACTTTAGGATCGGGACTCTTGGACCACTCTTATTAGAAAATTAAATAAACATAAATTTAAAAATTTAAATAAAAATTAAAAATAAATGCTTAAAGAATTATTATCGCCACCCTTTTTTCTTCTTCAATCTATGTAGATATGTCCTGGTCAGGCTGTTGTGTGATATGAAAATTTTTCCTATGTTAGAAAGTAGAATGAGGTCAATAATGTATTCCTTTTCTTTTAGTCATTATTCTCTTTGAGTGGAAAATATAAGAAGTTAAAGTAAAAATAAAGTAATAAAAACTACACTACGTATTTAATTGTATCACTCTCTATAAACAATTATGCAAACTTGTTCAAACTGTTCCTAAACAACTTGTTTTTGTATATTCATTCAAGCTTTAGTGTGAGTGTTTCCTCTTGTTTTTGATGGACAGTGATCACGAAGTGTCTACGAATGCATTCTTTTCCTTTGATTTTATTTTTTATAACTCTGAATCTGACCATGCTTTTTAAATTATGTGTTTGTCATGCTTGGCGGTTCACTCCATGTTTGGCCATTCCTAAGCTTCTGTAATTCTTTTGAGGGCTCCAAAAGGTCGCTGTGTGCCCTGACCTCCTGCTAGGTGAACGGCTTTTTTTCTCCCTCCAGATGTTTTCCAGTTCAAACTTTTATAGCCGCAGTCTGTATACAAGTCATATACGAAAAGTGTCAAATATCATTGTCCAGCAGTAAAATTAGGACCCTTTCAAATCGAAGGGAAATGTTAACAAAGTGCAACTGTGTCTCCTGCCAGTGTTTCTCCTGGCGCGCTGGCTCAGAGACGGCTGTTTTCCCTTCAGCCATCTGTGCTTCCATAAACAATCTGCCGTGGTTTCTTCTTCTAACTCAAATTCTAGCAGCTGGATTCCCGTCTTCACTCCTTTTGATGTTGTGACACCAGTAGCAGCACAGTCATGAATCTTGGTGCTTCTTTCTACTTTTAGGAATTAAATCACCAAAAATGTTGAATAAGTAGTTCACATGAGTCTCCCACATGGGGATTCTGCGATGCATGTGCTAAAATAGGCCATTTGGGGCCTGATGAGAAAATGAAATAGAGTATTTAAAGCCTCACCCAACTTCATATGCCCATGTTTCTTCTCTCTTTGAAAACAAGCTAATTCTTCTATCTATTTAACATTAAAATCTTTTTATCTGTTGAGAAGTCCTCCTGTTCTTACTCTCTCCCCCATTACCCATCATTGTTAACTATTTCCAGCATCAAGCACTTCCGGTCCTTGAATTCAGTTAAAAGAAAGTGCTTTCATAAACATCTAACTTTATTAAGTATTTGTTGACCTCCTAACCTTTCCTAGTAAAAGTCTTTAGATGTACAATTAGTGTACAGTATACATATATATGTGTATGTATATATATATATAATATATATATATATACATATTATATATATATATATATATAATCTCTTCATTGAGCACATCAAACTTTTTGTTCCTGTTTAAATTCATTTATTGCACAACTTTTTTTTAATGAAATCGACAGTCATTAAAAATTATAGAACTTTTCAGAATATATCACATTTGCTCTTTTAAGAATTAAAAAAATCTGATAGTGATTTCCTCATTAATATTTTCTTGCAAAAAGTTGTGTTGCAAAGTCTATATAACAACCTTTCTTTTTAAAAAGGCAAATGTAATAAAGTAAGATAACATATAAACAAAAAGGAATTTAAAAATATCTCCCAAAGAGCTTTGTGAGCAGTTGCATTGGAAACCTAATAGTTGAACAATAAGCAGATGACCAGCAAAGAACACAATGATCTCACACACATTAAAAAAGTATCAGATGCCTAATAATATTAAAAACCTGCAGATAAATATTATAATATTTGAACATTAAATAGTTTTTATTGTAATACCAAAGACCTGAATTTAACAAAACAGTCAAGTGAGTGGTCAATATTTTTTTCTTTTCATTGACAAGCTTTGTTGATTTTGTAAGATAAAGATATTAAAAATGAGCTTGGCTATTAGTCTTGACCTCTCTAATGTTCAGATGCTTTTGCTTTCATGTAGGATTATATTACTAAATTCAGGAAAATGTTTTTATCCTGAATAAACTGTTTCTTTTGAAGAAATAAACTATCCTTAAATTCTTGTGAAATATCAATGAATTAATGGAAGTTTATAAATTATTGTAAGTGCTCAATATTTCATTCCAGGAACCAATTTTCGCTTAACTAAAAGCTCCATGGGTCAGTGTCTATATTATTTTTTATTGTGCCCCAGTGGCAGCATGATAGGCACTCAATGAATGGATGGGAAAAAGTGAATGAGTGTTGGTTGATGTTTTAAGCTTATTATACTTAAATAGTATTGAAGGAGATACAAAGACTAAGAATCAGAAATTTTCATTCTGCCACTTGGCCGGTTGGATGGCTTTGAGTGAGACACCAGATACCTGCTGTTTTTCTTAGTCATTAAATGAAGGGGTTTGAGTGGATAACTTTTAAGTTCCTTTGCAACATTGTTTTAGTACTAGAGGACCAGTGATGAAATTTGTGCACAGGGATGTGTGGCCTCAGCCTAGCCTTCAACCTCTCCAATCTGGGAACCCTTGAGGGATGTCTGGCTGCCAGTTTAGGCCTGATTCCAGTAGGACTCCCAACTGCTCACCTGGCTGCCTTTTTGATTGCCCCTAACTGCTTCTGCTTGCCAGCCTTTTCACCCCCTAACCATTCTCCTGCCAGCCTGAATGATGCCTAACTGCTCCCCTGCCAGCCTGTTTTCCCCTAACTACCCTCCCCTGCAGGCCTGGTCACCTCTAACTGACCTCCCTGCAGGCCTTCCCCCCCACCTCCCCGCAACTGCTCTCCCCTGCAGGCCTGGGTCCCCTACAACTGCCCTTTTCTGCAGGCTCGGTCACCCCCAACTTCCCTCCTCTGCCAGCCTGGTTAACCTTAACTGTCCTCCCCTGCAGGCTTGATCACCTCCAACTGCCCTCCCTTGCAGTCCTTGTCCCTTCCAACTACCCTCCCCTGCTGGCCATCTTGTGGTGGTCCTCTTGTGTCCACATGGGGGCAGCTATCTTTGACAATGTGGGGGCAGCCATCTTGTGTGTTGGAGTAATGGTCAATTTGCATATTACTCTTTTATTAGATAGGATAATCTCTAGGAGGATTACTTCATTTATGCATTAAGTGTTTATTGAACACTTTGACAACACCATCTAGAAATTATTCACCAATGCTTCTGTAATTCATAGTATGAGTTAGAGGAAAAGAGGTGAGAAGAGTATTACAAGGGAGATAGAAAAGAGGGTTGAAAGCCCAGAGGAACTGAAAGAAGACTTTATCTGATAGGAACATAATAGATAATGGAGAAAGAATATAGAGAGCAGTGGGAGAGGAAGAGTAGAGACAAATTAGGAGGGTGTTGTCATGATCCAGAAGAGGGAAGATGGAGGTTGGAACTAGGGTGGACAATTGCACTGGTGAAAATGAATGAGTTTGACACCTATTGTGTTTGTAGGACTGACAGTAGTTGATTTTTTTTTTTAAATAAAGAATGAGTGATCAGGCACTATCAAGAGTGATTCTCAGAATTCCTGCTTCAGCAACTGAGAACGGCCTTGACTAAAATGAAGAACTTAAGTGGAATAGGAGACTAATGCATATTAAGGTTGATTGGTGAACATCAAGTGGCAGTATTAAGTAGGCAGTTGGATGCATGGAGCTTAGAATTGTCTAGGATGTAAATATGAATTTTGAGTCATCAGAATATATAGATGGTATTTAAATTATGAGACTGGGGATAACAAAAACCTTGAAAAACTCCAATATTGTTTGTTTCAAGAGGTACATATGCTACCTGACCCATTAGAATAACTTCTTTAGTTGAAATCATATACCAATTAGTCATTAATGGCCAGATATTTTAATGGCAACATTATGGGAATATTTTGTGTGTGTTTTTTAATCCACATATTCCAAATATTGCAAAAAATATATTTGGATGAAAGAAGCTTATAATTAGAAACATATTTTTCCAATACATGTATTTAGATTTGAATTTTCTCCCTGAAACTCAGTTGGGGAAAAGTTACATGTTAATATTTTTTGGTACTCAAATATAATCTATAAAGCTTCATATGTTTTGGGTTGGAAATGTATCCTTAGTTTTATTTTTCTTAGAGGGTTATATTCTTTTAGAGGCCTTGGAAAAAGTTCCATGGCTTAACTGGTCAGAAAACTTGGACAAGAATCCTCTGAATTCTTCACTTTCCCATGGTTGATGCTCAAGGCAACTACAGCTTCGTCAAGAACTGAAAACTTGCTTTGCCTTACAGGAAGTCATAAAGGATTTAATTTTGAACAAAAGTTTGGGTTAATCTTCCAATCTTTTAACATATTATTCACTTCTCCTCAGTCTCAGAATTGCAAACATTTGGTTAAGGAAGTCTATCACATTTTAATCCCCTTTCTATTTCTATTTAGGTCCCCGGGAAAGGAGGATCCAGGCTGTAAGCATCGCAGATCCTTCCTGTGCCCATGAGAGGCTGGTGCTGCCGAGTCACAGCCAATTCCTAGCAGCTGTGTGTCCATCACCAGAGGTAATTTCAGGTTTTTTCTCTCCCCTAAGTGGAACAAACTAAGTTTCTTGTGAAACCAGGGAAATTGTTCCCCTTAAGTCTGGTTTGTGATTTTTAAGATCTACCAGATCTACCTTTATTTTTATGTCATTTTCAAGCTTTCAATTTTATATTGTTGAGTACCGCCTGCCACAAAATGCGTACCTTCATTGAAAGGAATGCTAAAAGATGGACAGTTGCACTTCTTTAACTTCTGAATCCTCCTGTTGTTGCTGTGCAGTGTTGATTTCAGGCTCACTGTGGGCTCAGACCTCCTGTAAATTCTTATACTTTTGCTTGTTGCCCAGTCAGTCACATGGCAGGTGGCAACATTCGGGCCTGAGCCTTTGCAGGTACTACCACTTATATCTTGCCAGTGTATTTTGGAAGGGACTTCACCAAAGGTGTTTACCCTGGCATTCCTTAAAGATGACTAGCAGCTGATTAATGCTTTGTCTAGTCTATTTGGCTAGGGACTAGGCTGATTCCCCTGGAATCATCAATTTGGCACCTGTTTCTAAAATCTCAGATATAAGCCATTACTGTCTTCCTCTGCTCTTACCTTTATTAACATCAGTACCTGAAAGAAGATGAAAGAAATGTCAGACTTTTAGCCTGATTGATTTCATGGAAAAGCAAGTTGCCAAAATTGTCCTGCTTCACTTGTTTTAAAGAGATCATCCACATGTTTTAAGTCTAAAGATACCTTGTCCAGAAGCCTGATTAGTTCATTGTTATAGTCTGTATATTAGCAGATGCTTTTCAACCAGCCTCCTGGTGTTTATCCAAAAAATTGACATGCTCCAATTCTGGGATTCAACACATCCAAGAGTCTGTTTTGATTAGCTGAGACATTCATTTATAATCACTAAAGCACTAATGGATAAGAATGCCACTCTTGAAAAAGTAAACTCAGCTGAAACCAGTTTGGCTCAGTGGACAGAGCGTCAGCTTGTGGACTGAAAGGTCCCAGGTTTGATTCTGGTCAAGGGCATGTACCTTGGTTGTGGGCACATCCCCAGTAGAGGGTGTGCAAAAGGAAGCTGATCAATGATTCTCTCTCATCAATGTTTCTCTCTCTCTCCCTTTCTGTAAAAAAAAATCAATAAAATATATTTTTAAAAAGAAAAAGTAAACTCAGTAATTGATAATTTACTTATTGCCTCGAAAGGAATACAGCCTTCCCCATTGTCTACTTCTACACATTAGCCAATGTCTTGGGTGATGTGGTTAGGAGTGGGACATAGGACTGTTTTCATATCCCAGGATCCTGGCATTTAGGTCATCATCACCTACATTTCTTATTTAGGAAGAGGTTTCCTGTTTTGAAATTCAGGGTCTGAGAGAGGGACTTTAAAAATCGATTTATGTGCTACTTTATTTTATTTCTTAGTAATAATAGAGAAATCCATCTCTTGGCAAACTCTTAAGACTGTACTCATATATTTTTTCCCTTTTCTAAACATTTTGAGTATCACTTTACACTTTCTTAGGAGATTTAAAGCATTCTCTATGTGCTTTTAAACTCAGTCCTATCTCATCCATTAGTATTTCCCACATTCATCTTTTTCAGAGTTCACATTTATCTTCGCACAATAGTTCTCCAATAGGGTCACAGCTGTGACTGGTTTCTTGAACAGTCAGAACTCAGTGGGGAATGAATATGAAACCATTCTGTTTTCTCCAGTCACTGACTACAACCACACTCAGATGAATTTTTCTTTCTTGTAACATGGGTGACATCTTGGACAGATTAAAATTGGGGTCACTATTGAGTGAGTTGATTTAAAAATTCTAATCTCCATTCTGATTGAAACTCCATTTCTTCTTCTCTCCCAGTAGATTTAAATAGGGAGTGGGATATACAGATAATAAGTGTGGTGAAGGCCTGGGGGATTGATGGGGAATGGAGGGAGTCAATAGGGGTGGGGTGGGGAAGGAAGGAGAAATCTGTAAGATTTTTAACAATACAGATAAGTTTAAAAAATACTGCAAAAAATATAAACAAAATGAGGAGTGTAAGGGTCTGCGTTTTTATTTCTCTTTCACTTGTATGAGGGAGGCTGAGACTAAAAAGGCAGTCCTGGGGGTCATTAGTGCTACTCACAAGTGTTTCTATTCTCCTTGGCACATGAAGGAGTTACACTTCCCCACTCCCTCATATACTTTCTTAATGACAGATTGAGGGAAAAGGGAATGTGGGGAATCCCACATTCTCACAGCTGCCATCTGGAAATGACTTATCTCACTTTCAGTCAGTTTTTATTGGCCAAAGTGAGCAGCCTTAATCACCACCATAATTTACCTTTCTAGTCCCCAAATAGTTGGCTACATCTTACCCAAAATTCTATCCAGCCCCAAGTCTAGAATCTCTGAGTGATATTCCATAGTTTCTTTACAAAGTCTGGACATGACATGGCTTCTTTTAGTCTGAAGATCTATGAATGTAGTAGACAAATTACCTATCTCCCACACACCCATTATTCAAAGGTGGAAGGAGGTTATGACAACTAAAATAAGCATTCCCATCTAGAAAGAGGGAAAAGAGAGACACAAAGCTACTACAGATTCACAGCAAATCTTAAATCCAGCTAGGTCTAGCCTGACAGTGAAGAATGTTTCTTGATTAGACCCTGACTCTGCTCCCTAGGAGAGCTCCCTGGTCCACTGGTCCCATGGCTCTTGAATCTGTCACTCTAGAAGTTTCTTCCTTTTCCATTACTCTTTGGCCAATCAAAACAGATACTGGTAAATTGGTCTGCTGAGTAGTACTGAGCAGTTTTATTAACCTGCTTCATGACTGTGAGAAGTCAGAGACCTAAGATAATTTTAAGTCTCGAACAGTCCCTGACCTTGTTCAATTCAGATATGTGGTTTCTTTGGTAGTATAACTTTATTGAAAACATAGCAAGCATAATATCTATTAGATTCCATTCAGTTCTATGTGCCAATAGAACACAGTTTATTTTTAGACATACTAATTCATTTTGCTAAAGTTCTTCTGTCTCTATCTTGAGTTAATTAGGAGACTACCAGGCTTTTGTTATTGTTGTTGTTTTTTCTCCCTAACTTTTTGTCAATTAGAGAAAAAAAAAATTGAGCATTAAACCTTTAGTTGTTTCTTGCTGTTCTCATCTCCTATATCTATTCAGAGTTTTTAACAATGAGATTGAAAGCCACACCCTTAATTGGCTTTCAATATAACTGGTCTTTGTTATTCTAAGGAATCCTCAAGTTTTTCTTTTGCAAGTTGAGAAAGGAGAATTAACAGCATCTTGAACCTTATTTGTAGGTTTTTGTTGTTCTATTTTATTTGCTTTTATTTACTCCTGAAGTTAGCAGGTTCTTTTCTGAACTCATCTCTTTCTCTTAATACCATATCCTCCCCCTTATCTGTGGTTTAACTTTCTCTGGTTTCAGTTACCCATGGTCAACAATGGTGGAAAAATATTAAATAAAGATTTCCAGGAATAAACAGTTCATAATTTTTAAATAGCACCATTCTGAGAAATGTGGTGAAATCTTGCAATGTCCAGCTTCATCCCACCCAGGAGGTGACTACCTTTTGTCCAGCTTATCCAGCTATTTATGATACTTGTCAATCAATCACTTAGTATCCATCTTCACTATCAGATTGACTGTCATGGTATTTGTGTTCAAGTAAACATTATTTTATTTAATGATGGCCCCAAAGCTCAAGAGTAGTGATGGATATATGGAAAAGAAGCCATAAAGTATTTATTACATATTATTAGAATGTCAATAGTAGCCTAATGCTAAGTCACAATGCCTGCATCATTCACCTCACTTTACCTCATTTATCATTTCACATCCTCACAAGAAGGGTGAGTACTGTACAATGAGATATTTTGAGAGAGGGAGAGAGGGAGACCACATTCACATTATTTTTATTATAGTATATTGTTAAAATTGCTCAATTGTTACTGGACTAAAAGGGTCCATTTGCCTGTACACATCAAAGTCCAGTAAGACACAAATAGGAGTTTGCAGCAAAGAAAGTAAGGGTTTATTAGTTGGAAAAAGTGGCCCATGCTCATCACAAGTGAGCTAATGCTCAAAGAACTGGCTCCAGATGGCTTCCTTGGGATGAGCTTCATAGGGGGAAAATCATTAATCATGGCAACTAAGGGAGTCAGGGTCACGGTCAGGATCAGGGTCTCTACTGATTGGTCTGCACTCACATAGGGGGTCGTTAATCAGTGCATCTGATCCTGATATCAGCCATGGCACCGCTTCTTCAGTTTTCACAGATTTTTCTAGGCCTGGAGCTGAAGCACAACTGAGGCCTACATTGTTATCTTTAGTTCAACTCAAACTCTGTCTCTGGGGTCAACAGACTGGAGACTCTGTTCCTAAGATTATTTGATGCTGACCAGAACCTCATTGTCTGGAGGCCTTAATGATTAAGGGAGAGGTCCTGTTAAGGAGAAGAAGGTGGGTGAATCAGGGTGCTGGAGGAGGCCAGTTTGAATCAAAAGGAAAGAAAGGAGCAAAGGTCATATTAAACAAATGGAGTTTCTGCAAGGTTACACTATTTTATTTTTGGCTATTGTTGTTAATCTCTCACTATGCCTAGTTTATAAATGAAACTTTACCATAGGTATGTATGTATTGGAAAAAACAGAGTACATGTAGGATTTGGTACTATCTGTAATTTTGGGCAGCCACTAGTGTCTTAGAGCCCATCTGTCCCCCATGGATATGTGGGACTACTGTATCTTATCAAAGTGAAGCCAGCAACAACCAGCATACAGGTTGTTTGTATATATTATCTTCATCCCAAGTTATTTCAGGCAACAGCTTTAACTATCATTGGTATATAACTTTAATCACCATCCTTCCAGCTTCCAATAACAGTTTCCTTTCCTTGCTGCCCATCACTTGGTTACTAAGCAATGCTATGCATTTCTGGTTGTATGTTGTATATCATGATTCCATCTCACATTGAGTACTAATTCCACATCAGTAAGCATACATTAAGTAGTGCTTAACCCAACAAAGTTTAGTTCTTGCTCCAGATACAGGTGCAATACAGGACAATGGAAGAGCTTTGCTTCTTGTGGTTGCTCAGGGACTCAGGTTGGAGACTCCCGTTGATGGAGGGTCCATGTAAGTAGATTTCATTGACTACAGCTAGTTACTTGGCCAAACCTACCAGTTAATAATGGCGGATTTTATAATTAAATAAAACACAATAATTTCAGGAGAAACATCAAAAATTCTTTACTCAAAGTTATGTCCATCACTAGCTATACATTTTCCTCATCTGTCAGGTAATTTTGTGGATACCATCCCAATAGAACTTTTCTTATTTTGAGGCAAACCATTCAGAGACCCAATTTTCCACTTCTTCATATGTTTTGAAGTGCTGCTCAGAAAATCTGTGTGCCATCCATTGGAACAAGTGGTAATCTGAAGGAGCAGGGTCTGGTGAATATAGCGGATGAGTTAATACTTCCCAGGCAAGATCTTTTAACATGTCTTTAACTGGTTTTGAAGTGTGTGATGGTGGGTCATAATGAAGCAAAATTATTTTGCTGTGTCTTCTGGACCATTCTGGTCATTTCACGATCAAAGTGTGGTTCACATTCATTAATTGTTATCAGTAGTGATCAGTATTAACAGTTTCACCTGGTTTTAGAAGCTCATAATACACCACACTTTCCTGATCCCACCAAATGAGAGCATTGTCTTCTTTCTGAAGTGATTTGGCCTTGCAGTCGATTGCTGACCTGGATCAACCCATGACTTTGTGCACTTGGGATTCTCAAAATAAATCTGCTTTTCATCGCCAGTCACAATTGATGCAAAAAATACTTTCTTTTGTGCCATTGAAGCAACATTTTACTGATGACTTTTAGGTTTTCCATTTGTCTTTGGTTCAGTTGATATGGCACCCATTTTCCTTCCTTTGAAATATTTCCCATTGCTTGTAAACAATAGGAAATTGTTTGCTGAGCAACTTTTAATCTTTCTGTAAGTTGTTTTTGAGTTTGACACACATCTTCATCCAATAATGCTTGTAATTGTTGGTCTTCAGACTTTTTCAGTTGACCTGGACATTCTTTGTCTTGCACATCAAAATCATCACTTTTAAAGCAGTTTAAACCAGTGTTCAATAGTGTCTTGAGATGGAGCATGTTCACCATAAGCTTCCTGAAGAATATGATAACTTTTTATTCAAAATAAAGTAATGAATGAAAACTTCCCACAAATGCTCTTTATTTTGGCACTAAATTTGACATTTTAAAGAGTAAAAATATCTATGATGTTAACACTTTCAGAAATTTTGGCATATGTTTTGAAGTTTTCTGTAAATACAAGAAAATAGCTTTCATATTAAATTGCATATATATCAACATATGTGTAACTCCATCTATTGAAAAAAATCCACAGTATTTACCAGTACACCTAGTAAGATCATATTGATGGAGAAGTATAATACTACCAGATGCCTAAAAAGAAAACTAGAATGTTTGTGAGTAGCCCTAATGAATATTATAAGCATCATGGCATTATAGTAATTGGCTCTAGATTTTACTGTTTTAATTTTTCCATCTGTGGTACAGATGTAGAATGAACAAGAATCCTTAGCAATCTAATACTTTCCCAAAGCTTGTTTTCTGCCATGTTCTTCCCAGCACACTTAAAATAGCAATTTCATTTACTTACATTTTTTAAATAAAAAAAATCTTATCATCCTTCATGTTTCTCTTTCTCTCATACTCAAAATTCAATCTAATAGCCAGTTATATTTGTTTTACTTTCAAAACATATCCATAATATTACAATTTTCCTCCATTTTCACTTATACCATTTAGCTTAAAGCTACTATTGGTGTTCACCTCCTAATTGGTTGCATTACTTCTACACCTTAAACCTGTTTAATTATTCTCAATACATTTGTCATCGTAATTTAAAAATATATATATTTTATTGATTTTTTTACAGAGAGGAAGGGAAAGGGATAGAGAGTTAGAAATATCGATGAGAGAGAAACATCGATCAGCTGCCTCCTGCACACCCCCTACTGGGAATGTGCCCAGAACCAAGGTACATGCCCTTGACCAGAATTGAACCTGGGAATCTTCAGTCCGCAGGCTGTCATCATAATTTTAATGCCTAAACATATTTATAATTCTGGATCATTTTACTTCATAATCATTTCCCCCACATTTTTCTACCCTCCCATATTCCTTTATTTGCTCCTTCCTTGCCCAGTCTGTCCCAGCCACATGATTTTCCTTATAGTCCCTCAAACATGCAATCACTTGCTGTTCATTTATTTTCTTTCATATAGTCAGTCAGTGACTTGCTCCCTCACCTCTTTCAAGTGTTTGCTCAAATTCCCTTTGGTCAGTAAAGCCTTTGCTGATCAAAATATTAAAATTACCATACATCCAACTTTCTTTTCCCCTTTTCTGCTTTTAGTTTTCCTTCATAACAATTGTCAGTATTTAATATGTTATTTTTTTTTATTCACTTATTTTATTGTCTCTACGAGAGGCCCAGTGCACAAATTCATGCTTGGGTGGGGCCCCTCAGCGTGGCCCCTCAGTCCAACTGCCTGCTGTTCCCGCTCATCCCTGCCCAGCTGTGCCTGCCACAGGCTCTCGTCCAGTCAGTCCTAATCAGGAGAACCTCATGCTCCTGCCTTGTGTCTGGCCTGTTTGGAGGAGAGGAGGGAGGCTGGCATGTGATTGGTCCTCCAGGTGGGCAATGGGACACCCTTGCCAGCCCAGGATCTGAATCCATCCTGCTGATGTTTGCACTGGTTGTCAGGAGCCACCTGGTGGCTGCTTTTATATCATTTCTTCCTTGTGGAGCGTTTAGGGAGGGAAAGCAGCCACTGTGCCAGAGGCCAACTTCCAGGAAGCTGTCAGTGCTGTCAGGATCCTGCTGGTGATGCCAGTCCATCAGTGTCTGGTCCATTCTCCCGAGTGGACCTGCAAGACTATTGAGGGAGTGAATGACTTCTATGAGGTTGGTGGGCCCCTGGGATGGGTCAGTCAGCTGAGGGCACTCCCATTGTGAGAGTGCACTGACTACCAGGGGGCAGTTCCTGTATTGTGACTGGTTGGTCATTTACTCTCAGGCTTTTATATATATATATATATATATATATATATATATATATATATATATATATATATATATATATATAAAACAGTGCTTGGCATGTATTAGAAACTCAGGAAACTTTATTAAATAAATGAATAGAACATTATTTATTCATAAAAAGACAAATAGTAACCAAACTGAGTCTCAGCTGGCTTTGCTCAGTGGTTAGAACATTAATCTTGTGGGTTTAATTCCAGTCAAGAGCATATACCTCTGTTGTACTCAGTCCCTTGAGGCAATCAATAGATGTGTCTCTCTCACATTGATATTTCTTTCTCTCTGACTCTCCCCATCCCTTGCACTTCTCTAAAAATCAATGGAAAGATATCTTTGGGAAAGGATAACAAAACAAACAAACAAGAAAAAAAACACAGAAAAAAAGGAAAACAAACAAACCAAACTGAGTGTTCACATGGGAGTTTTATATAAGGTGAAGGTGACATTTAATGTCAGTGAAGAAAATATGGTTTTGCAATAACTGGGTAGATATATAAAAATATAAAGTTGAATTCATGATAAACTTAGAGTTCACTCCAAAATAGATTACTGACATATATGAAACTTAAATTTTGGTATACAAACCCACTAAAATAAATAATTAAAAATAGGGAAGTATTTTTGAGCATGATATAAAACTAAAACTATAAAACAACAGGTTAATAAATCCAATTATCACTTGAATTGATGTGATTCATTTACATGGAATTTTAAAATATTATATATGTCAACTTCTGCACAGCAAAGGAAGCCATCAACAAAATGAAAAGGCCACCTACAGAATGCAAGTTAACACTTGCAAATTATATATCTAGTAAAAGTGAACAGCCAAATATATACAAATCCATAGCAAAATCCCAAATTTAAAAATGGAAAAAGGAAATACTAATATATTGTATAAACATTTTCCCAAAGAAGACATACAAATGGCCAATAGGTACCTTAAAAGGTGCTCAACATCACTAATCAGAGAAATGAAAATCAAAAGTACAATGAGACACCACCTCACATCTGATAGAATGGCTATCATAAAAAAGACAAGAGATAACAAGTGTTGGTGAGAATGTGTAGAAAAGGAAACCCTTTACTCCATTGTTTGAAATATAAATTGGTACAGTCACTATGGAAAACAGTATAGAAGTTCCATATATATACTAGAGGCCCAATACATGAAAATACATGCAAGAATAGACCTTCCTTTCCCTGTCTGCCAACACTGGCTTCCCTTTTGCACCCAGGACCTGGGCCTTTGCCTTTGCCTTCCCTCCAGCTCTGCTGCCCTCCTATATCTCCCTCCACCACCTATCCCCCTCTCATAGCAGGCTTCCTGCTCTGCTCTGGCCACTCTGCACCTGTGTCATTGCCATGGCAATTATGCAAGCATCTTGGCCTGGCTGCTGCCATCTTTTTGGGTCAATTTGCATATTCCCTCTTTATTGGCTGTGGGCACTGCCAAGTTGTCACAGAGTGATGGTCAGTTTGCATATTCCATTGTTATTATATAGGATATATATATATATTATCTCCTATAATGTGTGTGTGTGTGTGTGTGTGTGTGTGTATATATATATATATATATATATATATATATATACACACAATGCTAATTTGATCAGATGATCTTCTGGATGAAACCAGGGCTATAACTGTGGGATTGAAGAAGCTGTCCGTGAGGAAGGGATCCAGGCAACTGCTGCAGCTGTGAAGACCTATTCTTGCACAAATTTTGTGCATCTGAAATAAAAACAGGATATTGAAGAGGATCAGCATTTTCATGTTCATTGCGGCATTATTTACAATAGCCAAGATAGGAAAGTAACCTAAGTGTCCATCAACAGACACTTACTGGCTGTGGGCACTGCCATCTCTGTGATGGTGTGTGTTCATTAGCATATTCCCTCTTTATTAGATAGGATAATTACAACCCAGAAATGTTGCACACTATTATTGCTCTAGAAAGAGGAATGGTTTTTTTTTTGGGGGGGGGAAGTGTATGGCAAATATATCATAAATAGTCAAAGCAAACAACACGACATAAGAAAAGTATTTCAAATTTCTGAGGGCTGACTGATTAATGTCCTAGCTCTATGAACAGTTCATTCAAATTAATTTTAAAAAGTTTAGAAACACACACACAAACAAAATGCACAAAGAATATGATCAGAAAAAAGAAATAAAAATGGATCTTAAACATATGAAAAGAAAAATTATCATTTCACCATTTATACTTAAGAGAAGCAAATGAAACTTCAATGAAATACACTTTTTTTAAAATCACAATACTGGCAAAGATAATTTATTTTAAACACATGGTGTTTGACTAATAGGGTACAATTATAATTCTCCAAGAAAAAAGATAAGCAGATTAAAAAGTAAAAATCTATCATAAACTATAAAAGTCAATAAAATCCCATCATGAGTTAAGTATTTTCTGTTAACACGATAATACTTATGTCCTTTAAAATATTCTGAGATACCCTACATTTGCAGAACCAATGATGGTGTCCATTTTGTTAACCTGAGCTGATCATTGACTTGTCCCTGAATTCTTGACATTTTGTAGAATGATTATTGAGAAGATTTTGTTTTATTCTTTACTGGATACTCATGTTCAGAGGGAAACCTTGTTTAGTTTGTTCTTGACAGCTATAACTATTATCAGGGTCGCACGCTTGTGGAAACCATGGTTATAGAAACAGAGAGCTGCCTCCTTCAATGCCGGGGTTCCAGATGAAAGCACGTAGGTTCTCTGTAGAAAACGTGGCTGCAGTTCTCAGTTCTCCTTCCTTACACCCTCACAGCAGTGCCTGCCTTCTGGCCGGATTCTAAACATCGATTTATTTTGCTTTCTGGCAGCTGAGTTCTGGAGCACTTTTGAAAGGAAAGGCCACACATTAATAAGATATTTCCTCTCGGGGGTCTGGAGGGAGGGAGGACATTTGAAGCAAATGAACAGGATGCTTAGCTGTTTGGCACAAAGCTTTTGGATTCTTTACATCCTCCATCTACTCCCGGTGCTTCTCTTCTGCCTCTAATTCATCCAGGGTATCCCTCCGAGGCCGCTTGCACCTCCCAGCCTGGCCATATTTTTCCCAGGCGCTGGGATGGAACGGACTTTCTGTTAGGTAGGACGGGGGTTTAAGGGTAGCCAGCAGGAGGATGTGGGAGAAAGAGGCTGGGGTGGGGCAGGGAAGCGTCTCTGAAATCTTGCCTTGAGGCCCAGAACATAAAGCTAAACTACTGGTAGGAAGCTATAAATCCTTCATCTCAGTGAAAGGAGTATAGCACGTCTTCTCCAGCTCACAAGGACTTCAACAGAAACACATTTATCTTGTGTAACTTTGTAAAGTTGGTCCAAACGCAGACTGGAGGAGACAGAAAGCGGTAACTGCGAGGTCTGTGTTCTTCCAGGCAGCCCTCTGCAGGAGGGAGCTATGCATCCGTACAAAAATGCTTTCATGGTCTGGCCCCATTTCCTTGGCTCGGCCGGCCCGATTCAAGGGCTTTCTTTAGGGGGTTGGTTCTGCTTGGGATTTCAGTGACCCTGGGCCCCCACTTCAGTAGAGTTACATTTTTTTTCTGTCTCTGAGAGATGATCTGTAAACAGTCTCAGCCTCTCTGTTGCAACCCAGATGTGAGTTATACACGGTGATGCAAAGAGAATTAAAAAAAAAAAAAAAAATTAGTCCAGTGTGTTCTTTGTGACATTTAGAATTCCTTTGAGAGGAATTTTCCAACTTAAAGGTCTCCCCTCCCCCCATAAGCATTTTATAAGTCTTGCAGGAATGATTAATCATATTTCTAAATAAAACATTTACCACTCAATGTCTAAATAAGGTACTTTGAAATGCAAAGAGGTTTTCCTTTGGCTCGTCTTGAAATAAAACCTTTCCGAACATTCCTTGGATGAGAGGATATGGACATTTTCAGGTTTCAATGTGTCAAAAAGTTTGAGGAGCTGGTGATGGCACTTACTTACCTGGTGACCTGGCTGCCTGACTGCTCTGCATTTGTGTTTTGTGAAGTGATTTGTGGGATATTGAGCCCGGGAGACCTCAGCACGGTTCCAGCGCATTCCGTTATGTTTTCATTGCTAATGTAATTACCGACATCTACAGAACAGCAAGTATATATAAAAATGAATCATTCTATTTCTGAAGGCTTAATGGGCTTCTTGAAAGAAAAGGAAGGAGAGAGAAAAAAGGTTGAGCCTATTAAGAACCCTTTTCCCTTCCCTCTCCGGTTTCCCAGTGAAATGTTTCCCTCTTTCTTTCTCATTTCCAAGTTTCTCATTTCCAACAACCTTCCAAACTGCCTCTCTCCACAGCTGTGGAACATGCCTGATAGTTTCTCTTTGTGCAAGAAAAGAGGGCATAGAAATTGCTAAATGTAATCAGTAATAATCAGAGAAGTTGTAGATGAATCTTGTTCAGAGGTTAGGAAATTATGATTCTAGTGATCCCTGTTTCAAATAGTAATATGATTTTGATAGGCAAAAAGAAGCTCAGGATGAGACTAGGACATAAAATAGGCATAGGGACCTTTTAATTATTGCCTTTGGTGTGTTCTTGAGAAATTGAAAGTTTGGAAATTTAACACAGTAGCCCTCACCTGGGTTGTTTTGCTCCCCACCCCACGCCTCCTCCCTACTGGAAGATGTCTGCAATGTCTGAAGACATTTGGGTTGTCACAAATGGAGGGGAGAATGCTACTGGTATGTAGTGGGTAGGGGCCAGGGGTGCTGATGAGCATCCTGTCTATAAATATCCTTGTATAGACAGCGCACAACAAGTATCTGGCCCAACATTTCAATGTTACTGATCTTGAGAAATCCTGGCTTAATTTAATTCATCATTATTTAAAGATGAAAACTCAACATAAGTAAATCAACATAAAAGACTAAGCCTTATATAACCTAAAAGAGCAGACAGAGGCCAAAAACCAGGACTATAGGCTTTATTAGAGGAGAAGGACCTGCCGGGCTGTCTTGCAAGGGGAGAACAGCAACACACACAGAGGTGAACACGCCTTTTGAGGGGAGGAATGGAGGCTTAGTGTACTCGGCACACGCTGATTGGTGGCTTAATGTATGGTCCATTTAAGGTACATAGTCACATAGGTACAGGTACTTAGGAACAAGGGCTTGGGGTATCTGGCAGGTGCTGATTGGTGGTTCAATGTATAGTTCATATAAGGTGCCTGGTTAAGTACTCAAGTATGTCCGGGCTGTAGGTTAAGTCATACTCTGCCACCAGTTGTGGGGAGGGAGGATCTATCATAACCTTCAGCCATTCTTTTTAAAATCATATTTAAGGTCTGGTGTGTGATATAGTACTATTGAGCTATCTCGAGTCCGACTACGTGGAACTCTGTACTTTACTACTTTTTTTTTCTTCTTTTTCTTTATTCACATTTAGAGATATTCATGACTTTTTTTGAATGTGAAATTTTCTGTGACAGGGTCTCTCTTAGAAAGGACAAACTATGTTTGAAACAACCACATTATGTGCCCCTGTTACTCTTCATTTTCTACTGCTTGTTCACATTCAGTCATAGTCAAGCACCTTCCACAGACTATGAATGAGCTCCTGGCAGCAGAAACTGGGTCCTACTCCTCTTTAAAAACCCGGCAGAGTCTCCTTCTTAGCACCCTTCCAAGGGACAAATGCCGTCATGAATGCAAGTCTCAGGGAAGAAGCATCTCTGGGTTGACCTCTCTCTTACCTCTGCTTACTTCATCTTTTGACCATTTTTATCACATGTGAGCTTTGTTCAGTAGCTCATGATGTCATTTAGTCCTAAGCTCTTTCCTGAGCTGCACTATAGGTATATACATTACTTTCACAAGAATTACTATCACCTTTTCCTGATGTCTCCCATGTATCTCAGAACCCTCCCCAACTTAATTCCCTTATGACCCTTACATAATCTCCTTCCTTAATTACTCTTTTTCCCAAATACCTTATATCAAGACAGATATAGCAAAACAAGGCTCATGAGAAACTTCATTTTCAGAGTCCTGTCCCTGACTAAGTTCTAAATCACTTCCAAATAACTTCCAAATTCTCTTTTCATTTCTATGACCATTTCTTTAAATGTTGAACTCTATCTCATCATCCATACTGCTTCCAGAAAAATTTTTAAGTGAAACATTTTTCTTCTCCTTAGTTTAAATTATATAATGATTCGATATCTCCTCATTGCCCGTAGATAACATCCACATTCTATAGACTGGCACTATAAGACCCTTTATGCTATTATTCCATGATATTATCTTTCCAGTCTCATCTCATCTTACATCATCATAGGTGCTGCCAGTACACAAACAATTTGTGTTATTTCCCTAAAAGCACCTCATTTTTTCTCCTGCCCCATTGTCTTCCACTCGTTATTATCCATTAAACCCCTCTCTCCTGAAATGATTCTCTTTAATTTTTGAGCTGGATTAGTGGCTCTTTTCTGAGTTCCCGGCTCATTCTGACTGTATTTCTCGTACTACCCTTTCCTCACCGTGTTGCCAGCATGTATCTTCCCCATTAAAGTGTGAGCTCTTCAAGGAAGGAAAATGCATGGCAACTCTTTCTACCTTTCCTTCGTTTATTATAGAGCCTGATAGGGGAAAGTCAGTAAGCACAGAGCCTTTTGTGTAGGAAGTATTCAGTAAACATACACTTAGTTCAACTGAATCTCAGATGAGGAACCCATGGGAATAAACCTGGAAATGGCATGGTGTTAATATATTTAGCTTATCTTTCATGAACTAATGGTATTTAAAGGGACCAAAACTCAAATCATTTCCCCGAAGTATGAGGCTCCCGTCTCTTGGTTTGTCTGCCCTATAGGGTTTTGCCAGTTTCCAATTCAATGGCTGTGATTTACTATTCAAACTCATAAACATTCCATCCAATTACTTCACTAACTGAAATTTAGTTTGGCCTTTGGAAAGCTCTCCTAAGTCTTTCCAGCCACTAGGTTATCATTTAGTCGGAGTGCTGTGGTAAAGAGTGGTTGGAGAATGAATGTGGAAGTGATGTGGGTCCACGACAATATTGCAGGAAGCACATAAATTACAGGAGCAATACCCAAGTGTACAATGTGAGGGAAAGGATAACCGGGTGTTAGGTGAGGTCCAACAATGAGATAATTCAAGTCTCATGTCCAGGTTTCAGCTACTGCAAGAATTTTAAAGATTTAAAAATAGATATAATATGTTCCTTGTCACATTCCCAGACATGGAAGGGCTCTTCTGTCACATTCTCAGACTCTGCGGGTACAACAAGACATATAAAATAGAGAAGGGATGTTTAAGTCTGGGCAAAATCGAGGCATGCACTGGTGTTCCACATTCCAAAAGAAAAAAAAGAAACACCCCAAAACAAAATTACATCACTCTGTATTTTTGCAGACATAGCTGAGGTTAATATTAAAATTGTCACATCAATTTTATTTTTATTTTTTCTCTTTCTGAAAAATGAAGGAGTGAAAATGGGGAAATAAAGTTTAGGAAGGTAGACACACGACTTACAGTTTATATTTCATAGAAAAATATACAATGTAGGAGCCTTTCTGGAAAAAATTTCGAAGACTGAATTGGATTATTATAAATGTTGTATGTAGGTACAATTGATATTTATCAAAATGGAAGTCAGTAGTGTTCACCATCTGCAAAGCATTTCTTAGGGATGCTAAATGTGATGGTGATTAGGAGTTTTCTCAATTGGATTAAAAAATAAAGTGCATGTACGTAATTTGGTTTGCTATTTATACTCAGCTGAATTATATGCTAGGTCCACACTGCACAAACTATTTGAACTCACCTGGGGGAAAAAGAAAGTAAAGACCTTTTATGTGCTATTTTGTTGATATGGTTTAAACTTGAAACATTGAATATTTTATTCAGCTTCTTTTTTCTTAATTTAACTTCTTTTCTAATCACTTAATGGCTTAGTTCTTGCTTTCTGCCCTTTTAGTTCCCCTAATAAACTTTAAAAAAAAATGTCCTTGAGATAATCTCATTCAAGATAGTATTTGTTTGTTTTGAAACTTGCCATCCAAAGAGCCTTGGCTAAGGCAATTCTTTTGTCTAGTGACCACCCTGTAATAGGTCCTATGATATTAATGATGCTTGGGTCATTTTAATTCTGACAAGAGCTTTTTGAATTAGATATCTTTAGTCCCATTTGGCATTTTAAAAAATTGATACTAAATAACTTGTGAAAGTCCCAAAGCAGGAAAGTGACAGAGATGGTATTCAAAATTTATGGTTTAGTCCTTCACTGTACGATGGCTCTAGTGTTTTGATCTTATTATCTTTATAGCTCACCTCTTTTGTATTTTTTTATTTTCTTATCCTTTAGAGTTGGCATATTGGTTTGTCTAAAATAGATGCTCTGTTTATATTTAATTGACTCAAGAAGAGAAAAATAACGGGGAAAAACTAATGGCAACTGAAATGCTTTAAATCATTAAGAATTGGCTGAAAATGGGAAAGAGATGTGTTTTCTGCTCTTTTCCTCGGGAGGGAGGCAACAAGGCTGCCACCTCTGGGAGTGTTGAACTTTGCAGGGTCTGCACTAGGCTGGAGGTCTGGAAGACCCTGTGGGATGAGCTGTTTATCTTTGTTTCACAGTTATCTTCTAAGGCAAAATAGGTTTTCAAAAACCATTCAGGAATTATTTTCAGGTGAGTGGATTCAATGTTATTTCTTTAAAAGATTCTAGCCTTGCCCGGCCGTGCGTCCACCTGTGAACCAGGAGGTCAGAGCACATGACCGGGTTGCAGGCTCAGTCCTCAGGAGGCAGCCAATCAATGATTCTCTCTCAATGACGTTTCTATCTCTCCCTCCTTTCTTCTCTGAAATCAGTAAAAAATATTTTTAAAAAAGATTCTAGCCCCGATAAAGCTAGATTTTTCTTAAATACTACAAAATTTTGTGTGTGTCTGCGTTGGTGTTGTTTGTATATTATTATTTTTTTCTTTGCTTTAGATACCTTCCTGCCATTATAACAAAGGTGAAAACAACAGCAAATCTGATATTTAATTGACTTTTTTTGAATATGAATAAATCAGCTATATATTCTACTATACAATTTCATTTGAGTTTTTCTTAAATCTTTCAACATCATACCATTTCTCAGGTTAGCCTAATGTTGCATAAATTTTCTAGTTGAAATGGTAGAATGGTGAATTTTAATATTTGAAGAGAAAAAAGAAAGTATGCAGAGTGGGGTCTACGTGTTAAAACACACACAATAAAAACCGCCGACTCCTGCTGACCAGCCAGGGTTTAAAAGCCAGTGTCCCATCCCTTTATTTTTACAGATAAAATGATTGAGTCAGAGAAAATATTGGTAAACTGTCATTTGGGTTCCAGGGTTCCAGAAGGAATTCATAAAACTGAAAAGAAATTTGAAAATTCACCTAATGGGAATGATTTACTTTTGTAATATACTTAGTAATAACACTTTTATTTGCAAACGACTGAGAGCCAACTGAAAACAAGATACGAATAAAAGCAAATGAATTGGCTTATAGAAGTCAGAAGTGTTGAATACCAAACCATGGAAAGGGCAAGTATGCAATTGGGCATTAGGCACATTCCACACCAGGTCCTCAAGTGCTACCGTTCCTGTCTGTTGTTAAACTTTATTCGCTTCCATTGAAGTGCCAATTTATCCACATGGCAGAACATGTGGTTGCCAATGATTTCCAAATTTTGCACCTCATCAGTTAAGACACCAGGAAGAGAATGACCTCAAGCTTTCCCTAGAGCCAAATGAAAATGCCCTACCAGATCTGTGCTGGAAGTTCTAGATTTGCAATATATGTTAACTACTCAACCATATGTTGTCTCATCTCTTAATGGTATAGTAAACTATACTTTGTGTTTATTATTTAGGAAAAAAATTAAAAAAAAAAAGAATTCCACTTGAGTTGGGCACAAATTCTAACTCAGATTGGACATAGGACAGGGTCACATGGACTGGGAGAAGCATGTCCATATACACCATATAGATGGGGGACGAGGCAGCTTTTGATGAGGGAACTTGGCAAAACAGCTCAGTCACTTACTAAAATAATCAGTTATTTCATTTGGAGAAACACATGAAAATATTTATGATCTTTTAACTGAAACACCTTTACTTGCAGTACAGGTAATTTTTTTCTTGGGAACCATTTAATTTCTCTAGAATAGAACCTTTTCAACCTTCCGGGTTCATGGTTTGCTCAGTTCTGGACCTTGCTCCAACTTCGGTCTTCAATATCACTTTCATTATAATCCATCAGCTTCCCTTTTCCCAAAACTCTGTTGGAATATATTCTCATTGGTGTCCTTTCAAATTCTTTTTTGTCCACGTGGACTAATACAATTTTTGTTATGCTGTTGTCATTACAATGCAGGTTTGAATAAAGAAGGATACATCAAGTCTGATTAACCTGTCCTATTTATGTGGAAACTCTCTATTACATCTGTGTGCTTTTTTCTTTACAATTTAACCTCGTCACTTTTTGGAGAACACCAGTTTTTTATGTTTTGCTTTTGTGATGTTCATCTCATATTTATCTCTAATCATTTTTATCTCTTGGTATATGTTTTCATTGTGTGCAATTTTTCTGGTTACTTTTCCACAGCACTATTAGAGTCTTCTGTTTATTAATGCTTCTAATTTATAAATTATTCACTGGCATTATTTTCCTCAACAATATTTCATTTGCTTTTAAAAGTAAAATATCATCCTAATGCCTTATTTTCTCATGTTTCAGCATATTTTATAAAGTAATGTCTTCCCAACATTCCTTGAAAGTACAGACACAGGTTTAATGTTTTTATGTTATCTATAATAATTTTAAAAAAATGCTTCTTCTCACTTCTGACATCTCTATTACTTTTATTTTTGTTATATTATTATACATTCAAAAAATTTTTTTGGTTAAAGTTTCAAGTTATACTATTTTTCTTTCTATTCATCTTGGAATGAATGATTATTTTCTCACCTATTATTTTCTCCAAGGTAGTGTAATAATTTTCTTGACTTTGTTATATGTTTACTTGTGCATTGTATAAACATTTTCTTTGGACTTGAGAGTGAGATGTTGATAGTTCATATTTTCTTTATCAGTCAACAGTGTTAATATGACACCATAGTCAGCTACAGTCTGATTTTTGTTGTTGTGTTTTGTTTCTTTGTTTGCCCATTTGCCTGATTTTTCTCTAAACTGGTTGAAACACTTGTGTTAGGATACAATGTCAGCCAATTATGGCACTTACATTTTGCTTTTGGGTGAGCCAGCACCTTGGTGATAATACTGTTTATAAAAAAGTTTAATTGACATTTTTGTTTCTTAGGTCAGCACATATTTTCTTCTCCCAAGTTTTCTTTGTTCTGCAAGTACAGTTGGCTTTGGAGCTATTCTTTTTCATCTCATACAATCCACCTTCATCTTCATGCCTTCCACCTGTCAGTGAAGAAGTGAGATTAGAGAGAAAACAAGGGTCATGTGTAGGCTCCTGGGATTTCCTCCCCTGACAATCTGTGGACATGGGGAATGTGCTGGAGGTTGGGGATTTCTCATATTTTCCTGTTTCTATAATCTCCACTGCTTGTGCAACATGCTGGGGAATATTAGCGAGGCATTTATTTATTTTCTTTCCACCATACTATACCATATTTTCAAGATCCTTCTTCAATTTGAACCAAATTATATCTTTCTCATGTTCTTAGATGTATCTTTCTAGTACATGTGTTGTGAGTTGTTCCTGTTTGAGTATAGTCAACATTTCCCCTTGAAATTTATTCAGTGTACATCGATGTTATCATATATTCCAGCTTTTGAAATAATAAACCTCTCAGTTCGATAGTATACAAACTTCTTAGCTTTAATGGAAATTTTGCATAGGTTTAATTCAATACAATGACCCCAAAGATGGGGCTGCTGCATCATCGCATAGAGTGATTTTTAGAAAAGATATTCTGTCTTCACTGGCAAACTAAAAAGACTCCCCCTCTGTGTTGATAAAACACAAATCAAAGAGAAAGTTTTGGTGAGTGAAGCAAGAAGGATTTTGGCTGTTACTCAAGCTTCATGGCTGGGCATAAACTTCATGGGCATAACAAGCTACCCTGCACAAAAACATGCTAGGTATCTAGTAAAATCAGTAGTGTTTATTTTCTAAGCAAAATACAATAAATCAGTTGGAGGCCATAGCTAACATTATACACAATGGTGAAAAGCTGAAAACTTATCCTTGAACAAGATAAGGATGCCTAGACCTGGCCAGTGTTTTTCAGTGGTTAGAAATACCACCACCACCACCCCATCCCACCTATCTCCCCCTTCCCCCCAGCTGCAAAGGGTTGTGGGTTTGATTCCAAGTCAAGGACATGTAACTGGGTTTCAGGTTTGATCCCTAACCCCCGTCGGGGCACTTGCAGTAGGTGACCAACCTATATGTCTCTTTCACATTGATGTTTCTCTCTCTCTCTCTCTCTCTCTCTCTCTCTCTCTCTCTCTCTCTCTCTCTCTCTCTCTCTCTCTCTCTTTCTCAGATAAGGATGCCAACTCTGGCCACTTTTAATCAACATAGTATTGAAAGTCCATACTGTTTTTTGTTTTTTTGTTTTTTGGTGTGTTTTTGTTGGAGTAGTTTTCTCGTTTTAGGTATCTGTATGTTTAACTATATTTCATTATTGTCTCATTGCCATTTTAATGCTCTAAGGATAATATGGGAAAATGACCTGGTCTGTGTGCCTCAGTGTTGAGCATCCACCTATGAACTGAGAGGCTGCAGTTCGGTTCCTGTCCAGGTATATACCCAGCTTGTGGGCTCAATCCCCAAAGTGGGGTGTGCAGGAGGATGCCGATTGGTGTTCTCTCTCACCATTGACATTTCTATCTTCTCTCCCTTCCTCTCAGAAATAAATAAATAAATATATATATATATATATATATATATATATATATATATATATATAATAATATGGGAAAATGTATTCAATGACCACCCTATTTCATTTTCTGTGTACAAAAGATAGAACTTGTTGAGTTATAGGACCATAATGATATTTTAGCATAATTTCACACAGATAAGTTTAAAACTTTAGATATATTGGCTATTTGACAAATGAAAACTTAATTTCCAATTACTTTAGCATATCATTAATCCAGTAAAGTTGCTACTCAAGAAATTTAAAATCTGTATTTTAGTAACAGTAATATATATGAGGTAACTTAACAGCAGAATGTTTTATGTACATCCTCACACTGTGGATTTAGTTGTCTGGAAACTATTCAACATCCACTTATGATTGTTGTTAGCACCTTTTAATGCAAACAGTACATAGAGTAACTGTTACATTTCTTTGGAGAGGAGAACTGACATTGTAAATTGATAAAATAAGATTAAAGTATTTTAAAAAAACAAAACACCTAAATCTGTCTTGTAAAGATGTTTCCTATTAGCACCAGGAGTTACAGATGGTCTCATCTCAAAAATATATCTACCATATACATTATGGGATTATGAAGTTGAATTTCTAAAGCACTGACAATGTTCTTTGGTTGCTACCACGTATAATTTGTTAAACTTTTTTTTAACTTCATTTTCTGTACACATTAGTGTCAGCTTTCTGCTAGAATAAGAGGAGAGAAATGGAAGGTTTTGATGGGTACTATAGATATGGAGAAGATAAATTACAATTTCGTTAAAAAAAAACACCTTAGTTAAAAAGTAATATCGAGCCGAGACCGGTTTGGCTCAGTGGATAGAGTGTCAGCCTGCAGACAGAAAAGTCCCGGGTTCGATTCTGGTCAAGGGCATGTACCTTGGTTGTGGGCACATCCCCGGTGGGGGGCGTGCAAGAGGCAGCTGATTGATGATTCTCTCTCATCGATGTTTCCAACTCTCTATCTCTCTCTCTTCCTCTCTGTGAAAAATCAATAAAATATATTTTTAAAGAAAGTAATATCAAATCATTTTACAGCTATTTCTTTGGACAACATCTATAGTTCTAAGACCCATAAATATTGAAATACATGTTAAAAATGAACAGAGATCATTTTTTTACTTTATTTACAACTTTAAAGGTACTTGTTCTATGAAAAATTATACATATAAAATACAGTAGATTGTACTTATGACATTATTAATAATAAGGATATGAAAATATAATAATATGACTATGAGTAAACTACTATGTACATGGAATTAGGTGTGGCAATGCCATTTAGCAATCCATCAAGCTTCCTCCAGTTTTGACAAATTGGCACTGCAGATATATTAACACAGGCAGATAGCCCAAAAGATAGAATGGTATTGAGATAAATAGTGAGAGAAGTTACTGGCCCCTGGAGATTTCTTGCAAAATCAAAGAATTTGTCAGGTAAGCAAAAACCCTGGGTTAGTATCTTTGTCATAAAAGTAGAAAGTGGTCTAGAAACTCTGTTAAAATAATACGCTGAATGATTCTATGAGCTTATATAATTAAAAAATACCTAAGACACCAAATACTTTCCTATATTGAGGTGGTGGAGATAAGAACCGAGCTATTTATCCAACTGTTGATATAATAGGTCTAGGAGTTATGCATCAATCAATGAGAAAGGGAATACCACTCACTTAATGAAACAAACCTGGTATGAATGTTTAAGTGATATAATTTGGGGGATTTTTGAGAGTCAGAGAAATTAAGGAATTTGTTCAAGGATTACCCAACTTAATGTACCCAAATAGAATGTTGTTCATTCTCAAATGTTCATCAACTTTTGGTGATATTGAAGGTCAAAGCAAACCAAAGTAGCTTTATAAAATACTAAAAAAGGAATAATATTTAAATTTGCTGCTATTAAATTTGTTTATAGATTTTTTATAAAAATCTCTTGTAGCTCAATAAATTGGACAAATGTCTAGACATTGCAGAACAGTAACCTCACCTTTAAAGTTACTAAAAGTACCTTAGGAAACAATTTTAATTAAGTCCTTAATAAATCACATAGTGCTGAGAAAACAGGTGGTTTTGAAATATTCAGTAGCAGAAGCTTAGATTCTTGTAATATTTCAGTTGTGACATTTGCTTAAAGCATTTAGTACTTGTCTGTCAATCTTGTGAAGAAGTTGGAATAACAAATAGACTCTAAGAACCATTTTAATTGTGGACAGATAGAATTGGCTTAATCCTTCTTAGTTATCGAGAGTAATTGTGTCATCATAGGTGAGTGACTATAGGTTAATAGACAGTATAAGAAACATAAAGGTAGATTGTTTCTTTTCCTTGTAATTTAAATTTATCAACCTACTTTTCCACTATGTATTTTCAGAAAGTTTTAGAGAGAAACTAGCCAAAGAAGAGGGACACAAACAGATATGCATGTACTTGGTATACACAAACACACAGAGAGATTAAAATGAGAATTTTTAAGAAGGCAATAATACATTGAGAAGAAAAATATGCTGAATATAAAACTCTAATTGTTCTGACAGCATAAATTCTGATAGCAGTTCACTAAGGCAAAAAAAGATAACATTTTTAAGTTTTATATAACTTTTTTAATCAGAGAAGAGAAAACAGACTGGCTATTGAGAAAGACAATTATATTCCTAAGTACCAAATTCAGGGGGGAAAAGGACAAATTTAATAGCAACAAATTTATAGTAAATGCAGAATCAAAACTCAAAGACCTGTTTCCAATATTCACCTTGATGAATGCCAAGGGTTAAAGTTAAAATGTAAGTCTGTGACCAGCACCCAGCAAGGGGTTAAACAGACATCAAGGTATTGATTTGGTATAAAGGACTCTCAGGTAGATCTTCAATACTCATTTGACCCAAAAGTAGACTTAGAATCCTTAAATGAATCTGCCAAATCATACTTTTAAAATTACATTCTGCATCTCCCCCTCCCTTAATAACCAACAATACATTAACTTTGGAAAGCCAGAGAAGCAGGTGCTATGATTACTTTCTGCTACTGAAAACCTAGAAGGCTGTTTGGATGGAAAGATAATAAATGTCTGTGTTCAAGTCACCCAGTTCATGGTAATTGGTTAGAGTAATTCTAGGAAACTAATAAACTTGACAATGAGATAACTTCTAGATTTAAGATTTTTGATTATACTATAGAATAAATCCAAAAACTAAATTAAGCTGAAGCAAAATTATAATTTATATTTAGTTGTCATTTTCCAAAATGCCTGTATAGCTGTAAACAAATATATATTTCTAAGCTGTTAACAAGATACAAATTCTTACATTTAAAGTAATTAACAAATATCCTTAGAAAATACACAAGAAAAATTTGTGTTGATAACAGTGTTTTCTAGATAAAAATAACCTGATTTTTATCCTAAAATTGTTTTTTAAATATTTTTTATTGATTTCAAAGGGAAGGGAAAGGGAGAGAGAAACATTAATGATGAGAGAGATTGATCAGCTGCCTCTTGTATGCCCCCTACTTGGGACTGAGACTATAACCAGGGCATGGGTCTAGACCAGAATTGAACCTTGACCTTCTGGTTCATAGTTCAATGCTCAACCACTAAGCCAAACCAGCCGAGCAAAAAAATAACATGATTTTTAATGGACTCAGACAATAGTGGGGAGGGCATGAATAGGAGGTGGAGGGTAATGGGGGAATAAGGACACATATGTAATATTAATACCTTAATCAATAAAGAGATTTAAAAAAATAAAGACATAAAAGAGCAAAAAAAAAAAAACCTGATTTTTATCCTAATTTTTTATGACTGTGTATAAATATATTTTTCAAGCTATTGTTTATGCTTTAAATCTCTACTGTTTTTCATATTAAAAATATCATTTACCAAAGATTTTAAATGGTGGAGTATTTTATACTGTCATATGGAAGAATGTTGAAATGTGATGACAGCTCTTTCTCTGACTTATTTAGATTTTCCCAACACTGAAGGTTTAATAAAGTTGTAGTAGGTATTTGTAATTCAATAAACTTACTGACATCTGATAAACTCATATTGTAAGTAAAATGCTGTGGCTTTTTCTTTAGTTTTTGTATCCAATAAAAATCATAGACTCCTATGAATTTGAGATGCTTCTATGTATGTTACATAGAAGAGAAAACGTGTGTTTTTTCTTTGCTATCCACTGCCACCCTGATACCATCCCTCGGGCCTTGGTAATGTTAATTGCTAGCATTAAATCTCCTTTTTAAAATTCAGATCTTGGCCTACTATGACAGCAAGTTATAAACATTTCTTTTCCAATATTTATTTACATCATATTAAATTAAAATTTTATATTTAGAATTCTCCTTGCTAAAAGAGGGACATATAAAAAATTAATACATAACCTTCTTTGACCTAATCCTCCTATACCATTTGTGGTATTATTTTTTCTTATTTTTTATTTTTTTAAAATATATTTTATTGACTTTTCACAGAGAGGAAGGGAGAGATATAGAGAGATAGAAACATCGACTAGCTGCCTCTTGCACACCCCCTTCTGGGGATGTGCCCGCAATTCAGGTACATGCCTTTGACCGGAATCGAACCTGGGACCTTTCAGTCCGCAGACCGATGCTCTACCACTGAGCCAAACCGGTTTCGGCCACTCGTGGGGTTTTAGTGTGCAAATAAACTCTTTGTCATTTAGGTAAAAACCAAGTGATTTTATCAAATGCTGTTTTTAAGTTTACATGGTTTGATGAGATGACTATTAGTGATAAATGTAACTAAAACAAAGCATGCAATAGTCAGTATATTATCTTAAACTGTCTGGATCCCTGGTCCCCCTCTTAATTTCAATACAGTTTATGGTTTGTCATCAGCTGGGAGACTTGTTTTCTTAGGCAGCAATAACCCTGCTCACTAGGTAGCAGCACAAGGAAAGTCTCTTAGTAGAGAAAAATTCTTGGACAAATGAGGTTGTTGGTTGTCATGAGAACTCATTGGTCAAAAAAGAAAGTCAGCAACCTAGGACAAGGCCTGGCCAGGACCAAAGAATAATGTCGGCTGGCTCACAAATATAATTCCTCCTCATAAACAACTCCCAAGGCAACATTCCTGAAGCAACCATTCCTAGGGCAACATTCCTTAAATTGATAGTTTCACTTTGATTAGCAACATCGTCGAAGATTATTAGAATCTGGGCTCTAACATTTTACCCAGTTAAAATGAAATCTCAAATGTAACTTGAAATTGATTATAAAAAAAATCACTCTAGGGAATAATATTGTTCAAGATTTCGTAAACAATGGCATTGAAAAATTGTGTACAATTTTTTTACGCAACCTTTTTAAGCCACGATTTCAGCTGTGTCAGGGATGACTAGCTGCTCATCACACACGTGCTTCTCCTTTCTTGGCACAGAGGCACCTCTGGGAGACAGCTGCTCATCCACTGACTGACCAGATTCGTCAGTGCTCCCTCCCACCAACAGAGACCAGTTTTACCAATAGGATGTTGGCAAAAATGAAGGGCATCTCTTCTAGACCAACTTCCTCCATATTCTCCTCCTCTTCAGGATGGCTTTATCTCTGGTCACCCAAACAAACTCACCAGCCCACATCTATAATGATTTTCTGAAGGGCTCCGAATGGAAGTACAGCCCTACTTTGATGAAGTCTCTGAGTACAGAGCTGAGTTGCATTTCTGAAGCTAAATGTGACTCCTAGAATTCCATTACTCTCAGTACCACCTACCTCTTCCTCCTGAAATCTTAAACAAAGTCCTGAAAAATGCTGTCTTGCTCAGTTGTCTGAAAGGCACCAGAGCTACTGACATGTGTGGTCTGGCCCTCTGGACTCAACTGCTTCCCAAGTGCTGGCGGGAATTCCTCCCCTTTCTCAGCTCCCATCAGCAGCTCATCACAGCGATGGCCAGATACACGTCTCTCTTTTTATCATGACCAAGAATGCCTTTGGATACTTTATCAAATTGACAAACTGTAAATTTTAAAAAAATCACACTAACTTAGGCCAAAGTAGGAAAAAAAGAAAAAAAAAAAAAAGGTTGCTTCCCACACAGAATACCTGTCTTTTGTCCCCACTACTTGTTCCACACCCAGCCATGTCACACACATTTGCAGTTGTTTATGTGGCCATTGTGTTTCTAATCTATGGTGTACTGAGATGTCAAACTTCCCATAAATCTCCTTTTTTTATTAAGTGTGAAAATCAATCTCTGACAGAGCATTTGTAATAAAATTCGCTTTATGTTTACCTCAAAAGTGCAGCATTTGTGAGAATAAAAAAAAAAAATCCAATATCTGCTTTGTTCTATGAAGTCAAAATGCAATTTGCCTCCAGGCACTTCACGTCCTATTCCAGGGTACGTATAGTATACTTGAGAGAAACTTAGGAATAACTGGAGGCAGGAACATGCCACTGGGTTGCTTTCATATAGAAGATGGTCCAAAAAAGTTCAGCTTAACGGGGTTAAAATGAGGAAACAGCAAGTTATTATTCTCAAATTCTTAAGATTTCTGCCGTAAGTGCTTCTTCCTCAGTGTAACAGTGAATCCAGCCAGACTGAAGAGAACTGGTTTAAACATCATTGCTCCTAAAAGGAAGAAAGGATCATGAATTTGGCTTTTAAAAGCCAACAGAAATAAAATGATAAATAAGATATAACATTTGTGTTCCCTTCTCGCCTGCTTCTCACGACAGCCTTCTGGAGAAGGTGAGGTCACATTATTCCATTCTCTTTTAGAGGTTAGGAGACTTTCACTCAGGTTTTCATTTGTGCAAGTTCTCAGAACGGAAACTAGGGTTAAGTGTCTCCTCTACAGGAGTCCCTGCTTTATATTTAGAGACACTGCTCAAAGTCGGCAGGTCTGCAACAGCGTGGAGAGATGATGTTCTTTGTAGGGTAGACAAACCACCGAGACTATGGTTAGTTGGCTTCATATTGGCTTATTTTGTCTATTGTGGAGTTGTAAAATCTGTCAAATGATATTCAGAAGTTTACTTTACTGTAAAGTAAAACCAAGCATATGAGTGTGCGCACGCACACATACACACACACACACACACACACACACACACACACACACACACGTTTTTGAGATAATATAGTTTTAAATTTTGAGCTGAAACCTTGTTAGAACATTAGAGTCAGGGGAGATATTCAGATAATTTAAGCACCTTTTATGGCACAGACACTAGCCAATCAATATAGGGCACTGGCCAATCAGAATGGAAGTTCATCATAAGTAGCCCATGTATCGCAGTTGATAGTCAGCTCTAACACTGATATATAAATAGACTGGAATTCCTGAGTGCAAAGATGATGCTGGCTTGCTCCTGCTCCATCCCAGCATCATGCACAGGCCAGACCCTAAAGTATGCTCCTAATGGAGACCTTTAAATGGGTAAATCCGTAGGCACTGAATTTTATAATTTTTCTGAAATTATGGGAAAATATACTTTCATGATGGATATTATAGTGTATTTATGAATAAAGAGTGAACACTGGCCAACAGTGCCTAAAAAAATTCTGTGAAAAATAATTCACAAGCTGTGCTTCTGTCCATGCTCTATTTTTCAAAGTTAATAGTTCCAAGGTTTTTTTTTTAATAGGTTGTTGTTGTTATTGATTTTATTGTTGACAGCATTAAACATGTCTCTCATTTCCTCCTTTTGCCCCACTCCCCTCAACTCCATTCCCCGCCTCCTCCCAGGCCTTTCCCACGCTATTGTCTGTGTCCATGGATTATGCACACATGCATATATGTCCTTTGGTTAAGCTCTTCTTGTTCCCTCCCACCACTGAGATCTCTTATTATGTTCCATGCATCCATTTCTCTGGACCTGTTTTGTTTGTCAGTTTATTTTGTTCATTAGATTCCACATATAAGTGAGGTCCCGTGATATTTGTCTTTCTGTAACTGGCTTATTTCACTTAGCACCATAGTCTTTGAATAGTTAAAAGTTTAAAAAATATTGTACTCATCAAAACATGATCTTTTATTAAAAATCACATGCTGATGTTCAGAGTCTGCTGTGAAATTGCAAGTACATTGGTTGTCTCCCCTGAGCATTTCTAATAACCCCGGTCTGTTACTGGGAGCCTGGTCCTTTCTCTGCTTGTGAGTCAGGAGCAGGCACCACTGGACACTGTTCCTGCCATATACCCTTCAAGTTAGGCCACCCTCTGGATCCCTGCTTTCACCTGTGAGTGATTCTATACAAGGCATATGTCTCATAGTTCGGTGATATAATTATTTTACACGCCTTTTTCATAATTTCAATAAGGAAATTTCCCCCATAATGATTCTAGACAGAAATCTGTTTAAAAGTATCTTGAAATTTAATGAGAAATCTTGTTCTTTACATGTGTCAAAGCTTCCACCATTAAAAATAGATGCAGGAAACAGTATAGGAGCTATTTTTACTGTTTTAATTAGTATAACCAAGCACACAAGTAGGAAAGCCTACTTGTAAATTGATGCAGATTTAAAAGAATTAACAGCCATGTAAATAGTTGAAATAATTGCACTTAGTCGATAAATAGTTTCTGTGAAAAATGTGGAAAACACATGTAAAATTAGTTTGTAAATATACTGGAAAAAATTTAGGGGAAATTATTTGCATAACTTCCAGTAACATAACAAGTTTCTAATGGAAGTATGCTTACTGTTAACATTTTCTTTAACTTGAGTACATTCAGAGATACAATTAATCTGTGGGGAGAGGCTGTTGAGGTCATGTGGTCTCCAGGTGCAAATGGTTTTCTGACCTATATGCTGTTGAGTTTTTATAAAATAGATTGCAACAGATAGGAATACCTCCTCTTAATAGAGGCATTTGCTAGCTATACTAGAATGTACTTTCCAAATTTGCAGAGCTGGTTTGTCGGCCTTGCAATCACATGTCTGATTTAAACTCAGGCTTTTTTTTTTTTTTTAAGTGAAATTGAATAAAAACTGAATTTTTGTGTCTTTGTTTAACTCCTGCTTTCAACTTTGTGGCTGGGCATTAAATATTCTTCTTACTATGCTGCTAACATGGGTATTATAATAGCAGCCACTGCATATTTACTTAAATGAGTTTTGTCTGTCGTGAACTGAATTATGTCGTCCCCACTCCCAATCATATGATGAAGTCTTAATCTTCAATGTACTTGGAGATTAGGTCTATAAGGAGGTGAGTAAGGTTAAACGAGGTTATAAGGGAGTGGCCCTAATTCCACAAAACCTGTGTGCTCACCTCATAAGAGACACCAGAGATGGCTCTCTCCACGAGCAGAGGAAAGGCTGTGTAACTCTACCGCCTCTATGGCAGAGAGGCACCGCACTGAACACTCGACAGTGGCCACCAGTTCACACATGAGCTGTGATTCTCCGGTGGATCTCCAAGTAATTTTGGAGGCTGTTTGTTCACACATGGTTTGAAAAGTTACAGGAACCCTGTTGGGCAGCTGATCCAGACCACAGGTATGCGGTCATCACGAGAAACAGATTTACCAGTGGGAATTTCCCAATTTCTTTTTTCTTCAAAGCAGCTGTTTGCTTCTAAGTGCTCAGTCACATTCGGTTTTGTTTACTAATTTGTCTTTTCGGGTAGATCACTGTGGTAGCCACCGTGAAGAATTCCTATAAAGAAAATCAGACTTCCAGACTTCATTTTGATGACACACATATTTATCTGAAAACCTTCCAGAAGCCTCGCCTGAATTGGAGTGCAGAGAAACAGAAAAGGTGTAAACTTGTAGCTACAATCGGAGCGAATGACAAAGGAAAGGTATCTGATAAATTCTGGGGAGTGGGAGTCTGGGTAGGAAACCGTGAAGCAGGGAATTTTTCTTTTTTCTTTTCTTTTTAATAGACTTTTAAAACTATTTGAGTTTTGTTGTCAGAAATAGGCGCATTATTTTGATAATATATCGGTTAGATGTTAAGGAATTATGAGCACAGGCCTTGCCTTGAAGGAGAGTCGGTACAATACACAATGTTTAATTCCTTCCTTGGGCATTTCTTAAGTTGTGAGAACCTGAATTAGAAGCCATCTAAGAGGCAGTCACTCTATCACCAAAGATGCTACTGATGCACAGGTTGTTATGTCTTCCAAGTAGTCACCAGAGCCCAAATCCTGTCTCTTCTCCCATACTTCATCTAGAACAGCTTCATACCTACAAAAGCTCTTGTGGTTCTGAGATCCCTCGGCCACTCCTGCAAACTCCTGCAGAGGACTTGGCCATCTGAGTGTTGGCTCTTCTGTGGACGAGATGGGTGGGTATCCAGGGACCCGCAGTGGTGACCGTCCCCGAAGCAAAGGCACTCTCCCTGCTGTGGGGGGCCTGCCCCTGCTCCTGATCGCTTGCTACATGCAGTCCTGGAAACACATCTCAAAGAGGCATTTGTCACAGGTTAAAACTCGTAGTCACGACTCATCTTTGTTGAAATATAACTTCAACTTTCCCAAGAGTGTCTAAGTCTCCTCAATGGAAAACACTTAATATTGCCACTTCTAGGTAATACTAATTCAAGATAGTTGCTTTCAATGGAGTATATTAATTCCGTGTACAAAAACAAGGGCAAGTATATGTGTCAGCACTGTGCAGGGGCCTCAGTGATCTCTCCCTGCGACAAGACACTGCCTTAGTTCCTACCAGTGCTGTAGGTCTTTGAGTCTGGACTATGTCTTTCATCCTTTCACTGGAATAGCTAGCTCTTCAGTATAAGATTGCCAGATACTGTAAATAAAAGTACAGAATGTCCCTGTAGGTAAAAAATCACTGCCTGAAGCATGTTTGGTGCTGCAGCAGTGTTCAGTGACATGGACAGGTACCCTCTGTACACTGAGACACAGCGGAGAGACTCTGGGGGACGTGGCATTTGAGACACTGGGTTTAATCATCATATGGTTCTTGGCACTGTGAAAGCATCAGGAGGACACTGGAAGAGTCTGCATGCTCATCTGGGAGAGCAGCAGTCTCCGAAGCCCGGAGGCTTCTCTGTGACCTTGGACCTGCTGCCTCTGCAATGCACCAGGACTTCTATGGGGCCCACATCCTTGGATTGGGTAATGGCTCCTTAGATATAACAAGACAAACAACCAAAGAAAACATATGTTAAGAGTTTTTACAACTCAACAATAACTATACAAATATAGTTGACCTTTGAATAACACAGGTTTGAACTACAAGAATTTATTTCAATAAATACCTGTACTGTATTTGATCTGTAGTTGATAGCCTATGGATGCTGAGGGCTGACTATATGCATTGATCCATGCAATTTTATATAGGGGACATGAGCATCCTTGGATTTTGGTGTTCATGGGAGTCCTGGAATCTATCTCCCACAGATACAGAAGGACAACTTAAATGTTTGGGAACTCAGCCTGGCTAGAGTGGCTCAGTGGTTGAGCACCTCCTACCCATGAACCAAGAGGTCTCCAGTTTGATTCCCAGTCAGGGCACATGCCCAGGTTGTGGGCTTGATGCTTTGTAGGGGGCATGTAGGAGGTAGCCAATAAATGATTCTCTCTCATCGATATTTCTCTTCATTACTTTCCCTTCCTCTCTTTCTCAAATCAATTAAAAAAAATTCTGGGAAAATCAAAAGTTAAACACACATTTGTGAATGTGTCAGGGATTAGAATCCCTAATCCTGGTATGTTCAAAGGTCAACTATAGTTTAAAAAATGAGTAAAATTTCTGAATAAGCATTTCTCTAAAGAAGGTGTACAAATGGCTAATAACACATTAAAAGTTGATCAATATAATCAATAATCATGTAATTGCAAATCAAAACCACAAGATACTATTTTGCACCCACGCAGGCAGCTATTAGAAAACAAGTGGATAACAAGTGCTGGCAAGGATATGCAGAACTTGGAACCCTTTTACATTGCTGGTGAGAATGTGAAATGGTACACCTCCTGTCAAAAAGTTTGGCAGCTCCTCAAAAAGTTAGAGTTACCATGTTGCACAGCAATTGCACTCCTAGGTATAAATGCAAGAGAAATGAAAACATCTTCACACAACTTGTATGAAAAAGTTAATAGCAGCATTCTTTTTTTTTTTTAAATATATATATATATTATTGATTTTTTACAGAGAGGGAGGGAGAGAGATAGAGAGCCAGAAACGTTGATGAGAGAGAAACATTGACCAGCCGCCTCCTGCACATACTGGGGATGTGGCCGCAGCCAATGTACATGCCCTTGACCGGAATCGAATCCGGGACCCTTCAGTCCGCAGACCGACGCTCTACCGCTGAGCCAAACCGGTTTCGGCAATAGCAGCATTCTTTATAATGTCTCCAATATAGAAACAATCCAGATGTCTGCCAATTGAAAAATAAGTAAATAATAGCAATATATCCATGCAATGGAATATTAATATTCCACCAACGGAAATATTCTGAAATTAGATAGTGATGATGGTTGCACAAGTTTGTGAATATACTAAAAACCATCTTAAAATGGTGAGTTTCGTGATACATGAATTACATCTCAATAAAAATGTTTTTAAAAATGTGCCAGTGTGGCTCAGTGGTTGAGCATGGATCCAGGAACTAAGAGGTCAAGGGTTTGATTCCTGGTAGAGGGTATGCACATGCATGGGTTGCAGGCTCCATCCCCAGTGGGGGGTATGCAGAAGGCAGAGGATGGATGATGTTTCTCTCTCCTCAATGTTTCTATCTTTCTATCCTTCTCCCTTTCTCTCTCTCTAAAAATAAAAATAAAAATAAAAATAAAAGTTAAAAAATAAACCTGAAGGATGAGTTCAGTCACAAGCAGAAGCCTTTATTACATTAATTCAGGCAAGTAAATGTATGGAGTTTAAAGGACTCACGTGTCAATTTATATCCAGTTTGAAATTATGTATATTTATAAATTTATTTTGATGGAGTGTACAAGAGCCATCACATTCCCATAGTTCATCCCCTTTTTTGTTTTGGGGGCATAAGAACATTCTATCTTATGCCAAGCAAATAAATTGGGGGGAAAGCCTTATTTCACGTTGGTTACTGCTGATGTAATCTTTCTCAAGCTTGTAGGTGGGAGGATTGAGTACATTCATCCAGACCTTGGTCGAGCTCATTTTTCCATGGATTCCGAAGCTCAGTTCTTAATTCAGGAAGCCTTGCATATCTTTTCGCTTCCTCAACAGAAGTCTTGTCACGACTTGTGGTATTTCTGCGATATAAAAGCGCTTGAAAGATAAGATGTGGCGAACTTCTTGGGATAAAGGAAGAAAAATACCTAGAGCTGAGAGAACAAAACACTCAACAAATCATCTTGCCATATAAGCAGAAGGGGGGAAAAATGCCTAGAATGATTTATAACAAAATTTGCTTAGTGGCTCTTTTTGGGTAGTGGAAAAAATAATGATTCTATATTTCTTCCATATACTTTTTGTAGCAAAAATATGTTGTCTAGTAATTTTTAAAACCCTACTAAGAGAATCTAGCTTACCCAGCAAAGTAGACTAATGACCAATTACAGCCATATATGGCTATTAGATGCCAAGTAATTTGCAAAATAATAGGAAATGTGATCCAATTGATAATGTGCAATAATAGGGCATGACCAGAAGTGACCCTAAAATAGTTACTTTATTGCTTTCAAATGGGAACTTGCAAAGGAGAATAGTTTCTCATTTGTATATTCTATTTTGGCTCAGTAGCAAAAGGTAATCAGAACACAGTGATGGCTACTTTAAAACTATGATTTTCTTTAAAATCCAAAAATAAATATTTACTTCACTGTGGTTAAGATCCTAGGCTCTGGAGCCAGACTGCTTCAGTTTAAAACTCAGCTCTGTAATTTATTAGCTGTGTTCCCAAGGGCGAGTTATTTAACCTCCCCGGGACTCAGTTTTATTCACATGTGATGATAGCACTTCCCTTGCTAGTATAGGTATGTTTGTGTGGTCACCACATAGCAAACACTGAGTACAATGCCAGGCATTTAGTAAACATAAAATAAATGTTACCATAACCATTTGGCTTAAGTAACCTGCATAAACACAGTTTACTAATAGTAATAAATTTGGCGTTTTCATACATATATGACAGGCATTTAAGAATACGAAAGCAAAGGGTGTATCATACATAAGTTGATTTTAGAAAACACTACTAATACTAAATCACTTAATTTAGATGTGCAATCACTTCTAATATGAGGCACAGTGGTAATTGTCCTTAAACGGCAAGAGAGCTGCTGTTGTACCAAACTCTACTCAGAATGGGGGCTTTTAAATTCTAATGATCCAATTTTGATCTAATGTTCCTAATGATCAGAAAAAAATATGTTGTAGAGAAGCAGACCCTAGTGTAGGCCTGGAGCAAAGTATTAGCACTGTTTGTGGTCATAAATGTGTCAGCCATATGTGGTTAAGTATTTTGATTAACTCTATAGTCTGAAATTTTATTTTTTACTCAATTGATGAGGCTGTAGTGAAGGAGTCCTTTTCTATGCTGACTGCTTAATGCCATTTGGTTGGGATGCGTGCACTCCTGTCTACTCCCAGAATCATTAGACCATGGGAAAGTTTGCCAAGTTCCATCTATGCATGTGTAGCTTGGGGTCAAATCTGTTTTTCCTTAATGTTCAATTTCCTTATAAAGGCAACCTTGGCCTCCAGAAATCCCCAGGCTATTTTCTTTATGAAAAGTAAAATTTAAAAAAAAGTATCAAGTACACGCTGCAGTTCACCTGGGTTCATTTCCATCATTGGAGTTTTTCAGTTGTTTACATGGCAGTTGTAATGCAAACCTCTTTCCAAATAAGCACAGAATACTCTTAATAGATTTTTGAACAGTGACTATAATTTGATATCAGGTTTCAAGAATATGAAAATTAATGCTAATTATTTTCATTTTTGAACTGGCAAGATTTATTACTGGAAACATACAACTTAGAAAAAATAAGGGGAAAATGGAGATAATATCTCTGCATACTTAAGGCTAAATGAATACATTATAGATGTAATGAGGAATGAATGATTATTTTCTAACTAATCTAAAAGGTGGTTCCACTTTGAAAATTAATGCCAACTCCACTGAAACTTACTGCACCGAATATTGCAGAATATTTTTCCACTTTGTAAGGAAGAAAATGTATTGTTATTTTGATCAGTGGACAATATGAAGTTTCTCAGGGAACAACATTTTTATTAAGCCTCAGGGACAACAGGAAGAAACTCTGGCTTAATATCTCAATTTTCATTGGCTGACTTAATAAAATGATACTTTGATACTTCATTAATTTCACCTTAAGCCACTGGTACCCATTCTAACTTTAAAATTTTTTATTTAGAATTTATTTTAGATATACAGAAAAGTTACAGAGATAATGCAGACAGTTCTCATATAATCTACTTTGTTTCCCATAGTATTGTTTGTGATATACTGAATGTATTCCCTCAAAATTCATTTTGTTGAAATTCTAACTCTTAATGTGATGGTAGTGGTAGGGGAGGCCTTTGGAAGTTGATCAGGTTATGAGGGTGGAGCCCTCATGAGTGGGATTAGTGCCCTTGTGAAATAGACCGTAGGGAGCTCCCTCATCCTTCTGCCATCCTTTGGCAATTCCCGTGTATAAACCAGGAACTTGGCTTTCAGCAGTCACAGAATCTTCTGGCACCTTGATTTTGGACTACCCAGCCTCCAGAACTGTGAGAAATACATTTTTATTGTTTATAAAACACCCAAGCTATGGGATTCTGTTAATAGTAGTTTGAACAGATTAAGAAACAAACTACCAAATAAAAGAGTAATATGCAAATTGACCACACATTTGCTATGTCCAAGCCACGCTCACCAGCCAATCAGGGTGGGTATGCAAATTAATGCAACCAAGATTGTGGTTAATTTGCATATCAAGACAGTGTAGAAAGAAGCCAAGTGCTGCAGAAGGGAAGAAGGGAGTGAAGCTGGAGAGAAGCAAGCAAGCGGGGCAGGGGAGAAGGAAGAGAAGCAGGCAGGGCAGGGGAGAAGGAAGGAAAGCAGGTGGAGTGGGGGAGAGCACAGCAGAAACCCAATTGCAGGAATCTTCCTGCAACAGCTACTAGTCCTATATAACATGGTGCTTCTGTCCTAACTAAGAAATTAACATTAGTACATTACTATAATATTATCTGACTTCTTAATTATCTACTAATGTCCAGAATCCAGTCCAGGATAATACATTTTAGTTTTCTCCAGACTGTGACAGTTTTTCAGTCTTTATTTTACACAAAATTGGCACTTTTGAAGAGTACTAGTTAGGTATTTTGCAGAATGTCCCTCATTTGGGGTTTCTTTAATGTTTTCTCATTATTAGACTGAGTTTGTGAATTTTGGAAGCATACCACAAAATAGAAATTGTCTTATCATACACACACATGTGCATGCACACACACACACACACACACACACATATACACACACACACACATTTTGGGGAGTGCATAACATAAATAATGCTAACTTTGACCACTTGGTTAAGGTAGTGTTTTCCAGATTTCTCCAGGTTCCTTCATTTTGAGGTTACTATTTTTCCCTTTCCATATTTAGAATTGAGTCACTAAGTCTGTTTCACACTCAAACGTGTGTGTATTAAGCTTTACTTCTGGAGGGAGTAATATCAACATGTGGTATTTGGAATTCTTCGTAGGAACTTGTTCAGATTGGCTTTTGTGTCCATTTGATCTGACCCCATCTTTTCTGTTGTCGTTGTTAACTTCCTTCCTTTTGGCACCACCAGATACTCCCGTCTCATTATACATTTTCATTGCTATAGTCCTTGAATCAAATATTTGTTCAAGTAGCTATTATATGCCCAATAAAATAAAGTACTTGAACAACAAAGTCAGAAGATAGAAAAAGTAGAAGAAATGAGTGAAGATAAAAGTAGAAATTAATGAATTAGAAAATAAAAAAATAGTAGAATTAATAAATCTAAATATTAGTCCTATAAAAATACTGTATCCATTTTGTTTGTGGAAATTATTTGCTGAAAGAAAATTACTTTTGGACACTACCAACAAAATAAACAAATTACTAGCAAATCTATCAACATAAAAAATAAGAGGACAACATTGCATAAAATTAGAAATGACAAGAGCAAAATAACCATCAAAAAGATTAAAAAAAATTAAATGATGAGATTAATTTACCAACTATGCAAACAAATGCAAAAGTTTAAATGAAATGGAGAATTCCCTAGTCAAATACTACTCATAAAAATTAATCTTTGTGGAAACAAAAGGTAGAGAAAGAAAATATCTCCCACCCAGTAAACATTCAGCAAGTACTAAGTCCAGATGATTTCACAGGGAAATTTTTAACAATTCATTAATGATCAGATACTTCCAATATTTTTTAAATGAGTTCAAATCATAGTGAAAGAAGAAAAACATCCAAATTCATGTAAAAACAAAAACAAAAACAAAACAAACCTTGAGAAAGAGCATATACATTATGCACATTTTCTTGCAACTTATTTTTGATTTAATAATCTTTTGATATTCCATGGTTTAGGGTTTGTGAGTTCTAATTTATTCTTCTAATGTCCAGTTTATATGTATACAGATATGTAATAATTTATTTAATCATTTCCATATTGGTAGATATTAAGGTTGTTTTCAATTTTTGGCCCCTGAAAATTGCATAATGCTATGTTAAACATTCTTGTACTCACTCATATTTTGGGGGGCCAGAGCTTCTGTTTTTGTAGGACTAAGATGTAGATCAAAGTGATAAGAAATATAAATTATTATAGGAAATAAGTATAACACAAAACTGAATTCAATACACATTTATGGTTAATTCCTAGAAAACCATGCTGTGAAAAATAGTTGACATAAAAGAATATAATTAACATTTATCCAAAACTTTTTTTGTGCAAAAATTCATGTAAGTTCAACAATGTATCGAATAATCAGTTTGCTTCCTTAATGTAATTTTCCATAACAAAGCATTGTCTCTTCTAGAGAACATTAGTGATCACCAAAGAAGCAGAATAACAGTCATGCATGTATGTCTTCCTCTTAAATTATTTGAGTCAATTAAAATCAAACCAAGCAAAGAAGGACCCTAAGGAGATATTTTAACATGGACTTTATTCAGAGATATTGCAAGCATTTTGTTTCATAATCATTTTACTATTTGAGTAATATCCCATTTCGAGTGGAAAATATCCTCTTTCATTATTATTTAGAATAAGTGTGGCACAATATCATGGTGTCAAGAAGTTGCTTTTTTTGTGATACATTTATATTAATTATAATAAATGTACCCATTTCCTATATGAAAAATTGTATGACTCCGACAAATTAAATATCCTGTTACATTACCTCACAATCCTCTGTAGTACTTCTAAAATAAAATCTACACTAATAAAAGAGAAACATGAAAATTAACCATCATTCCACTACACCCACAAGCCACACCCACCAACCAATCAGGAGCAAGTATGCAAAATAACCTAATCAAGATGGCAGCCGGCCTCAGAACAAGCAGGTGGCTTGGGTTTCCCTGGCAATAGAGGAAGCCAAACTTCCTGGCCGGCAAGGCTACAAAGTTTCAATTATAGAAGATAAATAAATCCCAGATACCAGGGCCTCTACTTGGGTCACCAGGGAGTGTGGCTGGCCTGCAAATCACCACAGGCCCCTTGCCCAGGCTGCCCCACACAGCAAGGGAACCCCCACCCTAATCTGGGAAAGGGAACCCCCACCCTGATTCAGGGCAAATCAGCTGGCCCCCAGTCGTGTACCAGGCCTCTATCCTATCTAATAAAAGAGTAATATGCAAATTGACCATCACTCCAACACACAAGACGGTTGCCCCTATGTGGTCAAAGATCCTGCCCCCATGTGGACACAAGATGGCCATCACAAGATGGCCAGCAGGGGAGGCCAGTTGGGAAGTACCAGGCCTGCAAAGTAGGGCAGTTGGGGGTGATCAAGCCTGCAGGGGAGGGCAGTTGTGGGGGACCCAGGCCTGGAGGGGATCAGGATCAGGGAGGACAGATAGGGGTGATCAGCCCTGCAGGTGAGGGCAGTTAGGGGAAATCAAGCTGGCAGGGGAATAGTTAGGGGGTGATCAGGCAAGCAGTTGGGAGCCAGCAGTCCTGGATTGTGAGAGGGATATCCAAAAATCTGTTTAGGCCCGAGGGTCCCAGATTGGAGATGGTGCAGGCTGGGCTGAGGGACAAACCTACTCCCCCTCTCCCCTCCACATGCATGAATTTCATGCACTGGACCTCTAGTAAACTAATATAGAAAAACCTATAAAAAATTGGAATAAATACCTATTATTTCAAGCTTCTGAGTACATAGTACAAACAAAGTCATCTTCAGTTCACTATAAAAGATCTCAAATATTAAGGTCACAATTCCACATGAACTGAGAGTAGGATTCTAAAGAAGAAATTTAAATTAAGATTAAAGAAAGCCCTGAAACCTTTCTACATTATTCAATAATACAATTCACTTTTTACATTCTTAACAGTGATATTTAGAAGAAATATTTTACCAGTTTTCTTAGCCCAGTCAAGTGGATACATAAAAATTAATCATCACAATTTGAAAATATGCCATCTTCCCAGAAACTTTTCTTTACTATTCCCTCCTTAAACATTTGCCTCAATTAACTACTTTCATCAGTAAGAATCTTAAATGAGTAACTTAATTCCAATCTTTCACTCCTTGGTTACTCTGCAATCCTTTTGCTTCCATCTTTTAAAAATATTTTCTGCTGAAACCGGTTTGGCTCAGTGGATAGCGCTTTGGCCTGCAGACTGAAGGGTCCCAGGTTCAATTCCGGTCAAGGGCATGTGCCTTGGTTGCGGGCACATCCTCAGTAGGGGGTGTGCAAGAGGCAGCTGATGGATGATTCTCTCTCATCGATGTTTTTAACTCTCTATCCCTCTCTCTTCCTCTCTGTAAAACATCAATAAAATATATTTTAAAAAATATTTTCTGTGAAGTTGGTAGTTAAGTTCCCATTTTCATTCTTCATACAAATAACTTGAAGCTCCTTCCCCCTTTTTTTTCTTAGTGAGTCTAACTAATTGCTTGTTCATTTTGTTTTTAAAGAGCCACTTTTGAGTTTCATTAATTTTCCTCAAAAAAATTTTTTTTATTTCATAGTTTATTTATTTATTTTCTAATCTTTATTATATTCACTTTGTTATGTGTTTAGGTTGATCCCTTCTAAATTTCTTAAAAATGAAAGTTAAGTTGATTTAATATTTTATGTTTTTAAAATATAGGTTTTTATATATATAAATTTCCCTCTAAGCACTGCTTGAACTGCATCCCATAAGTTTTGGTATGTTGTGTCTTTATTTCATTTGTTTCAAAATATTTTATTTATTTATTTATTTATTTATTTATTTATTTATTTATTTTTAAACTTTTAAAAATATATTTTATTGATTTTTTTAATTGATTATGGTCTCACATAATTGTCCTTATTCCCCCATTCCCATTGCAAACCCTTCCCTAGATATGCCCTCCCCTCATCCCCCACTGTCCATGGCCACTGGCTAGGCCCATATGTATGCACACACACACACAAGTCCTTTGGTTGATCTCTTCCCCTTACCCCCATCCTCCCTTACTTTCCCTCTGAGGTTTGAGAGTCTGATCAGTGGTTCTCTTTCTCTGGGTCTGTTTATGTTGTTCATTATTTCCTCTAGATGTGTGAGAGGGTATTTCTTGTTTCAAAATATTTTACATTTTCTCTTGTGATTTCTTATTTTACTTATTTTCTATTTAGGAGAGAGTTGCATAATTTCCACATACTTGTGATTTTCCAAAAATTCTTTCTATTATTAACATCTAATTTAATTCCATTGTGGTTAGAGAACATACTTTCTAGATTTAAGTTATTTTGGGTTTATTTAAGCTTTGTTCATGAAAGGGCATATGGTCTAATATTCAAGATATTCCACGTGCACTTGAGAAGAATATGTACCCTGATTTTGTTGGGTACAGTGTTCTATACATCTCTGTTTAATTTAGTCATTAGATAGTGTTGTTCTAGTCTTCTGTTTCCTTGCTGATTTTCTACCTATTTATTCTATCTGTTATAAAATTCTCCAACTATTATTGTTGAATTTTTCTATTTCTCCCTTCAATTCTGACAGATTTGCTTCATTAATTTTGGTACTTTTATGTTAGGTGCAGATATGTTTGTAATTGTTATACTTTTCTTAATAGAGTGACACTTTTATTATTATATAGTGTACTTATTTGTGCATAGCAACATAATTCATTTTATATTTTATTTTTTAAATATATTTTTATTGATTTAAGAGAGGAAGGGAGAGGGAGAGAGAGAAAGAAATATCAATGATGAAAGAGAATCAGCTGCTTTCTGCACGCCCTCCACGGGGACCACGCCTGAAACCCTGGCATGTGCCCTGACTGGGAGTAGAACCATTACCTCCTGGTTTGTAGGTTGACACTCAGCTGCAAAGCCACACCATCCAGGCAGTTTTGTTTCAAAATCTATATGCTGGTATACCCATACCTGCTATGTTTTGGTTACTATTTTCCTGGCATATTTTTTCCATCCTTTTTCTTTAAATCTAAAGTGCATCCTACCTAATAAAAGAGTAATATGCAAATGGTTAACCATCACTGCACTACATCTACAAACCACACCCACAAACCATGCCCACCATCCAATCAGAGCAAGTATGCAAATAAACATAACCAAGATGGCTACAGCCACAGAGAGCAGAAGGGAGGCTTGGGTTTCCCTGGCAACAGAGGAAGCCAAGCTTTTGGCCTGCCCTTGCTGGCCTAAGCCTCCACTCCAGACTACAAAGTTCCAATTATAGAAGGTAAACAAATCCAAACAGAAATGGCTGCCACCATGGAGTGAGCAGGAGGCTTGGCTCTGCTTCAAGCTACAAAGTTTCAATTGTAGAAGGTAAATATATACTAGATACCAGGGCCTCCACTTGGGTTGCTGGGGGAGGCATGGCCAGCCTGCAAACCTCCACAGGCCCCTCGCTTAGGCCATCCCACACCCTAAGGAAACCCCCACCCTGATCCAGAACATGCTTTAGGGCAGACCAGCTGGCTCCCATCCCTGCACCAGACTCTATCCTATCTAATAAAAGAGCAATATTCAGATTGACCATCACTCCAACACAGAAGATCAATATAGCTGCCCCATGTAGTCAAAGATCCTGCCCCTATGTGGACACAAGATAGCCACCACAAGATGGCCTGCAGGGAAGGGCAGTTGGGAGGAACCAGGCCTTCAAGGAAGGGCAGTTGAGAGGGATCAGGCCTTCAAGGGAGGGCAGTTGGAGATGGGAGATGATCAACCCTGCAGGGGAGGCCAGTTAGGGGTGACCAGGCCAGCAGAGGAGGGAAGTTGGGGGCAAACAGGCTGGCAGGGGAGCAGTTAGATATCAATCAGGCTGGCATGGTAGTGGTTAGGGGGTGATCAGGCTGGCAGGCAGAAGCAGTTATGGGCAATCAGGAAGGCAGGCAGGTGAGCAGTTGGGAGTCAGCAGTCCTGGGTTGTGAGAGGGATCCCAGATTGGAGAGGGTGCAGGCTGGGCTGAGGGAACCTCTCACCCCCGTGCACGAATTTCATGCACCAGGCCTCTAGTCTCCTGTATAAAGCGCATAGCTAGATTGTTTGTTATCCATCCTTCCAGTCTCTGCTCTTTAATCTATTTACTTTTGATGTATTGATAATTATTGAGATTGGATTTATGTCAGTCATTTTGCTATTTGTTTTCTGTTTACCTTATGTCTTTTTGTTCTTTCTTTCCACAATTACTACTGACTTTGTATTAAATATTTTATTATACCATTTTATTTCTGACTTTGTATTAGATATTTTATTTTACCATTTTATTATACCATTTTATTTTATTATACCATTTTATTATACCATTTTATTTATTATACCATTTTATTTCTGATAGAAATAAAATGGTATAATAAAATATCTAATTTTAGTTCTGTCATTTATTTTACTATATATATTTAGTTATTTTATTTTATAATAAAATATCTAATTTTAGTTCTGTCATTTATTTACTATATATATTTAGTTATTTTGAGATTGCAATCAACATCTTAATTTGTATCTATAGTTTGGCTTAATAATAACTTAATTTCAATAATATAAAAAAACTACTCTGAGATAGCTCAATTTCCTTACCCCCTTTAAGCTGTTATCATAAAACATATATTTATACATTGCCTACTTAATGATTTACATTTATAATTATTTCATTATGTGGTTGTTTTTAAATTAGATAGAAAAAGTAAATTGTAATCAGAAATACATGTATAATATCTTTTTATTGAAATATAATATACATATAATATTATATTAGTTTTAGGTATACAACATATGACTTGATGTTTATATAAATTGAGGAGTAATCACCACAATAAGTCTAGTTAACAATCATCAGCATACATAGTATGGGGCGATGAGGTTTTGAGAGAGCTCAGCACTTTATGTTTGCTGCTTTTTTTTTTACTGTGAATGTGGTTTTTTTAAGTCTTTTTATTGAGAGTATTACAGATGTCCCCCTTTTTTTCTCTCCTTTGCCCCCTTCCACCGAGTTCCCATCCTGCCCCAGGTCTTCACCACCCTATTGTCTATGTCCATGGGCAATGCATATATGAATATAAATTATTTTGTTAATCTCTTCCCTAACCCACACTCTCCCTCTCCTGTCTCCACCCTGTTCCCCTTCCCTCTGAGATTAGCCAGTCTGTTCTATGTTTCTGGTTCTAGTTTATTTTGATTACTGGATTCCACATACAAGTGAGGTCACATGGTTTTAGTCTTTCTCTAGCTGGTTTATTTTGCTTAGCATGATAATCTCCAGGTCCCTCCATGCTGTCTTTTAAAGGGTAGTAGATTCTTCTTTTTTGTAGTTGCACTAAAGGCCCAATGCACAAAATTAGTGCAAGAGTAGGCCTTCCTTCTCCCGGCTTCCCTCTGGCACCCAGGACCCTGGCTTCCTTCCGGCACCTGGGACCTGGGCTTCCCTTGTCCAGAAGGATGTCTGGTCTAATTAGCATATTATGATTTTATTATTATAGATAGTATTCCATTTTGTATTGCACAGTTGTTGTTTTTTTATCCACTCATCTACTGATGGGTACTTGGGCTGTTTCCAGATTTTATTGTAGTTATTGTAACTAATGCTGCAATGAACACAGAGGTGCATATATTTCTGGTTGGTGTTTCAGGATTTTTAGCATATAGTCCTAGAAATGGGATCAGAGGGTCAAATAGCAGTTCCATTTTAAAGTTTTTGAGGAAATTCCACACTGTTTTCCATAGTGGCTGCATCAGTTTGCATTCCCACCAGCAGTGTACTAGGGTTCCCATTTCTCCACAACCTTGCCAGCAATGCTGTTTGTTGATTTATTGATGCCAGCCATTCTGGCGGGTGTGTGGTCTTAATTTGCATCTCTCTGATGATTAGTGATGTTGAGCATTCTTTTCATGTCTCCTGGCCATTGCTGTTTTATTAAGACTACTATGAAGCTGGGACTTGGGTAATTTAAATGTCACCTAGCTCATTGTTCTTAGGAAGACACGGCCTCATCTCTCTCTTTTTCCTTTCTGTCTTTGTTTTAAGAGAATGCTTCTGGGGCTGCTGCATGACTTCATCTAATTTCATGAGTTCTGAAAAAGTCAATTATGACAACTTTTTCCATTTTTTAAATTGCTTCTGTGTAGGAGATAATTTTCAAGAGTCTTTGTCCTTCCATTCTTACTGACATCCAAAGCCATTGGACTTTAAGGCACCATGTGAACTTGTACAAGGAGTTTACTGGCAGTGATCTAGGTGGATCAACACCAGAGAGGTTTTTCTGAATTGTTTGCTCCCCTTAGAACCCAGAGCCCTCTTACATACACAGGACTGGTGTGCAGAGAGATGCTCAGGGTGAAATTGAGATTGAATTTACTACTGGATTGATACTTCAGAGAACAAGTCCAATTTAATTTGAAATGACTTGACATTTCTCACACATTTAATTTTGAGATCATAAATTAATATCTGTTACACTAGCATCCAGCTGATATTTATATATCTTGCTCTCTTCCTCCCCAAATGCACGTTACATCCTAATTTTCTAGGAACCCCACTGCCATTGTAACACTTCCTTGTGATGTCCCCATTAATTTCAGGATTACTTTTTTTCTAATTGAGAGCTGAAAACTTTAAGTATTCCAAGAGCTCTCTACAAACACACACACACACACACACACACACACACACACACTTACCATGCAAACAGGGCTTTTACTAGTTTTATATACTGAGTTTCAACATATAATTGTTAACTGCTAAAAAAAAAAGTTAAAAAGTGATAACTTTGTAGTGTTTGCTCTCAAATAAGAATTAACTTGATACAAAGCCAAATTCCCTTGCTTTCTCCCCATGTGGTCCTAACTATACTTAAAAAAAAAAAATTGTCTTTACTGTTGGAAGTATTACAATCATTCCTCCCCCCTTCTCCCCTCATTGACCTTCCACCCAACTCCCGGCCCCTCCCCAGGCCTTTATCACACCATTGTCTGTTTTTAATGAAGCAAGTTGGTTATTATAAAGTAGGTGGTCTTCATGCAATCATTTGGAAAAAACAATAGCCAATTTATAAGAGGATCAAATACTTGTTATTCAAAATGCCACACAAGTTGGCCAGCTTTACCTTTGCAACCTTGAAAGCTTCGGCTCTCCTAGGACTGTCTGTCGAGTGTGCTCTGCTCATGCTGTGCCTTGGCTGTTTTTTTGCCTTCATCTGACATGCATTATTCTTCCTCCTTTCCACTTGACTTCATCTCCCCTTGCTTAACCCCAGCTCACATTTCACCTTCTCTACTTTACTGATATGCATCCAATTTAGCCTGTAATAATCAGAAGGATAAATTGGGCTAGATGCTACTGTTTTCCCAAATAATAACAATAATTGCTTAATTTTAAAATTTCTGATTGCATCGTGTTAGTGAAGCACTTGATTGCTTTTCCCTCCCAAAACAGATGAGGTCTCCAGCAGGGCCTGTCAGTTGAACTTGACCTGAAACTGCAGCACACGAAGACAGTCAGGATCCAAAGATTACATAGGAGCAATACAAAGTTCACAAAGCAGGTGAACAGTCCTTTTCAGGTGGCAACGTGGTGGAGAAGAGAGACAAGATCCAAGATGAAAGCCACTAAATAGGAAGCAGGAGTCCCGAAGGAGAGCAAGCTCTGCGTGCAAGAAGCCATGCCTGCATTTGGATCATAAACCCCATTTTTGCAGAGGCTGGAAGAATGGGCATGGGTGGAGCTGCCATTAGAAGCACAGCAATAGAGAGACAAAACTGTAAATGATAACTTTCTTGTTCGCATTTAAAAGACTAAGGAAACCTGAAAGACTGACCTTGAAGAGCCATAACTTGCTATTGTTAGCTTAATCTGACAGAGACTATCATTGACCTCAGTCTTGGTTCCCTGGTGTCTTCCTTCAGTCTAATCTTTTGAGTTCTTCAAAGTATTAGAGAATGGATGAAAAAAATAAGGAGCCATCTTGTGCTCTGTTGATGGTTGCAATCAGAGTCAACATAAATGTTTATCACTTTCACTTTAGGTTTCAATTCCTGACAACAAAGGGTCACTAATTATATTGTACTAACTCAGTATTAAAATATAGTTAATAATGATCTTTGTAATTCATATACAGAACATTTTCATGTCAGAGATAAAGCTGACTTGTTTTCTTTCTCCTCTAAAACTTCTTTTGGTGTCATCTAGAAATATAGAGATAAAAACATGCTAAAACTGTGAATAGATGTTAAAAGTTTAAGTATATTTTTCTTAAATCACTCAATCCCATTTGATGAAGCTTTTACAATATATAATTTTCATAGGTCTTCGACCTATGAAAATTATATATATATATATATATATATATATATATATATATAACAATAATTGCTTAATTTTAAAATTTCTGATTGCATCGTGTTAGTGAAGCACTATATATATATATATATATATATATATATATATATATATATTTAGTTATATGAAAGTGTAAGCATAGTGAGACAAATAGCAAAGTTGCTCTGTGTGTTCCTTTTCTCTTGTACTCTACATTTTAACCTTTGCTTTTTTAAAATTTAAATTCTTTATTGTTTAAAATATTACATAAGTCTCCTTTCCCCCCTATTCTCCTCTCCCAGGCTGCCTCACCCCCCAGCACATGCCCTCACCCCTCCCTCCCATCTGTATCTATTGGTTATGCTCAGATGCATGCATACAAGTCCTTTGGTTGATCTCTTACCTCCTCATCCCCCACCTTCACTCATAGGCTGGAAAGTCTGTTTGATGCTTCTATGACTCTGGTTCTATTTTTGTTCATCAGTTTATGTTGTTTATGTTGTTTATTATATTCCACAAATGAGTGAGATCATCTTATATTTATCTTTCTCTGACTGGCTTAATTTGCTTAGTATAAAGCTCTCCAGTTCCATCAATGCTACTGCCAATGGTAAGAATTTTTTTTTTTTTTTTTTTTTTTTTTTTTTTTTTTTTTTTTTTTTTTTTACAGCTGAGTAGTATTCCATTGTGTAGATGTACCACAGTTTTCTAATCCACTCATCTGCTGATGAGCAGTTAGGCTGTTTCCAAATCTTAGCTATTGTAAATTGTGCTGCTATGAACATAGGGTGCATATATCCTTTTTGATTAGTGTTTCTGTTTTCTTGGGATATATTCCTAGAAGTGGGATCACTGGGTCAAGTGGAAGTACCATTTTTAGTTTTTTTGAGGAAACTCCATACTGTTCTCCACAGTGGCTGCACCAGTCTGCATTCCCACCAGCAGTGCAAATGGGTTCCTTTATCTCCTCATCCTCGCCAGCTTGTCATTTGTTGATTTCTTCATGATAGCCATTCTGACAGGTGTGAGATGGTACCTCTTTGCTGTTTTGATTTTCATCTCTTGAATGATTAGTGACTTTGAGCATGTTTTCATATGTCTTTCTAGAAGTGTCTATTTAGGATCTTTGCCTATTTTCTGATTGGATTGTTTATCTTCCTTTTGTTAAATTGAATAAGTTCCCTATAAATTTTGGAGATTAAACCTTTATCAGAGACAACATTGGAAAATAAGTTCTCCCATGCAGTGGGATTTCTTGTTGTTGTTGTTGTCATTTTTAATATATATTTTATTGATTTTTTACCGAGAGAAAGAGAGAGGAATAGAGAGTTAGAAACATCAATGAGAGAGAAACATCAATCAGCTGCCTCCTGCATATCCCCTACTGGGGATGTGCCTGCAAAAAAAGGTACATGCCCTTGACCAGAATCGAACCTGGGATCCTTCAGTCCACAGGCTGAGGCTCTATCCACTGAACCAAACTGGTTCGGGCTCTTGTTTTCTTGATGGTTCTTTTGCTGTGCAGAAGCTTTTTATTTTGATGGAGTCCCATTTGTTTATTTTCTCCTTAGTTTTCATTGCTTTAGGAGCTGTGTCAATAAAAATATTGCTACAACAAATGTCTGCTCTTTTGCTGCCTATGGTTTCTTCTAATGTTTTTATGTTTTCTCATCTTATGTTTAAGTTCTTTATTCATTTTGAGTTTATTTTTGTGTATGGTGTAAGTTGGTGGTCTAGTTTCATTTTCCCAACACCATTTATTGAAGAGACTGTCTTGACTCCATGGTATACTCTTGCCTCCTTTGTCAAATATTAATTGAGCATAGTGGTTTGGGTCTATTTCTGGATTCTCTGTTCCGAGTATAGGTCCTTTACCTTCTTGGTTAATTTTTTTCCCAGTTGTCTTAATTTTTTTATGACAATGGTAAATGGGATTTTTTTTAGTTTCTCTTTCTGTGAGTTCATTATTGGTGTATAAAAAAGTCATAGATTTCTTGGTGTTAATTTCTGGGTGTTAACCTTTGCTTTTAATCATATTATTTTTAATCCCCATTGTTCCTTGGGACAATTTTTATTTCCTTTAATGTCAGTGACACATTAAATAGCTAAAAGAAAAATATGTGAATTAAGTTCTGTAAATAAGAGACAGGTATGAATGAAGAGAATGAAGACATTTTTATGGTAAATAACATAAAATATAAGTTATAGTAGATAGAAACATATTATCTTAATACAGACATGTTTAATATGTAATTAATAGCTATTGCACACACACACACACACACACATACACACATCATTTCAGGGTGATAACTCCTCAGACTTTCAGAAAGTATTTTTAGGTTGAGATTGACAGAAAGATTGTGTGATCTTTTTGTTTATATTTATTCATTTATTTATTTTGTTGAGCATGTAATAGGTGCTAAGTAAACAATATAATCCAATAACCTATTCTCATGGGTCTGCTTTTCTACTGGGAGAAGGCAGTGTGGAAACAAATAGACAAATGTTCATCATGATAACATTTCCAGTGGCTCTTAGGGTTATAAAAAAATAAAGTTGGGTAGTAGAAAATAGAGAGAGAATGACTGGAAGCAGAATTTTAGGTCTAGTGATAGGGATGTTATCCTTGAAGAGGTTACCTGCTCCAACATATGCAATGCAGCTAGGCATGTGAAAATATGAGCGAACCCCCAGTGTGAACAGCTTGGCTAAGGGCAGGATCAGGACTGAGCACTTGAGAAAGAGGAGAAAACTAAGCAGCTGGGTCCTAGTAAAACAGGCTGTAAGAAATGATGTAGGAGAAGTAGGCAGAGGCCAGATGGTGTACAGCTTTACGGTTCTGGTAACAGATTGTATTTTATTCTAGAAGTCCTGAGAAGTCACAGGAAGGTTTTAGACAGGAAAGTAAACTAATCTGATGATGAATCTGGTGGGCAAGAGGACAGCAGAGAACCATCTGGTTTGGCTTTCATAGGTGTATCAGATCAGCCATCCTCAGTTCTCTTTCTCTGTATCTTGTTTTAACTGTATCCAGAGCCAAGCAGGCACTGTGGACAGGCTAACCTTTCTTTGAAGAACATTGTTTCAAGAAATGTGTTTCTTTTGGAGAGTACCGCAGATCATAAAATGTTTGAATATTGGTCGATTGCCCATGAAAGAATGATTGCCAAAAGGATTTTAAAATGCATATCAGGAACAAAATGTTCCCTTACCCATGCAATGAAGAAGAGCAAACGCATGATATCTCTATTTTATTACAACTTTGTACATTCTTTTTTTTTTTTTTTTTTTGCTAAATATATTATTTAATCAATAGAATTGGTATAATTGCTGGAAAAGGCATTTAATAACACCTCTTCTCAAATAACACTCATGTACACAAGCATATCTCAGAGATATCATGGGTTTAATTCCAGGCCATGGCAATAAAGTGAATATCGCAATAAAGCAAGTCACACAAGTTTTTTTTGCCTCCCAGTGCATATAAAAATTTTGTTTATACTATACTATAATCTATTAAGTGTGCACTAGAATTATGTTTAAAAAAAGAATGTGCATACCTTAATTTAAAAATGCTTCACTGATAAAAAATGTTAATTATGGGGGAGGGGTAGAGGAGGCTGGGGAATGATAATTGGGGGGGGGGGAGAAGAGATATATGTAGTACTATTTGTAATATTTTAAACAATAAAAAAATCTAAAAAAAAGGTTAACCATCTGAGCCTTCAGAGAGTCCCAATCCTTTTGCTTGTGAAGGGTTTTGCCTGGATCTTGATGGCGGCTGACTGATCACGCATCACCATAACAAATATAATAGTAATAAAATCTGAAATATTGTGAGAATTACCAAAATGTGACATAGAGCTATGAAGTCAGCAAATGCTGTTGGAGAAATAAACACTATTCAGAGAAAGCAGAAACCTAAACCATTAGGAGAAACAAATCGATTAGAGTCTCAGAATCCCAGAAAGACTCTAGGTGAAACTGGACCACCCATGGGTCCGGGCTGCCTTGTGCAATTTATTTTAAATTATTTAATGAGCCCAGCCATATATTTTAATTCTTCTATCTCTTCTAGTCTAGTGCTTCCAAATTTTGGTAGCATGTTGCAGCCAGACACATTATTTATCACAAAAACTTCTGTTTGAGTTTGGGGTTGTTTGTGCTCTGAGGCTAACACACAGCTTTTTAAAGCATTGCGCAACATTTGTCAACAGAAGCTCTGGTGTTCTTGGCAAGTCTGAGAAATATATTTCTCAGACATCATAGAGATTAGAAGCCCCATCGTTCTCTGTGCAATATGCTCAGTGAAGCAATAAGGGTAGGGAACAGCCAGTAGGAAGCCAGCCTAGACTCAGAGCTGGAATAGATCACCTGCACCAAGGCACAGACACTATCCATTATGCAACATGCTTAGAAGGACAGTAGACCCTCAACTTATGTCTATTGAATGAATTAGAATTTCAAAAATTCAGGACAGAATTCAGGCCTGGGTGGTAGAAAAAAAAGTGAATAATGAAATCTTTCTATTTCTAACTGAAAGCAAGGACCTAGATTTAATTTTAACAAATGAGGACATAAGTAGAAACAGCAAACAAGGATATTAGAGACAGAGATGAAGACATGTAAATGTAGAGGGGTCTGTGTGTCTGTGTACAGGGGTGTTTATGTGTGTTGATAGACAAGAATGAGGATAGAGGGAAGATTGAGAACATAAGTGGGATAGTAACTAAAAGAATAAAGAAAACACATTTTACAAAATTATATCCCCCTCTTTTTTCTTTTCAAATTTGAACAAAGAGAATTGTAATAAAGAACAATAAAAAAAACTTGAAGTTTTATTATCCAGTTGTATGCAGATGTGATTAAAATGCATGGCTGCCAATTTATAGACATCTTGATGTTGTTCAAACAGATAATTTTGTAATAAGAAAAAGGGAGTGAGATGTTGTATTTAGAGAGGGATGCTTATTTGTAATAAGTTAAACTAGTCAATAATAAAGTTGTGCTAAGGTTCCAATAAACTCCATGAAATTATGGAAAACAATTTGCAATCAGGTTATCGGAATACAATGCATACATACACCTTTCTATAAGTTTCGCTAAACTCAATTGTACCCAATTGAACTTTCTTGCTTTTTGTCTTTTTTAATTAATGAGCGAGGGATAGAATGGCTACAAGTGGCATTTTTGCCTGGTGAATTATTTTAAGAATGGAGGTAGGTCCACTTCTAAATGTAGTAACTCAGATATAAACATGGAGCTCTCAAAGTTAAGGCTGGTTCAGCACTTAAACGTTTCTCATTTTGTCTCAACTGAAGTGTTCTTTGAATACTCTTTACTGCTTGATGAAGAACTACTGTCTCCTTTTACACATCTATCTACAGAGTATCAAAATGTCCATCAAGGCAGCGCTGAGTCCCAGCAGATCAAATGTACCAACACCTAGGACAACACCTGATGTCCACAATTTGAGATCATTCAAAGTATATACCCTACTTAGAGTGAGCTGTACAACTTGCCCAGCTGACACTTTTCTAACCAATGACTCTTTTTTTCAACTAATAGTTTTCCCACATTTTCTTCTCAAGTTTCAGACAACTCCAATGCATATTTAACTTCATTGTTTCAAGATATGGACCATAATAACTCTGTGCAGCTTTCTAACTCCCTTTAATTTCCTAAGTAGCCTTTTCTAAGAGACTGTTACTGTGTGCCAATAAAAGAAAAAAGCCAACTGTTTTACGGAATCTTCATTCAATCCCTATTAGTTCTACAACTTTTCATCCTCTTCCTCCTTTATCTTCTCCTCCTCCTCCTTCTGGGGCTAGCTGCTACTACGAACGCCACACCTACTTCTTCCATCACCATCACCACTATCTACTGCTACTGCTTCCTGCTATAGCTGCCACTGCCACTACTGATTTATCAAATCTCTGTTGTGAGCCAGGCATGATGCTAAACACTTTATTCATGACAAATTGAAAATAAGGTCATCATAACCTCTTCCCACCTTTTTCTGCCCTACCCGCTTTTTAAGTTGCTGTTCAGTTCCTGTTATTGCTACCATTGGTAAGTCTGTGGAAAACACTTCAAATTTTTAGAGAATTTGAGGTTCTAAATGTTAGATAAAGATACGCTCTGAAAACTGCAATGATATTAGGAAACTCACACTTGGCAGTTTCCAAGGCAGCTCACCATTTCGTGTGTTTCTTCCTAAAGTCTGAATAGACTCCCTTCAGTTTATATCATTGCTTAAAACCCCTCCAATTCATTTGAGTTAGAAATACAACCTGTAAAGGCAGACATTTACTCATTCATATTTTACAGACGATGTTGCCAAAGGTAAAATGAGTTCATAGCGATCTACAAGCAAATGTCAGTCTGGACTGAAACCCAAGCTTCCTCAACTTGGGTGTTTCTATTCCACCAAAAGCAGAAGGACTAGATTTACTTAGAAAATTACCAAGAAACCACGATCCTTTAATGAAGAATCTGGAAAAACGTAAGTGTGCCTTTTGAGATTGGCTTACCTGGTTGGCAGGCAGGAAGGAATGGCTTTCTTGGTATGGGACATTATGTCCTCCCTAACACTCTAGTTTCCCTGTGGGTTATTTAGGATGAGAAGGTCAGATTGGGGACTAAGCATTAGGTATTCACTGATTTCTAAAAAGATGTCAAGAGATGGAAACATTCACTGAGGCTCACTTAGACTCAGCACAACCCCTGGCAGGTTAGCTCCATTTAGCAAAGATAGGGCTCTACTGAAGTTCCAAAGGACAGAAATTCATGAAAAGAGATTGCTCAATTTTCTGCCTGCTTTATTTAATTACATCAAATTCCCCAGCTTTTGAAGTCCATTCTGTTCATGTTATTTATAAATCTGTGAAGCCCTGCATGATAAAGAACACTTTCATTTATGGTTTAGAAATCAGAGAGACAAGAAGAAAGAGATATGCTGGAAGCTTATATTTTTAACCTTAGCTAACCTACTCCTTCCCGGTAAAGAAAAAAGAAGGGAATAGCCAAATTAGGAGGTCCACTGTGAAAGACTTGAAAATATATTTCTTTCTGACTTAAAAATGAAATGAAATAATAAGACATGAGCACTTAATTATAGACAAATAATATATGAGTAATTATTTAATAAATATATGCTAAATTAATTTTCATGGGCAAATCTATTTTAGCTCTTTGAACAGATAACAAAGTCTTTGTTAACATTCTCACAAGTCTCATATTCAATCATCTGACTTTGAGAATATAGTTTATAACTTTAAAATTTCCAATGTGCTAATTTTAAAAAAAGCTTTTAGAATAATTTATTTAGTACAAATACATTTATTATTACTCTTTAGGAATTTCTAATTTAGTAAGATGAATTAGGTTTTTAAAGTTTACATAAGATGAAATAGTACAACACAAAGAAACAATATTTGGAAGAAGCAGAATCATTTTTTAAAAGATCTCTCTGAAATTTGGCTTTATAAAACTTTATGGAAATCTTTATTTGAATCTCAGAGTTCATACCACTATGTAACTCAATAAAAAATGGAAATGAACACTTAATAAGCAGAAAAATTGTTAAACACACAAATGAATACATGAATTAACCTACATTTTCCTATATTCTTAACAGACCACAGTACTCTCAGTGTGTCATGTTTCAGAAATTTTACATGAATGTGATTACAACTATTATTTATTTTGGAGAAAGATTTTATCTTTATTGAACATAAGGTCGTCATAACCTCTTTCCTCCTTTTCCTGCCCTACCCGCTTTGTAAGCTGCTGTTCAGTTCCTGTTATTGATGCCATTGGTAAGTCTGTGGAAAATACTTCAAACTCAGAGAATTTGAGGTTCTAAATGTTAGATAAAGACATGCTCTGAAAACTGCAATGATATTAGGAAACTCACTTGTCAGTTTCCAAGGCAGCTCACCATTTCATCAGTGTGTTTCTTCCTAAAGTCTGAATACACTTCCTTCAATTCATACCATTGCTTAAAACTCCTCCAATTCATTTGAGTTAGAGATACAAATACTTCTGGGAAACATATGGGGTGTTGGAGAAATTAGCTAAATCAGATTGGTGTGTGTGTGTGTGTGTGTGTGTGTGTGTGTGTGTGTGTTTTGTGTTTTTTTTTTGCCAGGAACTGAAGTCAGATGGACTCAAAGAGTGGGAGTTTGTACCGAAAGTAATTCTGGAGCACAGCTGGAGTGCTCAGATGGCACTTCAGAGGGTTTCCTTCAGCAGGAGTCCATGGAGCACCGGAGCGAAATATTGTAAGGCTCCACAGAAGGGAAGGTGAGTGGGCACTGATGGGACGTGTAAAGGGGGTGCATCCTGATGCAGGGAAAGAGCTGACAGAAGGAAAGGTCCTGTTCTCAGGGTTTATGGTGGAAGAGGAAGAGAGGCAGTTGGGACACCAGTGATGCCCTGGGAATTTGTAAAGAAAGAAAAACAATTGCAATGTTGCTGGAAAGGATAGTGAAATTAAATTTTTTTCCCTTACTCCTAAATTAATCTCTGCTCTCAAGAATTAAACATAATAGTGATGTCCGCACTATATTTCAGTTGTTTTAGGCAGTAGTCCTTTGTTGAGGAGACTGGGAATCTAACTGTTATTATGTGTGCGTTATAAATTCCAAACAACAAACTCTTTAGAGTTCCCAGCAGAAAATGCCTTAGAATGGTGAATAAAGTATTTCATTGTTTAGCCTCATTTTAGGATAAATCTACATTCTCTCATTACTGTTAACCAGATCAAATGTTTGTAGTCTGGGAGCATGTAGAAAAGAATAATGCATTTGGGCATCTGCTTATATCCTCTACTCCCTACCCTTGTTCCCACCCATACCCTCAATCCAGTTTGGGATGGATTTCCTAGATGAGGTGATGGGGAAACATTGGCTCATTTTTTAAGACAGCAGTTCATTTTTCAGCATTTTATGACTCCCTTTGGAAGAACTGGCTATTCTCTCCACCACACTCCTAGAGATCCTGTTTCTTGTCTGTGGTATCAAAAATATTTTATGGCCCTTACTTGTTTTCATGTATTTCTCCACCTATTGGAGGATAAATCCCGTAGAACCAAGAACTGTGATGTGTTTGTCTTTGCATTCTCAGGGCCCATCAAAGTAAGTCTCTCTCTCAAATTGGTGAATGAGTGAAAAAAATACACGGGTTCATAAATGAATGAAGCAGATGCCTGTGACTCCCCTTTGGAATGTAATCTATTTATCAGTTTGGAGCTCCCTACCTGTCAGGAATTACTCAGAACTATGGGTTTGGCTCTCTGTGCTGCTTCCCTTTTTCTGATAGATCAAGATAACTTTAAAAAGCCAGATGTGAAGACTGTAGACAATCTAAGGGGGAAATGAAATCTTTCATTTTTGAATTTTTGTGATGATTCGAGAAATTCCAGCTACTTTATAAGCATTCACAACCTGAATTCTGAACTAGCAAATAATAAATCAAAACTGTGTTTATTCTTGCTACATGACTACTTGTTTACAGGGAAACAAAGTAAGGAAAGGCATCCCTAACCAGGGTAACGATTAGAGATAAAAGAAGATGATAGACTTCCAATAAAACAATTCAGGAAGCTGCTAGAGATTTTGAAATTAAATACAGATTAGAACTTGCTTCTGGATTGCTATTAGCCACATTATATTCTCTGGATGATCTGAAAACTTCTAACGAAAAGCAACTCAGGATTTATGCAGTGTACTCTTTCTCTTCAGAACTGTTGTTTTTGCAGAATTAAGAGAAATTTGACCTCGACTGCATTCTTGGAGTCCATGCCTAATCTAATTTATTCCCAGTGGAGCTGCACAAGGAAGAATTGGTGGAGTCTGCTGGCCAGGTCTACCACCACAATACTTTCTTCAGAAAGTTTTACCATCTGGAAAGTGTATGATTCAGTTTCACTGGCACGCATACATCATATGTATGAAATAGAAGAACAATGATATTAACTGAACAAGCTTCAAAATAAATACAGCTTATTTGTCCAGGAATGCTATCCAATTGCTGAAAAGTGGATAGGTCTAAATGGCTTTCATCTTGATGGTCTGGACACTCCATTTCAATTTGTTTTTATTTTTGGAATAGAATTTCCTTGTTTTTCAACAGAGACTATAAATAAAAAGAATAGGTACATGTAGAATGTAAAAGAACATATCCAAAGGAAGGTCACCCTGAAATATAGGAATTGTAAAATTGAAAAAAAATTGTTATTTTTTTCCACGAAGAATATTATCCAAAAATTTCTGCCAAAAGTAGTGATAATAAGGTTCTGCTTTCAGTGTTAGTGCTGAAAATGAAAATGCTTAACTTGTATGACATCAGAACAGCAAGCTGGATATATTCAGGAACCCACTGGGCCCACTGTGAGACAGGCAGGAGCTAAAACTTCATTGATTACCTGACTTCTATAAGCCCCTTCTCTGAATGATGAGCCACTGTGATATTTCAGTCTCCTGGAATCAGTTTCAGATCTGAATCAGTAGTCTCTAAAATCTCTGATTATTTCCTTTTCCCCAAAGCACAGTTACCCTGGTTCTTTGGTGGAAAGCTGGAATGAAATCAACAATATACATTTTCAATAGTGTTCTGAGGTCCTTCCTTCAAGAGACCTTACCACCTCTTTTTCGCCCAAGGAGTTCTGTAAACCTCCTCAAGTTGGAATGGATGGAGGGGCCATGACTTTTTGCTTTTATGATTCAGTTTAGACAATTGCTCATTATTTAGAACTTTTCTGACTATACTGATCAAATAAATATTTAACAGGCTTCCTATCTGTGTCACTTTCTAGGAACACCATGTTTAACTAGGGAGCTCCATAGGTTAAGTGTCAGAGTATTCTGATTGCTACTTTGACTCTGCTGCCCATTACAGTAACCATACCCACTTTCCCTTTGGCTGGTGAGTGCTGCCACCTGATGCCTGCCACCCTGGAATTCAATTACCTTTATTGCATTTAGGTTTCCCAATTCAGTGACTACAGTCTATACTATATGTCTGACCTACAGAAAAGAGCAATCATAAAGTCAGTTCTTTAGAGATGTCAGGCTCCCTCCCAAATTAAATTTTCACAGTCATGTAAAATATGTGTCTCCTAGACCCTTCCAGTGTGCTTGAATAAGTCTTAAATGACAAGTTCACATTAACATTCCAATTATCCTAAGCCTTTTACTTTTTTCTTTTATATCAAGTCAGGAAAGATCTGTCATTTCCAATTTACTCACTGTGGGCCTTCTTTTGGTCCATATTTCAGCTGAGCAACCAAACTGTCAGAACTCTTTCTGATTATCTGAGCTGCAACATTAAATGCAGAATCTCTGCTTACTGAGCCCATATAAATAAATTTGGCCTGATCAAACTTTGTTGTTTCACAGATGTTAGCTTTGCTTTATTGGCTCCTCAGCCATGCACATGCACCAAATGTTTGAATATCTCATGGCCAGGTCAAGTTGACATATAAAATGAACTCTTACAATATGTTTAAAATAAAAATTCTGATTTACTAAAAAGACAAACAAACAAAAAACAAAACAAAACAAAAAAGCTCATTGTATTACAGCTTAATTTGCATCATTTAATGGGTGGTATCTTAGTTTCATTGACATGTGACAATCATTTGTTAGACATTGCTCAGATGTTAGCTTTGCTAGTTATTTGATGTGTGTGTGTTTTTTATGGGGTAAGATCCATCTTAAAGATGGAATTGAGGCTTAGACTGTTTAAGCATCCCAGTCTGATAGCTTGGAAAGACTGGAACTGGAACTCAAATCCAGGTCCATATGGCACAGAAGGTTCTTCATCACATGATTGATTGTTATTAATACTTAGAGTTTAGGATTTATAAGACTTCATCCTAGAAGCTTAGCAATGTGTAAAATTTAGATATCTGCTAACTGGTCAACCTTAATAAAATTTTAGAACTGGTCAAGACCATCTACTTGGGGCAAGTGCATAATGTCCTAAATAGTGTGGATACTTGAGTGAAGAAACCTAAAGCCTGATCTATGGAGACAGGCATATTTAGGTAGATGATATATAATATGGTAAGTGCTCTAGAAGAGTTATATATAAGATTTTATGCTTTGGGGAGTTTCAGTAAGATTTCATTAAACAAAGAAATAACATTGAAGGGGGGCCATGTTCCAATAAGGAGAAACAAAGGTGTAGTTTTCATGGTCTATTATCAGCAAATAAGTATGAAAAGTTTAGGAATTTAAATCCAAAACTGGAAGAAAAATTCGGTGAAACTCATGAAAGAGAAATATAGTTGGAAATAGAATTTGGGGACTAGTCATTGAGTCTGTTATGACAAGATAAATAATTCTAATTTTGGTTGTGAGATGAATGGTAGAGTCCCACATTTTACAGTAGAGAAAAATGAAAACTGAGAATTAAAATAATTGACTTTAGTCACAGACTGTTGCATCAGAATCACAGAAAGGAAACATACATCCAGTTCCCAGCCAGACTGAGGATGTATTAAAATTGGAATACAAATAAAGTTCATTTCAATGACTTCTATCTTCTTCTTAAAGTAAGAAGAAAAATTTCTGGTAGCTAGAATGGGATGCAAGGACAAGAAGTTGGAGATTTAAGAATGGAGGGAAATTCAATAAAAGGGAGGTTGACAAGAAGACACAAATATAAAATAATAAGCAGCAATAAGGGCATAAGGTGAAACTAAGATGACAAATACTATTAATAGGACAGCTGCTCATAACTTTGACTTCCATAACAACTTTCCAACAGTGTTCCTCACAGCTTCTTGAAAATTTTCTAAAAACACAGACATCAGGACCTCCTTCCTAGAGACTCAGATTTGGCACATCTGTGGTGGCATCCAGGAACCTCAATTCTGAATAAGTACTATAGGTGATGCTGATAGTCAACTTTTTTAAACACACAAACAACTCTTTGGAATGAGGTTTATGGTATTGAGTACCAACCTATTAGGTTTCCCAGATATGGAAGACTTTCACAATCTACCCTAACTTATAAAATTGCAATAATTAAAATAACAAATATAAATATTTAGTAAATACTTTAAATAAAAAAAATTGATACATAAATTAGAGTAATAATTCAAGAAACTAAATGCACAGTGATGCTGTTAACTGCCATCTAACTATTAAATTACCCATCAGATTTTCTCCCTCCCAGTCCCCAACCCCATCCTCATAAAATCCTCCAATCCAGCCTCTAACCTCCAATCCATCATGCTTATGACTTTGCCCTAAAATTCAAGTTTGGGCTTTTGATATTGGTTCTTCCAACATCACTCTTAACACTTGGATAAAATTATCCCTTTAGAAAACAGCATGTTTATGGTGAAATAACTAATGAATAGTTGAGAAAGAATTTGAACCCAAGCCCATCAAAAGCCCCTGTGAATTGAACCAGTTTAACTGGATATGGTTCTGCCACAATTATAAATCAACATAAAGTATGCTAAGGTAGGCAGAGAGCTTAATTTAGCCTGTCTCCAGAGTTTTTGTTAAAGTCTATGAATAGACCCAGTAAAAATAATTGAACACAGAGGAGTTTGGGGGCAGATATTGTCAAGCTTCTTCTTCTATCTCTCTAATTACTCTCTTTCTAGAGAGATTCATTACTGCCAATGGCTACTGCCACTGTGGCCTAAAGACAAATGGAGAGCTCCAGGTCCCAACGTATTCTATGCAGCTAGAGGTAATGAAAAGCACACAGTCACCTGAGTATTTTAGTATTATTGCTGTGAAATACATTACCCTAAAATTTCATGGTTTAAAACAAAATCAGTTAACCATCTCTCACAGTATCTGTGGGTCAAGAATTTGGGCAGAGCTTGGCTGGGAGTTTTGCAATGAGGTCTATCAAACAATTACAGAGAGATGAGATGGTGAGTGAAACTGGAGCAGGGTATTGTATCAGTTGGAAGCTCACCAGGCATCTCTCTGTCTCTTCATGTAATCTTTCAAATATACTAGCTTGGGCTTCCTCACAGCATGGCTGCCTCAGGACAGTTTACCCACTTACATGGTAGCTGGCTGTTTTGTAAGGGAATGTGAGCCAGGCATAAGCTGTGTCTCCTTTTATGACATGACCTCTGCAGTTGCATAGCACCACTTCTGCCATCTCTGTTGATTTAAACAATCACAGAAGCACACTACTGCCTGGTAGGATGAGTGCTGACACTTCTATAGACATATTTTAAATTCTTTGAGTGTTCATAGTTAGAAAGAGGAAAAGGGCAAAAAATACATGCATATGTGATATACAAGTTAGCTAATACTTAAATGCACCAAAAAAACAAAAACAAAAAACAAACAAACAATAGTCAGGGATGAAAAGGATTTGAATACTTAAATCTAGACATTTATATGGAGTTGTTGTTTCCAAAGTACTCGAGGTCTCAAGTTCTATGCATGTATTATGACCGCATGGATGTCTTGTTGGAGTGATAAAACCACTTTGCATTTCTATTTAAAGCCTTTTCCATGTTGTTTTATTTAAAGACTTGAAAATATTAAGAGAGAAAAGGCATGGTCTTTAAAAATTGAAAGCAGATCTTTGGTAGATGTTAAATTTTTAAAAGGCAAAAAACAAAACAAAAGAAAACCCACTTGATAATTAGGCATTGCTTATGAAGGAGGGTGGGGCTGAATGAGTGAATTAAATCCCCTGCCAGGAAAATTCTTTCCTGATTAAAAATAAAATTTTATATGGGTTTTCATACAGATTCTATCCTGCTTGTATATGGCATCTTAGGAGACAAATATCCTCCTTTCAGATTATATTAAGCTTTATGTAAGTGAAGAATTACGAAGATGGACTTGATAGGTCCAAGAAACAGAAATGTGTAGAAGGTCCCTAAGGCCTTTCTACAAGGGGTTGTGAACACATTAAAGGCTGGAGTGAAGTCTCCTACTAGTGATTTTATTCTCAAAAATCTCAGAGGAAAAGCTGTAAATTCAGAACAGAGTATGTACTCAATAGTCCCAAGGTAGTGCTCAGTATGCACAGGTTTTTGTTTCCTGCTTTGTATGGTTACCAGAGTTGTCAGAAAGTTTACTGTCATTGAACATCTTCCTAGGAACCTCCTCTGAGTGCTGTCTGGGGTATGATAACTAATTACCCAAGCAATAGCCCTGATTTGATTTCATGGCATCTTCTCACAATTTGTAGCCAGGTATTCCCAGTTTCTTACTTCTTCCTAATTAGAGAGCAAGCAAATCTTACAATCTGGGATGCCATTCCCTATGTTGCCATGCAGAAATGAAAAGGAGGGTTGGAGCTCTGTTCTCACTTCTCTCAAAGTAAGTGTCAGCATGTGGACTGATTTTGATTTCAATAAGAATAAAAGTACTACATTTGGCTGAAGTATATGTTATAACTTAGCAAGATTTCACATTTAGAAGTATACATTCTTTTCTTCCTTATTTGTCTTATTACTAACATTTAGACTCTTGAGAAAGCCTTCTTATCAATTTAAAATGCTTATAACTCTGTCAAAATTTGGCTCAGTTCTTTTTTCTCTTATTGCTGGTCTTCTAGTCTAGTCTCTTTGGTGCTCTGCACTGTTTCTGATTCTCTCTCTCTCTCTCTCTCTCTCTCTCTCTCTCTCTCTCCACACTCACACACACACACACACATATGTGTGTGTGTGAGTGTACATATATAGAGATACATACATACATATTATTTCCCCATCCTATATAATAAAAGGCTAGTATGCAAATTGACCAAATGACAGAATAACCAGTCACTATGACGCGCACTGACTCCCAGGGGGCAGACACTCAATGCAAGAGTTGCCCCCCGGTGGTCAGTATACTCCCACAGGGGGAGCACTACTCAACCAGAAGCTGGGCTCACATTTGCTTGCACTAGGCCTCTAGCTCTTTATAATACCTGCTGATGAAGGTATCATTATTTCCATTTTGCAGATAGGGAAACTGGAATTGGACATGTAATTCTGGAACATAACATCTGGAAGGAGGAGCAAAATAAATGTTTGGTGTATATATGGAGAATGGATTAGACAGGTATTTGAATAAATACATTATAACAAGACATAAAAGTTTTAAATTTCATTAATCCATCCTATATTTTTTAAAGATTTATTCTAATATTTTATGAATAATTATCTGAAGTCATTATTGGTAAAGACACAAGGATGAATGAGATTATCTTGGGAACCGAATACCAAGAGCTATTAAAGTTTGGAGTTACCAGCTAGGGCCTCGGACCTCTACACAGAAAAGATTATAAGGTCAACGAAAATGAAAGTCAACCAAAATGGAATTTATTGAAGATACACTCCAAGGAAGAAGTGGGCCAGTTGAGAGAGACAGTGGCCCCTAACTCCTGAGTTATATGGTTTAAATGAGGGATTTTTTTTTTAAATAATATATTTTATTGATTTTTTACAGAGAGGAGGAGAGAGGGATAGAGAGCTAGAAACGTCGATGAGAGAAAAACATCAACCAGCAGCCTCTTGCACACCCTCCACCGGGGATGTGCCTGCAACCAATGCACATGCCCCTGACCAGAATCGAACCTGGGACCTTTCAGTCCGCAGACTGACACTCTACCACTGAGCCAAACCGGTTTCGGCTAAATGAGGGATTTTTTGAACGGAGACTTATATTTGCATTCAGGAATGATTGACAGAAAAGGGTTATATAACTATATTTCTTCTGGTCATGCCATTACCCATAATGCAAACAGAAAAACCCATGGAGGGGGTTTCAAATTTTTATTATAAGCATTGCAAATTTTATTATAATTAGTCCAGGACCCTAGAAAGGTCTCATTGAGGTCATGTAGTTTTCCTCTGAGCTTGCGCCAAGAATCACCTGGTTCCGAAACTGCCTGCTGGGCTGCCCATGAGAGGCGGTCTGAAGACAATGTTGGTCTGACCCCTGTTCAGGACCTCAGGGAAGGCCCCACCCCAGCTGCTCATGTCTAACTTTCTCACTAACAAAGCCAGACAAGACTTGGAAAGAAGTAACATATAATGGAATTTTAACAAAGCAAAAACTAAACTAACATCAATTTAAGTTGAGATTTTTTCAATCCAGCCTTATGAAGCATTTATTTAATCTTAGAATGGAAAATTCAGTTAATTAAAATTTCTAAAATATTATTTTCTTAAAAGTATCAGACCTTAAGAATTTAGTGGGCTCAACTTAATTTACTAACATAACTATATTTAAACTCTAAAAGTAACAAAGAGTTAGTTATGAAAATAATATATAATTTTTCAAAATAAATATTGAGAGTCATTTCTAGAATTAAAAATAAGATGTTTTTAGTAAGGCTAAAAGACTGCTAAAGAGAGAAAAAGAGAGTGACTCTGGAATATTTTAATAATACATGCATTAATGTATGGAGCATATATTTCAAATTTGCAATGTATAAAATATATTTAAAATAAGCTTCAAATTATTGATTTTCTAGATAAATCATACTTTGGTGTCAATTGGGAAATAAATATGTTAATCTGTCTTCAAAGCCATATACATCACTAACTCAATAGAGTTTATCTTGTCTTGGGCCATCTTTTTAAAAGTTCTAAGGCAAAATTTCCAGTTTTCTTTGTGCCTCAATTTCAACTTCTGTAAAATGTGAAAATAATTTCCCTTGTCTTACAAAGTTGTGAAGGTTAAATGCATTACTATGCATAAAGCTCTTGGAGCAGTGCCCTGCACATAACACAAGGTTAACATGCTATAGGCATTGGGAGCAGCACCAGGCGTTAGACTGGTGGGGATCAGACCAAAACTGGGACCAGCAAGCTGAGTACTTGGGTTCCGGCTGGGAAAGAATTCAGATCCAAGGCCCAAACTGTAAGAGAACTTTTATTTAGGAAATCACAGAGGTAGAAGTAATTCCCAGAAGAAATGGGCTTAGGAAACAAATTATGGGGGAAAAGGGAGCGCCCTTGGAGCTTGGGAGTGAGGAAGCTAATGGTAATGTGCCTGGGGCAGGGAGGGGAGAGAGGGGGAAGGAAAAGGCACAGGTGTGTTTCAGGGAGAAAGAGCGCACTGGGTTCTTTGTCTTAAGGGTTTTAGGGGTAGTCCCAGGAAAAGTTCTTAACAGAATCTTCAGCAATTTTCCAGGTGTGTCCTTTCAGGATTGTGCTCTCCACTGATTGACTGACACCTGGGGGTTATTATTCAATGCAGATGGTCCTGATAATCAGCTGTGCTGATTTGGTTGCTAATCAGAGACTGGAGACGAAAAACAACTGAGGCACAGATGTTATCTCGAGGGAGGAAAGGTCAGTGGGTCCAAACTGAAGGACCAGAGATATGCTGGGGAGAAAAGGTCACCCTGGGGGCCAGGTGCCACCCTACAATTGTTTGTTTATCAGTAGACACCTGGGGCTTTTTCACTCTGATGACATGTACCTGGTCCATTGTCCTGGCTATCTACAAATACATATTATCTATTAAGAATTTTTAGTTTGTGGCACTTAAGTCTTCAAAGTACTCCATGAAGAAATGCTTCCTCTATTAAAAAACAAAAACAAAACAAAAACAAAACAAAAAACATTGTAAGAAGCAGATCATGAAGAAACCTGAGAATCATAAACTCATCAACACATTAAATATTCAGAAAGTGTTGAATAAAGAAATCTTCACTTTGTTTACTTCTCATATTAAGTTGAACATAAAAAAGGGGGGTTGCAAATGTTATCATTATTTATATATTCTAAGGAATACATTTGTGGCATTGCTGCTCTGAAGAAATTATAACTGAATAGACGAAGCAATTATGTACAGATCAAAAGCTTGGAAAATATTTTTTTTTAAAACCCCTCTATTGGCCATCTTCAGCTTCAGATCTAGATTTCATCTGATCCATAGACATAGCTATAGTGACTCATCTGCACAAATTTCAGCCTGGTTCGTGCAAAATGACATCGCTTCAATCAAGCAGTGGTTTCTCTTGTTTTCTGCCCTGACACCTTTCTGATACACAGGGTGGGATGCCACAGGAGCTCAGTGAGTAATCACACAGGTGCAAGCTTGAGATATGTGGTCATTATTATCCAAGGGACAATTTTCAACCAAAGAGTATGTACTTGACACATTACCACTTATTTTTTTTCATTATGAACAGAAAATTCTGAGATGTATTGCATATCCGTCTACTTTGAAGGTTCCAGCAGTATGGAGCACCTATTCACACATAGTGGTGATCAACTAGTAGCACATTAGTGTGTTGTTTCCCTCTTTCTTCTTTTATTCTCCCGGGTCCTTCTCTGCAGCAAATAGGATCATTTCTCAAATGGCCTGTTTGCAAACTCTTCTCTCAGGCTCTCTGATTTCTGGAGAACCCAAACTAAGATGAGGACTGATACATAAGCTGATATAATATGAAGACATATATTATATGCTCTATGTAAGACATAATGTAGACAATAAATCTTGAGTTTTCTATCTTTTGAATGCAGTACATTAGATTTAAGGAATCATGTTTGATACAAAACTCATATTCTACATCTGATAAGGGAGGGAAGAATAGAGACTATATATATTTTTTCACAGAATGTCTTATTCCAAGGGTTATGGAGTTGTAAGTGAAATTATAATTATCATTCTTATTGTACTTAGTAAGCTCTTCAGTGATAGTAATCTTGGTTAACAAGGTATCAATTTTATAACCAAAACATAATTGCACAGGCAGCAAGAATTGTGCTCACTAATAATTGTTGATAGCAGAATTGGTATGTCTATGTGGTCTAAAAGTCTCATTTTTTTCTAAAACTCATTGTATCCTTTGATAAATATGTTTGTTGAAATACGATGGATTTGATATATTATTTTGATTTGTTAAATTATTTTTAAATTTTGTTTTAAAGAATGGAGGAAAAATTTACATCAGAAAAGAAAAATAAATAAAATTCAATAAATGAAATTCTTTGCTATCAGAAAAATAAATTTGAAATAAATGAAAATCAATAAATGAAATTCTTTTTCATCAGGATAAGGGAGAAAATTAGAAATCATCTACTTTCCATATAAAGCAGGTTTTCATTTTAATCCACATTTACATTTCTACCATTTTAAGGGTAGGCTAAATGAAGGCCTTTTGCTTTTAATGTTGACCTTAAAATATCATATCAAATTTAAATATTGTCCCCATTGATTAAATGGGAAAGCCACCCTCTCCTGGCTTGGAATATCCTTATGTTTGGCAGAGCCTTTGGAGACAGGCTCCAGATTGACTTCAGCTGGGATGGCACATGCGGATTGCTGGGTGACTCATTTCCAGATGGAAACATGTGCTAAAAGAACTACAGTTCTAACATGAAGCAATCATGGAGAAAATGTTTCTGAAATTGAAGAAGGTCACAGTGTCTGGTCTGAAGTAAAACCATCATAGAGCAAGGTCATATAGCAAAAATAAATCAAAACCATCTTAGTAATCACCCTCTATAAATATTTCACCCTCTACTTTCAATGACTAAAGGCAAAGGAGTCTTCTAATGAAACTGAAAAGTAATGGCAATGTCTTGTAAGCAATTTCACCTTATTTTTTTTTTTTTCAGTAGAGGGAATTCAACACTTCAAATGTCAAACTATTGGAAAATATAAATAAACATTTTCCTTTGGAAAAATAACTTAGATTTCCTCAAGCATACATAAATGTTAAAGGCCAATGTGTACATTATAAACATATAAAGGAGAAGCACTTGGGAAAAGTTAAAGTAGGTTGTCACAGAAGAAAGGAAAAGCAAAAACATATTCCCTTGACTGAAACAAATACATGTTTTGCTTTGTAATGTCATTATTTGTGTAAATATCTTATTCCTGGCCATAATAAGAGAACCAGGTGAAGAGTTTATTATTGCTTTCATGGCTTCCTCCAGTGTCAATATAGCACATTCTCAAAAATTTTGGTTAAAATTCATTTAAATTTATAAAGTCAAAGCTGCTTGAAGAAATCACAAGTAAAAAATCATATGATTCTATGGTTACTCACATGCATAGTAAAAATGTGTTTTGATATGGGAAAGTCATGGTTACAAATCTAGTATTCAAGCAATAATAACACAAGAAGCAGAACAAAGATGAGAGACTAATTCCGACTTGTATAATCAAGTCTGGCATTGGACTCACATATAGTGTGTGATGTGATGCACCAGAAGGAAGCCTATACTCATATATAAGTGTATTTTCTTTTTTATTGTTGACGCTACTACAAATGTCCCCATTTGCCTCCACTGTGCCTGCCTCCACCCAGCCCCCACACCGCCTTCCCTCTGGCCATCACCACACTATTGTCTGTGTCTGTGGATTATGCACATATGTTCTTTGGCTGCTCCCTTCACCTTTTTTTCATCCAGTGCCCCTTCCCTCTCTCCCCTATGACAGCTGTCAGTATGTTCCACGTGTCCATGCCTCTGTTTCTATTTTGTTCATCAGCTTATTTTGCTCATTAGATTCCACAAATAAGTGAGATCATATGGTATTTATCTTCCTCTGTCTGGCTCATTTCACTTAGCATAATAACCTCCAGGTCCACCAATGCTATTGCAAACGTAAAATTTCCTTCTTTTTGTAGCAGCGTAGTGTAACATTGTTTAAATGTACCACAGCTTACTTATTGGATATATATGTTTTTAAGTAAAAATCCAAGGTACCATATGTTCAGGCTTTAAGACTCCTGGCTCAGCCCAAAATACCTGGGTTCTAACTCTCAGTGAGAGAGAGATTGTATAATAGATCCCTCCTTCTCAGCAAGGCCAATGACTCACTTTTTCTTGCTCACTGTATAGTATATAATCTGTAATGGAAAATAAAATTCATCAAGAGTTTCATAGCACTGTATACTCATAATTTTAAAAGCTCAATGTTAAATTGTCTTTTAATATATCAAACATCCATGTGGTCTCCAGGTCAGCAGCATCAACATCAGAACTTGTTAGAAATACAGATACTCCGAGGTGTGGCCCAGCAATCTGTATTTTAACAAGAACTGCAGGTTATTCTGATGCAGCTCACGTGAGAATCACTGGAATGAAGAAACCAAATAATCCTACCTCCTCTCCCAGTGTTAACAAGTATTTCCAAATTATTGAGATCACAAGGACACATTACCCAGTTACGCTTCTAAGGTCGAAAGAAAACCAGCCTCTACATCTTGAAAGTGGGTTCAGAGTCTTAAGCAACATTTCAGAAGACTTTTGATCACTCTGCTGTCAACCATGAAACCACTTGTTCACATCAACATCTATCAGATTCGATTCCTGAATGCCGGTGACAGAGCCCCAATTCGAAAGTAAATTAAATTAAACCTCCCAGGGTGATTCTAACGCGCCCTTTCCTTCCGCCCTCCCCCCAGACGCTGGTAGGCTCAGGCCAGCAGGGTGGTCCTGCATCCCAGTTGGCCCAGGACCTTCTGTATATATGCCTATGGCCCCAGACAGAGTCACCAGCTTCCCCTGTCACTCAAAGAGTGAGCTTTTGGACTGTAAGGGGGTGGACTCCTACAGGCCAGCGCTGGAAGATCAGGGACCTGCACTCCAGTGCCAGGTGCTGCCCCACCACGCCCTTGCAGAAACCTCCGCTGGCCCTAGGGCCACCCAGCGCTAGTGTCCTGCACTGATTTCTGAGGATCCTGCCAGCCTCGGGGCTTCCGGAAAACCTGTCCTGGGCACCTAGAGTCCTCTTAGTCAGGAAGAGATCATCCAAAGAATGTATATACATACATGAACAACCCATCGGCATAGACAACAGTGGGGTGAAGGCCTGTGGAGGGGACAGGAGTGGGGAGGAGGGGAGGTATAATAGATGGGGTAAGGGGGGGATTTGTAATACTTTCAACAATAAAGATAAATTTAAAAGATTTTTTTTCTTTTTTTTCTTTTTTTTTAGATGAGCAAGGAGAAAAACTCCTGGAATAAACAATTATATTTTGCCAAGGAGACTTCAAATCAGGACTCTCAACCAAGCATAAACATGTGGTATTAACTCGCCCCTGGCATTAGCTAGTGAATCCTGCAGGACAGAGTTCATGTGAAAATCAGCAAAGTCAAACTTCGGGGTACTTCAGTGAATAACTTAATAACAATGCATCTAGAATACGCTATTTTTGGCAGGGTTAGTGTTTGTTCTGGGGTAGCTTTAAATCTTGAGCTTTGTTTTGTCAGCATGAATGTGACCATATGCATTATGAAAAAAATTTATGTCTTAAAATAAAAATGTATCTGAGTGTAGCTGCACCAAAAAATTAATAGTTTTAAAGAAAAGACTCATTGAATACCTTTTGCTAACTCGATTTTTTCCTTTTTTTTTTTTCCCCTCCTATTGTTTTACTGAAAAGTCTATGACGTGATAGACTAGAACAGAGAACACTCTGACAGGCTTTTGAAATTAAAGGAGGGAAAATTTCCAGGAGTTCCCATCCCATTTAAATTCTTCTGACCCTGTAAACAGAAGTGTCTGCTATTCAAAGTGACAAATTGTGGTTGGCATTATTCTGCCTAAAACAAAATAAATTTATAAATACACAAATCAGCTTTCAGCCAATGTCCTGATGATTATAACAATACTAGAGGCCTGATGCATGAAATTCGTGCAAGAGTAGGCCTTCCTTCCCCAGCTGCCAGCATAGGCTTCCCCTTGGCACCCAGGATCCAGGCTTCCCTCTGGCACTCGGGACCTGGGCTTCCCTCTGGCCACTGGCAGGCCCCAGGGACCCAGGCTTCCTTTGAGCCTCAGCTTTATCCTGAAGGTTGTCCTGAAGGACATCCAGTCTAATTAGCATATTATACTTTTATTATTATAGGTAGCCACAATGAGAATGATTTCTTTTGTTCTAGGAATTACCTTTGTCCATATCAGACAACACATGCTTCTATACAACCTTGTTAAGTATTAGTATGCTAAAGACAAACAAAATTGCAAAATAAGGCACAGGTATTCTTTTCCAGACATTATTAACTTGGTACAAATAAAATCAAGGCTATTTTTGTGTGATTAACCAAATATCATTGAAGTATTTATGATTTCTCTGATGATATTTGCTTTTACACCTTCCACAGAGTGTTTATTCCAGTTTAATTCTATAACAATAGACAAATATGTTCCAGAAATATGTGAACTAATATGGAACTACAAATAAAACACAAGTGTTCACAGTGTATGTCAGGAAAGGGCACATTGTTAAGTACCAGGTGAGGGTCAAGTCCAAACTAGGAAGGCAACTGCTGGCTCTGGGGCAGCCTGGGAATGGGTGCTCTCCACACATTACCTCCCACAGTGTTCCATCACAGGGTGGGTGCTTAGCTTCTCTATTTTTCAGTTCGATCACCTACAAAATGGGGAAGAATTTATCAACCTTATATGCCGAGCCTTATATGTGAAGTCTTCAAGACTTCACAAAATAAACATTGCATGAATTTATCTAGCCCAACATAATGAATATAACTGTCTGCTCTTTTATGTTAAAATTCAGTCTTAATTTTTAGGGAATTCTAAATGTGAATTGTTGAAAAGTATCTTAAAAATGTGGTGTTTATTAAATTATATTTGTTGAATACATGAATTCTCATGTTAGGAGCTCTGCTTCCCCTGCTTCTAGTAATTTATATAGTTGTGCTTCTTGTAAATTACAAGAATCACTGCTGAAAAACTGCGCCAGTTGGAATGGGAAGTTCTCCCTCAACCTGCATATTCTCCTGATATTGCCCCTTCCGATTACCATTTGTTTCGTTCTTTGCAAAACTTTCTTCTTGGAAAAAAATTTAATAATGAAGAATGCCTCAAAAATGCATTGACCGAATTTTTTGCATTAAAATCACAAGAATTTTACAACAGAGGGATTAAAATGCTTCCTGAGCGTTGGGCACAAGTAGTAGAAAACAATGGCAACTATATTGTTGATTAAATTTTGTTGTATTATTTAAATAAATTCGATTTAAAAAAGTATTAGAAAACGACATTAATTATTACTAGACCTAATACATCTAGAGGCCCAGTGCATGAAATTTGTGCATGGGTGGGACCCTAGGCTGGCTGGTGATCAGGGCTGGGCTGATCAGGGCCCAAAGGCCCTGGTGGGGTCAGGAGAGGATGCAATGGTTGCATCTGCTTCCAGCCTGGGGCCAGAGGAGTGGGGAGGAAATCTCCAAGCCCTGGCCAGGGGAGGTTGGGTGTGGGAGTGCATTGTGTTGAGTGTCTGCCCCCTGGTGGTCAGTACACATCATAGCAACTGGTCATTCTGGTCATTTGATCTTTATGGTTGCTTAGGCTTTTATATATATAGATTGGAAATTTACAGAATCTTAAGTGTATCAACAAGTCAGTGCCAAATAAAATGGCATACCCAGCATGCTAATAATAATATTTATATGCCACTCTGTCAAGTACTAATCATCACTGCAGAAACTATTTTGTCTTATTTTTTCAAAAAATGCCTTGCAGTGGGGAAACCAGTTGCAATATTACTCTCCTCTTACTGATGACAAAAGTGAGGCTCAGAAAGGTTTTGACTTTCCAAGGACACAGAGCTAGTAAACAGGAAAACAAAAATGTGAACATGTCCTTTTTGTGACTATAATTTTCCAAGTCTTTTAAATTAGCTCAGGTTTAAGGTATTAGAAAAATTACATTAAACATAAAAGGAATCATATTGCAGGAAAACAGACAGTAAGTCTTATTAAGACTATTTGGTTGGCCCTTATAGTCTGTAAAATGTTCGTTACATGTAATTTTATTATATTATTATTTAAAATTTTTTATTGTCAGTATTCCAAATATTCTCCATTTTCCACCCTTTTGCCTCCCTTCATTAAACCCCCATCCCACACCTGGCCTTCCCCAATGACAAAGGCATGAAATAATGGAGTACAGTTTAGGAATCAAATATATATCAGTGAGTTTATAGGATACTTGAACTATTTGAAGATTTTCTGTAGAGCAAATATCTACTTATCTGGGATGAAAATTAACCTTCACCATTAGTGGTGTAAGTGCTGAAAAATTCTTAAGAAGGAACCAGAAAAACATAACAAGTGGCAGAGGAATTGCTCTATTTCAGAGTTTTCCTATTAGCGGTGATGGTATTTGGGGCAGAAAGTCCCTTCTTCATAGATGAGACTGAACACATTGCAAAGTGAAGGGAGAGTAAGGCTAAGAGTAGATCAAAGAAAGACAAATTATTGGAACCTCATTTTTATCTTTGGTATACATAGAAACACACATTTGAAATTAAAAAACATTGCCTTATGTTATTATGCACATTAATAGGTTCAGAAATGCTGGCCAGAAGGTGTATTCTAACTGGTATATTTTTCACTTGATGTGGTTTTTCTCACAAACTTAGATATTTTATCAGAGTAGTGCTTTAGCTTTTATTTTGTCAAATGCTTGTGCCACTTATTTGCATTCCATGTCATTTTTTCATATGCCAATCATTAGCAAATTCAGAAAGTTACTTAAACAGAAGACATTTCTACTTTAGAAGACAATTCTTCTAAAGTTTCCAAGTAGTTTGTGTTTGAGAAAAACCATTCAGGTAGTTTTTGTTTGGATGGGATAATGTTCTAACTCTTGCATGTAATCCATTACTTGTTCATTATCTTCATTAATCTTTGACTGTTTAGACATTTCTGAAGAAAAGAAATATTTTATTGTTATCAAATATTATTGTTGGATGAATAAGGTCAGAACAATTCATTCTCTTTATGATGTAAAATAATATCTATTCAGAGCAGCTAATGACCTAATTTAAAAACCATTAAATAATTTTTCTATAATAAAATAATTTGTTATTAAAACATTTTCTAATGTTTAAAATATTCTCACATTAGAAAATTTAAAACTTGATTAAAATAAGGTTGAAAATTCATAATTATTTTTTAATTTAATCTTTTTAATTCTCACCTGAGGACATGCTTATTGACTTTAGAGAGAGGGGAAGGGACAGAGAGAGAGAGAGAAGCATCAATGTGAGAGAGAAACATCAATTGGTTGCCTTTCCATATGTGCCCACTGGGGATCAACCCCACAACCTAGGTATGTGCTCTGATTTAGAATCAAACCCACAAACTTTTGGTGTACTGAATGACACTCCAACCAACTGAACCACACTGGCTAGGGCCATAATTGTAATTTATAATTTAATTGCTTTGGTCTATATGTGAGTGCCTAATTTTCTTTCTTCTGTTTTAAAATTTTGACACATAGGCATTTAAGGTAGAAATTTTAGCAAGAATTCAGAAATTTGTCAATATTTATATATAAACCTGCTTTTGGAAAGAGTTTTCTAAAAATTTTTAACAAAGTTTCTTTTAAAAACAAAAAACAAAAAAAATACAGATGCTTTTAAACTTCACTAGACTCTTTATCTCCACATCCACGCCTTCCAACTCTCCCCTCCCCCCCCCCCCCCCCCCCCCCCCCCCCCCCCCCCCCCCCGTCCCCCGCATCACAGCCCAGGAAATGTTGCACCTTTAGAATTAACCTTTCCCCAGTTGAGCTCTTTCTTGACATCAGCCCTGACTATCCTATATATCACTTCTGAAAACACCAATGCTCAGTTTCTCACTCCTGCCAATCATCAGAATCCTTGGCTGGGGGAAAGCATTATTTTGTTTAGAAATTTCCTAAGATTATTTTAATAGGCACCCAGACTTAAAAACCCACTGCTCAACATTTCCCTCACAGTTTAGCAGTGATGACATTTTTTCACCACCCCAGGGCTGGGCAGGGTCCAGAACACTTCTGGGCACACCCAGATTTTGGTTCAACATAAACCATTTATCCTGTGACCAATCTTTAGATCCTAATAGAGCAAACTGCTCACTTCTCAATTACCAACTCAATGACAGTGTCTTTATCTAGAGAACAGCAAGTCTATTTAAAATACATAAAGACAAATTCTTATAGGAGGGATTAAACCTGTTGTCTCCCCCCTGCTACTTTATTATTTCTAGGAAGTACTGGTGATAGACTAAGTGAAAGTGGACCTTTGGAATGGTCATATGTGAGCTGAAATCTTAATTATACCACTCAAGAATAGCATGCCCAAGTAAAAGGTTTAATTTGTTGTATTTCAGCTTCCCTGGATGTAATATGAGGTAAACATCCCATCTACAAAGTTGACTAGAGGATTAACTAAGAATTAGACATGTAAAATACCTGACACATGACAAGTTTTCTAGAAGTATTAGTATCATTCTCTTAAGAGACATTATACTTTAAAACAGTAGTTTTTACATTGAATTTCTAGGAGCACAGTGCTCAGTGGTAGAAACCTTGGGAAAGTCAGGTTCTAAAGAGGAGCTCTGATATATTTAGTGGCTTTTGACATGAGATGTCATATAATGAAAGAATTCTATTGGAGGAAAAAATGCATAAAAGCCACTGATGTAAGTTCTTATGACAGCTACGACTTGTATTTTTCCTTTCACTGTGCACATAATTTGCTGCAAAAGCACATTTTATTTATTTATATTGTTGGCTCTAATATTGACTTTAAAATTTGTTTTTAGATATTAAAAATACATTAGTTTCATGGTTATTAGACATTTATATAACTTATGTGATAAGTAGAAAATTCATATTTTGCTTGTAGATAAAGGATATAAAAGTGTAGCTTTATAGAGGGTTTTAAGGAGTCATTGAAACTAAGTCAATACCAGGAGGAGAATAATTGAGAAAGATAACTTCATCAAGATGGTCTCATAGAACATGCAATCTCTACCTAATTTCAACTATAAAAAGTGAATGGGACCAACAGTAGTCTGGAACTTTTATAGGCACCTGTCTCTTTAGTTGTTGTTTCCTAAAATAGCAGAGGATATATGACCTTCTTGCTGTTTCTAATTTAATAAATATAATCACATTGATATAAACATAGCTGCTTATAATAGCCATCCAAATTTCTGGAAAATATTAAGGTTTATTGTCAAAGTAATGAGAACAAAACAGACGTTGTTCCTTAGCATATTTTCGGTTGGGCATTTCCAATTGCTTTCTGCATACTTTTTTATAGCAATCTTGGTTGCAGCTGAACCTCATTACTATTTTCTTTTTCTATCTGTCTTACACTTGTGGATGTGGCATTACATTAAGTGGCTAAAACTGCCAGGTAAAGTTTAACTCTAAATTCTTCTTGGCTCACCTACAATGCTTGATGCATAAATAATTGGAGTCTTCTGAAATCTATTTGACATGCAACACAAGACAGCTTCAACAAAAAACAATCAATAAAAAGAGATCCAGAAATGGCAGGTCATTAAAAAAAATTATTAATTGATGGACTTTTCTCCTAGTAAGAACTCTATCCAATGTAGCTTATTTCCAAACTTGTTAGTATAATTCTCATACATTTCTGATGGAAATGAAAAATGCTATGGACAATTTGGGAAACATTTTGGGGATTCTTTGTAAAGTTATATATACACTTACCATAACATCTAGCAATCCCCAACTAGATTTTCTTAGGTATTTACCCAAGAGAAATTAAAACATGTCTACACAACTTGTATATGATCATTCATAATAGCCAACTCTTTGACAGTGCCCAAATATCTATCAACATGTAAATAGGTAAACAAATTTTTATATAACTCTATAATGGAATACTACTCACCAATAAAAAGGAACAAACTGCTGACACACATAACATGGATGAATTTCAAAGTCGTTACACTAAGTAAAAGTCACACATAGATATTTATAAAATGGTACTAGAAAGACAAACCATCTAGTGACTGAAAACAACTCTGAGTTTGCCAGGGGGTGGCACTGGAGGAAGGAAATTCACTACCAAGTGGCATAAGGAAATATATCCATTGGGATATATACTTTCTCACACTTATCAAACTGTAGACGTAAAATGAGTGAATTTTATTGTATGTAAATTTTACCTCAATAAACCAAATGAAAATAAGTGGAATAGATCTGGGATAGAACAAGTTTCTGAGACTTTAGACAGCTTGCCCAAACTTTAAGTTCATTATTTTTGAGAAACAATTTGGTAGTAAAAATCAATAGTAAATAAAGTTTCTTGAATTAATGTCAAACATGGGAAAGTCTGCTCATATTCAAAGAAAGCCTTGAAATAGCACTAAGTAAACTGAAATGCAGTAAAACTCCAAAATAAAACAAATACTACATCAATGTATTAGAAAAACTAAAATTTTTGCAAGATTAAAGTGGGTTTAAAAATTAAATATATGGTTTTGAGATCATTACCAGGATGTTTAGGTTTTTGCCCTCATTTGATTTATATAGTATTGGACACTTGCAATGAAAATAAAATTTCAAAGAGAAGGATTGCATAAAACCAATGACACAACTCCTAGGTCTTCTCAGAGTTGGCACACTCCTTGTGGAAAAAGGCAATCATCATTCTCATTTTAAAACATTTGGATGGACAGCTCCTCCCCATTCTGAACAACCAAACTATTTGTTCAGGGGGTTTTCTTGGGTATTGTTTATTGCTTTTACACAGCAACTGATTCAGTTAGGAAAATATGTAACTTTCAACATCATCATTCTTTATGCTGATTGCATCTTTGTTCACCTGAAAAAGTTGTATGAGTGACTTCATCCATAATGTGTGGTCCTTCAGCTGAGATACATTCATTCATCCACTCTTTTTTCTTTGATTAAATTATTCAAGATCTATTGAGAATCTCCTTTATGTCATATATTCTGTGAGGTGTCAAGGACACAATAAATAATAAACTATATACAGCTCTTGACACGGGAGTATACAGCCTAATCGAAGAGACAAATTTTTCATTAAATGGCCAAGAAAAGGTGTTATGATTAATTAGTGTTTGTGTAGGTGCTTTTAAAGAACATAATAGGGGCAGGGAAGCTTGGAGAACATGAAATTTAAATAAATTATATAACAAAGAAATCTGACTAAAAATTTGGAAAAATTACAAAAATCAATGCATTTAAGATAAAACAAGAAGTTGGAGACTAGTCATTGAGTCTTGGCAAAACAATTATTTCTTAGGATACAAGTTAAAGTGATAAGCCTTTCATAAGCATTTCTTTCTCTTTAAAGTATTTACAAAGTTTTCTTCCCAGGGAGGAGAAGATGACATTTGTCTGAAAATAAGGGTAAACATATTTCACTGAAAGATATGTTTTTTTGAAAAATGAAGTCTATTATGATATGGTTTTCCAATGAAAATATTTCTCCCCTTTCTCCTTTCTGGCTACTCTCTTGATCTACTTTTCAATGGAATGCCTGTCTGTGCCGTGTCTGATGGAGCATGCTGTGCACTGCATCGCTTCAGGGAGCTTCATTCCCATCATGGTGCATTTGAAACCATGGGTTTTTGGCATGTGGGATACTCCTCAAACTTCTTCTCATGTTCCATTCTTTTCTTTTCTTTTAAAAAATATGTTTTTATAGACTTTACAGTGAGAGGAAGAGAGAGGGAGAGAGACATAGAAACATTGCTTGGCTATCTCCTACCCATCCCCTACTGGGGATAAAGCCCACAACCAAGACATGTGCCCTGACCAGGAATTGAACCAGTGACCTCTTGTTGCATGAGACTATGCTCAATCCATTGAGAAACCCTGGCCAGGCTCACTTTCCATTCTTACCGTGTGATATCTCTAGTCTCTGTTTTAAAGATACCTCTCCTGTGAGCTACAAACCTTGTATAATTAGCGATTTACAACACATCTCTCTGTGGCCAACTGGCAGATACTTCATACTGTTTGTATGTTCCCGACTGGGTTTATCTTATATTCTTTAAAGTTCTTCAGAGGTCATTTCAAGACAATTCAGGAAACATCCCCTGGACACTTATAGAAAGCAGTCTTCAAGGCACTATGAAACATCATGATGGAAAAAGAAGAGATTCCAGGCCTAGAGGAGCTCCTCAGCAAATATGTTCTCTGGTTATTTCCTATCTTCTTTTTCACTATTTCTTGCAACACTAGCTCATTGCCACCAGAATCTGATCAGTATCAGACACATACAACAGAGACAGAAAATTACTCTTAGGATGAAAAGAGTCACTAGAATTACTTTATAGTTACCGAATGAGGAATTCTGGAAGATTTCCTTTGAGCATGCTTATTTACTTATTTGATATAAATCATGTTTGAATTTTCTTATGAGGAGCTATGAACACTAACTTGTTTGTCATAGATAGAATTTTTTTTTCTTTGACTTTTCATTAAATGTTGTTTTCTCTATTAATCATGCCATTTTACTTTCTGTATTTCTGAGGCTTTGGTATCTGGATTCTGTTGACTCTAGAGAGATTGCCCTTCCCGGTGCTAGCTAAGTCCTCAAAATAATAAAAGATGACTTATAGATCATACATTTCACATGAAAACCAACCAATCCAGAGCCCAATCCCCACCAATTCCTCTGATGAATGGGCTTTCACACTCAGAGCCAATATTCCTTTGCCTGAATCACCCCAGGGACAGGTACTAGAACACTAGGAACAACCCTGTACATTGAATCCACTGAAATTATTCAAACTAGTCAATCCTAAACATGCCCACCTGCATTGCCAGTTCCTGCTTGCAGAAGCCACAGTAAAGGCTCTTGCCCAGGTTTTCATTGCTCCCCTGCATCCTGGTCAGCTCTGGTGCTTTCCTATGGGCCCCTGTGTGACATGCCATGCCCCCTCCTCTTGGGAACTGTAACAACAATCTTTAAAAGGTCAATGATCTCCTAGTCTGTTGGCTTTGTTATACCTAAAAAATAATAAAATACATTTTAAAACATTCTCATCCTTTCCAAGAAAAGCTGGACTTCATGGCTTGTGAAAGTTGATGTTGCTTACAGAACTGACTTGACCAACTGCCTTTTCCTCTTTCTAAAGGATGTACTATTATTATGCAAGTTTTCTAATTCCATTGGTTCCTAGAGTCTTCTGCCACTCAGAAAAATAGGTAAAATGTCTCCATTCCTTGGTCTCTGAGGACATGTCCTGTATCCTATAGATACTACAATAAAATACATATTACATTGGTAAGTTGTTTTATGGTTAAAACTTTTTTTCCAAATATGTTTATTAATTTAGAACTCATACACACATAATAAGGACAGGTTGCCCTAAATTATTCCTGACTTAGAAATGAAGGGATTATGTCTTCAAGAATTTACATGGTTTTCCCAAGCTCATACAATTAACAGGTGCTGGTGGTGGGTGTTTCTTAGTCTATTACTCCAAATTTCTGGTGTCCATTAACATGTGAATGGTAAATTGATTTTACCCAAACAAATTAAAGCAGAAGATTTATGAGGTCTAGAAATCTTGTGCATCATAGGATAAAAATTCTAATATAAACTTAGTTTTAGAAAAGACAGTAACATATAATTATTCCCATATCAGTAAAATTAATCACATTTACAGTTAGAAAGGGAAAGATTGAACTTATTTCTCTCTTCTGCTTTATCTGAAGTTGTAGTGCATCTTCTGGGAATGTATTGGGGAAGACTATTTGCCCTGGTTACTTGCCAACATATATATCAGAATCAGGATGATCCTGTTAATTTCTTTTTAGTTTTGTATTCAGTAGTTATATTAATTTTTTTCAAGACAATTTAAAACAATCCCAATTGAACTTTTCAAGTAGAAAGATACCAATGCTGCAATACAACTCTTATACTGTTAAGGAGAGATGAAAAATTTAGAGCTGTAATTAATTTTAGAGATTATTCAGTAGAAACATTTATTGAAGAAACCCAATGATATCAGGAAGTTTGCCCAAGATACCACAATACTCACTCTCAGAAATTTGTCATTTTACTACTAAAGTTTGAGCTAACACTTCATATACCCTCAAGCATCTTTCAGCTCAGAACTTCTGTGTTCTAATGTATGTTGAAGAATTCAAATCCCTAGTATACCATGGAGGAAAAATAGCCCTGAATCATTGTTTTAGGAAAGTAATCATTTCTCTCCTCTAGGAGTTAAACCATTTGAGGTTGGGAGGAGGAATGGAGGAAGAGATGTGATCCAAAGTTTTAACAAAGTTTGAAGGTAAAAAGTTTAAGGAGAATTCCAGTAGCCAGTTATTCTGTACAATCGTATAGAATCTTGGTGGGTTTCAAGTACTAGTTTGACTAAAAGGAAGATATCAGCTCAATCTTATATCTTCCTTATACTTAACATAGGCTCTACCAGAAGGAAGGTCTCCCTCCCAGTATCTTTCCTTAATCCCAGGGTATTGGCCCTGAGAAACCAAAACCTCCTCCAAATCTATGAAAATAATTTAAAAACCCAACAGAACATTTGGGCCTTTTAGAAAGAAAGAGAAAAAAACTTTCAAAGATCTCTGATGCTTATGAAAAATTCCTTTTATTTATCACTGAAGGCTGGAATTACTTAAAGCAAATCTGCTTCATTTTTCTTTAATGGAAGGTTCCCAAAAGTCGTAGAAGTTCTGAGAAGTCAAGTACTGAACTTTTCTTCGGCTTCTGGGTTATTAAAGCTGGACTGAGTTATGTTTATTAAATCCATCTCTATATTTTTGGCAATTAGTTTCTCACACCTTGATTTTAGAAATCTGGGAGTCATTGACATGTCAAACCTTAGGAAACTGCTTTTTCATAAGCCAATGTGCCTAATTACTGGTATTATTATTTTTTAAAAATTGTTTTCATTCCTGATCCCTCGAGGATTCATACATGGCAAAAGCATTTAAAATGTCATCTATCATCTGAACCCCTACTTTTAATCCCTCAGGCAAGTGTTTTTGTAAACAATTGGCCCTTAAAGGTATTCTTGGAGCCAGGAAACTCATGTTTCATTGGTCCAAGAGAAGAAGCACATTCCAGAATTGAGGATCCTCTGAGGACAAAATTGAGTCAAGGTTTACCACATCATATCTATCATTAAGCAGCTTGATTCCAATGATGTCATAAATCCAAGGTCAAAAAGAACTGTTAAATTCACCTCCAAAGATCCACTGTTACAGCTTCCAGGGTGTCTTGTGAAATTTTCCTTCTAATTTCTAAAATCAAGACAATGATTATGAGCTCCAAAACTTAAAAACCAGCAAAATAAGTGCAGAGATTAGTGCTGTAATCAACAAAAAGATAGACTAAAATGCACCTAATATATGCAGAACAATATACATAATTACAATTAGAAGACATAAAAAGTAGTCATAAATAATAACTAATAATGAAATTAATGACATGCACACAGCTGATTTGAACATTTTTAAGTGTTAAATAGAGAGTAGATTTGGCTAAAATGGAAACTGTTCAGAGCCCCTACTCAAGACACCATAACAAAAACCACATGAAATGCAGGTTAAAACATGATTCCTAAACATCACCCCACTGGGAATGCAAGATAAAATGCAGGCTAGCCAGTTCAAATTGAATTTAATATAAATGATGAATAATCATGTTCCTTTATTTTATTTCAATAAACAATGGATAGTTGTATTTTTTTTAAATTATTGATTTTTTACAGAAAGGAAGGGAGAGAGATAGAGATAGCTAGAAACATCAATGAGAGAGAAACATTGACCCAGCTGCCTCTTGCACATCCCCTACTGGGGATGTGCCCACAACCAATGTACATACCCCTGACTGGAATCGAACCTGGGACCTTTCAGTCTGCAGATCGATGCTCTACCACTGAGCCAAACCGGTTTCAGCGGATAGTTGTATTTTTTAATTTGCTTACACTGGTCTTATCCAGAGAACAAAGTCTAACTTTAAAATTCAGGCCCTGTGTCTTGAAAACTGTAACTTAGGCGAGTTACTTAACCTTTCTTAACCTCTCTATAAATTGGAGGTGATAACTGGTATGAGGATTCAATTAAGTAGTATATAAGAGATGACCCCCCCAAAAAAATGTATGCAACCTAGTAGGCATTCAATGAATTGGGCTTTGTACTAATTTTCTAGGGTTACCATAACATATTACCACATATTACCACAAACTGGGAACCTTAAAACAACCAGCAAAGTATTGCCTCACAGTTGTTGAGGCTAGACAATCGAAGGTGTCACAAGACCAGGCTTTTTTTGAAGACTCCAAGGGAGGAGTCCTTCCTGGTCTCTTTCTAGCTTCTGATGGTATCCCACAATCCTTGGCATTTCTTGTTGTAACTGTATCACTCCAACCTCATCCTCCTCTATCCTCACATAACTGTCTTCCCTTTGCGTGTAACTGAGTGTTTCGAAACATTTTTCTCCTTAATAAGGATATCAGTCATTGGATTTAGGGCCCATTGTAATCCAGCAGGGCCTCATGTAAACTTGACTGCATTTGAAAAGACCCTATTTTTTTTTGGGGGGGGGGGGGGAGCGGGGGAGTGCAGTTTAATCGATAATAGGGTTTTATTATAACTTGATTAACTCAATCTTGTGTTCTTTCCCCCCAAAATGAAGCTACTAACATCTCCATCAGAATGATTGTGAAACTTAAATATTTCATGTGAAAAAGCTTGCCACGTGCCTGACAGTTTATTAATAACCATTCATTGCACTTCTTAATTTTTATACATTATTATTTTTTTATTTTTTATTTTTTCGTTAATCCTTACCTGAAGACATGTTTCATTGATTTTTAGGGAGAGTGGAGGAGAGAGGGAAAGAGACAGAAACAACAATGTGAGAAAAATACATCCGTTGGTTACTCTCAGGGCCTAAGCAGGGGAAAACCTGTACGTAATCAAGATACATGTCCTTGACCAGAATCAAACCTGGGACCCTTTGGTCTGCAGGCTGATGCTCTGTCCACTGAGCAAAACAGGCCAGGGCTTTATACATTATTTTTAAATACAAGAGCCAACTTAAAAAATGTTGTAGAATTTTCCCAGTTTAGCCGTTCGAGCATATGTGGATCATCTGAGTAAACACAGCCCCTATCACTTACATTCACAGATTGAATTTGTTTGATTCCATGACTAATGTGTACACCAAGCCCCTTGCCCTTCGCTCATGGGGCCTGTTCTTGCTTTCCTTTAGGGAGAGAGACAGGGAATCCGGGGAAACAGTCATACTATTCTTTGTCTGAGTGACCTACATAAGTGACTTCCTTGGAAAGATGTGGTTAGTTAGTCTTCCCTACACACAGAAAGGAAATAAGTGTCCTTTCTGGGCTGGACCAAAAGATATTTTTCCAAATTTGGAAAGGAGGACAGGAATGTTAATAACTATTGTGAAATAGAACCAATTGAATTTCTAAAGGATCTTGAGCCTTGCTCATGGGGAGGGAATGAAATAGAAAAGGTAACACTAAGAGAATCCTAATGCAAGAATGCCTTTGACTTGTTTCCATGTGCGGTGCAGAAGGTAATCATCCTTGCAAAGAAACCCCACATCCAGAATGGTGTACAATGGTGGCCACAAGGGCAGAAGGTTGATGCTGGTAGGCCCGAAAAGAAGCCTCAGGATGCCAAGGAGGCATGAAAGAAGGAAGCCAAAGAGCTGCAAGTGCCTTTAAAATTCAGGTACAGCAGAAGAGCTCTGAGGACTAGGACATCAGGCATCCTAGTGAAGCTGGGGACCTCACAGCAGCATTACTGAACACATGTTGGCAATGACCAAATAGGAAGCATTGTATCCCAGTGGAAGGTGATGTGAAGAGATGGTCAAGGATCAGATGCCCTTGTCACAAATGCTGGGAACTACTACTACTTGTTCCCCCAAACCTCAGGAGTAGGTAGGAGAGAACTCTTAATTAGGACTCTTCAACTCACTGAATTTAAATCCAGAATTGATAAATTTTGAGCTTAAATAAATCAGATAGTTACTGGTGAGTTTAGTAGGTAGTGATTAGACAGTGTTTTCTAATATCAGTAAAAGGGGAAACTGAGATAGAAATTGCATTTGATTAAGGAAAGGTGACAAAAATTACATTTTTGAACTTTGACTTGTGTTTGGAAAATTGTGATTAGTCACACAAATAGAAGTAACTCCTTCCATTTCATCTGAAAGCACTGGAATTTTTTTTCTGTTACTCTCTGCACTTCTGATTTCTTTTTTTAAAAGAAACTGATTCTCTCTGCTATTTTTGAATATAAATCAAACATAAGTGCATCAAAACAATGTTCTCAGTCCCTGGATTTACTGCATCTCAATGGAGGTGACAGCAGAGACTAGTGTTTTTAACTCTAAATATTAGAGTTCCCCAAAGATGCCACACGGGAAATTTTGCCCACTGTTGATTACATTACTTACTAATTTTGTTAAGGTGCTGGAATTGGGTTTATGTAATACTAACCTGGTTTAATAGCCATAGCAGAGATAGAGGAGGAGAAGAGAGGAGAGAGGGATGAGATGAGCATGTAAAAAAAAATGCATTTTTGTAAAGAGCTACATATTTGAGGCAGTGGAATGAAATTACTACACTTATAGGCAGTTTGATTGACATTATTTCCTAAGATCAGTATGAAGGTTAGGAAAGCATTATTAAGAAATATGAAATCATTTGGAAATACATAACATTTTAATTTTAATTTTCTAACTCAGAATAGATCCTGAATTTATTACAACAAAGCAATACTTAAAAAGCATCATTTTCTTGAGATATATATCATATCCATAAACATTTATTGATTAACTTGTAAGAGCCAAACAGAGTAAGTGCAAGGTGATAGATGTTGGCATTAAAGACAGGGACCATGCTCCTGATTCTAGTGAGGGAAATTTAAGTAAGAAGAGAGTTATAATCTAAGGTGACAAACACTATGATAGAAGTAAGCACAGGAAACTCTGAGAGTAAAAGAAGTACATTCAATTCAACAAAATGCACAGGCACAAGGCATATTTTCATTTAGAAAAAAAGCTGAACTACATATAAAAATGTGTTAGTATTCTTTGTGATTTTACATAATAAATAAGGACAAATAATTCTGGACAAATAAAGTATTCAATATAAATTTTAGAAAAAAATTTAGTGAACTTTATCATAATGTAAAAATTATGTATAAGCAGACTTATAAATTTTTTGTTTAAGAAGCATAAGTTTAAGAAAAGGCTGATGATGATCATCCTGCTACCTCCAGGTCAATCACTTGAGGCTTTCTCAAATGAGAAGTTGGTAATGAAAGTCTCTTCATTAGCTGCACAAGAACAGGCACCAGACCAATGGAACAGAATAGAGATCCCAGAAATTGATCCATGCCATTCTTGTTAATTAATATTTAACAGAGGAGGTAAGAACATAAAATGAGGTAAAGACAGTCTCTTCAATAAATGATGTTGGAAAAATTAGACAGGTATGTGAAAGAAAATGAAACAAGAGCACCAACTTAATCACACAAGAATAAACTCAAAATAGATAAAAGACTTAAGTGTAAATCACAAAAACCACAAAAATCCTAGAAGAAAACACAGGCAGTAAAATCTCAGACATTGCTTGTAGTGATACTTTTGCTGATGCATCACCTAGGGCAAGGGAAACAAACACCCAAACAAAAAACAAGTAGGACCACATCAACCTAAAAAGCTCCTGCACAACAAAAGAAACCATCAACGGCTCAGTGGCTGAGCATCAACCTATGAACCAGGAGGTCACAGTTCAATTCCAGTCAAGAGCGCATGTCTGTGTTACAGGCTCAAAACCCAGTGTGGAGCATGCAGAAGGCAGCCAATGACTGATTCTCTCTCATCACTGATGTTTCTATTTCTCTCTCCCTCTCCCTTTCTCACTGACATCAATATATTGATGCCAAAAAAGAAACCACCAACAAAATGAACAGGGAACCCATTGTACAGAGAACCTATTTGACAATGATACAACTGAAAAGGGGTTAATTTCTGAAATATATAAAGAACTTATACAACTCAACACCAGGAAGACAATCAAATTTAAAAAAAATAGGCAAAAAACTTGAACAGACACTTCTCCAAAGAGGACATACAGATGGCCAATAGACATGAAAAAATGTTCATTGTCACTAATCATCAGAGTGATGCAAATTAAAACCACAAGGAGGCATTGCCTCACACCTATCAGAATGTCTAACATCAATAAATCAACAAACAACAAATGCTGGAAAGGTGTGGGGAAAAAGGGAATTCTAGTGGTATATCCAAAGGATAAAATAACTTAAAAAATAAATAATTTTAATTATGAACTCTAAATTCCATTTCTTAAGAAAATAAGTAGTACTCCTTGAGAAAATGGCTAGACTACCTGGCTTAAAATGCACTTTCCACCTCCTTACTAATCATGTAAGGTCAAGCACATTACTTAGCTTTCTTATGCTAAGAAAATTAGGGCTAAATAGTATCTTTCTTGCCCTAACCAGTTTGGCTCAGTGGATAGAGAGTTGACCTGCAGACTGAAGGGTCCCTGATTTGATTCTATGTACCTTGGTTGCAAGCATATCCCCATTAGGGGGTGTGTATGAGGCAGCTAATTGATGTTTCTCTCTCATCGATGTTTCTAACTATCTCTCTCCCTTCCTTTCTGTATAAATAAATAAATAAATAAATAAATAAATAAATAAATAAAATATATTAAAAAATAATAGTACCTTTCTTCACAAGATTAAACTAATTATGTGATGTATTTGTGGGAAAAGGGCCTGACAGTTGGCAGATGCTCAATACATGTATGATCTTCCTTTTATTCTCTTTCAGTTTCCTTGAAATGTAATGTGCCAGGAATTTTCAGGCTACTTTCAGTTTAATATACTTGACTCGTCAGCCAAAGAAAGGCTTTGATGGAGTAATTTATACTTCAAGAATATTAAGATAGCCGAAACCGGTTTGGCTCAGTGGTAGAGCGTCGGCCTGTGGACTGAAAGGTCCCAGGTTCGATTCCGGTCAAGGGCATGTACCTTGGTTGCAGGCCCATCCCCGGTGGGGGTTATGCAAGAGGTAGCTGGTTGATGTTTCTCTCTCATTGATGTTTCTAGCTCTGCATCCCTCTCCCTTCCTCTCTGTAAAAAATCAATAAAATATATTAAAAAAAAACAAAACAGAATATGAAGATAGCTCTCTGAGCAGACTCAGTAGAGATTAGCATTGAGCACCTATTTCATGCTCCACCTTTTTATTATTTCACTTGAAAGTCAAAATAACCAGATGAGGCAATTATTATTATGTCTTTTTTTTTTTACAATTAGGAAAACCAAGGCTCAGGAAAGGGTAGAAAAGTTGTCCTTACTTGGGATTATTTGGTAACAGAGGTAGGATCCACGTTAAAGCCCTCCTAACCCTGTGCTCTCTCCACAACATCACTGTCTTTCCAAGGAAGGCTGCCCCTGTCTTTCCGAGTGATGTGTGAAGTCCCACTATTACAGTTTTATTCCTATAGCTTACTTCTTTACCCCTGTTAAATGTAGATGTCTTTGCAATAACTCTCTTTGCAATTTCATTGCTCTTTTGGACACAAGAGTAAAAGAGGTACTGATATTTGGAAAGATTACACTTTCATTTTATATCATATTTTGTGTTCTCTGGATCATTCTCAGAATCAGTAAGACATCTTTTTTTTCTTTTTTTCCAAAACTATTTGAGCTTGTCATAGAATTTGAACAAGAAAAAGCTTTTTGTAATGTCTAGCAGGAGAAACAATATAGAATTTCTCCAGTAAAAACTGCACCTTGCTCAGCAGCTATGGAGAAAGGGTTTGCCAGAAAACAAAAGGTCATGAGGTCACATTTAATTTCATAGTATTTTATTTTTATTGTGTCTTTCTCTGCCTTTTTCTAAAATGCAATTTTACATGTGAGATAGTCTAAAGCACTAATTTCAGACTCTGGTATGTTTCCCAATGTGACTAATGAAAATCTTTGAAACTCGTGGTGCTAGTTGTAACATTTAATTCACTTTCAGTGTAATTAGTCAAAACGCTAGCAAGATAGTTCAGAATACTTTAGATGCAGCTAAAAATTTTACCATCTTCTGTTCCTCATTTTAAACTCAGGAAAATTGGATGTGATGAGATGATTTATATTTTCTTAATAATATAAACATAATTTACTCACACAAAAACTGTGCATGGGATAAAATGCAAAAATAATGAAAGGGAAAGGAAAAATGAATTAAATGCAAAAAAAAAAAGGAAATGCCATGAATAGGTGGTTACCACATAGTACATATTTCTATGAATTATTTTTGCATGCTTGGAAATCGGTATCTCATATGAATCATTTATTATTCTAAGAACATTTGGCATAGTTAAAAAGAAATAAGTGAAGATTGTATCTGTTATACATATTTGCAAAGGAAAATTAACAGGGTTGTTTATGAACAAAAATGATGAAAAAAAATTTAAAACAAACTGAAAACTCCAGCACAGAACCAAATTTATATTTTTTCCACTGTTAGTATTTCATATGCATTCTAATTTATAGTATTCCAATTTCTTAAGAATTTAATGAATAAGTAAAATATGGTGGCTATTGAAATATCTAAAATTAACTTCTGTGTGTGTATGTAACTTTAAACAATTTATCAGTTAAGGCATTTATTTACAAAGTCTTAGTGTTAATAACAATTAGATACTGACAAATACAAAATGTGTAAAACAAAAGGATTAGATCTGGAAAACTTTATGAAGCAAACAGAAATAACAACTTTTCAAAACTATCAATTATTTTGTAAATAACTTCATTAAAAGCACAAGTTGGTTAATAGAAATAAAGAGGAAGAAGAAGGAAAAATACAGACCATTAAAATCCCACTATGCGTTTTAGAAAAATTGCCTGTGCCACTACCATCATCCCCACAGAAACGAATTACTGGAATTCTAATATGTTGAAAAATACAATTCAAATAAAATCTTTGCAATAGGCAAAATCATGTCTGTTTCTTGAATAGTCTTGGGGGCTTAACGATTTCCTGACTTTCAATTTTCCTTTCAGATGACATTTTTGACCCTTAGGTCAGTTCTCAATATGGGAATTCAGGAAATTCTTTAAAAAATATATTTTAATATATTTTAATATAGAGAGGAAGGGAGGGGGAGGGATAGAAATATCAATGAGAATCGTTGATTGACTGCCTCCTGCATGCCCCCTACTGGGGACTGAGCCTACAACCCAGGGAATGTGTCTCTCTGGGAATTGAACCATGGTCTCCAGGTTCATAGGTCAATGCTCAACCACTGAGCAACACCAGCTGGGCAGGAAATTCTTGATTTTATTTACAGATTAAACTAATTTTCTGCAGATATCAATTAGGAAATAAACTTGTTTCTGTGGTATGGTATTTTTGGAGCCCATCCTTTCTCTAACCATAATCTTCAATAATTAGATGATAGACACACATAAATGAATTTCATTAAGAGCCTGTAACAAGATATATAGATTTCTTTTGATATTCCTTTACTGTGGGTAAAAGTGCCAATTCATGAGAAAAGAATGGTCTTAATTCACAGTTTAATTGAGGAAAGGGTGCAATGGAATGGTACATTAGCCTTTGAAGGTCTGAAATTCTCATCTTACTGAATAGTTTCTCAAGCCACAAGGTTCAACCCGAGAAACTAGATTTGTCTGTCTACGACCCTTGGCTTATTATTATATTTTTAGTGTTTCTGGTCTCCTTTAATGCTGCCCCTCCATCTTAATTTGTAGGAATTCAATAACTCCTGTTACCCCTTGGAGCCCTAGAGCCACCCATAAGGAGTTTCAGCTGAGCCTGCTCCCTATGGGAATGAGGCTAACACAATCTAGTCCATGTTTCCTTTTACATTCATTTCCACCTTGTAGCCATGTATTCAGTTTATGCAACACGGTTAACAATTTTTCGTATACGTTCCAGCATTTTCTCAAATTTTTCCTGTCTTCGCCCTAAAGATAAAGAATTCGACTATGTTCTGGGTCTGTTTACATCCTACACAAGACTTTACTAGACTTGATGATGAAACTTGGTTATAATGTTTATATTTCTGCTAAACTAGAATTAAGACTATTAAGCTATCAAGACAATTTGGGCTGGGCCAAAGATAACCCTTAAACTGTGATAGGGACAGGTCACACCAGTGATACCACAGCAGAGGCAGAGGCTGAGGAGGGATGCTGGTGCAGGTAGAGTGCATGCGAAGGGCATTAGGAATCTTGTGTAATGTGAGAGCAGAGGATCCATTCAGGATCAGCTTATTCCTGTGGTCTTCAAATTCTCTATCTTCCTTCCCTCAAATGTGTGCCTCTCCGTCACCTTTTGCCCTACACCATACCTTATCTAGACCAATAAACCAACCCATCATTTTTTACTTGTGCGTTTTTATTTCTGTTTCACCACTGTATCTACTCCCTCATTTTATACCTTCTTCTTCTCCTTATACACACCTCTTATATTCTGCCTGCCTCCTCCCTTTCACAGTATAGAATATCTTAGATCAGGTTTCTTTGAGACAGGGATTTGCATGCAGGAGGTTTCTAGACAGGCATGTCTGCAGCATCAAGTACAAGGAAAGAAGGAACCAGTTAATAGATAGGGGTGAGTGGGAGGATGGTCATAGCCTGTAACTTTGAGATAAGCAGTCTGCTTCTGCCAAAGTCAGTTCAGAGGAGGGATTCAGCTCCCTATACACAATTTTTTAAAAAAAGTATCTTATTGAGTTTTTACAGAGAGGAAGAGAGAGGGATAGAGAGTTAGAAACATCAATGAGAGAGAAACATCGATCAGCTGCCTCTTGCACCCTTCCTCCCCGCACTGGGGATGTGCCCACAACCAAGGTACAAGACCCTGACTGGAATCAAACCTGGGACCCTTCAGCCAGCAGACCGACGCTCTATCCACTGAGCTAAACTGGTTTCGGCCTATACACAATTTTTTGTTTTGTTTTAAAAAACATTTTTATTGATTTTAGAGAGGAATGGAGAGGGAGAGAGACATCAACGATGATGAGAAAGAATCATTGATTGGCTGCCTCCTGCATACCCCACACTGGGAAGTGAGTCTACAACCCAGGCCTGTGCCCTGATCGGGAACTGAACCGTGGCCTCCTGAGCCATGCCATCTGGGCCCTAAGCATTAGTTTCTGAAGGTGAATTACTAAACTTAACCCACACCCAAGGGCTAAGTTCCCCCTCTTGGAGGTGTAGCTGCTTATTACTTGGAATTCTGTCATATGAAAGATTCATCCCTTCTAGGTTATTTGCTCAGTCATTTATTTATATTAGTGAGGGCCCATGGATATTTATTTTATATCCATGTAATATTGTGTCATACTATTTTACGATATTTATGTAATATTGTGTCATACTATTTATTTGGTTGCTCAATTTCTTCAAACTTTGGTCATTGAAGCTCTATCCAATTGTTTTCAGCATTCCTTTTTCCTGACCCATTATTTTGTGTTTTTTTGTTTTGTTTTGTTTTGTTTTTTTGAGTACTTCCTTACTTTTAGGCAGTATGAGATGATCCAGGCTCCTCATATATATTTCCTAACCAGCTTTAGACTCAGCCATTTCTCTCAGGATTCCTGTTTCCTTCCAAATGGTACTTAGAAATCAAGATATGGGTACTGGGTGCTTTTGTGTGTGTGTGTGTGGGGGGAGGTATTATGTTATTTATTATAGTAATTTATTAACCTGAAATAATTTAATTCAGAAAACTATTTGGGATATGCCCTGGCCTGTGTGCTCAGTGATTAAAGTGTTGGCCACACACCTAAGGGTCACAGGTTTGATTCCTGGTCAAGGTTAGGTACCTGGGTTTTGTGTTCACTGCCTGCCCTAAGTGTCAGGGCAAAAAGCAATGAAAAGCAATAGAAAAAGTATCCTCAGGTGAGGATTTAAAAAAATAGATTTTCCTTTGTGTTTTAACCATTCTATATACTGTGTTACTGATCCTCCCCGGCCAGGGACCCAGTGCCATTCATGCCAATAGAACAAGACCAAGTTCGGTGAAGTAGGGCTGAAACTCTATTCTTTGATCAAGGAATGGTGAAGTGTGAGCTCATGCTCTAATCACACCTTCTCCCTGACTGAGGAGGACCCTTCTGTATTTATAGGCTGTGGTGTGATTTTTTTTTAATTGCATACATTAAAATTCATTTTGGAGGATGTATTGCCTTTAGAAGATTTGACAAATGCATATCGGCACGTCCTACCACTCCAAATACCATACAGAACAGTTTTATCCCTAGCTCTCTAAAAACCAGCTGCTATTGAGGCATCAGGTCATGGGCTACTTGGTGGATTCACACATGTAAACCCTGTATTTGGGTCTTCTGAAACATGATTCAATGTGCAAAAATTTTACTAGGGGAAAAGATAGGTCAAAGGAAATAAGGATGGAGCTGGAAAGGCTGGGGAAGATGGGAAACCAAGATACAGATGGACCCCAAGTGCAGAAGAAGCTGGAGGAGATCGAGTGGACACCTTTGAGATTTGTATGCAGTGTAAAGGTTTGGCAAGCCATCAGGATTCCTTGAGCAGGTTGGCCTAACAAGGAGTCCAGTGTTTCCTGGGAATAGGTCATCTTCAGTAGCCTGCAGCTCTCAGCTGCTGGCAGGGCAGGATGCACAGACTCTGATCCCTTCTATCTGCATTTCTGCCTCACCCTTCTCTTCCTCTGTGATGTAGATTTCTCTGTTCAAGAAGGACACATGTAATTGACAAAAGAGAGCCTCACAAACAAGAAAATGCCACAGAGACATGCACATAAGTATACTTATATGTCTATGTGTTGCACATAAATGTACATATGTTAACATTACATGTTCATTTATACTTCAGTTAAAAATAATGACATAAATTTAAAATAAAGGGCAGCAGGAAAAACATTATTCATAGTGAATATTTCCATAGGAAACTTTTGGATATCTTTGAACCTTGCATTCATCTTTCATTGAAAAAATAATGTGCTTGTTTTCAGTAAAGCTCTGTCTACTAATTTAAAATTATTATCAATTTATATCTAACCTGTGTGGCTCTAATAGTAGTGTCTAAATAAGTAAAGCTGTACCTGGCTTAAGGGAGATTTTATTCTAGCATTATTTGGATACATATAAAAGGAAAAGATAAAGACAAAAAAAAAATTCCCCTTCCCCCATTTAAGCTCTGAATGGATGTGAACACAGCACTGTGTCCTCCAGGCCCGTGATTCCAAATGCATGGCAGGCATAATTGTTACCATCTCAGAAAACCCAGACAGCACCAGGAAACTGAAAAATAACTTAAATCCATGGGCCTCAACCCAAAGGAAGGTAAAAAGCAAAAGTTTAGAAACATGTGAGGAAAAGAAAATCATTAAATAATAACGATTACAGATGCCTAGTTCCACACCCTGCCCCCCAACACCTCTCAGAAGAAGAGTCAGGGTTATTGGGACACAGATTATTTAAGTAGAAATTGTGCTGCAGATAAAAACATCAGGATAAAAACCAAAGGAAAGCAAAGTGGTCAATGAAGAAAAAGCAAAAACCTGTTTTTTCTTGAACATTATTTTTTATTTAAATTGGCTTCACTGGGGAATTGAGAGTTTTCTAGAGGTTAATGAAGAACACCTTGCTGTGAGATTTAATATCTGTAGGGAAATAAAGATAAAGAAGATTATGACATAAATGTGTAACTCTAACTTAAGTTTTCTGATTCTGTTACCAAAGAGCTGAGGGTTTTATACATTTTACACAACGCATTTTACAACGAATCGCCCAATTAGTAGCTTCCTTTTTCTTGCTCCACTTCCACCTGCACACAATAGCAGTTTTTGGCCTTGCACTCACATTCCTTCACTCCCACATTTCTGGAATGAATGAGCCACGTCAGTTCAAGCCTCATCGACCGTAAATCTTTCAACCTTAAAAATAAAATAGGGCATAACTCTTAGTTCCTCATCATAAATCCAAAACTTCATTATTTCTGGCAGTCACAAGCATCAGTGTTAATTGCTATGCCAGGAGCAAAGTTTCCAGTAATACGGATGAACCTAGCTAAATTTTGCTGCTCCTCTTAGTTCTCCTATTTTTTTAATGTCTCAAAAAGACTGGACAGAGCTAAGATCTATATGTTAAGGAGATTTCCATATTTGCATGAGAAATAGGTGATAGGACATATAATAGACATCTGTTATACAAAAAACATATTAGAACTGTAAGAAAAAATGTAGTCTATCATAATAATATAAATGTAAATTAAGTAAAGCTCAACTTTATGAATGAAATATAAATTTATGGAGTTTATGTAAATTTTCAGAGAAAGAACCTACAATATTTAAGTATAATAATAACTGACAAGTAAGCATACAGAGAAATTATGTGTTCTAATCAGATTCTTTAGTCATTTTGTTTGTTTTCTGTCAATCATAATTCTTTTCTAACTTACATATTTTAATAGGTAGAAATATCAGTATTAATTTAATGTGGCTGAAGTAACTCTTAAAAATATTCTCTAGCTAAATGAATGAGGTTTTGCATACAGAAATAATATGAAAGATTTCAAATAACGGTTAGATTTGCATGTTCCACTGATACTTTCTCTTCAGTGAGAAATGGAGAATTTTAATTTTTAGGGTTGTATGATTGTTTCACTGCCACATGGCAGATTTTTGTATGTAAATTTAAATTATTCCAGGATTTTCACTGTGTTTTTCAAGAGCTGACCAAATGGAAGAATATAAATGTAGTCTGAATAAATTCATGGATAAGAGAGAGTGAATGGACAATGGCATCTGTCACCACATTTGTTTTCAAATAATTATCCTATTTAAAATATTTTTTCTTCAATTCTTACTAGTCATTATTCTACTTCATGATAAGAAGGCTTATAGGCAAATGTAAACTAAATAGATAAACTGATTAAACATTATTTTATCTTAAATAAGTTAGTTATTTGGTACTTGAGTAGAGGTAGCTATTTGCCAATGAAAATATACTTTCTCCATTTGCTAGGTAACATAATACTGATTTTTAGCAGGCCATACATTTTCCTGGAATAAAAAAAAAACAAAAACACAAAACATTTCTCAGCATCTCATGCAGGTAAGTGTGCATTATTACCAGGTTCTACAATGATATATAAATAAATAATCAGGAAAAAGACAGAGCTCACTGAAATCACAACCTTGATAGCTTATACACAAAATTCAATGGAGTTGGAAGATGACAGTGTAAGCAATTTCCTAGAAAGAAAAAGAAAAAGATGAAAAAGAGAAAATTGAGAAAAAGATAAGGACTTAGAAGATTGATTTAAAAGTTTCCACATCCATTTAGAAAATCTTTGAAGTAGAAACCAAAATGGCAGAGAAGAATTACCAAGAAATTATACAAGGACATTTCCCAGAATCAAAGAACATGATTCTCAAGTCTTAAATGACTCACTGCATCTCCAACTGAATGAATGCAACAAGACTGAATACTGCAGGTTTGACCAGTGCTTCTCACATGTTAATGTGCATGCACATCACCTAGAGATCTTATTAAAATGCAGATTCTAATTCAGTGGCTATGAGGTGGAGCCAGAGGTCTGTTCTAACCAGTTCCCGGATTCTGCTGCTCCTGCCGAATACACTGGGAATTACAAAATGTTAGCAGTTGGAAGCAATGGCTTCAAATTTGAGAGAAAACCAGAATTCTATATCCTGCCAACTTATGAGTCAAGTGTGAAGGTGGAATAAAGACATTTCCAAATACAAAGACCTCAAATGCTTACTCCTATGTCTGCAACTAGCAAAATGAGGGATGAACCAAAAAGGAAAAAGATGTGGGACCTAGGAGAAAGCAATCAAATGCTGCTAAATGATGGCTCTGGTCACAAGACTAAGAGAAATCTAATGGAAAAACTAAAACACTGTTTAAAAAAAACAATGATCAATTGTTTAAAAAAAACAATAAAACAATGATCAATTCCAGGAAAATCAATATAAATTATAGAAGAGATGATCACTACTATATGGCTCAGGAGTGATCTATTTTATTTTTATAGTAATGTAAGTGAAGACCCAACTGACAATAAAATTAAGCAAAAAATATACGTATATATCAATATGCATATCATCTAGATTTTTACATATATACTTATAATATGTATATATTAACTTATGTAATAATCACATGAAAAAAGGCTACAAGAGGTAAAAGCCATTGTTTCTAAGAGCAATGGATGGAGAGAGGGTACATCAGGCATGAGAGACTGCTTTAGTTAGTTTTTAACCATTCATTAAACCTGTTTTTATACATTTTAACTGGGAAGTAATGGGAAAATAATACTTTCATATTGATAAATTATATTCACACCTATTAGAACACTAGTGAAGAAAATTAGAAAACATTTTCAAAAAGAAATTATAATTCAGAATGAAATAATGCCATTGTATTAGCAAAACTTGTATTGTTACTGAGCACAGTAATAATATTTTCTCAATCTTCTTTACTTCTCTCTCTTTTATATATTTTTGTAATGATCATGCAAAAATGTTAGAATAGAAAATCTAAAGCAAATTGTGTTTAAAATGTAGCAAATGAAAATAAACTATTAGCGCAGAGATGCAAGAAAAGTTTAAACCTTACTTCAAATTAAGTCACAGTTTCTAGGAAGCAAAAGAATAGTATAAAAACATCTATATATATCACCAAATATATTTTTAAATATATTTTATTGATTTTTCACAGAGAGAAGGGAGAGAGATAGAGAGCTAGAAACATCGATGAGAGAGAATCATCGATCAGCTGCCTCCTGCACACCCCCTACCGGGGATGTGCCCGCAACCAACGTACATGCCCTTGACCAGAATCGAACACGGGACCCCCCAGTCCGCAGACCAACGCTCTACCACTGAGCCAAACCAGTTTTGACTCGGCCCCAAATATTTTAAGTATTGTTTCAAATATTTATTTCAAGAGCTAAAACATATGATTTATATATTTAATGAAAAAAAATTAACTATAAGGCTAAATTACTAAAACAGTACACATTAAAATTATTTTTTTCTAGATGCCATGCACTGGAAGGTATTTTGTATTTAGATGATTTTGCTTGAAAAGACACATAATTTAATATCGAAGTCTCTTGGCATCAGTATTTCTCTATCCTTTAGGCATATTGGTGAGACTGAGTAACATGAAATGCTATTGGAAAAAATCAAATCCCTTCAAAGGTTTAAATAGTCATTTTCCTGTATGAGTTTTCTGTATGACGTTCTAAGAAAAAAAGCATGCCAATGTGATCTGTATTATTTTTCCATTTTCTATCAATTTTTTATCTCAGAAAGAATAAACTGCATTTTCATGTTATGTTTTCGTTACAATGTCTGAATTACAGCAATTAGTTTCACCATGAGTGCCACAGGTCAGGAAGTCTGTAGAGTATCATTGGTTAGAGCAAAAATAGAATGTGTGGACACAACAGATAATGTATTCAATAATGTCACAGACATAACCGTGACTACCAACTAATTTCAAACCAACATGCCTTTTCCAGGTATCTTCCATTTCTCCACCCTAGGTGCTAAAATGGTACTATTACATGATTTACCTTCAGGACATGTTTGGTAAAGCTTAAATAATTTCTGGAAGTCAACGAGCATATTTCTGAGTGGGAGAGGATTGAATTATAACCACAAGAACAAAACAATGGGCTTTGATCTTTCCTAGGTGATAATTAGCTTAAGGTTTGGGGGAATAAACAGAAACAGGTAACAACATCTACTGAGTGTCTACTAAGAGGCACACTCAATCAAGCATTTTATATATTCCTTCATTTCATTATCACAGTCAGTGTTTCCCAAACTTTTGACATATGTGTATCCCTTCTAGAATTTTCGTAACGCTGAGTACCCCTCGTACTCATGAGAACATAGAATTAGGCGTAGCTAAGCACAGTGCAGTGCATATCTCCACCAAACTCTGGTGCAATGCGTACCTCCACCAAACTCTTCCCGTACCCCTGGGGGTACGCATACCACACTTTGGGAAACATTGATCACAGTTATTGCTAACATTTTAAAATAAGAAAGTAGTGGCTCAGAAAAAATAAATATCTTTCCCAGGATCCAAGGGTGAATTGGACACTAGGACTGAGGCACTCTGCGTCACAGAACCCACTCCTCTGCTCCATAACACTCCCAGCCTGATCCCTACTCTGTCCTCAGTCCAATAGACCAAACTCATTCTGCCCTTTTACCTATTCTCAGCCTCATGATAAGCCCGGCTCCCAATCCAGAGTACCCTGTTACCCCTCGAGCTCTCTCAAATTGTGGCTAATTTTTATTTGTCTGTCTGTTCTATTTTTCCTCTTATGGCTCTTGTCCTCCGAGGCTGAGATATTGTCTGGGTGTCTCTTTGTCCATTCCTGATCTCTCCATGCCCTTCCCTAAAACCTCCCATATTCATATTTAAATCCCATGCTGTCAGATGAATATTCTGCTACTGCCATTCACCAGGTAATTGCCTCTCATATCCTCATGATCTTAACCCCTAACTCACTCTTACTTTTTCATACCCCTCTTGATCTTATTATACAAGTATATGATCCTTGTAGCATCTTCCTTTCTTCCAATGCTGCTATTCTCCACACTTCCTTAGCTACTCACTCCCAGGGCAATTCCCTAAACTTTGCCATTATTATTAACTGAATCTCCAAATAATTTTTATTGTGTATCCCAATTACTAACCAATACCTTTGACCTTTCAAACTCTTTCTCTCTAAAACATCAATGCCATCAATCTTGCAGCCCTACAGAGATCTCCAATCCATTGATTCTCTAGCTTTCACTGACTTTTCCTTCACTGTTGTCCTTTTACCCTCATTAACCAGATCACACCTTAAGGCCAGTTAATTCTTATGTAGCTTTACCTAGCTGTAGCCTAAAAGCAACTTGTTCTGTTTCCTCACATCTGATTATTAAATAAATATTTACAAATAAGGGACTATTTATTAAGAACAGGGTATATACTACACACACAAAAAAAATATTACTTTGGTTGTGGAGGGGTATATTAGGAACTACCTGTTAAGTTTTGGGGTAACATTTTTGAGTACCCAAATGCTTTAATTAATCCTCCTACACTTTGGAGTTCTCAACTAAGAAGACATGGTGGCACACAAAGAATAATTGCCATGAATGAAACCACAGGACAATTTTGCCAGTTCCTTGGAAAGTATTCAATATAACAGAGGGAAGATTTGGCAAAGACTTTGTGTGTGTGTGTGTGTGTGTGTGTGTGTGTGTGTGTGTGTGTGTGTGTGTAATGTGACCTAGATACCGTGCCAAATTGGGGCTTCCCCTTGAATATTCTGAATCTTAATGTGAAAGACCACATGCTCACACATGCCTATGGTAAGAGTGCTATGAATTGTGATTATGGGGAAGATACCAAATCTTTTACCTAAATAGCCTCACCTTCTAAGGGCTGGATCAGAAAGAAAAGAGGACAAACCTCTCCCAGTAAAAAGAAGCCCTGTCCAGGTGGAATCAGAAAGAAGAGAGCCTGTTGCATTGGTAGTAGAGGAGGCGAGACAGACAGTGTTACCCATAAGGTAGAGTAAACTGATACACCATTGAATGGGACCCACTTGTTTCATATTCTGAGCAATTGGATTAGCAACCCCTGCTCCCTCAAAGAGTTAGTGGGAAGGTGCTTGGGAGAGGAGAATTTGAATGGGGAGGGTCAGAAGTATTCATTTGTTTGTTCAGTACACTTTATGGTGGTTGGTACTGAAGATGCTGTAAACTTGATAAAGTCCCTGCCCTTGAGGGGAACACTTTTTTAAAGGGGGATGAAGGGCTATTAACAGCAATAAACTGTGTATAATGCTAAGACTGTGCTAAATGGCATGGGAACTTGAACAAATTAGAAGTCATCTTGATGAAGTGATGAATAGAAGTGAGCTTTTTGGCCGAGGCTTTGCAAGATGGACTTTGGGCTTGGGAAGCAGTCTGTCTTCCAATTTTTATTTTGAGAAGTTGGCGGTCTATTGTTACTTTGTAGCTAATCTGTTTCCTCGCTTGATTTGTCTTTGGTTCTGCAATTTCACCATAAAATGACAAGTTGTGAATTTTATTTTATTTATTTTGTTTGACACCTTTAAATCTAAAAATATGTCCCTTAATCAATTTTGGAAAGTTCTCTGTGATTATATCTTTAAATCTTTCCATAATTTTATTATCTCCTTTAGGAATTTTGGCTAAGTGTATCTTAGAGCTTCTCACTTTATGTTTATAAAATTTTTCAATTTTTTTGTTTCTTCTTCTTGCATTTTGAGTAATTTTTTTCAGAATCATCTCCTAACTTGTTAAATATCTTGAGCAGTTTCCAATTTGCCGTTTAATTATTATATTTCACATTGATAGTAGTTTCTTAGGTTATTTATTTTATATTTGTCTAACCATTTGTGATAACCTTTAGGCATGTTTTTAATCCCCTCTTTTATTTCCACAAGCATATCAAGCACACTAATTTTGCAGTTCAAGAACAATTCCAATATTGTTAAATCTTTGAAATTTTTATTCTTCTCTTTAGTGTCTCTGCTTACTCTTACTCTTGATACTATGGTGTTGGTTTCTGTTTTGTATATTTTTGTGTGACTTTGAGCTTATTGAAACTTTATCTGTAAGAAAGCAGTGGTCACACTGAATAGAGTTACTTCCTTTATTAATGTAGACCTGGCTGGAGAAACTTAATTCAGCAGTACATTAGTAATTTTAAATCTTGGCTGAAATCTTAGGAGAAATCTTCTCTTTAGGAAAGTATACCTGTTCCTATGGAAATGGTGGTATGTGTGTTTGTTCCAATTGGTTATTCTCAACTAAGTTGTAAAATCTGAGAAAGGAATTATGTCTTTCTATTTATATTTCTCCTTTTTAAAAATCTTTGTTGTTGAGAATATTACAGATGTCCCCTCTTTTTCCCCTCATTGACCCCCCTACACTTGGTTCCTTCCCCTCTCTAGACCTTCACCACACCACTGTCTGTGGGTATGTTAAGCATATTAAGGCTCTCTGAAGCTAGAGAAATGACGTTTATAGAGTCATATCTTTCCATTTTTTAATTTAAAAACTAATATGTCAAATTACAGCAGGGAGGGTAGGGAGATCTGGGGTAGATAAGAGATCAACCGAAGCACTTGTATATATACATATAAGTACAACCAATAGACTCAAAACTCTGGGGAGGGAGGTCAATGGCATATGTACAAAGATAATAATTTAATTTAAAAAACTAATATGGATCTAGTAAAATGTATATAATGTATTTAATATCATTATTATTATTGTGTAACAATGCTCCACTTATAAATTCTCCCAGAGGATTTATATGAAGTAATATGGCATCTCTGAAAAAACACAGGGGTTATTTCATAATAGTAAAAGGGAAAAGAAAGAAGGAAAGAAAGAGTTGAAGATGTTGGGATTTATTCTTGTTTTGTTTTATTTTAGAATAATTAATTTTCTTTCTTTTGTTAGGTATCTAGGTATGGTGCCTGGCTACCCATAAATTAAGTTATCAGTTAAAGACTTGTGGGGTTATTCTGGTACCTTGAAATTACTATAAATTTTAACTCCGGTACTTAAAATCCTCCCCACCCTCACACCTTACCTGAGATCCAAGGCTTTGTCAGATAGGCTTCCTTGTTGTTTGTGGAGAGTGGCTACAGCATTTGGACAGGTTCAAGCCTCTCATGGCAAAGCCACGTGCAGGTCCCAGCTTGGAGGGCAAAGCCCTCCCAGCACAATTACAGTCAAAGACTATAGTTGTAAGCTTGACCTTATGGTCTGGGCTGTGGGAGGTGTAGCAAGTGCTCCCAAAACAAAGCTTGATAGAGTTCAGGTGCATGTAATTGGGTAGATTCAAAACTGGAGAGAAAATTGTAAACATCTTGACCATGCCCTTACTTTGCCTCATGGAAACTGGCTATAGAATAAAGACTCGGCTTGCAATTCTGTGGTACTGTCTCTCCATCCAAGACCAGTTTCCTACCCAGACCCATCTTTATTCTCTTGTCTGTCTTCTTTAATCCTTCACTGTTGCTCCTGAGGTTCACTCCTGGCCATGCTGAGCAAGGCACAGTTGTTTCCACTTGTGGGACAACTTCCTCTCTTGTTTTTTCCTTTTCCTGAGTTTAGCCCTCTGGGGACTCTGATGTAATATAAAGAACCTTTCACTGGAATCCCCACTTTTAAGTCCTTGTCTCTTGCTTGCGATCTCCATTAAGACTTACAGATCCTGGAAACCAGCCAATGTCCTCAGGGCAAGCTTCTGGCTTTGGGCATCTTTTTAACCACTCTGGATTGGCATTCTCACTTTATTTTTGCCTTCTGAAAATTCTCTTTACTTTCTTATGAGCTTGGATGTCATCTTTTAAAAAAATATTTTAATATTTTAAAGATTTTTATGAGGATAAAAATGTCAGGATTTATAGTCTATTATGTTATAAAAAATAAAAGTCTGTATGTTTGTGCTAAGTCATTTTAGAGTTGTAATTATCAACTAATTATCATTATCCTATGAAGGCATTAAATAATTTGTAGTTCTAACGGTAATTATGATAATATAAATTACTCTGAAAGTCAAAGACGCTTTGAAATTATTGAATACTCTAATTTTTCTTTTTACCATCCCCCCCAAAGTAATAACTTTTATTCCAATTTATTGAATAACACAGCTACACTATAAAGAGATCACATTTGTTACCGTCTGATCCCTAGTTGCTTCAGAAAAGTGTAATCAGATCAAGTTTGGGGACTCACTAAACATCACAAGTGCATAGAATAAAATAATCATGGCATCACATTGTGCTTTGCAAGTGGACATATTGGGAGCCTGAGGAAAATGTTCAATGTGTATAGCTTTTAAGGAGATACTAATACTTCCATATATATATTTGCTTTGGAGATTATTCCATGCCAAAATCCTCAACATGATAATTGTAGGTCCTGGTCTTTTAGGTGTCTGTTATCACCTCTTTATCAACTAAAAGTTTTTCCTAATTCAAGTAAGCAAATTTCAAAGTCATAGAAATTCAATTATTTGTCATTTATATCTAAAACTATAAGTACCCATAGTTTTAGAAAGTTGGCATTGAATGTAAAATAATAGTTAAAAAAAACAAACCCAACAACATTGATATAACCATAGAAATATGCTTCTATGCGTTTGAAGAAATACTTGAAACATTTCCTGGAGAGAAACCTGGGTGTGTTTGTATGCATGTGCACGTGCAAGCAGATTTATTTGTAGGTCTGTGACTCTCTGTATTTTAATCAACTTTCCACGTTGTATCCTGGCCTCTTAGCATATCATGGTTGCACTTAAGAGGATCTATTATGAAATGACTTGTATTCTGGGAAAACTTTCCATTGAAGAGAGACTGTTCAATCCAAGTCCCTCACAATCAAATATAAACTTTTTGTCTAGATTGATTATTATCTGTCTGTTATTTAATTGGTCATTTTCTAGAGTAAAAATTACATTGAGTAGATATAAATGTAATAAAAATGATTTGGGTAAGATTTGCCATTTGTTTTTGGTAAAGTCTTTTCCTTCAAAATACACAGAATTTAGGAAAAATTATAAGATGCACCTCATATTCAGCAGCATTATAATACTTTTCACCTGAAGATAAAAAGACAGGAAACAAAGAAGATATTGCAGAGAATTGCTGTTCACCATTGCTTATTATTATCTTGAGAAGTCTAATTGATATGAATCCAAGACTTGCTTTTCTAATTTCTCTTTCTCCACCTTGCTTATCTTCTTCTTTACTTTTGTCCAGACCCTTGGTTTCTCTACTTTTCTCATTCTATTGGCATATTTCATACCTACCCAGCTCCACTGCTTTCCAGGGGTGTGGCCTAGGTTGATGTCCATAAAATGTAGATGGCAGGATAAGCAGGGAGAGGGGATGAAAACAGATCATGTCTAGGCAGTGTTTAGTACAGTGCCTGGAACATAATTAATGTTTAAAATAAGCATTATAAACAGCAATAAAGGTATAAATAGTACTAGTAAATAAAACTATAAAAATAAATAATCAAATAGCAGGTTATATTAACCACAAAGCTTTGGACTAGACATGTTGGATGTCAGATCATGAGGAAATATAGTCCAGGCTTGAATACTATTGGGAAAAAGCACACTGAATGATTAAAAATATATTGCAGTTGTTACTTTTAATTATTTTACTTTTTATGTTTCACATTGCTCCTAGTGTGTCTGGTAATTTGACAAAAACAACTATAGAAGAAAAATGTTTTCAAGGCCTGCACTGAAGGATTAATGTTGAAAGTGAGAACAGTCACAGCTGTGCTTCACATTTCATTGAAATGCTACTGCACCAATTGGCTGAGACAGAATTTAAGAACCTTTTGAAGAAAGTCCTGTTAAAGTTGTCTTCTTCTCAGTGACCCATTTCCATGTCAGATTTCCACTAAACAAAGAGTTTGACTTTGTAGCCAGCACTGGTGACTACTGCAGTGTCTGAAAATTGATGTAACAAAGCATTGGAATTTTTCATTTATATTTAAGTTAAAACTTTTTATAATGAATTATATATGAAATATTACTTCCTGGCATCTAAAAAAACAGATAAAGTATTGTTCCTCATTAGATATGGAGGCTTGAGCTAAATTAATGAGATAATTTTTGCAAAAATCAAGCTATTATTTAATACTAGATGCCTGGTGCATGAAATTGGTGCATGGTGAGGGGGCCCCCTCAGCCCAGCCTACACCCTCTCCAATCTGGGAGCTGTTAGGGATGTTCTGACTGCCAGTTTAGGCCTGATCCTAGGGCCTAAACTGGCAGTCAGATATCCCCCTCATGATCTGAGACTACTGGCTCCTAAATGCTCACCTGCTTGCCTGATTGCCCCTAACAGCCCTCCTGTCAGCCTATTAGCCCCTAACTCCCCCCCCACCACACACACACACACCGCTAGTCTGGTCACACCTTACTGCACCCCCTACAGGCCTAGTCACCTACAACTCTCTCCTTCTGCCAGCCTTGTTACCCCCTGCCAGCCTGGTCACCCCCAACTGCCCCCCTGTTGGCCTGTTCACCCCTAAATGCCTCCCTGCTGGCCTGGTCACCTCTCACAGCCCCCATGCCAGCCTGGTGACTCCCAATTGCCCCCAGCTGGCCTGGTCACCACCAACTGACCCCCTACCATACTGATCACTCCCAACTGCCCCCCCCCCCCCCAATCAGCCTGGTTGCTCCTCACTGCCCCCCTCTGCCAGCCTGGTTGCCCCTTACTGTCCCCCCTGCTGGCCTAGTCACCCCACACACCCTGCTGTTCCATCGTTTGGCTGTCCCTCACTAACCCCCCGGCCAGCCTTATCTCCCTATGCAGCCTGATGTTTGGTTGTTATGTGAAAGCATCCTGACCAATTTGCATATTCCCCTTTTATTAGTATAGATTTTACTAAAAAAGATTTATTGCTCAGTGGAATTTTATTATTTTCTTTCCTAGGACTCATTAAATTTATTCACTTCATTTTAATCCCCTAGTTCTCATATTTACCTGTGACTGAAAATTGATTGAGCTCCTTGGAGAAAATGCAGGTTTCTGGGTTCCACATCCTGAGATTGATTCAGGCATCTCTAGGAGCAATCTATTGTATATCAAACCACCAAGATCTGGGGTCCAGAAACCATGGCCTATGACTCATTGGTAAAATCTGTCCCATGGTTGGTCTGTTTTTGTAAAATCTACCAAGCATGGTCTTTCATTAAAGGGTTAAAGAAAGAAAGAAAAGAAAAAAGGAAGAAAACCAAACAATATGTCCACAAAGCCTGAAATATTTATTATCTTTCTGTTCCCAGAACAAATTTGCCAATCCCTGCCCTAGAAGATCCTGGTTTATTCACTCTACAGATATTTAGTGATAGCTTACTCTGTGTTGGGCATGCTCATTGACTGTGGTAATGGGGATACATAGACCAACAGAGGCAGAAACCAGTGTCTATTCTCATGTAGGTTGCATTCCATGAGGGACAGATAACAATTAACTTATAATTATCAGTGTGAACTCACAAATTCATCAAAAAGATCACTTTAAATGTGTTTATATTTTATTCTAAGTGCAATGGTACTCATTGTCTGTAAACCCATTTTTTAGACACATGCCCAAGAAATGAATCAACAGTTTAGTACTACTCTAAGATATACTAATTAAAATTAAAATGATTAAGTTAAAAGACAAATATCTAAAACAATTAGTGTCTGTCTTACAGACCAGATTTGGTATTTTTCTTTACTTTATATTTCTGCATAATCTTAAGGGATATAAAACTCAGAATTAATTATAGACTAATATACTAAAATAAATACATTAAAATTCAGTATTTAAAGAAGTTAAAAGTTTTAAAAGTATTTTATTTTTATGAAACTATGTGCATAAGTCTGTTTATTAAAAATAAGAATTCTGTTTTATTTATAGTTATGATACCAATATGTAATAATCCTTAGTCCCTGATGATTTATTTTAAAACATATATATTTACATGAAATACAAAAGTCACTTTAAAAAGACTAATAATTTTTGGTTTCAGAAATTTAACATTCTCCATGGTAACAATGATATATTATGATGACTTAACCATAAAGGCAAGTGTGAGAACCCAATGAATAATTCATGCTGTCTGCCCCTAACTTAATGCATTAATTCCATTAGACATCAACCTAAGCTTTCAATGGAAAATCCATTTAAAAATAAACTATCGCCGGGACCGGTTTAGCTCAATGGATAGAGCATCGGCTTGGGGACTGAAGGGACCCGGGTTCGATTCCGGTCAAGGGCATGTACCTTGGTTGCGGGCATATCCCCAGTAGGGGGTGTGCAAGAGGCAACTGATCAATGACTCTCTCTCATCGATGTTTCTAACTCTCTATCTCTCTCCCTTCCTCTCTGTACAAAATCAATAAAATATATAAAAAAAAAAAAGAAAGTTCATTGTCTAAAATAAATAAATAAATAAATAAATAAATAAATAAACTATCATTGAACACAAATAGCAAAAAAAAAAAAAAAAAAAAAAGGTTATAAAAGACCATATGGTAAACTGCAGCATTAATTATTATAAAAAGTTAATTTTATTTTGCCAAAGAAAAATATAAATAATTCTTAATATACAACTTATTCTTATGCTCCCAATGCATTTCAAAATAGAAACAATATAAGTTTTTTTTTTTTAATTACATCACATCCAGCTGGCATTGAACTTAATATATTTGAAGGAACAACTGTGGGATTAATATGGTAGCACAAGTTGAGAAAACGCAGTGAATTTGTATACCAGGCCTCTAGTTATATAATAAATTTATTTGTTATTTCTAGTATTACTGACTGCTCCAACTAGAATGTAAGGCTTCCCAAAGACATGTAACCTAGACCCTGCCTCACGCAACTGGTGCATTTTATTGACCTAACATTGATAATTTTTCAAGAATTGGGGCAAATCCAATTCCAACGAGTGAAAGTCAGGCCCAAGATTTTAGTTTGAAATCGTTTGGAGAAAGAAAAATTACCATTTCTTCTGCACTTGAACTTAAGGAGATACTGAAGTTATAGCTATAAAAGCTCTCTTGCTACAGAGAGAAGCCTGATAATGGAGTCCTGTGGCTGTTTCAGTTACATGAACCAACACTTTCAATGAAACATTTCACACTTGCAATGAAAAGAATACTCTTCAGGTGATGTTAGGGGGCTGAAACCACTGTATTTTAGTCAAGAGACCTCAATTCTCATCCTAACTCTGTCTTTAAGTAGCTTTGTCTCTGAGCCAACCACTTTCTTCTCTAGATCTGAATGCAAACTGTGGAAGTCACATGAGACATTCTCTCTGACAGCTTCCAGTTCTATCATTCTGTGAAGCAGCTCATACATAAACATATGACTAAAAAGACCATGCCATGCCCTGAAGTTCTCCCACATTAGAACATGTGAAGTCTGTCTCCCATCAGCTGTTTGTGCAGGAGGAGCCAGGACTCATTTGCACAATGCCTGTTTTAACTCTGCTCAAGTGTTGGTGCCTCCTGCTAAAACAATCATCAAGTGGCTCTGAGACACGTGCGAGAGGCTGCCCAGTTCTGATGCATGGTCCAGCAGTGAGCCAGAATGTGTCAATTGAGTGGAAACATGGCCATATGGATTGCTTAATTTCTGTTCCTTGAAAATGTCACTTTTTTCCATTCTGAATAATTGCTATGCAATGGCTTTTAAAAAGAATTCTCAATAATGAATTAATTTAAACACATCATTTAAGAAATATAGGTTGTGTTAAAAAATAAGATAAATAAGCTTAAGAAATATATACTTCTTTATATATTGCCATGTTTAGAGAGCTTCAGGGGAATTAGGAGGGGTTCCTAATGTCTGAATATTGGGATATAAAGGCATTTATTTTTAAACATTCTGGTTCTATCCCTTATTAGCAGAGGAACGTGGGCAAGTCACTTAACTTCTCTGATCTTCAGTTGTCTCTTCTATCAAAACGGTGATACTATTATATATCTAATCAAGTTCATATGAGGATGAAATGAGACCATAAGCATATTTTTAGTAAGTGCTTGGCATAAAGAAGTGCTTATTAGCACACATAAGAAAGACACCTATTCATAATATCTACATATATATTTATTTTATATATATGCACACATATATCTACATATGTCATATTTGTCATGCGTGCATATATTTTGATGTGCATTTATATGTCTCTTCTAGCTATAAAAGTGAATGTGTTTCTCTTGTATTTCTCATTATTTCAATATCTAATTCCAAAAAAGGGAAAATTTCAGAAGTCACTTTTTTTATAGTTTGTAATGTAAATTATCTGAATTGTTCATCTAAATAGATTATGATAACTAGATAAATTCCAAATTAAACAATTCATAGGCCATTTTGAGGAAAAATAATTTATATTAAGCTCATTACATTGGAGTGCCCATGTAATATTTGACAGGAAGTCCCAAGGCTCAACGCAAATACAAAAGCTAATGATATTTAAGCTGCATCAACTCTGCCAACACCAGCAAAATATGTTTTTCTCTAACTTAAATTCATATGACAGAAAAGGAAGACTTTCTTCTGGGTCAGCCATAGATATTGTTTATTTTACAGTCTAATCTATAATAGTTCTGCATATCAATACCTCTCCTGGAATAACTTCATTTTGTTGTGCTTTAAGTCTTCCTAAATTTCAGAGGGAAAAAATATATTTAGTCTCTTTACTCTGAGCCTATCATAAAAGTTAGTTAATTTATTGTCAAGTTGAAGATGACGCAAGTTTTGCTTCATAAGGGTGACTCCAGCACAGAAGTTCTCCCATCATAGACACAGCTGATTCTCACAGCCAATTGGCCTAGAGGTCAATTCCTCTCAATGATACCAACAACAATCAAGGCTTAACTACAACAAGATTGTGCACACAGTCCACAAGGAGTGCACCAAGAATGTCTACTTCAGGTAACTGGGGAGGCTGAGCCACTGGGCCCTATAGGACACCTAGCACACAAAGCTACTCTATTAACATAAGGAAGCAGCCAAAATGCAGAGACAAAGAAACAGGTCACAAATGAAACAAATGGAGGAAAGCAAATGAGTGGATATAGAGTTCAAAACCGTGGTTATTAGGTTTTTCAAAAATTTTCTAGAAAAAGCCAATCAATTTAGTGAGACCCTCGAGGATATGAAAAAGGGCCAAGCAGAAATTAAGCATACACTGACTAAAATAAAAAATAATATACAGAGATCCAACAGCAGACTAGAGGATTACAAGAATCAAGTCAAAGGTTTGAAATACAAGAAAGCAAAAAACACCCAACCAAAAGAGCAAAAAAAAAAAAAAAAAAGAATCCAAAAATATGAAGATAGTGTAAGGAGCCTCTGAGACAATTTCAAGCGTACCAACATCTGAATTATGAGGGTGCCAGAATAAGAGAGAGCAAGATACTGAAATCATATATGAAGAAATAATGACAGAAATCTCCCCCCACCTGGTTAAAAAAAACAAAAAACAAAAAAAAAAAACTTCTAAGTCCAGAGAACCCCACACAAAAGGAATCCAAAGAGGACCACACCAAGATACATCATAATTAAAATGCCAAGAGCAAAAGACAAAGAGAGAATATTAAAAGCAGCAAGAGAAAAGCAGTTAGTTACCTACAAGGGAGCAACCATACTATTGTCAGCTGATTTCTCAATAGAAACTATGCAGGCCAGACGGAAGTGACAAGAAATATTCAAAGTGATGAATAGCAAGAACCTACAACCATGATTACTCTACCCAGCAAAGCTATCATTCAGAATTGAAGTTCAGATAAAAAGCTTCACAGATAAGAAAAAGCTAAAGGAGTTCATCACTGCCAAACAGGCATTTGGAACAACTGGTATATTTGATTTCATTTTTTCTCCTAGGAAAAAAAATCATAACTGTTTCATTGGTTTTATTAAATTAATAGATGCAAATTTGTAAAAATTTCAAAAAAGAAAAATATGTCTATGTACTAGAGAAATTGCTACGTTAAGTTGATTTCTATAAATATATTTGTAAATTTTATTTTTTTGCATGTTATTTTTAGAGAATGCTTTTAGTCTTTACTCTTATTCATCATGCAAACTGAGGAGCCATTCTATTGAAATATAGTTCCATGTGAACATGAGAAATTGATCTGCTACACTGAAAGTTTCAAAAAAAGATGAGGTAAAAGTTAAAGCATGTAGCATAATAGAATTGTCATATGCAGAAAAGGAAAAAAATAAAAGTGTGAAGAAACCTCTGAGGTCAAACAGCAGATAAAGATAGCAAATGATTTTTATAATTGCTATCTAATTTATATGCTGGGCACACCCTAGGAAGGAAAAAAATGTTATGTGTCAATGTACTTTACATTGACATTTTTCCCCTGAGGAAAACTGTCAGAAATGTTATGATGAAAGACAAGAACCATAAAATACATAACCCAGATATACAAGTCAACACTTTCCATACACCCACGAGTCTTAAAAATTGTGGTAGAAGCAGCAGAAAGGGAACAAATGATTGATTCCTGTCTTGGCTTATCATTCTCTAAATTATGCTATCAATTTCTTTATTTATTTTTAAACATTTACTTTTCTGATTATGAAAATGATACATGTTAATTGCAGTAAGTAAATGAATTAATTAAAAAACAAATAATGAAGAAAGTGAAAGCATATTGCAATCCTCTAGAGCACATGTGTCAAACATAAGGCCCGCGGGCCAAATCCGTCCCGCCAGGCCTTGCAATGTGGCCCATCACTGCACTCCGCTGCGTTTCCATCACAATGACAGTTTATGACTGTTCAGTAAACCATTCGGCCCGCGATTTAGGCTGGATTTTAGATTTTGGCCCCTTCTCTGATTGAGTTCGACACCCCTACTCTAGAGACTAAACTATCTATCTCTGAAAACATTTTCATCTTACAGTTAAACTAAATAATAATCGACAGATGGTAGCACTTACATTGCAAGTCTGCTTAGTAAATCTGCACCCTGGGTAGCTTGTACCAGCTTTATACCATCGACAGGAACTTTGGGAAGCCCACCAGGACAGCCCAGATAGGGGAAGAGAGATGATGAAGGAGTGGGAAAAGAAGAGGACGGGAAGAAGAGAGAAGTTGTTTAAACTTTAATTTAAAGATATTATTAAATAAAATTTGAATAGGATGAAGCTTACAGTATTTGGAGCAACAGCCCCTCAGCATGTGAGGAGGTCTCTTCCAGGAACCCTGAAACCACATTTTTTAGATGCTCCCTTACTTAACCTGTAAAGTATTTTCTAACTTATATCTAAAAACAAGAATGTTAAAGGTCCTTCTGCTAAAGAACTACATGGGTATCTTAGTACCAATGGGTGAATAAAGGACAATCTGTGTGTGTGTTTGCTGAGTTGCTTATTTTTAAGATCATATTCATCAGTAACTTTTGTTAACTGTTTCTTATATAGCATGCATTATTTCATTAATCATTTTCCCTCCCATTTTATGAATGAAGAAACTGAGGAATAGAATAGAAAGGTGTAGGCAGCTGCTACAAAATGGTAGAGCTTGGATCCAAAATCAGATTCATCTGGTTCTTGGTCTACTACACACAACTACATTCCTTCCCCCACTCCTTATCACTTGCCCTGAACAACTGTGTGGTCTCATTTGCTTTAAGAATATATTTTAAGGCATACAATTTCAAAAAAAAATCTTAACATTAATGCATTTTTAACAAATTATGAGATATTGAAAAATGTGCTATAAGGAAAGGCAAGTGGAAGACCCCAAAAGAGCCTGCCAGCATTGATGACTAATATCCTCCTCATAAAGTTAAACAGCTTTCAGCAATTTGGTGCTGACAGATAATGCCTATCTGCCTTCCCATTTTGTTGTATGTTATTATATCTTCTCCATACCATATTTTAAATGGACATAATGTCATGGAACCTAAATTATGTTAATTCCTGGTCTGCTAGTCTTTCAAATATAGCCATGTGACCCTAAAGATATTCATAATATATAAACAAAAAGTGCATTGCTTAGATTTACATTTTATAAAGCCTTCCACTGCATCAGTAGGTATCTTACCAGAATAAACAATTTAAAAATTCTCTGTTTTATACTCACTGAGATTTCTCAATAAGATATAATGTCAATTTGAAAACAAAGCAGCAAGGAGTAGCTGAGTATATAGAGTTCCAGTTTTTCAAGATGAAAATAGCCATAGAGATTTGTTGCATAACAGTGTACTAGTAAATGTGCTTAATACTACTGACCTGTACATTAAAAATGGTTAAGATAGCACTGGGCGGTGTTTCTAAATGGTTAGAGCAGTGGTCGGCAAACTCATTAGTCAACAGAGCCAAATATCAACAGTACAACAATTGAAATTTATTTTGAGAGCCGAAAACTGACTTCTGCGCATGGTATTTTATGGAAGAGCCACACTCAAGGAGCCAAAGAGACGCATGTGGCTCCAGAGCTGAGGTTTGCCGACCACTGGGTTAGAGCATCAGCCCATGCAACAAAGGGTTGCCGTTTTGATTCCTGATCAAAGGCACATACCTGGGGTACAGGTTTGATCCCCAGCCCCTGTCTGGGCATGTGTGGGAGGCAATCAATAGACATGTCTCTTTCACATTGATGTTTTTCTCTCTCTCCCCCCAACCCCCCTTTCTCTCTCTGTAACAATCAATGGGAAAAACAACATCCTCGGGTGAGGATTAACAACAACAACAACAACAACAGAAAGTTAAGATAATAAATGTTATGTGCCTTTTACCACAATTGAAAATAAAAACAAAAAAAGCATCAGCCACAGGTCAGATGGTTCTCTTGTGGCCTTTTCTTCTGCCCCACTTCGGGCCTTCCTTTCACTATGTAAGCTCATGTTGTGAGGGAAAGAGAAACAAGTTTTCAACACAATGATTAGTAGTTCTCAATAGTGTCAGTGGCCCACCTGCTTATAGCAAGTTGTGGGGATTTTCGTAGTTACTGTAAATGCCTCAGGATTATTTGCTTTCAGACCTGATGAACAGAAAAGGACCTCCACTCTCTAGCTTCTCACAGCAGACCGGGCTTGATCATCACTCCTGCTGGGATTAGCCCCATTTGCTTTTAAGATAGCTACCAAAGAGGGAAGACTTCAAATCTAATGCCTACTGCTTGCCTCGTTCCAAAGAAAGATTTGGACAGATTCCCTTTGCTCCATCAGGAACCGAGAGTGAGTCCAGTGGTTTCCCAGGGGACACTTGGGCTGTTTCTCACTAAGCGGCTGTTCTCTGGCTGAGCGCACTCGGCACCTTGTGGTCAGAAGTCAGTTTGGGCAGGTCAAAGAATGAGTCGGTGGACAAGCCAATCTTCAGACAAACCACAGAGGATGTGAGGTAGTCTAGCCCCAAGAGCCCAGGCTCCCCTTTCTAGCAAAGATTAAGGCTAATGTAGAATTCCAAGCATATCAGGGCTGCTTGGAAAATGTACACTTTCCGATTTAATTAAAATCCGGCTTTATTAAGCTTCCTCCTACTGAGCAATATTTCCTTTGGCTTTAATCAAAGAAACAGTTGCCCAAAAATAGGATCCTCCATTCTGCTAGAGTCAAACTCAATTGTACTGTTGATCCTAGAGCCTGACCGGTTTCAGAGAGCCAGAGCTGCCAGTGGAGGATCAAGGAAAAGCAACAGCTTTCTCAAGATACAGACTGGAACATATGTGCCTCCGCGGCAGCTTTGCTGACCCAGCTTCTCCGCCGAGAATTTGGCTTGCCTTTTGAGGGGTCCGTTTTCAGTGAGGTGAATGAAGAGTTGGCAGTCTGGCTCTCGCTTACTGTAATTGAGTCAGACAATTAAATTGCCTCCCAGTTACTGAAAATGTAAACCACATACACCGTATGTAGGTCACAGCATTCCAGCGGTGCATGTTCGGTATAGTGACTTAATGCCTGGATATAGACAACTCTTTGGAGTCAAAGCAGCATAGCATGCTAGCTCAGCAGATGCACAGGCACGCAACAAGGGCAGCACCAAAGGTCTGGAGCTTTGGAAGATATCCTAGAATCCGTGCTTCAACACATGGATTTATTTAGACAAAATAACGTGTCAGCTTATCATTGCGCTGTAATTTTTTGGAGAGCTTTCCCTAAAATCTTAAAACAAAGCGTGTTTATTAATGAGTCCCTTCCTTTACACAAACCCAAAAAACCCTCCATGTTTCCCCCAAACTAAAGTTGTCCTCAAACATGAGGAAAATAACATGCTTTTACAAGGACAGAGTAGTTCAAGTGAAACTGACAAATGTATTTAGCCTCAGAGTGTGATGTTAGACTTTGAAGAAGGTGGACTTCATGAGAATATCAGAACTGGGGAAAGGGTTTGGATTGTATGTTTAATTTGACAATATGAATGCAAGTACTGTTAGTTTATTATTCTAATAAAGGTGGTTATAACGAAGGTGGTTATTGATGTTATAATCAATATTATTTTCAGTTCAATGACTGTTTTCACAGCATATAGGATATCTTGTCTCCTACATTGACTGTGAAAAATAGACTGTTATAAGTTTTACATTAAAAAAAAATTCCTTGATCTGTATTTGGTTTTTCCATGGCAAATATTCAATATTAATGTATCCACATGCTTTTTGACATCTGGCTTTATCATTAAGTGTTGTGTGTTTAAAGAATGTGATTTTCTTTGTTTAACAAAAGCAAAATCACCAAGATAAGTGTGTGGGTGTGTGTGCACATGCGTGTGTATGCATGTGAGCCAGGGATGTTTCCAATGAAAGCCTCCTAATGGATCCTTATTTCAGTCCCTTCCTCCATACTTAGAAAACCTTCAGAAGTATATTAATTATTTAGTGGGGAAATCCACTAGTGGGCTTGCTCCTGAGAAGTCCCATTTCTATTTGGGGTTTTCTGATTATGAGTTTATCTCTGCAGCACCAATCCTTTCTCCAATAGTATTTGGTTGAGAGAGAAGAAATGAACCTGTGAGATTGGCAATTTTTCTGTCACCAACTTTTATTGCTTCCATTTCGAGTGTCACAGAAGGGTATAAAATGTCTCAGCTTTAAAGCAATATATTCATGCCGCTTCCATCTCTTCAGAATTATCTCAAAGCAGCTTTCTCCATGGGGCTTCCCTTACTCAGAACATACAGCCAAGTGCTCCATGAAAAGGCTGCACATTGAATTCTTTCCAAGTATATGTCTTCACGAGGCAATAGAAAAATGCAACAGTGAGGTAAAAATGTAGTCATTATTCCAAGTGTTATTTTCATTAAATCATTTAATTTTTTAATTTCTAATTTAAAGTATGCTCTGTATATAGGAATAGTATGTAGTATTAGAGGAAGTGATGGTCTAAATTGCAGGACATACATGTTTCACCCATGTTACTTCATCACAGATAATATAAAATCTTAGAATACATCTCACTAAAATCAGGGTTCATGGTCCTATTGTTATACAAAATTCTTTGTGTGTTTTTTTTAAACCCTCTATAGCTGACACAAAGGATAGTCAGAGACAAAATTATTATATACAGTATAGTCCAGAAAATTAGTTTAAAATGCTCTTATAATGAAGAATTTTAAAAGAAGCACAGATGCCAAATAAATTTGCTCTCCCAAAAATCCCCCAAACACAAATCATACTATCCATATATTACCTGTAAACACAATGACAAATAGCTCTTAATAACAAGAGCAATGAATATACAAATACCCAACCTTGCCCTTAATGAGAAACAGGTTATGAAACTAAATAAAGCTATACTTTAGTATAGCTAACAAGTGAATTTACAAGAAAAGTTGAATAATAAGAAATAAAATGTTATTTGAAAAGAATGTCAATAATTCTTCCCAACTTGTAAGACGATATAATGCCAAAAAACAAAACAAACAAACAAACAAACAAAAAACCCAATGGAAAAATTTTAAGCAAAAACTATAAAATCCATCTGGAATGAACAGGTTTGCTCCATTCCTCAAGAGCATGTCCAGCTGCATTAGTATAATGAATAACCATGAAATCCCACCTCATGGACAAATAAATATTACACTAGAAGATAACCACTCAGATAATTTAAGAGAAACAGCATGCTTTATCAATCCCTATTGACCTCCACTGGGAAAGAATTTGTACCTGTATTTCTTTGGCTCCCTTCACAACTGTTTTTATCTTTCCTGTAAAAAAAAAAAAAAGCAAAGAAGCTGAAAGTATAAACATTTATTTTCTACTATTTGAGGAACATGGCATACAGTCATTTTATGAGTTTTTAAGGATTATAAATTGTTAGAAGAGAAGCCCTTTATATCATTTTTAACATTTTAAAGTAAAGTATAGCACAGTGCTATGCAAGATAATCAAGAAAAACTATTCAAATGAATGAATGAATAAGTAAATACATCTTTTAGTTCTGTCCAGATTTTATAAAAAATTGTTTAATATAAAGGAAAGAATTAAATGTAAACTATATAGTTGAGTGCACAAACTAATCAGGGTGCTGGGTATAGTAGAGGTGACTTTTAAAAACTTCAAATAGATTTATTGGATAGGTGAATGAATGAATGACTTTTCTAGTAAAGCTCACATTCTCATAAAGTGAAGAAATGATAACACCTGATAGTTTTTTTCCCCAATAATTTTTCATGTACATTTGTAAAGCTTCACATTTAATAGTGTGTTTTTTCCTGGTATAAACAGTCTGGCATTTCAGCTTCCCTTCAAGTCCCATACTTTTGATATTAAGAAACTAGGTAAAAGTTTCATCTTTAAATTCATACTTCTAATTTTCTTTGCAGTTTACTTGCACTGAATAACTAAAACCATGGGTGCTTGGGTGATGTATGAGCTACCACTTCTAAAATATTTTGTGTTGCGCAGTAGTGAAGTCTGGCCTCATTTGAAGTGTTAAGACGTTTTGACTTAAAGACAGCATTTTTTTTTTTTCTGCTGTGAATGAATACAGACTTTTTCATTTTGTTCCAGAAAATGAGTAAAAGTCTACTAATGTACTTCCACTTCAGGAAGATTCCAATTTCGTGACCCTGCCAAGAGGGCAATTAAGATTCCAGAGATAAAAATTGCTTCATCTGCAGAGGATGGGCAACGGATACCCCAGTTCGGATACTGTGCTGTATCATTTGTCAATGCTTACTTCTTCAGATAATTGACATCATTAATCTTTTCAGTTATTTTTCCAAAAGAAGAAATACACATTGTACTTACATAAAATGTCATGGTAAAGCAAAAGTTCATTTTATAGCTATTAGCATGCGAAATAAGATGTATCAGTGGTTTCAAAAGCTGGTGAAATGAATTACCACCAAAACACTTTTAAAATAAAGACTTCTGTACTCTCTCCATAAGGATTCCAATTCAAGAGTGCTGAGGAAAGAATTCACTCAGGTGAATTTATCCTATATAATAAAAGCCTAATATGTAAATTGTCCCCAGGGGCAGGAATTCAACAGACCACGAGTTAGATGTGTGCCTATCACCAGGGGGCAATGCAGAACATGGCGGGTGTTGGCTATGCAGTACTGGCAGTAGGTGGCAGTGAAGGTGCTGCCAGCCCCGATGGGCCTTGACAAGAGCAGGACAGCAGCAGGCTGGTGGAGCAGGTGAGCCGGCGGTGACAGGCCAAAGCAGGTATGAAGGGAAGCCCCGGGCAGCAGCAGCAGCAGCAGCAGCAGGCAGCCAGCGGAAGGGAGGCCTCGGACTGCAGCCAACAGCTGCTAGGGACTGTACTCATGCATGAATTTCATGCTCTGGGCCTCTAGTTTATAATAAGCTCCTCAGTGATTCTTATCTAGCCAGTATGGCACTGGTTCACTGACAGGCCTTGAAAAACCACTGATTAATTCAACTGAAAAATATATGGCAGGCTCATGCATGTGTAACTCTATAAAGGGTGAAATGTGTTCCCTTCTCTGTACTGAAGCAGATGCTTTTATGGCTGTTGCTGTCACATTATAGCACAACTGATACTTTCAATCCAACATTCATTTTACAAACATGTGTGACCACTCTGTACTGCCTGGGGATTTGTGTTCATCTCATGTGAGGTGAACTTCTCAATGATTCAAGGGTTGTACTCAGAAATAATTCTAGATCAAATGTAGCTCAATTGTATTTTGTTCTTTTGGTTGTCATTCTTTACAGTACATGTTGCTTCTTTAACACACAATATATTTATGATTCCATAGTAGAGGGCTAAGGAGCATATGTTAATCTCATAGTTGTAGGAAGAGCACATGTGTATATTGAAAGTTGTTTTCAAGGTTGTACTCTAGTTTTTTTATTTGGTAAAAGTATTGTTTTTATAATATAACCCACGGAAAATAAGTAGATAGTCATTTAATTATTTCCACAAAAATACTCATTCTTTTTGTTAATAAAGCTCAACAGAACCTTGTATAGCGGGGATACACAGAAGACAATGGATTCCTCCGGGAATCAGCCTCCAGAATAACATGGTATAAAAATTGGCAGGGGTTGTGAGAGTATTCATGCCCTGTAGGTATCAAAAGGCAATATTACAAAACATTGGTCAACATTCGTTACGTGATATTATTGCTCAGTCTGTTAATCTTAAGGTACCAGAAGCTTTAGAATTTTTCAAAAGCTGTTCTCTGTGACTCACTTCTTTTCTTCTCCCCATAATTTTCCAATTTCTATAGCCCCTTTCCTTTTTTGCTCCTTTCTTCATATCCTAATAATACTCTGTTCTGACCATAGTCTGAAATCCTCAGGATGGCTAAGATCATGACACTGCTATCCAGGAGGAGTTGGCCTTTGAGTTATGCATATTGACTTTCAAATTAATGAGATAATTGTACAATTCTCCATTTCACAGTCTCAGAATAGTCAGAGATTGTGTGGTGAAGCCATTTACCCTGAAGCTTAATCTATACATTTATATTATAGTAAAAGTGAAAAAGAGATCCCATGAATTATGTGCAATGTCCAACACCTAAATTACATGTGGCATGTGGAAAATGTTAAACCACTGTAAAATAGCTGAATTTCATTTGCCAAGCATTTTTCTTACCATAATTATTTGTTAGAAAGCTTCTTAAAGATTGTTAGGGAAATCCACACACATATTTCATATATATATTTTGTTTCAACCACCAAGATCTCCCTCTTTTTCTTCTTGATTTCAGTAGCAAAGACAGAGGATTCTGAGTTTATATCTGAAAAATTGAGGACATAGTTCCAAGTGTAATCATTCTCTTTATGGATGAACTAATTCAAACCTTTATTTTTCTAGCAGAAAGGTGAGATTAAGAGAGATTAAATGACTTGCTCAAAGTCACAAAACAAATAAGCAGCACAACCACAACTAGAAGCCAGATCCCATTTCATTCAGCAAATAAATGTGAGACCGAAAATGTGCCAGGCACAAAGCTGAGTGGTCCACACTCTCTGTCCTCCAGTTGCTCATCATTTACTTGAGGGAGTTGAATGACTAACAAGGTTATTGCCAGGGAGAACACAGAGCCCTGGCTGGTGTAGTTCAGCTGGTTGAGTGTTTACCCCATGCACCAAGAGGTCACAAGTTCAATTCCTGGTCAGGGCATATGCCCAGGGTGCATGTTAGGTCCCCAGTTGGGGTGTGTATGGGAAACAACCAATCAATGTTTCTCATATCAATGCTTCTCTCTATATTTCTCCTTCCCTCCCTCTCTCCCTAACATATTTTTTTTTAAAGAGTGAGAACATAAAAGCAAACAAGATTCCTACAGGGTTAGTAAAAGGGGAAGCTCTGAGATTGCTTCCTGGAGGAGGTGCCATCTAATGTGGCATTTAAACTCCATATAGGGAAGGAGGAGTAGAAAGATGTTTCAGGCATGAGGAGTATTTCCTCAGGCTCAGAGGCAAGAAAGTGCATGCTGTTCAGTGAATTGTGGGTATTTCTTCACACTGGAGCTTGGATGGAGCTAGCAGGGAGCTGGGAGAGAGGAGATTTGGTTCAGGAAGGGCCTCAAACTTTGTCATATTTAGAAATTTGCACATTATTCTGAAGGCAATTGTAGACTCATTGTAAGGGTCTGGGCAGAGGAATAACACTATTTAATTGGCATTTGAGGAGCAATTATGAGGCTATAGTGTGAATATTGGATCGGAGAAAGAGAGAAAGGAGGCTAAGGTAATGTTCCTCTATCATCATAAAAAGGGTCTTTGTGGGAATTTTAAAACATACACTTTCCTGTTGGAACAAGACTCTCTTTATTGCCATTTACCAGAAAATCACTCATACATATCTAGAAGTCTATATGATGTAGTATAACACCCTTGTGTATTACACAGCCTGCCCAACTGGCCCCGACCACACATTGCATCTAGGAAACTTTGTACAGCACTTGTAATGTACAACCCACTTTCATAAAAATTATTTTATGTACTCTTCCTAATAAGCCTGTGAGGTAGCTAGAAACAGTAGTATTTTTAGCCTCACACTTCGTATGTTAAAAATTGGGTTAGGAGAAACTTGGGTCATTATTTGCCATTTTCTTTATTGCTCAAATCTTCATCATGGAAAAAAAGAAAAAGAAAACTCTACAAACTTATGTTCCCTTTTGATGGCCAACTGCTACTATCTTCTTTTTCTAACTATCCCCACAAAGAAAGAATACAGAACACCGGAATTGAAATCCTTGTGGTTGCTCAAAGCGTACACACAAGGAAGACTGTGTAAATTATAATCGTGTGGGAGGGAAACTCTGGGTCAGCAAAGCAGCAGTATATTTACTCATGTCTGAAAGTCTGATTATGTCTAATACCGCATTTCCAAGCTGATTTTGAATAATGACCATACATAGCGTGAAAAAATTCCTCAAAATACCCAAGCAGTGTTGTCATTGTTTCCAGATGAAAGACATGAGAATTCATTGCAATGAACAATGCTTAAAATATAAAGATAAAGGTCAAGGCAACACATACACTGATTTTAGTGTATTTAGTGGGTTACGGATTCACATCCTCCACTAAAATGAGAGATTCTCAAAAAACAAGAGCTATTTAATTTTTTAGAAGATTCTACTTTGCAATAAATAGTGAACTTCAATTATTCTCCAATAAAATAATTATACAGTAACATTCTTGTTATTTCAATAGAGAAATAACAGTAGGTTTGTAACAGCCTAAAGACCAGATTTCTGTGAGTTCTGGTAATTGAAGTACATTCAGATGTGAACTTTATACCATAATTTAAAACAGACTGGAAGGTACTATAACTTTCCATAGATAGTCATTTAATTATTTCCATGAAAATACCATTCTTCTTAGATTTCAAATGCTTTAAATTTTGTAATACACCATAGTTTTGCAATAAAATGTTTAGAGAAAAGAAATTTCAAATTTTTTACTGTCTGGGGTAAAAGGACAAGACATTTTTTTAATGCTGAGTTGTAATGGTTAGACTTATTTTGATTACAAGTGAATGAAAATCCAAACCAAACTGGTTTGAACCAAAATAGAATTTATTGCCTCACCTAACCCAAAAGTTGAGGAATAAATCTAGCTTTAGTCAGTGATATCATCAATGAAATCATCAGGACATGGTTTTCTCTGTAACTCTTGGCTCTGCCTTCTACTTATTGTAGAAAATTATCACAGACAAAGTTGACTTCATGGTTGTAAATTGGTAGCCACAGCTTAGGTACTTTATACTTCCAGGCTCTGGCCATGTAGGGAAGATAGTTTGTTTTCCTGATAGCTGAAATAATAAGAATAATAATAAAAATAATAATAAATAAAACAGAATAAATTGTCAGCAGCTCTGATGAATTCTATGTGATTCCTATAAAATCACTGTGACCAGTGATTTTCTCCAGTGGGTCTGGGCTTAGATTAAGTACGTATTTTCAAAGAGCTGGGAGAGTTTAGGTTTTACCTAAAGCACATTATCTAACAATAGCAAATGAGTGGTTTCGCAGGGCAAAATGGAGGTGCCATTATTGTTTTGATTTTATTTACTGGGTAAGTTTATTTTATTTTATCTTATTTTATGTTATTGTTTGAAGTATCACAAATAGTAGTACATATGTCTCCCTTTTTTTCCCCTCCATTGACCTTCCTCCTGCCTCTCCTATAGTCCAGCACATGTCCTCACACCTCCCCACCCCCCACCGACCCCACCCCCGTGTCTTGCATCTAATGGTTATGCTTATATGCGTGCATACAAGTCCTTTGGTTGATCTCTTACATACCCCCCCTCCACCCGTTCGCTCCCTCTCCCCTGCCTCCCTAATCCTGCCAGCATTTCTGCTGTAGTTTGACAGTTTGTTTGATGCTTCTCTGCCTCTGTGTCTATTTTGGTAAGTTTTAAGCTACATAAAAGTAAGGAACTTATCAACCACAAAACTCCTAGAAGAAAACATGAACAAAATTTTAGTAGCAACCCTAGAAATAAGAGATGGGAATAGAGCCAGTAGTAGAGACTGCCATCTTTTTACTTGAATTTTCACCATACAAACCTAGATTGCTAATGAAAAGAAAACCACATACATATATACAAAATTCCTTAGTTTTGCACACAGCTCATATTTTTACATTAATTTGTTCAATAGCTATTTAATGAATGGTATTTATTATGTCCAAATATCATGCAAGTTTCTTGTTTCCTTACTCAAGAGATGCACACATTCTTGGTACTCAAAGATCATTTTACCTATGTCCCAGCCTATGAATAGAAGGCATTTTGCTTTTCATAATCATGTTAAAATACTACTACCTTAAATGGCCCTCATATTCAGGTTCTACCTGTTAGGATATTTCTACTCACATGCACAAAAAGCATGCTACAGTATGCTACAGTTATTGGCCATACTACATGCTACAGTAGTTGGCCATTTTCAGCTTTGCACCAGGCTTGTGAATTCCCTTTGGTTTGGATTGTCAGTCGGTTGTTGTTCATGCCAATTCTACAACCAACAGGAATCCTCAATTTGGGGTGAGGTGAAGTAGGAGACTTTATTCAGTACAAGCAGTGATAGAGCTTGGCTGTGGAGAAAGTACTGCTGTGAAACAGCTCAATTGCGATGCACTGTGGCTGCCAAACCCGCTTTGTGATGGGCTCCCAGTTCGCTCCCATCCTTGCCGTTTGATTGGTCCAAAGGTACTATCCTGATTGGTCTGAATAGAGCTGCTCTGACTGGTCAGAGGTGCACAGCTTTCCAACTGAATGGCAAAAGTCTCCGTCCTTATAAGGGCTGTCTCAGGTGGCAGGCACTGTGCAGGCCTGCGGTTCCATGTGAAGGCTTCTCCATGAAGAATAGTTTTGTATAAGAGGCTCCTGTATGAAAGTGGCTCCTTGGCTCCTCTTTTCTCTATTTGAGCCAGTGAGCCATCGGGAGCCCTTTTTAGTAGGTGTCTCCTCCACCCCCACTCAGGGTTCACAGGATGAGGGACAATTTGTTTTTCTTAAAATGTAAAATAATAATTGGAAACAGATTTCTGAGCACAGGTTAACTTAAAAAACAATACCAATAGCTTGAGTCAGGAGAGCAGTACTGCCCTCTGGATGACACTAGTATTGATTGTGCTTTGCCTGATGGGCACAGGAGGCAATTTCTTGTCCTGCTCAGACAGGCTGGAGAGAAAAGTCACCGGTTTGCATAGGACTTAGCTTTGAGAATCAGATGCCATTCTTTCTGGCAGTATAAAGTCAACTAGGCCATCCTAGGCCCTCATCACACATCCCGTTATTCATCATGGGAATGCTAGACTGTGTTGTCCAACATAAATTTTATTAGAGTAGATCTGCCAGATCTTAAAAAAAAAAAATTCACTCTTTTCTTTAATAAACATATCATCAGCTTATATAATACTGACTGAAAGAGAAATGTATGTTTTATTTCTTGAGAGAAAAACACTAGAAGTATGAATCAGAAGCTAACTTAGTCAATCAAGAAAGTGAAATTCTTCTTACACAGTGTTCATTGTGTTTTTGCCAGAATGGAGGAGCCAGTGGCACTAAACCCAGGCCATGGGTTAAGGAAGGCTCTTGCAAAGACATGCATGATAGATGCTGTAAGCAATGTCCTGGAACAAAACCACTTTAAGGCAAAAAAGCTTTAAATAATAGTGCACATTTGATGTTTACACACATATATTGATATCACTAGGTAATCAGAACTCATCAGAAAATTGTCTTATGTAAATGGTTCACTCGTATAGGAACTTTCCATAAATTTCCCCATTTCCTGACTTTATGTGAGTCATATATGCCTTCACATTGGCAGGGGTGGACCAGGGGGATGGCTAATATGTGTCCCCAAATTTTATGGACCAACCATGCATGTCAGCAATACACGAGCTAATGAAAAACAACAATTCAATCTGAGCAAACTCCACAGTCTGCGCTGTAGAATTTTGAGTAGTTCATCTTATTCTGATGCTTGACTCAGAGATATTAAAGACTATTAATAATTTCCAATGCCCGATGCCATTTTGTAATTAAGAATGCAAGTGTTTTCAATCTATACTGAATATAGCCTGATCCTGCTGAGTGGTTTATATTAAAGTTTCCTATGATGGTACCATTTCAAATACTCTGTCCTATTCCCCATAAATACACTTCTATTTTTTACTATGTCATGGGTACTAATTTTGTGCACAGAAAATATTGTTTAACAAAAAGGAATTATGGAAAATATAAACTACTTTGATTTTGCAGGAAAAGCTGTTGATCATGTAGTCCCTAAACGCTGAAACCTGCAGTAACACTATGTACTTGTGAATTCTACTGAATATCTTAACTCCTATGCCATTAAAGAGCTAGGATTATTTTTTCTCTGCCACTTATTTTTGCATGGAAAGTACCTGAAGTGCCTACTTTTAACAGCTTACTCTTCCCCCAAATTTTAAAGGTTTAAGATGTTAATTCCAAACATACAGTAGTAAACCAATACTTTCTATACATAGAATGTTCTTTGAACTTGGTCTTCGTCAATCAGTAAAAAAATTACAAGTTATAAATATATATCATCATATTCCCCTTGAAATACTGGAACTTCCATTTGAGGAAAATAGGACATATGCATGAAATATATTTAAATGCAGCTTCCACGGTGATCTGAAGAAAAATAATTGGAAATAATACTGTATTCAATCTGTTATAAGTAATTTGCTTCCTTGGTTGTGAAGCATGTTATTCTAAATAAAAGTATCCAAAAATATGAAGGAATAATATTACTGATGCCAACTATTACAAGATATAAATACTTGAATAAATCCTTGTGAGGAGGAAAAACGCTTTCAAATCATCAGCTTTTCGGAACAGGAGTGTTGATTCTGGCGCTGAGTGTAAACCACCTAGGTATCGTTTTTCATGAGCTACCAAAAGATGAAACCAAAAGGCAAAAATGTATACCAAAATTCCTTGTTGAGAAAATGGAAAAAAAAAGAAGAAACCCCAAAATAATGGAAATGTTGTCTGCATATTTAATAATTCTAGACTCTGCCAACCAAGAAATGAGAATTATTGTATAAATACAGGGTCATATTGGTTTCTCATATTTCATTTATTATCTACTTTGAAAAACACTAGGCAACCTAGACTGCATTTTTATCCATGTGATAGTGTGGATTTGTCTAAGGCCATCTCTGGTGAAATACTTTTTTTAAACTGAACACTTTGTTATTCTGAACCATATAGCTAAAGATAAGAAGAAAAAGATTGATGATAAATTGCACTATTTTTGTTCTTGAGTACATATCTCTTTTAACGCCGAGACCATATTTTAAACAGAATACAGTATTGTTACTATGTTAACACAGATGACAAATTTTGATCTTTTAAATAAAACAAGAGGAATATTTTTTATATTTTTATTCTAAGATATTGTATTTGATGGACTCCTGTGAATTTGACTGTTTCTGAGAAATATCGATCTCATTCCTTGTGGAATATTTTATAAGTACTTCAAACTAATAAAATCTTTAGATAGCATCCATTCAATTTTCATATGAATTTTATAAATTCTGCCTTTGCAAGGAATTCTCATCAATTTCTAGAACAGTATTTTATTTCATACGGGTTTAATACTAAGCAAATTATGGTAAATCCATCAACAGAAATATTATGCAGTTATTGAAAAGTATGTTCTAAAAGAATTTTTAATATTATGAAATGATGCTTTTTCTCAATAAATGTTTTTGTCAAATAAAAGAAAGAATAAATCATTTTAAATGTAGTATAAACTATATGTATAAAATATATGAAAAATAAAGACAAAAATATTTTTAAATATAATGTTGGTTGGTTGCTATTCCTATGGAACTCTGACAAATTTCTTTCACCTTTTTATCCATATATCTTCAAAATTTCTCATTTTCCTCTATTATTCTTTTTTTGTTTATGGTCCAACTATCTAATTTTTTTCTAGATAGACACATGCCCCTAGACTTCCTTTCAAGTAAAATTCAATTGCTTTACTCCTAGGATTTTATTTTCGAATTTTTATCATATCTTGTTCCTTCTATCTCCATCCTTGTTGTCACTGTCTTACATCAGGTTCTCACTATCTAATCTTGGATGTGCAACAGCCTCCTGCCTTTTCTTCCCATCTCTAGTCTTGCCTCCTTTAGAACCACATTCCATATATAATCTCAGAAATCTAGTTCAAGTAAAGATATTGCTACATAACTCTCCTAAGGTGCTTCCTGTTGCCTACAGAGTAAGTGGTTTAGTTCAGCATAAAATAATCCCTGTGCATCCTAGCTCTGACTTTCCTCCTCAGTCTCATCTTCCTCCTCCCCTTATATTTTAATGTCTACAAAATGTCTACATTATGCAATTTCATATTTTAAGGTTTTGCTCAGGCTATTTTTCCTGCCTAATACCCTGTTTCCCCGAAAATAACAGTGTCTTATATTAATTTTTGCTCCCAAAGATGCACTAGGTCTTATTTTCAGGGGATTTCTTATTTTTCCATGCGCTAGGTCTTATTCTCGGGGAAACACAGTATGTCCTGAATAAAGCTTACTCCTACTGTAACTTACTAGGGTGGCTTCTCTTTCAGGGAGACTTCTCATTGGGGCTAAGTTGACTAAATATTTCTCCGTAGATGCCTGTATTATATAATATAAATTAATTAACTTATAAGTCTATTTCCTCCAATTGACTACAAGCTTTTGGAGAGCAGAAGCTGCGAGTTGTTCATAATTTATTCACCCCAGTGCTTAGCACGACTCTGGAATATAGCAGGCAATCAAATGTCTGAGGAATCAAACTGAAGTTATATTCACCTAAAATGAATTTAGAGTCAATGTCTTGCTTGAGACAAGTAATTCTCAAGTATAGTATGAACAAGCCAAATAGATGTTGAATACTGCAATTGGGTAGTCCTTCCAAAAATCTCATTAAATTAGTTAATCTGTTAATATTTTTGCCTCTTCTTCTATCCTAGAGAAATTGTATATCGAAGTTTCTTAGAGATCAGAGGACAAAGGAGGTGTGTTCTTATTTAAAGTTTCAGAGTAAAACATAGGCAACAATATTTCACAAAGTAAGAGGGCACAAGGTCAAACATTGTCTTGGTTCTTTGTAGTTTCTGTAGCTTGAAAACTTCTTTTAGAGGCATCCTATTTTTCCTAGCCATTACCTAAGAGGACATACCTATGGTTTGGAAATCACTAGAGAATATCCATTCCTGAGACATTTCCAGTACTTTGTGGTTCTGGTCAAGATGGTCAAAGCACTGTGCTGTGTATCCTCTTGGTCTAGCCCCAGGCTTAGCAGAAGATCATGGAGATCCAGGTTCAAATACCAAGTAACCACAGGCTGTGGGAAAGGCACATAAATGCTTGGGTTTTGATTTACACCTCTGACGTGTCAGCATCAGCTCTGCTCAATAGAGAAGAGGTCAGCTATCTCATAGCTGCACATGTGTCAAACACAAGGCCCGCGGGCCAAATCCGTCCCGCCAGGCCTTGCAATGTGGCCCGCACCGCGCTGTCATCACTGCACTCCGCTGCGTTTCCATCACAATGACAGTTTATGACTGTTCAGTAAACCATTCGGCCAGTGATTTAGGCTGGATTTTAGATTTTGGCCCCTTCTCTGATTGAGTTCGACACCCCTATAAGCATGGCCGGACTGCTGCTTTCACTGTCCACTTTGGTCTCAGAAACTATCTGGCAGAACCACAGATTAAAAAGTTCTACCTTTTACCATATTACCTTCATTTTTCAAAGATGCTTGTCAGAAATTAGATCCACCATTCTGTTTTTTTCAAGAATGCATAATATTTGAGGCAGAGTGCCTAGCCCCTGCTCTCTATACTATAAAAATCATCAAGACCAGTAACTGTGCTTCTCTTATCTTCTGAGGGACAATTTTATAGCTTACTTTTTCTTTTCCTCATAAGACAAATATAAGATGCCAAATATAAGATACAATTGCATTCAGTATTAACAAATGGAGACTTGTCTTTGAAAGGCAGTGAAAGCATTTAGATATTATTCAAGTAATTACATTAAACATAATAATAATTGTCTCTTGGCCCCAAACTATATTACTTCATGACCAAAAGTTATTTGTCAGAGATAATAATCTAATAAAAGTTGCTTAACTTGCCACAGTGTTATCTGGAATTAAAAGAATCAAGTTAAATTTTCATGGCATTTTAAAGTAAGCATTTCAATGGCATGTGAAATTATGATTAAGGAAATATTGCCAATGACTGTCTGAGGAAGATATTAAATTGGAAAATATTAGATGTTTATATGCCAGTTTTGTGGAGATAAACATGAAACATGAAGACATTTTTTTCTAAGTAATATAATTCATTTCATATAGTTTCAATAAGTATGGAGTATAATTGTACTAGATAACTAAGTACTAGAGTGAGCTATATTGTTCAGACTTTGCCATTTGGAGAATATGCCAACTCTCCAGGAATTCCAGGTTTTAGAAATTCTCAGAAATTTTAGAGAAGATGTATTAAAAATATAAAACTGGTAGCTAACTTTATTTAAAATTGTGTAACTTAATCCCTAATAATTTTTAAAAATTAGAAAGCCAATTTCTTATTAAAACATATAGTAGAATCAGACTATTCATAGCAATAGTCTGGGCAAACTACTTAAAAGAAGGAGTTATTTGTCCTTAAAATTGAAACACCCTAAGCATAGAGGCATAAATTATATCATGTTATGAGGCTTCAAGAACGCAGGTTAAATTTACATGAGTGCTATGCTCTGGCTTGCGAGAGCTCTATCATCTCCCCTCTATATTTTGAACATGAGTTATAGAGTTTTTATAAAGTGAGGTTGTTGTGCTCTCATTGGGGGAAAGATTCAGGAACTGGAACAAAAGACGAGGGGATGATATATTATATGGCCCGTATTATGCAGTGAATAATGCGGGGAAAACTCGGAAAATAGATAATTTAGTACCTTTGATCAGGGATTGGCAAACTTCTTTGTAAAGGGCCAGACAGTAATATTTCTGATTTTGCAGGCCATCCTGGTCTCTGTTTTAACTACTCAACTCTGCTTTTTGTAGCAAGCAAGCTGACAGACCACATATACATGAATAAACTATATTTTAATATAAATTTACTTATAGACCCTAACATTTGATTTTCATAAAATTTTCATGTGTCATTAAATATTCTCCTAACTTGATTTCAACTATTTAAAAATATAAAACCATTCTTAGCTTTTGGACCACACAAAAACAGGTAATAGGCCACGTTTGGCCTTCTATGCACTATTGCCAACCCCTGCCTTAGATGAATGGAGGGCCCTCTGCCTGGATGGGAATAGGCCAGGAACCAGAGTTGTTGCCTGGGGCGCATCCACAGGCCACACCTCCATGCCTGTGGTGAACACAGCAGAGCAGATCACACCCAGTTTTGTTTTGACCAGCACCCAAGGACACTGTGGGTACAAGAGCAGTGAAACTCTTTTGAACTATTTGAGTTTTTAGTTCTCCATAGTCAATGTCTGTCTTCTCCAAAAGCCTGGAAACTAAGATAAAACAAGGGCATTGTCCATCATATATTTGCTGCTCTAGGCTAATGCTTATCACACTGCCAGGCACATACAGATGGTCATTACATATTAGATGAACTGAACTGTGCCAGAAGCCAATTCCGCATGTCATAATTGCAAGAGTTTTATCGAAAGGTTGATGGAACTTGGGGACGCAACAAGGGCTGAGTCACATATGTTATCACCTGCTGGAATGGTTAAAAGCCTTTCCCCAAACCTGAAAAGGATGATTGCTTACTGCCAGACAGCTCAGGGCATATCAATCTACATGTTATTACCTCCTGTTGGCCAAACTCCTGGATAGCTGTAGGCTATTCCCCAAACTGACATATGAAACCCTACCTTTTGATGTGTATATCTCCACCTTGCCTTAGGACAAATTTTGTTAATAAAAAGCAAGAGGTCCCGAGACAAGAAGAACTTGGTTTTTTTAGCCAATCTCCCCTGTGCCCCCAAAATGCCTTTCAAAATCATGTTTCATCTCTGGACTCTTATTTAATTTATGCACATCCCCTTCTCCAGGTTTCCTGAACCCTTCTAGATGCTGAATCAAGAAAACTGGCATTAAATGGTGCCCAACATCTGCCAAACTGAATAAACCAGAGAGTTCTAACGGACAGTCTATTCCAAAGGAACCAGTTCAGTTGCTTTCTGATATAGATTCTGATATGGAAAGAAAAAATAAAATAATATAAAATAAGAGCTATACCAGAAACTTTTGTATATTTAACTAGCTATAAAGCTTTGAGTGGCCTTGGAAGCTAATTAAGAGTTCAAAAATACATTACTTAAATGCTGCATTATGTGTTTTATTTTATTGTTGGCACTATTACATATGTTCTCTCCCCTTTGCCCACCTTCATCCAGTGTCCCCCTCTCCTGCCTTCACCACACTGTTGTCTGTGTCCATGGGTTATGCATAGATATTCTTAGCTTTATGTACTTTTAAGAGAACTTCATAAAGTTGCTGTCTATAAACTTCAGCTGAATTATAAAGACCACCACCAGAAGGAGGCCTCCTGGAGTATCCAGGCCTACTTCAGTTTGAGTATCCAGGCTCAGCTCATTCTCTGCCACTGAATCAAATTGGGAGCAGATGGTAACTGGGACCAGATAAAATTTCAAAGGAAAGAGATGCAGGACATTCCAATGTGCACACTGAACTTTTTTCCCCAAAGACTGTCCTTTATAAAGACATTGTATTCACTGAATTTACACAAGGCAACTGAATTACCTCAAAAGTAAAACAATTCATTTTTATAGCCGGACATCTGGTTCAGTATTTGGAGACAATTAATAACAATCAGCAACTTTATAGGTACCTTTTTGTCATGTTTTCACATGTTTCCTTCTAAATGTTTCATGTCTTTACACAAAAGAATAGTCTTTTTGTATTTTGCTTTTCTTTAATAATATTAATCATTTAGTGTCAGCAAAATAACATTCTGAAAAGTGAAAACAGTTAAGCTCACTTAAAATTTCCTGTTTTAGATTCCCCCCTTCCCTGCTATATAACCCCAACACATTCTTTAAACAAACAAAAGCTCAGGTATAGGACTCTCAACTTCAGTATGATCCAGAAACACGCCTTTTCATCTTTAGAACAGCAGTGTGACAACTATGCAGAAGGACTTATGGAAGCAGTGAGCTGAAAAGGTATTAGTATTTTATTTATCTCCTATAGAAGCCCATGTATATTAATCTCATTGGCCACATTAGGAAGATCACATCTGCTATGGATAAATCACCCTAGCGGAAATCACTGAGGACTATCAATTTTAAGGTGAAGCAGACAATCAGGAAAAGCAAGTCTTGACTGAAAGAAGTAGATTGTAATTATTTAGAGAACAGGTTAGATTAGGTAAAAAGGATACTTGTTAGTATCCTTCTCAAGAGCCTTTGTTTGTCATAGTTAATACAGTGGTCTAGCCAACTGGTTTACCTCAAGAAACACACCTGCCTTCTCGTCCTGGTACTTCACTCATGCTTTCCTCCTATCTACCCTGTTTCCCCGAAAATAAAACAGTGTCTTATATTAATTTTTTCTCCCAAAGTTGACCTAGGTCTTATTTTCGGAGGGTGTCTTCTTTTCGGGGAAACACGGTATCTCCTGAAACCCAATGCCTCCAATCGTTATGTTCTTTAGGACCTTAGAAACTGAGCCTGTGGCACCTCTCTCTCCCAATGGTATATAGCAGTTATTAGTTTAATACAGAGGATGCAAACTTAACTGCATTCAGAGACCAGGATCTTAATGAATAAAGTGGGTGGGTGTAACAAAATAGCCCAGTGTTAGACATGAAAGCCCAGTGTTAGACAAATCTGCCTTATCTAAATAGAGCTGCCTCTTTTAAACTCACATGTACTATATGAAAATATGTGCCTGATGTTGCCAGGAGTTCTGAATAAAATAATTTTGCAGTGTCAATGTGAAACTTTCTAGCGTATATATAAGTGTCAGACCTTAAAATTTCAAATTAACAAGTATAAGCATTGCACATCCTTGGCATGAGGGCAATCAGACTGAAACCCCTTCTTCAATTATTTATTTGATAATCCAATTTATATGTGATTCTTTGAGCCTATTATATCCACTATATGATATAAGCTTTTATTTATATACTAGTGCCCCAGTGCACAGATTCGTGCATATTGAAAGGAAATTAATTAGAAGGTAGCCAGCGGGGCGGGACTGGGCAAGATGGGCTAGACACATCCTGGAGCCAACCTCCTGTGGTCCTTCCCTGGTTGGCCACACCTGGGTGGTGCCTTGGCTAGAAGATCATCTGTGAAGTGAGTGGGGTCCCTCTGGCAGGTTTTCACTTGGCCTGACCTGCAGGAATCGGGCCAAACCAGCTCTCCAACATCCCCCAAGGGGTCCTGGATTGCAAGAGGGTGGATCTTGGGTGATGCTCTCTGGAATCAGGCTCCCTCCTCTCTAGTTCCAGGTGTGTCGCCCAAGAACTGCCGCTGCCAAGTCATCATAGTTCAGCAGCTCCTGCATTGAGTGTCTGCCCCCCGGTGGTCAGTGTGCACCATACCTATTGGCCAGTTGGATGGTCACTTAACCTTTTATATATATATAGATGCTTTTATTTTATAATGCTTAGTTTTTCCTCTTTATCCAAATAGAACACAGACTCCTTTTAGACTATAATGTATTCTCTTCAACTTCAAAATCAAAAAGGTGATATATAAATAAGTGTTTAATAACTGGTTATTTAGTTAACAGGCTAAGTAAGTTTTGTGTGTTTTTTAAGTGAAAATTAAGTTATTGCAGAAAGGTGTATTGAGTAAAATTGAAATGGAATAACAGAAACTTTTCAATAAAAATGTTTTAGGAGAGGCACCTTCCTTGGCCCCAAAGCAGCCTTGCTTATAATGCTCATGTGATATGAAATCTGAAAACCCTTTGTAAATTGCTGAGGTCTATAGAGATGTTAACTGTGTTATTGTGAAACACACACAAGCTTCTGTACTTCTATAATAATATAAAAATGCCTGCTATTTTATTTACTCACTACTAATGGTTGACCACTTTTTCTATTACAGGTCTATAGTTGGTAGCTTGATACAAAGAAGTCTCTAAGTAAAATTATCTTCATTCCTTTAGTATTTCTTCCCTGTGTATGTATTTCATTTAAAAACAATTATTGTAATTATTATTGTTATTTAAATATACTTTTATTGATTTCAGAGAGGAAGGGAGAGAGAGAGATAAAAACATCAATGATGAGCAAGAATCATTGATTGGCTGCCTGCTGCATGCCTCACACTGGGGATTAAGTCTGCAACCTGGGCATATGCCCTGACAGGGGATCAAACTGTGACCTCCTGGTCCATAAGTCAATGCTCAACCACTGACGCACACCAGCCAGGCCAATTCTGTATTTTTTATTTTTATTTTTTTAGATTTGAGGAAGACTATACTTTGAGCAAAACACAAAGAAATAATCTGATTATCCTTAGAAGTTTCAAGGCAGAGCTATTTTACATCTCCTTTGATTACTGTGGTAGTACAGCTCTCTCTATAAAGACAAGACTTTTTAAGCTAGAAGTTGTTACCAATGAATAACTTCTTAACAGAAATAAATAATTAAAATCATTTGAATGAAAATCAAAGTTTTATACTGTAATAAAGATGGGAATAATATAGAAAATGTGCTTTTTCTCTTTATATCCTCATTAAGCAGTTTTATATACATATATCTTAAAAAGAGAAAAAAGTAAAAGTAAAGTAAAATGTTACTATTTTAACATCAAGAAGTAAGAATTTTTTCTGACATGCTTGGAAATTCTGTTCGCAGTAGGAGGTAGGTCATTTATAAGATCCACTCCTAGCACTCACTACACTTTTAAAGGACACCATTATGCTCTAATATTTTCCTTTCCTCCCCAACAAGAGTCCTTCTTATAGTTGAAAGTGGTACACTTCCAGTGACCTGAGGCTAACCCCATCCTCCCTTTTCACATTCCTACATGGGCTCCAAAGGATGGGCTAGCCTTTAGCATCGAGGTGAGCCAAACCCTGACTGCCAAGTCTTAGTGAGAAATGGCAAGCCAATTCAAAGGAAAGTGGCATGAAAGTCTCCCTCTGGTAACCAGGAGTAGAGTCAACAGTGAAAGAAAGTGTGGCTGGGAGCAGGCCTTGTTGGCCAAGAAGAAACTGAGAGACTTGAGAGACTCAAGGCCTCTTTGATATTGTGGTCAGTCATAAAGCTTCATCTGTAGGTCTCTCTCTCTCTCTCTCTCTCTCTCTCTCTCTCTCTCTCTCTCTCTCTCTCCATCCACATACACACAATCAATCCCTCTCAGCATTTTCCAGTGAATTTAAGATGTGAAAATATTTATGAAAAGCAAACTGATGTTTTGTATTGATATTTTGCTTCCGATACACAAGCCTATTTAACTGTTTGAACTGTTTGGATTACTTGCATTTTGTATGTGAAAGAAACAGGTGAAGAAAAAAAATTATTTTAATTCAAGAATAAGTTTAGGAGGGAATTTTAGTTACGCATTCTTCCCATAAAGACTAGCATGACTGAAAAACATTTTTGATGATCAAGCTGAAAAACAGCTTGCTGATGACATTGTTGAGCTAGTGGCCAATATCTGAGAAACACATTTGTTTATTCCTAACACTTTCAGAATATAAGCAATTTGGGTCACCTATACTTTCTGCAATGAACCATCTTACTCGAGAGCTTTCATTCTGTGGAGTGTTCACTCAGTGGTGATTTGGGTCTTGCTGGATTCAGACACCAGTTTTCAACAATACCTAAAGATAGGTGTGTGTGAAATAATTTTTAACTTAGGAGCCAATGAAATGATTAATAAATCTAGAGAATAAATGTACTACATATAACTCATTAAAGATGATATACATACACGTGTATTCTGAGATATATTATAAACTCAAAACTTAAATAAGTACCATAATCCTAGCACTAAACCCAAATTTCTGCAACTAGGAAATTTGATGAAATTCTTAGTATTGATAAGAAAACATATTTTCATCCCTTGTTCAACCAGAACTTGATTCTATGTAATTTATTGATTATTATCTGTCTCCACACTGGTTCACATCTACATTACAAGAGATACTTTCTTATATCAGTGCTAAGAAACTCATTATATGTATCTGTGTTGGGTCATAATTATGTAATGTTCATCATTTAAGTCTAAGGTTCTTCACTTTGTTTTGGTAGATCTAGTTACTTTTCTCCAAATTTACTGCAACACATCCTTAAAATTCTGGCATTTAAGTATGTTTACATTCATTTAGTAGGCTCTAAAAATTCCCTTTGACTTCAAACAGCTTCATTCTCTACATTATTGAGTGATACCTTAGTTGTTCAACCCACCCACCATTCATTCTCTTTCTCTGTCTTTTTCTTGGTCTAAGAACCTTTCGTTGACCCTTTTCTCAGGGCCGAAGTGTCTTTCTAAGAGCTGCTCCTAAAACTCTAAAGCGACAAATGAGTTAATTATGCCTGAGCTACAGTTCTTAGAGCCTGGGCTGGTAGCAGAGCAGACCTGCTCTGGCCAAGGGTTTCAGAACATAGAAATCTAGAGCTAAAGCTGGGATGAAGACAAGTGGCATTTTCTGTTGAAGTATTAAGAGACTTGGAAAAAAAATAGAACAGGAGGGAAAATGGAAGATGAGTGTGAAGACTGCTTTTAGGGGCTGTACCCACTAGGATTTTCCATAGTTGAACCTGCAGGCCTGCTCATTGATTGGAGAGACTCATTAAGGGGATTGAACATGCCTGGACACCAATTTTAAGCAAGAGATGCCTTAAAAAATGTGGTCCTGTTGAGCCAAACTCATTGACTCTATGTCACTTTCTTTGTTGAACTATCAATCATCTTTCTTCCCTGCACTAATTCAGAAATTCCATGCTGCACCATCATCAACTGGCTCTCCAGCATTCTCTTCCTGGGTGTTACATTGTGTTTGTGCTTGTCCTATACCTCAGAGCTCCTTCTGCAGTTGACCAGTGAGGTGCAGATATAGTTCAGTACAACTGAGAAAGATTTCTAAAAGATCCTTATCAGTGAACCAAGACCAAGGTGGGGAGGAAACATTCAAAGCATGGCTGGATTCCATGCTTTTCAATAAATGCGAACTTAATTTCAACTCTTTGGGGATTTTCTACTTTTTATTTGGAAACTCTAAAGAACAGATTGGAACTTCATTATTTTGCCATGCTCTCTAGCATATGTGTGGCCACAGAGGATTTAGCAGTTCTTTTGCTGATTTCTAGTCTAACATATGTGTTTTCTTCCTTCCTAAGTAGCCTGTTTCATGTTGGTGCCCTGCTATCAAAGACCTGCCATCAAATACACTGATCTTCATGGTTTGCTCCTGCGTGGTCAAAAGCTCTTCTAATTCTACTAAAATCATTTCTTTCCTTCCCAAGTTCTTCATCTCTCATTGCTATCGCTCTCGTGCTGGCATCTTATCACTCTGGGGAAGCTAAGGGTTCACTAACTGACTAAAGGTGTCTGCCCCAAATTAAAGGCTGCATTCATCGATGGCTTCACCTATTATCCATTTTGTTTCTATGCTTTTCGCCATGGCTTGGCTGTGCGACGGCCTGTCTTTGGCTGGGATGTTAGCAAATATGATACTAGGAGAGGATTAAAAAGAGTGTGTTTGTTATTACTTTCTCTTTCTTGTGCTTCTGCCACCACCCTAAGAATATACATGGGCTAGACTGCTGAAGAATGAGAGGCATGGAGGAGAGATGAGTCACTCAGAATGCCCTGGCTCAGCCCAATCTAAATTGCTAACCTACAGACCCTCAAGCTAACTAAATGCTTATTATTTTAAGCCACTGTGTTTTGGAGGGTTTGTAATCCAACACTATCTGGTTGTAACTAACTGATAAACTCTGTCAAAGTTGAGCATTTTATCAACTGCCAGTAGGGTGCCGCTGAAGCTGTTCCTGCCTCCTGCTGAATTATCTACAACTTTTCCATTAAAAACTCAGAACTCTGCTTTCCCCTAAAAGGAAGAAGGGCTTAGAAAGGGTGGAGCATGTTCCTTGGGACCCCCAACATTACAGAATGGCTCCCCAGGGCTTCAACATTCTCTCCTTTCTCCTCTCCCTCTCTTCTCCTCCTTAAGCGCCAGGGTGGGAGCATTAATGAAGCAGACCATACACTTTTGCCTCCTCACAATTCTACACAGAATGGGTGTTAGAATTAAAAACTCAATGCAAATGCTTAGACAACTTGTGTCTTACTACAGAACATTGCATATTCTATCTGTTGAAACTTCATTAACCAGCTTCTCTTAAGCTCCATACTCAGGGATATAAGCAGATGAATAAACTTGAAAATGTGGGAGCACTGTCTGCATTTGTGGCCCCCATCCATGAGAATATATTCAATCACTACTGGTTCCTATTGCCCTCAGGCCCCATATTTTTGGGAAATGTTCAGAGGACTAAATTCTTTTATCACAGCTGGTGCAATTTAGACAACGATGGGAGGCAATGAAGCTCATGGATGGTGATACCTCCTCTTCCCGGACCCTGTGTCTGTGTTCCAGGCAATGTAACCATTTAAGCAGTTGTCCTGGAGCTGGTTCCAGGCTTTTGTCTACTTGGCTGTAAGGTAATATTATTTTTGTACAAAGCAAATCTAATCTAGAGTAGGTGAAATTCCAACTATGTTGTCTTTGTGAAACTCAAAATGTAAAAATATAAGGTCAGAAAGATGTCAGAATAATAGTCTTAAAATATTTTGGCCAGTAGGTATAATTCTTGGACATCTTTTGGGGAGCATGGAACAGCTTGAGAATATGCATCAGCTCCATGATCCTCTTGCCATCCTTTGCCTTTCCTGTCCACGCTATCAGATAGCATGTTAAATATGAAAATAAATCAACAAGTAGCTTAAGAATATTTTCAAACTCTGTATCTTTGTTTCAGTTATGATAGACCTTTTGGGTTAGATTTTCTCTATTTAAGTAATGGTAGCTTCACTTGATAGTGAGAAAAACTATCCTTGATTTTTCTCTTTTTTTAAATCCTCACCAGAGGACTGCTTGGAAAGAAAGGGAGAGGGAGATGAAGAAAAAGAGGGAGAGGGAGAGGGAGAGGGAGAAGGAGAGGGAGAGGGAGAGGGAGAGGAAAAGGGAGAGGGAGAGGGAGAGAGAGAGAAACTTCAATATGAGATAGGAACATTGATCATTTACCTTCAGTACAAGCCCAGACCTGGACTCAAACCAGCAATCTTTTGGTGTATGGAATGGCATTCAACCAACTAAACGCCACTTTGCCTGGGTTCTTGATCTTCTTTTAAAAACTAGGTTAATATCTCCTAGTTTAACAACAACAACAAAAAAATTGTGGCTGCCATCCTTACTTGGATATTGTTTTTGGAAAGACAATTGGCATTTCTATATAATGCCCTTAAAAACAGTAGGAAATAAATATTATCACAATATCAAAGACTAAAACTTAAACTAGGCAGTTCACACACACACTGGACCAATCTGGTAAATGTCCTAAATCTTTTTTACCTGTCCCATAAGATGACCCAGTATAATGGGGTAGAAAATCGACCAATATCACCATAAAGACCTAAGATTTGTTTGTAATTTCTTTTCCTTAAATTTCTTTATCCTTCTTCCTGTGTTTCACTTACTGAGTTTCAGAACAACCCTACAAAAAAGTGAATATTTCTTCTCGTCTTAATCCCTGGCAGCTTTGTTTCTCATTCTCTCTGTCCCCCCCACCCCCTTTTCTGTTTTTCTCTTTCCCTCCCTGAAATAAGGCATTTCCTCACAAAGAATTGCCTCTGCTACTGTTGTGGTTACTCTCCCTCTCCTGCTTTTTGGAATGTATTGTGAAATGCCAGACAAGATGACTCAGGGAGAACAGGGGAAAAACGTTTTCAAGTCTCTTGGTCTCACATCACGTACGTAATAGAATACTATTAAGGAGAATTCTCTTTGCTAAAGAAGCCAGAATAATATGCTGATAAGATTTTCCACTATCAAAAGCAATACCATGGGGACTTGTAAATGATGAATATGGTCATAAAAAATGTCCTTAATGGCTTAATTCGTGGAAGGAACATGTAAGTGGGGTGTCACAGTCTGGCTAGAAGCTCTGTGTCCATTTAAACACTGAGAAAAATAATGTGAACTTTGTCTGAGGAATGGAACCACATTAGGAAATAGGCACTTAAGTGCTTTTCATTTAGTGAAAATATGCTCTTTGAGTTCTGTCAATGTAACCTTAAATGCATCATTTGGTATTTGAACTCTTACCACTGCTGCAAAGAATCCTCAAGCATGGAAACTCACCAATTCTAGAAATCCCTTAATCTTAGTCTCCCATTTTCATGTTTCAGAAATATTCCCTTTTGGGTGGAGACACACAGGGGACCAGGAACAAGGAGGGACAGCAAGGGTTGGGAGGTTGGAGGAAGGGGTGAAGAAAGATGAAAGAAACAAGAGTTTCCATAAATAGGCTTTGTTTTTACTAGGCTTTTCACTAGGAAGGGACATTTTATTTTACTTTATTTTTTTATTGTATGTTGAAGGTGACATCATGCCTGGAGAAAAACAATTTTATGATGATGTCAAAAATAACACAATTTCATTTCCTTTTTTTTTTTTAACTACTAAGATTGTATTTCAAGGATGAGGAATGGATGGATTATTTCAAATAATATCACCTCAGGTAATATAATGATTTTTAACTCTTCAAAGTAATTTTATTATTGATAATATTATTTTACCTTTTGTAAACTAGAAGTGTTGTTTTAATTTTTATAATGTCAAAACCTGAAGAGGAGAATCCTGGAATGACTAGCAGATGTACAGGATAAGCTGATTCTTTCCGAGGGACATTTATATATTATATTCCATAGAAGTGAAGGTAAAGTCAGGAACATGATACCTTACATCTTTCCTTAGAATGAGATCATCCATTTGTGCATTTACAAAATGAAGGAATTAAATTAGATGTCTTTCAAGACTATTTTCCCCTAGAAATTCTGTGGTTTTATGAAACTATAATGACATGGGTACTTACTCTTCCTCCTTTCCCCTTCCATATCAAGGATGTATCCTTCTGTGTGAAAATACTCAGCTTCTGGAAGTTAAATTAAATTGCTCTCCTTAGATAGGACAGCCTATAAATACTTAACTATATTCTTATAACAATCTGAAATTCTTCTAGGGTAAATGTGGAATTAAAAAACAAACCTACTTTGCCAGTTTACCATGGGGATAAAAAGCCTGGGTTGAAGCTATAATCCTTGACCGGAAGAGTAAAGTCTGTTTACTAGTAAGATCTGTTTACTAGACACTTTACTGATAACCACCAGGGAGTGTATGAAATGGTTTGGCGAACAGGTGAGGAATGCCTGTTTCGAGGGAAAATGATAAACAGTCCACGGAGGGCAGCCTGGCCACCTGGCATTATGAGTGGATCACCTGCAATCAGTCTTTTGGGATCATTTTGCAGCAGAGTTAGGAACCCAGCTAAAATTTTTTCTACAAAAAGCCACAGCTGGCCATGCTTTGTTTGTCTGCTTTTAGTGAACACATTCTTTTCTCAGAACACATAGACACGGTGTCAAAATGGCCAGAGGTTTCAGTCAAATGAAATGTACTATCACCAGATAAATAACCTGGGCCTTCATTCTTGGCATGCCTCTCACTCACTAGGGGAAGTCAGCCACCAGGCACTCAGGACATGGTGTACCCCCACAGGGATACATAGAGCAAGCATACAAGTGTAGTGATAACCTGCTTCCTCGTAGCTCTTTTTCCTTCTTTAAATACGAAGAGGCAGAAACTAAGAGAAGTCACATACATATTTTTCCAAAAGACACTAATTAATGACCAAATTGTGACTCCCAGACACAGACTTGTTGGAAAGCTTTAAAACAGAATGTGGCAGGACTAATCTGAGTACTTAGACTGAACTCTTTATAATCTAAGGAAACTTAAACCTATTTCCCTCCTCTGCTCTGTATTAGGTCTAACTTCACAGCAGTTGGCCAAGAGGCTCAGTTCTCAGTGGGTGCGAGCAGGGCAGCACCTTCAGTGCATGGGAACAGCAAAAGGAATGGGGCTGCTGGCAGACAGGGTGGGGGTGGGGGGGGGAGGAGCTGTAGGCAGAAGAGTGGGGTCATGGGTCATGGAGGAAGGCCAAGACCCACCCCTGTGCCCACCACAGGCTTACAGCCCAGAGTTCCTTTCAAGGTGCATGGATTCATGCAATGAGCCCTTAGTATGTATATAACTATATATGCAAACACATATTGATAATCTAAAAGAACTAGTTAAAATTAAAAAACAAACAAACACATAATCTATGATTCATCAATAACCAACTTTAAAAATTATATTAAATTGGTGCCCCATACTCAAATCTGAATTTCATGGAATGGGATCTATGCTGTTCAGTCCTCAAGGAGTTCTATATTTTAGAAAAACTTGGCTTCTCCACCCTAGAGTGGAACCTGATGAAACACTGAATTTCTGAGTTTTTTTGCCAAAAAGCTATTCTCACATCAAGAATAATAACATATTCCCTGTGATTAGCTATAAGCTTAATTCCTTACTTTGAAATTATAATTTGCTATATTATGAAATCCACCCTCCCCCCCCCCCCCACACACACACACCTAACATGATAATCCTAAAATTTCTTTTGTCACCTCAAAGCTCCAGAGGCCTGGGATAGCTGTCGATACCTTACTTTCCTTTGGGCAAATGTGCTGGTCACAATAAACCAAAAGAGAAAACCTTTATTAATAACTACTAGATTATAATGACTTGAGCAGTCACATTGTATTATTATTTTACCCTCCCTTCTTAGTAGTGCTTAGAATGCTTATCTTAAAGGGGACATTTTGGGCAGAATATCTTTAAATTTTTTGAAGCATCAAGTAGTGGATTTGTCTTAAAACTATGTCTACACAGCAAATAAATAAATAAATAAATAAATGTTTTCTTTAGTACATCTCTTTAATGTGGCTTGGCGGGGCAGACAGAGATCATGGGTATCTATGGTCCCCAAGCTACCCCTTATTTTCACCATTACCCCTTCCAGCTCCCTCAATTCCCCAATGTCCTTATGCCATCAACAATCTTCTAACACAGAGAACTTATTATTGATGCCATATCACATAGGAAGTATTGACATTTTTCTGCATACTGCTTATTTTCTATAGACAACAGAACTTAAAAAGGTGCCTGGGGTATATTCTATAACACAGGAGTTTTTATGGAAGCTGACCTCTACTGAAGATGCACACATCAGCTATCCTTTTAAGAGCTGATCACACAATAATTCTATTCAGGACTGTTCACTTAAAATGAAGAAGAGGTACTTCAGCATTAGACCAGTTAAATAGTATAAATTTTATGTGTTTTTATTGTAGCTTTTCCTCTTGATTTTCTCCCAACTATTAAGTAATATTCTGGAACTGAAATATTCTAAAAGTAGACTTCTCTGTAGACATCTCATCTCTCCTTCCCTCCTGGAATGCATAGCAATTAAGGAATTGTAAATAACAAGGCCTCTGTTTTTCTTGACTTTATTTCAACATTCCACTCACAGAATTCTGGTCACCAAATGTGTGGGGATTCCCCCAACCCCACCCCACATAATTCTGTGACACCAGTAATTAGAGATAGGGGTTCTCTCTTTTCCCTCAGATGTGAAATTTGACAGAAGGCAGGCTTATTTCTTTGGCATCAGCAGTGACAGGAGATTCAACCACAACAAGCAGGAATATGTAGCTGTTAAACCAACAGCCAAGGACACTACTGTATAGGCACATTCATGTGATATACACTCGTAGATTCCCCAAGTCATTGGGGGTGAATGTCAGAATCATTTTTGTCCAAAGATAATTCCACAAAGAACTACTAATTATTATTATTATTTTTTAAATATATTTTATTGATTTTGTACAGAGAGAAAGAGAGGGATAGAGAGTTAGAAACATCGATGAGAGAGAGTCATCGATCAGCTGCCTCTTGCACACCCCCCACTGGGGATATGCCCGCAACCAAGGTACATGCCCTTGACTGGAATCGAACCCGGGACCTTTCAGTCCCCAAGCCGACGCTCTATCCATTGAGCCAAACCAGTCTCAGTAGAACTACTAATTATTATTCTTTAAAAAAATGTATAAGCTGGTATAACTTACGAAATTGTGGTTACTTATGGTAAATTTTATATAATCTCATATAACTTTGATTAAAGGATTTCTTAAAGTCCTCTGAGTTGCAAAAGAATACCTGATACTATAAATATATTGCCTATTATTGTCACTACTGTGTTAGTATTATTCTTACATTTTAAAATAGAATATCTTAAAACTTCAATCCTAAATGTGATTCTTATATTCATAATGTTAACTAAAAAAATCACTACAACATAGACTTTAGAGGCTAGATATTAAATTTTATAATAAAAGCTTCTAGTACTTTTTGAATAAAGACAATTTCAAGTTCATGTATTTTTTAGGTAAATTCTTACACAGAGTCATACTGAATGCTTGAGATTATTTAATCAACCCTTACATTTTAATATATTTAAGAACAGATTTTGCAAATACCATGCTTATTAAGATGTGCTTAGTATATAACAAGATGAAAGAATGTCATAGCCTTTGAAGAGTTGGGTATGTCAGTGGTATTACTTACGCAGACAGTTTCTGCTCTTAGCACTCCAACACATTAAACACACTAGCAACTCACAGACAAGGAGTGTCAAGTAGAATTTCCTTTTCAAACTTCCATCTTTGTCAGCTAAATAAAATGAAAATTATTTGTCATGCCACATAGATCAAACATCAACTGCTTGCAAAATAAATTACCTATGAGGTCATTCTCAGGCCAAATATGATCCAGGAAAAAATGTGTATATGGAAAGATAATGCAAGTCAGGGAAAGGAATGGCTGATATCCAGAGTGAAGGTGAAGAACAAGTATTAAAGATTTTTCCAAGTTGGAAAAAATGAATAAATAAAATTTTCTTTGCCTTCCATTTCCAATGACTCTCTTTTGAAGGCAAGAACTATACAGATACCTTCAATTAAAGCTGCTGTTTCCTAGTATAGCTCTATTTTTGACAAATAAGAAGATAAGATCATTTTCCTGCCTAGGTCAGGTGTTTCTATGGTTATATCTGGCCCTGAGGTTAACTCAAAGAATAGAAAAATTAATATCAAGTAATCACACACTTGAAGTACACATGTGTGTATGTGTGATCGCATATGTGTAGAGAAGCCACTCTGCAAACAGAATTTTAGAAGTTAAGGCTTTTGAAACTAGACCACCAACTTACACCACACACAAGAATAAACTCAAAATAGGTAAGAGACTTAAATATGTTATGAAATCATAAAAATTCTAGACAAAAACATAGACAGTAAAATTTCATACATGTCATGTAGCAATATTTTTGACAATAATCTCTTCAGGCAAGGGAAACAAAGGGAAAAAATAAACAATGAGATGACATCAAACTAAAAAGCTTCTGCACTGCAAAAAAACCCATCAAAAAAATTAAAAAAAAAGGACTCATTAAATAGGAGAACATATTTTCCAATGATTTATCCGATAAGGGATTAATTTCCAAAATATATAAAGGATGTATGCGTCTCAACACAAGAAAGACAAACAATCCATTTAAAAATGGGCAAAGGACCTGACTAGATTCTTCTCCAAAGAGGATAGATGACCAATAGACTTTGAAAAAATATTCAATGTTACTAATCATCAGAGAGGTGCAAAGTAAAACTACAATAAGATATCACCTTATGTGTGTCAGAATGGCTGTCATTAATAAACTAACAAACAAGTGTTGGCAAAATTGTGGAGAAAGGGAACCATCATGCACTATTGGTATGAATGCAGATTGGTACAGCTACTATGGGAAACAATATAGAGTTTCCTCAAAAAACTAAAAATGGAAACAGGCTTTTGACTCAGCGATCCCACTTCTGGGAATATATTCTAAGAAACTTGAAACACTCATTCAAAAGAATATATGCACCCCTGTGTTCAATGCAGCTTTATTTACAATAGCCAAGATCTGGAAACAGGCCAAACACCCATGAGTAGATGAGTGAGTGAAAAAAGCTTAAATGTCATCTTGACAGAAAGGCCTTTTTACTGATTCTTTCCAAGTAGGTCCTGCATTTATTTTATACCTATGTACTCTGTAGCTTTTTTCTCACTGTACTAGTCACAATCTATCATTTTACAAAATTTGTTTACATATATATATATACATATATATATACATATACATATACATATATATATATATAGTGTCCCAAAAATGTATATACACACTTTGAATAATCATAAAGGCAGTATTTATTAAAAAACACTTCATTTTTAAAATTGAGCTATCAGCTGTTAAAGTTCATATACATTTTTTGGAGATAGCCTGCATCACATTTTTTTGGGATACCTGTATCTACATACTATAACTTTAAAATAGGGTAAAACCGTGTTTATTTTATTCCTAGTGTATAAGTAGCACTCAAAACAATGCTTAACTCATAATATACATTTAATAAATGAATATATTTTGTACAAATAAGTGATTTTACATGATTTGTTTGTAAAAAGCAAGATACTTAATTTAAAGAAATGCTAATCTTTTGTTTTACTAATCCTCACCTGAGGATATTTTTCCATTGATATTTAGAGAGAGTAGAAAGGAGGGATGGAGATACAGAGAGAGAAACATGAATGTGAGAGAAACACATCAATTGGGCACCTCCCATACATGCCCCAATCGGACTGGGGTCAAGCCTGCAACCAAGGTAAATGCTGTTGAACACAATCGAACTTACATGCCTTCAGTCCCCCTGCTCACACTCTATCCACAGAGTCAAATCAGCCAAGGCAAAATGTTAATCTTATTGCTAAATTATACTGATTTCTATAATATCATTATGATACTTCACATTCACCAACTTTGTTTTTTACAAACAGATGTCATTGTTATTTTGAAACTAATTTTCCATAGTTTTATATTCTAAATTGTTCCTTTATTATCTGTGCTTATCATGTAAATTCAAATATGTATTTGCCTCCATTAAAAACAGCCCAAATGCCCATGAGTATTTAATGGAGGCAAATACATGTAGACCAAGGTTTTCTCTCATCCTACTATAATCATGAGAAAGTTTGAATTCTGCTATCATAATACAATACCAAAGACCCTTCTCCTGTTGTGTACAGAGACCTCAAGGCTATCTTATATCATATAGCATTGCTTACCTATTTCTATACCTTTTCCTCTGCTTGGAAGATTTTCTTCATCACAGTCTCCACCCATCAAAATTCTACTATCCAACACATTTCATTTCTACTGTCCTCTCTAACCTTGAAATGTTTCTTATTTTAAGATGTTGTTTCTTCAAGAGACATTTACTGAAAGACTGCTAAGACCCTCCCTAAGCAAGCACTAGGAATTCAAAGATACATAAAATATAGCCCCGTTAGTGAACTGACTGTACAGATGGGGATCAGGCTAGTAAGCTTTGTGGACTTCCCACAAGGTCAAATGAGGCTCTAATCAAATAAGTCTGAGTTGTCAGACAATGCTTCCTAGAGAAAAATGCCTCACCTGAGTTATATCCACTGTAGATATTCTTCTTTACTCAAGACCACAGGGCACTGCTTCTTATGACATTTGTAGAGTTCTATAGTTTATTATAAACTAGAGGTCCAGTGCATAAAATTCATGCACGGGGGAGGGGGATATCCCTCAGCCCAGCCTGCACCCTCTCCAATCTGGGACCTCTCGAGGGATGTTCAACTGCCCATTTACAGGGATCAGGCCATGGGGATGTGGCCAGCCTAGGTGAAGGGCTGATAGCTGTTTCTGGCTAGTGGATAGTGGATGAGGATGCCCAGGTGACCCAAGCTCCCAGCCCCTCCTTTTCTTCTTTTCTTTTCTTTTTCCCCCCCTAGCACCTCCTTGAGCAGAGGCCAGGGTTGGCTGGAAGCAGGTATCTGGGATTTATGTATCTTCTATAATTGAAACTTTGTAGCCTTGAGCAGAGGCCAGGGCTGGCCAAGGTAAGCGGAAAGCTTGGCTTCCTCCACCACCAGGGGCAAACCAAACCAAGCATCTCCGTGGCTGCTGCCATCTTTGTTGGGTTAATTTGCATACGTGCTCTGATTGGCTGGCGGGTGTAATGGAGTGATGGTCAATTTGCATGTTTCTCTTTTATTGGTGTAGATTTTTAAAAATATTATAAATATATACTTTTATTTACTAACACAATCAAGTTTGTTTCTTATTCATGTCAATTGTTTTGCAGGTGACCAACCAGTTGGTTCAGAGACCCAAGCTCCTTCTACATGGATATCTCATAAATATCATAATATATCTCCAAGTACTTTCTTGAGTTTGGCTAAGAGACGAGGGGAAAGAAATAGCCAGCAGAGAATCCAGGCACAATTTTAAAGGCCAGCTATAATGCCAGACATACTAAATTACCAGAGGTAGGTATATGTCCCAATTAATTTGTACCCATTATCAAACTATGAACTTAATAAGGCTATTCATTTCTAATTTAGCTATAATATACTTCAAAATATATTTATTTACAATCATTTTAGCATTCTTTTTTCTCTAGGAAAAAAAAAGTTCAGAAAGTTTCATAATGTTCTTATAAATTATGTTTCTGTGTAATGTTTACTCAACACACTTGGTAGATGATCACCATGAACATTTCATGATGAGCATTGAGGTGTCTAAAGAGACATTTATTCCCTGTGTTAGAAGTGCAGCCCTGGGCCAGAGCTAGCTTTGGGTCACCAGGAGGTTTGGCTGTTGAACATAACACTTTCTGTCTTCTGGTTTACAAACTTAATTCAGCATTTCAAAGTGAGATTTTTTACCCCAACGTTTTAAGGAAATGTGGTATTTTTCAAAGCATTCATCCAGAAAAACCAAGCTAAACACTTTATGACAACATCTCCATGTTTCCCAATTTTTGTCTTAAAAAGCAACTCTATTTAGCTCACCAGTGACCCTTAGGTAGAAATTGGCCCCAGGTACACTCCCTTAATATAGCGAAGACCAGTGATAACTGAAGGACTAATCATTTCCTAAACAATTGTGTATACTGAGAACAGGAATAGCCTTTAAAAAGTTGGTAACGATATAATTTATCATTATATGAGAAATGTATATAAATTAACATCCAATCGGTTAATCAACACAGTCAGCAATAATTACATATTGTGAAATTTATGGTATGGCATAGACATATAAAATGAAGAAAATCAACATGTACAATTAAAACTGTAACAGAAAATAATTTGTAGCTCTAATCTCATTCATTTATTAGACATTGTGGCTTAATGGAAAGAACATAGGTTTTAGAGTACTTGGCTTTCTGTTCCATTCAACTGTTCATAACCTGTGATCTTAGGAAAAATACCCAAACTAATAGAAGCCTATGTGGTTGTCATGCCCTCATGCCATGATGTCCTCATCCCATCACAATCCATCACAATGAGGTTGTGTGTGCAGCAGGTGTACACATGTGGGCAGGGTTGCATGTGCAACGAGACATGTGGGTGAGCGAGGACTTGAGTCTGCATGTGTGGCATGGAGGTGGGTCCTGCAGCTCTGGGCAATGTGGAGGTGGGACCCCCTGGCTCCTGGCTACCTCTTTGGGGCAATATATCAAGAAGTCCTGGATGGGTGGGAGGGGGCTACCTCTTTGAGGAGATCAACCACAGGGCTCCCACACTGTGAGAGGGCACAAGCCAAACTGGGGAACTCCCTCCCCCTGGTTGCATGAATCCCATGTACCAGGCTTCTAGTTTCTTAAATAAATAGAGGTTTAAAACATCTATTACATATGGTCATCATTAATCATAAGGATCAAATTTCATCTGCAACAATATCTGACTCAGGGAAGCCTCATTATGACACTATAATTCATCCAAATTATTTTTCAAATTATACTTTTAAATATACACATACAATACTAAAATGCATAAATTTCTGAAAATAAAGAATATTATAAAAAAGAAATAAGTATATTATATGAACTCCAATACTAAAGGATGACCATTATAAATTTGTTTAGACAAATCCCATTAATGAAACTACTTTAGGGTTTGTTGGTTGTTGTCTGTTAATTGCATTAGTTTTCTATAGTTGATGTAATATGTTGTTATAATTTAGTGCTTAAAACAACAAAACTTTATTTTCTTATAGTTCCAGAGGTCAGAAGTCTGAAATGGATCTTATTTGGGCTAAAATGAAGGTATTAGTAGGGCTGTGTTACTTCTGTTGACCCCATGGGGAATTCCTGTTTCTTTGTCTTTTCTAGTTTCCAGACAGTATTGAGTTCCTTGGTTGTGGCCACCTTCTTCCATCTTCAAAGTCATCAATAGAGGTTGAAGTTATTCTCACATCACACCAATCTGACCTCCTCTTCTGCCTCCCTCTCCCACTTTTAAGGACCCTTGTGGTTACTTTGGGCCCACATGCATAATATAAAATAATCTCCCTATTTTAATGTCAGCTGACTGGCACCTTTAATTTCATCTGCAACCTTTATTCCCTTTTGTCTTATAACCTAACATAGTCACAGGTTCCAGGAATTATTAGTTGTCCATGTTTGGGAGGCTAATATTCTGCCAAACATAAGAATCAAATTATGCACAGCTAAATAAACTGAATTGCACTTTTCTATAGAGAAATTGACCCGCCCTGAGTCATCCTTACATCTGGTATAGCTCAAGTACAAGGCCTAATTGTTTGAGAACTAGTGTATGCACTATTTTTTTAAAAATAGAAAACCTCTAATTAAGAAATTCAATCATTTACTTAGTGGTTAAAAGTATAGCCCTTCATCCAGAGACCTAGACTGAAACTCCAGTAGCACCATTTATAGGCTATATGGCCTTCACTAAAACACGTAATCTTAGCCTTTAATTTTTTCATCTGTAAAATGGTCATAGTAAAAGATCTGCCTTGTATAGGGCTGATGGATTGATCACATGAGCTAGCATGTATGGTAAAATTCCTACAAGTATGTCTGGGGTAAAGGCACAGTAACCAGAAAGAAAAAACAAACACAGCACAGGTGTCTCGGTGACTTGAAAGACTTCTTATTCCCCCAATATCATTTGCCTGAAGACAGAGAAGGAGACAGGGAGTGGGCCAGAATTGGTTCCAACTTTGATCTGGTGCTCATACTGGTTTTTAGAGTGGAAGAAGGAAGTCCTCCATGTATGATTGTTCAAATGTGAATTATTTTCCTGGACTCTGAGAAAGATGAACAGATTGGTGGGCATGTTTCTTGGAGAAGAGCAGCATGAGACTGCTCTGCCTTGAGAAGGTTTGTGTCTCCTCATCTGGTATAATTAGACATACAAAGTGATAGAATTTAAAATGAATATTGGACAATCCATTGTCTTGTTACCCTACACCTCTCTGACACCCCCCCCCCCAAATAATGCTTAATATATTTAGCTAAAACCTTGCTCTTAGTCAATTAATAGAAATAAACATATGATTAATATCTGTATTGATATACATATTTTCATGTATTCTAACTAAGATAAATTCATACTTCATAGCTTTGACACATAAAAAAAAACAAGAACTAAGATCCAATATCCTAGGGCCTAGGCAATATTTACATAAAACTGTGGTAAAAAAAAATGTTTGAATAGAAAAGTAGAAAGACCTAAGATAACTAAAGGAGTCTCCCTTAGGACTCTCTCTGCCATACTGGCCAGATTTAAGGTTTTAAACTCAATACCTATTAAGGAGCCAAGGTCATTTGATTTCTCATAATCAGCCTCAATTTGTTTAACACTACATTTTAAACAACTGAGTTAAAGTTACAAGCTAACTCTATGAGAATGATACATCTGACTTATGTTTTCTACCATTTTATGAATACTTGTTACTGCCTGTATTTCTATTGTAACTTGAAGATAATGTACTTATATGAAAGATGATGAAAAAATAACATTTCTTTGGCAGTATTTAGGCATAGTACCTCACCAAATGTTTTGTGTGTTTTTTTTACATTTTATCTATTTTGCTCTTTGCAGCTAGAGTTAACTAAGAAGACATTTTATGGTAGCTAAACATTATAGAAAATGTGTAAGGAAATAATATTTATTAAATAGCCTATATGTTCTAGGTAGCTTATTTTTCTTACAGCTTACAACAATGATCCAAGAAAATAAGACTGGGAGGATAAGCAGCTAGCCCAAATGGCCATTAAGCAACCGACAGTGACTTCATTGGTAATCTTCTCTGACATCTTTGACTCCAAGTTCAGGTTCTAGTCACTGTATTAACCCTGTTTATAGCCCAAGTGATGCTACCTTATGGGTAATGCAAATTCTCAAATCAGAAATTGCCTGGATTTTAAGACCTGTGAATAGCATTCCATATTACTTGGCAGTATGCAATTTGAAAGCTTTTGTACACTGGCAGCAATGGTGCTTTCATTATTCTGTTTACTTCTGATTCAAAACATTACATAGATTTACACAGTGGAAGGAACTGGATTATAGGTGCATGTCAGAGAGAGTCCAAATAATATTTTTAAAATACCTAGGGAAAAAAGCTATATCCCTAAATAGTCTAATATTAGTAGTTATTTAAAATAATACATATTTACCATCCTTCAGATATATTATTCTTTAAAAAAAAAATCTAAAGTGGAACAAATCTACTATTTTTATTGGGCCAGAAATCATCTAGTGATCATTGCTCTCACTAAAAAGGACTAAAATGGACATGGAAAGATTATAGTTAGCCTATTTTTACTGGAACTTTATGTACTAACCAAATAAACAATTTCTCTTGCATGATATTATTTGCATTCTACTGAGGTTTTAAAGTCTTTCTGCTTTTGATTATCTCATTTTATTGACAGAGTGCTTATTCCTTTCCCTGAACAAATGATTGTACTTTTGTCAATGGAGGATGACTTTAATAATCATCTGCAATCTTCCATAATTTCCTATGTCCAACATCTAGTATTTCTAAATAAAACACCAGAAAATCCCTGAATAGTAGTCAGAAGAAGTAGTTAAAAATATCAAGTGATATATAATAACGCACTTCATAGAAGGGGAAGAGAATCTTGCTCAATATAACTGCTTTGAGTGAGCACAATCAATGCCTACATTATTGATTCTGTGTGAAGCGGATCCTTATATTAAAGGCCTAACTGTTCTCCCATTGATGAACATGTGTAATTGCCTTTAGAGAAACCAAAAACGAGCTTCTTAATAGGCTTATGCCCTGACATACTCTATTGTGTGAACAGACAGTGAATTTAGGAAGAGGGCTAAGAATCAAACCCCAACCATTGTCAGGTGGTTCTGATCAATGTCTAAGAGCCTGTTAAAACCTTACTCTCAGGAGATTAAGGGGAATAACAGATTCCTCTAGTTCCTCCAGATCCTTTGCCTTTTACTTTTTTTTTATAGGTAAAATGGGCAAGCTTGCTTAGTTTCTTCTCCAAACTTAAAATTACATACTCTAACGCTATAAAACAGTCAAACTTGTTACAAAAATACTAGTCAATAAAGAGCCACAGAAGTCTTATATTGGTACCTAACAATTACATTTTAACATCAAATGATACCTTTGTTCACAGAATACATTTTCTTGACTAGTAAAATAACCAGCATCCCACAGGGCCCACTTGTTTCACCAGTCTGCATCTCTAATGACCACAAAGCCAACTTGAAATAGTCAAACCCCTGGGAATAGTGAAATGAAAAGTATTCTAGTTCCGTAGTATCCATTTCTGACCAAGATTTCCTGCTGTCCTCGCTGCTTGCCCCCTTCTTCCTGCCAGGCATCCTTCTTCCAGGTCCCCAGAGACTTGCCCAGCTATACTTTCTGATGGGCACCACAATCCTTCTCTCTTCCTGTTTGTGATGGGGAGGTTATTTACTAAGCCCCCTTGTTACACAGCCTTGCTGTGTGAAGCCACAGATTCTTCAGTGGGTTGTATTCCCAGTGTGGAACCTGTGGTCTCTCTGGCTACAGACAGTGGTACCAATGAACCCCCTGGAAATTTAAACCACAACCTAGGCTCCAGTCCTAACATGCAAGGGTGAGCTTCAGTCTAGCCTCTGGCCCTCACTATCCAATGACTGAATGAACAAAGCTATCCTTAGACGTGGAGGATTTTTATGGAGCTTTAACACTGTCTACCATTGTAATGGCACATGAGATAAACTCTTCCCAATTTAAGGCAAGGTGAAATTGTTTTTGTAAAAACTATACACATGGATCATTGGAACAAATGAACCAAAAAAAATAATAAAATAATTATTTAGTTTGTTTCCAGGCCACTTCTCTGCCCAAGCACTTAATAAAAATACCTTTACATTTCCATAATGACTAATCTTTCTACAAATAAGAGCTTTATTTCTGCTTTTATTCAAGCCCTGACAAGCATTCAACCTCTCTTAACTTCACACATTCTTTTACTTCCCCTTCCTCTCTATTATAAGATGACCCGTGGCTGGGGACAGTGGCGCAGCAGAGACATCAAGTCCCCAGCCCTTCCCGAGATGCTCCACTTCCTCAAGGACTCTGTCTCACTTTTCAGTTTGCCCAAATTCCACATATCCCAGCTGCCGGACACTCCCTTCCCAGCTCCAGCCTATGGGGTGTTTGTTTTCCCAAGCCTGAGGAAAACGCCTGACTGCCTATACTGCTTTGACTGGGACCTGGTGCTCCAAAGAGACTCTTTGTCTGTTGCTAAACCAATTCCTCTAGGATGTTTGCTAGCAAGAGGTTCAAACATGTCTCTAAGAGCGTGGTTAGGCATGGAGTAAAAAAGGTAACCACAAGTAAGTCACTATGTGAGAAGTTGGCATGTGTATACAAGGCCACTGAAACTGGGCAGGGCTGGACTGCCAACAGTATTTTTTTTTTTTATTCAATGGAACATATGTTCTGGTTCTATAAATATACTATGTTATTTTTGTTTGAATTTTTATTTTAAAATTTAGGGCCCCAAAAAGGGAATTTTAAGTGAAATATTCCACCACTAGAAATCTTGTGTTTACTTTTTATCTAAAAACATAAGCAGAAAGGGTGTCATTTGTTTTTGTGTTTGTGCTTCCTGTATATTCAAGTTCATGAAATAATTTATTAGTTCTCTTCCTAACATTTGATTACATTCTAGCGTTAATGACAAATCAATATGTTCTATTTCTAATACCTAAGGAAAATAGAGCTCTCCTCATTGTTTCCCTATTTGAGAATTCATAGAATTTTAATTTGAGTTACATTAATAATTCTATTTTATGGAAATTTTCTATATGCTGATTTATCTATTCAATGATTTGATCCTTTTCAATGTGCTTTAAAATTGAAAAAAATAAATAAATTATAATAATATATATTGTAGCAACACTGCAGTGCATAATTCAAATTTAGTTATATTTATTCCTTGGATAGGAGATGAAAAAATTTGTTACATTTTGTATATGACTAAACTTTGCATTTATATATAATTTTATATTTTTTACTAAAGGCCCAGTGCACAAAATTTCTGCATGGGGGGTGGGTGTCCCTCCACCTAGCCTGAATCCTCTCCAATCTGGGACATCCCTCCAAAAATCCAGGACTACTGGCTCCCAACTGCTCGCCTGCCTGCTTTCCTGATTGCCCATAATGGCTTCTGCCTGCCAGCCTGATCACACCCTAACCTAGGGGTGTCGAACTCAATCAGAGAAGGGGCCAAAATCTAAAATCCAGCCTAAATCGCTGGCCAAATGGTTTACTGAACAGTCATAAACTGTCATTGTGATGGAAACGCAGCGGAGTGCAGTGATGACAGCGCGGTGCGGGCCACATTGCAAGGCCTGGCGGGATGGATTTTGCCTGCAGGCCTTGTGTTTGACACATGTGCCCTAACCACTCCCCTGCCAGCCTGATTGATACCAAACTGCTCCCCTGCCAGCCTGTTTGCCCCTAACTGCCCTCCCCTGCAGGCCTGGACACCCCCCAAAACAAACAAACAAACAAACAAACAAACAAACAAAAACCTGCTCTCCCCTGCAGGCCTAGATCCCCTGCAATTGCCCTTCCCTGCAGGCCTGGTCCCTCCCAATTGCCTTCCCATACTGGCCATCTTGTGGCAGCCATCTTCTGTCCACATAGGAGCAGGAATCTTTGAGCACATGGGAGTAGCCATCTTGTATGTTGGAGTAATGGTCAATTTGCATATTACTCTTTTATTAAGATAGAGGCCTAGTACATGGGTGGGGGCCAGTTGGTTTGCCCTGAGTGTGTCCCAGATTAGGGTGAGAATTCTCTTGGGGCATGTGGCAGCCTGGATGAGGGGCCTATGGTGGTTTGCAGGCCAGCTACACATACCCCTGACCACAAACAGAGGCCCTGGTATCTGGGATTTATTTATCTTCCATAATTGAAACTTTGTAGCCTTGAGTGGAGGCCAAGGCAGGCCAGGGCTGCAGAAGCTTGGCTTCCTCCATCGCCAGGGGAAACTCAAGCCTCTTGCTCTCTCCATCTCTGTGGTTGCTGCCATTTTTGTTGGGATTTATTTATCTTCTATAATTAAAGCTTTGTAGCCTTGAGTGGAGGCCTGGGCCAAACAGTGTGTGTATATAAAGCTTGGCTTCCTCCATTTCCAGGGAAACCCAAGCCTCCTGTTTGCTCCATGGCTACAGCCATCTTGGTTGGGTTACTTTGCATACTTGCTCCTGATTGGCTGGTGAGCTTGGCTTGTGGGTGTAGCAGAGTGATCATTAATTTGTATAATATATTACTCTTTTATTAGATTGGATAGCTTTCAACCTTTAGCTCATTTAATCCTCCTAACAAATTTGTGAAATAGATTGGGTAGGTAGTTTAATTCCATTTGCAGATTAGGGAACTAAAATAGGAGAGGCTTTGGATTGAGGTAAATCATGCTCCCTGGCACTATTCATTCATTCATTCATTCATTCATTCCATAAGTAGTCACTGTTTCCACTATGTTCCTGTCACTCTCCTAAATAATGGGATAGGGCAATAAACAAGATAAAAATGTTACCACACCTATGTCTCTTAACTCTTATCCCAGTTAATTAGGCCACATGGACTCTTTACTTTGGTAAAATATCTCTTAAAAAAAGACTTTAATCAACTATGGTTCCCACTTTTTAGCACAGGCTTTATTGGGTTTTATAGAGACTTGTTAAAAAGAAGACAGCAAAATTATATGACCTAGATTCAACCCAGTATGGTATCATATGAAAAGCTAACATTCTAAGACAAAAAAAATAAACAAACAAAAACATCTTAGCATGCTTCAAAACCACTATACTAATGTTTATTGGCAGGAAGATGACAAGTTACTTCCAACCCACTGAACTACTTTTTTGGGGATGTAGTTATACTTCCAAATCACATGTGTTTCTCCTTTATGTTACTGAGGTTGTCAACTGGGTAAATGGTCTGAATACTGAGACAACTCAGGAAGCCAGAAACACTGCTCTAAGGCTCATATCCACTTCTTTAGGATAAAGATATTTTCAATCTGGACATTAAGAGATGAATATTGTTACATGTTAGATAATTTGTACCAAAGCTAAACAATTATGCAAACCTTAGATACTTAGTACAGGGATCATTTAATTTACTAGAGACCCAGTGCATGAATTTCATGCACTGGTAGGGTCCTTAGTGGCTGCCAGCTGTTGGCGGGGTACTCCCTCCCTTTCCCTGGCCAGCCCCGCCCCTGGTCAAACTCCATAAGAACTCGAGGTCAAGGGGACAATTTACATACTATGCTTTTATTATATATTGATAGGATTATCTAAACTGGGACACTGGATAAAGAAATGGGTAGCTATTACTAATTGTGCTGCTTCAGGAGACATGAACTGGAGACTAGCCTAGATCAACAAAGACTAATGGCCACTTTTTTGAGGCAGTCTCTTGATACTCAGACCATTAGAGTATACCATCCTTATTTTAAATTATCCAGTATAATAATTATTTCAAAATTCTGACTTTCATTTTAAAAATCCTCAAATAGGTAACCACACAGGGTTGGGCAAAAGCAGGTTTATAGTTGTCACTATGGGAAACACAGAGTTTATTGTATTATTTTCCATATGAACTACTTTCCTCTTTCAATTAAATAAGAAATTGACAGGTGGAGTCAATAGGAAGCTTTTGGTTGCAAGAAACAGAAGATTCAATTCAAACTAGCTTATCAAATAAATGGGATTTAATATTTCACATTCTTAAAGGTCAAAGAGAGAGCTGCCTCAGGTAAAGGCTTTATCTTATAGCTCAACAATGACACCAAGGACCTGGTTTTGTCCTGTCTCTTCATTCTACACTTGGTGCAACCTTCATCACAGCCACGTATGCCTTGTGAGCCCCAGATGCTTCCATCATTTGTCAGTTCTACATGCTTCTGCATTCGCTTCATGTAGGCAAGAGTGTTGGTGTTTCAACATTCATAGAAAAGTCCATAGATTTACAGTGTTTATACTAGCCAAGGTTATATAACCATCTCTGAACTAGTCTCTGCATTTAGGAGGATGAAAGATGCTGATTGGGTTGGCCTAAATCATGCACTTCATCTTTAAAAATCAAGGTTGGGGCCAGATTCTCTATCATTCAAATGAAAAAGAGAGGTACTGGGAAGGAATGGCCAGGAATTAGGTGGAGGTGGGTAAGAAGTTTTGGGGTGGAGATGGGGTGGATATGAAAACTGAGAAGATAATGAAAAAATGACTACTATCCAACCATCAAAAAATCTCTCTAGCCTACTGGCAATGGAAATTGTGAGTAGGGACAGGTATAAGCAATAGGCAAGTAACTGAAGCTGCATTAAATGGACTAACTCAGAGTTTAAGAGAGAGCTTGAAATCTGGAATGCTTCTGGAATTTCTGGTTTGGGAGACTGCTGAGAATGGTGCTATTTAGGGAGATGGAACCATGGCAAAAGGAGCAGGTATAGGAGGAGAGGAAGCTGGTTTTGGGACAGGTTGAGCTTGCATTGACCTTGGACTACCAAAGTAGGCTCCTTGTAGGTTATTTTTTGTTTGTTTGTTTTGTTTTTCTACTAGAGTCTACTAATTGCTTGTTCAAAATTCACTCTCCATTCCCACCCTATATTGTCAAAGTCACCAATGTACCTGGGTAGAAATATAAATTTCCCAACCTCAGTGGCAGATTGATGTGACCAATTAGATGTAAAGTGGAATCAGGATAAGCTCTTTTTAGGGCTATATCTAGCTGCAAATGTAACTTTTGGGATTTGTCCCTTCTTCTTTCTTAATCTCTTAGAGCATGAACTAAATAATGCACATTTGAATATGAATCTGGAGCTTCGGGGAAACACCTGAGATATAAATTCTTCATATTTCAGTACAAGTTAATGTATGTATACCAAACAACATATGCAATATCAGTATGATATAGTTTGAAGGATTTAGAATTAATGATTTTCAACTGGAAATTGTAGGAAAGAAAGGGTATTCCAGTTGGAAGAAGCAATTTCATAAGCATGTGAAGATTTAAGGAAATAGTCAATTATCCATGTCATCTATAAGGCAAATTCTCACATTTAAGAATTCAGAGCTATTACACACATTAGAAAACTATGAGTCCTTAGGGCTGAGGCTACCCCTTTTGATTAAAATACAACCAAATGGTACAAATTCTTTATTTACTGAATTGATTAGGTGCTTTTTGTTGTTGCTGTTGTTGTTTTTGCCTGTGTTACCATATTATCTGACTATTTTGGCATCATCTGGGTATATCAGCTTTTTTTTTTCTTTTAGCTTACTGATGATCTCAGCTTTAAATGTGCAAAATCAGTAACACTAATCTCCTCCTAGCTTATTTTAATGTTCGTCTGTGCACTGTTTTCTCAATCTGTAAAACATGAAGCACTGTGTTTCTCAGTTACATGTGGTGCATTCGTTTGCACAAAAGCTGCTTTTCAGATTCTAGAAGAAATTTCAGTATTAGTTAGTATATTGTGGAACAATTTCTACAAAGGAAAGCTTGAATAAAACAGACAGGATTGTAACACTAGTATTAAGCCATTTGACACCTTTATGGAGAAATTGAAACATAGACATTTCCTCCTAATTTTAGTCTAATCCTTCATTTAGAATCTGAACAAGTTGTGCCAGACCAGAACAAAAAGTAATTCCCTCAAATGGAACACTGGATAAGACAGAGACATTAAGACTGGATGTTTGTGACCACAGTTTTAAGGCTCAAAATATGTAGTTTTTATGCCAGGTATTTAGATTTATTGCCATATTTGGAAATGCAACTTTTGTACATGTGCATGAATATAGATGTAGATATACACATACCCACATTGAAATATAGATATATTTTATTTTCAACTTTATTTTTTTTCACATTAGGAAAATAGATTATTCTGAGCATTCATTGAATTTAAATCAGTGGTTTTGTTACCTTAATAAAAGTTAAAACTTACCAATGTTTTTAGAAAGTTGAAAATATTTTTTGTAGGAGTAAATAATGGACAAAATAATCCAAGAGAGAAAATATATAATTTACACACACACACACACACACACACACACACACACATACACACACAAGCTAAGAGTATATACATATTTTCATGTGAGTTAAACTTCTCAAGAATTATAGGAATCACTTGATCTTTTGGTGTCTCCCATAACTTTTGTCAAAACAGTTATTCAAGAAATATCTATAAAAGTCATTGTAACTCATAGCATGGCATTATTTATCAGTTGATAATAGTAACTTGCTATCATATAATATTTTATATTTCCAGTACTTTAACATTCAGTCATTCATTTGAATTTGATCATAGCCCTGTGAGTTAGATGTTGTAGGTAACATGCCTTCCCTTTATTTTTTGATTTGGAGAAGATAAGTAACTGTCCCCAGACTGCAGAGAATACACAGTAAGCCAGTTTCTGATGCCTCTTTGACAACTCTTTTAACATAATAGCTGCCTTTTATTGTTATGAATGCTTCATTTTAAAGCCTTCCGAAGCACCAGTTATTGGCAAACAAGGAATCAAATGAAAACCTTGTGGGCAAAACTGAGTCAAAAAAATGATTCTCCTCTGGGAATCAATAATTATCTAATATTTTATGATTAAACTGTGGCTCTAAAATTTCTCCTAGATCCTCTTCTGTGACAACCAATTATATACCTAAATGTCAATAACCTCACAATGCCAGGTTTATCCTTTAAACGCAAGATGGAGTGTAAAAGCAGATGGGATGCCTCATACCCAAGACAACTTGATCTATTTTCTGAATCAGCAGCCCTCAAAATGCCTCATTACCAACCTATTTGCAAGGTTCTCCCAGACATTACAACAACTCAGGAAACCCCAAACCCCAACCAACTTGGATGGGATTTCTAGATTAAACCCTGAGTCCTTTCCTTATTTTCTCTCTGCTTTCACAAAGTACACAAAAACTATCTGGGTCTTTTTATGATATGAATATGGAACCATTTCCAAGCTACCCAAAATGCTATTCCACATGGTAACTTAAGTGGGGTAAAAGAGATTGCAGAGAGATTATTCATGCCTCAAACAGTGAAGTGAAGACCTTCTACCCTGCAATTTGGGCTTTCCTTAAGGTCCTGCAGAAAGAACTGCATTCAGGACCTTGGGTGGTCCCATATTGGCAGGGGCTAGAGGAAAAGTGAAGCAATATATGAGACACAGAAGACAAGCCTCCAGAACTAAATGCAGCTATGACACCAACACATCAGCCAATATCCATCACTTTGTGTTGTAATGCATGATCTTTTTAAATTTAGTGACTTGGTTTTCACCGAAATGCCACAAAGTATGTTCTTTCATTCTTGCTTTCCATTCAGAACATTGTGTTCTAAAAAAGACTAGTTTTCACCATTAAAAGTAACTGGTATGACAATGTAAATGAAAGAAAAAATATATAAATCTCTTTTCTTCTGCTCATACACTAATTGTTCAAATATGTAGTATAAGAAAATAACAAGATAAGAACAGCTAGCATATAGGAAAAAAATACAAAAAGCAGTTATATTAATACCCAAAGAAATGCAAATCAAACCAATAATAGTATAGTATTTTCAGATTGTAATAGCAAATAATTTAAAATAATTAAAAATATCCAGCATTGTCTAGGATATGGGGGAGAAGATTCTCGTTAACTGTTGATAAAGTATAACAATAAAAATAGTCTGGAAAGTAATTTGGAAATTTTTCAAAATATTTAATATATGAATGGAAGAATCTAATCGATTTTGACATATTAGTCACCAGAAAGTTTGTAAGAGTTTATATTTCAATTAGAACAGAGCTGATTTGTTAGATGTCTATTTTGATTGATCAGAGCCATGGTATACTGGCTGTAAATATTTTAATTATCACCCCTGAATATGCCAGCACTCGTTTGGATGTATCTCCCATACTATTGTAGATATTAATGTGGTGGTTTTTTTTTTTTAATTAATGAGCCCAGCCAGTGTGGCCAGTGACTGAGTGTCGACCTGTCACTCAGTCACTAGGAGGTCACAGTTCAATTTCTGACCAAAGCCCAAGTTACAGGTTTAGTCCCCAGTATGGCATGAGGAGGAGGCAGCTGATTAATGATTCTATCTCATCATTGATGTTTCTATCTTTCTCCCTCTCCCTTACTCTTTGTAAAATATAATTTACTATATATATATATATATATATATATATATATATATATATATATATATATTAATCTGGTAAGAGGTAAATGGTATTTCTCAATTTAATTTTTAATTTTTATTTATGTAATTGTTGGTAAGGTTGAAAACATTTTCATGGTTACTCAACATTGTAATTTTATTTTGTAAATTGCCTATTTATATGATTGACTTCATTTTTCTATTGAAAAGTTTATCTCTCAGTAATTCATTAGAGCTATTTACATATTAAGAATAGTTACATTTGTTACAGCTCATTTTACCCTTTGGTCTTTGTATCTTATACTTTTTAATACATACAAATTTTGAAAATTTTCTCTAAGATCAACCTAATTTTATAACTACATATATAAAGCATTTAAAATTTTTCTCTGAAGCATAACTATTTATTAATTATGTTTGTTTTTGAATAGGTACAGAATTTTAAAGTTTTCTCTACAGTTAAATATAGTTATTTTTTCCCTTTTAAAGTCCTGGAATTTACTCAGAAAATTTTTCTTCATGCTAAGTAGAATAATTGTCTAGGTTTAACTTTTAAATATTTATCTCTTTAATACAAATACAGTTTATTTTGATGTATGTATGGAAACTTTTACCAGAAAACTATCTGACTCATGATTCATAATTTTATGTTTGTCTTAAAATACATACTGGTTGCCCTAACCAGTTTGGCTCAGTGGATAGAGTGTTGGCCTGTGGACTGAAGGGTCTCAGGTTTGATTTCGGTCAAATGCATGTACCTTGGTTGTGGGCACATCCCCAGTAGGGGGTGTGCAGGAGGCAGCTGATGGATATTTCTCTCTCATTAATGTTTCTAACTCTATTTCCCTCTGTAAAAAATCAATAAAATACATTTTTAAAAATAAAATACTTCCTGATATATGTCCTAAGGTTTTTTTCCTGGTTACCATGTTTCATTCTTCAGTTTATCTATACTTTTACATGTTCTCATGATTGCAATTATTCTAACCTTCTTGTCCTGTAGTATCTGAGATAATATATCCCATTTTCTTGTTTTTATTTTCCAGCCCTTTTGTCTATAAACACATTTTTAATACCTTCTATACTATATTAACTATGCCCCTCCCCCCCCCCCCCCCAAAAAAAGAGAAATCTTTGATTTAAGTTGAGAGGAAAGAACATATTTCTGATGGTTAGTCCTCCTGTCCAGGTCTATCATACACAATTCCATATACAAGTCTTTTAAAATCTTCCTAAGAAACTTTGTAGTTTTTTATTTTATTGTACATGTTTTTAAAGCAAGAGATTTCCCTTGTAATTACTGTTTCCTTGGGCTCAAATGAACAGCAGTCTGGAACTACTGAAACATGTTGGCTAATATGGGAAGCAGAAGTTGGCCCAGGACTGTGCACTCAGGAATCACAACAGGAAGGTTAAATTAGCCCCAGTTAGTTCACAAAACTAAAAATGTCCACGTGAAAAGTTAAATGCCATCTCTTCATTCTGCAACTTCAGTTATTTGCTTAAATGGCAAGATAAGGACTCTCATTCTTCAATATTGATATATCTTATAGCTGGAAGATAAAACAAATGATCAAATAAAAATTTCACAGCATAATAACCCCTGTCAAATAACAATTAAAAATTAACTCATAGCAAATTCATCTCACATGTCTGGAAGAAAACTTACTTAATTTTTTAAAGCATCCTTGAGAACAAGTTCTGGCAAGAACAAGAAAAATAAGTTAGAGAATATTAATTTGAACCGGAAAAAGTATTAGAGAAAAAAAATTGCATGGGAAAAATCATTTTGCTCTGGAAAACAGCTTGAAGTGCTTGTGCCTTAAAACTCCATAGATGATTTCCATATTCACTTCTATATTTGTCATGCCAGAAAAGGATGAAAGGGAGGAAGGAAAGGAATGTCCGTGGCTGGGGAAGGTTTGATGTGCTTCAGGGACTTGGGTTTGACATCATACATATTCAAGACGTTGACTCACACCAAAGATAGATCACCGGTCTTCCCCTTAATTACATGTATATACACTGCTGTGGAAAGACTCAAAGAATTAAATTTAGGATTTCTTTTTTGTATCCATTCAGTATGTTTGACAGATCCACAAATGACATAAAATTCAGTTGGAAATGTTTCTAAAAGGAATGCCACATTTTCCTTCTATTCACTGATTTTTACCTACTTAGACTTGTGCCTTTATTTTCTAATAATAGCTCAAACAACAAAGACCACAATACTTTACAGTGGAAATAATGATTTGAGAGTCAAAAATTACCAAAGAGCAGAACTGATTTTTATGTTTATTTAAGGACTTTCCGTGGAACAAGGATTTTAAAATTAAGTTCTTATCTCCCCCATTATAGTATTTTCATGGGGAAATTGCTGTTGGGAAAGTGGACTCTTCCTTCTGATTAAAGTCAGTCTTGCACTGCAGCATGCTGCCATCACTGAGGCTGGTAAAAATCCCCTTTGCAGATTTGCAAAGAAGGTAAATTACATGATCTCCATCAGAGTTTACATGTCTAGAACGAAAGATAGACTCACTGAACCCATACAAATGCACAGTTCATTGGAATAATATTATTGAAATACTATTACAAGCAATAACACATCCTATTTTCAATATTACATTAAGAGAAAGGCTAAAAAAACTTTCAGATAATTATGTAAACAAAATTACTCTTATTTTTTTTATTAAATTATTATCTGTGTACATATACCATTGCCCCCACCCCCATACATGTCCTTTCTCCCCAGAGTTTTATGTCCATTGGTTGTACTTATATGCATGTATACAAGTCCTTTGGTTGATCTCTTATCTACCCCAGATCTCCCTACCCTCCCAGCTGTAATTTGTCAGTCTGCTTGTTGCTTTACTGTCTCTATATCTATCTTTTGGTTCATCAGTTTATAATGTTGTTTATTATCCATAAATGAGTGAGGTCATGTGGTGTTTCTCTTTTATTGACTGGCTTATTTCACTCAGCATGATGTTCTCCAATTATCAGAAAGTATATATGCACCCCTGTTCATAGCAGCACAATTTACAATAGCTAAGATTTGGAAACAGCCTAGGTGCCTATATGCAGATGATTGGATCCAAAAACTATGGTACATCTACACAATGGAATATTAGGCTGCGATAAAAAAAAAAAGGAATTCTCATCATTTGCAACAAAATTACTCTTAAAATAGAAAATTATTTTATTAAGAACCATATTTCAAAAATAAACTACTTTGACAAATTCTATGCTTATGAAACAAAAGAAAATTACTTTTAATATTTTTAAGTGTTGTTATATTTGGCTTTTAAAAAATTCACATGTGAATTATTAAAAAAACTTTCCATTTTTATTCCAAATAATTTTATAGTCACTGTATAATTATTAGCACATTGAAGAATAAGGAAGAAAAGATTTTGAAAAATAAAATAAATCAACTTTTGCCATTGAAATGTTGTATCAATTATTTAATTTATTTAGAGCTTACTGCATTTTTTCATTCTCCATTCCTTTACCAAAAAGAGATAATAAGTAAGTACATAGAATTTAAGATAACTAAATTGAGGGGGGGAAAATTGAAAATAGATTAAGAGAAAAAGATACTAAAAATGGCAAACAGTACTTTAAACAAGACATGATAAGACATAAAATCTGACTTAACCTCAAATGCACCAGAAACCAACACCTATTTTCTTTTCCTCCTGAACACATAGCTAGAATATATTTTCCACTCACGCTTGCACCTAAAGAAGTCATGTGACTGAGTCCTGGCGAATGAAATGTGGGCCACAAAGATATGCAACACTTCCCTGCCTGGCCTTTCCCCATCTGTCGATTGAATGACACCTACTCTAGGACTTAAGGGAGAGGGATCAGCTAGCTTGAAGGAGTCTAGGTTTTCAAATGACCACATGAAAGGTGATCCACAGATGGAAACACCCATGTCAGCTTTTGCACGAGTGAGAAATAATTCTTATTGTGTTAGGCCAATGAGATTTTAGAGTTTGCTTATCACAACAGCTAGCGTTACTTGCCATAACTATTGTAATTCAATAAGGCAAAGAGAAATTTTAAAAGTTAAGAATTTTACTTCAACACACACACACACACACACACACACACACACACACTCATAAACGACAGCATGCAAACTGGAGAAAGCTCTGGGGATTTTACCAATGGCAATGGCAATTCTTAATATCCTTATCATACTATAGTTATACAAGATATTAACTTTAGGAGATATTAGGGAAAGATTGAAGTAACAAATGTTCTTGTGAACTTATTTGCAACTTCCTGTATAGCTATAATTACTTTAAATAATAATAAGTTTTAAATTTTTCTTTGATTAAAGAATAATAATTATGTCAAATTTGCAGAAAATTATACTTAATTCTTCACTGTAAAGCTAAAAATTATGTAATTATATGATGAAAAAAATGTGTACAACCTAGAAAAGGCCAAAATGAAAATCATGTCTAATTTTTATAGTTACTTTTCATAAAAGCTGGAAGACAACAAAAGTTAAAGAATTATTTGGTAAAGATTTGACGATGATCTAATATGATATAGTCCAAAAGTATAAACTTCTATTTGATGAGCTTCATGAAGACTAGATTTTAAACAAATAAAAGAGGGTGGATAACAGACCAGCAATTTTCAAAAATTTTTCATTTTGATTCATACCAGAAAACACTCACATGCACAACACACTCCCATAACATTATCAGCTACAACTTTACTGCTCAAGAAAGATAAAGAGATACAAGGGCATAAGGATAATGTGCTCATTAAGTTAATCTTGATTTTGCTCTGATTCACTTTTAACAAATTATTCGTCAACTTCAGGATTTTCCTATTGTTAGAAAGTAACTAGTAGTATGCTGTGGAGGAGCTCTTCTTTTTGCTGTGGTTAGAAAACACCAGTAAGAATGAGTTCCCTGGTCTGTCAGAGAAAAATGAAATCAGTATCTGAACGCTTTTTTAAAACACGCAAATTTGAAGGGAAGGCGGGTGTGCACGCATGTAAGTTCAACCAAAGAACTTATATGCGTGTATGCATAATGCATGTACATGGACAATGGGTGGAGGTCTGGGGTTGGGGATGGGGTGGGCTAGAAGTGGTCATTGGGGAGAAATGGGGGACATGAATACTTTCAACAATAAAGATTTAAAAAATAATAACAATTGCCCGGTTGCGGGCTCAATCCCCTGTGTGGAGTTTGCAGGAGGCAGCTGATCAATGAGTCTTCTAATCATTAATGTTTCTATCTCCTTCTCCTTCTCCCTTCTTCTCTGAACTAAATAAAAATATTTATAATAATAAAAGCATAATATGCAAATCGACCAAATAGCCAAACAGTGAAAGGACCATCTGGAAGACCATGCTATGACACCCTCTGGCGCCAGGCCAGCCAAGGCAGGTATGATGTGATTGGCCGGGGGTCCCGCCATCACCCTGTGATCGCCCTGCAGAGAGAGGCCCAAACCACTGGCTGGTGGGGCAATCAATTGGGAGGCTCCATGATAGCCTCAAAGAGGGAGGTCCGGGTTACCCCATGGCAGTGCTGGGGGTGGATGGGTGGGGCCTCCCTCTGCTGGGCGATTGATCTTGGGGCTCCTGGATTGTGAGAGGGGGCAAGCTGGGCTGAGGGACCTCGCTCCCCATGCCAGTGAGCAAATTTTATGCACTGGGCCTCTAGTTTAAAATAGTAATAAAATAAAAATAATAAAAATAAGCAAATTAACATCATGCTGCATCTAAAGCTAGATGTCTCTGCCTTATCTTCACCAGAGTGGTGTCCACATGACACCAGCCTCACTGTTTAGAGATGTGATGCCCCTGATTGTAGCAGTGCGAGCTCCTCACTCAATGCAAGGAGTCTGCAATGGCATTTTAGCCTTGGACTCTAGGAAAATAAGAACTCACATGGTAAGATTTGTGATTATAGGAAAAGGGTCCAAAAAGTATGACAAATATCTGTCACACAGAATATAGATAGATTTAACATAAAAAATGAGAGACTTTAACTTTGCAATAGAGAATCCTAGCAAACAATGCCTCAGCAAGGTCATGAAGATCAAGCTGACCACAGTGATGTCATGTTGAGATCATGTACCACCAACACACACCAGTAAGATGTGATGAGAATGAAAGTTCACCTCTGTGGTCACCTTCCCCAAAAGTGCATAATTCCAGTCAAACCATGAGAAAAGCATCAGCCAAGCTCAAATTAAGAAACAAAATATCTGATCAGCACTCATCCAAATAGTCAGTTATAAAAGTGGAGACTAAGCATTTATCATAAAGCAGAGCAGGCTAAAGAGACATGACAACTGATATTCTGGTTTAGATCCTATAACATAAAAACTAGTGAAATCTGAATAAAATGTGCAGTTTAGATAATAGTAATATATCAATGTTGGCTCCTCAGTTGTGACAAATGAACCATGGTAATGTAACATGTTAATAATGGGGGAAACTGGGTGATTGAAGGGTATATGTATGAGGGCACCCTCTGAACTATCTTTTCAACTTTCTTTTTTTAAAAAATATATTTTATTGATTTTTTACAGAGAGGAAGGGAGAGAGATAGAGAGCTAGAAACGTCAATGAGAGAGAAATATCGACCAGCTGCCTCTTGCACACCCCCTACCGGGGATGTGCCCGCAACCAAGGTACATGCGCTTGACCGGAATCGAACCTGGGACCTTTCAGTCCGCAGACTGACGCTCTACCGCTGAGCCAAACCGGTCTCGGCTCAACTTTCTATATGTAAAACTATTTTAAAACAAAAGTTAAGTAAAAAATAACACTTTTGCCTCATCTGGTTGATACTCTTATGAACATTGAAGTAAAAATATTCTTCAAATTTTTCCCTCTCCTTTGTACAAACATTAATAACTGGTATAGAACTTTGATACAGAAGTTTCACTCTTATATTTTTATATTAGATATGATTGTTATTTATGGGTTTTTAAAATTTTATCTAAGATTAATTTAAAGTATTTAAGATTTATAATTTTCTATTTCTACAGCACCTCACAAATAATCATAAGCAACCACAAATAACAATTTCATTAGATTATCAGATCTGAAAAAAATCTCTTTTTGCTGAGGTTATATCTAGATAGCAGTGGTTCAAAGCTGCATTTTCTGATAGGAACTGAGACTGAGAATGTCCTTATCCTATTAAAAAAATAGGATTTAGCATGTGACTATGAAGATTATAAGGTTTACTCAGTAATTTTCATTGAATGGAAGGCATCTCTTCTTTCTATGCAGGTGAAGTGTGGAGGATTTACCTCAGGAATTTAATAAGCCTCTAGAAACTTTGTTCTGAACATTTAAAAAATATTATTTATCAAATGATGTGTGACCAAAATATGCTAGGCCCAACCCTTTAATTAAAGTCAAATTCATACTCAAGAACATAACCTGTGTGTTTGAATTCTCAGTCACTGAGGAATAACCTTATTGAAAGGTGTCATTTAAATCTAGCTGCTGACTTCTCCAGAATTTCAAAAGAGAAAGAACTGCAAACTTTTTGGGCAGGATATGGGTTTCACAAGAAGGTTTTTAGCAACCCTGTGTTCATAAGCATGCAGTGACACTCTGTCTACCCAGAATATTATAGTATCACTCTGCCAAAATTCAAATGCTATTTCTGATGTTTTCAATAAATAAAAGATATTTAGTTAAAAGTTGTAATGATATAGGCTGTACTTCAAAGAATTCTCACCAAAGATATTTCATGAAAAATATTAAAAGCACCAGAATGATAAGTTTTATGGGAATATACACTTATATGACATGTAGGAGAGGTAGTTTATATCTTAATGATGAAAATAATATTTAAGGAATGTGCCTCTTTAAATTACATTGACAAGAATCATTTGATTTATCCCAAGTAGGTCTCTGTCAATGGTTCTTTTAAGTGAAAGTTGCTGAACAGATTCTCAGAAAATAGAATAAATATTTTTAGAGACCTTGATTCTACCTACAAACTGAGTCCATTCATAGGTCATGGACAACTCTAGAACAGAATTTGATAGACAGTATTTAGTTAAAAATTTTTCAATACCAGGGCAGCTGATAAATATATTCTCTGTGTAGCTAAATATACTCATTGTTTCTTGTAGAACTTACTTACAAAGTATTCATCATAATCAGGTGATCACCTCATTATGTGTTATCACTCTATCTTTTGGGAACATTTAGACCCATCAGTTAAGTGAGATTTCTTCTTTACCCTATTTTTATTTCTTGCCCTACTTATGATTGGACTATCGGGGGTCTCACATAATTACTCCAGAGAATTACATATTTCGTAGTATGCAGAGTTGAAAAGGAAAGTTATTTTAATCATCCCTATGTCTATGGTGTGGCTATAAAGTAAGCATAGCCAAATTGTCATGGGAACTTGCAGCAGGATTTTATCACCAGTAAAAGATCAGCTGGTCGAAAGATGTAACTCACTAAAATATACAACTTAGTCATGTCTGTTTAAAATATTTTGAAATAAAATAGTGTTTAAAATGTGGTGTGTCCCAGAAAGTGTCAAAAGACAGAAATCCCTGAGAATGGGACTTTCTGCTGAGGAAAAGATAATTCAGAGGTTATTCTTAAAACTGTGTTCAAATTCCACCTTCATCCCCCAAAAGGCAATTGAATATATATATATATATATATATATATATATATATATATATATATATATAAATTGTACACCTATAATTAGTTGACCATAAGAGAAATTAAGTCATCATCTTCTCACAGAAATGGTTTATGTAGTCTTTGGCAGTTGATAGTTCTGATGAAACACTGCAATTTCAGAAGTCTGTATTACCCATTTTCCTTATGGAGTGAGAAACACATCCTGATCACATTTCATCTTAGATTTGTAACATATTATTGATGATTACAAGCCTTTGCTTGTGGTTTGAGACTTGCTCTGGCAATATGAATCTAATATGGGATCAGTCAGTAAGTTTGGTTTAAATGACCTAATATGAATGCTTTACCTTATTAGGGAAAATGACTAAAAATGTACTCAACCTCAGCATTCCAAATGAATGAATTTAGCCCATTAACTTGCATATAGAATTTTTTTGAAAGAAGAGTGAAAGAGCACAGTTCTCACTGAATATATACCTTAAATCTTGAGTAGCTTAATATCACCTAATGTTAATATTTAATTAATTCTATGAACACACTTTGAAGGAGAAAAGAGCACATAAGGTTATAAATATTTTTTTAAGATAATACTCTCCCTCCCCTACCTGGTTTGGCTCAGTGAATAGAGCATTGGCCTGTGGACTGAAGGGTCCCAGGTTTGTTTACAGTTAAGGGCATATGCCTAGGTTGTAAGCTTAATCATACATGAGGCAGTCAATCAACAATTTTCTCTCATCATTGATGTTTCTCTCTCTTCTTATCCCTTCTTCTTTGAAATCAATAAAAAATATATATTTTAAAAATAGAATACTCTCCCCTTAGAAGCAGGATTCAGCTTACTGAAGGTAAAGGTAGCTGGAAATTTGGATGGCAATAGTATACACATTAAACTTATGAATAAAAACTAAAAAATAAATTTGTAGGACAGAATATAACATGCCCTTGTGTAGCTCACTAAACATTTTCAAATTATTCTAGACCCGCACTCACATTATACCCAAGCCATGTTTCACATCGATTCATGTAAGTCATAATCCTAAGGGATTAGGTATTATTATCTTCAGTTTATAGAAGATACTGAAATACAGAATAGTTATAGAATGATTAAAAATAGGATATCCTAATCTAATCTACAAATAAAGTTTTTTGCCTAGTAAGAAGTTTAGTTTCTAGTTTCCTTTAGAGGTTTAGAAAAATAACCAGAGTATTATTTGCTGATGCTTAGTTAAAATGAGTCAAGTGTAATGCTGACCTAACATTCTCAATCATACAGAATTTCTATTCTTCTAATCATGTAATTGCCATAAGCTATTAAATATGAAAAATTCTGAATAAGATGCAAATATACCAGCAACAGCATGGAGGGACCTGGAGATTATTATGGTAAGTGAAATAAGCCAGTCAGAGAAAAAGTATCACATGGTCTCACTCATATGAGGAATTTAATGAACAAAATAAAAACTGATGAACAAAATATATCCAGATACATAGAAGCATGGAATAAACTGCTGAATCTCAGAAAGAAGGTGTGTTTATGGGAAGATATTAACCAAGCCAAATAATTTATAACCATAAACCATAGACACAGACAATAGTGTGGTGAAGGCCTTGCATTTTTTTTTTGGGGGGGGGGAGTGGGAGGGCGTAAATGGGCATAGGATAGGGGGAGGTCAATGGGGGGGGGAAGGGGACATCTGTAATACTTTCAACAATCAAGATACATTTTTTAAAAAAAATAGAAGTTTTAATTTCTGATGAGATAATAAAAATGAGTTTATAACAATTTAAAATTCTGAAGTTCATCTTACATGTTCCACTGGATCACTGCCTTAGTGACCACTTAAAGTAAGGATTATCTAATGTATAATGAATGCATCAGAATCAAATCAGGAGCATGTAACACCCAAAATAAAATACATCAAAATGTCTGAAGGAAATATACCAGAAATTTTCACTTTTAAGATCTCCTTTAGTAATTCATATGTTTTAGGTTTGTGAGCCAATGATCATCTGCCAGTCCTACATTAACTTGATGTCAGACATTAAATAAATCAAATTTTGGAAAAGCTCTTAAAGAGGCTGTAAAATACATTTTCAAAACATCAAAACAATTTCTTGGAAGAACTGTTAATGAATCTTTCAATTTAGCTTAGGCTTGAATAAAAAATTTGAATATTGTAAAATGAAATGTGTGGTGTCCAGATGTGCAAAGATGCACATACAGAAACATGCCAAGATGACAGTCAGAGAAAACTTAGAAAGGAGCCTCAGAACTGGTTTTAAATTAACACTGGTTAAACAGAAATAATTTAAGTGCCAGAATCATAGATGTAACTGCTGGAACAAACTTCATGAATAAGATTGTAAGAGATCATAAAGAAAGATCATATAACCTCAAAATACTAAAAATTTTAAGTTTACTTGAAAATTTTATTTCTATCAGAAGGGGGAATTATATCTTAATCTTTACTAATGCTAAGAAGTCATTAGACATTACACTTGTATTTTGCACAAACATATGTATGCTATGGAAGGAAAAAATAATGTATTTTTAAATAGTGAGAAGATTTCCTGGCAACTTACAATTCTGCAGATAAAAAAGTCCTCTAAATGGCATTTTTTCTACAGGGTGCACTTCTCTCTCAAAAGAGGTCCAGGATCAAGTGTGTCTGGCAATCTCCACTTGCCCTTTTCCCTACATTGGAGATTCAAAATGTACATTATTCTTTTAAAGCCTCTAAGCCAGGGGTCGGCATGCGGCTCTTTTGAACGTTTGCTGCGGCTCCCAGCAGGGCCGACAGCCGGGGGCGGGCGGGGAGCTGTATCACTCACCTCTAATACTAATTTTTGTTGTTAGTTAAGCATGGGAGACAGGTCCTTTTGTAAGATGTACACTGTAGGAAATTTGTGGCTATTATATAAAATTTTTTTAAATAAATAAATTAATTAAATTATTATTTACATTTTTAAATTTAATTTACTTAATTTAATTTACAGAATATTGGGGGGCCTGATGAATTATTTTTATGGCATGCATGGCTCACTAATTAATTTACAAAATATTGGGGGCCTGATGATTTTTTTTTTTTTTAAAGGTGACTTGTTGAGGCGGGCGCAGGGGCAGGGTGGGGAGGGAGCAGTCGCGCTCACCAGCACTCTCTTTCGGTTTGCTCAGGAGGCGCGAACCCCCCTACGCTGAGGCGCTTCTCCTCCTCCTCCTCCTCCTCCTCCTCCTCCTCCTCCTCCTCCTCCTCCTCCTCCTCAGGGCAGGCGCACGCCCCTGTCCCAGTCCCAGCCTTGCGCATGTTCAGCATCCACAACATCCTGGCTGCGCGGCCGCGCTGCAAGGATGCGGTGCTGCCGGTGGCTCCCGACCCCGCTGCCCCTGTCGTCTTCCCGGAGCTGCACGGGGACTTGCTCTACAGCGCCTTCAGCAGTGCTGCTTCCTCCCTGGACTACGGCCAAACAAGGGGTGAGGATATCTGTAAGGCTGTCCTGCACTATTTAAGTGCCGAAAAAATAAACACCAACCACCTGGTTTCAGTGGCTACTGATGGGGCACGGAGCATGAGAGGAGCACAGAAGGGCTTTGTGGCTCTACTGCAGAAGGCTCTGGGTAGAACGCTGCTCTCATTTCATTGCATCCTGCACCAAGAGGCATTGTGTGCTCAAACATTTCCCCTGGAATGCACAAAAGTGATGGATGTGGTCATTCAGATTGTTAATAAGATAATGGCAGAGGGTTTAAACCACTGCCAGTTCCGTTTGCTATTGGATGAGGTGGAAAGCATATATTCTGACCTCCTGCTCCACAACAAGGTCCGGTGGCTGTCCAGAGGCGAGATGCTAAAACGCTTTGTCGCATCTTTGGAAGAAGTAAAAACTTTTCTGGCCAGCAGAGTTCACCTTTCCTGAGCTGGAACAACCAGAGTGGCTGGAAAAATTACATTTTATGGTGGACATGACAGCACATCTAAACACACTAAATACAACCCTTCAGGGGAAAGGCGGCACAGCCCTGCACATGCTGGAGGAGGTTTTGGCATTCGAGCGCAAGTTGACAGTGTTTGTCAAAGATTTACAGAGAGGTACACTGTCTCACTTTCCCTCTTAGAGAGAGTTCAGACAAAGTCATGATACGATAAATTTGTAATATTTGAAGTCTGCAATCACCACAATGCAAAGTTCGTTTGCGAAACAATTCTGTGAGTTCAGAGAGGAAAAAAACCACATTATCCTTCCCTGTCACTCCCCTGGCGATCGATCCATTCCTATTGAATATGACTGCATTTGCAGGTGTAAGTCAATCTGATCTTGAGATGGAACTGGCCGATATAGCCGACAAAGATATATGGGTGTCCAAGTTCAAATGCTTGGCCACTACTCTTGAGGATGTTGCCCGTCAGAAGGCCATTCTGGCTCAGAATCATAAATGGAGTGATATTGAAAACCTTCCCAAACAGGACAAACTTGTGTTCGAAACATGGAATGCCATCCCCAACACTTATATAAACATGAAAAAGTATGCATTTGGAGTCCTGTCGATCTTCGGCTCCACATATGTATGTGAGCAGGTCTTCTCCAACATGAACTATATTAAAAACAAACATCGATCACGCCTCACAGATGACAACTTGCAAGCCTGTGTGAAAATGAAGGTAACGTCTTACAGCCCTGATGTGCAGACACTGTGCACTGAGGTTCAGGAGCAAAAATCCCATTAACCAGGTAAATTAAATATTTTAATTAGCTATTAATTTGCAAAAATATATTTTACATTGTTAAGTGGAAAAGTCCTTTTTTCCTTCAGATTGACAGCTAACTGCACGATCCGGTATATAGCATTAAGGTAAGAAACAATATATGCAGCGTTATATTTGTTTTAAATGTCGCAATGGTTTTGCGGCTCCCAGGTGTTTTTTTTCCTTCGAAAACGGGTCCAAGTGGCTCTTTATGTCTTAAAGGTTGCCGACCCCTGCTCTAAGCAGTCCTGCCAAAATGTGTCTGATATTTACTTCAGTATTTCTCAAACTTATCTTACTACAGACTTCTTTAATTAAAAAAAAAAAATATATATATATATATATATATATATATATATATATATATATATTTTTTTTTTTTTACCCCCACATAGAACACGCCCTGGAAAACACTGCAGTAGACAAATTTGAAAACATAATTTCATGGGGAAATATATAGATATAGATATATAGATATATATTATTGATTTTTTTACAGAGAGGAAGGGATAGAGAGTTAGAAACATTGATGAGATAGAAACATCAATCAGCTGCCTCCTGCACACGCCCTACTGGGTATGTTCCAGCAACCAAGGTACATGCACTTGACTGGAATCGAACTTGGGACCCTTGAATCCGCAGGCCAATGCTCTATCCACTGAACCAAATAGGCTAGGGTTAGGGAAATGCCTTCTAACCAAGAAAACAACTTCTTGAAGAGAATAGGAGTGGTCTTAAACATCTTTTGAATATAATTGTTTATACACATTCAGATAAAGATACTCAGCAAGTTGTGCCTCCGTTAAGAGGGGCAAATACTTGAGCTTTATCTTTTCATTTTGGCAAATATTTTTCAATTAAGCATGACATTTTCTGTAATCATATTTTAATTTAATTCTTCTTTTTAATCTTTGAATATGTTTCACATATGTGACCTCAGCACTAGTCAATTTTTAAACATAGCAAAACATATAACAAGTGAGTTGAGTGCTGTAGACTAAACAAATGGTTGCAATAGAATCTTCATTTTTAACTACTAATTTCTGCATCATGTTGGGGGTAAGAAAAAAAAACAAAATCATAGGTTTTATTTATACAGCATAAATAAAAACTAACACAGTCACAATTTAAAATGCATTGCATTATTTATATTCATGTAAATAAAGGCTACATATTTCAAACTAAGTTTTGTATTTTACCAACACAAAATAAAATTTAATTTTAGAAATGAGCAGAATGATAGAGAATGTTTGTTTCACTCATAATATTTAAAAGAAAAAATGGCCCAAAGTGATAAAGAATCTTTACCAAGATCAGACAGGGCTAAAGCCCTCTCTGTTTATAAAAACGCTTCTAATACCTAATGCAGGGATCTTCAAACTACGGCCCTCGGGCCACATGCGGCCCGCAGAGGAGTCTGATCTGGCCCGCCAGGTTTTTTGGGCAGTGAGCGCAGCCGAGGTGTTACAGTAGGAATTAGTAGTTCATATAGTCCGGCCCTCCAGCTCTCTGAGGGACCGTGATCTGGCCCCCACTTTAAAAAGTTTGAGGACGCCTGACCTAATGCAATTCAGTTCATCCAACATCTATAGAGCACTTAGTATGAATCAGGCTTATCCAATTCCAATTACACATAACAAGCTAGTGAAACTGTAGAATGTTGCAATCCCTCAGTAACTTCATCCCAAAAGAAATAAGGGAGACAAGACAGAGCTCTGTCCAGAAACACTCAAATCACTAAAAAAAAAATATGATTATAAAGGGGATCCTGAAAAATGGGCCCAACAATGCAAAATGCTTGCAAGTTAAACAAGTTGTTTTTTTTTGTTTGTTTGTTTTCCTTCTCAGAAACAATAAATTCACCAGTAGCGTTCCACCAGTTGTCTCGTGTGGCTGGCCTCGGTGGAGTCTCCAGAGAGTCGTGGATCACACTAATGACATGCTGGGAAACCTGACAGTGAAGTGGGAAACTCTCTCCTCCTTCTTTCCCTCCCTTCGTGAGTAAATTTCAGTTAAAAGCTATGAAAGATTACAAAATTGGGGGCTTGGGTCTTGGAAAGCTAAAATTATAGAGTTTTGCTAAACACTGTCCCTCTGAGGATACGAGGCCACAAGAGCCACTCTGGCTGAGCCTCCTGTTTGTGTAGCGGGAACTCTGAACTCCAGGGAGCTTGGGAATGTGCGATGGTGCTCGGCCCATGAGATGAAGAAATTAACCCACATCCAGTGGGGTGTATTGCTCAGCTATAAGGAAAACCCAGATACATGATTATTACCTCTCAGTTTTACTGAATGGTTGGTGGGAGAGGGTGAAACAAATTTTAAATCTTCAGGGTTTAAAATATAAACATACACTTGTAGAACACTCACTTTTTCCCATACATACTAGCTTTCATATCACTTTTAGATATCTGATGTCCAAAATTTCCATTAATTAGATTTTATTGAATAATATACATACATAGATATGTCTATATAAATATTTTTTTTTCTAATGGTGATGAGTAAAAATATTCCAGCTTGTTATCTGTTATTATTTAAAGACTAGAGGCCCAGTGTAAGAAAATTCATGCTCTGGAGGGGGGGAGGGGTGTCCCTCAGCCCTGCCTGCCCCCTCTCACAGGAGCCCTCAGGGGTGGGAGGAGACCTGGTGATCAGGGGAAGGCGACACCTCCATCACAGCTCTGCTGCTGCCACTGTCAGCAGTGCAAACCTCAGCCAGCCCTGGTTTCCCAAGCTTAGGGTGGCCCTGGGCAGCTGGCCAGCCACCATCCTAGGATTGCCTGTGCCTCAGGCTGGCCCTGGGTAGCTAGGAGGTTGAAGAGACTTGGGGACTCCAGAGGCAGATGCACAGAGCCACTGGACCCATCTGGCAGGGCTGAGGGGACTGTGCACTGCCATCTTGTGGCTGTGGGTGCCACCATCTTTGAAGGAGTGACAGTCAGTTAGCATATCCCCTCCTTATTGACTGTGGGTGCCTCCATCTTTGTGAGGGCATGATGGTCAATTAGCATATTCTCTCTTTATTAGATAGGATGCCCTTTCCTTTCAAACATCAGTTACCTCCCAACATTTGTATTCTGACTATATAAATGTGCAGTACTTTTTTTTTTCTTCATATAAAAGAATTTATTTCTTTAGTGTCTGTCATTGTGTGTGGTTCATTTTTCTTTACCCTGTAAGTTGAGAGTTATATTAAAAAGCTCACAGTTCTGGTCGCATCAGAGGCCCACTGGGGCTTGGTCATGTGTGGAGTAGACCTGTGAGGAGCATGCCAAGGTGAATCCCAAGACCTCCATATCTAATCAAGATAGGAAGCAGCTCAAACTTTTCTTGATGTCAAAATGTTAACAGCAACTAGAGAAACTGAGAGAAGCCATGAAAGCAGGACTATCACTTTGACTTTATTGTTGTTCTCACTTTGTGTGGCCAGAACTGTCTCTGCACAAAGGCAAATGAGAGTCTATCTATGCAGAGTTAAATAAATAATTATGTTTATCAAGGCCACAGCAAAAAAATCAATGTAAAAAAAATCAACATTATTTCTATATACCAGTAATAAAAATTTATGTTTAAAAAGATTATAATTGCATAAGATATGAAATAATTATAAATTTGATAAAACACATGGGAAATCTAAACCTTGAATATGACAAAATATTGCTGAGAAATTAAAGAAGACCTAAGTAAATTTAAGAGATATTTTATGCTTATAGATTGGAAGACTAAAAATTATAAAAAGTCATATTTGCCCTAAATTACTTATAGAATCATCAAGTCTTTATAAATATTCCAGGAGTGTGTCATTGAAATTTACAAGCTAATTCTAAGAGTTTATATGGGCATGTAGAGGACCTAGAATAGCTGAAACAATTTTGGCAAAGCAGAAAAAATTTCAAAGACTTAAATTACTGACTTCAAGACTTATTATCCTATCTAATAAAGAGGGAATATGCTAATTGACTCACAAATATGGCGGCACCCACAACCAGTAAGGAAGGAATGTGCTAATTGACTGCTACACCCTCAAAGATGGCAGCATCCACAGCCACAAGATGGCTGTGCCCAGTCCCCTCAGCCCCTCCAGGGTGGCAGGCGCACTGCACAGCCAGGCCAGCCTCTAGGCAGGTCCAGCAGCTATGCACCTGCCTCTGGAGTCCCCCAGTCCCCTCAGTCCCCCAACCGCCCAGGGCGGACTGAGGCACAGGCAAGTCTCGGAAAGCAGCTGCCTAGCTGCCCATGGACAGCCCAAGGTGCAGGCAAGCCTCAGTTGGTGGCTGTCCAGCCGCCCAGGACACCCGAGGCTCAGGTAACCAGAGCCAACCAAAGCTTGTACTGAGGACAGTGGCAGCAGCAGAGATGTGATGGAGACACCACCTTCCCCTGATCGCCAGGTCACCTGGACTGTGTGAGAGGGGGCAAGCTGGGCTGAGGGAACCCCCTCCAGTGCATGAATTTTCATGCACCGGGTCTCTAGTTGAGCTATAATATTCAAAACAAAATGATATTGCCCTAGCCAGTTTGGTTCAGTTGGTAGAGTGTTGTCCTGCAGACCAAAGAGTCCCAGGTTTTCTTATGGTCAAGGGCACTTACCTCAGTTGCAGGCTCCTCCCTGGCCTGGGCCCTGGTCAGGGTATGTGCAAGAGGCAACCAATTGATGTGTTTTTCTCACATCGATATTTCTCTCTGTCTTTCCCTCTTTCTTCTACTCTTTCTAAAAAGTAAATGGAAAAATATTCTCGGGTGGGGATTAAGAAATATATTTAAAAAATGTGGTATTGTCATAGGATTAGACATAGATCAATAGAAAAGAAATAAAAGTACAGAAATAGTCTATACAGATATAGTCAATTGATTTTTAATAAAGGAGTAACAAAGTTCAATGGAGGAAAATACAGTCTCTTCAACAAATGGTTCTACAAAAATGTACATATGCCAATAATAAAACCAAAAAGTTTTCAAGTTTTTATAAAGAAAGAACTTTTTTGTTGTATCACACCAGTATTACTAACTCCGTTTTACAAATTCAGTGCTACTGACCTATTCTACGGAGGCTGCACATGTAAGGCTCTTGAGACAAATGTTTGACTTTGGGCAGAATACTCATATTTCACCATCAGTCAAATGAGGGACAGAATTTCTATTTTCTCCTACTTCCTGTATTGGTGTAAAGAAAAAATATGTATAATGTTCTACCAAAGATACAAAGTTTTTATCTATCATAGTCATACATTGCATATGCTATATTTATATGTTTACATGTGTTAGAACCTTGAAAATTGAGTGTATAGTGGATGTGAGACTTAGTATAACAATCAAAGCTGTTCAAATGGAGGTTTAACTAATTAAGTAAAATGTTTAATTCACCAGTTGTTTGACAAAAAGAAAAAAAAAGTAGTTAATTGAAAACAGGGTGTGTGAGTTTGTGTGTGTGTGTCCATGCGCCCATGCAAATTTGTGTGTGTTCCTTTCCAATTAGTAATTTTGGCTCTTTCATGGCATAAGAAACAAATGATTAGTTACTCTGATTTGTTTCTATGGTCTGATTTTGCCTTTCTGGAATTTAAATTTATTAACTTCTTCATATACATCTGGGAATTTGTTGTTTTCTGAAGATATGCACCAAAAGTTTTGTGGTATTTTGGGGTCTACTGAAAATTGGAAAATGATGAAAATACATTGGAAGAGCCAAAGTCCTGGGAGAAGCTAAAAGGAAAAAAAAATGTTTTAAAAGTACTTAGAAAGACATTGTCATGAAATGGAAAATCACTGTGAATTTTTACAGAAGTCTTAGAATTCTTCCTTTTAAAAAGAGGAGTTAATAACCCTATTGTGCTGTAGGCAGTCAGAGTTTATGATATTTATTTAATATATGAAAACATTCATCAATGAGTGTTTCCACCCCTTAAATATTCCAGTAAACATTTAAATATGCTCGAAGACATTGGGAATAGACTCAGAAAAGACTGAGGGAATAGATGAGAATTTATTTTTCCGGAAAGTTAGACAAGAAAAGCAGATGAGGCGTGAAGCTGGAAAATACCCAATTTCCAAACACAAGATAGAATGTGTCTCTCACTCTCGTTTCCACTATTAGAAAGTACATAAAATAAACATGTCCTTTTACTTAGATTTAAAGTTCAAATGGCTGTATGAGTCAGACTGCGGTGATGTTCTGCATATCATGCAAGTCCTAACTAAATATAAGCAAACTACTATGGAAAGTCTAGCCACAAACTCCTGTTCTCTCTCATCTATATAAATTAGGTTCTTTTAAAGCAAACCAAACTTGCATTGGTTACACACTTTATTTTGATTTAATTTCTAAATTACCTTACCAAAAAGCCGTAAGAAAAACAACCCCCCCCCCCAAAAAAAAACAAAATGCCACAAGGAACTTTTTGACTTCTCCTCAATTCACCCAAAACAGAATTCTAAAATTAAACCATCTTGGTTACAATTACACAGTAACTTTAAAAGTATAAGGTAGTTCAATTTCCATTGAGGTATATTAATATTCTTGAGCATGGTATATTGTTAATATTTAGTAGTTCTTTGGTCCCTAAGGAAAAATATTTACATCAATCACTATGCAGGCGTCCTCAAACTTTTTAAAGTGGGGGCCAGATCACGGTCCCTCAGAGAGCTGGAGGGCCGGACTATATGAACTACTAATTCCTACTGTAACACCTCGGCTGCGCTCACTGCCCAAAAAACCTGGCGGGCTGGATCAGACTCCTCTGCGGGCCACATGTGGCCCGCGGGCCGTAGTTTGAAGATGCCTGCACTATAGAGTAAATTTGGCAATTTCTATCTATTATTTATCAACCTATTTAATCTCTCACAAATACACCGGTTCTTCTATCCTGAAATTCTGTATTTAGGAATTTATTTTGCAACTGTATTTCAATGATTTTGCAAAGATTTATGAACAAAGATATTTACTGCAGCATTATTTGCAATGGCAAAATATTAACAACTCAAATGTCCATCAATATAAAGCTAGGCAGATAGGACAAGACAAAGCTATGCTGTACAAGGCAACTCTATTTGTATAATATGGTCTATTCATTGAGATTTATTATTTAAAATATCTATATTTTATAACAATATATAAACTATATAACCTGCCAGTATAATTTATAAGTTCATATCAAGTGCATACACAGTATATGCACTTATAAACTTAAATAACATCTCTAGAAGGAAACATCAGAAATGACAATATAGTTTGCCTATGAATTGGGATTAAATAGACCAACTAGTGGTTGGGGTGGATGGGATGCTTAACTTTTATTGAATTTTATTTTATGACTTTTAAATATACATGTATATTTAACTAATCCCATTAAAAATGAATATGCATTTAAAAATATTGTTTAAACTGAAAATAATGAAGAAAAACACTGTTGATGAGAAAAAAAAAGATTAAAAATGATAATAAGCATGCTAGAGAAAAGAAAGCCTAGTCAAAGAACACAAATGATTTTAAGCTGCAAGTATTTAGTGCTAACGTTTAAAAATATTACTGAGAAGATCGCAATGTGGTAAAGATCACTATTTGCATAAATGTTGTGTGGCAAAAGAACTGGAAAGTGCATACTTGTCAGCAGCAATTAGAAAAAAATTAAAATATTGTTGGCCGATTGAATGTTTGCAAACCACACATGATGAAATCGGATTTATTCAGAGTGGTTGGAGTCAAAGACAACAGCTTTCCTAGAAAGAGGCTAAACTTTCCCTGCATGATTCAGAAGCAATGCCCTGAATCTTCATTGCCATGTCCATGCCTAAGAGTAGGAACTAATAAAAAATATTAGACCCAAAGGAAGAATAGAACAAGATTTATCCAAGAATATTCCTACAAAGGGGGGGGGGTGTGGTGAGGTGGTAACATCTTTTAATTGCAAAAGAATGAGCTATTATCAGAAGTTTTCCTTTAAAAGCTTATTTCATTGGTTGGAAGATAGAAATTGCTATTCATTCTTCTAGATAAATCCAAGACATATCCAGCCAATTCTCAATCCAGTTAGAATTATAAGTTTTTGTAACTCATTGCTCCTTGTTTCTTCTGTGTGCTGATGCTTTACAAACTTTTGAATCATAATGATGAGATCAAATATCTATAAAATTGGAGTGACTTCAGCAAGTCCTTAAAGAAATTCACTCCATTCCCACTTCCAACATTGGTTACAGTAACTTCAGTTATTGTTGATATAACAGGGGCATTCCATTTATTCAAAGGAAAAGAATCACCTTGCTTGGACTATTGAAAATAATTATTTTTTAAGTTTTTAAGTGTTAAGCAGGAGGTGTACCCAATTAGAGAAAATAAAAATTATCAAATAACAAATAGCTATCATTATATATATTATATAAATATTTTTTGTTATTATTTATTTTCTTAATCCAATTCTCTCATCTGCTCTTCTTATCACTACCAGAATACTTTTAGGCTTTTTCAAGATATTCCTGAAACATACTATTCTACAGTATTGTTTTATATATTTTAAGTTTTCCAATAATAGTATAATATTTTGTGCTTGCTCAGGATAGTCTAGTTTACACTCGTTGTTCTAGCATAAATATTAATTGCACCTCTTTTATTCTCAAAAGCAATTCAAATTATACTGTTTATAGCCTATTGCTGCTAGCATTTTTCACTCAACACTTTTTAAATATCCATGCTGTTTGTTATCCATAAATGAACATTATAACAAATTAGCTACATTTTTCAAGTTCTTACTTATTTTTGGATTTCTCAATCCATCAACATTTCTTCCTTCTTTCCCTCCCAAAAATATGTGCAAAAATTATCTCTATGACTGTGAATTTTTTTGTTTTTCTTATAGTTCAGTCAATTTCTCTTTAATGTATTTTGAAGTTATATCATTAAATATTTAAGGTTCAGAATTGCTTTACTTTCGTGGAGAATCATTCCTGTCATCAATCTTATCAACTTTTTCCAATCATAAAGTAACTAAACCTTTTCTTTTGGCTAGTATTTACCTAGTTTATCTTTTCTATCCTTTCTTTCTGTATCTTTTTATGTCATTAACTTTTAGATAATGTCCCTAATAAATTTTACTTTGTATTTAAATTTTGTTATTAACTGGTGAAATTATTTCCTAATAAATACGGTAATAAGAACATGTAACTCTGAACAACTCTCTCTCAACTTATTGCTACCAAAATCTTAGTTTCACATTGGTTTTGTCCTCTCCCGTTAGTTATTGCAGTTACTAGAGACCCAGTGCACAGATTCATTCACATTGAAAGTAAATTGATTAGAAGGTGGCTGGCAGGGTGTGACTGGGTGAGATGGGCCAGACACACCCTGGAGCCAACCTTCCATGATCCCTCCCCAGCCAGCCGTACCTAGGTCAGTGCCAGGGCTCAAAGGGTGTTGGCGGAGTGAGTGGGATACCTCTGGTAAATGGGTCCCTTGGCCTGGCCTGTGGGAATTGAGCTGAAACCTGCAGTCAGACATCCCTGGAGGGATCCTGGAGTGCAAAAGGACACTCTGCAAAGTTGCTATCAGTTGGCAGCTCCTGCATTAAGTAGATAGATAGATAGATAGATAGATAGATAGATAGATAGATAGATAGATAGATAGATAGATGATAGATAGATTATTGGCTTTGCTTTCTGTGCTGTTTAGATTTTCTCAGATATTTACACATTTCTTTGCTCTTAATTGCTTCTTGCAATTCATGTTTTCCTATTGGATTCAATTTCCTGAACTATATCTTATAGTAGATCCTTCAACAGGGATTTGTTCATGGTCAGTTCTCATATTTTGTTTGAATAAAAGTGTCTTTATATTGGCTTTTAAAAATTAAGTTTGTCTTAAAAGTTTAGGTTGCATTTGTTATACTTCTATCTTTTATGAATATTACCTATGACATACTTTACCTTCCAAAGTTGACACAAAAATATCTCCCATCTTACAAGTTTTACTACAATATGACCTTGGCAGAGTTGTGGCAAAAATGAAGCAGCATGACTTCCAGTGCAAATTCAGAAAGGATGATGCAGCTTCTATCTTGTTCAATGACAGTCACTTTTGAACTCTGAGTGACTAATAAAGAAGTCTAAGTATCCTGAGGCCACCTGAGAAAATATAGGCTATAAAGAGAGACCACATGCACTGGCCATAGTCTCAAGTGAGGTTACAGTTAACAGCCAGAATCATCCAACTCACACATGCATGAAGACACCTCTAAATGACACCAGTCCCCAGCTGTGGAATAGCTCTAGCTGTCTTTTTTTTTTTTTAATATATATTTTATTGATTTTTTTCAGAGAGGAGAAGAGAGGGATAGAGTGCTGAAACATCGATGAGAGAGAAACATCGACCAGCTGCCTCTTGCACACCCCCTACCAGGGATGTGCCCGCAACCAATGTACATGCCCTTGACCAGAATCGAACCTGGGACATTTCAGTCCTCAGACCGACGCTCTACCACTGAGCCAAACCGGTTTCAGCAGCCCTAGCTGTCTTATATGAGCTTATCTAGACATCTTGGAGCAGAAACAAGCCATTTTCTCTCTGCACAGTTCAAATCCCCAGACCACAGACTGAGCACAATAAAGGGTTCTTTTAAAACATTAAGTTTTATGGTAATTGGTTATGCAACCATAGTAACTAGAACACTGATGGATAGTCTTTTGATCTATTTTTATTGTTTAAAGACTTTTTAGTCTCTTCTAGGAATATATCCCAAGAGACTAGAAACACCAATCAGAAAGGATATATGCACCCCCATGTTCCTAGCAGCACAATTTACCATACCTAAGATCTGGAAACAGCCTATGTGCTCATCAGCAAGTGAGTGAAAAAAACAACACACACACCCATAAAACAACTGTAGTACATCCACACAATGGAATACTGTAAAAAAGAAGGAATTATTACTATTTGCAACAGCATGGATGTAACTGGAGAGCATTATGCTAAGTGAAATAAGCCAGTCAGAGAAAGATAAATATCACATGATCTAATTTATTTATGGAATATCATGAACAACATAAGCTGATGGACAAAAACAGATCCAGAGACAGAGGAGCATGGATGAGAACGGCAAACCTCAGAGGGAAGATAGGGGAGGGTGGGGGTAAGGATGAGGCATCAACCAAAGAACTTGTATGCATGCATGTAAGTCTAACCCATGGACACAGACACCAGGGTGGTGAGGGCATGAGTAGGGGGGTAGAAGGGGCAATGGGAGGGATAAGGACACATATGTAATGCCTTAATCAATAAAGAAAAACTTTTTAGCCCCATTCCTTTTTATATACTCTGTATCATCACTCTGTTTGCTTTTAATTTTTCCTTTTTGTCTTTTAGAGAAAAAAAAATTAAAAATAAGGTATACCACAAAGGGAAAGTTGTAGGTATTGTGTTCAAATAAAACACTGTCTTTGTTTATGTTAGGTAGAGTTGCTTCTACCTTCAAACCTCCTTCTGAGAATGATTAGAAAACTACCTATGTTTTAAAAAATTTGTTTGACAACATTAGAGACCATAAAGGCAATAAGAACTTAAGGTGGCAACATCCTAGAAAGAAGAGACGTACAGAAATGAGTTCAATATTCAGTGCTACCAATCACCTTTGTGAGTTTAAGATGTTGAGAAGAGTTTCAGGTTGTTTACTAGAAATGTAAGGACCAAAATTAAGTTGATGGCTTCCCAAGGAGAACCTTCAGAATTACAATTGAGAACTAAAGAACTGCAATATGGGAGCAATGGTGAAGTAGAAATAGCCATGCCTTTTAATGACTTAGGTTTCTTTTAAAATTAGTTCAATACCAGGTTGGATTAAGATTATTTTTTTCTTTCCTTAGCTGCCTTCTAGAATCAAAATAAAGAACTCTGGAGGAGTTAACATTATCTAGAGTTTAAATATTTTCTGTAATTTTTAATCACATTATTTGGCATTTAATATACTATTATTTGGAACATTAGGTGGTTTGAGCAAATTACTAATATATATATATATATATATATATATATATATATATATATATAATCAGAAAATAATGAAATAGCCTTACAAAAGATGTAGGTATTAAAATTATCAGACAACATCTATAAAAGAGTTATAATCCCATGTTCAAGAAAATAGAAAACAAAATAAAAAATTTAAGAAAGAATTGATTATACATCTGAATATCCTACATAACAAAAGGCTAATATGCAAATTGTCCCCTCAACTGGGAGTTCAACTAGGGGGTGAGCCAGCCCACCAAGCACCCACAACCCCTTCCCCAGACCCAGATTAGCCCTGCCTCAGATTGGCTCCAATACCCCAATGGGGGCAGGCCAGCCGACCCCCCCACCATGAATTTGTGCACCGGGCCTCTAGTCTATAATAATAAAAGGGTAATATGCTAACTAGACCAAACGTCTTCCAGATGTCATTCCAGACATTCTTCCTAATGAAGCTCAGGCCAGAGGGAAGCCAGCCAGGTCCCAGGTGTCTGCAGGCAGCTGGGGGGAAGCCAGCCCAGGTCCCAGGTGCTAAAGGGAAGCCAGTGTCAGCAGCCAGGGGAAGGAAGGCCTACTCTTGCACAGAATTTTGTGCATCAGGCCTCTAGTATCAATATATTAATGTATTATTATTCAATGTGTAAATCCTAGACTTAAAAACAAAATAATAAAATTAAGGCTCATTACATGGTTTTAATAAGATAGTAAACCTTGACATAGAGAAGAGTGAATTGAATGGATCTAAATTTTTATATTAACATTTTAGAAAGAAGCAACAAATTAAACACAAAGAAAGCAGAAGGTAGAAAATTATTTCTTTAAAAATAAGAACCAAAATTAATGAATAGAAAAGAAATGTACATTAAAAAGAATAAACAAAAAATCAATAAAATTGGTTTGTCGATAAACAATAAAATTAATCTCTGTTAAAAACTGATCATAGAAAACACAAGTGGCCTGGCTGGTGTGGCACAGTAGTGGAGCATTGACCTAGGAAGATGGCCTTCATAAAACTACTCTAGTACTGTGATCTTGGCCTTCCCAGCTTCAAGAACTGTGAGAAATAACTTTCTATTGTTTATAAGGTTCCCAGTGTGTATGTTTTTGTTACAGCAGCCCAAACAAACTAAGACAGGCCTCATGTACAGAATATCTAAAACTTTTTACAAACCAATAAGAAAAACATAGACAACTAATTTCAAAAATGAGGAAGGGACATGAAAAGAAACTTTATGAAACAGAATATCAAAATGGCCAATAAACATTAAATGTAAATTTGTAAATGTAAATTATTACATTTATTATTAAATATAAATTATTACATTTACTAATCATTAAATATAAATTTAATCATTAAATGTAAATTATTACAATAATAGGATTTTATCAAACATCTACAAAAGGGCCTAAAGTAAAAAAGATTAACTTCAAGCACCAATGATGATGTGAAACAATGGAACATTTGTACACTCCTGGCAGATGTATAAATTGGAACCGCAGACACCTTGGAAAACTATTTGGCAGACTCTCCTAAGGGTGAACAAATGGATAACAAACATATAACATCTATATTTAACTGAAACACAGAAATGGGTTTATCTAAAGACATGCAGATATATAGTAGCAATTTTTATAAGAGGAAAGACTGGAGTTTTTAAAAATATGGTATATTCATATAATGGAATGTTATAGACCAATAAAATCAATACTATTCTAGCAACACGGCTTCATTTCTCAAAAATGATGTTAAACAAAAATCAAACACAAAAGTATATACAACATGATTTCATTGTTAAAGCTCTTACGAAGAAAAACTAGCCTCTGGTTTGGGTTCAATGGTATTAAGAAGTGAAAATCATATTGCCTCTGGAGAAAAAGAGAGTGTTTCTATGAGACAGCATAAGGGAGTCCTCTGAGACATTGGACATTTATTGTGTATCTTTCTGGGAAGAGTTGATCTGGATGTGGTCATGTATAAAAATGCATTGAGTTGTCCTCTTGTGAGTTGTTTACTTTTCTATGTGTGGTTTCAACTTTCATTTAAATGTTTATTTAAGAAAAATTAAAATAAACAACATATTATTATTATTTTACTTAACATTAGAGAAATCTTACCAGGACAAATATTAAATTTTTTCAGATCTTTTGGTGCTTTTTTTTTTTAATCTATTAAACTCTACTACATGTAATTTAATTTGCTTAAGTAAAAATTATAGTTCTGTGTATCTATCATATGTAGACTATTATATATTTGCAGATGTATTTTTCTATTAGTGTATATAGCTCAGAAAGTTAAGTTAGAAGATGAAGATAAAATAACATTGTTTATTGCTCATCTGTTTGTAAGTTTTGCTCAGTATTGTTTTTAGTTTTATGTTGAATACTATAATTTTTAATAAAAATAATTAAAGGTTTATACTCAAAAGATATAATTCTATGTAGTATTAATCATGCCTTTTAAATATATTAAATATATTATTGATCAAAATTAAAGTTATTCACATTTATAATTCATGGCTTTGTTAATTTCTTTTTTTCTTTTTAAAATATATTTTTATTGAATTCAGAGAAGGAGAAGGAGAGAGAGATAGAAACATCAATGATGAGAGAGAATCATTGATCGGCTACCTCCTGCACATCCCCTACTGGGGAAGGAGCCCACAACCTGGGCATTCCCTGACTGGGAATTGAATCATCATCTCCTGGTTCATGGGTCGATGATCAACCACTGAACAACACTGGCCTTGCAATTTCTTTATTCTTTCTTGATCTCACTGTCCAAGATAATTATGTATTAAAATAAGTTCAAAGGAAGGTTTAAATATTTTTATTTTCTTATTCAATTTTACTTTTAATATTATTTCTTACTACTCACTACTACTCTTTTTTTTTTTTTAATTCTTGCTGAGTTTGTTTCAAATTTGCATGGCTTGTTATTTAGGAATAATTGAAGAATGATGGTTTTATATATGATCACTCAAGTTTCCTCAAGGAAGGAACCAAAATTAATATATACTTGCATCTCTATAATAGCACAAAATAAACAAGCAAATAAAAATTCACATATACTTTATACTTTTACATTGATTTTTTGTTGCTTACTACCAATTCATCTATTATGGTTGGAGTTGCCCAGAACCCAAGTTGACTCTGAGAAGTTCACCATCATAGCATACCATGCCTGCCACAGACCTCCATGATTCAGTTAATCCTTTACTAAGTTGCATATTTCACTGATTTCAAAGTTATGTACAAACTTCCTGTTTTTAGCTACTGAGACACAGTCCCAATTGAAACCATAAATTCATAAAAACTACATCTTTAAACTATCAGTGAACAACATCCCTAAATCACATGCAGAAAGTACTCAGAATTTTTATTTACATCTATCTCATCAGGAAACTCCCAGCTTTAAGCATGCTTTAAACATGCCGATGAGGAAAATTGTGGCTAAACATTGCATCAATTTGTAGGGGAAAAATATGTTCATGTAATCAAAAGTAAAAAAATAATCTGACTCATTGAGTAACAAGTTTGTTTTTCAGTAACGTGGCTGTTTACTCCTCCCTGAACTCACACTCATAGCTATTGTCTGCTCTCATGGGAAAGCCTTATATGGAGTTCTGATACTGCAAGGGTGATCTTTTATTAATGTAACGGTAGATGGGTTGACAATGGTAAATAATTGTAAACAAGTTGAGTGCTGGGCTAAAGCTATAAGTATGTTCCCCACTAACAAAATAGTAAATCTCCTAATTGCTCATTGAACATAAAAATTATTTACCTGGTCATTTACAAATAAAGGTGAGATTGATTAATATGAAATAGCTGAATTCTTCTGATTCTCCTTTTGTGTTCATAGGACTTCTGAATGAAGTTAATGTAACATTTTAAATGAATGAAAACTTAGAATTTATTTTTCTAAACTTTTTTGTGTCCTGAATAGAATTACACTCTCCAGGGGGATATAAGTTCCACAATTTGAGAAGTATAGATCCAGGAAAAGGGGTCAAACAAAACCATTCAGCTAGTTTTCAGTGGTGTGGGCTAAATCCATTTTTCCTTTTTGAGACTCATGCATTATCTATTCCATTTCACTGGTAGTTTTGTTCCCCAAACACTTGTAGATTATAGGGCATGCAGAATGTCTTAGGTACTTAGTTTAGAAATAAAAAGGCAACAAGATTCATGCACCCAGAGTCATTGAGCTTGCTCACCTCTAATATGAAAAACAACCAATAGGGTTTGAGTACAAAGAGAGACTATGTACTAGTATCTTGGATCAACTAAATAATTATATGGGTAAATAAAAATATTCCTAGTTTATACACACTTTGCCTCTATCTACCACTACCCCTAACAGCAGTGACTTGAAATTGAAGTGATGTGCTTTGTCAGAAATCACATACACACACACACACACACACACAAACACACACACACACACACACACACACACACACACACACACACACACTTACTTTACCTGGTTACTTGATACTGATCTTTCAGGTCTCAGTTTGAATGTCTGATGTCAGACCAGATTAAACCCCCTTGATTGTATGTCCTTTTAGGACTCTGACCATCACAGTCACCTCAAATTTAGTAGAGCCCACAACTGTCATCATCTTGTTCTCTAACTTTTGTGTAGTGCGTCATCATTTTAAAAATACTTTCATATTCGTTTTTCTTCTATTCATGGAAACAGCACTTCACATTATTTGGAGGCAGCATCAAATGCTTGGGCTCTGGAATCAGATGGCCTGGCTGGCCATGCCAACTCTGCCACTTTCTTCTTCAGAGAGACTCACTGTTTTTACAATAATTACAAATAATTTAAAAATTAGGATTTTGTTACAAGAAATTGTGTAGCAAATTCAAATGCAGGTAAATTCTGCCTGAAGACCTTCTTTCTCTTTCCTAAATGATTGGTTATTTTTAAATGTATATTCAAGAGAAAACATTTTGCAGAGTCCTAATTTTAGTCAAATGCATTTGTACTTCCTACAGATGACATGCTGTACCAACTGAAACCAGAACAGGAAAAAGAAACAAAGGCTATGACATTTAACATTGAATGTCATGTTCTCTCATCATTAGCAAACAGAGCCTCTTTTTGTTAATTTCTGTATTTAAAAATTGTGCCTTTGTCTCTTTTATTCAATTACTCTAGGCTTATATTATTGGTCTGTGCGGTTCCTTCCTGAACATTTGTTCTTTTTATCAATTTGCAATTTATTTTTTATTTACAAATTACTTTATTTAAAAAAAATACCTTTGTGTTCACTTTTTTTAACTGACATTGGCAACTGATAACCATTACCCAATAAATGACCTAAAATAACTAAGAAATTCCCACCCTGACACTGCTACTCTTAAGAATATTTTTCCTCACACAAGAGCATGAAATGGTACCCCCAACTAACTACAGAAAAAACTGAAAAAAAGGGTTGTTTTAAATTTGTGTGTATTAATCCTGAAAAGATTCCAAGCAACCCTTGCAGATGAAGTGATTGCCTATTAAGGGATCTACCAAAACTCAAAATATGAAAATACAGGAGGTAGACGGTAACTGAAAAGACTAATGCAACATTAGATTCAAATCTGTAGCTCCTGTAGCTAGGTATTTAAAACATGGTTGTAGAAACGAAACTCAACATCTCCAGGAACCAAAGACACAGTTAAAATAAAACTTGCCATGAAAGCCCCTAGATCATGCTTGATCTAGGGAGATAGGAAGATGTAAGAACCAGGACACACGAGACATGCCTTTTCATCTACAACTCTTGTTTGCTTTACTGAGGGTATAGTTTCCAACTTCAGTCACCCTCTTCAGCTTCAGACTCAGATTCTCCTTCAGCATTTCTGAGCCACTCCACAAACTTTTTCATTTGTTCAAGGAAGACACTCTTCCCCTCTGCAACATGTGCATCTTTGTACCACTTCAGAACGGGCTCCTCCCTCAGGACTTCAGCCGTATATAATAAAACAGCACCCTGGTTTTTCTGGAAGGCTTTCACGAAATGAATGTTATCAGAGCAATATTCCCAGGTTTCAGGAACTGAGTCAGCTCAGCCTGACCTTGAGTAGTGAAGGCAGCAAGGAGAGGGCTGGTTTGCTTCAAGTGCTTGATGGCTTGCTCTGCTACCAGCTCCTCTTTTTTGTTCCATTCCACGGTGCTCATTACACTGGACTAGGTTCATCCAGTGACAAACGTGTTCTGGGATGCTGTTGTTGCTTTTTTTTCATCTCCTCCTTGACATACAAAATGATATCCTTAAATGAATCACCACAGGATATCTGTTCTTAAAGCTCTTTTTGGAGTTTTTTATGAGCTCCTCTGGTTTGCTGATTCCAAACATACTCTGAAAGTTCTTTTAAGCCTGCCTCGGTGAAAGACTCTGTGAAATGTTCGAGGCTTTGTTTATTCACAGGGAAAAGTTCCCTCAGTCTGCTACCCATGCTGACTTTCCGAATACTTGCGGCTACTGCATTGATGTCTTTTTCATTTATTCATGACTTAAACAGCTTTACAGCAAGAGCTGCTGAAACCTCTTATTAAACCACAGTGTCATGATAAAGGCCATTAAGAATGGACTTGCATTAAGTGTTCCATTCGCCAGAAAAACACTCATCAACATAGCCAGCTTGTTCCTCTCCGACTCCAAAAAATCCTCTACAGCAGCTTTTGAAAATTTCATCTTCAAACCCTTCTCCAGGTATTTGTATCACCTGGTTAACTTGTTAAAAACCTAAGAGAATGCTTGCATGGCCTCTAGGTCTCACTATGCTGTGAGCACATAGACATCTGAGTGTGTCGTGTCATCTGCCAGAGTACCACTGAGGCCAGAATTCCTGGGCCAGCAAAAGAGTGTTCCTGCATATGGGCCGCAATCAAGTTTTGCCCCAGAAGCACCAAGAAACTTTGCTACTGCTTCCAAATCAATCCCAGTTTCACTTAAGCCTTGAATAATAGTTTTGAAACTGGGCAGGGTCAACCATCTTTCTCTCTCTCTCTCTCTCTCTCTCTCTCTCTCTCTCTCTCTCTCTCTCTTTTTTTTTTTTTTAAATGCTGGCCTTAAAAAAAGTGTTGGCTATTCCTGCTTTTAATTGTTCACAAAAGATACCCAAATTTAAGGCGAAGAGAAAAGGTCTAGAAATTTCAGACGTGGCAACTGGGGCAGTCTCTCCAGCAATAAATCTTAAGAAATTGAAAGGACTGTGAATCAAAGGTTGTCACCACCAATTCAATGCCAACCGGAGTCCCCAGTTTGGGGTGCAGTGAAGAGGGACACTATTCAGTGCAAAAAAGGTCAATTGTGATTCAGCATGACTGCAGACCGGCACATCTGTAAAATAGCTCAGGAGAGGCAGCCCAGGTGTTACCGCTCCAGTGTTACAGCTCTGGGCTGGAGATACAGCTGTGCTTTACTCCCTTGAGACAGCTTTGCTCTGTGCAGCTTCAGCCAATATTGCTGGCCCACCTGGGAAAACACAGTCTTGGATGGAAACTAAAGTTCACTCACTATATACAGAAGAGTGCCCATCCCCAAGTTCTGATGAGTTTACTTCTATGCAAATGAGTATTTCAAATCCTTACAGTTTGATTGGTCCAAATAGAACCTTCCTGATTGGTTGGAATGAAGCCATTCTGACTGATTGGTGAAGATGCAAATGACTCAGTCCCACTGGTCAAATTTTGATTCTAGGAATTCTCTTATAACGTCAACTCAGAGGGTGAGAACACAGTGTAGGAGGCTTAGCAGCCCAGCATGTGGCTTTTCCTTGAAATATAGTGTGTGTGAGGAACAAGAATGGCTTCTAGACTCTGGTTTTTAATTTGAGCCCAACTAACTACAAGTAGTCCTTTTTCGACAAGTATATTCTTCTTGAGGTCAATAGGACTCCAATAGCAACATTGTTTACAAAAGCCAAAGGTGGGAAAAATCCATGTGTCCATTAACAGAAAAAATGGAAAAACAAAATCACACACACACACACACACACACACACACTGGAATACAGAATATGAATAGACCTTGAAACATTATGCTTAGTGAAATAAGCCACACACGAAAGGATAATAATTCTATAATTCCATTTGTATGAGGCACCTATAATACAAATTCAGAGAGACAAAAAGTATAGAGATTCCAGGGACTGGTGAGAAGGGGAAAGAAGAATTATTATTTAAAGGCTACAGAGGGTTTTTTGTGGGGATAATGAAAAAAATTTAGGTATAGATAGTGGTGATGGTTATAGAAATTTTTGAATATATTTAATGCCACTGTATTATACATATGGTTAAAATAACTTCTGTAATGTATATTTTAGGACAAAAGGTATAAAAATTACTCCTTACAAATCAGATTTTTAAATTAATTTGCTTTCCAAAATCATGTTATTTCACTATATTTATAGTATATATAAAAAGTTTTTAAAAACATATATATATATATATATATATATATATATATATATATATATATATAGTTTAATGGTACTAAATTCCATTTAGTATACTATTTCTAATTCTGATCACTGATTTGTAGATTTTTGTGAAGTTAGGTTTAAATTTAAAGTCCTAAAAGGATAAAACTGAAAAATATGGCTGTTTTGACGGTTGTCCAAATTTTTTAAAAATATACTTGTTAATATTCATTATGATTATCCCACAGTCACTTCAGTTATGTGAACAATGTTGTCTGTGTGTCATTTCTATTCAATTCTACTCTTTGCAAGCAATGCTGGCAAAGATGATTATTTTAAAAAATGGAAGCTGCATTTTGCCAAAGGGAATGGGATAAAACAGCAGAAAATTTGCATTTTCTTCAAAATGCCAAAGTTATGAATTCCGGGAGGACTCTAATTTTGGTTGCTAAAGCTTGCCAGTCTTTTCTAGATGAGATGAATGATTGAAATTTACTTGAGTCCTTTTCTTGATTGAAAATGTGGAGTCCAAAAGTTTTCTAACTTAAAATTCTGTTGTGTTTTTTTTTTCCTCTTAATGATAATAGTAACTACTAGTAATAATTTTATAACATCAGTGATCCTGTGGATGGTAATGACTTATGCTAAAGGAATTCAAATAAGGCCTGGCTTCATAGAAAATATGATGTATCTAAAGTACAGTAAATTTAGTGTGCCACATATTACTGGAATGATACAGTGTAATTGAACCTTAATTTCCTCTCAAACCTCAGTATGTCACGGTGTTTAATTACATGATTCCTGAACCTCTCTGCATGTGTCTAACCCTGGCCTCTACCATCCATTAGCTATGAAAGCTTGAGCAAGATATTTACCCTGTTTGTGCCACAGTTTCCTTAACAATAAAACGGGGATAATAATAGGACTTAGCTAATAGAATTGTGATGAGGCTTAAATGTAAAACATTTAAAACTATATTTGCACAGAGTAAACATACCAATTGGTAGTTAATATTTTCACAAGGTTCACATCTGTCCACTCAACATTAATAGATTAACACTTCATTCATTTCTTGCACTTAATAAAGCTTTATATCCTTAGTTGAGTCAGATTTCTTTCATTCTTCCTAAATCAAGCTGAATTAACAGTACCAAAAAACTCAAGCAATGGTCCTCACCCTTTTTTTCTATCCCCCAAACAGATGAGCATAACAAAACCCCATGAGTAAAAGAGGCTCATTGCAGGGATTGACTGACAGACCATAAAAAACAGATGAATGATTACACTGATACATTTTTCTGTGAAAGAGAGGCTAAGGGACTACTTGGCTATAGCTACCAAGTAGCCCCGTTCCCCTGCCTCCTGAGGCTTTTATTGTAACAACAGCTTGAACTAACATTAACTATTAGATACTATCATCAGGGTAAGCATCCTTGAGAAAACACATGCATCCTTTAAGCAAGGATGTTTTGAAGTCTAAACATAAAGATTCCAGTAAAACACTAGAGAGTAGGATTTGTTTGGAAAAGTCAAGGCAGGGCTGCCATTTTCGGCAAGGTCAAGAGGCCTCAGACTTTTCAGATAATTCTCCTTACAGATTTTCCAACCAAATCCTGTGCTTCCCTGAAGCTCATGAATGCAGCATTCTATAGGAGAAAGAGAGTAGAGATAATGGGATAGCATTTTATGCCAAGTTCTTTGTGTTATTGGCAACAATATGTTGGCAGTTTTAAGAAGTCTTTCAGGTGAATCTGAACCATTTTCCTCTCCACCTCCTTAACCATTCCTACCTGGATCAGAATCACGGTATTAAAAAGAGGTTAAACAGTAAATGCTTTGTTCTCTCTACATTTGAGCGTGTGCCATCTGTTCTTTTTGACATGGCACTATTGCATTGGAGCTAAATAAAAAAATCAGTTAGCCCTCGCCAATGTGGCTCAGTTGGTTGGAGCATCATCCATACACTGAAAGGTCAGGGCACATACTTACGTGGTGGTTTCGATCCCCAAACAGGGTGTGTATGGAAGGTAACCAATCTACGTTTCTATCTTATATCCATGTTTCTCTCTCTCCCTTCCCCTCTTTCTAAAAAGAAACCAATAAACATATCCTTTGGTGAGGATTTTTATTTTAAGTCAGTTAGATGGGTGATAGGCAGAATAATAACCTCCAAAGATAGCTGCATCCTAATTCCCAGTAATGTAAATATATTACCTTACAGGCATAAGGAATGTCATGGATAAGATTAAGGTTAAGGTCACTGAGACAGATTATTCTGGACAATCCAGTAGGCCTAATCAATTCACACAAGTTTTCTAACGCAGACAATTTTTTGTTTAATGTGACCAAAAAGAGACCTGACACTCTAGGAAAGGTCGGGTGTGAAGACATGCAATGTTTCTGGCTTTGAAGATAGTGGAAGGAGTTCCAGGCAGGAGTGAAGGCAGCTGCTAGAAGCTAAAACAGATGAGGCATGGATGCTGCCTGAGGGCCTCCAGACAGGAGCACAGGCCTGCTGACATCTACATTTTAGTCCAGTCAGACCCAGGGATACTGACTTACAGAACCCTAAAGAAGAAATTTGTGTTGCTTAAAGCCATTAATTTCAAGGTAACTTGGTATAGCAGCCAAGAAGACTAATGCGATCAAATTCTGGCTTTGACTACTCTTTCTTAAGAAGTATCAGAGAGGGGCAAAACTTAATTTACTCTATTTGTAGACTTTGAGTATATTACAAATGAAAATTCTTAGTAAACCAGTAACACCCATTCTTTCACAGTTGTGCAGTTTAAAAATGTTCTCCTGTGTTTAGTTAATAACTTCAAGTTTGCTCAAAATGTCCCTAATAAAACAAATATAATCACTTAGCAACCTGCAAATAATGCAGTACAAATGAACAGATAGTCTCAACTTTTTATAGTCTCCTAAGCAAGATACATATGATTTAACATTTTCTTCCTAAGCACCCCAAAATTACATGCAATGTGGTAAATGTTCCAAAACAATGAATACAGTGAAATTTTAAAGAAATTTGCATACTAGTTTTTCATATATGAATATATTGATAGTAATATTTCACAATCTTGAATATAATAATCAAATCATGTATGCCCAGATTAGTAAAACAAACATGGAGATGTTATGCAACTTACAATTCCTAAAAATGATAAATTTATTTATGAACCATAACTAAAATGAGAATAAATAAGTATATAAAATTTATAATATGTTACTTTGGGGGAGAAAAAAAAAATTTTGTGCCCAGAGGAAATATGCACTCCCCAGCAAATGTGCCGCCTCTCTGCTGATGGGCACATCTGCTCGATGCCCAGGGGCCCAGGAAGCACAGACATCAATGAATTAAATCACTTTACTCAAGATATAAAATATTTAAATTGGAGGAGGCTAGAAGAAACACGTACAAAAACTTTAAAAACACTTTAAAATGATTAATTCAGAGGGTATTGTGCTCTTCTTATATGATTTTCATCTTTGGAAAATAATTACCTCTTCAGGCCCAGAAGAGTGATACCAAAAAAAAAAAAAAAAAAAAAAAAAAAAAAAAAAAAAAAGAATTATAAGCACTGTATACATCTTAATAAGTAATTAACCATTATAATGGTTCATTTTCTTAATGTATTTGTAATACTTTCTTATAAACATAGAAATAAATAACTAAGAACTCCCTGGTGATTATTTCAATAAAATTTTGTGATGTGGGAATTGTCACCAGTATTGTAGTTCATATATAATCCATTCATTGGGTCAGTCAGGAGACAGAAGCCATATCAGTTACTTGGTTTAAATAAAGACTTGTTAATGTAGGGATTTGGAGGGAAGGGAACTTGTAGAAACCACATTTTAATTTATGTTCTTCCTGGTACCATCAACACTCAGATCTCTATACTTGCTGAGAGATTGCTTTCTTATATAGAGTCCAAAGGAATGAGGTGAGGGGAACATATTTGCAAAGATTTGGAAACCAAAACATGCTTTCAAATACTAAACAACATCAATACCTAAAGAGAATTAAACATAACAATGGAGATTCATGTCACAGCATAAGTCAGTGGAAGAAACAAGACTTATAAATTATTGCCCCATCTCCACTCATTTCTGCTCTCTTTCTAATGCTCTTTTCATGCTGATTTTGAAAATACAAATGTGTTTGAACCATTTCAAAAGAGAATAAGTAATCCTTTTAAATTCATTAATTTGTTTTTAAATACTCGTTTATTAAATACTTGTCAGGACAGCATCAGGGACTGGCAAGGGAGTTTTTAACACAACCAACACCTTCACAAAGCTTTGATTCTGAGGTGATATTCAGAGTTTATTAACATTCATTATGCAAAAGTAAAGCTAACAAAAACCTTTTCTAATAAAGATATGCTTCTCTGAGAATGTATTATGTTCTTGAGGTGAGGACAAGAGGAGCAGCAAAATCTCTGTGCATTATTTATCAAGAAGTAAAACCGGTTATAAAAGAATTGTGAAAAGTCTTTCATATTTTTCACTTGGTATATCAAGACAGAAAGCAAGGATACTTTTTAATACATGTCCACCTCAGATCTGTGTTAAAAATTAAACTTAATTTCCAAAGGTTTTGCCAACTTAAAGTTATTAAAAATCCTCGGGCAAAAATACACCATATTTCCACATTTTAAAAATACATATTTTTCACATTTAGCATATCTAAAATTGAAATTTGCCTTAAAAGTGTTTGATATATACTTAATTATCATTTCAGTGGTATATCTATAGTCAATTGTTTAACAGAATATAAAAAGTTATGATACATGAATGAGAACCAAATAATTCTTTTTAAATAGTGATTATTATTGAAAACACATAGCTTTCATTTAAAAATGATGACAAAAATAAATTACACATCTATAGCCAGAGAAATAATCAAGCAAGTATTTTAAAATTTTGATCTTTTTAATCTTTGATGATTGTGAATCAAATAAGACTCTCAGTAAGACTGTAATAATATACATATCTTATAAACAAGATTAAGACAAATATAAACCTGTATAATGACAGTGACTTTTGCCAAAGTATTAAATGCAGCATCTTTTTTGTTTTATTAACTTATATTGCAATGGAAAATAAAAGACAATTGTAAAAAATTGTTTAAGCAATTTATTACATCAGCCAATAATTCCATTACTAAGGGACTGATCTAAAAATGGGAAACATTGTGAAAATGGAGTAAAAATTAATATTGTCTCTTAATGCCATTAGTAGATAATAAATTAAGTATAGAAAATCAGAAATACTCTTATCTTGATTTATAGAAAAGGAAATAAACAGAACTGATTTGATTTTGCATACAGTTTCACCATCTAAATTTAAAGGACTATTTTGATGGAAACTCTGAATCTTTATTTACATCTGGGGTCAATTCTAGGAAAAATAGCAGTTGGCTGACTCAGTCTTTTGTGTCACCTCCGATTTCCTCAATGTATACGTCCATGATTGCTTGTTTTTTTCTTTTGATTTTTTTTAAGGGAAAATATCTATTACAAGAAATATAAAATGGTTTTTACAATCTAGAAAAACCTGAAAAATTCTGATTTGGGGTCGGGAGTGGGGGTGTTGCTGATAGATACCTAACTAACCTTGGAAAAGTTATGTTACAAAACTGCTCAGAAGGCAAAAGAAAGAGGAAAATCATGGCTTTATATGGCTGACCTAAGTTCTTACTATGTGCTAAGCACAAATTTAAATCACCAAAATAATAGTATATAATGCTCACTAAGGATGAGGAGATAGGCTTAGAAATTTTAAATGCTCATCCCGGTTCACTTACAAAGTGTTGAATTTGAGCCTTAAACTCAAATACTATCAAAAGATTAGCTACAAAACTTAATCTTCACAATGCACCTGTCCAGAGTACAGATACCTCATTTCAAATATTCTACAGACAATTCTGTAATAGTGATACTTTCTATTGAATATTCTCTTTCCCATTTTAAATAAATGGATGTCTTTGTTAATCTACTCCAATAAAACACTGGGGCACATTTTTTTTTCAAAGTCAAAAAATAAACTCAAATATTACTTATTGTAAATAAGTTTATTGTAGAAACTGGCATGAAAATCAGTTCTAGGCCAATTTCTCCTACAGTTTTTATAGAGACCTAAATATATGATTTCATTGAATAAAATGTTATCTAGAAAAGGGTATTTAAAAGCTGTTCGCCTACATGAAGATTTTTAGCATATTTTCTATTCTCTAGTGTAAGAATGATTTTAACACTGATAGGCCCTAGAGAAGATGTTAAATCAGAATTGTTCTTGACTGTTTGTATTATAGAAGTGGGTCGGGGAGAAGGCTCTGATGTTTACATTGTCCAGGGCTTAGGAATGCACAGCCAGGATTGAAGACCCTAACTCAGTGGTCGGGTTTGAGGAATGGTTGGTGCAAGATGAGGATAGAACAGTAACCATAATAAATCAGACAAAGATGTAGAAATTTAATATTTCAAATACCCTTCGGTAAGTAATATACTGGAGGAGAAGGAAACAAAAAGACACTGAATTACTCATCTGTACATTGCTTTCTTTCTCCTAGAGTAAGACTCATAGTAACCCTGAAATCCTTTCTCAGGGAAAGAATTGTGAAAACAAAGAAAAATATAAATAATAAAACTTAAAAAAATAATGAAAATAGAATTATGTCTTTTTAAAATTTTGAATATAACCTTTAAAATAATTAATAATACTATTTCTATTTCCAATCATTGACATGATTGGCTTTTTCAGGGCTCACCTTCAGGTCATCAAACCAAACTCACTATACAATACACTGAATAGAATTTATCACACACTGAAATGCATATTCGACCATGAGTCGATTTGGACCCTGGGAGTTTTGTGTCCAGCATTTAGTCACTAGACAGTCAAGATGGCAATAATATAATAAACTGAGTTTTGACTGAATCTGGCAAAAATATAGGACCACATTGTATCAGAAGAGACTTTGACCAAAAAAAAAATCCGATCATTTAGAAAACATACTTTAAAATATGCTGTAACACAGGTTTCAAGATGGCTTCTGAACTTCCACAATGAACTCACTAGCCATTCAAATGCATGTGTTCTAACCCACTGTAAAACATCTGATTTCAAGTTCTAATTTCTATTTTTAACTTCATGAATAGAGAAATAGTGAACATTTGAATGGAGATATCCAGGGATTTTCGTACATCCTATGTTTTCCATCTATGTGGCATTTTAGATTTCTTGACATTTCATACGTAATATATAATACGTGAGGGAGGTATACAGATGCCAAACCTCTGTCTGCAGAGACAACTTTTTCAGAAGATGGAAATAGAAAGAGGATTTGCTAAAAGGTTTCCAGGCATGGAAGTCAAAGAGTTGGGTTGAAATTTGACTCTGTGGAACTGAAACCACTAGGTAATATTTAAAAGCAAAATGTGGGTTTTAAAGAACATTTCACATGCTGACTATAACTCTGGGTGTCCAGGAAGGACATGGAAAGACTGTAACAAATGGTAAGTCACAAACCAAGTCAACCATGAGACCGAGAAGAAAAATACAATGACACTGAATTGTTATGGGGGAAAGTGAGTCTTTCCTTAGTCTTTAATTTCCTGGAAGTCTGTTTACTTATTTATTTATTTTTTATGTTTTAGAAATATACTCACCATAGGCAGAATGAATTGCATAAGTTTTCCCCCCCTCCAAAGTGAGGTCTTTTTATTTTTCAAGATGTAAATCATAGCTTTCTTTAAAAAAAAAAAAAAAAAATTCTTTAAAACTCATGTTCTAAATAAGTACATTTTGCTGAAAATAGAAATGAAGAACTATCAGCTACTTACAAGGCTACTCTCTATGTACAGTCTTCCTTTAACTCACCTCCCTTATTACTCTGTCCCTCTGGCAGAGTCAAAATTTCATAGCTAGAGTAACCTTAATTATACTGACACAAGCCTAACCTTTACCTTCTTGTTCCTCTTCTCTTCTATTACATTACTAGAGGCCTAATGCACGACATTCATGCACTGGACGGGGGTGTGTGTGTCCCTCAGCCCAGCCTGTGTCCTCTCACCTGCCGGCTTAGGCCTGCTTCCCTCCCCCTGGGGAGCAGGCCTAAGCCAGCAGGTGGACATCCCCAGAGGAGTCCTTAGTGCTGCCATGGAGGTGGGAGAGGCTCCCACCACCACTGTTGCGCTCACCAGTCATGAGTTCCCCTTCTGGCTGAGCAGTGCTCCCCCTGTGGGAGCGCACTGACCACCGGGGGGCAGCTCCTGCATTGAGCATCTGCCCCCTGGTGGTCAGTGTGCATCATAGTGACCAGTTGTTCAGCTGTTCAGTTGATTTGCATATTAGGGTTTTATATGGAATATCGATATTTGTATTTAAAGATATAGAAAATTAAAACCATAAGCAGTCTTAAAATTATCCCTATAATGATTTTTTATTAATCATCTTGAAGTGCTACTAGAACAGATGAATAGTTGAGCAAGAGAAAAATCAAGTAAGTTGATAAAAAATAACTGATTTTTCTCTTTGCTTTGCTCCCTGGTGCTGCACATTATTGGAGAACTGAGCCTCTTTCTTGCTGAGTCTCTGTCTCAAAACAGGAAAGGTGAGGCTCAAAACTAGAGTCAACTCTCACATTCCTACTGGGCCTTAAACTCACTGGTCACTGTCCTAAAGCAGCCAATTTCGATATTATAGGGGCTAACCCTGCTGAGAATCTTCCTGCTGCAGCCGTCCTTAACCGCCATCTGTACTAATGATGCAGTATCTCCACCCTGGGCTCTTTGCTTCTCATGAACCTTCTTCAGTGACCTAATTTTTGTTTGTCTTCACTCCTGTCCCGTGGCCCTAGGACAGAATCATCCAAAGGAAGTGATCAGAGAATATTATGGACTGAATGCTTGTATATGTCAAAGCCCTTCCCCCATTGATGGTATTTGGAAATGGGGAGTTTGGGAGGTTATTAGATTTAGATGAGGTCACAAGAGTAGGACCGCCATGATGGATTAGTGGCCTTACAAGGAGGAAAGATAAGAGTTCTTTCTCTTTGCTCTACCTGAGCACACAGTAAGAAGGGGCTGTCTGCACGCCTGAAAGCAGTCCTCACTAGGAACTGAATATTCCAGCACCCGGATCTTGGACTTCAAAGCCTCCAGCTCCGGGAGAAGTAAATGTGTTGTTTAAGCCACTCGATATATTGTATGTGTTTATAGCAGTAGGAGCTAAGACACAGAATCTTAATCTTCCTTCGATGCCAGCCCAGAACATTTCTTCTCACCCAGCGTGGACACCCCGAATGTCTCTTTCAGTCAGTGCCTGGAGAGCCCTCAGCCAATGACATCTATTCTCCCATGGACTATTAGGTGGCACCTGGTTGTCATTCTCCACGTGTCCAGGCATCACTCCTCCTCACCAAACCCCAGTAACCAAGTGTGCCCAATAGACATGAGTGTATATACAATATAAATGCAAACCGAAAAGGATGAATATAAATCTTAAATTGATATTGATATTAGTACAGAATATAATAAAATTATGGCGTTATAAATGTGATCATCGCTGCTGCAATATTTTTATTCCACAGCTAAGGAAACGGAATCTCAAAAAGATTAATAGCTGACCCGAATTCATGGAGTCAGGGTCGGAAAGGACACAGGGACAACACTGGCCATCTGTGTTGCTCAGCTCTTTTTATGCTTTAAATGGCCACTTTTTATTGTATACAATGTCAAGAAAAAGGCTAAGGTACATTTTTTAAATCAAACACACATGCATATGCCCCATTCTGTCTTCTAAAGGTTTGGAAACATTGATATCACCATGTGTGCTTAATATTTTGCCACATGCAGTGATTAGAGCATGACAAATCAAAGCCATAATAGTAACCATAACTTCTTATTCTTCCAATTTAAATTGTCATCTCCTAAACCAAAAATCTTCCACATCAATTGAAGCAAAAATCAGACAGACATGCTTAATGGAGAAATAAACAAGGCAAGTTGTGCCTTAGGCAAAATGTACCCATCCCATTTGAAAAGATTGACAGCTGCACAGTGTCAGCAGGAAATGTTCTGGGATCCTTTCTAAGTTGCTATAATTAGAAGCCAAACGAGGTAAACTAATTTCTTTGAGGAAGAATCAAGAAAAATTTTATGCAAGAAGTCTCAAGTTTGGATTTAGACCAAATAAATAAATAAATAAATAAATAAATAAATAAATAAATAAATAAAAAGACCTAGAGTGACATGGAAAATGAAGGAAACTCTTTGAGCAAAGAAGTGCCTACCGGCGGACAATACAAGACTTTCCAGTGAGCAGTGACTGGGGCAGTAGTGCAGAAGATAATGAAGAACTGGGAAGGCCGGGCACAGCCCGCCAGATCACGGAGTTCTCATAATTGCATGCAAAATTTTGTTTTAATTTAGTAGGCAAGAAAGCCAAGAAAAATCATCCTTAGAAAAATGGTCAGGTCTTTGTTCATTACAAAACTACCAGTATAAAATAAAAACAAGTACTAACATTAAACGATTTTCAAATGTTCTTCTTCCTGTTCTTCATTTAGACTTTCAGAACCGAGCAGTCCAGTTTGTCACCCGTTATCAGCGAAACCTTATCACCAGCTTCATCTTTTCATGGTAATTTGTTTAATCTTTTCAAAATCTGCTGATGCTTTCACTTGTTGGCTGCCAGGGTTCTGGCTCAGGCTCCAGTCCTCACTTAACAGCTCCTTGGCTGCCCTTCTCCATTCATCCATCACATGCTTAAAGTCCATCCAAAACTCTGCAGTACATCTCACTTTTTCCATTTCTTGTAATGCTCGTGTTACATTGGCCTCTTGTACACCTGAAAATTAGATTCAAGTAATTTCTGGTTCTGATGCTTCAAGCACTTCATGCCTTTGTGCTTACAGAGGGTCCTGCAGGGCCCCTGGGGCACCCTTCTTTCTGAGACTGGATCTGGGGAGCTCTCACAGTCAAGGTTCAGTTTGATAAAAAATGAGAAGAGCAAGGATGGTCCTGGACCTTCTGTGAAGTTGAGTTAAAGGATATCGGGGTGTTTCTTCATCTGATTTTTTATTCCTAAAATGACCTCTACAGGCGATCTGCCTCCTATCCCCCATAATATTGTCCATGAATTTTAAGCCAACTTATCCAATTATTTAGTGTTCTGATGGTAGCAGCTGAAAATTGCAAATGTTTTAATTTCATAGAAATATAATATTTATTTGAAATGTACAAGTCCCTTTTTATTGAAACCCCTATTTCCATGAATAAATTCCTCTCCCCACCAATTATCCTCTCTATATTTCATCTCTAAGCACTTATTACAGATGGCTCTCTCAGCAACTTAGCATTCAACAGTTTTAAAGATCAGAAGGCATTCCTTTCCTTATAGAAATATGCCCATTTTAGAGATGAAAATACTGAGATACAGGGAAGATGTATTTTATGTTTATTTGTGAAGGTAGTTACAAGTCTAGTATACAAACTCAAATCTCCCAATCCCTAGTCTGTTGAGAAAGTTATAACCATGATTCATAAGAAAGTGATCATAATTCTTTCCTCTGTTTTGGAAATAATCTTAGCTAAAATATCAATTACATCATATCAATTAACTCAAGAACAGAAAAGACGAAGACCTGGCTGGCCCAGCACTTAGAAGGAATCCAGCTTTGGCTCAAGAAATCTCTTACAAGAATGAACTAGTTTCAGTAGCCAATGCAGAATCCTTTCATTTGCATAAATCATCTTGTATCAAAGTCTTGATTTAGTTAAATGCTACATAGGCATGACATGTTAGTTTCTGTATTAAGAGAAATTGTTTCATTCAGCTTAGAAAATAATTTGTTTGTCTTTTTATAAAATGATATTCATATAAATTGATCATTTTCCCCTGTATAATTACTATTATTTTACACAGCTACTTTAATACCATCATAAATGTTGCTTTAATATCTGAACATTATAGAAATAGCTCTCAAGAAATTGTTATATCTTCATTAAAATAATCTCAATCCTTCATTTTTATGAAAATTGTCTGTTTATGGCAATCCACTGATAATTGTGTAGTCATGCACAAGAATAATAAAGATTTATTGTTTATAGAGTAAATTAGAGATAACTAATTTTATGGAACAAGGTCTGGCTTTGGAACTAGGGAGACTGAAGCTTAACCATTTGCTATTTCTGGGAGTTAGACAAGTTACTTGAAATATTTTAACATGAAATATGGGCTACTAATCACAATAATGTGGTAAAAATATAATATTATGAATGTATTAGAAGTTTCATAGTTCAGGGATGGCTCATATTATGTGCTAAAAAGTATTTGTTTTCTTTCTCCTTCCCTTGGATGTAAGAATAGTACACCATCAAAGTCATGTTTTTTATTTGGACCTTATGATTTCACTATATGAGACCATTCTTAGTTTCACTAGTTCACAAATTAATGATGAAAGAATGAGTTCATTTATTTCTTCCTAATTGCAAAAGCATTTTGCCAATAGAGATCTAAAAATGTTTCAGATCATACTATCTTTTCCTCAGCCAACTAATACAGTGATATTATCTTTCAAATTTTACCATAGCTCAGGTGGCTTTTCTCATTATGTCAACAGAAGCTGTTGCCTGATTAAATGTAGCATGTACTTGAATAAATATTAATGGCCTCATCTTTTGTTGTTATTGTTGTGTGTGTGTGTGTGTGTGTGTGTGTGTGTGGGTGTGCGAGCGCGGGTGTGTGTTTGGAGTGTTTTATGTCATGTTTCAAAACTGTCTCAGACTCACCAAAAGGAGGACTCAATGTCAAACAAGAATTTACTAGTAATGTTAAACCTAAACTTAAACAACAAGGTAACTTACTAAAGAAAGACAAATTATAAAGAATGTGAAAAAGGGGAAAACAGAGGGGAGGATGAGTAGACTAAAGAGCTAAAGAGAACAGTGGAACAAGTGAGAAGCAAATTAAACAGTCGAATATTCATTAAATATTGAACTACTTAACTATCTCACAAAATTAGAAATAGAGATTAATCCAATTTCTAAAAATATTAATCTGAACATATCTATGACTTCAATCCAGGCTGATTCAATATGTCATTTGAAGACCTAACATACACCTATAAAAGAAGACCATGTGACCTAGAAGGATCTGCATTGTGTGGTGTGTATGTTTTTAATTTGCTCATATTTGGACATATCCTGAGATAAGTTCCAAACATCAAGGACCTTCTATAAGCCACGAAGAGAAGCCTTAGAGAAAAACCAATGCTGCCAATACCTAGATCTCAAACTGCTAGCCTCCAGAATGATGAGAAAATAAGTTTCTATTGTTGAAGCCACCCTGTCTGTGGTAGTTTATATGGCAGCCCTAGCAAACTAATAAAACCAGATATCTATTTGCTGAGAATGTTTTATGAATTCAGAAAATTAAAGAATAAGATGCCTTAGTTTCCCTCCAACTCTGAGACGTTATCATCTGTTAAAAAAGAAATGGTGTGGGAATGAAAGTTTGTTGTATGTCTATTAAATGTCTCTTTCAAAAAAAAAAAAAAACAACCCTGATCTATTTATTGAACAAACTTACAAAAGGCTTGTGTTTTGCCATGACTTTGGCTATATCACAAAGTAAAAAATGATTTATCCCTCTGTTTACCAATGCTTGGCCTTGAACATAAAAAAAAATTCCTATTTATAAATTTACTCTCAAAATTATTACTTGGTTGTTTAGAAAATCTTGAAAATGTTGGATGTACTAAAGAAAAGGTGAAATCAGATGCATGTTGGACTAAGCTCCTTAAAATGTTTTCCAAACATTTTTGGTTTTATAAAATCTAAATTTATTTTCTCAGAAATCATCAAATGCTTGTTTATATTAAAAAAACATGAAACTATTTTCCAATCTCTTTCATTTAATTTATACTGCTTTTTAAGAATTACTTACTTCAACAAAAGACCATGGGATTTGTTGTTGTTTTACTGACATTGATATTATCTTTAAACAGCAAGAAGAAATTTGAAGACCTATTAGGTATAGGTGGCTCTTAATGTAAATTTTAACATAGTTTAAAATTTGTGACATTGTTTTTGGAAACATAGTAAAAGTGTATATTTTCCCCAAAGATCTCTTATCCCCCATCCAAAAAGTAATCCTAGGTAAAATGTCATTCAAATAAATGCATCTCAAAAATGCAATGAATGAAAAGGTACCACATGTTATACAAAAATACCATCTTCTCACATGATAGGTCAGTTTTATTTATAATTAAAAGGTTATCAATTTAGGGAAAAATGTTTTTATATACATAAATATTTATACTCAGAAAACTTAAGTACAGATAGTAATATCAACACTAGTTTTATGATAATTATATATTTTTCTTTATATATCTATGAACAAATTATATACTCATAGTTAATTCACCCATTCATAAAATATTTATTGGAAAAACTCTATGTGTCAAGCACCATTCTAAGCTCTGGAATCATAGTGCCTACAAGAAAGATAGTTTCTGCTCTCGTGCAGTTGATATTCCAGTGGGAGGCAGCCGGCCACTAATAAGATAATTTCAGAAAAAAATAAAACAGGTGATGGAGTGCATAATGATGGTGGGAGGAAGTACACTTAGATAAGGCAGACAGAAAAGCTTTTCTGAAATGAGGAGGTGATGGCTGAGCTGAGGTTTGAAGGGATCAGCCATGGAATATTTGGTGGCAGAATTCCTGGAGAAAGAATTAAGTGTGAAAGGTACTTAATACATGGAGTACTCCTCTGATGGATTAAAGAAGGTAGCAAATTCTTAAGACACTTTTTTTAAATTACAATGTGACATTTCATTTTCCTCCCCAAGAATCTGAGCAGGCTTGCAATTGCTTTGACCAAAGGAGTGTTAGGAGTGAGTCTGTCCCAGTTCCAGGCTAGTCTCTCAAACTGGCAGCTTCCACCTGGATCTCAGAGCCCTTAGCAGACATGTAATCTCTATTAACCCTCCTGCAGAGAACACAGGGAGAGAACCGAGACTTCAAATAGATGCAGATTAAAAGAGGCCCAACTAGGTGCAGCATTCCCTGCTTGTCCTCTGGGCTCCAGACAAGTGGAAGGAACTATTTTTGACGCCCCCTCCGCAGGCAGCAGCCAGTTGAATACATCATGGAAGCAAAAGAATCACCCAGCCAAGCTCTACTGGAATTTCCGACTCACAAGCTTGTGAGAAATAAAATGGTTGTTTGAAGCTACTCAATGTTGGATAAGTTTGTTACTCAGTAAAAAGTAAGCTTTTCTAGAGCAGAAAAAGACCAGTAGGTTAGGACATGATGAACCAAGGAGAACATGATCGGGAATGAACTCACACATTGTACTCTGGGTATAATTGAATGGTAAGATAAAGTGTGATTCTCACATAATTTATATTTTTTAAAGTACAGCCTTGCTTCCTTTCAGAAAATCGATTTGAGAGAGGTAAGAGTATAAGCAAAAAGAATGAATTTCAGAAAAATATTGTAGCCCTAGTTATTTAATTCTCAGAAGGTGAGATAGCAACCTGTATTATCTTTATTTTACAAATGAGCATATTAAGGAACACAGAGGTTAAATAATGTTCCCAGTGTTGCACAGATAATAAAAGGCAAAAGTATGATTGAAAGTCAGGTTGATTCCAAATTAGTTCTCTAAAACAGGGGTTCTCAAAGAGTGTTCTCTGACCCAGCAATATCAGCCATCACGTGGAAATTTGTTATAAATGGGCCCCAACCCAGACCTATGAAATCAGAAACTCTCTGGCTGGGAGCCATCACTTTGTATTCAGACAAATGCTCCTGGAGATTCTGATGAATGGTCAAAAACTCTCCATGACAAAGAAAAGGAAGAGTGCTTAGAATTGAACTCAATGCACACTTTTGACTGAAAACAAGAAATCAGCTTAGAAGAATGAAGAGGAGCAAGAGGAAAAGAAGGAAACACAGGAGACTGGTGTCAGTCAAGGCAAAACAATGTTTCAACAAGGAGAGATTATCCCATTGTGCCAAACGTTGCTAAACAATCAAGTAAAAAAGAGGACAGAGCAAATCCGGTGAATTTGCCAGGATAGATGGAAGCCATTGGATATCTTCAAAATGACTGATTTTGAGGACTGGAATAAAATAAAGAACAAGTAAGAAGAGAAGAAAAGGAAATAAAATAGTAACCAATCTTTTTGAAAAGTATTTTCTGTGTAGCGTAGAGATATGAGATGATGGGAGGATTTAAAATAAGTACTTTTTTTTTTCTTAGATAAAAGATATGAGGCATTTTTATATCCTCTTAAAGCCATCCAATAGAGGGAGAAATTGAAATTGAAAAAGAGAGGGAGATACAATAATGACATGAGCAACGTTCTTGAGTAAACAAGGGTAGGATATTTGTCTTAAGGTAGTATCATAAACTCCTTATCTTAACAGAAGGTGGAGCAAAGTATCTTGGAATAGATGAAGCTTAGTCAGAAGATGTGGTGGTGAGGTGAGATGGGTTTTGTCAGTGTGTTTATAACTTGTCAGTGATGTGTCCTCTGAGGTGATGTCAGGGATGGAAGTGATATGAAGAAGAGAAGTTGTAAGATAACCTTTTTAGAATGTAGGAATGAGAATTCAGTAAAAGAATGGAGAACTGCTGGCTAGTGCAGGAGATCATCTAGGATTTGCGGGTATTAATTTAATGTGAGCCCACTGACAAGAGTTATTTTCTCCAGCAAGTTGAATCTAAGGCTGAGGTTTTTCTGGGTTAATACAGTAAAATGGGATAGGAGAGAAACTGTTTACAAGAAAGTGATTTCATGATAGACCATGGAATCAAGTATTTCAATGTGAGTAAGGATGAAATGGAACTATAAATAGGATGTTATGTAGAAAAGAGAGAGAGAGAGAGAGAGAGAGAGAGAGAGAGAGAGAGAGAGAGAGAGAGAGAGAGAGAGAGGGCGCCGAAGGGGTAGGATTCCTGGAGAAGTTGAGAAATTGTGGTTTTAGGAGTAATAGACTAAGTCAGCCAGATGGATAAAAGGCAGTGGCTAGAGTAGGGGTGTTGAACTCAATCAGAGAAGGGGCCAAAATCTAAAATCCAGCCTAAATTGCGGGCCGAATGGTTTACTGAACAGTCATAAACTGTCATTGTGATGGAAACGCATCGGAGTGCAGTGATGACAGCGCGGTGCAGGCCACATTGCAAGGCCTGGCAGGACGGATTTGGCCCGCGGGCCTTGTGTTTGACACATGTGGGCTAGAGACTCAGATTCCTGAAAGAGAGATTTGGGAGTTTACATAGTCATTATTGATTCAGAGTCACAGGAAAGAACATGGGAGTGTGTGGATGAGGTGGTTAAAGAGAAAAAAATCACTGGAGTGAAAGAAGTCAGGTATGGAGAGACCAACATACCAGATAGAGCAGAAAGGAGGTAGCCAACAGCAAGAATGATGACATGAGTAGTGATAAAAAGAGCATCAGTGAACAAGGTGCTAAAGTGTATGTGTGCTCATGTGTAAAAAGAAAACATATGTTATATCTCTCCTTCCAGAATATAAAGTCCATGTCTGGTTGATTTTAGTCTTATCTATGGTGCTATATGTACAGTGTCATATTTAGAATATAATACTCTGTGATTTGAATATGAATCAATTGCTAACAATTTAAGAAAACTAATCAGCCAAGTGGAAAGATTTAATGGTAAGTAACATTTATTTAAAGCCTGATAGTCATAAGAAACTACTAATTTCCCACATATACAATTCTTACATCAGTCTTGGAAGAATATGTTACTAATTTGTTTCATTTGCTCTGCCTGACTATGCTCAACATTCACTTCGCACAAAAACATAAATACATAAAGCAAATGGTAAAGAACTGCTTTTAAGAATTGCTATAGTTCTCAAAAATGCTCTCGTTTATGATTGCCATAGTCATAGTTTTTAAATAATTACTAGGCTACTCCATTGTATTCACAATAAACTCTCAAGTAATGGTCTAGATTCAAATAAACAAATGCCTCCTCTAAGTGTTTTGTGCTGGAGCCTCACAGAGTTTGAGAACTGAGAGAGATAGTAAATATGATGCAGTCAAAACTCCTTATTTTACTGCTGAGAAAGCCCAAACCTAAGGAGCCAAATGTTCTGGGTACAAGTGCATACTGCTGATCAGTAGCCGAGTTGGGCCTAGAATCCACTCTCCCCAATAGTTAGCATTCTTTTCAGTACGACATGTTTCAGGTTCAAGCTTTCTGCTCAAGACCTACAAAAGGATGGTTATTTCCAACATAAGAGAATTATGTCTTATTATTATGCATACCTTGGTTTTAATTTGCAAATTTACAAGTCAAAATTACATTTCCACCAAATTATTTCTTCCTGATCATTTTTTCATATGTTGTTTTGATAAAAACAATTGAGTCTGCAGTCTTCTAGATTTATTTTTATTTATTTATTTATTTTGGTTTGGATCCTTCTGAATGTTTTTCATGACTTTACAATGAAACAAAAACAATAATTTAAGGTCTTGCTATTCAATTTATGGTTTAAATGCTGACATTAAGAATGAACAGATCTTATTTTTCTGAAGACTACTATTATGATGCAATTTCCTTTTACAGGGCTTTTAAAAAATGACCAACTTAAGCCTTTATTGATTTATAGAGATGAGATCATGTTTGAACTTAAAGAGAAAAAAATAACCACCAACTTAAAAAATAAGTCTTCAGCTGCATTACATTCTCAGTATTATAGGTGGGCATTCAACAATCAATATGCTCCTACTTCCTCCTAGAAAAATCTATTGGAGATATTTCTAAATTTCTCTCCCAGATTATAAGAAAAAAAAACATGCTAGGAAACTTTGATCATTTGCTGGTAGAAACTGATACTTTCTAGGGATTCTTTTACTGATGGTTTCACACTTTTCACTGAAGAGCATCCTTCATGCTGTGTTTACAACAATTATTACTAGTGTTTCTCTTAGAACATGAGCAGAGAAAGTGGAAAACAATAAGATTTTGCCACATATAGCACTAATGAAAAAATTGGATACCATCACAAAAAAATTATATGTGTATATGTATATACAGTCAATCCTAGGCTTTTAAGGACTCTGTGAATCCACCTCCTCTATAAAATTTATTTGTAATGGCAAAATCCATGCTACCAGCATTTGGGGCATCCTCGGCAGCTATGAGCAGAGGGGCAGAATGTGTGAGTTGCCTGATGTGCCCATTCCAGACCGGGGTTGAACAAGACAACTGTCTCTGCCTTCCTGTTTCAGCTTCCTATAACAAGTGTCTTTTTCCACAGTCTATTTAGGTACCACATTTTGTGCATTTTGTGTTGTTGTTTTTTTTGTGATTCCACTTTTTAATAAATACTACGAATAGTGCTGAGGAGCTATCTAATGTTTTTAAGTGCAAAGATACTGATGTGTGTTGTGTAGAAAATAGATGTGTTGGGCAAACTTTAATCAAGGCATGAGTTTTAATTGCTATTGGTCTTGAGTTCAGTGTTAATAAACCAATAACATATTAGGCATATAGGCAAATAAATAAGGTCTATAAACAGTAAAACATATAAAATAAGGTTATGCACTGATCAGTTTACAAAAATGTAAGCAGAAACTCCTGGGAACCTCGCCCTGTATTTCCCCTAGGAACAGTGGTTCAGTATTCACTAATTCAGTGTATGTGGCAATTTTATAGAACATAACAACCAAGAATAATGAGAAATGAATATAAATATATAGGAGTGTGCATACACATCCACACCAGACATGTATGAAAGAAAACCTCTAACTTAGAAGATATATATTAGGAAACATTGTTTATGACATGATTTTTATCTGTCTGTATTCTACCTTTAGGATTCTATTCAAAGCTCTTCTGAGATCATTACAAGGAATACAGAGCATAATAGATAGTTTATTTCCTTCGTTTTTTCACTCCTAGGCTTTTGAGAATTCAAGCAGAGAACACTCCACAAATACACTCCTCATGATTTGAGCCCCTTCTTGTTTCACTAGAGCTCAGAGTATGGCGTGCACTAACATCCTACCCACTCAGGGAGGCTACTGGCCAGATTACTCAAGATCCAGGAACCCAACATACCTCATCATAGTCACGGACATGCAAAATCCTCTCCATGCTTCCAAATGATAATATGACCTCAGCACAGTTTGTTTCCCAATGAAAAGCATAATCCCCCAAATTCAAATAGTAAGATGTCAGCTCCAAGCAAATATAAAAGAAAAAAAAGTATTGCAAAGACAGAGTGTTATGTTGTCATTGCTGTTATTTTTAAAGGGATATACATTGTTATAATTTTATGCAAATCACATTAGGAACCATCCAAATGAAGTGAGATCAAATTAAAACATGGAAGTTATATTTTCCCGACATTTAAAACAGTCCTATGTGTCAAGAGCAAGCTTTAAAAAAATGTTTTAATTCACATTCAGGATCAGATTATAGTTTTAAAAACATCCATTTTATGGCTCTGCATGTTTCAGAGATATTGTCAACAATACTCCATTCAATGAAAATGTTTATCTCAACCTCCCTGTCTTAACAGCACTGCTCTGCTTGGCAAAGATGAACTGTCTCACTTACAATTTCCCTGGATCAACAAAACCTGACTCTGAGGACAATAGGTCAATCACATTTCCTGCATATCTTAATATACTAGAATGTGTATATCATTACCCGAATGTTGGGATACTCTAACATAAAAATTCTAGAAAATAGAACAAGTTTAACTTTTGATTAAAATGGAAATGTAGAAACACACATACTGGGGGGAGGGGGGGGGGGAGAAAACAGTATTACTACAAAAAGTGTGTTTAATTAGAATTGCCACAACATCCTACTTTTCTGAATAAATGCCCACTGCACTGGGAATAAAATCCAAATGATTCCCATGGTCCACAGGGCCCCTCCTGACCTGTCTCCAGATATATTCCAGCCATTTCTTCTGCCTCTCTCCTTGTCCTGCCACATTTCAGCCACATTGTCTTTCTTGATGTTCCCTGGAAAGCCAACTTTGTCTCTGTCTTGGAATCTCGGCACTTTCTCTTCACTCCCCCTGAATGCTGATGCCATGTCCTCACATTGGTAATATACCTTTGACTTTCAGCTCTAAATGTAAAAGTCACCTCCTATTGACTACCCAATCCAAGTTAAACCCAGCATCCATATAACTTTCTATTAGGATACCCCATTGTATACTCCTCATAGCCTTACTTCTATCTGAAATCATCTTCCATGTATTGGTTCACATGTACCTAGCCTGTCTACATCCTTGATGTATTTGTATGCAAATTGGGGTCTTATATATCTTATTCCCCATTATTTCCCTACCTCTTAGAAGACTGCCTGAACATAGTAAAACTCATCAAATATTCGCTGGAAAAAATAAACAAAACTACTCATACCACTTGAATGCAAAATATAGACTCCCAGAAGAAATTAAATGTAATCACATCTGGATGGCAGCATAAATTGCTTTTGGAAAATCTTAAAAACCCGTTTATCTGGTTGCTTTGCCAATACAATGTGTAAAAGAGATTTGTTTAGTATTTTTGGATTTTATTCCCATCAAATTTTCAATGCCAGTCAGACTTACCAGGAAGCTTTAAAAGAACTTCTGAGGACAGAAAGAATAGCATAACCTGCTTGAAAGTAATAGAAGCATACCTCCTTGAATCATGTATGGCATGTGCAAGGTCAGGTGGAGGGGACCAAAATTATGGAAAGCACTGTTAACTGTTGAAACATTGCAATAGATTGAACTAGGTAATGGCAAAAATCCCAACCCCCACTGTTGTCAAAGGATCAAAGAGAATTATAACTATAGTAATAAAAGATAAAGATTTATCCATCATCTACACTTAAGTCTACATCTCCAGTTGAATCACTTATCTGCATTTCAACCCATGTCGGAAGAACATCCTATATTCTATAGGACACTCATGCATCAGCATGGCTATAGTTAGATTCATCTTTCTCCACCTCAAAATGATTCTCTTGATAGAACAGAAACTGTGCAATCATCTTTCATGTTTTCCTCCCAGTGTGTCACGTGTTCTCATATGTACCAAATCCCGCCTGGCCGGCCTCCTTGAAATGCCTCTTGGCTCTAGTTCTTATCTGTCTCAGAGCCCACACCTGGCCTAGATCCGTGTCATCCAGCGTCCAGTGACACATTCATTCTCCTGAGATGGGCTGACTGCCCCCAAATTCAACTCTAACCCCCAACTAAGGTTTGGAATATGGCCTTGCCTACTGAACTCTACCATCATTTTTATTATTTCAGAATTATTTATCCATAGAAATGGCTCAGGAAAATTATATAATATGAAGGAAGGCCTTGTTTTGAGACGTCATGTGTATAGCATTTTAAACAAAGTCAGGGGGAAGTATTCATTATCTAAATCAAAGAGGAGATTGAAGGGCTGATGGCAGTTAAGGAGGTGATGGAAACTAAAGATGATCAAAGCCACCCGTTGCTGCCGCTGATACTCAGGACCCAATCTGCCCCATTTCTATACGTACCAACCATGGTTTCTTATTTGTGCAGTGGACAGCATGGTGTGTTGACAGCATAAACGTCTTTGATTACAGGATTAGGATAAGAACCAGATCTCCTAACTCTAAATTTCAAGTTCTTGTTACTATATTTACATTGTCTCATTAAGTGTAAAGATGAGGAGACATGATGGCCTGTATCTCTGTGTTGTTTCTAAAATAAAGCCAATGTGGTTATGAATCAATTTAGAGTATGACTAAATTATAACTTTAAAAGTAACTGTTTAAAGTCATAAATACTGCCCAAGAAAATAAAATTTTTAGTTAATTTCATAATAGGTGAAAAAAAAAAGACCTTCCAACTTACTTAAAAAATGTCCTTATTCCATTTGTTGAGGAATCGTGATATTTTAAATAAACCCTAACAGCCAAATTTAAATTTATTATTGATTCCTTGGTAAGCAAGACTTTGAACCTCAGTGAATGCATACTAAAGGCAAGTACAGAGGTTGTTAATAGTGTGATTAAATCATCCTTCACAATGGCCCCTGTGATACACTAGCTCAGCTGGCAAGAATCGCGCTGATCAGGCCGACATTCAGGCTCACCGCATGTGGGATAGTGAATTCCAGTTTGCTTCATGGCCACAAATTACACATCTAAATCTTGTCTACCAATTAAAGTGCATGACTTTGGTTGTAAGGATGACCAAATCAAAGAATGTAGCTGTCTTGTGACCACATTACTACTGGAAAAACACAGCCTTAAACTCTATGCCTTACTGGTGTACAATCACTATTGATACATAACTGAAGACAACATTTTAACATACTCTGTGAATCTAGACTTTGTGCACATTAATTTTATAAAGAGAAAAGATTAACACGTTTTCCAGGGCCCCAAAACGTACATATACTAAAATTCTTCATTTTGCCACTACCTCATACACCTACCTCATTCTTCATTCCCAGTCACATTTACTCAGTTGCAGATTGGTGTCTGTCAATGAGACTAAACAGGGACTAGGACAGTGTGTACATTCTCAAGATGCTGCCTCTTGGCGGCTCTCCTGCAGAACTGTTTTCTGGAAATACATTGCATCTGAAAAGTAGATCTGTACTCAAAGGAAAGGGTTTGTATTTTATTTTATTTTTTTAATAACAAACAAAGTAGATATCTGAGGGGAGAAATGGTAAAATGTGCTTTCTAACTGTATAACTAGATAGGACCTCTCCATATCTTAATCTCCACCGGCACACTGGAAAAGCAAGAGGAAGACAACAAAGACTGAGTTTGGTGAACCCCTCATGCATCTTCCTTTAGACCACCTGATCTTCTCGTGGTTATCCTTAGTTTGATTTTTTTCTTAGTTTGTCTCCCAGTCAAAAAAATCCCTGTATTTCACTAATATTGTCATAAATATGTCATACATTAGCTGCTGGTAATTATAAGGCTTGCCCTTAATGTATTCTTTCCAAGAATTCTAAACTTATCCTCCTCTCATGCTGTGAGTCTGTCCCTATAGTAACAACATCTTCCAACATCATGGTTTATGTTCCTATAAATTTTTAAAGCATGGTAATTGACCACAAACTTGACACATGTCTTCATGCATGACCAAATAAACTTCCATATAAATCTATATGTAAATATTTACTTAATATGAAGGACAAGGAAGAGAAAGAATGTGGTACATGGAAAGAACACTGGGCCAGTGTTCCAGAAGGCCCTTCCTCAGCTGGGACCTGCATGAGATGATCCAGTGTTAATAGTCATGAGCCTGTAGCTCTGAGGCATGGATTTCATGAGAGCATCATGGACTTTGACTGCTCTCTACTGGAAAGAAAATAGATTATTCTCAAATGCATAGTACTTTGGAAAAGAGTAAATACATTATCTTTTTTTAAATCTTATTTATCTCCTCATTTTAGGGAGATAAAATTCAATTTCCTTATTCTACTTCATTACATATAAGACACAGTTGTAACATACCTTTGTAGTTTACTCTCTACATCTTAATTTCTGGGTATTTCAAGATGATAGCTGTATAATGGTATATTCTTTTCTAGCTTTACTTAAAATTTTACTTTCTCCTACATTTATTGCTACATCATTTCCAGGAAATGGCATTAGTATGAAATTTTCTTTCCACATATATAGTACTCTAATGTTCAACCAAAAATAATTTCATGTTGGTATTGTTAAAAGGAAGTTGTCTATCTCTCCATCACACACGCTCACACACATACATGGGATACTGACAATGTTTTGATGATCTTTATTCAACACTAAAAATGTGAGTAATTGTTTATCCTGTCAATTAGAGCCTAAGCTAATCTGTCAGTGCTCCATTACACACTTAAATGGATCATTCTTAAATTTTAAAACAAACAAAACAACAACAACCAGACTTTAATTTTAAAACTCGGAATCTAGACATTTCAGCTCTGAGAGTAGACTGTGATGCCGCTGAGCCACTACTACAGTAACACAGGAAGGTCATGCTCTTTCCTGACAAAGGGGCCTGTTCACTGCAAGCACCATGTCAGAGCTGCAGTCATGTTGGGAGATAGTTGAGTAGGGAAAAGTAGTATTTCTTTATCTATCAGCCTTCTGCATGGCATTACATGAATAAGGTGTAAAAAAAGAAATTTTGATGATACAAAGAATTACCAACTGTCAATAAGAAAAATAAAAGCACATAAAAAACATGATGGAAATGAAAGTACTCAGAGCTTTCCTGAAAATGATACATAAAATAGGCCTTCTCTCAATTTATCAAGATGCACTTTCTAACTTTTAGTATTCAGGATGAAAAGGAATAGAATATGATTTGATTTAAAAGTCTTCAACATGAGCTATATGTAGTCCTACCATACCTAATCTTTCTAAGGAATACCCACACAAGGATGGTTTTAAGGGAGTCCATCTCTGGTGCCTCCTTTCATAATGGGTTCCTCCTCCCACTTTTTCAAAAGAAAAATCTACTCCTCACTTATCTGGATTTTTGTGATGGTGCTTGCCTGAGGTGTAAAAACACCAGTGTTGCCAAGGGACAATTCACACTACTGATGTAGGTTTGATAAAATAATGATTCTAATGACTTTTGAAAATTAAGGGGTTTCCAATACTTTTTATATGATTGAAAAAGGAATTAAGTCATCAGCTGATAGACATCTAGACTTTGTGCACATTAATTTTATAAAGAGAAAAGATAGAGAAAACATATTGAGAACAGCCCAGTCTTGGGTCATTTAGCATTTAGCTGATAGACATTTGGCATATAGTTCTAAAGGCATTTGAAGGGTTGAATGGCATTGCTCTAATACAATTTCCATTCCCATAAACTATTTTCTTATTTTAATAAGACTTATTGCTCAAAACCATGAATAGAAAATATTAGAATTGATTGTATCATAAATGCTGAGTCATCTCAGCAATAAGTAACTTTCATTCACAGAGATATAGAAACTATTTGGGAAATACATCTTAAAAAGAAAATCCCAATACATTTTTACTTTTCATACTTAACAGTTTAAATTTATAATTACTCAAATAAATTTTTCATAAGTGATACTTTTGGTGACAACCAAACTGAGATTTATGCTCATATAAAATATTTTATAAACAATTTCAATTTATATAATAATATAGTAGCAGGGAAATATAATAATCAATGAACACTCTCAAGTATATATACACAGATATAAACATTTATAGGAGAAGTAGAATGAAAATGTGTTTTAAAAAGAAAGAGAAATGATATAAATTATCTGAAATGAGATTTTTAAAATATTTTTTAATGAATGTTGGTAGGTATCAAATCACTATTAGATTTACTATTTGTTATTATAATCAATATTAGATTTAATTGATTATACTGTATATATATGTGCATATACACATACATTATATGTGCATACACATATTTTTATTAATTTTATTTAAGGTATAATTTGTTTTTATTATAAATGGAAACTTTTATTATATTTTGAACTGGTTGATATTAGTAAACAGAAAGGCTATTAATATTTGTATATTACTTTTTGCCCATGCAATTTAGTAAACTGCCTATTTATACTAATCATTCAATGGATTCTCTTGTATTTTCTATGTATATAGTTATACAATGTCCTAATAAGATAGTTTTTTACTATTTATAATTTTATACTATTTTCTTATCTGATTGTCTTATATAAAAAATCATGAACAATGTTAAATCATAGAGGCTATATTACTATAGGTATAAACTACACTATTATAAAAGAAAGATTCAAAAATGCAGTGATCTGAATAAGACAGAAATCCAAAAGTGAGTGACCCAGGACTGGGCTGTTCTCAATATGTTTTCTCTATCTCCATTTCTAAAGTGCACTGTTCTATTTGCCAACATTTTCCAACTAAAAGGAAGACAAAAGCAAGTTCAGAATAAACAATTTTGTCTTCAAGAGGTTACTTGGAAATTGGACACATTATTTCTGCTTATAACTCTCTAGAGACCCAGTGCATGAAATTCATGCACAGGGCAGGGTTGTAGGGTGTACCTCAGCCTGGCCTGCACCCTCTCCAATCTGGGACCCTTCAGAAAATGTCCAACTGCTGGTTTAGGGGCATTAACTCCAGCCATTAGGAAAATCACACAGAATGTCCTTGACATACAAACAGTGTGGTTTTATGAGTTGTTTTAATAATAATGGCTTTTCCTTTAAATAACATCTGCTTACATATAACGCAGCTGGTACTACATGAATTCAGAATGTTAATATTACAAAATCATAAAAGGTTGTAGTGGAAATAACCTTGAATTGTCTAGTTCGAACTTTTATAAATATTGGAATTCCCTTTTCAAAGATTTTGAATGCTTTTTGTCCTAAGAAGCTTAGCCAACTTTTGAGGCAACTCATTTTCCGTGAAAGAACTGGGGTACTCCAATGGCAGGTACATGGAGTGGCCAGACCCACCACGCCCCTGCTGCCCCCCAGCGGGGCTGAAAGGACTGGGGAACTCCAGCAGCAGGCAAGTGGCACAGCTGCTGCCACCCCCTCACTCCCACCGCAGGACTGGGTAACTGGCAGGGCTAAGCGGACTGGGTGCTGCCATCTTTGTGACAGAATGATGGTCAATTTGCATAATTCCTTCTTTATTAAATAGGATTAGATTCAATAGTCACATGATCATAATCATACCTATGTATGAAGCTAGGAAACATAGACTCTAGCAGAGCAACCATATGACTCTTTGGGATTTTTCTATTACTAAATGAAATAGGAAGAGAATAGATAGATACAATTAACGTAAAGAACATCAATGCCTTCCTCCTCACTTTAATGATAATGCTGCTAGTGTATCTCATTAAGCATCATGGTGGCATTGTGTTGAAATGTATTCTAACAAGTTGACACAGTATTAATTTATTCCTATTTTATTAAAGCTTTTATTATTGGAAATCTGCATTGAATTTTATCAAAATTTTCTACATAAATGGAGATAATTATGTATTTTCTTTTTAATTCAATCAAGATATATTACTTTTTTCCCATGCAATTTAGAAAACTGCCTATTAATACTAATCATTCAATGGATTCTCTTGGGTTTTCCATGTATATTTTTCTACAATACTATTGAAACTATGCTTTTATTTTTATAGGACTCTCATTATTATCCTTCCTTAAAAGGTAAAAACTCAAAATAAATGTAATAGCATTCTTTAGAAAAATAAATGTAAGCCAAGTATTCCTGATTTCTTAGAGAGCAGGTTAATAAAAACCCTTTGGGATTTGGCGGCTTAAATTAAGCAGAAGACACAATCTCAGATGTCTTCAGAGACCAAGTTAACAATGTAAATGAATAAAAAGTAAAGGAGTAGTCTAGGTGGGGACAGCACAAACCCAGGGTAAAGGGGTATCTGCCCCCTAGCTCCAGTCTTGAAGACTGTCATTTGCCATTAATACCAGGTTGTGTGTGTGTGTGTGTGTGTGTGTGTGTGTGCGCGCGCGTGCGTGCACACGTGCGCATGCACGGGCTAAAGAAAACAGCAGCAGAATGGATCAAGCTGCCACTGGTTTTTGTTCAGGAAGAAAAGGAGTTTGAATGGCATGGGGTTCCAGGACTGGTTCTGACAGAGATGTCCTGGGCTGGCCTGTCCCCATAGCCATCCCTGTACACTAACAGGGCTGGTGTCTGGTCAGAAGAATTTCCTTGGGCCTTAGAGTATGAGGGCCCCATGACTTGGGGAAATATTGAAGACTGCCTTTCCCCAGAGAACTTCTGTAACAGGCTCTATAGTACAGCTAAAGCCCAAGCAGAAGACCCTCCATACATCCATCCTGCCCACCCTGACCCCAAAAAGTTACTGGACCACTTCACAGACAGTGAGCCATGGAGCAGTCAACCTCCTCTCCATGCTGGGGCGCTTTTCAGGGCACAGCCCAGAGATAGGGGAAACTGCTTCAGAGGACACTGCCGTAGATGGAAGGAAAACGACAGGCATGAGGGGCTTTTATTTATCAACTAAGACAACGAAGATATAAATCTGCAAAATTAAAGCCCTACTCGTTTTCCTAACACCAGAGTGATCCATGGCCATCAGCATGTCAGGTCTGCCATAGTCTTTGCTACTACTGAAGCCCACCACCCACTTTGCATTTTCTACTTCAGCCACACAGAACTGCTTATAGTCTTCCAAATGCCTTATTCGGTTTCATGCCTTTGTGTAGCAATACTCCCATCTGTCTGTCCCTACCCCAGTTCCCTGCTTCAGGTTAATACTTTTAAGATCTAGTTCAGGTGTTAGCTCTCCCAAAGGATCTTTCTTGAGCACCAGCAACTTTCATCCCAAAGCTAGAGCCAGGCTTCAATGTTATAATCCCTCCAGCTTTGACTGCTTTTATCATAACTATTTGCTTTCAATTTATCTGCTAATATGTCTGTCTCACATCAAGGACAAAGATAGAGTTCGTTTCATCTTTCAAGGTCCAAGTTCGAGAATCTCATGTGTCACAGAGCAGACAAACAACTACACTGACCTGAAGTACACTAAATCTCCTCTCTGGCCTCGTCAGTAAATCAAAGCTGCTGACCTTGGCTTTGGAAATTGCTGGGGTCTCTTCCAATTCTAAAATGCTATGACTCAAAACATTCCCTCCCCACTTTAAGAAAAAAAAATGTACATTGTGGATTTTAATTGATATGAGACTATCCCAGACCTTTCCAACTCAATCAGGCCAAACTTTACACCATTTGGAAAACTTAAAATAATATATTTTAAAATATTTTTAATAGCCACATATGGCTAGCGGCTGTTGTACAGGACAGTGCAGGAATGTACAACAGGGTAACTTGTATCAGTTACAATTACTTTTGGGTATGACTAACAGAAGAAAAAGTACCAGTGACTTAAACAGGATAAAACGATTTTTTTTTTCTGTTTCACAAATAAGTCCTGAGGAAGACAGTCAGAGCTGGTGTGAGACACCACAGCATTTGGGGCTCTACATTAATGATTGCTGTTTGTGGCCTTTGATGCCAGGATCCTCGTCCAAGATAACTGTTCAAAACCACATTCACATCCAGCAAGCAGGAAAGATGAAAGAGATGAAAAGGGCAGGCCTTCAACTCCTTTTCTTGAAGGATATTCCCAGAGATTATGTATACCATTTCTACTCGCATCCCATTGGCCAGAACTAGTCACAGGTCATACCTAGTTGTAAAAAATGAATGCTGAAAAATGCAGTTTTCATTTGGGGCAGCCAAGTACCAGCCAAAAATTGGGAGTTCAATTGGTATAGAAAGAGAGAATGGATATTGGAGATAACAGTATTATTTGTCATATTCTCTTTTCTATCAGTCATATATCATGAACTTTTGTCCATTTCCTTCAACATCTTTTGAAACATTCTTTTTAGGCTGGGAATAATACTCTACTGTATGGCTATAACATAATTTGTTTACTGTATCCTAAATTATTGAATATATAGATCATGTTGCTCTTATAAAATATTGCAGGAATCATCCTTGTACCTATTTTCATTATGAACAAGTATAGTTATTTTCTCACTTTTGGATTTTTAAAATTATTTTTATCCCATCATCTTAGTGAAAGATACCCCAATTATGTAAAGCTGCTATCATTCTGAGTTCTTTTTGAAGCCACATGACAAGAGAGAACTTGACGTTAAGCTTGTCTCATTTTGAGATATCTACTGTCTTCTTACATTTCCTCTGCAGGTAAAATGCTTCCAAACAACTGCATGTGGCAGTTAGCAGCACTTACATGGAAAATAATTGTGGTCCTTCTAATGATATTCAAGTCAAATTTTAAACTCAGGCCAGTCAATTGAAAGTTTAAGGTGCATCCTGAGCCAATCTAGGCTGCAGCTGTGGGTTTCTTCTAGCCTCTTAACATTACAATGTGCAGTGTGCAGCTGGAGACAAGTGCCCTATTACCTCCTGAGTGATACATGGGGAAGTTTTCAGAGTGGCAGGCACTTTGGTCAAGTACCAATCATCAGGGCATAGGAAGGATGTATATTGTTGTCTCTCTTAGGGTGTTTGCAATTGTGTGACAAAATATATTACTGGCACTAGAGAAAGTCTAAATTGGAGTCTACATCTGCCAAAGCCTTTAGGAAACCTGGCCCTTCTTGGACATATGAAACTTTGGCCCCTTATGAAAACAGTGGTAAGTAAAAAAAAAATAAAAACTGTCAGGTGGTTTGTTTGTCATCAGTGGTTTTTCTTGCAAGAATTTCTTTCAACATATGCCTGCCCAAAGAATCCCATCCAGTGTCTTATGTTCCCAGATACCCATTTACCAGTTATTGATACATAGACTCTAGCCAGCATCCAATTAGAATCTGTAGGCTAAGTTAAATATTTGCTATAACTCTCAATTTAAACTACCCTCACTCAACCTCCCTCCCCCCACAAAAAAAAATCTCTTTACCCTATGTTCCCCTCCAGTCACGACATTTCATAGGAAAACTCCTCCCCAAGATCTAATTTCTTTCCATTGATCTCTTGAATCCATTCCAACAAAGTTTCGGTCCCCATTACTTCACCAATCAACCCCAAGTTGCTAAATCTAATGGGCAATTCTGGGTTCTCATTTTACATATAACGTAACAACTTTTAACATGGTTGATTAACTTCCTCCTTCTAGAAAATTTATTTCACTTTCCATCTGGGACACCACTGTTTCTAGTTTTTTCCTACGTTTCAATCTCTTTTTCCAGTTCCTCTTCATCTTCCTGACTCCTACACAATAAAGTGCCTCCAGGGCTAGGGTTTGCAACTTTTCTGTTGACAGTTACTCCGGGAGTGACCTCATTCAGTCGTGGCAGTAAATGCTCTCCATACTCTGAAGACTTCCAACTTTACCCTCCTAGCTGAAAGTTCCTCTGAATTCAAGCTGTAGGTATTCAACTACATTTTTTCACATCTTCAATTGAATTTGAATAATCATCTCAAACAACATGTCTAAAGTAAATATCTTGATTTCTCCCCCAAATCTGTTCCTCTCTAAGTCTTCTCCACTTTTAATAATGGAAATTTCATACTTCCTCTTGGTCAAAGGTCCTATTTGTCTCCTCCTTTCTCTCAGACTCTTTATTCAACCTAACCTTAAGCCACCTATACTTTCTAAATGTATCAGAATTCAACCACTTCTTAACCACCTCCTCTATTCCCACTCTGATTTAAAACACCAACATCTCTTACCAACATTATAAATGGCCTCCTCCCTCTTATCTCTGTCTGCCTATATTCTATTCTCATACAGAGATACCCTAAACACTTAAGTCAGTTCAGATCAAAACTCTGATCAGCAGAAACCAGTTTGGCTCAGTGGGTAGAGAATTGGTCTGTGGACTGAAATGAAAGGTCCCAGGTTCAATTCTGGTCAAGGGCATGTACCTTGGTTGTGGGCACATCCCTGGTGGGGGATGTGCAGGAGGCAGCTGGTCGATATTTCTCTTTCATTGATGTTTCTAGCTCTCTATTCCTCTCTCTTCCTCTCTGTAAAAAAAATCAATAAAATATTTAAAAACAAAACAAAAACACACATCTGGTCAAAATGCTATAATGATTTCCACTGCATCCAGGATAAGAACCAAAATTCTTACCATAACTTAACAGATTATGTTCCATACCCTGTCTGACCACATTTCCTCTCTGCTCCTATGTTTTGGCCACACTGAAGCTAGTTTCCTTACTTTTCCTTAAACACACAAAACACATTTCTGCCCCAGGGCCTTTGAACTTGATGCTCCTTCTGCCTGGAGCAGTCTTCCCACAAATAGCAGCATGGCTCAATGTCACTTTTTTCAGACCTTATTCAGTTCTCACCCAGCTCTCACCCACCATTTTGTTTGGGGGCTCTTTCTTAAAACCTCTTTCATATTTACTCTCTATCTCTCTCACCCTGCTTCACTTTTCATCAGAAGTTTCATCATTATCTGGTATGTTATAAAACTAATTGCTGATTATCTGTCTCACCATCACATAATTTACATGGAGAGTCCAAGGTAAATATTTTGTTTCATTGCTGTATTTGTAATACTTAGTATCGGGTCTGTATAGAAGATTGGAGTCATTTCTTTCTTCCCTGATGTTACCTATAGAATCCAGCAGCCAATACCCCAGGTTCCTCTGAGTGCTGGTTCAGGTAACCATTCTAATTCTTTATGCCCCAAGAATATTTGTGCATAGCATGGTATAAAAGAGAGAGGGGAAAAAAGGGGATTTAATTATTTAAAACCGCCACAATCTCTATGCTAGGCGCTAGAGATGCAGAGATGAAAGCTTTAGCAAATGTACTGTGAACCGCTTGGTTAGGTGAAAAAAAGGACAACCAAAAACTGAAATACATTATCAAAAGTCCCATTATAGAGTATAGGAAGGGTTCAATGGTGGTACAAAAGAGATTCCCTAAAGCTTAATGAAGTTAAAAGGGATGCAGAAGGTGAAGAATCTCAAAGGTTATAAAGAAGCTGAGTAACATGAGATTAGGGATAGACACTCCACATAACTCATGGGCAGTCTTCAGGGCATTAAGAAGACTGCAGAGCAAGAAATAAGCTAAGGAGTTGGATAAGAGTCAGGTCAGAAAGAATGTACATGTCATAGGGAAAGAGTATAATATTTTGAAGTTGACAGAAAGACATTTATAAGTGAAAAATGAAAAGACTAAAATCTAGTTTTGGCCCTGCCTCTTGCTGACTAGGGCTTAGGTCAAATTATTTCATGCAATTCCTATCAAAATTTTTTTTAGCCCCCACAAAGCCTTTGTTCAAACAAAGGGTATCTAGAAATAACACATAAATCAGACAAAAGAGAACATTCTGGTTGAAGACTCGCTTGTTTGTCCCTTTTGCTCTTTGTAGCAGTCTCTCAGAACTCATGAAATCTTCAGAGCTCCATGGATTAAAGGCTAAAAAAAACCCACTGACTTTACATATCTATTTTTTCATTTGTGCCAAATTCCATAATCTCTAGAAGGATTACATAGTTGAATTTCCCCTAAAGGCATTCTAAAGCAATCTTTCTAGATAATTGATTGTACAAAGGTGTCTCAATTTTATTTGCATTTTTCTTCGAGGGAGCTTGTCTCAGTTAAAAAAAATCTGCCCTAGAGTGACTTTTATGAGAAAAGGAGATGTTCAGATATGATTGTTAGATCAAATGTAAGAATCTTATGGCATTTTAACCAGCTGTGCATGCTAAGACCTAAGTAAAAGTAAATTGGTAGAAACATTAAATATGAGGTTTTGTTGCCTTTCATGAGTTTATTCTTTTGTTTATTCTTTTCAGGTACTGTAACACAGATGTTCCCTTTTAAAGAAAGCATTCTTTCTCTTTACTTTGTTCAATAACTGAAAAAAGTCTCCTGCTATATGATTTTATTAGTTCAGCTAAAACTATCCTGGAGAAGTACTTCAGTTTCTTCAAACTAAAATGTAAATAGACATCTTGTATATATTAGGAGACTACAGCATAAAAAAACAAATACGGCGGGATATATTGAGGTATCAAAAGCTGAGCTTGATCCCCATTCCCATTGTACTCCACGATCCTTCCAGCAGCTAGGACTTGCTGGCTGCCATTTCTGCCTAAAGGAAACATGACTTAGCAAGAATAGTGAGCAGAACAAAATCAATCTGAGATTTAGCATTTCAGAACATAAACAATAGCTTAAGTGGGGCAAAATGAGTTTTAACTTTAAAATTCAAAATCTTATAAGACTTATCCAGGCTTGAAATGTATGCCCCTAAAATTAGGTACATGTGTTTTACAGAATAAGGGCGACCTAAGGGGTCCACATCCTAATTCCCAAAACCTCTGAATATGTTACCTTACATATCAAAGGAAAATGTGAGTCAGTTATTGATCTTGAGATAAGAAGAGTATCCTAATGGGCACAATGCAATAACAAGAGCTTTTGAGACTAAGAAGGAATAGGAGGATCAGAGCCAGAAAAGGCGTTATGCTGGAACAGAGAGTCAGAGCCAGGAGATTCTGTATTTCTGGCTTTGAGGATGGAAGAAGGTACCATAAGCCAAGGAATTCAGGCAACCTCTGGAAGCTGGAAAAGATAAGGAAACAGATTCTTACCCAAAGCCTCCAAAAGGAATATTGCCCTACTGACCCATTTTGGACTTCTAACCCTCAGATGATTAACTTAATTTGTTCTAAGCCACTGAGTTTGTGGCCATTTGTTAACAGAGAAATAGAAAACTAATATAGATTTTGGTACTGAGGGTTGGGCTAAGGCTGTAGCAAATATCTAAATATATAGTCGTTTTAGAATCAGGTAGCGGCTCAGAGAATTTTAAAGAGTAAGTTAGAAAAGGTCTAGATTTCATTGACTTCAATATCCTCCTTCTAATAAAGGGTAGATTGTCCAGATAGAAAATTAAGTAAGGAAATATTGGACTTGAAGTACACAGATCAAACAGAATTAATCGATATGTATAGAACATTGTACCAAAGAACAGTTGAATACATATACACTATTCTCAAGGGCACATATAAAAATTCACCAAAATAAATCATATATTAAGTTACAAAACATGTCTTAACAAATTTTAAAGATTGCAATTATACCAAGTGTCTTTTCTGGCCACAGTGTTATAAAATAGAAATCAATAAAAACAAACAAAATCAGATACTTATATAGTATCAAAGACATATTTTGGTTCAACTCAGGTTTTTTAATCAATATATTCCACTGATCCAATTCTGATTACTAAGAACCATATATAGCTCATTTGAAGTCAAGATGAAGTAATAGCTTTCAGCCTATTTTAAGACATCAATCTTTTGAAAGAGAACTATAGTAAGATATTAAGCAATCAACAAAACTGGTCTCTAAGTTCAATATGTGAGTTTCTCCTTGATTAACGGTGCTCAAATTTTAGCATACATCAGAAGCACCTGGAAGGCTCATTATAAAAACAGATCACTGGCCTTCTGATTCAGGAGGTCTAAGGTTGTACACAAGAATTGGCATTTCTTACAATTTCCTGATTAATGCTGATGCTGCTGATCAGAAGACCAGTCTTTGAGACATTGACCTAGACCAATAGAAAGTTAGTTTCTAAGAATAATAATGTTTCTTTGAAAATGGGTTTTGTAGCCAAAAAGGCTTGGGAAACTATACAAACTGAGGAATCACATAATGCATCAGTATATTATGAAAAATCTCCCACTTAATTTAGCTAAACAAGCTTTTTATGACAGAATACATATTAAATAACATGGAACTGGTGTTATGAGAGACACTGACAAATGCTTTGCTGCTATTTAACATTAGTAGATTCTGTTCATAGATCATTTATCCAGGGGTTTTTATTTTCCTCTTTGATTTACACAATATCCCATAATGGTCTCAAGAAGTACATTTATTTTAGTCAAGATTTTTTTGATGAATGAGATATAATAAAAACACAGCCAATCTGAGTATCAGATATCCTGAAGTTATGATGTCAACTGATGGCACATAGGATATATACAAATTTCAAATGAATGTCAAATTGAGACCAGATATCAAAAAATGTGCATGTACCCTGGCAGAAATAATATGATTGCCATGACACACCATATTCATTTTGAAGTTTGCTAAATCAGCCTCAGAAGAAAAACATTCCTCTTACATATGCCAGGTAATTAAAAATAATAGTTCTAACATTAAATATGATTTTGCCCATTTTAATCTATGCCAACATCAGTTTGCTGTATGGCAAGAAAAAAAAAGGAGTTCTAAAGCTTTGTACATGTGGGATTTTGTTTTCTAACATAAAAGTCTCCTCTAGCAACTTCCTGAAATACTGTGTTCACTTAGGGTGGGCAGATGTTTTCCTGAGCTAAGATTAGCAAAACTCCAGGTATGGTCTTAGGACACAGGATATATTCAGAAGTTGAAATATTATTCTCCCAATCATTTTTATTATTAATATACTTTTTAAAGAACAGTTTTAGATTTACAGAAATGTGTACAGATGGTAAAATTAGTACAGCTTCCCCATTATTAACATCTTACTATATAATACATGCTTACAATTAATAAACCAGTATCACTATGTTATTACAAACTAAAGTCATAGTTTATTCAGGTTTACTTAGTTTATATGCAATGTTCTCCTTTTGCTATTCCAGAATCTCATCAATGTACCACATTACATTTAGTTGTCATGCTTTCTTTGGCTCATCTTGGCTGTGACAAATTCTCAGAATTGCCGTGTGTGTGTGTGTGTGTGTGTGTGTGTGTGTGTGTGTGTATTTTAAATATATTTTTACTAAAGGCCTGGTGCATAGAATTCATACGGGGGAGGGGTAGGGGAAGGGGGTGCGGGGAGGTGGTAAAAGCAAAATGAAAACAGCTAATATAGATTAACATGAAGACCTGGGGAGGTACCAAGGCCATGAAAGGGCTGGAAAAAGTGATCATTGGCAGAACTCCTACTAAGTCACATGGAACTTAGGTTCTGTGGAAATAATATTCACTGCAGGAATCTCTCCTTTCCAAATCACCACAGAACATTTCTCCCTTGAATAGTTTGCTTTGTCCTCATCTTAATAAACTAGTATTTCAAGCTAAAATCATGTTTTGTTTCTTTCCAAACTAAATTTATCTCTCTGACTTTATTTTTTTCAGTTGTGGTGTACTGTGTTATTTGTATCCATTTTCTCAGAAGGAAAATAATACCTGCTATATTGGAATTTTCCTTTTGTATCTTCTTCTTGAACTCATCAACCAACCAGTCCTCCCTACCCAAACCTTCAGAAAACAATAAATTACTAAAAAACTACCAGAGTTTAAGCTGTGTCCTGGCCGCTAGGGTTACAGTGATGAGCAATATGAAAACTCAAGGACCTTACACTTCGTAGTAGGCCATGAAATAATCAGGAGATGGGAGTGATAGGTGCCCTGGTGGGGAACAGGGAAAGAGGAAGTCAAATAACAGGAAACTTGTAGATTTGTAGTCATTATGTTGCTTTTACCTCTGTTGCTGTTCCGCATATTCTCATCACACTAGGAATAAAATTCAAACTTGCTAACTTTCCAGCCCACAAAGCACTGCATCATCTGGCCCTACAAACTCTTCAAGGTCATCTCCTCCATTGTCTGCTTCACTCCAGCCACAGTGACTTTCTCATTCCTCAAGTAAGCCTGGCTGTAAGCAAGGTCTGTACATCTGCTATTCCCTTCAGCCTAGAATTTTCACACCAGACTTGTGTCTGACTTGTCTAATCTCTGTTCAACACAATTTCCTCATTCTCCATCCTTTTTTCCTGCATTCTTTCAACTGCCCAAAATAGTATCAATCTTGTTTGCTGATTTATTATCTTATTATTTCAAATAAAAAAAATAACTTACCTATAAAAATAAAGTTATTAAAGATTAGGGTTCATCTAGTTTTTCCCACTCTGGGTACCAGAACTTAATTCCAGAAATAGAACCAACCAACCAAAAACTATATAACTACAAACATAACAATAATTTAAGCTATTATTTAAACAAAAAAAAAAAGAAAAGATCTATTAAGAATAAGTAAATTCATGCATTATAATGTGAACGATAATTTTTACCATATGTTTCCACTCACAACTAACTAGAAAGTATATACAGAGGATTCTAATTAAAACATAATTTCACTTCTTCCTCACTAAAAAAAAAAAAAAAAAAAAGGTGATAACCATATGGCCTGCCCAATCTTTCCTGGGGGGTCCATTTCTTGTTTCGCTTTAGTACTCATATACAAAAGTTTGGTATTAAATGTTTACTCACAGTAATATGATAAGATCATGCTTTTATAAGGTGATTTTGATGGTAGTCTTTGCTCCTTTTCAGGACATTCTACAAACCTGCTATTCAAAGTATGGTTCAGAGATGGTACCACTCAGAACCTCCAAAGAAACACAGATGTGAACCAGAATCTTCTACTTAACAAGAGTCCCAGGTAATATTTTTTATATATAAAGGTTTGAGGACCTCTATAGTAAAAAATAAAATAAAAAAATAAAAAAATGCTGGCCGCCAGCTTTTCTTATGCAAGAGCTGTATGATGTTACTGCTGTTTCTCTCTAACGGTATTGTGTTCTTGGCAGCTGAAATCTCTGTTAAATCAACAAGCTCTACCTGCTATCCCAATTAATGGGAAACTCAAGCCCTTTTTGGTAGAAAAAGACTTTATTCGTGGGGCACAGCTAATGGTGTGACCCATCTTTATAAATAAAAATTAACTTCTCATTTATTCATCTTGCTCATTTACTATAAAAATATTGATAAATATTCTGTAGGTTTATTTCAGGCAAACACAAACCTAATACATACTTTGGACTTAAAATCTATTTTCAAAGTGTAGAAAATCTTTTATACCACACATGGCATCATTTCACTTTCTTGCAGTAACTTATACCTGCACTTAAAGAAGTATGTGGTAATATCTAATTAGTGTATAATTTATCATCATTCTACCAAATGTAAGCCTGCATTCTACGTGTCAAATAGGGGGGATTAATGTAGTAAACTTAAAGCCTTCATAGAGTATTCCTAGAATAAAGTAAGGTATGCCTTCATATAATAAGCAGAATAATACCCCTCCCACACCCAAAGATGTTACCTTACCTGGAAAAAGCGACTTTGTAGGTCTGGTTGGGAAGGTATAATCACAGGAGTACTTACAAGCAAAAGGAGGAGGCAGAAGAGTCAGAGAAGATGTGATTATGGAAGCAGAGGTCAGAGTGAGGTGATCGCTGGCTTTTAAGATGGAAGAGGACCACAGCCAAGGAATGAGAACAGCCTCTGGAAGCTAGAAGAAGCAAGGAAACGGATTCTCCCTAGAGTCTCAGAAACATGCTCTGCTAACACCTTGGTTTTGCCCAGGGAGAATTCTGATCTACTTAACTGTAAGATAATAAAATTGAATTGTTTAGGCCACTAAATTTGTAATAATTTGTTATAACATCAATAGCATCAAAACAAATGTACTTAATTTATGGTAATGGTAAACAAATGTACACCATTTGTTTACCATATAGTATTTGAAACAAATGTATATAAACACCTGAATAGACTGCTAAAAAAAAACTGGACAGAACTGCTACTTCAGTTCATTTGTAAAAAACAAACAACAACAAAAATTGTTGATTTATCTCTAAGATGGGTACCCTTATCATGATATAATCAAGACTCTATAACATATCTAAGCTGTATATATTCAATGTATACAACTTAATGAGTTTAGAGATAAGTGTACACCTGTGAAACTACAATCATGCTGTAAATATATTGACCAATTCTGAAGTTTCCTCCTGCCCTCTTTATTGCTTATTTTTTAATAAGAACACACATCAAATCTATTCTCTTAACAAAAATTTAAATATACAATACAACATTGTTAATTATAGGCACTATGCTCTAGAGTAGATCTCTAGGACTTACTTATCTTATATAACTAAAATTTTGTACCCTTTCCTACCTCCCCATTCCTCCAGCCCCTGGCAACCATTCTCTGCTTCTATGAGTTTGACTATTTTAGATTTCTCTTAAAATCAGTATCAGGTAGTATTTGTCTTTCTATGTCAGCCATATTTCACTTAACATAATGTTCTCCAGATTCATCCATTTGTCACAAATGGCAGGATTTCCTTCTTTCTTAAGGCTAAATAATTACATATATATATATCTCACATTTTCTATATCCATTCATCAAGAAAATCTTTATTACTATTAAGAAAGGAAGTAAACCGATATATTTTTAATATTCCACAACTTTTATTCAGACTTATCAACAATGAACCATTTTTTTTTTTTGTCTTTGTGTATGCACTTTACTATAAAATTAAACCAATTAGCCGGAACCGGTTTGGCTCAGTGGTAGAGCGTCGGTCTGCGGACTGAAAGGTCCCAGGTTCGATTCTGGTCAAGGGCATGTACATTGGTTGTGGGCACATCCCCAGTAGGGGGTGTGCAAGAGGCAGCTGGTCAATGTTTCTCTCTCATTGACGTTTCTAGCTCTCTATCCCTCTCTCCTCCTCTCTGTAAAAAATCAATAAAATATATTTAAAAAATAAATAAATAAATAAATAAAATTAAACCAATTAGTGGCAATTTTGGAGACTTTTTTGGTTGTGTTAATTCAGCAAACACCCATTAATCATGTACTAGGCAAGAGCTCACACTCTATTCACAGAGTCATTCTGTCACTATGCAATTGTCCAAAAGAAAAGTTTTCTTTCTGTATTTTTAAATTCATTAATCCAAGAGTACAAATATCTCACAAATATTTTGCAATTTTCTTTCTTTTAGGCTTTGCCAATAAAATCAAATGAGTTAATCATCTGGATGTAATATGACACCTATTTTTGGCCCATAATTTTAGCCAAAAACACCCCCCCAAAACAAATCAAATAAATAAAAACCTTTTGTACCTCAAAGAAAGAAGTAATTATTCAATAGATGCCTAATAAGAATCTAATCCTGTTCCATGTAACAAGTACTATTTTTTATAAACATACATTCACAGGTTTTCTAAATGAGCATCTCCTCGTGTGAGTTGGCAATATGAAAGAATGCAGTTGTGGTGTGGTTATCAGCCAGAGCTTTTATTGAAAACAGTGGGCCACTTGTTTTGATTTGAAATTTTCATGTGACAATATTTTCTTAGGTAGTGCAGACACTCTAGATTTTCCACTATTTACAAAGTACAGATTTTCACTTACTCTGGGAATTTTCTTCAATGTGTTAACAAGTAGAGAAAACACCTGAATGCCAAAAAACAAAGAACCTCCCAAAACCACAAGCTTTATAGATGAAAGGTATGGTGAGATATATTTGTAAAATGACTAACTCATTTATACCCAACAGTTAATTTGTTTTAAAAGATTTTATTTAAAATATATTAGTAAATTGCCCAGCCCAAGTGGCTCAGTGATTGAGCATTAGCCCAGGCACTAAGAGGTGCCCAGTTCAATTCCCAGTCAGGGCCTATGCCCAGAGTTGTTGGCTTAATTCCCAGTAGGAAGTGTGGGAGAGAGAGTCAATAGGTGTTTCTCTCTTATGGATGATGTTTGTTTCTTTCTCTCTTCCTCTCTCTCTCTCTCTCTGAAACAGGGGTGGGGAAACTTTTTTATGCCAAGGGCCATTTGAATATTTATAACATCATTTGCAGCCCATACAAAATTACCAACTTGAAATTATGCCTGCTATATTTGGTCAGATATTTAATTAACTCACCCCTAATACCTTGGCAAGGCCAGACCAATTGATTTCTTGGGCCTTATATAGCCTACAGGCCAAACTTTCCCACTCCTGCTCTAAAAAATCAATAGAAACAAATAAAAATAACTTTACTATATGCAAAAGCAAACTTCTGCCTAAATGTTCTCATTTCAGAGCCCGTAGGACCCAGTAAGTTTTTCATGGTGCTTCTAGTACAAAATAAACACCAAACAGTTCCTTTTATTAAGTAGTTACAGCCAAGCAACTTAAATTATTTATGCTCTGACAACTCAGAAGCCATTTTTTAAAAATCATACATGTTAATTGAAAGAAAAAGTACCATCTTCACTTCATTCTTAACTATAATTACTTATTAATGAGCTATAAGCTCCTGCTAAGCAATGCAAGATTTCTCAAATCTTGGAATCAGGTTGCATATTATCATCCTCATTTTCTGCTCCACATTAATTTTCACATACTACTTATTTTATCATAATAACTGTTGAAACCTCAGCTTACAAAAAATATGATGTAATTGAAGAGAATATAGTATGACATAATGCCAAAATTTTTGTAAACCTCAGCTTACAAAAAATATGATGCAATTGAAGAGAATATAGTATGACATAATGCCAAAATTGTGAACTACCTTGACCTAGTTTCATGCGTGCAACACATGTCACTGTATTTCTCTCAAAAAAATTTTTAAACTATCTCACAGAAGCCCTGTAACTTCACTGCCAAGTCCCAGGATCATTTCACATACACTTAGAGAACCTTTGATCTACAAAAAGATAGAGATAATCAGAATTCTTTATTCCAAGCTCAATATTATTTACACCATATTAAAAATTCAGAGACAATAATTTTTTTCTTTTGAATTTAAATACATTTTTTCTACTTTAGCAAATGAACTTTCTCACATAGCAGGCAAACTATCAAAATAATTTGTCCACATTCCATAGGTGTAGAATTTACCCCTTCATCTTACAAAAGACTTCCTTACTCCCAGACTGAATCATAATGTTGAGTTATATGCAATTTTTTCTCTCAGTGTAGTAGTGTGATTAAGATCAGAAATTGTATTACCTAGGTTCAAATACCAGTTCTGTCACTTATTCAATAATGAGTTTAATTAGTTAAACTTTCTACCTCAAGTTCCTCATTTGTAAGATAGAGATAATAAAGTATACTTTAGAGTAGTGACAAGTATCAAATTAATAAATCACCTAAATTGAGTCAGAATAGAATACTTCCATTATTTTCAATTCTCATCACTACACATATATCAAATAGTATTTCAGGTTAACATATAACGATATTACCTATTATTATCACTTTATAAAACACGTTGGGTCCTATCAATTTCCAACTATGTGGTTCTGCCATACTAAATATCATTTTTTAAACCATGACACTGAAATATGATGTCTAATATAAGATGAAAAGGTACATATTATAAGTAGAGGGGAAGTGATTTCCAGAGATGACAATTCCCAGAGATTGTAAACACTATACTTTGGAATAGCATTTATTCTCTACTATTTTTATATAAGTACCAAAATATTGGTCCTAGTGTATCATGTATGCTTAAATTTCCTTTCATTAAAGGACTGTAGGGGTAGGGAGTATAGTATCTGTAGTACTCAGAAAAAATTAATTATGAAATATTTTGAAATGACATTGCATTATGAAAATGTGTGCTTTGCTTCCCAAGGTCATATTGTTTGTCCATGAAAAGACACAATTTTCTTAGTCATATCAATATTGACCTTGAGTACTGAGCTAATGGAATGCCTAAAAATAAAATCCCAATCCAGGAAGAGCTAATTAAATAGTATGGGATGTGACTTTTTAGAACAGTATGTCTCAGAAATAAAAGTGTTTTATTTAAATATTGAAACAATGCACTCATTATGACCCATGAGGACAAACTAATACAAATAATTCAAACCTTATTTATTAAAAATGCTTACTAAGTGGTCAAAGAAAAAAGTCATTAACAACTGCTCTAACTACATTATCCACTCAGACAAAATTCTATGACTAAGGTGCATGAGTGTTGAGGCACAGAATTTAGAAATGCATCAATACTCAGTAATGGGTCAATTATAAATTTTTATGTCCTGAGGTTTTCTGTTTTATGTATGCAATTTAAACAATTTGATTCAATTTGCTTGATAGGTTAAAATTCACCTTAGAGTTATAAATGAATAATATTGACTTTAAAACCATGTACATTTAGAATCCTGTTTTGTTAAACTCTAAACAGGACAATAGGATCTCATTTCTTGAATGAAGCATGTGTATGAACATGACAGGATAGGTAGATTGAATTTCCTTATCTGCAAAATGTTTATCTAGAAAAGTATTTCCTAATTAGACCTATGAGGATCTTAGCAAATATGTACATTAAAATATCTTCCTGGTATGAAGAAAATTGTGGATAGACCTTACTTAAATATTTAGGTTGCAAAGAAGCATTCAATTCTACAATTATATATTTAACTCATCCTAGGTTTTGTCATTAGGCAGGCCAGTGGTTCAGACCAGAATTAGGTATGAAAAACTGCCAATTAGCAATCCCAGGATCCTGCCATCAGGCATCTTTAACAGAAATCTCCAAAATCACAATCTTTTAAGTGGGACCAGAGCTTCTGTATTTTTTTTAAGCACCAGACAACTGTGATGCTCAGACAGGGTTAACAAATGCCAATGTCGGAACTTTTAAAGATCTTGATTTGAATCTGGGGAATGGGTAAAGTTTTCTGTAAATTGGATAAAAGGGTGAAAATTTCTAAAAAGTGTATAACTACTAATGTATGCAAAAGTTAGTATTATTTGCAAATTCTATGCATCCTTTAAAGCTCAGCTCAAATTCACCTTCATGAATATCATTCAGATTCCACATGCTTTGTGTTCTAGCCCTGTCAGTCCATTACCTATTTTTTTTAAAAGCCCATGTTGTAGGTTCATCTTGGTGTTTTTGCTCTGTTCTCCTTTACCTGGCAAGGTAAAGAATAAAGAGGAGAGACTAAAGGGAAAGTATAGAGATCTAAACAAAACCTACTTATAAGTGTGTCATTTCTTTTCCTACCACTTTTTCTGTGAACATTTCCACATATCCTAGCTGAATCAATCATTCCTACTTCTATCTTCTGATAGCATTTTATTCCTGCCATTTCTATAGATTAGTTATGTTATAGTATAGAGTCAGTTGTATTTTGCATAGTTTTATTATGATTTCCTTAGATAGAAAACTAAATCTTAATACATTTTGCATCTCTAATATTTTACAAAACTAGCACAGTGTCTGGAAAATAGGTCTATATAAATATCTGTTTCATCAATCTACAGCTCATCTGATACTTTGTACTTCTTCAATAACACTTACTATAAATCTGTCTTTTAATACCATGTGGGAATATATATTTGTGCATGTTTGGGAATGTGATGTCTGCTACTTGTCTGGAAGTTCCTTGAAAGAAGGGAGTGAGTGTTATTCCAATCTGAATCTACTCACCTCTTCCCATAGACAATAGTAGATATTTTTCATGTTTCATTGGTTTGGGTTGGCTTAATTGTATCCAAGACCAATTATTGGGACAATATGTTATAAGGAAGAAATTTTGGAAAACATTGAATGTCACAGTTGACTCAATTCAGTAGAGAATAAAATAGTAGTATGGCTTTTGAAGGGAAAAAATAGCCGAAACCGGTTTGGCTCAGTGGTAGAGCATTGGTCTGTGGACTGAAAGGTCCCAGGTTCAATTCCGGTCAAGGGCATGTATATTGGTTGCGGGCACATCCCCGGTCGATGTTTCTAGCTCTCTATCCCTCTCTCCTCCTCTCTGTAAAAAATCAATAAAATATATATTTTTTAAAAACGGGGGGCGGGGGGAGAGAAATAGGTTCATTAGAAAAGACAGCTTTGCTCAACTCCTATTTAGTTGTATAATTTTGATGACTTCTCATAACTTTTCTTTTTTTTTCACTTTTAATTTCACTCTAATTAAATGAATCACTGAGTTTTCTCTTTTAAAGTATTTTCCAAAGAAGGCTTTGCTCAACGATATAAGCTTTAATTGTTGTCATTCTGTAGCATATGTTATCTATATATGGGTTGAAGGTTATCTTGGCTAAAGTACCCATTAGCCATTAATAGCATTCACTGTACTGTATACTGGAAGTATCCATAAGTTACTACCCACAAATCTCTTCTGAATCCTGAACATTAGGTTTCATTCCTCAAGCCCATGGAGGGCAGAAGGCAGAACTATTTTGGTGAATGCTGATAAACTTTTCAATTTTGGCTAAAAATATTTTTCAATTGACATAAAGCATGCTTTAGCATCCATCAATAGAAATTCAAATCCAGTATGAGAAAATATAGTTGATCCATTTTCCACTGAATCTGAATAACTGAATCTGTGGCTTCAGTTTTCTAGGGCAGTTGCAACTTCACAACTTTTAAGAGATGCACTAATAATAATGGTGGTTGTCCCTTTTTTATTATTGTTAATCCTCACCCAAGGATATTTTTTTCCATTGATTTTTAGAAAGGGGGAAAGAGAGAGACATCTATGTGAGACACATTGGTTACCTCCCTCATGTGCCTGCAACTGAAATACATGCCTTTGAACAGAATTGAATTTGAAACTCTTTCAGTTCAAGGGCTGACACTCTAACCACTGAGCAACTGGCTGGGGCCATTTCATTTTTTATTTTCTAGTGCTTTCAGCCATCTGTCTTTGACCAAGATCTGATCAGCAGGTACTTGGTGCCAACTCAGTGGCTCCCAAGCTTTATAACTTTTCTACATCTCAATTTTATCACATGTGAAATAAAAAACCATGGACTATGTCTGTGAGTCCCAAACTTTATTGATAATTAGAATCAACTAGGGAAATATACTAAAAACACAGCTTCCTTGTTCCTGCCCAAGTTAAACTAAATTTGAATCTCTGGGAATAGCATCCCTATTTTTAAAACATGCCCAGTTGATTCTGATAATCATCTGATAATCACATATGTTCCATGGAGCAGTAGCATCAGTATCACCTGGGAACTTAGAAATGCAGTTGTCTATATCCACCCTGTACCCACTGCATCAGAAACGTGGGAGTGGGGCCCAGATATGTTTTAATAATCCATCCAAATAATCTTGATGCAACAAAATTTGAGAACCATTGGAATAGATGATAAATATAATTTTGAAATTAGTTATTTATATGATCAAACATAGGCAGGAAGACTAATTTAGAGGAATCTAAATAAAATACTTGTGTAAATGTGTGAATGTTTCTTTTAGCATGGAAATAATTTACCTGAGTTTGGTGTTTGGCCATAACAGAAATTATTACTCAGCTTCCAAGTATCAGATTATATTACCTTTTCTTAAAAGTGTGTCCTTACCTCTATACCCAGATAGCACTAATACCCTTATTCTGTCTCACCCTCAACTCCAATAATATCCTCTGCAGATACTTACTATAACAGTTATAATACAGCATTGCTTTAATTTAGTCTCAACTTCTGAGGAACAAGAAAGCCTACCACCAAACATAGTATTTGTGCCCTCATGGACATTCCAAAATGTTTAATAAATGAGTAAAGTGATAAACCGTAATCAACAGATGACACACAAAATGTGATTCTAATGAGCCATCTCTGTTGACTCTCCAGTCAAATCAAGATTATTAGGTGCCCTGACCAGTGTTACTTGGTGGTTAAAGTGTCGGCCTGCCTCCCAAAGGGTCATGGTTTGATCCCCAGCCCTGGTCAGGGCATGTGTGGGAGGCAAGCAATGGATGTTTCTCTCTCCCTCCCCTCCCCGTACTCCACCTCCCTTCCACTCTCTCAAAAAAAAAGGAAACAAATCAATGAAATAAAATATCCTCGAATGAGGAGTAACAACAAAAAGATTACTAGGGGATTTAAAAACGTCTACTTCAGATAAAAATGTGAATTTTTCCATTTATAATACAAGACTTCACAATAATTGAAAAATAACTAAAGCTATACTAAAAACATGACCAAAAAATGATAAACAAATACTTAGTAGTCAGCTTTAATTAAATAATCTGAAACCATTAAACTACCTCAGATTTTTGCTTGACATAACCAAGATTATAAGTTGGAAGCTTAAACTGTCTCCTAAGAGACACCTAAAATGTTACAATAATATAAAAATAAAGCAGAGATTAAAAGTCTTTTGTTAAGCAGTGTTGGGAAAATATTTTTACTAAGTTGCACATATATAAATATTTGCACATGTTTTAATGATTGAACTTCAAAGTCCATTATTTTAACAGCAAACAGCTGTCTGGTAGGAAATAAGATGATTTGTCATTATTAAATTTGAGAAGAAATTTATATATTAGAAAAACAGTTTTTAAATTTGCAAAAATATGAACCATAATATGGAAACCTTATTATATAGGAGAAAAAAATCAGCTTTATTGTTTTCTCTTTTTCTTTTAAAATATTTACTGATATCAAAATAAAACTTTAATTTATAATACAATGGGTTTTAGCTTATCCTAAGGTATTCCTTCCTTTCTTGTGATATGTCTGTTTTTTTAGACTAGTAGAGAATTGAAATTTATCTATGTATTTTCATCTAATTTAGGAAACATATATTCTGTATGTATAAACTCTAAAAGATGCTTTTCAACCACACTTTCTGCTGATTGCTTTATTACTCCTTGGTATGTAATTATACCAAATTAATTCACATAAATAGTTATATCAGCTGAGACCAATAATTAATCTATTAACATGAAATTACCCATTATCTGTCCTGTACAGCACGTTCTGAGCCCATGTAGAAAGAAATCTTAAACTCTTTAAGATCACCTCTCATTTGAAGGCTTTTTCTTCAGAGACATGGGGATGGCCCTGGCTTGGTTCACCAGACTCCTCAATAAAGCATTTCCAATAAATTCTAATATGCCTTAACCCAAATACTGTACTTATTTTACAAGGAGAACGTTTCTGGCCTTAGTCAAAAGCACTACCTTCTTTCAACAAATTCCACCTTAGAAACCACTGCTTCAAGATGACAGCCAGCAACAATGCTTTGGGTAAAGAGACCTCAAGCTGTCACTGACAGCAGGACTTCTCAGGGGTGTCCAGTAAATTCCAGAACTCCTACAACTTTGCTGTGGTGGATCCTAGCTGCAAGAGAGGATACAGCTAGCCCTAGCCAGTTTTGCTCAGTGGATAGTGTGTCAGCCTGCAGTCAGCCTACAGAATGAAGGGTCCTGGGTGGATTCCGGTCAAGGACATGTACCTTGGTTGGAGGCATGCGGAAGGCAACCAATTGATGTTTCTCTCACATGGGTGTTTCTGTCTCCCCCTCTCCCTTTCTTTCTCTCTAAAAATAGAAAAAATATCTTCTGGTGAGGCTGAGAGAGAGAGAGAGAGAGAGATGATAGAACAAGACTCTCTGATTAAAGAAATTGAAATGTCTGACTCTTTTTTTTTATTGTAAATTCACCATATTATGCAATTTTTAAGGTGGGGTCTTTCAAGACAAAGATGGTACTACTTCCCCTTCTTAGGAAAATTGTTTTGCTAGTAACATTAAAGAATGTAGAGTGACTCATGAGCCTTCCTTTTATTTTCCTTTGTGGCCCAAAACAAGTATTTTGAGAAAGTTGGCTGCATCTAGAAGTTCAATCTGTGGTCACTGAAAAAAACAAACAAACTGATGATAAGTGGACCAAAGTGCTGGACTCCACAGCACTTTGCCCCACCTCTTACCTTCTTCTCTAACTTGTCCCAAGAGAAAAGTGAGTAAAATGTCTCGGGTCAATGATTCTTCATTTTGATGGCAAAAGAAGCTAAAGTATTGAGTACTCTAAATATCGGGGCTCATGGAATAATCCTGAATAAAAAATGTTTACACAGAATTCAGAGGATTCCTAGTTCATCCTCAACCAATGTAATTTGCTTTATCACTGTCTTCCTTTTAAAAAGACAAATATCATTTATCTTTTGTTTTATTAATGTTCTGTGTTAACAAAACAAAGGTTAAAAGCTATATGATGTTATCAATGGATACAGAAAGAGCATTTAATAAGATACAACAACCATTTATGATTAAAACAATAAAATGGGTGTAGAAGGATAGTATCTTAACATAATAAAGATCATATATGACAAACCCTCAGCTAACACCATATTCAATGAAAGCGTTTCCTCTAAAATTAGGAGCAAAATAAGGGTTTCCACTGTCACCATTCTGTTGAACATAGTTCTGGAATTCCTAAACAGAGAAATAAGACCAGAGAGAGACATAAAAGGCAGCTAAATTGGGAAGGGAGAAGTAAAAGTGCCACTTTTTGCAGATGACGTGATTCTGTATATAGAAAACCAAAAACTATTAAGAACAATAAATAAAGTAAAATTACAGGATACAAAATGTACAAAAAATCCACTGCTTTCCTATCTACTAACAATGAAATTTTAGAAAAATAAAGGGACAAAAAACATTCCTTTTACAATTGCTACCAAAAGAATAAAATACCTAGAAATAAACTTAAGAAAAAATGTGAAAGACCTATATACTGAAAACTATAAAGCATTATTAAGATATTTAAAAAGACACAATGAAATGGAAAGATATTCTGTGTTCATGGATTCAAAGAATCAACATTGTTAAAATGGCCATATTACCCAAAGCAATACCCATATTTAATGCAATCCCCATCAAATTGCTAATGCCATTTCTTAAAGAAATAGAACAAAAAAGTATCCAATTTGTATGGAACCCAAAAAAAACCTTGAGAAGCCAAAGCAATCTTGAGAAAAAAGAATAAAGCCAGAGGTATCATACTACCTAACTTTAAGTTGTACTACAAAGAAAAAAATAACATGGGGAAAAAGTAAAATAAATCTATACTAATAAAGGGGTAATATGCTAAGTAGATCAGACATCTTCTGGACATCCTTCCGGACAAAGCAACGGTGGCAGGGGCTGAGGCAGAGGCAGTTAGGGATGATCAGGCCGACAGTGGGGAGCAGTTAAGGGGTTATCAGGCCAGCAGGGGGGAAGCAGTTAGAAGGCAATCAGGCTGGCAGGGGAGAAGGTTAAGGGTGATCAGGCTGGCAGGAGAGGACAGTTAGGGGTGATAAGGCCATCAGGAAAGGGCAGTTAGGGATGATCAGGTTGGCAGGAGAGGGTGGTTAGGGGCAATCAGGCCTCAAGCAAAGGTGATTAGGAGTGATCAGGCAGGTAGGCAGAGGGGTGAGGGGCGATTAGGCAAGTAGGCAGGTGAGCAGTTAGGAGCCAGTAGTCCCGGATTGTGAGAGGAATGTCCAATTGCTGGTTTAAACTGGCAGTCGGACATCCCCAAGGGGTCCCGGATTGGAGAGGGTGCAGGCCAGGCTGAGGGACCCCCAAACAACACATGCATGAATTTCGTGCACTGGGCCTCAAATAAATAAATAAATAAATAAATAAATAAATAAATAAATAAATAAATGATAAAAATAGCATGCTATTGTCAGAGAAACAGAAACACAGACCAATGAAAAAGAATTAAGAGCCCAGAATAAAATGATGTGTATATGGGCAAATAATTTTTGACAAAGGAGCCAAAAACACACAATGGAGAAAAGAAAGCCTCTTCAATAAATGGTGTTGGGAAAATTAGAAAGCCACATGCAAAAGAATTAAATGAGACTCCAGTTTGTTCCCATATACAAAAATTAATTCAAAATGAATCAAAGATTGAAAAATAAGACCAAAAACAATAAATTATGTAGAAAAAAAACATAGGTACTAAATACAAAGAGCTGGGTCTTAGAGAACATTTTATGAATTTGACCCCAAAAGCAAGAAAAATAAAGGTAAAAATTAATAAAAGTATATTATACCAAAAAGCTTCAGCACAGCAAAAGAAACTGCTAACAAAACAAAAAGACAACCAACCAATGGGAGATTATATTTGCAAACAACAGTTCCAACAAGGGGTTAATATTCAAAATATATAGTGTTCCCCAAAAATGTATACACAGACTTTGAATAATTGTAAAGGCAGTGTTTATTAAAATACATTTCATTTTCAAAATGAAACACCTGTATATAGAACTCATACAACTTAACACCAAACAAACAATCCAATTAAAAAGTGGGCAGAGGATCTAAATATATACCTCTCCCAAGAACACACACAAATTGCCAGTAGATATAAGAAAAGAAGTTCAACTTCACTATCTACTAGAGAAATGCAAATCAAAACTGCAATGAGTAGCACATCACACCTGTTAGAATAGCTGGTATCAACAAATAATAACAAATGTTGAAGTGGAAGGAAAATAAACTCCTATTCACTGCTGGATGGAATGTAAACTGAAATAGTTACTATGGAAAATGGTATGGTGATTCCTGCAAAAAAGTTAAGAATAGAGTAACCATATGACCCATTAATCTCTCCTGGGTATCTGCCTGAAAAATTTAAAAACACTTATTTGCAAATATATATACACAACTATATTCATTGCAGCACTATTCATAGTGGCCAAGACATGGAAACAACCAAAGTGTTCTTTGACAGATGATTGAATAAAGATGTGATACCTGTATATTATGGAATACTACTCAGCCATAAGAAAAGATGAAATATTTCCATATGCAGCAACATGGATGGACCCTGAGAATATTATGCTAAGCGAAATAAGTCAGTTAGAAAAAGCTAAGAACCTTATGCTTTTACTCATATGTGGGATATAAAATTGAATTTCATAGACACAGACAACAAAATGGTAGTTATTAAAGGGAAAGGGGGTAAGAAGGGTACCTAAAGATAAATGACACCCCAATAAATTAAATAAAAAATTAAAATTAAAAAAATTAGAGAATTCTGTCTTCTTTATTCTGAGTTTATTATAAAGATTGGACTGAGATACAAAAGTCTGTATCTAAATAAATGACATGTTTTAGTGAAACATAGGTCTGGCTGAAAAAGGAGAAGGGATTAAGAAAAACAACAACAACTCATAGACAGACAATAGTATGGTGATTACCAGTGGAAAAGGGGAGTGAGGATTGGTAGGAGAGCGTAAAACAGAGATAAATGGTGATGTAAGGAGACTTGACTTGGAGTGGTGAACACACAATACAATATATAGATGATGTATTATACAATTGTACCCGTGAAATCTATATAATCTTATAAGCCAATTTACCTCAAAAATTTAATAAAAAATAAAATGAAGAAAACAAATGTATGTTTCTTCTTTAAAAGTCAATCTTTAAGAGAAATAAATCAAGCATCACTCTCTACCATTGCAACAACAACAAAAAATAAGATACATAGGAATAAATTTAACCAAGGAGCTAAAGGACCTGTACTCAAAAAAGTACAGGACGCTGAAAAAAAAAGATAGAGGAAGACATAAACAACTGGAAAAATATACCCTGTTCATGGATTGGTAAAATCACCATTATTAAAATCTCCATGATACCCAAAGCAATCTATAGATTCAATGCAATCCCCATTAAAATACCAACAGCATACTTCAAAGACCTAGAACAAACTCTCTAAAAATTCATCTGGAAAAACATAAAATTTAAAAAAGTCCCAGAATAGCTGCAGCTATCTTGAGAAAGAACAAAATTAGAGGGATCACAATACCAGATATCAAACTGTATTACAAAGCCACTGTTCTCAAAACAACCTAGTACTAGCACAAGAATAGAAATATAGACCAATGTAATAGAATAGAGAACACAGAAATAGACCCAAACCATTATTCTCAATTAATATTTGACAAAAGAAGCAATAGCATACAATGGAGTCAAGACAGTCTCTTCAATAAATGGTGTTAGAAAATTGGACAGATACATGCAAAAAAAAAATGAAAGTATACAACTAACTTACACCATATGCAAAACTAAACTCAAAATGAATAAAGGACTTAAATTTAAGATGGGAAACAATAAAAATCCTAGAAGAAGCCATATGCAGCAAAATAGCAGACATTTGTGGCAGCAATATCTTTACCGATACCTCTCCTGGGGCAATAGGAATTAAGGAGAAAATAAGCAAATGGGACTACATTAAAATAAAAAGAAACCATCAGCAAAACAACAAAAAGTTCAATGCATGGGAGAACATATTTGCCAATGTTATCTCCAATAAGGGTTTAATCTCCAACATTTACAGGGAACTCATACAACTTAACAAAAGGAAGATAAACAACCCAATCAAAAAAATGGGCAAAGGACCTAAGTAGACATTTTTTTGAAAGAAGACATAAGAAAGGCCAAGAGACATATGAAAACATGCTCAAAGTCACTAATCATCCAAGAGATGCAAATCAAAACAACAATGAGGTACCATCTCACACCTGTCAGAATGACTATCATCAACAAATCAACAAACAACAAGTGCTGGCGAGGATGAGGAGATAAAGGAATACAGACTGGTGCAGCCACTGTCGAGAACAGTATGGCATTTCCTCAAAAAACTAAAAATGAAACTCCCATTTGACCCAGTGATCCCACTTCTAGGAATATATCCCAAGAAAACAGAAACACCAGTCAGAAAAGATATATGCACCCCTATGTTCTTAGCAGCACTATTTACAATAGCTAAGATTTGGATATAGCCTAAGTGCCCATCAGCACATGAGTGAATTAGAAAACTCCGGTATATTTACACAATGGAACACTATGCTGCTGTAAAAAAGAAGGAATTCTTATCATTTGCAACAGCATGAATAGAACTGGAGAGCGTTATACTAAGTGAAATAAGCCAGTCAGAGAAAGATAAATATCACATGATCTCTCTCATTTGTGGAATATAATGAACAACATAAAGTGATGAACAAAAATAGAACCAGAATTACAGAAGCATTGAACAGACTGTCCAGCCTATGAAGGAAGGCGGTGGTTGAAAGGGTAAGAGATCAACCAAAGGATTTGTGTGCATGCATATGAATATAACCAATGGACACAGACGGGGGGGGGGGGGGGGGGGGGGGGCAGGTTTGAGGGCATGTGCTGGGAGGTGGGGGCAGCAAGGGGGGAGTCAATGGGGTGTTAAAGGAGACTTATGTAATAATTTAAACAATAAAGAATTTTAAAAAATAAGTAAACAAATAAATAAATACATCACAAAGAACTAAGTCAAAGACAATGTTATAAGGTATTTGTTTTTTTAAAAAATAAAATAAAATTACCCTAAAGTTATTTTTCTTCCAGCATTTTAAAGATACCACTATCAAACTATGAAAGAATTTTGTAGAAAAAAAATGTTAAAGAAAAAATCCAAATGTTAACATTATTTATCTCTATAAGATTTTGATTGAATAGTTTCTTCTTTTCTCTTTCCTGTATTTTAAAAATATATATAATAAATGTATATTACTTCAAAAACCAGAGCATATAAATTTTGTTACATATCCTCAAAAATTTTAATCACATTTGCTGTTTCTCAAAATATTCAGTACACTTTAGTTTTCTGGATGACAGAAATGACTCACCCTTTGTTCTCCCTCTTACTCAGATTCCCAAAGAGCCAGAATCAAGACACTTGTATTTAAGTTCCTCAGACATGACTTTACAAGACCCATGGCATTATCTCTTTATGTTTCCAAAAAAACAATTACTGGGGGGAAATCACAATGGATATAAAAATGGTAGGGAATATCTGAGAGGGAAAAAATAAAGAAAAAGTTACCTTGCTCACAAGGAAGCTTATATTTTTAAATTTACTGCCTCAAAAATATTCATCTGTATGATCTCTCCATTAGTCAAAAAGGTAAGCAAAAAAGTTAAGTTTTCACTTAAATTCACTCTCAAAATGTACTCAGGGATAAAATAAGGAGCAAGAATTCTGACTGAATATTACACTTGGGACAAATGAAAAAGAACATTTTGTTGCCTCTGTTTCAGAACTCATTAACACAAACCCTTCTTACTGTACAATTTTCCAGAATCTTACTAGAGAATTCATTACACACAAGAATTTGGTAAATCTGAAAAATGTCTTTGTTAAACATTTTATTGCTAGCAAAATCTTGGAAATTTCTCTCTCTTCTTTCTTATTCTCACTCCCAAATGTTTATTGCATCAGTATCACTAAATCTAGGGAGAGAGAGTGGGCACTTTATCAGAGTTCAGTGTGGAAGACCCCATCCTGTGTATAGTTGCCTCACTAAAATGTTGTCCCACAAAGATCAGTGGGTACTAACTTCAGAGAGTTTGGATGAGAAATAATTACATCTCACTAGTCTCATATTCAAGAGTATGAATCTTAAGAATCAGATTCGAGGACCCATAACCCAAAGAGAAGAAATGAAGTAAAGACTGTCTAATATATCTTGAGGAAATAAGTTAATATTCTTCAGAGAAGACATTTTTTCACCAAAGAATTATTTTTCTTCAAAAAAAAAAAATAGGAGAAACCTTATATGTAAAATCAGAAACCAAAAGCTGTAATCTTGACATTTTTTGTTAATAACCTATTTAGTAAGATAATTAACAATTACAAATGCATCCTTTCACAGTTTAGTAATGATTTTACTACATGTGAAGTACTTTAAATGTGATGATGAATTTTAATGCTTTAACTTCTATATTTAAAAAAATTTTATTCTATTTTTTAAACTAGTTTATTTCACTGCTTTATTTCACTTAAAAGTTTATATAAGAATGACAGCTAATCAATGTAAAATTATTGAATATAAAGCAAAAAAAGCAACACATTGCCAGGTATATTAGGATAACTAGAGTGATATTGTCATCAGTATCTAGAGGTATGGCATTATGAGAAAATTGTCTATACCTACATTGTAGATGAATCATTCAAGTAAAGAAGAAATTCTAGGCTGTGTTCACATAACTATTCAATAGATTGGAACAAGAGCAGTCATCAATCAACAAATCATTTTGTCAAAACAACACCAAAAAGGATGAATGTGTTGTATTTTTTTTTCACTGAATTTAGTTTGATTTCTCACATATACACAGTCTAAAGGACAGGGGAATTGACTGAGAAAATCTGGGAATATAAACAAAAATGTTGAGTCATTTTGGATATTATTTAGACATGAAAAATAGATTAGTAGCTTGCTTACTAGTATATCAGGCCAATCAGTGTAGAGATACAAAGCCATGCACTGGTGATATTATTAACATACTAGTAAGTTCAATAGCAAGGAAAATTCAATAATACATCTTTCTTGTTCTCCCCTACAATAAATACCAAATTGAATTTGAACCACAAAGCTTTGCAGAAAATAGCAGCATTCCACATTTCTCTCCTCTTTTTAATAAAATTTCACAATTTTCTATTCATCCCATTAATACATGTCAAGTTATTGTTCACCAGAGATACTAATTGCATTATGATGACTTCATGAGTTGATTTTCACCGGGGGGGGGGGGGGGGGGGGGGGGGGGGGGACTGGATAAGTATTGAGGTCTCCAAAGGAATGCAAAAACTTTGATCTGCCACTTTCATTGGTGCTGAAAAACAGGAATTCTGTCCTATCCATTAGGACTTCCAGGAGGCTCTTGATTCTGATCAGATTTAGTGGTGGACACAGAGCCTCTGGTGTTGAGTTTTTAGAACAGTGATTCCTTTGGTTAATCATAGAAAATAAAGACATACGTGTGACCCAGCCTGCATGGCTCAGTGGTTGAGCACCTACCTACCTATGAACCAGAAGGTCATGGTTCAATTCCCAGTCAGGGCACATGCTTGGGTTGCAGCCTCCATCCCTGGTAGGGGATGTGCAGGAGAGGCAGCCCACCAATGATTTTCTCTCATCATTGATGTTTCTATCTATCTCTCCCCTCCCTTCCTCTCTGGTATCAATAAAAATATATTTAAAAAACAACAACACAAACATATATGTGTTATGGCTGCCCACTGGCTCTTGTTCCTGGATAGAAGGATCTTTAATGATCTGTCATTTAAAACATTTTTATTTCACAGCTGAAATAAAAGCATATATGTAGATATGTGAGTATGAAAACATGTACATAACAAACTTTGTGAGCTTACGAATACATAAAAAATGGCTAAAGTATAATAGAAGCATTAAACTAAAAATAGTTGTCACTATTACTCAATATTATGGAATTGTCAGTAAAATGCTAAACTGCTGACTGACATTCATGTACACACACATATACAGATCATACATAGAACCACATGTACACAAGGGCTTTATTTAAAATGAATAGTTTCTTTTTAATAAACTTTTTATTTTGGAATTTTAGATTTACAGAAGAGTTGCAAAGATAGTACAGAGAATTCCCATATACCCAGGTTTCAGTTTCCCATTATATAATTTTAATTTACCCCTTGTATATTTATCAAAACCAATAAATCTTCATTGTTACATTATTATTAACTGAAACTCAGACTTTATGCAGATTTCACCAGTTTTTCCAGTAATGTCCAATTTCTGTTTCAGTATTCAATGTAGGAATTCACAATACATTTATTTGTCATATCTCTAATTAGGCTCCTCTGATTATGACAGTTTCTCAACCTTTCCTGTTTTTTATGACTTTTACAGTTCTGAGTTCTCTCAGATATTTTGAGTCTCTCTAATATTTTCCTCATAATTCAATTGAGGTTTTATATATTTGGAAAGATTACTTCAAAGGTTAAGTGCTCTTGCAACAGACCATATTGGGGGTATGTGATGTGAACATGACAAGGCTAACCTGGATCATTTGGTTAAGGCAGGGTTTGCCAGGTTCCTTTACTGTGAAGTTACTATCTTTTCCCTTTTTCATACCCTATTCTTTGGAAGCAAGTCACTCAATCTAGCCCACATTCAAATGGGAAGGAGAGTAAACTCCAACTCCTGGAGGGAGGATTTTATTCCCAGATTATTTGTAATGTTTCTATAAGAAAGATTTGTCTCTTTAAACCAATTTCTTTATTCAATGATAGATTATTTAATATGAACTCATGGACATTTGTTTTCTAATTTATATCATCATCTCATACCTCTGTTGCTCTAATTGTTCCAGCTTTGGCCATTGGAATTGGCTCCTGGTGTCCCTTGTACATCCTCTCATCCTTTTCTTTCTGTTTGTCTTTTTGTTTGTTTGTTTGGAGTGGGGGTTTTCCCCCCACGATTCTTTACTTTCTGCCTCATTAAATGGTCCAGACTGATCTTCTATTACTCCTGCCCCAGCTCTAGAATCAGCCATTTCTCCCAAAACTCCTCATTCACTTTATTAGAGAAATTATATTTAGAAATCAACAGCTGGAAAGTGGGTAGAAATAAATATATTTTTCATAGAATTAAAATCGATTATCTTGACATGCTAACAAATATGTGCTGCTTATTTATTTTCATAAGCACAAACACAACATTAGAATTCATCTTAGTTCACTATTATTTACTAAAAAAATAGTTGCTGTTTACTTTTTATTATAATTTTGAACCTCCCTATGTCTTTCAGAAGCCATTCAATTTTTTTTAAAAGAAATCCAATAGTTAATTTTCACAAGTTCACATCTTTCTGAAAGAACCTATGTCTCATGCTTACTAACCATGTAACCTGGAGCAAAGTACTTATCCTCTCTACCTTGTCTATTTCTTATAAAGATCAGGTGAGACTGCAGACATGGAATTGTTTCATAAATTATAGTCTTAAAAATATATACACAAGGTCTTAGAATAATACAATTATTAATTTTCAAAAATATTTATTTTTTATCAATTTTTATAGAGAGATAGGAAGGGTGATGAATAGAAATACCAATGAGATAAGTCATCTATTGGCTGCCACCTACATAGCCCCCACTGAGGATCCAGCCTGCAACAGGGCATGTGCCCTCACCAGGTATCAAACCAGCAGCCTGTTGGTTCCTGGGTCCACACTCAACTGCTGAGCCACATAAGCCAGGCAGGTTATTAAATTTTATCAACAAATACCTCTGTTAGGGGCAAACTAGTTGACTGTTAAAACATGCTACTGTATTCTTTAGTAAGTCTATTCTTTCCCACTATAGAGACAAGTATAACCTTTTATACAGTGTAAGAAGCCCATGCCTTCTTAAAATGCACACCACACTTAGCAAATTACTCAAGGCTAATATTCAGCTAGAAGACACGTATAAGATCTAATAGTTATTTGTGATTGGATCCATTATAATCCGTGATTGATTTCTGTCCTAATTGGTGTTGCATCTGTTATGACTGTAGGTAATTCTGCCACACCAATGGTTAGATATCACCTTGAACGTTCATATTTACCTCAGACTGACAGGTGATACACAAATGATAGTCCCCACATCAATCTTACTCATTTATCTGTTTCCTTCTGGCCTGACAGCCATGGCTCTCTGTGCATAAAGTTCTTATATTGCTTCCAGATTGCACTTAAGTGTCTCAGCAGAAGACAATTAGGTGGCCCTAATCCCAGCCAAAAAGGAGGGAGAGAAAAGACAAATTATAATGCAAAAATAGCAAGTCTTTCTTAGGTCCTACTATGTATGGAATAATCTGTCAGCATTCATTCTAAAAGATGCCAGCTTCACTAAGTGATTTCTTTAAAAGTCAACAGCATAATTTCATTATATAAATTTCTGTGAGTTGAAAGGAAGTTTCTATTATTTGCACTTAATGAATACTACAAAATACTAAAAATTTCTCAAAAAATAGTATGATCTAATCTCTATGACGATCCAGAACTGTAATGCAGTAGGAAGAAGCTGTGGCCAAAGCAAAAGCACTTGAAACCAATCTTGTGAAAGAATGGTCGTGAGGACTAAATGAAATAGCCTGGTGATAAACCTGTTAACATAGTGCTGGTGCCAAGCATAAATGCTTGTTCCTTCACTACTAAATTTACAATATAAATCCTGTTTTATGTTGAAACTGTGAATTACATTAAATTTGCTCTAATGTAGCAATTAAGTTGTCAAATAACATATGGTTACATCTCAGGAATTAGCATTTTCCACTAATAAAAAAAGGTAGTGATGAAGTACAAAATTATAGCACAGGCACTGACCTTGTGTGTATGGAGGAAATATTCATGCCAAACATGAGTGTTCTCTGACTCAAATCTGTGCACTCTATCAACAAAACCCTTAAGAAAAACTCATCTTCATGCAAGAAAAATGTTATATCAAAGTCCCATTATACTTAAAAATAGATTTTTGTAAATACATGATTCATTAATTTGTGTCATTACTGAGTCATTACTACACACAAGCAAAAGCTTGATAACACAGTTTCTACCCTTAAGCCGTTTACAATCTAAATTAAGACTTTCACCTCCCAACTCACCCTCTCCAGTATCCCCTCTCTCAGTCTATTACTCATTTCACAAATCTGGAAATCATCTTTGAAATTTCCCTCTCTCATCTACCATAGCCAGTCAAAAAAAAAAAAAAAGTCTTCATATTTCTATTCTGTGAATGTCTGTATTCCATCTAATGTTCCATGTCTCTTCCCTCAACCCTAGTTCATTGCTCCTCTGGCTCGCTGGGGCTAAGAATTTAGGCAGCCACGTCATATTTTCAATGCTTGATTCCTGGCTCTTCCATTTTATACATCTGGAAACTTAGGGAAATTGTTTGTTCCTTGTGCTCAATTTCCTCATCTTTAAAATATGGATAAAGTTGCCCACCTTACTGTGAAGATTTCAGTAGTTATTACAGGTAAGTGCTTTAAAGAGAGCCTGGCAACTTTAAGGACTTAATAAAATTTGGACAGTCTTTCTTACTGCAATAACTTACTGAGGTTACTTCTATTCTTGTCTTTTTTTTTGGAAGTAGGGAGGTAGGTATGACCAAAACAATTTCTTTTCTTTTCTCTTATAATCATACTAGAGGCCCAGTTTATGGATTTGTGCACAAGTGGGGTACCTAGGTGTGGCCTGGCAGTCCAACATCCCCTAAGGGATGTAATAGTGTGCAAAGCTGCAGGCGGCCAGGGAGGAGTCCAAACCTGGGCCAGGCACAGCTGCTACAGAAGCTATAGATCAGACCCTTCTTCTCTCTCCAGGCCTCTCTCTGAGCCTGATCTACAGCCCCCTTGGCAGTCAGTGCTGGGTCGTCATGGCAACCCAGTATTGACTGCAGCACTGACTGCCAATTGGTCAAGCCTTTAGTCGTCATGGACCCTGGGTTTTTATCTATTAGGATAGGTTCTAATTATGCCAATACCTTGCTTCAGTGACTTCCCACTATTCTTAAGATTTAAATTTGTAGCTCATACATGAAAAATGTCATGTCCACACATATCATCCCATTGTCCAAAGAATGTCATGTGGCCAAGCCTCAAAGTCAGTGGACTTGTGGCATCCAGGGGCAGATAGGAAATTAATAATTATATACCAGTTGTATGTAATTTACCATACTGTCTGAGCTTCAATAACACTGGATCATCCTTTCTATTCTTCCTGTGCCAGTTTCTTCTTGTTTTAGGTCCTTCCCAAATGTTGTCCCCTTTTCCCTACTATTCATCTTCCTTCACCTATCTAGAACTGATCAATCTTTCAATTTTAGCTTAAAAAGAACCTCTTCAGGGAATCCCCATGCATATGTGTTTATTCCTATATTTAATAGCAATCTACAATTTTCCTTTCATAGTACTTATCAGAATAAGAACATAATAATGGACTGATGGAATCATCATTGCCTTTCTTCCCCCTTCTAAATATAAATTTGAATAAACTTGAATGCTATTTGGGACAAAAGGGCAGTTAGATATCTTCTGAAAGATCACCATTTGAGTCACATTTGAGTTATCTAATTGCACAATAAAACCATTGCGATTGTGATGGTTAATTTTATGTGTCAACTTGAAGGAGATAAAGATGCTCTGGTCACTGTTAAACATTATTTCTGGGGTGTCTGAGAGGGTTTAGCATTCCAAATAGGTAGACTGAGTAAAGGATTGTCCTCAGGAATGAAAATAGGCATCTCCCAATTCTTTGAGTGCCTGAATAGAACGAAGAGGCATAGGAAAGGCAATTTCACTTTCTGCTTGAGCTGAGACATCCATCTCTGCCTCAAACTTGAGAGCTCCTGTTCTTGGGCTTTTGGACTCAAACTTAGACCTTATACCATTGGTTTCTCTGGTCGCCAATATATATTTATCTGTTTCTCTGAAGAACCCTGATTAATACAGAGATTCTTAACTAGCCAAAGACCATCAGAGACTTGAGGCAAATATGTTAATTAATCTAATTTTCATCTCTACTTTTACTTGAAGTTTCATCTCTACTTTTTACTTTTACTTGTAGAGAGATAGCCCAGAGGACTTTGTAATAGGGTAACAATAAAATCAAAGTTAACTTGCAAGCAATATAAAAAAGAAGTTATAGGGACAATAATAATAGGAAATCTGCTTTGGAACTTCACAGATTTTGAATAATAATATTATTCCTCTTCTATTTTTTTTCTCAGGGTTCTGGAAAAACTAGTTAGAACCAAGTTTTAAATCTCTGTGTTATTTACGGTATGCTTCCTTTTTATATTGAAAGCATCAGAAATCTCACTACATTAGATTTATATGCCTTTCCCCTAAAATGTATAGGTTGCTGTGTTTTTATTTATTTATAAATCTTTATTTATTTTAGAGAGGAAAGGAGTGGGGAGAGAGATGGAAACGTCAAGGATAAGAGAGAATCATTGATTGGCTGCCTCTTACGCACCCCACAGTAAGGATTGAGCCCAAAATCCAGGCATGTGCCCTGACCTGAAATCAAACTGTGACCTCCTGGTTCATAGGTTGAGTTCAACCACTGAGCCACAGTGGTCAGTCTATTGTTTTTCTTTTAAAGACAACTTATTTCCCACTTGCATACAACAAATGGGTTTTTGCATTCCTAAGGTCTTTAGGAATTGTTCTGAAATTGACTACAGCTAAGATTACCTTTAAAAATGTAACCATCTCACAAAGAGAGAACACTTTCTGATTTAAATTTACTTATTATCATGCGGTCTTGAAGAATCTTTAAAAAAAAACACCGAACACCCCTTTCTGTACAAGAAGAACCCTCCCTCCACCCTTCCCTCTTTGCAATATAGTGGTGAGGGAATACCAAGAAACAGAATGAACACAACATACAACCTAGATGCAGTCACATCAAAGAACAAAGGCAGGGTAAGAAATTCACTCACCTTTCAACGTGCTTCTCCTAGGGATTGCATATGATAGTGAAGAGTGATTCTCTTGGAAGTGGAGAGCAGTGAGTATGCTTTACATGAACATTATATGTGACTCTGTATACATTTAGTGTGTTCTACATTTAGTGACTTGTAGGCATTTAAAAGTCTTTTGTTGTCTTTCAGACGAACACAGTGAATGTGCACCATCACCTCACACCTACATTGTGCAAAGATCCATCTTTTTCCCCATCTTCTCCAGCTTACAGATTATTGCCATAGCACTTTCATCAGTCACATCCTTCTGTGACTCAAAAATCTCCAAAGGCTCTCCATGACCTATAGGACCAAGTACAAACTCTTTACACTGATATATTATTGAATCATTTTTCTTATACATATTTTTCTACACATTTTCCTGTACAGGGTTTCTCTCTTCCATGGAGGCCTGTTCTTCATTGACCCTCAAAGACTCCTTTCTCAGCCTTCTTTCATGCTCTTTCCCATCCCTGTTCATTAATTGGCATGAAATCCATTCCTCAAGGTTGACCCAAGTCTACCTGGATTTCCCACTTCAGTGAACTACTGTACATTTATTCTTTCTATGGACAACTTTGGCATTTGTTCATATACTATTTTGCATCATTGCTTGGCTAATTCATATGCATATGTCTTCCTCTCCTGTTAAATTGTAACCTTAGATGAGGTAGGAATTCAAATTTTTTTCTATGTATACCTGATACCTACTAAAGCTAAAAATGAAGCCATACACATAGCTATCAGATATTTTAAGAATATATTAAAGCAAATAGTTATAAGTGGGTTACAAGGGGAGGTTTTTAAAGCTATAAATTTTATTTTTCCTTTTTCAAGAAAAAATCACTTTGCAATATTTCTGAAAAGAGGCTTATATGTTATCCTGAGTGAGACAAACAATATGTGACCAGGATATACTTTTGAATACATGCCTAAGGCCCATGTTATTTCCTCTACTAATAAGAAAAACAATGTGGAGTTGGTTTCATAACTCTTCCCAGACAAATTCTATGTGACTAGCATAATAAATTTATACTCTCTGCAGCTGTTTCCCCTTGCAAAATATGGGGGCATGAAGGACAGGGGTAAATTATGAGGCTCATCCTACTAGATAACTTGTCCCCAGGTCTGTTTCCTGCTAGGTAAGATCAAGATGAAGGTCAATCTGAATATTCACAATCCAGGGTCCTTGGAGGGGAGGGGAAGTTTTATTTAAAGTAACTTTGTGAACTGAAGTTTGAACAGCTATTTCAGGCATAGCTCTTATTCAGGAGACTTTTCAGAGAGTCCAGGAACCATTCTGGCAGCTTTCTATATTAGTTCTGCAATTCCAAATGAAATTAGTGTGGAATTTCCCTCCAAGAACAGCAAACTACAGTCGTTCATTTCTTAAGACTAGGAGCTCACACTAGAAGAGTAAGATGTTGGTAGAAAGGTTGAGAGGTTTTAAGGAGTGGGTCTATGTGGAAGGTTTTCCACAGTCTTTGCTGTAGCAACTGTGAGGAAGGTCAGACTTAGAAGTCCCCTACCAGGTGGAGGTGGCAGACAAAATACAGGATACCAAGTTAAATTTGAATTTCAGATAAACCACAAATAGTTTTAACATAAATAGTTTCAAATAGTGCATGGGGTATATCTCTGCTAAAGACTTAGAGTTATTATTTATCTGAAATTCAAACTTAACTGGACATATTGTATTTTTATTTGTTTATCCAGCAACCATGTAGACAGACTAAGAAGTCTTTATCATGGCATAGTCAAATTACATTTCCCATTAAAATTTTAGGTGCCTTATCAAAAATATAACTTCTATAAGCCTATCGAATATTATAATTGACACTTTCCTTCGAAAAATCAAATAATGTGACATATAAGCTGAACTAAAAGAAATCAATAAGCAACAATAGTTGAAGAAAGAATACCATTACAAAAACCCTAAATTTCCCTTATGTTTTTATTTTATCTCATAAGATGAGATACTAATAATCTTACCTTTTAGAAACTATAGCGATAAGAAAAAATTACTATCAAACTGAGCATCCATATGTAGGGGATTGTGGGAAATCATGACATCTCATTTTAAACAAGGGTCATAGAAGGCACTTCTGAAGAAAACTTCCTAATTCCAACTAAGTCCGTCTCCCTGACAGTCCTCAATAGCTTGACTGAATTCTCCAAGCCCAGGCCATACTCTGCATATCACATACAAGCAGCAAGAAGGACAAGAAGCCTTGCCTTGCAGCCTCAAATATGCATTTTTAGATGAATCTCTCTCATTTGCTCTTGTTTTCCCTAAGTGACAAAGATCTGTTCCTGAGTTCTCAGAATGCTTGTTTATCATTCAAAGATAACAAGAGATATCATGGAATTTGAACTGCTCAGTAAAAATTAATGTCTTCAGTGAATGTAGGTCTGTGAAATGAGATGCTTTTCCACTGACTGCTTATGTTGGGGTGACATCCATAAGGAATGCTATGCTCTGATCCACACGAAAAGGCCACCGAAAAAGAGCAACAAGAACAATGTGAGAATTTAGCCAAAGATTCAGAAAGAGCCAAGTGCATGGACAAGAAGTGTGCAGGCAGCAGACTTGGCCCTGTGTTGTTTAACTTGGAAGATGTACCCTGCCAACCCCACGGTTTTGGACGAAATGTTAAAGTGTTTACCTACGAATTTTTGAGTGGCAAGTTGATAGCTCATTTACAAATTAAATCAAGTCTTCGTTTAGGAAACTCAGTTGCCAAATACACTCCGGTTGTTGTTCTTTCTTTTAAGTTAAAAGAAGCACCCAAATGAGAGCTAGCTAGAAAGATCATTTGAAAATGACAATTTAGTGGAACTTAAATCCTGGGGAGTTCAGGTTAAACTAGGATTGGCTTTATTGACATAGACTTAATTTGCCTCAAATTAAACATATTGTTATGGATTTTACTTTGGGAGCATCTTAGAATAGTTTTTAAAAGTAGTATTGCATATTATTTTATTTGATTCAATCTCACTGGCTAGAAATCTTTTCCAGAATCAATCCTGTTTCTAAAATGAGAGTGGCTTTCCTTCCCTTCAGAATCTCTTCTTGAAGTTCAAAAGGGAGGTGCCATCTGGTGGAAAAGTGTTAGAATTAATTTTGATTATAGTCAGGCTATACCTTTAAAAATGTTATTTATTGCCCTGGCTGTTTTGGCTCAGAGGATAGGGCATCAGTCTGTGGACTGAAGGGTCTGGATTTGATTCCAGTCAAAGGCACATGTCTGGGTTGCAGGCTTAATCACTAGTAAGGGGTGTGCAGGGGGCAGCCAGCCAATGATTCTCTCTCTACATTGCTGTTTCTCTCTCTCTCTCTCTCCCTTCTGCTCTGAAATAAAAAATTAAAATAATAATAATAATAATAATAATAATAATAATGATGTTATTTATTTCCTGTTAGTGAACAGGAATTATTTCTATCACTTCAGGAATAAAAAGAAAATTCCTTTAAAAATTTTTAAGTGAGATCTGTTTTATGTCAAAAAGTTTGAGAAGTTTAAAGGTCTAAGTTGACAGTGTAGTTTGGTGATAGAAAAGGGCTTCCTAAGTCAGCAATGATGCTGGGTTAACCTACTGAGAGAAGTTTAGAGTTTCTCTTGATTAACGTAGGTCCGTGGCTGGAAAACTGTGGCTCTTTGGCCCCTTGAGTGTGGCTCTTCCACAAAATACTACAGCCTGGGTGAGTCTATTTTGAAGAATTGGCATTAGAAGAAGTTTAAGTTTTAAAAATTTGGCTCTCAAAAGAAATTTCAATCATTGTACTGTTGATATTTGGCTCTGTTGACTAATGAGTTTGCCGACCACTGACCTAGGTGATCATCCATCATATTAAGACTAGCTCTGGCCAGAAAGTACAAAATTATATCCTATATCCTTCCCAAGAAGTAGAAAGTCAAGAGAGAGAGAAAAGAAACGACAAACTTTTAATTAATTATTGCTTACACTTCATTTTCTTTCAAATTACCAAAAACACTTAATCATTATCTAGTTAAAGACAAGAAAAACTTAGTGTGAATACCTTATATATTTTTCTCATTATTAAATCATTCTCCAAGGGAATAGTAGTCAAAAATATTAGGGCAAGTGCTGGTCTGCTAAGCAAAAGATTTCAGAAAGAACTCTAAGCAATATTCATTCAGATTTCTGCAGAAATAAAGGTGAGTTAGTTTCTTTCTAGGGATTGTCACTTTCAGGCTTATTAACTTAACAATCTTCAATAAATTATAGGTAAACTATATAAAGAGAGTGTCTGAAGGCTTAGAGAAAGGGTTTAGGGGCATAAGTAATGTCTAAGTTTAAGTACATTTAAAGTAAACACATTTAGGGGAACTTTTCAGAGACCTTGAGATTCTGTAAAAACCATTTTGATCTACCCCTGAACATTAGTTTAAAAAATTGTTCATTTTAAACTAACAAAAGGTAATTGAAGCCATTTCTGAATTTGTTATCTGGAGATCATGGCCCAAATTTTACCTTATGCCACTAGGCTAATGCCTTTTCTAAGAACGGTTGTCCTTTTGGTATCCACAGAGGATTAGCTCCAGGACCCCCCCTAGGAAACCAAAATCCCCGGAAGCTCACGTGCCTTATTTAAAACTAGAGGCCCCATGCATGAAAATTCATGCACTGGGGAGTGAGGAAGCCTCAGCCCGGCCTGTGCCCTCTCGCAGTCCAGCGGCCCTTGGGGGAACTGATGGTTTAGGCCCCATGGGGACCAGGCCTAAGCAGCAGTGGGACATCCTTAGCACTGCTGCAGAGGCAGGAGAGGCTCCCACCACCTCCTCTGTGCTTGCCAGCCTACAGCCAGGCTGTGCAGTGCTCCCTGTGTGGGAGTGCACTGACCACCAGTAGGCAGCTCTGGCCCCGTCGCCCATCACCCTGCTGCTGCTGCACCCGTGGCCTCCCTCTGTGGAAGGAGAACAATGGGGAAGGTGGGGGATGGCACAGGCTGGAGAGTGGCCAGCCCCATTCTCTAATCACCCCTCCACTACTGTCAGTCACCCCGTTCGCCGCCCCTTCCCTCTTCCCGCTGACACCTGCCTTGGCTGGCCTGGCACTGTCCACTTGCTGGTCCCACTCCCCGCAGGCTGGTCATTCCACTGTTTGGTCAATTTGCATATTAGGTTTTTATTATATAGGATGGTGAAATGGCAGAGTTTACATATAATCTGTTTTTGCTATAAGCTTCAGTAGAGAATGCCTACACATCACTTCCTTCACATAGAGTTAGCATAGGTGCTAAACAAAGTTCAAATTTTGTTTTTTGGAACTTCCTAAGATTTTTTTTTTTTTAATATTCTTCAATCCACATTTGATTAGATCTGTGAATGTGAGATCTGTAGGTATGGAAAGTGAACTGTATTTATTGTTTTAGTAAAATCAATAATATCTTCTTCATTGTTTCCCTGTCAATTTTACAAAGCAGGCCTGGTTCAGAGTTCTCAGCACCCAGCAAGTAACTCGGATATTTCTCCGAGACTTTGCTGATCTACTGATCAGCTCTCCCAAAACAGATCTGCATCGTAGGAAACCACTGAAGGTCCGTGAAAATGAGTTCATACCAGCCTTGTGTTACTGAAATCAATGTATTTTCAACTGCAATGCCCTCACAGGTACACAGTTTCAATCTGGAATGAAGTACATCAACTCTGGCCACCATCCACAGATTTCCAACGCGGTCATTCAGTCAGCCTTAGCCTCGCATATTAACCAGGTAAGGCATGTGTTAGGTGCTTATGCTTGGAATTGAGAGTGTTTAAGAAAAGTAAAAATCCAGTGTATTAGTAATGTTTTCTCTACTTCTAAGTACCAAAGGATTGTGCTTCCCACCTCCTTAAAGTCAAGAGTGGAAATGTGTCTTGATTTTGCCAATAAAATGTGAGGGGAAGTAACACAGGCAATGCAATTCTGGAATGAAGTATTTAATTGCCACTGCTAACGTCTTGCCTTTTCCCTCTGAAGCTGAGAACTTTGAAGGATCACACTGAAGTGGAGCCAGCACAGGACAGATAGCAAGGAATGACTTGGTGTTATTACAATAAATTCCCACCTCCACCACCCACCCACAGTGAACATGCAGCATGAGCAACTAAAATGGGATCCTGTTAAGCCATTGAGTCTTTGATATCTTTGTTACTGTAACTTAAACTAAACTATACATTGTCCTTTCTAATAAAATAAAAAATCAATGAAAGACTCTAAAATGTCAGTAAAAATGGACATATGATTATGTTAAAAAATACATATATTCTAAATTAAAGTGATAAAATAAAAATATTATACAATTCATATAGAGTGAGTGTTTCAAATGTAAGACTATTTCTAAAGGATAAAGAGTCAATCATTTGACTTGGGAAAAATTATGTAGGTAGTCAACTGATAATTAGCAAGTGATGATAATTCACAAAATAAAAAAATTAAAAAGTACTATTAATTTGGAAGAAATATAAGAGTTTGAGAATTAAAAGGCTGGTCATGTAAAATACCACCCACAACATTTTCATTACAAAAGTAACTGGTATCTGATATATGGGTTCAAGTAGTATATGCAGATTAGTCTTAGCAACAACATACAGCATACTGACTGACTTTGTAAAGAGATCTCTAACAAGATAGACACCATTATGCCAGACTAAGCAAAACTGCAAATCTTTGAAGAACTCACTCATTAGCCTATTGTATAAAAAATATATTCTGGACCTCAATCTGACTTAGTCACTTTGAACTTCAAAACAAGTGGAAATAATAAACAACTTCTTAAAAGCTATTATGTTTATAAACTAAGAAACATCTGTACACAGATACCCATTTTAATTAAGAAATTTAGAAGAAATTCTAAACTATTAATTTAACAAGAAGAGAGGCTTATCCATTCTCATTTATTTTTTTGCTTTTGGCCTTCTCTTTCTCCATCTTCTTCCCATGCTTTGAAGTTTATTATCTTTCCTTTTCCATGTTCAGACTCCATTTGTGAACCTAATGTAGATCTTTGTAAAAGAAACTGAAAGCTATGTCCAGTCAAGGGAGTGCTTTGTGCAAAATGCTTAAAAGACAGCTGCTTCTGATGGCAAGGTAACAAACAGACATAACCACATAATTTTTTTTTCACTCCAGGAGAGGAAGGAAAAGAGCTTTAAAAACAATTTAATTTTGGCCTAACGTAAAAACATCCACAGCAATGTTTCCAATGAATCTTTATTCCATCTTAAACTGAACATCTACCAAGCGGATGTCAATCATTTCTAAAGCGCGCCATTCTACTTGGCACAGACCTCAACATTAGAAAGTTCTTTTACATTCAGCCTGTATCTGCCTTGTTGTGACTTCCATGGTCAGTGTTTCTTGCCTTGGCCAGAGGCATACAAGGCAAAGGATATACTGAGCTGGAGTGTTAAGTCAATACCGTGTGGTCAGAATACCTAAGTTCAAATCCTGGCCCCACTTAATGTCTGTGTGCCCTCAGGAAAATCACTGAATTACCTTGTGCCTGGATTTGTCTATCTGAAAAACAAATGAAAGTGCAATAGTGTCTGCATAATAATGTTTATGTGAGCTTAAATAGAGCAATTTCTGTGGAGGCACTAAACTTAATGCTTGCCATATAATGATAAAATAATAAATGCTACCTGAATTAAAAACCTCTCCTCCAAACCACAGCTATTCAAATAGTTAATGGTTGAGCCATCTAATATGTCTATTCTGAATGCTGTCCCCATTTTCTTTACCTCAGATCTATTCTTTAAAGCTGTTATATTGCATAAAAACAATAATTTTTTTTATGGAGCAAGAAAGAGATTCAAAAGATTTTAAAGAATTTGATTAAATCACCAAGAAAGGGAATGGCAACCTAGCCCTGCGCAGGCATAGCTAAAACCTAGAAGATAATCATATTTCAGAAACCATACAGTATTCCAATTTAATTGCTCCCAGACAAAAACACATACAAATACTGCTCTTTGGCTCATGTTTATCTAATCCAAACAGATAAATACTGTGCCTGGGGTTCAGATTATAATCCTTTGTGGCCATTTGCATTTTACTTTCTTAGGATTGAGTCAGGAAATAAAAATACAATGTTTTCTACCAAAATGCTTTCCCTTCAGCTTCCTTACCTTTTCCAGAAGAAATAAGCAGTATATTGAGCAACATCTTGCATCTTTAAAATAAAACTTCAATTTTTATTTCATTGAAATATTTAAACAGTTTTTGTCAGTCCTGACCCAATACAGCATCCTACTTGAACCACTTCAGGACCGCCCCAACCGAGCACTAGCTTCATTTACTTTACCCCATTGTCTCTGTATCCTGAGTAAACTTAGTATAAAGTTCATCAAATGCCACATGGGGAGAATTGTCTTAATGAAGGATCGTTGATCTGCATGAAATAAAAATTAACACATGTTAAATAATGAGTCTACTTATATACCATAAAGAGTAGTAAGAGGGGAAAAAAATGAAGAGAATGAGGTGTTATAGAAGCCAATGGAAGAGTGATTGAAAATGGCCTGTTAATGAAAGTAAATTTCTGCCATGAGAGGAAATGATATTTCTCATCTAACTTTAGTGGGTGGTGTCGAGGAAAGAGCTATACTATGTCCCTTCATACTCTCTGCTAGGATTGGAGTCTCAGGTGCTGGATTCTCATCTGCCATGTGAAAAACTCCATTTAGGAGATCTAAAATGTTTTACAGAGAACAGTATGTGTGTCAGCATTATCCTGCTAACATTCTCCACTAGAGTTCGACTCTCCATTCTGCTCAAATAAAATGGGACTTGGGTGGTTATCCAGCGCTGCTGTGAGAAGAGGAGGCCAGTTAAACATGAGTCTTAATGAACCTAAGGACATGCTCCATATTTTTTCTATCTTGGCAAGCTATCACTTCTTTCCTCCTAGCCCCATTTATTCTGTTCTCTATGTTTCCACCCACCTGTTCACGGAAAAGAACTGTAGAAAGTGAAATGTGAATCTTCCTTTCCAATCAATAATGGATGTACTTACATGGAATTGATTTATTAGAAAAGTAGTGAGATGGTGCTGCGGAAAGTATCTGCTGTTCTATTTATAAAGTAGCTTGGAAACTCTGTGGTTTAGGCTTATTATTCTCTAAAACTCATTCCTGGAGTTGAAGAGCTTCTCTAAATAGTCATTTTAAATGTGTAAAATCATAGAGGATTCCACATAAAACATATATTTATTAGTTACTTCTGTTCTAACAAGATATGTGTATCTTTGAAAAAGTTTAAATGATTCAAAGAGGAAATAATTTAGGAAGTATCATAAATGAATTTTATTTGCAAAAATGTAAAACTAGTACAATGTTAGAAGAAATGAAGGTTTCATATTAAAAAAAACTTCATTTTATGACTATTTAAAAAAAAATAAGGTTAAAGAAAGGGGAGGGGGGAAATAGGAAGAGGAGAAAGAAGGAAGAGAAAGCAAAGCACCAAGAGAAAAAGAAAAAGATCATAAAGAAGAGAGACAATGGAAACATAAGCAGCAGAACGGGCACAGAGCTAAAACAAGTAATATTTCTTTAAAGCAGGGTTAATTTGGGCCAAATCTGTCTTGTTTAATATAAGTAGATCTAGCAACCCGATTGTTCACTTGGGCAGCAGGCATTGGTACAAGGCTATACCCTCCGGCTTCAGTCCTTTTCTAAATTGTTTTCTATTCAAATAATGAGAATTCTCTCTGAAAAGAAGATATTTGTTTGATAAACTCCTTTTAAAGCACTTACTATATGCCAGATACATAGTCATGCCTTGAACAACTTAGAGGTTGTGGGGAAAATGTCATAAGCGCTAAAATAGCTAAAATTATAGCTTCTTTTAATCAAGAAGTTTAAAAGAAAGCCCCTATACTAGTTTTAGTAAATATAAATGAATTTCAGGCACAAATCCAATGTCCAAGAAAGCCTAAAATGAGAATGAAAAGTAAGACCTATAGTTTGGCTTACTCTTAACAATAGCAAATCTGACCAGTAATTTTTTAAATATATTTTTATTGATTTTTTTTACAGAGAGGAGGGGAGGAGGATAGAGAGCTAGAAACATCCATGAAAGAGAACCATGGACCAGCTGCCTCCTGCACACCCCCTACTGGGGATGTGCCCGCAATCAATGTACATGCCCTTGACCGGAATTGGACCTTTCAGTCCGCAGACCGACGCTCTTTCCACTAAGCCAACCCAGTTTCAGCAATTTTTTAAAAAGTAAATACATGTGGGAAAAGATCAAGACATAGTTTTTTATTCTGTTTTTGTTTGTTTGTTTGTCTGTTTTTAATTTTGAGAGCCCCCATTTCTTTTCCTTGTTTTACTTCCAACTCCATGATTCCCTGTAGCCAATTATTCTGTATTCTCAGTACTTCCCAGTTGGATCCCAAGCATATAAAATGATTGACTTTCAAAATCAAGATATCGCCTCCTTCCATGAATTTCTACAAATAGGTTGTTACCATTCACAACACTTTTGATGCTTTTCTTTAGAAGACATACCTTTTAAAATTATAGGTTATCTCATTTTACATGCTCATTTTAAGAAGGAAAACTTCTTAAAAAACTTCTTAAAGAAGGAAAACTTCCTGGTCTCAGTTTTCATCCACAAAGAATCATATACTTGATTAAAGAAATCAAACCTATAAAATTCTGAGATAACAGAGATAACAGTTGGTTGGAGTAAACTATGAAGTCTCTTATTCTTTGAAAATAAGCTTTATCATAAAGAGATATATCAGATCAAATTATCCAATGCATGATTCCTCCAAGCAGCCTGAAAACTTCTAAATGATCATCTCTCTCAATGCTTGGTGAAAGGTTTTTCACAACTTAGGACATGGTAGCTGATTTTGCCATCATCATCAATTATTTGTACTGTCTGACATCAACCATCAATTAAATCGATGTGCAAAATAAACCACTGTAGAGGCTCTGTCTGCTAAATTTATTTTTTTTAAGGATAACCCCTTAAACATGTGGTTTCTGTTGCAATTAAGATTTGGAGAAGGTGTGTGGCAGTTCTCAACACTTTGAATTTCCATGGATACCTGTCATCCACACCCAGAGCCTGCTGGTTACACTCAGGGACTCTTGCCAGTTCGGCAATAATGTCACCGACACCTGCGGCTGCAGCCATGTGCACTCATGCCTTTCCATTCTCATGATCATAGTTGGTTATGCATGGACCCTGGTGATGGCTCAGAATGATGGAGCACAGAATTCTATCTCCACTCTGGACTGCACAGTGGAGAGTCATTTTATTTTTTTTTTATTTTTTTAATATATTTTTTATTGTTTTTGTACAGAGAGAAAGAGAGAGAGATAGAGAGCTAGAAACATCGATGAGAGAGAGTCATCAATCAGCTGCCTCTTGCACACCCCCCACTGGGGATATGCCCGCAACCAAGGTACATGCCCTTGACCGGAATCGAACCCGGGTCCCTTCAGCCCCCAAGCCGACACTCTATCCATTGAACCAAACCGGTTTTGGCAAGTGGAGAGTCATTTTAATTTTAAAGTTCTTATCTGCTGATTTGTTTAATGCCAGGCTTGCCAAATAACTGCATGTTCTGTAATCATTGCTAAATTCATGTTAGTATTGTTAGCCGAAGAAACCATATATTATTGTGTTACAAACTGCAAGTGCTACTAAAAACTAAAGATAAATGTCATATGCTTTATTTTATACGGTGCATGCACATATCTTCACAAAATATATAATAGATATAAACATATTTCTGGATTATGAGCTAAAGTGCTGAGATGTTATCCACACTAATAAAAACTTAACTAAATTTTAAAGATCTTTTCCTTGGTCTTCTGCTCTTCCTCTTCCTCTCACTCATCCTCCCAGATCTTGACTTCTCTAATCACTTCCCAAATCTAAGCTCTTTGTGACCAATGAAACCTTAAAAGTCTGAAAACAAAGTTTGGGGAAAAGAGGTGTGGTGAGGGGAATGTTGTCAATGAACCTAAGTCAGGACAGGAGCAGCGGCTCTGGCCCTAAATCAACAGACAACTCCACAATAGCTCCCTGATGCCTTGTCTGCCAACTTCCAACAACCTAGAAATGATTAAGATGCTTGCAGAAACAGTCTGGAGACAGACTAAAGATGTAGCCAACCAGTAATTTAAATGAGTGGATTACTGTAGCTACTCCATGAGTATAAATTCTACTTAAAAAAAAACAAATGATCAACTTGAAATACAAAAGTTTTAAAAATTTGTAGGAATTTTGCAACGCATCATTTTCTGAATTACTGTTAAAATTCAAGTAATCTTTATATTTTATTTGGCTTTTTAAATTGAAAATTAAAATGAATATTAAACAGCATTGAGCTTTCCATTCAAAATACATCAAGCACACATTGAAGCTCAGACATGTTCAGTCAGTAAACAAATGAGCACTTGCGATTTTGGAATAATATATGTAGCTGATTACGGGTATCTAAAAACAATATTCTAAGTTATTACACTGAAAGATTTTCTGTTTTAATGTTACATATTTATTTTATGTGAAAATCTCCAGTAAAAACCTCTGTTGCTCAGCACATTTTTCCAAAAACTTCTTTTTCTAAAAGTCATATCACTTTTCAGTAGTGGTCCCTGAGCAATCACATTTTCCCTCATGATTCCCAACACGGGCAGGCAGGGAGAACCAAATTCAAGACAGTGGGAACAGGTCTGCAGAGAGGTTAGTAAAGCTGGCACACAAAGAAATGTTGGAACAAAGGACTGAGCATCCTCCCATGATGGCCTACCTGATCTTGGATTCGGTAAAATGCCTAGTATTTGTCCACCAAAGTTCCTTTCTAGCTTATACAATTTGATGTATATTTCTGATTTCAGCTAAGAAGACATTGTCTAAAACAGTTTTCTTTTCCCCAGCAAAATGATCTTTAATTTTATTATGATCATAAATAGTTAAAAATGACAGACAGTACATTTTAAAAGAAAAAAAAAATACCAAAACCCTTAGCTTTTATATAAAATATGAATTCAGTGAAGTGAAGTATCTCCAATTGCCTCCATTTCTTTTTTAATCTTACATCCTTTCTGTTGAGTCAAAACATGGTATGATATTTCTTCCATAGAAGAGAATGAAAAGAAGGAGATGGACAACAATTTAAAGTTGTCACATCATATTCCTAATTTATATGAATGAACACACACACACACACAAAAAAAAATTAATTCTTTTAAAGCAATAGCTGGCATATACTGAAAACTTAGCACTCCTCAAGTTCTGCTCAAAGCATGTTCTACACATTGACTCATTTAATCACTACAACCCATGAGGTTAGCTCTCTTACTGCTGCCATCTCACCAATGAAGAAACCAAGGCATTAGAAAGTTGCTCAAAATTACATATCTGGAAAGTGTTAGAGACAGATTTCAAACACAAACAGCATTGCCTCACAACCCTGCTATTAGCCACCATGATATATCAATACATATAGACACCAAGAGGTCACAAATGCATGAACATCTTTAAAGAGTATAAATACTCTGTCCTTGAAAATAATTTCTCGACAATAGAGTTGTTCTTAAATTTTTAACTCCATTCATGTGTTTTTTAATCTCTGTTTGATAAGGATTTCAATACCTTTATAACTTATTTAATCCTCAGAACAACCCTGTCAGGAAGTTTCAAGAAATATTCTTACTCTATTAGGACAAATAAGGAGTACAGTTCGGAAAAACGAGGTGACCAGACTACAGACAAGGGAATGAATATTTATTGATAAACTACTATGCTCTCAGACCTCTGTAAGGCACTTCTAAAATAAGGTATCTCATTTAGTTACAATAGTAACTATATAAGATCTGCATTATTCTTGTTTTACAGCAGAGGAAAACAAAAGTTCCCTGTGGCTCAGCTACTGAGGGCCAGAGCTAGAACCCAAGTATATCTGAACTCCATTTTCCAACAATTATTTATTGAGCACCTTTTATTGTGTGTCAAGCAGTGTGCTAACTGCTCCATAGATCAGAGGGAGGCGTGTAAAAATGAATAAAACAGAACCTAGTCTCGAGATAATATCTCATTCTGATGTTCAATAAAACGGTACTGCATTATCTTTGTTGCCTTTATCCCCAAGGCATGTGGATATGAAATCTCGGGATAAGAAACAGAACTGACTCAATCCATCATTTAATGAAGAAAAATCTCAGGCTTCAGAATCCAAGGGGAGACAGGAAGAGAAAATAGAGGGAGTTAAAAATTCACCACAGACACTAACCCTAAAAGAGAAGGTTAATACAGAGGAAAACGGGGGAACGAAGGAAAACGCTATGCTGGAATAAGCACTGCCGAAAGAATTTTGCTTTTGGAGGGGAAGGGATTCAAACTTGATCTAAGGAGATGCACTGCTCCTTCTTTGCTCCTCTCTTCTCCACTGGTCTTAATCGCCCTAAATGTAAAGCCATGGGAGGGGGAGTGGCTGGACACCTGGCTAAAGACCTGGATGGAACTCTGACCATTTACATACTGACAGACAGTTGCCTAATGGCATTCTGCATTGAAAACTTCACCGCTTGACTTTAGCTAAAGTAGATAATGGACATGCAGCCAAGAAATCGTGGTCTGAAGCAAATACCACAAAGACTTTCCTTCTTCCACTGTGGATGTGTCATGGAACACTGGGTCTACAAACAAAATAGCTTCTGTGTGCCTATTTAAAATAACACTTTAAGAGCATTACCTAGGAAAAAAAAAAAAAAAAAAAAAAAAAAAAAAAAAGGCAGTCCTAGCCTAAAACAGAAAAGGTGCAGGGAAGAAATTCACTGCTGTATCGCTTAAAATATTTTATGTGTCTATTTGTTCATCTAACCCTTCAGAGTTTATCTCTGGAAAATATTACACTCTGAAAATTTCAAAAATTGATGTTATCCTGACAAAACTATGAGAGCCTATTAAATAGTCCAAAAATGATTTATAGCTAGTTTGTTTTCTATCTGGACAAGTAACAAGCGAACTATTTACACAGTAGCTGCTTTCCTCATTCATCTGGTTTGGATCAAATTAATCCCACTTTTGGACAAAAGTTATCATGAGCTTCATGTTTATGATGCACAGTGGTAGTTGCTAGATATTACACAATTGCATTCATCTATGTTTTTGGCTACTTCTCCCCCTTCGATCATTCATGTGAAAACAGTATCTATGTGTCCAATTAGACATGCATTATGCATATGTATGCTGTGTCATGCTGTCTTCAAGCTGAGATTTATATAGATATTTAATATAAAATATTTCTGCTCATTAGGAAGAGAATTGTGATTTTTATTCCAGACAATAAATCAGAAGAGATAACTGATAGATTAAATAGGGAAGGTAGACCAGAGACTGGAATGGCAGGACACAGGCTTTATTGGAGGGAAGGTACCCTGACGGCTGCTTTCATGGCGAAGAGCGGAAGAGAGTGAGCAAGGGGCTTACAAGCACCTTTAAGGATAGGGGGCGGGGCTTATGGCACTCAGCACATGCTGATTTACTGGGGACCTAGGACTTAGGAATTGGGGGCTTAGGGTATTTGGCAGGTGCTGATTGGTGGTTCGGAGTTCAGGAATGTCTGGCCTCAGGTGGGGTTTACATCTGACCACCAACTGGAGAAAGGAAGGATCTATCAATAACTAATCTCTAAATGGTGGCAGTTGTTCTCAGAGAAAGACTGATTTGAAAAGAGGACTATCTAGCCAGGGTTCCTCTGGGATCCCCCTGCCAGGACAGGCTTGGTGTGCGTGCCTAGAGCTGCTTATATTTTACTAATTTTTTTACAAAGAGGAAAGGAGAGGTATAGAGAGTTAGAAACATCGATTGGAGAGAAACAGAGATCAGCTGCCTACTGCACACCTCACACTGGGGATGTGCCCACAACCAAGTACATGCCCTTGACCGGAATCGAACCTGGGACCCTTCAGTCCACAGGCCCAGGCTCTATCCACTGAGCCAAACTGGTTAGGGCTAGAGCTGCTTTTAGCTTTCATCTACTGATGCCCACCCCTCCTGCCCATCCTGTGAGGGATGCTTTCTGCTAAGAGATGGGAGATATAAGAATATTTAACTTCCAAAACAATACTCTGAAATTAATATTTTTCAAGGTATCTTTTTCAAATCTATGAAATCAAAACAAAGAATAGAATTGCCAGGTGATAGTAGAAAGTGATCATCATTCATGTGAAAACAGTATCTGTGTGTCCAATTAGACATGCATTATGTATATGCATGCTGTGTCATGCTGTCTTCAAGCTGAGATTTATATAGATATTTATCATAATTTGCAGTGTTTTAAATATAAATCAATAATGGCTAGTAACCAAAGTAAATGTTTTGGGAAGACATGATAATGAAATAATTCTTTCCTAAAATATTGAGCTCATTATTTATTAATCCTGTGTAAGGCAAGAAGCCAGGAAAAAGGATTTGTCACCACCACGCTTGGGAACTCTGATAAATCCGATCAGCGCTAAGATGCCTCCCAGGCTGGAGATGAGCTCAGCCTCCTTTGTTTTTCATTTTTTATTTCCTCCACATCTGGCCTCTCACCCTCTCTTTACTCCACTATCATTGAGATTATGTCCAAAATGAGACAAATGAGGACAGGGCCAGAATTATTTGAAAATTCCTTCTTTGGTCAACTTCTCTTAAAATATGTTACTTATTCCCATGAAATTGCTACTGTGAAGTTACAATGACATTACCAGATCCTGAAAAGAAGAATTGCATTTCTGCATAGGCTAAGTAGTTTTAAAAGCATCTTTTATTCAAACAATCAGACAATTTTAAAAAGTGGACCACATGCTATTCCTCGGAGGGGAAAATGGGACAACCTAAAATTGATTAATCAAAAACAGTCACAAGAACCATGTAAGATACAGAAATTCTCTGTTCTCATTTGTGTTGAGATTAACACATCTATTTGTTATATTGCTGAAATCTCTTACTTTCATCTCAGTTTTAGCCTTTGCTTGCACAAAGGATATATTTGTATATTTCTAAAATTTGGAAAAATTGTTTTTTCTCTTTCCAGAAAAACAAAGAGAATTTCACCAATTAATAAAGAGAAACAGAGACAGGGTCATGATGACAAAGTAAATTCTGACCTCAAACTGCCAGACTGGATAAAATAATCACTTTTTTTATTTTTTTAACCCAGGGCACTCATACTTGCCCAGTCCTGACACCTCATCTCCCAGGGTGCCAGCACTGTCCTCTAGCATTCCTGGGGATCCCCCAGCCCTTTCTTCTAGACCCCTGGATTTGTCTTTGGTTCTCCTAATCTGGGTCCACATTCTTTTCCCACAACTTTGCTTACTATCCATCTTCTCAATTCTGAAAAATGCTTGGTAACCTATGATAATAGCTATCTCATCGCATGGACCACAAATCAGCTTAGTCCATGTAACTAAGTCATTGCCAAAACTTGGTGGTGCTCTGACCTTATGCCTGAACATGAGGTCCACACCTATGGTCATGAGAACACGGGCTACCTCATTGTAACTCAAATAAACCTGCAGCTCATTTGCCAAGGGCACTGAATGTTCAGAGGCCAGGCATGCTATTATGGGGCTATACCACTAATGTGGGATCCCCATCTGGACTCCAAGCTATGGGATATGGAAGTCTAGCCCAGCAATTAGATTTTCAAGTGAAAAGTATGTAGGTCATTGGTGAATCCAAGTAAGTGGCTCTCCCATGGATAAAAGTACTGGAGACAGGATCTGGAGAACATCATCATTTAATGGATGAGCACAAGAAAAGAAATAAATGCAGAAGATTAGGAAAAGGTGGTCATTAGTAAGGAAAACTTATTGGGGCTTGCTGTTGCCTTAGAAACCAAGCAAGAAAAGTGTTTCAAAAGAGAAATGAGGAAAATATGTCTAAACTAGAGGCCCGATGCACGAATTCATGCACGGATGGGGTTCCTCAGCCTGGCAGGCAATCAGGGCTGATCTAGGCCGACTGGTCAGGGGAGGGCCCTCAGAAGGTTGGCCAGCTGCAGGAGGTTGGCTGTGGGAGTGCACTGACGACCAAGGGGCAGCTCCTGCATTAAGCATTTGTTCCCTGATGGTCAGTACATAGTGACCAGTCGACTGGTCATTTGGTCTACAAAGAGTGCCACAGAATGTCAAATCGCATGTTTTTTTGTTTGTTTGTTTTTTAATATATTTTATTGATTTTTTACAGAGAGGAAGGGAGAGGGATAGAGAGCTAGAAACGTCGATGAGAGAGAAACATCGACCAGCTGCCTCTTGCACACACCCTACCGGGGATGTGCCCGCAACCAATGTACATGCCCTTGACCGGAATCGAACCTGAGACCTTTCAGTCCGCAGACCAATGCTCTACCACTGAGCCAAACCGGCTTCGGCTCAAATAGCATGTTTTTTTTTTAATTAACTTGAATTTTTTAAATGCAAAGGTGACTCTCTTTTTGTTTCCTTTTTTCCCCAGAAAATTCAGACCCAAAATCATCAGGTGGCACCAAGCAAGGAAGCTGTATGTCTCTAGCCAAAGCCTGAGCAGGTGAGGAAGGTGCCTGAGTAGGGGAGCTGCCAGTGTAGGATGCCAGGGTCCAATAGAATGGGGGATGTGCCCACCTTGGGGGTGCAGTCAAGTGTGCTGTGTTAGAGCCCAGAGCAAGGTGCGGAGGGCCTCTGTGCAGAGGAGAGGCAGCACTGGAAGTCCAAGCAGGGACTGATTAAATAAGTAAATCTATTTAAGAATAGTGGTAGTCAGATTACTCTCTGTGGAAAAATGTTCCAGACCTATTTTCTTAGCAACTTTCAAGTCTATATAATACAGTATTGTTAACTATAGTCACCATGATGTACTTCAGATCCCCAGAAATGATACATCTTATAACTGAAAGTTTGTACTTCTTGATCAACATCTCCCAATTTTCCCTACCCTCAGCCCCTGGCAACCACCATGAGTTGTACTTTTTTTTAGATTCCACATAGATCATACAGCCTTTGTCTTCCTCTGTCTACCTTATTTCACTTAGTATAATGCACTCAAGGTCCATCCATGTGCCACAAATAGCAGTATTTCCTTCTTTTTTATGGCTACACAATATTCCATGATAGATGATAGATAGGTGATAGATAGATAGATAGATAGATAGATAGATAGATAGATTAGATCATAGATCAATCTCACATTTTCTTTATAGTTTTTTTGTAGGAGTTTTATAGCTTCAGGTATTATATATGCCTCTAATCCATTTCAAATTAATTTTTGTGAGTGGCATGAGATAGGATTGCAATTTCTCTTGATTTTTTGTAGTTTTCCCAACACCATTTATTGAAAAGCCTATCTTTTCCCCCACTGACCATTCTTGGATCAAAGGGGATTTTTTTTAAAGGATCCAGAAGCAAGCCTAATGTCTACAGAATCCATTGACTAACCTGGAGACAATTTGAGCATCAAAATAAATATTTACAGCAACGGCCAGTGTGGCTCAGACCTATTGTTAGGAGGGTTAGGAAGGATGATTGAGAGGATAATCCTTCTTTTGTTTTACCTGGGTACAACTGAGTAAAGTCTCCACGTGGGACAGTTCATTTTACTCAGCTCTGAGGCAAACCACTAATTGACCTGGAGTCCAGTGAGTGCAGGAGACTGGTCCAAAGAGTGTGGATGGATCAATGTAAATCCATCACCACTATTTGAAAAACAACTCCAAGGACAGACCTTGGCACCAGGAATAAATAGCGTCATATACAGGAAAGGAAAGTAGGAAGAAAAATAAATCCTTTCCACAGTATGGCTCAGGGTCAGCTCTAAATATAAGGAAAAAATAGAAAATAGGAACTGAAAATTTCACATGTATTTTTAAAATTATTTCTTTTGTGGAACAGGCAAAATCCATGATTAAAAACCTACATGAAGAAAGCAGAATTTTAAAATAGTTTCTATTTTTCTTTAAAATAGATTAAGGTATGTATGTTATCTATTATCTCAATAGTAATTCAATAATCATAATAAACAAGTAAATATTATATTAGCAAAGAAAATGGCATCAACAAGGTGCTTACATTAGATAATTTCATGCTGAGGCATATTAGTAATGTTCATTTATAAAAATAAAAATAAAATAGGTCAAGTATCTGACAACTATGTGGAGAGAGACAGGAAATGCCAAGGAAAGATTTAACTATAAGACAGATCTTCATTCATGTCATATTTTTACTTTTTGTCTTCTCTAAAGTTTGAGTTATGAATCTCCATTTTAAAAGTTGAGGTGAAATTTTATCATTTACTTTTTAAAAATCTCTCACAAACTCAAAACTAAAAATAGAAACAATAAGAGGGATAAAAATGTAAGCTAATTTTTTCCCCAAGAATGCGTACAAACACCAATTGATAAGTGAATGGAAAATGCTCTCCCAGGCTTTCCCAGTTTCACAGGACAAAGCACAAAGGAGTTAGGATGAAGCACAGCTGATCTGCCGCTGGGACTGTTAATTCATTAAAATACTACTAAATGCTGCAAGCCCTTTTTCTGATTATCTACTTGCTGAAAATTCCAGTTATCTCCAGGAAAGACAAACCTGTTCCAGAGGCCATTGATAGACAAATCTATTTCGTGACCATTAACAGAAATTTCATTGGCTGATACATAAAATGCCACAATTCTAATCAATGTCCAAGTACCCAGAAAAGCAAAAGATCTCAAACAAACTGAAATTTCTATTTAAAAATAAAATGTCAAAGGCAGAGTAAACATTTTCAAGGCTTCGTAGAGAGAAATATCCATTATTCTAATAGCTGATAACAAAGTGTTCATTATTGTATACAAAAACCTAAAGTAGCTTTACAAACAATGCAATTATTTAGAATGCTTCTATTGTTTGGGGATGGGGGGGAGAGCATAGAAAGGATGGCTTCATTATAAGGCCTTTGCTCCAACTCTTTAATAAAGATTTGCAATGTTAAAATATCCAAATCCTCAAACAACCATACCCTATTTATTTCCAAACTGCACATCAAATTTGGGGCTATTAAATAGTTTAATGGCAATTATCATTAGAAATTAATTTCAGAGAAAATGTGGCTGGAAGAGAGTGTCTCCCCGTATAACCTCAGAATTCTTATAGTTCTGTAACTATATCCCTTTGAACATGTACATATATCAATGACTATCCAACAGAAATAAATGGTGCATAGTTTACAAATTTTAAATATATAAAAGTATATAATCACTTTTCTGTTAAGTATGTATTTATCATGTTATGCATTTTTAAAATTAATCTATTGACAAAGACTAGACTTAAAAATAATAATTCCAATTTTAATAATAATTATATGAGGGAAATTTTGTTAGAGAAGCAGTTCTGGAAATTTATTGTAGTAAAAATGAGGAACTTCTTAAAAAATAGAATTAGATATGACTTACTTTTTTTTTTTTTTTAATCTTCACCTGAGGAATTTTTTTTTCCCCATTGATTTTTAGAGAGAGTGGAAGAGAGAGGGAAAAACATAAATATCGATGTGAGAGAAACACATGGATTGGTTGCCCCCTGCACAAGCCCTGGCCAGAGCCTGGGCCAGGGAGGAGCCTGAAACCCAGGTACATGCCCTTGTGCCTTTGACCAGAATCAAACCCTGGACCCTTCAGTCCCCAGGCCAATACTCTATCCACTGAGCCAAACTGGCTAGGGCAGAAATGACTTACTTGTAAAGATGTCCATAAGGTTGCTAATTTTCTAAAATCAATGACATAGTTTTTATGATTTTCTTTACTCAGAAGTTATAATATTATAAACTCTGTAATGTATATTTCACTTATTAGACTCTTTAAATTATGATTATCTATTTTCTGAAAATTTACTTTAAATCTTGCACTAATAAAGATAACTCACCTTCAAGAAGGTGATTTATTTATATATGGTCAATTTTTTAAATTAAATTGATACAATTAATTAAGATTTTCTTCTTTTAAAATTCAAGTCAAATTTTTTAGATAAATCAGGATTAAAATTTGAAGTTGCAATTTTATTTTCAACAGTTCATTTCATCAAAAGTCAAGAAAATTCAATTATTTTTTCTATTAAAATTACATCTGTAAATTTTACTCTAAATTTTTTCATTTCAATCTAAAATATGGTTTTTGCACTGGAAACCCTGACTACCATGGTAACCTGTGATAACAGAAAAGAGAGAGTGAGAGAGAGTGCTTCTCTTTGGAGTGTGAGGGCCATGGAGTTGACTAGAAATGGGCACTGAGGGAGCTTTCTGAAGTGACAGAAATATGCTGTACCTTGTATTAGGGGATAGTTACATGGGTGTATTCAATTTTCTCCTTTTAAAAAAAAAAGGTTTTTGTTGCTTTTTTTTTTTTTTTTTTTTTTTTTTTTTTTTGAGAGAGAGAGAGAGAGAGAAGAAGGGAAAGGGAGAGATAGAAACATTGATGAGAGAGAAACATCAACTGGCTGCCTTCTCCATGCCCCCTATGGGGGATCTAGCCTGCAACCCAGGCATGTGCCCTGATCAGGAATTAACCAGTGACAGCTTGGTGCATGCAATAACCCTCAACCAACAGAGCCACACTGTTTGGCCATGGGTGTACTCAATTTTCAAAACTCAGGAAACTGAACACTTAATATCTATGTATTTTATCTTCAGTAAATTGTCAATTTTAAAAATATTTAATTTTGTCTACTGAAGAAATGAAAGGAAAATAGATGAAAATAAGTATAAGAAAGCCATTTCTGTGCATTATAAAGAAATTCTAAACCTGAGTTTTCAAATGTGGAATAAGCTATTTCATTAAAAAATAATTATTATATCTGAAAATATTCAAACAAAGTCAGAAAGGCCTACTGTTAGACATTGTCTAGCACAAACACCTAATACAAAAAAAAAATATTTCTAAAGCATTATTTTAAACCTTTTCATTAGTCAGTGGCTGTGATATCCTAAGCTAACAAGGTTTTATTGACTATAGTCCATTTTTCATTTCTCATTTCCTTCATTTCTATCAATAATTAAACAGTATTTGAGAATACTGAAAGAGAAAGCACAGCAAACAGGTTAAAGCTTATGATATAAGATTGATAGTGTTTAGAGTACTGTGCCGAGTAGACAGGAGTATTGTCATTCTTAATGATATCTGTCATGGGTACAAGCGGGAAGAGAGTGACATAAATAGCAGGAATTTGCCATCACAGAGTTAGAAAAATGTGTAGAGTTGTAAATCCGTTTTACTGTCACTGATTTACTCTCAGTGACTGATTCAGAGACTGAGGACTGTGTAGGCCATGAACCAATAGGCAGTAAATTAACAGATAAACAAAACAAGGAAGAGAAAAAAGATATATGAGAGGAAGATTAGTATCTAAATACACAAACTTTATTTTTGGCTAATTTTTTTTTTTCATGCTTGCCAGATTTGAACAATCTGGAATCTTTAAACACTGTAATAAATGGGTTTTTGCTTGATAGCTTAACCTAACCAGATTGAAACAGCCTGGATTTCCAATTAATAAAAGTGAAAATATTGTAATGGTACTTTTCTACAATAGATTGAAAGTGCTAAGATGCCAGGTAAAGGTTTATAAGAGCGTAAATCTTGTAGCAACCAAATTGAACTTACAGGATTGGAAATGTACTTAGAAGCCTTGCAAGGCACAGCCTTCTCCTCCCCTGCCTCCTACAAAGTGACCAAACCCTTTAAATATGTAGTGTGTGACTTCCAGCTGAATAAAAGCTTAACCCAGCTCCTCCTGGCTCCGCCAGAAGGTCAGCTCCTTGGAAAGAGCTCTCCCCCAATAGTGATGAAGCTCCAGTTGGAGCCTCGACTGTGATAATACACAAGATGTTCTCAGCACAAGGCCAGTCACCAAATTGGGAGCTCCACTAATTGGTCGAGGATGTTTTCTGATCTGCTCATCCCTTGGCAGACAGAACAAAGAGAGACCAAGAAAAAAGCCCAATGGCCAGAACACAGGCGCTCAGGGGTCTGCTCTCCCTTTGTGTGGGTCCCTGGGCAATTCCTTGCACCTCACCATGTTTGATTTTGCCATAAATGTAACTAAGGCTCGGCATACTTCCTACAATGTTTCCCAGAAAACAACACAGGCAAAAGTACGAAGGTTAAAAACAAGGAGGGAAAAATGCCACTAAAGCATCATTTTCTTCAACAATTTTCTTTCTTCCTGCTTTCTCTTCAGTCGTCATGCAGAGTCACTTTCATAGGGATGAAGTTTTTATGGGATAAAGAACCACTGACACTTGAAGCTCAGAGGTCACTTTTGTGACAAAAGACAACCCAGGAGCAAATCTACCTGCTCAAAGACTTATTTCTTACTGTTGACCTCAAAGTTAGGGATTTCGTGAGCACTCCAGAGAAGAGATGTAACCAGGTTAGAAAGCAGCCTTAGTTTAAATGAGCGTTAGAATATTTAGGCATAACCAACATGAAAACTAGACAGAAAAAAAAAATGATTCAAAATTTTAGATAATTTAAAACTAGGGCATTGAAGGATTAATGCTCTAAATAATTAATGAAAATCAGCAATTCCTACCAGTCTGTGGGTTCCTTGAGGTTGGATATCACATTATCTCGTTTCCCCTGATTTCCTCAATTCTACAATTGTATCTTATATGATAAAGAGCCAATGTGCTAATTAGACCAGAGTGCAGTTCAGGAACGACCAGTCGGGGGGGTGGGGGTGGGGGGGGGGGAGCAGGAGGCAGCCAGGGCTTCAAGGGCCTACTCTTGCCTGAATTTTGTGCATTGGTCCTCTAGTAATAAGATAAAGCTCTAACTGGGTCAAAGGTCAAGAAGGCAGATTGAACTGTGCTAAAGACAAACCAAGGTCATATGAAAGTGACATAGAAGAGAGTAGTATGAGCCAGAAAGTGGGAGGTGTCAGTAGATACAAGGGATAGCAGGAAGCGCTCATTTTGAGTCCAGGACAGAGGAAGAGTAAGTGGCCAGAGCAGAAATCAGAAGCGTAGAATGGGCCGCAGATGTAGCAAAGAAGATGCTAAGACTGGACAGGGCAAATGTAGATCAGAGCACCTCATCTTAGAAATCTAAAGGAATTTTCACAGCATAAGCCTGGATTCTCAGTTCATGTCCTGCCTTTAAAGTAGCCTGGCTTACTTTTTCTACAGGGCCATTTCAACAGCTTCAGTTACACAGAAGAAGAAGGAGGAAATAGAGGAAGAAGAGGAATAGAAGGAAGAAAAGTTAAATGATCTGTCATAGATGGTCAGTGTGTGGCAGGTCAGAACAAAGAAAAAAGTGAGTAGTAACCCAATGAGAGGACCAACACCAAGAGTCCTTTGACAAAGCCTAGTTGGCACACTCCAAGCTGTTGTTGGAAGATCCTGATACCACCAACCTCCTATGTAATGACTTCTCCTGAATTTTACCTTGCTTTTCCTAAGAGTTTAAATCACCATTTTAGAAGTAGCAATAATTATGTATCAAAGTTATGAGCTATTGTCGTTACATATTAGGAAAAAAAATTTAATTTGGATAAAACAACATACTGATTTTTGAAATGTATAATTTAAACACATATGACATATATTTAATTTTAGTTAAACTTTCTCTAAATTTGTAAAAATCAATTAAATTCTTTTGGTCAAAAAGTAATCTACATATCCTGTACTGTATTGAATAAGGAAGGAATGTATTTGCTGGATTCCAGTCTCAATCTCCTTGACCTTTATTCTGCTAAAAAAAGAAAAAGAAAAAAAATACTATTAATAATTCAAGCCCCTTTTCAATGAATTTAGGTGATGTAACCAGGGCATGCTTTGGTTATGACTAGTTCCATGACTAAAATCATTTGAGAACTGCTTGTTTCTCATCATTTGGTCTTAAGAGAATTCGTGGGTGTCTTCTACAGAAGACAGTAGACTGTTGGCAAAGAGCCAATGAAGACAAGCAGATGTTGTGGTTACCAAGTTGGAGGAGGAACACATAAATTTTATCCCAAAAGCCTCTTGCCAGAAGTACTATAAAGAGAAAAATTCAAGCGTGATCTTCTACGTCCTGCTTGATGGCAAATATTCAGGTGCATTTGTCTAAACTCATCAAAGATATTTGGCATGTTTGTCTTCTTCTTTCTACTAAATACAGGCCACAAAGAACATAACTATAAATCTGTTGTGTATAGTAATCCCCACCGTGCTCAATATACACATTCTTGGAAAAAATGTGTGAATAAATTGAAGCAAATCCTACAAGTCAACAAAATTTTATCCTTCCACTAAAGTATTGGGACATTCACATAAAGGAATGAGCATGTATTGATGCGGAGTAAGCTTATTTCAGGACATGTCATATATGTGCTCTTATGAGAAACCTAGAAGATCAGCTGAAACTGGTTTGGCTCAATGGATAGAGCGTCGGCTTGGGGACTGAAAGGGCCCGGGTTCGATTCTGGTCAAGGGCATGTATCTTGATTGCAGACATATCCCCAGTAGGGGGTGTGCAAGAGGCAGCTGATCGATGACTCTCTCATTGATGTTTCTAACTATCTCCCTACCTTTCTGTACAAAATCAATCAAATATATTATAAAAAAAAAAACTAGAAGATCAATGGAAAAATATTGTTTCATTACAAGAAAAAGGTAAGAGAACCAATTGAGTGTATTTCTATACAGATTTCTGAACCAAAAATCTTTTTATGAGTAAAAAAAAAATATGGGCACTTTATTTTGAGTACAATGGAACTAGAAACTGTCCATTTGCCATGGACTTAAATAGCCTCTGGTGTGGAAACGAGGGAAAGGAGATTAAGTCTGGAATATGGGCACCACTAAGCCAAAGGTCAGAAAGAGGGAGCATCGCCTACTTCCCCAAAACCACATTAAGGCAAAAAATATGTGAATAAATCAAATGGCAGCTAACAGCAATAACCAGACAAGCCAGAGTTCCTGGTCACTATCCAGAAGGCAGGTTTCCCTGACGGAAATAGTCCCACAGAATGCAAAGTTGTAGTCACTAGTGTATATGTAGGTATGTGATAGGCAAAATTCTAAGATAAACCACTACCCTACAATGGCCCATGCCCTTGTAAAATCTCCTCCTTTTGCCTGTGAGCAGAACCTGTGAATACGATGAGATGTCATCCCCGTGATTTCGCTGACATGGTATAGCCAAAAGAACACTACCTGGGAGCAAGACCTCAGGCCAGGCTTTTGGAGCTGAGTAGTTCCTGGCTGACAGCTAGCAGACAATGGAGTCCTACACCCACAAGGAAATGAATTCTGCCTGCGACCCGTGAACTTGGAAGAGAATCTTAGCGCCAGAGAAGAACTGCAGCCTTAGACCACACCTTGACTGCAGCCCAGTGAGACCCTGAGCAGAGAATCCAGTTACACCAAGCATGTCAGACTCACGGCTCACAGGCTGCATGTGGCTCACAGCAAATATTGTTGAGGCCTAGCTAATATAACGGTATGTAAGGAATATTTTAATAAAAATTTCATAAGTTAGTTTTTACAAGATCCTGTTATACATAATTATTAATAACAAACTACAATGTTCGGTAATGACTGATTACTATAATCGTGTTGCATTCATTTCCCTATGCACCTTATGTGCAGGCACACCATTTCTCTCCACTAAATACTAGCAGCGATTATTTTAGCAGCCGATTGCCACCTCATTAGTCTTGAACTGACTTGTTTAGTGTGCACAACAGGAAATGTTTTGCTTTCGGAGAACAAGAAAAATGGGTTTATTTGCATTATGCTTATAAATTTGTGTAATTATTCAGTGCCTGGGAAGTTAATGTTCAAGAAAAAATATTAATATTTATTAAAATGTTTTATTATTTTATGTTAACAATTACTCATTTATTTCAGCCCTTTCTATTCAGCATGTCTTTATCAAAATAAACCTATGTTTCTATGAAAATTGAAGCTTTTGTTTTCTGTGGCCCACATAAATTTAAATCCTATTTATTTGGCCCGTGTTAGCCTTTGAGTTTGACATGCTCAAATTACACTATTCTCAGAATTCTGACCTATACAACAATGAGATAATAAGTAGGTGTTGTTTAAAGTCACTAAATATGTCATAGCCTATTTCACAGCAATATAAAAAACTGACACACTTATAACTATACTTGCTGGATCAATTATTACTAATGTATCATGTTAGCCACTTGTTTAAAAACAACCTCTTGAATTGAACTGATGACATACTTTTTTCATATCTGTGAGACTTTTCTCCATAGAAACTGTTGAAAATAAAATCCAGAAAAGATATATCTGAATTTTAATAGTAAACACGGTTTCTTTATCTTTGTAACATCATAGGAGGTTTGTGTTAAATTTTAGCAAATTTACAGCATTTTATGGGAAATGCTCTTACTTTGGTGATCCAAACCTGTGTAAAAATTGTAAGTCGTTCAAATCACATGCTCATTTAATGTCACCTTCGAGTGTTTTCCAACATGAGCATTTGATCCAATGTCCATAATTTAAGGCTATAAATCTAGTAACCATAAGTGGCAAGCCAACAGGGCCAAGTACAGAATCTGTGAGCAGTGAAGCAGGGATGTTTCCATTTGGCCTCTGTAGTCTCTATACTCTGGAGGAATCCTAATCCTCCCCCAAATAAATCTTTTTTAACTGAATTTATGGGGGTGACATTTGGTTAATAAAATTATATAGACTTCAGGTGTACAATTCTATAATACACCATCTGTACACTGTATTGTGTGTTTACCACCCCAAGACAAGTCTCCTTCCATCACCATCTATTCCCCCTTTATGTCTGTCCAGCTCCACCCACCCTCCTGCCCCTCTGGTAATCACCATATTGTTGTCTGCATCTATTAGTTTTTACTTTTTTGTTTGTTTGTTTAATTCCTTTACCTTTTTTCACCCAGCCCCCTATCCTCCCTCCCCTCTGAGAGCTCTCAGTTTGTTCTTGGTACCTATGGCTCTGTTTCTATTTTGTTTGTTAGTTTATTTTGTTCATTAGGTTTCACATTTAAGCAAAATCATATGGTACTTGTCTTCCCTTGACTGGCTTATTTCACCTAGCATGATACTCTACAGGTCCATCCATTCTGTCACAAAAGGCAAGATTTCCTTTTTTTACATTCAAATAGTACCATATCTGTTTTATTCACTCATCTACTGATGGGAACCTGGGCTGCTTCCAAAACTTGGCCATTGTCACTAGCATTGCAATGAACGTAGTGGTGCATATATCTTTCAAATTAGTGTTTCAGGTTTCATTGGATATGCTCACAGAAGTGTAATCTCTGGATCATGAGAAAGTTTCCCTTTTAATTTTTTAAGGGCAGTCCTTGCTGCTTTCCATAGTGGCTGCTCAAATCTGCACTCCCACCAACAGTGCACTAGGATTCCCTTTTCTCCACATCCTTACCAACACTTGTTTGTTGATTTATTGATGACAGCCATTCTGATAGGTGTGATGTGATATCTCATCGTGGCCATAACCTGCACCTTCCAGATGACCAGTGACACCAAGCATGTCTTCATATGTCCATTGGCCATCCATACGTCCTCCCCAGAGAAGTATCTATCCGGATCCTTTTGTTTTACTATGTCTGTTTTAAATAACTAGTACGTACAGATGGTAATAAAGACCATATCATTTAATACTGATAGCAGACTATGCTTAATTAAAACAAATGAGACACAAACTTCAAATTAAACAACTCTTCTGGGTGAAAAGTCTCAAATGCTTCAAAGATATTCATACAAAACTTTACTGAGCATTTAGTGCAAAATCAGACTAAGGAGGAAAATTTTCCCTATATTTTCCTTGTGGAATGAGCTTATGATGCTTTTTTAAAAAAAACTTGAACAGTAATAGATTTTAGTCTTAGTTTATATTGCAGTATCTTTATCACAAATAGTGTTTCTGAAAAATAAAGTCTGAATTTAAAAAAAAAAAAAAGCAATCCTAACTAGTTATATTCAAATGGGATGTTAATAACAGAAAAAATATGAAAATGTTTAAATAAAATCAGATATAAAAATTGTCAGTATTATGATAAAGTAAGTAAATCTAAGTAAATTACTTAATATAAAGAAACTCAGAACAATACTGAACTGTTATGTGTTTATTAATATTACAATAATCAATTTTATTTATTTATTTTTTTAAAATATATTTTATTGATATTTCACAGAGAGGAGGAAGGGAGAGAGATAGAGAGCCAGAAACTTCGATGAGAGAGAAACATCAACCAGCTGCCTCTTGCACATCCCCTACCGGGGATGTGCCTGCAACCAATGTATCAATACATGCCCTTGACCGGAATCGAACCTGGGACCTTTCAGTCCACAGACCGACGCTCTACCACTGAGCCAAACCGGCTTCGGCTACAATAATCAATTTTAACTCTACTTTCCTCTTGGACATCATTTGACTTCAGTTTCTTTATTATCTACAACAGTAGTTCCAGGTGCACTTACTTCCAAATACCAGAAATTAATGTTAATACTGAAAAGATTAAAACATTCTGATTGCTCAACAAATAAAAAAAAATAACCATAGTCAATTATTAGTGGTTATGGTGTCTAGAAAGCATTCATGATGCTGCCTATGGAGTTGTCATCATTTATTGTCATGTCTGCTCAGATCTGTTCACGTCTGACCAGTGAGGCAGCATTTTGTACGTTTCAGGTGCATGCAACCACTCGTTGGCAGTTAGTCAACATTATGTTTGTCCTCTTTCCTCTTGCTCATAGCCAGCTTGCCCTTCAGTACCACTTTGCATGAGCTTCTTGGTACTTAGCCTCAGTCTCTGTTCCTAATGGCACCCCCTACCCCTTCCACTTGTAGCTCACTTTGCCCCACTAGATGTTGTCTCCAAGGGGCTCCATTTTTGCTTCCTTTCATGTGCCCTCTTGGCTCAATGAAATACACTCCTGATCTCCCATTAGTGGAGTTAGTTGCTCCAATTGCAGTCCTCTCTCCTCACTTGATTTTCAGCAGCTATACCCTTTTAGACCTTTCCAGGTAAATATCAGACATGTGCCTAAAGCCTACTGAAGCCAGGGTAAATAGATCAACATCACCTAAGAATTTTTACTAATGTACTCCACTCTGGTGGCTTATTCATTTCTGCAGGACACCTAGCAACCAACCAGGGGCAAGATGTCAGTTTCTCTTCACCAGGAGGAATCCTCTGGAAGAAGCACCTCACTTATCTCAAGTTAAAGGAAAAAAGCTCCCTCCAACAATCCTTTTCCAAGTAACCCCCTCCTCCATCAGATCCTTTTACTCCAAATTTATCATCTCATGTAACATGGCCTTAGATGGTCATAAGATCATTTCTAATTTTCCTTGTAGTAAAGCTGATGGAAATGTCAGAGCAAAAGAACACTTAAAATCCATTTTTTTTCTAGCTTTGGAGCCTCTGCTAAAATTATGTGGCAATAGGAGAGTCATAGTTAACATACAAACTCTTTCATACTCCTCTCTTCAAGAGATGGGACTTAATTCTCCTCTTTAAGTGCATGCTAGAATTGATGGAACATGACTAGGTCATAAAAATCATTGAGGGTCCTCCTTGTTGTTTTCTGTTGGATCACGTGCTCTGAGGGGAGGCAGCTATCATGTTTTAAAGATTCTCAAGGATCCCTATAAAGAGCCCCTACTGGCAAAAGCCATGTGATCTCAGAAGTGGATCCTCCAGCTCAAGTCAAACCTTCAGGTAACCACAGCCCTGGCTGACAGGATGGCTGTAGGTGTACGAGAAACGCTGCACCAGAACTTCAGCTAGGCTGCTCTCAAATTCCTGACTTCCTGAATTTAAGAAAACAGTTGTTTTAAGTCACTAAGTTTTGGAATAATTTGTTATGTAGCAACAGTAACTAATGTGATATGGTACCTAAAAACATTCAGGTAAGTTTAAAATCCCACATCTTCTTTCCTGTGATATAAGCCATAAATACTAGGATACCCAAAGCATACCAATAATTAATAGCATACTTTAATCATTTTGCAGTATATATGTGTATGAATTTATCATGCTCTGCTCCTAATCAATATCTACTACATTTAAATAAAGCTGGAAATATATCTATATCTACTACATTTAAATAAAGCTGGAAAAATACCTTGACCCCAGGTCAGATGTTATGATAACTTTTTATATTAATCTAATTATTCAACTGAGCATGACTACTTAATGCACTGATGGATCCCCTACTCTTGGTGAACTACATAGTTCTAACAGTAGTTATGTATAAGGTCATACACAAATTAATATAATGTGAATCTTTCTACTAAAAAATATCACATCATGGTCCATAGCCACATGGGCCACTAGCAGGTAATGAAGGCAAGACCCCATTGTATAAAATAATTCCTATGTTATTGATATTTGAAATGCAAATATTATAACTTATTTTTATTTGATTGATATTAACTCAGTGTTAACAATCAAATAACTTCAGTAGGAATATTTCTTTGTTGTTTGGATACATCATTTTTTATTTTATTTTTTATTATTTTTTTTAGTATGAATGGTGTGAGATTAGGGTATGGGCCAACAAGGAGGAAAAAAAAGGAAATGATTCAAAAAGCTAAGAATGCTAAGGCAAACTTCACTGGATTTCAGACATTCTGAGGGTGGCCCTATGTTCTTTCCAGCTCTATGACTTGGATGGCACCAGCTCCCAGAAGGCAGAGACCCAATTGCGTATCTGTTATGAACAGTACCTAACACAATCCAGTTAGTGGAATACTAAACCACAACAAAATCATCAGGCACCAGATGAAGTCAAACATTTATCCTAATAAGCAGCTGCCAGACTTGAAACTGTCAGCAACATCACACACAACTTCCTGGACATTTTCATTAGGGTCACCTAGAAACCACATCAACAACAAATAGCAACACAAAAAATGAACCCTAGGAACAAAGTCAGACTGCTGGTGTGTGGAGGTCCCAAAGCAAAGCTTGCAGCCATTCAGCTGAGCTCTGTCAGACGTGATTGAGAGATGAGGGCTGAACCCTTCCATAATGTGGGATAGAAAACCAGAGATGTGACCACAAACAGGACAATTAGAAGAGACAGGACCAAACAGAGATGAGCTGAATCAAAAGGCATTCGTTCCCTACTGGGATCAAAAGCATAGCAAAGAACAGGCTATGCTGGGATCAGACATTGGAGGTCTCAGAGTGCAGCTTCAGCAGTAAGCAGGAATTGCTTCCACTGTGGGTTTGTGGAAGCAATCTCCTTCAAATGTAGAGTAGTCTAACCAAAAACTGTAGTAAGCATCCTGTTATACCAGTATACACACATGAGATCAACCATACAAGGTGTACCCTGCACTATCAACAACCTGCCCCAAAATACACAAACACCAGCTCCCACCGCCCGTGAGCCCACATATGGGGCCATGTTTCCACTTTCCGCCAATTTAGATCCTATGGAATAAAGGGAGCTCTTTTTCTGCAAGTGTAAACCTAAAATATTATCGTAGATGATTATGAAAACCTTCATAGCTCTGAATATTTAACATGAAGAACATTGGAGACCACATGAAAACAAAATGTCATTATAAGCCAATTTTTTTCAAAAAAATGAAAAAATTAGATTTCAATGAAAATAAAAAGAAGTTAGGCACATATAGGGAGTATATACTCTGTCACATGTATTTTATTTCAGAAAAATACAGTTAATATTTTATAATCTGAATTTAGAATGGTATGTAACATAATTTTTTTTGTTTCCACAGTTTTTCTTACTGTAAGTAATAGTGTTTCATCCCTAAATTACTTTGCAGCTAATCTCCAGTATAACTTCACAAAAATTTAACAGCATGTTAAACCAGATATCAAACATAAACAATATCCATGACTTAGAGATGGTGCCAGGAAATAATTTGCCAGTAAAAGCAAAAAACCCTTCGATGTGATAGCTACACTCTCCTTTTGGGTGTTGCAAATTGTTAAGTCCTTTTACTAATCATAGGTAGCCCTTCCCACAATCCCTCTAAGATAAACTGACCAATATACACTTTAGTCATATTAATAAATCCAACACATTACTCTCAAATCACCTCCATCTATCATCAGTATAAACCCATGGTCAGAATAATCATATATATTTAAAATTTCTCTTAGGCTACAGAAAAATCAGAATTAGATATAGGAAATCAATGTGAATTTCTTATGGCCACATGTGAAAATTTTAAGATACGATTAAATGAGACAGGTCCAAATGTTATGAACCACTTGATGGCCTTAACATTCATCATGTTCATCTGTGAGAATCAAGAGAATGCATCTTTCCCAAGCGGAATTATATTCTTTTGTCTTTTAAAAATCATAACAGCCAAGTTAAAAAGATAGAATATTTCATAACAATTAAGAACTTGAAGTGGAGGACTCCTTCAAGATTGTCTATTTCAGATTGTCTATTTCCTCATCTTTATAGATGAAGAAACTCAGATTCAAACATTTGCCCAAGTAAATGGTCCGTAGCTGAGACTTGAACCTGGGCTTCTAAAGTTCTTTTTTTTTTTTTTCCCTAGTGTTCTTTCTACTTTTAAAAAAATTACTTTTTATTGTAAAATAGAAAGTAATGTCAGAAGAAAATAAAAATCCATGTACCTCTACCACTATTGTTTTTTGTGTTTTTTTGTGTGTTTTTAAATATATTTTATTGATTTTGTACGGAGAGGAAGGGAGAGAGATAGAGAGTTAGAAACATCGATGAGAGAGAGTCATTGATCAGCTGCCTCTTGCACACCCCCTACTGGGGATATGCCCGCAACCAAGGTACATGCCCTTGACGGGAATCGAACCCGGGTCCCTTCATTCCCCAAACCGACTCTCTATTCATTGAGCTAAACCGGTCTCGGCTCTATCACTATTGTTTAAAAGAGAGTATAAACAGGATAGATTTCAAGTCTCCTCTCCCTAATGTCATAGGATCTCTCTCTGTCTTCATCACAGGTAGCTACTATTCCAATTTTTAAGCTTTCCTTTGCTTTTAAAAAGAAATTAACTACACATAGACACAGATGCACCCATGTTTGCTATTCTTTACTTTGCCACTTTGTCATTTTATTAAATTGAGTATTTTCAATGTGTTCATGTGCCTTTTGTGTGTATGTGCTTAGCATTGTATGATTTTGAGATTCTTACAAACTGATCTGTGTAGTTATACCCTGTTTCCCCAAAAAGACAGTGTCTTATATTAATTTTTGCTCCCAAAGATGCCCTAGGTCTTATTTTCAGGGGATGTCTTATTTTTCAATGAAGAAGAATATGGTACACATTTATTGTTAAATGAAAATAAAGGAAATTCATTAACTACATTCATCAACTACAGTACGGTAGTATGGTAGTTGTCAACACAAACCAGACAAACTGTGAATCCTACAGTATCAAGAATTTACTCATTTATTCAATGAAAATCATGTCATCATCTTCTGGAAAATCATCATAACAATCCAATTCCTGAATTTTTTGGTGAATTTCTTGTGACTCCATTTCTTTCAGAATCAGTGGACCAAATCTCTCATGTTTAGCCTAGGGGGGCCTTATTTTCGGGGGGATGCCTTATATTTCACTCAGAAGGAAACCTGTAAGTAGCTCTTATTTTTTGAGGATGTCTTATTTTCGGGGAAACACGGTAGTTATTTCATTCTCACTGCTGCACAGCATTCCATTATCTAATTAGGTAACAATTTGTTTTCATCTCTCCTGTTAATGGACATTGCATTGTTTCTGGTTTTCATTCTTATGAGCCATTAATGGTCTCATATGTGACTATGTGACTCCTGGCACAAACAGACAACAGCATCTCTAGGGAATATCCTCTAGGGATGGAATTGCTGGGCCACAGCCTATGCACATGTTCCACTATGTAAGATATTGCCAAACTGGTTTCTAAAGGAGCTATAACAATTTGTCTAACTATCTTCCTTTCCACTAAGTATTGTCCAATTATACATGCTAGCCCAATGTAATCGCAAGAGTCTTCACTGGGGAATAGAGGGAAGTAGGAGAGTGAGAGTCACAGAAGGAAATGTGATGATGCATCTGCTTGGCCACAAGCCAAAAAGTGAGACAGCCCCTAGAACCTCAAAAAGGCAAGGAAACCATTCTCCCCCAGAGGACCCAAAAAGAACCTAACACTGCTGACCCACTTCAGACTTCAGGTCTCCAGAATTATATGATAACAAATTTCTGTTGTTGTTTTTTTAAGCCAAGAAGTATATGGTAATTTGTTAAAACAATAGAGTAACACAATGTGTAGAGGTTGTAGGAATGTGAAGTTATTTTCACTTCTAAAACTATCCCAACTCAACCAAGAAATAATGCCTTCTTACAAATAATATTCATTCAATTATTTTTAAGAAAAAAAAAATAAAACATGTCCCTTTAGTTGTATAAAACAAATATTTATTGAATGCTCAGATTCTAGTAACTAGGATCTTGTGATTATTCAAACTACAGTACATACTTCTATTAATTTTGTTTATTCAGATCAATAAATATTGAATATATAGCATTTGCACCATGAGTTAGTAGTACAAAGACAGAATTTTCCATGGCTTCAAAATTAAAATCACTCTAAACCTTGATCTTTTTATTCCAGAAGGTCGAGTTTTTAGTTGGTAGTATTTGTGGTGGAATATATTGATTGTTAAATTGCTTCTTTGGAGGATAAACAATTGGTCATATAGCAACAAATATTTTAAAATATAAAGTTTAATATGAAAACAGTCCATATCTAAAAAATTTATGACTGGATGATAAGCAAAAGCAAAAATCTACTTCAATCGCAGGGATACAATGCTGTTGTATATAGCATACATTGATAATTGATAAATTGTTCAGAAAGTAAATTAAATGCATTACAAATAAAATTTTAAATTTTATACATTTTAATAAATTTTATTAATAATTTAACATTAACTTTTTAAAAATTAGTGTACTCCAGTCTACAAATGCCTTATTGTATAGTTTTATTTTGTATGTAAGATATTAAATCTCTAAGTGCAAAATTCTAACTCCATTTTTATGAGCATTAGTCAAAATTGGGCTTTAGCCATTTTGCCTTTATTCTTTTCTTTTCATAAGTAGTGGGTAAACTGAGGATTTCACAAAGGCATAAAAATCCTATCTAATAAAGAAGGACTATGCTAATTGACTGACACGCCCTCAAAGACGTCAGCACCCACAGCCAATCAGGAGGGAATATGCTAATTGAATGTCACACCCTCAAAGATGGCGGCTCCCAGTCCCTTCAGTCCCGCCAGAGCAGCAGGTGTGCCGGGAGCCTGGCCTTGCCACATGCCTGCTTCCGGAGTCTCCCAGTCCCCTCAGCCCCCAGTGCCCCAGAGCTCACCTGAGGCACAGGAAAGCCTTGGATGGCAGCTGCCCAGCTGCCTACAGCTCCTGAGGCTCAGATAAACAGGGCCAGCCAAGACTCTCACTGCTGGCAGTGGCAGTGGCAGTAGCAGAAGTGTGATGGGACATTGCCTTCCCCTGATTGCTGGGTCACCTCCTGCCCTGAGGCCTCCCAGACTGTGAGAAGGGGCAGGCTCGGCTGAGAAACCACCCCCTCTAGTACATGAATGTTCATGCACTGGGGCCTCTAGTAAAACAATAAAAGACTTCAAAACCTCTTGCAGTCTATATGTCTACGCTCCAGATAAAACTAGGCTACATTTTGTGTATGTCAAGTAATTTTAGAGATAAATATCACCCTGCCAATATCAGAAGCCTATTCCAGTGTGTCATCCCAGGAGCTGTCCTTCAGACTTCTTTCTCCGAAATATTTTATTTCTAAATTATGTTAGTTCTAACATTCTAAATCAATGGAAAATGACAACCTGAGTTAATTTTTTATAATTTAATAGTTAGTAATCAGATGCTATTCCAAAATGGGTGCCATATCTAAACATCCTCCTGGGAAGAGCTAGCTGTGATCTAAATAAAGACTTCAGTATTACACAAGGTGTGATGTTATTAGAAAAAGATACAATTTATGTTTAATGCTCTGATCATTAAATGTCTTTCAAAATATGAATAGATACTGGCCCAGTTCTAATATTACATAAAAATATTAGCCCAAATCTAATACATAAAATAATCAAGGCCTTAAAAGTCTGAGCCCTGAAATCATTTGTGTACTCACATATATGGCAGTTGATTTTGGCTAGGTTTCCTCACAACATGGTAGCCAGGTCTCAAAGGCAAACATCGAGAAAGAGAGAGAGAGAGAGAGAGAGAGAGAGAAGAGAGAGCGCGAGCGGAAGCAGACATAATTTATATCCTAATCTCAGAAATCACACAGCATTATCTCAGCCACATTCTATTGGTCCAGGCATTTCAATAAAATTTCACCAGGATTCAGACAGAGGGATTATCATCCCCAACTGAGGACAGAGAATGGCATGTCACAGAGTAAGAAGAGATGTGGTGTGGTGAGCACATTGATGTGGCCCTAAAAGGAAATACAGTCTGCCACAGGTGAGATTTCATCAAGAACGTGTCACACATCAGAGATTACTATTGCTAGGTCGCAACACTATTTAACTAATGTTAATAAACATAGAGTAATAATAATGTGACAAACATGTGAAAAACGAAAAACATCTTTCTTCTTATTTTAAATATGTTTACACAGTATCCACAGGGGGAAACATATACAATTGTGTAGAGCTTTTACAAAGGTGAATATAATTTTGGAAACACAAATAATTCCAATTTGTACAGAACATTCCAATGAACCACTGTATACACAAGCAAATAAGCAGCTGCCCTATGTAGCCTGAACAGTAAACAGTGAGATCACTAGAGGGATGTGGAAAGATAGAAGCTTCTGTTACCAGTTACAACCGGGGGATGTATCTTCGCTGCTGGTGAGGTTGATTACAGGCTCTTATGGGCAGCAGTGCAGGAGTCGTTAATATACAAACTGAGCTTCTCTATTCAGAACCACTGGGATGGAAAAGGTTTCAGTATTTTCTGCTTTCTGAAATTACCAAAATTGATCATGTCATGGAAATCTGATATCTCCTATTTTGTTCAACCTTATTAAGTCTGGATACTAAACATTAACCACAAAATTGTTGTTGTTTTTTAAGTATGAGGCAACTACTTTTTCTACATAAAATACATACAGGGAATCTTCGGGTTACAGTCCTCCTTTTGTGGTTACATCACCATCTCCCATTTACAGTATGTATAAAAAAAGTTCCATCATTTCGATGCATGTACATATGTGCTTTATGTTTTTCATTATTTATTTACCACAAGTAAAGGTCAGGAATTGTTATTTTTTTTTACTGTTTCACTTCATTACTGCTGTGTATGTGCTCCATGTGAGAGACGTAGGTGTTTATGTAGCAAGAGCCATAAGATGAAAAATTGGGAGCTAGATGTTGCCATGGTTTTCACTCAAAGCTACTCTGCTGCAAGCAAATAATAAAGCCAACGTGGAAAGAAAAGTGGAAATAAAGAGAATTCTAACTGCATCTGTCCTGACTTCATTTGAGAATTACATTATTGCCCTTAGATTACCTGAGACATGCAACCCATTCGCCAGATATTACCTACTAGGCTATAAAAAATTGAAAAGTAAATCAAAAGTACCTTCATTTCCTTCCTTCCTTCCTTCCTTCCTTCCTTCCTTCCTTCCTTCCTTCCTTCCTTCCTTCCTTCCTTCCTGGGAGTACAGGAAGTCTAGAGCTGAAGTCAGGATGACATCCAGATAAGGTTCCCCCAGCTTCCCTGCCCCGGACTCTTAGATCAAAGCATTTGCACAAGAGGCTGCAGCACCTCTTAGGTCTGGTTAGAGTTACTGCACCGGAATCTCAGGCAGGATGAAGAGCAGGCACAGGGCAAAGCGCAAAACTCTCCTCTGAGATTTTATTTGAGAAAGGAAGCTCTTCCCGGGACTCTCACCAGAACACTGGGCCACTCCAAGCTGTAAAAGACACCCGGGCTTCTCATTTTCTTGAGAAGTTGAAACTCCTAAGTTACTAACATGCAGGAAGATGTTCAAATATTTTAATTGGCTACAAATAAAAGTACATACTAAATTCAGTCTACTTTCACTATCTTAAGGTAGTCCGAGTTTCTGAAACCTGGAAGCAAATGTACAAATGAAGTTGTTCTCTTTCATTTGTTTCTAAAGTTTGTTGTAACAATTTGCTACATCTTGTTCCTCTCAATTACGTTGATGTCTCAGTTATCAAAATAAATGGCTAAAATGAACATCTTAAACACAAGAGTAAGTAATATCTCTTGTAAATAAATATATGTTTATTCGTGTAAAGATCTTTTGAATGAGTGAAGAAAGTGGCTTACATATAGACCCGAAATGCAATATTGCCTGTAAGTCTAGCTATCCCAGGTCTTTCTCCTCTAAAGATATTAGCATTCCCTCTAAGAAAACCATTATATATTACAGGGTGTTTTTTGTTTTTTCCCCCTGTTACTAGAGGTGGGGAAAAGCATGGCAAATGCTAAGCATAGTGTTTGGCACAAGGTAAGTCCAACTCATGAGAGACCTCATTATTAAACCTGTCTCTGTCCCAGAGATCTTCTGAAAGCTCCAGGTTCCCATTTCACTGGCACCTGGGATAGTTCCCCTTTGAACCCTGCCATCACTCAAATTAAAAGGGGTCCATTGTCTTTCCACAAAGGATAGATTTCCTTATCCATTTCTGTGTAAACCACAATACACAGTCACCGAGGCTTGACATTACACTCTTTTTAGTAACTGTTATCCCTCTCTCTTGTCTCTAACCAGCCATTGTAAACCTCTGAAATGAACTGCTGCTTCACCCTGCACCTTACCACAACCTCCTAGGCTGTTTCACAGTCACTCTTTGCATCTAAGACAAGAAAAATAAAAGAAGAAAGAAACTTCCTGGTTTATTAAATAAGATGAAATGCTCCCAAACCTTCCAAGGTCAGCTGTGGAGGAGGCTCTTCAGTGGAGAGGGCAGCTGGCCTTAGCGATTCCCCTGGATATGACTCTGTAATTACTACCCTTAGCAATCTTCTCTCCGTTAGATAATGGGGCTTGGTGAGATATATGGCTCTTCTTTTAACATCCTTTGGCATTATAACTTGGTTGTAATGTTTTTACACACTATTTTATTAACGTTCTGAATAACAAAAAATAAACAGAAATAATGGCATATTTTCAATGACCTAGACCTAATTTATTTTTTTCTAATGTATTTTTATTGATTTCAGAGAGAGGAAGGGAGAGAAATAGAAACATCACTGATGCGAGAGAATCACCTATTGACTCCCTCCTGCACTTCTGGGGTTCGAACCAGCAAACTGGGCCAGGAATCAAACTGTGACCTCCTGGTTCATGGGTTGAGGTTCAACCACTGAGCCACACCGACCAGGTGATTTAAGCCTAATTTAAAAGCTGTAGTTTACTCTTCTTCAGCTTGAAGTCCCTTGTTTGGTAGACACTATTTAGGGTTGTTCCAAATCATAGCTAGATTCCTTCATATTAGAGAGGGGGTGGGGGGAAAGAAAGAGGAAAGAAGAGAAGGAGGGAAGGAAAGAGGGGAAGAAGAGAAAAATGGAAAGAGAGAAAGAAGAGAAGGAAAAAGAAAGGCCTAGAGCAGTTATGTATCTATCACCTGTGAAACTTTTGAAAAAGACAAATTCTGCTAACTTATACTCTCTAGAGGCGGAGATTTTTTAAAAACTCCCCTGATAGGTCTCAAGCTCCCAGCTACTTGTGGAGAGAGTTAAGACACTCGGCCCCTGAGGTGGTACCTGGAATACTGGAGAGAGGGCTGCCAGCAGGTGGCTGAGAGCAGAAATGTCTTGGAAGTCTTAAGGTTTATATTAAACATATGTGTGAATGCTTCTTTCAACTGTATAACAGTGTTTGTCTTCATGTAACATTTTCCTTGCATCTACACATAAAATGAATGCTTCAGGAACATGCACGTGTTCTCTGGCTTTAAGAGCCAGCAAAGCTCTCAGCCCTTTTGAGGAGCACAGGACTAGAAAGAGAAGCAGCTTTTCTATTCTCTGCCCAAGACAGTTTCTGGGTTCCTGTCTTGGATCAGCCTCTCCCACCAGGACTGACCTTGAGGCCGTCTTCTTGCAGGAGAGACGCTTTTCCCTGCCTTCACAGGACGCCCCACCTCAGAAAGCCACCATCACTAGAGTCTCTGGAGGCTGCCCCCTTTCTTCTCTGCCAGCAGAATGCCTGTCCTATTGCTTGATTTTGAGATAATAAATCACTTTACAACCTATATGTTCCTTTACTTTCTACTTGGCTTCTACCTTACCACTTTCTTTACCACACACCTGCCTCTGGCCTTCAATACTAAAACACAATGGTTTGAAACTGATCACCTGCTCAGAGTAATGGCCTGGGCCCAATCCCATTCTTCCCCCACAGCCAGTGCTGTGAGACTCCAAATTCCTCACCCTGTAGATTCCGACATTGTCGCCATTTGTGTCCCTTCTTTCTTCTTCCTGCTCTTGTTCATGTTCCCTTCATTAATTTCCAATTTTAAACAGCAAGATCCGCTACATAATCTGCAAGACCCAGTCCACAGTGAAAATGTAGAGTCCCTTGTTCGAAAATTAAGAATTTCAAGACAGCAGAGTAGAACTTTAAACCAAACACAATCCTTCCAGACTGGGACTCTACGTAGAACTCCACTGGTCTCACGCCCATGAAGCTGATTCTGGTGTCACTATATGTTTTTCTATATATTTCTACTATATATTTTTCTCTTAGGAAAAGTACTATCTAGCTGCCTTTTCTGACACCAGTTGTCCTATAAGTTTCTTCCATTCTAAAATGATTCTTTCACGTTCTTGCTCGTTCAACACTGATGAACCTATTATAAAACTGTTATGCTCTTCTCATCTCTAATATGCCACCACTCTCATACATGTGTCCTGTTCTCTTGACCCGACTGGCTATGTTTTGCCTCTACACCTTTGTCCAAGCCATTCCCTCAATCTAGAATGCCTTTAACTCATTCTACCGGTACAAATCATTCCTTAATCCCAGGTCTGGTAAAATTTGCCCCATCTGTTTGTCACTCCTCTTTGTCCCCAAGGGAAATGATTTATCCTTTCTCTGAAGGCCCACAGCTTTTGTTATCTGTGTCAAGCAGATGACTATTGTTACTGTCTTGCATAAAATTTTTTTCTGTTGTAGTGTTTTAAGCATTAAGATCAGACTCTTTTTTTTTTTTTTTTTTTTTCAAACACCCTGGGCATATAGCACACTGAATGGAAGCACTGGTTGTCTAAGGGGTTTTAGTTTAATTATTTTTCAATATACCAGGCAAAGAAGTCCTTGAATGCCAAATATTTAAACGCCTCTCTTTTCTAGGAAATGTCTGAGAGGGCACTTCTGCTCATTCTTTGCTTCAGAATGAGACAAAGTTGTTCATATATAGCATGTGGAGAGGGAGGGAAAGAAAAATAGGAGAACTGGAGATATTCCCAGTTGCTCCAAAATTGGGAGATGTCCAAATATGATTTATTAGCAGTGTCCCTCCCAGCATTAGACATATGAATCTGCCCGTAAACACAGCATGCATTCCAAAGGCAAGTGGGTCAGGGATTCAATTTCATATTAATGAATATGGTTTCTGTTCTCATCCATTAGCGAAAATGACTAAAAGTAAACTGTATAAAATTAACACAGTAGTAAGGAAATGAATAAACTTAATAAAAGTCCTATATTTTGGGGTTGTTGTTTTTTCTTAGAGAATTTGGTAATTTCTGAAATGTGCATTCAGCAACATTGGGGATTTTATTCTATTTTATTAACTTATTTAACCCACTATGTATTACTTACTATTGCCTACTAAAGACTTAAAAACTACTAAAATATGGCTTCTGATTCTGAAGGAAAATATATCTTCTGGCACAGGTTGGTCCTTGTCTCTGGAATGAGAAGTAGGGAAAGGGTAGCAACAATAGAAAGAAGTGAATCATATAATGATTAAGCAGAAAATCACAAGAGCAAAGGTCACAAAAAGACCTTCCCAGGTGTTGGCATCTGGCCTTTGTCAGGCCCAAGAGAAACTTGTGTTGAGAAACAAGTGATGCTGCAGCCAAACGCTGCTAGGTGGGAATCTGAGTGCAGAGCCAGAACATCTGTTTGAGTGTCATCTGTTTGGAAATAGACATCAGAAGTGAGGAACAAGGACAAGCTAGGCCAGAAGGATGCTCAACTCACTGCAACTGGGGAACCCAGGTGTTAGTAAACAGAACTGCCACTGGGAGTTTTCTCAAATTAAAAAAATAATGTAATACTCTCTTAAGCCCTACTTTCATTTATTTTCTTGTAGAGTGAAAAGTCATATCATGGCTCTGGGAATTATTATAAAACTAACTGATCATCACAAAAATTCTCATGGTCATACAAAAGAGTCAAAGACATAACATGTCAGAGTAAGCTTTAATAGGCAAGTCATCAATTATCTTTAAAATGTCTTAAGAACAACGCCATCTCTTATTTACTCTGCCTCCCTTCTTCCTGAACTGGAAAAAAAAAAAAAAAAAGTGGAGTTGGTCCTGGCTGGTATTGACCAGTGGTTGAGCACTGACCTATGAACCAAGAGGTCCCCAGTGGTGTAGTCACAGACCCATAGCAGACAACCCTCATTCCCAGCAAAGAAATGGCAAGGCCATGTTTAGAAGCAAACTCCCCCACACCTAGAGTCCAGGGTTCACTGTACCTAATTTCATCTTGCTAAAAGAGTAAAACGTTTCTGAAAAAAGTGAATCAACCTAAGAAAAGAGAATATATATAGAATTCATGTCAGTACAACTAGAATTATTATTATTAATTCTATCTCACACTATCCCGGCCACCATATCCTCAATCTTCAGCATCTTCTGGAGAATTTTATTGTAATTCCTAAGATTAAAAGTATACAAAATACAGCATTACTTGTGCACCTTTAATTTTCCAGGGACAGTGCTATTTGCTGTATATATTTCATCATCACAGGGCTATTACAATACCAACTTTCCAGCTAAGGCTGCTGAAATTAAATGACTTCAGTGGAAACTGAGTTTGGCTCTTTGAATGTAGAATCCATGTCACTAATTACCCACTACATTGTCTGCTCTCACCCTCTCACCCTCAGTAAGGCCTTTCTTTTTTGTATGAATTGGTTATACCTCAGAACAAGCTTAGCCATAGGACAAGTGAAATAAAAGGCAGGACCCATTTAAACAACATTTCGTTAAAAATAAAGCTGCTTGCCCTGGCTGGTGTGGCTCAGTCGGTTGGGCATTGCACCATGTATCAAAAGATTGCTGGTGAAATCCCCAGACCAAGCACATGCCTGAGTTGTGGGCTTGATCCTCAGTAGGGGGGCATGCAGGAGGCAGACAATCGATGTTTCACTCTCACATCAATGTTTCTCTTTCTCTCTCCCTCTCCTTTTGTCTCTCCCTAAAAATTAATAAGAATATTTACAAAAAAATAGATCTGCTAAAAAATGTAACTGAATACAATCAATAAACCTATATATACTCAGTAGCCCATTCTTTTGTAGATCCAACCACACAGTTATAAATTGATACAATTTGTATAGGATTTATATTATAAAATGATTTTATTATTTATCCATTGTATATCTCAATTTTAAAATATGAGTTCAATAAATCACATTAATTAAGAAATTAAAACATTCATGACAACATTAATGTTCCTAAAATGGCTATGCAATATAAATTTCCAAGGTTATTCCTTAGAAATTCTTGCCATTATTTGGTTTAGTACTCTATATATTTAATAGTATATAAGTTTTCCCCAGTAAATGTTAATTTCCCTAAAACAGCAAAATGACTAGCTGATAAGTGTTTAAAGAAATTGGGCACCAGGGGAAAAAACAATCTACCAATTTTCCATCAAATAATTTTTTCCAAAGTTATATTTGCGCTTAGATAATACAGTATGTTTTGGATTTTAATTTTCAGACTTGGCATGCTTATATCTCAAAAGAAACACATTTTTTTTGCCCACACCCATCCCCTTCCCCCCCCCCCAAAAAAAACCCAACACTTTGTTAGCAGAATGAGAAAAATCTTAAACTATAATAAAGATATGCTCTGCTTTAGGTATCATCTGTGCCATATTTACCCATCTTTATGGTACAGTTTGATGCATTCAAAAAAAACAAAACAAAAAACCTATTCAAATTAAAACAAAAAGCCCTTTGTCACTTTCTTTCCTCAGGTCAAAATTGTCACTGTTGGTTACTGCTCTGGATTGAATGAAAGGCAGTTATCAGCCCTGGCTAGTGTGTCTGAGTTGGTTGGTTGAGTATTGCCCTATGCACCAAGAGGTTACCAGTTCAATTCCCCTTCCTGACACATCCCTGGATTATGGGCTTGATCCCCAGTAGGGGGCTTGTGCAGGAAGCAGCAAATTGATGTTTCTCTTCCTTCTGTCTCTTAAAAAAACAATGAAAACTTAAAATAAAATAAAAAAGCAGTTGTCGCCAAAACCGGTTTGGTTCAGTGGATAGAGCCTCAGCCTGCAGACTAAAAGGTTCCAGGTTCGATCCCAGTCAAGGGCATTTACCTTGGTTGCGGGCACAACCCCAGTAGGGGGTGTGCAAGAGGCAGCTGATTAATGATTCTCTCTCATCAATGTTTCTAACTCTCTATCCCTCTCTCTTCCTTTCTGTAAAAAAAATCAATAAAATATATAAAAAATAAAACAAATGGTGAAAAATGTAAGAAATTGTGTCTATTACTGAACTCTCCTTCACACTATGGATCACATATGAGTGAGGGTTATCCACAAGTGACTAATTCCAGACACCAACACCTATATCACTCTCCAAAGCCATAAAATACTTTTGCCCATTTTCCTGTAAGTGTATATAGAGAACAGGGCTCTTCTGCAGTGAGTCATAAAGAATGCAGATCGTCTGCCAAACAGGTCACCGCGAAGATGGAAAACCAAACTATTGGTTATCAGTGGGCTCTTTTAGCTCAGCTGACATCATGGAAGGGACACTTGGACACTTTGAAGTACTTATCCAATGAAGCAGTGACCACTATAACCATGAAGTAAAGATAAAGTGGTGCCCCAAACCAACTTGTACATTTGTACATCACTGGGAGCAAACAAACAAACAAACAAACAAAAAAAAACTTACTAAATCCTGAGGGCTTTCAAACGAATAAACCATTTGATTCTGATTTTTTTAAAAACCAGAAGGCTTGAGTTTGCATTCTTAATACAGCCTAAAATTCTGTAATATAAATATTATAAATGTAAAATAGAAATACCATGAGGAAAAATTATGTAATTGCCTATAATGTTCTCATTTATTAATGAGCTCATTAGAAAAATAAATACTTCACTGATTCAAGTATTCACAGCAACTAATCTGCATAAGATGCCAATGACCTTATGTACTATTTTCTGAGATGACAGATTTACAGACAGATTTACAAAAAATGCATGAGAAAAATTGCATTTCAAAGAATATTAAACTTGTTAGGGACTTTGAAATCATGGAATCCAGTTTTTTACAAAAATGAGAGCTCTATACCCGGGTGGTATAGTTACAGAGCCTTAAATGACTTTGAATAACACTCTAAGGAAATGACTCCCTTTTCAGTTTTTCCCCTTCTGATTAAGTCAAGGAAAAGGATCTCAATTACTGATCTTTTCTAACAAAGGGTGAACTGGCCTCAGCTTATCGCCCTAGCTAGGCAATGGTATCAAGTGTTGTTTTGATGCACTTATGTGACTTTTATTTATAGCTTTGTTACCCATTTTCCAGTTACAGTAGTGATTTGTTGTTTCCTACCTAGATAAATTTACTTTGGTAAAAAAAAAAAAAAAGTGTTTTTATACTGTGGATATACCATTTATTTTAGAATGCTCTAATGTAAAAAGTAAAATATGTATTTTGAACAAGTTGTTTCTAATCTACACACCAGGCGTGGTCTATTACCATTTGAGGCTCTAATCAGGACTCAGTATCTAAAGAGAACTATACTTAAAAGATAGCATGTCCCTAAATCAAGTCTATACCAAATGTTTGTTATTTAGTGTAAGGTTTGTTAGAAATCTTTATTGGCTTAAATGAGTGTCAATCAAGAGAGGCAATGAGTTAGGAATACTGAAGAGGCCCTACCACCCACCCAAGGGCACAGCAAAGCCACAGTGCCTCACTCAAGATCCTAACCCAGTTGATCCTGCATCCTTCCATTGCATGAGGAGCTGTCTGGTCTTATTTTAAGGATGCTATAATAAGAACACTGGAATCAGAACACTAGCATCCCAACACTGTCATATCCATTTTGGAGAAAGACTTTCTTGTTAGGGCTAAGGTACTTAGGACAGAAGTGGGACTTCAAAACTACTGAATAAAATGGATGACTTCTTTTGGTGCTTGTTGCTAATACCTTACTTCTTTCATTAAAGTGTACATTTTTCTCACATTTTATTTTATTTTTTAAAATAGATTTTTATTGATTTCAGAGAGGAGACAGGGAAAGAGAGATAGAAATAATGATGAGAGAGAATCATTGATCAGCTGCCTTCTGCATGCCCCACACTGGGGATCCTTGACCAGAATTAAAACTCGGATCCTTTAGTTTGCAAGCCTATGCTCTAACCACTGAACCAAACCAACTAGGGCTCTTACATTTTAACAAGCCTGGAATTTTCTTGCAATCAGAAGTATTTTATAATAATGTTTAGCAATGTTTCTATCATCTCAGAATAGAATATTTGTACACCTTACAATAGATGGTATCTTAATTTTGGTGAAATATGGTAAATGTTTGCACATTGGATAGAATCTTATCTGAACTTTCATTAATTGTAATATATTATCTGGTAACAAAATTGTCAGGAAGAGAAAAATATCCTTTACCAGCTTTTAACCACTGGAGGACTAGCAATATTTACTAAAAAGATGTTTGCTAACTGACCTAATTGGCTAAAAGATAATTTTGCATCATGACACAATTCAAAGAACTCAGTAAAAAATAATAGAGGTTGTAAGTGGATATGGAAAATATTAGAAAGTCTTAAATAAAAGCAGTTTGGGAAACATTATCTAGTCAAACCCTACAAATAAGAAAACTAAGAATCACTTAAGTGGTTAAATGGCTTGATCAACACTCCACAGTAAGTTGAGTGGTAGTGTCTGTGTATTGACCAAGGTTTATTTAAACATTTTATTCTATGTCTCAATTACACTCTGCCTGAGAGTCTTTCATAAAGTTGCAGTTAAGATATTGGTCACAGCAGAGGTCTCATCCGAAGGCTTGACTTGTTTTGGAAACAAGCTTCCAAGCTCACTTACATGTTTATTAGAAGGAATTTTTATCAATGAAGATTTCCCCATAGCTAATGTAGTTCTCCATCTTATTTATTCTTTATTTATAAAATAGATATAAAAGACACAATATAAATAGAATTTTTACGCATTCTACACTTTTGTCTTTAGTAAGACAAAAGTGTAGAATGCGTAAAAATTCTATTTATATTGTGTCTTTTATATCTATTTAGGAAAAGCACTAAGAAGTTAATAGAATTGTGGTTAATTTTGTTTTACTTCTTTATATTGTTCTAAACTTTTCAAGTTTTGTACAATAAGCATTTTAATGTTATTTCAATAAATGAATTTTTAAGGTTGTAAAACTCAGCAATTTAAGTAAATTATGACTACGTGCTTTCATGTTTGATTAAAAATGCATTGTTTGCTTCATTTAGGATCTTTCTTTGAAAGTTGCAGAATTATAGTTCCTTGGGTATATTTTTTTCTGAATAAATCTAATGCCAAAAGAGACTCTCAAATTTGTTGCAAAATTCACAACTCATGACAAGTTGCAAAAGCATTTTAAAAAGCTAGGAGAAAAAGGCCAAGTTACTTTTGGTCCCTCATACAAGGTGAGGAGGTCAGAAGGGTCAAATGAATTATTTTCTTTTATAAGTTTGGCTTCCTGAAAAGGTAGATCAATTCACAGTTTTCATGTCTGCCTTGCCACTTTTCACAGCCCAGCACAGACTGTATTAAGGCGTCATTGTAAGGGCAGGCCTCTTGCAGAGTCTCCAAGTGCAGACATTTGGATGGCCAGACCCTTTTCTCACTAGGCACAGCCTCTTGTGAAGTGGGTGTTAGGTGTCTAATAGCCCTGAAATGTTTTCTTTCCACTCTGTGCCTCAAGGTTGACTACTGACAGCTGTCTCAATTATTCTAAAGAAAAGCCCTTCCATATTCTAAGAGATAAACTCAGGGCTCAGCATTAACTCAAAGAAAAAAAAATTTTTTTAATCTTAAAATGATGTGGATTTAGCCTGAAGAGACTATTGGAATGTGAGTTATTTACATTTCAACAATAAAAATAACTGCGTAGCTGCTTTTTCCATTTCTGCAGAGAAGAAAACACTGAGTTGTGACCCCACACAAAGAACTTGGTATTTTGGTCCTTCACATATGATTTATTCTTTTTAAATCAAGGTTGTTTACTTTATTAACAGATCAGAAAGACTGATTTTGTCTTAAATGTTTCCAGAATGTAATTCTTTCTGAGGATCCCACTGCAGTCATATAAACGTGTACATATGTTCACACACAATTATAAGCTTAGAAGAGATCATAATTCCATGACTTCACCACAGTGGCTTTCAGGGCTGGAATAGTAATTACAGCTGTGCTCACTGTATTCATTATGGTCTGCATAAAAAAAACTTTCATGTGAAATAATAAGCTCCTTCAAATTGTTTTCAAAATAGGGTGGTATGTAAGTAGAATAAATGAATTATTGAACCTAAGTGATGATTCATACTTACAGTACAGGGTATTATTATTAAAATTTTATGTCAGCTTCCTTCCTTTATTCTAAATGAAAAATAACTTGTTTACAGATGGCTAGGTAACAGCAACTTCATGCAGTCAAATATAGCCATGAAGAAAAGCTCCTTTCTAAGTCATCTTTAAGTGAATAGGAGGGTGGATAAGAAAATGCTTAAGTTGCTTAATGCTTGGCATTTGTATTATACGTTCAAAACTCCTACTACGACTTTTTTTTTTTCAACCTTGAGTACTGTCTTACACGAAAACTATTATTTAAAATGTTAAGATGCCATATAATGGAAACAATTGAAGGTAACACTTATCTTGCTTTCCTCATATCCCCCAAATATGGTACCTTGTGATTGATTAAATAATGACTCGTGCTGATCAGCTACAACTAAGAGAAAAGAAAAAAATTAGCATATTAAATTCTAATATTTAATAGGTGAGAAAAGGAAGAAAGTGGCATATTTGTGGAGAGGATACAGAAAGAAAAAGAGAATTTTGGAACATTGTTAATCAAAACATTCTTGCAAAGGTGCCTATGACATGCAGCTATTTCTCAAACATACTGTGAGAAAAAATCCTTCTGCTATTTTCTTAATTTTATTTTTGTCATTTGGCTTCTGCTGGGACTGTGTACTAAGAAATACACTTGGAAAATATCAACATTATCTGACAAAATTTATAGGCAACTGGATATGATAGTAGCCTGACATATACTCACCCAACATCATTTAAGGGTCTATTATGTATTCTGTAACAGTAAAGATTAAAAGGATTCTGTAATACAATAGAGCTTTTCCTTAAGGAGTGTCCCATAGAGTGGCCATTGTAGGTGTTATAGCTATAAATTTCCATTAGCTCAATATCCAATAAGTTACAACAATCATCATTTTCCATGTTCTTCAATTAAAATGTTAACATAATTCCTCTCCTTTGATTCTTCACTTTGTATGAACAGAGATAAGCTATTAGAATTCTCCAAGGATAATGCTTAAGTTTTACCCACCCTGAGCATTAAAACTGTGTATGTAAAAGAAACCAGTGGACATATTTACCTGGAAGCATTATTAAACCTGGAACTTTAAGATAAACAATCCAATTTAAAAATGGGCAAAGGACCTAAATAGACATTTTTCAAAAGAAGACATACAGAAGGCTGAGAGACATATGAAAACATGCTCAAAGTCACTAATCATCCAAGAGATGCAGATTAAAACAACAATGAGGTACTATCTCACAACTGTCAGAATAGTTATCATCAACAAATCAACAAATAACAAGTTCTGGTGAGGATGTGAAGAAAAAGAAACCCTCATGCACTGCTGGTGGGGGTGGGGGTGCAGACTGTGGGGTCCAGCCACTGTGGAAATGAGTATGGTCTTTCCTCAAAAAATTAATAATGGAACTCCCATTTGACCCAGCGATCCTACTTCTAGGCTATATCCCAAGAAAGAGGAAACACTAATCAGAAAGGATATATGCACCCCTATGTTCATAGCAGCACAAATTACAATAGCTAAGATTTGGAAATAAGCTAACTAGTAAGTGCCCATCAGCAGATGAGTGGATTAAAAAACTGTGATACATCTACACAATGGAATACTACGCTGCGATAAAAAAGAAGGAACTTTTACTATTTGCAACAGCATGGAGGGACTTGGAGAGCATTATGCAAAGTGAAATAAGCCAGTCTGAGAAAGATAAATATCAGATGATCTCACTCATATGTGAGATAAAATGATCAACATAAACTGATGAATAAAAATAGATCCAGAAACAAATGGCAGGGGAGGTAAGAGGGTGGTTAAGGGCAACCAAAGGACTTGTATGCATGCATATTAGCATAAGCAATGGACACAGACACTGGGGCAGTAGGGGCTTGTCTGGGGTGGAATTGGCTGTGGAGGGTGGGGGGTGGAGGGGAGGAGTCAATTGGGGACAAAGGAGACATATGTAAAACTTCAGACAATAAAAAAAAATACATAAAAAACTGGTACTTTATAAAAATAACAGTAGAATTTCTCAAGAATGACTATATGCACATTTTATAATGAGAACCCTCTTGGGTTCATGATTTCTATTTATATTTCATGGGGAGGGAAGTTAATATAAATTTCCATGCCTCATGACCAAGCTAGAAATAAGTACTCTATCACACCAAGGAGAAAGAATCAGAGCACAAACAAGACATAACATGCTCAGATTTTTAATTCAAAAGCACAGTCCAGCTGTATGACAGTAACTTTTGCGGAAAAAAAAAAAAAAAGATATGATCAGGGCACAGTTTTTATCACCCCAAAACTAGCTTAAAAATTCTGAGAGTCTGAAAGGTAGAGGAGATGGCCATGCCCACCTCTGCTCAGACAGAGCTCCAGGGAAGGACACATTCTGAGGACTCCCGGGTCCTGGGCTTGTCTATCTGCCCATCTGGAACCCTCGGCAGCAGCCTGACCAATGCCCCTTCTGCCTCTGTGGTGCTGGCAGGAGCCCGGGCCACACTGGGCTCCCAGGCAATCTTTTCCAGTCCCATCGGCAAGTGGCGAAGCAAGACAGCACAAGAGCCTGGAAGTCACCTGAGAAATTATCTGGAGACCGGGAGAGGCCGTGGAGCCAAATGAGCAGAGCCCAAATTGTTGCAAGTACGGGCATCTCCCTAGATGACAACATGGGTCCCAGAGGCCTGCCAGGTCAGCCCCTTATGTCAACCCCCTAGACTCAGATGATTGCCTGCAGAGAAATAAAACGGGAAGATGCCTAAGCTCATCTGGAATTTACTAAATTTTCCTACCATCGAGCAAAATGATGGCTAAGAAAGTAAGACTAAATTGATTTGCAAGAAAAGAGTTACATTCTTCACATACCGTTGCAAAAATAGTGCTCACCAAACAATGACCTACCAATTCTGCTACAACTAGTAATCTCAAGTTCTTGCTCACTAGAAAACTGTGATAATTCTAACCCAGAGTAATCTAGAAGAAAGATGCTCACCTTTTCGAAACCTTACTATGTCCCTTTTGTCTACTGTCAACACTGATATGGCTGCCTCTGGGTCTTCATTCACAAGCAATCAGATTTCCCTTGTACATTTTCATGTTACAGTCGACCCTTGAACAGCATGGGTTTGAACTGCTCTGGTCCACTTATAAGCAATTTTTTTTTTCAATGAATACACGTGGCTCTTCCGACTGTATTGGGGGTTTCATATTAGGGTATTCAACAAACTAAACAGTACATTGGAAACAATATTTTTGAATTTCCAACTGCAGATTCCCAACCTCGGATTCCCCATCGCATATGGAAAATACTGGTTTGATATGTGGTTGCTTGAATTTGCGGATACAAAGAACCAATGGTAAAATCAAGTTATAGAAAGATTTTCAATCTTGTGGGGGTTGGCACCCCTCACCTCTGTATTGTTCAAGGGCCAACTGTATAATTTTTAAGTGTCAAATTGTTATAGCCAATTTCTATGGAAGTTGTAACCTTCTTCCAATTTGCTCAAGAAAATAATTGGCCGTGTATATGCCAAGTTCCAAGTTCCTTATCTATTTAAATTATTTAAATTAATCTATGTTTATATTTCTGAGGACTAAGTTTTCTCTGCACTAGCAGAAAGTTTAAAATATGGAACAAGAGAAAGGATATTGTAAATGACTTTAATGAAAGCAGTGTCAGATACTGTTTGCCACATAAGTAGGGCCCAGTGAGAATGTCCTGGGAGATAGTGAGGTGGGAAAACAAATAAGCCTAAGCTGAAAAGTAGACCTTGGATGGCATAGACTTCTTTAACACTATAGTTCTTATGAGTCACCAGGAAAAATAACCTCAGAGGCAGTAGCTGAGAAACACCTAATGTCAAACAGCTCACACCAACTTCTAAAATAATAATTTTTGAAAAATAATAATAATTGTCACATTATACTATAGTCGCTGATCTCCTTGCCTATTTACTAAACCAAATTATTAGCTCCTTGAAAGCAAGGATTACGTTTTATCCTTTGTTGTTTTTATTAATCCCTACAACAATGCCTGGAACATAATAGGTATTCAATAAATGCACATGAAAAGGAAAAACAAATTAATGAAATAAGTTATTAGTTATTACATTCATAGATCTATCCAGCTGTGTCTAAAATAAACAGCATCCATCAGAAGCACAAGGTAATTGTCCTTTCTAATATCCTGCTCTATGTTTAAATAAGATCATTCCAGTGAAAACTGGAACTTCCTCCAATCATTAAGAACAAACCACAGCATCCATTTCAAGGTAAACAGGAAACCAAGCTGCTGGAGGACTAGTGAAGTACCTGTTCCCATTTGAATGGAAATCCTCGCATGTATACACAGGTTTGACCAATTTGAATTGAAGCGGAGTTCTGACTCAGTTCAGCCAGTGATGTCACTACCTCTTCACATTTTAAGTGTTTGTATTTGTTTGTTGCGTACTAACAGGAAGGAGGGGCATTAGGCTCAAAACTGCTCGCAGCAGACTGAAGGGCCACGTCTCTGTTTTCATGTGATCTCTAATTTCAGAGATCTCATTAAATTACCTAGTTTAATCCTCTCAGATTTTCTAAGAATTCCAGAGATTCCCCTTTTTATTCCAATTTAATGAGTAAACTGAGGCTAAGGGACTTGCTTGCTCAAGGTTATGTGGTTTCAAATGGCAAAATCAAGCCAAGATCCATGTATGTCTCTACCTCTGTAGCACCCTAGTCTGTGTTCTCTATGCCATCTTGCTATCTTTTATAGAAAAAAATATATATCATTTTGAAATGTTTTACCTAGAAAACTGGAAAAAGTTCCCTTTGTTTTATATAAAAGTATATTTAGCAATCTCAATTATGGTTGTGAATTAGTAATAAATACTAAAGAAGAATAACTGAGTGTAACTTCTGTGTATCTGTTAAAATGCCTAGGGCATAAATATATATCTTGGGGTAACGTATTTTCCTGAGAAGAGTTTGTGGATGCATTATCTCATTTCCTGTGGCAAAGTTTCCTCGTCCTGGCGCTCGGTGCAGACTAGGACACTGAGCCAGCCTGTAATTCCAGATGGAATCCTGGCGGGAGAGCCCTGGCTTCTCTACAGCTTGCTGTCACCCAGAAACCCTAAGGGAATATGTAAATGTTCCACGAATTCACAAAAGTGCATTAAATTGTGAATAGTGTTATCTTTTTTTTAACCTCTCCACACTGACTCCCATTCTGTACAGATCCTTGACATCTTACTAATGCGTGTAAATAACTTGACCATAAATTCAAGAAAAAAGGAAGTAGGTATTGTTTGTCATTATTTTTATGTAGCCTAATTCCTGGCACTGATACAATAGGCACTGATACATAAGGGCTTTGAGTTCAGCAGAAATGTATATGTCACATATCACTCGTCACTATGAAGAGAACATTCCACTTTCCCACCTGCCCCCAACCCTTGCCTTCTCTGAGGTGTAGATTGTTTGATGGTCAGTGTCTTGAATAGAAGACTACAGAATCAACAAAAAGAGAGACAAATTTGTCTGCTTAAAAAGTACAAAGAGCCCTAGACAGTGTAGCTCAGTGTATAGAGCGTCAGCCTATGAACTGAAAGGTCTCAGGTTCAATTCTGGCCAAAGGCACATGCCTGGATTGTGACTTTGAACCCTAGTGGGGAGCATGCAGGAGGCAACCGATCAATGATTCTCTCTCATCACTGATGTTTCTATTTCTCAATCCCTCTCCCTTCCTCTCTAAAAATCAATAAAATATATATTTTTAAAGTATATAAAGATATAGGAATATCTGAGAAGAATTCTTGGAGTAGAGGAAGATAAAATGAAGTAGAGAACCTGCAACATGAATTTCAATAAAGCACTAAGAAAATAGAATGCTAGTAATTAAATTATAACAATAATTACTTACAATTCTATTTTATACTTAATGAAATAATTATCTTAAAAGAATATTTTAAACACCATGAAAATATAATCATTTTCAATATAATCATAATCAATATAAACCAAAATATAAGAAATTCCATTTTTTTAAAAATGAACCTGTTTATTTAACAAGAAAAAAGGAAGGATAAGCCATTATAGAGTAAAAGAAACTGGAGACATATTAGCCAAATGAAATGCATATATCTTATTTAAAACTTGATTCCAACAAGCCAATTGTAAAAATTGTTTTTTTTTAGGTAATCAAAGAAAACTGAGTATTAACAGAGTTTAGTTTCTATTTAATAATTCTTAATAATAATGAGTGAAATAATACTATGATGGTTATGGCTCTTTAAATTCCTTTAATGTTAGTGATATATGACGAAGAATTTAAAGATGAAATTATATCTGGCAATTGATTTTGAATATTCCGCTGGGAGTGGGGGATATATATATATTACAAAAATCACAGGAATTTAGTAACTTTAGAAGCCAGGTAATAAATACATTTGAGTCCATTATATTATTCTGTATACTGGATATGCGCTAAAGTTTCTATAAAAAATGTTTTTAAGGGTTTTTAGATTTATTTAGACATAAGTTTTGTTATATATTTAAAATATTTAATTATTTTTCAATATGTTAAATTGACTTTAAAACAATTCAAAGTCAAACATTTCTGAATCACTTTTTTAAAACACACTTTTAGGTTTACAGAAAAGTTGCTGAGATAGTACCATTTCACTATATCCCATTCCTAATTTTCCCTATTATTAACATCTTAAGTTAGCATGGTATATTTGTCACAGCGAATGAACTATAATAATACTGGTAAATTATTAACTAAAGTCTATAGTTTATTAAAATGCCCTTACTTTTCACCCAATTTTATTTTTATGTTCCAGAACACCATCCACTCTACCATAACACAATTGACAAAGGTGAAGCGTTTCCCTCCTAACAGGAGCTCTTTGGCAATTGTGTTTGAAGTTGACTGTTCACATGCTCAGGGGAAAAATATAAATGCTTGATGGTTAATCAAACCAGTTACTCAACTATTTGGAAATTTCCCCAGTCAAGAAAAATAAATATGTTTTCAAAAACAAAAATATTTTTTCAATGACTTCAAACTTTTGATTTAGTTGGCCTTCTTCCCTGGGAATATATATAATCTCCCAGGAGACTCAACTATGTGAACAGAGAAGTAGAGGACTTCTTACTCTTCTACTGACCTAAGTCCGTATATATAGCATAGAACACCAACAACTGGACAGAAATGCATCTTCTACACCATTCCGAGCTCAGAAGTTAACATGTTAGGAGCCTGAGTTTATTTCATTAATTAATTAATTTTTTTTTACAACTTGGTGTTGATCTATCTGAATTTTATCTAAAATAGTTCCCAAATTTTGTATTGACCAACAATGGTTAATAAAATCAGTTACTAAAAAGTACTCCTGGCATAGATTTCTAGAAAGCTATTGATAAATAATTTCCATACCTAGCTATTAGTTTCAGCGGAATATTTAGCACATGCCTATATCATTTATGTGCGTGTTCATATACGTATATTCTTTGTGTCTTATCAATTTTTCTCAGTTGCCTCCCTTTTAAGAATTATTGTTTTTAATGTTGTCAAACTCTTCCAAAAGTGTTTTTGTTGTTGACAGACTGACAGGCATTATTAATACCCAAAAACCTCCAAAGACTTGAAAATATTTTAGCACTGAGGTCTCCTGTGTTGCATATTTCCATTCTCAGAGGTGTGCCAGAAAGACTATGCCTGTAGTAGGCATGTATACCTGCATGGCCATAGTGGAGGATTTTCCCCATAGATTCTACTGTTCAGAAGAAGTCCTATATTTGTAAAGATTCTGATTGTTTATAATCCTGGGTTGGGGGGAAACATTCAAACCCAAGGAAGTCAGTTCGTTTTCTGTGATCTGTTTCTGTAGCCGCTTACCCCTGGCCAATTTGTTGGTCAAAAGTGGGGTTTTTGCAAGAGATGTGGCTGAATCATTGTAAAGTCATTTCCACTGTCAGCAAAACCTCACAACACATGTCCCACAGATGGTGGGCCAGTGCCACTTTCCCATTTAAAATAGAATAAATGTAAAGTCATTTCTTTTTATCATAATGAGATAGACCTGCAGAGCTCCGAAGTCAGTTTCCTACCATATCCATCAGCTAGTGCCAGCCGCCAGCCGAGCCCGACTGCCAGCTGGGGAAACAGATACTGTGGCCTTCCATAATGTCACTAAAAATGGCTGGCAGAGTTAATCGAGTAAAAACTTCTAATGTCTTAATCTTTTCCCTATCAGCTTTCTCACATTCTCATTCTAGATAGGCAGTTTATGATTATTGTAAAAATATTCTGTTTTTTAAAGTATCTAAATACCAAAATTTAGGAGGTGAATTTTTAAAAAATGTATGAACGGTTATCTGAAAATAAAACAATTTTCTTACTTAAATAATTGGGCCTATACTTTTATGTGTACTTTTTAAAAAATATTTTTATTGATTTTAAAGAGGGAGGGAGAGGGAGAGAGAAATAGAAACACCAGTGATGAGAGAGAATAATTGATTGGCTGCCTCCTGCATGCCCCCTACTGGGGATCAAGCCCACAACCCAGGTATACGCCCTGACTGGAATCAAACCCTTGACCTCCTGGAACACAGATCAACACTCAACCACTGAGCCATGCCAACTGGACTATGTGCAGTTTTTTAATGCTAGACTTAGCAGTTATAGGAGCCTTTAATTATCTTGAATTAAGGTAAAATGCCATAATATCTTAAATAATTAAAATCAAAATTAATAGAAATGATTGTCAATTAGAATACTTCCTTTCCCTTAAACTAAAAATAAAAAATAAATTCTTATTTTCCAGAAATCTGCCACATTTAAATAAAAGTGTTTGTTTTTTATATGGTTTTCAAAACAATTTACTATTTTACCAATATCAATGTTAACATATTATATAAAATACTAGAGGCCCAGTGCACAAATTGATATATGGGTAAGGTCTGGGTAGCCCATCCTGATGGGGGCCCATCGGGCCTGGCTGGTGGGGAGAAGGGGCGATGTGACAGTGGCCGGCTGGCCCCGCCTCCAATCAGGGTGTTGGGAGCTGATCAGGGACAGGGCCAGCCAGGGAAAGGAAGGCAGGCATTTGGCTAGCTGGCCCCATTCCCAATCAACATGTTGGGGGCTGATTGGGGGCAAGGATGGCTGGGGAGAAGGGCCAGGGCAAGGATGGTTGGCTGGCTGGCCTCACCCTCAATCAGGGTGTAGGGGGATGATGAGGGACCAGGCCAGCAGAGTGCCCAGATCAGACTGGTTGCCTGCCACAATGCATGTCATAGCCACTGGTCATTTCAGTTGTTCTGGTCTTTCCAGTCTCTGGGCATTCATATATATAGATATTACAAAAGGCTTACATACATATCAAAAAAATAAGGGAAGGATATGTTTTTTAGAAGATAATAAACATAAGCTGTTTTTAATTTAAACCTCAGTTAAAATGTTTATTATTAAAATAAAGCAAAATACTAAATTAAAAATAATGCATTTTTTATCAAAATTAGACCGAAGGAAAGTATGAAAGAATGACATTCATAGACATGCATAAATTCAACTTAATATACATTAAATATACTTGCTAAACTTCAAGAAAAGTCATATAATTGATGTTTTTCCTCTTTTATCATTCAATATTAATTAAAACCATTCAATATTCATCTTATTTAAGCAGCTGAAAGAATTGAATGGCAATCAGCATAGCTATATGATAGAATTTCAAAAGAGATTAAATAATAGCTTTATGCATGAGAAAGTTACAGTTAAGTCCACATTAGCAAGTGAGAAAATAGAAGGAAAGAGTTCTAGGGAACATTGGTAATCTGCCAAAACCAGTTTGGCTAGCGGTAGACACATTTTTTGCTGACATTATAATTTTCTAGGTATATGTGGTTACTACTTATGCAACACATAGATGTAAAATTAAATTTTATGTATTTGAGACCATACTTCTAAGAAATATTACAAAGAAAAGTAAAAGATTGATTTCCAGTTATTTAGGATCAAGAGCTCAAATATTATAGATTGATAGTTAATAAGGAGAGACTATTCAGAAACAGGCAAAGAAGTCAAGAGTTTAGCAGAACCTTGCCCTGGGCCAGCTAATGCATACCGATAACGTGGTATTATAGCATCACTGTGTACAGATACTCCTTTAATCCATATGCTACACAACATAAAATGGCTGAACTTATTTTTTAATTATGAAAGATTAGATTAAGAGACCAAGAATGTTGACTTCCAGATTTGATAAACTATACAAAGACATTGGTAAGTCGTTGCAAAAGTTTAAAGAGACATTATAAAAACTGGTATTTTCAATAAAATGGAATTTGTGCAGCTGGGAAGTAGTGTATAGAGAACTATTATGAAATCATTAAAATCATGTTCTTGAAGAACACTTCATGACAAGAAAAGTCTCACAATACAATGCTAAGTTTAAAGGCAAAATACATAACTCTATATTTTGTATGAATGATCCAAATTTTAACATAACTATGAAAATGTGCTATTCTTTTTTACTGCTCAGTAGCCTTCCAATATTTAGGGAATTTTCTGCCTTTTAAGTCCCGGTGGGAAGCAAGAGTGGCCTTCACATTCTCGGAGCTGATACTCTTTTTCCTACATTTCTTTGCAGTTAAAGAAGAAACATGTCAATTGCTCAGTAGTTAGAGCATCGGCCCTCAGACCAAAGGGTCACAGGTTTGGTTCCTGATCAAGGGCAAGTACCTCAGTTGCAGGCTCTATCCTAGACCCAGTACAGGGTGTATTCGGGAGGCAACCAATCAATGTGTCTCTCTCACATCAATGTTTTTCTCTTTCCCTCCCTCTTCTCCCCTTTCTCCCTCGACTACACTCAAAAAAAAAAAAAAAAAAAAAAAAAAAAAAAAAATAGAAATAATGTCCTCGGGTAATGATTTAAAAAAGAAAAACAAGGAACAAACATGTCAATTGGTTTGCGAAACTGTCACAGATTTTGACTCAAGTGCCAAGAGATAAGAGGTGGCATTCTATTATAGCAGCAGGAACAGTTCCCCCAAAAGAACAGAGCTTTGGGCTGGGGCTATTTGCTGACTGCTTAGTAAACCTGAGTCTCCTAGACCCCCAACAATCCTCTGAGCTACCCAACATTCCCTTAATGTGTTCCTTCCTGCTTTATTGAAGCAAAATCAGCTTCTATTGTGTATACAGTGCTGCCTCACACAACGAACTTAATTCCTTTCAGGAGCAAGTTTGTTATGCGAAAAGTTCGTTATGTGAAACGCGTTTTCCCATAACAATACATGTTAAAAAAAATAATTCGTTCTGTAGCATAAAATATGCTAAGATGACATAAAAAAGATAAATTTTTTGTTATTATTTTTATTTAGATACATCTAAAAACATAATTTAAAAAAAAACAAAACATTTTTTTAATTTTAAGACAGACGAAGTAGAGTCTACCGAATCTTGCACATCTTCATCCATTTTCTGCTTTTTGGCCGATGGTTTCATGAAAAACCTGTCCAAAGTCGTTTGTTTTTCTCTTTTCTCCAACATCTGCCGGAAATAACGGACAAGAGTATCGGAGTAAAGATCGTTGATCCTGTTTGCTTCAGCTGAATCCGGATAGTGGGCATTGGTAAACTCCTGAACTGCTTTCCATTTGACCAGGATGTTCTTGACGTCAGCAGTTGGTATTGGTTGATTGTTTGATTGTTGCTCCTCGTTATCAGATGACGCTTCCCTTTGAGCATTGTCCTGTTGCTGGACCAGAAGTGCTTGGAGCTCTTCAGTTGTCAGCTCTTCTTCGTGTTCCTCAATAAGCTCCTCTACATCCTCTTCCTCTACCTCTAATTCCAACCTTTAGGCCACTGTGATGATGTCCTTCACCACTTCTGTGTCATCAACTACTGCTTCTTCCTGGGTCCACGAAGGCACAAGCATCTTCCAAGCAGAAATGAGGGTCCTTTGTGACACTTCTTCCCAGGCCTTCTGTATAAGTCGCATTGCCATAAGGACATCAAATTTCTCCTTCCAAAACTTTCGGACAGTCATATTGTCTCCACCAAACTCGCATTCTTCAAACACCTTATTAAAGAGGGCTCTAGTGTAGAGTTTTTTAAAGTTCGCAATAACTTGCTGATCCATTGGCTGAAGAATGGATGTGGTGTTTGGTGGCAAATACTGCACCTTGATAAAAGGATAATTTTCCTGCAATATTTCCTCTAGGTCTTTTGGGTGAGAAGGGGCATTGTCAAGTATCAGAAGGGCTTTGAGCGGCAGTTCTTTTTCCAGCAAGAATTTCTTCACGGCAGGAGCAAAGGTTTCCAGAATCCATTCGTTGAAGATAACTTGGGTCACCCAGGCTTTTTGATTGGACTTCCAATGGACGGGCAGTTTGGACTTAATAACGTTATTTTTCTTGAAAATTCTTGGATTTTCAGAGTGATAAACCAATAGAGGTTTGATCTTGAGGTCTCCGCTGGCATTAGACGAAAACATAAGGGTAAGTCTGTCCTTCATGGCATTGTGTCCTGGCAATTTCTTCTCCTCTTTTGTAATGAAGGTTCTGCTCGGCATTCTTTTCCAGAAAAGACCCGTTTCATCGGCATTGAACACTTGTTGTGGGCAGTATCCTTCATCCTTAATACATTTTTGAAAGTTAATAGAGAACTTTTCTGCTTCTTTCTTGTCAGCACTGCCAGCCTCACCATGCATAGTAACGCTGTGGATTCCACACCTTTTCTTAAATCTAAAAAACCACCCCCTGCTGGCTTTGAATTCTTCTTCATTATCTTGATTGCTGCTACTTCCAGGGACGTTTTTCTTTAGATCGTCATAAATTCTCTTGGCTTTGTGACAGATAATATCTTGGGTTGTTACGTCACCTTTCACCTGCCTGTCCTTAATCCAAATCGCTAATAGCCTCTCCATTTCCTCGTGGATTGAAGACCTATGTTTTTCATGAAATAGTTTTGATACTCCTTTGGCTACTTTGGCTGATTTGATTGCATCCTTATTTGTCAAAATGGTGAAAATGGTGGTCTTGCTGAGGCCAAACTCTTTGACGAGGTCACACTGTTTTACCCCACATTCACTCCTTCTAATTATTTCCTGTTTCATTTCAACAGAAATCACCTTCCTGCTTTTTTTAGAAGCCATGATATAAAAAAAATATTGAGTTTAACTTAAAAGGACGACTGCCGTGATACGTGCGTGATTTAATTCGTAATGAAGAACGATTGCCGCGATACATGCTTAAGTTAAGCGCAGTGACTAACGACTGCCTGCAGTGCCTGCGCGGAAGGATGCAATACATCGGCAGCGATCGTGGAAGCTCGGGCGAAGCAGTCGTGGAAGCTCGGGCAAAGCGGTCGTGGAAGCTCGGGCGACTTCGTTGTGTGAAACGAAGTTAGTTGTATGAATCATGAAATGAAGTTCGTTGTGTGCAGCGTTCGCTGTGCGAGGCGTTCTTTATGCGAGGCACCACTGTACTTAGGAACTCAGAGTGATACTAAAAAGTGAAGTGTAAGTTATCTGAAAGGTTTATGGGTCATTTTTGCTTTGCTGTTTATACTCAAGTTTATTACCCATATAAATATATGTTATTTTATAATAAAGAGAAAGGATTGCCGAGGTCGGTTTGGCTCAGTGGTAGAGCGTCGGTCTGCGGACTGAAGGGTCCCAGGTTCAATTCCGGTCAAGGGCATGTACATCAGTTGCGGGCGCATCCCTGGTAGGGGGTGTGCAAGAGGCAGCTGGTCGATGTTTCTCTTTCATCGACATTTCTATTGTAGCTCCCTATCTCTCTCCCTTCCTCTCTGTAAGAAATCAATAAAATATATTTTTTTTAAAAAGAGAAAGGATTATTATTTTTAAATCAGAGCTTTCTTTGTTAATTAGTTAATTTAATGGAATATGACTTATGAAGCCAGCAGTATGGCAGAGCTGGCTGGTATGCGACCATGAGAACACTTAATGCACATCTCTTCCTACTCCCTCCTCAGTGATAGCACATTAGTAGCTGCTTGAAATCAGCCTTGGGAGGGGAGTATTCACAAGAAGGAAGGGGGCATTGCTTTTATTTCCCTAGAGAGTAGATTTTTTTTTTTAAATCCCGGCCCTCCCCAACTCAACCCCAGAGTCAGTTGTTAAACTTTTACCAGCAACTATTGTGTGTTGCCTTAGCTAAATACATTTAACTGTACTTTCTATCATGAATTCTTTAAATTTTATTAAGTGTTGCTTTTTGCCAGAAATTCTTTGTTGTACAGAAGCTGAGTAACTTTCATCATCACTTAGGATGTTTCAGCTATGAATACTTCTGATCAAAATGACCCCTCCTCTTTTTAACAAAGTATGGTCCATGACACAACTTTGTATCAGAGTCATCGGAGCACTTGGTAGAAATGCAGAGTCTCAGGCCTACTCTAGAACTGCTGAGTTCAAATCGTCACTTTAGCAAGATCCCCAAGTGATTCGTATTCACAATGGAGAGAACATTTAAGGTCTATTCTTTTAGCAATTTTTAAGTATAATATAGAATTGTTAACTATAGTCGACCATGCTATACATAGATCCTCAGGAAATATTTATTTTATAACTGGAAGTTAGGAGTGACCAGGCTAGCAGAGGAAGGAAGTTGGGGGTAAGTAGGCTGGCAGAGGAGGAAAGTTGGGGCAAACAGGATGGTAGGAGAGCAGTTAGACATCAATTAGGCTAGCATGGGAGTGGTTAGGGGGTGATCAGGCTGGCAGGCAGAAGCAGTTAGGGGCAATCAGGAAGGCAGGCAGGCCAGCAGTTGGGAGCCAGCAGTCCTATTAGATTGTGAGAGGGACGTCCCAGATTGGAGAGAGTGCAGGCTGGGCTGAGGGACACTCCCCCCTCCATGCATGAATTTTGTGCACCGGGCCTCTAATAAAATTTATAAACCTTTTATCAAGACTGATAAGAGAGAGAGAGAGAGAGAGAGAGAGAGAAAGAGAGAGAGAGAGAGAGGAGGTAGTAATTACCAGTATCAGGAATGAAACATTATAGAACCTAGAGACATTAAAAGGGTTATAAAGACATACTGTGAATAACGCCACACAAAAATTTGACAACTTAGTTATAACCCCCTTACTGCTTCCCATGGAGGTTGAGCCAATTTGCATTCCCACCAAAAGTGTTCACTTTTCTTCACATCCTCACCAGCACTCATCTCCTGTCTTCTTGATAATAGCCATTCTAACATGTGTGGGGTGACATCTCATTGTGGTTCTGATTTGCATTTCTCTGATACTTAGTGATATTTGTATTTTCTAATGATTTAACATACGAGGCTTCTAAAATGACCCTTTAAATACATGTTTTCTCCTCTTCACAAAGAACTAACAAATAAAAATACCATGCTTACAAATCACCAGTGTTGGTTTGAAGCAACTGTATAAGTAAAAAAATTTTTGGATGAGATAAAAACAAGGAATTTATAAAGATCTGTACTTGCACAAGATTGGAAGCTTTGAGGTTTAATTTTGATAGAAACTGGATTGGAGAAAAGAAGTTAAGAACTAGATTTCAAAAGAATAGCAGGAAAATAAATATGTTGCCCAGCTCCTCGCTGATTCATAATTTATATTTGTGTGAATACCACTGGATTTTAACAACCTTGAAAGCAGATACGGTGTCTTACTAATGTACTTGGTACCTATTAGGAATCAATAGATAGGTTTTCTCTCTCTCTCTCTCTCTCTCTCTCTCTCTCTCTCTCTCTCTCTCTTTCTCTCGCACGCACACACACACACACACACACGCACACACACACACACACACACACACATACAGTTTAAACAGAATCCAGAACACAACAGGGAAACATGTGGTGGGGCTTAGACAAATAAAATATATTTTGAGTTGTGTTATGATTTTACTCTGAAAAGTATTTCATAATAGACCAAAAGCAGCTTTATTTTTGAAGATGTGGAGCAAAACATTCAGAAACTAGTAATTTAATGCTTTTATAGAAATTTAGTGAATGGTTGGCCCCGTATGAAAAGGAGCAGGAAGAAAGGGGTGGGGGCTGTGTGCAAAGGGATTAAGAAGTATGGATTGGTACACAAAATAGTCATGGGGATGTGAAGTACAGCACAGGGAATACAGTCAATAATATTGTAATAACTGTGTATGTTAGTACTGGAAATATTGTGGGGGAACACATTGTAAAGTGCATGATTGTCTAACCCAGTGATTTTTTTTTAATATATTTTATTGGTTTTTTTACAGAGAGGAAGAGAGAGGGACAGAGAGTTAGAAACATTGATGAGAGAGAATCATCGATCAGCTGACTCTTGCACACCTCCTATTGGGGATGTGCCCGAAACCAAGGTACATGCCCGTGACCGGAATCGAACCTGGGACCTTTTAGTCCGCAGGCCGATACTCTATCCACTGAGCCAAACTGGTTTCGGCTAACCCAGTGATTTTCAACCACTGTACCACAAGAATTTGTAAAATATGCACTATCTGTCCATTTAGTCAGGGGCACAATCTCTTTTCCCTTAGATTGTTAAATTTAAAATAATAATAATACAGGCAACACAATAGCAGTCTGATGTGAATGAATCCAAATTATATATATATTTTTTATAAGACTGGCAAAAAAATATTTTTTAATGTGCTACAGAATTTCAATACTTAGTTTATGTGTACCATGAGGTGGAAAATTTTTTTAAAAAATTAATGTTCTAATGTGGAATGTAAACTGTAACTAAAAATTAATTTTTTTAATAATAAATAAATAAATATATAAATAAATAAAAGAATCAACATTGATATTTTGCTAAATTCATATACTATTGATATTATACAATGTTAGCCCTGGAAGAGGTCTGTGCTCCCATTAGACTGAGCTCTCAGCAGTAGAATGTGTGTGAAAGCCAAGAGTGTCTGACCCAGACAAGCCTCCTACATGGTGGATTCTCCTCTTCTGTGTGCTTCTAGAGCTCTTTCTTGACCTTGGCCAGCTGGGCCTGAGACAAGCACAGTGGTTGGAAGTGATGAAGAGAAGATGGCAGCGCCTCTGCCAGCCTTGGTTACTGATTGATTCTGGAGAGAATTTCTGGTCCCACTGACCAGCAATACCACAGAGTTTATTCTTGTATTCATATGTATTAATTACTGTATAATAAACATTCATTAATGATTGTATAATAAATTAATATTTCTCCATTATTCAATAAGTTAATATGTATTAATTATTGAATACCAAATAATAATGTAAGCATAAAGTCTGCGTTTCATGTACTCACAACTGTAAACTGACCTTTGCCCCACCCTGTATAGCAAAATACAGAGACTCTGCAAAAGCCATTTCAGTCTCTGTTTAGCTTTCTTTTCTTTTTTCCCTTAACTTTCAAATAAGATAGAGAAAATTATTTTTATCTGTATCTTCATTTGCTAAGAGAAATTAAATTAAACAAAAAACGTTTTTTAATCCTTACTTGAGGGAAGAGAGAGGAAGAGAGAGAGAGAGAGAGAGAGAGAGAGAGAGAGAGAGAGAGAGAGAGAGAGAGAGAGAACTATCCATGTGAGAGAGAAATAGCAATCAGTTAGTGCTCTGAGCGCTGACGGGGATCAAATCCCCAACCCAGGTATGTGCCCTGACCTAGAATCCAACTGGCCACCTTTCAGTGCATGGAATGATGCTCAACCAACTGAGCCGCTCGAGGCCAGGAACAAAAAACAAAACAAAACAAAAACTGCTACCAAATCATTTCATTGGCAGATTTGTGAATACAAACAAATCAATGTTACAAATCTTTGGAAAGCATATACAGTGAATAATGAACACATAGCATTTTACAATCAGAGAAAATGATATGTGTATTTTACTTTAGATACCTGGTGCTCCAGAAAATAGTATATACCGTATTTTTCGGACCATAAGACGCTCCGGACCATAAGACACACCAGTTTTTAGAGAAGGGAAATGAAGAAAAAAAGATTCTGAAACAAATAGTGTCCTAAAATATTTTATGTGCATTAAAACCCAACATCACAGTCATAAACACATGTAATCAACCCTGTAAAGTAAACAGCAGCATTTAGAACCATTTTAGAGCCGGGCAAGCACACAGAGACCACACAGAGCCGGGCAAGTAAAAAAACTTTTTTTTTAAAGTATATGTGTAGGCTATATTTGGACCATAAGACGCAGGGACTTTTTCCCCCCACTTCTGGGGGGAAAAAAGTGTGTCTTATGGTCCGAAAAATACGGTATATGGGATGCAAACACACTAACTACCTATAGGCAAGGGGGAGGCAGGGGATGATCTTGATGTAGAAGATAAAAACAAGCTCCCTCATCACTCATTAGACATGACCTACAGGAAGTCACTCACATCACTGGCGATGCCACAGTCATCACACTAACAGTCGCAGGGAGTCATGAATGGGTGTGTACAGAAAGGAACCTGTCGGTTGACTTTTCTCTAGTCGGTTGTCAAGCATTGTTGGTGTTTTTAAGTCTTTGAAGACCTGCTGCCATGTGCCTCTGGGATTGGCCCTTGCCCCGGCTTCTCTGTCTCTGCTTCAATGCCCAATGAGTTTTCTTTGGAAGCAGAATGACAGACAGTCATCACCACCAGCAGGTCTTCTTGAGATTGATGCAACACAGGCAGAGGCCTTTGCCAAGAGTTAACAAAGACCACATTTAATAAAGTAAAATAAAACAAAAAATAAGAAGAAAGAGAGAAAGAAAAATCTCATTTCCTACTGCAAACTTTAAAAGGGCTTTTAGAATTGCTAGTTTGGACAGAGGTGATTTATAAAAGAATAAATACAAAGTATAACTGGGGATAGCTAACTTAAGACAACCTGCCAAGAGATCTTCTAAATTCATTAGATGGAAAGTTGCCCTTCATTCTTGGAGACAAAAAAATGTGGTCTTCTCTAAGGGACAGCTGTATTCCACATGTACGTATTTTGCTAATCACGCATAGCCTTGAATAGAATCTGAATCCTTTTTCTTCATTTTGCCCATGGCTTCTTGGCTACCACCTGCTGTGTTCCTAAGGCTCACCCCAGGAATTCTGTGGCCCCATTTTCTTCTTAATAAACTTTTGTTTTTTCTCAGACGCAGAGATTAAAGAGCCCCTTTGCCGAATATGTGCAGAGCAAGGGGGCGGGGGGCTCTGCAGCTGCTGGAGGAGCTGCCCTTCGTGTCAGGAATAACAGAAGGAAAGCAGCTGGAGAGGTCTTTTGGCACAGAGTACAAACAGGTCACCCTGGGAAGTGAAAGCACTCATTAGGGTAAAACGTTCTGTCTTCCCCATTTGACTATCACGCACGCCCTGCACCCCGCTCTGCAATAGTTTAAAAATAAATGGTTATGTTCACAGGCAGAAAGCAAGGAGAAAAGCAAAAAAGCCCATTATAGTAATACTGAGTTCCCAAAAATCAACCATTTGGATGATAGAGAAAGTTATAGTGCTATATAGAGAAAGTTACAGTGTTATATTTTATTGTATCTAGCTGGATGCCTCTATACAGGGAAGCCATACTAAACAATTCCAGATAACATAGAAACCGACAGGTAGCTCTGGGACTGTCCTTACACTAACAGTGCCCTCAGAGTACACCCGTCCACAAATTGAGCTGTTATGATACAAAAAATCGGATCCAGCAGAAAATGTACTAATACCAGAAGTCCTCAATGTTCTTCCTTGAGCTGTCATTACGACCTGTGTTGCTTTGAAACTAACATTTAAATTTTTCGCTCAAGTCTACAGAATAAAGGAGTAACCATTTTCACTCAAAGAACATTTTGTAAAATGATCAAGCAAAGTGGGCAGAAGAAAAGATAAAATTCAAGCCATTTAAACATACCTACCCTTTACTCTCACTGAAGGTCTTGACTGAGTAACAGATTTCATGCATCTGAGAATAGTTAAGACCTAGAGATGATATGGAACTCACAATATACTAGATTCCTATAATGAATTGCATTTGAAAATAAAGATTAAACTAAAAATAAAAAATAGTGGAAGCCCAATTCCCATTCAAAATTTCAAAGGGTGGGAAAGAAATCAGATATCCTGGTAAGAGAGAGAGAAAGAGAGAGAGAGAGAGAGAGAGAGAGAGAGAGAGAGAGAGAGAGAGAGAGAGAGAGAGAGGGAAGAAAAAACTCCAAAAGAAGGAGGAAGAGAAGAAAAAGGAACAGAAGAAAGAGGAGGGGGACAAACAAACATTTGAGGTTAAAATTAAGTTAATCTGCCATGTCATTTTAATACTCTACAATACTAGTTTTCAAAGAATAGTCCCTGGACCCCAAAACCTGGGCACTTGTTAGAAATTCCCATCTTTAAATTATACCCCAAACTTACTGAATAGGAGACTTTGGTTGGGGGGTACCCTGACCCTTTGTGTTTTGACAGTGGATTCTGATGTACACTGTACTTTATGAGCTTCTACTAATTTCTACTAACTAGTACTAAGACTAATATTCTAGAAAAAAACAGGTCAGATTTAATTAATAGGTGTTAGGTGATTGAATGCCAGGACCACCTAAGGGACTTTTTCTAAGCTAAACATCTCTCTTCCATTTTTACCCATTGAAAATCTTTGCCATAGTGAGCCATTCTATCAACAGGAGGATTTTTATATCCTTCAGATGATTTTTGGTGGAAATTATGCTAAAAAAACACAAGATTCAAGTATAGCATCAATGATAAATAAAAAATAGCTCAACATTATCTTACACTTCCTTTGTATCAGCTCTGCACTAAGAACTGTAAATGTTTTAGCTTTAATCCAACAACTCATTATTGGGCATTATAGAATTTCACGTTAAAACCATAATGTGGAGAGACTAGGTAAATGATGCAAGGCTCCACACTTAGTAGCTGGCATGATTTGGATTTTAAGGATTTCAGGAGCCCAGCTCAGAGCCCATGACCTTTTCTCAGAAACAGCATTTAAGGTTCAACAGATCACTTATGGCTAGAGACTTAGGATTAGTCACCATTGATACCTGGTAAATAGTTGAAGCCTCTGTAAAGGATAAAAATTCTCACTGAGTAAAGAGAGAAGTGAGAACAAAGAACATAAGTCTGGGTGATGCCAACATTTAAGGGCCAAGTTTGGGTGACCAACCCTCTTTGTTTGCCCAGGACTGAGTGGTTTCCTAGAAAAGGGGACTTTCAGTGCCAAACATGAGATAGTGCCCAACAAAATGGGATGTTTGGTTACCCTACAAGTGCTCAAACAGAGACAGCAAAAGAGAATAATGACTGACAGGCGAGCCAAAGACTGGGGCCTGGTGTCACAAACACTGGGGCTATGTAGAATACCCAGAAAGAGTAAATTCTCATACTCTTCAAAGGCTTCAAAGAAGTCAAGAGTACGTGTGGAAAACACCCATAGGAGGCAGTACAGGCCTTCAGGGGACATTTTAACCAAATGGTGGTGTCCAAAGCCAACTTGTTGGCTTGAAGAGAAATGGATGGTGGAGAAGAGGACCAAGCAGTTGCAATGAAAAAAAGAAACAAACATAAATTTGAGAGAGAGGCAGGATTAGAGGAAAATTGTAGTCTGTGTGTTAAAGATTAGGAAGAAACAAGCACATTTTTAAACTTGGAAGAGAGAAAGTAGAGACTGGTTTACAATGTTGGAGAAGAGTCATGGCCAGAGTGGCATACCAGAAGGGATAAACATGAAAGCAATCTTGTGCCCTTTATTTAAAAAAAAAAAAAAAGTATCAACTAGAATCTGAGGTTTCAAAAAATCAATACACTTTGGTGTCTGTCATAAGCCAGTCTCTGTAACAAGTACAGTTACTTAGGTTGTCACATTAAACTTTGGTTGAAGGAATCAAACACTCTCAAGTGAATTTTATTGGTGGCAACACCTTCAAGTTATATATGTTTTCTTATGAATTACAAATAAATAGGTCAGAGAAATTTACTATACTAGAAACATTATATGTTTTAAAAGATTTTCTTCACATTAATTAGCAAAATTATCAGATGATTTACATGTTTATATAAGCAACCATTAGTCAAGTTCTTATGAAAACTGTAATTTGCCTTTCCTATTCACTGTTCAATACCTGGTAGAACTAACCCTGTTTGTAAATGGTTGACATTACCTTTTTTTTTTCTTTAATTCACTTCAGTTTAAAGCTAAACAGAAGCAGGAAAAGTGACCTCAAAAATTTTATCTGAGATCTTCTAGTTTTTACACACTCCAGAGGGGTGAAAAAAAAATAACCTTATATATATTTATTTTTTTAAAGTCTTCAGTTTTACATAAAATCATTTGTTCAAGTGCTAAGGCCTTTGCCATCTAAATTCAGCCTAAGATTTATAACTAAGTAAAAAAATAAAAATATTTGCTTTGTATAAAAAAGGGATATATTCTCAGGATAATGTCTTAGAGCTATAAATTATCTACAGAGGCTCACCAAAAATGATGATGCCATAAAGTAGACAAATAACTCAGTGCAATTTCTGGCACAGAGCAGGGGCTAAACAAAGGTTAATTCCCCTCAGTTTAGAGATGACAGACCAGTTTATGAGACTTTTCTAATATGAAATCAGTGATTTATCTTAACTATTCCCAAACTGATCAAGAAGTAAACTCATTTTACAAAAAGGGGTGAGGGGGAAAGTCCATGCCAATTTTTTTCTGAAGAGTTTTTTCCACATATTTATTTGTACACCAACATACCTCGTTCTGTCAAGTCAATAGTTTCAAATATTTTAGATTATTGGTCAATACCATCAGATTTGGATTAAAGGTCATGGAAACCACAGAGAACAAATATAATACCTCTTTTTAATAGTTTGTGTAAATGCTAGCATGGTTATAAAGCTTGAGATTATAAAGCTATGCCTAATCTATAATAATAAAAGTGTAATGTGCAAATCAACCAAATGGCTGAACAGCAGAATGACCTCCAGATGACCTTCCAGACGACCTCTGGACGAAGCCAGGGCTGCAAGAGGGTGGAGCTGTGAGGGCTGAGCCCCTTGCACAATTTTTGTGCATCAGGCCTTTAGTCCTATATAATAAAAGCATAATATGCAAATCAACCAAATGTCCTGACAGCAGAATGACCATAAGGATGACTATCCCATCCAGACAACTATCCAGATGACTATCTGGGACCATGCTATGACACCCACTGGTGCCAGAACAGCCAAGGCGGGTGTGATGCAATTGGTTGGGGGCCTGGCCATCGCCCCATGATCACCCCACAGAGGGAGGCCCAGATCACCGGCCAGCAGGGAAATCAACTGAGGGGCTCCACGATCACTCCAAAGATGGAGGCCCAGGCTACTGACTGGTGGGCTGTGGTAGGTGGGTGAGTGCTCCCTCTGTGAGGGAAGCCCGGGTCCCTGTTGCCGGGTGCCAGCATCAAGGGAAGGAAGGCCTAGTCTTGCACAAATTTTGTGTATCGGATCTCTAGGGTTTTTTATAATGGCAGTGGTAGTCAGGCCTCTAGTGTTTTTTATAATAGCAGTGGTAGTGATGTCAATATCAAATAATATCTTAACATATAATAATCATACTGATAAATTAGTATGTGTATGTTATTAACATTTTCTTCTTAATATAATAGCTCTAAAGAGCTGGATAGTCTGTATCCAAGAATTCCTCAATAGTTTAACTACTAGAGACTGGCAGAAATGGAAATTCTAAGACTACACAAAACTGCAGAGGTCACCTGCACAGATCAACTCATCAGTAAAGTCAAATGACAAATTTGACTTTAATATTTACATAGTAGGCCAATTATTTGACTGATGAAACTAATTTGACTGATTCAGTAGTCTAAAAGGAGAGACTCAATAGTTTTCTAGTTAACTAACAACCATGGCCCTGGTTCCTATAAAACCACATGCTTTATTGACGTGTCATACACAACAATATAAAACTATAACTACAGTTAGATTACTATTTGTAATTAAAATATTAAATCATAGAAACCCCTTGGTTCTGGACATTTCAGTCATATTTTATTGAAGTATTCAAGTTAAAATTGCAACTGTAGGGCTATAAATACTAAAAAGTATTGCAACTATGTGTCAATAGATAAAAATAGAATTATAATGTCAATGAAACACTATAGGTTGCACTAAAGAAAGTACAACCCAAATGTATAAAATATTTTAAAACTCATATTTTATAACATTCCAGGAGATTCCAGCATATTATTTGCTCTCTCTGACCACATTGTCATTCATTCACTCAACAAGGATCACTGCTTACCAGTGACTATGCTCTGAGCTAAGTGAAATAAATAGGTGTCATTGCCAGGAAGCCTTGATTGACTGGCAACCCAGAAGATAACAACAAAATTGTAACATGGAATAAGAAAGGAAACCTATCAGAAAAGCCATCTGAATATATTATTGAGGTAAGTGAAGTCCTCAGCTAAGAAAAATATGGTTAGGAATTTTGCTAAACAAATCTGAAATAAGTATAATAAGAAGCATGTGTGTTGTATTACACCCTGTCCTCCAAAAGAAATGTCACAGAACATCAAAGCTATAAATTTTCATAGGTATTTCTGCTATAACACTAAATTATTATAATATTTTGCAACTCCATCTGTTATAAATCTTAGAAAATATTCACTGGATAATCCTTTTTCACTAATGAAAGATCTGCCAAGATGGTTCTAATTCCCAAAATGGTATTAATTATTGAAATATAATAGAATTTGTTATATAAGAAATGCTACTTCCCTACCTTTACTCCAAAATCAAAAATAGAAGACCTTAGAAATTAGATAATATTATAGAGGTAAAACTGAAGTACTACAGGATTTATTTTTCTTTTGTAGAAATGGGTTGAACTTTAGTAACACTAAATCACAGCTTCATTTTAATATATATATATATATATATATATATATATATATATATATATATATATTAATGATTTCAGAGAAGGAGAGAGATAGAGATAGAGATAGAGAGAGAGAGAGAGAGAGAGAGAGAGAGAAACATCAATGATGAGAATCATTGATTGACTGTTTCCTGCATGTCCCCCGTTGGAGATTGAGATTGAGCCTGCAACTGGGTATGTGCCCTCTCTAGGAATGGAACCGTAACCTCCTGGTTCATAGATCGATGCTCAACCACTAAGCTGTGCTGGCTGGGCTAAATCACAGCTTCTTTCCTAGAAGAAAAGAGCTAGCATCTAATGTATTTTTTTTCAACATGCACCTCTTGCTATTTGATTATATCTTATTGAAAAAGTCAATTAACTCCTCTCTCTCCTTTTATCTTTCTCCCCCTCATCACTGTATTCTATCCCATTAGTGAATCCTCATGACCTTCCTAAACAAGTAGTAGCATAAGATTCAAGAAACTTGGCTTATCACTTGGCTTTGCCACTTACTTTGTTACTTACTCATTTTCCTTCTCCTTATATGAGAAAGTTTTAAGATTAGTCTATTACTAGAGATTGTTTATAGTTTAGCATAAATGAGATAAAAACATTTTTGTAACATATTTATCAATCCCTTTCAAACTTGTTTAGAGAATATTTTAAGGGCTCAGTGTTGGTCTGGAATTGTTACCACACCAGACAAGCTCTGCAGGGTTGGTGAGGAAACCCAGCATCCCACTACTGTTAATTCTTCTTATTGTCTCAAGGATGCCTGTGTTTCAAGCGAGTCCTTTTAGCAACATAGATGCTAATAGGTTTAAATGCATGCTCAAGTGTAAAGGCTTATTGTGCTATCTTCCATTTCCAGGGCCTGAAGGAAAAGAGTCCACTACTCTGCAGGTCTGGTTTGCTCAAGTAAGTTGACCTCAGTTGGGTTCTAGTGTCACAAATCTTAGCCTGTTGTTATCTTTTAATTTTCATATATAGCTATTTCACTAACTGTCATCCATATCACACGTGGAATCTCTGTCCTCTTTTCTTCCTCCTAGTCTTCATCACTAACAGAAAATGGGCAGTTTTCTTTCTTTCCTTTTTAAGCCTAAATTGCAGAGGGTTGGTCATGCCTTGCCTGACCTCTTAATTACACTCCACCTCTAAGGTCAGTTAACCTAAGGCTGTTGTCAGCAAGGCAGCTGACTTACAAAAAAAAAAAAAAAAAAATGTCTAATCCTCCAAGGATCCATTCTCACTATCCCTCATTGTCCCTGAGAGTCAGATCCCAGCAGAGTCCAGTCAGAGAAGGACAAGGCCTGGTCCAGAAACAGATAGCCTGCATACCTAAAGTAATGAAGAGTCTTAGCAATGTGTATCAGCAAAAATTTAGAGAGCTTGTGTAAAAATGAATGGATTCTAATATTACTTTAGAATGGAGCAAATAAACTGATATAGCATAATTACCCTGCATTTGGAATTTAATGTATGAGTAATGGTAACCATCTGCTAATTGATTGATTAAGTTTGGACTTGACTGTGGTTTATAATCAGTAAACTTGAAATGCCAGAAGGTAAGTCATTGACATTCCATAAAGGAAGAAGTACAAAATCTCATAAAGATGAGAATGTTTGGCTTGATCTATCTATGGACAGTCTGCTCAGTCACTCCCTAATATAACCCCTAATATATCGCCCCTGAGTGCTTTTCCACCTCCCCCTGCTCCTGAGGGGATATCAGGGCTGGCAGCCGCCACTCGCACCCACTGCTGGTACTGGCCCCAATTGCTCCGGACCATCAATGGGTGCAAGGGAGGCAGTGCCATCAGCACAAGAGAGTGGCAGCAATGGCAGGAGTGGGGCTGCCAGTAGACAGGGGACAGGGGGATGGCAGCAGGGGCTGGGTGGGGTCATGGGGGATGGGCTGAGACCCATCCCTGAGCCTACCACAGTTTCTTTCAAGGTGCATGAATTCGTGCACTGGGCCCCTAGTTATTTATAACCTGATTCTAGTCTCTCTAATAGGAATTCACAGCCTCTTACCTTGCCAAACTTGTACCAGTTCACAGAGCCTGTTCAATGAAGAGATCAGGTTCCATTGAGAAAGGACCTCGCATATTGGATATCATAAAAATCATCATCCTGGCCGATAGCTTTTGACCCTGACTACAAATGAGATTCAAACCAGTTCTACGGTCAGATGCCTGAGTCAAACCTGCTACAACTGTGTGGCTGGGGCAGGTTACTCAGCCTCCCTGAGTCTATTCTCCCACCTCCAGATGGATAAATAATAGTATAACCAACATAACAGGCTGTTTTGAGAAGTAAATGAGTTAGCCATAAAAAGAACTTAGTATGCTTTCTAATAATAAGTGCCCCAAAAAGTTTTGGCTTTTAGTTCTGCTTTATATTTGCAATAAAAGGGAAATTTTATTTTTTATTTTGTCTAGGAGAATGGACACTAAAACCCAACACAATATAACTCCAAAAATAAACACTGTTAATAGGCAACATGCAAAGTTCATAATGTTCCAAAAACAAGTAGGTAAATTTTTAGTAATACGCATAACCCATCACTCCACTCAAACACATGGAGCATATTACAGAAGACTATATTGGATTAAAGGTCTTCTGTTGTGTAAGAGCATTTGTGTGTGTGATTATGGACATTCCTTTTTTCTAATCCCATCTGTATTATAGTCTGGACAGTGTCATCAGTGACATAGCTCAGAATTGAGTCCAGATGGAAGCAAATTTTTTTTACTCATCTAGTGCAGGAAATGCCATAACAGGAACATATTTAATATGAGAAATGGAGATAGGAGATCCCTTTCAGGCTAAACCAAGCTTAGATAATTTGCAATACAAATATCACTGTTCTTTTCATGTCCTACCTTTCCAGTTATTGCAAAAGAACTCATTCCTAAGCTTAGTAAAGACAGCACTATTAAAAATGAATAAATAACAGCCCTACATTATCATCCTTGTGTCATCATCAATGGAAGATGAAAAGAAAGTAAAGTGCTCTTAGAATGTTCCCCATAAAATCTAAGGCTGAGGTTTTTATATGAATTGTACCAATAAAAAATACAGCCCCATGTTTAAGAAATGTAAAAATATTTAAAATGCTATTGATGACAGAATACACACGTTTAATTACTCCTCTTCTCTTCCTTTGTTACCTCATTAGTATTCAGTTATTTTTTTTAAGATTGTGGTAAACTGCCCTGAACAGTTTAGCTCGGTGGATAGAGCGTTGGTCTGTGGACTGAAAGGTCCCAGGTTCGATTCAGGTCAAGGGCATATACCTTGGTTTCAGGCACATCCCCAGTAGAGGGCGTGCAGGAGGCAGCTGATTGACGTTTCTCTCTCATCGTTGTTTCTAAAACTTTCTATCCTTTTCCCTCCCTCTTCGTAAAAATCAATAAAATATATTTTAAAATTTGTGGTAAACTAACTGTTGTTTATCTCTTCTGCCTGTACATAGGAGAACACATTCCTGGCTCCCTTCTAGTTAGGCAGGGCCATGTACCTGGTTCTGGCTGATAGGCTATGAGCAGCAGTGATTTGTTTTAATCCCTGACTAAAGCATTTAATTACAGATCTCTCTCTCTCTCTCTCTCTCTCTCTCTCTCTCTCTCTCTCTCTCTCTCTCTCTCTTCACCTCCCTCTCTCCCTCTCCTCCTCTCCCTCTCCCTCTCTACTCTCTCCTCCTTATCCTCTCCAGGATTTTCAGAGAGAATATATGGAAGATGTTGGAGTTTCTGATAATTAAGGTCTCTATAAAGAAGGACCTTCCTCCAACCTACACAGGACTACAGCATCACTAACTTACCACTAAAATTTGATAGTGATTACTGGAATGTAACCCAAATAATTCTGCCTAATACAAGTAAGAGTCAATATGTCTCCAGGTTCCTGGAATGGCTGCTGGATTCTTCTCATTTTACTATTATTAGTGAGAAATGAAACCATCTACACCCATATAGTTTACTATCTTCAATAATATAATACTATTCTTGGGCCATTTTCATCAACATGACTTTACTATTCCAGGAAAACTTTGCCCCAGTGGTAAAAAAAAAAAAAAAAAAAAGTTGCAAATAGCTGTACTATTAATTTCAAAAACTTCCTAATAATCTGTTGAAGTGCACATCAAACTGTTCAACTTCTCAATTCATACCATCAAATCACTGTTTACTCTGCAAGATTCTCTTTGAACCCTTCCCTCTAAACCTTTGCATTCCGTGTCCATCAGTCCTATACCACTTTGCCCCAGGAATCTATATCAACCCAGTTTTGAAAAGAGTCAGTATCATTGAATGTGGCACATTCATGCTAAAACTTACTATTGTAGTATTTACTAATCCTGGTCTAGAAGGCTCAGGGATTAGAGGATTCTGGTACATCTGAAGACACAGAAGGTGAAGCCAACAGTCTCAAACAGTAAAGGATTCAGGTACATCTCATATTGTACCTAGTTAACTATAAATCAAGTTTGAGGCTAGAATAATGACTTTTAACTCTTATTAAATCTCCAAAAGGTTACCTTGTGTGTACTTTCTCTCAGGAAACTACTGAAGGATGTGCTTCATCAAAATGAACAAGAAAACAGAAGAAAGAATGCATAGGATCTAGGAAGCAAGAGTTTCAGGATCCCACCAGGCCTAGTGAGCAGTCAGCTAATGCAGAATGAAAGAGGTGAAAACTCCCAGAGACAATTCTTTGGAGATGAAGATACTAATGCATCATCTAATGTGCTTGAGCTTCTCAAATACTAGTAGCTCGGTATACGGATTCGTGCACATTGAAAGGAAATTAATTAGAAGGTGGGCGACAGGGAGACTGGGCAAGATGGCTGGACATGCCCTGGAGCCAACCTCTTGTGGTCCCTCTCCAGCAGGCTGCACCTGGGGTAGTGCCGCGACTAGAAGGGCATCTGTGGAGTGAGAAGGATCCCTCTGGCAGGTGGGGTCCCTGGGCCTGGCCTGTGGGTATAGGGTCAAAACTGACAGTCCGACATCCCCCGAGAAGTCCTGGAGTGTGAGAGGGCACTCTGAAAAGTTGCTGTCCCTTGGTAGCCCCTGCATTGATCATCTGCCCCCTGGTGGTCAGTGTGTTTTATAGCTACCAGCTGGTCACTTAGCCTTTTTTATCTACATATATCCCAGAGGCCTGGTGCACAAAATTCATGCATGGGGGAGGGGATGTCCCTCAACCCAGCCTGCACTCTCTCCAATCTGGGATGTCCAATCTCCACTCTCAAGGGATGTCCAACTGCCTGTTTAGGCCCAATCCTGGTAGGGTCATGCCTAAATAGGCAGTCAGACATCTGCTCTCACAGTCTAGGACTGCTAGCTCCCAAATGTCCGCCTGCCTGCCAGTCTGATCACCTCCTAACCACTCCCCTGCCAGCCTAAGTGATGCCTAACTGCACCCCTAGCCACCCTCCCCTGCAGGCCTGGTCACCCCTAACTGCTCTCCCCTAAAGGCCTGGGTCTCCTGTAAATGCCCTTCCCTGCAGGTTCAATCGCCCCCAACTTCTCTCCTCTGCCAGCCTTCTCACCCCTAACTGCTCTCCCCTGCTGGCCTGATCACCCACAACTGCCCTCCCTTGTAGGCCTGGTCCCTCCCAACTGTCCTCCCCTGCTGGCCATCTTGTGGTGGCCATCTTGTGTTCACATGGGGGCAGCCATCTTTGACTACATGAGGGCAACAACCTTGTATGTTGGAGTGATGTTCAATTTGCATAGTACTCTTTTATTAGATAGGATAGAGGCCTGGTGCACAGGAGGGGTCCAGCTGGTTTGCCTTGAAGGGCGTCCTGGATCAGGATGGGGGTTCCCTTGAGATGTGGGCGGACTGGGTGAGGGGCCTATGGTGGTTTGCAGGCCGGCCATGCCCCCTGGTGACCCAAGAGGAGGGCCTGGGATCTGGAATTTATTTATCCTCTGTAATTGAAACTTTGTAGCCTTGAGCAAAGCCAAGCCTCCTGCTTGCTTTGTGGCCACTGCCATTTTTGTTGGGATTTATTTATCTTCTATAATTGAAACTTTGTAGTCTTGCGTGGAGGCCTGGGCAGGCCAGGGTATGTAGAAAGCTTTGCTTCCTCCATTCCCGGGAAACCCAAGCCTCCTGCTCATTCCGTGACTGCAGCCATTCTGGTTGGGTTAATTTGCATACGCTCTCATGATTGGCTGGTGGGCATGGCTTGTGGGTATAGCAGAGTGATGTTTAATGCATATTACTCTTTTATTAGATAGGATATAAAACCCTATTATGCAAATAGACTGAATGGCAGAACAACGGAACAACTGGTCACTATGATGTACGCTGACCACCAGGGGGCACACACAGAACATGGCAGGCATTGGCAGCAGGTGGCCGTGTGCGAAACATGGCAGGCATTGGCTGCTGCGGGATGGTGGAGCAGATGAACAGGGAGCCAGACCAAGGTGGGGCACTGGTCACTATCATTGGGGTGAGCCTCTGGTGGTTACTGAAAATTCTTGGCTCCCACTCTGTGGTCTTTGCCCAGTGCTTACACCTGCTGCTGGCACCAGCCCCACTCACCCCTGAGGGCTTTTCCACCTCCCCCTGCTCCTGAAGGGCAATCGGGGCTGGCAGTCATCTCTCATACCTACTGCCAGCAATGGTCTTGCTCACACCCATTGCTGGTGCCAGCGCCAATAACTGCACCATCAGTGGGTGCAAGTGGGGCCAGCACCATCAGCACATGGGAGTGGCAGCAGTGGGAGAAGGGCTGCTGGCAGATGGGATGGGGGAGGAGTGGTCCACAGCAGGAGGGGTTGAGCAAGGTGTGCAGAGGATGGGCTAAGACCCACCCCTGTGCCCACTGCAGCCTCACAGCCCACAATTCCTTAAAAGGTACACAAATTCATTCACTAGAACCTTAGTATATAAATAATGGAGGAAGATTCTACAATTTTATTGCAATATTTGGGAAGTGTGATCAAAACTTCCAAGTGTCCCACAATGTCCTTTCTCGTACTCTTACTCACATGACTTCTTGGAATAAGAACAAAGATGTTTTCTAGTTTCCTTTGCCACTAGGGGCAGCTATGTTACTAAGGTCTAGCCAATGGATCATAAGTAGAAATAAAGTTAGAAAATCCTGGAAGGTATACTCAAAGAAAGGAAATATGCTCTTATTAAATTATTTTTATTGCTTCTAGATATAATGTGGGGAAATACATGGAGCTTGAGTCACTAGGTAGAAGTCTATGTTGAAGACAGAAGAACAATATTACAAAAGAGAAGCCTAAAACACTGATAATTAGGGTACTACCATAAGAATCCTGAACTACTCAGCTACATACTCGAATTTCCAAAGATTAAATAAATTTAATATATTTAATTTTATTAATAAAATTTAAATAAATAAATTTAATTTATTTAATGTAATTAAATAAATTTAATCTTATTAAAGCCACTAGGTTTTTTTTAATGTCTCTCTGATGGAATCTGACCTTATCTACTTTAAGAAGAATAAATACATGTAAAGCTAAGTAAATAAAAATATGAAGCAATTATGAACTCCAGAGAAAACAAAAATTTTATTTTTTAAAAAGCAAATGTCTTCAGAGGACACCATTTAATTTAGTAATAATTTGTGACTATCATGTCATAAGAATGTAAAAACTGAATAATTGTGATATGATTATTTTGAAAGAGAAACAAAGATGTTATTAGAAAAGTAAATCCTTATCTATTTTAATAAATAGTCAACATATAATTCTTAAAATTGATAAATATCAGTAAGTATGTAGATAAATACCAGAATAAACTACTATAAGTTCAAAGTGTTTACCAGCAATTCCCTTTAGTAAAGAAGCTAGGTGATAGGGGGTGGGAGGAGAAAGGGTGGAGGGAGGGTTTATTACAAACTTTGAAGTATTATTCTATTTTTAAACTCTGTGTATTTATCTCTTTGATAAAAATTTAAGTAATTTTTAATTGCTATATTGAGTCAGATGGTATACCTGGTTTAGATATAGTAAGATGCACTTTATTTAAGAGTAATATGTCATCCTGGCCAATGAGAATAGAGACACAAATGTAATTTATCACTTAATCTCTGTAATGACTAGTCTCTAGAACACAGTTGAGTTAATTGAACATTTGTATTTGACTATCAAGAAGATACTTTATTACTTCAGAAAAAAATAGTATTTTTACAATATACAACCTTTTAAGGCTCCACAGAGGGAACTGCATAAACTTATTGACTCACTTGTCTTCCACATTTCCCTATAAGCAACATGAGGGCTAGGATAGTGTTTGGTTTTCCAGTTATGTCTTCTGCTCAATGTATGACAGTGATAATTATTCAGTAAATGATAATAAATGAAACCATTTCTGGGTCTATTGTCTTGTTTACTTACTATGACCTTCCAATGATCCATGTACAATTTTTACTTTCTCATTGGAGGATGTCCTTTCTTATTGATACTCTAAAAGAAACCATGCATGGGATCCAGTGAGAGAAGAAGACATCCCAGAGAGAGGGATCAGTGATATTCAAAACAAATGGAAGACTGCATGGCTTTGACAAGGCTAACAGTAGGGGCAAGACAAGAGATTGACCGTGGCCCAGCCCCATATACTTTCAACTACCCAGAGTGGACTTTAAGCTCAGAGGCTTTAATTAAACTGCCCAGGACACACTCCCAGTTTGTAGTAAAAAGTTTAATTTCCTATCCCTCTGTTGTCCACAGCAATGGATGAGTAAATTTTTATTGTATACAGATATAGATTAAAATAAATATATTTAATCTCATACATTTATTTCTTTAAAAAAATGAACCACATCATTTATCTTTAGAGAACTGTGATGAACTAATGACAGAGTTCCTTTTACATCATTTTATATTATGTTTGCTGTTCAAAGATGAGTTTTTTAAATAAGTTTTTGTGGATTTTTCAAAAAGAGACAAAGGTAGGGGAGAGAGAGAGAGAAACATCAATGTGAGAGAAACATGGATCTGCTAACTCCCACACATACCCTGACTGGGGATCAAACCCTCAACTTTGTAATGAGCCCTGACCAGGAACTGAACTGGTAACATCCCACCCTACATCCACCCTTCAACCCCCACCCCAAGCATGGTATGATGCTCAACCAACTAGCCAGGGCCAAAGACAAGTTTCAAAAACAATCATTTCTGAAGCTTATTCAGTGTCTACAAATTTTTGAATAAAAGGGCATGATCAATAAATTAGAGATGTCATGATGTGCTCCTTCAGGAATGCTAGATTAAAGCAGAATCCAGTTATTTAGAAACCACAGACCTTGCTTAAGAAAATGGGAAGTTTGGGCAAGTTCTCATGGGTTCATTTTCTGCCCGTAAGACACTAGCAATACACCCTGCCTGGGCCACAAGCACTCATATCACAAGTGGAAGCTTCCATATCCACTTTCACCAATCATCCTGGTACAAAGTCTGGAAAAGTGAAATAGCTTGTGCTTACATAATCCTTTCTTTAGCAAAAATGTGACTTAGTGTTTTGTATTCAAAAAAGTAAACTCCAGTTTCTAAAAAAAAAAAAAAAAAAGAGTTTTTAAATGTAAATTAGTTCCCATGATACATAGCAAGAAATGTAATGATTGCCAAGATTGAGAAATGAGGTCGAAATCATACAAGGGAGGCGTGGTAAATTTATCTACAATTTACCTAATTCACTATAAAACTGTGCAGGTTAATTTTGAGATTCTCAATTTATCAGTATTAAAGCTGATACTAATTCATACTTGAAATTGGATTTTCTGATAATATTAACTGTTCATTTGAATGACATTATTTTATTTTTACTTTTTAATTTATTGGATTGACATTGGTTCACAAAACCATACAGGTTTCAAGTGTACAACTCAACAAAACATCATCTGCACACTGCATTGTGCCCCAAGCAATGGTCTCCATTTGGTCTCCATTCCCTTTGCCCATCTCTATCTATCCCCTTTCCCTCTGGCTAACACCACACTGTTATCTGTGTATTCAATCTATAAGTTGTTGGGTGTTTTATTTTATTTTTTCCTTAATCACTTCATCTTCTTTCATCCAGCCCCTGAACATTTCTCCCCTCTGACACTTGCCCATCTGTTCCATGAATCCATGACAATTTCTACTATTTTGTTTGTCAGTTTATTTTTTTAATCAGATTTCACATATAATTGACATTATATGGTATTTGTCTTCCTCTGACTGGCTTATTTCACTTAACATTATAGTTTCCAGGTCTATCCAAGATGTTGTAAAAGGTGACATTTCCTTCCTTTTTATGGCTGAGTAACATTCCATTGTGTAAATGTACCATAGATGCCCTAACTGGTTTGTCTTAATAGATAGAGCGTCGGCCTGCAGACTGAAAAGCCCCAGGTTTGATTCCGGCCAAGGTAATATACCTTGGTTGTGGGCACATCCCCAGTAGGGGGTGTGCACGAGGCAGCTGATTGAGGTCTCTCTCTCATGGATGTTTCTAACTCTCTATCCCTCTCCTTTCCTCTCTGTAAAAAAATCAATAAAATGTATTTTTTTTAAATGTACCATAGCTGTTTTACCCACTCTTCAACTGGACTGCTTCCAAATGTTGGCTCTTGTGAATAGCATTGCAATGCACATAGGGGTGCATATATTCTTTTGAATTAATGTTTCCAGTTTCTTTGGATATATTCCCAGAAGTGGAATCACTGGGTCATAAGGCAGTTTCATTTAATTTTTTGAGGAATCCATATTGCTTTCTACAATGGCTGCACCAATATGCATTCCCATCAACAGTGCATGAGGGTTTTCTTTTCTCCATATCCTTGCCAACACTTTTTTATTGATTTATTGATGTGCATGATGTGTTGGAGGTTGTTCTTATTTCAATTAAAAATGTTCTTTTATGTTTCACTGATACTTAGAAGGAAAGATCACTGAAAGTGTCAGGCTATAGGAAATCCTGCCTGAGATTGTTTTCCCTCTTAGATTTAATTATAATATAAATTGTTTTTCTTTTTTATGCAAAGATAATCCTGCTGGAAGTAATAATTATGTGTATTTGTAGCTACAAAGACAAGTGTGTGACCTGCTGTCCTTTTCTCAATTATAGTTTATGAGATTAACCTACTTTTAAATTCCAGCAGAATCTATTTAAGCCATTTACTAGTTTACAATACTAAAAACATGTTCTGAATCACTGAAGTAAGATTCAAATGTGAGTCTGTAGTTATTTTGTGTTAATTGCTTGCTTATTTTATGCCCCTCTCTGTATTATACTGTCTTGCTCAAAACAAAATAAAGTTCAGATTTAGAGAAAATGTCTTCTTTTCATTTTAAAATGTTACTAAACTTATTGAGGTGACATTGGTTAATAACATTGTATAGGTTTCAAGTGTACAACTCTACGAAACATCATCTGCTTGTTGCATGGTCAATTCTCCATTTGCCACCATATATTTGACCCTCTTTATGCTTTACTACCTCCCTCTGGTAACCACCATACTGTTGTCTGTGTGTGAGTTTTTGTTTGCTTGTCTTGTTTGTTCATTTCTTGCTTTTAGTTTTATATCCCACATATCAGTGAAATCTTATGGTTCTTGACTTTTTCCATCTGACTTATTTCACTTAGCATGATACTCTCAGGATCCATTCATGTTGTTGAAAATAGCAGTATTTCATCTTTTCTTATGGCTGAATAATAAGAATATGTGTTTTAAAAAAAAAATGTGTTTGGGACCATGAGAAAAAGAGATAAGAAGTTTTCATTTCTCCCTCTATAGACAATTCTCTACTATCTACTGTCAATAGCTCAGGGTTGCTTTCTGCAGCTGCTCCAGAAAAGCTGAGGCCTAGAAGGATCCATTTGTAGTGGCCTCTAGAGTTGAAAGGGAATTTCTCGATATCAAGCAACAAGGAAAATGGAGACCTGGCATTCAATTATTAGTTGAATATTTGCTACTACTACCAAGACTCATACCTCCAGTAACACTCCAGTAACAGCCTTTGGGAAACAATTAATCAAGTACGGTCCCTAAGGAAATATGAAAAGGAGAACTTAACCCAGAGGCCCAGGGAGAAAGAAGCTTTAATCTGAATGGACTAAGGATATGTATGAATTCAAGTAAGTATGTGGATGGGAGCAGGAAAAGGCAATGCAGATAAATAAGAGGTCACTGGACAGAGTCTACTGCAGAAATGCCATATACATTTGCACACATATTTACTGAACACTAAATCAGAGCATAAAGTTAATCAAAGCTTAAATGCCTCTGTAATTATTTTATGCAATTATTTTTTAATTTGCATTATTTTGTGTGTATTTTGTATTATTTATATAATTATGTTTTATGTATGTAATTAGTTTAAAACTCAGTGAGAAAATGTATATATGCCTCCTACTTCGCCTATTTAAAGTTCAGGCTTATGCATGTTATTAGCCACAATGATTAGCATCTCCTTGTTATACTCTAAAGTTCCAAATATCAAATGCACAGTAGCATATAGCAGTACCTATAACAGATTCTTCAAGAGCCCATTTTTTACATTAAAAGGGAAATCTGCTTGTGTTTATGTTCAATAAATATTTTTAACCTCTCCACTTAGGATATTGTTCAGGCTAAGAGCCAGGGAAGGTTTCATGAAAATACCTTGGAATGCACATGAACTTCCATACTGTATACTTAATTACTTTGTCTCTCGAGTGGCCTGCATTATCTCTTTTCCATGCCAGATATCACACAGAACGCCACCCGCGCCTGTGGTGCTAACACTTTCGTGTCTCCCAATGTCCTAGAAGCAGAATTCTGCCTGGCCTCTCTGAAGTTTAGAAAAGGTTGTTTCAAGATCCTAAAATCAGGACACAAGTAGCCTTGTGATGCTTCATAGTAATTATTGCTTCATACCATAAATACTTCAGAAATTGGCTTTTCTTCCCAGATAAATCAGTTTTAAGTGATATACTGTGCCATGGTAGAATAAATAATAGAAAATGGAATTACATTTCATTATGTTGTGTCACATTAAGTCATATGATAAATGCAAAGAGAGTTTTTATTGGGGGATTTTTAAGCTTTGGCTTCAGTAGAAAACATTTTTCTTCTGGTTTATGGCAAGTCAAAGTGGAAATCTCAACTGTTACAAATAATTTAACTACTTTCAACAGTATTTCAGACAAACAGATTGCATCTGCAATATGCAGATAAGGGGAAAATTAAAAAATATATATATATTTATTTAGCTTTAATTTTTATACTACATATGCAAACTAACAAATTAGGTAATACATGCTCCTACTTAGATTAATTTTTGCCAATAAGATAAAGCCTTTGGAAGATGTAGCCACTCTTTTTATAGACTATCATTTATTATATTATGTTGAGGAAAAATTGCTAAGCCAGAGATTAAACAGTGGAAGTACATAAAGTAGAACCACACAATTTAGAGTAAAATAATAATATTAGGAAATAATATTTAAGAATTAGTTTCTCTAAAATATTGGCATTCTTGAATTTTATGATTTATTTGAGAAGTGGGAGTCAGTGAAATAATCTTATCAGAGCATATAAAAAGTATGATAAAATGTGTTTTCACAATAAAAAATGAGAGGGTTGGTGCTCTCTTCAGCATCAACTAAATATTTAAATACTAAAATTAGAACAATACAGAGATTAGCATGGTCCATGGCGAGAATGGCATACAAATTTGTAAAGCATTCCATATTAAAAAAAAAAAAAAAAAGTGAGAGGGTTTTTCTCTGAGGTAGTCCCTAGGAAGGGCTAAAAATTATGTTCAGTCTTCAGTCTCTTCCAAGTCTTATAGCACAAGAGACAATCTATAGGCAAAACCGCATGGCAGTCAATATTTCAGAGTTACAATACAACAACTGACAATAGTTATCATACCACCTGTTAACAAATGTAGCAGAATAACATTGCTAGTGTAATTAAAAAAAAATATATATATATATGTTCTGAACATGAATGGATCCAGAAATATTGATAGCTAAAATCAGGCTTGAGCCGAAACTGGTTTGGCTCAGTGGATAGAGCAGCAGCCTGCTAACTGAAAGGTCCCAGGTTCGATTCCGGTCAAGAGCATGTACCTTGGTTGCGGGCACATCCACCCTTGGGGGTGTGCAAGAGGCAGCTGATGAATGATTCTCTCTCATCGATGTTTCTAACTCTCTATCCCTCTCTCTTCCTCTCTGTAAAAAATCAATAAAATATATTTTTAAAAATAATAATAAAATAAAATAAAATCGGGCTTGACAACCATTCTATCATATCAGGCTAGGTTAGACTGAATTAAAAAAAAAATAACCTAAAATTTCACTGCATTAAAGAAGAAAACTTAATTCTCCTCATGTCCATTGTCTCAGTTAGCTTGGGCTGCCATAGCAAAATACCAGACAGGGTAGCTTAAACAACAACTATTTTATTTCTCATAGTTCTGGAGACTGGAAAGTCAAAGATCAAGGTGCTGGCAGAAGCAGTTCTTGGTGAGAGGCCTCTAGTTGGCTTGCAGATGGCTGTGTCCTCACTGTGTCCTCACATATCTGAGATAGAGCTGTTGTCCCTCTTTCTGTTTCTCTAAGAGCACTAATCCAATCATGGGGTCCACCCTTATTACCTCATCTAAACCTAATTATCTCCCCAAAGCCCTGCCTCCAAATACCGTCACATTGGGGATTACGGCTGCAACAGATGAATTATTGTAGACATAAATATTCAATTTGTCAACATTCACCCCCTTGGCCTCTCATAAATTAGGTCCTTCTTATGCTCAAAATATACTCCTTCCATCCCAACCTCCTCAACAGTCATAACTGGTTCCAGCATTAACTCTAAAGTCTAAAATCTTTTTTTTATTATTGATTTGTTGGAATAGTTTCTTTTTTAAATTTAAAATTATTTTCTTTATTTATTAATTAAGGTATACATATGTGTCCTTATCCCCACTTTGTCCCTTCCTTCCCCCACCCTCTCGGGCCCCTGTTCGTGTCCTCACCCTCCTGGTGTCTGTGTCCATTGGTTAGGTTTATATTCATGCATACAAGTCCTTTGGTTGATCTCTCTCCCTTATCCCCACCCTCCCTGGCCTTCCCTCTGAGGTTTGACAGTCTGATTGATGCTTCTCTGTCTCTGGATCTGTTTTTTGTTCATCAGTTTATGTTGTTCATTATATCCCACAAATGAGTAAGATCATGTGATATTTATGTTTCTCCAACTGACTTATATCACATCATAATGCTCTCCAGGTCCATCCATGCTGTTGAAAATGAGAAGAGTTCCTTTTTACAGCAGCGTACTATTCCATTGTATAGATGTACCACGGTTTTCTAATCCACTCATCTGCTGATGGGCACTTAGGCTATTTCCAAATCTTATCTATGATGAATTGTGCTGCTATGAACACAGGGGTGCATATATCCTTTCTGGTTGGTGTTTCTAGTTTCTTGGATATATTCCTAGAAGTGGAATCCCTGGGTCAAATGGGAATTCCATTTTTAGTTTTTTTAGGGAAGTGAATACTGTTCTCCACAGTGGCTGCCCCAGTCTACAATCTCTGCATCCTCGCCAGCACTTGTCATTTGTTGATGTGTTGATGATGGCCATTCTGACAGGTGTGAGATGGTACCTCATTGTTGTTTTTGATTTGCATCTCTCAGATGATTAGTGACTTCGAGCATGTTTTCATATGTCTCTTGGCCTTCTGTATGTCTTCTTTTGAAAAGTATCTATTTAGGTCCATTGCCCATTTTTTAATTGGATTGTTTATCTTCCTTTTGTTAAGTTGTATGAGTTCCCTGTAAATGTTGAAGTTTAAACCCTTATCAGAGATAACATTGGCAAATATGTTCTCCCATGCAGTGGGCTTTCTTGTTGTTTTGTTGGTTTCTTTTGCTGTGCAGAAGCTTTTTATTTTGATGTAGTCCCATTTGTTTATTTTCCCCTAGTTTCCATTGCCCTAGGAGCTGTATCAGTGAAGATATTGCTTCAGCATATATCTGAGATTTTGCTGCCTGTGGATTCCTCTAGTATTTTTATGGCTTCCCATCTTATGTTTAAGTCCTGTATCCATTTTGAGTTTATTTTTTTTGTTTTGTTTTTTGTTTGTTTTTTGTTTTTGTTTTTAAATAAATTTTTATTGTTCATATTATTACAAATGTTCCTTTCCTCCCCCCCCCCCTCCATTATGGTGTAAGTTGGTGGTCTAGTTTTATTTATTTTATTTTTTTTGCATGTATCTGTCCAATTTTCCCAACACCATTTATTGAAGAGACTGTCTTGATTCCATTGTATGCTATTGCTTCCTTTGTCAAATATTAATTGAGCATGGTGGTTTGGATCGATTTCTGGGTTTCCTATTATATTTCATTATCTACATCTAACTTAAATTATATATGGGTGAAATTCAGTTTAACCTGAAGCAAAATTGCTCTTCAGCTGTGAATCTATAGAACCACATAAGTTAATGGTTTCCCCAATTCAATGGTGAGCAAGCATAGAATAGACATTTTCTTTCCAAAAGGAAGAGATCAGAAAGAAGAAAGGAATGATGGGTCACAAATCTGTCCAAAACCTAACAAGGCAAATTCCATCAAACTTTAGGTTTTAAGAACAATTCTCTTGGTTTGATGCTCTGCTTTCTGGACCCACTGGGGCAACAGACTCACCTCCATTACTGTTCTGGGAAGGAATCCCATTCCAAAGGCTCAGCTGGGTGGGGATCATACATTCAAGGCTCTGCCAAGTCAAGTCATGCCACACAGACACTGCAGGGTAGGGACCGCTACCCCTGAGGCTTTGAGCGGCCGTCAGGGTCATTCTTCGCTTGCTTTGACTAACAGATTATAAGAATGATTAGGATGGCCCATAACACCCATATTTCTACCAACATTCTATTCATGATTATTTACCTACTCTCTAAGATGGACTATTTTCTCCAGTTTTCATTTATTTCTGAGCTCTCACCAAAGTTAGCCTTAATACGCATATTTCTAGCATGTACCTCAAAACTCCTCCACCCCCACCTGACTGGCATGGCTCAGTGACTGAGTGCCCACCTATGAACCAGGAAGTCACAGTTTGTTTCCTAGTCAGAGCACATGCCTGGGTTGCAGGCTCAAGCCCCAGTGAGGGCGTATAAGATGCAGCCAATCCACGATTTTCTCTCATCATTGATGTTTCTAAAAATATACTTAAAAAACAAAAACCAGAAGAAAATAAAAACAACTCCTCCACCCTCTACCCATAGCCAGTCTCAAAGCTGCTTCACTGGGCTGACCACATTTTTTGGTATTTGCTACAGTGGTACTCTAATTCTCAATACAAAAAAGCAAAAACAAAACAAAACAAAACAAAAAAACTGCATTAGTCTAAATTCTCCATAGAAATAGAATCAATAGGAGAAAGAGAGAAAGTGTGTGTGTGTGTGGGGGGGGGGGGGGGGGTTGAAGAGATCTGCTTTAAGGAATTGGCTCAGATAATTGTGAAGACGGAGAACTCCAAGATCTAATGTCAGTAAGCTTGGGATCCAGGAGAGCCAATGTGCTAAATTTTAGTCCAAGTCCAAAAGCAGGATAGAAACAATTCCTTTTTTACTCAGCCTTTTATTATATTCAAGCCTTCAATAGACAGCATAAGGCCCACCCTCACGGGGGAGGGAAGCTTCTTTACTAGTCTACCAATTCCAATGTTAATCTCATTCAGAAATACACTCACAGACATACTCAGAAATAACGTTTAACCAAATATCTAGTTACTGCATGGAACAGCAAAGCTGACATATAAAATTAACAACCACACCTGTTGTTGATTGAAAGGGAAGTTTGGTCACTCAGGGAATCTTCGGAGTGCATGGATCAGCCGCCACCTCAAGGATTACGAATTATCATACCAAGGAGGAAAAAATGCTCTGATGGCTTTTCATCAACAATTAAATGTACCAGCTCAGAAGTGATACAGGTCACTTTTGCTTCCAACACATTGGCCAGAACTTGTCATATGGCCTTATCCAATAAAAATGGGTGTTTCATGGTTGCCTAGTGCTGAGTTATGTGATTTTAGTTTGCATTTCCCAAGTGACTATGAATATAATCATTTGATAAATGTTTTGATATTTTGATAAATCTTTCTTTTGATCATTTTTAATGAACCACCAGACCTATAATTCTCTTAATTTTGGCTTTATTTTTGAGTCATTTTCGCTGATTATAGAACAATGGATTGACAGATTTTTTTCCCCCTTAATTTTCAGCATTTTAAATATATTGCTCCAAGCCGAAACCAGTTTGGCTCAGTGGATAGAACGTCGGTCTGCACACTGAAAGGTCCTAGATTCTATTCTGGTCAAGGGCATGTACATTGGTTACGGGCACATCCCCAGTGGGGGGTGTACAGGAGGCAGCTGGCCGATGTTTCTCTCATCAATGTTTCTAGCTCTCTATCCCTCTCCCTTCCTCTCTGTAAAAAATCAATAAAATATATTAAAGGAAAAAAATAAATATGTTATTCCAATATCTGCTGGCCTCCATTGTTTCTAATAATAAGCAGTATATGTGTCAATGTCAGCAGTTACATGCATCATTGTTCCCTGTCAACGTGTCAGTTTTCTCACGTTGCTTTCAAGATTTTCTCTGTACCTAGATTTCAGCAGTTTTACGATGATGTTCCTAGTTGTGCTTTTATTTGCATTTATTCTTCTTAGGATTTGCTGAGGTTCTTAGATTTCTAAACTTATATTTTTCACCAATTTTGGAAAAATTTAGCCATGATGTCTTCAAATACTTTCCTTGCCCACTCACTTTCTTTTCCCTTCTGTTATTTCAATTACATGCATGTTAAACTACTTGATATTTTCCCACAGATCGCTAAGATGTTGGGTTATTATTATTATTATTATTATTGTTTGTTTGGGTTTTGTTTGTTCTTGTTTTTTGTCTTTTTCCTTCTTTATTGATCTCTGTTTACATTTATCAGACCTTCCTTTTGCAATTTCAGATCTGCTATTAAGCCCATCAAGTTCAAATTTTTAATTTCAAACACTTGATTTCCAGTTTTACACTTTCCATTTGGTCCCTTTATAGTTTCCATTTCTCTGCTGAGATTCCCCATCTGTTCATTTATTATGACATATTTTTCTTTCAGCCAATGAAAATATTTACAATAGCTTTAAAAGAACTTGTCTGTTAATTCAAACATCTGAGTCATCATGTAGTTGGTTTCTATTTACTGCATTGTATCTTGTCTGTGGGTCATATTTTCCTGTTTCTTCCAATGTCAAGTGATTTTATTATATACTGATCATTATAAATTACGCACTTTAACATTCTCAATTCTGTCATCTCCTCCTGTAAAGTGCTAATTTTTGTTCTAGAAGTCAATTAACTTGGTTGGACTTCAGCTCCAAACTCTGACACCCCCGTGAGCAGCTGAAATCTCCCTTCACTTCTGCTTTCTTCCAGGTCTGAGGCATTCCTCCATGTGTGCATAGTTCAGGGACTAATCAAGACTTAAATGGGGTTGATATGCACTTCAACTTAAGTAGCTCCCTCATTTCCAGGAATTCTCTCCTTCAATTTTTACCTACCTTGGCACTATCAAACTCTATCCTTTGACGCCTCAAGCCAGTAAGACTTCAACTTTCTGTTGAATTCCAGCCGTTCCATATCACTCTTAATGGAAAATGACCTCAGACAGAAATTCATAAATATAAAATTCACCCAATATAGTCACCCTTTTCAAGGATTGACACAACTCCATTTCTGCTTGTTTTAGGTCATTCTCCACCACCCTTAAGTAGTTGTTTTTTATTTAATCAAGAATTTATTATTCATTTTTACATGATGATTAATCCAAAAGTAGGTATCCCACTATTAGTAAAAGCAAAACTCTGTAATTACAGAGTTTTAAGATAAAATAATATCTAACTACCATTTATATGAGTAGAACAAAGTAAAAAAGCAAGTTCCCTATTTTCTAGTGAAAAAAATATTTAAAACATGTGCATTTACCTCCCACAAAGTCCAAGACAAAAAAGGCAATAATTCTATTATATGTTAAAATTACCCACTTCCCTTTAAAACTATACAGACATCTATTGCAATAATTTCCACTTATGCTTATTGTAATTTCCTAGTGGAGTTCTTCTGCATCTTCCTATTATAGCCCAATATATTGAGACTATAAAAATTTAGCAACCATTTTATCCCCTCATTGCTGAAAAAGACATCTGGCTTCCTTATCATGCATAGATAATTGCTTTTCAAGTTACACCTTCTTTACAGGATTACTAAACTCAATATTCACCCTCCTTCTCCCATTTCATCTCCATTACAAAAGTTTGTAAAACTAAATAGTACTCAAATATAATTTCCTTTGCAGCTAGAAGTGGGCCTGTGACAAAGTTTTGACCAATGATCAATAAATGGAATTTCACTAGAAGACATCTAGAAAATAATTTGTTTTCCTGATAGGAAGAATGGACGTCATTAGCTCTGCTCCTTCTTTTTTATTCCTGTCTTGAAGGTAATCATGATGCCAATGCCTGGACTTGCACGTGCAAAAGAGAGGCCATAGGATGGATCTATCATTCTTATTCTACTGAACCAGAACCGGAAGTCTCCCAACTCCAGAAATGTTCAGTAAGAGGAAACTATTCATTTAGATTACTAATAGTCAGGTTTTCCTTACCTGCAGCCAAAACTATTTATAACTGCTCAAGAAGTCAACTTTCAAAGAGCACATTTATGTCAACGCATATCCCCAATGCCTGTTACAAAGTTGGGAACATAGGATTTATTAAGTCTTTGTTGAATGAATGAATGAATATATGGCTATAACTTATAGTAATTAAAACCAACTCAAATTTAAGATATAACCTGAGAAGTCAACAAATCTTTGCAATCCTTTAATTCTCCCAGTACCTTATACTGAACTTATTGTAGATGACAATCACACATTCATGTGATTGTAGCATTTTTCATAGGGTGTTAACTTTTCAGCTGGTTTGAAATAATCCCTAAAAATTATCCCCAAATGTATAAAACATAGCTGCAAATGTTAGATTAGGAGATAGGCATTATTGTGTGTGCTTCTTTTTATGATATTAGTAGAAAATCACTTCATCACAATTATAACACATGAAAATTATTTCATCACAATTGTGAAGATTTAGATTATCTTTATTAATCTCCTCTTAGATATATTTTTTCAGATTTTCAAACCCTTTTTTTTAACCAAGGCATTCTAAGAATGATAAAATTTTCAAAGTAAGAAACTGCAATATCTAAACACCTAATATTTTAAATTCTGTGATGCAGATTCTATTTTTCACTAATTCTGAAGGAACTGCATATGGTAATGGTAATGATATTATAATGCATAAAGAAATCTAAATCACTAAACTTTTGGAAAACATTAACTCCAAAGAGAATATTCATTAATATGTTTTTCATGCAATTTATATATTTTTAAGATTTTCCCTAGTAATATAATTTCTAATTTTGAGTGTAAATGTTCTCAGATTGGAAGAGGTTGCTAACTTGGCAGTATTATTCAACAAATATCTTGGTCAAAACACTCAGTAGTTTAAATCGTGGAGAGCAGTTATGGATGAACCATGTTTCTGCTGTTTAGATTAAAGAACCATAGGGAGCATAATGAATAGTTCCTCTCAGTGCTGTGCTACCCAAAACAAACTGACCTCATCCCTCTGAGGTTTAGTGGTATGCCTGACACAAAAGCTTCCAGATACAGTTATGAAGGCTGTGCATCAACTCTGCCTGAAAGACAAGGATGTGGTTTGTAAATCATGAGAATGACTTCAAAAGGAAACATGGAAATAGCAGAATCCAAGGGCTTAATAAGAAGTGTATGGAGACACCCATGTATTAGAGAGCAAAAGGGAATTTGAAAAGTAAGTGAATAGAGATAGCAGATTTAGGGATTTCTCCTTCCTAGACTTTTTTTATTTTTATAGAGGGAGAGAGAGAAACAAATGTGAGAATGAAGCATCCTACAGCTGCCTCCGGCATGCCCCACACCAGGGAACTATAATAGTTGCAATCCAGACATGTGCACTGACCGAGAATTGAAAAGCAACCTTTCAGTGCACAAGATGACACCTAACCAACTGAGCACATTGGCTAGGGCTTTCCTAGGCTCTTTTTTTTTTAAATATATATTTTATTGATTTTTCACAGAGAGGAAGAGAGAGATAGTTAGAAACATCGATGAGAGAGAATCATCGATCAGCTGCCTCTTGCACACCCCCCACTGGGGATGTGCCCGCAACCAATGTACATGCCCTTGCCCGGAATCGAACCTGGGACCTTTCAGTCCTCAGGTCGACGCTCTATCCACTGAGCCAAACCGGTCCCAGCTCCTAGGCTCTTTTTTAAAAAATGTGTCTTTCTTGTTGAAAGTATTACAGATATCCCACTTTTTCCACAGTGGTCCCCATCACCCCCCATGCACCTCTCTCAGCCCTTCACTACACTATTGTTTGTGTCCATGGACTATGCATAGCCATAAATATAAAAGCCTAAGCAACCGAACGACATCATGACCAGTCAATAGGTCGCTATGACGCACACTGACCACCAGGGCGTGGGCACTCAATGCAGGAGCTGCCCTTTGGTGGTCAGTGCACTCCCACAGCAGGAGCACCACTCAGCGAGCTTATCAAGTGGCAGTGGCAGGTGCAGCAGGGCCAGGATGAATGGGAGCCAAGCAGCTTGGTGCCTGGCTGGGCTCAGGTTCCTCCCCTAGCCACCTGCCACTTTGCACATTATACAATACATCCCTGGGTTTTGGCCCAGCATCCCCCAAGAAATCCCAGATTGCGAGAGGGCACAGGCCAGGCTGAGGGACCCCATCGTTGCAGGAATCCATGCACCAAGCTTCTAGTATGCATGTAAGTTCTCCAAGCAATATTTACCCATTCCCTTCTTTCTTCTGAGATTCCTGTCTTTTCCATGCTTCTATTCATTAGTTTATTTTGTTCATTAGATTCTACATATGAGTGAGATCCACATGTGTTAAGTATCCACATGTGATACATGTCTTTCTCTGACTGGCTTATTTTGTTTAGCTTCATACTCTCCAGGTCCCTCCATGCTGTCTCAAAGGGTAAGAGAGCCTTCTTTTTTAGAGATGGTTGGTATTCCGTAATGTAAATGTACCACAGCTTTTTTTATCCACTCATCTACCAGGGCCAGGCCGGAAATAAAACTAAAGTGGGCAACATGCACAGGCAATTACCAACTGAGGCCCAGCTGAGGAGGAGACTTAGATCGAGAAAGGACAGAAAACACCTGGAGACCAGTAGTAAGTCAAGACAAGGGCTGACGCAGCTTCCAGGGGCGGCAGGCAGAGAGTGAGGGGGGAGCAATCGGCTACTGGAGGGTCTGGTCCCTCACAATAAAGAGGCCTGGAACTCAGGCTGAACTCCACAGCCTGGAATACCAGAGTGGACACAGTAGCCCATTTAACATCCAGCCATTGAAGGGTAGCGGGGCAGACGGTAGGCCAGAGCCAGTCAGAATAAGAAGACCATAGTTTCTGTTTTGTATGTCTGGGGTGTGTGTGTGTGTGTGGGGGGGGGGGGGGGGGGGGGTGTGATACACCAAGAGCACAGGAGTTTTATCGCAGTTACTCACCTGAGGCTTTGGTGCAGGGAAGGCGGTGTGGACGCAAGGTGCCTAAGAAGGGGCTGGGGTAGGAGGTATTGTGGGGAGACGTGGAAAAGCAGCAGTTAGGAGTCCTCAAACTGAAACGGCCATTTTTCCTGAGAGGAGCTAGCCACTCCCAGAAACCACAGCTCCAGAAAAGGGGGGGGGGAAACGCCCTAGGTGATTCAGCCACCCACCTCAGGAGCCCTGCCTCCACCCCTTGAATTTTGACCTTTTCAGAGGAGACAGCAGCAGAGGGCAAGCCTATGGGTTTGACAGTCTCAGGTAGCATCCTAGGCTCTTAATGCATCAGAGGGTTCTAGGGAGGGAGAAGTTTAATAACTTGTTTTTTAATCCTTTATACTTGGTTATAGACAACATATTTTTTCTTTGATTTAGATACCTCAACCACAGGTATCTATATATTTATATTCACAGCGAAAAAATATTTAGTTAAAAGTCTATAATTTCAATCAATGGCTATTCAATTTTACGTCAAGGGGCCAGATTTAGTCCTTATTTAATAATTAAACGTTCTGGTGTTTTTTTCTATCAGATAAACAACTCATACAAAGTAGGAAGTGTTCATTTCTTCCATAAATGAATTCTGTATGTATTTTTATTCCATCTTGTGAGTTTAATTTCACTTACCTGAAATAACAAGATTGGGAGATGAGAGTTGTTCAGAAGTTGGAGGTGGAGTATAGGTAGCTTAAATAATGATTAATCTACATTCCAAATAATTTGTATCATCTACCCCCAAAATTTCTGGGAAATATTCTCCCACTAATCACATGTCACACACACAAAAAGAGGAAAATCACACACACACAAAAAGATGATATAACTTAACCTGACAATAGAGAATACTAGGAAAAAGCCATATAATTTCTTATCTTCAGAAAGTCTAAGAAATTAGTTTTTTTAATTTCTAACAAAGTAAAAGCCCTATTTCAAGTAGAACCCAAAGAAAAGTTTCACTAAATATAAACACATTTATATTCTTTTTTTTAATGGATCATTATAAAGATAAGTAAGAATTTCTGGAGACATTATTTAATGATAATTGTGAATCAAATTTCCTTCTTGCAAAAGTTCCATTTCTTTGCCTCTTGGCCAAACCTACAGACTTAGCCATTTGATGCATAGGAATCTCAAATTATAAGATTTTTATGTACACTACAGAACTGTGTCTTTAACAAAAATACTACATAAGAAGAAAAGTATGTTAGGCCCAACTTTTCTATTCTAAGCTTTGCTAAATTCTGATGGACATAATAACTAAATTGGCTGGAATTTGAAGACTCACTGCCTTTAATTTCACCTTTATGTAAAGTTGAGAATGACATCCATTCAGTCATCAATCCTGATTAAGGCCTTTTAATTTACAGAGGACCTTATCCTGCCTTTGGACTGGTTGTTATATTATACACATCTGCCCATAATAAGTAATGTACCTGTTCCAGATAATGACCAATGAACACAACTTTGAAATTTCAGCTGCTGATGGTTATTATAAACCAGTTGGCAAAAGTAATATGTATAGTCATCAGAGTCAATATTACCATAGCAGCTCTCATATCATATCTTCATCTCTAATATCATTCTTTACTTGGAGAAATAGCTTATTCCAAAGACTGCTGCAGGAATAGTATAAGGTGAGTGTGAGATACTTTGTGACAGGAATCAAGAAGTTTTTAGACGAAACCGGTTTGGCTCAGTTGATAGAACGTCAGCCTGTGGACTGAAGGGTCCCAGGTTCGATTCCAGTCAAGGGCATGTACATTGGTTGTGAACACATCCCCAGTAGGGAGTGTGCAGGAGGCAGCTGGTCAATGTTTCTCTCTCATCGATATATTTATCCCTCTCCCTTCCTCTCTGTAAAAATCAATAAAATATATTTAATAATAAAAAAAGAAGTTTTTAAAGGTTAGTAGGATTGGTCATAAGGCATGAGAACTGATATGAAGAGCCTCCACTGGCTGAAGCTGTGAACATTTGAGCTACACAAAGAATAATGGTTCTGAGAAATGAACATGTATGGGTTTCCGAAAATCTATCAATAGAAACTTATACTCAGAAGAAAGAACACCAGAAAATTAAGTTCTCATTAATTAAGGTGTCTAATCATCCAAACTCATAGTTTCAAAATGAGTAAGTAATGTGAAAGAATTACATAGGTATCCTAATTTTTCAATAGAAACTGTACTTCAAGATAACTAAATAGACCAATTGGACTCACTCATATATATTCTGGAAAAATGCCAGCAAGTAAGTATCAAATGGTAGAAAAAATATTATTTCATTCGAGGGTTATCAATCATGTAAGGCAGTCATTTTCAACTAGTGTGCCACAAGAGGCACACTGGTATGTGCAAGAATTTTTAAAGCATGAAATAACTGACTATTTAGTCAGGGGCAATGACCTCTTTTCCCTTAGATAGTCAAATAAAAAATGCCAACAGCCAACACAATTATAGCAGCCCATTGAGAATAAATCAAAATTATACATATTTTTGTCAGATCAGCAATATATATATATATATATATATATATATATATATATATATATATGGTGTGCTGCAGAATTTTAATAATTAGTTTTTGTGTGCATGAGATGAAAAAGGTAGAAAATCACTGATCAAAGAACTTGTAATCATTTAGGATTGTTTTTTTTTTAATATATTTTATTGATTTTTTTACAGAGAGGAAGAGAGAGAGAGATAGTTAGAAACATCGATGAGAGAGAGTCATCGATCAGCTGCCTCTTGCACGCCCCCCAACTGGGGATGTGCCTGCAACCAAGGTACATGCCCTTGACCGGAATCGAACCTGGAACCTTTCAGTCCGTAGGCTGATGCTCTATCCACTGAGCCAAACCGGTTTCGGCCATTTAGGATTGTTATTAAAACCATTAGATAAATGTCTGATAAAGAACTGTGCATTTATATTATGACAAAGAAACTCCCTACTGATTACTTACATGATTCTGTGAGAAACCATGTCTACACAAAGGGGGTATCAGGCTTTCATCACCCTAGTCCACAGGTCATTTTGAGCATTGGCAAGAGGGGGGCAACAAGATGCAATGTGTTTCTTGATTTGATGCAGTGTGATAGATACAAATATGGCCCATGGTGCATTCCAGCTAAAATTACTTAATTGTTTCTGTAAGAGAATAAGTAGCCAGATAAATATAGACGGTAAGATATTTTACAGGAAAACTAATACAGCCTCTTCAGCAAGCCAGTGTCATGATAAAAAACACTGTTCTGGATTAACATAATATCAAGATTCAATGCATGGGCCTGGATTGGTTTTAACAAACCAATGGAAAGACTAACTGGGGAATGTGGGATATGGACTGGTTATTAGAGGAGATAAAACTTTACTGATGTGAAAAAGTAAATATTTTTACTAACCATTGAGTCAGAAAATGTAATTTGCAAAGTATTATGCATTATATGATGCACTATGATCATTTTTTCTGGGAGGGGTAAAATGGTTTGTTTCTATCTTATTTTTGCTTACATGATTCTTTTGATATTCTACAACATACATATACTGCTTTTGTAAGAACAAAAAATGATTGTTAATTAGAAATATTTGTGGCCCTAAGAAAATGCAGTCCATTCATATGTGCTATATGTATTGGATAGTTGGTCTATCAAACTTTCCTCTTAAAACAACCATATTATTTCCAGTGAATAATGAGGCTGAATCACGTATTCACCTTATCTCCAAAGGATATATTCCAATAGTACAATAAGTAACTGCATCAATTATGATGTCATTGGAATTTTAGTCTGTTTATAAACACGGAAGAAAATTCTCTCAAGTCTGAATATCAGAAATGCATCTCGTGATTCATTAGTTGGTTTCTTTATTATGGACAATGACATTTATAATTATCTTTCACTCTTTGGCTCTGAGTAAACTCAGAGCCAAATTCTTGGCCATCCTGCACCCACTCTTCAGGATGGTATGCTATGCATTTCTGGACATTTTATGCCATCTTTTACTCTACCGGCTTTTCTCTTTATCCAGATTTGTTCAGTTGTTTGATTTTTGAACTGCACATGCTAATTTGGTTAAGATATTTTACAGAATTATCTGGGGTATTGATTAACAAATTAAGTATGACCAAAAATTATAAGAAATATTCCAGCCAAACCACTCTGACTCAATACCTTAGTCTTATTTCTGGTCAGTCTAGTCATAAAGTGATTTCCCTGGCCTTCCTCGTGTCAGTCTCCTATGGTAATATCCTCAGCACTACAATGTAAAAATGATTCCCTAAAGCTTTCTTGAAAGCCAGCATTGTGGAAACAGCCATTTGAAGACATGTTCTGCATGATCAGTAAGGCTGCCATGGAAGACTGCTTGTTATATTCTTCAGTTACAACGGCAGAGAATTCAACATTTTCTTTTCATTGCTACCTAGGGAGTTTCTGCAAGAGTCTACTTCAGAAATAGGTTTCCATCAACTAAAAACTGCTTTTTCCTTGCCAGGAATCATAATGCATACAACACAAAAATTGGATCTAAAGATAAGTGCTTCAGTCCAGTTTCACAAGTCTCAATGTAAACATTCCCTATTTATCATCAGTTTTTAACATTGCCACAGAGCCATTTTGGCAGCCCGAGGACATGATCTGGGAATCAAACTAAAATTTTTTTAAAGAACTAATATGTGGAAAGTCTTACCTTTGCAATAAATGCCGACTTCAAAATGATCATCATACAATGAAACTATAGTACTAAGAGAAATGGTGAATACAACAAAAACTGATTTATAAACCCTTAGCTGAAACTTGGAAGTGGAATCTTACAGTTGGGTAAATAATGGAGAATGAGGTAATAAAGTTTTATATTCAGTGTGTTTAAAAAATTTAAGAAAGTGGCTTATGTGGAAATCTCAGAAAAAATTAGCAACTCATTAACTGTACAAAGACAAAATAGAAATAGAAATAACAGGCCACTTAATAAACTATAAGGGCATACTAATGAATGAACTATTTCTTTGTAAAGCACTATGTAAAAAGTTTAAATTAAATTAATGGTGAATACTGACTTTGGGGATAAAAAAAAAATCTGGGCTTGAACACTGGCTTGATCATTTTCTAACTATGCAACCTTAAGTAAATTAATTAGCCCTTCTTAGCTCTTTTTTTTTTTTTTTTTTTTTTTGCATCTGGCATTTGTAGTTACTAATACCCCTACCTGGTAGAATTTCTGTGATGATTAAATGACAAAATGCATGAATATTTCTTAGCCCAGGGGCTGGAATGTATGTGTGTGCAGTGAATGTATTGTGTGGTGGATGTTATGGTCACTAAAAGATCACGGAATTTCTAACATCATGTAATTCCTAGGTATTTTATTTTTGTGAACCTAAAACTTCTTCCTTTGGATTACTGTACCATAAAGGAATATTATATATATATGGAGTCACTATGAAAGCAAGCAAAAAATAAAAGTAAAATAAAATAATAAAATAAAATTGAGCCAGCTTTGGCTGGGTATCTCAATTGATAAGAGCATTCTCTCAATATGCAAGGTTATAGGTTAAATATTTGGTCAGGGAACACACAAGAAGCAACCAATGAATGCATAAACAAGTGAAACAACAAATCAATGTTTCTCTCCCTTTATCCCTCTCTAAATCAACTTTGGAAAAAAAATTTAAAGACTTCATTTTTAAAAAGTAGACCAGAAAAACTGAATATTGTAAAATAATTAACCACTTAAGAGAAAATCTTATAAAAACACCTGGAAGAAATATTAGAAAAGTACAAGTGGAAAGTGTAATTGGAGACATGACAGATATTTACTGATTACGTTGATAGTATATGGTTATTTTATAAGTGTTTGAAAAGTACTCATGATTCTATGTGTATTTTATTTGCCTGGGTAAGTTAAAATATTCTTCTAGAATAGAAGTCATGGGACCAGATCTTCTATTTCTAGAATGCATCTTGCTTTTCTCCTAACTTTCGTCAGGCAAAGACACCAATGTCCTCCCACATACACAAACTCCAACAAACACACACACACACACACACACACACACACACACACACACACATCAGTGGAGTTCAGCAAAATGTATTGGCTGATACTAAAATTACCTCATCCAAGAAGCACTACAATGGTTTTAATTCCTCCTACCTAGTTATAGTTTTGATTTCAAAATAGTAAGAATTACAGGAAGTATTGACAGTCAGCATAGGTTTCAAAATGATCTCTTACTGAATAGATAAAGACTGAGGAGATAAACAAGTTTGGAGGTTAAATCAAGGATTCCGAGTTCTGTTTGGAGCATGTTAACTTGGAGATCCATCCATGTGGAGTTCTTAAATAGGCAGCTGGGTTTTAAGTTTAGAAGTCTAGGCAGGAGATCTAAATCTGAGTTTTTGGCATCTAATAATAGCAACTAATACTTATTGAGTGCTTAATACAAACCATACATTGTTAATGTAATCCTCCCTATAATCTTATAACTAAACTCCTGTTATCCTCACTATATGGATGAATAAACCAAGACACAAAGAAGTCAGGTAATTTGCCCGAGGTCACCAGCCTACAAGTGGTGGAGCCAGGATGTGTGTGCAGAAAGTATGGCTCCTCAGCTCATGCTTTTATCCTCCACTTTATACTAGTATTCACAGACGCCGGACTTTAAGAGATAATGTAAGGATGTGAGAATAAGGTCTGAACATATAGCTCAGAAACATGTCCCAGCTTGGGTGGAAAAGAACAGAATTTTTAATGAAATCAAGAAGCCATAGGATCATTTAAGGTAAAATAGGAAAATGCTTCAAGAAGAAGAGAATGGTTCCACTGAACTGAATCATACTGTGAGGCTGAGAAACATGAGGACCAAGCAGGGGCCATTGAATTTAACTGTACAGGATGCTGACTTCGTCAGGAGTAATCTGAAGAGGCGTGAGATCAAATACCAGATTGGAAATGGTTGAAAATGAATGCGATAGGAAGTGGGAACATTAATTGCAGATACTATTGTATTTTAGAAATTTTACCTTGAATGGGAACAGAAAGAGGGTATCTGTGGGGAGTTGTTAGTAAAACATTTTGGGAAAGTGTGGGTAATTGGAGGAACAGAATCCTAAGAGAATGGGAAAAGGAACACAAAGGACAAAGATAGGCTGTGATCAAAGGAGAGCCATCTCCTTCCTGGAAATAGGAAGGAAGAAAGAGAAATAAGTGCAGATGCACTAAAAAAAATGATTTGGTAGAGGGAAGATCAAAGAGTTTCCAAATTAGCCTGTACTGCCTCAAGAAAGTGTGAGCTGATATCAACTGAGAGAGTGCAGGGGTGAGGGTATAGGAAAAAAGGAGTGTAACAAGTTATCTCCTTGAGTAGTAAAAAAAGAAAGCTTAATAAAGAATAATATTGATCACTGGGCAGAGTTGAGGGCAAGTTTGAGGGCTGTAATCATGAATTTAAAAAAACAATAATTTCAGTTGTGTGATTTTCCTCCAGCAATCATTAGTTGTTCTGAGCAAGCACGGGAAAATTAAGATGATGGCAATGATGGTACTCATTGAGAACTTACTGTGTGCCACTTTTGAAAGTGTTTTATGTATAATGAATTTTAAACAACCCTGAATGGGAACATTGCATATTAAAGAAGGATGAGAGAGTTGAATAGTTCAGGCAACCAAGTGACTATAATTGTAGATCAGCAGTGAGAAGGTAGGCAAGGTATCAGCAGATAATAGTTACTTCAAAGGAGCTAGAAGAAATGACTTGGGAATCTCCATGGGAAAGCAAGGGAAACAGTGGCCTGCTCCCTGACCCTGAGATGCATAGCCTCAGGGAAAGCAGAGTCCTCAAGGACAACCAGATTTTAATTTAGTGAGGATGTAGAAACAGGATTCAGAATAAATGTTGAGGATGCAGTGAAGGTTGCTGAACACAGAGGGAGAGTTCCCGAAGGTACATACACAGGTTTAAGACAATGAGAAGAAAAGGGGATGGGGTTCAATCCAATGATGGCTAGAGTAAAGTGGAAAGGAGTCTGGGTGATGAGGTTTGAGAAGGATGTTTGGAGCTTTGGATGTAACTGAGCCAGATCTGGGTGTCCGGGATAATGAAGCTAGTTCTGAAAGTATTCCAGAGGACTAGTAGAACTACGTTCTAGTAACCAACATGAAATGCTCAGCTTGATAACTATATCGTAAGTCTGAGTTTGATTTTTTTTTTTAAGAATTGTTTTAGGGTTCTGAGTAGTAAGGTATTTCATTCCAGGAATTAAAGACTTAGAGAACTGTTGGAACACATGGGAAGTGTATGGACTGCAAAGAGACACCACTGATAACTTCAGATACACAATGAATGAGATAATTCTCAGGACACAAAACTTCAAGGTACCTATTACTTCCTCATTAAAATAGTGTCTTTGCTTCTCCCAAAGGCCCAAAACTAATGTAAGTACCTCTCATTGACAGAATTTCAATAGGAACTGTGCTGAAGGGAGTCTGGAAAATGTACTTTCCAGGATTTCATTCTTTGAATAGAAAAAAGTGAAAGGAGAAGCAGTGCCAAGTTACTGACATGACTGACATGGCCTCCCTCCCTCTCCCCCTCTCCTGGAATATCTTCCTGAAATAACTTCCCCCATGATAACTCATGTTACTTTTTTTTTATTTATTTTTGTTGCTGAACGTATTACAGATATCCCTCTATTTTCCCCATTGATATCTTCTAACCCACACCTGCCCCCACCCCCAGCCTTCACCACACTATTGTCTGGGCCCATGGGTTATGCATATCCTATATAATGAAAGCCTAATATGCTAAGTGTCTGGTTATCCGATCATCTGTTCAACCAATCAAAGCATAATATGCTAATGATATGCTAAAGCCACTCAACCACTCACTATGATGTGCACTGACCACCAGGGGGCAGACACTCCAACTGGTAGGTTAGCTTGCTGCTGGGGTCCAGCCAATTGTGACTGATTGAGATGGGCTGGACCTGCTCTGGAGCCCTCTCTTGTTCCCTCCCTGGCTGACCAACCTCCTGCATCCCTCCCTAGCCCGATTGTGCACCAGTGGTGTTCCTCAGCCTGGCCTGTGCCCTCTTGTAATCCAGGACCCCTCAGGGGATGTCAGACAGCCAGTTTCTGCCGGATCCTGCAGGCCAGGCTGTGGGACCCCACTGGTGCACGAATTCATGCACCAGGCCTCTAGTGTGCATATAAGTTCTTTGGATATTTTTAATAGGTTGCTTAGGAGGTATCTCTTTCCTCCACAGAGAGAGCCTAGGGATCTATTGGGACAGAGACCACTTCTTTCTTGTTCTTATTGTAACCTCAGTGGCTTTCACATCAGAAGTCCTTGACTTACCTCTATGCAAGGAAGGAAAATAGTTTTGTGGACTAAACTTTGTTCACCTCAAATTCATATGTTGGAGTCAAAAGGACAGGACCCTGATCCAATAGAACTAGTGTCCTTATAAAAAGAGGAAGAGACACCAGAGATGGCCATACATAGAGAAAAGGCCATGTGAGGAAACAGCAAGGAAGTGGTCATCTGCAAACCAAACAGAGCTCTCCAAAGAAAGCAAACCCAAGGGACACCTTACTATTGGAGTTCCAGCCTCCACAACTGTAAGAAGCTGAATTCCTGTTGTTTAACACACCCAGTCTGTGGTATTATACTATGGTAGCCCTTCAGACTGACAAAAATAGGGATGAAAAAAGGAGAGAAGAAACATGATAGGACTTACTTTTATTTCTTGATTAGAGTTTCATTGATGTAACAGTCTGTTTTCAAAATCCACACATCTGGAACACATCATTTACCTCGTTTGTAAGGAATTTCTGATATATTTATTTATACTGCTTTTGTTTATATTCTCACTGATGTGAAACTAAACTGTAAAAAAAATACACTGTCTATATCAAGTAAAATTGGCAGCTATTTTTCCCTTTTAAAAAATAATTTTATAAAATAGTGGATTCTTGAAAGGTAAGATTTCCAATTGATAGAAAAGGTAAAAGTATTTTCCTGTGCTGGGTCTCTCCTACATGACCCATCCCCCAAACAAATAAAAATCAAACTATCAAATACACCAAAACTCCTGGGTTCCAGACCCAAGGTTAAGTTCTCCAAGAAGCTTTTCACAAACCATGTTAAAATTTGACAAGATCAACTTATTCTCTTCTAAATACTTTGCTTTTTAACAGGACAATAAGTTTGCAGTGTCCAATATGGTATCTCCTAACTGCATACAACTATTAAATGTAAATTAATTAAAATTAACTGAAGTTTAAGATTCACTTTCTGAATCTTACTAAAAACATTTCAAGTGCTCAATATTCACAAGTACCTAATAACTACCATGGGGGGCAGCACAAATATGGAAAATTTCCATTGTGGCAGAAAGTTTTGTTAGATGGTGTTGTTTTAGATCAACAGTTAAACACAAGGAGATGTCTCTGAGGGCAGGGATTTCAGTCAGGTGGACTGATAGAGAATCTACTGAAAGAGTTGCTTGGTATTGGCCTCCTCACTCCCTTCCTCTCTCACCCCTTTATCGGGGAGGTAGGTTTTCATTACACATACCAGGAAGCTCAATTCAAATGTAATAAAGAACTTTATTTACTCACATAACTTGAAAATTCAAAAGGAGGTCAGGCATGGTATAATCAGGGTACTAGCTCCATTCGTCTCTAATTCCTTCACAGTATTCTTCTATTAAACAGTTAATGCTTAGCCTAATTTCTCTCAAAGTTGACGTAGCTATAGCAGTTTCAGGCCTGTACCCCACATCATTGAGAGAAGTAGATTTTTCTCTTCATCTTGTCTTAAAACAGATATCCTTTATTTCGCTTTGCTTGTCCTAATTGACCTTGAACAGTAACATGAACATCGTCAAAGCATTGGTTCCTGACCCAATCACCATGGCAGCTGTGCCACTTGAAGCAGATTTGCTTAGGCCTGTGAAGACTCCTTCTGGGGACTGGGATGAACTCAATCCCACCATGTCACACACACCCTCCAAAAAACTGCACAGCTGCTGTGCAATAGAGGTGGGTAATCCTCCAAAAGAAATACGCGCAGTTACAAAGGGAGGAATGGGTGCCGAGCAGGCACTCAACATATGTGTCCCTATAGCCTCATATCACAAAAGTTTTCAGAGGTTTAAAACTAAATCCAAATGTTATGTTTCCCCCTTAGTTTTCAGAGATACCGTGTTTCCTGAAAATAAGACATCCTCCGAAAATAAGACCTAGCACAACTTCGGGAGAAAAAAATTAATATAAGACACTGTCTTATTTTCGGAGAAACGGGGTATGTTAAATCCCAAACTGCAAAAGAACGGGGATTTTTATCCTACTTACAAGACTACAAATCAGCCTTCCATGGATGTGTGTGTATGTCTGTGTGTGTGTGTGTGTGTGTGTGTGTGTGTGTGTGTGCTAACAGAAACACCAAAGCTCTAGATCAGAGAACAGACTATGAATTACAGCAAAAAGAGAGAGAGAGAGAGAGAGAGAGAGAGAGAGAGAGAGAGAGAGAGAGAAGCCAGAGTAACATCTCACATTGGTTTTTCATGCCCCAGTTCTCCACAGGGTGACACAATGGGACCAGAGGTTCCCCTGGACATGTGCACCACAGGAGAGGATCCTTGAAATTCTGAGAATCGTAGCTTATATAATGTGGCTGACATATCTGCTCCTATGCCCCGCTGCAGAGAGAAAGACAGAAAACTGTATAACTCTGGAGAATAAGCGAATGTCTCTCTAGGGAAGATAAGTGCCCACATATCTCTGGGGCAATTTCAAACCTCTGGCTTCCAAGATCTTTGCTATTCAAACATGCCCCTTGTCCAGAAAGCTCAGCCCACGCAGAAATGTAAGAATATTCATGGAGAAATGCCTCCAAAAGGATATTCGCAAATTAACCTCCAATTAAGCATCCCCGTCCCTAAGTTTGAAACTGTTTCTTAATACATTGACTACCATAGTGTTAGCAACTCTGATTTAATTTGTCATTCTAATAAGATAAAAATTTATGTCAAAACTGTTAAAACAAAAATTTTGTTTTGCTTTGTTTTGTTTTTGTTAAATTGCTTGTGTCCTTTGCTCATTGACTTATAGAATTTTTCAATAATCTTTCCCTGAAATCCTCTGAAGGCACATTCTGGAGAGAAGTAGGCATGGTTTCTTCAGCATGGTTTTTTTATAAGTTGGTTTCAATTTCAAGATTCAAACAAGGATGAGGGACAGGAGAGTACATGTAGAAGACTGGAGAGTTAATACAAAGTTTGGTTTCCAAGTTGTAACCAGGCAAAATCCACAGACTTTCTGAGGACTCTCACCAGATATGCCTATTGAAGGAAGGGGAAGCATTTACTTCTAGACTCCTCTACCCCACTGGTCACAGATTGCTACACTGAGTGTGAACCCCCCACACACACACACACAGGCTTCTCACCCTGAGTGTTAGATAGTTCCCATGGGTCCACAAACCTCCGTATCAGCAAAGTCATAGTGCAGGAAGAGAGAAGCTCACAACATGGGCCTGGGATTGAGCCCATGCCAGTGTATACAGCTGCCAAAAAAACAGTCAAAGCCAGTCCGTATTGGGAGGCAAGGCTAAAAGGGTACACTGCTTGTACCCCGTGGATCCCCCAGATCCCGTTCATCATTGAGTCTCCAATAAGGCAGAACTTTCTTCCAGCTTCCTTATCAATAAATGTCTGTTTTTACATTCTTCTCTCCTGGCTCTAGGATTTAAATTAGAATTTAGGTAGGAAACATTGTCTGCTACCTTCTCTGGAATTCCACTACTCGAGTTCTAACTCAGCATCATGGATAAATAAGGATGTTCAAGATCACTGAATTTCAGGCAAAGATTTCAATGGTTCCTGGGAAACATTTCCAAAAGGTCAAGTGTATAATTTTAACCAAAATGTCTCTATGTGTTCTGGGTCTGGACACTATATCCTACTTATTAGAGTCCATTTGTACAAATAACAATTTTCAGAGATTCTGAGTGTATTCTCAGGAAGCAATAAAGCCTCGTAAATAAGTTTGAGAAAAGGCCTAACATTCTGTTTTTGCTATTTTTTTATAAGTTGGTTTCAATTTCAAGATTCAAAAGAATGGAAAATAAAAATGTAATTGTCATTGACATATATTATGTACACCCCTTGGAATGAAGCTCTATCCTAAGCCATTTCCTACAATAACTCAATCAACAGTTGGAGTCACCAAATGTCTCTCTCTACCAGAATAAAGACTATCCAGTCCCTGAACTGAATTGAGAGTACATTTGGAGAAGCAGAATAAAGTCAAACCTGGAGTCATCCAATTAATTAGGGTTCTTCTATATGGATCCTAGGACATTTTTACACATTAAATAAAAACATTTCTATCAGGATAAGAGAGCTTGTCTGGGCCTGAATTCAAGAGGTGAGGCCCTTTAGGACCCTTATCAATATATATAAAAGCCCAGCAACTGGAACGGTGGAATGACCAGAATGACCAGAACAACCAGTGACTATGACACGCACTGCAGCAGCCAACCAATCTGATACAGCCCTGATCAGCCTCCTTCCCCTCCCCCACCAGCTCAGCCCCTGATCAGCCCCAATATCCCAATCAGGGGCGGAGCCAGCTGGCCAATCACCCGCAGCCTCTCCTGTCCCCCATCATCCCAACTTAATGCCAGCCGCACCCCACTCACGCTCAAATTTGTGCACTAGGCCTCTAGAACTAATATAATATTTTCTTTATAGAGTCAAATTTAATAGAGATTGATGAAGATCAGTCAGGACCACACTATTTCTGGAATTCCAGATCAGATTCCTTCCCATTTAACAACAGCTCAAGAAAATATGACTTTTTTTTTTAATATATTTTATTGATTTTGTACAGAGAGGAAGGGAGAGAGATAGAGAGTTAGAGACATCGATGAGAGAGAGTCATCGATCAGCTGCCTCTTGCACACCCCCTACTGGGGATATGCCCGCAACCAAGGTACATGCCCTTGACCAGAATCAAACCCGGGACCCTTCAGTCCCCAAGCTGACGCTCTATCCATTGAGCCAAACTGGTCTCGGCAAATATGACTGTTTTTGACTGCTTCGGCTCTCCCTTCTTATCTGGGCATTTGAAATATACTTCATGGGTCTTAATGACATTTGAAACTTTTGCTGTAAATCAAGTATATAAATACAGAGTTCCTCTAAGGATCACTAGAGCCATCACACATATCCAGGAACACTCAACTGAAGACCCACGTAAGACCAGAAGCAGAGGAGAAAAACCCCATATTTTCTTTTTGCATGGTCATGAATATGCAGTTTAACTTTCCTATAGATCACTTCTTAGATTTTCACTAATTCCTCTCTAATGCTATACTGGAAAGCAAATTCTGTCCCCACAACTGCATCAGAGGAAGCGGAAAAGCTGAGCTTCTAACTCAACACCAGCACCATGATCTTATCTACACACACACACACACACACACACACACACACACAAAGCCTTACACTTTCCCTTTCATTCCAAGCTGCTTTGATAAAAGTAAGAAGCAAAACAAATGGCAGAAGGAAGGAAACATGTGGGAATGGGTACTAGTAGTACTCCTTATTGGTGTTGCCACCAATATCCAGACATTGATTTTTATTGCTCATTTCTATGGTGCTGGCAAGAAGTGGGTGTCCATAGAGGCAGAGCCTAAGCATCGAGTGCACCCATATTTAAAAATAAACACTAATATTTAAACCACTTTAAAATGGGAAACCTGTCATCTCCTGTAATCTAGGGGCCTTAAGGATGGAGGGGTGTTGTTTTAATGCTATCTTGATCCAGCTTTGAGGCCTGGCCAGCCAGCTCTCCTTTTTTGAGCAGTCCACGCCCCAACCACTCTTATCAGGTTCTCACTCCCAGGCCCACTATGTACTATCACCAAAGACCCCATAGACAGGTACCAAACAAGTAGAGACACTCTTTGTACTCAAAGCCAGCTGAAATTATTTAAATTAGCCAATCCACTGAGAGCCAAGGAAACCCAGCTAACCTCACCCACTTGCCATACAAACTCCCTACAGTCCAAACTAGCTGGTACCCTACCTCCAGGTGCAAGTGCCTGTGTGGCCCTGTCCAGGGTATCCTCTGTCTCTCAGGGATTATAAAAAACAGAGAGTTCTCCCTTTCATCTACCAAGTGGCAGTGTTGTTTTTTGCACCCCACTCCCCCAAAGAACCTTTAAATCGTCTCAAATGTATCCGAGCAACAACAGCAATCCGAAATAAAATACAGACCTTTCCCATCACATTCGCGAAGGAAGAACTCTTGCCCCATTTTTAAAGGAAGGGCCACAGTCCATCTCCATTTTCTCTGAAATATCAAGAAGGGAACTGGAACCAAGCAACGTGAGCATCACATCTAAACCAGCTACGTCATGCACACCTCGAGTCTTAACTCCCCTTCACAGACAAATGTTTTTAAAAGGAATCCCATTACGTCATCTTCTGAACCTGAAGATGACGTAATGGTACATTTTATGCATGTAACCTTTCATTTAAAATACATTTTAAATTCTAAAAATAAAAATAGAGAATATAAAACCACAGATCCCCCTCCATTCCCCTCCCAGGCACGGGCTCTCACCCTCGGAGGCCGTGGCGAATGTCCACGGGATGACACAGAGCTGGTATCTCACACTGCAGGTGTCCATGCTTTCCACGCACCCAAAACTTCCAGTTTTTCCACACATTCTATTTTGTTTTAACAAAGAGCCATTCGGAATAAACACTTTTTACAAAGAAAGATCTTACAATAAAATGTATTAGCTCATCCCTGCCTTTGGACACCCTCCCTTCATCCAACAGGCAATGGCGCTGTGCGAAATCCCAAGTGGGGCAGCAGCCTGTGTGGCTCACACGTGGGGATGAAACCAAATAGCCTTCGCCAGGACCACGGAGACTGAATAAATACGGAGCAAAAATATAAAATGGGCAAGACCACACGTTCTCCAACACTTTCCAGGTATAGAGTTGCCCCTGGTTTTCCCTCCTGGGTCCTTATTAATGACTAAGGGAAAACACCAGCCCTCTCCACAGCACTTCCTCTTTTGTGAAGACTCTACAATCACACAGCAAATGTCTCCATTACAGAGATGTAAATATTAGGGAACGGAGCTGCTCTGTCCGTGGGGAATTGTTTATATTTTATAAATTCTTAAAAATACAGAGTTTGGAAGAAAAGAATTATTTCGCCTGGGGTTAATGGAATAATAGTAGTGAAGGGTCAATCTCAAAGTAAAAATTCTAAAGTCTAAAGATCTGAGTTGTTAAACTTTCCTTCTCCCCTTAGAAGGAAAGTAGGAACAATTTCAATGTTTTCTTAGAAAACCATTCTTTTCACTCTGCTTTCCTTAAGGAGAGCCATCAATTGAGGATTGTAGCCATCCTTGCATAAATAAGAGTGGATATATAGTGCTAAGCACAATATCTGAAATATAAGCAACTCTATTGTTATTACTATTACGATTAACCTACAATGCTTTCCCTACCTACATAAACTTCTCTAAATGCTAATACCAGTCATATGAAACTAACCCTGACCTAGAAGTCCTTAAATTTCAGGCCATGACCTTTAAGCAATTAACAAAGAAAAGGAAAGCAGAGGTAGGGGTGTGTGGGGGGAAAAGATTAACCGGGGAATTTATATGCATTGTGCATAGCCCATGGACATAGACAATGGTGTGATGAAGGCTTGGGAGAAGAGGGTAAGGGGTGGAGGGAGTCAATGAGCAAAACAAACAAAGAGGATATCTGCAATACTTTCAACAATAAAGATAAATTTTTTAAAAAATAATAAAGTATTTTACCATGGCATCTTCTTCTATAATTCTGCAACAATAGATAATTGTTCTAGACCAAAAAATGTCTTATGAAGAAAAGTAAGTAGGAATCCTTTCTGTCCTAGTATGTAGACATCGTATAGTTTTCCTTTACAATTCAAAGAAAAAAGTTCTTGAAAAAAGTCTTCTGCACTTCTGTCTACACTTGTCAGCATCTCTAAAATTGGCAATTAATAGCTTAGCTGGCCCCAAGGGTATACAAATCATAGAATGTGTTCTGTGTTCCCCTCTGTGTGCAAATACAGCGTGTTCTGCTATTAACAGAAAGTCAGCTGTTGACAGATAGACCCATTAAAACATGCGTTCTTTCATTCCAGCTTGCCTTGGAATTATTTTGCCAAGGAAATGAAGCTGCAATATCCTCCAAGATGAGGAAGGAGGACATAAAGGGGAAAACAAAAAGAGAAATTAAAAAATCATTTGAATTGCTATTAACCTCTCTTATAATGGGCCATTCTCCTTAAAACACAATCATACAAATACACCTAGAATTGATTCTTTATAAATCCCAGTTTAGCATTATTAATTTATATATATATATATATATATATATATATATATATATATTTTTTTTTTTTTTTAATTCAGAATAACAAACTGGAAAAACTCTTTCTTACTAAACTCTAAAAAGCAACAAAATAGTTCATCTCAATTACCATACTAAACAAATAGGTCTTTAAATGTTTCTAACAAAAGACTAATTATGCTAATGAACACAAGGAACCACATTAGCTTACAAATTTAACTCAAGGCACTCTCTATTTTTAGCACTTTGCACTCTGGTTTAGACCACTGACATGTGGGATTTTTCTGAAAATCTTAAAACATAGTTCTAAGGCCATTTTACTGTAAAACTAATAAATGTTAAGATCTCAGAAATAAACTATAGATTCCCTAAACTTATCAGAAAAACCAGATAAGATATAATATCTTTCAACTGGATAATATGACCAAAGTTGTGAGAAAATCAAAGTTAGTGCCTAGAGGGGGAAAACAAAACAAAACAGTTTTCTTTAAAATGTTTTCTCAGAGCCTGAGTCTAAGAAAATGGTGGCAAATGGCTGGGAGGAAAAGATGTGGTAGAGACTGCTACCTGTCTGCCAAGAAAGGAAATAGGTTCCTTCCTTCTGCCATCAAATAGAGTGGTCCTTGTGAAATGGCTGCCCCACCTGGGACTGAGCCCCAGTGACTCCCATGCCCCAATGAAGCTCTGTGATCAGAACCACAGTGTCACCATTGGATCAGAGCAAAAAGTTTTAAATTCCCATATCACTGGCTGAAATAGAATTCCCTGACCCCAGACTTTTGCTCCTCCTTTCTTCTTGTGGAGAGACCTTGAAAATCACTGTTCACCCTTACAACACCACTGTTCACCTGGCCCCAAAAATGCTGCATGGAGGAGAGCCAATGGCCAGCCTGGAGCACTTACCCAGAGAAAAGAAGAAGAAGAAGAAGAAGAAGAAGAAGAAGAAGAAGAAGAAGAAGAAGAAGAAGGAGGAGGAGGAGGAGGAGGAGGAGGAGGAGGAGGAGGAGGAGGAGAAGAAGAAGAAGAAGAAGAAGAAGAAGAAGAAGAAGAAGAAGAAGAAGAAGAAGAAGAGGAGAAGGAAGAGGGAGAAGGAGAAGGAGGAGGAGAATTATAATCTCTCAGCCACTGAGTTTTGGAATTTCTTTGTTGGAGCAGCTTAGATGACCTAACTGGATACGGAAAACAGTAGGAAATGGGAAATAATGGGAAGAGAGCAACACAAAAAAGTTGGAAGAGGTGATTAGCTAAATCTTAGTATCACTTCAGAGCTGACAAACAAATATAAGATATAATTCTCAAATTATTTCAATTTGTCTACTCAACAAATAATTATTGGCTATACAGCCTTTGCTAAGAACTCTGGGGAAACAAGATGAAAAAGACAAGATTTGGTTTTTGAAATGTACAATCTGGGATACTTGATGGAGCAGCCGTGAAAGAAAGCAAACTCCAAGGTCACAACAAACTTCCCTCTGCTCTCATTCTCTTCTCTTTGACTTTCTTCCTTGTAGTCATAGAAGTGATAATGTATTTGATTTGGAGGAAAGGAGAGAGAAAACACAGATTTCTTAAACATGATATTGTTAAGTTTTTAGTTCCCATCTTGATGACATTTTTTTAAAAATTATGTCCTATTAGCCCAGCCAACATGGCTCAGTGGTTGAGCATCAATCAACCTATGAACCAGGAGGTCATGGTTGGGTTCCTGGTCAGGGCACATGTCCAGTTGCAGGCTGAATCCCCAGTGTGGAGCATACAGGAGGCAGCCGATTGATTATTCTCTCTCATAACTGATGTTTCTGTCTCTCTCCCTTTCTCTCTGACATCAATAAAAGATCCTATATAATAAAGAGGTGATATGCAAATTAATCCTCACACCCTCACAAGATGGCTGCCAATGAACAGGCCAGCAGGGGAATTAGTGAGGGATGCCCAAACGACTGAACAAGCAAGCTGCATGGGGCGACCAGTCCATCAAAGGGGGTTAATGAGGGATGACCAAACAACTGAATAGCAGGCTGCGTGGGGCAACCAGGCCAGCAGAGGGACTGTGAGGGGTAACCAGGCTAGCAGGGAGTTGCAGTTGGGGGCAACCAGGCTGGCAGGGCGGTAATTGGGCATGATCAAGCTGGCAAAGGGGGCAATGAGGAGTGACTAGGCTGGCTGGTGGAGGGCAGTTGAGTGCAGCCAGGCCAGCACTGGGGGCAATTAAAGGCACTCAGTCTGGCACACAGAGGCATTGGGGGTGATCAGGCCGGCAGGCAGGTGAGTAATTAGGAGCCAGTGGTGCAGGATTGTGAGAGGGATGTCCAACTGCCCATTTAGGCCTGATCCCATGGGCAGTCGAACATCCCCCAAGAAGACCCGAATTGGGAGGGTGCAGACTGGGCTGAGGGGACACCCCCACCCATGCATGAATTTCATGGATCAGGCCTCTAGTATATATATATATATATATATATATATATATATATATATATATATATATATATATATGTGTGTGTGTGTGTGTGTGTGTGTGTGTGTGTGTGTGTGTGTACTAGAAATGAGCCCATGACTTGTGTTTTACAATATCACTGATTTTGTGAATTTTTAAAAGTTGCATGATGTTTCTAAATATTTTTAAAGAGATATTCTCTTCTGAAAAGTTGTTGACAGTATATTTACATATTTTATAAATTTGTGAAAAATTTTATATACACAAGTTCCAAGGAAAGTATACACTCGTAGTGCTGTTTCCCTAAGATTCTCTACCGGTGTGAAAGCAGAAACCAAGTTTTATATATTTAATATTGATCTTATACCATGCTTAGCATCCCACAGAAATTTAAAAAGGTTATTAGAACTGTAAGTAGCTAAGGCAAATTAGCTCCATGCTTCAGACAAATCAAAGAGGCCTTGGACCCTAAGCATACAAAGACAGTGGCAGAGATGAGATGACAAACCAAGGGTTTTTCCTCTTAGTGCAGTATTTTTACAATATCTGCTGTTCATTTAATATGGTGCTTTCTGAATCAAACTGCTCAATACTCGCTGTCACGCTTATAGTTAGAAAAACGGAGCAACCACATTTCTCTGATATTTGCCTAATTATTAGCATTGGTTATTTCTAGCTAGTTGGCTATGTTTTAAAAATTCAACTGAATGTAATTTTTATGTATGAAAATGTGATGATTAACCATAATGAAAAATGAGTCTCAAAATAAATCCAGTTGTTGAGTAGTCTAAGGAATAACATAATTTGGTGATTAGTGATTTCTGGCAGGGTGGTAAGGAGACACCCTGGGGAGAGAAAATCATAATTATGAGAGAATGTCTTCAAACTCTACATGCCTTCCCTTGGTTATAATGCAGTCCCAGGAGGTGTGCTATCCAGAACCACTCTCTGCTCCACCCCATCTCTCCCAGCCTCCCATCCACAGTGAAAAATTCTTGCCTGCAAGATCTATAGAGGAAGAAAAAAGCTGAACTCCATATAGGAGGTATTTGAAATTAAATAAAGACAAAGTCAAAAAATGTTACCAGAGAAATGTGCATTTGTTTATCCACTTATCATTATTTAAAAGCCTGTATAATTACAACAGCTACTAATATTATCAAAACACCCTAAATGCTTAAAAATCTCAGTCTACTTAATCTGAGAAAAGAAGAAAAAATACAAAAATGAAATGAGAAAATAAATATAATGCATACTATATATATATATATATATATATATATATATATATACACACACACACACACACACACACACACACACACACACACATACACACACACAGTGTGTTCTAGTAAAAAGCCTGCTCAGATTGGCCAAAGTCAGAGAGGCGGTCTATTAAAAAAAGAACTGGTGTTGCCTCGGAAGTGGGGGGTAGTCTTATACAGCGAATATAGGCCTAAACCTGTTTTAACTGTAAAATTAGGGGGTCGTCTTATATGCCGGAAAATACGGTATTCTACAGGATCAACCAGAAGGATTCTGCGTACAATAAGATGTATGTACCAGAAAAGAAGATATAGTCAGAAATAGCTCTGAGGATGAGACTGAAAATGTATTTGCATCACTACAATATCATCAGGAAACAAAAAAAAATATTTTTATCTTTGTTTCTTTATAGAAAATGGAAACATTCATGATCACAGATAATATTTTTCATAGTTTTCTCTTTTTTTCCATGCAGAATGAAATATAGGCAGGACTTTTTGTTTCGATCACCTCACCTCATTACACACAGACACACACACACACACACACACACACACACAATTTCTCAAAGAACTTTTTTTTAAAGTGATATTTGTGGTTTTACTATATAAATATAGTATTGTGCAAGGTTGGTTTATCTTTGTATCATCATGTCCTATTCCTCAACACCCCCAAGCACAATGAACTCTAGCTGTTCCTAATGACTTGCCACTTCCTGAATGCTTGCTCATGGTGAAAGCACTTCTCTCAAGTACTCATCCTTCTCCTTGTTCACCTAGAAGAGTGCAAGCGCATCTTTCACATCCCAGATTATTGATTCCTCTTCTGTGATTCATTCTTCAACGTACATTTTTGGTACCACTGAGCTTGATGAAAGACCCTTCAGTGTACAAAGATAAATAAGTTGTCATTGTCTCTCAAAGAGCTCACAGTCTAATGGAATAACAAGCATACAAGCAAGCAATTATAATACAATATGGCATGTTCTATAATAAAGACAGAGTTTGTAAAAGTAAAGTAGAAAACTTAAGGAAAAAATTATCTAATTCTTTGTGGAAGGCAAGAAGAGTTTCCCATACAGTTTACAAACACTCCTAATTATAAAGTTAACAGATTTTAATAAAATTATTTTGTGTTTCTGTATTATCAGTTAATGTACTCTGACAAGCAGATACCAAGAAATACCAAGACAGAGTACAATAAATGTTTGGGAGGGAGGGGGAAAATGTATGAAACCCAAGGAAAGAAGGAGCAGGAGTCAAAAGGGATGCACATCTGACACATGTGAATGGAAAAGGAGAAGGAAGTAGGATTGGGTGGGAAGAGCTTCAGACAGAGCTAAAGCAAACCTTGGCCAAGTGAATGGGGAAATTCAGCACAAAGATTACCATAGAAACACCTTGCTTTAGATGAAAATGATCAGGCCTATTCCTCCACCATTCTCAATCAGTGACTAGGAGCTGCTTAACAAGAGCTTAACCTCAGTTCAAAGACTGCTTTAGCTCCCAAAAGCATGGAAAGAGTTGGATAAACACCAGGAGTGGCAGGCTCTCCCTTAAAGAGGGAGCTGAGACATGCACCTTCATGATGCTCCCGTCTGACTTGTTAACATGTTTAATTCTCTCCAAGCCACAGATCAAATCATAGTTTACTTATATTTCCAGCATTTGTTACAGCACTTGAAACTCAGTAAGTACACTACAAATGCTTGATCAAAGGAATTTTAATGCAAAATGTTGTGTTGGGCATTATGGATGCAAAATGTAAATATGTTGATTTATTTAATGATACAAAGTTTATGAAAATATAAATGACACTATTAGGTAAGAAAACCCAGGAAAATGTACAAAAAGAAATTGCTGCGGGACTGTAAATCTTACACAGAATGGGCCCAATGGCAGTTCTAAAAGCCTGCCAAATTCCCAATTGCCAAAGATATCGGAATAATAGACTTTTGTTATAGCTCCACAGAAATTAACTTGGGAATGTGTTTGGCCCGTTCTAGATTAATTCAGGAGGTGAGGAATGATAGACAAGATGCTCAGGGCTAAGTATACGGTGAGCTGTACCTTTGCTATCATATCCTACATTGTGCAATTCTGAAATCGATGCATTCTGACGTGGCTCTTGCTCACTCAAACCTAACATGTGAAACTGCGTGTCCACTGGTAAGTCCCATTTGAGGGTTCAACTCCATCTGCCATTAAACTCTATTGTGATTTCTCTATTGTGCACGCTAATTGAGCTAACTTTCTTGTGTTTATTTAGGTAATTAAATTTTATTTTATTAACCCAAGTAATATCTTTGTATGGCTCCTTTAAAAATTATAAGCCTTTTATTAATATTTTCAATCTGGTGGTTATACAGATGGGTGGTAACAGTAGAATTGATGCAATTAATGAGATCAATCATGGCTACATATAAAAAAATGCTCAAGGTCACTAATCATCAGGGAGGTGCAAATTAAGGTGACAATGAGTATCACCTCATACCTGTCAGATGGCTATCATCAATAAATCAACAAACAAGTGTTCGAAAGGATGTGAAGAAAAGGGAATTCTCCTGCACTGTTGGTGGGAATGCAGATTGGTGCAGCCACTGAACAAAGCAGTATGGAGTTACCTCAAAAAATTAAAAATTGAACTGCCTTTGACCCAGTGATTCCATTTTTGGGAATTTATCCAAAGAAAACCAAAGCACAAATTTGAAAGAATACATGTACCCCTATGTTCATTGCATCATTATTTACAAAAGCCAAAATCTGGAAGAAGCCCAAGTGTCCATCAGTGCATCAGTGAATAAAAATGTTGTGGTACAGTAACACAATGGAATACTACTCTGCCATAAAAAGGAAGAAAATTTCACCCTTTGCAATAGCATGGATGAATCTAAAGAATGTTATGCTAAGTGAAAGAAGTCAGAGAATGAATGACAAGTACTGTATGATTTCACTCATATGTGAAATTTAATGAACAAACTGAACTATCAAGCAAAATGGAGACAAACTCATAAATGGAGAGCAGGCAGTCATATCTGAGGGAAATGTTTTGGAGTGGGGGAGAAGGGAGGAGTTGAGCAAAAAAGGAGGAAAAACTAAAAGAAGTTATGGAAAACAGTGTGGTAATTGCACGGAGAGAAGAAGGGGAGGTGGAAGAAGGAATAGAAGGGATAAATGGAAAAAATAAAGTAAAAGAGAGTAAAATGACCAGTATATGGCAGATCATGAAGTCCAAGGAAGGAAAGAATTTTAAGGAGTAGAGAAAAAAGAAAATGTGAAATCACATACAAGAGGTCAAGTTGTAAGAAATTGAAGAGAGTATAGTTATACTATTAAATTTTTGAGAATTCTGGAAGCAAAAGCAATGTGAAAAATAGAATAAAACTTGTGGAGGAATCAGTTTCAAAAAATGATTTTTTTTTCTGTGACTAGAAAGATTGAAGCATATTTTCAGGCAAATGATGTGGTCATTGAAAAATGAAAAGTTGATGATAAAGTGAGAGAGAAGAAATAATTAACAGAACAAATTCACAAGGTTAGCAAAGGTGACTCAGTCCAAAATAGTTACAGCTATATAAGAGGAAATAAGACAATATAGTATCACAGAAGTTGAAAAAAAAGAACATTCAAAAATAAAGAAAGGGGTATTAATTAACAGCTTCAAATGCTAGAAAATAATAAATAAACAAATCTTTAAAAGGGCCTTGGTTGCCTACTAAGAGATCACACTGTAGCCCTTGAAAGGGAACAGAAGCAAGATTGCAGATAGAGTAGAGGTGAAAGGTAGGAAGTTGAGGGAATACATGTGTAGCACTCTTTTGAGAACTTTTGTGAAGAAAAGAAGAATGGGCAATAATTTAAGAGATGCAGGGGCACTGATGTATTTTCAAAGGAGAGAATATAGAGTTGATACTAAAAGAGAGGGAGAGAATAAAGGCATTGGCACAAGGGAATAATTCCTGAAGTAAGGCAGAAAGGAATGGAGGGAAATTTGAACCTAGAGAATAGGCTGCAAGGTTAGCCTTGAGGGAGAATGAACAGCTTGCTCTAGAAAGAACAACAATAGGGTTCAGTGAATGCATGTGTGGAGATCGTTTAAGAAAGGGAGTAACTTTAAACGTAGTCAGAATTCTTCCAAAGTCTTTATGAATGTTTGTCATTAACTAATCAACTATGTCAACTATAAATCATGCAGAACAATCTTAAGTTTCATTTGGAATTTTTATTTGAATGGTTTTGTTTATATTCTGCTTTGTGTTAAGTGCCTTGTCTGTATGCTCTATGTGCATTGGATTGAGGGAGAATAATGTGCTTAATTTAAATTGAGAGGCTAGAGTCATAATGATAAAGTCAAAAAATTCACAAGACTTAGGGAATTGTTCACTGCAGGAAACAAAGCCAGAGGAAACAAAAGCTCTGCCTACTTCCTGACAGAAATAAAAAGAGAGCAACGATGAGGATCCAGAGTAGAAAGGAGAATAATTATGTTGACTGGGATAGCATTGCAGACCTGACACATAATTTTGGAGATGCAAGTCGAAATCCTCTGTATGGTGCCAGCCCAGGTGGTGAGAGACATCAAAGAAAGGTGGGGAGGAGAAAGGCAGCAGGCATGGTTCACAGGTTCCATGTCACATCTGACCTTGTTATAATCAGCTTTCCATAGCCTGCAGAAAGCCACAAGCTCCGCTTCTCAGATCCCTTGCAGTGATTGTTCTGGGTGACTGAGGCCCTGTCAATCAGATGCTTGTGCATGGGACTAGTATTCAAAATTGAATTAAGTAGAGAGCTGTCTATAATATATAACAGCTGTCTATTATATCTCTGATGAACAGAGAGTTTCTCAGAAACACATATCCCCAAATGTTTAATCATTTATTATAGCACAAGATCCCTCACTGAAAGTAATTTCATTTATTCATACAATCATATTTACTGTGCACTTACCATGTTCTAGAAAATGGATTGAATTCTACATTAGATACTGGGCATTGTGCTCAGTACTTTGTACAGAAACCCCACTGTGCTAAATATTGAGTACCAATTTCCTTTCCATCAAAGGGCTTGAAAAGAAACAGACAAGCAACCTGTGCCTACTCAAACACTGGCCTTCTAGCTCTAGTTCTCCACTTATGCTGGAGGAGTAAGCCAATAGAACCCACAAGAGAGCCAGCCCTAAGCCAACGCCACTGTAAGTTACCGATGCTACGTAGGACTCCCAGGAGTTGGGTTATCCCTTACCTGTGAGGCTTATAATGTCTGGAATTTACCCACCAGCATGATTGGAAGGAAAAGAATGAAAGCATGCAGCTCATCAGAAAGTTTCTATAGAAAAGTTTTATTGACAATTCCTATTCCTCCCACCAGAAGCACCACAGTAGTTCACCAAGAACTCCATTCTAACCCCTTTGGGGACACTACAATAAGGAAAGGGGGGAAAGCTTTGAACTTACCCCCCAAATTCATACATTATAGGTATTGGAGAGTAGGGCCAAGACTATTCTGCTCAGAGCCTTTCTACCAACCAAGGCCTGGTCCCAGTCTGCCAAGGCTGAGCCACACAGGCAGGCAGCATGAAAGACACTAGACACCATCACCATCTATCTCTGTAACCAGATTTCCCATTAAGGGGACGACAGACTACAGTTTTCAAAAATGTGCTCCTGAGCCGAAACCGGTTTGGCTCAGTGGATAGAGCGTCATCCTGCGGACTGAGGGATCCCGGGTTCGATTCCGGTCAAGGGCATGTACCTTGATTGCGGGCACGTCCCCAGTGGGGAGTGTGCAGGAGGCAACTGATCGAAGACTCTCTCTCATCGTTGTTTCTAACTATCTCTCTCCCTTCCTCTCTGTAAAAAAAATCAATAAAAATATATTATTTAAAAAAAAAATGTGCTCCTGATTTAATCACCACTTTCTCACAAATATACTTTGGTGTTAAAAAATACAGAATTTATTCTGATTTTTTTTTATATGCTTAACCTTTCTTTCCTCATCTTTTACGCCACTAGACACTTCGCCAGTTTGATCAGTGTTTTCAAGTTAATGCTTCTTTCATTTCTTAAAATGAAAGCACCTTCACCTAGTGCTTGGGTTAAGAGTAAATGGCAGTATTTGATGGGGAAATGCACTGGGAGCATGTGTTTGGCAGTCAAGCCATCAAACGGAATGATTTGCTTTGGAAAAAGAGCATTGTTTTCTTTTTTTATTTATTGATGTTAAAAAGGAGGGAAGGGGGGGACAGAGAGAGAGAGAAAGAGAGAGAAATATATATATTTGTTGTTCCACGTATTTATGCATTCATTGGTTGATTCCTGCTTGTGCCTGATTGGGGATCAAACCTGCAACATTGGCATATCAGACAATGCTCCAGCCATTTGTGCAGTCTTGCCAGAGCTCTTTTTAAAAAATTTTTTGCTAATCCTTTATCCTTCTTCTCCTTCTTTCTCCTTAAATCATTTTGTAATTCCAATATTTGTACAGAAGATGTAAAATTTTCATTTCACCATGTTTTGTTTTCTGTTTGTAATTCTTAGCAATTGCTCTCAAAGGGATAAAAACAGTGTCATTTGTGTCTCTTATCCATTAGTTGACATTTTACAGAGACTTCATGAATGAATACTCTGTCATGGACACTTTTTGAAACTTTACTATGAAAATCTAACTTATACACCTTTACCACTGTAATTTACTAGTAGAAATCTCAAAATCTTGACAAATCAATAGAGTATTCAGAGCTCATGTAAAACTTCAATGTGAATATTCTAGCAACTTCTATGAAAATGCCTCTTGGAAACTCATTTTCTTTAATGACTCTGACAAAAGCCTGAAGTCTTTCCTTCTAGCTTCTACAGAAGTTTCCTCTTTCTTCAAGCAGGCTGGTATGACACGTATTCAGTGCCCATAGCCTTTCTTAGCCTGTGTTCTTTGGAAGTGCACAACTATTTCTGACTGGATTCAATCCTAACAAAACTGAAATCTCAATATTAAAAAATCAAAGTAGTTTCCTCAGGGAAGTTTTCATGTAAGATGCTTCTAGTAATTGGTAATACCTTTTTCTCTCCAAAAGCTACACATTCCCTTTTTCACAATAATTTTTGAAATTGTTTTGAAAAATGCAGTGAAATATGAAACTTTACAAAAATATAAATTATCATGCCTTTTCATCAAAGACTGCTAATATTCCTATAATTAATTTAAATTCAAAGATTTAGTAGCTCAAAGCCACTGTTTTAAGAAATATGACATGCTTTAAATTGTTTACAATATTACAGGCTACACCTCAGAATCATTGAGGCAATAAATGAATTGTTGAAAATAATTAAAGCCATTACTCCTATTAATAGCACACAGAGTATAAAGCTAACTTTAAAAGCTGGTTAATCACTTAGAATTACGAGTCACTTAGATATAAGATCTCAGGGAAAGCCTTTGTCACCTCCATACACTTGCACAAAAGAACTCTCCTTATCTCTTTTTGCTTTTTGTTTCCTTTCTCCTTATTCTCTGGAATTACATCTAACTCAGTAGTTTTCAGACTTAGAGATATGGCCCATCAGAAAAAAATATATATTTTTATTGAAAGAAAATTGCCGTGATTCTTTTGTGCTTCTACTTGTACCTTTTTGCCTCGCATTCCAAACTTTTTCCAAGAATGCATATAGTAGCCCTAGCTGGTTTGGCTCAGTGTATAGAGCGTTAGCCTGTGGACTCAAGGGTCCTGGGTTGGATTCCGGCCAAGGGTACATTCCTGGGTTGCAGGCTCAGTCCCCAGTTAGGGGGCGTGCAGGAGGCAACCAATCAATGATTCCCTCTCATCATTGGTGTTTCTATCTCTTTCTTCCTCTCCCTTCCTCTCTGAAATCAATAAATATATATATACTTTTTTTTAAGAGCCCATATAGCATGAAGCCTTGCAGGACAGTTATGGCATCTCTCTCCTGACAAAGGGCAGGCATGCTTGTTGTCCATTACAGCATATCCAAGTTCACTAAACTCAGGGTCCCTCTCCTCTTATGAACTCGCTGTGTGTGCTGGTGTCACCTGGCCCTGTTTGCATTGCTCTTAAGACTCAGGGAATTGATGCAAATATGCTGATGCCCATGTTGTTTGTTGCACCATGAAAAGCAAAGTCTTTTGTCTCTGACTTAGTCTCTTATCTTCTGCTAGCATCCATGAAACTGTAACACTAACATATTAGTTTTTAAGGAGAGTAAATTCTCAGTCCCTTCATAGTTTTTGGCCATTTTTTAAAAGACTAACCAAAAGAATTGCCAACTCTTTGGTTCCCTAAAATTTGATGTAAAAGATTAAAATTTCTACCATTTGCTATCACCATCCTTACAGATTAAAGACATCAGGAAAAAATGTAATCTCATAATAAAGGCAGAGCAAGAAAATCTTGGTCAAGGACTGGTAACCTCCCAGAACAAAGGCTTCTAGGAGTTTGGGCAACACATCCTGCAGGGTGTTCCTCTGGTTCAACTCTACATGCCCTCAGGGACAGGGCTTCTGAAAGCTCAGAGGGCTATTATGTAGAATGTTACCTTGCCCTTCCCAGTCCGAAGGCAGCCTCTAGGCACAGGGAAGGAGAAGCCATAATGATCAGGAAAGAAACTGGCTTCCCAACTGTACTGTAAGGCTCAGCACTGTCTGAGATGGAAACGGAGAGAAAAAGCCTTGGGGATGGGACCTCCTGGGTCCACGGTGTCTGGCAGGGGCAGAAGCAGTCATTCCAGGGAGCTGCAATGTCGGGTGGCAACATCCCTCTGGTTTCTGCCAAGTCTAACTTCTGCTTACAAAGGAATAGCATCTGGAAATACTTTTTCCTTCTACTGGATGGTATTCCATATGGACAGTCACTTCAAATATATATTGAAAAGCCAAAGCTTAAATCTACATCAGCATTAAGAAAAATAGTAAGAAAAAAGTTTTTTTTAAAAAAACTTAGCAGAATTTGTTCTTAAAAAAAAAAAAAAGCATTCTATATTCTAAATATCTAGAAGGAAGTTTGGAACTAGGCTCAGTTACTCCATCCCTCTATACAAGTTGGACTCAATTGTCCTTTGGAACCAGTTAAAGGGGTCCTCAAATCAAAATAGTGTTCTTAAAATTAAGGCATTTGAGTGAGAAATAAGACAAAGCTTCCTGGTAGCAATTAGGATCCTTCTTTATTTTTTCTGTCTGCTCAGCTGAGCTATAAAATTCAATTGTAAGGGATTTGAATCACTACTGAAGAAAATGCTAAGGAAAAAAATCTAATTATGACTTTGATTACCAACAATTGAATCTTTTTAAAAGCAACTAACAAGATTTCAGATTCTTCAGGCATTATAACATTGATGACTTCCAATTCCCCTCACATTCTTGCCTTATTAAATAATTCTGAGCCCCATATAAGCAATATTTTCACAGCTCTAAGGCTCCATTCCACGGACAGGCAAGTATTCTTTTGGGAGACAGTGTTGCGGTAGAAGTATTCCTTTCCAGCAACTTGGTTCAGAACCTCTGTCAACTATACTTGTAGTTTGTGCCCCTGCGCTCAAAAACATCCCTAAGAGACTGGAGAAAGAACAGAACCTTTAACTCTTCTGTTATTAAGAATTCTAAAAATCTTAGCTGGTTGACTTGAAGATAACTTCCTCAAAACTATTTTTTTTAAGATAAAGAGTAAAAAATAAAATTTAAAAAACAAGGAAGTTTCACTGAGGAAGACTTTCTCTTCAAGGTTCCAATTTCTGCAACATGGTTGGAGCATCCAAAATACCCTTAGGACTTGTACTTCTTGAACAATACCTTTTCCTTCATTCCCTGCCCCCACCTCTCCACCCTTGGGTTCCAAGACTATTCTCTTGCCACAAGACTTTTGCACCTGCTACCTCCTGGCCATATCATCATTTTATAGAAGTTTTTCCTAGTGCTTGGGTTCAGTTTTCTCCAGAGCACATTATAGTTCTTTGATCTGACCTTATCACAATATGTGTGCGTTGTGTGCCATAATTGCTGGTTTTCTTTCCTGAATTTCTTTCCAGACAAAATAAATCAGGGATTTTCCAAGAATCCATACAGTGTGTGACACCCTGTGATCACTCAATAGATATTGTTGAAGTAAAAAAAAATAAGTGAATTTTTTTAACCTTATTTTGAGTCAAATAAAATAAACCTCCTTATGCTTAGTTGAATTTAGTTATAGGTAGGCTTTGAGGAGCTACAAAATAATTAAGTTATACAATAGACTTGCTATACTTCAATGAAGAAATACTAGGTAGTTCAGAAACTTATTTTTAATCAAAAAGATAAGTAAGGCAAATTCTGATTTGACATAGTACATGCTTTTTCTAAGTTCAACACAGGATAGGTAAAGCAAAAAGAAACATTCCAGCACAGAATATTCTGTCTGTTCTGCAAAAATATTTATACTGAAAGGGAGAAGGATTTAATTCATGTATAAACACAAGTTTTAAATATTTCCATAAAACATCTTCATTAATCACAGACTCTTCTTTCCAAAATATGAAAAGAATTTATTCACATGTATTAAAGCAGTATACATAATGTCCCCTCATCTTCTTATTTAAAAAGTGATTTACTCCTATATATATATATATATATATATATATATATATATATATATATATAATTTAAAATATATATATATGTATAAATATGTATTTATACATATATATAATTTTTAAATAAAATATATTTTGGGAAAAACTTAGTCAATTTTAACCTAAAATACTAAAGTGTTTAGAAGCCATCAATTATATTTAACAGATATTTTTATTATTTTAAAAAATATTTTTTTATTTTTTTTTAATATATTTTATTGATTTTACACAGAGAGGAATTGAGAGGGATAGAGAGTTAGAAACGTCCATGAGAGAGAAACATCGACCAGCTGCCTCCTGTACACCCTCCACTGGGGATGTGCCCGCAACCAATGTACATGCCCTTGACAGGAATCGAACCCGGGACCCTTCAGTCCCCAGGCCGACGCTCTTCCACTGAGCCAAACCGGCTTCGGCTATTTTTTTTAATATTTTTATTTATTTCAGAGAGGAAGGGAGGGGGAGAGGGAAAGGGAGAAGGAGAGGGACAGAGAGAGAGAATCATTGATTGGCTGCCTCCTGTAGGTCCCACACTGGGGATCAAGCCCACAACCCAGGCATGTGCCTTGAATGGGAATGGAACCGTGATCTTCTAATTCATGGGTTGACAATGCTCGACCACTGAGCTACACCAGATGGGCTGATATTTTTATTATTCAAAGTGCTGACAGAAGTATCACTTTTGATAACAGCACTACTCCTCATCATTTTTTTGTATATTTTGTGTTTGTATAGGAAATCACCAATCCAATTATCTCTGGGTTGCTATAACAAATTACTGCAGACTGAGTGGCTTATAAACAATAGAAATTTATTTCTCACAGTTTTGGAGACTGGAAGTCCAAGAGAGGTTGCTGGCATGGTCAACTACCTATGAGAGTTATTTTCCAGGTTCTAGATGTGACTTCTCCTTTGTACAGCAGAGCCCAGCAAAGTCTCTTCTGACTCTCATAAAGGTACTCATCCCATTCATGAGGGCAGGGCCTTCATCTAATCCAGTGGTTCTCAACTTTCCTAATGCTTCAACCCTTTAACACAGTTCCTCATGTTGTGGTGACCCTCAATCATAAAATTATTTTCATTGCTACTTCATAACTGTAATTTTGAGACTTTTATGAATTATAATGTAAATATCTGTGTTTTCAAGTGGTCTTAGTAACCCCAAAGGGGTTGCAACCTACAGGTTGAAAACCACTGATCTAATCTTATCACCTACCACCAAAGGCCATACTTCCTAAGACCATTACATTGGGGAGCAGGATTTCAACATATAAATTTGAGGGAGACACAACTATTCAATATAATAATCATTGGACAAAGAAACATATTTGAAATAATATGTTATTCATATTTGAATAACCATTGAAGGTGGTGGTTGTTAAGACTATTAGCTCCATAGGGTTCCTTGAAATGAGAAATTAAAAAGATGAAATCTGAGAAGGCTTCACAGAGGAGTTGCAACTTCAGAATCAGGTGAGATTCAGTAAAGTCATTCTGGGCAGGGGAAGCCAGAAGACCCAAGCAGAGGCAGTGAGGTGTCCAGCAAGAACTGGAAGCCAATGAGGAGACCAAGGAGCTGACTGAAGACTAAAGCATCAGGGGGAGAAAGAAGAGGGGAAACACACACATGGGGAAACACACATCAGAGAGGCATTCTAAAAGTGGAAAAGATACATATGTGTCTTTGGTGTTTTAAGAACATTAATTTGCCCATGGTTTACAAAAAAAAAGAATGGGATTGATAATATCTGAGGAATAAAGTAGTAGTTTTTCCCAAGTACCAGGAAAATGAGAAATGAGAGTGAATGAAAGAAAGATCCCAAAGGATGGCTGGACAGGATTTAGTAACGGAGCCAGAAGAAGAGTCCAGAATGCCCACTCACCCAGATTTCTACAAGAGGCCACTGATAGATGCTCTCGTTTGCACCTTTGCCATGCTGACACCAGACGGGTCTGTTCATACACAACAAAATCCCCTCCTTAAGTGCCCTCTTATGCCCCCCATTACCCTCATGACAAGGCATAGAACCCTGGCATGATCTTTAATGATCAGATTCATGTTTATTTCTGCAGCTCATCTCCAATCAGATTCCCCCGCTCACGGCACTTCAGCCCCCACTAGGTCCCCTCACATGTGGCTTTCTCAGCCTGGACTTTTTATAACTCATTCTTGACTTTCTGACCCAGCATTTCTCTGTTTCTTTAACATACACACACACACACACACACACACCACTTCATTTGGCTAACTTCAACTAATCCTTGGTTTCTCAATTTGTCACTTCATTATATAAATCTTTTTTCTCTTACCCAAACTAAATAAGGTTGCCTGGTTATATGATTCCATAACACTGGGAATTTCCAAGAATTCCCCATCACATTCTTAATCACCTGGGCAATATCTGTCTCTCACTAGACTGTCAGTTCCTTAGAGGCAAGGACTTTGGCACATCTAGGGTTATATCCACAGTCCCCAACCCAGTACCTTAAAATACAATTTGCATACCAAAAATGTTTTTATATAAATTAATTAGATCCTAAAGTGCTAAGTGTTAGTGATTAGAATGATGTTCTGGTCATAATCTTCACCCAAAATTTAGTTCTTAAGTGAGGAAGCCATGATGCAAAAAACAAATTGAAAACTACCAGCGCTGGCTTCTGCCAGTACGTAATTATCTCATTCATTCAGCCTCACTTACGCAGGACTTGATTGCCTTCTATTTATAATACGTATAAGTATTCTTCACTTATCATCTAAAGCCAAAGAAAATAACAGTTGGCAAATCTCGCCTTTATTTTATCTCCCCTAATTATCTACATATCAAGTTATTTTTAACATTAAGAGATATGAAGTTGCAAAAAATAAAGCCTCTGAATTTTTAATATGTTAAAGGTTATGTTTATAAGACATATTTTCTTCTTATCGTGAGAGGATTTTTCTCATCTGCCATCATTCAACTTTAGATGTGATTCAGACAACCACAAGAATGATTCAGCTTCTAAATGAAATCTGAAGTATCCTTTCTGATAACGTGGGATAATGCCCAATTTTTTATTACCATTATGTAATTTCCTGCATTGCCCACTGGGGAACATTGGCAAAGGAACAAAAAATGCTATTCCTCTTTCCATGTATTAAACAAGATTACAAACATGCTAGAAAAATGTTTACTAGAGTGTAAGCTGCAGGAAGACAGAGCCCATTTCTCCACAATGCTTTGTGCATAATAGAGATGCTTTTTTAACTTGCAAAAATATTATTAAATTGCCAACCTCAGATGTACTTCTCTGGCTTCATAGAGCACTAGCATGTTGTGAGCCCACCTAGTTAATGCAGAACTTGTAGGACTTTAATTCTTAAAACAAACATACAAGCAAACAAACTCAAAAATCTAGAGATTAGCAAAGAGCAATTAGAGGATTAAAAAGCAAAACTTGAAGAGAAAGGCTAAAGAAAATGGGATTTTTATACAAACGGTCTGGCACTTAAAGTAGAGAAGAAAATTATCATTATCATATGGCTGACATTATCATATAATTGAATCCTTATTATATGTCCATCCTGTTCTGGTTGCTTTGTATGACTGATTTGAGTTCTCTTCTCACAGCTACCTTATCTGTTCTAAGCTAGGAGTGCTATAAACCATTCTACTTCTCAAAGAAATGAGAATGATCTAAAACCTTTATGTTATATAAAGTGTGAGTCTAAGAGTAAGGATTGAACAACACTAACAAAATTGTTAAAAGTAGAGTCAAGTTCTCATTATTTGAAGTAGTCAGGAAATGGGGACCTTTGGCTAATCAAGTGTCCAATTAATCTTACACACAGTTGTGACATGGGATTGTGAGAATTAAGCCTTTAGGATGGCAAAGTTGGGCCAGAAGGAGGGCTTCAGAAACAGTTCAGCAGAGGTTAGCACCATCTTATAGAATTGGAGATTGCCTGAGCCCCCTGCCTGTCTGGACCTGGGACTGTCCCATGTATTCTGCCTCCATACTTTTCTTGCTTATATGTTAGTATTTCGTAGTTAGCGTTCCCATCCTGATTTCTGACATGTAGACACCTTTTACAAAAGCTGCAATATTCTCCCTTGGCTGTTTGACCTTCTAATTTATATTTGTGCCACCCCAGCCATTTTATATTTTCTTATTCCACACAAGGGTTGACAATTTTTACTAGTCATCCCTGCCACCAGGTCCCAGACAGGAAAGAAGCTATAAAACGTATTTCTAGTTAATGCTTTGAATACTCTAAGTCAGTGTTTCCCAAAGTATGGTACGTGTACCTCCAGGGGTACCGTGAGAGTTTGGTGAAGGTACGTGTTGTACCGGAGTTTGGTGGGGATATTTACTGCACCGTGCTTAGTTGCACCTAATTCTACGTTCTCATGAGTACGAGGGGTACTCAGTATTCAAAAATACGTACTCAAAAATTATAGAAGGGGTACACATATGTTAAAAGTTTGGGAAACACTGCTCTAAGTTAATGCATTCTTAGAGGGAGGAAGCTATTAGTTTTCTAATGCCATTAAAACAAATGACCACAAACTTAGTAGCTTCATACAAATTTATTATTTTTCAGTTGTGTAGGTCAGAAGTCTGACATAGGTCTCATGGGGCTAAAATTAAGATGTTGGCATGCCATGTTACTTTCTGGGAGCTCTAGGGGAGATCCATTCCCTTGCCTTTTCCAGTGTCTGAGACTGTCTGTATTCCTTGGCTCATGCTCTCCTTTCTCCACCGTCAAAGTTACAATAGTGGATTGAGTCCTTCTTACATTGTATTACTCTGATCTCCTCCTCTGCCTCCCTCTTCTACTTTTAAGGACTCTTGTAATTTCATTTGAGCCAATCCAAAAAATCCAGAATAACCTCCCTGTTCTAAAGTCATATGATTAGCAATTCTATCTGCAAAATTCCCCTAATCTAACATATTTACAAATTTCATGGAGCAAGATTCGGGATGACCATTAGTTTGACTATTACAATGTTAACATAATTATTAAAAATAGAGCCAAGTTCTCATTATTTGAATATGTACACAGGGACTAATACACTTATGTTTATGTTTGCATGTTATATATATATATGCAAATGTGAATCTGTCCCCTCATAAATTTCTATAACATATACATTTACACATTTCTTCTACTAGAATTTTGGTCCAAGAAGAATTCTCTTTTATAAGAGCAACTCTTTTATAATACTTCCTTTTTTCAGTTCAAAGATTATAAAATTCATTGTCACCTTTACCTTGTTTATCAAAAAGCTCAAAGTTAAATTTAAATCTCAGACGTAAAAACTTACTTGTCCCAGATAACCACTACATTTATTTATCAGCATCTTCTTAACTTCAGATCTAATTTGAATGCTTGTTTATAATTGTACTGTATTGTGTTTCTTTATATTAGAAGCCACCTCAAATGCATTTTTTTAAATATAATATATTTAAAAAGTATAAACAATAGCAGCTCTGAAGCAAAGCCCAGGAGAGCAAAATGATAGCACTATATGTTCTTTAGCTCATGTAGACCCCAACATTAAAAAGCAACTCACAGAAAGCTAAAACAATATAGTAATAAGACTCCAAATCCCTGAGATGGAACTAGCATTCACACCAGCTTCCCATTTTCCATTGAGCTCTGAGGCATCCAAGGAAATCAAAATGTGATAATCCCAGTCAGACAGCGTGTTCAAAGGAAAAAGAAAGAAGACTTTCCAGGAAGAAATGGAGACTGAGTGGCTGGATGCTTTCTCACAGAAAGCTTTGAATTGCCGCAAGCCTCACCACTCCCTAGGCATCCATCCCTTTCAAGTACTTCACCTCAGGAGCCCTGGGGCATGTTAAAAGGTTTCTTTAGCGGAGCCCTTGAGCATGAACTACTTCACACACACGTTAAAAGCTGTCACCTCTCCTGGAGCAGGCCTGACCCCTACAAGCAGGTGATCCTGCTCCTCTGCAGGGACTTAGACAAGCATCAAGGAAAATCTGCTAACTAGAAGGTCAGGGAGGAAGCTGCATGTGTGTACAGGGAGAAGCTGCCCACTCCAGAGGCCAGCACACCTCTTTCAAATTCCTCTTTTCAAACATGGGAGGCAGGACTGGGCTCAATACCTGGCACCAACATGTACCAGAACATGGCCTTGGGACAGTGTCTTAGTTCTGAGGACCTCAGTGTCTTTGTCTCTAAGGTAGGATTGATAACAGATTTGCTGCGAGGATGCAATGCTGAGATATAGGTCAGCTCCCTCATATTGTGTCTGATATGGGTAAGTGCCCTATAAATATAAGAGATAGGTTTTGATGAAAATAATAATAGAAATTAATAATGCCCCCATCTAGTCTGCCAAAAACGCCTTGCTTACTAGGTAGCAAGCAAGATCTATCTATTCGCATCCTCAAAACCAAAGCCCTAGAAAAAAAATTCAATTTGCAGAAAACAACATAAAAACACTGAATCTGTGAATGCAATAATCATGCCCATCATCGAGTGCAGGCATATGTGCACCTACTACTGAACTAAGCAGTTTTTATAAAGAACTTTATATAATATTTACAAGTACCCTGACTTAACTCATGTTAAACCTGAAATGGCTTATACAAAAGTAAACAGTAGTACAGAAAAGTTGAGTACTTATCCAAAGCTACACAGCAAGTGAGTTGCATCTCTAACCCAGATCTGTTTGGGGTCAAAGCCGATATTACTGATTACATGCTTTATATAATTTTACTGCATATGATAGAGAACTTGAGAACCTTTCCATTTCCCAATCTTTTAAATGCTTGCTCATAAGTTGGCCACAGGGTCTCTCCTCAGACTAGGCTGCCCCTCACTAAGGCCCATTCCCCTTTCCTTGCTTCTTAGTTATGTGGCCTCTGCTGGATGTGCACCTGAGCACGGTGGGACCAGCCCCTCAGGGTCTTCCTCTGCACATTCTGTTCTTCTCAGTCCCTGAGATCAGTGGTGCAGGCAACCCAACTTGTGAATGGTAGGGGCATAAGCTTTTCCGTTCCTGCCCATGATGACACCATTTCTTGTCCTCCATCTCCTCCCTCTCTCATAGAAAACAAGAGTGCTTTAACATTGGCTAAGAACTTCAGGTTGGGAGTTAGGAAAACTTAGTTTTAAACCCTGCCTCCAACAGTTAGTAAATGTATAACCTTGGGTAAGTTATTGTGTAAACACATGTAGCTTCTTCACTTGTAGAATGGAGGCCATAATATTTATCACGTTTCATTCTTCTGAAAATACTAGACAATTAAGTGAAGGTTAAATGTACAGCTTTAAGCACAATACCTGGCATAAAGTTAGCAGTCAATCTATGTAAAATATTACTATAATATTCACCACAATTTTGATGTCCTATATGTAGTACTTTCCTGACATACTATAAATGTATTCACCATAGAGTCCCCAGTCCCTGTCACAGTGCCCAGTTCTCAAATGGGGCTTAGTGAACACTTGACTGAATGAAAGTATCCTGTGAATGAACTCTTTTTCAGGCATACCACCAAGTACTCTCACATTCTCCTCCACGCCCCCTCGTGGTGATCTAATGAATTCCCCTACTTAGGGATTCCTAACATTTGCCGTAAATGGGATTCTTGAGGAAACAAGATGTAGAAATATATTTTAGAAAACTTTCTACACGAAGTGCTCTATGAAACCTCTGCCCTCTGCTCTTTCAAAACACTTAGAGATGAACACTATTTGTCTTGGCTTCTGGAGTCAGGCTGCTGTTCCTTTGACAGTGATATGACACAGGCCTTGGGCCACAGGGGACCCCAGTTATATTCCGATTATGTAAGTTTTCACAGAGCCTTCCTTCCAAAGAGGGTTCTCTTCCAAAGAGGTCTGGCTAAGTATGCTTCCCTAGCCTTTTTAAAAATATATATGTTATTGATTTTCCACAGAGAGGAAGGGAGAGGGATAGAGAGCTAGAAACGTCGATGAGAGAGAAACATCGATGAGCTGTCTCCTGCACACCCTCTACCGGGGATGTGCCTGCAACCAAGGTACATGCCCTTGACCGGAATCGAACTTGGTACCTTTCAGTCCGCAGGCCAATGCTCTATCCACTGAGCCAAACCGGTTTTCGGCTTCCCTAGTCTTTTGGTGTGTTGTGTTAATGGGTAACCACACTAATGGGATACAGTAAATCAGACATGATAGAAGGAGGTGAGATGAAGAGGAAGAGCCAGTGTTGATTGAGTTTGGAAAGTGACTACTAGAGAGTTTTGAGAAAGTATTATGGGAGGCTGAAGGAGCTGCCAAACACTAATGTTTGAGATACTATGAGATGGGTAGACAAAGTATGTTAAGGTAGTTTTCTGTGTGATCAATGAAATTCAGTAGACTTGAGCATGTGTTTAAATAGCTTTCCAAAGATTTTTAAGATATTTCAGTGGTGTTCCTATTGAATATGACACCTTGCTAAGACTTCCCAAAGTGGTCCTGCTTCTTTAGCTTCCACACACACTGATATCCATAACTAAAAGGTGGGTTATGTGGAGAGGATAATTTCTTCATTTCCTCCGTTGGAGTCCTGAATAATGACTTTCTTCTCCCAATTGGTCCTTTATACCGTGTTTATTTATTTCAGCTGCATTAAAATGGCCCCTTGAAGAAGCCAGCAAGTCATCCAGCATAATTCCCTAAGTATCAATTCCCTTTCAAGCACATTTTCAATAGAATCGCTTTCCATGCCTCCTTCCCTGTGTTCTATTGAATGAATAGGTTTTTCCTGGTCTTCCCCAATGTCCACAGAATAGTAAGGAGCACGAAGTTCGTAAAACTGGTTCTTTAAGCTTCTCTGCTCTCCCAGCTACTATCAGTGTGACCTTAGTAAAATCGCAGAAACTCTCTGGGTCTCCGAGTCTTCATTGTTTTCTCTCTCATTTGGAAAAATTAGTAATGGATTTTAAATAACACATGTTTATTGTAAATATTTCAAATGATGTGGAATTATATAAAGTGAGACTGCTCTCTTTCTACCTCCCACCAGAGAATCAAAGTTACTGCTTAGCCCTGGCCAGGCCGTTCAGTCAGTCGAGCACAATCCCATGCACCATGAAGTCACTGGTTCAATTCCTGGTCAGGGCACATGCCTGGGTTTCGGGCTCTATCCCCAGTAGGGGGCATGCAGGAGGCAAGCTGATTAATATTTGTCTCTTCCCTCCCCTTTCCTCTCTCTAAAAATCAATAAAAACATTTTTTAGAAAGCTACTACTTAGAGTGTGTGTGTGTGTGTGTGTGTATAATATTATATAAAACATATATCTGTAAAATAGAATATAGTTTTTACTAATAAAATGTTTTATGTTAAATACTGCACAATTTTTTTAAATCTATAACGTATAGACAGAATACTCTACAACTTACTTTTTCATGTTTTCTAATATACATAGTTTTTGTGAGGTTCAAATGAAATAATGTATGTGAAAATATTTTTACAATTATAAGATACTATACAAATATACACAAACTAGTGGCCCAGCACGATATCACGCGCAGTAGGCCGCCTGCCACCTCCACAGGAACTGGTGGGAGGGAGCCACACTGCCACTGCTTCCGCAGGAGGCACCCTCGGAGCTGGGAGGGAGCTGTGCAGCTGGAGAAAGCCACTGCTGCCCACGGAGCAGGTGGGATGGGCGGGAAAGAACCTAAATGTGCTCTGTACACAAGCAGCCTGTTGAACGGTCATTCCTGTGATGCCGTAACGAACAATTTGCATAGTACTTCTTTATATATATAGATATTATGTGAAGGTATCATATTATTGTGAAACTGGGAGCTGTTTGCTCAGGGTTTATTCTTGCTGTGCTGCACTTGGGATGACCAGCTTTTCTTCTTCCTCCTGTTTTCTTGAAAACAATATTTTCTCAAATCAAATATACATGTTTTAAATAAAAATATGTTAATGTCTCTAAAATCATGATGTACATTACAATTAATAGGGCGTCCTAGTTAAATTTAGTAGCATATTTTCTTCTTACTGGCATATAAATAATGCCGTGTCTTTGAATTATGGCATCAGAGATTTTATGAAATATGCTTTGTGTTTATATATTCTTCCCATAATACATTTTTGGTTTGTTTGTCTGAAATATATTTTATTGATTTTGTACAGAGAGAAAGGGAGAGAGATAGAGAGTTAGAAACATCGATGAGAGACATAGATCAGCTGCCTCTTGCACACCCCCTACTGGGGATATGCCCACAACCAAGGTACATGCCCTTGACCGGAATCGAACCTGGGACCCTTCAGTCCCCAAGCCGACGCTCTATCCATTGAGCCAAACCAGTTTCGGCCCCATAATAAATTTAACTACAAAACTGTCACCTGAGGTAAAGTACTTCATTTCCCTAAGCTTCAGCATCTTCATCCATTAAATGACAATAATATTTAGAAGTATTATACTGAAGAAAGTAACTAGCACAAAGCCTGGCATATACTAATTCTAAATTCCATTGTTTCCTTTTCACCTCTAAGTTATATTCAAAATTCTCTGGCTGCTATGTAAAACTCTCATCACATAATCGCAAATCAGATATTCTGTACGTCAATCAACCAGTACCACCTGCTATTCCCCAAATCTGCTCTATATACGTCCCCAGACCCGTCCACTCAAATAGTTAACTAACAAAATCCCACCCATCTCCATGCCAATACACAAAGAATTTTTTCTGATGTTCTTGGTGTAGATTTGATCTCTTCCACCCTTCAATCTCCATAGCTTCTTATTTATGCTGTCACATTTTCTTTTACCGTTATCTTATTTTCACCCTCTACCTGCTAAAAAATTCCTTCATAGGGGATGAATTCTTCGCCTGTATAAACCATACAACAGCAAATAATTTTTACATTAAATGAAGCTTCAACATTGGTGTCTGTGGCTATAGGGCAAAACTTCCATTAATAGCGTCATTTTCACTATTTCAAAGCTTACAAAGTTGCAACTTGAACCTTTATTAGTCTGGAAATATATTTAAAAGTAGCTTGTAGGCAAATATTTTCTTAATTTCTTCAAGTACTAATTTTTGGAAAATGATTTTATGCCAGGTTTATTTTACTTATTCTGAAAACAAATACATAAATTTTCCACATGTAAAATGAGAAAAGGGAAAATCAATTCACCAATTAGAGTCAGTGCTTTTTCACTTTTCTGAAGACAAAGCTACTTGAATATTCTTGAATGTAGACACCCATCCCACCTCATTCACAACTGAATAATGACCACAAATCTTGCCCTATGTAAACTAAAGCCGTGACTGTAATCTAGAAGCTACATACATTTTCTAGTTATTAAAAGTAGACATGTGGCCCATTAGCCTCCCTTATTCAGTACTGTTGGCTCTTTAAGGGAACGGTTCTTTTTATAAATAATGACACATACTCATCTTGCTAAACTTGCACAGAGAAACAGAGACCTCCAGTGGCTAAATGACTTTACATGGAGAAATGCAATATGTGAACAGCATAAAGCAGATGGAAAAGGCATAATGGATTATTCACCCAAGGGTTCTTCAGTCTAGCCTTTCTTTCCTGCCATGTATTTTAGTACTTCATCAATTTCTGTCCAAATGTCTGAGAATAACTGTGTTCTCACCATCACACTAGGAAAATCACTTCCCCATCCAATAGAACTTATTACTAGAAAGTTCACTTAATACTGATTTTTATATTTTTTCAGTAAATTATTTATATAAATGAATTTGTTATGTTTTCCAATTATTTTCTATGAAATTTACTAGTTAATTTTACTACTTATACACATTGATACTTAAATGTGTAAAAATAATTTTCAATTGGTCTTTGTTAGGTAAACTACACAGACTACACATATGTCAGTAGACAATTACACAAGGCAAATGCAAGAAAATATCATTAGACCATTAAATATATTTTGTAAAACAAAATTTACTTATTTGATTATATCATTCCACTTAAGCTTGAAAATATTTTCAAAAGAGTAATTAATAAGATATGTGTTTTAATAAAGCCAAAAGCATAAAAATTGCTCAAGTAAAAATAAAAGATGTTAGTTTTGAAGAGTCTGGAATTTTTAAAAACAATAGATTCTCATTAGTGTGTTAAATGTTTCTCCTGAAGGGTAAGATAAAATATCAGTTGATTATCCTTTTTCCTGTTTATAATATGAGAGGATCATATAGCTCCACTCATTCAATGAACAAACACCTTTCCAGGTGTTAAGGATATAAAAATAAATTTATTAATTGTTTAAATGTTCAGAATCGGTTTTCAACACACTAAAGCACAAATTGAGCTCCTCAATCACTTAATAAAATGGGCCAATATATGACAAATGCATAAGACAGCCCAGTTCTAGCTGAGAGGTTATTTCTAAGTCTGGCTTTTTAAAATAAGTTTAGAGAGAATAATTTTAAAATGCCTTCAAAAACAGTTTCCTCACAAATATTCACATAAGTCTCTTTTCCCAAATCTCCATGTAATGGAGACCGCCTCTCTAAATACAGTTCTGAGGCCAAATGCACAGGGGAACAAATAGAGAAGCTTGGTTAATGTAAGATATTAACATGAGCACAGAATTACATATTTGTGTGCATTTATACACATATGTAGAAATACTGAGGTCAAAGTTACTCAAGACAGGGCCCATGCTTTTAAATTCACAATTCCAGGAAAATGGAACTCACTCAATAAATGTTCTGTTGATGAATTACTAGAATAAAGTTATATTATCCATCTCCATCTCTTCTGAATTTATCAAGAGGATAAGTCTGCAATCCTATTCTCAAACAACATGGAAATATTTTTATCAAGTTAAAAATCATATGGTATAAATCTGAATTGCAGATGGTGACAACTCAATGTGATAGTTGGTACAGGTGGACACTGTCAAAGCATTAGAACAACAGGTTCTTGAATCAATTCTGAAAAGGAGAGAGTGCAAATTTTTAAACCCTCTACTTGAAGGATCATGACCAAAGCAAGATTGCTCTCCAGTCTTCCAAGATTTTTAAAAAATCGTTACCGTTGACCCCTTATAGCCCCCTCCTGCCCCCACCCCCCACCCAATATTTTTTTAATCCTCTGATGGGAATGCTAATAGTGCTGACATAAGAAAGGGGGAATCAGTGTCATATAAAGAAAGGTGAGATAGAAATATGAGAGACCAGGATAATTCATATTCTGCATAATCTACTTCTAGATGAATATGATTATATGTCCAAACATCCAACAATTCAACAGACAGAATGGTAAAGTCCACTGTTATAGTGACAGAAAAGCAGAATTTTTAAAAAATAAAAAATATATATTATAAAATTCAAATAGCTTTATACTCACAAGTGAGTTATCGCTAGTCAATCAAAATGTCATCTTTTCTAAAAATATTTTATTGCTTTAAAAAATGGGAAACCATTTACACTATTATTTTGCTTCCTACTTCACTCTAAGGTTCCTTATAACTATATACAATTGCTGTTTTCTTGGATATTCCAAATTGAATAAGAATGTTTCTGTCCTTTTATGACAGCCCAAAGTGCCAGATTTTGGGGTTTTGTAAATTGTGAATGAGAACTTGATGTCACATTTCTGGAAGACCAGAGTGACAGATTGCTCCCCTTTTTCCTTTAATGTCCCATATATCATATTATATCCAAAGTATCAGTCGATATTGCAATTTTTTATCTTGATACAATAAAGACACTATGTATTTAAGACTTTTCATTATGAAATGAACATTTGGTTCATATGACATGAATGAGGTAAAACCATCCAAAATATATTTTGCTGTAACTTTTAATTTTATGCTTTCTAATCATTTGGATATACGTGTTATCTTCCGTATGAATGGCAAGTCAGTAAGGGTAGGATCTATAAATAATGCAATTTTGTATCCACTATTATACCCAGCTCAGGGTTTTACATATGCTACATCATCATCAACTTTTATAATTGTCCAAATAATTACTAAATAACCTTTTTTTACTTTGATCCTGTATGCATCAATTGAATTGCCAGTTCAGAATTTTCTTCACCTGTTCAGCAGTGAAGCATCATTGAAGTATTATGTGGTCTTTGTATGGTCTACTGAAAACTCCTTAAAAATAAATAGAGCCCTGGCTGATGTGGCCCAGATCATTGGAGTATCAGCTCATATATGGAATGGTTGTGGGTTCGATTCCCAGTCAGGGTGCATACCCAGTTTGGGGCACATACAGAAAGCAACCCATCACTGCTGTCTCACCCTCATATCTCTCTCTCTCTCTCTCTCTCTCTCTCTCTCTCTCTCTCTCTCTCTCTCTCTCTCTCTCTCATGAAAACATCCTTGGGTAAGGATTTAAAAAACAAACAAACAAAAAACACAGAGATGTTGCCACAAAAAAATGCAGTCAACAAAGCCAGCCAACAAAAGCATGAACTCAGGATCAGGATAACATAAGAATCAAAGAAATCCCAGATCATCTTTGCAAGAATCTCTTTTTTCCACAGCTCTTAGCTCAAAATGCAGCTTTATTAATGGGTGGCATGGGTGAAAGGAATTTGACAAAAGCCTCCAAAACTTGTGTGTGTTTTTTTAAGTTCAATTTATTGGGGTGACAATTTATGTCCTGTGCATTAAATCATTTTCATTTGTTTGACCTTCTGTTTAAGGACATTCTCTTCCAACATCACATCAATATCTAGGGGGATCACAAAGCTGATAATAGAAGGAGACTATATTTTCTCCCCTGTGGAATCAGCTTTGAGATCTCTTTAAGAGCTCTCGAGTTGGGGAGTTAAAATGCAGTTCTTCCTGGGCACCTCCCACGCCTTCAGAGCTGAACTCCCAGTTCCCGAGTTTAGATAAACGAACAACCTTACAAATTAGTCCGGCCATCTCATCATCACATTTGCAGGTTTAGTTCCTTCTTTGGAACTCAGAGATTAAAAATAAATTTTAGTTTTTTTCCAACATAGTTTCCAAATGTACTGCTCTTTTTCCCCTGCACATCTGACTCTACACCAAGCCAAAGGCAGACTAGTCCGTCCTGGTGATGTTCCCCACCATCTATCATGCTCTGCTGATGCAATCTAGCGCCATAGGCTGTCTTCAGGGAGCATGGGTGGCAAGCAGACGTGAGCCAATGAGTGAATGGAAGAACTGTGTAAGCCTGCATCTTGTGTGTGGAACGTGCAAGGGCATGTTTGCCAGAACTCCTGGGTACTTTATGTGGATGGTTTCCGTCTCCTCTTCAGGAGAAAGAAATTCAAGTTCTGTTTTCACCTTTCCTGTCAATATTCATTTTGAAGGTTTTTCTCTTTTTTTATTTGCATGTAAGTGTAAATTACATGTACTTTTTAAGATCATAGTTATAAGTCTCCCCCCCCCAAAAAAAAAAAAATCTGGTGTATAATAGAAAGAAAAAATTACAGACAACTTGATCAACCTCTTTTTTCCCAATTCACACAGACATTTCATCTTTAGCAAAAAAAAAAAATCTAAACCAAAGTCAGAATAAGCTTCTGTTTGATTTACCTCAATAATTATTTAATTTCTGTTTTAACTTTCCTACTAAAAACATAGCCCTAATGAGAATACTCTTGAATTTCCTACATTTTGGCACATCTATGTGGTGTTTACAAATTTCGCTTTCAAATTTCACATTTCAAAAATGAAAATTAAATGCTGGTTCTAAAGGGTATTCTCTAATCTAAGGTTTTATTTGCATATTTGCTATGTGTTAATGTTATTACTGTTGTGTGGTTTCCTATAATGGGCTTTTCACTGTGCTGCTAAAAGCCCTATCAGAGTCGTGTATGCCCTTCATGGAGGAAGCAAGCAGCTAGCTATTCTATGCAGGCATTCAAAAGGGCATCCAAAGCATATGACCTCTATTAGTTTTGCAGATTTTTGTCACACTGAACTTTAACCTTGGAAATAAGACATAGGGGACTTTTGTTTTATTTATTAAAGCAATATGTCCTCTGTTAGGCAGAGCTCTGGGAAGTAGTGAGCAAATTTGCATAGAGAGCCAATGATTTCCTGGAACTCAGAGATTAAAAATTTGAGTCCTTTCCTTTGAGAGGAAAAAGTCTTCATACTTTATGAATGTAAATATATTGCAATTTTTTAAATTGCATAGAACCACAGTCCCCTTCCCTGCCCTCACTTCCTTTCTATGAAAGTCCAGGGTGGGGGCTAGGGTAGCAGGAACAGAGTGGAGGGGGTCAGTGAGGGGGAAAAGGGGACCTTAGTAATACTTTCAACAATAAAGATACATTTTTTTAAAAAAGTAAAAGTCAAGATGGCCCAGAGAAGCAAGTGAGGAGCAGATTCCTAGAACAGGATTGAAATTAGGGTACGCAGTGAAGAAATTGGGACAAGCGAGGCCAGGGCTGAATCAGTGTCGTTGGCATTTCTGAGGCTCAAATGTGGCAGCATGAACATATGCCTGGTGGACCTCCTCCTCCAGGAGTGTAATCATCTGACATCTCAGAGACCTAGACTCTGAAACACCTCCCTGCACTTGTGCCAAGGCCATACCTTCACTGCTATCTGCCAATGGCCTGTTTCTGAGAAACAGGGGACTCCTTTTTTGGTTGATTTTGACTCAAGCACTCTGCATAAGCATTGCTAAACCTTTCTTAGAACATACAGCAATCTAGGAGACTTGCACCCGGCCTTCTTTCCCTCTCTCCTTTTCTTGGGATCTGAATAGCACCAAATTTTGATGGCTCTCTGAGCACTCTTCTATTTCCTTTTCTACAGGCATTGCCCCTAATAAAATTCCTTCACGTTTAATTCTCTCTTTTTAAAAATATATTTTATTGATTTATTACAGAGAGGAAGGGAGAGAAAGAGAGAGTCAGAAACATCGAGAGAGAAACATCGATCAGCTGCCTCCTGCACACCTTCTCCTGGGATGTACCCGCAACCAAGGTACATGCTCTTGACCAGAATTGAACTTGGGACCCTTGAGTCCAAAGGTCAATGCTCTATCCACTGAGCAAAACCAGTTAGGGCTAATTCTCTCTTGGCATCTGCTTTTTTGAGGGACTCAGATTGGCATACAACACGGTGGCCTGAATCTGCTTTGACCTACTCTTCTGGGAGACACTGTAGCCAGAACTATTAGATTGAACTTCATGAAATTGCCAATCTCTAACCATTTGTGACTACAAAAATGACAATCTCTTATAATCCAACCTAAGAGTGGTGAAAAATGCTGACAGGGCTGGAATACTGGAGGGTTAGCCTTCCAAAGCACAGTGTCCTTGAGCTTGAAATAGAGCTCAGCATTCTCATTAGTTTTGAGAAGGCTAGAGCTGGGGGAGCTAGCCCAATCCTTGACCTCAGGACAACCCTGTTGCTTCCCATCAACCATGTTTCCCTCAGATGACAGTATGGCTGCTCTTAGCCTTCTCCACTGGCCCATTTCCTTAGGGACCAACTCTCTAGCTTCACTCACCTGAGAGATGACGAGCACCAAACATTCTTATTCAGCTCCCCTGGTGCAACCTCTAGCCATAGAGATGCTCTGGCTCAGGAATGGATAGCATTTTGACCCTGAAAGCACCAGTCAGTTTGTGGAGAACTCTTTTTAAAATCAGAGGTACCTTAGAAAGTGGGGAGGTCTACATTTCAGAACTCACAGGACACCATTTAGAACTCAGGGAACTCTATCCCATCTTCTGTGTTTCCAACACAGCCCACTAAGGCCCCTTCTACTCAGGAGGCAGGAATTCTCTAAGAGGACCAGCATACTGAGCTAGAATTGAGTCGGAGAGCTTTCTTTTGCTCCTCTGAAAAATAGTGGTACATAGAAGTAAAAAAGAGTAATAATGTGACCTTGGAGGGGAATAAACCGGACTTCTTGCTCCAATTGGCAATGGTAGACCAATCTGGCCTGGTTAGGACACACAATTTGCCCTCAAATTCAATACCCCAGTTACACAGTAAAAATGTTAATAATTTGCTAAGTGAAATAAGCTAGTCAGAGAAAGACAAGTATCACATGATCTCACTTATATGTGGAATCTAATGAACAAAATAGATCCAGAAACATAGAAACATGGAACAGACTGTCAAATATCAGAAGGAAGGCAGGGACGGGTGGGATGGTGGGAAGAGATTAACCAAAGAACTTATATACGTATATGGATAACCCATGGACACAGATAGTACTCTGGTGAAGGCCTGGGTTGGGGCAGGGGATTTAAGGGTGATTGCAGGCTCGAAGGTGTCAATGGGGAAAGAGGAGACATACGTAATACTTTCAACAATAAAGATTTTTAAAAATTACCAATGAAGCAAGTGGGTTTAGTAAACAACTCGATTTTTTAATTCTTCTGAAATAAATGTTAAGTATATACAGTAAAAATTACTTTTGAATGGAGAAACTGGTCTTCACAATGATTAAATCTAACTCAAATTGTAATTTAAAGTATGAAGACTTTTTCCTCTCAAAAATATTTTTTCTAGAACTACATAACATAACTTTCATCCTCAAATGAAAAATTTTTACCTCTAATAATTTAATTTTTATTAAAGGAGAAAATTAACTTTACATGCGATGAATTTGACAGCTGTAATATGAATAGTAGTCTCCACTTTTTGAGCACTTACTGTGTGCAAAAATGAAGTCAGGAACTATTGGATACTTAAGTTCTGCTACTGATAGTGACTCAAAGCTGTGGAATGGATAGAATAAAATCACTGATACTTTTTGTATAACATATTTTTTTCTATGCAATTTAAAAAGTTGAAATATATTTACATAACAATTTCTGTAAATTATCATAAACAATTAATCAACATAATATTGAACATTGTCCAACTTTCCATTGTATGGATTTATAATATGTTTAATCCTTTTCTACTTTTGGACACTTAAATGGTTTTAAAATGTTTTCCCTATTTAAACATACAAGATTGTGTTTCTGTGTGTGTGTGTGTGTGTGTGTGTGTGTGTGTGTGTTTACATTTATTCTTAAGAGTAAAGTTACTGAGTTAAAATTGTTAGTATTTTTAGACTTTTGACATGCATCTTCACTTTTGCTTTTCTGTGAGTAATACATGAACCTTCTTATTGGAGACTTTGAATAATTTTGAAGAAAGATATGGAAGATCACAGGATATTTTTAGTTTAAACATCTTTTCTGCTGTGAAGTAAAAAATGTTATCTCATAAACTAACTCATGATTAAGTTACTTTTTTATTTTAAAATTACTATTATTCTTCTTACTTCTCATATTTTCCAGTTAGTCCCAAGAATTTCTTACATCACTATTACCAACTATGGTTTTAAAAAAATCCCCAATAATAAGAATTAATAGACCATTTGATTCAAGTTGGTTTCTTAATATTTTCTCCATGATGCTATATGTCTTGGGGTAGAGAATTTGATACACTTTTTTTTTCTTTTTAGGATTAACTAACCTAGTTCATTCTCTCCAGACTGTGGATTGGAAGTTGGATGGAGAACTATAAATTAGGGTGGAAAATAATTTTGCCAAATTTTATTCCCAATCAATCTCCATCAAAACTTTATCCTTTTGCTTTTTCAATATATTTATGTGACTTTTTTTAAGTTTTTTAAAGTTTATTTATTTTAAAGCCTCAATGGACTTCTTGGATGCCAAATCACTTTTTAAAAATTTGATGATATGAACTAAAATGAATTAAAAACACATGGAATCAATGTTCTCTAAAATATGTGTGTTTTTAAAGTTTGGAGAAAGGGGGTGAGAAGAGGTGCTTGGCAGATTGTTTGGGGTTTAGTAAATCCAAAATTTTTGAAAAATTGTTCCAGATGTGTGATGAACAGCCTGGTGCCCCTAACTTTCACCCAAACCTGCCATAAATAAAGATAATTATAAACAGCAATAAACTAAGAGTGAGGCAGTGTGTAATGTGATGCCACAGGAATCTGAATGAACTGAACTGAATCAAGTCACAGATAACAGTGGATGTGGATGTGTTGTAAACATCACAGTGAAAAAGTATGGCTTTACTGTATATCTACATAAAGGAAATAGAAAAACAAAAACAGAACCATTTCCCATATGAAAATCTGACAGCATTCTGGCATTGCATCCTGGCACTCAGAAGCTCTCATTATCTTGCCCAATAGTTCTTAAGGCGGAATGACAAGTCACCCATCAAGGATGTTTGGAAACTTGCGGGACATTTTTGGTTGTCACAATGACTGGGAAGAGCTACTGGCTTTATTGCACAGTGGCCACAGATGATTAACATCCTGCAGTTCCCATAAAGTAAGAACTGCTCACACAAGTACGCATCATGTCCCACAGTCTCACCCTCCCTCTCTGACCTCTGAGTTCCAGTCTCACCAACGTTCCTATACCATCCCCCCGCAAATCACAGCCATCTTGCCTTTGTGTCTTCCTTCTATTGTTTCTTTATTTATAATTATGTACCTCTCCTCTTCACTAACCCACATTTATTATTTTCTTCAAGAAAGACTCTAGTCTACCTCAGGTCTCTTCCCAAGGACCGACCTCCACGGTGAACTTTTGACAGTGACATTATTTCATATTTGTTTCCCCGATTTGCACCTACTACAAAATAATTTGTGTGCACAGAAGCTGATTGATTAACCACTGCTGAACATTTTTTATTAAGATGTTTGTGGTCATGTAGACTCAGCCATAGTTGAACTTCCTCAGTTGGCTTTAAGAGAGAATTTACAATAATTGGATATAAATTAGATGCAGACATAAATATCCATTAGATATATTTCTATAATCACACAAAACATTGTTTTCTCATTTAAGGCTGAGAAAATCTGGGTGAGCCTTTGACCTGTTGGCTCTGTTCCTTAGACAATCACTCACCCCTGATTCTGATCATTTTCTCTCTTTCTAGTTGCAGTATAGCACCACGGAATCATTTGAGGTTTAAAGTGTAGCCAGGAAGAATCAACTTGGAAAAACAGAATCTGATATTTCTGGGAGGAAGCGGTTCCCACAGACATTTGTTGGAAGACATGAACTATACATCTGGACTGCGGTGGTGCCTGGAGATGACGAAGGACAGTTTCGTCTTCCAGGCCAGCGGGAAATGTATCCAGCGCTTCAGAATAGCCCTTTGTGGCTTCTTGTAAGAAGACGTAGGAGCTCAAATTAAAAAAAAAAGAAGAAGAAGGGCCTTTAATTCACTTAGGGTTGATATCACTTTGTGGTGGTGTTTAACACAAGCAGCCTTTGTCTTACAAATGTGTGACTTTAGAGTGAGCTTGTCCCCAATCCTGGAGGCTTCTCTCCCCTCTGGAAGCCCGCCAAAGTGCCCCCTGGACACTGCAGTGGCTGTCACTAAGAACAGGCCACCAGTTCCTTACAGCTTCAATCCACCTAGAGCCCTATGGTAGCAAAGGAGTAAGAGCTCAAAAGATTCACGGCTTCATCTCACAATGCAAAGGGGAGAAAGAGTATATACTCTGTGGACAAAAGAAGTATTACCACTAACACTTCCTCCATTCTCTGTGTGAAATAATCAACTAGGGAGATTGGTAACATGATCTTTTATTATTTTTTTTAAATATATTTTATTGATTTTTTACAGAGAGGAGGAGAAAGGAATAGAGAGCTAGAAACGTCGATGAGAGAGAAACATCGACCAGCTGCCTCTTGCACACCCCCTATCCGGGATGTGCCCATAACCAATGTACATGCCCTTGACCGGAATCGAGCCTGGGACCTTTCAGTCCGCAGACCGACGCTCTACCACTGAGCCAAACCGGTTTCGGCGATCTTTTATTTTTTTAAAAAATATTCCAAAAATAATGCCATCACTTTTTCCTGATTATGAAACTGACACATTCATTATTTTAAAATTGTGTAAAGATAACAAAATAACTAGAAAATTATCTCTAATTCTATTGTGTAGAAATCACTAATTAAATGTCTGTGAACATTTGTCCAGGTTTTATATTTGTATATACACATACACATATATTTGTATCTTCCAAAGTGAGATTATAAAGCATACATATTGTCTTTAATATTGTTACTTAATATAATATGGACATGTTTTCATGCCAAACACAAATAAAGAAGATATAACTATATTACCTTTTGTTGTTCTTGTTGTTAATATGTTTTTATTTATTTCGGAGAGAGGAAGGAAAAGAAGAGGGAGATAGAAACATCAATGATGAGAGCGAATCTTTGATCAGCAGCCTCCCGCACACCTCCTACTGGGCATTAAACTACCAACCCAGGTATGTGCCCTAACCAGGAAATCTAACCGCTATCTCCTGGTTAATGGGTCAATGCTCAGCCACTGAGCCACACCAGCCAGGCTGCATTACAATTTTTTAAAGCTGCTTAGAATTCCACTATATTGATTCATCATGATTTATTGAACATTGCCCTATTATTTGACATTGTTCTTAGTATTTCACTATTACATGCAAAAACCATGGTTAACATATTTAAACATATATATTGAACATTTTTCTGATCATTCCTTTGCAATGGATAAATTCTAGGAATGGAATAACTAAATCTTATTAGAGTAGATAAATATTTTTAATTTACATGATCAAATTCTCCTCCTTTCCCAAAATACCACACCAATTTAAATTTTGGGTTTAAAATAAATAATTTAATTCTTTTGGAACATGACCCACTCCCAATTCTGAAGCAGCCTGTATGATCATTTTAGTTATTTAAAACTGTGATTTTTAGGAAGTTTATATCATTACAAGCCTATCTCAAGAAACAAGAGAAATCCCAAGTAAACAACCTAACATCACACCTTAAAGTACTAGAAAAAGAGGAACAAAAGTAACCTAAAGTCAGAGGAAGAAAGAAATAAAAATTACAGCAGAATTAAATGAAATAGAGAACAAAAAGACTATAAATAAAATTAATAAAACAAAGAGCTAGTTCCTTGAAAAGATTAATAAAATTGACAAATCTTCAGCTAGATTCACTAAGGAAAAAAGGGAAAAGACCCATATCAACAAAATCAGAAATGAGTGAGGAGAAGTCAATACAGACATCACAAATATACTAAGGATCATACTAGCATATTATGAAAGACTATATGCCACCAAATTCAATAACATAGAAGAAAGGGATACGTTCCTAGAAAAATATAACCTTCCTAGACTAAGTCATGAAGAACTGAAAAATCTAAATAGACAAATCAGCAGTGAGGAAATTGAAACAACCCTCAAAAACCTTCCAAAAAAACACACAAATGTACAAGACCAGAGGGCTTCACCAGTGAATTCTACCAAATGTTCACAGAAGATTTAAAACCTATCCTTCTCAAACTATTCCAAAAAACTGAAGAGACAATACATCCTAACACATTCTATGAGGCAAGTATAACCTTGATATCAAAACCTGGCAAACATAACACAAAGAAAGAAAACGATACAGCAATATCTCTGATGAATACAGATGCAAAAATCCTAAACAAAATACTAGCAAATCGAATGCAATAGTAGATCCCAAAAATAATACATCACCATCAAGTGGGGTTCATTCCAAGGGCACAGGAATGGTTCAACATGCACAAATAAATCAATGTAATACACCACATGAACAAAAGAAAGGACAAAAATAAAATGATCTTATCAGTAGATGCAGAAATAGCATCTTGATAAGATACAACATTCATTTATGATTAAAACACCCAATAAAATAGGAATAGAAGGAGAGTACCTCAACATAATAAAGGCCATATATGATAAACCCTCAGCTAATATCTCACTCAATGGTGAAACCTGAAAGCTTTTCTTCTAAGATCAGGAACAAGACAAGCATGTCAACTCTGACCACTCTTATTCAACATAGTACTGGGAGTCCTAGCTAGAACAATAAGGCAAGAGAAAGAAACAAAAGGCATACAAATAGGAAAAAAAGAAATCACTGTTAGTGGATGGCATGATTCTGTATATAGGAAACCCTAAAGATTCTACAAAAAAAAAATATTAGAAATAATAAACAATACAGTATACAAATAAACTAGGTGCAGGTTACAAAATCAATGTGCAAAAATCCATTGCCTTCCTGTTTACCAAGCATGTCAAACTCAAAAACTAACTCAGACCAAATGAACAAGTTTAAGTTTATGTGGGCCGCAAAAAAATACCAAAAGCTTCAATTTTCATAAAAACGTAGGTTTATTTCAATAGAGACATGCTGAATACAAAGGGCTGAAATAAATGAGTAACCATTAACAAAATAATAGAAAATTTTTATAAAAATTAATATTTTTTTCTTGAACATTAACTTTCCAGACACTGAATAACTGCACAAATTAATAAGCAAAATGCAAATAAACCTATTTTTCTTATTCTCTGAAAGCCAAATATTTCCTGTTGTGCACAACAAACAAGTTCGTCCAAGACTAATGAAGTGGCAATCAGCTGCTAAAATATTCACTGCTAGTTTTAGTGGAGAGAAATGGTGTGCCTGTGTACAAGGTGTGTAAGGGAAATGAATGCAACATGATTATAGTAATTAGTCATTAGGGAACATTGTAGTTCATTATTAATAACTAGAGGCCCAGTGCATAGATTCACGCACCAGTGGAGTTCCTCAGGTTGGTTTGCGGGGATCGGGCCAAAACCAGCAATCTGACATCACCTGAGGGTCCTGGAGCGTGAGAGGGCACTCCGCAAAGTTGCTGTCACTTGGCAACTCCTGCGTTGAGCAGCTGTCCCCTGTGGTCAGTGCCATTATAGCTGCACATCCTCCAGTCAGCCAGTTGCTTAGGCTTTTATATAAAGAAATTATGTATAACAGGATGTTGTGAAAATTAAGTTATGAAATTTTTATTAAAACATTTCTTACACACTGTTATATTGGCTGACCTGCAAAAATATTCATTGTGGGCTGTATATGGCCCACAGGCTGCAAGTTTGACACGCTTGCTATATACTAACAACAAAACTTCAGAAAAAGAAATAAAAAACACAGTTCCTTTTGCAATTGCAGCCAACTAGGAATAAACTTAAAGAATGTGAAAGACTTTTATAGTAAAATTTACAAAGCATTTTTAAAGGAGATTGAAAAAGATACAACAAAATGAAAAAATATCCTGTGCTCATGGACTAGAAGAATCAACATAGTTAAAATAGCCATATTAAGCAATAAAAAGCTTTAATGCAATCCCCCTCAAAATCCCAATGTCTTTTTTTTTTTAAAATAGAACCAAAAAAAAAATCATAAGATTTGTATGGAACCAAAGCAATCCTAAGAAACAAAAAAAATGAAGCTGGAGGTATTATGCTCCTTAACTTCAAATTCTGCTACAGAGCTACGATAATCAAAACAGCATGGTATTGGCAGAGGAACAGACACACAAATCAATGGAACAGAATAGAGAGCCCAGCTATAAAACCACATTTATATAGATAGATAATTTTTGACAAAGAAGACAGAAACACACAATGGAGTAAAGATAGTCTCTCCAAGAAATGGTGCTGGGAAAACTAAAAAGCCAGATGTAAATGAAACTAAATTACAGTTTGTCCCCATGCACAAAAATTACTTCAAGATGGATTAAAGACCTAAATATAAGTCCAGAAATAATAAGTTACATAGAAGAAAATATAGGTACCAAACTTATAGGCCTTGATCATATAGAACATTTTATTAATTTGACCCCAAAGGCTAGGGAAATAAAAGCAAAAATAAATGGGTGGGACATATCAAAACAAAAAGTTTCTACACAGCAAAAGAAACTAACAACAACAACAAAAAAGAGACAGCCAGCTAACCAGATGGGAGATGATATTTGCAAACAGTAGCTCTGACAAAGATTTAATTTACAAAATATATAAAGAACTCATAAAACTCAACAACAACAACAAAAAATAATAAAAAAAAGTGGTCAAAGGACCTGAAAATACACCTCTCCCAAGAAGACATATGAACAGCCAATAGATATATGAAAAGATGTTCAACTTCACTGGCAATTAGGGAAATGCAAATCAAAATTACAATGCTATACCACCTTACACCTGTTAGAGTAGCCATCACCCAACCAAACAAGCAATAACAAGTGTTGGCGAGATTGGGGAAAAAAGGGAACCCTCATTCACACCTGGTTGGAATGTAGACTATGGAAAGCAAAAAATTAAGAATACTGCTACCATATGACCCAGCAAACCCTCTCCTGGATATATACCAAAAAAAAAAAAAAAATCTAAATCAAAATCATGTATTCAGAAAGATATATGAACCTCTATGTTCATTGCAGTATTATTCATGGTGGCCAAGGCCTGGAAACAACCAAAGTGTCCTGTGACAGAGGACTAGATAAAGAAGATGTATATATACACATTGAAATACTCCTCAGCTATAAAAAAAAAATAAAAAAAAATAAAAAAAAAAAAAAAGGTGAAATAGCGCCATTTGCAAGAACATGGATGGAACTTGAGAACATCATGCTAAGTTAGGGGTGTCGAACTCAATCAGAGAAGGGGCCAAAATCTAAAATCCAGCCTAAATCGCGGGCCGAATGGTTTACTGAACAATCATAAACTGTCATTGTGATGGAAAAGCAGCGGAGTGCAGTGATGACAGCGCGGTGCAGGCCACATTGCAAGACCTGGCGGGACGGATTTGGCCCGCAGGCCTTGTGTTTGACACATGTGTGCTAAGTGAAAGAAGTCAGTCAGAAAAAGCTAAGAACCGTATGATTTTACTCATATGTGCATTACAAAACTGAAACTTGTGAACACAAACAGCAGTATGATGATTTCAGAGGGTAAAGGGTGGGGGGAGAAAAGGGCCCTAATATATGGTGACAGGAGAAGATTTGACTTTGGGTGGTGGGTGCATCTTGTAACATAGAAACCCACACCTGAAACCTACATGTTCACATTGACCAATGTCACCCCAATCAATTTAATAAATAAATATTTTTAAATTAAATAAAATTGTGATTTTTCTACTATGTTCCGATTTGTTCTCTCAAGGACCACGGACATGGATGAGAAGGCAGTTAGGAAGGGGGTGAATCTTTTTTCTTTTTTAAGATATGAACTAATAACAGAGCTTCAAATTTTGGGGATTTGTATAGATTGCTTCTGAGCAAGATTTAATAAAATAGTTCAAAAACCTTTGGTTAAAAATATCTTTTCTGACAGTGCCAAGGAGAAAAAGTAGTTATTGGTCTAATATCACTGTCTGACAAATAGCTCCCAAAAGAGTAACACTTCACCAGGGTTTTAGGGTAAGAGAAAAATTGTTCTGAAGGTGTCTGACAGTACATCTGAACTGTCTGTCATTAATGAGCTGTCATTTTGGAGAGATTTAACTAAAGGCAAAAGCAGCCATTAACACACAATTAACCTGACTTGGCATATTAAAAACAAACAAGCAAAAACTTCCCTCTGGAGTTTATGCACTAAGCAAAGGAGATAGGCCTGAGTGTTCTCATTAATGCAGCTCTGATACCATTAACACGATAATGAGATTCAACTGTTTCATTGCACCACATTAAAGAGTCTATCATGGTGGAGCATCTTAAAGCATAAACCTTCACAGAGATCAAAACAAGACAACAGGGAATCTTATGCTGGCTTTCTCAGTGCAAGAGGAAAGGGACCCAGTAGGCTGGGTGGTGAGGAGCCTGGCAGAAGAGACAGAACAGTAAGAGGGAGCAGAACTTAACACATAGGAACCCAGGCCATAAGACATGAGGTCATTCCTTCAGGTCTAACAGTAAACCAAGGCTCAATGTATTTGACGCAGCACCAGGAAATGGGACAAAAAGAAGTCAAACCTCGGCTCAGTCTGCCACGTGCGGGAAAGCAGCACGTGGGGACAGTTTCAGGGGTGACTTCAGTGGGCGCTTTGGAACCTGTCCCGGTAGGGCTGGGGAGAGCCATATTTTTAGGGCACATATATATTGTTCAAGCTCTCCCTGATGTGGAGAGCCATGAGGAATTCGTTTAGGAAAGGAAGAGAAGAAAGCAGTCCCATGGTTGGAAAAGGAGGTGCTGGACAGCCTGGTGGAGTCCAGACTGAGGAAATAGCCCCAGAAATATTCCATCTGCCTACCACAAAGGAACATTCAACAAAGCATAAAAAGTGGTGTGACAATGTAACAGAACAGAGCATAGAACCAAAATCCCTGTGCTGGCCAAATCGAGACTCATTTAGAAAAACCATTCAAAAATCTAAATCATCAGCCCCTACAACAAACTGGCTCCGTGGTCCAGCAGTTCCTTGCCCTCGATGGACCTTCATTTTCTCACCTATGAAACTAGGGAGTTGGGTATCTGAGGAATCTTCCAATCCCACCGTTGTTTAATTGCATAATTCTTTTTTTAAAATATATTTTATTGATTTTGTACAGAGAGGAAGGGAGAGAGATAGAGAGTTAGAAACATCGATGAAAGAAAGTCATCGATCAGCTGCCTCTTGCACACCCCCTACAGGGGATGTGCCCGCAACCAAGGTACATGCCCTTGACCAGAATCGAACCCGGGACCCTTCAGTCCCCAAGCCGACACTCTATCCATTGAGGCACACCGGTTTCGGCTAATTGCATAATTCTTAAAATTATTCAAATAAAATGAAACTGGAAACTTTTTTTTCCTTTACAGAATTACTTGAAAACCATAAAAGGAAATGTGTTTCCCGTATAGCTTCTGGAACTAGAATCAGTCCCAGTCCCAACTCTACCCCGCTTCCCTCCGACACAGCCACCAGCAGCTGCCAAAGCTGTAGAGAGTGGCCGGTTCCAGGGGCCCTTTTTCTCTAGCACAGAAGTAAGAGCATGCAAGAGCATCTGGTTAATGTTGCAGTCACTTCCCAGGGTCTCATGCTGCTTCCTCACGGCAGCTAATGATAGCAACAGAATGAGCATCCAGAACGTCTCCCCCACCCCATAGCCCAATCCCCTACCCAGCCCCTCCAGCCTCCACTCCTCCACCCCATCACAGCCTGGGCTTCACCTGCTCTGATGGTCTGACAGGAAACCTTTGCTTCAGGACTTAAGTGGCAGGTGACAAGCGGCAACGCTGTCTACCACATACACATTTTAACCTCTAAAAGACTTTGTTAATGCCTAAGCTTAGTCCAGGAAGCAATGTTCAATGTTAATACGTCTTTTAGGAAATCAGCAAATATTTGATGAACAGCTGGATTATGAATGTGCCGCCCAGTCTGCATCCATGTGCTTAGCAACTTGTGCCATTTAGTCAAGTCAATCTCTTATCGCCTCTTTGGAGACTACTGAAGAGATCCATTTCCCTGAAAACTGAAAGTCATTGACTTAAAAACAATTTAGTCTCAGTGCAGCCAAAGGGAATCAAAAAGCAATTGGAGTGTTTAGAAACACATTTTTCTGGTTTGGAAAGAAGTTAAATCAACACTGTCCCAAAAGTGATTTAAAGAGCCTTTAAATCTATCCAGGAAAATGAAGGGAGAGGCCTAGGTTAGATCCAGAAAGTGCTTCCGACTGACTTTCTCATTATTTCTGCAAAGCTGGCTATTGATACATGAAATCATTTCTCAGCAAGGTTAGAAAGTAGGGGGCAATGTCCTACAGCCCTTCCCTAGCCTCCTTTCATTTGCTCTCTCTACCATAATATATCCAGACATATGTTATGTCCTTCTCTCATTTCTTTAAGGCTTAAGATTCTATCAGTTCATTCCCAGAGAGGTAGAAATGACAAATAAGGCACAATTGTATCTCTGCTCCTTATCTCTCAGTAAGAAACCAAATGATAACAACAGGAATGAAAGAGAAATGGTAGAATGGTAGACATTAGTCAATCAAAAACAACGGAAATCTGGGAAGAAGTGAACATTCTCAAGTCTACAAGTCTACAAGTCATATAAGTAGTCATCTACCTCTGCTAAATATAAAATGTTCTTATTTATGGTGTCAATAATGTTTTCTTTTCAACACCCTACTAGGAAAATGGATAACAGTACAGAACTAACTTTCAAACTTAAAAGTAACCATTTCACTGCTAATGTTCAAAATGTTTTGAGTAGGTCTTCAAGCAAAAATGTTAAACGGAAAAGAGAAATTTGAGTTCCCCCCCCCCCCCACTTTACCCACTAACCAGGGCCAATGGAAAATCTACTGAGTTTAATAAATTTCCTTAAACTTTCAAAGTCATAATAAAATACGAAGAATGTAATGATAATTAAATTACATTAGTCATCTATTTGACTCAAACACGAGTTTGTATTTTTCTCCAAAATTCTCACTGAATATAAAGGCCAAAAAAACTATTTTAGCACAAGAATTTTTAGTAGGTTAGGGAAATAACTGCAATGTACCTCTCTGTTAAGCTGATGTGAGGTCTGGTCTCCATAAAGCGGCAAATAAACAATACAAATATAGATAACTGCCAAGTCACATGTGGGAGTTTATCCTCTAAGGAAAATATTTAATTACATTGATCAGTCTTAAGCATTTGCATCAGTTTTTGTTATAGTTTTCTTTGGGTCATTGTTTTTTTTTATTATTATTCTTAAATATGTTAGAGATTTGTAATGACTTTTTAGTACATTAACGTTATAGGAAAGTAATATAACTACTTAATAAAGAAACATAGAAAATACCAAATATTATTATTTTTTCTTTATGTGTTTTATCTGTGTTTTATTTTCATGACCACTTGTACAACCATTTGCTCCTTTGCCAGCTCTTAAACATCTGAGTTTATTCTTTTCAAGCAATGCTATTATCACTAAAAATCTGTATAAGACAGTGGTTTATCTTGAAAGTATTTCACTTTGATTTTTCTTTTTTTAAAAACTATAAGAAGTTGCAAATTTTTATGTTTATAGTATTGTCTCATTGATACCCCTCATCATATTAGAGATGCTGTCCTACAGGGGGAGGGAACCAACGTAGATCCAAGATCTAAAATATTTTAGACCAACAAACATATTGGATGTGGCAAACCATTCTTACCTTATAGAAAAAAATAATTTTTTTTACCTAATAACATTTTAATTCCAATACTGTACAGTAATTCAGTTCAATAATGAAAATTTTAATGATTGCCAAGGATGTTTGGCACAAGAAAGGCTTTGTTTAAGAAATATAGAGGGATCTTTAGGGTTAAAAAATGTTTTATATAGTTTCCAACACCTATATTTTTTTACTTCCTGGCCTCCTTCCATACAGCTTTACTACAGATGGTGAGGCCATAGGAAAAATGCAGGGTTTGGGTTTTGCATTTATAACAGAAATGTACCCAAGTTAAACCTTCTGTTTCTACCTTACCCAAAGTGGTTTAATCTTAACCCTGGAGTTAATTTATAAGCACTATAAGAGAGAGAAAAGAGCCAGATATTTTAGCCCTCGCTGATTTTGCTAAGTGGATAGAGCATCAGCCTTTGGACCTGAGGGTCTCAGGTTTGATTCTAGTCAAGGGCACGTACTTGGTTGCAGGCTACTCCCAGGTCTGGACCCTGGTCAGGGCTTGTGCAGGAGGCAACCAATCAATGTGTTTCTCTCACATCAATGTTTCTCACCGTCTTTCCCTCTCTCTCCCTCAAAATCAATGCGGGAGGGGGGACCCTGGATGAGGATCAAATAAATAAATGAGCCAGATATTTTAAAAAGTAATAAAGTGGAATTGAAGAAAAGTAATAGAGAAGAAGATGCAAACAGCATGAAATGATGATCACCTAACTTCTAACTATCACATCTAACATCTAACACAATTCCCAGATAATTACTAAAACAACAGGTGACTTTGGCAGAAACTACTTTAAGTGTATATATTAAACCGTTTAATGTATAAATCACATCCCAGATTATAATTTTAACTATTAAAAAATTGTTCCTTTGACACATTTTAATGATTGCCAAAAATGTTTGGCACAAGAAAGGCTTTGTTTAAATAACATATAGAGGAGTCTTTGGGGCTAAAAAAAAAAATGTTTTATACAGATTCCAACACCTATATTTTTTACAAATTAAGTAAACATGATTATTCTAATTATTTTTATTTCCAAAAGCAATTCTAAGTCAGCATAAATTCTGGATAAATTCATCCATTCTTTTAAAACTGAGATAAGAGGGGGGGGGAGGGGGGGGGGGACAAAGATACCTTGAAACAAATGAAAGTGAAAACACCATAACCCAAAAACTATGGGACACAGTGAAAGCAGTCCTAAAAGGGAAACTTATAGTATTTCAGGCCTACCTCAAGAAATAAGAAAAAGGTCAAATAATCTAACTTTGCACTTAAATGTACTAAGGATAAAGAACAACAAAGTCCAAAGAAAGTAGAAGAAAGAAAATAAGCCAAAACTGATTTGGCTCAGTGGATAGAGTGTCGGCCTGCGGACTGAAAGATCCCAGGTTCGATTCCAGTCAAGAGCATGTACATTGTTGTGGGCACATTCCCAGTAGCGGGTGTGCAAGAGGCAGCTGGTGGATGCTTCTCTCTCATTGACGTTTCTAGCTCTCTATCCCTTTCCCTTCCTCTCTGTGGAAAATCAATAAAAAATATTTTTAAAAAAGAAAATAATAAAGATCAAAGCAGAAATAAAAGAAATGGAGTTTAAAAAAACAATACAAGAGATCAAAGAAACAAAGAGCTGGTTCTTTGAAAGATAACAAGATTGACAAACCTTTAACCAAACTCATCAAGGAAAAAAAGAAAGAACCCAATAAATAAACTCAGAAATACATGACAAGTAACAACTGACACCAAAGAAATACAGAGGATTGTAAGAAAATATTACAGACAACTGTATGCCAACAAATTGGACAATCTGGATGAAATGGATAAATTCCTAGAAACCTGCAATCTTCCAAAACTGAATCAGGAAGAATCAGAGAATATGAGTCGATAGATTACAACTACTAAAATTGAAGCAGTAATTTTAAAAAGTCCCAAGAAACCAAAGTCCTGGGCCAAATGGCTTGATAGGTGAATTTTAAATTATATGTAAAATGTCAAGCCTATTACCTGATATATAGTATACTCTTAATAATATTAGTTAGATGCTATTTTATGTGTCAATGTAGGATTTAACATGGGATTTTTAAAACTTATAAAATAATTATGTGAATCTTGATTATTATATACACAATTGCCAAGTCCTATCATTACCACTAATAAAATGCTCCCTAACTTCAGACAGTAAGCAAAACTGATTATTTCTCTAATAATAAGAAATTCTTTTTTATTGTTGTTGTTAATCCTCAACTGAGGATATTTTTCCACTGATTTTTAGAGAGAGTGGGAGGGAGGGGGAGAGACAAAGAAAGAAGACATTATTGGTGGCCTCCCACACCCACCCTGACCAGGGCCAAGGATCAAGCCTGCAACCAAGGTACATGCCCTTGACTGAAATTGAACCCAGGACCCTTCAATCCATGGGGCCAACCATCTATCCACTCAGCCAAACCAGTCAGGGCAAAAAATTTATTTTTTTATTCTAATAAAGTAATTTGTCATCTATAGTTACATGATTATCAAGGAAACAAATCTCCATATTTTAATTCATCTACCAAAGATAAAATATGGTTCTATGGAAAAAGAAGACACAATAAAATAAAATAAAATAAAATAAAATAAAATAAAATAAAATAAAATAAAATAAGAAAATAAGAAAAACCTCATCTTAAAGCACAGTAAGAGACCACGTGGATGTGATGTAATTCCTACAAAATAGAATTTTGATGACATAGCCAAGTGAGTCCAAAACATAAGAATTAAATTTCCCTTAAAAAATCACATATGGCCGAAACTGGTTTGGCTCAGTGGTAGAGCATCAGTCTGCGGACTGAAAGGTCCCAAGTTCGATTCCGGTCAAGGGCATGTACATTGGTTGTGGGCGCATCCCCGGTAGGGTGTGTGCAGGAGGCAGCTGGTCAATGTTTCTCTCTCATTAACGTTTATAGCTCTCTATCTCTCTCCCTTCCTCTCTGTAAAAAAAATCAATAAAATATATTTTTAAAAATTACATATGGTTAAAAATAAATAAGTAAGGAATAAAGTACTGGGTATGATTAGACTTTATTAAATGGAAAATACTTTGAAATAATTTGAGACATTTGTAAACTTAGAAAATTGTGTGCTTGTTAAATAATAGTTTCTTGGTATTCACATACATATTCAAATTATTTCAATTTTACCTCAATCTCAATAATTCCCACTTGGTATAAGCCTTAACAATACAATTTTATAAATTTATAGTTCACTGATGTTTTCAAGTTTGGTTGTATAGCTACAAAAAGAAAATTTGAATTCCATTTTCCCCATTTTAGCACTTAAAAGTAAGAAAACTCACCATAGTAGAAAATGCTGTTAAAACAAAACTAAATGATGCTAACAGAAGGAATGTTTTTGCTTGCACAGGTTTGACTGGATTAAAGACCTCAAATGCATAGCCTAGAGTCACAGCTGATTTTGCCACATCAAGACATTTCCTAGAGTTAACTCAAGACTTACAATATACCTACCCCCCTCTCTTGTGCCCCCCCAGTTTTATAGTAGTTGGCAATTTTTCCAAATATGAATAGTTTTAGCCACATAATACTGATATTTCAAAACTGAGTATGGATCAACTTGGGAAGTATTAAGCAGGATGCACACACAAGCCTTGTTTTAAAATAGCTTTCTGAAATTAACTTAATCTGCACAGGGTTAAATTTTAGTTATGGTTTTGAGTATCTAATTGGTTCTGAGAAGATAAGCTCATTTATAATGCTTCATGTCATTAATATATAGAAGAGATTAGTATATTGCATAAACAGCTCTAATGACTATTGTTATTTCTTGGCTCGGAAGCAGATATTAGTCTTCCACCAGAAAACATGAGAAGATGCGATTGGTTGCAAGGACCAGCTGCAACTACAGCAGAGGAACTGCTGTGCAAAGCTGACCCTACAGAGCAGGACTTTCTTCAGTGGGGTTTTGGTGCTCACCAGGTCTGTCCCTTGAATGTGCTGCTCATAAAGGTGGTGGGGTTATAATCCACTGTGATCTGAAGTTGTCCACCATGTTCACTGGCTCTGCCCCACCACCACCCTCCCCCCCCACCTCCCAGGGAGGTGCAAGGTCAGCCACCAATGTGCTCTGCCTGAGGCCCCCTGGCATGAACTACAAAGCCATCTGAACATGGCTGCTATTTGTATAGGTTTAGAGGTGCCCTGACAAAGCCAAACTGTGAAGAAAGGGCAGTCCTGGACCTGGCGTCACTTAGTTGAGAGGTTCAGGGCTCACTGAAACCAGCTGCTCCTTATTTGAGAGATTTTAGAAAGAAAAAAACACTAATTTTAAATTTTTTAGCTTCTCTTGATATTTTTTTCTTAGACACATGTTATTTAGAAGTGTATTGCTTAATCTCCAACTCTTTTGGGATTGTCCAGCTATCTTTCTGTTACTGATTTCTAGTATAATTCCCTCATGGTCTAAGAATACACACTGTATGTAACCAGTCTTTTAAATTTGTTAAGGTTTGTTTTGTGGCCCAGAATGTGATCTGTTTTAGTGAATGCTCCATGTAAACTTGAGAAGAATGTGTAATCTGCTGTAGTTGAATGAAGTAATGTCATTTATATCCAGTTGATTGATGGCCTTATGGATTTTCTGCCTGCTGGATCTGTCCATTTTTTATAGAGGGGTGTTGAAGTCTCCAAGTATGAATATGAATAGTGGAGTCATCTACCTCTCCTTGCAATGCTATCAGTTTTTATCTCACATAGTTCTATGTTCTATTCTTAGGAGCATGCACATTAAGGACTGTTAGGTCTTCTTCAACTAAATCCTTTATCGTTATGTAATGCCCTTCTTTATCCCTGATAATTTTCCTTGCTCTGAAACATAACTTGATTATGATGCTGCTAGATCAGAAGACTACACTTGGAAAGACATTGGCAGTATCAGTTTCTATGACTGCTGAAAGAAATTACCACAAACTTAAAACAACACAAATTCATTATCCTACAGTCCCATATGGGTTTCACTGGTCTAAAATTAAGGCTCCTCCAAGGCTGCAGAAAGAATCTATTTCCTTGCCTTTTATAGCTTCTACCCATAGTAAGAAAGTATATATCCCATTAGGTTAGACTCTTAGATAATTCAAATAATTTTCCCTCTCAAATTCCTTAATTTAATCATATCTGCAATAATCCTTTTCCAAGTAAGGCAATATATTCATCATTTTCCTGGATTAGGATGTGAACATCTCTGGGGGAAGCCATTGTTTGTTTTGCCTCTTACACTGACCTAATCATATTTGCTCTCTGACTTAAATAAATGCATTTTTCAAAAGTATATTGATAACCCTGAACCTATTTTTAATGTGTGATATCAGGAAAATAGCTTTAATTTCTCGCCCAAGAGTGGTATTTTAACACGGGAGTAGGATATTATAATAGGTTTGTTGATAATATTATGATAACATTTTCCTGCCATCAGGCTTGGTCAGGGCTGGTTATAGTTAATGGTATTGATGACAGCCTCAATTAGTGGGGGTGCTACACAGGTGAGTACAGCCCTGAGGAGGTATTGTCCATAATTGAGAAAGTGCTGATTACTCAGGGCTGTGGCTCCCACCACTTGGTTATTTAGAGATTGAACAGAAAGGCTTTAAACCAAGTGAACAAGAGAAGTTGAACCTGCAAACCATTCAGTTCAGGAGCTCTAGGGAGGGGGTTACATCAAGTATGAGCGTAAGTAATCATTTTGAGGATTCCAAACAATCCCCCTTTGGGCTTAAGGATCACTGGGCACAGATACATGCAGAACTTAATGAACTCTTTGCTCTGTTGAGCGGATATGGACTGCAAGAGAAAGAGCTGCTCATTCACTCAATGGGAATTTATTGAGTACCCACATTTGTTAAGTATTTTTCATATTAAGGCATAAAAGTAATTAAATTTGATCTTTAAGGTCAGGTTACCTAGGTTTAACTGATTTCCATCACTTACTACTTACCTAAATCTCCATGCTTGGTATCCCCATCTATAAAACAGGACAATAGTACTTATTCTGTGGGGGTAGGAGACAGAATGTTGGAAACCTGCATGAGATAATGCAAGTACTCAAAAAAAAAAAAAAAGTTACCTTTAATGGATTGATGAAATTACCTGCCAAGTGCTGGGGACATAAACGAAGGAAGATAAGGAGCTCACAGTCTGGTGGGAGAGACAGATGATTGCAACAGGGCAGCTTGCTAAGCACCATGCAGAGGCGGATACACACTACCCTAGAAGCACATTGAATGAGCAACCAACTCCATGTAGACAGTGGTCGGAACAGCTTTCCAGATGCTTGAGCCACGTTCTCAGAAAAATGAACAAGAACTCACCAAAGAATGAAAGAAAAGAGCTTCCCAATGAGAACAGAATATACAAAAGCAAAGAGGTGTGAAAGCAAGCCACATCTAGGATGCTGCAAACTGGGATACAGTGAGTGAAGGACAAGAAACAAATTTTAAATGGAGTTTGAGGCTTAAAAAACTTTATAAGAAGGAAATAAACAATTTGACAGTGCCAGGACAACTGTTATTAATATCAATAAAAGAACAGCTGAGGAGTTCCCAGGAAAATTCCATTTCCTTTTTTGTGGCTAAGACTTCAGTTTCAAGGCTATCTAATAAATGCGTGTGCAAATATGTCAGAGAAATCAAAAGATATGGGGAAAAGGAGGCTTTGTTTTCTGAAGGTTTGGGAACCACTTGTTGAGAATAGACTGAACTGTATTCTTAATGTCTATACTTTTTCTTCCCAAGACATAATATATTTGGGAAAACAGAAGAAAGTCAATAGACTTTTAAAAAGATAGAAATTATTTTATTTTATTACTCAATAAGTAAAATGCATCATACATGGAATAAAGTGTTAAAATTGAACTTTTCCTCTTATCAACGTCATGGAAGACTCAAAACTGAAAATAAAGCACAGAGATGAGTTAAATCATCTAACAGTGTTTGCCAAATTTTTGACATATGTGTACCCCTTCTATAATTTTCGTAACCTGAGTACCCCTTGTACTCATGAAAACATAGAATTAGGCACAGCTAAGCACGGTGCAGTGCATATCCCCACCAAACTCCGGTGCAACGCGTACCCGCACCAAACTCTTCCCGTACCACACTTTGGAAAACACTGATCTAGAACAAGGTCAACAAACTTTTCTGTAAAGGGATAGGCAGTAAAGTCATATACTCTCCCATCTCCAATTATTGTTATTATTATTACTACTACTACTATTATTACTATTATTTAGTATTATATTATTTTTATTCCATAACTCTTTAAAAATGTAACAAACACTCTCAGCTCAAGGACCATGTAAGAATAGGCTACAGGCCTACCTGTAGAAACCATTCTCAAATCCCACAGCCCTGTGGCCTTGAATCTGCATCTGAAGTAAAGAACTGCATCCACCCCCAACTTTGGCTAACTTGTTAGTGCATGTGTCTGGCTGTGAGAAGGACTGCACAGTTCCCCATTTGATCAGGAGGAGCCTACAGATGGGGAAGAGGCCCTCTCAGGGCATTCACCATCTGACTTAGAAGACTGCTTATTGTTACTGACTATTCCTTATTCCAAGATAAAGGACAGATCTCTGGGGTACAGCAGCGGAGACAGTATGCAAAAGAGAGGGCAATTTTAACAAGATTTTTGTGCCTGAGCTCCTATTTCCAGAAATGATCAACAATTAGAATGAAAGTAGAATTATGGGGGGTGGGAGAAAAAGATATGTCACCTTAGCTAGAATGGTTGATTTAATAAATGTATACAGGGTGTCCCAAAAATATATACACACACTGTAACAGCTGATAGCTCAATTTTGAAAATAAAATGTATTTTAATAAACACTGTCTTTATAATTATTTAAAGTATGTGTATGCATTTTTGGGGACACCCTATGTTTGACATTGTGGTATACTGATGGCAAAAACTCCAGCAGCATCTTGGACCATGAGGACAAGAGCCACACTGGAGACAGGTGCCCCATTGAACTGAAATGAACCTGAGCTTCTGAACACAGTGGAGCTGTGATGGCAATGGCCATTCTGCTGCCTTTGGGCTCGATTTTCTTAAGTTCAAGACAAGGTTTCTTTGTAATCTATGACACACACAGCTGAAACTACCGCTGAAAAAAATGCAATTCTCAGGATTTAGAGTGTCCATCCAAGGAACAGGAAATAATGCTGTCATTTCTACAAAAATTCTTCTGGAGGTGTAAACACACTAATTAACACAATACTTAATTTACTTTAAATCTTTAACAAATTTTTTAAAGAGATTTTTTAATGTTATCATTGTATTTAGAGAATGATGTAGTAAACTATTATAAAGTCAAGAAACCTGGGTTTTAATCCAGCTCAGCCTCGTAGTAGCTCTGTGAACTTGTGAACTTGAGCAGTCTGTTCCCTCTGTAATTGAGCAGGTACACTCAATAGTCTGTCTTTGAAATGAATGATTGGGATTGCCTCATTTGATCATCACAAGAGACTTGGAAACAATAGGCTGTTAACAGTAAAATATAGAACGAACGGTGAGTGTTGTAAGACAAGATTCTTGAAAGGATGCCACTTTATCTGTGTTTTACTCAATCTGAATATGTACTTTTTATTAGAGGGGTCAGCTAGGTTCACAGAGTCCAAGAAATTATGAAAATGACAAACAAAAGAGAAGTTAGGTGCAGCTGAGCCCACTGTTCCGAATGTGAACTGTGTGCATCGTATGTGTTACAGCGTAGTTTACTCCCGAGGAGTACGCAGCAGATTCCAATGGCCTCTTTCAAACTCCCTCTGAGAGAGCAGAGGCACTCCCCTCCAGTGTGGGGAGGGCATGAGCTCTGTTCTGATCCAACTGATTCCCCATTCAGGCTCTATTTAACTGCTTTTCCAGCCTTGCTTTGTTCTCCTCTCATGTGGCCTGCACTAATCAGGTCTTTTCTTCACTGCCTTGATTGATTACTTATTTGCAAAAGGCTTTAGTGCACATCTGCAAATTCTCAGCCTTCACTTTAAATACCAAGGCCTGTCAAGTAATCGTTTTCTTGAGTGTAATCTACATCATTCTAAATACTGCTTTTATTTTTAACTACCAGTAGCCTCTCTTTGTGTGTATCTCTGCCTCTCTCTCTCTTTCACCCACAATGCCCTGTATCTCTGCATCTGTACCCACTAACACCATCAGTGGTGTTTGCCACACTCCCTGTTCTCTATTGAGTTCCAGTGCTGGAAACAATTATAAAGTCCACTTATTTGGTTGTGAACAGTTAGTGAGTGAGAGTGGTGCACGCTCACACCGAATTCCCCGCACTGCCTACGACTATAACGCTCTCTGTAGAACCACGGAAGCATTCCCCTGGGTGCAGTTTTACAAAGGTATTAGTAATTAACTGCTTTGTGATAAATATCATAGGGACCCTATCAGTCCTGGACAACTAAGAATCCTTTATTTGTATCCTAAGTCAAATTCTCACCCCTAGCTTCTTCCCCTATCTGAATATCCAAATGAGCCCTGTTCTCTTCTTAGTCCCAGCAGCAAAAGTCTCCGTGTGGCAGAAAAAACGAGGCAAGTCAAGCCACTTGTACCCATGCCTGCTGCCTTTTTCTCTGACTTCTCAAAGTACATACATTTCTCCCTAGCCTCCAAATATGAAAGAATCAAAATTGATAACATTGCAAGCATATTCACACTGTAGAACTTAAAATTGAATCATGATGGCCAAGGTTTTTTCCCCCTGAATCATACTTATAATTCATTCTAAGACTCATTTCACAATAAGAAAAAGATTAATCATCTCATTTTTTATAAAAGGCAACTGATGTAATCATTTAAAGTCTGCTCCACATATACAAAAAACAGATGTTGGATATGATCTTTCAAGATAAATAACTGTCAAAAATATTCTTATATAGTATTTGATGGATTTGGGAATTTCTGAAGTACAGAATATACTGTTCTACTCTTAATCCAACATGTATGCTGAACTATTACCATTTGCCAAATAAACTATAGTTATTTACATTAGATGAGTTGCAATAATGCATTAAGTCTCAACCTGCAACTCTCTAAATACTGTATAGACTGCAAAATTAGACATTGTCTCTAGTTCACAGGATGTGACCCAGGTTTCTTTTAATTTCTGCAAAGATAGAAGCCCAGGATTCCTATGCTGGTACTACCGTGTTTCCCCGAAAATAAGACCTAGCGCATGGAAAGATGAGACATCCCCTGAAAATAAGACCTAGCGCAACTTTGGGAGAAAAAATTAATATAAGACACTGTCTTATTTTCAGGGAAACAGGGTATTAGAGGTCTCCTGCCACTGAGCATGAGCAAGAACATTTGCACACATGCCACAGATATAGGCAAAAAATTGGCTGTTTGCCATAGGAAGGAGGGTCATTGAGAAAACTCCACCTTCAGAGGCCCTGGCACGAATGACCTACCTAAGCCTAAGGAGGGGCCAGAACAATAGAGGACCCTCCTGCTTTCACCAGTCTAGGAAACAGCGAGGAATAAACCACATCACTCTATCATTGTGAGATGGGCAGAACCATGAAGAAAAGCCCAGCTACGGTACAGGCGAAGGACAGCTCAAAGCTAAAGATTGAAGACAAACATTGAGATAAACCTTTGAGCACCCAGACCTTCACCTTAAGCATAGGACATCACTAGAGAAATTTGAAGCCTGTGGCATGCTAAAGGTAACCACAGCAAATACTAAGTCCAACCCTGTTTCTTTACATTAACACTTATGATGAAATTAATAGGGGAATGAATAACAAATATGTATCTGGAAGATCCCTGAATATGTGAAATTCAAACAAAAAAAATTCCTAAATAACCTATGAGTCAAAAAAAGGTTACCGTATTTTCCGGCGTATAAGATGACTTTTGAAACGAAAAAAAAAGTCAACCGAAAATCGGGGGCAAAAGACCAAAATTGCACAAAAATTACCTGCAGATCTTGACGGCAAAGTAAGTTTTTTCTTTGAAGTGGGGGTAGTCTTATACAGCGAATATAGGCCTAAACCTGTTTTAATTGTAAAATTAGGGGGTCGTCTAATACCCCAGAAAATACGGTACAAAGAAAAGTAGAGAATACTTGGTATTAAGTGAAAATGAAAATACAACATATAAAAATTTGTGATACATTATTAAAACAGGGAAGAAAAAAAAGAATAGTCAAAAATCAATATTTAAGCTTCCATGAACACATTTAACCTATAGCAAGCATAAGAAATAAAATAAGATAAGAATGGATATAAATTAAGAACAGAAAAACTATAGGAAAAAAATTAACAAAACCAAAACTGTTTCCTTGAAAAAAATCAATAAAATTTATTAATCTCTTACCAGAATAACCAGGTTAAAAAGAGAAGGCAAATAACAAGTATCATGAATGAAAGAGGACACATCACTACAGATGCCACAAACATGTAAAAGATAGTAATAAATAATTTTTTTTAATTATGCTCATAAACTTAACAACTTACATGAAATAGACAAATTCCTTGAAAGACACAAACTGCCAAAGTTTATTCCAAAAGAACTCAATAGCTTTATTAGTCTATATCTACTAAAGAATTTGAGTTAATATATAAAAATCATCAAAGAAAACTCCTGGCTCAGATACTTTCATTGGCAAATGCATGTAAGGAAGAAATACAGGTGTTGTTTTTTTAAAAGCTATTTCAGGTAACAGAAGAGAAGGAACAATTTCTCAACTCATTTTATGAGACTACTAGAGGCCCAGTGCACAAAATCACGCATGGGTAAGGTCCCTAGGCCTGGCGGGCAATTAGGGTTGAACTGGGCCATCCAACTGCCGACCAAGGCCTCCCTTTCCCTGCTGCTGGCTGTGGGCCAGAGCCTTCTTTCATTCTGCACTGCCCCCTGATGGTCATCACACATCACAGTGAGTAATCAAACTCCCAGTTTCCCGGTCAAACTCCCAAGGAGATAATTTGCATATTAGGCTTTTATAGATAGATAGATAGATAGATAGATAGATGGATAGATCATTACCATAATAATGCCACCAGGAAAAAATATTATAAGGGAAAAAAAGCACACTACAGATAGCTATTTCTATGAAGAAATATTCTCAGCAAAATTCTAGCAAATCAAATCCAGCAGTATTTTTAAAAGAAACAAACAATTTCATGATCAAGTGAGGCTTATCTAGTGATTGCAAGACTGGTTCAATATTGTATCCTCACAGGGTAGAAGAGGCTAGCGATCTTTCTGGAGCCTCTTTTACAAAAGTATTAATACCATTTTTGAGGGTTCCCATCCTCATAACTTAAGGCATCTGCTTTGGAGCTTAGATTTCAACATATGAATTAGCATGGGGTGGGGGGACACAACCATTTAAATCATAACAATTATCAACAAAAAATGTCCCAAAGAATCTCTAAAAACTACTAAAAGTAATAAGTGAGTTTAACAATTTAATAGGATATAAGGCCAATATATAAAAATTCAACTGTATTTTTACCTACTAGGAATGAACAATTGGATTAAACTTTTTAAAAAGTATCCTTTATAATAGCACCCAAAAGAGTAAAATATTGAGGTGTAAACCTAACAAAACAAGTTCAGGATCTGTATGCTAAAAACTGCAAACACTGATCAAATTAAAGAAGAAAAATTAATGGAGAGATATACTGGTTTCACAGTTTGGATGATTCGATATTCTCCCTAAATTGATGTAGAATTCAGAGCATTTCCAATCAAATCCCATCAGGATATTTTTTATACAAATTGAAAGTTGATTTAAAAATGTATGTGAAAAGGTGAATAGATTATAAGATGTATATATACAGTTGGTTGATTTTTGACATAAGTACAAAGGAAATTCAATGCATAAAGGAAAGCCTTTTCAACAAATAGTTCTTGCCAAAACCGGTTTGGCTTAGTGGTAGAGAGTAGGTCTGCGGACTGAAAGGTCCCAGGTTTGATTCCGGTCAAGGGCATGTACATTGGTTGTGGGCACATTCCTGGTAGGGGGTGTGCAAGAGGTAGCTGGTCGATGTCTCTCTCTCATTGACGTTTCTAGCTTTCTATCTCTCTCGCTTCCTCTCTGTAAAAAAAAAAAAATCAATAAAATATTTTTTAAATAGTTCTTGAACAACTGAATATCTATATGCAAAAAAGAAAAAAATATATCTCTGACTCACACTTCATATCTCCAAAAAACAATAATTCAAACCAGATCATAAACTTAAATGTTAAATCTAAACTTATAAAACAGTTGGATGAAAACTTTGTAACAGCAGGCAAAGATTCCTTAGATACACCAGAAGCATGATCAATAAGGAAAAGTTGATAAATTAGACTTGATTCAAACTAAAAATATCTGCACTGCAAAAGACACTGTTAAAAACCAAACAAAACTGTAGGAACAGAAAATAAACCAATGCTTGCCAAGGGCTGAGAGTAGGGAAAGTATTGGCTACAAGGGGTCTGAGGGGACTTTTGTGGTATTGGAAATATTCTATATCTTAATTATGGTGGTGGGTATATGGCTTTATGCATTTGCCAAAAGTCATAGAATCGTACAGCTACAAAGAGTAAATTTTACTGTAAATGAATTATACCTCAATAAATAACAAATATAATATTTATATATTTTACTACCCTTGTATTTTCTCAAAATGAATCTGGAAAAGTACTTTTTTTTTTCTCTCCAAAAAAATCAATAAGAACAGCATGGTTTTGCCAAAGTTTTGACAAGTAAACCAATAGAACAGAATTGAGTTATGAAAAAGACCTACACATATTTATAAACATAATTAATGATAAAGGTGGCTTTGTAGAGCAGAACATATTTCATGAATGATATAGTGGCAATCTGATATCTATGTGGAAATGCACAATAATCAATTCCAGACTGATTATGCATCTCAATGTGAAAAATAACAATAATCTTTATAAAAGATAACTTAAGAGATTTTTATGACCTATGTGTGAGCAATTACTTCCTAAATAGGCCATGACATATAGTAATCATGAAGGAAAATATTGATTAATTGGGGAATATTAAAATTAGTAAATTTTATTTATCAAAAGATACCATGGAGTGAAATAGCAAGTCACAACCTGTGAAAAAACCCTCACCACATATACAATCAATAAAGGGCTTGTTACCGTAACATACAAAAATTCTTGGTAAGTTAATACAAATAAGATAGGACAATCTAATAGAAAAATGGCAAGACATTTCAAAGATATTTCACAAAGATGATATCCAAATGTCAGAAATCTCAAAAAAGGTGTTCAAGCTCACTAATTATCAAGAAACGCAATCATAGATACAGAGAACAAACTGATGGCTGATAGGTTGGAGGGATGCAGGGAGGGATAAAAAAAGATGAAGGAATTAAGAAGTACAAGGGGTAGGAGTAGGGTGGAGGTTGTCAATGAAGGGAGAAAATGGGACATCTATAATACGTTCGACAATAAAGATAAATTTAAACAAACAAATAAAAAGCAGTACAACTTGGAGTTACAAAATAATCACAGGGATATAAAATACAACATAAAAAATCCTATCTAATAAAAGAGTGATATGCAAATTAACCATCACTCTGCTATACCCACAAGGCATGCTCACAAGCCACACCCACCAGCCAATCAGGAGAAAATATGCAAATAAACCCAACCAAGATGGCTACAGCCACAGAAAGCAGGAGGGAGGCTTGGGTTTCCCTGGCAATGGAGGAAGCCAAGCTTTCCGCACACCCTGGCTGGCCCCAGGCTTCCGCTTAATGCTACAAAGTTTCAATTATAGAAGATAAATAAATAGCAACAGAAATGGCTGCTGCCACAGAGTAAGAAGAAGACTTGGTTCCACTCCAGGCTACAAAGTTTTAATTGTAGAATACAGATAAATCTCAGATACCAGAGCTTCAGCTTAGGTCACTGGGGGGCATGGACATCTTGCAAACCACCACAGGCCCCTCGCCCAGGCCACCCCATAAACCAAGGGAACCCCCACCCTGATCCAGGTCACCCTTCAAGGCAAACCAGTTGGCCCACACCCATGCACCAGGCCTCTCTCCTATATAATAAAAGAGTAATATGCAGATGGACCATCACTCCAACACACAAGATGGTTGCCCCCATGTGAACATAAAATGGCCACCACAAGATGGCCAGCAGGAGAGGGCAGTTGGGAGGGACCAGACCTGTAAGAGAGGGCAGTTGGGGGCGATCAAGCATGCAGGAGAGGTCAGTTAGGGGTGACCAGGTCAGCAGAGGAGGGAAGTTAGGGGTGACCAGACCTGCAAGGAAGGGAAGTTTGGGGGGACCCAGGCCTGTAGTGGAGAGCAGGGGGTGGGGGGAGGAGGATGGGGTTACCAGGCCTGCAGGGGAGGGCAGTTAGGGGTGACCAGGCCTTCAGGGGAAGGCAGTTAGGGGCAAACAGGCTGGCAGGGGAGCTGTTATGCATCAATCAGGCTGGCAGGGGAGTGGTTAGTGGTTAGTGGTTAGGCAGTTAGGGGCAATCAGGAAGGCAGGCAAGTGAGCAGTTGGAAGGCAGCAGTCCTGGATTGTGAGAGGGATGTCTGACTGCCTGGTGGGATCAGGCCTAAACGGGCAGTAAGAAATCCCTTGAGGGATCCCAGATTGGAGAGGGTGCAGACCGGGCTGAGGGACCCCCTCCTCCATGCATGAATTTTGTGCACTGGGCCCCTCGTATAGTCAATAATAGTGTGTATTAATTATATAGGGTGCCAAGGGGGTACTAGACTTATCAGGGGATCACATCACAAATTATGTCTAACCACTATGCTGTATACCTGAAATGAATAGAATATTGACTGTCAACTGCAACTGAAATTTTTTTATTTAATTCTTTTTTAGAAAAGAAAAAGAATTACATGTTAAATCTACCATGAAATACCATTTCACACCTACTTGAATGACTGAAATAAAGTGAATAAAAACATCATGTTTTAACTAAGATGTGCAACATGAGGAAAACCTGGATGCAGTTGCAGCAATCCCCAGAAGAGATGCAAGTTAAGGAGCAAATGGCCTAAATAGGCAACAGCAGTGGAAATGGGGGAAAACAATGTGTGTGAGAGAGCATGTGAAAGAATTGCCAGAAGTGTACTGATTAAATGCAAGGGGAAAGGAAAAATAAATGACACCATAATGTTTCATGCAAATAAGGGAGGCTTAACCACAGCATACTTCAGAACATTTTTATCTTCTTTCATTGTAGGGAGGGAAATCATGAATTATAATCAATAACTTAAGTCTTAAGGTTTCACTCCCTCCTTGTAATAATGGAAACATCAAATAGGGGGAGGGGAAAAGACTTGTGGTTTTGATTGGGTTTTTTTAACTTGACCCATTATGGAACACAAAATTACCAAAGTTTCAACTTTTAGCGAAATGTTTATAAAGGTCTCTTTTTTACCCTTTTGGGAGCAAAAATTAATTAAGACACTGTCTTGTTTTTGGGGAAACAGTGTAGATTAAAAAAGAGAACAGGGTATAAACTTGTCAACCTATCTAGTATCTTTTAGTGAAATTGACTCATTGAGCTATTTACATACAAATGGCAAGGGCTGGATTTCACCACACCTCTCTTACTTATCCAACTATATACTTACTCTGTTTCCCTGGAAATAAGACAGTGTCTTATATTAATTTTTGCTCCCAAAGATGCGCTAGGTCTTATTTTCAGGGATGTCTTATTTTTCCATGAAGAAGAATACGGTACACATTTATTGTTAAATGAAAATAAAGGAAATTTATTACCTGTATACAGCATGGTAGTACAGTAGTTGTCAACACAAACCAGACAAACTGTGAATCCTACAGTATCAAGAATTTACTCATTTATTCAATGACAATCATGTCATCATCTTCTGGAACATCATCATAACAATCCAATTCCTGAATTTCCTGGTGAATTTCTTGTGACTCCATTTCTTTCAGAATCAGTGGACCAAATCTCTCATGTTTAGCAATAGCACTGTTTTTAAATGAGTACTTCTTGTCAAGGTAGCCTGCTCGCAGTGCTTGTGCATTGCAACTGTCAGTGATTTTCTCCCATGAATTCTTCACCCAAGTTACAACTTCTTGCAGTTTAGGTTTCACAAAGTTTCCATGCTGATTTCCCTCCATTCTATTTTCAATGTAGTCATTAATTTCCATGCGCAAATTGTCTTTGAATGGCTTATTTATTGCAATATCAAGAGTCTGGAGATAGGCCATCATTTCTGCGAGAATCATTATCTGATCTATTTTTCTTTCGTTAAGAAATGTCTTCATGTCTTTAGCATGGTGAGTGCTGGCTGCATCCCAGACTAGCAGACTTCTTTGGCTCCCTTGCATAACAAGCAGCAGCATTAAATCGACCCACTGCCTTATAACTGCTTGTGTGGCCCAGGCTTTTTCAGTTTCAAGAATAAAAATGCCCAAAACACATTCAATCTTTTCCTTCTTGCCCTTAAAAATGATTAAAGGTGGGATTTTAGTGCCATCCAGATGAATTGCCAAAATACAGGAAACATGTGTACTTTCGTAAGCAGTGGAAGGAATGTACACTAAGGAGGCACACCGCTGTTCAATTGTTGTTTGAGATGATTGGCCCATAAACACTGCAGTTTCATCCATAGCAATCATGTTAGAAAAATTGTATTTAGAGAAGTCAGCATCATCAATAAAGGACTTGAATGCAAGTGCTCACTTAATAACTTGAGTATCTTCCAACCTAAACAATGTTGTAGATCTTCTTAAAGACAGTTCACTTTGCTGAAGGAAATTATCCAGCCAGTGTTGTGCTGCTTTGAAGTCTTCGGGGGCTATGTCAAACTGTGGTGCCATTGCAAGAGCAAATTCTTGAATCTGAGCCCTATTCACAACCAAAGCCTTGCTCTCCTGTCAACAACCCATTCACAGATCAGGTCTTCCAGCTCGGAAAATAATGGTTGCCGACCTGATCCACTCTTGTGCTTTTTAGCATTTCCCTTGTCCAGTCTGCTCTAATCCTCCTGTTCTTCTACACGCATCTGCAAAAGTCTCCTCCTCTCTCACGCCCCGCACTCACCGCTCACTCCGACCTCCGCTCCGCCTCCACACAGCAGTGACGTCAGGACTCCGCGTAAGGTCACTGGTTGCTAGACTCCAGTCGGGGCAGCCCTAGTAACCAGTTTACGGTAAATTAATTTTCATTCTGATACAGAGCCTAGAGGGGCTTTATTTTTGAAGGGGATGCCTTATAGTTCACTCAGAAGGAAACCTGTAAGTAGGTCTTATTTTCGGAGGATATGTTATTTTCGGGGAAACACGGTAGTTATTCCTGAAAAATCCATTAACTAATTGGTATTCTTAAAAATATTTTTGTAATAGTTTTTAAAAATGCTATTACTACATGTTTCAAAACTTTTAGAGTCTCCTCAGAAATGAAGTTCCCCATCACTGAGCTTTTCTGCTCCCCTGCCCAATGGATAAAAGAAAATTATTCTCCTTCATATATTAAGATCCTTTTGGTGGCAAATGGCAGAAAATTCAATCACAAATAAGCTGTTTTTAAAAAGATAAATTTTCGTCATCCCTGATTGGAAAGTCCAGAGGAGGATTTGCCTCGGGCATGGTTTGATAAAAGAAATAGAGTGCTTCCTTTAGACACCAGCACTAATATTCTTTATTTCCAGCAAAACTTTGATAAACTTTGATTGGACTTGGCTTAGGTCACATATCTATGATGGGTCCAATCACTGCAGCTACAGAAATATAAGGAAATAATTGTCTGAGGCCTCAGGGTGGTGTGGGGGACAGGCACCCGGGTGAAGGCTGGAGCTGTTGGAAGAAAGAATCAGGAATAGTGGAGTGGCAACAGTCAGTAGCCACAACTTCCATCTGAGGTTCCGTGACACTTCAGACAGCCTGGTCATATGCACACGCCACGTCACTTAAACAATTTCCCAGTCTAGGAAGGAGATAAGTAGCAAATTTCAAGTGTAAGATATAATAATGAAAAACATTTTGGTCTGTTCTTTTTTTCTTGAGGTACTTATGGTGGGCCCCCGTTTTCCAGATAAATGACTCTTATTGATAGGGTTGCAAATATAGCTTCCATTTTAAGACAACTGGTCTCTCCACAACTACCTGGAACCTGAGTCTAGCTAAGCCCCTGCAATGAGTTCCAACTTCCCATCACCTCCTATTCAAAACCAGTTTCATCAACTGAATGGTACTATGTAACTAGAATAATTTTAATATATCTTCCCTCATTTATCTTCCTCTAAAAATCCTTAGTCTTCATAGTATGGATAACTTAGGAGCTTTCTTCCGGTCATGTTCTTTTTTTTAAACTCTTCTATATTTGGTTCATCCTCAGTATATATATATTAGAGGCCCAGTGCATGAATTCATGCATGGGTGGGGTCCGGCCAGCCTGGCCAGGAGGAGGGAACATGGGCAATTGGGTAGCCTACCTACTGGTTGAACTCCTGGTCGAGAGGATAATTTGCATGTTAGTCTTTTATTATATAGGATATATACTGAGTGGCCAGATTATTATGCATTCAGAGATCATAATAATCTGGCCACTCAGTGTATAAACATATATATTCTATGTAATAAAGAGGAAATATGCAAATTGCATATTGACTGTCATGTCGTCACAAAGATGGAGGTGCCCATAGCCACAAGATGGCAGTGCCAGTCCCCTCAGCCCCACCAGAGTTCCCCTGTCCTTTCAGCCCTGCTGGGCAGGTGGCAGGCATACAGTGCCTGCTGCCAGAGTCCCACAGCCCTTTCAGCCCAGCCAGGGGGGCACAGCAGGCACCTGGTGTGGCTGGACCCATCCTTAGCCCACCAGCTGCTCAGGGCCAGCCCAAGGCACAGGCAAGCCTCAGATAGCAGCTGCCCAGCTGCCCAGGGTCGCCTGAGGCTCAGGTAACCAGGGCCAGCCGAGGCTTGCGCTGCCAGCAGTTGCAGCAACAGAGGTGTGATGGGGCTATTACCTTCCCTGATCACTGGGTCACCTCCCACCCTTGAGGGCTCCCAGACTCCTCCAGTGCATGAATTTTCATGCACCAGGCCTCTAGTATATATATAATATATATTCCTTATGGTGAATGAGATAATGCACTTAGAAGCACTTGACCCAGCATTTGCACATAGTAAGCCTTCAAAATATATGAATGGTTGCATTATGATTCATATTATAATTCCACTTTCCTGTAACCCAGAGGTCTAAGTTCTCTGCTTCTCTCTATAGCAAAACTTCTTTAAAGAATTCCCCTCACTAAGAACGTTTCTCTTTTCACTTCTGCCTTCCCCATGCTTTAACTATAATCTGGGCATGAGACCCATGTGTCCATCGCTGAGCTAGTTCACAGGGATATTTCCAACCACCTCATCGAGCCTGCCCTGGTCATTCCCCTTCCCTAGGGTGTCCCAGCTCCTGACCACAACAATAGCTTTCCTTTCCATGCTTGACCACAGGTGAAGAGCTAAGGGAGGGATGGGTAAAAGGGGCTCTAGACACTAGGAGAGCCTCTGGGGACAGGAGCAGAGTCCCTAATTCCTTAGCCGTAAGGGGTTCTTCCCACTCTTACCCCTCCAAGGATTTTTTACACTCCTTCCTTTCCTGTGAATAGGGTCTTCACCTTCCTTTTCCTCTTCTCCAGCCCAGGTTTCTGAGAATTCAAAGAACCTTTAAGGCTTCGGGCCAAACATTTTAGCCACTGGCCTTTCTGTATAAATGTCCTAGTCTTTGGGTTTGCTCTGGATGAAGGTGACTGTTGTCTAGACACATGGATTGAGGAAGAAGGAGCTATCAGTGGAAGAAGGTAAGAATCAAGACATAGGTTAATGCCCTATGATATTATTCAGCCATAGTTTTGGTTGTTATTCTTTTTTGTTGATGCCATTTGCAACTGATGTTAAATTAACATTAACATCTCCAAAACTCACACTTCCACCAACACATGTAGTCTTAAATTTTTATTTGCCAGAAGGAAAAAAAAAGGAGTGAGGTAAGTTTAAATTACATATTCAACTTGAGAGAAATATCTTCAACTCAGCACTAATTCATTCAGTGAGACATTTGTTATCTTTAAAGCAATCAATCCCTCATTGAATAAATTATTTTACATTCCCTGCAATGAAAAAATTATGCAGCCATTAAAAGAATGAGGCAGGTCTCCATGTGCTGCTATGAAACAATCTTAAGTCATTGTGAAATTTAGAAAAGCAAATTGTGAAATGCTTTAACCCCATTTGTACACGTGTGTTTTAAATAATGTGATTTAAAAACTTTAACATGGCTTCAAATTATGCATTGATATATGTACATGAAAACTTTGTACATTGATATATGTACATGAGTGATACATTAGAAACTGTTGAAAGGCATTGTCTCTGGTGAGTGCAACTGTTGGTTAAGGTTTCAAATAATCACTTTTAACTGGACATAATTTTTTATTGTTTGATTTATTTTACTATGTGCATCCATTCTTTCATAATATGAAAAGAAACAAAATCCACTTATTTACTCAAAGGTCTGTGTTCCTTCAGAGCATATGTAAGTTATAGCAATAAGAGATTTATGCTTATAAAAATTCATGAAAACATGACTCAAGCATGAGAAATTAATCAAAAATCCTGTCCTTAATGTGTCTCCTTTCCCTGCAAGGTCTCTGAGAAATACATATACACAAAAGGGAGTATATACACCGACGGTAATTGCCATCAAGTACATACTCTATTGCTCAGAGTCTGTGGTCCTGCACACCATAGCATGGCAGGTCACCTGGAGAGTCCTCATGCCTAGATTACTTAAGTCTATGTATCCCAGAATTAAAACAATAAATATGGCCTCTTTCTTTCCCATGCCTTCAACCAAACATGAGATCCTCCCACTCCAAAGCAGGAAAGGCTGATATATTGTAGAACACACCAGAAAGAAAAAAGTCGAGGCAATAGGGTATTTTCTCAGGCCCAGAGCAGTAATAGATAATCTAGCTACATGTCTGAGGCCAGATTACTCGTGGGAAATATGTTATCAACTAACTGGGTGCCCATAAGGGGAAGGCTCCCAACAGAGTTTAACCTCAGGGCAAAGGCAGACCACACCCACTATTCTTGCCCTAGTCACCATCATTGACCCTGTGCAGGCACCTCCACTTTGAAGTGGGGTCAAGTGCACTGCCCTGAGCCAGGCTTCCTCAAAGAATAAAAAAGATGATCTACTTCTTCTAGGAGCCAACTACAAGTCAAGTTTATACAGTGTCTCTTCAATATCCAGCTGTTTGCAAGGAGACACCATCTGGTTAGTGAAGTCACTTTCAGAAGTGTATTTTCAAATGGTCACCAATGGTCATCTACCTTTATTAAATGTGTCATCTTTCATTTCAGAATTAATTTGAATTAAATTTGGCTAGTATTCTAGTGGATGACAGATTATTTCAGTCTGGTAGAGACATTAACGTTGAAAAGCCGGCTGACAAAAAGCATAAAATCAAATAGAACTCTGAGGACTACTTAGTTGAAATAACAACAACATGATCTTTAAGTGTTTTTCCACACAAGATAATTCTTTAATGCCCAACCCCCAACATTATCTCACCATAAAAAAATACACACCCAAAAGAGAGCCAGAGGTCCAGACTATGGCAGATGTTTCAAATGTTCATTGGGCTAATATTTGAAATACTGGTAATAGGTATTTATTCATAATATCTTTAACATCCATACATTCCAGAATTTCAAACAGTGCCTAGAAAATAGTAGGCAAGCAATAAATATTCATGGAATGAATTAATGAACACTCAAAAGTTAAGTCTTAAACCAGAAGAATATTTTTCAAATTCCGTGAATCTCATTTATTAACACTTTTATTCAATTATCTCTGTCTTTTATTGTATCTCCCCTAATGTGTGACTTTAATCATCTTCAGAACTGAAAGTATTTATTGTTAAAAATAACAAATAATAACACATATGTGCTATGTCACTCCACTGCTTTTAAATTTGCTAAGGAATTTAATGAAGATGTTTAATAACTCAGAATTGAAAATGTACATAAAGATATCAGTCTGACTCTTTTACAGAGCCCATACATTGGATGTTTTACATGTCCATTTTCTGATGAAAATTTGTTCAGTTAAACATAAGCATCTCTGGTTATTAAGATAGAGCAGTGGTTCTCAACCTTTTCTAAAGGTTCAACCCTTTAATACAGTTCCTTATATTGTGGTGATCCCCAACCATAAAAGTATTTTCATTGCTACTTCATAACTGTAATTTTGCTACTGTTAATGAATTTTAAAGTAAATATATGTGTTTTCTGATGGTCTTACGCTCTACAGCAGCGGTTCTCAACCTGTGGGTCATGACAGAACCGCTAGCAGGGTCACCAGCTGTCATTAACGGTGGCAAAATTACAGTTATGAAGTAGCAATAAAAATAATTTTATGGTTGGGGTCACCACAACATGAGGAACTGTATTAAACGGTTGCGACATTAGAAAGTTTGAGAACCACTGAGAGAGGAATTAAGATTCAAACTTCATGCAACACCTGTAGAATCAAAGACCTGATCGTAGGCCAGTGACAGCTGTAGCACAGATAGTTTAATTGGGGGACAGGATAACCAGGCCCACTTAAAACCACAAGTTCCTGCTGATTACCTAGGAGATAATCAATACAATATACTAAAGGATCTTTTAGGATGTATGTAGTTAAAAAATAATGGTATAATGATAGACTGGAGCCAGCTATGAAATGTACTATAGACCAGGCTAGATATATTGAATTTTATTCTGTTGCAATAGGAAACTATCAAGAAATTTTAAGCCCTAGCTTAAGGTTACCAGATGTCCCGATTTCTGGACTTTTTTAAAACAATGTGGGACATGGGAAAAATTATTAAAAATCTGGACTGTCCTGCCAAAAATGAGACATCTGGTCACCTTACCCTAGCTGGTTTGGCTCAGTGGATAGAGCATCGGCCTGCAGATTGAAGGGTCTCATATACATGCCTAGGTTGCGAACTCGATACCCAGTGGAGGGTGTGCAGGAGGCAGCCCATCAATGAGTCTCTCTCATCACTGATGTTTCTATCTCTCTCTCCCTCTCTCTTCCCCTCTGAAATCAATAAAAATATATATATTTTAAATTTTAGGTAACTCATTGGCATGATTTTGACCAGGAATCAACAAACAAACTGCCCAAAGCTCAAACCTGGCCCACTGCCAATTCTTCCAAATAAAGTACTATTGAAACATAGCCATACCCATGCTTTCTTCTTATTATTATTATTATTATTATTATTATTATTATCAATTGTGGTGGATTTTATTGTTCTAAGAAAGTCTAAAAATATCTTCCATTGCACATGCTTTTTCATAACCTTACCACTCCCTTACCAAGAAGTAGAGTCCATGTCTCCTACCCTTGAACCCAGGTGGGCCTTCATGACTGACTCCAGTAATACCTACTGGAGCTAACTCAGAGAAATGCTAAATACTTCTGTCTTGTTCACTTGGAATGCTAGCTTTTGGAACCTAGTAACCATGCTGTGAGAAAGTCTAAGCAATCTGTGGAGAGGCTCACGTGGATAACAATTGAGGTGCTCAGCCCAGAGCCTTAATTGAATTCTGGGCTGTCAACCAGCACAAATTACCAGCCATGTGAGTTAGCCAATTTGAAATGAATTCCCCCACTGCCCACCTCAAGTTGCCTCAGTGAGCAGGACAAGCCATTCCAGCTGAGCCTTGCTCAAATTGTAGTCTAGGAGAGCCAAATAAATTATTGTTTTTTGTGTGTGTTTTTGTTTGTTTTGTTTTGTTTTTTAATTTAAATTCTTTATTGTTTAAAGTATTATGTAAGTCTCCTTTTTCCCCCCATTGATTGTTGTTTTGTTGACACTTGTACAAAGCTTATCACTTATGAATATCTTCGCCAGTACCCCCCCCCATTTGTGTCCATTGGTTTTGCTCAGATGCATGCATACAAGTCCTTTAGTTGAGCTCTTACCCTCTCTCCAACTGCCTTCCCTCAGAGTTGAACAGTCTGTTTAATGCTTCTATGACTCTGGTTCTATTTTGGTTCCTCAGTTTATGTTGTTCGTTATATTCCACATATGAGTGAGCTCATGTGACATTTATCTTTCACTGACTGGCTTATTTTGCTTAGCATAATTCTCTCAAGTTCTATCCATGCTATTGCAAATGGTAAGAACTTATTTTTTACAGCAGCATAGTATTCCATTGTGTAGATGTACCACAATTTTCTAATCTACCCATCTGCTGATGGGCACTTAGGCTGTTTCCAAATCTTAGCTATGGTAAATTGTGCTTATATGAACATAATAGAGGTGCATATATCCTTTCTGATTGGTGTCTCTGTTTTCTTGGGATATATTCCTAGAAGTGGGATCACTGGGTAAAATGGAAGTTCCATTTTTAATTTTTTGTTCTCCAGAGTGGCTGTACCAGTCTGCATTCCCACCAGCAGTGCAAGAGGGTTTCTTTTTTTACTACATCCTCGCCAGCACTTGTCCTTTGTTGATTTGTTGATGATAGCCATTCTGACAGGTATGAGATGGTACCTCATTGTTGTTTTGATTTACATCTCTTGGATGATTAGTGGCTTTGAGCATGTTTTCATATGTCTCTTAGCCTTCTATATGTTCACTTTGGAGAAGTCTCTATTTAGGTCCTTTGCTCATTTTTTTATTGGATTGTTTATCTTTCTTTTGTTAAGTTGTATGAGTTCCTTACAAATTTTGGAGATTGACCCTTATCAGAGATAATATTGGCAAATATGTTCTCCCATGCAGTGGGCTTTCTTGTTGTTTTGTTGATGGTTTCTTTCACTGTGCAGAAGCTTTTTTATTTTGATGTAGCCCTATTTGTTTATTTTATCCTTAGTTTCCATTGCCCTAGGAGTTATATTGGTAAAGATACTGCTCTGACAAGTGTCTGCTATTTTGCTGCCTATGGATTTTTATGGTTTCCCTTCTCCCATTAAAGTCCTTTATCCATTTTGAGTTTATTTTTGTAGATGGTATAAGTTGGTGGTCTAGTTTCATTTTTTTGCATGTATCTGTTCAATAGTTCCAACACCATTTATTGAAGAGACTGTCTTGACTCAATTATATGCTTTTACCTTCTTTGTCAAATATTAATTGACATAATGGCTTGGGTTAAACTCTTGGTTCTTTGTTCTGTTCCATTGGTCTATGTGTCTGTTTTTGTCCCAGTACCAGGCAGTTTTAAGAACAGTCACACCCATTCTTTACATATTAACTAGAGGCCCGATGCATGAAGATTCATGCAAGAATGGCCTTCCTTCCCCTGGCTGCCAACATTGATTTTGCTACAAGGGGAGCCACCTTTCTACTTTCCCATGCTGCCCAGAGGCCTGGAACTGCTGTGGTGGAGCGGAATGCCCCTGGTGATGTGGAATGCCTGAGTCATCACCATGGTGACAACACAAGCATCCCACCCTGCTCCAGCCACCCAGCACATGCATATGCAAATACACCCACCATCTTTGTTGGGTTAATTTGCATACTCACTCCTGATTGGCTGGTGAGCATCGTGAAGGTACAGTCAATTTGCAAATTTCTCTTTTATTAGTGTAAATTATGGCTGCTTTTGATCTACAATGGGACACCAAGATTGTATGACCCATAAAATCTAAAATATTTACTATTTGGCCCTTTCTAGAAAATGTTTGCCAACCCTACTATAGACTAGTGTTTTAGAAATAATTCTGGTGGCAGACTAGAAAAGGTTAGACAAAGGGCAAGGAGAAAATGTACAAAGCTTACCACTTATAAATATCTTCAGCATATTCAGTGAATGAAAGGTGGGGCTAGAAAAAGACTTCTTTGAGAATGAAATCTACATTCTCACCAAACATTGCCAATACCTTGCAAAATCTAGGGTCAAAAGAACTCTGAATAACTATTTATAAATTATCTTCCCAAACTTCATAGTCTTTAGCCTACTTCAACAATTAAAACTTCATCAAAATTCCTACCTCACTTATAATTTCATTAAAAATCTTCACACTGCTTTCAAGTACTTATGAGGTCTTTTTAAAAATAATTATTTAAACAAAGTGCAGAAGCCAGGAGCAAGAGTCTATTTGATCAAACAATGATTTGAAATATGAGGAAGCAAAAAAACACCCAAATAAAAGAGCAAAAAGAAAAAAAAAATCCAAAAATATGAAGACAGTGTAAGGAACCTCTGAGACAACTTCAAGCATACCAACATCCACATTATGGGGGTTCCAGAAGAAGAAAGAGAGCAAGATATTAAAAACCTGTATGAAGAAATAATGAAAGAAAACTTTCCTTACCTTGTGAAAGAGAGAGACTTACAAGTCCAGGAAGCATGGAGAGTCCAAAACAAGAGGAACTCAAAGAGAACCACATCAAGCCACATCATAATTAAAATTTCAAGGGCTAAATACAAAGAGAGAATCTTAAAAGCAGCAAGAGAAAAATAGTTACCTACAAGGGAATGCCCATACACCTGTCAGTTGATTTCTCAAAAGAAACTATTCAGGCCAGAAGGGAGTGGCAAGAAATATTCAAAGTGATGAATAGCAAAGACCTACAACCAAGATTACTCTATCCAGCAAAGCTATCATTTAGAATTGAAGGTCTTATAAAGAGCTTCATGGAAAAAAAAAAAGCTAAAGGAGTTCATCACCACCAAATGCATATTATATGAAATGTTGAAGGGTATTCTTGAAGGAGAAGGAGAAGGAGAAGGAGAAAGAGAAGGAGAAGGAGAAGGAGAAGGAGAAGGAGAAGGAGAAGGAGAAGGAGAAGGAGAAGGAGAAGGAGGGGGAGGGGGAGGGGGAGGGGGAGGGGGAGGGAGGAGAGGGGGAGGAGGGGGGAAGGAGAAGGAGAGGGAGAAGGAGAAGGAGAGAAGGAGAAGAGAGGAGAGGAGGAAGGAGAAGGAGAAGGAGAAGGAGAAGGAGAAGGAGAAGGAGAAGGAGGAGAAGGAGCAGGAGAAGGAGAAGGAGAAGGAGAAGAGAAGGAGACGGAGAAGGAGAAGGAGAAGGAGAAGGAGGAGAAGGAGGAAGGAGAAGGAGAAGGAGAAGGAGAAGGAGAAGGAGAAGGAGAAGGAGAGGAGAAGGAGAAGGAGAAGGAGCAGGAGAGAGAAGGAGAAGGAGAAGGAGAAGGAGAAGGAGAAGGAGAAGGAGAGGAGAGGAGAGGGAAGGAGGAGAGGAGAAGGAGAGAGGAGGAGGAGGAGGAGGAGGAGGAGAAGGAGGAGGAGGAGGAGGAGGAGGAGGAGAAGAAGAAGAAGAAGAAGAAGAAGAAGAAGAAGAAGAAGAAGAAGAAGAAGAAGAAGAAGAGAAAGAAGAAGAAGGAGGAGGAGTAGGAGAAGAAAAAGATAAAAATATGAACAACAAAATGGCAACAAGTACATATCTATCAAGAATTGAATCTAAAAGTTAAAATAAACAAATAAGAAATCTAATGAACAGAACAAATTAGTGAATAAAATAGAATCAGAGGTATGGAAATGGAACAGACTGACAATTCTCAGAGGGAAGTGGGGAGGGAAGAGTGGAAAGAGATTAACCAAAGATCTTACATGCATTATCAATGGGCACAGACAATAGGGTGATGAAGGAGTGAGATGGGGCAGGACCAAGGTGAAAGAGGGCTATGGGGGGGAGGGGAAGGGGAAACAGGACATCTATAATAATCTCAACAATAAAGATTAAAAAAACAAAGAATCTATAAGTGCTGCTCTCTCCATTTTATTGATTCATATCATACAATCAGAAAAGTACACAAATTAACATACATGTGAATTATCACAAAATGAACACACTTGCATAAGATATGTGGAATGTGGACAATTGTATCCCCCCATTGACAGGTGAAGAAATGACAACTTTAGGGGCTCTCTGGACTTCAGGGAAGCTGGTATGGAACCTCCAGGTCCCCTCAGAAAGGAAAGGGTGCACACTGGGGTGCTTCCCTGCTGTCACACGTGCTCATTGCATGTGACCCTACTGACATCACCCTAACCTCACAGGATCCCAGAATAATGATGTGTGAAAGGTTTTCTAAGATCATCAATCTCTGACTCTTTGGAAGGCTTTAAGGACATGGGGCCTGAAAGGCTGTGTCCTGTCCAGGGAAATCCAGTTTGTTTGTGGCAGGGTCAGGAGGAAAACAGTGCTCTTCTCTCCCAGCTGAACGCCCGTTCTCTTCAGTCTCCCAAGAGCCACAGAAAGAGAACCATCCTCGGGCCTCAGCACGTTCAAGGGGGTGACTGCAGAGTTCACCAGGGGAAGTGGCGTAGAGAGAATCTGCTCAGAGGACCTGGCAGAGAGATGCTGAAGAACGACAGCCACCTCGTCTCAGTGGTGAGCAGACCTTACCAAGTGACTCCCTAGAGAATACAAAGTCCGTTTTCCTTTTTAAAATGTTAATCCCTTTTGTTGACATGTATTCAACACAAAATAAAAGTCAGCACTTTCCAGTGTAAAAAAGAAAGAGAGAGAGAGAGAGAGAGAGAGAGAGAGAGAGAGAGAGAGAGAGAGAGAGAGAGAGAGAGATTAAAGCTTAGGGATATTATTTGATTGGGACAAAGCTGGTCAGTATAGGTGTAGGACTATCTAACAAGCCATATCACTCTAGTCCTCCGGGATTACTTGATAAAATACTGCAAGCCCAATCTTGCCAGATAAAGGAATACAAAAGACCCTAAATGGCTGTACATCTCTTGGTTTGATTCTTACGTGTGTTCTACTTGCTCGTGCTCTGAACTTCTGAACCTTTGGTTCTTCTACGCTTCACCTCTCAGACCTCCCGACACTGTCTGATGTCCTGGCTTCCTGACCTCCATCTGTTCTTGGCCACATTCAACTACTGATTCACTGGTCTTCATCTCCTGGCTCCCAAATCACTGGCTCGATTCAGACTCTGACATCTGTCTGGCTCTCTCAGGACCCCCTGCCTGCTGATTCCCACACAACTGCATCACAAACACCCTCCAAGGGAGGGGTTGACATTTTTTTTTACTGAAACTATCTCGATCATCCAGAACATTTGCCAGTCAGGCAATTGCTCTGCCACTGGCTTTCAGAGCATTCCATGATGAAGCAACACTTTATATTTACTAATAGAGAAGATTCATGTGCCAGTTCTAACTTAGCCATGTATGCAGAGACTGCTTCTAACACAATCTATTCAATTTGCTTAATTTAAGATGAGATTCAGATGGGTGTGGGGTTTTTTGGGAGGATGGGGTATTCTTAGGTCATTTTCCTCTTCACCTTCTCTTTTGAATTCTCAACTGTCTCTAATTAATTAAATTTGTTAACATCATGAATTTGGCTTCTGAAGCTACTTAGATTTTGTGAAGCACAGTGAACTGAGTACACCTTCTTGATGTTAATAATTCTCAGAGCCATGGAGGTCCTGTGTTTTGGTGCTATTTGAATGTTTTTAACCTTAACATCCAAAGCCAGATCAAAATGTTCTCAAGGTTCTCAGCTCTGTCAGGACCGCCCACTTCTGAAGAAAGGTCTACACTGACCTCTGTACACCCTTGCTGAGTCCCAGGAGGGTGCCATTGCAGCGTAAGAACTGGTAGTTACTGAGTAAACCTGCTTTTATCTTCTTAGCTCAGGTTAGTCTCAAACAACTGCCTAAGGGAAACCCATAATGCAGTGACTATTATTAGACACATTCAGAATAATCTCTACGATATAAAACATAACATATTCTAACCAGAAGAGAAAACATATAATTAAAGACATATATTAAACACAGAGAAAAGACTAAAAGAGTTTATCAATAGATAGATTTGGTAGAGAGAAGAGCATATCCTGGGACAATTGTGACAACTATGCACTAAATCTGTTTATCTAGAATTTTTAAAAGATTTATGAACTAGTATGTCATGTTCCAAATTGAGTCTTTCATGCTTATTACCACGGGTGACCATTGTAACTTCTCAAGTATCACCATGCTTAGATTGCGAGTCTCCCACCCCAAAGACTCATTCAGTGAAGGGGCAGCCATTTGTTGAGCTTTGCTGTGGTTAGCCACTGGACCATGTGCCTTACATTATTCCCCCCGTGGTTTGCTCATAGCAACTCTTATTTATAAATATTTTTCAAAACTGAAACACAGAGAGGTTAAGTGACTTGCCTACAATTACACAGTAAGAGGGAGAGCAAAAGAAAAAGGAGAGAAAGAAGAAACGAGGAATGGAAAGACACAAAAGAATGACACTATAAAGCCCAGACAGGGCATAATGGTCAATAGGGTACATGAGTGCCCTTCTGGTTCTGTACACAGGCTGTGGGTATGGACAATGATAGTTCATACTTAGACAAGAGAGAAGAGAAGATAAAATGCCATCAAATATAACATAAGCTATGAATCAAGAAAAGTATATACCAAATTGGAGTATGTAATTGTTCTTCATGGATCAGAATATGAGGACATTTTAGGCTCCTTTCAGTTGTCTGTGTTTTTTGGGTCTTCTGTAATGAGCATGTAAGACTTTAAAGAACTTTTGAAACAAAAAGAATTTTTATTAAAAAGGACACTTATCCCACTCTCTTATTATCACCACCCAGGCTAGTGTTGAGAGATATTTTTAAGAGATACATTTTCCATCCTCACAGATAAATCAAAAGGATCCAGTGTTTATCCTTAGAGCAAAGGCAGATGAATGAACCAAATGTTTTAAATATTATCTAAACAACTAGGACTCTTTTGTTGCCGAAGACGATGTGTTAGCTTTATTGGTTTGAAATATCCCCATGACCACAGTAAATAGTCTGAATATAATTTCTAGTCATAGTTTTGTATTCCAAGTTAGATTCTAAGTGTTTTTTGTTAATTACAATCAGTAGTTGCCCATAAGTCTTGAGAGCAGAGCTTAATTGCCAAGAGTGTGCCAGCTTCTGGAGCATCATCATGAGGTTTTACTTTATGTCCTTCATTATGCAAAAGAAATCTGTTTATAAGAGGAGGGATTCAAATCATCAGAGGCAACAAACAAACGCCCCGCATGGTTGGATCTACCAGCTATCGATTCATGAATCATTTGGAAAATTTTGAAGTCCTGAAGCATCACAAATTTTATTCAATTCTGCTTTACTATTTGCACCAGAAATCACGGTCTTTAAAATGGAAAAAGAAGAAAATGATCTCTGAACTGAAAACACATGCAACTCTACCCATAAGGCGAGACTGACAATAATCAGAACCATGTTTGTGTGATAGTTGAGAACTCCACCTCTTTTTTTTTTCTTTTTTTTTTAGGTTTAGACATTATGTAATCACCACATAGAACAGCACCATTGATTCAGAAGATGTTAAGTAACATGAAACCGGGACAACCAGCAGTTTTGTGTTAGAATGAAACCTCTGAAGAGAATGTAAATGATAAAATTATCAATTACACCTCCACTTTCATGTGGAGTAGAATTTGTCATCAATTCTTTCCTGAACTGTTTCATATATTTTATAATGAGACTTCTAATTCTGATTAATTGGGGAATTCCAGCTCCTTCCAGATGAAGGTGAGCATGTGTGGTTTGGAACCATTAGAGATGTTTTCAACACATTTCAGAGAGAATGCTTTCAGAAGGCTGGAACCTGGCATCCTTTCCTGCACTAGAGATGGCCCCGTTGGGAAATAAGGGTGGCCAGGTCTCCACAAGCCTCTCCCTGGACAGACGTGCATGGCAACTGCGGTTGAGTCATATTCAAATGGCAGGCTTCTACCCACCAGTAATCTAATATTTTCCTCTCAGGAGAGAGAAACACCCTTTTGACTATCAACAGAAAGTAAAAGGCTTTCATTTTCATTATTTTTTTCAATCATAATTTGAAATTATTAATTCAATGTATATTATAAAACTTAGTTTTTAAAAATTACAGAATCTTATTGGGTCTACTCAATCTATTAGAACAAAAAAAGAAAAAAAAAGGAAGTCCTCAAGTTACATGTGCCTTCCTGGAATATCATCCTTTCACTAAGATAAAAATTCTACCTATTAGTTAGTGCCTACCAAAAATAAATTTTTTTTAAGTTTCACATGTTCTGAGTCAAAATAGCCAGCCTTTGCTGATGGTCATACAATAGACTTGTTGTCAACTTCTTATCTCTGTGTCTACCAAAATTATAGCCAGTCTATCCCTTCAAGGTCAGTTTAAATTTAAATTTCTTGCCCTCCTGGAGCCATACCGTGAAGGGTTTCATCTCCATAACCTTCTGTTCTGATCTCCCTGAATGTGTACATGCTCCTCTACTCACCTCCAAACACACACTCTGAAACCTCACAGCTCTTCACCCTATATTTTCCCCAAATCTCACCTCCCTTCCTGCTTCAACTCATTGTTTTAATTATCCACTTTGTCACTCTTTGACACTATCAGCAACCCCCTTAACCTGCCACCCAACCTCACAGCAAAAGTCCAACCCTGGGTAACCCAACTGGCCACTTTCATTGCAATCACACACAGGCCACTGAGTACTTCCAGAGAATGGCACTTTTTCCCATTCATACTAAGCTATTTCAAATTTTCTGTCATGTTTTCAGGCCTCTATAATTTTCTACCTATTATTCCTCCTACATAGGACCCATTTTTTAGACTTTGCTAATCCTACTCATAGGTCAAGACTTGTTCAAGAGTATAACCTCTAAGAAGTTCCTGGTTCTGTTCCACCCACTAACTTCCCTATATAAATGTCCTTCTTCTATACTTCAAACTATACTATACATGACTCTAATACAACATTTATCTAACTCAACAGTAATTAGTGGTTTACCTATCTATCTTCCCATTAGACTGTGAATTCCTGAGAGAAACCTAGAGAAATAAATTTGAGGCTGATATGTTATCGGAATTAAAAGAGGTACTTTAAAGTACATACTTCCAGACATTATCTATATTTCCTGCATCAGACTATCAAGAGGTGATATTCAAGAGTCTATTTGTAAAAGCTTCCTTGGGTAATTTTGGTAATCAGCAAGATTTCATTATAATTGCCAGAGTACATTCTATAGTACCTAGTAAAAATTGTTGCTCAATAAATACTTTATAGCAGAACAAAAGGGGAAAGTGGATGTGGGGAGAGAGAGCTTCTAAAATGACTTTCAATGATCTTCACCCCCTGGTATCCACATCCTGTGGAATCCCCTCTCCTGTGTCAGTTGGACCTGGTGACTTCCTTCCAATGACTGCAGTAAGATGAAAATAATGAGATGGCATTTTCAAAACTAAGATGTTTAACAAATCAACAATATACATAAAATAAAGTGTTTTTAAACCAAACCATGAAGAAGAAAAAAAAAAAAGCAAGGTTATATATGGATCAGGTGATGGAAATATGGCCTTTGGCTAATCTCGCCTAACTACAGGAACCTAACCCCACATTTCCCCTAAGAGCAATGATTCACTAATTCAGCAACAACTTTATAGAACATGACTATCACAAATAACAATAATCAACTGTACTACAATAGAAATTTTGCTTTAAAACATCATCTACTTATTAATTACAATACCATTTAAATGGGGAGATGGTAAGCTGTCTTAGTAGGACATGGTATGAATGTGAGGGTGGAGAAATAAGTGTGAACTATTCTTTCCATAAGCTGATGTGAAGGAAGACAAGATTGGATGGTAGCCAAAAGGAGAAAGAGGGCCAAGAAATATCTATACAGTGAGCATTTCTGTATGTTAAAAAAAAAAGATGCAGTTAAATTAGATATAAAGATAGAAGAAAAGTAGAGGTAAATATGGATCATCAAGTCCTGGACAATCTGTGGAAAAGTACAATTTACAGTTAGATAGCAAATTGTCTTTGAAATCAGGGATACTGCTACCTTGGAAATAGAGGGGAATCTGGCAAGGAATGAGTGTCTAGATAACATTGTAAGGGGAAAGTAGAAAGTTGAGAATTTTATAGTTGTGATGCTTGAAGAGAGTAAAAGAGTAAAGGAATATATCAAATTGGCACATTCTTAAATGATAAGACTGAATTATGATTGGTCAAAGATTACATTATTCCTTTGACACTGATCCTCTACAAGGCTAGGTACTTCCTTTTCCTATTAAATACAGTTTGATTTCTAGTAAAGATTTTTTTTACAAATGCATCTCTTAAATTTCTTGTCTATGGATGTACTGGTTTAATGGTTCTGCATGTATTCTTTAAGACTTTTTGTGTCTACGAGCAATCTCTAAAGTCACATCTACTTATACTAGCTGAAGGAACAGCAGAGTCCAACAGCTCATTGTTAAAGCTCCAGTGGGTACAAATTATTTGGAAATTAACTGCTGTAGTAGTATCTTACCATAGAATAATTTTAAATAAACACATTAGCAATCTCTCAAGAGCAAGAATTATTTCAAATTTATACTTTGATTTTTAAAGCTATCCCTTGGTGTGAGAATAAAATGAGAAAATATTTATTCAACATCTACATATGCACAACATATTTTACTAGCAACAACAATAGAAAAATGCATAGAATATCTTACAACACAGTTTTCAGAGGACTTATAATCCAGTTGAGGATGTAAGACATGCACACATAGCCAAAGCCGGTTTGGCTCAGTGGTAGAGCATCGGTCTGCTGACTGAAAGGTCCCAGGTTCGATTCCGGTCAAGGGCATGTACATTGGTTACGGCCACATCCCCTGTAGGGGGTGTGCAAGAGACAGCTGGTCGATGTTTCTCTCTCATCGACGTTTCTGGCTCTCTATCTCTCTCCCTTCCTCTCTGTAAAATATCAATAAAATATATTTTTAAAAAAAGACATGTACACATAAAAAAAGATTATCTAAACTTCAAGGTAACATATGGACAATAAAAAAAATTTGATGAATGTGACAAAGATGATTACAGACTGCAGAGAACGGGCCATTACTATGTGTGGGGTGGTTGAGAAAGGTGGTGTTTAAATGGGGCTTTAAAAGATGTAAATAATTTTCAAAAGTAGAGGAGGAAAGCATGTGGTATTCAGAAAAATGCAAGGAATATAAACTATGTCATGTTCTAGATCCCATGACTAGACTGATTGGGTTAAATGCAGATTCCATTCCAGAAGAACCTGGAGCACCTACAGCAGTGTAGTCAGCCCTGCATCAGGTGCTGGGACATCACAGAGTAGAGGGAGCAGAAGCCAGGAGGCTTCTCATAGGCAGCTCCTAATCCACTGGCAAGAGGCAGACAATAAGTCAATAGAAAATGATAATTTCAGATAGTGATAAGTTTGCAAAAATTTGAAAATAAGAAAATAGAATAGAAAGTGGACAGAGCTCTAGCATAGACTGGATGGTCAGTGAAGACCTCTCTGGGAAGGCAGCATTTGGGTTGATATCTAAATGACTAGAAGGAGCCAGCCATGTGAATCTCTGAAGTGACAGGAACAGGGTCGTGACCGGTTTGGCTCAGTGGATAGAGCATCGGCCTGCAGATCAAAGCTTCCCGGGTTCGATTCCAGACAAGAGCATGTAAGTTGGTTGCAGTAGGGAGTGTGCAGGAGCCAGCTGATCGGTGTTTCTAACTCTCTATCCCTTTCCCTTCCTCTCTGTAAAAATCAATAAAATATATTTTTAAAAAGAAGTGAGAGGAACAGGAAGAGCAAAGGTCATGGATGGGAACAATCTGGCATATTAGGGACAGAACAAGACCAGTGTGATGGAGCACAGTGAGTGGCAGGGAGAATGGTAGCAGAAAAGGGGAGTCAAGTCACACAGGGCCTTGGGGCCTGCACAATAGATGATATGGGGAGCAACGGGAAGATTGTAAAAGGGAGTGATATAAGCTGATATATATGTTGTAAACAATCCTTTTAAGTGTGGAAGTTGAGATTTTAGGGGGAAACATGGAAACAGAAAGATATTTAGGAACTATTAAAGTCATTTAGTAAGAGAGGATGGCAACTCAGACCAGATGAAAGCAGTGGGTGTGATAGGAAATTATCCTGTTTGGGTGTAGTTAGCAGGTAACATGGATAGAATGTAGTACAAGCTTGACTCTGATGGGGGTCACGAGGGAAGTGTGAAAATCCAGGATGATTTATAGCCTTTTGACCTGATGTGGATGGTGAGAAGCCTAGGGGAGGAATGGAGGAATGGTGATGGAAATGGGAATCCCAAGTCCTTGTTCCCAATGTATAACATGTGAGATCTTTATATCTAAGTTGAGATGTCAAGTAAGCTGCCGGATTTGAAAATTATTACACAGTAAGATTACAAATTAGTTACGCAGTGTTACAAATGTATAGAAAAGTTGATGCAGACTGTACACACCTTGAATAAATATTAAGAAGATGGCCTTGCCCAGCCGGCATAGCTAGTGGTTGAGCATCAGCCTATAAACCAGGAGGTCACAGGTTTGATTCCAAGCGAGGTCACATGTCCAGGATATAAGCTCCATCCCCAGAAGGAGGCATGTAGAAGGTAGACAATAAATTATTCTCTCTCATCATTAATGTTTTTATCTTTCACTCCCTCTCCCTTGCTCTCTGAAATCAATAAAAAAAACAACATATTTTTAAAAGAATATAGCCTTTAAATTTCAGGAATAAGAAGCCGTTAAGTGTTTCTGGGCAGATAGTGACCAAAGTGGTTTGGGAAGGTTTATAAGATTGCAGGGTGTAGGGTTAAAAAGTCCTAACAGAGTCTGGGGGTAAGGCAACTGCCCATTAAGGGGTAACTGAGGTCATCCACATTCAAAATGATTGAAGTTATTTTCCATAAAACATAATTTAAACTGAGAACACTAGCAAAAAACATAAAAATGAAAAGCTTTTTTTCTATGACTTTTCAGAGACTATAAAGTTCAGATGTTTTCTCACAATTTTTGTGGCTTATGCTACTGTTTTCCATCAAGTGAACTATAAAGATGACAGTTTCTGCATGCACAGCTGATTTTGCTATTATGGTGGTAAAAATCCCTATAAAGCCAGGCAACTCTTAAAGCATCCATCGTCTCCAATCTGTTTTACCTGATTTTTACAACTGACCTGACCAGCGTGTTATTTCTATATACATCAGTCTGACCTGTATAAAGTGGACAGAGCAGGTGCCCCTCACCCAGCCAGCCAGGACTGATGGTGGCTTTTCCAGGGCAGTTAAATCTTGGGTGCATAGCTGGAAATCAGCATGTGTCCTGCCCTGCAGTCTGCCAACTCTGAATTTGTTCACCCTTCCCTTCTACTTCCCTTTTTTCTGTCCATCTTCAAAGTGTGTGGTGGGGGGTGTCTCTAAATTTCTAAAGTGAGTAGAAAAAGAATACAGGAGATGCCTTTCTGAGTGGATCAAAGAATCATGTCAGTGGGGGGGTGGGGGGGGGGGAGACCATAAAAATGTTTCCATCATCTGCAATTAGAAACAAGATCCAAGCATGGATATTTCCTAAACTTTCATGCCAAAAATATTCCCCAATCTCTTGTGACTCTACTCTGGGGCTGGTGTCATTAGAAAAGACTGAAGAAATTGAAAAATAACACAATTCTGTCTCATTTTTTAGTTTTTGCATATGCACGTGTTGTTTACTGCCCATATAAGCAAATGACCAAAAGATAGTAATTAAAAAAAAAAAATAAGCATTTTTTCCTTAGACTTACACAAAATTTTTGGGCAAAAAGGTGCTCATAAATTATGCATTAAACAGAATAATGAAAGCGATAGTTAGAGTTGTATATTACTGCAAAAGTCCACTTATCTCTCTGAATGACATCTCTATCACCTGTCAAATTACTGTGTTAATTCCTCCTTCACAGTTATTATATTTCTATGTGCTGAAAGTGGTAGAATACTATATAAATATCATTTAACATCTATATATATAAAAGTCTAAGCAACTGAATGACCAAATGACTGGTCAACCAGTGCTATGATGCATACTGACCACCAGGGGGCAGACGCTCAATGCAGGAGCTGCCCCTGGGGGTCAGTGCGCTTCCACAGTCAGAGTGCTGCTCAGCTGACTGATGGGCACCAGATGCTGGGCTCATGGCGGGGGAGCGCAGCTGTGGCTGCGAAAACCTCTCCCACCTCTACAGCAGTACTAACTACTGAGCACAGAGGGGCTGGGATGAGCAGGAGCGGTATGGCGTGGCACCTGGCCTGGGCTCGGGCTCCTCCCAGGCCACCTGCTGTTTCACACACTACTACATCTACCAAGGAGTCCCGGATTGTGAGAGGGCTCAGGCCAGGCTGAGGGGCCCCACTGGTGTACAAATTTGTAAAGGAAAATAGTTCAATAAATATGGAATTTTCTATATAGTCCCTCTGAGATAAACTAACTTTTAATAGAAAGGTGGTGATAACACATCAGTTCAAATTATTCAATTAAACAATTATAGCTAACCTAACAAAACCTAACATCCATGTGTATGGTAAGCAGCCTCTAAAGTGGTTCTTAATGATACTTATCTCCTACATTCACACCTTTGTGTAGCCCCTTCCCATCTATCGCCTGTCAAAAAAAAAATCATGATGTGAGCTGGACCAAGTGACTCGCTTTAATAATAAAATATAACAAAAGTGATGGGATGTCACTTCTAAGATTAGGTTACAAAGAGACTGTTTTCTGTCTTTTTTCTCTCGCTCCTGCTCTGTTGAGTACTCACTCTGGTCAAAGCTAGCGTTCATCCTGCAAGTTCCTATGGAGAACTCCAAGAAGAAAGGAACTGAGGGGGTCTCTGGACAACAGCCAACAAAAAACCGAATCTTGCTGATAGCCATGAGTGAGCTCGAGAGAGAGTTTGCAAGCTGATCTTTCCCCAGCAACACCTGATTGCAGTCAGGGCAAGACTCTGAGTGGCACCCAGATTACTGACCCACCAAAGCTGAGAAATAATAAAAGTTTGTTGTTTTAAGGCATGAAGTTTTGTAGTAACTTATTTCACAGCTACAGTTAACTAATGCAACCCATAATTAGCTGTGTTCGAGGGATAAAATTGAGAGTAATTAAAAAAGATTTCAATGTTTGCAGTTGATATTTTATAGTTATCAATTTCCAAGTAATTTTGGTTGAGAGTCCATGTCCCATAGGAGCACACAAGCCAACAGTGCTCCATGGAATGGAAGCAGACCCTAAATGGGCTATCCTGCCTTTTATTATTATTAAATAATTATAAGCATTTATTTAAGCAAAAGGAGCTGCAGCCCAAGTAACACAGATTCAGGTACTGACATAAACTGAGTTCCCTGAGCTACCCTGCTTTTGCCCAAGGAAATTTATCCCATCAATTTATGTTATACATGGTAATTCACAAATCTATGCTTGGTTTATATAATAGCATCTATAGGATCTTCTTTTACTTAAAAAGACCCTTCTGTAAAACTTTTGCCAAGATTTCTGCCAACCCAAGGGTGGTTATTTAATCCTCTCTTGGTGGAACTCTACGCTTCCTTCTGCTAAGAAGAAGAAGAAGAAGAAGAAGAAGAAGAAGAAGAAGAAGAAGAAGAAGAAGAAGAAGAAGAAGAAGAAGAAGAAGGAGGAGAAGAAGGAGAAGAAGAAGAAGAAGCTCAAATCATAATATATTCATTTGCCTTTACTGCTAGAAAATTTAGAGTTAATTTTAGTATGAAAAAATAACAAAATATCTGTCCTTTGTATTTCTAAAGTAGAATAAGTAGTAGATCATTTATATACCCTGTCTTGGATTAATGACAAACATTTTTAGAACTCCTAATTGGTTTTTATGAAGAAGACATGAAAATACTGTCCACTTATTTTGAAACAACTATCTTTCCTCTTTAGTACCAAAAAGAAATAATGATAACCTTCTGTTCCCCAGTTGTAAAGGAAATGAACTCACTGAAAACTTAGCTCAAAATGAAGAGCGAAGTTGAGGAATCAGTGAAAGCAAGATAGACCATACACAAGTCCGGGACTTGAATCTGCTGCCATGTTACCAACATCCAATGATGAACACAGAACCCAAATTGTATTTAAAAAGAGAGAAAAATGTAACTGGCAGAGTGAAGAGTCTGCTTCAGGGAGTATCACACAACACTGAGCAATATAAACCAAAGCTTTAAGATTTCCAAAGAATTTCCAAAATATCTAAAATGCCTGTATTTTTTTTTTTTTTGAGATCATAGGCTAAATTAAAGGAAATATTCCATCATTTAGGACTAGGGAATATCTAGAGATGAATCTTTCTAATATGTGTTCATGAGGATCCAGCTGACATCTGGATGCTACAAAAAAAAAAAAAGTGCCTTTCATCCAGGCTTTTCTAACCACACGCCCACCTCCCACTCCCTGACACAGAACTTCTGTCCTGTTTCCCCAGTATCTTTAGGCTTTGGGTATCCTTGGAGACAGACTTCAGTGACAGGTCTTAGCAACACAAGTGACCACAGTTAATTCCTCTCTTCATTTTTACTAGTACGATCAAAAGCAAGAGCTGTTAATTGATCCATATTGTTAAGAACAGTTTAAGATCAAACTTTTACCTTTATTTATTCATTAAATGAGGAGTTCTGCATTTCAAATACTATTTAAAGTTGAACATAGTTTTAAATCAGAGAACTGCCATCACATTTGTTTCTGAGGCCAGCTTAAATTGGGAAAGCATAAGGATAACTAAATACAGTATTAAAGAAGGATAAACTGCATTACCCCTGGATAATTGCATTCTTCCTACCAATCTTATCACATATCCTATGTGATACTAAAATTGTTGTCATTTTGAACAAGGCAGTAATATTTGCCTTGGTAGAGTACAATGCAGGAGGCAGGACTAGTCATTGTAATCTGTCAGCTATCTAGGAAACATCACAGTCAACACATATTCTAATGACTTAACTGAATTCCCATTCAGGTTGTATGAGTTTGCTAGAGCTGCCATAACAAAGTACTACAAACTGAGCAGCTTAGATGACATAAATATCCTGTCTCACAGTCCTGAGACTGGAAGTCCAAGATCAAGTCATCAGCAGGACAGTGCTCATTCTGAAGGCACAGAGGATGGGTGTGTTCCCAGTGTCTCTCCTGGCCTCTGGTAGTTTCTTGGCTTTTAGCAGCATAACTTCAGTCTTCACATGGCATTCTCCTGGTATGCATATTTGTTTCCAGATTTCTCTTTTTTTTAAGGACAGATGTCATAATGGATTAGGAGTCTGCTCTTCTCTAGTATGACCTCATCCTAACTTAACTAATTACATCTGAAACTACCCCCTTTCCAAATAAAGTCACATTCTGAAGTGCTAGGTGTTAGGACTTCAACATACTATACGAAAGGAGCACAATTCAACTTATAACAAGGGTCACTAGGCATTTTTGCTAATAAGCAATTATGTGAACCTAGAGAGGCCACAGTGACTACCTTGGGAGAGGGGAGTGGGAGTGAGAGGGGAGAAGGTGACACTGCAAGAAACATTCCTAGAAGAGAAGCCTGACTTTGTAGCCAAGACAGAAAGGTGAGATTTACCTACACAGAGGATATCCTGATTTCTCTTTAAAAGCCAAAGGTAAACCGGGGGGTAAAATTGAGTGTTCAGTGGGTCCCAGGGGGAATGGGGCAGGAAAGAAGAACCAGCTGACTCATAGGTTTTATAGAAGAAATATTAGAACCACTTACTTTTGCAGATGAGGAAACTGAATTAATGAGTGGTAGAACTAGGACTAGATTGCAGATCTGTTGATATTCTATCCTGTGTCCTCTTCTCTATACTACAAAGATTAGAACTTCAAAATGAGTCCAGAATACCCAGGCTCATAAAAGGGGCCAACACATAATTACTTATCCTTGCATGTCTAGAACTCCAGGAGAAGCCAATGCCCGAGACATTCCCTGCTGTTTATTTCATTTGGCCTTGGACACATACTGGTCTCAGGGCTGACTCGTAAGTTAACACTGCCCTCTAGAGGCCTTGTGCCAGCTGCCCACTTGCCTGTCTGCCATCACCAGGCCTCTAGCTTAGCCTCAACTCAGAGCATGGCAGTCACCAACAGGCATTTCCTAAGTCTGGGTTTCTCCCAGGAGCACATTCTGTACGTAATTAAATACACACAGTTCCCAGACTTGAAGACAAAAGTATGTTTTCTCAACATGGGGGATGGTTATCCCTCACTTCACAGGAACTTAGCATAATTCATTTGAGTGCTTTTATCTGGTCTTAGTTTCATAAACTGACAGAAAACAAAAGCCAACCCCTAAATTCGCAGGGGGAAAAAAATCCATTTTAAGTATGCACAAAATTCAGAGGTCAGAGTACTAAACTTAGAAAGAAAACAGGTTGCTATCGACGCATCTCAGAGAAGAGAATGAGCTAAAATGTGGCCAAGAACCCCTTCCAATGTTATGCTTCTCAGCTTCCTCAGCAGAATTCCATTAAAAGCACCTAAGAAATCAATATTTTAACTATGTTTTGCTCATTTGGTTTGAATTCTTTTCAGCATATAGGAAAAGGAGAATTAAACTGGCAATCAGGAGTCCTGGATTCTGCAACCATTTCTTCTGCTAAAAGGATGGGTGATCTTAATCAACTCCTTTCACATCCTGAGTCTGAATTCCTTCAACTTTCAAACAAGGGCTGGTTTAAAGAACCTCAAAGGACATTTGCAGCTTTAACCTTCTAGAAGTCCCTAATGTCAGTTCTGCTGGATACCAAGTCCTAAAGTCTGGCAAACCCCAGGGTCTGGGACATTCCTACTTGCACACCATTTAGAAGCCCTCATTACATATGGGGTTGCCATGCCAATCAGCCAAAGAACTAGAGCAATTATGAATGATAATGTCTAAGTAATTATTTTAAATATCGAAAGCATTCCTTTTATAAAATTTATATCATTTGGAATAAGAACAGTTCCCCTAAAAATTTGCAAACACTCAAAAAGTTCTTGTGATGTTGCCCCATACCTTTTGACCTGACCAACAAGTTGTTGGGAAGCAACTTCTTCAATGTAGCAAACTGCCGCGTTCACAAGAAGCAGCTGTGACCATTAATGGGACTCCAAAGCTCCTGCTGGCCAAACTCATAAATATCACCCCCCCAAAAAAAAAAAAATCTGAGTTCATAAAGCAGAATCAAATACCTTTATGTCCACACAACTTTCCCCAAATTGTTTCTAAATTATTAAATTAGTGACTGCTTCCCACAGTAGCATCTGCAAGCTACAAAATTATAGGCAGTAAATCTTACATGCAATTCATCTTTGGGGTTATTTTTGAACAAATGAATTGAGGTCACTGAGGAACAACTCCATGTGTTATGAATAAGCAATTAATTAAATTCCCCACAAGCTCTGGCAGGGCAATTTGCTATGCACTTAGTACCTATTAAAGACAAGAAAACTATGCAAGCATTTCTGTTGATGTGGTCAATTCCAGTTCTGAAATGTTTTGCTTCTAGAATACTTATACTCTCAGATTTCCCGGAGAAATATAGGTCAAACAACTAGAGGCTCCACTCTAAACCCAAAAATGTCAGTAACATGAGTTCATTTTCCTGTTGTCAAACAACGGTACCTTATGGTTCATGCGGCATGAAGTCTAAGGTTTCAATGGAAGTCCATTGGAAAAACTGAGCTGAAGGATGGGACCAGGAGCCTGAGTTATGAGTCAAAGGTGATTGGAAGTCCCAATTGCAAAGGAAAAGGACATATAAATCTTGTGCTCAGTCAAGACTGATGGCTAAATCACAAGGATGAACATGATGAGAAAAGCCAATAGCAGAAGTATGTGGGGTGCATCCTTACTTTTAGTCTGGCGAGTGAAAGCATCCTTTGTCCATTGAAGCCCATTCCCTGTGAAGTCAGATGTCAGACAGTGAGTGGAGATGTGGAGACCGTAATCAGTATCTGTTGTGGATAGAGAAGGAGGGAGCTTACAATAGCTAGGTCAAAGGTCAAGTTCTTTTAGTTCTAGAGTAGAGAACTGTGTTATCCTCAAGAAACAGGGGAGCCTAGGAATTGGAAATTATAAGCCAGTGTATCCAGAGCCTTCCACAAAACCAGCAGATTCTGGAATTAGGAAAATAATGTGGATACCTCTCACCCACCTACCGACCCATCCTCAACCCCCAGGATGATGAGGATGGAGCTCTTGATGACTTTCCGGCTTGGCTTTCACTATCTCAAGAATTCCAAACAGCTGATGCTAGGAGAAAAACCTCTTGACGCTAAGGCTTGAGATGGTGCCTGGCAGGCAGGAACTGACACTGCTTGTGAATAACCCATTAACTGTCCCCTCCTTCCTCTCAAACCTGTAATCTGCCTTTTTCCCTCTGTCAAATTCCTCTGATGAAGTAGGGGGAAGAGTTCAAGTGGAGAGCAAAGAGGAAATGGAAGTCATTATTAACAACCATTCAATAGCACTAGCAAGACTCCTCAACTGTTTAAGCAGAAATGTTTTAGAAATTAAGGCGTCCCATCCATTTGTTTCTAAATCAGGAAAGCAAAGCACAGAAAGCGACTTGTCTCATTCATATCTGAACACCCTGTGGGTCCCAGGACTATACACATGGTTTCCTGCCTCTTAATCTAATCTACATCCCACATAAGACATTGTCATCACAGCAGATGGCACCAAAATAAAGTTCTGGGGAAGGGAAGCATCCCAGGGACTGTGGCTACTTGTCCCAATTGGCAATTAATTTATTTGGAGCTGAGTATATTGTTTTCTAATTACTGCTGTGCCAAAAATATCTTATAGTTTTTTTTAAAACACATCAGTCCTAACACTACATTCCACGAAACCTAGAAACAAACAAACAAAATAACAGATGGACTTGGATCTGCTGCCATCAGAACACTCGGGAGGAAAATGACAGGATCTCAGGATGGAACGGCGTGCAGTCAGCACAAGAAGCCCCTGAGGACCCAGACTTGCATGTCACAGATGACACACCCTTAGAAAATGTTGGGAGCTTGAAAGGCACCTTTGAAAGCCAGTCATTCAAATGCATTTTTTCACGTAGAGCACTTACAAAAGATTTGTTTCTAGAACAAGCTCACATTTCTCTAGTTCCCAAATGTGATGCCAGGACTTGAGGGGGGGAAATTAGATGGCAACAACATACTTTGGAATGGCCCTAGTATATTCAGGTCAACAAAGAGGAATCAGGATGATTCCTCACCCAAATCCTAAAGTGAGTGGTTGGATGGAGAAAACCTTGGTTTCCAGATGAAACACCAGTTTTACAAGCCAAACTGATTCTACTGTATATCCCAGATGGGATATGATGCAACACTATAGGCAATGGGTGGAGATGATATGTTTCTCCTTCTCCTGCCAGGTCCCTGTGGCTGAGTCAGGACACCCACGGCACATGCCCGGTCACCTCTGCTGCCTCTGAAGAGCTTCTGTCTTGCATCAACTGCTTGACCAGGACAAGACTGAAGTTAATTGCTACGTAAAATATACATCAGGAATCACCAATTAAAAGTTCTTGGCAACGTGCAGCAATGCTGATCCTGTCCCCCGGATTGATGATAATACATTGCTCAGCATTGATCAAGAAAAAACAGCTTGTTAGGAATATTGACAACTTGAAGGTAAATATGAGGTTGAAGTCCTTACATAGGAAAGCTGGTGGTTGTTGTGGTTGTGCTTGTTGTTGTTGTTGTTGTTGTTCTTAGAGAATAGCTGCCCTGAGAAACCTAGATGCCTTGTTCGGGGGGGGGGGGGGGGGGCAGTAGGGAGAAGGTAATAACAAGGAGCTTTTTATCCCTTGGCTGTGCATTCCTGACATCCTGAGAAGGGGCTTCCTGTGAATTCTTTTATCCCCACTCTGGAACACAGAGCACCTGTAAGGCAGACCCAGCCACAAGGGAAAGCCACATAAATGAAAGGATAGAAGTAGCACTCACAGCCGAAACTGGTTTGGCCCAGTGGATAGAGCGTTGGCCTGAGGACCGAAAGGTCCCAGGTTCGATTTAGGTCAAGGGCATGTACCTTGGTTGCGGGCACATCCCCAGTAGGGGGTGTGCAAGAGGCAGCTGATCGATAATCCTCTCTCATCGATGTTTCTAACTACTATCCCTCTCTGTAAAAATTCAATAAAATATATTTTAAAAAAAAAAAAGAAGAAGAAGAAGTAGAACTCACAACTTGCAACATATGTTGAGTAAGGGCTTTCTTTGTGGCCACAACAGATCCTACGCTCCATTCTAAGGATTGCCCAACCCCTGTCTACTTGTAGTTTTTGCTCAGATGTGGGGGGGGAATTTTGTTTTGTGTTTTCTTTTTCTTTTTCCTGGCTGCAACTCAACAAATATAGGGGAAATTTAATTTATTCACTGGTTCAAATATTGTAACCTGCTTCCTTCAACTTTATTCCTGCCAAATCTAGTACTAGCAGTGGAAAAATTTAGTAGGCACACAGAAACAGCGGCGAAATTTCAGTAATTGCTATTTAATGTTCTACCTGTCATTAAAGCACTTGATAGTTGAATGCAATGCAATCAACTTTCTATTATTCTAAAATGAAGATGATTCTCTTAAAACAGCAATTCTCAAACTTTAAAGTGTTTTGGGCTCAACTGAAAGGCTTCCTAAAACATAGACTCTGGTTCTTACCTCCAGAATTCTGATACAGGAGGTCTGGGGTGGAACCCAGGATATGCATTTCTAGCAAGTTCCCACATGCTGCCGAGGCTGCTGATCCAAGGACCATATTTGGAGACATACTGTTCTATAATACCCATCAGACTATCGGGTTATACAAACAAAAATCTAAGAAGTTTAAGTCTAATATTGAATCTTGTTCAACTATTTGTTTCTATTATATCTTTTTAATTTATTTTTATCGATTTCAGAGAAGAAGGGAGAGAGAGAGAGAGAGAGAGAGAGAGAGAGAGAGAGAGAGAGAGAGAGAGAGAGAGAGAGAGAAATATCAAGGATGAGAGATTGGTTGCCTCCTGCATGCCCCACACTGGGGATTGAGCCTGCAACCCGGGCATGTGCCCTGGAGAATCAAACAGTAACTTTCTGGTTCATAGATAGATGCTCAACCATGAGCCATGCTGGTCGGGCAGGAATATTACTTTTTTTATATATATATTCTATTGATTTTTTATAGAGAGGAAGAGAGATAGAAAGCTAGAAACATCGATCAGCTGCCTCTTGCACACCCCCTACCGGGAATGTGCCCGCAACCAAGGTACATGCCCTTGACCGGAATCGAACCTGGCACCTCTCAGTCTCCACACCGACGTTCTTCCACTGAACCAAACCGGTTTCAGCTGGAATATTACATTTTTAAATGCATTGGGTGAACTTGGGCAAGGTTTCTCTCCTGTACATTGTATGCTAAGGGACACTGGCCCCCCAGATTTCAAAAGAGTGCAGAACTAAAACCTTGAACTGGGAAGGTTATGATCATCCAATGGTGCCTCAAGGCATCCTTTGCCAGCAATCTGCACCTCTGCTGTGGAATTCAGATCAGGAACCAGGTCTAAAAGGAAGATCCTCAGCAAGGGAAATTCAATAAGGAAAGAGTCAGTTTAGGGAAGCTGATATTTGCCTTAGATTGGATAAGATATCCAAAGTAAATATTTTCCAGATGCTAAGAAAACAAGATAAAACCGGGGAGGGGGGGAAGGGAAGAAAGGGCTTCCCCATAAACAGACAAGGTATAGGCAAACATATGGCAGCCTATTTGGAGCTAGAATATAATCATTACCTTAGAGTAAGGGAATGTGAAGCACAGTCCAGTTTACTGCTGCTTTTATTGGAACACAAAACTGTGTTTTGAAAACTTGCTTATTTTTATGACATTTATCATTTTTGTGGTTATTGCTAGTCCCTCCTGGTTTTTTCTTTCTTTGGGTTTTTATTGCTCTTTTGTATTATTTATTAGAGAATAATTCTAGTCTCTTTCAGCTGATTATAATAGAAGCAAAGAATTCTTCTCCATATTTAGGACAAAGAAAAACTAAACTCTGAGGATCAAGAAGTGCAGTGAGAATCAAAGTGATAGATGCTCCAAGGAAAGGCAAGAACTCAGCAGGAATGTTGTAGAACACTTAAATCTCACTCTTGGCTATTTCCCCAGAGGGTTTTGTTTTTGTGGGTGTTTTTTTTTTTTTTTAACTCAATCCTTGGAGGGGTTTTTTACTTTTTATATAAGCAAGCCATTTATTTAGACCATAATGGTGCTCTAGGTTTCCTTTTAGATCAGGGGTTCCCGGTAAGAAAGGGTGCATTTTATTTCCTCAATGTGCAGAAGATATGGTCAGTAAATATTTGTTTAATAGCTGCTTGTTCTCATGCTAGGTAAACAGTATTTGAGAAGAGGGCATACAATTCCCCAGCCTTCAAAGAGCTTATAGTCTAGTGAGGTAGATAGCTCAGTGAACAGACTGTTATGATGGTCTGTTAAATTCTATGGGGAGAGAATAATACGAGGGCTAAGAAATAATTTCAATGCATGCTGACACCTGAAGGGTTAATTGGAGAAATAGGAACTGGGCCAGCCAAAAGGATGAGACAGGAGAGAGTGCCCAAAGTCCAGAATTAATTGACACTACAATGAATACAGGGAACTGAAAGGAATTTAGCATAACCAGAGTGCAAAACAAGTGAGGTTTTACAAGTAGAGTGACCATGTAAATTATCAACTAAACATTTGGAAATGGAATGGAGTTGCTATTAATAAACACACTGGAACAATAACGGCTTACACTGAGATATATGATCGGTCTAATTATGGTTCACATTAGTGAGATTGTACTTTATTTAAAAGATATATCCTTGGGAGCATTATAAACAAGGACATGGCATGATCACAATGCTATTTTAGACAGGTAATTCTGGCATCTGAGTAGAGAATAAGTTGAATCATGGGAGAAGACGGAACAGTTAGAAAAGTGTTCCAATATTTCAGGAAAAGATGATAGTTATCTGCACCAGAGAAGTGCCTTAAGGAATGGAGAGCAGTGGGTGAATTTCAGGGAGTTACCGAGACTGACCGGGAGTCTATCTGAGAGCCATGAAAATTGCTAACTGGGCCAGAGAGAGGGCTCTCTTGAAGATGCTTTGACTTGTTTTGCTTTCAAAATCTGGCAGACCATTCATGATCATTGATTAGTTTTGATCCAGCTTGTGTTTTAAATGAGTGGGAATCAATCATGTTACATATTAAAAATAGAACTCTTATAGAAATTCAATTGATATGGAAATAGAATTATATATAATAGATTGGGATGACTAGATGTCTCAATTTTCTAAAACCATTTTTTTATTTCATTTAAATTCACCCTGGTCCATCTTGGTTAAAAATCATTTTTTTAACCAAGATTTCTTTGATACAGTAAAATTTTTTTAAACATGCATAAAAGAAAAAAATTGGTATGTTGGACTTCATCAAAATTAAGAATTTCTATTCTTTAAAAGACATTGTTAAGCAACTGACAAGAAAAGTCACCAAGTGGGAGAAATGTTTTCATATGACATATCAGATTAAAACTTCTGTTCCAAATACATATTTTTAAAACCCTCAAAACTCAATAATAAGAAAACAAACAATCCAATAAAAAATAGACAAAAATTTTGAATAAAAAATTGACCAAAGATTATATATATATATATATATATATGAATGACAAGGGCATGAAAAGATGTTCAACATCATTAGTTGTTATGTAAATGAAAGTTAAAACCACAAATTAAAATCACCCATATTTATTACAAAAAGACTAATCATGCCAAGTGTTGTCAAGGATGTAAAGCAACTAGAACTTTTTTTTTTTACAGAGAGGAAGGGAGAAAGATAGAGAGCTAGAAACATCGATGAGAGAGAAACATCGACCAGCTGCCTCTTGCACACCCCCTACCAGGGATGTGCCTGCAACCAACATACATGCCCTTGACCAGAATCAAACCTGGGACCTTTCAGTCGGCAGACCAATGCTCTACCGCTGAGCCAAACCGGTTTCGGCAGCAACTAGAACTTATATCATACACTGATGATGGAAATGTAAACTGGTACAGCTACTTTGGAAAAACAGCTTGGCAGTTGTTATTATTGATTTTAGTTTAAATTTGTAATTCAATTTATTAAAACTAAAAAAAAAAATCATTCATTTCTCTCACCCTCAACTTCCCACTTCTGGCAATCACCAATTTGTTCTCTGTATCTATGAGCTTGGAGATATATATATATATATATATATATATATATATATATATTCTATAATATATATTCTATAATTCTCTCTTCTACATATGAGAGATCATATGGTAGCTAAGGCAGAACACTAAACAGAAAAATCACCCAAGTAACTTTTTTTAATGTCAAATTAGGCTTCATAGCATCCAGGAAGAATTGTTAACCAGAAAAAAGTTTGGTTTCCAAAATACAAACAAGATAAAGAAAGCAAGACAAAAACTGGACTTCAAGTGAAATATCAAAATATGAACAAAATGGTCAGCATTCATTTCAGGGACCAATGGCATGTTCATGCATTCATTTAGTGCCCATAAACTGTCATGAACTCTGCTGAATATTGCGAGTACACAGTTTAAATGAGTAGATGAGTAAATAGGATGTCTATAAAGCAAACCATTTTTAAAAGATGTAGAGAAATTGGGCCAGCTAATTTTAACAGTGAAATTATTTCTAATGATGTCAAAATGTCTTTAGGACAAGGGTAAAAATCTGTTGCAAGAATTTTGAGCCTTCCATTCCTTTCAAAGAACTATTTTGTTTTGCCAATACTGGGCACTAACTCAGTTTTCACTCAATGTTTGGCAATATTGGGCACTAAGTAAATATTTATTGAAGAACAAATTAGTTAATTAATTTTCTTCCAATGACTCTCTAGGCTAAATTAACAGCTTTTGCCAAGGTTAAACATCTGTTGTTGCCAGGACAAAGCTTCTATATTAGAGAGAGAGAAAATGGAAGAGAGAGGGAGAGAGAAACATCTATGTGAGTGAGAAACATCAATCAGTTACCTCTCATACTCGCCCCAACTAGGGATCCAACTCATCATCGAGGTATGATCAGGAATCAAACCCACAACTTTTTGGTATATGAGATGATGATCCAACCAACTGAGCCACCTGACCAGGACGAGTTTTTCATTTTCAACTAACTAAACCAAATATGGTTGCTAATGTTGATGACCATAAATATGAATCTTATAATCAACCCATCTACAATAATATCTGTTAAATATAACATAAGTTCTAGGGGATACATCTGAATGCCATAAATTAATTGGTGATTATTTAATACACCTCAAGTCTCACTCATAATGATGGGGAATTCTCTAATTCCAAAAAAAAATATGGGAGTCAACATGGTTGAATTAGTTTTGTTCATTTCTCTCCTTTTAAAAAAATATATTTTATTGATTTTCTACAGAGAGGAAGAGAGAGGGATAGAGAGCTAGAAACATCGATGAGAGAGAATCATCGATCAGCTGCCTCCTGCACACCCCTTACTGGGGATGTGCCCGCAACCAAGGTACATGCCCTTGACCTGAATCGAACTTAAGACCTTCCAATCCGCAGGCTGACGCTCTATCTACTGAGCCAAACCGGCTTCGGCTGATCATTTCTCTTAATTTATAGGTACAAGTAGAGCTTTTTAATTATATTATTAATCTTACTACCATTTCTAGATGAGCAACTACATATTAAAAAAGAAAAAAATAAGCAGGTTGCAGGGAGCCTGACCAAGCCAATCAAGATGCTCAAACACCAGCACAGCACACTTTTCTGACTACTCTGGGAGATGAGCGCACCGGTGGAATGGACAATTCTCCAACCAGATTTACAATCATCTCCCACATTCCCAGGACACAGGATTACCAACATCTCAAAGGAGACAGTGTTCTCACCGTTCTCTCAAAGAGCTGGGAGACACTTGTAGACAAAACTGTATTTCACCCCACTGTTTTAAAAGGAATTCTTAAACTTTAAACTGCAGGGTTCACATAAATAACAACTTGAGCAATTTCTCCATTTCTCTGAATAATACATTTCTGCTCATTATAATTTATGCTAATTCCCCTGCTAAGCTAGGACATCATTTATGGTGTAAGAAATTTGAGGGGAATAAAAGGTCAGTCTAGAGTTCGATGTGGTAGTGGAAAAATATCTGGCTGGTATATTTCATGGAATGTTTTGCAATCACTTTGAAAATCTCTGGAAAGCGAACGCTGAAGAACTTTATAGAAATTAGGGAGTTATTGGCAAGGCCTGTTGACTAAAGCAGTTCAGTGGAAATATACCAATCCACCAAAATCATCTTAATTCAGGCTCTCCCTCTTCTTTCTCCAGCAATCGCCTGCCATCTAGTGGATGTAATGCAGTCTAGTCATGAATTGTTTTCTCTACCATCTGCAGTACTCATGGAATAATGTGATAATGTTTTTTAAATAAGACCAGAGGCAGGAGTTTATATGACTACACATACCCAAAAATAAACAGAATCTGGTTAAAAAAAAAAAAAAAGTTTTTTTTAAAGACTTAAAAGAACCATCATGGAGTCCTTTCTTACCAAGACTTTCAAAAAACAGATCATTTTTGTGCTTGACTAATCAAAAACTAATTCCCATTAAACCCAAGCAATATCAAAATAAATTTAAAAAAGAGAATTGCTGTTTTGCATACTATTCACTTTGAATGTCATTTTTACATTTATTCAATAAATGAATTTATTTTGTATCATTATACCATAATTTTAACATGTATGCTAAGAATTATATAATCAACAGTTACATATTGAGCCCTTCCAATGGTAGATGCTATGGAAAATACAAAAATGTAGGAGATGCAAGCCCATCTTTAGATTTACAATCTAGTCACGGAGAAAAAAGTAACCCAAATGCAACAATTCGTAGCCGTGCTAATTAATGTAGTCCAAAGGAAGAAACAATCAGAGGGGACTTGAAAGAAGAGGGGAAAGTTTAATAATAACACTGTAAGTGTGTTTTCAATATAATTTTGAGGTAAATTATCAAGCCCCTGGACCTGGAGACAGTGAAGATGCTTTTTTTTTTATGGCAATGGCAAATTTATATCTTAATATAAAGGGAAGGAAAACTGAATCTGCAATGAAAAATAGTGGCCATATTCTGTGAGTACCAAAATCACCTGAGCAAGATTTGTTCTAGTTCTGTGAAAAATGCCATTGGTATTTTGATAGAAATTATGTTGAATCTTTGGATTGCTTTGGGAAGTATGAACATTTTAATAACATTTATTCTTCTCATCCATGAGTACAGTATATGCTTCCAGTTATTTGTATCTTTTCCCATTTCTTTCTTCAGGGTCTTATAATTTTCTGAGTACAGGTACGTTTCCTCCTTGATTAAATTTATTCCTAAGTATATTTTGAGGCTATTGTAAATGGGATATGTGCCTTACATTTTAAAATAATTGATCCTAGAATTATATTTTTCTGTTCTCTCTACCTATTCTTTGACTTTTGAGCCCCTTCTTATTTATAGAATCCAAATTCTAATAATTATAATTACCATTTGTTTTTACTATTACACCCTCTTACACTTATAGTTTTATTCATATGTTCTTTTATTTAATATTAATAAAGCACTAAGAGGTTATTATTATCTCACTTTTTAAATAAGAGAGGTAATGCAAATTGCAAAACATTTCACAGATATATACAAGGTAGGGACTTGATTTTAGATCTTTCTGACTTCAGATCTTATGCTTGGGTGTTGTTTGTTTTACTGGACTCTCCTGCTTTCTGCTGAAGAATATGTGTTACAGAAATATTTGATCTTCTTTGACCTTCTCCTGCTGAAGATATATTATCTGAGCACATTCCCTTACAGTTCACAAATCTTGATTTAACCAGATAAATTTGATATAGAAAAAGACTTTTTAGGTCAGGGAATACAGCTTCCTGCCAAAAAATAGAATTTTTCCTTTAAAAGCATTTATTGTTCCAAACACACTTATAATAAATGTCATATTTTCCTATTGTGTAGCCCCTACAAAGCCATCCTGCCAATATCCAAGATTGCTATGTAAATACTGTCAACTATTTCCCACCTTCCATCACAACCCTCCTGCAGCTACAGTATCCCACTCTCCTACTGCTCTGCTTACCAGATGGAAATATTCTGCCATTTCTATTTAAAAGGATTGTTCCTTCAATGGCTGAGCTGACATTTGATTCCAGTGGAGCAACAAGGTTAACAGAAACTTTCTATCAGCAAAAGACTTTGACAAAGAACAAAGTGACATGACTCCACATCTGATGAGAGGCTAGGTACTCTCAGGAGCACTGTTAACAATCCCGTTTCTGGCAAGCACTTGTTCTTGGAAAGAGGTGTGCGGAAAGGGCCTATGCAAGTCCCTGGTCCTCATGGCATCATTGGCGAGCCCACTGAAACAGTGTAAGTCAGTGAAGTTCCTATGGAGAAGAAAGTTCTAGCTCCCTTTGATTGTCCCCCAAATGTTACAGGAACTATTTCTCTGGGTCATAACCACACAAATCACACGGAGAACTGCTTCTATTGTATTTCAGGCAACTTCTTCCAGGATGAGTGTAGCTCAAGCTTGTTCTAAGCAATGAACTCAAAGTCAGAATAGCAGAATCCACCAGTAGGATCTCTTAATTAAGCAAGACATTTACAAAAAGGTACTGGAGATTTAGAAGACTTTTTAAAACTTGCAATAATGTTAAATGCACAATCTAGCTTAGCTCACTGAACTTGACAGGAATACCAAGTCAACTGGGTGGGGGGAATCACTTTGGTGATGCTGATCTGCATGGAGATAGCAGCAAAGATCACGGAAAGCAAAAGCCAGAACTGGAGCATGGAAGGCAAAGGTAGCTAATTCTCTATTAGTGCAATTAGCAAAAGTTAAAGACATTTCTGGAACATCAGTGGAGTGAGGTGCTGCGGGTGAGCTGGAGAGAACCCACACTTGAAAGTTGCCATATTGGAAGCTACAAAGAATCTGTTAGGAAATAGCTTGATGATAGCTAAGAATACACAGAGTCAGACAGCCCTGCGTTCAAATTCTAAATCTGGTACTTACCACGCAGGAGAAGTAACTTGACCTCTCAGAGCCTCACTTTCCCTACCTGAACATTGAGACGTTGTGAGGATTAAATAAAATAAAGTCTGGAAGTACTTGGCACACCACTTAGTACATTCTCCCTCCTCTTAAAAGAAACTTACAGAGATAAAAAGGGCTATAAGTGTCGTGGTCATCACTAACTGTCCACTGACCAAATAGAAGCAGTATCTAAACATTTAAGCCAGTAAAGCAGAGCCTTGCTCCATCTTTACCAACCAAACCACCCTCTGCTGACACTCTATAAGGCTGCTTGCTATCTCACTCAACTATTGACCCCAAAATCACATCAAGTCGGTCATTCCAGTACACTCATGCACAAGGTCAGCTTCAAATCTCTAAAAAGTACCACAGATCCCATCAGAACCTCTTACTTCAAGAAGCTGCTAAATCCTCATCTGGCAAAGACCACCTGAGACAAACTCAAATTTATTGACTAGATGCAGAGTCACCATGAAGTACTGGTGACATGGTGGGAGGGAGGAAAGAGGGGTCTTATCTAAAATTTGGCTTTTGTGAGATTCTGAAGCAGATCTAAGAAAAGTAAGGGCCAGTTCTTTATTGGTTGATGTTTCTGGGGAAAGATGATGAAAAACAGGGACTAGCAAGAACTGAGTACTGTCATGAGGTGAGATGGGTTTAACAACTGGATGTCCCAGCATTAATAGATGGGTATAAAAAGCTGACCTGGGGGCATTATGCAGAAAAATGCTGTCACTCAAATACCGCATTGACAGCTGTTGTATGACCTGGAGAGGAATGGTGTCACCTATTAAGGTTGCAGCTGGCTTATCTGGGTGTGTCCTCCCAGCATAGCAAACAACAGGTTGCCTTTTCCTTTTTCACTGATTCGATTTCACTCTTTCTGTCCTAGATAGATGTTTTCCTCTTTCCAAGTGGCCCCCTATAAACTGGATGTGGGATTCATAGAAACTCTCTGTAGTGCCTCTGCAACTTTCCTGCAACTCTAAAACTATTCTAAAATAAACTGTTTTCATGCTATGGAAACAGTCAAAACAATCCATAGGACAATATTTTTTAACTGTATCGATGAAAGTATTACTTAGGTTCCCTTTTTTCCCCATTAACCCCTTTTAGCCTGCCCCCACCCTGGACCTCCAGTACACTATTGTCTGTATCCATGGGTTATACATATATGCAAACAAATTTAGTTTTAAAGTGGTCCCCTACCCAACCCCTGACAGATGCTCATTCAATCTTCTCACAAGTACTACTTTACAGGGAAGTAACTCCATTCCATGTTTTAATGCCTAAAATTTTTAATTCTTTCTCATTTCAGCCAAAATTTGCTTTGTCCAATGCTTCCATTTTAGGGTCCCACATAGATGCCTGTGAAGATACATGAACTAAGTTTACCTCCTTTTCCAAAATTCTTGTATTTTTATTATGATGATTGTACCCCTAAGACTCTTCTCCAATGCAAGTCTTTACCTCAACCCCCTATTCTCTGGTTTCACATCAAGTTTGCAATGACGCTCCATAAACAAGGCAGCCTATTGGGCCAAGCACCCCAGGTTTGGGGCATTCCCCCATGGTGGTAAGGCCATGCCCACAGCACCCTTTTCAGCAACCAGTTATGCTGTTAGCTTCTATTGCTTGAGCACAAAATAAAAGAGGACTATTAGTCAATTCCTCTGGGTTTCATTTCTTCATCTGTAAAATAAGCATGCTGCTATTAGACAGTTTCTAAGATTTCTTCATCTTTCCCCAGGAGTACTAGGAGTCATTCTATTGTACTATGTTGTATATTCATTTTACTGATGAAGAAACTGATTCAGGGGGGTCATTTAATGTGCCTAACTTCATAGAGTTCTAGGATTCTAGCAAGCACCGTCAAGGTAGAAAGCCTGTGCTTTTCCCCAACTCAAAACAGCATCCCCCTGACCTTGTTCAGTTCCCTTACATCATCCATCTCTCCTCTGCTTCTGCACACAAGGCTCCTGAGAACCTCCTTGGCCTAGAATGTCTGCTCCTGGTGAACCTCCACTAGCTACTCCATTCTGTTCCTTCTCTCCCCCACACACCTGCTCAAGGGACCATCTGCTCCTCTATTTGCATCTCACCATTCACTTGTCCCCTTGTCCCCTGACAATCAAGCTTATATTCCTGCACTTTACTGAAACTAGTCTCTCAGCCGGTAGACCCAAGAGCCTTATCAGAATCATTCTCATCATTGACCTCTCTGACCCCATTTCCTTCTCCTCTGGGTTTTCCTCAGGTTTTTATTTGAATTCCCCTCCTTTTTAGAACGCTTCCACTCTCATCTCTACACAAATGCTTCCCAAATCTCATAATTTCCCCTGATCTTCAGACATATATGACAGGATTACTTATTGTGACATTAACTTAGATACTCAATCCTTGCATTTTTCTCTCTCTCTCTCTCTTTTTTTTTTTTTTTTTTTTTTTTTTTTTTTTTTTTTTTTTTTTTTTTTTTTTTTTTTTTTTTATTCCAAACAGATAGCTTGGCCCTTGGAAATCCCATGGAGAATTCTGCTGTATGGAAATCTGAAGGCCCTTCAGCCCCTTGCTCAAGTCTATCCTCACTTGCCAATACACCCTACTAGACAGAAATTCTGTCCAAAAGCTGTAGGCAGGCCTGTGGTAACCTTTGTCTAAAGCAGTATTAACAGCTAAAAAAAAAAAAAAAAAACCTATAAATTAGGTAAGTGTCCACCGTGATATTTAACAAGAGGTCAGAGAGCTTGCAGGCATGTTGTCAATCTCTTATAAAAGTACAAAAATATTCTCTTTTCATCCAGAAGAAGTGAGAGAGTTTAAGAGGAGGTCTGGTTACCTCGAGGTGTAGATAAGTACTGTATCGTTTGTTTTAGAGCTGAGAACATTTTTTAGAATCCTTATTCATTTGCATGCTATGGAAACAGTCAAAGCAATCCATATGACAATTTTTAGTGCACACAAGGATGTGCTGTACACATTGCTGAACGAAAACAGAAACACACCAAGAATAAAATAAGAGGAGGACTCCACTGAGGACTCAATGCATGTAAATAAAAAAGAAAAACCCTCTTCACTCAATGATGCACTTGTGAACACTGGTTAAATGTCCTTCAATGTTCTGAGTAATAGATGGAAACTGTGTTTTGTGTAAAGATTTAGAAATAACACAAAACTGAAAAACAAAGTTTAGAAACCCAGAAACTCCACCACAACCACGTAACCCAACCCCCAAAGTTATATTTAATAAAAGCTGAATCTTGGTCTTCAGGAGAGTGGCCGTGGTTTCCTGCTTCAATAGTGCTTGGATGGAACCAGTGCTTGCACCTCAGCCCACCGCCTAGGCCGGCCTTCCGCTCCTCCTCACAGTGCCCTCAGATGCCTTGGTCCTTGCAAGGCCTCTGCTTCCCCTCTGCACAGCTGCCTATCCTTAGATATGTTGTTGTTGTTGTTGTTGTTGTTGTTGTACCAAATTACTTTATTTGAAGAAATGGTACAAATGAAAGACACAAGTGGTTGATTTGGTATACATTATAGAAAAGGTAAAGGTAACTCCACATGCACACACTGCTTTGGTGACCAGGAAGTCATCCCCAGGGCTACAGGAAAGAAGACTAAAGCTTAGCTCTTATCACTGTCTCTCAGGGTGTGCTTTTCAAAGGATGCTCTGCCATGCCAGTTTCTTGATATGTTTGGCAAGTCCAGTAGTGACCAATCCAAGTGTAATGCACACCTCATTGCATTCAGCCCATTCTCCCAGTCGTGACATGAATTTTCCATGTCACCTAGTGAGTTGGAATTTACTACCTAGTTTGTCAGTCATGGGAGTACATTTCAAATAGGGAAGTTGAGGGTGTGATGTATGTGAAAATATTTTAATACTAACCAAACAGCGTCAGACCTAGTAGAAATTACAAAATATGGTTCTGGCCATCCTGGGGACAGAAAATATGTGAAAGAAAAGTGGTAAATTTGGGTTAGAAAAGTAAGAAAGAATTTGTAATGTATTCAAGCAGAGACATGAAGAAAGAAGGCAGGTGGGAACATTCAAAGAATGTAAGTGATCCCTAATATCATCTTCCCTTTCTTTCAGGATAATTCACATTTTAGCTGTGCACGTGGTCACGGAGAACAAACACTACATTTCCGAGAAGCTGGAGGCAGCTAGCTATGTGACCTTTAAGTTCTACCCAATGAGATTGAAGTAGAAGTGTCTGTGACATCTTTTAGGAATCTTCCTTATGAAACTTTTGGTATTAGCCTCAACCTGCTGTTGGAACACAGATGTCATGGTTTTAATCCCCACGTCAAACGATGAGGACAAGGAGTACATCTTCAGGTTGGCAGAACAAAAGGCTAGAGGTCCCAGACATGAGGACTCATTGGAACAGAGCTGCCATGTGAGCCCTGGATTGCTGCATTTGTTCCCAAGCACTGCCATAACAAATTGCTACAAACTGAGTGGCTTAAAACAACAGGAAGTTATTCTCTCACCGTTCTGAGGCTAAAAGCTCAGAATCCACGTGTCATCAGAGCCATGTTCTCTCCAGAGCCTCTAGGGGAGGAACCTTCCTTGCCACTTCCTAGGTTTTGGTAGTTGCTGGCATTAGGGAAATGTCTTTAAAACAAACTATCCTCCCACCCCAGAAAACCTCTCCATAAAGGTAAAAGGGAAAGGAACACTTTCATTATTGAATGAGCATTAAACCAAAAACATGATACCCACCCCAGGCAATCTACTAAGATTGCGAAGACGTAAAGTATCTCACCCTTTAAATAACCAAGGAGCTACAACCCATGGCATACATGCTCTTGAGATCAAGAATGACTAGTCCTCAAATAAGAGGACTTGAAAGTTCATTTGTCACACACATGTCATCTAGAGTCACCTGGTAACTGGGGTTGCCATCTGTGTTTGCTAATTGGCTTTATCCAAAGGGAATATAAACTTCTCATATCTTTAAGATAGGAGGTAGTTTTGGAACAAGGTGCCTGCTGAAGTTAGATTCCTACTCCCCCTCCTCCCAAGAAACAGGAAGACTGGGATGCAATCTTCCTTAATGATTGGATTTCAAAGAGTTGGCTCACAAGTCCTTGAGAAAGACATTCCTGGTGGGCAGAAAGCTGGCAAGAAGCTTTTAAAGAGACTTACATACATTTCAAAGAAATAGAGAAATAATTCAAAGTTTTCTAAAGTAAATTTCTTAAGAAAAAAAGGTAGGGTGAGTCTCCTTCCTTATTTTCAGATGAAGCCTCTTCTTTTTAATCTGTATTTGCATGAACACCAGCAATCCTTGGCATTCCTTGGCCAGTAATTGCATTACTCCCAACTCTGCCTCCATCCTCACATGGCACTCTCCCTATGGGTCTCTGTACCCAAAATTCCTCTTCTTACGAGTAATCATTGTATTAGGGACAATCTCGTTCAGTGTAACCTCATCTTAACTTGATTATGCCTGCAAAGACCCTATTTCCAAGTAAGGTTACCTTTATAGGTAACCAGGGTAGGGTGAGGGGGACTTAGGTCTTCAACATATTTTCTTGGGGGACACAATTCAACCCACAACAATAACCTACCTATAAAACTGTATGATGGAAAAAAGCATCTAACTTGGTTAAGGCAGCATTATTTGGGTTCACAGACAAGTAGTTTTGGAAGTATCTGGTGACAAATTAAATACTCCCTTCCACTCCCCCCAAAAAAGACTCCCATCATCCTCTATTACATCAGATGAATTCCTCTCCCTTGAAGTGTAGGGAACTCGCTGGGGGGAAAAATGCCCTGGGCCATCTCTTGGGTCACTTATCCCAATTCCCATCCCAGGTCCCCTTGAGGTATCAAATTAGTTGTAACCTTAAGATGTTGTCTACATTTTTATCTCCTCATCTAGCTGATACCCTAACATTGCTTTAACAAGAAAAATAAAACCTTTTAATTTCTTAATTAGAGTGAAAGTTCTATTGATAAAAGACATGTGCTAATTGTGGTAAGACTTTAAAGAGAATGAGATTCAGTCAAAAAATAATCAAGCTATCATTTAACAGAGATAAATTAATGAAGTTAACCCTTGGTTCTTTTTTTAGGGAAAAGCAAGTGTTGAGAATAAGAAAGTTTTTTTTTCCCAAAGGTCATATCTAGAAAAATATGATTAAAGTAAAAGAAATTTTTGAAAAGATAAAATGGAAAATAGATTCAAACTCCTAAAATATTTAAATATTTAGAATGTATTACTAGACCAACTACTGAAATCCTGAACATGCCTTAACAACAAAACAAAAAGCCCCTTTGTTTGGGCCCTGTGGTGATTCCAAAGAGCCTGAGGCAGACTTCCTTTCTCATTGCTATAAGGTTATAGAACAAAATGCATGCCAGGGCAGAAAAGAAACAATGCTTTAAACTTGAAAATTTTTGAGGTTGCAGTTTACTTGTAATGAATGTTTAGCCTTAATACTATGTCCCACCACCATCCAGGAGGCAGGTTATCTTTCCTTCCCACCACCTCACACACACACACACACACACACACACACACACACACACACATATGTGCACACACATGCACACATGCACACTGTGATTCTGACTTTAACCACTAGGTCATAAGCCTTCTGCCATGAACTGGGGCAATCTGCTATCAGGTGGTAAAGATAATCTTGTGAGTCCTTGTCTCTAATAATTCACTATTTAATAAATGTCCTTAAAATCTAAGTCACTTAATGCAAATATCTTGCTTTAAGAATTTAACTAGTTAATTAAATAATTGATTTAATCAAAGAAGTGCCTATGTAAACAGTGGTTCAAGTAATAGTGTTACCCTCAGAAACTCTTTAGTGATGAAGAACATTAGCAGCTGAGCTCTATGAGCTTTGAGGTCCATACACTCTCCTTTAAAATCTTGACTCCTAACTTTGAAATTTAATTGGAAATTACCAGTAATAGTGAAATTATTACCAGCTTTTGGATTTTTTAATAAAAAGATCATCTCAGAAACTTGCAGGACTTGGAATGGCGTTCCCAAATTGCCTCTGTGATACCAAAATTTAAGTAGATATATTGGAGAAAGTAGGTGGAAATTTTCCTTTGTAAATCTGTCTTAAGCAAAACTGCACAATCAATTAGTTATATTGAAAAGAGTTTGACAACAAAATAAAAATAAAAAGTATCAACCAGACTAACTTTTGGCATCAGAACATGAGAAAACCAACATGTGCTAAAATTCCACAAAGTAATAAAGCATATTCAGAAGTTTAAATTCATGAGTAAATAATCTTTAGCATCCACAAAAATCACCTTAACTGAGTTTTCAGACTCATAATTCATTTTGGTAGGATGAACAAAACCAGGTCCCTACACATTTCTGTTGAGAGAATACCTAAGACAATTTTAACCCTCCAATATGGGAGTAGCAAAGTAATAGAATGTCTAGAAATTTTAATCTTTGAATGTGTATTTTTATATTGCCTTAATCATCATCACATTATTACCAAAATATAGATTAAAATCCTACTCATGCAATGGCTATAAAAGATTAAAATGATTCATAATAAATCTAACGCTTCTAACGTGATTTCAAACATCTTAATAATGTTGGTTAAGATTCCCAAGACAGCTGAAACCAGTTTGGCTCAGTGGATAGAGCGTCTGCCTCTATCCCTGTGGAATCCTTTGGCCCAAAGGCCACTCCTGGCAATTCCTGTTCTGGCATCTCTACCCTGATGACTGGAGTATTATAGATAAAGGAATGAACTGGAACCTTCTCATTGGCCCTGGCTGAAAGCAGTGGACACATGAATAAGGAAAGCTGAACATTATAGAAGCAAGTGTAGGAATTGTCCTTTCAACCATAAAGAGCTGGGGGACACAGTTGACACAGAAAAGACCCTAATCTGGCTCTCCTCCCAATCACAGCCCTATGTTTCCAGATGAAGGGATAAATGGTGGTGGAAAAATTAAAATAAAATACACACCCAAAAGTTTTCCCGTAGTCAAATTTAGTATAGAGGAATTTATGCATTTTTGTGGGCCCAAAATTAAGTGGATTAACCCACCAGCAATCTACTCCCTACTCAGGGAGTCTAACTTTGAAGGTTCCCAGGATCAGGAATGCTGCACTTCGGGGGTTAATTCACACCAGGAAACCAGGCAGGGGTCCCAGAGGAAACCACCAGGCCACTTAATGATTACCTGACAGAGCCAACATTGAACACCATAATCCACATAAGGATCCTAGCAGATGGTGGGACAGCAATGGACAAACGCAGGAAAGCAAACACAACACCACACAAAAGTGAGAAGCCTGCAAGTCCAAACAAAAGCCAGCCCTCTGCACCACTAGTGTATGGTCAGTCATGGAAGTGGTTCTTCAATTAACACACACTCACATGTGTAACCACATAAGCACACACTTTCAAACACACACCTACACACATATACATCTATACAACAAACACACACACACACACACACACACACATGCACACATCTCCATCAGAGAACAGGCATGAGGAGGAAGAGAAGAATAAATAGCCTAGTAGATCCCATGAATTGAAATGTAGTTAAGAAAATAATCCTGAATAACAATGAAAAATCACTAGATTGAACTGAATTTTCTTGGAAGAGTCTGAATAAGTTTTCCACAAGCTGTGGAAATTTAGTTCAGCATCTATATAATTGCATTCTACAAGTCTTGTACTCAAGTTTAACTTAATACATTAAATGTAAATCTATTAATAAGAAAATCATGTGTCAAATTAAATTCCTTACAGAGGAAACTGAGAAGATCAAAGTCTATGACTCAACCAGAGTGGGATTTCAAGTCATGAAGTAAAATCAAGGTATTTTACTATAAATATTAGTGTATTGAGCTAATTAACAATTAGATTACTAAAGTTTTTTATGCCAGTCATTACAACTGATTACACTGTAAGAAGAAGACAAAATTTAAAAATTAATTCACCACCCTCTGGTGTGGCTCAATGGTTCAGCATCAACATATGAACAAGGTCATGTTTTGATTCCCAATCGGGGCACATGCCCAGGTTGTGGGCTCAATCCCTAGTGTGGGACATGCAGGAGGCAGCCAATCGATGATTCTTTTTCATAATAGATCTCTCTCTCTCTCTCTCTCTCTCTCTCTCTCTCTCTCTCTCTCTCATCTCTATTCTCTCTCTTCCTCTCCCTTCCTCTCTGAAATCAGTAAAAATATTTTTTTTTATTAATTCGCCAACCCATCCAACACATTGATTGGGCTGATTTATTGTATAGTGCATTGACAGGGGTGGACATGACAAAGTCCCTAAAGTGCAATAGGTCATTTTCCACTTTATAGCACAGCATGCATTGAAATTATAAACAAGAATAAATACTGCCAACATTAGGAATGATGCATGAGGGGGAAAGGGGAACGTCTATAATACTTTCAACAATAAATATTTTTAATAGAAAAGGGAAAGATTAATAACATCTAAAAGCAAGGCAAAACTTTATGAAGGACTTCGGAACTAAACTGAATCTTAAAGGAGAGGCTTAGGATAGTTCTGGAGCAACCAACACACTATAGAAAAAGAATTAAGATCAAGGATATCGCTGAGGCCAGTTTGGCTCAGTGGATAGAGTGTCGGCTTGCGAACTGAAGGGTTCGGGTTTGCTTCCGGTCAAGGGCGTGTGCCTTGGTTGCAGGCACATCCGCAGTGCATGATGCAGCTGATCGATGATTCTCTCTCATCGATGTTTCTAATTCTCTGTCCCTCTCTCCTCCTCTCTGTAAAAACTCAATAAAATATATTTTTAAAAATAACAATAATAATAAAAATTTTAAAAAGGATGTCATCTTTCTCCTTTTAACTTTATCATGTAGCAATTTTCATAAAAATAAATGAAAACATGACTAGAATTGGATATATTTTATATTTTAGCACCTATCACAGATCTACAGATTAAGTAAAAATAAAGAGGGAAAAGCAGATAATTGCATGTTAAAACAGGAAAGTTCTAATTTTAAGGGAATTGATAGAAGAGAGTTTATTCCATTTTGAAGTCCTAGAATCTAAAAATAGGAATCAAGTCAAAACATTACTCATGTATGTCTATTTTTAAGTTTTCTATAATCAGAAAAGAAGAAAACTCCCCTAACTAAAGCCCCTTATTCTGTGTCATACCCCAAGGGAATAGTATAAATGCTAGTGCTTGAAACTTCTTGAATGAACCAAGATTATCACTGGCAAAAGCACTGCAGGGACCACTCTTGCATGAGGCAGGAGAATGAAACCAGATGATTTCCTCATCTAAAAATGATGAGTCTGTAAAGTGGGTGAATCGTTTTTAAATGACTTTTTTTTTAATTGAGACAAGAAGAATGAAAGTAACTGTTGTGCTATTAGAATGCAGCTGAATTTGAAAAGCACCACAAGGGAAAATTATATTCCAATGAAAGCCAAGAAGCCATAATTATTTTTTTTTTCTCCTTTGCCTGGGAAAGAGGAAATGGAAAGAAAGAAAAAATGGAAATAGCCAAGAGCAGTTCTGGTTTACACGCTGTCTGCTAACATTTCAGCTGGGATGAAGACAGGAGGGATGTGGGTTTGGGAAAGATTACATCATGAAGAGTGTAGGAAACAAAAGTAAAATTAGGGGATGTTTCCATTGTCTATAACTGCTTAGATAAGGAGATTTAACAGAACAAAAGTTCTAAAACTTATACAAATGAATAAAAAACAATAAATGTAAGTTACCTTTTTGTATTTGAACCAGGTTCTTATAAATATTTGTTTGAATTACATATTCTAAAGATTACTTTCTAACTACAGAAGCAGTACTAAAATTGCATGGGACAAGGCTCAGGGGATACTGCATCACTTAGCCTGAAAATGACCCTAAGATCCAGAATTTTTGTTTGATTTTGTTTGATTTTTCACTATTTATCTCTTAGGAAGATAGTACTTCTATTAAGTATGCACAGCCATGTCACTTTTGAAGCATAACTCATCTGGAATCATACTCTATCAAATATGATACTCAATTTTTTTATTATGTGACCCTGGGTCAGCTTCGTCTCTCACCATTACCCTACATGAGTATTTAACACCAGACAGGCTGTCAATCCTTGCCAGCGGAAGCATCTTGTTCTCCCAGGCCTAAGGCAACTAGCCATGTCCTTCTTGAAAATCATTTAACGCCTCACCTAGGGCAGATGTCTTATAAGAAGTGCACATTCTCATCCAGACCCACCCCCAAGTCTTCCTTGTTTTTACCAGTCCAGGGAGGGAAGGACAAAGTTTGATGTAGGAAGAGAGAGCTAATATACCTAAAGATTGCAAGACTATGTATGCAAACTAGACCAAAGGGAACAGACTAAATTGGGATCAGGCTAAATGTATTGATTTGGGTATGCTCATCAAAAATCTGGGGTTGAAGGCTATAGTTTATGCAGCTGGAAGTGGTCCCAACAGTTTACTTGGTTATTTGCTAGAACCCTCTCCGCCAGTAATCACAATCACAATGTCAAGCAAGTCACAAGGCTGAACCCTCAGGCATCTTCATGGACAAAGTCTAATGGTTCTTCTGAATCACTTCTGAACCATTCGTTATGCATAGCACCATGGGTGACCTCACCTCTTTGTTATCTATCCTGACAATTTTGACTTTATAGCATCATTAGAACCAACAATATTGAAGATATTGACTCCATTTCCTGTTACTTTTTCCTTAATTGGCTTTTCTATCAAGTGAGGTTAAACGACCTTTCCTGAAAGTTAGACAAGTTTTTGACAGAGAAATGTTGCCTATCTGTGCAAAAAGCCCTCAAAATACATGAAAAGAGTATAGAAATCTATTTTAGATCGGAAAATTTATGATCTATTCTGAGATACTTGGCAATTGCCATTTCTCATTGCATTGCCTATAAAATGACATTCATTCTTTCCCATAAACAACATTTTTTTTACTGCTACATGATGGTATAATCTTTTTTTGAAGATGTTTTAAGTGATATTTAAGGATCCAGATTTAAAAATCCAACCATGTGTGTACTTAACAATGGCATAATTATACTGAGGTGGTAACCATAAGAAATGATTACATCTGTGCATAGCATGGCTCTTGCATGTATAATGATAACTAGGTCACAAGTTTTTCCTACATCTGGCAGACAACTTTTTCCACATTGCACTCCAGTTGCAGATACATATTTAGAAGAGAAAAATGTGCATCTTAGAAGAACTGTGGGAACTCAATATCAATATATTTTTAACCTAGATAAAATCACATTATAGCCATCATCTTGAAACCTTCTTTCTCAGCTAATAGATAGGCATCTTTATTTCAGTATATATAGCTCTACATATTTTTCCAAGGGGTAATTTTATAAAATATATATATTATATTTACTTAACAGTTTTTCAATTTATCTGCATAGGAGGGATTTCTTACAATGTTTGTTTCAATGAAAAGTAGTGTTAAAATGAATATCCTTCCTTTCTACATTTCTAGAAAGGAAGTTATTGGTTTCAGGGCTTTAATGTATTTACAAGGGGAAAAAAGGGATGTATAAATTGGTATCACCAATTTGCCCACCAAAAAATGCTGTATTAATTTACTCATCATCCAATAGTATGTGAGGATGTATGTTTCTACATATGCTCACCCCCTAAAGTATTATCTTCCCCAAGTTGGCCAAGGAGAAGCCAAATTCGCCAAGCTCTCTTGAAGACACGCAATGAGAACTGCCTGCCGAAGCTTTCCCAAGAAGAGTGGGATAAAACTCAGGACACCAGGGAAGCCACCGAGGTCCTGGAGAAAAACCTGAATGAGGCCCTTTGGATCTGCATGCCCTTGGGTTAGTCTCAAACAAACCCTCAGCTCTGCGACTTCCTGGAAAACCATTTCCTGGAAGAGGAAGTGAAACTCATCAAGAAGATGGGGGATACCTGACTCACCTCTGCAGGCTGTCCAGTCCCCAAGATGGGTGGGGTGACTATCACTTAGAAAGGGTCACCCTCAAACATAACTAGGAGCCTTAGGAGCACAGAGGCTTTTGAAGGGCCTCTCTACATCCGCTGGAGTCTGACTTCTGCCTGCAACCATTAGGCCACTTTTAAACCACCTTAAAGCCCTCTCCCATGCACTGGACCAAATGGAAACCATAAAGTTTGTGTGTTTTTTCAGAAAAAAAGGATCATACATATTCTCCCTATATTCCCATTTTAATAATTAATGGCTGAAAGTCATATCATACATATTCTCCCTATATTCCCATTTTAATAATTAATGGCTGAAAGTCATATCAGCCATTTTTGTTTTAAGAAATAAGGTGAGCCAAAACTGGTTTGGCTCAGTGGACAGAGCGTCAGCCTGTGGACTGAAAGGTCCCAGGTTTTTTGATTCCAGTCAAGGGCATGTACCTAAGTTGCAGGCACATCCCCAGTAAGGGGTGTGCAAGAGGCAGCTGATCGATGATTCTTTCTCATTGATGTTTCTAACTCTCTATCCCTCTCTCTTCCTCTCTGTAGAAAATCAATAAAATATATTTTTTTTAAAAAGGAAGAAAGAAGGTGAGGGAGAAACCAAAATGGCAGCATAGGTAAACACCTGAAATTGCTGCCTCGCACAACCACTTCAAAACTACAACTAAAATACAAAATTGACATCATCCATAATCATAGGAAGGATGACTGAATGGAAATTCTACAACTAGAAGGAAAGAGAAAAACACACTGAGACTCAGAGGAGGTGTGGAAGTAAAGTGCAGAGGAACAGAGGTATTAGTGCTGAAAGGTCTGGCAACTGAGTTTGTGGCTGGCTTTTTCAATTGGGAGGGATACAAACTCCCTACTGCTCTGAACTCCAGTTCCAGGCAAGACTCTGGAGATCCAGATTCATACAGGGAGAAACTGGACTGTCTGGCTTCAGGCAGAACTCAAGGGTGGCTTTCTCTATGAGGTGTTTGCAGTGATTACCACCAGACATTGAGACCCTGGGGCATCTTAGGGCAGAGCTGACAATCAACCTTAGCTGTTTGCTCCACCCAATTGATTCCCTGAGACCCCACCCCGCCCAAGCTGTGCGCAGAGACTTTTTCATATGAATGGCCTGGCACTTTGCAATGTAAAATTATCTAACAAACTGCAGCTGGGACAGAGAGACACAGAACTCCCAAATGAAGGTCCAAGGCCCCATAGTAGCTTGCATTGCTTCACAGCTGGGCCTCATCTGGGCACCTCCAAACCCCAAACAAAACAAAAAAAGGAATCTGCAGATCTCTCTGTACATCCTGCTTGGTGGCCTCAGGCAGAGGTTAAATTAGCACTACCTTAGAGATCCAAGAGCCAGTGTACCCAGTGGTCCCAGTGGTCAGAGTGTGACCATCCAGATTATAACTCCTCAGATCTATAAGGGACACACTCTGGGGGCAGACTCAGTGAGCACCAATGCCCCACTGAAGCAAATCTTGCCCCATAAGGGTATCTCTAGCACAGAAGTTCTCCCATCATAGACACAGCTGATTCTCACAGCCAATTGGCCTGGAGGTCAATTCCTCCCATTGATACCAACAACAGTTAAGGCTTAACTACAACAAGACTGTGCAGACAGCCACAAAGGGGTCCACCAAGAGTGTCAACCTCAAGTAACTGGGGAGGCTGAGCCACTGGGCCCTATAGGACATAGGTGTCCACACAAAGCCATTTTATCAACACAAGGAAGCAGCCAAATTATGGAGACAAAGAAACATGTCACAAAAGACGGAAATGGAGGAAAGCAAACTAGGGGATATAGAGTTCAAAACCATGGTTATAAGGTTTTTCAAGAATTTTCTAGAAACAGCAGATAAATTTAGTGAGTCCCTCAAGGATATGAAAAAGGACCAACTAGAAATTAAGAATACACTGACTGAAATAAAGAATAATATACAGAGATCCAACAGCAGACTAGAGGATCGCAAGAACCAAGTCAAAGATTTCAAATACGAAGAAACAAAAAACACTCAACCAGAAGAGCAAAAAGCATTAAAAAAAAAATCCAAAACTATGAAGATAGTGTAAGGAGCTTCTGGGACAACTTCAAGCATACCAACATCTGAATTATGGGGATGCCAGAAGAGAGAAAGATATTGAAAACCTTTTTGATGAAATAATGACAGAAAACTTCCCCAACCTGGTGAAAGAAATACACTTACAATTCTAGGAAGTGCAGAGAATCCCAAACAAAAGGAATCCAAAGAGGACCACATGAAGACACATTATAATAAAATGCCAAGGGCAAAAGACAAAGAGAGAATCTTAGAAGCAGCAAGAAAAAAGCAATTAGTTACCTACAAAGGAGTGCCCATACGACTGTCAGCTGATTTCTCAACAGAAACTGCAGGCCAGAAGGAAGTGGCAAGAAATATTCAAAGTGATGAATAGCAAGAATCTACAACCAAGATTACTCTACTCAGCAAAGCTATCATTTAGAATTGAAGGTCAGATAAACAGCTTACAGACAAGAAAAAGCTCAAAGAGTTCATCACCACCAAACCAGTATTATATATATCTATGTATCTACCTATCTATCTATTGAGAGAGAGAGAGAGGGAGAGAGAGAGAGAGAAAGAGAGAGAGAGAGAGAGAGAGAGAGAGAGAGAGAGAGAGAGAGAGAGAGACTCTGAGTGTGAGTGCAATGGAAGGTGTAAAACTAATTGTACATTGTACCCCTGTTCTTAGTTTCTGACAACCTCTCAAGGTATGAGCATGTCACCGATCTGAGTGATTTTAGCCTTGAAATATTCATATTTTTCATATAGAATGACCCCAGAGCAAAGCCAAATATGTTATCTATTGCTAAAAAAAAAAGAAAAAGAAAAATTCTGTTTCCGTACCAGAGGTAAAACAGGCTGAGCTCACCTTCATAAGGGATACACAAAGTGACATTTTTCTAAGGGCTTTGACTTCACAGCGTGGCTTTCCCTATTAGTTTTAGAATCTATGCCATATGGCTCCTCTTTTGCTCTGATCTCCATCCTAGCCCCACCTCCTCTATGTTCTGTATTTCAGGGAACTACAGTTACCAAGGTCTCTTGCTCTCTGCCTTTTATTAGAGAGAGGTGTTCTCTTCTGCCTTCCAGGTAGGTCTGGCCAGTGGGAAGCACTGACATAAGACTGCAAAGCTAAAGTAGCTAAACCAAGTCCTTCTTCCCTACTCTGTTTTTGATGGTGCTGATGGCAATAGCTATGTCTCTTCTGTGATTCCAGCTCTCACTAGACATCCTCTGTGAGGTTTCCAGATCTTTCCATAACGCCCCAAATTTTAGGATGTGAAACAACACTTCTCCCACTGTCCCTCTGACATGATGGCTGGAGCAGCATACTTCCACTTGCTATTCTCTGGATTGTCTTTACCCCCCACTGCTTTTGCTGCTGAGCTCTTTCTTCAGGTATGTGACCAAGTCCCTTTACTAAATTCCCTCTGCTAACAAGCCTAGAGTGACTGCATTGTTTCCTAGCTGGGTTCTCGTGGAATAAAGAACCTGCTCCACACACAAATGAGACTTCCCTGCATGATGAGACTACCTCATTATGATTATCTTCTAAGTAGGAAAAAATAGATGCTGAGCAGAGGAATAAAGGGAAAATATGTGAGCAATAACATAGTAGAGGAAGTAACTCTATCTTTTGACTTTTGAATATCTTACAAACAATTTTAAGACGCTCATCTGGGAATAAACAACCCCATATGGAATCCAGATTCTCTTCCAAATTTGAATAACCAAATATGGAGAAATACCGTGTTGTTTTTTTTTAAGTTATTGGTTTAATGCCACATGATTAATTTGAATTGGATCAAACGAGTATTACAGGCCTAGCCTCTACTAAAACTGTTAAGATTTTATTATTTTAAAAAGTCATTCAGCTTCTCAGGGACTCAGTTTCCTCAACTAGGAAAGTTAGGCTACATCAATGGTTCTGAACCTTTTGGGAGTTATCAACTCATTTGAGAATTTGTTCAGAGCTATGGATTCTCTTCCCGGAAAAATGAATTTAGTCACAAAATCTTTCAGAGCACGTCATGGATTCTCGGCCCTTTGAAGCTCACTCATTATTCTTCATATGGTCCATGGACTGACATTTTGCGCCTGTGGACTACATGGTAAATAAATTCAAAGGTCTATTTAATTGTTAAGTTTTATGAGTTTTCCTATATCAGGTCAGGAAAATAAGACAGAAGGAAAATGATTTGAGAATACGCCGCGGTTATCTTTGATATTTCCCAGCAGACTGTGCTGACAAAGATTTTCCCAGTCCTCAGACACACACTCTCTCCCAAGTGCCTGAGATGAGATCAGCTTTTTGGAGTTATCAACTCTCTGGCAGGCACGCAGAGCATGAGGGCCTCCCTGGGACTGACAATGGAGCAAGGCTGCTTGCCATTGCCTCCCCAGTCTGTGAAAAAGCAAGGGTAAACCCCCAGGGGCAGTGCAGAATGCTAATATTTCCAAACTTAGGACAGAAATAGGAAACTTTAATAAAGCTCAGGTTTGACTCAGCTGTTCCTACATCATTCATTTGGAAGGCTCTTTCTCCATCTCCCACTCCTCCACTCTCCTCACTCCCCTCCATAGACCTTCTGGTCCCCATCTGTTTCTGAATTGCTTTCTTCATGGACAGATAATGCTAAACTCTAATGGCAATACTTTACTGCCATGAAAAGCAGGCATGGTTCTGATAAAAAAGAAAATGCTAACAATTTTAAAGAGTAGTATTCAGATAACAGCGAGAAGATAGAGCATCAGTTTTGTATTTTGTTTAAACAATACAGGCTAATTCCTTTGTTTTGACACAATAAAAGTATGTGTTGTTTTCACATGTAAGTTGTACAAAATGGTTGACAGTAACTCTGTTCGGTTTCAGAATATCTGAGCTTTTATTTTTTTAATCCTCATCTAAAGGTATGTTTTTATTGATTTTAAAGAAAGAGGAAGGGAGAGAAACATCCATGTGAGAAAGAAAACGTTAATGAATTGCCTCACATACACACCCTGACCAGGAATCAAAACCGTAACCTAGATATGTGCCCTAACCAGGAATCAAACGTGAGGCCTTTCAATGTATCAGATGATGCTCCAACCAACTGAACCATTTGGCCAAGGCCAGAAGACCTGAGCTATTAGTCTCAGGTCCACCACTAATCATCTGTGTGCTTTTAGATCCTTTAAAGTCTCAAGATTGGGATACATCTTCTCTCAACTATATTGTAACCAGCTCTAAAAAATGTTATAATTCAACCAGCATTTCTCAAAATATACTTTAGAGAACATTGGCCCTTGGGATGTTTCTTCAGAATAAAATGTGTAAATAACTTTGGGAGATCCTGAAAATCTCTCCCCATCTCTCTCCTTACCTTAGGGGTTCTCTATACGTGTGAACATATTAAAGACTATGAGAAGTCTACCAGGAAAGAAGGGAGGGAGAAACATGCTTAGCTTTGTCCAACTCACCATTTCCTAAATGTATTTTGCCTCAGAAGTTTTTCATTAAATTGTGCCTTTTGACAGTCCATGGAACAAACTTTGAGAAATATTGTTCACTGTATTAACAAAAATGTTACAAATTATGCTCAAGCAAGTGAAGTTATTAAAAATTGGAAGAAAGTGGAGGTTTCTAGATAATGTGTAAATAAATGAGAAAAGATCCAGTATTTTGTGACCCAGTCAATGCTAATCAAGTTAAAGGGCCTTGAGTAGATCCCTCGATGAAACATTAAATTGTAATCAGGATCACACTCCCTTGAAAATGAGAGGATTGGCTGGAAGGACAAGGGTGAAGGGGCATTTCTTTTTCTTTTTTTTTTAATATATTTTTATTGATTTTCCACAGAGAGGAAGGAAGAGGCATAAAGAGCTAGAAACATCAATAAGAGAGAAACATCGACCAGCTGCCTCCTACACACCTCCCACTGGGGATGTGCCCACAACCAATGCACATGCCCTTGACCGGAATTGAACCTAGGACCCTCCAGTCTGCAGACCAACGCTCTATCCACTGAGCCAAACCCATTTCAGCAAGGGGCATTTCTAAGAGATAACCCTGCCACCTTCCACTCTGCAGTTAGCAGTGGGCCAAGCAGTAGTATTATCCCCTGCACAAATACCTCCAGGCCACATAAAGCCAGATGCAAGTGGGTCAGACCTTCTTAACTTAGTAAAAGGCTTTAGCATGTGTTTTCATTTGCCAGGGCTACTGTAACAAGATGCCACAGACTGGTGGAATGAAACAACAGAAATGTGTTGTCTCATAATTCCAGATGATAGGAGTCTGAAATCCAGGTGTGGACAGGGCCACACTTCCCTCTAAAACCTGTCAAAGAGCCATTCATGCCTTTCCCTGACCTCTGGGGGTTTGACAGAAATCTTTGGGATTTCTTCGCTTGTAGCTCTATCACTCCAATCCTCCATCTTTTTCTTTTTTTCCATTTTAAGTTTTTAATGAAAGTTGTATATAAGATTATTTTATTTCTATAATTTTAAAGAAAGAGGAAGGGAGAGGGAGAAGATAGAATCATTGATGAGAGAGAAGCATCAATACCCATCTACTGCCTCCTACACCTCCCCCACTGGGGATCCAGGAATTGAACTGGGACCTCCTGGTGCATGGGTCAATGCTCAACGACTGAACCACCCCAGCTGACTTCAATCCTTCATCTTCAGATGGCGTTTTCCTTGTGTTTATCACTTCACATGGCTGCCTTATATTCATCCTACTCAGTGTGACCTCATTCTAACCAATTATGTGTACAACAGCTCTATTTCCAAGTGAGTTTACATTCTAGGGCCCTGGGGATTAGGACTTTCACATATTAGATATATTTGGGGACAATCTGTAACAGCAAGACTTTAGGACTAGCTCATAAAGCTCTTAGATCTTTTTCTAGAAGGCTTTCCCATGACCTCTACTCTTTTATTTGTAATATTTATTGTCTTCTCAGCCTATTTCTATGTGATAATATTGCAAATCATTGACTTTGGACTTTCATCTAGAATATACACCTTAAATTTTACTGGTTGTGGGAGCAACTAAGTGTATTATCTTTTTGTACACTTAGCTGTTCACTTAGTCATGAAATATCTTAGATTTTCTATATTTACTTTTTCCACCTAGAAATTTTCAAGAGGCATGAGGAGCAAGAAAGGGCATGAATTGCTTTTGCTTTTGCTATGCACCTAAATAACCTTTTTTTTTTTTCATTATATTCAATTGGGAATGTTTGGGCGGTGAGGTTTGTGCTGCCTCAATGAGGATCCAAGGATCCAAAGAGAACCAAAAACTCCAAACAGCTTTCTATACCTCTGTTTTTATGCTTAGTTACAGAATGTAGACATCTAGCCAATAAGAGCCAACACTACTGAAATTAACTATGTGAGCATCAGGATAGATACCACTATCACAGAGCAAATGCAGAACTGTCATTGCCTGTTTGTTCTGAATGCCCTTTTCCTATTTATATTAGTTTTGTATTGCCACATAACAAATTACCACCAACTTAGTGACTTAAAAGAACACAAATGTTATTATCACACAGTTGTTGTAGGTCAGGAATTCAGGAATGGTGTCACTACCCTCTTTGCCCAGGGTTGAAATCAAGGTGTCAGATAGGGCTACAATCCTCTTTGTGTAAGTTCTCTCTCCAAGAGCCTCTTCTAAGCTCACTAGTTATGGGCAGAATTCATCTCCTTGGAGTTGTAGGACTGAGGTCCCCAATTTCCTGATAGCTGTTAGCCAGGGACCATTCTTGGAAGTCACCCCTAGTTCCTTACCATGTGGCCATCACAAGGCAGTTCACAACACAGATATTTACTTTCTTCCAAACCATCCAAAGCATGTTCTCTAACTTATTTTTTAGCCAGTCCAAAACACACACACACACACACACACACACACACACACACAAATACACACACACACACACACAGCCCAAATAGCTTGTATGTAAGTTATACCAAACTTTTAGTGAATTATTAAATTCTATATAATACAAGTTGTTGTAGAAAACTGTAAAAAGAATGTAAGCCTATACAATCAGACAATTTTTTATCCAAAACTAGGTAAGGAGAGTGCAAGAAAGAGAGAGAGAGAGAAATATACAGCCTTGTCACTTAAAGCATAGATATAGGCAATGGAAGTAACTTAAGACAAAACAGAGGGATAAAATACAGACCTAGAAATAGTGAAGATCCCAGAATAGCTTTTATTTGATGAATGTCTATTGTTTTATTTTTCAGCTTTATTGACATATAATTGACATATGTCATTATGTGAATTAAAATGTACAGCATGATGCCCAGCAGGTGTGGCTCTGTGATTGAGCATTGACCTATGGACTAGGAGGTCACTGGTTTGATTCCCAGTCAGGGCACTTGCACAGGTTGTAAGCTCAAATCCCCAGTAGGGGGCATGTGCAGAAGGCAGCCAATCAATGATTCTCTCTCATCATTGATATTTCTATCTCTCCCTGTTCCTTCCTCTCTGAAATCAATAAAAGTATATTTTAAAAAGTGTACATGATGACTTAATACACATATATTCTGTGAAATGACTCCCAGATAAGGTTAGTTAACACACTCTACACCTCATTCAGTTGCCTTTGTGTGTGTGTGGTGAGAATATATAAGATTTACTTTCTTAGAAACTTTCAAACATACAATACAATATTGTTAATGATAGCCCCCGTGCTGTACCAATAATAGATTTCCAGAACTTATTTATCTTATAAATGGATGGATGTGCCCTTTAACCAACATCTCCCCACTTCTCACAGCCCCAGCTCCTGACAACCATCAATCTACTCTGTTTCTATGAATTTACCTTTTTTAGATTTCACATATAAGTGAATTTGTACAGTATTTCTCTTTCTCTGACTTATTTTATTTAGCATCATGCCCTCAAGGTCCATCTGTGTTGTTGGAAATGGCATGATTTCCTTCTTTCTTATCTATATATGATATATAAAAAGCTAAGCAACCATCTGACCAGCCAACTGGCTGATAGGTATGACACTCACTGACCACCAGGGGGCAGACACTCAACACAGGAGCTGCCAAGCTATGGTGATTTGACAGTGGTGGTTCTCAAGTGATGCACCACAGAATCAGAGAGGAGAGAGCCCAATCACCTGAGAATCACCCTCTCTCAATCCAGGACCTCTCAGGGGATGTCAGAGAGCCAGTTTGGGCCCAATCCCTGCAGGCCAGGCCAAGGGACTCCATGTGTTGGAGGGACTCGGCCTGCCAGAGGGACCCCGCTCACTCCACAGATACTCTTGGAGACGTGGTACTGCCCCAGGTACAGCCAGCTGGGGAAGGAGAGCAGGAGGCTAGCTCCAGTGTGTGTCTGGCCCATCTTGCGCATTCCCAACTCTCCACCTACCTTCTAATTAATTTCCTTTCAATGTGCATGAATCTGTGCACCCAGGGCTCTAGTGGTTTAATAACATTCAATTGTGTGTATATATCACATTTTCTTTAAGCATTCATTCATTGATAGACACTTAGATTATTTTTATGCCTTGGCTATTGTGATTAATACTGCAATAAACATGGGAATGCAGATATCATTTTGATATCCTGGTTTCATTTCCTTTAGCTATATACCCTGATGTGGGATTTCTGAATCATATGGTTGTTGATTTGTAATTTTTAAGGAAATTCCAACTCTGTTTTCATAGTAGCTGTTCCAATTTGCATTATTTTTTTTAGTTTTTTATTGTTTAAAGTATTACATAAGTTTCCTTTTTCTCCCATTGACCTCTCCCTGGCTTCCCCCACTCCCAGCACATGCCCTTACCACCACCACCCCAACTGTATCCATTGGTTATGCTCACATGCATGTATACAAGTCCTTTGGTTAATCTCTTATCCCTATACCTCCACCCCCACTTTCTCTTATAGGCTGGATAGTCTGTTTGATGCTTCTATGACTCTGGTTCTATTTTTGTTCATCAGCTTATGTTGTTCATTATATTCCACAAACTGGAGGTCTGATGCATGAATTCATGCATGGGTGTGGTCCCTAGACCTGGCCCGCAATCGCAGTGTGAATGTCTGCCATGAAAAGGCAGGTGCCAGCTGACCTCTAGGCCCTGGGTAGCACCTGGGCTCCCAGACTCCTGCGCCCCCCTCTGCCTAAGTCACCGGACCCCCATCCAGGTCCCTCAGCACCTGGGAGCCAGGCAGTGGCTCCATACCCCACCGCCACTGGTAGCCATCTGTGGGGTGATCGGTGGGACAATCAGTCCCTGCTCACATCCGCGTTAGCCTGGCACTCACCTACTCTACCATCCCACCATGGTACCCCTCTCATCGGGGCCCATTAGGGCTGGCAGCACCTCACTGCTGCTTGCTGCCAGCATCACATTGCCAACACCTGCCATGTTCTTTGCCACCCCCTGGTGGTCAGCACATGTCATAGAGAGTTGTTGAACCCCTAATCAAGGGGATAATTTGCATCTTAGGCTTTTATTATATAGGATGAGTGAGATCATGTGATATTTATCTTTCTCTGACTGGCTCACTTCATATAGCATAATGCTCTCCAGTTCCATCATGCATTAGCAAATGGTAAGAACTTCTTCTTTATATAGCAGCATAATATTCCATTGTATAGATGTATGGTTCTTTACATATAGATGTATGGTTCTAACCTTTTATCAAATATATGGTTTGCAAATATTGTCTCTCATTCTGCAGGTTGCCTTTTCTTTTCTTTTTTTCTTTTATTGTTTTGCTATGCAGAAACATTTTATATTGATGGAGTCTCATTTGTTTATTTTTGCTTTTGTTGTTTGTGCTTTTGGTGTCATATCCAGTAAATCATTGCCAAGATCAAATTTAAGTATCTTCTTCCATTTTTCTTCTGAATTATACAGAATCATGTCTCATGTGTAAGTCTTTAGCCAATCTCAAGTTCATTTTTGTGAGTGATATAAGATAGGGGTCCAATTTAGTTTTTCTTCATAAGATCATCTTTTTTCTTTTTTCTTTTTTTTTTTTTTTTTTTTTTTTTTTTTTTTTTTTTTAGCATAAAACAAGGATGTAGACTAGGCTCTGCAGCCAGGCTTTGTTCCAAGGCTGCCCCAGGTCACTGTTCAATTTCCCTGCACAGCTAAGATATATGAAAAAGAAAAAAAGATTGATTTATCCCTGGCTGGGTGGCTCGGTTGGTTGGAGTGCATGGTACACAAAAAATATATATATATAAATTACGGCTTTTAATTTAGGTCAGGGAGCATACCCAGGTTGCGGGTTTGATTCCTGATCAGGGTGTGATTGGGGTGTGTATGGGAGGGAACGAATGAATGTTTCTCTTTCACATCAATGTTTCTCTCTCTCTCTACCCGCCCCTTTCTTTTTTTCTAAAAATCAATAAACATATCTTCAGGTAAGGATTTAAAAAGAAAAAAGAAAAAAAAAAGATTGGCTTATCACACTCATTCTGCTTATCCCAATACTATTCATTTTCCATGGGGTAAGATACAAGGAAGTTAAATATGAAAGAGCACTGAGTGGGATGTAGACTTTGTTCCCAGCAAGACCGGCTGCTGCATCGAGGTCAGGAGTCCTGCACTGGATCCCTGGAGTGACAGCGCTGCTGACTGTGCTGCGCACGGACCCTGCTCACCTTCCAGAAGAACTGAACCACTAAAACACACTTATCACCTTCTACCCAAATGGCTGCTGGGGACCAAGAAGTGCTTAAACGCCATGACTGGGTTTTTGAGGTATGGTATGTTTTTTTACTCTAATCTGAGTGATGCCAGTTTTTAAGGAGGAAAGAAAGCAATTTTCTAAGAAGTCATTCCATAAGCAAGAAGCATTCTATGTCCTTTTCCCGTCTCCAGAAAAAAGTGGAGCCTATACTTAGATTAAATATCAGACCACATCCCGTGTCACGTGGAATGGTATGGAGTCCTGCCTGGTTCCTGGCACTGAATGGTAACTCTTTGGAAAAGAGTCTTGTTCATTCGTCCTTTTAAAATGAAAAGAGGTCATTATTTGAAATTTAATGAAGCTAATTCTTCAAGAAAGAGGGCCAAAACAAATCTATCCTGCCAGGCAGACAAAGATGAATTTCTCAAATCCTCACCCACCACACACAAAGACACACATGAATGCACAAACACATGCCTCAGACCAGAGAGACTATACCAGAGCATTCTCCTGGCACAACCCCCAAGCCACACAGCACAGAGGAGACCAGAAGGCACCAAGGTTTGAGGCTGCCAAACCACATCTCAGAATTTTCTAGTTTATTCTCGTTTCTTTCTGCCTTTCAGGTGGAGTCCAAGGGAAGAATGATCTTTAGTTAAATGATGCTTCTAACCAGGAGTACCATTGCCAGGGCAAATCAACTCTACTCACCTGAGTATAAAAATCTCCCCCCTCTCTTCCTCCCGCAAAGCTTGCAGGGAGTCTGTGTTCTCTTGTAAAAAAAAAAAAAAAAAAAAAAAGTAAAAACAGGAAATCCTAATAAAAAGAATCAATGGCAAGTTTTAGACCATTTAATATTGATTTCATTCTCATTTCCTCAAACTGTTTTTACAAAGATCAATACAATTTTTACATAAATTATACCATCCATAGGATTATATGGCATGAATAAGTCCAAATCAGGACATCTTATAAATAAGAAAGTTGTAGAAAGGCTCATCAAAATTCCCTGTTGGGAGGGAGGGGGGCAGGCAGAGTCAGTACTTAAACCCACATATTCTGACTACCAATCTAGTATTTCTTACTCTACTCTGTTGCTTTTCTAATAATGATGCATATACATATTTATGAAGATACTAGAGGCCCGGTGCACGAATTCATGCACCGGTGGAGTCTCTCAGCCTGGCCTGTGGGATTGGGCCGAAACTAACTCTCTGACATCCCCCAAGGGGTCCTGGAGAGAAGGCAGGCCAGGCCAAGGGACCCCACCGGTGTACAATCGGGGCCAGGGAGGGATGCTGGAGGTTGGCCAGCTGGAAAGAAACTGGGAGAGGGCTCCAGGGCATGTCTGGCCCATCTCACTCAGTCCCAAACAGCCAGACCCAGGCAGCAAGCTAACTAGTTGGAGTATCTGCCACCTGGTGGTCAGTGAATGTCATAGCAACTGGTTGACCAGTTAACTGTTTTCCCCCTGGTGGTCAGTGCACATCATAGTGAGCAATTGAGCAGCCTTAGCATATCATTAGCATATTACACTTTGATTGGTTGAACAGATGACTGGACATTCAGCATATTACACTTTTATTATATAGGATATTTTTAAAGAAAATATCTTTAAAATCATCATGCTTTTATTTATTAACCAAGTAATTTTTGAATGATTAAAACACTTCTATGTCTCCCTATTAAATCACCAATGGTATTTATACCGGTAGCTTTACTTAAATACACACAGCAGGAGTAAATAATATTTAATTAATCAGATTTTCCTGCCTGGAATAAGCCTCTTTTCTTTTTTTTTCTTTTTTTTTTTTCTTTTATTTAGAGAAAATTTTGACTTAATGTTTTTTAGCATTGATAAACATAAGATAAAAATTAATTCTTCAATACTGAATATAATACATTATAGAGAAAGTAGGAAAGATCTAATGTCTAATAAGAGTGAATTACACCTTTCTGGAGACCCTCCGTCAAAGTTAAACTTCATTTCATATCTTCATTTGTCATGTAGCTGTCCCATTCCATCATAACATCACTGAAAATGCTCTTTCAACTACTGCAGTCACTGAATAATTGTCATTGTGTTGTTTACTCATTTCTGATAGATTTTAAAAGGGAAGGTGGACTAAATTGCCTACATCTATAAATGAAGCATTAGCCTTCTACTATCTTCTACTTAATTCTTCTGTTAGCATACTTATCAAACCTAGTGTCAGTGCTTATTATCAGATAACACTGAAAACAATGGCCTACAGCTGAAAAGGAAAACAGCAGAACTTATTCTTTTGACTTAAAGGCATGAGTTCTGATTAAAACAAATGATTAAAAAAAAATTTTTTTTTAAACAATCTTTGAATTTGGCTACAATTTTCCTAGTTTCCTTGGACTAGCCAACTTATGTCATCAATGAGGGCCTGATTGAAAGGAAAATTCCTGTACCAACTAGACAGCTGTCTATTCAACAAGAAAGTTTTTGGAAATTGTTTCCTATCTCATATTCCCTCTAAGCTCTTCCTATAAGACTGAGCCCTAATCAGTTCATCAACTGACAACATCTTGAAAGGATGTCCTATTTTTTCTAAAGAAATGTTTTAGGCAGAGAGAGGGTAGTGGGTGGGAAGAGATTAGTCAAAGAACTTATATGCATATATGCATAATCCACAGACAAAGACAAAACGGCCTGGGGTTGGGGGTGAGGGAGCAGGTGAAGGCGGGTTAGACGAGGTCAATGGGGGAAAAGAGGGGAGATATATAATACTCTCAGTGATAACATTTTAAAAATAAATGAAGACATTTTATGAAAATCATAAAAAAAAGAAATGTTTTGACATGTTTGTTTATATGCTCACATTAAAGATTTTCTGCTCCTTTTTATTTGCTCTTACAAAGAGAACATCAGTACTCCAACTGTGCCTCCAGGCAGTAAAGAAAACTGAGGTAAAGAGAGCCTTACACCTGGTCCATTGTTTGTTTCACAACGTTATATCACTTTTTCCCATTTTAATGACTTACTACAATAATTTATGGTTAACTGGTAGTAACATGCTATAATAAAACTAGCTCAAGTTTCACTACCTTACAAAAAATATGTGTAAGCAGTTTTCACTCTTATCCAAATGGTCCAATTTTAAAAAATGTAATAACTAGAGGCCCAGTGCATGAAATTTGTGCATGGGGTGGGGATTCCTCAGCCCAGGCTGCACCCTCTCCAATCTGGGACCCCTCAATCCTCCTTTAGGATCGGGCCTAAACGAGCAGTCGGACATCCCTCTCACAATCCAGAACTGCTGGCTCCCAACTCTTCACCTGCCTGCCTTCCAGATTGCCCCTAATTGCTTCTGCCTGCCAGCCATATCACCACCTAACCACCCCCCTGCCAGCCTGATTGATGCCTAACTGCCCCCCTGCCAGCCTGTTTATCCCCAACTGCCCTCCCCTGCTGTCCTGGTCGCCCACAACTGCCCTCCTTGCAAGCCTGGTCCCTCCCAACTGCCTTCCCCTGCTGGCCATCTTGTGGCAGCTATCTTGTATCCCCATGGGGGCAGCCATCTTGTGTGTTGGAGTAATGGTCAATTTGAATATTACTCTTTTATTAGATAGGATAGAGACCTGGTGCACAGGTGGGGGCTGGCTGGTTTGCCCTGAAGGGTATCCCAGATCAGGATGGAAGTTCCCTTGGGACATGGGGTGGCCTGGGCAAAGGGCCTGTGGTAGTTTTCAGGCCAGCCATTCCCCTGGGCCACCAAAGCGGAGGCTCTGGGATCTGGGATTCATTTATCTTCTATAATTGAAACTTTGTAGCCTTAAGCAGAGGCCAAGGCAGATCAGGGCTGCAGAAAGTTGGCTTCCTCCATTGATGGGAGCAACTCAAGCCTCCTACTCTCTCCAGCTTCGTGGCTGCCACCATTTTTGTTGGAATTTATTTATCTTCTATAATTGAAACTTTGTAGAGTTGAGTGGAGACCAAGGCCAGCCAGGGTATGCAGAAAGCTTGGCTTCCACCATTACCAGGGAAACCCAAGCCTCCTGCTAGCTCTGTGGCCACAGCCATTTTGGTTAGGTTAATTTGCATATTTGTTCCTGGTGGGTGTGGTTTGTGGGCATAGCAGAGTTTTGGTTAATTTGCATATTACTCTTTTATTAGATAGGATAACATTTTAAGTCAAGGAAATATTTGGTGGCTCCTTAAAGCTAATTGTGAATGCATGTAATTGATTCAATTACCACTTTATGTACTAGGCACTGTGCTAGGAGTTGGCAACCCTACTACAAACAAGAGTAGATCAGCAAGATACCAGGTGAATTTATAAAGGAATTTATATCATTTTGACTAATTACAAGAAGCACTTAAAAATAAATGAATGCAACAGAAGGTGATTGCTTCAAGGCTATGGAGGACGGGTAAATAGGGAAGGCATTTCAGAGGAATGACATTTAAGCCCAAACTTGAACAACAAAATGAACATTTCAGCAGAAGCAGCAGGGCAGGGTTTGAACCATGCGATGGCACAAATGCTCTTCTCTCCAAGGGGCTCTTCTTCCATGGATGGACATAAGGCAAACTCTGCACCACCAGGCCTGCTTCTGGGCAAAATTGGATGAAAGTGACATTTGTCCTATAGGTCTGGATTCCTTTCCCCCATTCTTTTCTTCATTTGTGCCTAAGCTTATAACCCCAAATTACTCATCATCATCTTCTTCTTACCACCATTCATCTAGTCCTACAAATAGTGATTTTTAAACTATTCTACTGAAAACCCCACTGCCAAAGGACTTGAACCCATATGCATGTGCCTGATCTCTTCTATGAGCTAAAATACAAACTTGGAAATGTATGGTCTAATTAGGAAGAAGCACAAAAAAACTGTCAGAAATATCAAGAAGATGTGCATTTACCACGTGGTAGAGACCAGCCACATGGTTAAGTCACATTAATAGGGGTTTCTGAAAAGGAAACATCACCATGGGTAGATAATGGCTGTATGAACCTAGACACATTATTTTGAACATGTGTTTTTTTAAGTTTTGTCTTTCTTCCTCAAAGACAGAAATCAGATCTAATAATTCTAACTTTTAGCCCTACTTAGCATTTTTAACATCATGGAGGCTCTTATTTCTTTTTAACTAAATAATTTTGAATAAAACTATTTTGCTATTGAACTGCTTATCTAAGAATTGCAGCAGTTTCACATAAAAGCCATACTTGATCTTAAAGAATGAGGAAGGCCTGGCTGGTGCTGCTCAGTGGTTACGTGTCAACCCATGAACCCATGGCTTGATTCCCAGTCAGGCCACATACCCAGGTTTCAGGCTCAATTTCCAGTAGGAAGCATGCAGGAAGCAGCCAATTGATGATGTTTCTCTCTCATGAATGTTTCATCTCATGAATGTTTCTATCTATCTTTCTCCCTTCCTCTTCCTCCAAAATAAATAAAAACATTTTTAAAAAATAATGAGGAAGAAAAACAATGGCATTAGGACAACATATAGTCACAATGTAAGCACTGGCTTACACATACCCTGTTACAATTGCCTTATTTATCCTTACAGAAACTCTTAGGTAGTTATTACCACCCCATTTCACAGAGAGAGGAACTGAAGCCTAGAGAAATCCTATGACTTCCCAAGATAAAGGCAAACTCAAGCTTTGAGTTTGTTCTTTTCATGGGTATTGAATCATACTTATTGTACTTCATTTTTCTAGAGTCAGTGTAACATCAGATAACCATGAGAAGTAGTTAATGATGGATAAGAAAAATGCGTTATAAGACATAACCAAGAAAAGTTAGGATGAAACCTCAGAGGCAGAGGCAGAGCCACAAAGACTGGCAGACAGCACACACAGCTCATAATAGCCTGAAGAGGCATTTTTTAATTTTTCAAATTTACTTTAAAGTAACGTTGAAATTATCAACTGCACAAATTGAAGAGTTACCAAGAACAGCTACCACTAGGGTAGTGACCACTAGCAAGACTCTCAAAGGTCTCCAAGGAGTTTAATTACAGAATGAGGAAGGTGGATGGATCAATCACTGAATTCAATTTTAGCTCCATAATTGCATGATTAATTTAGCACAACTGAATGCAAGAATGTTCCCTTTGAAAAGGAAATATCTGGGAACTCTGTCTTTCAAATGTTGTAAATGTACCGTAAATGAGCAAGCCATGTATTTATGGATGCAGGGATTACACAGGATCTATTTTTCTTTCCCTTTCTTCCTACTCTTTCTCTTCCTAATTGTCTTTACTTTTTATATTTTAATAATGTGCATTTATTACCTTTATAACACCAAACACCTTTTTAAAATATAAAAGCTTTGTTGGTATGTGTGGCAATATGGTAAGACCCTCCATATTACCTGTTCTCTGTGCCTCATGACAGCGCAGAACATTTAGGGGCCCAGTAATACCAGGAAGGTTTCTCTCAAGTCCAACGTTCACTCTGGCATTTAAGACAAGCTCACTACACACAGCATTTCTAAGTTATTTGAGGTATTTCTGTTAAAATAAATATATTTAAATATGCAATAAATAATAAGCATAGTGGTAAACTATTTACACAGAGAACACTAAGTGGAACTATCAAAAGCGGTTGGTTGGGAAGAGAGTTGAGGACAAGTAGCTGACTGTATAGCTTATTCCCACTGGAAGAAGTCAAGGGCTCTTGATCCTAAAGGCCTGGATGCAAACTACTCACTCCAAGAAGAGCATTTAAGCTTGTTTACAAGTGCCTGGTCAGAAACTGAACTCTGAAAGAGCCTTTGATGAAACTTGGCTGGGCTTTCTCAGGTCTAACAGAGTGGCATCTGGGGCTATTTAAACAGATTGGGATAAGGAGCTATTTACATTTCAAATACATATTTGCTTTTGAAAGAATCAACTTCAGATGGTCTAGAGGTTTTGTTTGGAGATGCAAAAGAGCACTACCATCCTCCAGTTTTGATGGTCACAAGATAGTGGTGTCTCCATAGGCATCTAGTGTCCTATTGCACACAACCAAGGATTGTCCCACTCAAAATGCCCATGACCAAGTAAAATAAACCAGTCAAGAAAAGACAACTACTATTCCACTTATATGAGATACCTAGACCACTTAAATTAAGAGAGACAGGAAGTAGAATGGTGGTTGCCAGGAGGGTGGCAATAGAGAAGAATTGGAAGTTACTATTTAATGGGTACAGAGTTTCAGAGTGGCAAGATGAAAAGAGTTCTAGAGATGGACGGGGTGACAGTTCCACAAGAATGCGAATGCATTTAATACCACTTAGAAATTATCCAGATGATAAATGTATGTGTATTTTACCATAATTAATAATATGTTTAAATGCAAAAGTGCTTCTATTTGAGATACATTGAATCACGGTCCAACCCTGAGTCTGCCAAATTGAACATCAGAACCCCAAGAACAGGCTCTATTCTCTTGATCACTTAGCACTAACGAAGGATAGAGTTCTAACAGTTAGTGGTCATACAAGGCCCAGTGCCAAATAGGCTAACGTCCCATGAAATATAAACAATAACAAGCTAGTACAATTCAAATCCTTGTGAGATATAGGAAGAGACTTCATTGCTTCTGGTCTAAGAACTCAGAGAACACTTCATTTGGTTCCAAATGTAATTGTGTGCATAAAAGATCTTTTTAAATAATATATAAATAAGGTATATTTATTTATTACTTCTTATTCGACACAGATTTTTCCTTCTGCTCCTTGAAATTAAAACATCCTACCACAAGCCAAATTTGGGGGTGGGAGGGTTGGGGGATCTGGCCTAAGTTTCTGGGAACACAATAGTTACTATACATTAGGGAGGGGAAAAACACAATAATTTTAGCATGATAGCATGCACTATCTAATTTGGTATTTAGACTCATAAATCAGTAAGAAAAATGTGACAGGTCCATGGGAAAATGGGAAGGGACTCGAACAAGAAATTTTCTAAAGATATACAAAGGAGCAGACAACTTTATGGAAAATTGTTCAATTTCATTAGTAATCAAAGAGTAATAATTAAATAATTAAAATAATTAAGATATTTAGATTTAGTGGCAAAATTAGAAGTGATGTGACTGGACTAGTGGCCTTCCCGTGACCTTTCTCCAAATGAAAACAGAAGAAAATAAACTCATGACTCAGAAAAATCCTTGCTAGAATTCTCTCCTCACAGATTGGCTTTGCGTATGCAGAGACAAAAGAGAGTTAGATCCTTCTCTATTCCTGCAGTCTCCAAGGTGCGTAGCCTGGCAACAGGAAGAAAAAGGTTATTAATTTGCACAGAGAGAGAGAGAAAAACAGCTTGCATACTTTTTATATTTTTATCTTATGTTTTTTGCTTGCAAATTTTAAAACAAGAAAACAATTTCACCTCCTTTAGGAGTTCAGACTACCCAGTGCCTGAGAATTGAAGCTTGATCTTGGGAGATGTGAGTAGTTGCTGTTTTTCATAGGAGTAAAGGTAACAAAACTGGTCTCCAGTTCACTCGCCTTCCATTCTGGACCCACGAAAAGACGTGTGCTCCCAAATTTCTGAGAAAGAAAAGACTTATCTTCTTTTACTTGATCTTTGGACTTTGGAGAAAATCTTAATAAATGCATTATGTTTCTCTTCCCTTCCTGTATTCAAATTCTCCTTTTAAAAATGGACTGGGCCCTTTATTTTATTTTTTTTAATATATTTTATTGATTTTTACAGAGATGAAGGGAGAGAGACAGAGTGCCAGAAACATCGTTGAGAGAGAAACATCAACCAGCCTCCTCCTGCACATCCCCCACTGGGGATGTGCCCACAGCCAACGAACATGCCCTTGACCGGAATCGAACCCGGGACCTTTCAGTCCGCAGACCGACGCTCTACCACTGAGCCAAACCAGTTTCGGCATGGACTGGGCCCTTTACTGTAGAATATGGAAAACACCTGAACAATTGAGTTGGCGTTTGGGGGGCATCTGTGGCCCAGGATGTATGAGAGGTCTCCCTGAAGCCCGAGGGGTAGAGATGTCCATCAGGAGTCTATCAAAGGGATCATGGCTTTCAGAAAACAAGAGGGAGGATTCCATTCAGAAAACAAGAGGGAGGCCCCATCTCTATTTGCCAACTTTCTATTGGCAGAAATTAAATCTTATTTTTATATCTTATTCAGCATTAGACCCAGTGCCTTTTCCCTAAGCAAGGCTCAATTCTCCCTCAGGCCCACATTGGTGGTAACTATCGAACGGCATTTTCCTTTAAATGACACAAAAAGTGACTCTTCTCCTCCAAATGTTTCCCTTCTTACTAGGAGTTTAGTAAGTCATTTTACTAAGGAAAATACCTCAGTGATGGGCTACAAATGGCCCTGGGGACAGAACTGGGAAAGTCCCCTGAGACAGAAGCATCACATCCCCATTTCTTCTGAGATGAATTTCATGGGGCCCCGTTTCAGCTGGAACACCTTACACCACTTATGGATCTCAAGGCTGTATTTCATTAGGAGAAGGCTGGATGCTGCTCAGGTTCTAGAAGCCAAGTGCTGACAGTGGGTGAGACGCTTTATGCCCAGCTCTCCTGGGATGAAAGAAAACAGCTGTGTTTGTAGAATGCAGGTGGACATCATTAACATGATGGCCAAATAGTCACTGGGTAAAAAGTAATTCTCTCCCTCTGCGGGAGACAAAGAGATGAGTCTGTAAGGGAATGCTCTTTAAATTAGGGCCTAGAAATTTGGATAAATTGCAAAATTCCCTTCAATACTACTGCCTCCCTAGAGTCTACAGGACTTAACAATGACACACCAAGTATCTTCAATGCCATATGGCTTTGAGAAAGAAGTGGAATCCCCTGATGTAATATTTTCCTTTATTTAAAATGTTAGCCATTTGTCAAGGTCATTGTCTTAGCAACAGATGTCTAGAATTACATTCAGGATGGGTTGTAACTCAGCCCAGGAGAGCATCTTTCAACTACCTGAGGGAGAAAAGCAGACGCACATTCCAATGCTGTACATCAGAGTAACTCAAAGCATGCAAAGCATTTTCCATGACATCTATTACAACCATTCCACTGTCCCCTAATAAATGGGTTTTTTTGGTTGTTCCCCTATGTGATGCACCCTTCTCTCTCAAGAGCCATTAGGGCAGAGAGTAGAGTGGGAAATACTCGTAAGTTGACAGATTTTACACCGATTGACTGTCACCTATTTATTCTAATTCTTGGAAATGTTTCAAAAAAAATATGCTCTTTGTCCCTGCCACCTCCCTGACCTGGATTACTGGGAGAGCCTTCGAAAAAACTCCATAAACTTCAAACCAACCCTTCTATGCACCAAATCAACTCACATACCACCTTTGCTTTTATTTTTTTTAAAGATTATGAAGTTCATTTTGACACTCTCCAAGTCAGTAATAAATAACTTATTAGCTGGTTGATTAAATAAATAACAACAAAATAACATTGCTTGTAAAGTCCAAATGCACCACCACAACATACAATCTCACCCCACCCTTCCATTCCTAAATGCCTGGCCACAGATCTTAGGGTTGGATCGCTTGATAGAACTCACCTGAGTGCAGCTGAATAGACACCGTTTGGCGTGGAGTGGGATTGGATCTCTTTGAGCATTGATGGACTAGCAAAGGTGTCTTCAGTAAGCTTGGTCTTACGTATTGAGGGGTAGCTATGTGAAGGTGGGATCAGAACTGCCCTGAAAGATAGCAAATTGTCTCCCTGCAAGGGAACAACTATGCCCCCAATTGACTTTGAGCCCATGATGAAGAGAGCACAAAGCAAGGGAAAATTAAAAAGAACAACACTCTTATTGTTTTCTTCCAGATGGAAGGAGCTCCACTAGAGTGACACTTCTGACCTCCTGTGGCCACCTCCTTCCCTCAGTGCAGGTGAGATGCAATGTCTTACATGATTAGCAAAAGTAGGGAGAATGCCCAGCTGCGCGCATTCTTCCTCTTTGGAATGATCCATTGTGCTACTCCTCTAGGGGCCAGTTGGCAGGTCCTTCAGCTCTCACACTAAACTAGAACCGTAGATTTAGCCTTTATCAGAGATAAAGATGATATCTGTTTCTCATCTGCTACTCTCTTGTTTTATTTCTGCATGTTCAGCACTGAGGCAGGAAGGGGGCAGCACTATTTACTGAGACGCCCCTACTCCTCTAACATTACTTGTCAGCCAGAGACATGCCCATTGTTGATTCTAAGCCTTTTATTAGGTGACTAGAGGCCCAGTGCACAGGTTCAAGTTTGTTTACATAGAAAGGAAATTAATTAGAAGAAATATTTTAGGGGCTGGAGAGGGGCCACAGGAGGTTGGCTCCAGGGTCTGTCTGGCCCTTCTTTCCCAGTCCCAATCAAGGCCAACTGGGGCCAGCCCACCAGGAAAGAATCATGGGAGGGCTCCAGTGCATGTCAGGCCTGTCTTGCCCAGTCCCCATTTGGGCTGGACCCCAGCAGCAACCTAGCCTACCAATTGGAACATCTGCCCTCTGGTGGTCAGTGCATCATAGCAACTGGTCAAACAGTCGAATAAGTGGTCGGACACTTAGCATATTAGGCTTTTAATATATAAGTTTATACTTTCCTCTAAGTTTTTCCCTCTCGTTTGCTAATTCCTCAAGATTTAACAATTCCACAAATCCCTTCATAAACATTTCTACCCCTACCCCCCCAGATCCCATCAAATTTCCACTCCAGAATTTATATTAATACATATTTTATATGTCTTTGTTTTATTTTCTTAGGAAATCTAGTTCCTGAGCCGCTGAAATTGTGCTTATATTTATTTGTAATTCCTCCACCTTTGTGTACCCAACAGAATGTATGCATGTTGAAAGTACAGTACTTGGTAAATAATTTTTTAATAAATGAATATTTTCACTGCATTTCTCTGACATCTAAAAAATGCTAAATGGTTTCCTTTCTATTTAACTCGATGATAATAATTTCAGAAATCTGAATGTTTGAACCACAAAAGACAAATCTTTTTAGGAATGTATTGCTTTTTGCAATATGTATAAAATGGGGAAAGTGGGGGGGGGGGTAAAGTCCAAGAAATTATATATTTCTACAAACCAAACCTCATAAAATTTTTGGCTCTATTATGTATTTGTCTACTGAGTGCCTACTACCTCCCTAGCCTCATTCTAAGTAAAGAGCATAAAAAAGAAGAAAGTTAAAGCCTGGCTCACAGGGAAATGACCCTCCAATGAGTGCTGCCCAGAGACCATCTCATCAGAATTACCAGCCATTAAACATTCTGACTCCAGGTCCCAGGACCTACTGAACCAGAATCTCTGGATGTGGTCCCAATAAATGGTTTCCCAGGTTTTCTTAGGCACACTGAGAGCCACTGCTGAGGAGCAAGATGGAGGCAAGCAAGTGATGTGATCGAGTTATGAACACAACACCGAATAAGCACAAAGCAGAGCACCAGATCTTGGTTACTCTCAAAGGGAAGCAGAGAATTTTCTGGAAGGAAGAGATGTCCAATCAGATATTGATTATAAATAGGGTTAGCCAAGTGACAAAAAAGGGGGAAGGCAGTTCCAGCAAGTAACTGAGTTTTTATTTTTTATTTTAATCTGCAATGGTTCTTACTCAAAATAAATTCATCTAATAGGATGTGGTGGTGATGGTTGTTAACACTGTCTAACTGGGCAGCACACCATTCCATTTAATCCTCACAACACCCCTCTAAGACAAGCAGAGCTGTTATTTTTTAATTTATCTATACTAATAAAAATGTAGGTGGCATCTCACCCTCACATTATCACAAGATGGCTGCCCCCATGTTGTCACAAGATGACTGCTTCCATGTCATTACAAGATGGCTGTCACAAGATGGCTGGCAGGGGAGGGCCATTGTGGGCAATCAGGCCAGCAGAGGAGGGCAGTTGGAAGCAATCGGGCCAGCAGGGGAGGGCAGTTGGAAGAAACCAGGCTGGCAGAGGAGCAGTTAGGGGTGATCAGGCAGGCAGGCAGGCAGGCAGGCAGGCGAGCAGTTAGGAGCCAGCGGTTCTAGATTGTAAGAGAGATGTCCGACTGCCCACAAGGGGTCCCAGATTGGAGAGGATACAGGCTGAGCTGAGGGACACTCCCCTACCCCCCGTATACAAATTTCATGCACCGGGCCTCTAGTTTTATAGATAAAGAAACTGAGGTGAATAGTTTGTCTAATGTAATACACCTGGAAAATGCCAAAGGCAGGATCAGAAAAACTAGTGTTCTAGTCCCAATACCTGTGACCTTTATTTCATCAGGATACACTATCACTTAAAGAATTTGTACCAACTTCAAAATACATTCTATCACCCAATATTCCTCTTCCAATTAAGGATTCAAAAGGATTTATGCATGGTAGATTACCTTTGATGTCTACCCAAGCACTAACATTCCACATATCTGTCAAAAAAAAAATTTAACCTTGTTAAAATAAGAGTTAAGGTCACCACTAAGAGACTCATTCACAAGATATTGCCCTTAATTTCCAAACGTGTGTTTGTTTTCAGGCAAAAGCCATGGACAAATTGGGAAGCACCAGCTGGAAAAAGCATCAAAAATTAATGTTATGATTCAAGTAAGAGTGCAAAGATAAAAAGACCATCATGACTGACTATTGTGACATGACATGATGTCATATGAATATTATTCAAACACCAGTAAATTTTTAAAAGGAAAATGTTTAGTTTAGTTACTCATAGAATTAGTCTTGGTCTTGGAATTAAGACAAAGAGTTTTATTATTTTGACCTATTTCAACCTAACAAATTAATAGTGAAAGACATACCCAAGTCTGACTTTCAAAGAGCATTAGTGTTCACTTGAAGTGTGAATACTTTTACATTTTAATTTGTGTTAATTTTTAATTTTCAATAATGTTATGTGTCTCAAACTTATCTTTAAGATTAGAAGTAAGAGAAAGAAAGCAGAATAAGGCTTATTATTGAATAAACTTTTCACTTAACCAAGAACTTTGGCTCAATTGATTCAATCAATAAAGAATTTATTATCTCACATTGTAAGAAGTCAAAATAAAAAATAGTTCCAGGACTAATTGATTTACCAGCTCAATCCACTGGCACCATTAAGGATTAGGTTTTTTCCTCTTTTTTTGCTCAGCTGCCTTTAGCAAACTCACTTCATCCACAAGCTAATGGAAATTAGTTTCTAGATATCATATTTTTATTATAGACACAGACAAAAAAACTTTCTTCTCATTTTATCAATGGGTAAGCTTTTCCCAGAAACACTTCAACAGACTTTCCCTCTCATCTCATTAGTCAAAATTGTGTCAGCTCCCCATGCCTACACCAATCACTGGCAAAGGGGCCTCTGTGATTGCTCTAGACCCATGGTCAGCAAACTGCAGCTTGCGAGCCACATGTGGCTCTTTGGCCCCTTGAGTGTGGCTCTTCCACAAAATACCAAGCACGGGCATGCATGTACAGTGCAACTGAGACTTCATGGCCCATGCGCAGAAGTCAGTTTTCTGCCTGGGCGAGTCTACTTGGAAGAAGTGGTGTTAGAACACTAAAGGGGCCAAAGAGCCACATGTGGCTCATGAGCCACGGTTTGCCAACCACTGTGCTAAACTAATGGTTTTCATGTGGAACTAAGACTATTACCCCCTCAGAATGAGACTTCTGGAAGTGAATTCAAGCTATTCTTTCTTACTGGACTCTTAGATTCACATATCATGTCTTACACAATTATTGATATAATTTTATAACTATCAGCACTTTAAACATGATGCATAATGAAAGTCAATGTTCTAATTGAAAGGATGGACTTAATAACTGTGACACTTGGTCCATACTATTTTGCAAGCATGAAAACTATCAGTGCCCTGCTTAGATATGCTATAAGGAAAGTATATATTTTATTTACCCACAAGTGCCCACTTTCTTCCATTAGAAACAACCAATGCTGAGACCGGTTTGGATCAGTGGATAGAGCATTGGCCTGCAGACTGAAAGATTCTGGGTTTGATTCTGGTTAAGGGCATGTACCTTGGTTGTGGGCACATCACCAGTAGGGGTGGTGCAAGAGGCAGCTGATCGATGATTCTCTCTCATCAATGTTTCTAACTCTCTATCCCTCTCTCTTCCTCTTTGTAAAAAATCAATAAAATATATTTTTTTAAAAGAAAGAAAGAAAGAAAGAAAGAAAGAAAGAAAGAAAGAAGAAAGAAAGAAAGAAAGAAAGAGAGGGAGGGAGGGAGGGAGGGAGGGAGGGAGGGAGGGAGGGAGGGAGGGAGGGAGGGAGGGAAGGAAGGAAGGGAGGGAGGGAAGGAAGGAAGGAAGGAAGGAAGGAAGGAAGGAAGGAAGGAAGGAAAAAAGGAAGGAAGGAAGGAAGGAAGGAAGGAAGGAAGGAAGGAAGGAAGGAAGGAAGGAAGGAAGAAAGAGCCAAGTGCCCTAAGGGTTGGCTATGGAATTTGGAGTGCATTGTCACTAGGCTGACTGACAATAGGGGCTGCGCAGAAAAGAGAGAGGGTGTGGAGAGCTACACCTGGCTAGTAGAACTAGAAAATCTTGTTCTAATTTATGGCAATTCCCTTTGTTTTCTTCTGCATCTGATCTGCCTCTTGGGTTGAGCCCTGGGTTGTATTGATGAAAGATTCCGGTTTATGTAAATAAAATCATATTGTCTTTAAATATTTGAAGGCTGGTTATGTGGAAGGGAGACAAGATACTTTTCTATGGCTCCAATGAATCTGACTAGTGGGTGAAAACTATAAGGAGATCATTTTCTAGTAGCCAGAGTTTTCCAAAGATGGAATGATTACCTTTAAGTAGAATGAGGATGTAGGGTTGGCAATGTCTGTAAGACAAAGTTAAAGAATTTTGGACTAGACGCCGAAACCGGTTTGGCTCAGTGGTAGAGCGTCGGTCTGCGGACTGAAAGGTCCCGGTTCGATTCCGGTCAGGGGCATGTGCATTGGTTGTGGGCATGTCCCCGGTAGGGGGTGTGCAAGAGGCAGCTGGTCGATGTTTCTTTCTCATCGATGTTTCTAGCTCTCTAGCTCTCTCCCTTCCTCTCTGTAAAAAATCAAATATATATATATATATATATATATAGATAGATAGATAGATAGATAGATAAAATATATATAAAAATAAGAATTTTGGACTAGATAATCTAAGGTGTCAATTGACTTCTTATTTCATGGTAAACTTGATCATATTGTTTCAGTTCAAATCCAAAAGATAGTGCTAATTTATATCACTTAAAAGAACTAGTACATTGCAATAGAACTGAAAGGTTTAGCTACATAAAGAGAAAGGCAGTGGTTAAAATGTCTTGCTCATATTTAACTGGTATTCAAGCAACTTTCACTATTCCATGATAAATACAGGTGGGCAAAAGTAGGTTTACAGTTATGAGTACAAAAAGCACAGTTTATTCTTATATTATATTTATTAACTAGAGGCCCAGTGCACAAAATTGTGCACTGGGTAGGAGGTTCCTCAGCCTAGCCTGCCCCTTCTCACAGTCCAGGAGTCCTCAGGGGATGACCAGTCAATCAGGGGGAGGCAACACCCCCATGACCCCCTCACTGCTGCTGCCTCTGGCCTCCCTCTGCAGGAGGCAACCCTGCAATCATGGGAAGGTGATGCCCCCATCACGCCTCTGCCGTTGCCACTGCCGGCCACGAGGCTGCCTGAGCCTTGGCCATCACAGCTACTGCAGCTTTTCTGAGTCTCACCCAGCCCTCATTGCTTGAGCCTCGGGCCATCAGCAGCCTGCTGGAGTCCCAGGCCTGTCACAAGCTTCTCCATGCTTAACCAATCAGGTGCACTCATCCGGTAATGGAAAGACCGAGTCTTCCAGGTTCTCCTGGCTGCAGGGGAGGTTGCAGGTCTCCCTCTGGCCCTGGGTTACTGGGTCCAGCTGCTAGAGGAAATTCCCTGCATTAGTTGCCCAGACACCTGGAGGCCTCCACTGATTCCCAACCCTGACTTGAGGAAAATTGAGGGGCAACTTACAGTTGATATACAATAACATACAATATTTCCACTTACAGTTGATATACAATATTATAAACTTGCTTTGAACTTGGGATTTTATTTCATCATGAACATTTGAAAAATTGAACTAATTCTCTAGATTCTAGACTCTAGAATCTGGGATCATCATCATCAAACTCTTGTGTTCTGTACTATTTAGAAAGGGATATCTCATTTGGGAAAGGGGACTGAAAGATTTCCTTTCCCATATAACAGGATGGAAAATTTGTTCCAAAGATAGGAGACAGTCTATAATTTTAGCTTAGTTTACCATAGTGTTTCTCATAGTTGAAATGTATATAGCCATTCTATTCCTTCTTGTTCCACATAAAAAGTAGAGAAACTTTACAGATTAGATAGGTAATAAAATTAAAATTAATGTGCTCCAGGAAAAAAAAAAAAAAGAAAAAAAAACCTTTATTTTACTTATTTGAGGCACTAATTTTATTTTTAGATATCTTTCAGAGAATATGAGAACATATCATTTCATTTAAAAAACATGTATATAGTTTTTCATTTAATTATTTTTATATAACTGGTTTTCCTCATTTAGAATGTGCATCATGGTTAGCACCCTAACCTGAAATTAAAATTCCTCTTTATAAAAAAATTTAAATAACTTAATATAGAATTTGAAGAATATGTACTTGGCTATGTTTGCTTGATCACCATTATATACACCTTTATTCTCTCCATAATGTATAGGCATATTATTTATCTCTAGAAAAGATGTTTTCATATAATTACTATGGTATTGTAACCATGTATAAAGGGGGACTTTAAAAAAGTAAGTATCCTATTTCTAGTATTTCAAAGGCTGGGTCACAGGATCCAGCTGCTAGAGGCTTTGGTTGAATAACTTTTATATTCTGTGTAATATTTTTATATTCTGTATATTTATATTCTGTGTGCATGGCTTAAAATAGGTCCATTTCTGCGGTGCGAGCTCACTAACATCTTCAATTATCTCCCACATCTCACACTTTCATACAAGGCAAAATGAGCACCTGAGGCAAATGTGGAAGGGAAAAGGAATCACAAGACTCATAAGAGCAGAATTGAAAAAGGAAAGGGGGAGTTCCATTCATTTTTTTTTTTTGGGGGGGGGGAGTATTTTATGGACTATTCTGTGCTAACACCTGGAAGATTCAGTGCTTCAGTGAAGCTCTGCCAGTCACTCCTCCTCACACTAGCACTTTGGTATGAGTCATCAGTGCATTTTATGGAGCACTGTGTCCTAAACAATATCCCTGCATGTGTCAACTATAAAGGAAACAAACCCTTATCTATGCCTCTCTGTCTCACTGCCTCTCTGGAGGTGTCATTCTTTGGCTAGTCAAGCATACTCTTATCTAAACAGTTCTGATCTCACATGGAACATATAACCTTTCTTATTCACACAAGATTCCAACTTTTGCTCATATTCTAAATTTAGGGTACAATCATAAATATCTTATCTCTTCTTTATAATTTCAATTATTCTATAATTCTACCCTTCATGAAAATAAAGACTAACTGGTCTTCTGGTGCATTCACATTACCTTTATAGTCCAGAAATGCACCCAATCTGCTAAACCAGTGGTCGGCAAACTCATTAGTCAACAGAGCCAAATATCAACAGTACAACAGTTAAAATTTCTTTAGAGAGCCAAATTTTTTTTAACTTAAAATATATAGGTAGGTACATTGTCATTAACTTATCAATAATTAGGGTCCTTCTAAGCTGGACTTTGCTAAAAACTCAAGGGGCCAAAGAGCCGCATGTGGCTCGCGAACCACAGTTTGCTGACCACTGTGCTAAACAGATACTTGTTGATTTGCAGTAGGTGGGAGAAAGGAAGCATAAATGGACTAGGCAAGTCCAAATAAACGTCATAGGGAAGCATATGAAAAGCATTTGAGCCAGGATATTTAGAGAAGGAAACCCCAAATGATAATATTAGATTCCAAAACAAAATCTGAGAAATAAGCCTGAGCCTAGAGCAGAGATCTCCAGAGCACCTCACGGCGCCTGCAGTGGGCAGTGGCAGCTAATTCCCATCTGTTCTGCATTCCATATGTTGTCACTCGTGCAGATCAAGCAGGTGTCTTTACTTAGCTAGAATTCACAGTAAAGAAAATGTTTGGTATTCTGTTTTTATCCACTCTCCTCACATTTCTTGCTCATGAACATCAACTCTCTATGATTGTTATTTCAATTAGCTCAAGCTCTTGCCTCCCATATTTGCTGTTGGAAACTATCATACTGGTGTCTTCTTCAGGAAATCGCCCAAAAGCAATGAAGAGAATGAGTAACAGAAAGTTAAGTTCCAGTTTTAATAAAAATTCAGAGGCTTTTATAGTTCCAAAACATAATACATGAGGACGGGCTGCCAAATGCACTAAAGGTCAAACAGAGATAGAAAGGACACCCAAAGAGGAAATATTTAGCTAAAGTTCTCAACCAAAGCTGTCAGAGCACTGGTCTCCAGGGCAACCGAAGAGGTGTGTAGGTTGTATCAAGAAAGAACAGGAAAGGTTGAAGTAAACCAGGACTCACTGTATATACACTATATTTTTAGGAAGGCTTTTGGAAGTGAGGCAGACTAGAGTACATTTTGGACAGTGCTGTGGCTGGCAATCTCAGGTGGCTGGGAAGAAATAAAGTTAAAACAATGTACCCATGCAACCCTGTATCATAGATCACAATTTTACTTGTACCAGTAATTTTCTACAAGCTTGAAAAATTCCCTCACCTCTCTTTTATATTACCCTCCTATAATGTGATACAGAAAATACTCGTTTAAAAATAAAGAAAAATAAAAGGAAACCACTGAATAAACATCAACACAATACCACGAAAAGATGAGAGAGGGGGGAAGTGGGAGGGGAGGAGAATGGGGAGAGACAGAAAACAAATGGCAAAAAAATACAAGAAAAATATTATCAAAGCAAAGTTTAAAACTTAAACTACTTCTGTAAAACACAATCTCAAAGCAAGATTCAAGAGTTCAAACAAGAGTTCAATCTTTAACAAAATCTCAATGACTTTTTTTGCAGAAATTGAAAAATCCATCCTAAAAATCATATGGACTCTCGAGGAACCCTGAAAAAAAGAACAAAGTTGAAGGTCTCACATTTCCTGATTTTAAAACCTACTACAAAGCTATAGTACTAGAATAAATAAAGACATATAGATTGCTAGAAAAGAAAAGAGAGCATGAATAGATCCTCACATATTTAATCAAATGATTTCAACAAGTGTACCAAGACCATTCAATAAGGAAAGATGTCTTTTCAACAAATGGTGTTGGGAAAACTGGGTATCCACATGGAAAAGAATAAATTTGAACTCTTATCTAACACCAGATAACAAAATTAACTCAAAATGAATCAAATATTTAAATGTAAGAACTAAAATTCTTAGAAGAAAAGAAATAAAAGATATGACACAAAAAGCACAGGTAACAAAAGCAAAAAATAGATCATATGGACATCAACAGTAACAATTTTTTGCATCAAATAGTGTAAAAAGGAAACACATAGAGTAAGAGAAAATGTTTGCAAATCAAATATCTGATAAGGGATTGATACCCAGAATATATAAAGAATACCTACAACTCAACAATAGCAAAAACAACAACAAAAATTTAAAAGTCAATACTTGACTAGACATTTCTCCAAAGAAGATATATAAATGCCAATAACCTCATGAAAAGATGCTTCACATCATTAATCATTAGGCAAATGCAAATCAAAACCACAATGTTATTTTACTTCACACCCATTTGGATGGCTATTATGAAAGTAAGAGAAAATAACATGTGTTGGCAAGGAAATAGAGAAATCGGAACCCTTGAGCATTGCTGGTGGAAATGTAAAATGCTAAAGCCACAGTGAAAAACAGTAACGTGGCAATTTCTCAAAAAATTAAACATAGGATTTTCATACGATCCAGCAATTCCACTTCTGGTTATATACCAAAAGAATAGAGAGCAAGGACTCAAAAAGATATTCGTACACCCATGTTCATAGCAGTATTATTCACAATAATCAAATGTGGAAGCAATTCAAGTGTTTATCCATAGATAAACAAATAAACAAACTGCGGTATATGCATTCAAGGAAATACTATTCAGCCTGCAAAGTGAAGGAAATTGTGACACATGGATAAACTTTGAAAACATTATGCTAGGTGGAATAAGCAAGTCACAAAAGGACAAATACTATTGATTCCATTAATACGGTGTATCTAGAGTAGTCAAATTCATAGAGACAGAAAGAACAGTGGTTGCCAGAGGGAGCTCTTGTATCATAGATACAGAGTTTCAGTTTAGAAAGATGAAAAAAGTTCTAGAGAGGGATGGTGGTGATGGTCACACTACAGTGCAAATTGCTTACCACCACTGAGCTGTACACTTTAAAATGGCAAATTTGGTGTTATAAAAAATTGATTAATTATACCGTATTTTCCAGCGTATAAGACAACCCCCTAATTTTACAGTTAAAACATAGGTTTAGGCCTATATTCGCTGTATAAGATTACCCCTCACTTCAAAGAAAAGACTTACTTTGCCATCAAGATCTGCAGGTAATTTTTGTGCAATTTTGGTCTTTTGCCCCCGATTTTCGGTTGACTTTTTTTCGTTTCAAAAGTCGTCTTATACACCGGAAAATAAGTTCAATACTAGTAAACTAAGCAAAAAGGCAGAGAGGTATGTCAATGCCAATGGTAGAGTTACAGATGGTCATAGAAAATGGATTAGAAAAGGCAGTGGCTGCCCTAGCCGGTTTGGTTCAGTGGATAGAATGTTGTCCTATGCGTTCGATTCTAGTCAAGGGAGCATGTCCAGGTTGTCAATCCACAGTAGGGGATGTGCAAGAGGCAACCTATCAATGATTCTCTCATCTTTGATGTTCTCTCCCCCTCCTTCTCCTTTCTTCTCTGAATCAATAAAATATATTTTAAAATATATATATATATATAAAGAAAAGAAAAAGCAGTGGCTGGTACAATGGAAAGAACTCAGAAACTCTATTTCTCATCTCTGGCACTCTCCAGTTTCTGCTTTCACTGAAGTCCTGTTTGTATCTTCTCAATTTGGGAGAAGAGCTAACTGTCTAGCATCTCTTGGTCTCAGAGGTTTTACAAGGGACATATTAGCTCATATTTTGCCCAATTGTGATGGCAAAGACATGTTGTATGAATCTGGCTACTCCCACTATAATCACAGGGAGGTGGAGAGCGGGGAAAATGGATTGAAGGCTACCAAAGAAGGGGAAATATTGTGAGCTGCACAGCTGTTCACTGCAAGGACACTTACATAGTTAGCTTTTCCCACTTTTCCAAATTTCCGTTTTGCTCTCCCCACCCCTTGCTCCTACCGTAGTAGCCCTGTTTTATTGAAGATTCTCATACCCTCCAAGCCCACTGGCCCACTCACACATTCCTAAAGTAAAGTGCTCTGTACTGGTAATAAATTTACCTGTCTCAGTCCCTTCCTTTTCAACAAGGGTTTTGCCCCATTCTTTGCAACTCAAAGCAGCCCAAAGCAGCTCGTTTGGCTAATGCAGCATTCATATATATATATATATATATATATATATATATATATATATATATTATTGATTTTTAACAGAGAGGAAGGGAGAGGGATAGAGAGTTAACAACATCGATGAGAGAGATACATCAACCAGCTGCCTCCTGCACACCCCCTACTGGGGATGCGCCGCAATCAATGTACATGCCCTTGACCGCAGTCAAACCCGGGACCCCTCAATCCACAGGCCGACACTCTATCCACTGAGCCAAACCGGTTTCGGCTAATGCAGCACTCTTAAGTTAATACGTGGTCCTCCTGGGACAACCCTATTTGTGTTTCCAGACGACTGTGTGGATAAGGTACTTTACTTCTCTGTGCCATTGACAAGTATTTTAAGGCCAGCACTTTTCTACTGGCATGCAGAAAAACTGGCATTGGCAACTGAGTTTGGATCAGTTGTGTTTGCTGAACAATTCGTAAAGATAATTGTAGGACCAAAATTTTTAAATGTATAATTACATATATATATAAACTTTTTAATGAAAATATTAATCTTCATGCTCTACAAATTCCATTGTTTTAGTGAAAGAATAAGACAAAATAGTAAAACATATATTATTAAATTAACTACCAAAAAAATGGTTTCCATAGAAAAAGAAACTCAAACAATGCAAATAGCATAGAGGAAAGAGTTTGAGCAAATCAAAGCCAGATGATGAAAGCTGAATACCAAAGGGAGAAAGTATGGTACGCAGATGGTTGAAGAGCAGAATGGAAGCAGCAAAATAAAATTCAGGACCACAGAGGCCAAATTTTTACTGCTCACAGAGTTTCAGGGAAGCCAAATGGTTGGAAAAACGTCTGTCCTAAACAAGAAAATAGCCAACTAGGGTGCTGATGTAACTCAGTGGTTAAGAATGTGGTCCCTGGAGTAATAGTGTTAGGTACAAATAAGTGCTTACCTCATTTGGTTGCTGCGTGTATTAAGAAGTAGTACATGTAAATCATTTGCATTATGTTTAGTTAAGTATTATTTCAGCAAATAGTAGCTAAGTTACTTGAAAGTAACCTTGAGTCAAATATAGAAAATGACATCCTAAACCACATTATTCTTAAGTTGATATTAGAGTGATTTTTATCATCAAACTCCAGTTTTTACTCTGGATTGCTCTCCCCAAACTTCTATGTACGTGGTCATTTCAGAACCTAAGGAATTGTGGATAAAATCTGCAAGATTCCATCTAGGTCCATAGCATTCTATGGAATTCAGGTGAATGCTAACAGGTCATAAGATGTAGCAGTGGTTAGGAGCACACACCATGGAATCAGACTGCTAGGATTTCAGTCCAGGTTCTCCACGTACTATTAGGTGACCTATATTCTTAACTTCCTTTTGTCAGCATCCTCACCCGTAATATTGCACCTATCAAGGCATTTGGAAGGATAACAAGTATAAAGCATGTAAAAAACATAAAACAGTGCTGCACGCATAGTAGGCAAGCAACCAATGTTAGCTGCTGCCACAAAGGACACATGCTGGCCACACAGCGCTGCCATATGGGAAAGAGGACTGGATGGATGTTAAGAAGAACCACTGACAATGCCATACAGTGAATTTTCTTTTAAAAAGGAACACAGAGTCAGTAACCTGTGATTATTAAGTAACTGTCATCAACATCTTGAGGTTCCTTTCCCAAGAGATAAACTGCACTGAGGAGGATAAAATGAAATGCCTGCTCAATACCCTTTGTTTGGAAGTGAGATGGCTTGTTTCTTTCATGTCTAATTAAAAGCAGAGCCCTGCCAGCATGGCTCAGTGTTGACCTATGAACCAGGAGGTCACAGTTCAATTCCTGGTCAGGGCATATGCCCAGGGTATGGGCTCCATCCCCAGTAGGGGGTGTGCAGAGGCAGCCAATCAATGATTCTCTCTCATCATTGATGCTTCCATCTCTCTCTTCCTCTTTGAAATCAATAAAAACATATTAAAAAAACAAAAACAGAATTTTGCCCTTCTGGGCACTGGATGAAGGAAGAGGGTAATGATTTTATGTCCCCTGGCTCACCATTTCTTTCCTAAAGATGCAATAAAAAGACACACACACACACACACACACACACACACACACACACACTCCTCTGAAGCACTCATCTTGTCACACCCTCAGGGCTTAGCTGTGAGGTGCAAGAGACCCTTTCTGTGCCTACCCTTTAACCAATGAACCACACATCTCTGGGTCCCAGTATCCTTGAAAGAATTTCACTTACAACACAGGGCTGTAGGCTATACAATTAATATCTAATATTGTCTTGGTAGAAAATAAAGAACTAGTAGAAACCTTTTTTTTTTTTCATTTTTTCTTGAATTTATTGGGGCAAAATCCTATATAATAAAAGCTTACTATGCTAAGTGTCTGGTTGTCCAGTCATCCATTCAACCAATCAAAGCATAATATGCTAATGATATGCTAAGGTTGCTCAACTTCCATGCACTGACCACCAGGTGGCAGATGCTCTGATTGGTAGGTTAGCTTGCTGCTTGAGTCTGGCCAATTGGGACTGAGCAAGACAGACTGGACACACCCTGGAGCCCCTCTCTTGGCCCCTCCCTGGCTGGCCAACCTCTCACATCCCTCCCTAGCCCCAGTGGTGCTCTGGTGAGGTCTCTCAGCCTGGCCTGCACCCTCTAGCACAGGCGTCTTCAAACTACGGCCCGCGGGCCACATGCGGCCCGCAGAGGAGTCTGATCTGGCCCGCCAGGTTTTTTGGGCAGTGAGCGCAGCAGAGGTGTTACAGTAGGAATTAGTAGTTCATATAGTCCGGCCCTCCAGCTCTCTGAGGGACCGTGATCTGGCCCCCACTTTAAAAAGTTTGAGGACGCCTGCAGCAATCTGGAACCCCTCGGGGCATGTCATAGAGCTATTTTCAGCCTGACCCCACTGGTGCATGAATTCGTGCACTGGGCCTCTAATTGGTTAATAAAATTATATAGGTTTGAGGTGCCTGATTCTATAATAATAGATCACCCGTAGGCTGCATTGTTTGTTCATCACCCCAAGTCAAGTCTTTTTCCATCACTATTTATCTCCTCTGTACCCTCTTCTACTTCCTCCTATTCCCTTCCCCTCTGATAATCTCCATACTGTTGTCTGCCGATGAGTTTGTTTCTTTTTTGCTTAATACCTTCATCTTTTCACCTAGCCCCTAACCCCTTCCCCTCTGACAGCTGTCAGTCTGTTCTCTGTATCTATGAGCCTGTTTCTATTTTATTTGTTACTTTATTTTGTTCATTAGATTCCACATATAAGTGTCTTTCTCTGACTGGCTTATTTTACTTAGCATAATCTCTTCAGATCCATCCAGGCTGTTGCAAAAGGTAAGATTTTCACCTTTTCTGTGGCCTAGAAGTATTTCACTCTGTAAATGTACCACAGCTTTTTTTAATCTACATCAAAATAAAAAACTTTTTGCCTGGCAAAGGAAACTATCAACAAAATGAAAAGACAACCCACTAAATGGGAGAACATCTTTGTCAATGATACATCTAATAAGGAGTTAATATCTAAAATGTATAAAGAACTTTCCTATCTGGTTTGGCTCAGTGGATAGAGCATTAGCCTATGGGCTGAAGGGTCCTGGGTTCGATTTCAGTCAAGGGCACATGCCCAAGGTTGTGGGCTCAATCCCCAATAGGAGGCATGAAGGAGGCAGCTGATCAATGATTCTCTCTCATCATTGATATTTCTGTCTCTCCCTCTCTCTTCCTCTCTAAAATCAATAAAAATATATTTTAAATAAATAAATAAATACAATTTTAAATGTATAAAGAACTTATACAATTAAACACCAAAAACACAAACAATACAATTAAAAAATGGACAAAGGATCTAAATAGTCATTTCTCCAAAGAGGACATACAGATGGCCAATAGACATATAAAAAGATGTTCAACATTACTAATCATCAGAGAGATCTGCATATTCAATCCACAAGGAGATGTCACCTCACACCTGTCAGAATGTCTAGCATGAATAAATCAACAAACAAGTGCTGGAGAATATATAGAGAAAAGGGAACCCTCATGCACTATTTATGAGACTGCAGATTGGTGTAGCCACAGTGGAAAGCAGTATAGAATTACCTCAAAAAATTAAAGATTGAACTGCCTATAAGATAGCAATTCCACCTCTAGGAATATATCTGAAGAAACCTGAAATACTAATTTGAAAAATATATGCACACCTATGTTCACTGCAGCATTATTTACAATAGCCAGGATTTGGAAGCAGCCTAAGTGCCCATCAGTAGAGGAGAGGGTAGAAATATTGTTTGACTGGTGTTTGATTCTTGGAATCCTGAAATCCCTAACTTATTGCAGAGGAAGACTTGGCCAAGAACATTCCTATTTGAGGAAGTGTCAAACCACTTGGACACAGGAAACCTGAGTTTTAGCTCCTCACCCCTACTTTAACTGTAACTTCAGATAAATCACTTAAGCTCTTAGAACTAGTTTTTTGTTTCCTCACTTGAAAACAGTTGGGTAAAAGAGTCAATTCTGAGTTGATAATAAATACAGATAAATCATTTATTAAAACTTCTCATCCTAGTAATCGGTAGATTTGAAAGAACTTTGTCAAGGGAAAAGCTTAGGGGACAGCCCTCTGTAGCCCTTGGTGGGGGAAGGAATCCCTCCCGCCCCCCAATGCCTCTGTCCACGTGTCCTGTGCTGCATATCTGAGAGGACTCCATCACCCTTGAAAGTGACAATGAATGAGAGAGTCATGGAGAAGGAGGGCTGGGCCTTTGACTGATATTCAAATTCCTGCTTTCAATGGCTCTGCTAACCCTTTCACACTGGCCTCACAGGAAGACAAGATTCTCACTAAACAATTTCAAATCTTCCTGAAACTCCCTTCTGTGAAACTGTAAAGAGCCAAAATGTTTAGAAATCACTAACTCTAAGAGGTAACAGGAAGAGAATAAGTGGCCAACTACATAACCAGTTTATGTGATATAATTTATTCATCTGCAGCCTCCTCCCTCTGTCCAAGTCTTCCTCTGCCTGGGACGCAGCTGTCCTGAACCCCTCCTATCTGGGAACATCTGCAGTGATGTCTAAATATCCAAAGCTTGGACCCAAGAGACCCCATCCAGAGAATGGCAAGAGTTCCCTCTCCCACCTCCTGATTTCCATTTTCCTGTCTAAAGACCCACAACTTTCCCAGATGATGCATCCTTCCAGAAGGACTGCCACCTTCAGGGAAATGCAACCCCCATCCCACGATTTTCCTCAGCAGCAAAACTGTGTCACAAACAAGCATTCTTTAAGGATGGGAAGAAGAGAAGAGGTGGGGCCTTTGTGGGTAGGTCCCTTCTTAATAGTATCAAATGCAAGAATGTACTTTTCTGTTAGGGACGTTCTAGAGATATCTTCCAAATGAGATTCTCATAAAACACTTTTATTCAGTTCACCTAGTTCACCAAAAAAAGAACATGTGGGAGGCTGGTGTATAGTGAACAAGGCCTCTAAAAAGCTCACGAGGCAACCAAACCACTAGCAAGTACATTCTGCCACCTTTTCAGTTACATTTGTTCTAACTACAAAAAATAAAGTAAAATAAAAATGTTAAGAGGAATGAAAGTATTTAAAGCACAAAACAAAAGTAGGAGGAAAAGAAGATAGTAATAAATACATGTTAGAGGATTTATGGAGACTCTGTGATTCCATTAGGAGATTAAAATTCCACAAATTCTAGGTCAAACTTTACTTGCCATAACTTATTCCCTAACCAAAACAGGCTACAGAATGTCAGTAGAGTATGGCAATAGGATTACTTTCTTAATTGTACAAAGGCTAATGATTTCTTAAGTTTTGAAAGTCAGGATTTACTTTCATAAAATCAAAAAGCAGCTCCCACTCTGGATATGTTTTTTACTCTAAAAATAACAAATTAATATGTATAAATTACATGCTGAAGATAAGAATGCATACTAAAGAGTATATGGTAATAGGAGTAAGCATGATATTTTAATAACCTTATTATCTGTTTTCACAGAGAGGAAAAAAGTACTCAGATCTCATTTCATTTTTAGTACACAACAGGAATTTTTAAATTCTGGCAATAATTTACAGGAAGTTTCTTTGCTCTAATCCTCTCCTGCCCCCTAGTGGCAGTATATTTTATGTGACATTTTCCCCAGCTTTATTGAAGTATTGACAAATTAAGATTGTATATATTTAAAGTATACTATGTGAATAGTTGATATTATGAAATGATTGCCACAATCACGTAAATATATTATCGCCTCACAGTTACCTTTTTTTTTTTTTCTTGGTGTGGTGAGAACACTTAAGATCTACTCTTTTAGCAAATTTTAAGTATATAATATTATTAACTACTAGAGGCCTGGTGCATGAAATTCGTGCATGGGGGTGTGTGTCCTTCAGCCCAGCCTGCACCCTCTCCAATCTGGGACCCCTCGAGGGATGTCCTACTGCCTGTTTAGGCCTGATCCAACTGAGCATTTGGACATTCCTCTCACAATCCAGGACTGTTGGCTCCCAACCTCTCGCCTGCCTGCCTTGCTGGTTACCCCTAACTGCTTCTGCCTGCCAGCCTGATCACCCCCTAACCACTCCCCTGCCAGCTTGATTGATGCCTAACTGCTCCCCTGTCAGCCTGATTGCCCCTAACTTCCCTCTCCTACAGGTCTGGTCCCCCTCCAAACTCCTCTCCCCTGCAGGCCTGAGTTCCCCCCTCCCCCAACTGCCCTTCCCTACAGGCCCAGTCACCTCCAACTTTCTTCCTCTGCTGTCCTGGTCATCCTTAACTACCCTCCCATGCAGGCTTGATTGCCCTCAACTGCCCTCCCCTGTAAGGCCTGATCCCTCCCAACTGCCCTCCTCTGCTGGCCATCTTGTGGCAGCCATTTGTGTCCACATGGGGGCAGCTATCTTTGGCCACATGGGGCAGCCATCTTGTGTGTTGGAGTGATGGCCAATTTGCATATTACTCTTTTATTAGATAGGATAGTCACTATGATGTATATTAGAACCCCAAAAGTTATTTACCTTACAACTGAAAGGTTGCACCCTTCTATCAACATCTCCCCATTTTCCCCACACCCAAACCTGGCAACCCCATTCTACTCACTCATTCTGAGTTTGACTTTTTTGCCTTTAGGAATATTTGCTTATTATTTTTCCATCATATAGTAACTCCATTATATTTATGCCTACTATACACCTTAAAATCAACTTAATAGAATTCTTACCATTTGCAACAGTATAGATGGAACTGGAGAGTGTCATGCTAAGTGAAATAAGCCAGCCAGAGAAAGATAAATTTCACATGATCTCACTCATTTGTAGAATATAATGAACATAAACTGATGAACAAAAATAGAACCAGTCATAGGAGCATTGAACAGACTGTCCACCTATGAGGGAAGACAGTGGGTGAGGAGGTAAGAGATCAATCAAAGGACTTGTATGCATGCATATGAGCATAACCAATGGACACAGATGTGGGGGGGAAGGGCCCCAAGGGCATGTGCCCAGGGGTGGGGCGTTTGAGAAGAGGTCAATGGGAGGAAAAGAGACTTATGTAATACTTTAAATAATAAAGAATTTAAATTTTAAAAATGAAATAAAAAATCAATTTAATAAACACATGTAACTGTATAAAAAACATCATGATTGCTTTAGAATTTATTATAATATGGCCTATTAACATACAACATCTTTACCCAATATTTTTCCTGCAAAACTCAAGAAAGAAATACTCTGAGAGAAGAACATGAATGTGCCAGATTAAAGGTTTGGAAAGCACAGAATATCATATCCTCTTAAAATTCAAAACATATAATACCATATTAAAAATAAATCCTCCAGCAGTGACCCTTTTAGTTGTGATAGTGGTTATTCAAATCCACATGTCTTAGTCAATTCGGGCTGCTCTACCAATCTATCATAAATTAAGGCGGCTTAGAGACAACAGATTTTTTTCACAGTTATAGAGACCTGGAGGTCCAGGATCAAGGTGCCAGCAGAGGTCTAGTAAGGGCCTGCTTCCTGGTTCTGAGGTGGCATTTTTCCTCTGTAACCTCAAATGGGGAAAGAAGGTAAGGGAGCTCTCCTGAGCCTCTTTGCTAAGGGCACTAGTCCCGTTCATAAGGCTATGCCCTTATGATCTAATCACTTCCCAAAGATTCCCCACCTTAGGAGTTAGGTTTCAACATAAGTATTTTATCAGGACACATTCAGACCATAGCACTTAGAAAGTATCCTAGAATTAGACATAAGAAAATGAATGCACATAAAAAAAAACATGAAAATGGAGTAAGGTCTGTAGTCTAGTTAATTATATAGTGCCAATCAATGACCTGGCTTCCACAGTGCACTATAGTTTATTTAAGATGTCACCACTGAGGGAGCTGGATGAAGGGCACAAAGAACCTCTGTGTAGTATTTTACAACTTGTTATGAGTTTATAATTATTGCAAAATAAAACTTTTTTTAAATCAAATCCTAAGGTCGACACCAATTATTTTTTATACGAATTCCTTTGGATTTTTCTAAATTTTAGAATATAAAATATAGGAATTGTAGAGGAATAATTAAATAGAGTATTGCAGAGGAATAACTCACTAATATATTGTTGCTACTTTTCACATTGACAGATTATTCAAGGTTCATAACTATATGCTGTTCTTCCCCGGGAATGGAATGAGGTAAAATGACCCAACATGGAATTCTTGATACATACATACACACACACACACACACACACACACACACTTCCTCTTTCTCCGGTCTTCCTTCCTCTCAATAAATGCCTCTCACCCATCACCTTGTTGCTAAGGCCAGACTTTTTGACTCTTCTTTTCCTCAATTTCTACATCTAATCTATTCTGCAGCCTTCCTGATTAATACCTACAAAATATCTCAAGTCTACGTTTTCAACATACATAAAGGAAAATGAGAATTCAAAGGAGATTGAGGCAATACATCCTGACAGATGGGAGAAAAATCACGAGAGTCTGGAAACATAGAAAAAAAAAAGAAGGAAAGAAAGAAAATTCAGGGATTCAGGAAAAAGATAGGCCAATAGTGTCAAATGCTACTAAAATATGGAGAAAAGAAGGAAGGACTCTGTCCCTTGGGTGCAGAGAAAAAGAGCGCTGGTCCCTTTATTTAGATGATCTTTTATAGAGTAAGTCCAGACTTCCGTGGTCTGAAGAATGGATTAGAAGTAAGGAAGTATAGAGAAAAAAATTTAGCTCTAGCCAGAATGGCTCAGTGGATAGATGATGTTTCTCTGTCTCTGCCCCTCCCTTCCACTCTCTCTAAAAATCAATGGGAAAAAAGTCCTCAGGTGAGGATTAATAACAACAAAATAATTTAATAATTATAATATAAAAATCCTATCAAAAAGTTTGGCTGTGATGCCCTGGCCGGTTTTGCTCAGTGGACTGAGTGTTGGCCTGTGGACTGTGGACTGAAGGATCCCAGGTTCAGTTCCGGTCAGGGCATGTTCCTCAGTTGTGAGAGCATTCCCAGTAGGAGATGTGTGGAGGTGGGGGGAAGCAGCTGACAATGTTTTTCTCTCATCCGTGTTTCTGACTCTCTATCCCTCTTCTCTTTCCTCTCTGCTAAAAAAATCAGTGAAATATATATTTTTAAAAGTTTGGCAGTGAAAGGAGAAACATCTTTAAATTTTTAAAATTATCCTAGTAAGAAGTCAGATTGCTATTCTTTCATAATATCACTCATTTTGTAATTAATTTAATACTCTAAAAGCATATTTAGTAACTCAGAACTATGATATTTATTACCTAAATTAGTTAAAACTAAAAAAAAAATCAGAATCTTCTTCCTGTAAACTTGAGCAAGGGCAGCAAGAAATTAGAGAATGCAGTCACACAGAGAGCTGTATTTACTGTTAACTTTATAAATTAAGGTTAACTTTTTATTTAGCATTTAAAATACATGACTTAAATATCTATAGTGTTTGGGAATCAGCTAAAATTCTCCAAACCCCCATAATTGAAAGCTAATAGGTCACATAATGGTTATTCTTAGAACTATTCCATATTTCTTATCTCCTGCTTTTTCCCCTTCCACCCTACCTTCCCTTCCACTATCTCTAGTCCCATTTTTTAAATTATTATTCGTGTGGAAAAGTTCTTAATTGCAGGTACTTCAAATTATATTATTCAGTTAAATATTTCTAAATATCTACAGTGTTAAAAGTATTATTTGGTATCCTACCTGGTTTGGCTCAGTGGATAGAGCATCAGCCTGCAGACTGAAGAGTCCTGGTTCAATTCTGATCAAGGGCATGAACCTCAGTTGCAGGCACGATCCCCGGCCACGGTCCAGACTCGTGTAGGAGGCAACCAATCAATCTCTCACACTGATGTTTCTTTCTCCTCTCTCCCCCACCCTCCCACTCTTTCTAAAAATCAATGGAAAAATACCTGAGGGTGAGTATTAACAAACAAACAAAAGTCCTCTTTGGTGCTATGAAAGCTAAAGCTGAGTGTGATATAATATGCCCCTTGTAATTAATATTTGCAATATTATCATTTATAAGAAAAAGGTATATTTGGTCATTCAGATGACCAAAATATATTTATCATATATGTTTGGTTTTTGTCCATGCCTCCTGGCTCACAGCTTCCAAAACCCTAGGAATTTCCCAGACGCTGAGAGCCATAAAAGTGCCTTTTGTTATGTTAATGAGTGACCTTTGGAAAGCACCTAGAGACAGGGGCTGGTTTCCAGAGGAGCCAACAACAGGATTAGAGGGTTGGAACTTATAGAACACTGAGGAGAGGGGCTGGAGATTGTGTCCTATCACAAATGGTCAATGATCCAATCAATCATGCATTTGTAATGAAGCCCTCATCAAAACCCCCAGGAAAGGGTTCAGAGAGCTTCCAGGTTGGTGACTCCATGGAGGTGCAGAAGTAGCTCACCCGAAGAGGGCATGGGAGCTCCACACGTTTTCCCCATATCTTCCCCTGTGAACCCATTACACGTGGCTGTTCCTGAGTTTTCTTTTATACCAATAATTTACAGTTTCCTGAGTTCAGGGAGCTGCTCTAGCAAATTGATCTAACCAAAGAGGGGTCTTGAGAACCAACCTCTGATTTATAGCCAGTCAGACAGAGTAATAGGCAACGGCCTGAGGTCTGAAGTGGGGTACGAAAGTGAGGAGGGCAGTCTTGTAGGATTGAACCCCTTAGCCTGTGGGATATGATGCTCTATCCGGGCAGATGGTGCCAGAATTGAATTGAATTGTAAGACACCTAGCTGGTGTCCGAGAATTGCTTGGTGGTGTGGAACCCCACACACACATTGGCGAAGAGAACAGTTAGTATCTAAATAAATTAACTGAAGTTCTGGAGGAAACCTGGCAATGGACCTAATACATAAATATTCTTTTCATTCCAAAAATAATTTTGGAATCTACCAGATTATCTGCTATATGCCAAGCTCTACAAATACTGAAAATTAAAAAGGACAAAATCCCTGTCCTTCAAGAACCTGTTTCTCATTGCTTCTGATAAACAGAGTAGAGAAAAATTTAAGGGAAGGGGTGATATTAGAAGTGAGCATAGGACTCTCAGAAGCTAATGAGAAAAGTGACACAAACCTAGAATTCCCAAGAACAAAGAAAATATCCTTTCCAGAGGGCTTCTTTAAAATGAGAGCGAAAAATAAAAACCTTCAAAGAATGAGCTTTTACTTGCCAGTTTACCAAATTATCTTATAAGCCTTAATAACTTCTCCTGCTCCTTATTATCTGTTAATCAGTTCCCAAGGCAACAAATGTATGATAACCTGCAGAGAAGAAAAATACACTAAAACTGGAAAGTCAACCCCTTTTAAGAAAAAAAATGTTTTCACTCATTTGGAATGCCAACACCTTAAATGCACAAGACCTTTAAGACCAACAATAAAAGCAAATATAATAGTTCACAGTGCAAGCTAATATAACGAAATACTAAATTGTGTATGGCAGACTCTAAGTCAGGAGTGGCAAATTCCCAGCTCAAGTGCCACCACTTGGCCCTGCCACAGCCATGCACACATTCACAGCTGATCCCAGCTTTGTTCCCATTAGGTCCAAAAAGTGGCCTCAAAAATCCCTGGCAGATCTCTCCGGCCATCATTCTCTGGTGATTTCAGCTGGTATTCAAGAGGAGCTCTATTTGCCACCACTGCTATAATAGGGTTTATTAAAACAAACAAAAAACAGCGAGTGAATTAGCCTAGAATGGGTGGCGATCCAGTCCTCCTGCCTGTGGGTGAGGGCCTGGAGGCAGGAACCCTGAGAGTGGAGGGTAAATGTTGGGGCTGAGCCATTCACATTGGGTCCACAGGACCGGGCGCAGGAGCTGGGAAAGCCATCAACATGCTAGACTTCAAACTCCAGGTAAAGCAGTGAATTTATTCATTCCACAATATTTATTGAGTATGTGCTACCACCGGCAGAAGTCCCAATTCTGCTTTTAAGAAGTTGTGAAGGGGGTTTGGGGTAGGTGGGGTGGGGGTGCTGTAAAACTTGGCAAGGCACTTAATGTCCCGGGTCTTAGTAAAATTAGAGAGTTGTGTTGGCTTCTTAAGACTGCTGTAATCAAGTGCCACAAATTGGGTAGCTTAAAACAAAAGACATTCATTGTCTCACAGTTCTGAAGCCTACAAGTCGGAAATCAAGGCTTTAATGAGGCCATACTCACCTCTGAAACCTGTAGAAGACTCCGCTCTTGCCTCTTCCCTTGGCTTGCAGTTGCCCAAATCCAGCCTCTGCCTTGGTTGTCACATGGCATTCCCCTGTGTGTCTCTGTCTTCACATGAACATCTTCTTATAATCTTATAAGGATGCCATTCTTATTGCATTAGTAGTCCATCCTACTCTAGTATGACCTCATTTAACTAGTTACACTTGTAACAATTCTATAATATTTCCAAATAGAGTCACATTCACAGGTACTGAGGGTGTTAGGACTTCAATATATTTTTTGGGAAACACAATTAAATCTGTAACAGGCTCTAACCTAGAAAACCTTTTATCTCTACCACTAGAGGCTTGGTGTATAAAATTCATGCACTTGATAGGGGAGGGGGAATCCCTCAGCCCAGCCTGCACTCTTTTGAAGTCCAGGAGATGTCCAACTGATGGCTTAGGATGGACTAAGCTGGCAGTCCAATATTCTTATCACTGCCATAGAGGCGGGAGAGGCTCCCATCACCACTGCTGTGCTTGCCAGCCATGAACCCAGCTTGACCAGTATGGCTGCTCTGCCCAATAGGGACTCCAGTTGGTCTACTTTCTCTTAAATTGTGATATTAATAGCCCAATGTAACATCCTGAAACATGCAAGCTATGCTAGAACTAACCCTCCCTTGTTCAGAAACTGGGAGTATTTGCTCTCTTGTCACTCACTCATACTTGTTAACCACCAGGAGTTTTTGTTGTTGTTTTTTTCATGTATTTTGCCATTTAAAGTCTCCCTCATCCTGAACTCATGCAGTTTTCTGATCTTTCAGAGTTTTGGGATAACACAAAAGAGAATAAAGGCCAACTACCGGTCAGAGTGAAGAATCATCCAAAGTTCTTTCATCACTCCTCCATCTTAGAGACATGACCTACCAGCAGAACTGGCAGAAGAAAGTTTTGAGTCACAGTTTACGTGAGACCAAGAGAAAACTGAAGGCAAAAGGGGAGACTCGGCACTTGTTGAATTCTAAGAGAAAGTAATGGATAGGAAAGTTGAAGATGGTAGGAATTTTAGAATAAAGAACAAATGTGAAAGATGGAGGGCGGGGTGCCAGGAGTTAAAAAGGGAGATGGCCTGAAGAAAGCCATGAGAATCCACCCACGAGTTTCTCTGCTAACAGAGGAAAGGCCCTTGTGGGGACACTGCAAAGGCCTGGGAGGTGATGCCTCATGTTCCTGTGCAGCCAGATGGGACAATGTAATTAGATCAATAGTGACACAAAACCCTCACTTCTGAATCCCTACAATCCGGTTTTATCAGTGGTAACTTTGAATAAATGATTATTTGGCCCTAACTGGATAGAGCATTGGCCTACAGACCAAAGGGTCCCAGGTTCGATTCTCATCAAGGGCACATACCGTGGCTGCAGGCTCCTCCCTGGCCCGTGCCCTGTTAGAGGCTCCTGCAGGAGGCAACCAATCGATGTGTTTCTCTCACATCGATGTTTCTCTCTGTCTTCCCTCTCTCTTCTACTCTCCCTAAAAATCAGTGGGAAAATATCCTAGGGTGAGAATTCAAAAATAAATAAAATAAAAAGATTTCCTTTAAAAAGTATTACTACTTGAACCTTCTGAAGGTCCCATTTGTGAATCACCTTAGCAGATCTGATGAACCAGGCAGTAGCAAGGAGAAGAAAAGCCATCAGCCCCTATGCCAAGCACCATCTCTGGTCCATTGTGAGCATGAGAGACAACCTCAGAACAGGCTCTAGACATCAAAGAGCCCAACCAGAGGCAACAACTCAGCAGGAGGATAGGCGGGCTCCCTTCCTGCCTACCCAAAGTTATGCACACACAATGCATGAAGAACTTAGACAGCGAAGGACTTGTATGCATGCATATAAGCATAACCAATACGAAAAACTTTGGGGAGGGAGGGCATGTATGGGAGTGGAGGTGGGGTGGGGATTGGTAAGGTATGTACACATATAATACCTTAATTTAAAAAATGATTTTAAAAAAAGAAAATAAATGGAAGGATGCCAGGGAACAATTTAGAGTAGTGATCTTTAGGAAAAGGGATTAATAGGTATTAGGGGTGTGTGTGTGCAAGCCCTATTATGCACACACAATGAGGGGTTGCTATGAAGGAGAGGAAGGAAATTTTACTTATTTTATATCTTCTTACAGTTTTTTTCAGGAGCATGTTTTCTTATAAAATAAATAAGTTTAATAAGTTACCAAATAAAAAAAAATAGGTAAACTTATGAAGAATATCACTCTTTTAAAAATGCTCACTGCTATTTCTGATTTATGAATAATGATGGACAGACCAATAAATATTTAAAACCTCAAAAAAAAAAAAAAGAACTTAGACAGTATCTATTCACATACACAGATATAAAGTTGCAGCCGTAATTTAAGCACCTAATTTGTACCAGATTTTGCAAACCTGCCCAAGGTCAGACTCTTGGTAGAGGTCTTGGGATCTCTGAAGGGAATGCAATAAATAGTATCCTTCATCCTCATCCAGTGTACAAAAGTCAACAGATGAAGGAAACAAAATATTCACTCTATTGCTTCAAAAGACTAAGTTGGAGGGCACAGCCTGAGAACACAGAGAGCCTGCCCGCTGAAGCCCGAACTTCCTCACCCACCCCAGGCAGCACCGGGCCCAGCAAGACCAAGGTCAGCACAAGGGAGTGGAGGAGGATGGCAGTGTGGGACCTAAGAAGGATAAGCAGAGAAATGCATTCACTGTCACCAGTTCATTCTTCATAACTTGACAGTTCAGAAAAGGATTCTGTCTTGGCTGGTGTTGCTCAGTGGTAGACTGTCAGCCCGCTCATGGAAGGGGTGCAGGTCCATCCCAGGCCCTGGTCAGGGAGTATGTGGGAGACAACCGATAGATGTGTCACTCTCACATTGATGTTTTTCTCTCTCTCTCTCTGTCTCTCTCTCTTTCTCTCTGTCTCTCTCTCTCTCTCTCTGTCTCTCTCTCTCTGTCTCTCTCTCCTTCCCTCACTCCCTCCCTCCTTCCCTTCCACTTGTTCTAAAAAAACAAACAAACAAACAAAAAGCCTCTGTGAGCACTGAGGCACAAGAAGCCACCCTCTATCCAAGGCATAAAGTCTATCATGGAGTCAGGGAGAGGACATCCCCACTTCAGTGTAGAAATCAGTGTGGTTCTGGAGCAACAAGGACTCAAGAGAATCGGCTCTTCCTTGGTCCCGTGACACCGTGGCAGTGGCCGTGGCAGTGGCAGTGGAGAAAGAGCCGGGCACAGGGCTAATGGGAACTTGTGTACAGGTCCCTTCGCTACAGAGAAGATGGCAGCACCAGGTGTATCTGTTAGAAATAAGGTAGCTGCATGTAACATAATTATTTTTTTAAGTCGGTCTATTACATATTCTCTTGCTGTGTAACAAGTCACCACAAACTTGTGGTTTCAAATAACACATGTTGCTGATTTCACAGTTCCTGTGGGTCAAGAGCCTGAGTGCCTAGCGGGTTCTCTGTTTAGGATCTCCTGTGGCTCTAATCAGAGCATCGGCTGGGCTGCAGCCTCACTGAGACCCACCTTCGTGAGCATAACTCAGATCCTCACCGCTACAGGGCTCCTTGCTGGCTTTCAACTAGCAGCTCCTTCGGCTTCTAAGGGCTGGTCTCTAGTCCTCACTGCATGAGCCTCCCAACATAGCAGCCACGACACAGCAGCTCATATCTTCAAACCTGGAGAAGGCAGAAGGTACTCCAGCAGGAGGGGCACTATAATCTTACGTAGGGCCTGTCACCCTTGCCATACTCTGCCGACTGGAAGCAAGTCACATGTCATATTCCACACAGTCAAGGGTGAGGATCCATAATAGCATGAAAACTATTAGTTATTCCAGTGGTTCTGAGACTGAAATGATCTTCAGAATCACCTAGAAACTTAAAAACTCAGATTCAGAACCCAGTCCTACACCTGGTAAATTAGAATTTCTGGAAGTAAAACCAAGGTTTTTTGTCAAACCAAGTTCTTTTTTTTTTTTTAATAAGTCTTTATTATTCAGATTATATGTTCAATTGTTCCTTTTCTCCCCTCCACCCAGTTCCCATCCTACCCTATGCCTTTAGCCTCCCCCCTACGACTGTCCTCATCCATAGGTGTACAATTTTTGTCCAGTCTCTTCCCACATCCCCTACATCCCTTTCCCCTGAGAACTGTCAGCCCACTATCTTTCTATGCCCCTGATTCTATTATATTCACCAGTTTATTCTGTTCATCAGATTTTTTTATTCACTTGATTTTTAGATTCACTTGTTGATAGATATGTATTTGTTGTTCATAATTTTTATCTTTACTACCTTTTTCTTCTTCTTCCTCTTCTTAAATAATACCTTTCAGCATTTCATATAATACTGGTTTGCTGGTGATGAACTCCTTTAGCTTTTTCTTATCTGTGAAGCTGTTTATCTGACCTTCAATTCTAAATGATAGCTTTGCTGGGTAATCTTGGTTGTAGGTTCTTGCTATTCATCACTTTGAATATTTCTTGGCACTTCCTCTGGCCTACATAGTTTCTGTTGAGAAATCAGCTGATAATCGTATGATAACTGTTTTTCTCTTGCTGCTTTTAATATTCCATCTTTGTCTTTTGCTCTTGACATTTTAATTATGATGTGCTTTGGTGTGGTCCCCTTTGGATTCCTTTTGTTTGGGGTTCTCTGTGCTTCCTGGACTTGTAAGTCTACTTCTTTTACCAGATGGGAGAAGTTTTCAGTCATTATTTTTTCAAATAGCTCTTCAGTATCTTGCTTTCTCTCTTCTTCTGGCATTCCCATAATTCTGATGTTGGTATGCTTGAAGTTGTCCCAGAGGCTTCTTACACTATCTTCATATTTTTGGATTCTTTTTTCTTTTTGCTTTTCTGGTTGGGTGTTTTTTGCTTCTTTGTATTTCAAATCTCTGACTTGATTCTTGTGATCCTCTTATCTGCTGTTGGATCTCTGTATATTATTCTTTTTTTTTTTCTGTCAAGTGTATGCTTAATTTTTAGTTGGTCCTTTTTCATATCCTCGAGGGACTCACTAAATTTATTGGCTGTTTCTAGAAAATTCTTGAAAAACCTTATAATCATGGTTTTGAACTCTATATCCACTCATTTGCTTTTCTCCATTTCTGTCATTTGTGACATGTTTCTTTGTCTCCGCATTTTGGCTGCTTCCCTGTGTTGATAGAGTGACTTCGTGTGCTAGGTGTCCTATAGGGCCCAGTGGCTCATCCTCCCCAGATACCCGAGGTGGACACTCTTGGTGCACCCCTTTGTGGACTGTGTGCACAGTCTTGTTGTAGTGAAGCCTTGATTGTTGTTGGTATCACTGGGAGGAATTGACCTCCATGCCAGTTGGCTGTAAGGATCAGCTGTGTCTACGATGGGAGACCTTCTGTGCTGGAGACACCCTTATGAGGCAAGACTTGTTCAGTGGAGCTTTGGTACTGAGTCTTCCCCCTGGGTGTGTCCCTTATGGATCTGAGGAGTTGTAATCCAGATGGTCCTACTCTGACTCCTGAGTACACTGCCTCTTGGATCTCCAAGGAGGTGCTAATTTAGCCTCTGCCTGAGGCCACCCAGCAGGAGGTACAGAGATATCTGCAGATTCCTCTTTTTTGTTTGTGGTTTGGAGGTGCCCAGATAAGGCCCAGCTGTGAAGCAATGAAAGCTGCTATGGGCCTTGGACCTTCTTTTGGATGTTCTACGTCTCTTTGACTCAGCTGCAGTTTGTTAGGTAAGTTTAGATTTCAAAGGACCAAGACATTCATATGCAAAGCCTCTGCACACAGCTTGGATGGAGCGTAGTCTCAGGGTAGAATAAACAGCAATGGCTTCCTGTCAGCCCTACCCTAAGTGGCCCTCAGGTCTCAGTCTCCCTTGGTAATTGCTGCAAGCACTTCTGAGAGAAAGCCACCTTCAAGTTTCACCCACTGCCAGACAGTCCAGTTTCTTCCTGTTTGAATCTGGGTCCCCAGACTCTCACCCAGAACTGGAGCTCAGAGCAGTAGGGAGCTTGTGTCTCCTTCCCGATTGAAAAAGCCAGCCATGTACTCAGTTGCCAGCCCTCTCCACACACTCTTGTACCTCTGTACCTCTGCACTTTACTTCCGCAGCTCCTCTGAGTCTCAGTGTGGTTTTCTCTTTCCTTCTAGTTGTAGAATTTCCACTCAGCCAGTCTTTCTGTGGTTCTGTATGATGTCCGTTTTGTCTTTTAGCTGTAGTTTTGAATTTGTTGTGCGAGGCAGTAAGTTCAGGTGTTTATCTATGCCACCATCTTGGTTTCTCCTCTAAACCAAGTTTTTTATGGGAGTCTTATGGTAAAACAAGATTAGAAACTACCATTATAGATATTTTCAGTAAGTAATGACTACATCTTTCGCAATCTCCAAACTAAGCTTCCTAGAGTTGAGATATAGATTTATTTTTTATTTATTTTTTATTTATTTATTTTTTTAATATATTTTATTGATTTTGTACAGAGAGGAAGGGATAGAGATAGAGAGTTAGAAACATCAATGAGAGAGAGTCATCGATCAGTTGCCTCTTGCACACCCCCTACTGGGGATATGCCCGCAACCAAGGTACATGCCCTTGACTGGAATCGAACCCGGGTCCCTTCAGTCCCCAAGCCGACGCTCTATCCATTGAGCTAAACCGGTCCCAGCTAGATTTATTTTTTAATCTAAATATCTGTCCAGTGACTCTAATGATGATTCTTTTATTGTGTAAGGATGGCATTAAATTAATCATATTAAATTAATTGATATTATTAGGGGATTATGAACCCCACTCCAATACCAAACACAAAAAATGAGGAAGAAAGTGAAGGGGGTTCATGATCAAGTCTCCTTCACCTTATTCATGTCTAACTCTTATCTCTCAATAATGCCAACTCTAACCTACTCTCAGACAATCCACTTCTCACAACTAAACATGTTTACAGATGTGCTATAAACATGATTTAAGTTAAATATAAAGAACACTGATAACAGATGGGCATTTTAATTTTTTATTGATAAATCATGATTTTTATTGAATACATAATAGAATACAATTAACAATAAAATAACATTTAAAAATTAAACTTTTAGAATTACCTTGATCAATATATAAAGCTTTCATTTCTGGGAAAATAATGCTTCATTTCAACAGTATTTAACAAATATGCAAAACAGCTTTTCTAAATAGGAGATTTAGGAGCAAAATGTTATAAACCTTCCTGTGTTCATAAGAAATTGACTCTACCAATATCAATGCAACCTCCTAAAAATCCAAAACATAAAGGTCAGGATACAGCCATACTTTATTGAAGCTATTAAAGATAAATCTAAAGATAATGATGTAATGTGGCACTGTCTTTAGATGAGGCACACAAAAACAAAATTCATTGGCTAGAAATAATTTTGAAACAAGCCTACTCCCACTGATATGTACTTAATAAAAAATGTATAGTTAATATTTAGTTTCCTGAAGTAAAACAACAGACCTCTGTTCAAAATAGAGGTAAAAATAATTGCAACTCCAATTACTCCAAATGTAACTTAAGATACTTAATATTAACATAACTATTATTCGAATAGAAAAATGTTAAGTTCCTTCAAGCATTATGCTTTATTGTAAGTTGAAAACAAAGGAAAATGAAGAACATGCTCTTCTGTTTAACAGAAGCTTCTATGGAGAGTATAAAAGATTCTGAAGCATATGCAAGAGTGAATCCACTTACTATAAGTGTCTCAGATTCACAATGTGCAAGAAAATAATGCACCCAAGAATAAATATACAATGGCACTTGGACCCATAGTAGCCACTTGGCAAGCTCAAAATATTATTGTCTTTATGTAAAGAAACCTTGTCAAGGAGTTATTTACAACATATTTTTATAGAAATCAGTATTAATACTTCAGTTACTCAAATTATAAAAAGTAAGGCTGTTACAAACAACTTTAGACTATATGCCAACAGGTTAATAAGATGGCTTCTTTTTTAAATGGCCCAAATAAATCATAGCTTCAATTTTTTTAAATATCATAGGATAGCCAGAAATGTTTAATGAAATAAATGAATTATATCAAAATAAAGATAAGTGGTGTTATATTGTCAGACTATTAATAACTATACTTAATATAAACAGAAGTTAGGGATAAACATAACTTTAAAAAGAAATAACTATATCCAGGTTCAAAAGAATGGGAGCAGGGAGTATTATGCTATCTACAATTCTAAAAATTTCCACATGTAGGATATGGTATTGCATAAAGAAGTAAAAAACTGTTGGGTGATAGATATATCTGGATTTTATATTAGCACAATACTTCTTGAATTTTACTCTAATCAACATACAAAAACAAAGATATTATTGTTAGAACATATGGAAAACATAAAGTACAATAGGTAGTAAGATGGTGAAAACAAATATAAAAGCATTGTTCTATTCTTGAATTGTTTCACTACTAGTTTTCCCAACATTCAGTCTCTGGAACCATTGTCACTCAAAACTGGAAGTGAGGAATGCTGCTGGTGTTACTTAATAAGGCTCCCAGTCGATGAAAAAAAAAGGGGGGGGGGAGCTTTAAATTAGTTCCTTATTTGAAATTGATGGCATTCTAAATGGAATTTAAGTCAGCATAAGCAAACTTACTGGTAAGGTAAGGCTAGTTTTTAATATTACACATTGCATGTGAAGAAAATAGTCTATACCATTAATTTTCACTACTATGTGTCCTCCTTTCTCCTTATTTCTGTGGCTTTTTAATCACTTTTCATGCAAACCCATGGCATGTAGCAGGCAAGTCCTCTGAGACATGAAGGAGGAAGTCCTAGTTTGTAAATGAGGAAATACAGTCTAAAAAGTATTCGAAGCTGGGCCCCATGGCTACGTTGGTCGCAGCACCATCCTATGCATCAAAAGATTGCAGGTTATGGAAGGCAATGGATCAATGTTTCTCTCCCCTCCTTTCTTCGTTTCCTTCCTTTCTCCCTTCCTTTCTAGAAGCAATAAAAAATATCCTCAGGTGAGGATAAAATAAAAAGAGATGCAAACTATCTTCCACTGGCCTGTCCATTATAGGGTTTTCTAATATATTGCACTCAAAGTTAAGTATAAATTGTTCACCAAAGAATATAAGGTATTGATGGTCAGCAGGGCAGGGTAGGAGGTACCTTTGTCAACCCACCTCCCACCACCACCCATCGCTAGCTTCATTACACCATACAGGAGGCCCACACATGTGATATCTAATCCTATACCATAAAAGGCTAATATGCAAATTGTCCCCTCAACTGGGAATTCCTGACCAGGAGTTCAACCAGGAGTTTGACCAGGGGGCGGGGCCTGCCGACCAACTGCCTGTGGCCCCTCCCCCTGGCTGGCCCAGCCAATGGCCCTATTGAGGTGGGCTGGCCAGACCCACCTGTGCACGAATTCATGCACCAGTCCTCTAGTTACATATAACAATGCTTATTCTATTGATAGATCAGAGTGTTCAAATGTGTGACAGAACTTTTTCCCACTTGGAAACAAACACAGGAAAATTATTTAACTGCTCTGTCTCCATAGACCTCTCAAACTTTAAAGCACTAAATGCTGGTGATTTCTACTTTGGTATCCAAAATATCCATAAGCAATAATACATGAACATACACTCGACTACACTTTCTTAAAATTCACACAAAAATAAAATTCTCTTTAAAATTTCTTTTAAAGGATATATTTGCATACTTTACTTTTGACAGATTTATTTTTAAACAGTTGAAAATATTGTATTGCAGACTCTCTGGAGCCCATGGCAATTATTTTTTCTCAGGTCCACTTGAGAGATATGCCATGGACTTAAAGAGTAATGTTAAAACATTTCTTGGACTTAATAAAAGTTCTTTCACTTGTTTTTTATATAGCTAGTATTTTTTAAATATATTTAAAAGGGGAACTAGAAAGAAAGACAGGAAGGAAAGACAGAGGAAGGAGAGAAAAGAGGAAAAAAATAGGAAAGGAATTCTTTAAAGATTTCACCCAGATAAATGAATATTATGACCCAGGTGCTCAAAATTCAGGAAACTTCTTAAACATTCTCAGCAAGCATCAGTTGTCCCCAGATGGCCAGCAGTCTGGCACTCAGGCAGGTCCCCAGCAATGACCTACATACTTCATTTCAGCCTTCACACCACAACTCTGGTCCCTGGCAAACCTCAGCTGCTTTTGCAGACCAGAGCGGTCACTCGGCCATGACTTATCCAAGATTTTGTCATAGCCCTGGCTTACCACACCCTATTGCTAACAAAGCTTGTGCCTCCTGGCCTAGGACCTTCTAGTCTAAGTCTCATAAGGCAAATATTGCAACGCTCTCCAACCCTCCTCCTGAAACAGAGCCAGCGTGTGGGCTGAGGACGTGAGAAGGAGACAGCACACCCAGGACCCCTTCGGGCAGTTTTCTGTGCACACCTCCACCACTGCCCCCACCACAAAGCACAGAAAAGCACCTTCCCTTTCCCATTCCTCTCTCCAGGAGACAAGTGGAGGAAGAGTAAAGGTATGTGGTATATGGTTACCTTTGGAGTGGAAAAACAACATTTTTATAAAAATTTTTAAAAAAATCACCATCTACATTGGAAAAAGAGGGATGTGATATGCAATGACAAAGGTGGCCCAGAGACCATGGCGGTGGGATGGGATGGGAGTAGTGTTAAGGTGGGTGTGGGAAGGGAACAGAACAAGCTCCTCCTTCTGGTTATTTTCTCCCAGTTCTCAGGAAATTCATCTTTATAACTAAAAAATAATATGAATGAAGCTACTTTGAAATGGAGTCAGAGCTGCCATCCCAAAGGAGCTGCCTTGCAAGTCTGATACCTCCCACCTCTGGAATGTTAAAACGGGGCAAACTAACCTACAGCGGCATGGTGTCTGCAAGGATCGCAATGAAGCAGCTATTGTGACTATCACACAGATGGCTACAGAACTGAAAATTAAAAACATTGTTCAGAATTAAACGTCACTAGGTTAGCTTCTCTGCACCAACAGAAGCGTCTTCCTACTAATAAGACGCTTCCCTTTCCCATACATACCCCTTGTCTTTGTCTCCTAACCCGAACACTGTCTGGGCTTCTCTGCCTGAATCAGTGCTTTCCGAGTAACTATTCCTTTCTAATCTCAAATAAATGCTGATGCCTCTAGCTTTGGCCTTTTATTTTTAGGTTATCAATACTGAAGGAAAGACTGGTGCTTCGCAAGTCTGAAGCACCTCATTTCCTCTGGAAAATGAAAAGAAGAATGGATCTAAAATGACACATTTATTCTGGAGAAAACAACACCTCCTCCAAAACCCTAACATCTCTCAAAGGGCGGGGGGGAGGGGGGAATAAAGATATACAGATGCAATCATTCTCCATTTTGTTGCACACGGAAGGCAGGTGAAGAAATCTATGCAGCCATCCATACTATGGCCTGCTGTTCAGCATCCCCCTCAATCCCGCAAAAAAGAAAGAAAAAAAATTGTTTCACAAAATAGTCAGAAGCAACATTGGATTATGACAATAAGACAATCACAGGTGACCTGGAAATGGGTTCCACGGAGCCCTTCAAAGGTTAAGCCACAGCCCACGCTGCAAAGAGAACAGAAGCAGGACACAGAAAACAAAAACGACTGGAGGGCGATGGAGGGAGGCCGGCGCGGCGCTCTCGCAGTGGCAGCCCCCGACGTTCCCGCAGAGGTCGCAGGAGGACAGCTTCGCTTCGGAGTTGTAGCTTCTCACCGCGCATCTCCCTGTTCAAAGAGGAGGACATCGGTTTACACGTCGCCTTTGTTTGGAAACGCTGGCTTTGCCAAAACTTAGAAGCATTTCAATACGCTTCCCTGAGTTTTCCATTCTCCCTATAATTCTATTTTTTCTTTACAAGAAACAACCAAAAGGCTCCAGAGAGGCCCACACGGCTAACCAGGTCCAAGTGGGAATCAGAGCTTTCGGTCCAATCCGTGCACCACCAGCAGTTGCCGGCGGGGACGGAGAGCATGGCTGCTGCTGCAGGACACGCGCCCTGGAGCTTGGTGGAAACTGAAAGACTTTCAGTTGAGGGTTGTTTCACCTCCTCCAGAGTTTCTTTTAGGGCGATATTGTCTGTGCACTGGAGTGAAGTTCTGATAGTGAGAACTACTGAAAAGAGATATATGTATGCTGTGTGTTAACTATAACTGAAAAATAAATTAATTTTTTTAAAAAACAGAAACAAGATATTTACCAAGGGCTTTATTTAAAATTACAAAAATATGAAGAAAACTCCACTTATGCAATGCCTTGTTTCAATGCTTTAAAAACGGTGATTTTCCAACTGGTGTGCTGCAAGAATTTTTAAAACATGCAATACCTCTCTATTGAGTCCGGGGCACTGACCTCCTTTCCTTACATTGCCAAATAAGAAAGGACAACAGGTAATACACCCATAGCTGTCCAATGTGAATGAATCAAAACTATACCTATTTTTTTTTTTGTCAGATCAGCAAAAAATTTTATTTTGGGTAGTGCTGCAGAATTTTAGTAATTAGTTTATGTGTGCCATGAGATGAAAAGAAATGAAAATTGCTGCTCTAAAACATTGAGAACATAATCTCTAAAAAGTACTCAGCTTTGATAAATTTTATAGGATAAGCTAGTATGAAACAAACTATATAAAGCACTTATAACACTCTAATGAACTCATTATGAAACAAATTAATTTTTATAATTTTCAAAAATATTCTATATTCAAATTTCTTCCTGACTATTTAATTTTTTAATGTTATAAATATGTTTTCTAACTTTAGGATTTTCAAAAATGAGATGGTAGGCTTTTAAAACTCTGATCCTTCCCAAATATTCCTTTAAAAATGTGCCCCTCAAATAAATTGTTTTCCACACACAAAAATAAATTTACATAGACTGAACCTCTTTTGTTTCTTAAAGGTTGAAAATGTTCTCCACACACCTAAGAAACATCAATTGGGAAATTTTGCAGGTTAAATAACAAAGTTGGATAACTAGGTACTATCCTTGAGTCTCCATGGCATATCCCATCCTTCTGGCAGAAAAAAATTGGTTCCCCAAAATGCCCCACAAGGACCTTGTAAATGATCAGTTGTCTTCATTTAAATGAAAAGCTTACCTCCTGCTCCCCTACCTCCTACACTTCCCCTAACAATACCCCCCACCACAAAACCAATTCAGTTCATGAGCACTTTGAATAACTGAATTAATGAGTGAGTGAATGAATGAAGGGATGGATAGGTGGGTATCTAGCTTAACTCCTAAAGTAACAGGAACTCAGAACTCACTTACTTGGTTCATAGTAATCCACTATGGACACAGAAGCATCTTTTATATTTGAAACTTTAAAGTTTCTCACAGTAGGGATAGCAACACAGAACTGGCTTTCATTTACCTTGAAAAACACAAAAGACTTTTAAGAAAATGGCAGGTTATGTGTTCATGAAAAAGTAAAAGATATTTCTTTTCCTTATCATTTTAGGAAACAGATACAGAAACTAACATTCAGGGAGCACTTCTTCAGGCCCTGTACTCTGGTAAGCACTTTATATAAATTATCTCTCATTTAATCATAAACTATCCTTACAGGAAAGGTATTGTTCTTACTTCCACTTTGCTGAGAGGGATAGATACTGAGTGGTCAAGCAGCAATCCCAAAGCCAAATGCTCTGAGGCCCTGGTGCCTCACCCAGCCTCCCTGCCTCAGGCAGTGCACCCACAGCAGTTCCTGCTCAGAGCTCACAGCAGCCCCTCATCTGGAGAAAGGCCCTCAGCTCACAGGAGCCATGTCTCCCCGTGAGTGAGGTAACCCTGGGGTGGGCGGGTACACCGGGTAGGCGGAGCACCCCACAGCCAATGACTGATAGGAAGTATAAAAGGCCAGCCTCCTTGCTTCTAAGAGGGACAGCTTATGCCAATTTGGCAAACAAAATTGGTTAAGGAATCCAAAATTGATAAATGCCTTCAAACATTCCATCATATACCAATTAGCAGTAAACAGAAATTCAAATAAATCTGTCAAAACATAATAGACACTCACATCAAGATAACTATTAACAAGAACATCTCAGGTATAGGACAAACTTCAAAATCAATTATGTTATTAAGTAAAAACCTTAAGTTTGTTCTTCAAGTTCTAAATCAGGCTGGTGGCTTTCAGGGAGTTATTTAGTATATGAAAATTCCTGAACAGCAACAGAATCCTAGAGATCCCGAATTCATTTTAACAGGTTTTTAACCAGAGTGATTTTTGAAGTCTCAAAACACTGAGAACATTCAAGAACTAGCTTTTTAAAAGTAGATATATTGCTAAAGCTATATATGTCTGATTCATATTTGGCAAAACTGGAATAAGAAACATACATATTCCCCCCATGTAACATGAAATCCTAAAAAACACTTAGAACTCAATTTCAATTCAGAAATTAGAAGGAAAGACCAGCGGTTTTGAGACATAAGTAGAGTCTTAAATTCTTCACTTACATTATTCTCACATATTTTATGCACCTTATTCTTGGACCCATAATTTTCATACAGCAATGGGAAGTATGTATGAAAATTATGTATATAAATAATATACATAAAAAAATAATATACATATAAAGACCAAACCTCTGAATATATTCTTTTATTATGTAAGCACCTGACATAAGTGCAGGAATATTAACCCATTTGGGATTTATTAAAAGCTTCATAAAAGCATTTTAAAACATGTAATTAAAGCTTTCATCATCAGCATTTAAACGAATACGTTTAGCAATTCCCTGAGGCAGGAGAGGAATTCTCAAAGTGAGATCTGGACTTAATTTTTAAAATTTTAATGTGGCAGTTTCTATCTATTTTACATCTGGCATGAAATAATGATTTGGTTATCAATACTTTCATGGGGGTCATCATTAACAGCAATACCTTTTAATTAAACTAATTCTACCATGATGTCTTTTTAATGAGAACAAATATAAGGTTGCTGTGTTAAAGTCACTCAGGGACACAAAACGCTGAAATAACAACTTAAAGAAAACATGCGTAAAGTAAGGGAGACTCTGAACACAAGAGGCGGAGGCTCTGTACATGGTCACCACTATGAAACAGGTTTCACTACTTACAGAATCCAAGTACAGGTTGAGTTTCCCCTGATCCCACTCCACTTTCTTCACCATCTCGCTCAGCGGAATTTTGTCTGAAGGCACCGTGAAACCGCTGAGCAGGTTCACTTCCATGAGGGCCATGCCACTTCTTTCTGGGCCCAAAAACCTACATCGAAAGGAGAGGAAGGAAGAAAAAACGAAAGCTGCTGGCACACTATATTCACAGAAAAGTTAAAACGGCCAAGTGTCATTTCAAACATTACTATTTCGTTCCAATAAAAATCACAGCTGGAAAATGGTAAAACAGGTAATCCTTTCCTTCCAGGTGTGAAATCCTTATCCCCTCTCAACCACAGGAGGCATAATGGTAGAAAGGGGTTCACCTCGCAGACAGTGTGAAATGCCTGCCATGGAACAGGCCTGGGTAGGGTGTGACAGGTACAACCTAGGTGCCCGTTCAGCAGGCGACTCTGTTTCCGAGTGGCGACTCCAAACTGAACCGCAGCGTTCATTGTCTCAGAAGCTGACAGCCCGAAGGGTTCTCGCAGGGAGCCAGGACTGACACAGCGTTCGGGCCACTTCGCAGCAGAGCCGGGCCAACTCTTTAGCAACCCTGCCTTTGTCCAGTTTTACATCCTTCCCTTTGTTCTCCCGCACACTTGGAGCACATTTTGTGTTTTCTTTGGCCACATGGAGACAGTGACAAGAAAGCTTTCTCACACGGCCTCGTTCCCTCACACTGCTGTGCACAATGTCAGCATCAAAGCACCTGGGCACCAACAACGTTTGTCTCCTTTAAAGTAAATATTTTTCTAACATGAAGAACTGGCGAGAGCTTTCTGTTTGGACCAGAAGGAGCCCAGCGTGGTTATGGGAAGGAGAGTGCCTCCAACATGAAAGGATCACAGCATCGTTAAGCGAGTTCCTGGTGTCCTTTCCCATAGCAAACCCCAGCGGGGCTGGCAGAAAATCTTGCTTTTTTAGAGCAACGAACTAATGACCGGTGGAAAAGCCATCCAGTACAACTCTGACTGCAGCTGGCTCAGCAATCCCAACTATTAAGTCTCTTGATTCAAGAACTTTCTGCCTGGCCGGTATTGCTCAGTGGTTGAGTAGTGGCCAATGAATCAGGAGGTTACTGGTTGGATTCCAGGTCAGGGCACATGCCCAGGGTTGTGGGCTTGATCCCCAGAAGGGGGCACACAGGAGGCAGCCAGTAGATGATTCTTTCTCATCATTGGTGTTTCTATCTCTCTCTCCCTCTCCCTTCCTCTCTGAAATCAATAAACAATGCTTTTTTAAATAAAATTTAAAAATAATTTAAAAAAGAACTTCCTAAAGGAGGTGCTCTCAAACTTGTATGTGCGTTAGAGTGAGCGGAAAGCTGAGGACCCCAGCTTCACAGACCCCGCCCCACTATACCTTTGAGTGGAGCTTTTTTCCTTATTATTAACAAGTTTCTCAGACACTTTGGATACAAATCAGTTTTACAAAAACCTTACACGTACTTCCAAAAGCTATAAGTGCCTAGTTATCCACAGTGAAGACCTTCTAAATTGGAATATTTTCACTATCTTCATTGAACTTGACTGCTCTTATAAAATTTTGAGTTAAAAGTATAACACTCACCCTGACTGGTTTGGTTCAGTGGACAGAGTGTCGGCCTTTGGATCAAAGGGTCTCAGGTTTGATTCCAGTCAAGAGCATGTACCTTGGTTGCGGGCTTCTCCCTGGCCTGGACCCTGGTCAGGCCTCATGCAGGAGGCAACCAATTGATATGTTTTCTCTCACATCCATGTTTCTCTCTGTCTTTCCCTCTCTCTTCCACGCTCTCTAAACATCAATGAAAAAATATCCTCAGGTGAGGATTAACAAAACTTTTTTTAAAATAACACTGAATACTACATATGAACCTGGAAAAATTGCTTAATATAAAAATTACTACCAACAAGAAATAACCAATTTGAGTGTATTAAACATGATTGGTTAATTTCCAGTTTCATCAATTAGACCTGAGTTTTAATAAATTTTTCCATGCAAAGTTCCTATAAGTACAAAGAAAACTTGTAAATAATGTTGAACTCGTTGAGAAATGCATAAATATTATTAGCAGTTCACACATGTCTAGTTTGAAATCTAAAATGTAATATATAACAAATCTTTGTTCAATGTACTCCTTCTGTATTGATATAGTTAGATATCCATAAATAATTAAATCTTCAAATCTTTTCTTTTTTAAAGAAGAAAGAGGAGAGTTAAACAGATACCAACCTTGTGCATACATCCAAATCCACATGATTGATATCATCTTTATTATTTTTTACATTAACATCTAAGTCAAAGGCTTGTTTAATTAGGAATGATGTTTGTCTTGTGGAGGACTCTGACTCTTCCACATTATAAAAAACATTTAGCTGTAAAAATAACAAATTAGCATTAACGACAAATTAGCAATAAATTACCATCATTATGTTTTCTAAATGTTAAGTAATGATTCTCAACTACATTCACAGTCTCCAACCTAGAAAAAAATTTAGTTTTACTAGCTAACAAAGTCTCATTAGTAACAAATACTGTTATGAAAGTTTATTAGCGGTGATTTTTAAAGCTGAGAAAAGTTTGCTAACATTCCAAAACAAGTGTCATAGACTATCATGAATGATAGTCATGGGTATTGTTTTTTTCAAAGAATGTAAAACATTCCCTATTGGGAGAAAGTGAAACTATTGCCAACTTTCTCTCTTTATTATTATTATTTTTAATCCTCATTCAAGGATATTTTTTTCCATTGAGTTTCAGAGAGTGAAAGGGATCGGGGGAGGAGAGAGAGAAACATCTATTGGCAACTTTCTTGAGAGTGTTCACAAATTTCTAAACTCTGCTACCCAACTGAAGTCATCTTTCACACAATGGTACCTTAGAAACTCTAAGATAAAGCAAAACTAAAATATCTAAGAGCCTTGGTGGGACAGAAACCTATTCAACTGCTCGGGAGCCTTGTTTTTAATCATATATTTTTCAGAGATGATAAAATAAATGACGGTTTTCAAGTTAACTGGGTCTTTTTCAGCATATACATACTCTGTGTCTGCTGTGTGGACACTGGGGAGTAAAACCAGTGTTTTATTCAAATGGATCCTAAGATCAGAAGCTTGGGAAAATTTTGTGAGGTGCTGTGTGGACACTGGGGAGTAAAACCAGTGTTTTATTCAAATGGATCCTAAGATCAGAAGCTTGGGGAAATTTTCTAGACCTGCCTCATGCCACATTGTACTAAAATCTAAAGTTTTTACCTCTTCCACATTTTTTTGATCCAAGGTTCATAGGCCTTACTTATTGCTATGTAAGTTGTACTTTTTTTCTGATTATACTTAAATCACACTCACACAGAGAATTAAATCTCTAGTACCCATTGTGGATGTATATACAATACTATTAAAAATCCTTTCTCTGAGCCTTTATCTTTTAAACCTAAGATTTCCAACTTTTCATTCTGCCACTCCTAGCTCAAACCCTTCATCCCCTTCATCATTCTTGTTTTCTCACCCTAGAAATTCTCCAACTCTTTAACTACAACTAAAATTATAGAGTATTTTTGAAGCAGTTGAAGGAATGGTTTCATAACTTTGGAGAAATGATCTCTATTACTTTCATCATCCCTCTTCCAGTGGCATGCAATTGTCCTTTAAGAACCAATATCATCAGGACACAAACAAGGACTATTAAATTTGACCTCTGGGACATAAGTAATGCCACCTATAACTAAGTATTAAGGTTTATGTTTGGCCCACAATAAAGTTCAACTGCTCACTCAGACAACTTCAAAAGATCTTGCAGCTTATTTCCAACAGCTTAGCCTTTTATTACTCAAAAGAAGTTAACATTTACTGTAAAATTGAGAGGGTTTTTTTTTGCCATTCTTTTTCCAGGGCCCTTAGAAAAATATCAACTAAAGGAAATCTCAACATTTATTTCAGTGTGACCTTCTTTTTGCAATGTTTTTCTCCATCATGAGCAGTGCCTATTGGTCCCTACCTTTTGTTTTCTGCTTGTTGATAAAGACATAGGACTGATGAATATTCTGACCAGTAGGTGCCATATTTACCGCTGTGCCCTTCAAACATCAAGTAAAAATCACTTGGCTTAAGGAATTTGTCTACATTTGGTTTATCAAGAATGAGTTCCAACCAAGTTGGAGACTTAAGTATACTTATGTAATTTTTCAATTGTATCTAAAATATCCTGTGTATTTACTTTCAGATTTAATGTTTGCATTGAAAGATAGTTTAGGAATGAGAATTTTCACCTGGTCTTTGTTAGTAAAGACCAATATAAACTCTTTACTCTTTTTTCTTTCAATTTTTTTTCATTTAATACCATTTCTTTTAACTGTGAACATTTTCCCTTGATTTTTAAAAAACATTCCCTTGTTCTGAGTATCAAAAAAGTTAATCTTAGAATTATTTGGAAGTTCCTAAATTATACCTGAGCTTCTGCCTTACTTAGCAAATATATTGCAAGCGTATCTGCTCTCTTGTCTAGAACAACTGTCCTGTTATTTTAAAAAGTCCATTTTCTCTATAATAGCCTTTTTTCTTTCTTTTTTTTTTTCTTTCTTTTTTTTTTTTAACTTTTTCAGTAAATTTTTCAGGGTTTGTTTGGTTTGTTTTTCTAATCAAGTACACTATCATATACTGTATTGGGTTTCTAATGAAATTATTTTTAGTTCCTATGATTTTTGTGTATTATTAGTATAATAATTATTTCATCCTATATTTCATCCTGTATTTTTCATGCTACTTTCATTTTATTCTAATCCCTATTGCATGATAAAAGGTAGATTTCTTTGGATTTTCTTCCTGTACCAGAGCATTAACCATTTCATGCTCTAGTACAGGACATATATCCTATCTTTGGGGCAATTACTTGTAATGCCATGTTGACCTTTATGTTGTTTGATGAATATTAAGTTGTAAGTAAAATGCATATTTATTTATCAAGTCATAGCATTAAAATTCTGAGCTCTATTTTCATAAAACAATGTGGGAGTTTCCAACAATTCACAGGAAGAGTGTTGGAGGATTTCCATCCTCACTTCAAGCTACATATAATAACCAAGAAATATTTATCCAATAGAGATTATCAATCCACAGAGTTGCTGTTACTCTCCAGTTAATAACATCTCTAATAGTGATTTATCTTGCCTAAATCATATAAATGAATCATTAAAGATTCTATACATAGTCTAAATTAAAGATTTAGCAGTGCCCCAAACCAAAGAATTGTTATAGCAAGTCATATTTAACCAAACAAAACCAAAGATTATCACATACCTGACACATAGCAAATCCGAAACCATTTGCGGAAATATTAACTTCGATAGGATCTGTCACAGCAAGCTGAATAAAGGTGGGGGGAGGAGGGAAGCAAGAGAATAAGGCTAATTTTCCATATGTAGGTCCTTTCAAGTAGCATAAGAGGTCAGTGTGATTCCTCATTAGGGATACAGAGTGAGCAATCTGTGGGAAGCTTAAGAACTTTACAGGGCCTCACACATCAAAAGCTATGGGTCAACCATGACAGAGGTGAATTAGAGAAAGCAGCACCCACTCTTCACACACCCTCACCTCTGCCCTTTAGAAAAGCACATTAGCACTAGGGGTAGCCTGCCCTTCTGTAAGGGGAAAGACAAGAGACAAGCCAGCTCTCTCCGCTGACCTCCCTTAGTCAGTGCTTAATCCCTTGGTCATGCTGGAACCCAGTGACACATCCTCATTGCCTATGACTAAGTTTACTCCTTCTTTTCCTTTGCCATAACCCCTCTTCCTCCATTTCCAGCCTTGAAAGTATTACCTTCATCCATTACCCTCAAGTTTCCACAAGGTTACTCAGGGGGATAAGGTTAGGGTCTAGCATAGGGCTTTTTTCCATTTCAAAGTAAGAATTCTATTACTGGTTTTATCAATTCTCTAATGAGGCCAGGTGGGACAGCTGAAAAGAACATGGTCTTTGAAACCATGAGTTCAAGTCGTAGCTCTATTATTGTTTTGGAGCAAGTTCTTAACCTCTCTCAGCCTCAGTTTTATCATGTGTACAAAAGGAGTGAAAGTACCGTATTTTCCAGCGTATAAGACGACCCCCTAATTTTACAGTTAAAACACAGGCTTAGGCCTATATTCGCTGTATAAGACTACCTCCCACTTCCGAGGCAACACCAATTCTTTTTTTAATAGACCGCCTCTCTGATTCTGGCCAATCTGAGCAGGCTTTTTACTAGAACACAGTGTCGTCTTATACACCAGAAAAATACAGTATCTGCTGGAGGGAACTTCTTCGTGTTGGTTTGAGAAATAAGTGCAGTTGCACATGTAAAGAAATTGAGCACGATTCCTTCAAAAAATGGTATCTCAATGGGTGTTCATTCTGGTCCCAATATGAAAGTGTCCATGTTTTCTCCTTTTCAAAGTTCTCATCCCCTCCTCCCTTCCCCAGCTCAGCAAATTCAACCCAAGGAGTATACTCCTTCCTCCCAGTCTCTACAGGGCTCTGGGAACAAGTCTTTGTTGAAGTCAATAGGACAGCGATAAAACCATTTTCTACCCTAAGGAGTCACCTCCACAGAATTTTAAATAACCACCCCTTGTCCACACCTCTGCCGTCTGGAGGAAAAATAGGTTCTGTGGGTCAACGTGAAACTTTACAGGTTTCCGTACACCAGACGCCAGTATGGTCACTTGCATATTTGTCCTTTCTGTGTTCATCAGGGCTGCAAATTCAGACAGGGCCTTCAAGGCCACAATGGTGTCCTGTTGAAAAAAGAAAACCATGTGTGCATATAAGTATATATCAAGGTCTTCCAGGAGTAAATACAGTAATGTTTAGGACCCCCACTCCTAAACTCTACAGACATCCACCTTCCTTGAGAGTGGAAGTCTCCTTTATTCATTTTTTAATCTCCTTGAGAGGCTCAGAAAATATTGGCTGGACAGAACTCACCGTCTACATTATCAGTTACCACAGATGGAAAAATGGCTAATATAGACGGGGAACTAATTTATTCCCTATAAATATCCAAGGTGATGCTTATATCCATGATGAGAAAAAAATAAAATGAGTAACTTAAACCTTCGGCTTAAATTACTTAACTTTTAAACTGTTAAGTAATTTCATGAAGTCATGAAAAAAAGCAATTGCATGCTTCCTAAAGCTATAGATGGATGGGCAGGCGGGCGGATGGATGGATGGATAGATGGATGGATGGATGGATGGATGATAAATTAAAAACTGTCATGACTCACCTGGGTAGATGCAAAACCTCCCAAGTTGTTTCTTTGCCTGCTCAGCCACCGCATAATCGGGATTCCCTCAGCAACCTGATGCTGCACAATGTGTGAAAGCAGCGCATAGGCTGAGACTTGGATATCCAGCGAGCTGGACTGCCAGGACTCAGAAAGTCCGGACACCGATGACACCCAGAATAGAGAGCCACCTGAGAAGACACATAGACATTCTTTAAGTTGTCAGCTGAGCCTGAGGCACTAGCAGAGTACCTTTGTCCAGGTGTCAGCAGAGGCGGGTCTAGATATGTAAATCCAGTAATGCTAGGACCTAGTTAAGAATGCAAATAAGCTCTTTCGACCCTATAAATACACCTGAGTGGCTTGGGGGGATCGCCTTTGCTGCCTCTCCATCAGAGAGGTGGCGCCCACCTAGTGCCCAGCTTGATGAATCTATTTCTGCCTTCTTGTCTCTTTCTTTCTCTAATTTCTTAATCCCCAGCTCCTCCACTCAGGAACCTGTCATTTTCCGTGATGGACACAGAAAACAGAGAAACAGCCCACCGCATTTTGTCTCCTGCAAGAGAAAAATAATGCCAGAATGACCAATGACAGAAAAACTGCATTTTATACCATTCAATATCCTTACACGGATCCAAGCTCAACTTGGCTAACATAAAATGATTTCTATTGCTTTATATGTGTATATGTATGCCAAACAAAACATGTGTATTTAAACACACACATGCATGCACAGATATAAACATGTACTTCTATGTCACTTTTTAAATGACTGACACATACATTTTCATTCTTTCCCTGTTGGTTATATGTGAGGATGCTTTGATGAAAGTATTTTTCCAAAGATATCCATATGTTGGGCTCTAGACTCAACAGCTACAAATAAAAGAAAAAAAACAACATACTATATCCCAGAAAATAATGTACATAACTTTTCTGACCAGGCCATCACAAAAATATTTTAGAATACATTGGAAAGAACTCTGCTCTGGGAATCAGCCATTAACCAACTCTGTTATTCTGGAAAACCTCTCCTTCTTCATTATCTGAAAGTTGGTGTTATAAGTTCAAAATCCAAGCCCTCAAGAAAAAATAAGGGACACTGTCCAACTAAATAATCTTCCTAGAGATATTTCTACTAGCCCCTGGAGGAGAATCCTATTTGGTGCCTTCTCCCTCAAATATTACTGTTTAGATGTTGATTACACTTGGGTGGAATATATAATAACTACCCCCTAGCCAAGCAGAGAAGAAATGTCAAGGACTGCTTCAGCCTCTGTGCAATAATCTTTATCCCCAGCACAACAAGGTGATAAGGATTCAATCTATTAATGCTAACCCTATCTAATAAAGAGGGAATATGCTAATTGACCCTCACACTATTGCAAAGATGACAGCACCCACAGCCAATAAGGAGGGAATATGCTAATTGACTGAAACGCTCTCAAAGATGGTGGTGTCCATAGCCACAAGATGGTGGTGGCCAGTCCCCTCAGCCACTCTGCATGCCTGCCTCCAGAGTCCCCAGTCCCCTTAGCCCTTTAGTCACCCAGGGCCAGCCCAAGGCACAGGCAAGCCTCAAATGGCAGTTGCCCAGTCTCTCAGGGTCTGACTGAGGCGCAGGCAAGCCTTGGATTGTGGCTGTCCAGCCACCCAGGGCCACCCGAGGCTCAAGTAACCAGGGCCAGCTGAGGCTTGTGCTGCCGTCAATGGCAGCAGCAGAGGTGTGATGGGGTGTTGCCTCTCACCCCTGAGGACTCCCAGCGTGTGATAGGGGGCAGGCCTGGCTGAGGGACTGTCCTCCAGGGCATGAATTGTCATGTACCAGGATTCTAGTAATAATAATAATACAATATTTTTTACAGTCTCAGAAGTCTCAAAATACTTTCTACAATTATCCCTTCTTAAATTAACAGAGCTTTGAAACAGCTCTGTTTCAGTCCACTCATCTCCATATCTATCTATACATTCACAAGCGTGCACGCACACACACACACACACACACACACATGCACACACACGCACGTGCGAGCACACCCTGAATCCCTGACTGTAGAGGCCATTTGGGAAGTGACAACATCTGTAGGTTTGTCCTGCCATAGCCCCTAAATAGTCCCCATTCAAAAATATATATATCCTATCCATAATTCACTAACAACATTTTCTTTTGGCATTTGTGTTTCTATTAATTACTATTGTGGTTCCCATTTTTAAATATGTACCATGCAGCAAGCATTGTGCATTACCTCATTTAATCTTCACAGCAACCCTTAAATTGATGTCACTCCAATTTCATAGTTCAGGAAACTGCAGCTCACAAAGGGGAGTGGCAGAGGCAGAATTTGAACCCAAATCTCTCATAAACCAAGGTCTTAAAAACCACTCAAGGCCATTAAACCAGCAGTGGTATCAGAGAACTACAAAGGTAACTGACATCTGGTAGGGTATATCTAAAAGAAGAAAATACCTATGCCCCAAAATTCTCTGGAGAACTCTTAGGGAGAGTAGAAGCAACATGGCCATGTCATAATCCTGTGATCTCTTCTGTGCTTCATGCTTCATCCCATTTAAAAGATGTAAATGTAATCAACTTCATATCTGGCTTACAAAACTCTCACATAATTTATACATTTCCTAGTGCCCAACAGTCTAATAACTTCCAATGGGACCTGCGCATTACCCCCTTTTAAAAATATATATTTTTATTGTTGATAGTATTGTAGATATCTCCCATCCTCCCTCTCCCTTTACTCCCAACCACCTAGTCCCTGCCTACCCCACCCAACCCCCTAGGTCTTCACTACCCCACTACCGTGTCCATAGCTATGCATATACCTTCTTGTTCTCCTCTCTGAGTCAGGATATTCAAAGCTTCCTTGGCTTTAGGACTCTCCAGAAGGGACAGCGCATACGTTGTAAGAGCCAGAGTATAATTGTCTGAGATTCCTCTGAGGAATTCAGACTCCAAAAAGTTGATAGATTTCTTCAGATCAAGATTAGGCTTGAAAGAAAAAAAAAATACATATTTTACCATTCAAAATAACCCCAAAAAGTATTTTCAAGCATTTATTCAAAAAATAATTTCAGCATCCACAAAGCACCTGACTTTTGTCCTAGGCAGTGGGAATCAATAATGATCGTTGACATTCATTAATTAGCCATATTTTTACTCTCTGAACCATAACACTACTTCTCCGTTTTTTGGAAGTCAATAGGCGCTGTGCCTTTGAGAAAATAAAAAGTAGAACGTTTGCCAGGGTTTCTCCCGTTGGATAGCATGAATTCAGATGCAAGCATACAATATAGTTTAAGAAAGGTATTTCTCATATGTGATCTCAGGGGTTGAAGCTCTAAATTCAAGGGGAAAGTTTCTCTTCTGCACGCCTAGACCTGGGCTAGGAAAATAGTAGGAGCTTTATAGAGGGTGGCTGGTTTTGATCATGTGAAATGCAGTCAGCATTAGGCAGTAAAGGCATCAATCACTGAGACACAGCTCTGGAGTGAAATTAAGCTCATTAGCATAACTTTCCACGTAGATTCATTCTCCACCAGACATCCATGTCCATTTAACACGCTTTTTAGAGTGTGGGTGTACTTTGTACTAAATGAGCAGACACTGTAATTGCTCCATAATATTTAAGAATTTTTTTAAAAAAAATCCTTCATAACCTAAATTTAATAAAATGCTCTCCCAACTTTTGAAGAATTGTCTGTCCCCTAAGAAATTAACCTTTCCAACAATAAAATAGGAATTGACTTACCTTACCAACAGCAAGTACAACAACATTTATCCTGGAAAGCATTTTTAGAATTCTCCTACTTACTCTGAGAAAGTGGGTCAATATTTTTATTTTCAGATTTTGGAATGTGGTCACAAATGCAAAGCAAAAGGATGCCCAAATTCATACTTCAAACGTGATATAAAATTACAAAACTCCCTGAGTTTCCAGACACATATTGGACCTGTCCAAACCTACCTCTCCTGTGATTCCCCATCCATCATTTATGAAGTCAAAGATGAAATACCTGATACTTTCTGTATCCCAGGAGAGAAGTCACAATATAGGCTGTAAGCGTTACTGGACTTTTATTGCCACCTTGAAGCTCCCTGTGGATCACTCTTCCTGGCTCCCAAAATTCACCATTGGATTTCTGATGTCCTTTGAGCCATTTATATGTTCTGTGTAACACATTCTTATCAATATCTATATAAGAATCAGCTTCAAGGAAACATCGTAAAACAAAGGCTGACAACCTTGGGGGAAAAGAGAGAAATGACGTGAAATATAATTAATAAAGTCCTCCAAATAATGCTAAGCAAGAAAGCACCAACAATAGCAACACTTTTTTCCCCATCAGAAGAGTCGACAAAGGGAGAATCACCGAAGAAGAAACAAAGGGAAGAACACAACAAAGAGGTCACACAAACAACTCCACTGAGCTGGGTAGACCTAGTTCCCACTTGAGTGTGATCAAGAAATTTCTGGTCAACTCACATCATCTCAGAATTAAAAAGGAATTTAGAAATCATCTAATACAGTCTCGCTACTTTATAGATTGACATTTTGACTGAGAATTTGATATCCCAAGAGAGTTAAATAAATGATCCAAGATTATTCATCTTTGGACTGTCCTACGTATATACCAAGGATGAACTTATTACATACTTCTCTCAGCCCTAAAGATATGACTAAAGTATATTTAGTTCACAAACTGCCATACTTTTAAGTAAAGAAAATGGATGTTTTCTTTCCCAGAGGACAGGAGGCGGCAAATTAAAGTCTAAGAGCTAAATCTGTTGGGCCAGGTCTGCTCTTTGTGCCAAATACAGCAGAGTCTGTTTTGGGGGTTGTTTTCTTTACCTCTCACCCTCTATCCTACATCTAAAAAGTTGTTTTAAATGGATAAAGAGAAAAAGAGAGGAAGGCGAGGAGAGGGAAGCATATGCTACAGAGACACCATGTGGTCTATAATGCCTAACTCACTTACTCTCTGAACCTTTACAGAAAAAGCTGGCTGATCCCTACTACAGAACACTAAGTATTGAGGTGAAAAGAACGTCAAGCAATAAAACACTGAAACCTTTCAATTTTTAGATCTATATCCTTACTCATGCCATAAGAAAACTTGAACCAGATCTGTTTCATCCTATAAAAAATGTAGTGTGGTAAATATTACTAATATTCAATAATATCCAGTTCCCTTTTACTTTCAGGGATTCACTTTCTTGCCTCCCTGAAGTGATACATGGCCATGTGACCAGCTTTGATAATGATAAAGTGAAAAGAAATGTTACACCCCGGCTGAAGCATCCAATTGCCAGGGCTGCATATTAACGCCTGAAGCTTCCCAGGTGAGGTGAGATGGTGGCAGCTGAAGCATAGACTGCAGTGCCCCCTGCTGGCCAATAATAGAAATGCAGCATGTGAAAGAAAGAAACCTCTGTTGTAAACAAGCTACTGAGATTTAAGGGGTGGTTAGCATAGCATGCCCTGTCCAACCGGACTGATACAGTCTTTTTCTGAGTGAAATATATAATTGAAGGTAGTAAGGCAAAAGCAAGGAGAGAGAGCAATCATCCAAAATCAGCCATGCAGAGATTCCATTCTGGAGGAAACTCTAGATATTCATTACTTAATCCCATACACATAAAAATAACATTAAACAAACTACACTGACTGCCTTAACACAAAATTCATGTTGATCATATAAATAAATAAATAAATAATGTCACAATCACTCGGTATTTCTAACTGAATTTTCTTGTCAGCCCTACCATCATCGTGTGGTATTTTTATTTTTGCTTTTTCCACCAAAAAGAAGACTTACGACCTACCTTTTCTAAACAAAAACACTTGCTTTGTTAGTGTTTGAAAATCATATTTAAAAAGGAGAATCTCTTTCAAAGCCAGGCTATGGGCAAAACAGCCTCAGAGCCTATATATACAACACATCTATCAATTTCATGGCCATTGTGACCTAGTGCGGGCCCATTCCATAACAAGGGTTTGTTCTGTTAGCAAGAACACTTACCAAGTGCTCCCGGAATGGTCATCATTCCCAAAAGCACTGAAAGAGCCATCATCCCTTTGAAAGAGAAGTTCTCTCTGGTAACCTGAAGACACCAAAATAGATCATCAATGTAATCAACTTGCAATGACTGCAAGTTTCTAATCATGCTTTCATACTGAGGAAACATGGGCAGAGAATAAGAAGACAAATTCAAATCAGCAACTAATATCAAATATTTTCCATGTTAAGTCCTGTAGAAAATGTAAAATACCAAAATGCAAAAAATAACAACTGTGATAAACCCAAATTAAAGTAAATTCAGAAGAATACTGAAACATAGACAATAATTCTAGCCACTCAAAAGCAAGCTAATTAAAGGCAGAGTTTTGTTTAACTCTGGAGTTTCCGGTCCAATGCTTTCAATACTTAGTCGCCTAAAATTGCTGGACAGGTAAGAAAAAAATCTAGAGTTTCAAATTAAAGTTTAAAGCTAAAACAGAAAGTAAAAATGCTTTTGCATTTTAGGCCAACAACGAAGGGATTTGGAGAAAGGGAGAATCGTAAAATAACTGAAGACAATGCCTCTAAAATTTTTGGCCATGGACAACTGAGGTAAATCAAAGACTGATTGGTCTGCTCAATTCTAATTTCTCACTTAAGAAAAAACAACTTGCCCTAACCAGTTTGGCTCAGTGGCCTGCGAACTGAAGGGTCCCAGGTTCGATTCCAATGAATGGCATGTACCTTGGTTGCAGGCACATCCTCAGTAGGGGTGTGCAGAAGGCAGCTGATCGATGTTTAAACTCTCTATCCCTCTCTCTTCCTCTCTGTAAAAAAAAAAAATCAATAAAATATATTTAATAATAATTTTTTAAAAACTTGATGGTGGTAATGAACTCATTATTGAAGTAAATTGGGGAGAGGGTTAAGGTTCATGTGTTTGCTTTAATAAATAAACAGTTATTTCATATTTGCAAATAAATGATTAAAAATAAGAGTCACATGTTTCGTAGCTGCAGAGTGATGCCTGTAGGTCTCAATGACTTAGAAATCATAGGCCCAAAACTAAAGACCACCAAACAACCCACAGCAGACATACTTGCTAAAAATGAAGTTAAAATAGCAATAACTTATCATTAAACATCAAGCATGAGCAATAGCCAAAAATATTTCCAACTCCAGGCATTATCAATGATTCTCTAATAACCAAGAATTCTTCCTGGAAATGACAGGGTTCCACCGCAGGCAGGTGAGGGCACACACTACATCCTTGCAGCACCCATGTAGAGCTGAGCAACCATGATCATTTGTAACATGTTCAACTTAATCCCTAGTGAAGTCTAGTAATAAACGTTTTTACTTAATCAATACCACATTTTAGAAGCTTCAATAATTATACAATAATTATTCATATCTGATTAACAAAACATAACCATTAAAATTTTAAATTACAGTTAACCTGATCTTTCCTTGCCCCAAACTTTTCTCCATGAGTCTTTCCACAAGAAACCCTAGATCTGAGTAGCTGACTTAGACTACAGGAAGACAAAACATTCAGAAAACAAGACTGTCTCATGGTGACCTTTAAGACCGATGGTAAAAGAAATATATCGATAGATACCATTTAAATGATGACAGAATTTTGCTTAATTTGAAGAAGGAGATACTGGGTTATAAGTTATATGTTTAAAACTAAAATATTATGGCACAGCAATTAAATAGCCAACCTTTATCCAACACTGACTCTGGGTCAGGAACTGCTCAAAGCCCTTTCAGGACCCAGGCAATCCTCAGGACAACCCTCTGATATAAATGCCACTAGTCTCCCTTTTCAAAGATGATAAAACTGGAACTTGGATACACTATGTGCCAGGTCACACTGCTGGTGGGTATTGAAGCTTGGCCTTAGCCAAGATCTCTTTGTCGGCAACTGCTGTTTCCTATTAATTCAGAGACCTCTTTCAATGACTTACGTATGAAAAGTCCTTAGCACAGCACCTTTCCCATGGCAAGCTCTCAATGAGCAACAGGTATCACTTCAACCCCCCAGTTATTTTTCAAAATTGGTCAATTTGACTACAAAACATTTTATTTTAAAATTTTCATGGCAAACACACTATTAGCAAAGTTACAATAAAAGATCGGTGATGAATTAGAAGAAAATATTTGCAGCACATAAGAGAAACAAATGCCTAATATCCCTAATAACAAAATTTATGTATATGTTTATATATAATTATAATATATTTATTCATATATAAAGAACATATTTAAATTTAAAGGAAAAATTTTTAGATCTCTTATAGTAAAAAAATAAATAAAAGACCAGAACAGACATTTTATAAAAAAACAAAGAAAGATGGACCTTAATATGTGAAAAGTATTCATCTTCATAATAGGCGAAATGCAAATTAAAGCTACATTGAGATACCATTTCTCACCCATCATATTAGCAAAGATTCAAAAGCTTGACCATTCATTCTGTCCGGGAAGCTATAAGGAGACCAGCCCTCATCATTGTTAGGGGGAATTCAAAATGGTATAGGAAAATGCCTATACCTTGTAACCCAATAATCCTACTTCTAAGAATCCATCCTAAAGATATACCTCCAACAATATAGGCATATTCATGCAAAAGTTTATTCATTGAAGCATCATTTGTAATTGCAAAAATATTGGAAATGACCTAAATGCCCCCAAATTAGACTCTGGTTGAACAAAATGTAGTGCATACTCACAATGCAGTATTATGCAGCTGTGAAAAAAGAACAGGTGCTATTTCTCTGAACTTAAGTGTACTAATTTGATGGCTATATTATTAAGTGAAAAAGGCAGTCTAAAATAGCATATATAGCATATAACCTTTTGCTTAAGAAAAAGAACCAAGAAAACAAAAAGAAACTAGAAACCAATGAAGTAAGTTACCTATAAGGATAGGGGGAAGGGATACAAGAGTTACAGATACCCTTTGCATATACCTTTCAGAACAGGTTTGACTTTTAGAAGAATTGTTCTACATATTCAAAAAATCAAATAAGAATGAAAAAAAGTTAAACTTTTGAAAAAAACAACACAGATTAGATCTCTTTTTCAGAGCTAGTCAGGGATCACAGAGGAGCAGAATAATGGTCTAATATTCACAAAAGAAATTAGCAAAAGAGTCCAAGACATTCTCCCTTGATTTCCAATTCAAGACTAAATCTACCATTCTGTGAACTCAGTCTGGCAGAGGAGACGGGAGGGGAGAGCAGGAGAGAAAGAAGAGGAAAGGAGAAAAAAGAGGAAAAGAGAGGAGGACAAAGAAAAGGAAAGATTCAGGGCCCTCCATCATTACAAGAGCTGCTCCAGTGAAAGGAAGGACCCACATGGAGAAGACGACCACGTGACTCCAAGCCCCAAATCACATCAACAACTGCAGTTCCAAGTATGAGTTATTGTAAAACCAGTCAGAGAGATGAGCTCATGGAGATGAGATCAGTGCTTATGGAAATTACCCCTCAGGTGGCTGACCTCCAGCAGTCCCCATTAATATCAACAACTAGCACCATTCTTCCACCAGGGGCAGCCAGCCCGGAGGAGGGGGAGGACTCGCGGACAATCTCCTGTTGGGGAGAGCATTTCTGGAGTTAGTTTAGATAAAACCGAAAAGCTAAGCCACCAGCCCTGCTCCGTGGTGAAATAAAGGAGAGAATCAGAGCCTGAAGAGAGGAGCGCACATGGCTCTCCTGGAAGGAGTCTCCTGTGACGTTCCCTTCCTCGTCCTAACCCACCTGTGCATCCTTAAAGAGCCCTCAGCTGCTAGTCCTCCAAATCACCCATCCCATAAGCAGAAATGGCACTGTTGGCTCAGCTGTAATGACTATCAATACAATTCCATGTAGTCACCCAAGCTGGAGGCATTTAATCATGATAGGTGAGAAAGGCAAAAGCGTGTTGTTCCCCAGAAGTTCATGAGGAAATAAGAGTATAACCTTTAAGTTCAGAGTTTTATGACTAGTTCTTGAGTTCGAAAGTAATAATACCGTATAACCAGAATTAACAGACACTCTGACAAAATACAGAAGAAGTCCAGAGGTCCACATGAACTGTCACTTAGAAAGGGCCAGAAAAGATGCATACTTACTGGGCCATGACTTTTCTTTTTGAAATAGCCACAAATGTAAAACATTTACAATTTATCATAATAAATATGAAAGCACTGTTCACAGAAACACACAGAAAAGTGACGTTCTAACGGTATTTTAATGTGGGTTACCTCAAATGTCAAAATTGCATACAAGCCAAAACTGATTTGGCTCAGTGGATAGAGTGTCAGCCTGTGGACTAAAAAGTCCCGGGTTCGATTCCGGTCAAGGGCATGTACCTTGGTTGAGGGCAAATCCACAGTCGGGGGTGTTTCTAAGTCTCTATCCCTCTCTCTTCCTCTCTGTAAAAAAAAATCAATAAAATATATATATTTTTAAAAATTGCATACAAAAAACAAAAGTTGTAAAATCAGCTCCCTGTGACTATATCAATCACTTTCTGTAAAAAAAAAAAAAAAAAAGCTGGTGAAAATATCCTCTGTACTAAAAGATAAGTAGTCATTATCAACTCCCTTCCTCTCTCTGACATGAAATGGAAGATGAGACCTTTCCCAGGTTTTTCAGTAACATCTTCCCATTCTCGTGATGGCCAAATGCAGCATCAGACTTCTGAAACCTACTTTTCCTCTGATTTTATTTCAATAGAGAAAATATAATGTGTTTTCAGCTAAGCCCAGTCTGAGTCTCATTTGAAAATCGAGCTGCAGGCGCTAGGATTTAAATATTTGAGGAAAACAAGTGTCTTCAATCTCTAATTAACAGATTCAGGCCTTATCAAAAACAGCTTTCATTTTACGGTTCTATTTTTCTTTTGACAGCAAAAGACACTTCATTCAATGATGTAGCTGTTGTTTTGGCTAAAACACAATGGGTCAGGTTACAGGGTTCTTGGGCCAAGCATGATTTAAGTAAAACAATGCGCTGTTCATAAATGACATTTAAATAATATAATCATGACTCATGCCAAAGCCACGTTAATTTCGTAAAAAATAAAAACAACAACGGTATATTTAAAGAACTTTGGCAAATGTGATGGCAAAAGAAAAAACAGTCTCTGAAAATGAGACGCTGATTTCATAATGAAAATCATTATAACAAGAAGTTTCTGTCCTTCGCTTTGAAATGTGATTCAGTTCAGCGTGTGAAATGGTGCCTTTGGGGGCGTTCCACTGTACAGACTTCCATCCGCCACTCCACCAGCTCCCAAGGCAAAACACTGAAAGCACTGGCCACGATTCCTAGCTGATAGGAACCTGCCTACCGTGTTGACAAATAACCACTGCATTGTGGGAGAACTTGAGAGATCTCCGAGACCCAATCTCCACATTAGGATGTGAACCTAAGGCCACAGAGGCCAATGTTGATAGTAATGTGTTCACCCATCCTGCATTTAGTGAAGCGCCAAGATAGGGACAATGGACAAGATATTAAACATGGTCCCCACTGTCAGGGAGCTTACCTTGTAGTGCAGGAGACAGCTAGATTATAAAAAGAATAAAAATAAAAAATAAAAAGGGGGGATGGAAGATATCTATAATACTATCAACAATAAAAATATATTAAAAATTTTTTAAAAATAAAAATAAAGCCAACCGATGTAGCTCAGTGGAACCAGGAACCAGGAGGTCACGGTTTGATTTAACAGTCAGGGTACAAGCCCGGTTTGCAGGCTCAGTCCCCAGTAGGGGGCATGCAGGAGTCAACCAAACGATGATTCTCATCAGTGATGTTTCTATTTCTCTCTCCCTCTTCCTTCTTCTCTGAAATCAATAAAAATGTGTTTAAAATATGTTTAAAAATAAAAAAACAAGATAATTTTAAATAATATTGTGTGGTGAATAAAAATGAAATGGGATAATATAAGTGAGAATTAATAAATGGTCAGGAAAGACCTCTCGGAAGAAAACACTACATGAGGGAAGAGAAGGAGCTGGTCACAGGAAGATCTGGGGGAAGAGCCTCCCAGGAGAAGGAGCACAAGTTTGAAGGCTCTGAAGCCCCAGGCGGGGAGCCAGCGGGGCAGCATCAGACAAGGTGGGGGGTGGATGCCAGGCTGTTCAATCGGGGCCTTGAAGGATAAGGCTGGGAACCCACTGGAGAATTTTAAGCAAGGCAGTGACATAATTTTGATAATTTCAAAAAATCCCTTTTATAATATGTGGAGACGGTGAGCACAGAAGCAGAGAGTCTATTAGCCCCTGGAGTGATCCAAGGCGGCATCGGAAGGGGAGAACCAGCCATGGGATAGACAGAGGGGAAGAAGCTCCCATTTGTTTTTAGAGGGAAATGGACCGGATTCACTTGCTGACTTTAGATCCTAACTCTGTAGGTAGATGCAACTGATGGCTGCTGCAAACTATCATGTCGTCTTCACAACAGTCTAGTTCCCACATACATTCCTCTCGAAACCAACAAATTAAATTTTGAATACAAGTGGGAATCTTGTCTTCTCAAGGTTAAATTATGACCCTTTCAAATACATTTTACTCATCTCCTTAAATACAACCATGGTGGCAATGTGCAAAGATCTCCTTTGAATTTAGCGTGACACACACTTCGATGCCACAGAGAGCACTCTGAGTTCAAATCCCAGCTCTGCCACTCACTTGCCCTAGGACCCTGGGCAAGTCAGTTAACTTTTCTGTGCCTCTGTTTCTTCATCTGTAAAAATAGATGGATACTACTAATTGTGAGCATTAAATGAGATATTAGATGTCAAGTGTTGAGAACACTGCCTGCCACATAGCACGCTTTCAACTAATGATCCCCGTTGGTATTAGCAAGTTGCAGACACAAAGTATCTGGTGTCTGCAAAACAGTAGGAGCCTCTCAAGGAGTCAGGGTAGAGTCACCACTGGTGTGCCCTTTTCTGAGAGGGGTCCAGCAGGGCCTCCCACACAAGCATCTCTCTCCTCACCCTCTGCTCGCTTTTTTACTTGCACTGAGAAGGTCCCCACATGGGACACCACCTGTGGGTCTGTCCAGGGGATTCCATGAGCGGAAAGGTCCTGACTTCCTCTGTGCCCGTGGCACTAGCAAGGGCTAAATGTTTAATGAGTAAGTGAACACTCATTCCTTTACATAGCTTTACATTTCATGTCCCTTATGAAAACACAAACCCCTCCCAAAACCAAACCCTTAACAAACACCTGAGCAGCAATCAGGAAAACAATGAGCTGAAGACTCACACTCCCAGCACATTTCAGCACCATGTGGTCCCACGGTCACATAGCAAAGACACAGCCTGCCTGTTTTGAAAAATGGTCTAGCATGAACTCTGCCTTTAAAAAAAATAATAAATAAAAGTATGTTTCTAGCCGAAACCAGTTTGGCTCAGTGGATAGAGCGTCGGCCTGCAGACTGAAAGGTCCCAGGTTCGATTCCAGTCAAGGGCAGGTACCTTGGCAGCATGCACATCCTCGGTGGGAGGTGTGCAGGAGGCAGCTGATCGATGTTTCTCTCCCATCGATGTTTCTAACTCTCGATCCCTCTCTTTCCCTCTCTGTAAAAACTCAATAAAATATATATATTTTTTTAAAGTATGTTTCTAAAATGCTTACCTTGAAAGGGGACATATGTAATACTGTCAACAATAAAGGTTTTTAAAATAAAATGAAATGCTTACCTTGTCTCATAAATGAAAGGGCTTTTTCTTTTAAACTCTCTGTCAGTTGTTTCTTTTTAGTTAGATAATCCAAAACATAAATATTTGGAGCAAAGCTTATCATGTTCTGTTCACCACAACCATAAGGCATCTGAATCAATGAGGTTAAGCCATGGATGGAAGGGCCAAGAATATCTCCTGAAAGCACAAAATGGTAACACATTCAGCAAATACCCCATACCTGGACCTGTTGGCAGCGAACAGACTTGCATAGAACAGAGTAGAAATTTTAATCAAGAGTTTAGGATGATTGCTCCAATATGTTGCTAATACAGTGATACTGAACTTGTAGATTACATGACAGATTAAGACACCTTTATCTCAGCTAAAGATACAGGCATACTTTAGACAACAAAATACATTTTAAAATAACTATTGAACAAAAATGTCAAGAATTAACCATAGCAAACCATCATTCTTATATAGGAAAGAAACAGTTTTTTAATTAATATTTTTTACATAAATAAAACTTCATTCTGATTTCTTTCTAACACACTACAAATACTAGAGAAATAATTTTTTAAAAGATAGAAATTGTAATATTTTTCAATATGCTTTATTTAGCAGCAACGAAGTGGAACTAACAAATAGAAACATTTCAATGACTTTCAGGGTCAAAAAGGTTAGAAATACTCTTCAAAGATAGTTACAGAAAATTAAACAAAATGTGATTAAAAGACTTCTCTCCCCACATTCTAACACCATGACTCAGGGAAATAAGTAAAAATTCAGAAATATAGAGGTTGAGTTCTAATTCTGCCCCCATTGAGGTTGAGCTATATGGAGAAGAATATTCTTCTGTGTAGTTTAGAAACATACTGTTTCAAGTTCAAAAACCTAATGAAAAATCTGATCCTTTTAAAAAAATGAATCCTAAAAGAGAGGAAGAACTCTTTCTTATGAGTAGGCTGCAGTCACACTACCGTGTGATGTCAAACTTTATATGTTAACATAAATATCTAAATAAAGGTTATATTATTACCACTGCAAGTTCTGTTTCTAATATTCAGAGTGAACATAAACATAGACTTTCAAAATTCAAAGAGCAAGCTGATATTCAAACATTCTGGGCTACCAAATAGTCTTTTTAAAATAAAAACCATATCGCCGAAGCCGGTTTGGCTCAGTGGTAGAGCGTCGGTCTGTGGACTGAAAGGTCCCGGGTTCGATTCCGGTCAAGGGCATGTACATTGATTGCGGGCACACCCCCAGTTGGGGGTGTGCAGGAGGCAGCTGGTCGATGTTTCTCTCTCATCGACGTTTCTAGCTCTCTGTCTCTCTCCCTTCCTCTTTGTAAAAAATCAATAAAATATAGTTTAAAAAAATAAATAAATAAAAATAAAAACCATATCAAAATAAAACTTGAGCCAAAACCAGTTTGGCTCAGCGGTAGAGCATTGGTCTGTGAACTGAAAGGTCCCAGGTTTGATTCCAGTCAAGGGCATGTACATTGGTTGCAGGCACATCCCTGGTAGGGGGTGTGCAAGAGGCAGCTGGTCAATGTTTCTCTCTCATCGACGTTTCTAGCTCTCTATCCCTCTCTCATCCTCTCTGTAAAAAATCAATAAAATATATTTAAAGAATAAATAAATAAATAAATAACTTGAAAGGCCATTCTCTACCTCAAGCTTAAAAGAGCACGTCAATGACCCTCGATAGGTTTGTTCCAATGTACAGGGTGATGGTTTGGCTGAAGTACAGGCTGATGCCCTAAATGGTGTGGCTCAGTGGATATAGAGTGTTGGCCTGGGGACAGAAGGGTCCTGAATTTGATTCCGGTCAAGGGCACATGCAGGAGGCAGCCAATCAATGATTCTCTCCCATTATTGATGCTCCTATCTCTCTCTCCCTCTCCCTTCCTCTCTGAAATCAATACAAATATATTTTAAAAACAGAAATAGATAAAAATGAACAAAATTCAAGGCTCTTCCCTTTGTGTGCATATGTGGACTGCATCCTCCCAACATTCCCCACACTGCAAGAGATGTCTATACAGAATTTATTCCCCTAAACAAAGAGTTTATTTAATTCCTTTTAAAGAGTTATATCTGCCCTAGCCAGTTTGGCTGAGTGGGTAGAGTGTCAGCATGGTGACTAAAGGGTCTCAGGTTCAATTCCAGTCAAGGGCATAAGCCCGGGTTGCAGGCTCATTCCCCAATAGGGGCGTGCAGGAGGCAGCTGATCCGTGATTCTCTCTCATCATTGATGTTTCTATCTCTCTCTCCCTCTCTCTTCCTCTCTGAAATCAATAAAAATATATTTTAAAATACCTTTTTAAAAAGTCATATCTAAGGTCCCAAAGAAAGTCGTCTACAGAGGAATTGGTTACTTGGGGTTATAATAAAAAGCATTACACTTGCAGATGACATGTAAAAGAACCTCTGAGAAAGTGCCTAAGGTCCTAACACCTTGAAAACCGAACCATTTCGATGTCACTAATCTAAACATTTCTTTAGTTTGTTAGAAAGCACAACTATATAAACAAAGTGTTTGTGTGGAAGATCTCTTTAATAGTCAATACAAAAGTACTTTTCAGGCATCAGCAGGAGAGCAGGAGAGGATGCCTACAGTCAGTGGGTAGCTTCCTACTGTAAAGGTGGCTTGTGTCCTGCACAGACAGCTCCCCTAAACAGCAGCCCTCAAACTCCAGTGCTCAGAATATACCTTCCCTAGCCTTAGCCAGTGAGATTCTGACTGAGGAGGTAGGGAGTAGAGCCCAGATATTTGTGTCTTTACGAAGTGCCATAGAAGATTCTTTTATTGTCGGAACTTGGGAGCCACAGAAGCCAGAAGTTCTGTCCATAGAAATAGCCTCCCCCTGCAGCCACATTATAATGGGGCCTTACTGCTCAAAAGTAGCCTGCACACCAGATGTATCAGCATCAGCTGGGAGCTTGTCAGAAATGCAGAATCCCAGCCCCAGCCCCAGCCCACTAAACCAGGATCTGCCTCTAAACAAGAACCCCCAGGTGATTCCTATGCACATTGAACACTAGAAGAACTGGTCTAGGAAACATATCTTGCTAGCCTTCCTATTGTGAACTTGCTAGCCTTTCTATTTGGTACCAACTGAAAACTTCTTGCAACCTCTTCTTGTTTTAACTGAATAAGAAAATGCGGTACATCTACAAAGAGATGAAAACATATATTATCATGTACAAATGAACCAGTAGTGATGGAGATAGACTCTATTCTTACCAACAACAGTGATCTGAACTCTTTCACTGCCTTCCACTGTATTGGGAGGAAAGGAGAAACTCAATGTTTTCTGTGTAGTTTGCAGCTTGTCATTCAATTCCAACAAGACAGATTGTGAATATATTTTTTCTATTCCTTCTCCCTGTTGAAACAAAAGCAATATAAGTAATGTGGTCCCTACTCATCAGTTTACCAGGAACTGTACACAAATCATAAGACAGACATTTGGCCTGTTGTGTCTACAAGTGTGTACAGTTAATGCCTACCATTTCTTGATTCTTGCTTCAAATCTGTTAATAAGTGTTTATTTTCTAGTTTAGGCAAAACATTTCATGGAATGGTAATGGAAATGACAAAGCAGAAAATGAAAAGGTAATAAGAAAAATCTCTCTGAGATAGGTTCTATTATTACCCAAGAGAGAAATTAAATACCTTTCCCAAAGTCACACTTGACAGAGCTGGGATCTGAGCACAGGGCTGCCTCACCTCAGAGTACCAGTGCTTACCCACTATGCTGAGTGGTCTTTTTGTGTATAATGTGTTCTCTAAAAAAAAAAAATCTACAAAATCTCTCCTACCTGTGCTGAGGAAATTCAAAATTCAAAATCTACATGTCCACTTAGCATGATTTAACAGGATCCCATTGTAACACAATTTGTAAATGTAATTGACTACAAAAGAGACTTGCTTTATAGTCATACTATAAATGTATCTTTTATTTATTTTAATCCTTACCCAAGGATATGTTTTTCAATGATTGTAGAGAGAGAGAGAGGGAGAGAGAAAAACATTGATGTGAGAAATGGATCAATGTGAGAGAGAAACGTCAATGTGAGGGAGAAACATTGATGTGTGAAAGAGAAGCATTGGTGTGAGGGAGAAATATGCTTGGACCAGGAATCAAAACCGAAGCCTTGGTATGTGCCCTGACCAGGAATTAAAAGCAAGACCCCTCTGACACTCTAACCAACAGAGCTACACTGGCCAGGGCATTCATATTATAAATTAAAGAGAGGCCCTAGCCAATTTGGCTCAATAGATAGAAAGTCAGCCTGTGGACTGAAGGGTGGCAGGTTTGATTCCTTCAAGAGCACAGGCCTCGGTTGCAGGCTTGATCCCAAGCCCTGGCGAGGGCAAGTGTAGTGGGAAACCAATTGATGTGTCTCTCTCACACTGATGTTTCTCTCTCTGTATCTCCCCCCCTCTCTTCCATGCTCACTAAAAATCAATGGAAAAAAACATCCTCTGTTGAGGATTAACGAGAAATAAAATAAAATATACAGTAATTAAATTAATTAAATAAATTTAAAGAGGAAATTGGCAAGTACTTCCAAAGTATAGTATATTTGTACATATAGATGGGGGGGGGGGGGGAATCATTAGGCATTACCAGAAGGATAGAGAAAGTGAGCTTGCATGTCTTGCCAACAAAGCTAAACAAGAAAAACTATCTTCTGTTTCCTTTCCAACTATGTATTTCCATTTCATTTATCTGAAACTCCAGCCACTTACCTTCACTAAAACGTTCTGGGTGACAGCATCAGAAGCAGCAGGTGAAGTAGCTATGACTGTGATAGGAATTTCCCCCAGATGTTTTGGATTGACTGGGAAGGTAACAGTCACCCCATCCTCACTGGGGACCACAATGGTCTGCTGATACCCTGTGACATTGACTTTATTTGAAGCAATTAGAATATCATATTTGTCACTTTCCTTAATGGTCACATTAACCTGAAAGAAAAATTATCAAAGATTTTGTATAATAAATACTCCTCTGTAAAGTGTTAACAGTATTACTATTTTAAGTTCTATTTATCTGTGAGGCCCAAGACTAGAGAAAGATGAGATAGATCCAGTCAAGGAGAGGATGAAAGGGTACCACGGAAAACTTCATTGCTTTCTTATGCTTTCCCATCTACTTCAAGATATGTGGGGAAAGGGTGCTCTTCAGAACATTAATTTCTCTTGTTATCTGAAGCCTCTGAGTGGTAAGAAGGTGCCCAGAAAGGTTATTTGTGTCATGGTTTGCCACCAGCCTGGTTTTACCATCATTCTGGGACACTGGTCTTCCTAGAAAAACCTGAGACCAAAGGATGAAATGCTGTGACATTCATTGAGAGTCTCTGCTAAAATTATCCCAAGGAAAGTCTGCCCCAGACATTAGCACTGAAGCATATACTGGTGGTCAACTTTGTAACATACGCCAAAGTTGCAGTCCCATCAAAATGAGCATTTCTCTAGGCCTTGCATGTTGTGACTTGTTTTCCCCATTTACTTTCTCAAAACATTTTCTGTAAAGATAATAATTATTATTCCCATTTCACAGATGAGGAAGACTACAACTAAGTTATTTGCTGGTAAATGGTAGAATGGAATGCTGAGTCCTGGCCTTGGACTCCAGAGCTTAGGAGTCCATGTTGACTAGACAAAAAACTAAAGTTTTAAAACAAAAATCGATTTGCCTAGCCAGCGTGGCTCAGTGGTTGAACACCAACCTAAGAACCAGAAAGTCACGGTTCGATTCCCAGTCAGTTGTGAACTCAATCCCCAGTGTGGGGCTTGCATGAGGCAGCCATCATTGATGTTTCTCATCATTGATGTTTCTCTCTCTCTCCCTCTTCCTTCTTCTCTGAAATCAATAAAAATATTTTTTAAATTAATAAAATAAACAATTTACTCTATGGACATAGTGCTTAAAGAGATGACAGCATTTTCGTGAAGTACAGCTAATAAGGTAAATTACATATTCCTACTTACTCTGGGGGGGGAAAATAACCAATCATTTAGTTATGGACACAACACAAACAGTGAGCCTAATCCTGCCTTCCAGGGAACTGACACACTAAGGAGACACAAGGCACATGGCTCAAAACACCAAGCCCTGGAAACAGACACCCTGAAAAATTTGTGAGGACAACACACGGAACAGAATGGTGAGGAAAGGCATCTTAGTTTCAAGCCAGGTCTTGAATGGAATAAATTCTTGCCAACCTCACTGGGCAAAGAGTGGCAATGACAAGCGGCAACACATTCTAGATGTGAGTCAGACTAGGAAAAACTGCAGACGGCAGGAAAGAGGAAGACCTGCCCCAGAGACAATAGGGAAGTTATGTGGCTAAACTGGGGGGAAATGTGCTGGAAAGGTCGGAGAAGGGATAGAGAATGCTTTATCATGTGAATAATATCCCTAGATGTTAATAAGCAGAAGAAATCACAGCCCAAGGATGTTTATGCTCATTCCTCCAGAATGGATAAAGGGCTTAGATACCCAGAGCCTGAACACTAACCAAACCAGTCCCTACACGTTTCTTCCTGTAGTATAAGTGGTTAACAAAATCTTTCATACATTACCTCAGTGGGATCTTTCAAATAATTGAATATGGTTACTTCCAAAGCAAATTCTTCCCCTCTGATCACAGAGTAGGGAAGATTCAAAAAAATGAAAAATGGCTGAAAGACTTGCAGCTGGAAAAAACACAATGAACACATATTTTATTCATATCGAAATGCTTCACATTTTATTGAATTAAAAGCAAATCTCACAAAACCTAGGAAGCTTAACTTCACATAGAAATGTCCACTTGCCTATCAACATACAGCAAATGGCAGCTTATCACAAATGAATACGGTAAATTGATTTGATTTATGTTACCTAACGCTAGACTTTATTAAGGGCCTACTAGGAACCAGGTACTTTACCCACATTAACTCATTTAATCATTACAACCTTAAGAGGCAGTGTTATCCTCATATTTTACAGAGGTTAAAGAGGAAGCTCAGAGACCCTGTAACTAGTATAAGATCATAGTGCCAGTAAGTGGATCCCAATGTGTGTGGTGTCAAAGTCAAGTTCCTCTGCTACTGTGTTATACTGACTCCACCATTCTGCTTTAGAAGCCACCAACCAAATCAAAGACTGTTTCAGACTCATGTGCAAAGTCTAAATGATGGGTCTGCCTACTTCTTATAACTTACATATGCAGACACCTGTACTTCCTCATTGGGGACTTAACTCCAATACTGTTGGCCAAGTCCTGCAGGAGAAACTGAACCTTCCCCTGCCTCTAAGGAGAAGCCTCAATTCCTTTGAGCCCGTCGTTCCCACTGGCAGCAGGATTTCCCTCTAGAGGTTGATTTGGGCATCTGTGGAAGTGTCTTAGGTTGCTACAACATTTGAAGGAGCAATTGGCACTTAGCAGGTGAAGGCCTGCAAGACTCAGGAGTCCCAGACAACTAAAAATGGTCCCATGTCTCTCATGAGTCTTGAATGTCTTTTCAGGCATCCATGTAGACAATGTGCCTGCTTATAAGAACCTGAACTTACAACATAATTCCAACATAATGTAAAGCCAAAACATTTTTCAATGCACACTGAATTTCTCATAAATACAACTGTTTTAGAAGTCAAAAGAAGACCATACTTGTTTTGTTTGTAACATTGCTAAAAGTTGTTCACAGTTTCAAAAATTTATATCACCACAGGCAGCTAAAACAATACAAGTATGTCAACTGCATCTCTGTGCATGATAGAAATATTTAAATATGTTATGTCTTCTAATGCAGCTATGCCTGCTCATTTATATCCTGAAATATGTATTATTTTATTATACATTACCATCCTTTTATTTCTCCTTAATATATCACTTAGTGTATCGTATTGATTTTCAATTGAATATGTAAATATAGTATATATTCTATGAATTTCATTTTTATTCGTAGAGGGACAAAACAAAATATCTGTTATAAAAAGGGGCTTCAGCTACGACCAAGGATAGTTATTATATTCCTCTTGCCAGTGACTGGTTTAGGAAGTGACCCGTGATGCAGTTTAACCCAGGAGATGTGAAGGAATGTCTGCCTGGGCACATCTTGAGAAGTTCTGTTTGTCCTTGAAAGAGGGACACACAGAAATATTCCCTGTCTTCTGACCTTTGGAAGTGTTTGGATTTGGTAAATAGTAAACTTTCTATCCAAATCTTAATATGGATCCAGCATATTTAGTAGCTTAATACAACTCACATTCTTAAAAAACCCCAAACACCTAGGGATTTCTAAACCGTGGTAAACATCAAAAGCAACCCTTTTTTTTAATCTATTGAGGAGTTGACACTTTCTTCACTTCATGACACTGTAACATTTATAAGCAGCATTTTAATACGCTACCTCCACTGGAGCAGGTGTTAGTCCAAAACCCAAGTCCTCAGAGACCACAAAACCAGTAGCTACCCAAGAAGTGATAGAATCAGGTACAGTAACTTCAAATTCTTGGTAAATCTTGGAACTGAAGTCAAGAAAAATATAAAAATCACAAAACCAAGAACTGATACATTTCAAATTAAGTAACATGAGCTAAACCATTTTTTGGAAGAATATTAATTCTTCAAAACACTTACATATCTAAAATTTTTTAAGATTTATACATAAAACAACAACAAATAGGTCATAATAAGACCATACTGATCCATATTAAAATAAAAGCTTTCTACAGTGTTTATATCTTAAAGATGAACGTTATTTTCATAAAATTTTGTATATATATAATAAGTATGTTTTTTCAAATAACTTTAATTTCATCTTTCAATTTGCATAAAAGATTCCGTAAATAGTAGACTATAAAACACGTATAGATTTCATGATTTACCTGTTCGGTCATCAGACAGGTAGCACAGGGTTTGTCACCTAAGTGAATTCCTTACTCCACTCACACCCATTTCCCTGTGGCTCAGGGCAATGTATAATATTAAGAGGAGTCACAAAGTAGAGAAGGTAACCAGGGGTGCTCTTCACCCCAAGGCAACAAATATACTCAGCAATTTTTCTATAATGAATCAAAAGACTTCAAATAAGTTTTTTAAAAAAATCACCCTTCATTAGCGATGACTGCCACAATTCACATGTGGCTTTACTAAATACTATACTTATTTGCAATCAAAATCACTTCGAAATAAAAACCTCTTGGTCTATTTAGTTCTTAATCACACTCTGTTTGTACTTAACAAAAAGATGGCAAAACTTCTTTAAAACTAACACTAGACAAAATATACATGGGCAAACAACTTTTTTACCCCATGTTGGTGTCTAGCCAAATCCAAGTCTCTGGAAAATCTTTTCTGACACGTGGATTGTCAATTGAATCAAAGTCATAGGAATCTCCCATATTTCCATCATTTCTCCCGTTGTACACCTCATCAAATATACCGTCATCTAAAAATAAACATTGGCAACTGTAAGGGGGGAAAAATCACTCTAAACAATGATTATAAACAATCCACAGAATCACAGCATCTCTCAGCTGAATGGGATGTTAGAGTTCATCTTGTCCAATCCTCTCATTTTACAGATGAGCAATATGAGAAATTTAATGACTTGCCCGAGACCACCTGGCCAGGTACAACCAAGGGAGAAATTAAAAAATAAAATTTAAAAAAGAAAAGACCTTTCCTGCCTCTATGGCCAATATCCCCAAAACTACTGACAGTTCAGTTGCTAAAAATTCAGTTAAATCACATTTTTAAAGCTACCTCCTTTTTTGCTATTCTCCTTTTTTTAGCTCTCTAATGCTGATCACCATTGCCTATGCTGGCCATAAGATGCCACTAACTTTATTCTTATTTTTAAAACCATATTGCCACACAGACTCTGGGTCACCTATCTCTATTCTTGCAACTCATCTATAAGTCTAAAATTATTTCAAAATAAAATGTAAAAAAAAAAGTATACTATAATAGGTATCAACGATGCAAAAATGAATGTAATGAGCTCCACTCTATGGAGGAGGGAGACAAATAGAAAACTGTAGCAAACTAGCAAACAAGAACAGTTAATTTTACACAGAATCTGGATCGTGAAAAAGAATATGGCTATGGGGGAAATTCCATTTTGCATTGTTGTGGCCATTCCATTTTCCTTCTGTCTCCAAATAAAGAGTATCCCATATGGTGAGGGGAAGTAAATTAAGTACAAAGGCATGTCCACAATATGACAATTAGTACTAGGCAAAAGTGGCATACAAGGAGGGGGGAAAAGAATGGCTGGGTCCACATTTTTAAATATACAAATATCATGCTGAAGGGTTTGGACATAATCCTTTAAGCAAAGATGACCTATAGAAGGTTTTCGATGAGTTTGAAACATGCTCTAACCCATGTTTTATAAGATAACCCTCCCCTCAGTGTGAACCACGGTTTAGAGCTGGGGGAAATGGAAGCGGGCAAAACTGTTAGTTGGGAAGCCACAGCACTAGCCAAGGAGGCACTGCTAGGAGCCTGAGACCAAAGAGAGGAGAGGGAGGATGATGTCAGTAATTCTGTTCTGTCTCCTGTACCGCATGACTGGATGAGCTCTGTGTGAGCCCAAGGCACCCTGCACTTCCCCCATCAGCACACTCTTCTCCCTATGTGTTGCTTTGCCCCACGAGACCAAGTTGGAAGCTCTGCTGCCTCGTACGTGATAAGCATGCAATTAATATCATCACTATCTTTTGAAGAATGAATGAACAAACTGGATTTGGGGGATAATATTATAGGTAATTGTAGACTTAGATGTGTCAAACAAGTGTTAAACATTTATATGCTTTTGAATTTAACCTCACAACAACCCTGTAATACAAGTAATATTATTAGTCTTATATTTCAGGGAGAAAACTGAGGCTTGGAGAACTTAATTTATTTTCTCGGTCATAAGGTCAGAATTCAAAGCCAGAAGTATTTGGTGGAAAATCCTTTTCTTAACCACTATGCTGGCCCACACCTGACAAGAAGAGAAGGTGAGTTCTGAGGTTTCTATTTGGACATCTGAGTCAATAACGATTTAATTAACAGAGATGTGAAATCATATCAGTTCAAGGAATCATATATCAATCAAAACATATTAAGGAAGAGTGAGGTTGTAAGAAGAGACAATATCATAAACTTGGTCTGTGATATATTGGATTTAAGGTAATTGTGGGGCATCAGAGGGATGCATAAACAGAGGGGTAAGATAAAGTTGAGTTGTTCCAAAGTTGAGTTTAAAAAACGATGTCATGGGAGGGTCTGAGGAAGTATTCTACCAAATTGAGTCAGCATATACTAGTAGTCCAGGCCAGAAATAGGAGGAAAACAGAGGCAAAGGAACCAATAACTCAGAATAACAAGAAGACCAAATAGGATATTTAATAGATTTTTAAGGGATTGAGAGAATATACAAGGCAGAAGGATAGGCATTTGAAATGTTAGGAGTGGAGCCGTGTTCAGGTGATAATATGACCTTGGGTGACTATTATTTCCTCAATGGTGATCACAGGACAGCACAGATTAGATGGATTGACCACATGGACATTCAAATCTCCCAGGATGACAACAGGAGTAAGACTTTGAATCTTTTGTGAGAGCATTGAGATAGAGAAAGGGAATGGAAAAGTTGTTGACCTGAATTTTGATTAAAGGAGTTATAATTAAAACTTTATGAGCTTCAAATAATAAGGAGCTCTTAACTGAAGATTGTTGAACAGTGGGCCTTAAAGTAACTAAGAAAAAATAGCCAAAAAAAATGCCCTATGTTACCTACTGATCCTGATCCAAAGGAGAGAAAGATAAATAAATGTTTATTTGAGAAGGTGTCTCAGGATACAATCACTAGTAAGAGTATCAGGTGTTTTTGTTGTTACTATAAAAATGTAGCAGAGAGTTCTCAGAAAAAGGTAAAGGATACAGGAAGTATTACTAACAATAGGATGAGTATTACAGTGGGCATCAAAAATTGAAAAGATGAACAAAGATGTGTTAAAGCTGAGACTGACAAAGAGTGAATAAAAAAAGACGAGATTGCTTGAAAGGCTGTCTAGGATAAGTAATTATATGAAGGAAGCTAAATGAACCATATGTCTTTAATGTCATAATGACTCCAAAAATCTTTGAGACTATAAAATTACCCTTTTACAATAGTTTCAGGAAAGAAGCTCAGGTATGTAGCAAGAATCAACCCAATGCCAAAGAGCTTGGTGTGGAGAAACTCAGAACATCTGACAGAAATAGGAATTTAGGGATAGAGACTGTGACCTTTCAAGATGATATGAGTGTAACTTGAAAAAAAACAGAACTTCTAGAATCATTTATTCTTATTTATGCATTTCCTCAGTCAAAATATTTCATAATTTCTTCCTAAAAGTACACTTATTATTAGCTGAGTGACCAACTGTATTTACCAATCTAGGGAACTAGATGTGACTCCACCAGGAAGAACTCAGATTGATGTGATGATGATGTGTGTCTGTGTGCACACATACTTGTGTGTGTGTGTGTGTGTGTGTGTGTGTGCACGTCAGTATACTTTACTAGAGGCCTGATGCACAAAATCCGTGCAAGAGTAGGCCTTCCTCCCCGAGGCTGCCCACACCAGCTTCCCTCGACTTCTGGGACTCAAGCTTCACTCTGGCCACCAGCAGGCACCAGGAACCCAGGCTTCCCTTGCAGCCCTGGCTTGGTCTAGAAGGATGTCTGGAAGGACATCTGGTCTAATTAGTATATTATGCTTTTATTATTATAGATGGTGAATATTCTAGGTGGAGATCAAAAAGCTAGAGAACAAAACTGTTTCAAAAACATATTGCTCCTTTTATCTAATTCCAAAATAACATCACAGTTTGCAATAAAAATTGGAAGCATAGGATTTTCCAATATGTCCAAAAATGTCATCATCTGAAAGAATGACAGAGAGCAAATGGAAAGCATTAATTTCAAAGAAGCCCAGTTAAAGATTCCATGTCATGCTCAGATGTACTCCTAAATACATTAAACTCCAAACATTTTAGGATACGAGAACAGAAAATAAATATCACAATATCCATGTTCCATATAAATAATGTTAAATAGCTGAGATGAAAGACTTAAAATATTTGAAAAGCATTTGGTCAGGTTTTACTTACAAACACCATCAATGGAATCCTTCCTAAGGCTGGCATCCGTCAATACCCAGAGGCCACATTCCTAGAAAGAATAATTAAAATTTTCTCTTAAAAGGTTAATACTATCTAAATTGCCACAGCACTCTCCCACACTCGCCCTCACTTTTGCTCATTTTTTATGGTAAAGTCATTTTTTTCACTCTTGCTCACTTTTGAGTGTTTAGATATGTACTTGTGTATACATTCTCATTCTCTCCCTCCTCTCTCTCCTCTTTCTCTTATATACAGACAGATGCACACACATACCCACATGCATAACAAGTCAATGAAAGTGATATAAAGGAAAAAAGTATTTGTTTAATGACAATTCCTTTAATTTCTATAATAGCGAGTTTTTCCATTTGCTTTTAAAACTGGAAGGATGATTCTTTCCACTTCAACTTACATTTACATAACACTCTGTACTTCAGCAATGCATTTAATAAAGGATTAATACTTTATAAATTTAAATCATCAATTCTAAAAGTGGTTGCAAGAGTAAAAATATTAATATAATTAATCATTTCAACTAAACATACCTGAAAGACTGCAAAAGAATTCATGAACATGCCTAAATAATATCCCCTGTTATAAAGTTCCAAATCCTGGACCACCTAAGGAGAAGATAAAATATATGGAATGGATAGATTCATACAAACCTGTTCTGTGCTGTGCAACATTTCTTATATGTAATTTAGATAAGACACGGCCAGCATACTTATCAAATTTGAAAATGACACAAATGGAAAAATAATTAATATGTAAATGTCTAGCTCATGATTCATTCAGTCAAAATCACATTTCTTATTTAAACTTGTTTTTACTCTGTTTACCAATCAAAAGTTCCTAAGAACTATGGACTTGAGTTTTTCCCAAGAGGATTTAAATGTCTACTGGCTGACAAGACCAACACACAGAGGTCAGCATTAAAATGACCAATATGTTTGGCAGAGATAAGCAAACTAAATTCAATGGTTAAACTAAGTTCTGCAAAATATCAGTTAAATTTTTTTTTTAAATAATACAAAGAGAAAATTCACAAATGATGAAATACAAATTACTAATAAGCAGAAAATATAGTCAACTTTGTTGATAAAGCAATACAAATTACAACACCCATGAAATGGTTTTGCAGAGATATTTGCATGTATCACATTAGCGATGTTAATTTTTAAGAGCAGTATTCATTACTAGCAAGAGTGAGTAAAATTGGCAGTTTCTAAAATAGTTAAACACAGAATTAGACTAGGCCTGGCAATTACACTCCTATGTATATATATATACTCAAAAGAACTGAAAACAGAGACTCAAAGAGATCTTTGTATGACAATGTTCATTGCAGCATTAGTTACAATAGCCAAAAGGTACAAACAACTTAAGCATTCATCAACAGAAGGATACATGAACAAGATGTGGTATATGCATACAACAGAGCATTATTCAACAAAAACAAACAAAACAAAACAAAACAAAACAAAACAGAAAAAACAGTTTTGATATAAGCTACAATATGGAGGAACCTTGAAGACATTATGTTACAGGAAATAAGGTAGACTGAAAAGGACAAATATTGAATGACTAGTGGCCCAGTGCACACTAGTCATTGTGCACAATGAAAGGATATTAATTTAAAAAAATATTTTACGGTAATATGGCTATTCACCCTTTCTCAATAACAGACCAAATTCATGATTGACAATGACAGATCAAAACACATGCATGCGGTCAAAGCCGGTTTGGCTCAGTGGTGGAGCTTCGGTCTGCAGACTGAAAGGTCCCAGGTTCGATTCCGGTCAAGGGCATGTACCTTGGTTGCGGGCACATCCCCGGTAGAGGGTGTGCAAGAGGCAGCTGGTCGATGTTTCTCTCTCATCGACGTTTCTAGCTCTCTATCTCTCTCCCTTCCTCTCTGTAAAAAATCAATAAAAAATATATTTTTTAAAAAACAAAAAACCCCCCTGATAGTTAGGGCCTGATATTCCCAAATATTTTTTTTAAAATAAAAATTAAAATAAATAAAAATTAAAAATTAAAACATGCATGCGATTGGCACCAGTGAGACCTTTATTGTATCACGTATGCACAAGTTAACTTAGCCTTTAATATTCATATATATATATATATATATATATATATATATATATATAATAAACTTGCTTAATTAGACTTGCTTTCTGATTTAGCTAAACTTTTTCCAGCCCAGTGAAGCACCCCAACTCCTATTCCAGGTAATTGTCAGCAACACAGCAGTAAATATCAAGATGAAGCACATTATTATGTAGATAACACAGGGAGAACAAAGGGTAAAATATTTAACTGTAACAGTGTTTGACTACATTCTGTGTAGTGAGAAAACCTGAAGTCATTTTCAAGGTCACTATTTCTTCCTTCTTTTCAGTTGCGTCAAATTTCTAAACTGTCTAAATCTCTGTTTTCTGGCTAATGAAAAGAAAATGGGATCCTCCCAGTCTCCTATCTACCTACTCTAGGATTTCTGTGAGAATCAAATGAGATGAGGCAGGGGAAAACACTTCACATTTTGTTACAGTGTAAAATGTTTCCACCTGGCTATAAAGCAAGTCGTGTTCCTGGGCTGAAGAAACTCCAAGAAGGCTGGTCGCTAGGGAGAGGAAGCTGGGTGTTTTTATGTGATGTTATTTACCCGGTGCCCATAACCACTGGTTCAGGATGGGCTGGGCTGTGGGGCACATTTTGCACCATGGGGTCTCAGCAGCTTAGGCTGCAATTTGGAGGGGTATTGTTCTGAAGTGGTGGTGGGGCCTATGTCCCACTTGGGAGAAGCCAAGTGTTGCTTTGTGGACACCAAGTCCGCAGTGTCATTTATTGTTAAATGGCCTGTCACTAGGGAAAGGAAGCCAGGTGTTGCTATATGATGTCATTACCCAGCGCCACATAAGCCTCTTTCTAACGTAAGGACTAAAAAGCAGATCCTAATTTATTTGGAAGCTTTCCTGGCTATTAACTTCACCTGAAGTGGAACTAATGAAATTTCTTTTAGATATCTGAAGTCATGCAATAGTTTCTCTTTCACGTGTATTCTTGTAATAAGACACAGCTAAACTCACATTTTCCATTATAATATCATTTGAGGCCTTCATCAGGTACACACTTTTGTCAACAGCTAAAATCCCCATTATCGACTGGGGCTCTGTCACAGAGATCCTCAGAGAGACTTTCTCAGATGGCGTAGCAACAGGTTTACTCCAAAATAGGTTTATCTAAGAAAGGGAGAAAACTGGATTGATTTCACTGGTTAAAGCATCACTTACCAATAATAGAGGTATGCTTCAAAATCTAGCAAAAATTTTACAGTTGCCATGACTCAGAGATCATTCTGAAATCATACATATGCCTTCTCAAGGAAAAGGAATTTTAAAAAGAAAACTTTATTCCCACAGTGTTTGCAAGTGATGGAACTTCTCACAAAGCCAGAAATCTAAATTACCCTTCACTTCTCTACCTTTCCTCTTCCCCTTCACCATCCCTCACAACTCAGCTCCCACCCAATGCTAGAGAGAAAACAGCAGTATTACATATGTAGTAACTAAATGTGAAGAGATTTAAGCACAGTTCTAGAAATGAATATAAGTTTCTCATCAGTTTTGTTTAATGCTACTTTTCTAAAGAAATATTGCATTTCTCAGACTTCACAAATATCAAGTTTTCTTATAAATATCATTACCTGAAACCTTACCTTATTTTTTAAATCAAGTTGAATAGGAATTTTTAGAACATCATTTATAATTTCCCCATCATCTTCAATATAATACACAATGATACAGGCTTTTGGAGCCCAAGAATTTTCTGGTATTAAAGAGAAGGTTGTTGAATTTTGCTTGCCCACAGCCATCAACTGTCCCTTGGCTATTACCTGAAATACATAGTAGTTGAGTTTCATTTTATGCTAAAGCTAGTGATAATTTCAACTGCAGCTACATGTATCATGATTTTAACTACACACACAAATTTATTTATTTATTTTAAATTTTGGTATGGGTGAGGTGTGTTTTTTTTTTTTAATATATATTTTATAGATTTTTTTTTTTTTTTACAGAGAGGAAGAGAGAGGGATAGAGAGCTAGAAACATCAATGAGAGAGAATCATCTATCAGCTGCCTCTTGCACACCCCCTACTGGGGATGTGCCCGCAACCAAGGTACCTGCCCTTGACCAGAATGGAACCTGAGACCTTTCAGTCCGCAGGCCGATGCTCTATCCACTGAGCCAAACTAATTTCTGCTACACACAAATTTTTTACTTAAACCAACTTCAAAGTCTATTTGAATGTCAGAAAGCCACCCTGACCAACACAGAGAGTATATGTAGGTTGGAAAATAGAAAAAGAATAGACAAAGCAACACTGGCTGAGCCAACAGTAGCAGTTTCACCAAGAGTCTATTTTTTGCATTATTTACAATAGCCAAGATCTGGAAGCAACCTACGTGCTCACTGGTAACAATGGATAAAGAGGATGTAGTGTATATATACTGGATATTAGCCACAAAAAAAAAGAAATCTTGCCATCTACGACAACATGAATGGTCTTAGAGGGCATTATGCTAACTGAAATAAGTCAGACAAAGAAACATACCACATGATTTCATGTATATGTGGAATCTAAAGAGCAAAACAAATAAACAAAATAAAAAGAAACAAACTCATAGATACAGAGAACAAACTGATGACTGCCAGATAGAAGGAGGATGGGGGATGGGCAAAAAGATGAAAGAGCATAAGAAGTACAAACTGCCAGGTATGAAAATAGTCATGGGGATATAAAGTACAACATAGAAAATATAGTCAATAATATTGTAATAACTATGCATGGTGTTAGATGAGTGCTAGGTTTGTCAGGGTGATCACTTCATAAGGCATATAAATGTCTAATCACTCTTTGTACACTTGAAACAAATATAATAGTATATGCCAACTATAATTTAAAATAAATAAATAATATTTTTAATTTTAAAAAGTCTATTTTTGAATGGAAGGAATACAGAGCATCTTTGGGAGACCTGGATTAGCAAAACTACAAGGCTGAGGATAACAATTTTACTTTCTTTTTTGTTTTTCTTATATTTTATAATTTTCTACAATGAAGATGAGGGACATATCTAATAGGGAAATTTAAATTTTAAAAGTTAAATTTAAAATGTAATGCAACATTTCATTACCCATTTTAAATTGGAAATGCAAATATAGGCAAGGAAAGAAGACGAGATATTGTGATTACAGTATAAAAAGGACAGGCTAAAAAGTGTGAGGCTGAATTTTAAAAATAAGTAAGTTTAGCCTGGCCATTGTAGATCAGTGGTTGAGCATCAACCTATGAACTAGAAGGTCAGAGTTTGATTCCCAGTCAGGACGCATGCCTGAGTTGTGGGGCGTGCAGGCGGCAGCTGATCAATGATTCTTTCTCAACATTGATGTTTCTATCTCTTGCTCCCCTTCTCCCTTCCTCTCTGAAATCAATAAAAATATATTTTTAATTAGTATGTTTAGTCTAGACATAAGGTAGACACGATTTAAGATGATTCCATAATAGATCACAAATTTAGATTCTATAACAGATTACCATGTAGCTGAACTCCTTCAATTGCTTGTTGCCTCTAACCACCAACTCAAAAGGTAATCCCACCTAGAAAAAAAACATCTCAATTAATATGTACATATTAATGTCATGAGTATAATTATATTGTACTTATCAAGTGATTGTAAGCATTACCTTTATATTTTCATCTCTTGTTTTTAGCTGGATGTATGTTTTACTAGGAGACTTAAATACACCGTTAACCAACAGGTAATTCTCACTATTTAAAAAAACGGCCTACAACAAAAGAAAAGGAAGCTATAAATTTTTATTTTTAGCAAAACCTTGAGAAAAAATGCACCCTGGTGAACAATTACTGAAAAGTAAATGTACTTTTACTTTTTTTTCATGCAGGAAAAATACATTCCCCAGACACTAGATATTTATCATTTCATAGCTTATACTATAAACAAAGTGATAGCTGTAAAACACAGAAGAGTATCTTCATCATCATGATCTAAGATAAATAAAAACATAGTCCTAACTTATTTCAGAAACAAAGATACATTATTGGAAAACACTGTGAGAAGGGAAAATGATATGAAAAAGGATTTCTTTCCTTCTCTCCACAAGACAGAGCTCATTTACAAGCAAGAAATCATATTTGGCTCCTGCCAAAACATAATTTCAAGTGATTGAGAATCAACCTAGACTGGGAGTTTGGGGATTCAACTTGCTATATTTTACTGTGCTTTTCAACATGAATGAATGAGGAAGCATTCAGTGTAACCTTGATTCACTGTCATTAAATTATTTTTACACTTTCTCCCATTTTTAGAAATAGTAACATACCCACTTCCTGTGCACTTTGACCTCCAGCAGATTGATTACAATTTTAATGATGTTACAGCGGTAACATAATGATGGAAAACAGATGGTACCTTTAATTGTAGCTTAGTGGAACTGGCCAGGATTGGGAATTCAATCTTAAAGATTCCATTCTCCGGGATGGAATAGTTTAGGATCTGGGAAACTTCTATTTCCTGATTTCTACTTTCCCATGTCCTCCCGTGCTCTGTAGAGTTTCTCTGTGTCACCATTATCGTTACATTATTCATTCTTTCTTCAAGACTCAGTTGCTTGTCATCAAAACGTGTTACCTTCACCTAATAATCAAAACAAAACAATTTAAAAAACAGGTTACAAGAGAAGTCAAGAAGCCTGGCTGGCATGGCTCAGTGGTTGAGCATCAACCTCTGAACCAGGTAATGGTTCTATTCCTGGTCAGGGTACATGCCCAGGTTACTGGCTCGGTCCCCGATAGGGGGCATGCAGGAGGCAGCTGGTCAATGATTCTCTCTCATCATTGATGTTTCTATCTCTCTCTCCCTCTCTCTTCCTCTCTGAAATCAATAAAAATGTATTTTAAAAAGAGAGAGAAAGAAGTCAAGGATTTAAGTTCAGTTGAACCCAGTTTCCATCAATACTATTCCTATAAGTTTAACTCTCAAAATTATTAGTGGCACCCTAACTTCCAGATTAAGTGGTCTCTCCCTCCGATGACCACTGATGACTCCCTTCTTAATATTATAGCTTCTCTTACCTTCAGCGTCTCCACACTATCTCCTTCACTTCATACCCCTCTTCCTCCATCCTCTCAGTGCCCTTCTTGGTGTCTTTTACTTCCCACTAAATATGGAGATTTGTCAAGACCAAATTATCAATGATCTGTTATTCTGTCTTCCTACTGCCATCCACACCTCACTCTAGAGCTCATGTTCAACACCTCTAATACCCTGCAGAATATTTCTACTTGTATATCCCTGTCATCTCAAATTCAACACATTTAAAACTGAGTAACCATCTCACCAGTCCTCTTTTTACTAACACCACAATTCTGCCAGACTTGTTTCTGAATTTTCCTTCCCTTCCCCCACCTCCCAAATCTAATATATACCAAGTCTTGTACTGTACTTCTCTCTTTCTCCTCTCCACTCCCATATCCACCACCACCATATCCACCACCAAAGGCTGCCATCCTCCTGTACAGGCCCTTGATCAGTCTCCCTGGAACACTGCTTCCATGCCAGGGTTCTTGTTCCAGCATTAAGAAGGGTTCAGCAATCTGGAGAAAGGCTGTGCATAGATTAAGTAAGAGTCCAGAGATAAAAGATAATTTTAAAAGGCATTGGGTTGGGGGGGGGGGAGGGGTCAGAGGAGCCTGGCTGAAGAAACCAGGTTCTCCTTGTCTCAGGACCCTTGCTTTTTATTAACACAATTTGTCCTAAGGCAAGGTAGAGATAATACACTTCAAAGGGTAGGGTTTCTGTACAGAAGCATTGTCAGATTGGGGAATAGCCTATAGCTGTTTAGGTGTTTGGCCAGTAGGAGGCAACAATATGTAGATTAAGATGCCCTGAGCTGTCTGGCAGCAAACAATCATCCTATTCAGATTTGGGAGAAATGCCTTTAGCCATTCCAACAGGTGATTACATATGTGACTCAGCCCTTGTTGAGTCCCCAAATTCCATCAACCTTTTGATGAAACTCTTGCAATTATGACATGCTAGAACTGACTTCCAGCACTTCTACTATACCTCTCCCACATTCATAGGCTCCTAGACTCTTCACTACCTGGAGCATGAAGTTCAAACACATATGTGAGCCATTTAGGATCCTCTACAATTCCTTAAGCTCTGCCTCCTGTTTTCTTCTTGACGATTCCCAGACACAAGTTCTCTGCTGCAACTGTGTAGTGAAGTTGTGTCTCAGCTCATCTTGCCCTCCAACTCCCAACCCCACACCCAAACATTGAAAATCCTTGTTTGATCTTTTAACAAACAGCTTAAAGTTTTCTCTTCCACAGAGCATCCCTTTAATGACCCTCCTCCATATCCCAAAGCCAACTCTTCCTCCCTGAGCTCTCATTGTTGAGATAGATAGATAGATAGATAGATAGATAGATAGATAGATAGATAGATATAATTTCAGAGAAGGGAGAGGGAGAGATAGAAACATCAACAATGAGAGATAATCATTAATTGGCTGCTTCCTGCATGCCCCCCACTGGAGATTGAGCTCGTAACCCAGGCATGTGCCCTAACCAGGAATCAAAACTGGAATCCTTCAGTCTGCATGCTGGACCCAACCCCGGCCAAAATCCCATGGACCCAGGCTCATACTGGTGGAGTTCAGAATGTAGAGAAAGGCATCCAGAGACTCAGAGACTGGGAGAATAGGGGAGCTGGGAGCCACAGCGGGCAGGGTCTACAGTTGTGTGCAAGTGAGTGCACGCAGAGAGGTCTGACCTCGGAGGTTACTGTGGTCTCTCCATAGCGGAAGGAGTCAGAAGCTCCAGACTACAGAGACTCAACTCAATTCCAGGTGAGCCCCTGGGGCACTCATGCTCTTGCACAGGGAATCTGGACGTTCAGGTGGAAACTCAGGGGAGCCGAGGAAGTCAGAAGTCAGTCAGAAACTCAGGCCAGCGCACATGGGTAGGGCTGACGGGAGGCCAAGGCTGTCAGCTCAGCCCTGAGACTCCACCCCATCCAAGCTGAGCATAGAGGCTTTTGCAATTTTGCAAGTCTGATCCTCTAAGACTAGGCGTGTCGAACTCAATCAGAGAAGGGGCCAAAATCTAAAATCCAGCCTAAATCGCGGGCCGAATGGTTTACTGAACAGTCATAAACTGTCATTGTGATGGAAACGCAGCGGAGTGCAGTGATGACAGCGCGGTGCGGGCCACATTGCAAGGCCTGGCGGGACGGATTTGGCCCACGGGCCTTGTGTTTGACACATGTGCTCTAAGACTGTCTCATACAGAAGGTATCCCAGAGTAGACACAGCTGATACTCACATCCAATTGGCCTGAAGGTTAATTCTTCCCAGGGATACCAACAACAATCAAGACTTAACTACAACAAGGCTGTACACGTAGTCCACAAAGGGGAGCACCAAGGGTATCTACCTCAGGTAAGTAGGGAGGCTGACCCACTGGGCCATATAGGACACCAAACACACAAAGAGATCCTACCAACTCTGGGAAGCAGTGAAAATGCCAAGACAATAAAATAGATCTCAAACAAAAGAGATGGAGAACAAAAGGCTGGATATAGAGTTCAAAACCATGGTTATAGGTTTTTCAAGAATCTACTAGAAAAGGCCGATAAATTTAATGATACCCAACTATAAATTAAACATAAACTGACTGAAATAAAAAATATTATACAGAGATCCAACAGCAGACTGGAGGAACACAAGAATCAAGTCAAAGATTTGGAATACAAAGAGCCAAAAGACACTCCTTTGGAGAAGCAAGAAGAAAAGAGAATCCAGAAAGTTGAAGATAGTGTAAGGAGCCTCTGGGACAACTTCAAGCATACCAACATCAGAATTATGGGAGTGCCAGAAGAGAGAGTGCAAGATACTGAAAACCTATTTGAAGAAATAATGTCAGAAAACTTCCCCTACCTGGTGAAAGAAATAGACTTACAAGTGCAGGAAGCACACAGAACCCCAAACAAGAGAAATCCAAAGAGGATCACATCAAGACAAATAATAATTAAAATGCCAAGGGCAAAAGACAAAAAGAGGATCTTGCCAAAACCAGTTTGGCTCAGTGGATAGAGCGTCAGCCTGAAGACTGAAAGGTCCCAGGTTTGATTCCAGTCAAGGGCGTGTATGTTGGTTGCAGGCACATCCCTGGCAGGGGGTGTGCAGGAGGCAACTGGTCGATGTTCCTCTCTCATCGATGTTTCTGGCTCTCTATCCCTCTTCCTTCCTCTCTGTGAAAATCAATAAAATATATTTTTTTAAAATTAAAAAGAAAAAAGAGGATCTTACAAGCAGAAAGAGAAAAGCAGTTGATTACTTATAAGGGAGCACCCATACGACTATCAGCTGATTTCTCAACAGAAACTATGCAGGCCAGAAGGGGGTGGCAAGAAATATTCAAAGTGATGAATAGTGAGAACCTACAACCAAGATTACTGTATTTAGCAAAGTTATTCAGAATTGAAGAGCAGATAAAGAGCTTCACAAATAAAGAAAAGCTAAAGGAGTTCATCACCACCAAACCAGTAATATATGAAATGCTGAAAGGTATTCTTGAAGAAGAGGAGAAGGAGGAGGAGGAGGAGGAGGAGGAGGAGGAGGAGGAGGAAGAGGAGGAGGAGGAGGAAGAAGAAGAAGAAGAAGAAGAAGAAGAAGAAGAAGAAGAAGAAGAAGAAGGAGAAGAAGAAGAAGAAGAAGAAGAGGAAGAAGAATTAGGAGGAGGAGGAGGAGGAGGAAGAAGGAGGAGAGGAGGAGGAGGAGGAGGAGGAGGAGGAGGAGGAGGAGAAAAAGAAGAAGAAGAAGAAGAAGAAGAAGAAGAAGAAGAAGAAGAAGAAGAAGAAGAAAGATAAAAATTATGATCAACAAATACATATATATCAACAAGTGAATCTAAAAATCAAGTGAATTAAAAATCTGAGGGACAGAATAAACTGAATATAATAGAATCAGGGGCAAAGAAAGGGAGTGGATTGATAACTAACAGGGGGGAAAAGGTGTGGGGGTGCAGGAAGAGACTGGATTAAAATTGTACACCTATGGATGAGGACAATGGTGGGGGGGAGGTAAGGGCAGAGGGTGGGGCAGAAACTGGGTGAAAGGGAGCTATGGGGGTGAGGGGAAGAGAAACAATTATAATAATCTGAGCAATAAAGGTTTATTTTAAAAAAATAAAATAAAAATAAATAAAAATCTAATTAAAATTGAATAACTTTGATCAGCATCTAATTTCCCCAATGACTTTATAAAGACTTCATTATAACAACCCAAATCTAACTTAAATTGGTTATTAAATAAATTTTGAAAAATTACCTTTGTTGGAAACTACCTTTTTAGAAAAATTAGACAAAGGTCATTTGGAAACAATTCTATATATTTCATGAGCTTAAGTTTTCTTGAAAAGCTCTGGAAAAAATATTATTTTGCATTTTGTTTCATTAAGTTGAACTTAATGCTTTCAGGTCACTGATAAAATATTCCAACTTACAGTGGCTGTGTAGTTGAGAGATGGCTTCAAGATAGTAGCATAACCAAAGAAATCAATGTTGTACTCATGCTGCTTGAAAAATACATGGGAGCTTGCATTTCTTGAGATACCTGTTTTGGAAATGGCATCATTTAGAAAGCAAATGTTATAGGTCACCAACAGCTTCTAGCCACCCAACTTCCCCATCTGAGCTAATTCTCCAAGGGGTTAAGATATCAGGGCACAGAAACCTCATTCCCACATCGGCTTCTGTGGCTATTCTGTCCTCTGTGGGTCCCATCTAAGCACCATTACTGCCACCTCTCCAGATTAAGGCCACTGACAGAGTAGTTTTTGCTCTTTTGGGGGATTGGTGAAAGCTGTTGAAATAGCAACAGAAAAATCCAAGTAATTAACCTTTATTTAATTACTAAGAGAAAACTCTCTGGGAGCACCTGTGATTTCAGACGATATTAAGTGATTTAAGAAAAAAAAAAGAAAAGAAAAGAAAAGATGGTCAGCTAAAAAGGTATGCCTTTCCATGTAGTTCTCACGCTGAAAATAAAGAACAGAAATGGAAACAATTACAACTATCTATTACATGTGGTTGAAGTACAGACTTTTATAGGAAATAAATTCCCCTTCATGGTGAAAACATTCTGCACACTGAACTAATGAACAGTTGTGACAATTTCAGCATTAAACAGCATCTTTAGAAAGGCAGTGATGTTCCCAAACAAGCATGCTAGTTATAAGATGACAGAGCAGCCATGGCCAGCATAGCTCTCTCACTTCTCTCTCTCTCTCTTTCTCGTCGCTCGCTCTCGAGCTCGGCTCTCTCTCTGCCTCTATCCCCTCTAGGCTCTCTCGAGACTTCTAGACCCCCTCTCTCAAGGTCCTCTGATTCTCTCCTCCCTTCGCTCGCCCCTCTCCTCCTCCTCCTCTCCTCTCCTCCTCTCGACCTCCCTCCTCTCCCGCTCCTCTCTCCTCTCCTCTCCTCTCCTCTCCTCTCCTCTCCTCTCCTCTCCTCTCCTCTCCTCTCCTCTCCTCTCTCTTTCCTCTCTCTCCTCTCTCTCCTCTCTCCCCCTCCCCCTTCCTTTCCACTCTCTAAAATCAATGAGAGAAATATCCTCCATCGAGAATTAACAAAACAAAACAAAAATTAAGAAAGATGACAGAGTAGCACCGCATAAATAACATTACCTTCATTTCAGAGTCTACAAACCTGTAAGTGATTCTGTCACCGTGGCTACAATTGATACCGGCCCAGGGGGTGGCAAAGATTTGTGTTCAGAAAGCCCATCTGAAAAATCCATTACCTTTTTAATCTCTTCATCATTAAAAGAGAAGTTTGCAGATCCACTTATCTGTTTTGTTAAAAATATATATTCAGTTTTATTGTTCACTTTAGCAATCCATATTTTAGAAATAAAACTCAAACTAAATCACATCAAACAATGTGATGGCTCTGATTTGACTCTAATCACTCTAAAGGGGTAAATTCTCACTTATCCTATGTCAGAAAGCTCTTTTTTCTTACACTCAATTATTTTGTTAATTCGGTGCAAATCTAATTTCTAGAAGAAAAAAAAAAGCTCATAGTTATCCCCATTACTAGTTATAAGACATCTGTAAAAGTTACCTCAAATGTTTTTGTAATGTTTTTCTTCGTGCCCCAAAAAGATAAAGGTGAAAATGTAAGTGTTAGGTTTCCTTTCACAGGCTTCCCATATGTATACCTGAAAAATAATAAATGGGTGGAGGGGTTTTACATTTCCAATTTGATATTATCAAACTAACAAGTAAAAATATTACTTTCAATAGCATATACTGGCAACCCAACTTAAAAGAATTATATTAAAATATACTCTTACGCCGGGACCGGTTTGGCTCAGTGGATAGAGCGTCGGCCTGAGGACTGAAAGGTCCCGGGTTCAATTCCGGTCAAGAGCATGTACCTTGGTTGCGGGCACATCCCCAGTAGGGGGTGTGCAAGAGGCAGCTGATCAATAATTCTCTATCATCGATGTTTCTAACTCTCTATCTCTCTCTCTTCCTCTCTGTGAAAAATCAATAAAATATATATTTAAAAAAATAAAATAAAATAAAATATACTCTTACTACAAATTTTCAAAACTAAGCATAGCTAAGAAGTGTCCTTAATAAATAGCGATCCTTGAAATTAAGTCTCCAACATAGGAAGACTTTTAACTACACCACCGCCCAGCAGTTCCCAGAACACACTTTACCCAGACTCTAATCAGCTCAATGATTAGAGATAATACATAAGTGGAAGTAACAATTTTCTGCTCAAAGATTTTTAAAAGATTATGAAACTTTTTCTTAATCAGAAATCTGGACTGACTGGCCCATTAACCAAATGCATGCCTAGGAGACATCGCGTACACCAAAAAAACAATTGGATTTCAAACCCCACTCTCTACCCTAATTCTGTGATAAGACCAAACTCATCACCCATACAACTCAATTTGGTTCATTCCAAATAGCAGGCTTTTGATTGGGTATAAAGCTCTCTGCTGTGCTACATAGAGCTTGGAACTGAAACTTTATGAACTCCATTGATTATGCACTTGATCTTTCAATAGTATTTATTAGATACCTACTCCAAGACTAGCACTGAACTGGGGCACCAACATCCCATGACTTTAATATGTTCGTTGAAACTGCAATCACCATGGTTCATCGCTGCATGCTTCAATATTAATCTGGAGGACTTATTAGACCAAACATGCTAGAGCACTGAATGGTCTCATGGCTCTCAAAGATTTTTTTCTTCAGGAAATTTTAAAATAAGAGTACAGTGGGGGTTTTTTAATGCAAAACTAACTTCTTGAATTAAACCTCATTTCTGCTGCTTGCATTCTATGTATTAACTTTATCCCCTCTCATGATGAGAAAGTCACTTGTGTGAAGAAAAGGCAATCTTTAGTAAACCATTTTATTGCCAGAGAACCTTTTTTAAATGTGTTTCCTGGGTTCCATCCATGTCTATGTGAAATGTTGAGCCAAACTTGGATGTCAATTTTGGTCTGCACTATATAAATCAAACAGCAGCTCCTGCTTCCTGAATCCATTAGTTAAACACAGAAACTGTCTAAATCAACTCAACTCAAACGTCAATGGTAAAATGTAGCAACTTCAAATTTAAGAATAAAATAAATCAGTCTTCAAATGATAACAGTAAAGTTAGTGGAAACCTTGGTTAGCAATTTCAGTATCAATTTCATTCATTCAAAAGAGAGTTCTCAAAACCTAATCTTGCTGTATTTTATTAAAGTTTAAATAAATGCATATCTATATTATGAGAACATTGTATTTTAAAAGAATTATACCACATAAGTAGTACAGGGAACTTTAAAATCCAGACATAATTTAAAGTATTCTCAGACACGAATATTTTTTTATTTTGATTTAAATGTGAAGCAGATTTAACTTTCCAATCTCCAAGCTAATTATAATAATTGTAAAACAAGGATACTGGCAGTTATTGTCCTAATAGAATCTGGAAGCATTTGGCATACATTAATTTTTCAGAAAGTAGTAGTTTGACAACATTTTAAAAAGCAAATCAAATATATTCTTTTTTTGGAAAATAGTCATAGCACAAAAGGTTTACAAAATGATACCTAAAAATTTGAAACTTTTAGTATAATCTGTGTTTATCCCCATCCTTTTTTTTATGTCATTTCTAGGATACAAATAAACAAATTCTTCAAAAAATAAATGCATTTTAATAAACCTTAGGTTAAATAATATTTTTTAATTTCTACTATCTGCAGGAGTTATGAAAGTAACTATTGATAGATGTATGCTATGTCATTTTCTTCATAATTCTCTGGAACCCACTGTGGTTAGTGTAAAAGAATCTATTATTTATTTTAATAAGGTGGGAATACTGAGCAAATGTTCAAGTTAAAAATTTCAAAACTAGCCCTAGCCAGTTTAGCTCAGTGGATGGAGCGTTGGCCTGGGAACCGAAGGGTCCCAGGTTCCATTCGGGTCAAGGGTATGTACCTTGGTTGTGGGCACATCCCAAGTGGGGGGGTGGGGGTGTAGGAAGCAGCTGATTGATGTTTCTCTCTCATCAATGTTTCTGAGTCTCTATCCCTTTCTCTCTATCTTTGTAAAAATCAATAATATATATATATATATATATATATATATATATATATATATACATACACATATAGTATTTCAAAACTAAAAAGAGATTGTTAACCTTCTTTGGGTAATGTGAAATGTTTTGCACATTAACTATGCCTAGATGAGACAGATGGCTACTAGCAAAAAAGCAACCTAAACCTGGCTAATATGGCTCAGTGGACTAAGTGTTGTCCCATAGACCAAGAGGTTCTGGATTCAATTCATGGTCAGGGAACATGCCCAGTTTTTGGACTTAATTCCCCAGTAGGAGACATGAAGGAGGCAGTTGATCGATGTGTCTCTCTCATTGATGTTTCTATCTCTCTCCATCTCCTTTCCTCTCTATCTAAAAATCAATAAAAACATTTTTAAAAGGTAACCTAAATTGTTTATCATTTACTCATAGAGACAAATATAACAACTATTATGAAACATTTTTAAATCATCTAATAATAACTATCCAAGTGGTAAGATAACAGAATTCATCTTTCACCAAAATACACCCAAAAAGCAACTGGATTTCAAACCCCACTCTTTACCCCCTAATTTTGTGATAAGACCAAACCCATCACCTATACAACTCATTTTGGTTCATTCCAAATAGCAGGCTTTTGATTGGGTATGAAGCTCTCTGCTGTGCTACACAGAGCTTGGAACTGGAACCTTATGGACTGCATTGTTTATGCACTTGTTCTTTCAATAGTATTTATTGTATTAGACAGCTACTCCATGATCAGCACTGTACTGGGCACCCACATGCCGTGATAAGCAAGAAACACACCCAACACCTTCAAAGAGGTGGACTAGCAAACAGCCGTACTGTGTGACTAGAGCTATGACAGGTATAAAGATAGAGGGTTAGGGGAAGTGGCCAAGCCTTGAAACAGCCTATGTAAAGGCCTACAAAATAAATAGAGAGGACAACAATGTCAGATCTACAAAGAGGGAAAAGGTAAAAGGAGTTTCAATAGCATGACTCAGGGCATTGAAAAGCAGATTGTAAGGGGCTGAAGAATGACTGGAATGTAAAGAAGTGACAAATGCAACTCTAAGTAGGCTGGGAAGAGAGGGTGGTTTTTGGGAAGGAGACAAGAGATTCAAGGGAAGGCTTGTTTCTTTTAATGATAGATATGTTTAAATACACAGTGAAGATGCTGCTAAAGAACAAAATAGAAGAAATCAAGACACGGGTAAAAGAGGAAGTGGGATTGGGAGCCTCTGATAGGGGGCAGCATCCAAGGCCTAAATGGAGGGACACAGAAAAGAATCTCCTCTGAAGGGAGAACAGATGTTGCTTTCATTATAACAGACACAAGATCATCATCTTCATCATCATTTCAATCTCTTCTAGGACACAGTATTTATAGAATAGGTCTATGCCAATTTTTTAAAAATATATTTTCATTGATTTCGGAGAGGAAGGGAGAGGAAGAGAGGGCAATGTCAATGATGAAAATCATTGATTGACTGCCTCCTACACCTCTCACAGGGTACCGAGCCCTAAATCCAGGCATGTGCCCTGACTGGGAATCGAACCATGACCTCCTGGTTCATAGGTTGATGCTCAACCACTGAGTCTATGCCAATTTCAATAGACTTAAAGAAGACACTACTGGTCAGAAGGTTGCATTAGCCTATTGCAAAGTTGTAAATTATATCCTGTCTGATTGAAAGCAAACCTTCCTGAAACTGCATTGGTAGGCCTGAAACTCATGGCAGCTGGAACAGGGGAGAAGTTTATTTCTATGAGAAAAGGGACCTGGGCCTTCGGATGAGGACACAGAAGATCACACTGCCCTGGGACAGAACTACCTTCCTTTGCCATAACCACAGACATCATCTCTAGGCAACTGAAGCTTGAAGAAAGGAGACTTGGAATGGGTTATTATCAGAACTAGCCAGATCTGAGGCCTTCCAATGGCAAAAAGAGGCTCACTATCTACGACAGACAAAGCAAACATACTGAAAAGGTCTTGATGTGTGAACTTCACTAGTCTAGAATGCCGAGTGGCATTCAAACATTAATCTACATGTTGAGATGAAGTTATTTTATACTTGTGATTAAATTCCATAACCGGCTGGCTTTAAGGAGATTATCCTAGATCATCTGATGTACCTGACTCAATCAGTTGGAAGGCCTTACAAGCAGACCTTAGACTTCCCTAAAGAGGAAGAAATTCTTCCTGTGGACAACTTTAGCCTATGCCTGAGATTTCCAGCCTATCCCTCCTGACAGCCTCCTCTACAGATTTTGAATGTGCCTAGCCAGCCCTCACATTCACATACGTAAGCTAATTCCTTGCAACAAATCTTACTATGTTTCCCCTACTCATTCTACGTCTATGATAGAACCTTGACTGCTAGACACAGTAAGGAAAATGATGAAAATACAATGTGGTGAATATTAAAGGAATGCCAGAGAACCATCACAATTACTATGTCACTCTCAGCCATTCGTATTTCAAAGAGGCTCAATAAATGAGAATCAGGATGAAATGACAAGGTTTCTTACTGGGCTAGGAGAAAGGAGGGTGTGGCTTCAGGAGTCTACATCCCCTAAAATTGTATATAAAATTTTCTGAAGTTACCAAAGTTAAGAGCCACTGTTTTAACTAATTGTATTAAATCCCTGGCAAAACACTGAAAAGCAAAAGCAAAGATTACATATACTCACCCTCAACTTAACCTATGCAAACACTGATGGGCTGTGTGAATTTGCACTTACTAGGTTTTATAAGCATTAGTCAAAGAACTCAAATTAAACCCAGACAGAGGCTTAACCTTCAGCCAAGATCAAGGGCAAGATAATAATGATGTAAAATGCAAGCACTAATATGTTTTCTAAGCCATAAAATCCATCCACAATACCCAAGTTCGCTTTGGAAGCCACTTCTTAGTTGAACATGGGCAGAAAACCAACTTGGTGTATAAATCGGAGACATGTTTTTGCCATTGTGTTGCATAAACTTCAGGTGATTTGGGCCAGATAGAATCTCCTTAGAAAGTTTTGGCCTGTGGACTGCTTCTGCCAAGAGACTCAGGGCCCCTCACTTGCCAGTGACACAAACCCTTACGAAGAGAGGAACATGGCACTAAGATAGCAGTGAGATGAGCTCCAGTTTTTATCAGCTACTGTAAATAAATTCTGAAACTAAATAAATTTCAAGGAAAAAAGCACAGATATTGATGAAACAAAAATAAAAGCTACATTATGTACACATATAACACCTTAATTTAAAAAATGGAAAAAAAATAAATAAAAGCTACAAGAGATCAGTCCTAGAGTTACTTGAGGGCAAACCCCGGCTACACTTTTGAGAACCACTAAACTGAGCCTATATTTTTTTTAATATTAAGTCTGGATATGTCAGGTTCTTTTTTTCTCTTTTTTTTCTTTTGTTAAATGTATTGAAATGACATTAGTTAATAAAATTATATAGGTTTCAAGTATACAATCTATAATACATCATCTGTATACATCATTGTGTGGTTACCATACAAAGTCAAATCTTTGTTGATTACCACTCAATTTTCTCTACCCTTCACTACCTCCCCTTTTCCTTTGGTAACCACCATACTGAGTCTTGAGTTTGAGTAATTCTAGTCTGGAACTTTGAGGATGCTTCTTGTCTCAGCAAAGCCAAATGCTTTGCTGTTCAATCCAATAAATCAAAATCACAGAAGTCTCTGTGTACCTATGCTGAAATGAATAATGAGTGTGAATTATTTATTCATATGCTAATTGCAATCAGACAACCAAATTCTTCCCCCAAGAGTCAACCTCCATCCTTAACAGAGAAAAAAATTAGGATTTAAGAAGAGGTAAATCGGCTCCATCCATGCCTTAAGAATGAGGAATAACGGTACTTAAAAAAAAAAAATCTTGCATAATCTATAATGTAAATCCCTTGATTAATCTTGGAAAAACACTAGTGTGTGGAAAATATTTCAGGACCAACTTGGACACAGAGAGATGCAAAGATCTGTACAGACGTGTTCTATGCTTAATTGTTTATTGTAGATATTTGTCTCCTGCCCTTTGAGATATCTTTTGTTTTTTGTTTTTAATATATATTTTTATTGATTTCAGAGAGGAAAGAGGAGAGGGAGAGAGATATATAAACATCAGTAATGACAGAGAATCATTGATTGGCTGCCTATTGCATGCCTTCCACTGGGGATCAAGCCTGCAACCTGGAACCAGAATCGAACCTGGAACCCTTTAGTCGCCCAGCTAATGCTCTATCCACTGAGCAAAACTGGCTAGGGCCCATTGAGGTATCTTAATAAGTAGAACATTGTGCTACTATTCTGTGGTATATGATGAGTTCTCTGTCATACAGTTTTATAAGTTTATAGTCATGAAAACGGATACTCACTTTGCTGTGACAGCACCATTTAAACTCTTAGAATTCACACGATAATATAATGGTGTCTGCAGAGCAACTTCCCACTTTGGTAATACTGGGGGAGGAAAGAGTAAATATTTTAAAGAATCTATTTTACTATCATTTACAGCTTGACAAAAATCACAAACAATTGCTCTAAAGGAGTTTATAATTGGTACTATTTGAAATTAGATTATGATCCAAATGAATGCACATTAAGGCTTAGATGAAAAGCACTTTACCCAAAGTCAGAAATCCAATGAAGCTAGTGACTAGACAGTGACAGTGGGGGCCAGTGGAAACTTCCGCTGGTGGAACCTAAACTGTATTTAAAACACTAAATGGGAATGCATCTGAGTGCTATAAGACCAGCTGTCACCCATTAGTGTGCCTATAAAACACTTCCATATTGTTTGGTAAACAGCTGCTTCTAGAGCAGCCCCTTTCCTCATATCTTTTAGCAATTTGGCTACTAAAAGCACATCCTGGGGCCCCAAGTCTCTCCTTCTTCTGGATGATTCCACATATGCAGTCATAGATGCCTTGTCTTTTGAGACAAAGGCAAATCTGGTGACAGTCTAATGTAACCAAAGACAAAGTTGTGTAGTAGAATTTCTAGTTAAAAGGTAAGATATGGCTACAAAATTTTTTTTTCTTGTCACAGGTACTGATAGGTAATTCCAAAATTAGAAACCTCTACTTTAGTCAGCTTTATATAATTAAGATATAATATGTTTTACCACTATTAATACTATCTGATATAAAGAAATCCCCCAGAATATACAATTTTTGTTTTCTTTCAGTTTACAGAAATATTTTTTTTCTCTAACTTCACTGACCAAAGAAGTAGATTAATCTCATAAAAAGATCCTTGGTGTGCCAACACACTCCTGGACTCAAGACCAATCTAGGATTGGAGAGTCAAAAAGCCATATTGTCACCTGTGACCTTCCTCCAAGGCTCTCCACCAACAAAGAAGTTAGGGGACACTCAGAGGTAGTTTCCTTAGAACAAGGAAATTCAAATATCTCCTCTTCAAATATCATAGGCAATTAATTCCCCACCTCCACTAGACCCCACTTAGCAACATACCACAACCCAGCACCACCTCTATATATGTGAAGTGAAAATAGCCTATAAAAACCCTGGCCACCCAGACTCATTCTTCTAGATCAAGGCTGTCAAAAAGAAATAAAATATGAGCCATACAGTGTAATTTTACATTTCTAGTAGCCACATTTAAAAAGGAAAAAAAAGTGAAATTAATTTTTGCAATTTTTTAACCCCACATATTCAAAATATAATCAGTATAAAAATGTATTATTCATGAATTATTTTTCTTTTTTCTTTGTGTACTGTCTTCAAAAATCTTGTGTTTTACACACCTGGAGCACATCTCCATTTGGACAGGTCACATTTCAAGTGTTCAACAGCCACACCTGGTGAGTGACCCCCAAATTGGACAACAGAATTCCAGGTCAGGGGTCAGTAAATAATGACCAGCAGAAAATAAGAATGTTTCTTACATTTTTAACTGTTTGTGGAAAAATCAAAAGCAGAATATTTCATGATGTAAAAATTACTAAAATTCATATTTCTATGTCCACAAACAAAATATTATTGGATCATAGTCACATCCGCCTTACATAGTTTTTGTGGCAGAGTTGAGTGGTTAGAACAGAGACATATGGCCCATAGAGCCTAAAATATTACTATCTGGCCCTTTATAAAAATTATTTGCTATTCCCAGTTCTAGTTGATCATGAGACTTATGTGGCATGAGCTACAATAAGGCTGAACCACAAAAGTATAAGCAAACTATCTCCAGAATTTCTAAAGCTGAATGAAACACAATCTCAAAAAAGTGACACAAATCATATAAAAAAGTTTGTGTATAATCTCAAAAAAGCTATTAAAATTAAAAATAATACTAGATCCTATGTGTTCACTCTCGTCTCTCCTTTCTCTTCCTCCACCAACAAAATGCTTGGCTCACACTATTTTTATCTATGTGTGTCTAAGTGCAACATTCACAAATTTTTAAATATGTATATTATGATCAAGACAAAGTAGAAAAAAATAATTGTGCATAAAAGAAATAGTCTAGCATAATGGAACTATAGGTGATCTTTTTCCTCCTTTATTTTTCATTATGACCTTTAATACCTTTCACTTTTACAAAGGAAAAAATGATTAGATCTACAAGAAACATCAGGATTTTACCTCCCCTGGGATTTTTAATTTAAATTACACATTTTTTGGAAATTTCCCTTATTTCTGTGGAAAGTAATAAATGTGTTTTCCTTCCAAATAAATTGAAAAACTCTTACCATATTCTGCAACTTGGAATAACAGATGATATGACTGCTTCTATTGGGAGGAAGAAAAAAAAGAAAATATATGAGTTCTTATTTGATTATTTTGCTTGCTTACCTCGTAAAAAGATTTTGGGAGAATTTAATGCATTTATAATTATTTAATGAAGAAAACAGTTTATTTTCATTTGCAGAAGTTTATTTTTAGTCATCTACATATGAAGTCTGTGAGATTTTATGAGTTTTTCTTGCCAATTCACTAACATAAAAAAATGACGTGACTCTATAATTCACTGTAGATCATTTAAACAAACTTCTTCATCTGACTTCCCTCATTTGTGAAATGAGGCAAGGACAATATGCCAAACTAACAGGAAAGGACTTCAAATTGGCTTTGGAAATCACTATCAAAAAATGGAGAAAAGTAAGTTATACATAATTCAAGTACTTATAAATAATCAAGGATACAAAATCATCATGGACCAACATCTTCTACTTTCCCAATTACTGGGATTATTTTCTAGTGTATCCCTTACATCAATACATTCTACCTTATTTTAATAGATATTGTTAATTATTTTCTTTTCTACAAAAGAAAAAATGTGGCCTTTTTTCTAACTCCTCCTATTTCTGTCTGTCCATTCTAAATCATATAACACATTAAATAGAACTACTTCAAAATAGTTAAGTAATTTCATGAATAAAATCAGTATTATAATTCTGATTCCCTAAGTTTATCAAATAAAATACACAGGTGCAGCTATAAAAAAAAATTAGCTTTTTCAAACATCATCCTTGGTTCATCTAAAACAACTGTACAAGTTTTTTAATCCTAAAAGAAGGATATAGTTCATTTCAAAGTATAAAACAAATGTAACATATGCTAACAAAATAGTTGTCTATAAACATTCAGTCTAAAAACATGTTCAAGACTTCTTCCTTGTTTTCTTAATGGTTCTCTCTTTCTGATCCTGAAATGCTGGCCCTTCCCATCCTAAGCCCAATGTTCTTCCCACTCTCCAGCTCCTTAATGAGCTCATCAACTGTTAAGGTTTTAACTGCCATCTCTATATGTCCCTACATAGCCATGGCTTGCCCAGTCCTCAAGCCAAAGATTCTCACTCAACTCTCCCTCCTAGACATCCCCACCTGAGCGGCCTACAGAATGTCCTGGACTTCTCTATCTGGATTTAGCCTCCACTGGGCACCCTTCCTTGATTGCCTCTTCCCATGTTGTTAGATGGACCTTCTCTCCCATAATATCATCTTACTTAACACAATATATTATCTTTATCGGCTCTGTGTCCATCTCCTATAATACAATACGAAGCCATTAAGAGCACAGCACCCAATTCAGCATGCCTTCGATGTCTGTTGGATTGAATGCATGTGTATATAAATGAACAAACTGGGTTCCTGTCCCCAAACTGGTTCTTAAAGCGTTCATCAGATTAGCCTCAGTTAGTATACAGTATCCCCGTGTGCAGTATTCCCTGCAAGAAATTAAAATAACCTTATCATGAGCAGAGTCAGACTACCCTGAAGAGGCACGGCCATCTGTCAAATGACCCACAGAATAACCTCAACTCTCTGCCCTGCATTTGGAAGGAATAAGGATGCCAAGGAGTGAGAGAAGCCAACCACATGGAAAACTGAAGAAAAGGCAGAAGGAACATGCTTCTTTTCAATGTCATTTTTAATTGTTCCAATAAATCCAAAAAAAATCATTTTGTAACTGAGTGCTGACAGTGTGCTTTGTCCCAGGCAAGGTTTTCCCAGGCTGTTTATAAGTGGTGAAATGCAATTCAAAAAATAAATTATTTGGCTGTCCAAGGGGCTTGAGAAGCAGAACTGGATTTTGTAATTTTCAACATATTGTCCATTAGGCAACCAGGCCATACCAATTTTCATGAGTTTAGTTACTTTTATTTTTTTAAAGAAATATTTTATTAATTTTTTACAGAGAGGAAGGGAGAGGAATAGAAAGTCATAAACATCGATGAGAGAGAAACATCGGTCAGCTGCCTCCTGCACACCCCCTACTCGGGATGTGCCCACAGCCGAGGTACATGCCCTTGACCAGAATCGAACCTGGGATCCTTGAGTCCACAGGCCGAAGCTCTATCCACTGAGCAAAACAGGTTTCGGTGAGTTTAGTTACTTTTATAAAATATTTTTACAAAACATATAATCAAGAATGGTAGAAAGTACTAAACTATTTAAATTAATAACAATTATAAATGTATGCCATTTATAACCACAAAAACCCTGATAGTGAGAACTTTCATTAGTCCAGAACAGGGATTTGCCAACTTTTTCTATAAAGGACCAGACAGTAAATATTTCAGGCTTTGCAAGTGAAGGGGTTCAGAACAGCCCTCCCAGAGGTGTGCCACTTTGGCATGAGAATTATTTTGAGCTAAAGGCAACCAAGACCCTGTGAGCTCGTGAGAAACTTTTTTTTTTTAATATATTTTATTTATTCTTTACAGAGAGGAAGGGAGAGAGATAGAGAGTTAGAAACATAGATGAGAGAGAGTCATCAATCAGCTGCCTCTTGTACACCCCCTACTGGGAATGTGCCCGCAACCAAGGTACATGCCCTTGACCGGAATCAAACCCAGGACCCCTCAGTCCACAGGCTGATGCTCTATCCACTGAGCCAAACCGGTTTCGGCTCGTGAGAAACTTTTACCTCTCCCTTAAAGAATTTAAATTTGGGGCCTTGCCCATAATAAGAGTTATTACATGAAATAAATTTCTATGATCTATCCATAGGGCAGGGTAAACTTCTAGTTACTGAACATTGGCTCTTCTTAGCATCCAGCAAATGACCTTCCTCCCCTCTGTTGCTCCAAAATGCTTTACCTCTTAGCTCAGAGGTCACAGACACCTCATTTTAACTTTCTGTGTCTGGAACTCTTACGTGTGTGGGGTTCCCATAGGTACATATGTAATTCAGTTTTATTATTTTTTCTTGTTAATCTTCCTCATATCAATTTGGTTATTAGACCAACTGGAAGAACTTAGAAGTGTAGAAGGAAGTTCTTCCTCCCCACATAAGCTATATGGTTGCTGTTGCTACTACTGTTCTCTGCCATTGGAGTGCAAAACCCAGAGACAATGGGTACACAAATGAGACTGTCTGTATTCCAATAAAAGTTTATTTACAAAAAAAAGGGGGGGGGCGAAACCAGTTTGGCTCAGTGGATAAAGCGTCAGCCTGTGGACTGAGAGGTCCCGGGTTTGATTCCAGTCAAGGGCATGTACCTTAGTTGCGGGCACATCCCCAGTGGGGGGTGTGCAAGAGGCAGCTGATTGATGATTCACTCTCATCGATGTTTCTAACTCTCTATCCCTCTCCTTCCTCTCTGTGAAAAATCAATAAAATATATTTTAAAAAGAAAAAGAAAAAAAAAAGGTACTAGGCTGAATTTGGCCTATAGCCAGGATCAGCAAACTCTGACCTAAAAAGTAAAATTTAGTCCAGACAGCAAGGCTCAGTGGTTGAGCATCAACCTATGAACCAAGAGGGCACATGCCCAGGTTGCGGGCTCAATCCCTGAGAGGATCGAGGGAAGGTGGTCGTGCAGGAGGCAGTCGATCAATGATTCTCTCTCCTCATTGATGTTTCTCTCTCTCCCCCTCCCTTCCTCTCTGAAATCAATTTAGAAAAATATATATTTTTTTAGAAAAGTAAAATTTGTCTCTAAATTGCTCTATGTCAATTCTAACTGAACTAAATTAAATTTGACTAACCGTGACTAAAAACATGCAGCAAAACCAACCCGAGGCCTTTAGAAGGAAGTGTGAGTTTCACTTACTGAACAATTTCCCTTCAGCTTTAAAGAAACAATCTGCTTCAAAATGAGTTTTATGTTTACTCTAGCTCATCAACTCCAGCTTGTGCTCATTCACTCTGCCAACAGCTGGAGAGAGAGGCTGACCTGAAGGCATAAATACTTGGGCAGCGTGTCTTTTAAGCAAACACCTTTCCAGGAGAGAGAATATGTAACTCATCAATGTCTTCTGAGTTCTTTCCCCAATATGGTCACTGCTCCATGGGGAAAGCTCTCCCTTAGAAAACCAGCTCTTGGAACAGACTGAGGGTTGCCAGATGGGAGGGGGTTTGGGAGCAGGGTGAAAAGGTAAAGGGACTGAAAAGTACAGACTTAGTTACAAAATAGTTATGGGGATATAAAGGACAGCATGGGGAATACAGACAATAATACTGTAATAACTATGTATGATGCCAGGTGGGTCCTAGAATTATCGGGCAGGGGAGGGAGGGGTCACTTTGTAAATTATATAAATGTCTATAACTATACTGTATACCTGAAATGAATATAAAATAATATTGAATGTCAACTATAATTAAAAAATAAAATTCTAAAAAAAAACACATTAGAAATAAATAATATATTAAAATCTTCAACAATAAGAGAAAAAAAAAAAACCTGCTCTTTGGCACATGTATTCACTTTCCATCTGTAGTAGATGTAAGCTATTTCAATTAGATTTCCTAAACAACTTCTAAAACAGGAATGGAAAAGAAGAACCAGGATGTATTCTCGGTAATCTCTGCAATTTCATTGTCTCTTTATCCCTAAGTGAATAGTGGATTGTGGGAGCGTATGTATGGAAACCAATCAGATGAAGGGGAAAGGAGGGGAAGAGAAAACTGTTTTTACCATCCTCCTAAGAAATACGCTCTGACTAGAGTGCAAATAGGAGATGTGAATTACATCCATTCCAGTTACAGAATTTCCCTTCTCTGACCATGAAGCCATCTAACTTGAGAGGGTTTCTATTTTTAACAAACTTAAAGAAATATGGCACACTTCATGACCATTAAAATAGATGTGTGTGTTTTTAAATTCTGAGAAGCTTCTCTCAACTCTTGCTGCTGGAATTAAAAAAAAACAAATGCCAGAAATAGAACTGAGGTGCAGGATGGATTATTTCTGTTTACACATTTAGAATCATTTCAATTTCCCAAAGTCTGCTTTAGCATTAATCTCCACTGTCTGGATTTAATTTTTATTTAAAGACAACTAAAAGGACTGATTTTTTTTTTCATCCACACATAACAGAATGTTAAAATAGAATAGCTCAGACTCAGTGTTGGCTTTGTCGCCCAAAACAACAGATGGCAAGGATATCCACATTCCAAAGACAGGAAAGACTAGCATGCAGGACTTGTAAAGGGGTTTTCAAACACTAGTTTTGCAACGCTCAGCCAAAAGCACCAAGATTAAAATAAATTAGAAAGGAATTTTAGGAGAAAGCTTCTGATGGGGTAGGAGTCACACACACCCCATCCCCAGGGATTGGGTGGACACTGCTCTTGCCCCTTCAATCATAGGACAGTCCGGAGAGCTGGATGCATGTCCCTTGAGCATCCTTAAGTTGTCAGTAGGCAGGCATTGATGTGCCTGAACAACCTAAAGAGCAAATACTGCTACTGACCAGCTGCAGGGACAGCTGAGCTAAGGGAGTGTGCTGAGTGGGGTAGTCTGCACATCCTGACTTTCAAAGAGAAAGAAAGTATGAGCATTTCTCCCCAACTAGACAGGAAAAAAGAAAGAGAGAGGGAGAGGGAGAGGGAGAGGGAGAGGGAGAGGGAGAGGGAGAGGGAGAGGGAGAGGGAGAGGGAGAGGGAGAGGGAGAGGGAGAGGGAGAGGGAGAGCCAGCGAGCCAACCAGTAGGGGGCTTCCTTCTCTCACGATCAAAACCAGTCTCTGGCAGGGTAAGGCAACCTCAGGAGATGGAAGCTGGAAGTGAAGTGTAGATGCCCAGAAGCTGAAGGTGGAGATATGAGCTGCCAGTTGGAAGAGACAGATTTAAAAAAACATCAACAATTCTTGGGGTGAGAGATACTCTCCCCCCTTCCCCCACCCCGCAGAAATGAAGGGGTGCTCTAAAGAACCCGCAATGGAGTCCTAAGAAGGAAAAGTGTTAGTTTTATAATAAATGCCTGCAGGCCTTGAGAGGTCTGATGCCAGATGACAGCAGAATCATACTGAACTATATTAATTTGCCATTTCCGTAGGACAAATATTGGCAAATTCATATGACTCATTCCTAGAGATCAAGTAAGAATTTTTACACCGCACCTGTCTTCCCTCCACCCAATTCAATCCTGGGCGGGTCCCAACTTACCTCAGTGAGTCGGGAACAAGCAGCCAGACTAAAGAAGAACCAAGCTGAGAGAAGAAGGCACTTAATTTGATCTACTGGACGTATTAGCCACTGAGTGTACACTGGTTTGTGTGTGGGCATGTAATAAAAAATGACAGGGTCATGTATTCCCAAAGAAGAACCAGGAAAAAAATGGTGGGATGTGCCCTACATTTCATTCAAGGATTAGAGTAGAATTGCTCCCCAATAACAGGACTAAACGGGAGAAGAATAATGTGGTATTTTATTGTACTTGTTGAGTAATATCCGTTCCACCTCACAGTCACACAGCGATAACGAGGTACACCCAACGGTATAGCCATTCATGTTAAGGCTAGGGATACAGAGACACCCTTGTTTAAAGAAAAACTGAAGCACATTAAAAATTTTACCAGTTTACTTCGGCAAAAAACAATTGGAATTAGGCATTGCCAAACTAGAAGTGGTTAGGAGCACTAACCCAGCAAGCTCACAGAGAGACTTCTATAGAGAAAATATGGAAGCAAAGTAAGGAAATTATTGATTGGCTAGAGCTTAAAGCCTAGCCAGCTGTCTGTAACTGGTTGTCTTCCACATTTTTATATCATTAGCTTGAGGCATTTATTTGCTTACTTCCGCCACCACAGCATTAGTGCCACATCCATCTAATGGCCTCCTTGTTCAATTAATTTAACACCTTTTACTCCTCTTCCTTCCTCTCCAATCACAATCCAGTCAGTCACTAATCCTAATGATTCTTCCTTTAAAGCGTCTCTTTCATTCATCCATTCCTCTTTGGATTTTGCTGCTCCCCTAAAGCAGTTTCCTATTGCCCTCAGACTGTACTATTATAACCCAACGTAAAAAGTAGTCATACATTTGTTAAACAAAAATACTCATCTCCGGGTTGTCTCCCTGACTTCAGTTCCTCTCCCTTTCATCACCCCACATGCTATAATCTTCCTAAATTCTTTCTTTAACCATGTCAAACTATTGCCTAAAACTCCCTACAAAAATCAATAAGACAACAAATATTGGTGATTTCTTTTATTTGGGTGTTTATCATAAGTGTGTCATTCTTCTCATTGAATAATGTTTGGGTGTTTTTACACTGAGCATGCTTCACTTTTATAATCAGAGGAAAAAAATAACAGTGTAGATTTTATAGCTTTTATAATTCAAGATGCTCATTCATGCACATTTTTGTTTTCTTCTAAAGTCTTATATGAAATTTAGAACATTGAAACTCAAAGCACAGTAAATGCTTTGGAGCCCCCTACTGTCTATAAAATGAAATCTAAAACTTTAGCCTGATATCCAATACCCTCCAGAGCTTGACTCAGCAACTCTAACAAGAAATCACAATGAAAACATTGTCAGTAGATGTGTATTGACCAACTTGGAGAAAGGGTAGATATGCAAAATGACTGAAAATGTTTGTGACTATTTACATTGTCCTTTCCTTTCCCCTTTAGAATCTAAACATCTGTCACTTTAACTGCAGCTGCAACATAGTTCTCTAAGAATTTCAACCCAAAGTGAACATCAGGATCAACTGTGGTAGGTGCAATAAGTGGAGAGGCCCAGTTCCCACCCCAGAGCTACTGAATCAGAATTAACAGGGATAAAACCCAAATATAACAAATGCATTCATTCATCCATCCCTGCAACAGGGAATTATTGCATCTACATGCCAGGCATTGTGCTAGGTGATGGAGTTACACCTTCCTGTCATGGAGCTTTTGATCTAGTGGAAAGGAAGATATTTATCAAATAACCACACACATAATTACATAAACATAAGTAAAATGATAATGAAATGAATTAAAGTGAATGAAACTCATTGGGGAATTATGAAATCTGAAGATGAGGCTGGAAAGTTAGACTCAGATGAATCAGGACCTTGTGTGGGTCCTGGTAAAACATCTGGATCTTTTCCCCAGGGCAATGGAAAACCTTTGGAGAGCTTTTTGGGTTTTGAGTTTATTTTGTTGTGGGTTTTTTTGTTTGTTTGTTTGGTTTTTTTGTTTGTTTGTTTTTAGAGAAAGAGGAAGGAGAGGGAGAGAGAAAGAGAAACATTGATGTGAGAGCAAAACATCGATTGGCTGCCTCCTGCATGCCCCTTACTGAGGATCAAGCCTGCAACCTGGGTATGTGCCCTGACTGGGAATCAAACCAGCAACCTTTTGGTGCAAAGGATGATGCCCAACCTACTGAGTCATACTGGCCAGGGTGGGCTTTTGGAGAGTTTTAAGCTGTGGGATAATGTGATCCAATTTTAATGTTTAAATTACTTTTGCTGCTGTGTAGAGAAATTACAAAGAGAAAGAGTAACTTAAGGAAGACCTATGAAGAGATATTGTAAACATCTAGGGACAATGTGGCTTAGACAACAATGTTAGAGTTGGCAAATTGCATGATATGGCTATCTTGCCACAATGTTTTTTTAAAAAGGAAAATAATTACACTGATCGATAACGGCTGCAGCAGAGGTGTGTGCCATGGCCCGTGGAAGAACAGAGAATGAAGTACTGACCTCTGCCAGCTGACACGCTAAGGAATAAAATTCTATAACCAATTCCTTCCTCCTTCCTCGCTGCACATGGAAGTAAGAACCTGAGGTATTTCTCAAGAAAGCAGTCTTTTAAGAGGAGGCTAACAAGTGTCCTGGAAGCCATGTCCACATTCCACTGCTTTCTGATCTATCACAGTTTGCTTCATGCTTTCTGTTGGGCTGTCATCACAAGCCAGGAGGGTGGACCAGATGCTACTTGTAGAGGGCTTCAAGGACAAGCGCTGTCCAAACAAAGATGTGCTCTTCTGCAAAGGACAACTGGCTCCAGACAAGCCTGACAGCAGAAGCAAACTGACCCAGGCAGCAGCCGGGCAGCAAGGCCGGGATGATAAGGAGCATTCTGAGCAGCTAAAAAAAGGATTGACTGCTGGCACCCCACCCCAACCTTTCCACAGCTAACTCAAGTGGACATAGCTGCCATAAACAAAGGAACCATCCCAATGAGACTACTTCTGAATTACATCATAGCCCCCTTGTGTAATGCAGGCTTCCAAAGAGGAATCCCAAGCCTAGGAGCTTTGGAGTTTTCTACCTTCTACTTCTTGTCCCCCTTCCCCAGCACTGGCTCCAGGGTGAGGTAAGGACTGAGAAACGACAGTCCGTTGCGGCTAGAAGAGACCACAAGATTATCTTTAGAGTTCAGTGGTTCCCAAGCTGACTCACCAGAGAAGCTGTTATAAAAATTCAGATTATCCCCCAAGAACTGATTAAGTCTAGGGCGTCAAGGGGCTTTATGTAGCTGCTCATCTGGAGAGGAAAAGTAGCTTAGAGTTTCACCGCTAGGGTGTCCAATGAGTAAATCAGGACCCTGGCCCCAGTTCTGTACCTTTTCCACTGCCCAGCACTGCCTCTCAGGGGAATGGAGGGAAATGAAGATGCCTGGCTGTGAGCACAGTCAGTACTCGTCAAAATGGGGTCCAGAAAGCAGAGGGCTGGTGTGGCCAGATCTCTCCTGGCTGCCAACAATATTAGCCTGTCTTTTAAAGAGCCTATAAAATTGCCTTCTAATAATCTGGGGTACACTTTTTAAAATCAGAGATGTAAGAACAGTTGTAACTAAATCTGGTATATACCTATAAGGGAATATTATTCAGTCTTGAAAAGGAATGTAGTTCTGACATGCTACAATATGAATGAATCTTGATGATAGTATGCAAAGTGAAATGAGTCGGTCACAAAAAGGCAAACACTGTTTGATTTCACCATATTAGATACTGAGAGCAGTCAAAATCATAGCGACAGAGAGTTGAATGGTAGTTGCCAGAGGCTGGGGGCAGGAGAAATGGGCAGTTATTATTTAATGGGAACAGAGTTTCAGTTTTGCAAGATGAAAAGAGTTCTGGAGATGGTTGCACAAGAATGTGTATGTATTTAATATCGCTGAACTGTACACTTAAAAATAGTTAAGAAAGTGAAACTTATGTGTATTTTACCATAATTTTAAAATTTGAGGGGACAAAAAACTATTTGGAAGAACCAAGGATACCAGTCAAGAAATAGATATCCCCCCTCCAAAGATAGATTGATGTGTCTATCTCTCCCTCACCCTTCCTCTCTCTGAAATCAATAAAAAACAAAACAAAACAAAAAAACAAAAAACAAAAAACTTTGTAAAGAAAGAGCTGGGAGAAGTAGAAGAAGAACAAGTACAATCCCAAAGCAGAAAGAATTATTCACATTCAATGCAGGTATGCAAATTATGTATATGCACAAGTAGCACCCCTAAAAAGTCAGTGTTCTCATTAAATTTTATTAATTTTAAGAGGGCTTAAAAATAATATCAAGAGTTGTTCTGCTGAAACCGGTTTGGCTCAGTGGATAGAACGTCGGTCTGTGGACTGGAAGGTCCCGGTTCAATTCGGTAAAGGGAATGTACATTGGTTGCGGGCACATCCCCGGTAGGGGATGTGCAAGAGGCAGCTGATCGATGATTCTCTCTCATCGATGTTTCTAGCTATCTAACCCTCTCCCTTCCTCTCTCTGAAAAATCAATAAAATATATATATTTTTAAAAGAGTTGTTCTGCAATTTAATTAAAGTAGCATTGTAAAAAAAAAATACATGTCTATGAAGATATAATATATAAAGAACTTACTATGCTCCACCATCAGAGACTATACATAATAAAGGAAATGCAAAAAATAAAAATAAATAAGAAGAAAAGCCTGAGCATTTTACTAGCTAAAATGATTATTCATCATTAAAAATCCTGAAGGTGAAAAGGAATACTTGAAGGTCAAAAGCAATTTAAGTAATCAGTAGATTAAATGGCTCACACATACTTACTGTATAAATGTTACATTGTAGAAGTGCCAATGAGCCCAAGTGCACTTTGCCTAAAGGATACTAGTGGAGTGACTTAAGAATGTCACTCTGATTATCTGCATAATCACTACAAATCAAAGCTCTGATAAGTCCTGTATTTTTTTTATAAATTGTCCTTTAGTAGTAATAGTAGGATCATTCCATATTTTGTCTGGAAACAAAATGTGATTTCCAAACACTCACCTGAAAATAAGTGTTTTCCCCTCCCTGGGATTAATACTAAGAATTGTCACTACCTTAGGAAAGAAAGAGAGAGAGAGAGAGAGAGAGAGAGAGAGAGAGAGAGAGAGAGAGAGAGAGAGAGAGAGAGAGAGAGAGGGGCGCGCTATAATGTTGTACTGTTTAAATAATAAAAATATTTCCACCATTATTAATGGCTAAAAGAAGTTCAATAATAAGCAATATACAGTGCATTAATGCTGTGCAGAAATCAAGAGAAGATAAAAACCAGAGACAAAGGCTAAGTTGGGTTTTGCTTCTCGTAACATTTCTTTGATTATACTGACCTCTAGTGGCTCTTAAAGAATTTTTTTTTCTCTTTTAATAAAGGGCTTATTCTTGGTTGTATGCACTAATATTACATCACCTGGGGGAGAAATCCTTTCATAATGTATATAAATCACATTGTGCATTTTAAATACCCTTCAGTTTTATTTTTTTATTATACCTCAAAACTTGGGGGAGGGATATTATATCACCAATAATAAGTACAATGATCTACATGCTGTCTTTAAAAGAATAAGGATGATTATAGAATGTGGAAAAGGGCAAATTATATTTAGTTCAAGACACATGAATACTCTAAAGCTTTAATATATTCATTTAATAAATATTGACTTCTTTGTGCAAAGCACTAGGTCCCAGGGGTACAGGGATAAACAAGTCCCCAAGACTATAATCTATAACGTGCCATCAATTCACAGTTACCTGAATGAACCAACACAAGCACAGAGTTATGGGAATGACTAGAGAGGTTCATTTATTTTATGATGACTGGAGGGCAAAATCAAGTTGCCGAAATAACAGTGAAAATCAGTCTTCCAGAGAATAGCACAGAAAGGGATAAGACAGATAAGGCTCTGGGGTAAGTCTGATAGACTTACGGGATATGTGTCTAATGCATGAAGTGCAAGGATAAAGGTAGCACTTAACTGAAGATGAGGGCTAAAGAGGTGGGCAAAGACCAAATTTTGCAAATGTTTTTAATTGTTTTAGTATCTAAAATTTTCTTTTCTTTTCCCCCTACCTAAGCCATATGATAGGTCAAGTACACAAACCAGAAATTCTATAAATCTTTCCACCTACAATCTTACATCTTATAGAACTCTTTTACCACTATTTTATCCTCTTCTTTCTCTCCTCTTATACTTATTCTGTTCACTATTCACTGAACAAATTAATCACTCAGATGCCACCATTACCTGAGACTTCCCGGCCTAGTCATTGCATTGGGTGGTTTCCAAATGGACAAGTGATGGACACCTGACCCAGGGAAGCCCATCTACTCATGAAGATGCTTGCTTATAAAGCTTTAAGGACAGTGTGATTTACCTGAGCCAATGTGACCATTCCAGATCTGGACCAGAGAACACCTTAAAGGTTGTCAGAAGTGTCTGAAGAAAATGGAGCAGACCACAAGAGACAGAGGGAATACCTGGCCCCAAAAGCATCGGTGCTCATCCTTACAATAAATCCTCTTTATCCCAAGGTGGTCTCAATGAAATGCCATCCTTGGAGGCACAGATGGACCTCGGTAACTCAGCACCTTACCATTCCACTGCCCTCTGTTTTTTCTGTCTCTGCTGTGTCATTTAACTTTTATCATATTATTCTTCTCACCATAGGAATGGTCTTTGAAGACAGAGATCACATGTTTAGCTTCCTTGTATTCAACATAGCACTATAAGCCCTCAACACATATTGGATGGATGGATGGATGGATGGATGGATGGATGGATGGATGGATGGATGGATGATGGATGGACAAACAAAAACAAATTCCTAAAGACTTTATAGTGAAATCAAAATGTGGGAACTGAGAATAAAACCTAACTCCTTAAACTCACAATCTGCTTACTAATCCTCAAACCCTATCATTCTCCATACACTCCAAACCTCTCCCAAATCCCAGACACAAGAGGCTCTCTGCCTCTATACAAATCCTCTCTCCTAAGTCTCACAAACATCTGCTCTTTCCTCCTTCTCTACAAGTTCAATTGTCTACTCCCCCAGCACCCATCACCCCTGCTCTACGTTTCTATAACGCCTTGTACATGCCTCTACACATTCTCATTTCCCATCTGTCTCCCTTTCCTGGCACAACTTCTCCACAAGCCCAGAGTGCCCTTCATCTTTATGCAGATGCTCAAAAAACAGGTGCTAACTAAGGTGACGAGTTCTGCTTTTAGGATGTGGTTCCAGAAAATGTTAGCCAAAGGAAAAAACTGTTTACTTTTTTATCAGTCACTTGGTACTTTTACCTTACCTCAGGTCTAATGCTAATGAATGCTTGTTCCTTCCAATACAATGGTTCTCAGTGGAGAAGGGGAGGGCATTTCCCCCCAGGAGACATTTGGTGAAGTCTGGAGACATTTTTGATTGTCACAACTTGGAGAGAGGGGAGACCACCACTGGCATCTAGCGGTTAGAGGCCAGAGTTACTGTTCAATGTCCTCCGATACAAAGGACAGCACCCATGACAAAGAATTTTCAGCCCAAATGTCAATCATGAGAAGCCCTGTTTCAATAGAATATCTTTGAAGCTCTTATTCACAAATTTATGTTAGTAAATTCAAAGGGAAGCATTCCATGGATCTTCAAACATCACATGGTGATGCACAGGAGAACACCTGAATCACAGATGGTGTTCTAATGCCCCTGCCTGGTTATATCCCAAAGCTACAGGAGTTAGCAGCAAATAAAGGAAGCAGGTGGAAGAGCTGGGGGGCGGGGGGGGGGGGGGGGGGGGGGGGGGGAGGGACCGGGGAACAAAAGATGGATGTGGCTGTTTAAATTCATTATGTTTTATGGAAGCATGGAACAGAGTGTGGAATCTCTGGGGGAAGGTGGGGGAGGGTAGGTGGGTGGGGAATAATCAACCAAAGGCCTTGTACGCATACATGCATAACCCATAGACACAGAGACTAGGGTGGAAAAGGTCTGGGGCAGAGGGCGGGGGGTGGGCTGAAGGTGGTCAATGGAGGGAAAGGGGCCATATGCAATACTTTCAACAAAAAAAGATTTAAAATAATAATAAAATTAAAAATAAAGTCACTGTGTTTTAAAACAAAAATAAAAATAGGAGTCATCATTCTGAGACATAAAATTTGTTAAATAATACCTATGTATTCATTACTTAGTTTTAAAATACTCAATATATGCAACAAATAAGTAAAATTAACATCATTTAATCAGTTTTATACTAAAAGGTGAAATGTTTTAATCTAGAAACATTACATCATAGAAAAAGACAACAATAATTGACATTCATATATTATAAGTTAACCCATTGAAAAACATAGTAAATTAAAAACAAACCACTTAAATTGTCGGGATGTTCAGATTAATGTTTTTCTGTTCATTGAGTAAATGACTTTGGATATATTTCCCCACCTGACCTACTTAAATCAGTTTAATGTTTTCCCTAAAAATATATTTATACTCACATTGACTTGAGCTCTAATGAACCATTCACCAAGCATTGGATGGGAAGATAATTGAAAAGTTTTTGAAATGACTCCAAGGTTACCTTTTTCTGACAACCACTGTTGGATCAAATTGTACTTGGGGTCCTACAATGAAAATCATACATGTTAATTATATAAAAGCTGCCTGTGTACATACATACACTATCTACTTATGAGCAATCCCATCAGCATTGATGTTTTGTTTGTCCCAAAATATGGCACAGAGATCATTTTTTTTACAAAGATGTCAGTTCTATACCACTAAATAAGACAAATCAAAGTTTCTTCTTTGCTCATATTCTCCTGAGAATATCTTGATTCTTCTCAACCTTTTAATTCCAAGCATCATGTTTCTTCTACATGAAACACTACAACATGCACATCAGCAAACCTGTCTTGTTGTTGTTTAAAAATATTCCACTATACAGATAATAGGTCTTAGACTAGGGGTGTCGAACTCAATCAGAGAAGGGGCCAAAATCTAAAATCCAACCTAAATTGCGGGCCGAATGGTTTACTGAACAGTCATAAACTGTCATTGTGATGGAAACGCAGCGGAGTGCAGTGATGACAGCGCGGTTCGGGCCACATTGCAAGGCCTGGCGGGACGGATTTGGCCCGCGGGCCTTGTGTTTGACACGTGTGTCTTAGACTATGTGTCAGACACTCTGCCTAATCATTACCATTCATATATCATTCAATCACTAAAATTCTCCTTCAGGCAGGATTAGCTAAAAGTATAGTTGGGAGAAAACTGATGCCTAGAGAGGTTAGGTAAGTACTCAACTATAAGCGATTAGCATGCTCCAATATTATAACACTATTAGAGGCCCGGTGCATGAAAATTCATGCACTGGAAAAGGGGTCCCTCAGCCCAGCCTGCCACCTCTCACAGTCTGGGAGCCCTCAGGGGCGGGAGGCGACCCAGCGATCAGGGAAAGGTGACACCCCCATCACACCTCTGCTGCTGCCACTGCTGGCAGTACAAGCCTCAGCTGGCTGTGGTTACCTGAGCCTCAGGCTGCCCTGGGTGGCTGGGGGGTGGGGGTGGGGGGTGGGGGTGGGGGTGGGGGGTTATGGGGTTGGGGAACTCCAGAGGCAGGCACAAGGCAGGGCCGGGTCTTCCTGGGGGTGGGCCCAGCCTTGCTGCACACCTGCCGCCCCAGTGGGACTGAGGGGACTGGGTGCAGCCATCTTGTAGCTGTGGGCACCACCATCTTTTAGGGCAGGCAGTCAATTAGCATATTCCCTCCTCATTGGCTGTGAATGCTGCCATATTTGTGACAGCGTAAGGGTCCATTAACATATTCCCCCTTTATTAGATAGGATTACATAGTAGAATTCATGATTCAAGCCCATTATCTTTTAATTCAATAATAGTGTAGCCCAGGGGATGTATGAAAAACACTTACTTATTCCTATACTCTCCCAGACAACAACCCCCTCTCACACCATTCATCTAGCCAAACCAGCAGTCATCCCTGATTCCTCTGACATTCCCAGCCCTGTCATCTCTGTGTCTTTACTGTCTCCCTAATTTGTCTGCTTTTCATCCTCCCATACAGCCACCAGGTCCTTGTTTTCTAACTACTGCAAATAATCTCTCTCCTCCATTACATCTTCCCCACTACTAGCAGTGTTATCCCTAAACACAAATCTGAGAGACTGAGGCTAAGTGGCAGAAATAGTCGGCACAATTCCTGGTATATAATCAGCAGTGAATAAACAGCGGCTATGATCATTCTCTTAGACCACTAGGTCACTAAACCTTTTGTGTTTACCTGCAGAATGAGTCCTACACTACTTCGCAGTTTACAAGGCTTAGTAAACCGACCCTTTTTATATTTCTAGGCTCATCTTCCTCCAAGCATACAGATTTGTTTGCATTTTATCCCAAAAGCTCATGCATCTAAGCCCCTACAATTGCTGGATGGAATACTTGCCCTTCCTTGTCCAACAGGTGAAATAAGCACATGTCTGGCCTCTAACAGGCAGAAACGACCGCCTCCTGAGAAGTCCCTAGGAATCTGGAGTTTATCTCTCTGGAGTTTATCTTACTCTTTGAAGTATTCACTAGCTACCTGGAGGGGTGAGGGCTGATATTTTGTTTGTTACCGACTAGATTGTGAACTCCTAAGAACAGGGGTTAAATACTTTCCCTTATTCTCTGTCCTTTAACTAGAATCACTGGGTTTAGTCGAGTTATTAAAAGCCAGAAGAAATCTCTCCCCCCAAGTGAAGGAGAAGGTGAAAGTCAGGAGCAAGCACAATGCTGAGAACTGAGCAGCCAGAAACTAATTGTTAAAAACCAAAGACCAAAAAGCCCATCAAGAATAAGCAGGTCACCGTCCTTGGCTAATTCCTGGAGTAGGCATTGTAACCAGCAGCTGGCTCTCCTCTGCCTGCCCCAGCTCGGTGCATGGGAGGATTACGGAGTTAAAGGCTCAAAAACAAAGGAAGAAACACAAATAGCTAATAAATATGTGCTGTCTAATAATTCTTTAAAAAATGCAACTGAAAACAATGCAATCCCATTTTTCTTTTGTCAGACTGACAAAGATAAAAAAGTAATAACGAGAACTCCCAGGGCTATTGAAAGCATAGGGGAAGGAGTGTTTATACTCTGCTGATGTGTTACTTTGGTGAGGCTGCACATTTCTCCCAGGTGGTGCCATGGCCCTACAAACCAAGGAAGTCTGAACTGAAGGCTTTGATGGCTTTGAATATGGAGGATCTGGAAGGTTGGCAGTGAATGAGATAATCCCTCTGATTTCTCAAGCCTGTGTTGAACCTACCCCTGTCACTAACAGGCAGACATAGAGAATGCAGAAACACCAGTAGTCTTTGCACAGCACATCGAGATTTCAACAGGCCATGCATGGTGGCATCACAGCAGAACCCATCATTTGCAAGGGATCCACACAGCCAGTGCCCCTGTCTCAGTTAGAACAGCTTCACAAGGAGAAGCTGGAAAAGCCACCCCCCGCCCCCGCCCTTTGAGTAACATCTAGATGGCTCTGGCTCTCCATCAGCTGCTTCCACAGCACAGCGCCAGCTGCCTGTGCCAGGCTATCTTGAGCAGTGCACTCCCTGGCAGAAAAATATGTCTGCAGGGAGTATTTCTGCCACTCCCTGGAGTCCTGGAAAATGCACACACTGACTGTCCAGCATGTAGAATTAGAGAAGCTGAATCACTTAAACAAGGTGCCCTCACCTGGCCAGGAAGGAGGTTCTGGTTTAACCACTGCTGCTCCAGGTCAGAATGCCACGGCACAGTGAGGACATGTCCCCATGCCAACATCTGTTCCCTCATAAGGTGATTCACCTGTGCCAAGAGTAACAACCTCTTTCAGGAACAGAGGCCAAGCTAGAATCCAACTGTGCCAGCTTCCATCACAGTGTCCAAGGCACTTACTGCAATAGTGTTAGGCCAGATTGGCTGGAAGAGACCAAAATTAGGGCAGAATTGGACAAGCAAGGCTCTAAAACCTCTTTCCTTCCTGAAAAGATCTGTTACTGGGTCAGAAAAAAATGAATAAGACCCAGTGGTTTAAAAAAACACAACACTGAATATTTGTGATATGCAATATAGCTACATCCTACGGTCAGTCATTCTTGGCTGAGCAAGATGGGCCCCAAAAAAGTCAGCCGGGAGAGAGAACCAAGATGGTGGCGTAGGCAAATGCTTGTACTCGCTGCCTCCCACAACCACACCAAAATGACAACTAAAATACAGAACAACCATCACCCAGAACCACTAGAAAGCTGGCTGAGTGGAAGTCCTACAACCAGAGAAGTAAATCAGAAAGGGCACTGAGACTGATAGGAAGTGCAGAGGCTCAGAACAGCTGGTCCAGCACCCTTGTGTGCTGCTTTTTTAATCAGGAGGGAGATCGCCTCTGCAGAGGCCACCAGGAGGAGCAAGGGGTCCCAGCCCCACACCAGACGCCCAGCCCAGGATCTCAGAGCTGGGGAAAAAAGTCACTACAGGCAGTAAGAACTACAGGCTGTAAAAACCAGTGCAGATTGGGGCTGAGTGATGGCTACTAGAGATGCAGCTGCTCCTCTTAAAAGGCTGGCACCATGAACTGAACTTACAAGCTCCAGCTTCCTCTGAGTTCCAGTGCCAGTTAAGGCTCTGAGGAACCCAGAAACATATGAGGAGAAATCGGACTGTCTGGCATCAGGGCAGGAACTCGGGGGAGGCTTTCTTCCAGATGGAGATGCTCGTAGTAGTCGTGTTCCCATGCTGGGACCACCCTGGTGCAAGGCTGAGTGGCAGCCATTTCTGTTTGCCCTGGTGGTTCCCTAAAACCCCACCTCACTCAGTTTACAACCCCAACCAAGCTATGAGCAATGGCTTTTGCATATGAATGGCCTGTCCTTTCTCAGGTTAAAGACCTATCAAACAAGTTGAAGCTGGGTCAGGGAGCCCCAAACCTATCAATAAAAGGCCCAAGACCAGGCACCAGCACCACCCTACCTTGCTTCTCGTCTGGGCACTTCCCAACCCCATACAAAGAGGAGGAATCTGCAGATCTCTCTGTAGCTCCTGCTGGGTGGCCCCAGGCAGTGGCTGACTTTTCACCTCCCTGGTGACCCAGAGCCAGTGTACCCAGTGGTCAGTGTGATTACAACTCTACACATCCATAAGCAACACACTCAAGGGGCAGACTCAGTGAGCACCAAAGCCCCACTGAAGCAAGTCCTGCTCCATAAGGGTGTCTTCTGCACAGCAGCTCTACCACTGTAGTCCCCTCAGCCAATTGGCCTGAAGGTCAATTCTTACCAGTGATACCAATAGCAATCAAGGCTCAACTACAGCAAGACTAAGCATACAGCCCACAAAGGGTGCACCTACAGTGTCCACCTCAGGAGACTGGGGAGGCTGAGCCTCTGGGCCCTATAGGACACCTACCACACAAGGCCACTCTATCAACTCAAGAAGACTTAGCAGCTCTACCCAATACATAGAAACAAACACAGGGAATCAGTCAAAATGCAAAGACAAAGAAACATGTCACAAATGAAAGAAATGGAAGAAAGCAAACTACTAAATATAGAGTTAAAAACCACAGTTATAAGGTTACTCGAGAATCTTCTAGAAACCTCCAAGGGACTTAGTAAGACTTTCAAGGACCTTAGTGAGAATGCCAAAAAATGGAAAAGGACCAGTCAGAAATTAAGCATACACTGACTGAGATAAAGAATAATATACAGGGGTTCAACAGTAGAATAGAGAATCCTAAGAATCAAATAGATGATTTGAAATATGAGGAAGCAAAAAACACCCAACCAGAAAAGCAAAAAGAAAAAATAATCCAAAAAGATAAAGATAGTGTAAGGAGCCTCTAGGACAACTTTAAGCATACCAACATCCAAATTATGGATGCCAGAAGGATAGAGAGACCAAGATATTGAAAACCTATTTGAAGAAAACTTCCCCTACTTGGTGAGAGAAATAGACTTGAAAGTTGAGGAAGCACAGAGAACCCCAAACAAGAGGAATCCCAAGAGGAACACACCAAGACACATCATAATTAAAATGCCAAGAGCAAAAGACAAAGAGAGAATCTTAGAAGCAGCAAGAGAAAATCAGTTAGTTACCTACAAGGGAATGTTCATACAACTGTCAGCTTATTTCTCAATGGAAACTATGCAGGCCAGAAGAAAGTGGCAAGAAATATTCAAAGTGATGAATAGCAAGAACCTACAACCAATCTTACTCTACCCAGCAAAGCTATCATTTAGAATTGAAAGTCAGATAAAGAGCTTCACAGACAAGAAAAACCTAAAGGAGTCCATCACCACCAAACCAGTATCATATGAAATGCTGAAGGGTATTCTTTAAGAAGAGGAAGAAGAAGAAAAGGGTAAAGGTAAAAAAAATAATAATAATAATAATAATAATAAATAAATAAATAACAACAAAGTGGCAACAAATACATATCTATCAACAACTGAATCTAAAAATCAAACGAATGAAAAATCTGATGAACAGAATATAATCGTGAATGGAATAGAATCAGTGGCATGGAAATAGAACAGACTGACAGTTCTCAGAGGGAAGGGGTGTGGGGGTGTGGGAAAAGATTAGATAAAGATCTTAAATGCATGTATGCATTACCTATGAACACAGACAATAGAGTGGTGAGGGCCTGTGGTGGGGTGGGGACCGGGTGAAGGGAAGCTGTGGGGGAAAAGAAAAGAAGGACCTCTGTAATAATCTCAACAATAAAGGTTAATTAAAACAAACAAACAAAACAAAAAGAAGTCAGCCAGTAGCCATCAGATGCACTTCTCTATTTAGCCTGTAGGTGGTGCTGTGTAAGGGGAATACAACTGTCCAAGTCAGGGGCTCTTGTTAAACCAAGTCCCACTTTTTTATGAGAAATTTTTCCAAGAAATCAACTCAACTATTCCTCATTGAATAATGTAGAAAGCATCACTGTCTGATGAAGTCCAGCCCAAATGATTGTTTTCAGATGGAGGAGTACAGGGTGTGGGCATCCGCATCAATGCTATGACCTGGCCTCTGCAAGTTACAAGGAAGGAGGCAGTAGACTTGTCTTATGTCTCAGCCTCACTACCTGGATGCAGAGAGCAGAGTATAGCCACTTCCCCTTCATTGTTCCCAAATACTTTGCGTTCCAGGTGGAATTTTAGTTTAAATTCCACTCCCCTGAGCCAAGAGTGCCACACATGGGCCACGCCAGTAGGATCTCTCAGGACCAGAGGCAGCAAGAGGAAGGTCTCTCTAACTGTTTCTGGGAAAGTTGAATGTGGCAGGTGAAAATTAGAGATAAGAGCAGAAAGAATCTGCAAATTAAAGGTTTCAAAGGCAGGTGCTAGAGCAAAATAGAGAGGCAAAACTATAAAAATGCACGGAGCAGCTGTTCAGAAGGAGCAGGGTTAGCTCTGGGTTAATGGCTCAAACAGGCACTTTATTCAGTGCTGACTTTAAGGTAGAAGAAAGAAAACTGGATGTGTAAGCAGCTAAAGACAAGCAGGCATTTACCTTTACCCATAGTTTCTGGCATAGACTAAGTTCTCAGTATATGTGGATAAATGATAAAAGATGGTGCGAATGGAATCCATAAAGCCCTGCTCAGAGAGTCATGTGAATTTAGAAATGCTATTCACTATGATAGCCTACTTTATAGATACTCCAATACACAGCAGGGGCAGAAATTCACAGAGCCGCCAGCTCTGAAGTAATCCTAGTTTAATCCACTAAGTATGCATGAAGCACCATGCCAACCAACGTGCTATTTACTACAAACACACCATGGCTTTAAGTCTTGTGTACACATGTTTCTTTGCTTGATTTTTGTCTGTTCAATTAATAACAAATAAACTAAGAATAGAAAGACACTGAACTAAAAGCCTGACTTTACCTCCTATTCTGTTATTCATCAGAGCATTGAGGGTAACCAATGTCCCAGATTCCTGGGACCAGGGACTTTCAGTTTTAAAATCAAGAGAGTCCCAGACAAACGGGGACTCGGAGTTGGTTGCCTTATTTCCATGTTACAATTTAATGTCTAGCATTCTCCTTAGCTTAAATATAGAAACCACATCCAGCTGGGTCTCAACTGTCTTCATCTTGGTTCTCACAGGAACACACTCAGTCTGCTAACCATGCTACCTCCAGATAATTGGAGTGTTCAAGCACGAAAGGACCAGTGACTCCCTGCCAAAGGAAGCTCCTACAATAATAATAGCTGACATTTAGTGAGCATGTACTACCCTGTTTTTCTGAAAATAAGACAGTGTCTTATATTAATTTTTTCTCCCAAAGTTGCTCTAGGTCTTATTTTCAGGGGATGTCTTATCTTTCCATGCACTAGGTCTTACTTTCGGAGGATGTCTTATTTTCGGGGAAACATGGTAGGTGCCAGGCACAGTTCTAAAGGCTTTACTTGAATTATCTCACTTAATCCTCACAAAAAGTTTCTCTGAGATATTATTATACACTAGTGGCCCAGTGCACAAGTTTTGTGCACTCGTGGAGGTGGGGGAGGACCCCCAGCCTGGCCTGTGCCCTGTCACCATGCAGGAGCCCCGTGATCCATCACCCCAAAGAGGTATGCCAGAGCCAGGGGAGGCCTGCGAACCCTCAGCCAGGCCCACAGCGGAGGGGCTTCTCCATGCACTTGCAGACTCTCGGGCTGGTGCAGGGGGCAGGGACACGAGCCACATGTCTTCAGGCTGGCACAGGGGGTGGGAATGCATGATAAGATAACATACAAAACTTATAAGAGAGTTTCAGTAAGATGGCTCGAACTCCTCCCTGCTGGCATCCCAACCAATTTGCATATGATGCTATTATTTGATAGATTTTACAGATAAGGAAACTGAGGGTCAGAGAGCTTAATTAATTTCCTTAAGATCCCACAACCAGAGCAGTTCCTTTTCAGATTTATGTCATATCACATTATGCTTCTACTCAGAATTCTCCAGTGAGTTCTCATTTCACTCAGAATAAAATGCAAAGTCCATGTAAATGGCCAACAAGACCCTGTAAGACCCCTCCTCCAACCCACTTACCTGTATCTCCTAAAACGGGTTCCCTCATTCCCTGGGCTCAGACACACTGTCAGCGTGTGGTTCCCCCAAAGCTCCTAACAAGCTCCCATCTCAGGGCCTATGCATGTGCTGTTCCCTCTGTTTGTATGAGCTCATTCTTTTATTTCCTTTAGGCCTCTGCTCAAATAGTATTTCCCTGACAACCCAATAGGAAATAGCAATCTCTCTCTTTCGCTCGCTCTCTCTCTCTCTCTCTCTCTCACACACACACACACACACACACACACACACACACACACACAACTACCTATCTGTGTGTGTGTGTGTGTGTGTGTGTGTGTGTGTGTTTCTATTGTCTATCTTCCAACTGAAATATAAGCTCGATGTCAACAGGGACCTAATCGGTTATGTTCACTGCCCTCTCCCAGCACCTGGAACAGAAATTCAATAAATGGTTAACAAATAAATAAATTCATGAAGAAGCCAGGACTGGAACCCCAGCTCCCCCTCCTAGAGAGAGCATTCCATGTTGGGAGGGAAGCTTGTCCATGGGGAATTCTAAGATAACGTGTATGAAACTTACAAGAGAGCTTCAGTAAAGTGGCTCGAACTCCCCCCTTCATTTCTGTCTGCCACTTACCATAATTTGAATGTTTACAGGGGTTTTGGAAGGTTTGAAATCTGAGAAGAGTGTAACAACACGAAACTTCACTTCTTGCTTTGGCTTGTACACGGTTTTGTCTGTTTGAATGAAGACCGTCATTCTCTTGCTGTCAAATGATAAGCGTGTACTATTAGAGAATAAAAGCTCATTCGGTGCATGTCCAGTTACATGGAGCTCATAGATATCATTTACACTGTCCATAGGTAACTAGGGGAAAAAAGAGATCAGACATATCAAGGTCTCATTATTTTACATCAAAAATGTTTTTAATTATAAGTAGAATTTTAAAAATGCAAATACAAATATTATCGAAAGTAACTGCAAGGTGTACCAGAAAAAGTAATTGCAAGGTTGAAACATTTCATCCTAGGCACCTAAGTTAAACAATTTGCTTTCCTTTAACATCCTGTACTTTGCTCTCCAGTTAAATCACAGGGTTCCTGGAATGTGAGACACATCCCACAGCTCACGCTCAGCTGCCATTTCCTATCCCTAGTGCAAACTTTCCCTCTCTGACAGACACTGTGGGTCAGAAAATCTATTATCCTTCAACATTCCTTTCCATGCCACCCACCCACCTCCAGGCCATCAGTCGGTGAAAGGCACATTTGCACAAGATTTGGGCTTTTGCTATCCTCTCACAAGCTCTGTTCTACACACTTCTCTTCCTACACCTTGTGCAGTATGTGTCACAGTCCTTTTACTATTCCTAGTAACAGAAACCCCACTTCCTGAATATAATTTCTAATAAAGCTTTCAATAAATATCACTATTGCTACATGCAATAGAAATAGCATTATATTAAAGACACATATAAAATGTCAGGCTTAGTATTTCATATAGTTAAGACTTAAAAGAATAATAGTAGCCAAATTTCCAGTTAATGAGAGCTCGGATGGGTGCAGTTTATACTAGCATTATTGGAACAAGTCCAAGTGCCCTTATCCTGTCTAAATGCCTTCTCTTCTCAGCCTTTCTGCACTTCCGGTGGATGCAATTGCAGATTTCTTTGAGAAAACCGGAAAGCTACTGTGCTTTAAGCTGTGATTCCTGAACTTAAACCCCACCCCTTTCTGCTAGGACAATTCTACACAAAATTTATTTCAGTCTTCTCACTGGAATACTCTTCCAATTGTGTGACATACACAGACACGGTGGCCAACATCTAATGTTTTAGGTTTCATTAACACAATCTAATGTTTTATTGTCACCAAGACTCTCCACTTTTGCCTGCTATGCCCCCTCCCTTACCTCCACTATATTTCTTCATAAGGAAAGCACAAGCATAAATAGCTAAGAAACATAATAGCTATGGAATATAAGTAACTTTTATAAGGTACTGTTTGGGAGGAATAAATCCTCAAGGAATCCTCCAAAATGAATGTGGTTTCTGAATGTGCTTGACAAGTAACCTTCAGGAGGTAATGGGGGAACCCAGCTCATCAGTAATGCTGACCCTCCCTAAGTATGGAATGTGTCAGGGTCAAAGTCATCAGTCATCTATTCTTAGAAGAGTAGACCAAAGCGCACCTCTTGTTGGATGCTGTGCTTTACTGCACATTAGTGTGAAGCTCCAAAACAAAGCACAGTGATAAAAGTACAAACTTCCAAATCAAAACTGTGGGAAGTAGGATTGGTTCACAAATAACATTTATTCATCAGATTCTATGACTCTCTCAACAAAATAACAACCCTTTGCATTTCTGTATCAAAGCTGACAGCTCTGTGACATCCAGTTTCCCCTCCAGGGGACCCGCACCATTATGAAACAGACACAGTGACTTATCCCCTTTTCCAGGGCCAGGTTCTAGGGTGAGGTGTGTGAAGCTCAGGTATAAAACTTAAGGGGGTACCAAAAAACTCGGTAGTAAAGATAAATAACATTATTTTAAATAGTTTAACATATCCAAAATAATACAAATAATTCTATTATGAACAAAAATGAAATTTTAAACTAAGACAGAAGGAGAAACAAGTAAACAAGGGCTGCAATAGAGGTGGGGCAGGGAGCACATCAAGGGATCAAGGGAAAGTTACTGATGTTTCCTTTTGCCTCAGATTCCAACAGGCTCAGCATGGCTCTCCCCTGTTCCAGGATGAGGAGACTAGGGATGGAGCGTGAATTACACACTCAAGACTGTAGGGCTCATTAAGGCAGAAGTAGGACCCAACCAGCCCAGGTTCCTTGCGCTATTAGTCTGGGCCAATTTCCTTCAGTGGAGTTCTCTATTTTACAAGAAGAAAGTCTTGCCGAAGCCGATTTGGCTCAGTGGTAGAGCGTCGGTCTGCGGACTGAAATGTCCCAGGTTCGATTCCGGTCAAGGGCATGTACCTTGGTTGCGGGCACATCCCCGGTAGGGGGTGTGCAAGAGACAGCTGGTCAATGTTTCTCATCGACATTTCTAGCTCTCTATCTCTCTCCCTTTCTCTCTATTAAAAATCAATAAAATATGTATTTAAAAAAAGAAAAAGAAAAAGAAGAAAGTCTCTGCTACGAGTTTGAAAGGCCTAATAACCAATCTCCCTGAAGGAAGATTATTCTAACATAGTCTGAAGGTGCAACTGAACTCAAGCCAATTTCACAAGGAATTTAACTGGATACAAAAACCAACAAAGAGTTAATGTAGTTACGTAGTTCAGCGATGAAATGCACATTTCTGAAAACAAAAACATTTCAATTGATACTTACGGATGGAAGAATAAGTCTGTTGAAAGAGCCTAAAAGGGAAGTGAAGGAGGGGGAAAAAGAGTCATAATTTGAATCTGAGGGTATAACACAGAACTTGCAAGACTCCCCTAAAATTCTTGATGTGGAAGGAATCATAAGTTTATTTGGTCAAACCAACACAACGTTGTTAATGCCCAGAGCACCTGAAAGATTATCACTTATCTTTGTGCCAAATAATTAAGGAAAACTGGGCCAGACTTAAATGGCTATTACTGGGTGAGCCTCTTAAAAAAAATTAGTAAGTTTTACATCACTTTTCCATTATCATTTCTGTTGGCATGGTTGCTGCAGCTCCTGGTGCTGTTTTAATATTATACACACTTGAGCAACGCTTCAGAGAATCTACAGAAGAAATCTGGGGTTTAGTTCTTATTTCTCATACCCTCCTGATAAAGCAAGAAAAGGAAGGCATTAGTTATGTCAGTGGTGAGCTGGGACTCATAACTGGCTCATTAGTATTAGAGTAATGCAGATTTCTTTTTTTCGTGTAACGTTTCTAAACATGGACTGTTAATTCAACTTGTGTCATCTTTTTTCATCAGATCCATTTATTTCAAGGGAAAAATTGTTTCATGTTAAAAATAAAAAATTACTTATCGAAAGTTCCCATTTAAGTGGCACAAATTTAGAAATGGTGACAGAACCTCAGTCCCTTCATTCACTTAAGAAATATTTATTAAGGAACCACAACAAACAAGACAAACACAGTCTCTCTCCTCCTGAAGGCCACATGTGTCTAGCCCATGGGAACAGAAAGTAATAGGACATTGGACTAAAAATGTTTTGAAAAGAAGGAGAAACAAGTAAACAAGGGCTGCAATAGAGGTGGGGCAGGGAGCACATCGAGGGATCAAGGGAAAGTGCCTAGAGAAACTGAGCCACAGGCGTGGGTTGTAGGAGGAGAAGCCAGCCAAGTGAGGAAGGAGACAAAGTGTTTCCAGGCAGAGCCACAGGAAAGGCAGGAGTAGAACATGAGTCTCGCAAAGGAAAGCTCTGGGTGAGAACCGGCAGGGAGAGGGGCGTAAGGGTGAGGACAGGATCATGAGAGGCCTTTTAGACACGGTGAACCCTCTCCAGGACTGTCCCAGGTTACACTGCTATCCTAGCACCCTAAGTTAGCATTTTTGCTGGACCTTTTTTTGGTTGGCCAAATATTGAAGCATTTTGAACTGGGAGGAGATAAGAGAAACGGTCAAGTGGTCAGTTCTAAGCTTCATATTTTGTTTTATTATATGACAATAAAATCTTGATATGTTCACTTCAAAAAAAGAAAAAGAAAAAAAAGAGATTGAGAAGCTCTATGATATTGTAGCAATTAAACTTGGTGAAACATTCAAAAGGACCACAAACAGAGGCAATTCACTTGACAAGTTTTGTCTTATAAAAATATTTGTCAAAAGAGTCATGGTACTCTACAGGCAAAATGACAGACCATATGAAATACTTGGGCTGAAACACTTAAACATTTCAATATGGAAATAAGACTTACTGTAAAGCTACAGTAATCAAGAGAGTGTTGTATTGGGAGGGGGAAGAGTAGAGACAAATAGATCAAAGGAGGAGAATAGAAAGCCCAGAAATAGACCACCTAAAATATAGTTAGTTGATCTTTAACAAGCAGCAAAGGTAATACAATGGAGTAAAGATAGTCTCTTCAACAAATGATACTGAAACAACTGGACATCACATGCAACAAAAATGATTCTAGACACAGCCCTTACAATCTTTACAAAACTTAACTCAAAATGGATCATAGACTTAAAGGTAAAATGCAATACTATAAATTCCTAGAGGAAAATGTAAGTTAAAAATCTAAATGGCCTTGGGTATGATGATGCCTTTTTAGATACAACAGGAAAGACCTAATGTATGAAATAATTGATAAGCTAGACTTCATTCCAATTAAAAACTTCTCTACAAAAAAACAATGTCAAGAGAATAAAAATTTTAAAAAGCCAGACTGGGAGAAAATATTTGAAAAAGACACATTGATAAAGGATTGCTATCCAAAATATACAAAATACTCTCAAAACTCAACAATTAAAAAAAACATATATTGATTAAAAAATAGATCAGCCTAGCTGGTGTGGCTCAGTGGTTGAGCATCAACCCATAAAGCTAGAGGTGACTGGTTCAGTTCCCAGTGAGGGCACATGCCTGGGATGCTGGCTGGATCCCCAGCAGCGGGCGTGCAGGAGGCAGAGATAATGTTTCTCTCTCATCGATGTTTCTATCTCTCCATCCTGCTTTCTTCCTCTGAGATCAATAAAGACATATTAAAAATATAAAACTAGACTTAAAAAAAATAGGTCAAAGACATGAACAGAAACTTCACTACAGAAGATAAACAGATGGCAAATAACATGAGATGTCCCACATCACAAGGAAATGGAAATTAAAACAACAAGATACCATTATATACCTATTAAAAGAGACAAAGTCCAAAATACAACACCAAATGCTGACCAGGATGTAGAGCAATAGGAACTCTCACTCATTGTTGGTGGAAATGCCAATGGTACAGCCACTTTGGAAGACAGTTTGGTAGTTTCTTACAAAATTAAACCTTCTCTGCCGGAACCAGTTTGACTCAGGGGATAGAGCATTGGCCTGTGGACTGAAGGTCCCAGGTTCGATTCCCGTCAAGGGCATGTACCTTGATTGCGGGCACATCCCCAGTAGGAGGTGTGCAAGAGGCAGCTGATTGATGATTCTCTCTCATCGATGTTTCTAACTCTCTATCCCTCTCTCTTCCTCTCTCTAAAAAAATCAATAAAAAATATTTTTTTAAAAAGACAAAAGTTAAACAACTGATCACACAAATACCTTTAAAAAAAAATTAAACTTACTCATACCATATACTCCAGCAATCATGTTCTTGGTAATTTACTCAAAGGAGTTGAAAACTTAAGTGCACATAAAAATATGCACACCGGTATTTATAGAAGATTTATTGATAATTACAAAAACTTATTTTTTTAATTGATCTCAGAGAGGAAGGGAAAGAGAGAAAGCAAGAGAAACATCAATGTGAGAGATCAGTTGCCTCCCGCACACACCCTGACTGGGGATTATATCCACAACCCATCTCTACACCACTCCTCTCCTCTCAGTGCTTCTGTCCTTTTATTGTCTTACGTTGACTATTGTAAAAGTTTCACAGCCTAGAGAGCCTGCTGGTGTATGTTGATGTCACCCTCTCTCAGAGGTTCAGAATCTGTCATCTCGGATTCCTTTTTCTCTTCAACTTTATGGCTGTTATCCTCAGAACCTGATCTTCTCCCATAATGTTTCTCTCTACCCTTAGTTATATTAAGCACTGCAGCAGTGAAACTAATTTTAAAATAACTCATGCTATACAACAATTTCTGAAAAGGATGTATGAAAAATAGAAAATTTCCCAACTCTCACATCAGTTCTTCACTGTTACGATACATTTGAAGTTAATGTCAAGATTTGAAAAATTCCTCTTCAAAGCAAAGTAAAACAATAACAACATCTAAGGCTGGGTTCCAACTCCAAGATGATGATTCAAGTGCAAGAGGTTTTGTAGGGAGGGGAGGGGAGGGGAGGGGAAGGGGAGGGGAGGGGGGAGGGGAGTTGAGGGGAGGGAGGAGGGAGGGGGGGGGGAGGGAAGGGAGGGAGGGAAGGGGAGGGGAGGGAGGGGAAGGGGAAGGAAGGGAAGGAAGGAAAGGAAGGAAGGAAGGGAAGGAATGAAGGAAGGGGAGGGAAGGGGAGGAAGGGAAGGGGAGGGAAGGGAAGGGGAGGGAAGGGGAGGGAACAGGACTAGGGAGAGGAAGGAGAGAGAGAGAGCTGCAGGCTCAAGAGACGTCCACAAGGGGCACTCAGAAGCAGCCATGGCCCTTGCGAGTTGTCCGGAGTGGGCTCGACCTTCACCAAAGGAGGGGTGCCTCCACCCAGGGAGGGGTGCCCCTCTGGCAAGGGGGCCTTGTTTAGCTGATGTAATCCCCAGAGGGCGCTGGCCCTGAGAGTCTGTGGCAACACTCCCAGAGCTTGAGGCAATGAGCCCTTCATCCCTGAAGGGCTGTATCTGGGTAGTACAGCAAGGCATCCATCACAAAGTCCCACAATGAAATAAAACTAAAAAAAAAAAAATTAAACTGCAGTGAGCTGCACGCCCCAGAAAACCGGCACCCTCAATTATTGAGAGTTATTTATTTTTCATTACTTTAGGACACATCATCGGGGTTGACTATTTTGTCAGCCTAGTGACCGGAGGAAACAATATGCTTCCTTTCTCTCAAGGCTGACACATGTCCTACCTCCCACCACTGGCAAATTACTAAGTAGGAGGCAAGGGGCGGGGCGGGGGGAGGGCAGTAATTTATGTTTATCTAAGTGACACCAGGCAAGGCAAAAATAAACAATAGCCGTGGGTCTACAAACCAAAAAAATAGTAGTTTGATCAATTGGAGGGCAAGCATTTTAGCAATCAAAATCAGCTCCCTAGATTTGGAGTGCAGGAGACACCATTTCATAGAACTTTTCTTTTTAATGCAACTCTTAATAGTTAAATCTTTGATGGATTTCATCACTAGTGAGAAAGTGGAACCACATGCCTGGGTCCCCCTGCTCTGCCACGTGACCATGTCCATTCACAGACCCAGGGAAGACAGAGGGAGACACAGAAGCTGCCCCCAAAAGCTAGCGTGTAGGGGCAGGGATGCCCACCCACCCCTGACTCTTGCTGGCTTCAGTGACTCAAGGATGAGGAGAGAGATCCCACTTAAGGCCCACGCACTGCTCTCATGTGTCCTTATTAAAAGGCCAACTTTGAGTACTTGACATTTTTTTTTTCGACTTGTTGCCTTCCCTCTAAATTTACAAACGCAGCTTGGAATCTCCTAGGCAATTATTAAGTCTTATTTGAAAGTCCCAACATCCTGGCAATAACGTACACCGTCAAAAACATAAAACTGGGGGTGGTGTAGACGAGGGATAGTAATCTCTTTCTCTGCTGTTGCTAGGTTGAGGATGAAATACACAGTATTTACAAATTGTTGTGAACTTTCCTCTCTCTTTTGGCAAGGATCCACTCAGACACGGGAAACAGTCACCACCCCACTAAACAGTGTGCATGGCACTCTTTGAAATCACCAAGAAAAGATACACTCTGCTACACGAAGTCTTTCTTACCCCGACTTTGTAAAACTCAGATCATTTTTGTGTATAACCAGGAAAAGTCCATCTAGACCCTTCAGACGCTGCCTCCTTCCCAGTGTCACCATGCCACTCAAAAGAAACCTTGTCTTAAGGTTTCACGCTTGGCACGGCCTGAGAGCTGGCCTTTTGACTTACAAATAGAGTCAATGCTATTTTTAAATTGTGTAATAAGCATACACAAAAACTAACCTTTCCTTAACTTTTTAAACACACTCTCTAACACCATATGCCGCCTCTTCTGACATCTGTGCTCACAAAATAGCTCTGCAGAGAATCGCTGGAAGGAAGGAGTAGTGTGTAATTGGAAATCCACTAGGTCCAGGAATATCCTCTATGGAAAGAAAAAAAAAAGATTTTCTACAATCTATATGCCTGACTCAGTATTTACTGTTTATTTCTTTTTAGCAGCTCTCTGCTATTCAGTAATGTACCGTATAGTGATATACTTAGGTATAATACTTTTAAGCTGGAAATTTTGACCTCTCTACCAAGTTATTAAACATTCTCTCATCATTCAGCAATTTCTTTGATTGCAATGGACAAAGTGGGGGGGAAATGGTGTTTCCACCAAAATCCATGGAGGATAAAACCTTAAAATATAATCTTTCTGCTTCACAATTTAATGTCACTTTAAGAGGTAGATAACTCATCAGTGAACACAAGCTATACAGAAAACACAAGTATTTCAAGCAAAATGAGCCAAAAATATCTCCTTTGGTCCCTTACATACTCTAATTTCTTTCTCTCCTGCCTCCCTTGTTTACAAATACCTCAATAAACATGAGTTGCATAAATGACCTTTTTGTCCCATTTAGACTGCTGAGTATAAATTGGGGCAAACAGAAGCCCACTAAAATTAAAATAAATAAAAGAATACAGTATAAACTAGATGTTCGGTTCAGTATAAAATGAAAAGAGTGAAGCAAGGCTATGGGCTGCTACATGCATAGGGTAGTTATTACGGCGGGGGTGGCAATCTACGGCCCCTGGGCCAAATCTGGCCATGACTGTTTTTTGTATAGTTCATGAACTAAAGATGATTTTGCATTTTTAATTAGCTGGAGGAAATAAAAAGAACAGTATTTTGTGGCACACGGAAGTTACGTGAACTCCGAAATCAAGTGCCACAGGTAAAGCTCCGCTGGTACTCCAGCACACTCGTTTGCTGTGTGCGCTCCACGGCTGCTTTCGCCACCAAGGGGAAGCTGACTAGCTGCCACAAAGACCATAAGGCCACCAAAACCGACAGCGCTTACCCTCTGGCCCTTTACACCCTTATAGTATGGTTCTCTTTTGAGGGAGACTTCTTCCTTCCACAAGGAACACAGAATAAGGTTGAAGGCCCACTCAAGTCAGAGTCAAACAGCCATCAAGAGACCTGACCCCATGCCCCAGGCTTGAGGGAGGCATCAGTACTAATATCTGACACTGGGAAACGTCAGATACAGCACATCTACACTCTCAGGTGTTCCCATGTGCCAGGCACTATGATAATGTTGAAAGGCAGTACACTAAAAAAGCAAAGAGAAATGGGTGAAATTATTTTTAATAACACATTTTACTTAACCCAATATATCTCAAATCTGATCACTGAATATGTAATCAACATAAAAATTACTGAGCTTTGGTGAATTTTTTGTACTAAGCATTCAAAATCCAGTATGTATTTCACACACACAGCCCATATCAATTTTTACGAGCCACATTTCAAGTGCTCAAAACTACATGTGGCTAATGGCTGCTATATTGGACAGTGCCATTTTTTGTGGTTATTGTTGTTTTCTTAAGTTTTTTATTGATTTTTAGAGAGAGGAAGGGGGAGAGAGAGAGAGAGAGAGAGAGAGAGAGAGAGAGAGAGAGAAATATCAATAAGATAGCAAAACATTGCCAAAACCGGTTTGGTTCAGTGGATAGAGCGTCAGCCTACAGACTGAAGGGCCCCAGGTTTGATTCCAGTCAAGGGCATGTACCTTGGTTGTGGGCACATCCCCAGTAGGGGGTGTGCAAGAGGCGGCTGATGGATGATTCTCTCTCATCGATGTTTCTAAGTCTCTATCCCTCTCTCTTCCTCTCTGTAAAAATTCAATAAAATATATATTTTTTAAAAAGATAGAAAAACATCATTCAGCTGCCTCTTGCACACGCCCTGCCATGCCTGGGCATGTACTCACAACCCTTTGGTACACGGGGATGAAGGCCAACCAACTGAGCCACACTGGTCATGGCTGCACACTTTTAAAGTCTCTCTAAGTCTCACAACAATGCTCTGAGGTAGGTACCATTATTATTTCCATTATAGAAAAAAATAAACTGAGACTAAGTGAGATGAAGTGACTTGCCCCAAGGCCTCGTAGGTAGTAGCTCGTAGTGCTAAGGGTTCAATTCCAATGTGCCTCCAGGGCCCCCATTTTAGTCCCCTGTGTTCCCCAAACTGTACACAACAGACCCAGCTAATTCTTCTGAAATATCGATATTAGTCCAAGCAAAACCTCATAATCTCTTCCTGTCCCTCCTCTGTAGCTTAGTGCAATCTGGTGTTAGTATTTGGATGCATCCACTCTTCCATCCTTTCTCTCTTATCCATGTTGTTACTACTTCTGTCCCCTATATAACCCTGTAGGCAATCATTTCTCCTCAACCCAATGGGCTCACTTGCAGCTTCATACCACAGTCCCCATTCTCATGTCCATGGAAGACACAGCTAATCTGTCTATTCCAATAAACCCAGACTTGATCTTAAAACTGTCATTAGCACAGCACTCCAAGCAACCTCTACCATCAACTCAAGTTGCCACATGAAATGAAACCTATCTTTCTTCCCTAAGAGGATAAGAACTTCATGTGATCACCAAACATTTATGCCACCCAATATTGTGCCAATATACAATCTGGGCCTAATAAATGTTTAGAATTCTCAAAATAGTAAATGCCCTGTCTTAACTAATTATATTCTTGAGGAGACTTAATACTTATTTCAGTGGAACTTAATTTATAATACAAAATCAATTCTGCCAATTACATTTTCTTAAATGTAAATTCTTAGCATTGCCTTACCAAAAGGAAGTTACTGAATGCTAAAATAATAATAATAATAATAACAATAATAATAAATAAATAAATAAATTTTTTAAAAAAAAACAATTCTTGCCCTGACTGGTTTGGCTCAGTGGAAAGAACATTGAACCTGCAGATTGAGGGTCCCGAGTTCAATTCTGGTTAAGGACATGTAGTTTGGTTCCGGGCACATCCCCAGTGGGGAGTGTGCAGGAGGCAGCTGATAGATGTTTCTCTCTCATCGATGTTTCTAGCTCTCTATCTCTTTCCCTTCCTCTCTGTAAGAAAATCAATTAAATATATTTTTTTTTAAAAAGTACATACAATCTTCCTCCTTGTTTATTTCCAAGCTCTTTACCACTCTGATTTTCAGATTTTAATTCTTTGAGAATTAAAGACCCACAGACCTTCCCACTACCTCCCTCCACCAAGTCTTCTTCGATCAATTTCACCCCCACCCTTGCAAGAAAAGCAAGTCAACTGATGGAATTTTCCTAAGGAAAGTAAAGAATAGACAAGACAGAGTAAGATCAGGACCCAGTATAATTATTTCCTTCTCAAGTTTTATCACTGCACCTTTGGTGTGATGGTCATCTTAGCCAAGACCAAGATGATGATGAGTTACAATTCCACTTCTTACTCATTCTGACAACAATGGAAGTAATAAAATACCTCCCCACCCCAATCCCTCAAGCTTCAAGTGAGGCAACCACTGAGGGGAAGCATAATTTGTCAACCAAAAATATGCCTTTTAGTATATTGATTATTTTAAGCTGGTTATTTTTAAGAAACAAAAGACTCAGATAGACACTTCAACCTTCCCCCTAACTGCCTAAAAGAACTTAGACAGAGGAGCTGCTCCATGAAGGAAACTAGCGTCCTGGGTAACTAGCTCACTTGAATATTAACTTGGTGTGACAAACAGAGAGGAAACTAGCAAGGCCCATTTGATCCCATTGTTAAAGATGGCTCTGCACACATTTATTTACCAATCATTCTCTATCTCTAGGTGAATGGCCCCTCTGCCCTCTGAAGTCCCCCCACACTTCTCCTTAGCTCAAGATGATATATAAGCCTTGACTGCTTGATCTATCTGTAGGTCTTGTATTCTTATGGGACCCCTCATATGTACATATGTAGTAAGTTTCGGATCTTCTCCTGTTAATCTGTCTCATGCCAATTTGATTACTAGTCCAGCCAGAAGAATTTAGAAAGGTAGGAAGGAAAGTTATTTTTCCACCCCCACACTGCCACCATAAACAGCCCTTTTCTCTTCTGTCCTCTGTGCTCCTTCCCCCACACCAATCCACGTATCAGCCTTTGCCTTCCCATATCCCACTTCCCATAGTCCAGCAGGGACCCAGGTTAGGGCACCACCAGGAAATAGCTCCAATCTGTGCTTCTCTCTCCAATGAGACACTACATTTCACGTTTATTCCTGCTTCCAATAAAGAGATGGCCAATCTGTACAATGTAGAGGCAGATAGATTAACTATGGCAAAGTTTTCCTAAAACCATTTTTCAACTTGATTCTTCATCTCAAGTTCATATCTCAAAATATTTCTTCCCTTTCTCATTCTCTTCTATTTCTTTTTTAATCAAAGAAAAAGTATATTTTTGAGGATAATCTATTCACCTGAGTTCCTAATCTTGATCTCACTACCTCTTACACATAAATTATCCACATCTCACTTTTGCATCAACAAGTTTAGCTCTCTAACTATGCCTTTTAACAGACCTCTCTCCTTTCAATTGTCAAACTTCTGCAAAGAGTGATCTACACTTCCTGATTATATTTTCTCACCACCTATTTATTATTTAAAACTCGGCTTTTCCAACACTTGACTTAAAACCAATGCCCTTTTCTTTGTCTTCCTCTTCTCTGGCCTCCTGGGACACTTGGCACGATTAAACCCTTGGTAACTTTTTCTTCCCTTGGTTTTTGAGATATCTTACCATCTTCAATCTATCCCTGTTCCTGGCTGCTCGCTGTCTATCCATTTCATTGAGTTCCTTTCCTCTTCCCAAGCTTCTGTCATCAGTCTTGTTCTTTCCATGAGCACTGTCACGCATTCCCACCGAGACTTCTAATATTGTCTACCTCTATGAAACAATGCCTTAAACTCTCTCCCTAGCTCCAATTTCAAAACTATCCATTGGACACTGCCTCCTGGATGTCTCCCCAAACTTACATCTAAAGCAGAACGTTAGTAACATCTTTTCAGAAAACACACTCACAAATCTCTATCTCCTTCTCACAACTTCACTCCCAGCCATCGGCTCTTTTTTCTGGCACACCCTGCCCTTCTCTGGGCTGGGAAATAACTGTTCCCACTAAAGGCCAAAGATGTCAGCAGAGGTGGGACATTTATGAATGGACATTTGTATAGCTCTCATGTAAAAACAGTACCAGGCACAGGGTTACACATAAGCAGCACTATTTACAAACCACATTGAATTTTTTGTACAAACAATAATAAAAACTCTCCAGCCTTCTGCATTTTAAATATTATATGTTAATCTTCTAAAACTTCTGAACTTCCTCAAATGCCTTCCTTCCTTTTATTCCCCACCCCTCTTTCATTCATGTTCCACATACAACATGTAATAAATATTATATTAATGGGGAGAAATGTCCTTGGGGAAACAAGTAGTTTCAGCATTGCAAAGTCCTCTTAACAACATAAAGCAGTGATTTTCAACCACAAGAACTTATAAAACATATAATACCTGACTATTTAGTCAGAGGCACTGACCTCTTTTCCCCTTAGGCTGTCAAAAAAAAATGACAACAGCCAATACAATAGCTGTCTGATATGAATGAATCAGTTATACTTTTTTTGGTCAGAGCAGCAAAAATATATATATTTTTGTGTGTGTGTGCTGCAGAATTTTGGTAATTAGTTTATGTGAGTCATGAGATTTTTTAACAAATAGGAAATCACTGACATAAAGAATCAAACAGTAACTCAGCCCAAATTCTTAGGATCTAATTTCTATTTCCACCAAAACCCTCAGTGAGTCACTGGGACAGTGACTCATTCTGTGTAAGAAGAGGAGCTGCACATGTTTAATTGGAGTTTGAAGAGTCAGTATGTTCACTTTCAACTCACTCAATCACTGATTCATAATTAAACCCAAGTTTCTCTACTGTTTAAAATTAACACCAATGTTTAAGATCGGGGGCTGCTTGAAAGACAAATTCGGGAGTCTGGGAGGGGCCTGCTCTCAGCTGCCCTGAATCATCATCCACTAGCAAAGGCACGCCTCACTCTCAGGCTTTCCCGTCAAGAACAGATACACAATGTTTATTGCCTGGGAGGACATCAGCCAGCTTTGTGTCAAACTAGCAATCTTATTCTAATGTTCCTTTTTGTTTTTCAAGTTGCCTATAAATAGTTCCTCTGAGTCTTTTTTCCTTTCTTACTTTTTTTTTTTCCTTTTATATCCCTTGATTTTACCACCTTCTCCCTACACGCTCAGGTTTCAGTCATGGTAGGATTCAGATTCTGTCTATGTTTGTTTGACTTAGACTTTTACTTCATTTATTCGGTTTTCCTCTGCAATGAAATTCCATCTTACAAACACATTCATGCAAGCCCCAAGCTATAATTCAAGGGGGGAGGGAGGGAACAAAAAAAACAAAACTTGTCTTCCTTTCAAAGTTTCTTTTTGAAACAATTTTATGTTCAACTTCATTAATTAATGAGTTGAATAAATTTTGCACATGTTTTTTAAAAAAAAAACTCTTTAGATACTGAAGGACAGCTGTTCTCATTTTAAGGTTTCTAAGAATCACTTGTGGTAAATGCATAAAATAAAGTTTAGGTGGCCAGACCTTATCCATGCCTTGAAGGGATGGGTGGCCACAAATCTATATTTTTAATAAGTACTTCTCCAACTCTGAGAAGCACAGCCACAGAATTTAATGTTAAAAGGCTCCCACCCCTGCTGCAGAGCCATTAGTCCATAAAGAGCAACTCCCCCTTGAACTGAATTTATGAACTTGCACAAAAAATGCAGGTAAGCATTTTAAAACTCCTTAGTTAGCCTTATTTCCTTCCATATAAAAAAAAAATCAACGTTTGCAAATACATCCTCAGTCTTACACACAGCTCCAGATGTTAGGAACATTTCCTAGAGTATAATGCAAATAGCACAAGACTGCCAATTTGGGGACCTGCGATAGGCTTCCACCCATGAGCGATTTCACCTTAGGCAAGTCACCCGACACCACACCTCAGCCTCCTCAGCCATAAATTAGGTTATTGCATTGCCTAATCTCTGAGGTCCCATCCAGTTTGAAAATTTAAGAGCAGAGCTAGCACTGTCTCTTGCGATTCTTTGGATTCAAATTATATTTCATTAGATCTAGGGCTAAAACTCCTACCAGCAAACATGAAAATGATTTCAGAGGAAGATGACTGATACAACACTGCATTGATATGGCAAAGTAAAGCAAACAGAAACTATTTCATGCTTTTCCAGGCAGTAGAAAAACCTTCAATTCAGAACCAACAGAACCAGCTTCTAATTCACGCTTTATTATTCACTGTATTAAGTCAGGAAAATTAATTGTTCTCTCTTAGCCTCAGTGTAGTGCCTTTTTCATAGGGTTATTGAAATGAAATATTGTGCAGAAAGTCCCTGGCACAATGGGGAACCCAAAAATTAACACATTAAACCCCTTCCCATTCTCTCCTAGTGATGTGCCTTTTGTAGAGTTCCCAGTCCAAGATCGTCGCAGTAGGCAATTAATAATTGCCTCGGAAATAATGGGTGCAATTCTCTTCTAATGACAACAGCTACCATTTTCTTAAATAATTCCTATGTGCTAAGGACTTTAAAGGTGTTAGCTCACTTCATCCTCACAATAACTGTCATTGCAAAAGGCAGGAACTCCCATTCTTCAGATAGTAAAACTGAAGCCTATTGAGATTACGACTCTCCAATGCCACATAATGAAAGGGCATTCATGTCACCTGGCTCCAGAACACAAGCCCATCATATGTACTCCTATTTATACATATCACACACAATAGCAAAGACATGTGAATGAAGAGCCCACACTCCTGAACAATAATCCTCATGTAACTACAAGTTTAGGCTGAGTTCTACTAGCAAAGCTGCCTGTGTGAACCTGTCCTGGGAGATCTGCCCACACACTGTACTCATTAATCTACTCTCATAAAAACCATGGGGCTGATGTTGATCTATGAGTTATGAAATGTATGATCAGGAGCTTTGTTTCCACCAGAAAGCCATCCAAACTGAATTCAATGATTTTATTTTTTAAGTTTTCAGCTAATATCTCAGTTTAGGAACTATTGATTTCCTACCATTACTGGATCAAGATGGAAAATAACATACCCGCAGAGACCGGTTTGGCTCAGTGGATAGAGCGTTAGTCTGCGGACTGGGGAGTCCCAGGTTCAATTCTGGTCAGGGGCATGTACATTGGTTCCAGGCACATCCCTGGTGGGGGGTGAGCAGGAGGCAGCTGGTCAATGTTTCTCTCTCATCGACGTTTCTAGCTCTCTGTCCCTCTCCCTTTCTCTCTGTGGAAAGTCAATAAAATATATTTTTTTTTTTAAAGAAAGAAAGGAAGGAAGGAAGGAAGGAAGGAAAGAAGGAAGGAAGGAAGGAAGGAAGGAAGGAAGGAAGGAAGGAAGGAAGGAAGGAAGGAAGGAAGGAAGAAAATAACATACCCCATAATCAATATGGAACAGATAGAAACAATAAAGGATGAAGAAGAATTTTTAATTCTTAAAAAATAGAAGGTAAACACCCCGTTAACTCTCCAAGATTTTAGGGCAAAAAGAAAAAGGAAGTTAGTAAAAGATTTAAAAGGCGAAAGATTTATACGATCTGAAGAGAAACCAGAGTATAAAAGTTAGTAAAAGATTTAAAGGATACAGACACACTCAGAGAATACACCTTACCCCAATCCATCAATGAGAAGTTGGAAGAAGTCTTGGCACCACAAATAAATGGTGCCTCCAGACCAGAAGGCACTGGCCAGGAGATGTCCTACTCTTTTATCCAATGGAACAGTAGATCACGAGCCTAGTTCTCTTCACTACAGAGATGATAATGATGAGATTGATAATGAAGGTGGCATGATGGTGGTGGTGCTGATAATGACAAGTACAGCTGAATGTATGAATATCACCACTTAAAGGCATTAATACATCTTTAGAGAACTGTTTTTCTAACGGGTTTGGTTGCTCAAAAAACACATCCATAGTTGATCTCCAATAAATGTAGAATGCATTAAAAATGAATCAATGAACTCAAAGTAATCCATGCTGTTGGTTCCAAGGATAAAAATGCAAACAAAAGTTTCCCCATGTCTATAAAAAAAAAAAAAAAAAAAAAAAAAAAAAAAAAAAAAAGAACTCTTCCTTGAGGATAAGCCATGCTTTTTTGCCCTTATTCTACAGTAGCTATTACTTTTTGTGGCACAAACTAAGCAAGAAATGCATTCTGGTTATGGTGAAACCCTGCTCTGCTCCAGGAATTTCTAAGAGTAGGACCGCTAGAAACAGCCACTCAGAAACAGTTCCCACCCTTACCCAGTTCTGCTAGAAGATGAATCTTTATTAAAATCAACCTTTTCTTGGAAGGCCTAAGAAAGAGATGAAATAATCAGACCTAAAATGTATTTATTTTTGTTTATGTAATTAAGAATAAAAATGAATCCTAGGAAGGTCCAGACCCCATTAGTTTAGAAGTCCTCTTTTATCTACATATAGTTACAACTGGAAAAGTCAGATAAAGCAAAGGATGTGAAAACAAGAAGGAAGAAATGTCTTGATCTGTAACTCCTCACATTCCAGGAAGCATCTGTTCTGAGAACAATGACTCACGGACCTCTGATAACAGAATAACATTCTCCTGTCAAAGAGGGACTAAGCTCCTAGCACTGTGTTTTCAATGAAAGTGTGTATTAACAGTCAAAAAACAACCCCTGGAAGAGCAAATTTTCTTTCTTTTTCAAAAACCCATTCTGCAACCAGGATAGTGTTTTCCCACCCAGTCTTGAGCACTTTAGCCTTCCCAGAGGCAAGTGACAGACTCTCCTCCCAGAAGGAAAATCTAAGAATAAAGTTAAAAACCAAGCCACAATAACATGCATCCCCAGAAAGGGGACTGATCATGGAAATTGCAAAAAAGATAATGCAGGAGAATAAAAGTATGCAAACGTCCAAGCAAACCCCAAATATTTGTCAAAATCATCCAAATCTGCAATACAGAAAAAAAACTGTCACACATGTAGAGCCAAAACAATAATTCTTAATAAATAATAATAATAATAATAAAATAAAATAAATAATAATAAATGTGGAATTACCTTAAATATTGTCTACTGTGACTTAGTATTTCAATATTTTTCTTTAGCCATTATCGTAAAACAAGGATTCATTCATTTTTAGAAATAATGGTTCAATAATGAAAATAGAGGTCTGTCTTCATGTAAAAATGAAATGATGCTTCCTGCAACTTCTTCTTCAGTATTATTAAAATTATATATTACTTATAATATAAACAGCTGTTGTTTACTGAGTGCCTAGCAGGTGCTAGATACTGATTTTAACTTGATAACTGCCCTGGGAATTAAATTTCATTATTCCCATGTTACAGATGAGGAAATTGAAGCTCATAACAGTTAAGTAATCTGCTCAAGATCACACAACTAGTGCTAAGACTCAAACTCAGAACTTAAGCTCTAACCAACATTTCCTTTTCCAGGAAAACAAAACTTCCCTTTTTCCTGACATTCTCCTAAAAAGACAAAATGGCCTCGCCCTTGCACACATTACATCTTCCGGACTCCCATCCCAAACATATACACCTAGTCAATCAACTTCCAGTGGAGAAAGAACCACAAACATAGGTCAACTCTGATTTTATCTCATTTCATGATGCTGTTAATTCCTCTATGCTGGTAGAGAATAGATATTTACACAATGAATTACGGTGGAATCCCATCCATCCTTCATTATGTGCCCTACAAAATTTTTTTAATATAACTCTTAACATTTATAGGAATTTGTGCCTCAATTTCTGGCCACTGACTAAATCTAAACATGCTTCTGGCTAACAGTGTTTATATTTAAGTGGTAGGATTATGGGTGATTTGGGTTTATTTCCTTTACTTCCAGTGTTTATTAGGTTGAAAGTACTGACCATATATTACTCTTTCAATTAGAAAAATATACAATAAATGTTATTTTGATTAAAAAATATTTAAGTATTTACCCCCTAAAAAAATTATTTTTCCTTTGAAAAATATTGAAAAAGAAGATATTCATTGACCCAATTTAAACCTGGGCCACGTAAGAACATAAACTTGAAACAAGAGATGTAGGTTCTTCTATAAATGGCTCCCACTTTTACATGATCATTTTTCTTACTTTAAAAATTAAGAAACATTTCATAAAACTGGATTTTAGCTCTGTGTCGCTCTTCTTTTCCTTCCCATAGGCCTATTTAGTAAAGTACTCTACACCCAATAAATATGGCTTAATGTCAGACCATTAGTTACATCCATTTCTTCTTTAGGGCACACGTTCGCCTACATTCCCCAACTCCTTTGTAAATGTGGCCATTGGAAGAGGAGCAGAAGTTATATGAGCCACTTCTGGATCTAGCCCATAAAAACCTCTCCACATGAGAAAGCCCATGCTCTTTCCCTGCAAACTTGGAAGCTACTTGTTTAATGATGATGGAGCCACAAGATGGAAGGAACCTGGATCTCTGAATTGCCGCTTGGAAGAACACCCAAAAAACACCATTTTGGAATTTATGGAAATAACAGTTAAAAATATATTACGTGAGCCATTCCAAATTTGAGGTTTCACATGGCTTTATTAACAGGTGGGGTCCCTCAGCCTGGCCAGTGATCGGGGCCAATTAGGGCCAGCTGGCCAGGGGAGTGGGGGGGCAGGGGGGAGAAGGGACCATGGAAGGTTGGCTGTGGGAGCACACTGACCACCAGGGGGAAGCTCCTGCATTGAGAATCTGCCCCCTGGTGATCAGGGCACCTCATAGCGACTGGTTGATCGGTCATTCGGTCTACTGGTTGCTTAGGCTTTTATATATATATAGATTCCAATTACCACAGAAGAAGGGTAAAACTCAATGCTTTTTATCTTACCTTTTTCAAAGACTCCTTCTGCTGCCAGAAGAGAGATGGTGCTGTTTGCTGCCATCTTGACCACCTCTGCCTTCACAGTGACCGGTGAGGGGCTGTGCTCCGTGAGATGCACCCCAACAGTAACATTTCCTCCAGGCCTGATGCTTCCAGGAACTGTCAACAGAAACGTGGGCCTAAAGAATTCCCAAGAAGAAAAAATCCAAAGTTTTTTATCCTACCATCACCATTCTTTTGTAATCCTCAAATTTTACAGACAGTGAGACAAGACCCCCTATATTGTGCCAAATGCCATTGTTTCAATTAATATTGCCCTGCTACTCCATCTAGCAGCTGCATTGAAATGCCATTGAGACAATCATTCCCATAAATTAATTTTAATGCAGTAATTCACGTACCACTAGAGTAGAGTAGAACCGGTGTTATTACTTCCAAACTACAAACAGCACAGGCTGAGCCTCCATGCAGATGGATTACACTGGGGCGTGCAGAAGTTATTAGCAATGTGCAAGCCTCTGAACTTCTATTTCACAGATGACCTCATCCCAGTGACTTTTTTTTCTTGGTTCAAACTCACACACACACACACACACACACACACACACACACACACACAGGCAAGTACATACACACAGATTTTTGCCTGTTTCTTATTCTAAACTTTATGTTTGGGCTTTTGCCCAAGAAAAGATCTAGATCTAGATCCAATACTGCTGATTGCAATATACCATCAGACATTGAACTATCAGTGGTAAAACTTCCAGGTGTAGCAGAGCTTAAAAGTTGCTAACAGCACTGTCTCTGCCGAAGCTAGGGGTTAGGGCTCAACTACAAAAACCTTGAGGCGTGGGGCACGCTCCAGTATTTGGGTGCCTCCGTGGCTACCTTTCTACAGTGCCTGCACCTTCACCCACACATCAACCACCCAAGACACACTTTGCCCAAGCCAACGGTGGAGAAAGAACAAGCACCATTTGTCTTTGGGTGAAGAAGGCAGGCGCATTATTTGGGAGCAAACAGCTGAGAAAAGTGTAGAGGCAACTTGGACGAAAAAAATGACTCTCTTTAGAAAGTAGTGATGGCCAGAGAAACGCTTATTAAACAACTTCTGATGAAGAAAATAACTATTTCATGGAAAACCAAGCTTTCCAGAGGAAAGATGGGAAAACCACCAGGCCAGTGCCTAGCTGAGGGCTGCCGCTGCTGCACACTCTTGCTGCTCCTCCCGCAGCCCAGCCCGGGCCCAGGACAGCCCCGCCCCGCGCCCCGCGCCCCGCGCCCCGCGCTCCTACCCGGGGGCCGCGGCCAGCGCGGCGGTCCACACGGTCCACGCGCAGAGCAGGCGGGCGGCGGTCAGGAGCTGTGGGCCCCGCATCTCCGCAGAGTCTGCCTGGACAGCCGTGGGCTCCTGGGGAAATCCGCGGGCACTGCGGGGTGTGGCTTCCACCTCCTCCCTGATTTTTTTTTTTTTTTTTTCCCCTCCCTGACTCGAGCAGAACCGTCTGAAATGGGCGCGCCTAGAAGCGGAGTGAGAGATCTAAATTGAGACCGGACTGGGTGGCTCCACCCCTCCCACCCGCACCACCATGGCGCTTCTCGCTGCTCCGGCAAACATCGCCACCACCGAGCCAGCCGGGTCAGAAAGCGGTCTCCAAACCTGGGCCCAGCATCCCTGCTCCCCGCCGAGGGAGCGCAGCGCAGGGGCGCCCACTGCCCAGCCCTCCCCGGGCTCCCCTGGCTGGGTGCACTAAGCGACCTACCAACGCCGCCGCCGGGAGGGAGTAAACAGGCCCATCCTTGGGAGGAAAACTCATAGCAGCTATGTGAAGTGGAAAGAAATTAATCACGGTCCTCAGACTGTGAGTCAGAATTTTAGAGAAATGGCGCGCACACACACACACACACACACACACACACACCCCAAACAGGGGTGTATTTACTGGGTAGTTGTTTCATGTACATGCATGTGCACCAGGGAAAACTTTATTACCTTAAAACAAAAATCGATATGTACATATATTTGCGTCGCCAGAAAAATGTGGTTTGTCAGCTTATAAAAGAAGAATCCTGGCACATGCAGGATTGAGGTGTTGCTACGTGGGACTCAGGGAAACAAGCGGGGAGATGCTTTACACCTTGGGCTGTGTCTAGACACCCTTGCCATTAGAACGGTAAAGCTTGCAGCAATCTGCATGAACTAGGACGCGGGTAGCTCTTCTGTTGGAAAGAAGACTAAATAGCTCCCGGTACCCAAGGTTACTGATCTCCAGTTCCTCACTGTCCTGGCTCGTCAGCAGCTCCTTCCCCAGCAATTTGGCACTGCCACCATCTTCAGATGACTCAGAGTTCACCATGACTACACCATAAAGGCAAGGATCTGCCAGAAACTGTTCAAAAACAGGCACGTTCAATCCCAGACAACTTAAAGTTTCTAAGTCGTGGAGAAAAGTTCTAGATAGTGACTTTTTCATACGGGGCAACATGCAAAAGGAAAAAGGGGCAACCAACGGATGCCTCGTGGCAAACTTGTGTGCTAAAAGCGGGAAAGTAGCACCTAGACAAACTGTGGTTTTTGAAACCCAGGAACTTACTTCCTCCCTTTCCTGTCCCACCCATTTTCACCCTTTTGGAGGTCCCTCATGTTCTTATGTCTCCTACAGGCAGCCTATCTTTAATGCCCAACTTCCTGTACCCGCAGGGCGTGGGTATGGGGCAAAGTATATAAGTGGATCCTTGGGTACAGATCCTGTTTCTGAAACAGCTGTTACTGCTGCTAATCTGGTTTCCTTATCTCTGTAGTTCAGAAAGGAGGACCAGGGACAAGTGTGAACCAAGTATCAAAGTTTAAATCAGTGCTTCTTGCACTCTTCTGTGTATGACAATCACATTAAACTGCAGGCGGATTCAGCAAGTCTGAGATGGGGATTGAGATTCTGCTTTACTTCACCTTTCGTGAGCCACAGATTATCTGCAGGTAGAGGTAATTTGGGGGCACTTTGATGAGAAGAGGAAGCTGGAGAAAATTCTTTTCAAGCTTCATTTTATAAGATGGATCAATAAATTCAGGTTTATTCTAGAGTCGGGCAAATGTAAGAGGGAATCAAAAAAATTCATTGGTAATGTTGCATTCTAAGAAGACTTCTAGAAAGGCTTAGAAGCACCTAGTTGTTTTGTAAAATTAAATACGTACAGATTTTAAATTGATGCAACACATTTATTGAAAAGTCTATGCAGAACTTTAGCCATGTGGATTTTCATAGAGATGAAGCTATTACATGCTTTGCACAGAATAGCTTCTCAATAAAAGTTAGTTAAAAGAATTATTGATTGCCCTAGCAGGTTTGGCTCAGTGGATAGAGCGTCAACATGCCTAGGTTGTGGGATCGATCTCCAGCAGGGGGCATGCAGGAGGCAGCTGATCAGTGATTTTCTCTCGTTGATGTTTCTATCTCTCTCTCCCTCTCCCTTCCTCTCTGAAATCAATAAAAAATAAATAAATAAAAGAATTAATGATCTTGCCCTAGCTGGTTTGGCTTAGTGGATTGAACATTGGCCTATGGATAGGAAAACAGTTAAAGGATGCCCTACTAGTGGTCGGCAAACTGCGGCTCTTGAGCCATGGTTTGCCACTCTATTGACTAATGAGTTTGCTGACCACTGCTAGGGAAAAACACTTAAAAGACATTTTAATAATGTACTAATGTTTTTAATCTAAGTCAAAACTTCTGGGTAAGGGTTATGCCTTACGCAGTGGTCAGCAAATTCATTAGTCAACAGAGCGGCAAACAGGTTTGCTGACCACTGCCCTAGCCAGTTTGGCTCAGTGAATAAAGCATCAGCCTGTGAACTGAGGGGTCCTGGGCTCGATTCCGGTCAAGGGCACATGCTCAGGTTGCAGGCTTGATCCCCAATGGGTGTGCATGAGATCAATGATTTTTCTCTCATTATTGATGTTTCTATCTCTCTCTCCTTCTCTCTTTCTCTCTGAAATAAATAAAAATATTTGTAAAAAAGAAGAAGAAAATAGATAAAGGAGTTCATCATAAGCAACCAGTATTACAAAAAAAAAATAATAATAATAATAATAATAATAATAATAATAAGAGGGACTTGAGAAGGAGAAGGAAAAGAAGAGGAAGAAGAAGAAACCAAAATATTATACCAAAATGGCAATAACTACATACCTATCTATCAATAATTACTTTAAATGTAAATTGATTAAATTCTCCAATTAAAACACATAGGGTGACTAAATGGATAAGAAAATAAGATCCATACATATGATACCTAGAAAAGAACCCCTCAGCCAAAACCGGTTTGGTTCAGTAGATAGAGCATTGGCCTGCAGACTGAAAGGTCTCAGGTTTGATTCTGGTCAAGGGCATCTACCTTGGCTGCAGGCACATCCCAATTAGGGGGTGTGCAAGAGGCAGCTGATCAATGGTTCTCTCTCATCGATGTTTCTAACTATCTCTCTCTCTTCCTCCCTGTAAAAAATCAATAAAAAATATATTTAAAAAAAAAGAAAAGATCCCCCCTCAGATCAAAAGGCATACACAGACTGAAAGTAAGTGGATGAAAAAAGATATTTCATGCAAATGGAAATGGGGAAAAATGCTGGGATAGCAATACATAAGACAAAATAGTTTTGTGGGTTTTTTGTGGTTTTTTGTTTGTTTGTTTGTTTGTTTTATTAAATTATTATCTGTGTACATATTTTACTATTGTCCCCCCCCCTCCCATACATACCCACCATCCCCAGAGTTTTGTGTCCATTGGTTGTACTTATATGCATGTATACAAGTCCTTCAGTTGATCTCTTGTCTCCCCCAGATCTCCCTCCCCTCCCCGCTGTAATTTGACAGTCTGCTTGTTGCTTTACTGTCTCTATATCTATCTTTTGGTTCATCAGTTTATAATGTTCTTTATTATCCATAAATGAGTGAGATCATGTGGTGTTTCTCTTTCATTGACTGGCTTATTTCACTCAGCATGATGTTCTCCAATTCCATCCAGGTTGCTGCAATGATGAGAATCCTTCTTTTTTATGGCAACATAGTATTCCATTGTGTAGATGTACCATTGTTTTTGGATCCAGTCATCTGCTGACAGGCACCTGGGCTGTTTCTAAATCCTAGCTATTGTAGATTGTGCTGCTATGAACATAGGGGTGCATATATCCTTTCTGATTGGTGTTTCTAGTTTCTTGGGATATAATCCTAGGAGTGGGATTACTGAGTCAAATGGGAGTTCCATTTTCAGTTTTTTTGAGGAAATTCCACACTGTTCTCCACAGTGGTTGCACCAGTCTGCATTCCCACCAGCTGTGCACGAGGGTTCCTTTTTCTCCACAACCTTGCCAACACTTGTCGTTTGTTGATTTGTTGATGTTGGCCATTCTGACAGGTGTGAGATGGTACAGCATTGTTGTTTTGATTTGCATCTCTCAGATAATTAGTGACTTTGAGCATGTTTTCATGTGCCTCTTGGCCTTCCTTCTGTCTTCTTTTGAATATTCTATGTAGGTCCATTGCCCATTTTTTAATTGGATCATTCATTCTCCTTTTATTGAGTTGTATAAGCTATCTGTAGATGTTGGAGATCAAACCTTTATCAGTGATAACATTTGCAAATATGTTCTCCCATACAGTGGGCTTTCTTGTTGTTTTATTGATGGTTTCTTTTGCTGTAAAAAAGCTTTTCATTTTGATGTAGTCCCATTTGTTTATTTTCTTTTTAGCTTCCATTGCCCTAGGGGCAGTATCAGTGAAGTTCTTTTGGCATATGTCTGAGATTTTGCTTCCTGTGGATGCCTCTAGTTTTTTTATGGTTTTCTGTCTTATGTTTAAGTCCTGTATCCATTTTGAGTTTATTTTGGTGTATGGTGTAAGTTGGTGATCCAGTTTCATTCTTTTGCATGTATCTGTCCAATTTTCTCAACACCATTTATTGAAGAGACTGTCTTGACTCCATTGTATATTACAGTCCAAGCCAACTGTAATCTCCTGTGCCTTTGTCAAATATTAATTGAGCATAGTGATTTGGGTTGATATCTGGGTTCTCAATTCGATTCCATTGATCTATATGTCTGTTCTTGTGCCAGTACCAGGCTATTTTGAGAACAGTGGCTTTGTAATACAGCTTGAAATCTGATATTGAGATCCCTCCTGCTTTGCTCTTCTTTCTCAGGATTGCTGTGGCTATTCGTGGTCTTTTATTGTTCCAAATGAACTTTTGGAGAGTTCTTTCTAGGTCAGTGAAATATGCCATTGGTATTTTAATGGGGAGTGCATTGAACCTATAGATTGCTTTGGGAAGTATGAACATTTTGATGAGTTGATTCTACCAATCCATGAACCTGGCATGTTCTTCCATCTGTTAGGAAGAGAGTGATGGCATAAAGGTAGGGTTGAGATAGAATAAAGCGTTGGAGAAGGAAAGATAAATTTGGACTGTAGAACAGTAATCCCGAAATAAAAATAAATAAATAAATAAAAATAAACAAAAGAAAAGATAAAAAGGGTAAAATAGAAGTAGTAATAATGTTGATTATGTATACATTAAAAAGGTAAAATCAAGTGAGGAAAAAGAAAAAAAATAGTTTCTTGAGTAAACGTTGCAAATAAAAAAAAAATTAAATTAAAAAAAATAAAATTTAAAAAATTTAAATAAAATTTGCAGTAATGAAAGTCATTCACTTCCTCTATTATTCTGTTTGGCACGCCTGTTTCCCAGTCTGGAAAGTATTGCAGTTCCCTGGGTTTCACTGCTCCTCTGTTGTAACCCTGTCCTGATTTTTAGCAGGTCTTGCTTTGATTTTATTATACTAGGGTCAATTTGTGATTTAGCCTCTGGGTGGCAGTGTTTCTAGGTTGACTTCCCAGGCTCTAAAGCCTCTCCAGTTTTTTTTTCCCCCCTCTGTGGCACTGATCTATGGAGGTGGGGAGGGGGCAAGTCCGAGCCAACTGTAATCTCCTGTAATTCTCCGATATCCCTCTGAGTCACATCCAAATGTGTTGCTCTTTAGATATCTCCCCTATTAGGAGCCCCATCCACTTTCATGGGTGACACCCGCCTGTTACGAAGCGAGTCCCCAAGAGATGGACCACCGGAGCCAATTTGATTAAGCATGCTAGAATTTATTACAGATTCGAATCTGGACTCAAACCATGGCTGACGCAGCAGCCAGTAAACACCCAGGTAAGAGCCCCGATGGAGGGGCAGTCCCTCTAGAGCGCTCACACAAAAAACACAGACAAACACACACCTACCGCGGCCAGTCAGGCTCTTCAGAATGGGGGTCCCTCATGGTCCTGGCTGGGGATTCCAGTCATGATCCCCAAGGACCACCAGGGAGCCGAGTCCGATGCAATAAACAAAAGAGCCATCTCTATGCTAGCATAGGCTATCCCACTCATGCCGGCAGCATGGCGGAAGAGAGCGAATTTCGCCCAAACCAGGAGTTTTATTCAGGTCGGTGATGTCACTGCCTCGGCTAACCCTGATTGGCCCCTCAGGACAAAGAATTGGCCAATCAGTTATCTGTTCCTAAATCCTAAAGACTAAATTCTAAAGACTGGGGACAGCCTGCAGGGTTGGTTCCCAGTCACACCCTGCTGAACATTGGAATATGGCCCTATCTTGCCCATAATACAAAAGCAGAACTAAAGGTTATCTACAGTTTCTACCCCTGAAGCTACTGAGTCAGTAGGAGTCAATCTCCTGCAACTACCCTATTGTTCAAGCAAGTAATCGAAGGTCGAAGTCAGATAGCAAGGTTAAAATTCAAACAGCAGTTTTTACCCAAGTATGAGTGCTACCATATTTCACCGCCCAACAGCCAGGGGCTTCTACTTGTAATCACCGCCCCTGTCCTCCAGTTTCTACGCGCCTGGCGCAGGCTTTTGTCTTCACTGCAAGCACTCACTCACCCTCTCCCCGAGAAGTCTGACCTTTTCACCGTGCGGTGGGGCACTCCTGTGAGTCCAAGTGTTCGCACCACCTGGGATCAGCGTTCTGGGGGTCAAAGCTGCTTGGTAGTTGCTGCAGCTGTGGATATTCAGGCCTTTGACACGATCCAATTTCTCTTCAAGATGGCGAGATTTCCCCGTCCAAGCTGGTAGGTAGCTCCGGAAAGGGACCCAGCCCTGCCGTGGATGCTTCCCTGTCGGGGGCACCCTAGTCAGCAGCCCCCCAGTTTTTTCTGGTGTTTGCTGTCTCTTGGCTTGCTGATAAACACTCACAGCAAACCCTCAGCTGCTCTCTCTTTCTGCTTCGGGACAAGGCTCAGAGTCCACCTATCTATCCTTCCACCATTTTGTATCACAGTTTTGTGTGTTTTTTAAATAAATCTTTATTGCTCAGATTATTACAATTGTTTCTCCTTTTTTCCCCCATAGCTCCCTTCCACCTGGTTCCTGCCCCCACCTCGACCCTTACCCTCCCCGCCTCCCGCCCCCCCCATTGTCCTCATCCATGGGTGTACGATTTTAATCCAGTCTCTTCCTGCATCCTCCACACCCCTTTCACCCTGATAATTATCAATCCACTCCCTTTCTTTGCCCCTGATTCTATTATACTCACCGGTTTATTCTGTCCCTCAGACTTTTAATTCACTTGATTTTTAGATTCACTTGTTGATATATATGTATTTGTTGATCATAATTTTTATCTTTTTTCTTCTTCTTCCTCTTCTTTCATCATTTTATATAATACTGGTTTCATGGTGATGAACTCCTTTAGCTTTTTCTTGTCCCTGAAGCTCTTTATCTGACCTTCAATTTTGAATAACTTTGCTGGATACAGTAATCTTGGTTGTAGGTTCACTTTGAATATTTCTTGCCACTCCCTTCTAGCCTGCATAGTTTCTGTTGAGAAATCAGCTGATAGTCCTATGGGTACTCCCTTACAGGTAACCAACTGCTTTTCTCTTGTTGCTTCTAAGATTCTCTCTTTGACTTTTGCCCTTGGCATTTTAATTATGACGTGTCTTGGTGTGGTCTTTTTTGGATTCCTCTTGTTTGGGGTTCTGTGTGCTTTCTGGACTTGTAAGTCTACTTCTTTCACTAGGTGGGGCAAGTTTTCTGACATTATTTCTTCAAATAGGTTTTCAGTATCTTGCACTCTCTCTTCTTCTGGCACTCCCATAATTCTGAATTTGGTATGCTTGAAGTTGTCCCAGAGGTTTCTTACACTATCTTCAACTTTCTGGATTCTCTTTTCTTCTTGCTTCTCCAGAGGAGTGTCCTTTAGCTCTTTGTATTCCAAATCTTTGACTTGATTCTTGTGTTCCTCCAGTCTGCTGTTGGATCTCTGTATAATATTTTTCATTTCAGTCAGTTTATGTTTAATTTCTAGTTGGGTCTACCTCCAGCTTTGGTGTCACAGAAACCTGCAGGAGAAATTACTATCTTTCACCCATTGCTGGGCCCAGAATTAAAAAAGCTCAAGGAGGAGATCCTCTGAGAACTAGAAGAGCTACAGCCCCCATTGCCACCCCACACCCGACAAATCAACTAGCAGATCAATAACAATATGGGCAAATGGCCAATCTGCCTCACACATTGCCCAACCTTCAGACAGTAAAAAATATAGCTCTGCTATACTGCTCCCTTGCAAATTCATATAAATATCTCTTGCAGACAATACCAATTCAGAACCATATAGAGAGAGGAATTCTGACAAATTTAGCTCCATCTTGGAAAAGTCAGCATAGTATAAAGCTACCAAAGCCTATGCCTCACCAACTTGGCATCTCTATATACCCCGTTAAGCCATACTTAACTTCAAAATAAGACAATGGGAAAATAATGCTTTCACTTAACCTCATATAACCAAAAACAACCTAACCCTCTCTCTGAGAGGATTTAAACTCCCTTTAACCACCTTTGGATGTTGTTCATGACTCTTCTAGCTTTTCTAGCTGAATTTTCTTTTCATATTCTGTAACTTCAGTACTGAGACATTAACTCATGTTAGAAGGTAGAGGAATGAGTGGGAGAAGGGAAAATATTGGTTAATATATAAATAAATATATTTATACCAAAATAAGAAGGAAATATTGTACAAATAACTATTACAGTCCTTATTTCTGCTAGTGGTGGCATGATAGTAGATGGTATTTATAATGACCTTCTCCCTCTACCAATTTTTGTGCTCTTAGTAAGACCTAAGCCAGTCTTCACACAGTGGGGTGATCGAAATCTTTATTCCTGAAGGGTCTGGGCCATTAGCAGTCCTCCTGGTATTGTTTTCTATTGATTTGAATCACAGGACCTGGGAAGAGTAAAGGTGTCACAGGATATCTTCTGCATTCCAGAAATACTCCTTACTTCCTTTGTATCGTGACAACTCCTTGACAATCAGGATCATTCAATCATCCAGCCAATAGAGAAACCCCTTCTTTGGCTGTTGATTCACTGGCATAAGGAGCCCCAAGTGGCCAGGTAGCAACTTCAACTTCCAGTTTAATTGAATCATCCCCAGTGGAAGCGTTCCTCTCTTGAGAGCTGAAACCTCTACACCAGTGGAACCCAATGTTGCAGGAAAGAGAAGCAAGATTTTGAGAAGTGGATCACTGTGGTTAATAAAGGAACCACTCTGCCTTATTCTCAGACCAGTGCAGCTGGCTCTGGGAGAAACACTGAGAGAAACATCTGTTACTGATTTAGAACATATACCACTTTTTAATTTTTAATTAAATTCAGATTTAGTAACATTTCAGAAATATTATGTATGAAATTAATGTCTACTTACATTCATCTCTATCATAGAACTATTTAAATAAAGTCCTGCCAAAAAGCACCACGATGTTCCCTGAGAATCTTTTTTACCTTACTCAAAGGCGGAAGAGGAAATCCCTGTCCACTGAAAGATAAGGAATGATGTTGAAATTAACAAGGAGTAATAATAATGAGGCTTACTATTAACTTTCCTTACAAGAGTCAAGATTTAAAATTGGAATTCTCTGTCCAACCAAACTGTCAAGTGAGTGAATATAGAATAAAAACACTTTCAGAAATGGAATGGCTCAAAAATTTTGTCTTCCACCAACTCTTTATAGGAAGTGATTTTAGAAGGACATAGTTAGCAAACCAATGAAATAAGAATAAAGGAATATAAGATTCAGGGAAATGAAGAGAGAAGTTCCAACAGTAAGAAGAATTCAAGGACTATGCCTCAAGGGGTAAAAAGAATCATAATAGAATAAGGACTGTAATAGTTATTTGTATTTCCTTCTTGTTTTGGTATAAATATATTTATTTATATTAACCAATATTTTCCCTTCTCCCACTCATTTCTCTACCTTCTAACATGAGTTAATAATAGTTAACCTTATGTTACAGGTTATGGATATGCAAGGAAAATTCAGCTATAAAAGCTAGAAGAGTCATGAACAACATCCAAAGGTGATTAAAGGGAGTTTAAATCTTCTTGGAGAGAGGGTTAGGTTGTTTTTGGTTGTATGAGGTTAAGTGAAAGCATTATTTTCCCATTGTCTTATTTTGAAGTTAAGTATGGCTTAAAGGGGTATATAGAGATGCCAAGTTGGTGAGGCATTTAAAAAATTTTTAAAAAAGGCAATATAAGTGTTGGAGAGGATGTGGAAAAAATGAAACTCTTGTGCATGCTGAAAGGAATATTAAATGGTGCAGCCACTATGGAAAACACTATGGCAGTTCCTCAAAAAATTAAACATAGAACTACCATATGATCCAGCAATTCCACTTCTGGGTATATACCAAAAAAAATTAAAAGCAGAGACTCAAACAGATATTTATACACTTATGTTCATAAAAAACATTATTCACAGTCCAAAAGGTCAAAGTAACCTGTGTCCCTTGATAAATGAATGGATAAACAAAGTGTGGCATATACTATACATACAATGGGATATTAATCAGTCTTAAAAAGGAAATAAATTTTTATACATGCTGCATGCAACATGTTTGAACCTTGAAGACATTATGCTAAAAAACATAAGCAAGTCACAAAAGGACAAATATTGTCTGATTCCATTTATATGAGGTGCCTAGTGTAGTCAAACTCAGAGAGGTAGAAAACACATTTTTTTTTTTAGTGGTTCCCAAGGCCTGTGGAGAAGCTTGAATAGAGTTAATGTTTAATGGGTAGGGAATTTCAGTTTGGGAAGATTAAAAAGTTATTGAGATGGATGATGGTCATGATTTTACAAGAATGAGAATATGTTTAATTCCACAGAATTGTACACTTAAAAATGGTTAAAATAGCCCCAGCTGTTTTGGTTCAGTGGATAGAGCATCAGCCTGCGGACAGAAGGGTCTTGGGTTCGACCCCAGTCAAAGGCACATAACCTTGGTTGCAGGTTTGCTCAAGTCAGGGCCAGAGATCAATGTGTCTCTCTCACATCAATGTTTCTATCTATGTCTTTCCCCTTCCCTTCCGTTCTCACTAGAAACCAATGGAAAAAATATCCTTGTGTGAGGATTAACAAAACATTTAAGAATGGTTAAAATAGTAAATTTTCTGTTATGTATCCTATACTATTAAAATAATAGCAATAATAGTAATAATAACAGAAGGACTCAAGTAGGTGGGGCAGAGGTGGAACAATATGGCTGTGAGTTGATGATTATTGAAGCTAGTGATGGGGGTATATGGAAATCTATTTACTTTTCTATTTCTGTGTACATTTGAAATGCTCCATAATAAAAATATTTTTGTACCAAAACAAATAAGCAAATTCCATTTAAAAGAAGAAAAAAAAAACTAAACCAGAAAAATGGCTATTAATACTCACCATAAAAATGTTATCACAGAGCAGAAACCAGTTTGGCTCAGTGGTAGAGCGTCGATCTGCGGACTGAATGGTCCCGGGTTCGATTCCGGCCAAGGACATATATCGATACATTGGTTGTGGGCACATCCCCGGTAGGGGGTGTGCAAGAGGCAGCTGGTCGATGTTTCTCTCTCATTGACGTTTCTGGCTCTATGTCTCTCTCCCTTCCTCTCTGTAAAATATCAATAAAATATATATATTTTTTAAATGTTATCACAGAGAGAAAATTATGACCAAAAATTTTGTCCCAAATTACCACAGCCTAAGTAAGATATCTAGTTGAAATCTCAATGAAGAGATAGAGAGCTGATGGAAAAATAAATTTTGAACCAGAAATGCCAAAGAAGAAACTTCTCAGTTTAAAAGGAAACGGATAATTGAAGGTTAAGGGAGCTGTTGGTTTTTATTATGGGTATCTAATAAGTCTTGTAGAATTAGTTGAGTTTTTAAACTATGTCTATATAGAATTTTTTAAACACTAAATTTTAATTTAATTTTTTAAATATATTTTATTGATTTTGTACAGAGAAGAAGAGAGAGAGATAGAGAGCTAGAAACATCGATGAGAGAGAGAGTCATCGACCAGCTGCCTCTTGCACACCCCCTACTGGGGATATGCCCGCAACCAAGGTACATGCCCTTGACCAGAATCGAACCCGGGACCTTTTAGTCCCCAAGCTGATGCTCTATCCATTGAGCCAAACCGGTCTCAGCTAAATTTTAATTTTAAATGTGTGCTTTTTAAAGGAGGCAGAGCCAAGACTGTGTCAAGATTTCAAAACCTGGCCAACGTTATGTAGACACCAAAAGTTAATTGTCACATGGACTTAATACTTTTGCTTTGCTCTGTTGCCCACATTTTAACTTCTTGTTTTCTCTTTGCTTTACACTCTCAGTGTTCACTTTTGGTTTGAGGTCACCTGTGGAGCCACCTACTTGCCTTAGAAATGAACACTATAGGTTGGCTACCAAAAAGCTATCTGCTGTATATATCCTGCTGCTATATATTCCTTTGTCAGAGAGGCTAGAAAGCTAAAATATGCCTTTGCAGGCTCATTCCATTAAGCTGTGGCAATGTGACATGATTTTGCACAATGAGACTGCAGAAAAAGCATTCTCTTCTTAAGTGAAAAGGCAACACCTCAAGAGAGAGGGTTCTTGCCTCTTTCACTTCCATTCTACCCAACACAGGCATCAGACCTTGCAACTCAGAGGATGAAAGCCACTGGAGGAGGCAGAGTTAGAAGGAAAGTTTGAGAGCACCCGGTCCCTGAGTGCATGTGTAAGCAGCTGGAGCAGCCCTGGAATGCTCCAGGTGCCCCCCCTTCCCCACTGATCCCACCTGCCTGAGCCAGTGCCATACTCTCAAGTCCTCCTAACCTGGGACTCTCCCCTGGTGGAAGCTTAGCAAGTCACTATTCCTCAAAGCTGTCCTCTGTCCCTTCCCCCTCACTGCCTGTTGAGAACACAAAGCTAATCTTTCAAGGATGTCTGCCTCCTCAAAATACAACAGACCCCTGAGGTCAGTGACTTCCACCAAGATTAAGACTTCTGGGCATAGAAATCAAGTTTCTCACCTTTCTTCAATATTTTTTTTTGGGGGGTACAGCATACTCTCCCACTGTCATATTTGAGTCATAAGTAATGTCCAGTCAAACTTCAGGAAGAAGAGTACATTTACCCACGGGTAGTAAAATGGGTTTGCTTGTTGAATTTCTATCAAGTTACAAATTTTTACAAATAGAAATTGTATAAGGAAAAAGGAATAAAAACAACCTATAATAACAGAAGCATAATATGCTAATTAGACCAGACATCCTTCCAGACATTATCCTTCCAGACAAAGCTGCAGCGGGCAGGGGCTGCAGCAGAGGCCCCGGGCTACAGTGGGCAGAGGCCGGGGCCAAAGCCCTTGCATGAATTTCGTGCTTCGGGCCTCTAATATAACACATAATTAAATAAGTCTGTATATATTGTTTTTATATATTATCCATACATATACAAACCTAACGTGCAAAGTGTCCCCTTAGGAGTTCAACCGACCAAGAGTTTGATCGCTCACTGTGACGTGCGCTGACCATGAGGAGGCGGCACGGAATGAAGAAAGGCCCTGGCCAGCATGGGCAGCCACGGAGGGCCCTACCCATGCACGAATTTCATGCACTGGGCCCCTCATATCTGTACAATATGTTTAGAATATAAGTCAAAAATAGTCAATGTGTAAAAATAAAAAGGACTTAAAAAAAAGTAGAAACGACTCATGAACACACCCAAATCCCTGGGTTTGTAGTCCCCAGTTTTACTTCCTTTGATCACCTGCCTCCAGACCTTAGACTTACTTCTGATATCTTGTCCAACCTGGTTTCATGTGCTTTTCCAGGCAGTCCCACCTCAAGATTCTCCCGGAGCCTGTGTTCATTCATTCACATTTAGCTCGTTTTGGCTTCTGCTCCCCTCCCAGGGTGAGCTCATCCCAGCCACACAGTTGCTTTTCTCAGCTCCTTGCTTTCACAGGAACCAGATAAACACTTTGGCTTCCAGACAGCCTGTCACCCCACCACCAACTACCAAACTAGTCTTCTGTGTGGCTTCTCAATGAGAGAAATGATATTTTTTTCATTTTAGATATGCTAAGAAATTAGATATTAATGAGGATTTCATTTCAGATGCATCTTTTAATTACTGAAATAATTTATTGCCGCATTCTACCTTTTTCTTTTTAAAAAAATATTTTTTATTGATTTTAGAGAGGAAGGGAGAGGGATAGAGAGATAGAAACATCAATGATGAGAGAGAATCATTGATTGGCTACCTCCTGCAAGCCCCCTAGGGATCTAGCCCGCAACCCAGACATGTGCCCCTCAGCCGGAATCAAACCTGGGACCCTTCAGTCCACAGGCCAATGCTCTATCCACTGACCCAAATCAGCTAGGGCTGGGTTTTGGTTTTTATTCCCCTTTTATTTTTTTAAATTACCTAAGTATGACCCATGGATTAAGAGTCATCAAAATTGTATCCAATGACCATCTTTATTAAGAATTCCTAGCATAGGGGGTAGAAGCAGGCAGGGAGCAGAAAGGAGAAATATGTAGTACTTTCAACAATAAAGACTTTAAATTTTTTTTAAAATTCAAAAAATTTTCATTCATCAATAGGGTGATGAAGGCCTGGGGTGGGAGATGGAGTGGAGGAGCTAAAAAGAGTCAATGAGGGGGAAAGGGGACATATCTAATGTTATCAACAATAAAGTTTGGGTTTTTGTTTTTTTAGGGTTTGTGTGTTTTTTTTAAATTAAAAACAGCCTGCCACCTAGTGGTCAGAGCAATTGATGCAATATGTTACTAGGATTCTCCACTGGATCTATTACACAGTCATGTGCCACTTAAGGAACATTCTGAGAAATGCCTGGTAAGGGGATTTCGGCCTTGTGTGAACATCATAAAGTGTACTTACACAAACCTAGATGGTATCGTGGTGGGCAGTTAGACAGACATGCGCAGAGCAATGGGCCAGGTACCAAAGGTCACCAGAGTGGGATCTCATCCCCAGGGTGACCTTTCCTCCTGTAGCATGTCGCTGGTCATATGGTTCAGACCCTCTGACTTTTTATCCCTAGCAATGACATCTAGGCCTCAGTTGTAGTTCATCTCCAGGCCAGAAAAGCAGCAAAACCAGACAAGTAAAACCATGACTGGCCTCAATACCTGCTGCATTGAAAAATGATGCCCTGCCCTGGCACTGATCAATAAATTAGTGGAGACCCTAAAGGACAAACCTAGAAAGCTGGTGGATATCCCACTGAAATCTTCAGCTGGCACTTCCCTAAAATCTCCACCCTATAACCCCTAGGACAGAGGCCTCAGCATGCCCTCCCTCCGGGGAGCATGCCCATGCCTGTCCTTTCCTCCTATTGGAATGACTAAACTCCAAAACACCCCAAATCTGGTGAGCTCCCAGGTGTTTGCCCAAATGAGTCGAAAACTTATGTCCACACAAAGACCTGTGCACAAATGTTCCTAACAGCTTTATTCCTAATTTAAGGTGACCAGATTTTAACATTGGTAAAGCAGGACACCATTGATTGGGGGGGGGGGGTGTGATTAAAAATTTGGCCTATATGTTAATAGCATGAAAAGACATAAGTCCTTCTGCTAATGCTAATTTCTTTTCTTTGTCCCCATAAGTTGTTTTCTGAAAAAAAAATCCTGCATTTTGGAGGAAGATGCAGCAGTATTTAAATATCTTTTATGTTTCTGTGTCTTCAAGTGCTTTAAAATATCATTCTTCCTGCCATGCCAAATGGAAAATTTACCATTACATTTCTCACATTTTATCATGTAATCACTTTTGGTTTTTTTGATAAAGGGAAATTCACTTCTTAGATCATCGTTGATTTTGCATCTTCTTTTCTTACTCATTATGTTAAAAATCTAAAAAAAATTAAAATTATATTATAAATTATTATATAGATATTGCTTAAAAACACAGTAGGTAGGTACATAATTATATGAACACATTTTATTTTTAGTTTATAAATTAATTTAATTTGATGGTTATAAAGTAACTATATTTTTAAAATTATTTTACATTTTAATCCTATATTTCTTTCTAAATAATAACAATACTAACTTGTATTATTTTTCCTCTGAATTTGCCATAACGTAAGTCGTAAGTGTCACTTTCAAGGCCGGCGCTAGACTTTTTGCTGCCACTATAAAATATAAATAATATGAGCACTGTCTGCTAAATTCAAGAAAATTTATGTATTTATGAAATAAATTACTTACCTAAATTATCTGAATAGCTGATTTGTAATTACATCACTTGTTTAACTAGCTTACTAGCATGCAGTACCATGTGTATCATCTAAGAGACAGTTACAAAATGTTTTCGTCGTTGCCAATCCCAAAAAATGCCAGTGTTCATTAAGTCCAAACAATGGTGGTCGAATTCTAACAACTGATCAACAATGTGAACCTTCATAAGCAGTTCTCAATAATCAGTTCTCAACAATTATTTGTTATTATTAAAGTTTAACATTATAAAATTAACAAAAATAATATAAAACTCATATCCTGGCTAAATAGCCACATGGCCGCCAAAAACCATATATTCCCTTCCCGTTCTCCCTCCTTTCCTTAGCTTGTCGTGCACTCTTTCCAAAAATCAGGACTTTTTTAAAACACCGCGGGACGTGAGACAAATTGTTCAAAATCGGGACTGTCCCACCAAAATTGGGACATCTGGTCACCTTATCCTAATTGCCAGAATTTGGAAGCAGCCAAGATGTCCTTCAGAAGATAAATGTATAAATAAATTATGGTACACCCATGCATTGGAATAATATTAAATCATTAAAAAAATAGTTATCAAGCCACAAAAAGACACAAATAAATTTAAATGCTCTTTTTAAAAAATTGGTTTATTGATTTTAGAAAGAAACAAAGGGAGGATAGAGAGAGAAAGAGAGAGAGGAACATTAATCAGTTGCCTCCCAGGAATCAAACCCTGGTATGTGCCCTGACTGGGAATTGAACTGGCAATCTTTTGAAATAGGAATTTTAGGGGTAAAATAGGACAGGCTTAGGAAATTTTAGAAATTAAGGGGACCATGGAAAGCACAGGGCAAAAGAGCAGCAGAAGGTACATTTTCATAGAACAGGGAGGCTAAAAGGCTACAACAGGTACATTTCCATAGAATGAGGGAGCTGGGAAGAGAAAAAGAAAAGGAAGACCTTCATCCAAAAGAAGAAGAAGAAAGCCCAAAGGAAATAGGAAAACAATAAGGAAACGGGGAGGGATCTCATGTGACCCATATGAGGTTTAACCTTTGAGCCCAGGAGTTACTACGGTAACCAGTTCAAGGGAATAGTGACCAATCAGAGGGGATATCAAGGCTCCAGGATCTGCAGCCTTCATAAGCCATAGGGAAAAGGAACCCAGTGGGATCCTTTTCCCCTCCCCACTCTGTGGAACTCTTTCCTCTCCCCACATGGGTTCTTCAATAAATCTCCACCTTTGCTAAACTACCCTCTGTCCTTGGATTCATTCTTTGACTCCAGCGGAAAAAGAATCCGGTTTCCAGTTCAAAATTTTCGTTTCAAATTGGTGCATTGGCCAGGAATTTCTCCATAAGTCAGTCAACCCTCTTTACATCAAATGGTGAGTAGTCACGGAGTCTGTCCCTCTGTCCCTTTTCTGTCTCTTGTATGATTTTGGAGGCTGACGGCCGCCCACCAGCCATTTAAACTTGGCTGCCATCTAAAAACCAGGCAGAGAGAGAGAGAGAGAGAGAGAGAGAGAGAGAGAGAGAGAGAGAGAGAGATTGAGAGAGAGAGAGACAGAACGCGAGCCAAAACCAAAGCGGGCATGGATCAATCAAGTAAAGGCCACTAGGGCGACTGCCGCTACAAAAAAAAAAAAAAAAAAAAAAGTCTCCCATGGAAAGATAAACTGGTGCCGGCTCAGGTTCGAGCAATAGGATTCGGGCAGTCGCAAGTCAAAGCTCGGCCATTGACTAAAGGAGTGCTTGGGTCCCTGCCCAGCTCCAAAGATGAAAGAGGCAAATTCCTCTCCCCCTGGTTGGAGAGTTTCAAATGTCCTTCCGTGAGTGCAGGACCTCAGGACCTCGCAGGGATGTCTGGGTTGTTGAACTCTAAAAGACGTGCAGGGGCCTCGCAGAAACAACACATGTAATTAAATTCTGACCTGTCCAGGGATGCAAGTAAGGTTGTCACCCAGCATTCCAGGTCCTCCCGGATGTCTTAGACAGCTAGGAGAGAAACTAAGACACGGTCCCCCCCGCGCCCCGCCCCCCAAAAAATCCAGCACATTTCTGACCCACTACATATGTCCACTCCCCTGGCCCCATTCCCAAGCAGGGTTTAATTGGAGAATCATCTGCCTTTTCTTCTGATTTCTATTCCAGTCAGGTCTAATAGTATCCAGCCAAGACCTCTGCCTCCACGTTCCAGCTCCCACCAAGCTTACCTCCTCAGTCTCCATTTGTGCAGGCCTTTATAGTAAGGGTCTTAAGGAGAAACTTCTAGGCAAGAGTTAAGAAAGGGAGGGCCAGCTAACTGTTTTCCACTACTTACATAGGAGCATGGCCTAAGTCTTCCCATCAGGCATAACAGGAGTGAATCACAGCCCTTCGCCACCACCACTGTAGAGGTTTTAGCCTTTCAGAGAATTCAGCGTTACAGGCAGACACAGCTGTTCAGTTAGCCCATTAATGACTAGGTAACTCGCCTCTAGTCTTCATTGTGATTCTGTAAAATGGTCACGTACTCTCGGGAGTGTTCTTAAAAGCCTCATTTTCACCATGTTTTCATTTCCCAGTCCGTCATTTGAAATTTGGGTAGATGAGACATTTCTCACAATTTAGGGACACGTCTGGGACTTCTGTACCCATGTGGAGGGAAAGTCTAGTTCAAAGGGAGGTGCCCGACCTGATTTTGGGGGGCCTCTTTGCCTGAGCCCCTTCTCTTCATAGATGCTATAGAATAGTTCCCAGATGGTCTTTCTTTAGAAAACGGTGAAAATGATGCAAGGGGAATATATACAAGACAAGCCACATGGCCAAAATAGGCCATTGAAAGAATGCTGAGGTTCCTGGGAGGGTCAGTCCCCCAGAGCTGGGACAAGAGACATCGCTTTTTTAATGGAGTGCTTTCTGGAGTGTCCGTGGATTGTGCACACTTATAAATACCATGAACAAGAGTGTTTCTATTGATGTTTCCTGTTGATGTTTGAATCAATCTGTTTAAAGATAGGGAACGTCCCACTTTGCTGGGGCCCAGCTGCTTGTGGACAGGGTAAACATGTGGCTGAACATGTGGCAGGGTTTGAATCTTGAGAGTCTTTTTTTTAAATATATTTTACTGATTTTTTTTTTATAGATAGGAAGAGAGAGGGACAGAGAGCTAGAAACATCAATGAGAGAGAAACATTGACCAGCTGCCTCCTGCACACCCCCCACTGGGGATGTGCCTGCAACCAAGGCACATGCCCCTGACCGGAATCGAATCCAGGACCCCTCAGTCTGCAGGCCGACGCTCTATCCACCGAGTCAAACCGGTTTTGGCTCTTGAGAGTCTTTTTGTCTGCAGTATGCCTTGGTTATTGCTTGTTTTGCCAGCTTATTTTGCTCTTCACTGTTTTTATGAACATAGAAAGCCCTCTGTCTCTGCTCTGTGTAGGCTTTGTGCCACTCAGAACCAAAGGTTATTTTACCGTGCTGGGTTAGGAATTTAAGATTCTAAGGCTAATTTGAAAGTGTAAAATTTGTGAAGGTTACAGATATGTTAGCCCAGACCACTAGCTAAAGTTGTAGCCTGCCTGTGGGTGATAAACCATTGTCTTCCCCACCTGGAGAAGTGAGAGAGGGAAGGGGGGGGGGGGGGGGGGGAGCAGTTTTATTCAGACAGTGGCTTTTGGTTCCAAAAACAGCGGAATAAGAGGCAGCACTGGCCAAACCTGTGCAGGTGCTTAGCAAAGAAGCAGGGTGGGGGAAATTTACAAAGCCCTGTCCAGCATCCCATCCATTAAGCATCCGGTAGGCAGCTTAGATATTAATAGGAACCAGGGACCAGGTGGACCTCGCCTGCCTCTGATATCAAAAACCCTAGCAGACTGGCCGAAGTGGAACTGAGGCTGGCTAAGGAGCTTGGGGGCACGGCAGCAAGGGTATGGGCAGACGGTAGACTTGTCTTCCCTGCGTTTTCCCTGTGACATTCAAAGTATATTGTATCTTTGACAAACCATCCAGAACTGAAATATCATTGCTGACATGTACATATAAGGAACTGTTTGACATTGAACTTAGGACTCAAAAGAACTGGTGGGCTCGCCTCTCGCTCCTCTCCCAGCCGCAGCCCGGGGGCAGAGCGGGACGACCACGTTCCGCCGCAAGCTGACAGCGCTCGACTACCACAACCCCGCTGGCTTCAACTGCAAAGATGAAACAGAACTTAGAAACTTCATTGTTTGGCTTGAAGACCAGAAAATCAGACACTACAAGATTGAAGACAGAGGTAATTTAAGAAACATCCACAGCAATGACTGGCCCAAGTTCTTTGAAAAGTATCTTACAGATGTTAGCTGTCCTTTCAAGATTCAAGATCGACAAGAAGCAATTGACTGGCTTCTTGGTTTAGCCATTAGACTTGAATATGGAGATAACGCTGAAAAATATAAGGACTCAGTATCTGATAATACAAAAAATGCTGACAATGCAGCAAAAAATGCAGAGCCATTGATCAATCTGGATGTTAATAATCCTGATTTTAAGGCTGGTATAATGGCTTTGGCTAACCTTCTTCAGATTCAACGGCATAATAATTACCTGGTAATGCTTAAGGCAATTCGCATTTTGGTCCAGGAACACCTGACACAGGATGCAGTTGCTAAAGCAAATCAAGCAAAAGAGGGATTGCCTGTTGCTTTAGGCAAGCATATTCTTGGTTTTGACACAGGAGATGCAGTTCTTAATGAAGCTGCTCAAATTCTACAATTGCTGCGAATAGAAGAGCTCAGGGAGCTACAGACATTATTGCTGATCCAAAGACAGACCACAGACTGGGGAAAGTTGGAAGATGAATCTTTTAGGATTTTAGCCTCTCACCTATTTAGTACAGTTGAGAACCATGCACACCGTGGTATGTGTTTCAGAATCACACATCACATTTTCAAGGGAAGAATCCCAGAAAATTGACTATGTTGTAGAGATTTCCATCATTGCTTTTTCTTTAATAAAGTTTGGGAAAGCGGGGTGTGTGTGTGTGTGTGTGTGTGTGTGTGTGAAGAACTGGTGGCCCAGAAAGAAGAAACTCACTACTGACTGATTCATTTGCCTCTCAGCATAACAATTATGGCTGGTCTCATTTTTGGTTCTTATAAGTGTATTTTTTTGTATCATATGATCTCACGAATCTAGGGGAAATAATGAACAACATAAACTGATGGACAAAAATAGACCCGGAGACAAGGAAGCATTGATCAGACTGTCAAAGCTCAGAGGGAAGGTAGAGGAGAGTGGGAGAAAGGAGAAGAGATCAACCAAAGGCCTTGTATGCATGCATATAAGCTTACAGACAACAAGGGGGTGGGGGTGTACATGGGAAGGGTTTTGGGTGGGAATGAGGGGATGAGGACAATTATGTGATACCATAATCAATTTTTAAAAAGTATATCGTATCTGTGATATTACTAAGATATTAAAAAAAATTTTCATTTTATTTTTTAATTTTTTTAATAAACCTTTATTGTTCATATTATTACAAAAGTTCCTCATTTTTTTCCCCCTCCACCAGGTTCCTACCCCACCCTCTGCCCTTTCCCCACCCTCACTTGTCCTCATCCATAGGTGCACAGTTTGTGTTCATTCTCTTCCCGAACCCCCCCACTCCTCTTTTCCCTGAGAATTATCAGTCCACTCCCCTTCCATACCTCTGATTCTATTATACTCAACAGTTAATATTGTTCATCAGGTTTTTTAATTCCCTTGTTTTTTGTTTGTTTGTTTTTGTTTTGTTTGTTTGTTTGTTTATTGGCTTCCAAAGGGGAGTTTAAGGTCAAAAGGAGTTTCGGGTGTACCCAGATCCTATTCATCAAAATCTGGGTAAGCTCCTTATTTTTTGGTACAAGATTTAGCATATCAAGACCTGGGTGAGTCCAGGTCCTATTTGTTCTTCATTCCAAGCACATGGATTAAGAAATCAGTACTGATAAGAGGATTCTGCCAGTACCCTCGGTCTCAGCTGATAAGAATTAAAAGAATGTCCATGTGCCTTCTCAGGCAGCTCTCTACATCTCACCCTTTTTTACTAATTAAAATAAAATTTAAACATCAATAATAGGGCTCTAAAATTAAAAACAATTGCAAACAATGCCAATGCAAAAACTAAAACACATACATGTAATTTTCTTTTTCTTTCTTTTTTTTTTTTTTTTTTTTTTTTTTTTGCAGTTTGAGTTTTTATTTTACAGATTCTTAGTCCAAAGATTTTAAATTAGAGAGAATTAGAAGCAAAAGGGGAGAAAGGACAAGTGTGTGCTGAAGAAGCCTTCTATGGTGTTCTGCAGACATTTCGCCTGGCCGCAGCCCCCTGCCACAAAGCTGCTCTTCGGCTGCGCTCCGTCTGTTCAGTTTCTACAATCAATGCAGTCAGAAGGACAGGCCAGTAGCTTCTCATCAACTCAGAAGGTCTTATTTTTGAACTTCACCCTCACAAAATCCACTTCTCATTATGCCCAGCCAACAGAAGAAAGTCATTTTTTGCATGGCGGGAGTATGAAGCTTCGTGTGTGCCCTTGGAGTTGTGGCAGCCCTGGGGACACCGCTGTGGATCAAAGCCACCTTCCTCTGCAAAGCAGGGGCTCTGCTAGTCAATGCCTCAGGCAGGAGCTGGGGGAGATGCAGTGCGGGCTCTTCCACGGAGAGGGCACGAGGCAGTGCGGACTAGGAACACGGCCCTTTCGGTTCTCACGTGAGTAGCAATTGCATTTCGTACATGTTATTTTCAAAACTTGAATGTCAAGAGCAAAACTCTGGCTATTAAATAATAACAATAATGCCAATGCAAAACAACAAAACGAGAAATCAGAATTATGGACATATTATTATTTTTAGCTACTAAATGAGTCTCTTTTGTTGCTGATGTAGATTTACTCAGAGTCCTTGGATTTGCTGCACAAGACTTTGCAGAAGACTGGAAGCTAACAGATGCTAGCATGAGCAGGAACATGATTAAAGAAGTAGCTTCCATTTCAGTCTTTAATTTCTTCAGATGACTCCATGGTGGCACCTCAGTCCCTTGCGTAGCCTTCAGTTTTCTTCTCCCACTTTGCTGTCGTCTGGGCAACTCTCAGTCCTTTGGGGTAAAGGGACACAGGAGCTTCTCTGAGTCCATTGTGATGACAGACCTAACATTTTGTACCTGAATTGGCTGCATTGCTCCTTTTTTCTTTTCATTTTGAACCCAGGGTTCGATGCCACAACACTCTGGGTCTGGCTGCTCTGGGCCTGGATGCTATTCCAGGCCTGGATGCTGCTCCGGGCCTGGATGCTCTGGGTCTGGCTGCTCCGAGCCTGGCTGCTCTGGGCCTGGCTGCTCCAGGCCTGGCTGCTGCTGCTCTGGGCCTGGCTGCTCTGGGTCTGGATGCTGCTCCGGGACTAGCTGCTCCGGGCCTGGCTGCTCCGGGCCTGGCTGCTGCTCCAGGCCTGGCTGCTCTGGGCCTGGCTGCTCCGGGTCCAGCTGCTGCTGCTCTGGGTCCAACCACTACTACTCCAGGCCTGGCTGCTCTGGGCCTGGCTTCTCCGGGCCTGGCTGCTGCTGGTCTGGGCCTGGCCGCTCCGGGTCTGGCTGCTACTGCTCCGGGGCTGGCTGCTCTTGCCCTGGCTGCTCTGGGCCTGGCTGCTGCTACTCCGGGCCTGGCTGCTCCGGGCCTGGATACTCTGGGCCTGGCTGCTGCTACTCTGGGCCTGGCTGCTCTGGGCCTGGCTGCTCTGCGCCTGGCTGCTGCTACTCCGGGCCTGGCTGCTATGTGCCTGGCTGCTGCTACTCCGGGCCTGGCTGCTCTGCGCCTGGCTGCTGCTACTTCGGGCCTGGCTGCTCCGGGCCTGGCTGCTCTGAGCCTGGCTGCTGCTGCTCTGGGCTTTGCTGCTCTGGGCCTGGCTGCTGCTGCTTCGGGCCTGGCTGCTCCGGGCCTGGCTGCTGCTGCTCTGGGCCTGGCCGCTCCGGGTCTGTCTGCTGCTGCTCCGGGACTGGCTGCTCTGGGCCTGGCTGCTGCTACTCCGGGCCTGGCTGCTCCGGGCCTGGATACTCTGGGCCTGGCTGCTGCTACTCCGGGCCTGGCTGCTCCGGGCCTGGCTGCTCTGCGCCTGGCTGCTGCTACTCCGGGGCTGGCTGCTCTTGCCCTGGCTGCTCTGGGCCTGGCTGCTGCTACTCCGGGCCTGGCTGCTCTGCGCCTGGCTGCTGCTACTCCGGGCCTGGCTGCTCCGGGCCTGGCTGCTCTGAGCCTGGCTGCTGCTGCTCTGGGCTTTGCTGCTCTGGGCCTGGCTGCTGCTGTTCCGGGCCTGGCTGCTCCGGGCCTGGCTGCTCCGGGCCTGGCTGCTGCTGCTCTGGGCCTGGCTGCTGCCGCTCTGGGCCCAGCTGCTGCTGCTCTGGGCCCGGCTGCTGCTTCTCCGGGCCTGGCTGCTCCGGGCCTGGATGCTCTGGGCCTGGCTGCTGCTGCTCCGGGCCTGGCCCCTCCAGGCCCGCCGTTCTTCCATTTCTCCAGCTGGTCACATTCCAAGAGTCCCATCGGTCCCTCACTGCTCCCACCATCACGTTAATTGCTGATTATCAACTACCCAGTATCTCCCTCCCGTGGTCCTGGATGATGGATGTCCCTCATATACTAGTTTCAATCTTCAAATTGTTGTGGGAGTGGCACACCAGCTGCTCACCCACTCCGCCATCTTGGTTTCTCCTCCAATCAGTACTCTTGTTTGTGATCTATTTTCTTGTCTCGGCATTTTTGCCTAAGATATAAAAATTTAATGGCAAAATTGAAAATAATTAATTCTGTAAAACACACACACAGATTCAAAGCCAAGTTCAAATAGAAAACTTCCAGTCAGGGCAAGCATGATAATTCTCTGTAACTGCCAGTGACATTCTGGAGGTTTTACATTTCTTTTATTAGGACTTATAAATTGTTTTTAATGTGTTTTTTTATATATATTTTATTGATTTTACACAGAGAGGAATTGAGAGGGACAGAGAGTTAGAAACGTCGATGAGAGAGAAACATCGACCAGCTGCCTCTTGCACACCTCCCACTGGGGATGTGCTCGCAACCAAGGTACATGCCCTTGACCGGAATTGAACCCGGGAACTTTCAGTCCGCAGGCCGATGCTCTATCCACTGAGCCAAACCGATCCCGGCTGTTTTTAATGTTTTAATTCACTGTCTGCAATAAGCCACATGCCACATGTTATATACACAAATTGTTGTACTAGAAGGTTGTTGTCTCAGAATATTATAAAGCAAAGATTTTATCAATTGCATTTTAAATAAATCTATAACCATGCCACTATTGAAATTTGTCATTGGACAGTCATTGCCTTACTTTGGTGCATTTAAGTCTTTAGAAAAAACCATGGGAAGGACTCTGACTTACTTTAAATTGCAGGCTTCTAAGCAGGTCTTATGTTTGAACTAAAAGGTGTTTATAAAACTGCAGGAAGTAATTAATTAGAAACAATAACTAAAATATATGTTGCCACAACCACTTTAGCTAGGGTTCAGGATCTGAAGAAGGTGCTGCGCACAAATGAAAACACTAGACAATAAATATGAATTTAGAAGGCATGGGGGGCCAGGCAGAAACTTTCCTCTAGTGGAGAAGCTCTCTGACCGCCCGGTCCCATCTGCTTTTATTCACTTGAATACACATTTGCCCTTTGGAATGCATACAGGCATATCAAAAGTAAAGTTTGTAAAAAGTAAAAGGATTATCAGGTTAGGGGACTGCCTTGACCCATTTGGTCACTAGCAGGGCAATGTTATGGTGATTTTCAGCCCTTCTGAATATCAAGGTCCATTGGCCTTCCAGTGGGACTTTTTTCACATCATAGTGAGCAGTTGAGTGGCCTTAGCATATTATTATTTGATTGATTTAATGGCTGACTGGTCAATCAGACACTTAGCACATTAGGCTTTTATAATGTAGGATAGTATGGTAGTGCTCAAAAATCACGATAGGGGCATATATAAGGGACACAGAAGTCAACTACAAGAGCTCCCCATCACCTAACTAGAACAAGTTGAGCAAGAAAATAAATAGTGTCATGTTGGATAATAACCAAAATATAGGATAAATAACCATGAGTCCATACCAATATTAATAAATGATTGAATAAATAAATAAATAAAGGCAAATAGACAAATCTCCCATACAAAAGAATTCTGCCCCTCAGAGAGGTAGATCATAACTCCCTACCCCTTAAGTAGAGGCAGCACATACTTCCTTCCAAAGAGAAAATTATGGAAAGGGAGGAGAAGAAAAGAGTAACTTCACAGGATGGAATACCTGGTAAACACTATCTCAGGCCTGTGATGAAGTTTAATGTCACCAGTGATAATCATCAGTGATAGCATATGGACTGCACATTCCCTGCAGTTATATAATGAGAATGACACCACCTCTGTAGTCTTCCTTCCCTCAAAACACATAACCCCAGTCTAATTATAATAATAAAAAATCAAACAAACCCAAATTGAGAAATTTTCTACAAAACCTACCAGTATGGTACAAAATTGTCAAGGTCAACAAAATAGGGAAGTCTGAGAAACTATCACAGAGGAGCCCGAGAAGACACAGGTGCTAAGTGTAATATAACATCCTGAATGGGATCCTAGAACAAAAAAAAAGTGAAAATTAAAAAAAATCTGACTAGCTGAAACCGGTTTGGCTCAATGGGTAGAGCGTCGGCTTGGGGACTGAAGGGTCCCGGGTTCGATTCCAATCAAGAGCATGTACCTTGGTTGCAGGTATATCCCCAATAGGAGGTGTGCAAGAGACAGCTGATCCATGACTCTCTCTCATCGATGTTTCTCTCTATCTCTCTCCCTTCCTCTCTGTACAAAATCAATAAAATATATTTTTTTAAAAATCTGACTACAGCATGAACTTCAGTTAATAATCTATCAACATATGCTAATTAGTTATGACCAAAATCAATGTAAGAGCATACCAGGTCAGACTAGGCAGAGTATGAGAATTCTCTATACTATTTCTGCAACATTTCTGTAAACCTAAAACTTTTAAATAAAAAGTGTATTTTTGAAAAAGGATCTTCCCTAGTTTGAAATGTTTATTCCCTGGTCCAAGTCCTATATAAACCTAACTATTCAAAGTGTGGTCACAGGTGAAATTGTCAGGATCTCAGCCCACCCCAGATGTACCAGTCAGGGTTTCCAATGAAACAGAACCAATTGGATGTGTAAAAGAATTATTATAAGAAATTGGCTCACACAATTATTAAAGCTGGCAAATCCAAGTCTACAATGCAGGCCACCAGCCTGGAGGTCCAGGAGATGTGTAATATACCCTGTTTCCCCGAAAATAAGACAGTGTCTTATATTAATTTTTTCTCCCAAAGTTGCACTAGGTCTTATTTTCAGGGGATGTCTTATCTTTCCATGCTCTAGGTCTTATTTTCGGAGGATGTCTTATTTTCGGGCAAACACAGTATATAACTTATCACTGATGATTATCACTGGTGACATTAAACTTCATCACATGCTTGCGATAGTGTTTGCCAGGTGTGCCCTGTAAAGTTCCTTTCTTCCCCTCCCTCTCCAAACTTTGCTCTTTGGAAGGAAGTATGAGCAAAGGTGGTCTGAAAGCAGTCTGCTAGGACAGTGGTCGGCAAACTCAGTCACAGAGCCAAATATCAACAGAACCATTCAAATTTGAGAGCCATTTTTTTTAAACTTAAACTTCTTCTAACACCACTTCTTCAAAATGGACTCGCTTTTGCTGTATTTTTGGAAGAGCCACACTCAAGGGGCCAATGATCCACATGTGGCTGGAGAGCCGCAGTTTGCCAACCATGGTGCTAGGACATGCCCCCTTGCTCAGAGTTGGCCTTCTTGCTCCACTCACCCCTTTAATTGCAGTCTACCCAAGTTAAAGAAAGCAATCTTCTTTTCCCAAAACTTGCTATTTTAAATCCAAAAACACCCTCCACGTTGACACACAAAATTTATTGTCCCACCAGACCTGATAAATCTGAATCTGCACTTTAAAAGGACCTGCCAGGTGATTTCATGCATATTCAAGTTGAGCAACATTGCTCTACAAGGCTCCTAAAAAGCTGGAACCTCTTCCCTCAGAGAGTTTTAGATCTATATGGTAGTAACTCAGAAACAAGGCCTGATTTGTTGTTTTAACCTGATAACTTTCCTAGCATTTATTGATCTGGAGGTTAGGGGTATAACCATGCATAAACCCCAGCCCTCCATGTTGGGGGCAAGGGTGGCCTTCCCATTTGTTCTCCACGTGGATCTCATCAAACCTGATCTAGTTCATTGAATCACTGGCTTGTCTTCCCTGGCCACCATGAACTCCCCAAGGTCATCTACTATATATATATATATATATATATATATATATATATATATATATATAGTGTATGTATATAGTGTATATATAGTGTATATATAGTGTATATATAGTGTATATATATAGTGTATATATAGTGTATATATATAGTGTATATATAGTGTATATATATAGTGTGTGTGTGTATATATATATATGTATATATATATATATATATATATATATATATATTTGTCATTTTCCTTACATATCTTTATTACCCACAATAACTGAGGGTCAGGACAGAGGCCCCAGGTCTGTCCCACCCTCACCCCCACCAGCCCCCCCAGACAAGCGGGTCCTCCTTCCTGGCTCCTCCTCCTGCGTCAGCAAATGCCAGGGGAGGCTGTTGGGAACCTCAGGCCTGTCGGGCACAACACCTATCGACCCGAGGATTCTATGGGCGGGATCCTAGGACACTGCCGAGATATTGGGTTGTTGTGACATACAAAAGCGGCCATTTCATGGGACTCAACAGGCTTCTAGGGGCTTTTTCCTTCTCAGAAGCTACTTTAGGGACAGTAAGCGGTCCCAGGTAGATAGACAGGAGCAGGGCTGCTAATATGCAAGGCCATTTACCGCCCCTACGTGAATGTCACATGTACACCATCCACTTCCCAAATCCGAGCCAAACCCTCTCCTTAACGGTGCGCGACTCAAGTGCCTTCCCCGCGGCCCCATAGGGGTGGCCGGCGCCCTCCTGGGGCGAGCGGAGCGCAGGCGCATTGTTCCTCCGAACCCTCCGGCTGCCAGCCCGCCCGCCCGCCCCCAGCCCCCACTCCCAGAATCCTCCACTCCCGGAATTCCGCGGCCACTGCCCGGCAGCCACAGCCAAGATGGCGGCGGGGGCGGAGCCAGCGCGGCCGCCTCGGGGCGGGACCGCGGCGACCGGCCGGGGCTGAGGGGCGTTGCCAGGCCGGGGGCTGCCCCCGGGGTTCGGCTGTCCGGCCCGATCGCTCCCCGGAGGAGCCGGCAGATCAGCTGCCCGCTCCCCGGAGACGCCATGAGGTCGCCGGTCCCCGGCCAGTCCCCGGATGGTGAGCTGGTCTCGGACAGTACACCCCTCCTGCAGGGCGCCCCGCAGGCGGAGGCCGGTGAGCCGCGGAGCGATCGGAGCGGGGGAGGCCCGAGTGCCCGCGCCCTCGGTGTGTGGGGCCAGAGCCGCTTCGGCCGAGGGGGTGGGGGGGGGGCGGGCGGGGTCCCGAGGGCTGGGGAGCCGGCTGGTGGGCGCCGGGGGCGGGCGTGGACCTTGAGGCCGGGTCCGGTCCACAGGAGTGGGACCTCGGCAAGTGCAGCCCCGCGGGGCCCGGGCGGGGACGTGCTGGCACCGCGGGCACTGGGCTGCTGGCGAGATTTTCGTAGTATCGATCGGGGGTGGGTGGGGTGGGAGACCCCCTGGGGGAATGAACTGGGGGAGAATCGATAAATCAATGCAATCGATAAGCCAAGGGGCGGGCGGAGCACCCCGTGTAAGAGCGATCCGGGGAGAGAAACCTGCAAATGGACCGGCCGGACGGAGCTGCTGGCGCTTCCTCCCTGTTGTCCCTCCAGGTCTCCACGTCTGCCAGCTTGTGGTCTGGTAGCTCCTTGGGCGAGGAAGGGAGACCAAAAGGGAAGCTTATATTTGTGAGGACGCGGATGGAAATGATTGCACAACCCAGCGAATATCTTGAAATTCTGCAGTAAGAGATTAAAAGATGCTGCGCGCTGTTATTTCCGTCTTGACATTTAAGTTAGGGAAACAAGTTGGGTTATCCTCAAGATATATCTGTAAAGTTCCAAGGTAACTTGCCAAAGGTCTTTGCAACAATTAGAGACGGGGGGATACTTCGCAGCGCATCCTCCCTGAATGGGGGTAGAGGGGGAACAGTAAGATAGTGTGCTGTTTGATATTTCTATAATGAAACTTCTTTAAAAGTAATTAAAACTAAAGAGCAAAACAGTTGGCGTGCCTTCGGTCGTTGCAAAGAAGTGTGCATAAGAAACAGTTGAATTAGAAATTTGACTTTTCCTGATCAAGAATAGTGTATATATAGTCCTGTAGTATCTTTTTTTTTTTAATATGTTTTATTGATTTTTTTTTTTATAACAGAGAGGAAGGGAGATGGATAGAGAGTTAGAAACATCGATGAGAGAGAAACACCGATCAGCTGCCTCCTGCACACTCCCTACTGGGGATGTGCCCTTGACGGGAATCGAACCTGGGACCCTTGAGTACAGGCCAACACTATCCACTTAGCCAAACCGGTTAGGGCTGTAGTATCTTTTTTATTTAACTTTACCAGATGGCAGCAGTAGAGGTGGCAGCGTTATAGTTCCATCTGGCAGCTGGGAGCTTGTTTTGATGGATGTTCATGTAAATACTGTAGCACAGTGATGTATTTCCTGGCAGTTGGACTTAGTTCCATAAATTGATTTCCACCCCTCCCTCCCTCATGGCATATAGTGTTAGATTTATATAGTTTTCCTCTGTAAAGTAATCTAGTATGGAAATACAGAAATAAATGTCATAATAAAAATATTCCCTAGAGACTATTAAAGTCTGTTGCAATTTGGGAGGAGATATTTCTCTCTGTGTGTGTGTATAAAAATTTAGCTCAAATATTAAACATCATTAGATGTCAAGAAAATGCAGATTAAAACCACCAGTCACTATATACCCACTAGAGTGGCTAAAATTTAAAATGCTGAAGATACCAAATGTGGATTAAGACACAGAGTAACTAGAACTCTCATTTTGCTGGTAAGAGTGTAAAATGTTACAACTACATTGGAAACTGTTTGGCAATTTATTTGAAAGTTAAACATATATTACCATAATATAGCAGCTTTATTTTTAATAAGAAAAAAAAAAACTGGCAACAACCTAGGTATCCATCAACAGGTGACCAGATAAACCAATTGTGGTATGTCCCTACAATGGAATACTACTCAGTAATAAAAAGAAACTACTGATAGCCAAAGCCGGTTTGGCTCAGTGGTAGAGCATCAGCCTGCGGACTGAAAGGTCCCAGGTTCGATTCCGGTCAAGGGCATGTACATTGGTTGCGGGCACATCCTGGTAGGAGGTGTGCAAGAGGCAGCTGGTCAATGTTTCTCTCTCATCGACGTTTCTAGCTCTCTATCTCTCTCTCTTGCTCTCTGTAAAAAATCAATAAAATATATTTTTATAAAAAATAAAAAAAAAAGAAAGAAACTACTGATAATACTTGTTAAACAATAACCTTCCAGGCCAAAAGTTTTTCTGAAAGAAAGGTTTTATTGAGCGATATGCTAACCAGGAAAAGAACCAGGTGCTGGGACATACCGTAAACCATCAGCAATAGAGCGAGGTGGGAAGGACAGAGATGCTGGTTGGCCTGGCATTGATAGGGCTCCTTTATGCAGTGGTTTTGGAGATGAAAAAATAAAGGTGCAGAGGTAGTAGTGGTCTGATTCATGGCTAGTTTGGGGATAGGTGTATTATCCAAAAGGAAGAAGTATTTATTGCTTTTGGATTGGTTGTGGACCACAGTCCAGAGAGTTTATGCATAAAGCAGCATGCCAAGTTATCTGGTGGTGGGCTGTCTTTTTAAATGAGATAAAATAGCCACCTAGGAGTTGATTCATAGCTTCAACATACATTTAGGAATATGAGCAGTCTTTCTATTAATTGATAAATCTTCCTCCTCCATCCTCGTGTACTAATTAAAATTAATCTGTAATAACAGAAAGTAGATCACTGGTTGCCTTCAGTTCTATTAACTGATTAACCTCCCTCCTCATCCTTGGGTATTTTAATTTTGGACATCTAGAATTGGCTTTAGGTCATTCCAAAAGGAATGCCTCAAGAATTTGTTTTCTCTTATGAATGAAAATGTTATACTGAAGGTACATGGGGAACTTTGTCAAATAAAGAAATAATAGCTATATTCTGTTTACATATCCAAATTATTAAAATAGGTGTAAAATCGCCAGGAGTCTATAAATTCTGATGTGCTTTCATTTATAACTATAATTGGTTATTTAGGGATATTGTGTTTTGCAGAAAGGACTAGATTCCATGTTAATTGCACTGTAATCAAATCCATAACCATGTCATTATTAAATTAATTGGGCAATATTAGTTAACAAATTATGTAAGTTCCAAGTGCACAATTCTACAATGCATCATCTGTATATCACATTGTATGTTTATCACCCAAAGTCAGATCTCCTTTGTCATCATATATTTGACCCCTTTTACCCTTTACACCCTCCACCCTCCTTTTCCTCTGGTAACCATCATAATATTGTCTCTGTGTCTGTGTCTGAGTTTTTGTTTGTTTATTTTGTTCTTCACATGTTGCTTTTAGTTTTGTATCCCATGTGAGTAAAATCATATGGTCCTTGACTTTTTCAATCTGACTTACTTTGCTTAGCATAATATTCCCAATATCCATCCATGTTGTCCTAAATAGCAATATCTCATCTTATGGCTTAGTATTCCACTGTATACATGTACCACATCTTTGTCCAGGCATCTATCAAGGACACTTCAGTTATTTCCATTTTTGGCCACCATGAATAAATGCTGCAATGAACTTAGGGGTACATATTATCTTTCTGTATAAATATTTTCAAGTTTGTCAGTCTTCATTCCTTAAAGATTTCTAGAATGTCTGTTTTTCTGCCAACACCATGTTATTTTGATTATTGTTGATTTGTAATATAATCTGAAGTTAGGGAGTGTGATACCTCTGACTTTTTTCTTAGGATTGCTTTGGTTATTTAGGATCTTTTGTGGTTCCATACAAATCTGATGATTTTGTTGTTGTTGTTGTTCTATATCTTTACAAAATGTCATTGGAATTTTGATAGAAATTGCATTGAATCTGTATTTAGCTTTGAATAACATGGCCATTATAACTACTGTGTTTCCCCGAAAATAAGACATACTCCAAAAATAAGACCAATTACAGGTTTCCTTCTGAGTGAAATATAAGGCATCCCCCCGAAAATAAGGCCCCCCTAGGCTAAACATGAGAGATTTGGCCCACTGATTCTGAAAGAAATGGAGTCACAAGAAATTCACCAGGAAATTCAGGAATTGGAATGTTATGATGATGTTCCAGAAGATGATGACATGATTGTCATTGAATAAATGAGTAAATTCTTGATACAGTAGGATTCAGTTTGTCTGGTTTGTGTTGACAACTACCGTCCTACCGTACTGTATACAGGTAATAAACTTCCTTTATTTTCATTTAACAATAAATGTGTACCGTATTCTTCTTCATGGAAAAAACAGACATCCCCTGAAAATAAGACCTAGCGCATCTTTGGGAGCAAAAATTAATATGAGACACTGTCTTATTTTCGGGGAAACAGGGTATGTTGTTTCTTCCATTCCATGAACATGTAGTATATCTTTCCATTTTTTTCTGTCTTCTGTATAAGTTCTTCACATCCTTTGTTAAGTTTATTGCAATTGATAAGTGAATTGTTTCCTTTTTTTCAAGTCTTTTTCTAAAACTTTAACAACGGATTTTTGTAAATTTTTTCATTAAATTATGTTCTATATATATTCACTTTGCACTTTCATGAAAATAAGAATGTTTAGAAAAAAAGTATCCCTTCCACATCAATACATACAGACCTAGGGAAAAGTCCCGACCTGAAAATCTACCTCCTTAAGTGCAGGGCAGAGTAAGATCAGAGAATGAGGCTGCCACTCCACTCTGATAATTAAGCATTTATTAAAGGAAACTTACATATGTGGCACGTTTGGCAAGATTAAATGGATCCCTGCACTGCTTGGCATGTGCTGGAGAACTATACAGAACAAGACAGGATAGTCACTAGTACTGGTAAGTGACCAGTCCCAGGTACAAGTGCTTTACATGCTTGACTGAGTGAGAACAATGGCCTCTTCCAGGAGCCAGCATGTAGCAGCAGTCAGGGGAGGGGTGGTGATTTACATCAGAACATCAAGTACCATCAGACTGTCTCTAAGAGGGGTTTGCCATGAGCAATCTCCATTCTGGCCCAGTCCAGCTAGAGGACCTGGCATTAGTCACATTATGGAACAGTGTAGACTCCTCCACAATTCAGAATTAGTTTTTTTAGGTGTGGTGCCTGAAGGAGTAAGTCTTTAAAGTCCTAAAAATTTCTCTTTCCATATGTTTGCCTACATTTACATATATATATATATATATATATATATATATATATATATATTATCAATTTCCTACAGAGAGGAAGAGAGAGGGATAGAGAGCTAGAAACATCGATGAGAGAGAAGCATCGATCAGCTGCCTCCTTCACACCCCCCACTAGGGATGTTCCTGCAACCAAGGTACATGCCCTCGACTGGAATTGAACCCAGGACCCTTTAGTCTAGGGGTGTCGAACTCAATCAGAGAAGGGGCCAAAATCTAAAATCCAGCCTAAATCGCGGGCCGAATGGTTTACTGAACAGTCATAAACTGTCATTGTGATGGAAACGCAGCGGAGTGCAGTGATGACAGCGCGGTGCGGGCCACATTGCAAGGCCTGGTGGGACGGATTTGGCCCGCGGGCCTTGTGTTTGACACATGTGCTTTAGTCCATAGGCCGACACTCTACCCACTGAACCAAACTGGTTTCGGCTGTTTGCCTACATTTTATTTATCTTTTATGTTTGTTTCTGGAACAAGCTGATAATAAAATTAGCTGTGCCTCATCTATGCCTAAGTGTATGGTTTTGTTTTTCAGAAGAGAAAAGCTGATAAAATGTTAGTTATAAAATTGTACAGCACTTAACAGACCTTAGAAACCAGCTACCACCTACTGGCACATCCTTTCATACATAAACTAGTGGCCTGGTGCATGGATTCGTGCACATGGAAAGGAAATTAATTAGAAGAAATATTTTAATATTGCTATTTGCTCTGTCTCTATAATAGAAGTGTCAACAAAATTCATGATCGACAATGATAGATAGAAACACATGCGTGTGATGGGCGCCAGCAAGAGCTTTATATGTATCGCACATGCATGAGTCAATGTTTATTTTTAAATTGCCAGCATGCATCATATGAACCAGCTGGTTGGTCAATTGGACGGATAGATGGACAGTCACTTAGCCTTTATATATATATATATATATATATATATATATATATATATATATATACCCGAGGGCCAAAAAAGTTAAGTTCCCAATGATTGCATGAAACTCTATTAATGACTAACTTGAATTCTGGATTTTAGTCCCATCCTCCTTCCTTGACACAACACTGCCACATTTGTGTTATCGATATATTTGAGAAATTCCTGTTTGCAAAATGCTTCCTTTTTACTTGATCCTTAACAAAATTAAAAGTTTTCCACTTCACTAGGAATAAGATGACATGGTTTTAAATTATGTATAGTGCTTCTTTATTGCTAAAATTAGGATATGATTCTTTGGTGTTAATAATTAATACCTCTCAGGTATTAATTAAATAACAAAATTCTCAGTAACCTTACTGTGGTTTGCTTCTCAACTATTTGCTTTAGTACTTAGGCCAGCTGATTTCAGAGATGTAGACCAAAATGATTTGGGAAGAGTGGCTCAATGCTGATAAACAACAGAAAACAGAGTTTTCTAGCTAATTTAGGTAGAAAGAAGAGAGAGAATTAGATAAGGAAGAGCAAAATGTCCCCTCCCATTCATAAAAATTCTTTATTCCTCATTTTCCATTAGTTGAACGTTTACTTTTATATGAATGAGATTTGTCTTATATACACTTAAGTGGATTTTCAAAATACTGTTACACCAAAAATGAGCTCATTCATGTTGAATAAATAAGCTTTAGGGCTTCTAAGACATCTGTTTGTGCTTAAAGGCAGAGCATAGATTTGGAGCCAGATCCCAGGTCCGATAATTAGTTGTGTGAGTTATCTAATCTCTCGTGTTTTCTTTATCCATAAGTCAGGGAAAATAATACACCTGATTCATAGGGTTATTGTGAGTATAAGCTAATAGAAAGTGCTTAGAATAGTGTTTGGCACATGGTATTTTACTATTAGTATCATCATAATTATCATGATAAGTAAAAAAGACCATTTGGATTTTATATTCCTCAGAGAAGCAGGAATCCACAAAATGAGTGTTTCCATTCTTCACTGTCATGCTCTGTAGGAACTTGTGATTTTCTAGCTTAAAATATAAGGTCTTATGTGCTGGCAAAGATCAACCATAACAGGAAATTGATTGGGGAGCTAGGAAGGCATAAGGATTTATCAGGAATTAATTACACATAAGTCAGGGTAAGACCAGTTGTATATTACCCTTTTTAAAAGCAAAGCTTATGATATCTATTTAGATAGGAAATATTTTTAAATGTAATTTCCTGGCCAAGGAGGCTCACTAGGTCCAGTGCCCACTCTCATTCGAGAAAGCCTTCATCTTTGCATGGGTCAGTGCCCCCTCGCCATGGGTTTTCCATCTCAGTCTCATCCTCTCCCTGTTAAGAATTTACATGCCCCTCACCCAGGCCCACACTTCCACACTGTCCAATCCTTCCACTGTGAATAAATGCTTGACATCCTCGGGTTTTCACCAGTCTTGCCTCACCACCTGTAGCTCTTCTCCTCAACTGGAACCTGGCTTCTGGGCATACCACTCTCACTTTCCACTGCTCTCTCAAGAAGTGGTAATTTTCAATTTTCTCTTGCCTTGTGGAAATTGACAAGATCGATGCCTCCTTATTCCACATTGATGCTTCTAGACAAGTATCCCCACACTCTGAATGTCTTTACCCTACATGGTTGTGTCTTGTATCCACTTCCTGGCACTTTGCTTCATTCATCAAAGATTTGCCATCTGACACCCCTCCATCTTCTACAGTATTTCTTGCCATTTTCTTGAATGACTTCTCATCCAACACCATCTCCCCTCAGTTCTCTGAACTTCTACATGTCTAATGACTTCCTTTCCTCCTGTCCTCATAGAGCTTTTATATTCTATTTTCTTGCCAGTACTTGAAATTCCCTGCCCTTCATGTTGTTACCACCTCCATCCCAGTGCCATGTCTTCTTTCCCAGCGACTACCTCTGAGCACAGGTTTGCAATTCTTTAAGGTCACGCACTAGGGCAGATTGCTCCTGCCGGTTTTGTATGGGTATCTACTCACTTGGCAATCTTGTATGTTTCACTGGGAGCTTTACGACTCTACTCTGTGCCCTGACCAGGAAATGAACCAGCAACCTTGTGGTACATGGGACAATGCTCAACCAACTGAGCCACACAAGGCTCAGTTAACCTTTATATAAGCAAACACACTTGGACTAGTGTAGTGCCAGGAACCTAGTAAGTACTCAATAAATATTAGTTATTTTTATTATTAAACTCAATACCCACTTCCCCCTCACAGTTACTACAGTGCCATATCCAGCCACGTCAAATTATTTGAAGTTTCCTGCTCTTCCTTTGCTTGACTTTCTCACTTCCTCACTTCTGTACATACTGCTGTTTTTGCTTACATTGTTCTACCTCCTCTAATCTGTCCCATGACTTTTTGCTCATTGGCGAAGACTCAGTGCAAATATACTTTCTCCAAGAGGACTTCCCTAATCCCCCCCCCCCCCCCCCCCCGCATCCCCAAATACACACCACACACAGATTAATGTCATTCTTTTGTCCCTTGTTACACACGTAAGTCTTATTGGTGTAACTTTCTCCAGGGTCAACAGGGAAGGAACTACTTTACTGCTCTACAGTAGTTTATTTAATCACACAAAACTCAGTGAGGTGGATGGTGGTCACCTCATTTTCAAGCTGAGAAACCTGAGAATGAAAACTTAACTTCTCCAAAGATACACAGCCAGTGAAAATCAGAACTGAGGTTCATTCCCACGCCTGCTTCATTCTAAATTAGCCTGTTTTCTTTTAGCTACACCCACTCCACATTTCCTAAGTTTAAATCATATTTGAGAATCTGATGTTTGCTTTGCTGGGTGCTCTGTTCGATATGCAAGCATGATTTTGCTTTGAACTTGATTTCAGTGTATCAGATGCTCAGTGGATATTATGTTCTTTTTGTCATGCAAGCATACTTTCATTGGATCAATTTCAAACATTATCCAAATTCACAAGTACATTTTGCTTTATCACCATACTTTTTTGAAATGAAATTTTTCTGATTTGTAATCACTTTAATCCGGAGGGACATCTAGAGTGTGGAGGTGCCATCCCCAGAGGAGAGAGAGAGGTCCTTGCCCCACACCAGGTCCTCAGTTTAGGGTTTCAAAGCTGGGAAGAGACATCCCCATAACTTCTAGCCGTAAAAACCAACAGAGATTGTTGCTGAGTCACATGGAGGTTGCTGGAGTTCCAGGCAGTTCTGAAACTGGACAACGAAGGGGTCTGGACTATCTGTCACTATTTGAGCCAGACAGAGACAGGATTGAATCATATATGCACATTTATTCCAATACTGCCAGCAGTATGGGAGAGCAGCAGTTCATCCATGAAAATCTGTTCTGCATTCCCCCATAAGCTAGATGCTTATGTTGGGTAGGACAAAACTTATATGGGGAAGTAGGCAAAAGAAATAAGAATGGGTATGCAGAATGAGTATCACAGGCATGGGGAAGTAGACAATGAAGACTGGGACAAGACTCCTTTGTTTAGTTAATAAGGTTTTTAATCTTTCTGTGATAATAAGCAGTTCTCCAATGACAGTGGACTGCATCCCAAGATTAATCCCTAGGTCGAAGGTTGACTCCTAGGTCCCTGAGGCATACAACTCCTAGCTAGGTGAGAATGTGCTTCATTTAATTAGAACAAAATAATCAAGGTTAACAGAACATGATTAAAATTTTTATAATTATAGTTAGTCTCCAATATTCTATTTCTGCCCCTAATAGTTCCTCTTAAAGGTCCCATGCATGGACTTATTCAGACTTACTCCCTCTGAGCTCTAGCACTTAGGCATTAGCTTGAAAAAATCCAGGGACATACAGGGAGGAAATAAATTGTCTGACATTAGCAAGAACTGGGAGACAGCTTTCTCCCAGACAAAAGTAGTGACAGAGGTCTTTGTTCCTCTGTTGAGACCTCCCATGCCACAGTGCTAAAAGGCAGTTGCGATATCGGAGTTTCCATCAACCTTGTTCATACTGTTCATCCCACCATGCTGATTCCCTGAGATCCTGCCCCATCCAACTTGCAGCCCACCTAAACTATTTGCAGTGGCTTTTCCTGGCTCAGGCTTTAGACTTTCCTAAAATCTCTCAAACAAGTAGAAGCTATACTCAATTTGCCCCATACCTCTTGACAAGTTGATGCCTGGCCTAGCACTAATAGCAGCTTGCCAAGGTTCACAGCTTGGCCTCTCCTGGGCACCTCCAAGCCCAACACAAATAGCAGCAATCTGCAGATGTTCTGTAGCTCATGTCAAGTGACCAAGTAGGCCACAGGCAATGGCTGACTTTGTACCTCCCAGGAGGCCCCAGAGTCAGTGCACCCAGTGGACAGCTTCAGACCACACCAGATTACAACTCTACCACATCCACCAGTGACACACTCAGGGGCAGACTTAATGAGCACCAAAGCCCCAATGAAGCAAGTCCTGCTCATAGGGGTGTCTCCTGCATAGCAGTTTTTCTGCTGTAGTCACAACTTGTCCTCACAGTCAGTTGGCCTGGATGTCAATTCTTCCCAATGATGCTAACAGCAATCAAGACTCAACTACAACAGGACAGTGCACACAGTCCACACAGGGGCGCACCTAAAATGCCCAGCTCAGTTGCCTGGGCAGACTGAGCCACTGGGCCTTACAGGACACATTACACAAAGCCACTCCACCAATTCCAGGAGAAATAGCAGCTCTACCTAATACATAGAAACAAATACAGGGAGGCAGTCAAAATGGGGAGACAGCCGAAACCAGTTTGGCTCAGCGGTAGAGCGTTGGTCTGCGGACTGAAAGGTCCCAGGTTCGATTCCAGTCAAGGGCATGTACCTTGGCTGCAGGCACATCCCCGGTGGGAGGTGTGCAAGAGGTGGCTGGTCGATGTTTCTCTCTCATCAATGTTTCTAGCTCTCTATCTCTCTCCCTTCCTCTCTGTAAGAAAAATCAATAAAATATATATATATTTTTAAATGGGGATACAAACATGTCACAAGTGAAAGAGCAGAAGAAATATCAAGAAAAAAAATAAATGAAAGCAAGCAAACTGCTAGATACAGAGTTCAAAACAATGATTATAAGGATGCTCAAGGAACTTAATGAAAGTTTTGAGGAATTTAGTGTGAATGACAAGGAACTTAGTGAGAATTTCAAGGAATTTAGTAAGAACATCATAGACATGAAAAAGGACCAGTCAAAAATGAAGGATAATTTACAGTAAAGTAGAGGATGCTGAGAATCAAATCAGTGATTTGGAATATGAGGAAGTAAAATACCCAATCAGAAGAGCAAAAAGAAAAAATAACCCAAAAATATGAAGATAGTGTAAGGAGCCTCTGGGACAACTTCAAGGATACTAACATGTGCATCATGGGTGTGCCAGAAGGAGAAGAAAGGGAATAAGAAATTGAAAACCTATTTGAAGAAATAATGACAGAAAACTTTCCCTACCTGATGAAAGAAATAGATGTACAAGTTCAGGAAGCAAAGAGAGTACCAAAAAAGAGGAACACAAAGAGGCTCATAGTTAAAATGCCAAAGTTTAAAGACAGAGAGAGAATCTGAAAGCAGTGAGAGAAAAGCAATTAGTTACCTACAAGGGAGCGCCCATTCAATGATCAGCTGATTTCTCAACAGAAACTGCAGGTCAGAAGGAACGGGCAAGAAATATTCAAAGTGATAAAAACCAAGGACATACTACTAAGATTACTTTACCAAGCTGTATCACTTAGATGGTCAGATAAAGAGCTTCATAGACAAGAAAAAGCTATAGGAGTTCATCACCACCAAACCAGTATTACATGAAATGTTGAAGGGTATTCTTTAAGAAGAGGAAGAAGAAGAAAAAGATTAAAAAAAAAACAAAAAAACATGAACAATAAAATGGTAATAAATACCCATCTATCAACAATAGAATATAAAAATCAAACAAGGAATTTAATGAACAAAATAAACTGATGAATAAAATAGAACCAGATTCATGGAAACCTGAAACAGACTGATGAATCTCAGAGGGACGGAGGGAAGAGATTAACTAAAAAACTTATATGTATACTAATAGCCCATCGGGCAATATCTCGCACAGTAGGCCGCCGGCCGCTTCTGCGGGAGCCGGCGGGAACCGCAGCACTGCTGGGAGCCGCACTGCTTCCACAGGAGGCTGCAGGCTGGTCCCCCTGTCTCTGTCCCTGTGTGCTCTGGCTGCGGGGGGCGGGGCTAGCCCTAGCTGGTATGGCAATGAAGCACACTGCCCGCTCTCAGCGGCCACCCCCTCAGGACTGGGGGACTCCAGTGGGGCTGAGAGGACTGGGCGCCATCTTGTGGCTATGGGCGCCACCATCTTTGTGACAGAGTGACAGTTAATTTGCATATTACCCTTTTATTAGGCTATGCATTACCTATGGACACAAACAATAGGGTGATGAAAGCCTAGGGAAGATTGGGATCAGGTGGAGGAGGGTAGTGTGTGTGTGTGTGTGTGTGTGTGTGTGGAGTGGGGGGGGGAGGGTTTGAGGGGGAATGGGGCAGCATCTGTAATTCAATAAAGATTTTAAAGATGAAGAAAGAGGAAATATGTGCATAAGCCTACAATTAGAGTTAAAAATAGGCCAGACTTCTCTCACATGATCCTTCTTTCACTGGCACCTCCAACTTACTCTGTCAGCTTTTTTTTTTTTTTTTTTTAATATTGCAGTACATTCACTTATTTTCCTTTTTGCTGTGGTCCCCGTAAGCATGATCAACTGATCAGTTACCATAGGGGTGTCGAACTCAATCAGAGAAGGGGCCAAAATCTAAAATCCAGCCTAAATCGCGGGCCGAATGGTTTACTGAACAGTCATAAACTGTCATTGTGATGGAAACGCAGCGGAGTGCAGTGATGACAGCGCGGTGCGGGCCACATTGCAAGGCCTGGCGGGACGGATTTGGCCCGCTGGCCTTGTGTTTGACACATGTGAGTTACCACATATGCTGCAATTTCCACGGATTCTGCAAGTTTTTCAAGTAAGAAATTTATCAAGGGGAGTTTCCTGCCTTAGCCTTGGCAGTAAACTTTTTTTTAAAATATATTTTATTGATTTTTTACAGAGAGGAAAAGAGAGGGACAGAGAGTTAGAAACATCGATGAGAGAGAATAATCGATCAGCTGCCTCCTGCACACCCCCTACTGGGAATGTGCCTGCAACCAAGGCACATGCCCTTGACCAAAATTGAATCTGGGACCTTTCATTCCATAGGCTGATGCTCTATCCACTGAGCCAAACCGGTTTCAGCAGCGGTAAACTTTTTGTGTTATACTACATTTACAATGAGATCGTTACTAGTCAGTAGTATACATGCTATGCCCTTGTGAGTATTCAAGAATTTATTGGCCATGTCTTAGATAGTTTTTTAGAAATAGTGATGCCATTAAAACCCCTCATCTGTTTTTCTCATATTTTTGCCAGCCGGTAAGAATTGGGTTCACTATTGACTCTGGAATGGAAATTTTTCTGAACCAAGTTGATAGAGCTATTACCTCCATGTTTTAAGAAATTTTTACAGGATATGCTTGCCTGTGTCGATTATTTATTAACTACAGATACAAGGAACAATTCTTTTTGACAAATGTTTTTAGATATGCTTAATCTGAGAATATTCTGAGAAAAATATTCAATATTTACCTCAGAAAAGGTAACTTTTTTAGTAATTTAGTCAATACCATCTATTATTCTTTTAATTAAAGTTTTTTCCCAATCTTTTATTTCAGCTCCAGTGTGCTGCTCTGCTCGTTACAACTTAGCAGTTTTGGCCTTTTTTGGTTTCTTCGTTCTCTATGCATTACGTGTGAATCTGAGTGTCGCATTAGTGGATATGGTTGATTCAAATACAACTTTAGCAAATAATAGAACTTCTAAGGAGTGTGCAGAGCATTCTGCTTCCAATAAAGTTTTTCGTAATCAAACAGTAAGTACTATTTCTTTTTTAAAGCAAGCAATTTTAATCTTAAAATATATCTAAGTAAAAATATTGCAAGGTCTTTCTTCATCCTACAAAAAATCAAAAACATTTCTTCATGTAAATTCTCAATCACTATCTTTTGTGTTTTCCCAGGAACTGGTTGGACAGTAACTTATAACTAACTTTTGCTATTGTGCTGTAATACTGGTAGCATGTATAATATACCTTGATCTGTTTGAAAAGTTGTCATTTCCTCTATAAACATATTACCCTTAAAGAAAATGCGTACAGGGGGTAGCCAATCAATGATTCCCTCTCATCATTGATGTTTCTCTCTCCCTCTATCTTCCTCTCTGAAGTCAATACAATTTTTTTAAAGATGGAAGTACAAAAATTACAGGAAAAACGAAAGTCTACTCAGACCCCCTTCCTAATTGCCTTCAGATATTTGCAGATACTGTTTTTTGTTTTTTGGTTTTTTTTTTAAATAAAGACAATGGGAGTACAATTGTCCTTCAGTTAAGAAGGAAAAAACTGGCAAAATCTTATTAAAATACAACTTAAATGTTTGTGTCCTAAGAACTCAGCTTGGTAACCATCAGGTTGGAAGCTCCAAAACATGGTCAAACGAATATGGGCTAAACTATTATAGGCAGAGTCCAACCAAACTGCTGCCAGTCCTTGAGAAAAGTGTAACCTAAAATTACAGTGGCAATTGTGCCTAATGTTCCAATTAGATTAGATCATTTGAAGGTGCACTTAAAAGCAAAGACTTCCAAATCAAATAGAATGAAATGCCTCTTTTTAAATATTGTAGCTGTAGCCAAAACCAGTTTGGCTCAGTGGATAGAGTGTCAGCCAGCGGACTGAAAGGTCCCAAGTTCGATTCCAGTCAAGGGCATGTACCTTGGTTGCGGGTACATCCTCAGTAGGGGGATGTGCAGGAGGCAGGTGATCGATGATTCTCTCTCATCGATGTTTCTAACTCTCTATCCTTCTCCCTTCCTCTCTGTAAAAAAATCAATAAAATATATTTTAAAGAATATTATAGCTGTGAAACAAAGAGAAAACAAACTAGTGTCACAGAACTCATCCCAGTAAGGTGAAAATCGTTAGGTGGTTATTAAAAAGAGGAGGGAGTAAATAAAATGGGCATTAATGGGGTTAAAACAAAGCTTTTACTATGGCACTACAAAAGGCTGGATGGACCAAAGTGGCCCCTTGTTAGTCCTCCAACATTAAAGGGCCTTAAACAAATCTGTTCTATTTACCCTAGTTTAGAAAACTTTAAAGTCAAAAGGCAGAGATTACAATGAGAAACCTGACCAGCAGTCATTTGGGGCAGCAGTCAGGCTGGTTATTCAAGTTAAAGATTGAAAACAGGGCCGAAACCGGTTTGGCTCAGTGGTAGAGCATTGGGCTGCGGACTGAAAGGTCCTCTGTCAAGCCCCGCCCACCAGGTGGGGGGCATAGCCTGAGGGCCCCCATCAAGCCCTGCCTGGTGGAGGGTGTGGCCTGGGGTCCCCTGTAAACCCCTACCGAGCAGGGAGCAGGGCGGCGCATCCTGAGGTCCCCAGTCAAGCCCCACTGGGCAGAGGGCGCAGCCTGAGGCCCCCTGCCCCACCCAGCACCATGCAACCTTAGGTCCCTGCTGATTGCTCCTTAAGGCTTGTTATGGGAATTTATCCTCCACTGTGGCTGCTGCCATGTTGTGTTATGGAAATCCCGCCTCTGCTGTGCGGCCACCAGCTTTGCGATGTGTGATGGTCAATTTGCATATTCCCTCTTTATTAGATAGGATAATTTTCCCTTTCTGTTTCTAAACCTTGTGTGTGTGAGGTCTCTGATTCCACATGTACCGGTATGTGGGTTCTCACACATAAGTAATTAAATTTGGTTATTTTCTCTTGTTACTTAACTGTCTTATGTAGATCTAATTATTAGAAACTGAAAGAACCTAGGAGGGTAGGTTCTTCTTCCCTCACACCAGAAAATTTGATTGTTTATGCGTTGCTAAGTAGTTTTTATGTGTCGATTATTTAATAACTCTTTTACTTATAAAGCTACTGTTGTAAGAGAACTTAGATCATCTAAACTACAGGATGAAAAATAAGATCAGATCAATTTCTTAGGACATTCTTTTCTAAAATTTATACATACCTACACTAAGTCATTTAAGTCACTTTGCCTGGCTTATATTATAGTGGAATTGATCATTGTATTTATAATTTGTTCAGAATTGAGTTTTAAACACTTTAAATACAGTCATGTGCCACTTAATGACAGGGATTCATTCTGAGAAATGTATCATTAGGTGATTTTGTCATTGTGTGAATGTTATAGAGTGCCCTTACACCAATCTGGATGGTATAGCCTACTACACACCTAAGCTATATGGTATATGGCCCAGTGGTTGGCAAACCGTGGCTCAAAAGCCACAATTGGCTCTTTGTCCCCTTGAGTGTGGCTCTTACACAAAATACCACATGCGGGCATGCACATACAGTGTGATTGAAACTTCATGACCCATGTGCAGAAGTCAGTTTTCGGCCTGGGCAAGTCTATTTTGAAAAAAGTGATTCAAATACCAAGTCACACTCAAGGGGACAAAGAGCCACATGTGGCTCGCAAGCTGCAGTTTGCCGACCACTGGTATAGCCTATTGCAGTGTAGGGTTCTTGGCTAGACATCCCTGTAATGAAATACAGATTAACAGGAGAAAAACAAACAAAAGTTTGATAGCATGTCCACTTCCTTTAAACATGAGAGAACTCAGGAAAACTGAGTAAACTGCCAAAATGGCTGAAGCCACTACCTTAAAGATCATCTTCAGCTAAAGACAAAGGAAGATGTTGGGGATCTAGGGAGTCACTTATTTCCATTCACTTCTAGAAATTGTGTCTGTATCATGGTGACTCACCGACCTTGTAGGAAGTTTGCTTGTTTGTCAGTCTAAAAGGAAAAGCAACTTTGTCAGTTCAAAAGGGTAAGTTTGTTATGGAGATTTAAGTCATGTACTTCTTCACTGAGATGAGGTCATCCCCACCTTCGAGGTATAGAGAGGAAAACACCCTTACAAATGGAGATATCTTAAAATCTAAATGTCCTTTATTTTATTTTTGTTGACACTATTACAGATGTTCTCCATCCTCCCCCCGCCCCTTTGCCCACCTCCACTCAGCACTCCCACTTCCCTGGCCTTCATCACACTGTTGTGTGCAAAGATGGGCTATGGATGTAAGTTTTTTGGCTAATCTCTTCACAGGGTAACTTCTACTTGGTTTTCAGAGCTTCTCCCATATATGTTATTTAAAATAAAGTTAACTAGCCTAACATAACCCTTATGCCAAATAGACATATTTGGGGGTTAACAAATTTTATTCTCCTTCAGTTCCTAGGCTATAAACCTATAGAGCATGTACTAAATGCTATAGGCAATTGTAACACAATGGGAAGTATTTGTATAATTTGTTGCACTACAGAGTCACTAGGCAATAGGAAATTTTCATCTCCGTTATAATGTTATGGTACCACTTTACTATATGTGGCCCCCTATTGACTGAAATGTCATTATGTGGCACGTGACTGTATTTTATTTTGCTTATCACACAGGGAAACAATACAGGGAGAAAAGCCTGGTGTCCTTTTTTATGAGTATATTTTCATCCATTTTCAGTGCTCACAAAGGAGCCAGATCACACTTGGGTGAGTCTCCTCTGCCATTTACAAATGAAAGCATTCAAGCAAGAAAGGTTTTCTTGCCCAAGGAAGCACATGTACAAAAAATCTTTACATTTGACTTAACTAATATTGCTAAATACATATTTGGGTACATACCACCCACTTTCACCCATGCCAACCTTTGACATATAACTGTATAACTAAAGTCCTAAAATTGTACAGATATGGTAATTAGGGATTTGTTTTGTATCTTTCCCTTTGGCAAGTGCTTTTGCTGATCTAGCTACTTATCTTCATCTGCCTTATAAAGAGAAATCATGGAATGGTTCTTGACACATTGGCTCAGTTATACAGCTATTAAAAATGTCAAATATTCAGATCACTTATTAAATCTTAATTATTACCTTACTGTGTGCTGCTACTAATAAAACAACCTTTTCTATTCACATGAAGTTTGTGGCTTGGTTTAATTCTTGTTCTTTTGTATTGTTCTATATGTTTATTCAAGTGCTTGGTCTGCATTGGGGAGATTTTAATGATCCATATTTATGTATACTAATATCCAACATTAAGTGAATGCTTAGTATGTGTCAGGCCTTATTTTATGTGCCTTTTTATTTCTTCTTCCAAGAATATAATTGAATCCATTAAGTAATAGAGCTAGCGTGGAACCCGGGCCTGGCTTCAAAGCTTGGCACGGTCATTATAGTAGCCTATTTAGTAGCTTTCTGGATTAAGCCTGTGCCTCTTTTTGAGCCTTCTTTGTCCTGATCATTACAAAACCTCTGCAACTCATTCTGTAATCTAGTTTCATAAAATAACAAGCCTTCTTAAAGTTTTTGTCTTTCATTATTTTCTGTTCACTTGTAGATAAGAAATTGCATGCCTGTGTCATGGTGACTCACCTACCTTTTAGAAAGTTTGTGTGTTCTTCAATCTAAAACCATGGTTCAGAATTACATTCTTTATGTATTCACATGCCAGTAAGATAAAGGAGCTGTTTAATGAAGGTCTTATAAGTTTGGTGTTTTTCCCCCCCCTCCTACTCTTTATAGGGTAAAAGATACAAATGGGATGCAGAAACTCAAGGATGGATACTTGGTTCTTTTTTTTATGGCTACATCATCACACAGATTCCCGGAGGATATGTTGCCAGCAAAGTGGGAGGGAAACTACTGCTAGGATTTGGGATCCTTGGCACTGCTGTCTTCACCCTATTTACGCCCATTGCTGCAGATATCGGAGTTGGAGCCCTCATTGTACTCAGAGCACTGGAAGGGCTAGGAGAGGTAATTTTTTTCTCTCTTCTGGTTTTATTCTTACTCTATATAGCTTTCTTGTCTTTTTAAAGATACCATTCTTAGATATAAATATGAACCAAAAATTAATATTGGAAAATAATAGGGATTTATTTTTTTACTGAGAAAGACGATTAACTAGAAAATAACCTGAGTAGATTTTCTTTATGGTCAATAAAGTCTCAAGTGAGAGCATCCTGATATTGAAAGTTTTACTGAAAGAGTAGAGAAGACATTTTCTAGGAGATTTTCCATAACTCTCTCTTTTACTTTAGGAGCTAATAAAATAAAACATTTAAGACAGACCTCTGTAACTTTTGTCATAGTTTATCTCTGCTGCACAGATCTAAAACACATTTTACACAATAGGTTATTGAATTACTACCTTTTTACTTTTAAATTTGTTACTATTCAAAGAATTTCCTCTTTATCATTTGTGGGGGGTTTTTCTGGTCCTCTAACCTAGAGAAATTATTTTATATAAGTTTCTTTGTTTCTGTGATTCTTCTGTTTTTCTGTTGCTTTTATTTTATTTTTAAATATATTTTATTGGTTTTTTAGAGAGAGGAAGAGAGAGAGAGAGAGAGTTAGAAACATCAATGAGAATCATCGATCAGCTGCCTCTTACACACCCCCTACTGGGGATGTGCCCGCAACCAAGGTACATGCATGCCCTTGACCGGAATCGAACCCGGAACCTTTCAGTCTGTAGGCTGACGCTCTATCCACTGAGCCAAACCAGTTTTGGCATGCTTTTAGAATTATTATTAATTTTTATGTCTTTCTACCTCCCCTCCTAAGACTTTTATCATTTAAAAAAATTTTAATTCCTTATCTGTTTTCCTTTTCACTTTTCCTTTGAATTTCATATTAGTACCTCCATCTTTAAATAAGGATTTTTTGTTTGTTTGTTTGTTTGTTTGTTTTAACTTTCTTTTAACTAAACCAAGGCATAGGTTAGTTTTCTCTCTCTTAACACTTCTCTAACCCAAGCAAAATAGTGGCCTCTAGATTTGGTGTAGAGCATGAAGGTTATTTCAGGTAGTAATGTATTATGTTATATTAGAAAACCATTAACTGGAGTCATAAAAACAGAGTTTGAATAATACCTTCACTGTGAAAATGTTAGGTAATGTCTAGACTTCAATTTCATAATTTTTTAAAATTGGGACTAAAATACCTGTCCCAGCCAAAGCCGGATTGGCTCAGTGGATAGAGCGTCGGCCTGTGGACTGAAGGGTCCTGGGTTCGATTCCAGTCAAGGGCATGTATTAAATACCTTGGTTGCGGGCACATCCCTAGTAGGGGGTGTGCAGGAGGCAGCTGATCGATGTCTATCTCTCATCGATGTTTCTAACTGTCTATCCCTCTCCCTTCCTCTCTGTGAAAAATCAATATATATATATATATATATATATATATATATATATATATATATATATATATATAAAATAAATAAATAAAATACCTGCTCCATATTCAGTCAAGCTCAAATTGGATAATGATTGCTAGAGTACTTTGAAAAATGCCAAGTACTAATTTAAGCTTTGATCACTCATCTGAATGTTTTGTCCTTATCAGATAGAGATGTACTAAATAAATCCCTCTTGACTAAAATAAAAATTATCCTTCTATTACCAGGTTCCTCTTCTCCTTACCTAAGTAGATTATACTTAATTGTAGTATATTTTCTCTGTCCAGGTATTGAGTCTCCTTGCTTCATGTATTCTCATATTTTAGCATATTGTCTTTTAATGCCATTAATTTAGCATTATAGTATATTGATTATATTACTACTGCTATCTCAAGTGACCATTTTATTTCTGAATAGAATTTAAGTTGTGTTTATTCTGAGGTTCTTTTGTCTTTCTTGTTCCTCCAATATGTATCACATGTACATTGCCTCGTCCATAAAATGAGGTCAGCATCTTTCATCCTTACCATCTGATTCACCATAAAATATACCTACATTGTTCCTAGGGTTTTATAATAAAGTTTTCCACAATAGAATCTCGGTTGACATTTCTGAATGTCTTAAGATTTATTATTTCTTTAATGACTCCTCCTTTGCTCCATGACACAGATTATTACCTATTTGGAATGCTGCCTAAGACATTTTTGCTTCTATAGTATTTCTTTTTTTTTCTTTTGGAAAGAATCAGCAGAAAGTACAAAGTAATAAAGCATATATTCTCTCCATTAATTATAGCACTAGTACCATTTACTTTTACAACAAACATGCAAGATAGGGAGTATTATCTCTGTTTTACATATAAAGAAACTGAAGTTCAAGGAGATTAATTGAGACTACACACACTGTAATTGAATTTATTCTCCTCCCCCCAGACCATTTTTTTTTTTATCAATTAAGATCAACTTGAATTTCTTCCAGTATCCCAAAGTATTAGCTCAGTATTTTTAAAGTTATATTGGTGCCCTAGCTGGTTTGGCTCAGTGGATAGAGCCTCGGCCTGCGGTCTGAAGGGTTCCAGGCTCAATTCCCAGTAGGGGGCATGCAGGAGGCAGCCAATCAATGATTATTGCTCTCGTTGATGTTTCTATCTCTTTCTCCCTCTCCCTTCCTTTTTGAAATCAATAAAAATATATTAATAAAATAAAATTTAAAAAGTTATGTGTTGCCGGGACCGGTTTAGCTCAATGGATAGAGCGTCGGCTTGGGGACTGAAGGGACCTGGGTTCGATTCCGGTCAAGGGCATGTACCTTGGTTGCGGGCATATCCCCAGTAGGGGGTGTGCAAGAGGCAACTGATCGATGACTCTCTCTCATCGATGTTTCTAACTCTCTATCTCTCTCCCTTCCTCTCTGTACAAAATCAATAAAATATATTAAAAAAATAAAATAAAATAAAAAAATAAAAAAGTTATGTGTTGGTAACCTCTTTATTTCATTCAGGCCTTTAATAAAGTGAATGAGTAAAATTAACCTTGAGAGGGATCTTAAATGTCATCATTCAGTCCATTCTTTTAGATTTATTGTAACCTTTACCTTAGTCCTCACATCAGTTGGTAGAATTCACAAATCTTTGTTCAGATTTTGAAAGAACTTCATATAAGGTATTGTCACTTAACGCTATAAAGGCATTTCACTTTATGGAACTGATTCTGGTTTGATACCCAGAAATTTCTCTTGCAATAAAATTCAACTGAATTTAAAACATTAGCACAGCTAACCTTATATTTCATCAGAAATATCCTTCTCCCCTCCTCAGGGTGTTACATTTCCAGCCATGCATGCCATGTGGTCTTCCTGGGCTCCCCCTCTTGAAAGAAGCAAGCTTCTTAGCATTTCATATGCAGGTGAGATAACTATTCTCTTTAAAAATTTTGCTATAATTGGTTATGTATATAACAACCTTGGAGAAAAGTACCTGCATGCCAGCATCATATAGTGTCAGATGCCTCCTTTGGGGGGAAATTAACTTTTGGGAGTATAACTTTTTCATTTTTTTCTTTGGCTCAACTATATAAAGCAATGTGACTTAACTAATGTTATTTTATAGTATATTGATTCTATTACTACTGCTATCGCAAATGACCATTTTATTTCTGAATAGAATTTAGTTTAACTAATGTTATCTTTTTCATCTACCATAATTTTTTTTTATTTTGACTTTTATTATATAGGATATCTGGTATGACTTTCCAGATATCCTATATAATAAAAGGCTAATATGCAAATCAACTGAAGAGCAGAACAACTGGTCACTATAACATGCACTGACCACCAGGGGGAAGATACTCAATGGAGTAGCTGCCCCCTGGTGATAAGTATGCTCCCACAGGGATACACCACTCAGCCAGAAGCCCTGAGCCAGGTTCAGAGCTGGTGAGCACAGCAGTGGTGGCGGGAGCCTCTCCCACCTCCATGGCAGCGCTAAGGATATCCAACTGCCGGCGTAGGCCTGCTAAGCCATCAGTTGGATATCCCCCCAAGAGCTCCCAGACTGCGAGAGGGCATGGGCCAGACTGAGGGACACCCCTTCCTTCCCCACCCCCGCTCCCTGTGCATGAATTTTGCGCACCAGGCCTCTAGTTGGTATTGAAAATACTATAGGTTTTTTTGTGGGGGTGTTTTATTGTTGTGACCCACAGGTTGAGAACTGCTAGCCTGAGACCATCAGAAAACACAGATATTTACATTACAATTCATAACTAGCAAAATTATAGTTATGAAGTAGCAATGAAAATAATTTTATGATTGGGGGTCACCACAACATGAGGAACTGTATTAAAGGGTCGGAGCATTAGAAAGGTGGAGAACCACTGTTCTGTTAACTGAATTAAAACTTTACCTGACTGCTTTTAAATACAGTAGTTGAGAAAGGCCTCTCTGTGGTGACTTACAAGCTAAAATCTAAAGGTTAATAATGAACTAGTCACGCAAAGAGAAAAAGAAGATCATTCTACCATCAGAACAACATGTACAAGGGCTCTCAGGCAGGAAATACATAAGGGTTCAAAGAAATGAAAAGTCACTATGGGCGGCTAGAACATAATGAATAAAAGGGATATTACATAAAAGTTTAGAGAAATAGACAAAAGCCAGATAATATCAGACTTTATAGGCTATAGGAAAGAATGAGGATTTTTATTTCCAAAATATAATGCGGAGACATCAGAGGGTTTTATTTTTTTGTGTGTGTTTTTTCAATCCTCATCCAAGGAAATGTTTTTATAAATTTTGAGAGAGAGAGAAAGGAAAACATCAATTGGTTGTCCCAGGGATCAGACTCACAATCTAGATGTGTGCCCTGACTAGGAATTGAACCCACCACCTTTTGAAGTATGGATGATGCTCCAACCAACTGAGGCACCCTGTCAGGGCATAGATATCAGAGGTTCTTTATCAAAAGAGAAACATGATCCAATTTATATTTTAAGAAGATGATTCTTACAGCTGTATAGAGATTAACATGAGAAATCTGATTATAAGTTCAGATACTATCTGTGATTCCTTTTCACCAGTTGAATATAGTCTAACCTCAAATTATTAGTCAACATTTTTTACACTCTTTACCACTTCATGTCTAAACCACATCCAGCACAGCCAGTGGTGAACTTGAGGAGGGGTGGCGAAGGATTAAAGAAAACAGCCCCAGTTGGGGCCAGATGGATCACTGTGCTTGGATGAGGAAACAGTGACACAGCCTGTAAGCCGAAGCTTTATTTTATAGTCAGATCACACAAGATAAAACAAGGACAAGATGTTTTCAATGTTCTTGCAAGTTTCAAATCGGCTTCTTTCATGTTTTTGTCATTCTCTGAACTCTTATCAAGCTTTGTTTTGGCAGCACCTGCTGCACCTCCTGCAGCCCACATCTCTTAGCTACCTAGGACTGCAGGATCGCACTATAAGGTCAAGCTTACAACCATAGCCTTTGGCTATAACCATGCTGGGAGGGCTTTGCCTTCCAAGCTGGGACTTGTATGTGACTTTGCCACAGATCAGTCCAAGGCTTGATCCTGTCTGAACTCTGTAGCCACTCTCCACACATGTCAACTAGCCTATGCCCAGGCACATAGTACTTGGAATGGAGAACATATTCAATAACTATTCAACTTGTTTTCCAGCCCATATCTTCTTTTCCTTCACCCAAAGTTCTCAAATCCACTCTGCTTTTCTACTTCCATGCCTTTACTCATCCTATTACAGCTCCCTCTGTATCTTCTTTCTTACCTTGTTTCTATGGGACCAAAGTTTACCCATCTTTTCAAGGCCCACTGCTGCTGCTTACCTTTTCATCTATCTTATATTTGAACTTTCATTTTGCTCTGTGACAACACTTTAACATCTATATATAAGCCTAAGCGACTGAACAACTGGTTGCTATGATGCATACTGATCACCAGGGGGCAGACATTCAATGCAGGAGCTGCCCCCTGGAGGTCAGTGCACTCCCACAGCCAACCTCCTCGGCCAGCCAACCTTCCGTGGCCCCTTCCCCAGGCCAGCTGGCCCCGATTGGGATTGGGTGAGACAGCCCTGATTGGCCCTGATCACTGGCCAGGCCAAGGGACCCCACTCATGCATGAATTCGTGCACAGGGCCTCTAGTATACTAATAAGACCACAACTTGAGCCAAGAAACAATATATGACTATTTTAGCTCCCATCGTATCCACTAAAGTGTCTTGTGTATGGCAGTTAAAATTAATTTTATTATTTATTTCTCTGAAACAATTGTTTGTAACATATTGTGGACAAATTAGATTATTATAAGTTTTCATTCTTATTTCATCAAGTATGCTGCTCTAGGTTATGTTTATCAGCTTTAGAGATCACCTTTGAACCTCAGATACCTGGATTCCTAACACATGTGACATTTACCCATTAATATTATAATAGGTCTTATATTGATAGATGCCTTCTAATGCAATAGCTACATAGTGGTAACTAATGGAACTATATATTAACGTATACGTTTTACATATTGTGGATTCTCTGGTAATTGATTGCTTAAGAAAACGGATTGTTTGTATTTACATGTGACTAATTCAGTTCTTGTAGGATCTGAATCATTCTTTCTCTTCTCCATTGTTACCCATCTTCTTTAAGCAAGAGATGGGTAACAAAGCCTTTGCTCATCTCTCCAAAGTTTACAAAGTCTTTTTGTTCTAGGAGCACAGCTTGGGACAGTAATATCTCTTCCTCTTTCTGGACTAATTTGCTTCTATATGAATTGGACTTATGTCTTCTATCTTTTTGGTAAGTTCGTTGAAAAATTTAACCTAAATTATAGTGTAACGAATCCAAAATGTAATAGTAGTCCCATAATTGGTTAAAAATATATATTCCGCCGAAACCGGTTTGGCTCAATGGATAGAGCGTTGGCTTGCGGACTGAAGTGTCCCAGGTTTGATTCTGGTCAAGGGCATGTACCTTGGTTGCGGGCACATTCCCAGTAGGGAATGTGCAAGAGGCAGCTGATCGATGATTCTCTCTCATCGATGTTTCTAACTCTCTATTCCTCTCTCTTCCTCTCTGTAAAAAATCAATAAAATATACTTAAAAAAAACAAACTATATATATATATTCCAACTCACTGAAGTAATCATCTCCAAAATCACAAAACTCTAAAACATTGATAACATATTTTTCAAGTTGATATGGTCAAAATGATCTAGCTGAGTTTTGACCTGATATTAGTTTGGGGATATTTCTCAATAGAAACTGCTGTTGAATCTAAGACTTAAATGCTATACTTATTATCAAAAATTACTATATTGAATATTATTGAAATGTATATTTTGAAAATTTTGTTCTCAAGCAAGGTAGGATGCTTTCACTTGTTAGTTTTAATTTCGTTCCAGGGCCTTTTATTTCTCAGTCTCATTATCATAATGATACATGTTTTCAACAAATTAGATTGCCACAAAGACATTTTATGCAGAACATCTATCTGCAGTCAAAAAAAAAGAAAACCAATATAAAACAATAATGGATACCTGTAGAAATAATAGCTTGTGGAAATTTATATTTTAAAAGGTTCACCAGCTTCCCCTCTCTCTCTCTCTCTCTCTCTCTCTCTGGAGCACACCCATGCCTTTTCCCTTCTCCTTCTCTCTGCCTTTTTTTTTTCCTAAGCTCAAGGGCCGTCTTTAGTTTCTGTTAGTTTTTGTTTGTTTTTTGTTGTTTATTTGGTTTTATTTGGGGGGGGGTGTTGTTGTTTTCTTTTTTTCTTTTTTTATAATTCTTTATTTTTGAAAGTATTGCCTATGTTCTTTCCCACACACACACACACACCATTGACCCCCTGCAGCCTACCCCTGCCCTCCACCCCAGGTCAAGGGCCCTTCTTTTGTCTCTAATTTGTTTCCTGAGCCCACAAAGCTCAGCTGGCTCACTGCTTCTACAGCTCACTTCTTCCACCTCTGACTTCCTAAATAAATTTTTGCAAATAAATAAATATAAGATTTGTCTGGTATACTCTGAAAGGCAGAGTTATATGGTCAAAAGTTGTTCTCTTCAAAATTTATAGGAAATTAATACAGATAGCAATTATCCCATTAAATAATTATGAGAGGAACTTGAAATAAAAACTAAACTGAAACCAATATACATTGATTTTATAATTACATATTTTTTTCAACACATGTAAGAATTACTGTTGGTGTGTTCTAATTTTATTTAACTATTATTTTTCTATTTTAAGGTATTGTTGGAATCATTTGGTTTGTTTTATGGATCTGGTTAGTTAGTAATACACCAGAAACTCACACGACAATCTCCCACCAGGAAAAGGAATACATTCTTTCATCGTTGAAAAATCAGGTATTGACTTTGGCATATTTTAAAAATAATTTCGAAACTTTTTTTCTTCAGAATTGAGATACCAAATTTTTTTAATCATGTTATGCAAATTAGATTATAAATTTTATTCTTATGAGTCTGAATCATTCAAGATCCCAATTTTTAACAGATATTTTTATTGTGCATGCTCTAGGAAAAATGGAACAGGCAAATTAAATAAATGTTTTGCCGGAGAAATTCTAATTCTCTCTAGCTTAAATCTATGAAACAATTTTTAAAGTTATTTTAAACCTTCTAGAGCAGCAGTTTTCAACCTTTTTCATCTTATGGCACACTAATTACCAAAATTCTGTAGCAGACAAAAAAAAAATATATATATATATATATATATATATATATATATATACACACACACACACACACACACACACACACATACAAAAATATATATACATATATACATATACATATATACACATGTGTGTGTGTATGTGTGTGTGTATATATATATATATATATATATATATATTGCTAATCTTACCAAAAAAAATAAGTATAATTTTGATTCACTTATACCAGATAGCTATTATTGTGTTGGCTCTTATCATTTTTTGATAAAATCTTATTGATTTTAGAGAGAGAAGAAGGGGGACGGAGAGAGAGAGCGCAATATCAAGTGGTTGCTTCCCGAGTACAAGGACCTAACCCACAACCTGGGCATGTGCCCTGAACAGGAGTTGAACCAACAACCTCTCTTTTGGTGCATGACACACCACTCAAACTGAGGCTCACTGGCCAGGGCAGCTGTTGACTTTTTTTTTTTTTTTTTTAATTTGACAGTCTGAGGGAAAAAAGGTTAGTACCCCTGACTAAATATTCAATATTGCATGTTTTAAAAATTATTCTGTCACACTGGTTGAAAATCGCTGTTCTAGAGTAATGATTATCAGGTAAATCTTAAATTTGTTTTCTTTTTAATTAGTAGAAAATAAAATGTGTTACTTATTAAAGGAATCTTATAGCTGCATTCTAAACGTTAGATTTTAGAAAACTAGTATGTTTTTATCTGTACTTTAAATGAGTGTGATTTAGTGATGATAGCATATTTAATAGACCTGTTTGCCCCTCTACAATAGATTATTTAAGAAAAATAAACATCTTATTAAAGCTAGATTTCTATCACTTAAACACAGTGGCAAGTCAGAAATAAAATCTGTCATAATTTAAGAAATATTCAAGCCATGAAAACAAAATATTTGGCCTTAGCTGGGTTGGCTCAGCGGACTAAAGGGTCCTGAGTTCAATTCAAGGGCATGTACCTTGGTTGCAGCTCTGCCTTGGTCAGGGTGCATACAGGAAGCAACTAATCAATGGATTTCTCTAACATCAATACTTTTCTGTCTTTCACTATCTCTAAAATTAATGGGAAAATATCCTCAGGTGAGGATTAAAAATATATATATATTTGCCTTTTGGGGAGAATAAAAGTTAATCTGAAATCATTAGGAAAAATTTAAATATATTCCTTTCTTAGCTTTATTAATGGTTTATTAGTTTACTTTATTAGTTTAAGAACATAAAATATTTCATTTGAAACTTTTGCCCAGTAAGTTAACACTTGATATTTTCAATGTTTATAGAAAGTATAGGCAGGTAGAATTTAAACATTTACACATTTACATTTCTTTTAAGTTTTTAAATTTTGCTACAAGTGTATCTACAAACTGCTGAACTTTAGAAAAATATGGCATATCTTGTTCTTTGCCAAAGGTCAGCAAAAAATTAGAAGAAATCAGTACTGTGATAAGGAAAGTTACTTTGAGATCTTAGTGTCCTTCATGATGTTAATTAAATGAAACACCCACTTTTTCCCTTGGAGAAACCAACAAAAAAAAATGTAATGCCATGTTAACAGGTCTTGCCACATAAAACTTTATATGTTTGTAACATTTTCTAGGCATTACTGGGCAACATTGAGCTTCTTCTATTATTATTTTCATGGACTTATGAAACTTTTTAGTTTTAGATTTTTTTCAAAGCTTTCTCTACTTGATGTGTGTCTAAATCTGTCCATTATCCAAACCTACGGTTAATTTGTCCTTTCATACGCTTCAGAAAGTAGAATATTCAGAAGCAAGATGAATTAGAAGGATTAAATTTCAAAGAATCCCAAACTGCATTCTTAAATCAGATGATGTCATAATTGAAATGTCATCAAATTTTTCATGAAACTTCACCTTTAAATCTTGGATCCAAGAGATCTAGATCTAGATCTGCTGTACTTTATTCATTCTTTAAACATTTTTTGACAATTTACAATGTCCTAGTTTCTTTGTCAGGTACTGGGAGCTTAAAAAATAAGAGAAAGAAAATGAACAAGACATGGTTCTTGTGGGATCTGTGATCTCCAGAGGGAGACAGACATGAATGAATGGAATTTCAATATAGTGTAGTCTGCATGATGCAGTGCTGTAAGACAGACACATAAGCTCTGGCTTGTGTAGCTCAGTTGGTTGGAGCATTATCCTGTACACCAAAAGATGGCAGGTTCAATTCCTGGTCAGGGCACATACCCAGGTTACAATTAGATCCCATACTCAGGAGGCAACTTGTGGATATTTCTCTCCCTCTCCCTCCCTTCCTCTCTTAAAGTCATTACATAAATTAAGTAATGTTTAAAAATAACATCAGGTGCTCAGGAAACCTTTGAAACAAAGAAGGCAGGGGGCCTCAGCCAGCCTGGGACATGTCATAAGTCCTCTGGTGCCAGTGCCCACCCCCTCTTCCCAGCAAAAGATCTTCAAGAACATACCTGTAGTTGAACAAAATTGGGTTTCTTGGTTTGTTTTAGTGAGGGAGAAGGCACATCATGATGAACCATATGCCATTTCAGTGAGAATTAGGAGCATGTTGTAATTTAGATTTGCATTCATTGACTTTGGGAAGGATTTAAAGAACTACTGTCTTGGTGTTAGTATCAATTCTATAAGTTTTTTTCTAGAAGGTGGGGCTAAAGCTGTTAGCCAGGAGAAGGATATGTTTGCTCCTTTTTTGTGATGTATAGTATTCTTATTTTGTTTGTGTTCAAACATAATTATAGAGTGGTCTTGTTTTTGTCTCATTCCACCATGTTTATAGAATGGCTTTGTTCAAGTTCCGTGGGCGAACACCAGGACCTAGCTCAGGTGACAATAGCCTGGAGATGCTTTTTTCTTTCTCACTAATAAAAGCTTTATATGATCAATCTAGAAAGGGAAATTGGAGTTAGCCCGACAAACTGGGGAAATGAGAGATGAGCAGGCATTCCAGGCCAAGTATATGGTGCAGCGAAGGCAGAGGAGACAGGGTAATATCTCAAGAAGTCAGCAGTTAGGTCTGGCTAAAAGTAAAAAGCAAAGAGCAGCAGAAGATACAGGGGGTAGGCAGAAGTCAAATCAGAGGGTCCCATGTCTCACTGAGGAGCTCAGATTTTATCTTGCAGGCACTGGGATGCCATGCATTGTTTGTAAACTTGGTGACAGAATGAGGCTTGCATTTTAGAGAATTTACACTGACAGCTGTGTGGAGAGAAGACCTGAGCCAGATGGGCAAGGTTCCAGTTAGAATGCTTTCTTACTTATTACGCTCAGAAAAAGTCAATACTTGTAGGCAGAAATGTGATTTCATTCTTACATTTGGTAGATCTTACATTTATGGCAAATATATAGTTCTAATTCTGATTTAGAAATTATTACAAAAAGAGCAATACAATTTTCAGGGCACTCTACAAGTATACTCCCAAAGCCAGCTCATAACTAGTGAGCTCTATCCTAGTGAATGCTTTAAGATCATCAACATCTCTGTTTTAAAGATCTCTTTTTAATAAATTATAAAAGGCCGAAGCCAGTTTGGCTCAGTGGTAGAGCATCGGTCTGCGGACTGAAGGGTCCCAGGTTCTATTCCGGTAAAGGGAATGTACATTGGTTGTGAGCACATCCCCGGTAGGGGGTGTGCAGGAGGCGGCTGGTTGATGTTTCTCTTTCATAGACATTTCTAGCTCTCTAGCTCTCTCCCTTCCTCTCTGTAAAAAATCAATAAAATATATTTTTTTAAAAATAAATAAATAAATTATAAAAGGACATTACCACTTCACCCATAGAGGTTTTCTTTCCTAGAGATCTCATTTTTTTTCTTTTCTTTACATAATTCTTGAGAACAGCATGTTTTTATAACTGTTTTTGTTTTCCTTTATACCTTTAAGAAAAAGTATACAATTTGGCAACACTATTAAGTAAATGGGGGCCTTGGTTTGAATAATTAGTTGCTATAAATTAAGAACATCTATTGCATGCAACTTTTTCTAAATCAATTTATTGTTACTTGCATTTGACAGGAAAATGTTTTTTGTGAAGTTGTACATAGAAGATACTCAAGTATTTGTTGATGGCCTTACCCTTCATGTATTCTAGAAAATTAACACACTTTACAACAAATAATTTTTTTGTAGTTATCAGAGTAATATGTGCCTTGTCTTCCGGTTACTGCTGGAGCTGGTTCACAACTGCCTTTAGGGTTTGTTGCCAGGACCGTGATTTGTATTTGTTTTACCCAATGCACAGGTGTGTGAGGCTCCTTGTAGGTCCCTTGGCAAATGGTGCTGGATCCCACAGCTCCCACAAAGGCACTTTGTCTATAGATGGATGCCAAATGAGTCTAGAACATCTTATTTGGCCATCTTGCTGATGTCACTCTCCACTTATAGCTGGTCTTGGTTAAGTAGTTCTCAAAAAAACATCAGATTATCAAAAATTCAGTTAATATTTATAGGCTGTGAAAATATACTAGCATGGCTAAATTTGCTTCATTTTTGCTTAATTTGTACAAACAAGATTATGCCTAAATACTCTTGGAATGCTATTATCAGGACCATATATTCTTCTAAAACAATACTGATAAGCCTGGCCAGTGTGGCTCAGTTGGTTGGTTGGAGCATCTTACTGTACACCAAAAGGTAGTGGTTTCCATTCCTGGTCAGATTGTGGGTTTGATCCCCAGTTAGGGAATGTATGGGAGGCATGTAATGGATGCTTCTCTTTCTCTCTCAAAAAAAAAAAAAATTGAAATAGCCCAGGAGGTCATGGGTTCAATTCCTGATCAGGGCACATGACGGTGCAGGCTCAATCCCCAATAGAGGGTGTGCAGGGGGGCAGCCAATCAATGATTCTCTCTCATCATTTTTTTAATTTTATTTTATTGATTTTGTACAGAGAGGAAGGGAGAGAGATAGAGAGTCAGAAACATCGATGAGAAAGAGTCATCAGCTGCCTCTTGCACACCCCCTACTGGGGATATGCCCACAACCGAGGTTCATGCCCTTGACCGAATCGAACCTGGGACCTTTCAGTCCCCAAGCCCCTCTATCCATTGAGCCAAACCAGTTTCAGCTCTTTCTCATCATTGATGTTTCTATCTTTCTCTTCCTCTCCCTGCCTCTCTGAAAACAACAAAAATATTTTTATTAATTAATTAATTAATTAATTAAAACATCACTGTCACTACATGCAAGTACATGCAGCAGGAATCTTAAAATTATTACATATTTCACACTAAAGTTTCTGTTTCTGGGAGGGGGGAGTACATTATTCAGAATTTACTTAGTTTCCAGAGATCAGATACATTTAAACATGTACTTTCAACACAGAAGTGTGATTTATTTCCTTTGTGGGTTTCAAAGCCATATAAAAATATCTATGTTCCAACTCCCTTTAAATTCTAAAATCTCTAGACTGATCTTGACCTTCCTCTTGTCTCTGAGCTTTTCAAGCAGTAGGGGTGGATGGGGAAGTTGCAGACCTCTTTTATCTCTATAACTGTAGATGACTTCTGCCATTCAAAGGGAATGATTGGGCTTGACATTATCACCCTAATTACATTTCAATTTTTCTTCTAATCTGAAAATGGACTCTATTCTATCTAATAAAAGAGAAACACACAAGTTGACTGTACCACCGCTACACCCACAAGCCATGCCCACACAAGCCAATCAGGAGCAAGTATGCAAATTAACCCAACCAAGATGGCTGCAGCCACAGAGCTAGAGCAAGCAGGGGGCTTGGGTTTTCCCCAGCGATGGAGGAAGCCAAACTTCCCATCCACCCTGGCCTACCCTGGCCTCCACTCAAGGCTACAAAGTTTCAATTATAGGAGATAAATAAATTCCAACAAAAATGGTGGCAGACACAGAGTTGGAGAGAACAGGAGGCTTGGGTTGCCCTGGCAATGGAGGAAGCCAAGTTTTCCACCCGCCCTTGCCTGCCCTAGCATTAGCTCAAGGCTACAAAGTTTCAATTATAGAAAATAAATAAATCCCAGATACCAGGGCATCTGCTTGGGTCACCAGGGGCTGTGGCCAGCCTGCAAACCACCACAGGCCCCTTGCCCAGGCCACCCTATGCCCCAAGGGACCCTCCACCCTGATCCGGGATACAACCAGCCAACCCCCACCTGTACACCTGGCCTCTATCCTATCTAATAAAAGTGTATGCAAATTGACCATCACTCCAACACACAAGATGGCTGCCCCCATGTGGACATAAGATGGCTGCCACAAGATGGCCAGCAGGGGAGGGCAGGCCTGCAAAGGAGGGCAGTTATGGGCAATCAGATGAGCAGGGGAGGGCAGTGGGAGGGACCAGGCCTGCAAGGGAGGGAAGTTGGGGGCAATCAAGCCTGCAGGGGAGGGCAGTTAGGGGTGACCAGGCTGGCAGAGGAGGGAAGTTGGGGGCGACCCAGCCTGCAGGGAAGGGTAATTGGGGGGGAGGGGGGGTACGACCCAGGCCTTCAGTGGAGAGCAATTGTGGGGAACCAGGCCTGCAGGGGAGGGCAGTTAGGGGTGACCAGGCTGGCAGGGGAGCAGTTAGGCATCAATCATACTTGCAGGGGAGTAGTTAGGGGGTGATCAAGCTGGCAGGCAGAAGCTATTAGGGGCAATCAAGAAGGCAGGCAGTACACATATAATACCTTAATTAAAAAAAATGAGGGGGGGGGGGAAAAGAAGGCAGGCAGGCGAGCAGTTGGGAACCAGCAGTCCTGGACTGTGAAAGGGATGTACAACTGCCCATTTAGACCCAATCCTACCGGGTTCACGCCTAAACGGGCAGTCGGACATCCCTCGAGGGGTTCCAGATTGGAGAGGGTAGAGGGTACAGGCTGGGCTGAGGGACACCCCCATCCCCATGCACGAGTTTCATGCACTGGGCCTCTATTTACTGTGTAATATTTTTAAGGAGTTGGTTTAAAAATCTGAAATTTACTAATCAATGCTGATAATGTGTTCTAGGTGGGATTTTGGCTAATAAGTACAGATATCAACATAGCTGTAGCTTATCCTAAATGCATCTGGTTGTTTGTTTTTCAGCTTTCTTCACAGAAGTCAGTGCCATGGATATCCATGCTAAAATCCTTGCCTCTTTGGGCCATTGTTGTCGCACACTTTTCTTATAACTGGACTTTTTATACCTTGTTGACATTATTGCCCACTTATATGAAGGAGATCTTAAGGTTCAATGTTCAAGAGGTAAGAAAATATAATCATATGCTTCCTATATAAAGTGCAGATTTTGAACTGCACACAGAATTTGTTTTTATCTATGAAAACTATTTTTATCTTAAATTTTACTCTAATATACTAAATTTTAAAGACTTGTCTTTTTTGCTTCACCATTGTTCTTTCTTTTTTCAGGGAGTGTAAACTCTTGATTTATGGTATCTTTTGGCTGGGACCCCAGTAACCATAAAGTTTTACTAATCCCTAGTTACATGCAAGATATCAGATCTATGTCCCAAATTCCTTTCAACTCTAAAACTTAAAGTGGCACCAACATTCACTTCTACAAAGAATCTCCCTGATGGTCTAGTGGTTAGGATTTGGCGCTCTCTCTCTCACTTCTATAAAGGATGGTAGCAGGACTGCTGGCAGCTGAGGAAGGAGTTGTAAAGTGCAAGGATCTTGTGCAGAGGCTGCTCTGCAGCATCATTTAGGATTGGAAAAGTTGTAGTTATAAAGCAGTATAAGAAGGACCTTCCTGTAACTGCCAGTTCCTTTGAACTCATCAGTTAAGGTAGTTCCTATTATCTCTATTTACAATGATGGTTTTTGCCTTTAAAGAGACTGAGGAAAAGCCTAAAGGGAAAGAGGCACAGTGTATAAGGAAAATTGGTGGTATTTTTGCTTTCAAAATTAAGGATAAATTAAAGACAATATAAGAGTTAAAATGATAAAACTCTTAGAAAGTATACATCTCTGTGACCTTGGACTGGGTAAGTTTTTTATATATAACACCAAAAGCACAAGTAATCAAAGTAAAAAAACTAGATAAGTTGTACTTCATCAGAATTAAAAACTTTTGTGCATCAAAGGACACTACCAAGAATTCAAACCCACTGGAGGGGAGAAAATATTTGCAAGTCACATATCTGATAGGGGTTTAGTAACCACATTATATAAAGAACCCTTACAACTCAATAATGAAAACACACCATTTTTTAAATGAGCAAATGATTTGAATGGACATTTTTCCAAAGATATACAAGTGGCCAATAAGCCCATGTAAAGCTGCTCAGCATCATAAATCATTTGGGAAATGTAAATGAAAACCATAACCATATGCCACTACTCATCTATTAGAATTAAAAACAAACAGAAAAAACAAGTGTTGAGGATATGAAACCTTCATACACTGCTGGTGGGAATGTAAAATGATGTAGCCACTGGGAAAAGAATTCATCAATTCCTCAAAAAAATGTAAACAAAGTTATCATATGACCCAGTAATTCCATTCCTAAGTTTACATGAAGAGGATTGAAAATATATGTCCCACAAATACATTTACACAAATGTTTGTAACAGCATTACTCATACTAACCAAAAAGTGGAAATAACCCTAATGTCCATCAGCTAGAGAAGAGACAAACAAAAGGTAGTATATTCATATAATGTAGTATCACTCAGCCACAAAGTGAAAGATAGCCCTCGTTGGGGCCCAAGGCAGGCCAACCCAAGATATCCACAATGGCATAGTGATTATTTCTAAGTGGCAAAATCACTTACAAAGCATATATTCTTTCTGATATTCATAGCAGCACAATTTATAATAGCTAAGTTTGAAAACAGCCCAAGTGACTATCAGTAGATGAATGGATAAACAAGCTGTGGTACATTTACACCATGGAATACTATGCAGCAGTAAAAAAGAAGGATCTCTTACAATTTTGAGATAACATGGAGGTATCTGGAGAGTATTATGCTAAGTGAAATAAACCAGTCAGAAAAAGATAAGCATCACATGGTCTCATTCATATGTGGAACATAATGAACAAAAACATAAAAAAAGCTGTTGAACAAAACAGATCCAAAGGCAGAGGAAGGGAACAGATGTGGGTGGGGATGGGTGGGAAGAGATCAACCAAAGAACGTGTATGCAGATCTAAATATTCCACTGAGGTTTCTTTTTGAGATTTTCCTTGGAGAACTATAGAAATAATGAAATATCAATAGCTGGCTAGTAATTACTGCTGTGCACTTAATTGCCTTTATTTTTTATGGAATTTTTAAAGTTCTATAATGAGAGAATTTAAAATAAGAATCTTTTACCTTGCATTTTCATATTTAAAAAGGCATTTCCTTTTTTGAATCAAATTTTTTAAAAATGTGAATAAAGTTTGACAATAATTCTCTACTTAAATAGATTTTTATTGAGATAACATTAATTAATATTATATACGTTTCATGCATACAATATTATGATTTGATATTTGTATATATTATAGTAAGTTCATCACCAAAAGTCTAGTTTTCATCTGTCATCATATATTTGACCCCCTAAAAGCCTCTTTTTTTACATGGATTTTTTTCTTGAGAAATCAATTTATTACATTCATGAAATGGCCTTTCCTTAGAATAAGGCTAGCTTTGTATTTAAAATTACAATCTCTCATTAATTAATAATTATAAAGTTTTTAATCTCTTGTTATAATCTTGCTTTTTCTTTTTTTCTTTTTTTTTCTTTTTTTTTAATATATTTTATTGTTTTTGTACAGAGAGGAAGGGAGAGAGATAGAGAGCTAGAAACATCGATGAGAGAGAATCATCGATCAGCTGCCTCTTGCACACCCCCCACTGGGGATATGCCCGCAACCAAGGTACATGCCCTTGACCGGAATCGAACCCGGGTCCCTTCAGTCCCCAAGCTGACGCTCTATCCATTGAGCCAAACCGGTTTAGGCATAATCTTGCTTTTTCGTGTAAGTTTAGTTTCATTAGTTATCCTACCATTTCTTTTTTTCCCCCCCGTTTTTTTTCAATTCTAGCGTTCGTATTTCTTACAACTCAGTGAGAGTCAGGGCAATATCTATTAACCTATTTTAGATATTAATATTTTGGGATCAATTTTTTAAATAAATGAATACAAGAAATTTTATCCTTGCACAGAAAGCTGAATAACAGTAGAAGGTACTCATGGAATGAATAAATGTTGAAGATTTTAGTAGTTTTAGGTTGATGGGAGTTTTTAACATTGGAGCATTATTTTTTTCATATGTTTTATTGAATTTTTTATAGAAAGAAAGGGAGAGGGAGAGAGAGTTTGAAACATTGATGAAAGAGAAACATTAATCAGCTGCCTCCTGCACACCCCCTACTGGGGATGTGCCCACAACCAAGGTACATGCCTTTGACTGGGACCCTTGAGTCCGCAGGTTGACGCTCTATCCACTGAGCCAAACTGGTTATGGCTAACAGTGGAGCTTTAAGGGGGGAAAAAATGGGAGCTTTAAGTGGAAAAATTCAGTAACTCTGTGAATTATCAGCCTTATCGCATTAGGGAACAAGACCAAGATCTGAAAATTCATTTCTCTACTTGTTACAGCTTATTCATCTGTAGGATTCTGCCCCAAGTAACAATAGATGTAATACCACTATGCAGAAGTCTAAATGTAATAACATTTAAAGAGGAAATTACACAGCATAATACTAGAAAGAAACAAAAATTTTCAGGTACAGCCCTAGCTCGTTTGGCTCAGTGGATAGAGCATTAGCCTGCAGACTGAAGGCACCCAGGTTCGATTTTGGTTCAAGGACACATGCCTGGGTTGCAGGCTTGATCCCTGATGGGGGACATGCAAGAGGCAGCCAATCAATGATTCTCTCTCATAATTGATGCTTCTCTCTCTCTCTCCTTCTCCCTCTCTGAAATCAATGAAGATATAAATCTATATATATTTTAATGTCCTCAATTATAGAAGAACTGAAAGCATACAGCATCTGAATACTGAAAACCACAAACTATGATGAAACATTTTCTTAAGCACAATTTAATATAAAATATTAAATTTTTCTGGTCTGCACCAATGGTGCTTAAATGGAATTATTGTAAGATTTAATTATTGCTGATAAAATATCTTTCTGCCTTTTTTGTGTTTGTAAACACTAGCAAGAGTATCCATCTCTCTTAGATTATAAAAGCATTTGTATTTGTGGGTGTTTTTTTGTTTTTGTTTTTTGTGTGTGTGTTTGTGTTGTTTTTGTTTTGTTTTTTCATTTAGTCTTGGCACTTCAGACTTATGCTGAGGAAAAATGAATACAGTAGAAGAAAAATTTCTCTTATTCTGAGAAATTAATTTACAGAATTTGTGATATCCTAAAAAGTTGTCAAGTAATTTCCTACAAAAATAACACATTTCCATAATTAATTCTGTTTCATATCCCCTGGTGTGTGATAACTTAAAGAGGGGAAAAATAGTGTTTCTCAATCATAGCCTTTGTCCTCTGCTCAAAGTATGTGCTAGTGCACCACCACCTGAACTAGATGGTGTTCACTTAAGAATAACTTGTTAAGATATATATTTGATTTACTATATACTTTCTGTATCTGTTTTATTTTATAATACAAATATTTTAAAAATAAATGACATTCAAGACAGAAACTTCTGTGGGGAAAATCCATACTCTAATAGAAAGACATCTTCTCTCAGTGAAGCTACTGCCCAAGTCCCAAAATAACATTCAAGATTGCCTTGAGCAGATTGGACTATAGTGAGCCCTGGTTCCCTTTGAGACAGGATCTGAGGGACTGCGTTGAACTGAATCCCAAAATTCTTCTATAGACCAAACTTATTTACTATCTATGGTAATACCTGTTAATATGCTAATTAGACCAGACGTCCTTCCTTACGACCTTCGGACAAAGCCAGGGCTGTGAGGGAAGCCCAGGTCCTGGGTGTCAGAGGGAAGCTGGGGGATGGAAAACCTACCTTTAGTACCTATATAAAATTAACAGTTTATTGCTATGGATTTCCTTTGTTTTTGAGTGTTGAATGTGCATATGTGCACATGCGCACATACGTGTGTGTGTGTGTGTGTGTGTGTGTGTGTGTGTGTGTGTGGTGTGTGTTGGTTCTTCCTCCCATCATAATTAATTCCGTATCTTCTTATTCTTCCCAGAATGGGATTTTATCTGCAGTGCCTTATTTTGGCTGTTGGTTATGTATGATCATGTCTGGTCAAGTTGCTGACTATTTAAGGGCAAAATGGAATTTTTCAACCGTATGTGTTCGAAAAGTTTTTAGCCTTATAGGTAAGTGATATGAATCAGGTTTTGTTTTGGCTCGCAATTATTTACTATGTTTACAGTGTAAACTGAGGTACAAATGATAATATTAGTCATTTATTTTGTTCACATAATAAAACATTTTAATGCATAATTCTGTAAACATTCTGGGCACTTACCACTGAACGTTGCTGTCCCGTTTCACTGCTTGCTTACTTCAACTCTCAAGAAGTTATTCCACATCTTTAAGTGAAATAGATCCCTTTAGATTATAAAAAGGGGGGGCTTTCTCTTTTTTGGCTTTCTGTGGACCTGCTCTCTTCAGTATGGTAGCCACTAGGCAGATATCTCTATTTAAATTCAGTTGAAACTTAAAAATAAGTTTCTCAGTTGCAGTTTCAGTATATACAAATACAACAATTCTATTCTCACAGAGATAGATTGCACTGCTGTAGACAGAAAAAAATGGCAGCCCACTCATAAGTCCTTTTCTGTTACTTGTATTCTATGCTTAACTGCCTGAATAAACTATGCATATTGTTTGCAGTTGTTAAGACCTAGATGGAATGTTTTTCTAACTTTATTAACAGCCTAACACTTAGTTTATTTTCTTTGAATTTTAAACTACACTCTGTATCAGCTATTGCCACTCTCTGGGATCATATTTTTCGTCTTCTCTTCTTGCTCTTTTCTATAACATTGTAGAACTTTAGCTGAGTCTTGGTCACATGTAGATTTAATGTCAATGCATAATGATATTTTACTTTTATATTGGTTGTATTATGCCTATATGTTTTCCACAAATTTTTTCATGAAACTATTAATTTAAATTTAGAGTCTTCTAGGAAATACAATGTTTCTACAGTAGGTGGCAGTAATGTCCAATCTCAGATTTATACTATATTAAGGTAGAGCAGGCAAATATTAATGCTGGGGCTTCTTTTCTTTTTGTAACCTTTTACTTCAGGAATGATTGGACCTGCAGTATTCCTGGTAGCCGCTGGATATATAGGTTGTGATTACTCTTTGGCTGTTGCATTCTTAACCATATCAACAACCCTGGGAGGCTTTTGCTCTTCTGGATTTAGCATCAACCACCTGGATATTGCTCCTTCGTGAGTACTAATAGAAAGATTCTCTGTGATTAAATTATTCTGTAATTGTGGTAAAATATACATAATATAATATTTATCATTTTTTAGTGTACAGTTCTGTGGCATTAAGGGCATTACCACTTTGTGCAACCATCACCACAAATCCATCTTCAGAACTTTGTCATCTTCCCAAACAGAAACTCCCTAACCATTAAACACCAACTTCCCATTCCCCCTCCCCCACAGTTCCTGGCAACCACCATTCCACTTTCTGTCTCTTTGAGTTTGACTACTCTAGGGATGATTTTAAATTCTTGAAGATGTTTTTAAATTTAAATTTCAAACTACCATCACCTTTGTACACACTGTTTCCATAAAAACATTACATAAAATACATTATAACTGCTGCTGGTCATACTGAGAAACTTGTTTAGTTATCTCTTCATTTCTATAACCATAACTTTTAATTAGAGAAGTTGATGGGTTAAAGAACTGAGTTTATATATCAGTTACATGTATATGTATTTAAATAGCTACAAAAAGTAACTGCATAATAGTGAATTCTACAGGATATTATTTAAGTTTATATTATTGATACAAATAAAATTGAAATTGAAATAGAAAATGTAATATATCCTGATATTAGAAAGGAAATAATAGATCTAGATTTACCACACTAATTTATACTTTATAATCTAATCACAGTCCTAAAATGGAAGGGTCCTCTCAAGATTCAAAATTCCAATGAAAGTTAAAGTGCCCAAGTCTAGAGAGCTTATTCTTTCGTGTGACTATGAAGCTGATAGTTGCTCATTTGATAGTGGTAACTATTTGTCTTAAGCAGTAATGTTTTTATTAGTAATTAGAAATTTGTAGGAATAATAATTGCTTATATATTGACTACAAAATAGCCACTCATTTTACAGAGAAAGTGATACCTTCGTGAGTCAATTATTTCCATAGTTTTCCATATAATTAAAATTGACTTAAACTTTTAAAATATATATTTTATTGATTTTTCACAGAGAGGAAGAGAGAGGGATAGAGAGTTAGGAACATCAATGAGAGAGAATCATCGATCAGCTACCTCTTGCACACCCCCTACTAGAGATGTGCCCGCAACCAACGTGCATGCCCTTTACCGGAATCGAACCCGGGACCTCCCAGTCTGCAGGCCGACGCTCTATCCACTGAGCCAAACCAGTTTCAGCTAACTTAAACTTTTAGAATAAGAAACTAACAGTTTCTTATCTGAATCCTTTTCTATAATTGAATTTAGATTTATACTGTCAGAATCTGTATTTCATATCCTTAATAAAGTCTCACTTGTGAATGAAGTACAATTTTTAAATTGAGCACCTGAGAGAGAAAAGCTAAAATAAAGGTTATATATAGAAAATGGGGAAATAACCAGAAAAGAAAACTTAAAAAGGAACCACCAGAGAGATAGAGGAAAATCAAGAATGTGGTATCAAAGAAACCAGGACTATCCAGTCTTCAATAATGAGATCTGGATGACAGATAAAGATTTAGGAGTCATCAACATATGAGTAGTAGATGAAGCCATGGGGTTGGATAAAATTACTCAGCAAACTGATGAGAACCTTGGGAATCCATTAAGTGAAACAAGAGCCTGATGCAAAGATAAGTGATAAGAAGCAACAAGAGAAGGAAAATAAGTAGAGGTTGGGATCCCCAGAGGGAGGGCTTGATCAGTAGTGTCAGGTGCAGCAGTAGGTTGAAAAATCTTAACTGTTAGTCTTTGATTTCTCTGTGATATAGGAGTCACTAAGAAGGGTGATAGGCAGAATAGACTTGAGAATGATAAAGGTTCAAAATAGCTACTAAAAAGAAGTTACTAAGAGCTCAAAGGGATTTTTGGCATTGGTGAGGATCTGCTGAATTGGAGATTAATTTTATACTCTCATTGTTGTACTAAATTGTTATTTCTTTCTAAGGCATTCAGCAGCCCATGTGTAGGATTGAAAATGTGCTGTTGGATTGATCTAGGCTTGAGATTTTAATGAGCTTTGGGTTGATTAACAGTCAAAAGGGGAATTGGGAATTGAGAGTTGGCCACAGAAGAGATATAGGCTGTTATCTCTTAGTTACTTTTAGTTAAAGTAATAGAAGTCTTAATTCAAGCTGGCTAAACAGCATACACTATTGATTCACTTTAGTGTAAAACCCAAAGACTTCAGGCAAGAGGTGCTCTCCAGCTGTCTGCTAACACTCTTTTCCACTCTCTACCTTGCCTTTCATGATAGTTTTATCCTAAGGCTGGATCTGCATGTAAATTCACACAAATGAAATGATTGCCAATAACAACTAGAATTACATTCACATTAAGCAAGAAAGAAAAAGGATTTGTTCCTTTCCCACCCATGGAAATAAGGGGTTGGGAGAGGGCTTCATTTTGATTGAACCAAACTGTGTCACATATTCACCCTAAACCAATCCCTGTGGTCAAGGAAATACCATTTTACTTTAGGACAGTGTTTCCCAAACTTTTTATTTTTTGTTTTTTGTTTTTGTTTTTGTTTTTGTTTTCCAAACTTTTGACATATGTGTACCCCTTCTATAATTTTCGTAATGCTGAGTACCCCTCGTACTCACGAGAACGTAGAATTAAGCGTAGCTAAGCTCGGTGCAGTGCATATCCCCACTAAACTCCGGTGCAATGCGTACCCCCACCAAACTCTTCCCATAACCCTGGGGGTACACATACCACACTTTGGGAAACACTACTTTAGGACAATCAACACCCAGCCCTAAAGTTAGAGGTGACGGAGTCAAAGCCCCTCAAACCTCATGGGAAAGGATTCTGAGGAGGCCATTAGTAACATATATAAAGGACTCACACTGAAGATGAAGCACCTCAGGCGCAGAGGAGTCAGACTTTTAAAGTCGCAGCTAGTAAATGGTGGAGCTAAGATTTGAATCAGATCTTCCACCTCCATAGTCCATGCATCTTTCTGCTACATTAAGTAGCCTTTCAGTTATTTATCTGGATGATCCTAAATATTGATCATTGTAGAGGAACTAGAAGTTATTTTGAGAACTCAGAATAAAGAATTCTTTCCAGGGAACAGACACATACTCTGGTTGCCTCAGTTACTGTGAGTTTGTTAAATGATGAAAGTGGATGCTGGAAAAACAAATGTGCATGGTACCTACCTTCTAATAGTGAGGATTAAATAGAGCACACAGACACTCACACGTAACACTTAGCTCATAATGTAATAAGTGCATTTGCACATGATTCAATAAACAACTATGATTTTATGTCAAATTTTGAGTCCAGGGTCACAAATCAATCCACATAAAATATTAAAAGGATGATTGATGAGCTCTTAGAAAAGAAAATATTGATCACTAAGGAGCCACCATTGAGTGTCAAAATAGTAAGCATAAGAGTCAAAATAACAAAATAGTCTAATATCTCAGTGTCATTTTTAGTTTCATATATAGAGGAAACAGTATATTTGGTATAGCAGGATTTCAACAAGGTCTCCCAATGTATCCTTTTGGTCAGGATGGGAAGAAATGCACAAGATGTACAGTTATGTAGATTTGCAATTATGAATTTTAATATCATTGCAAGTTGATTAATATATTTAGTCATTTAACTAACACTGTGCCAGGCACTGTACCAAATATTGAAGACACAAATATTAAAGTAACGGCCCCTGCTTGCATCTATAGGCATATACAGACTTGTAGGGCAATAAGGTCATGTCCTGAAGTGTGTACTGAACTACTTGCAGGTAGGGTCCTGAAACTGAGCTCCAAGCATTAGCTGAGTGGTTGAACTCCACATCTTTTTTCTTTTTTTTTTTTTAATTTTTATTGATTTCAAAGAGGAAGGAAGAGAGAGATAGAAACATCAATGAAGAGAGAAAATCATTGATTGGCTGCCTCCTGCATGCCCCACACTGGGATGGAGCCTGCAATTGGGCATATGCCCCCGACCAGAAATCTATCCATGACATCCTGGGTCATAGTCGATGCTCGACCACTGACCCACACTGATTAGGCCAACTCTACATCTTAAAGATCCTGGTCTAGCCCTAACATTTTGTGGGTTTTATAAGTTCAGAAAAGACATTTATCTTTATATCTGCAACACTAAACCATTTAGTGACAAGAATGGTGTCAGCAAATAGTCCTAGAAGTTAGAAGAATGGTAAGTGCCTGTAGACCTCAGGTAAGGAAGAAAGTTGTATGTGCTCTAAGCTGATGGAGGCACCAGATGTATGGCTGTGATCAACATATGTACATATGTGAACAACATATGTAACTTTTAAAATTATGCAGCTGTACAATTGTAAATTAATCTTATCAAAGGCAAAATTATTTCTCTCCCTTGCATTTTGATTCAACTCTTCAGATGAGCTTTTGGTTTTCCTACTAGAATTTCTTTGTTCAAAGCATACTAGCTGCTTCTAGTTCCCTGTGTCTTGGTTAACTGGGGCATTCCGTGTCTTATGACCATGTTGTTGCACAGTTGCTTTTTGTCTAGTGGATAGCACTGCAGACTGGAGCAACACTTGAGGACCACTGACCAATAAGCATTCAGCACTGAGGCTTGTGGTGAAAAATTAAGCATGGGAAAATGGGTCTTTCTTACAGATTGAACTCAGTAATGGCTACGTTTTTAACAAGGCAGCATTAGAAATTATAACGTTAAAATATTAAGTACTGATTTAGAATCAGACAAATTGGATGGCATTTTAGTAGTCTTTCTTCATAGAATGAAAATAATCCTCCTCATGGAATTGAGTTTGCTATTCAAATGAGGGTGTGTGTGTGTGTACACAAACAGATATAAATTTAGAACCATGCCTGACATAAGTTTTTTCAATAAACAGTGCCTATTGACATATAAATATATACATGGTATTTTCTAAGCCTTTTCTTCTATAGTCTGAAATAGGGATTTTTCTATGGATGGCTTTGTTGCCCAGATTCAAGGGAATTGGGTAAGTTTTTAACTATTAATGCCACAGAATTCTAGTACTCCAATAGCACAAAATCCAGACTGAGTCCCTGCACCACGTTTTTTCCAAGCAGTCATCAATCTTTCACGGCCCTGCCAGGCCGAGTGTAATATAAATACTTGAATGAGCTTCTTGGTGCTGACATTTAGAATTTCACAACGTTCATCTGCACTTAATATCTGTCACTGAAAAGATCTGGCAGCATTGCTGTCAGTTCCTCATACTGCCAAGGTGTTAATGGGTTTAAAAAAAAAAAAGGCCGAGACCGGTTTGGCTCAATGGATAGAGCGTCGGCTTGGGGACTGAAGGGTCCCAGGTTCGATTCCAGTCAAGGGCATGTACTACCTTGGTTGCGGGCATATCCCCAGTAGAGGGTGTGCAAGAGGCAGCTGATCGATGACTCTCTCTCATCGATGTTTCTAACTCTCTATCTCTCTCCCTTCCTCTCTGTACAAAATCAATAAAAAAATATATTAAAAAAAAAAAAAAAAAAAAAGACAGGTGCTGCCAAGCTTGCTTAATTTAAGATACACTCCCTAACAGGCATCAGCCAAAAAAGTCTGTGCTACATGGTTTTGTTATTGTATTCTGTATGCATGAGTTTTGAATATAAAAATTTATGATGTTCATAGATAACTGAATTAGATTCAGGATTTTTTTTTTTTTATTCAGGCACTGTATTAATCAGCTCAGGCAGCCATACAAAATAGACTAGGTAGCTTAAAAACATGAATTTATTTTTTCATACTTCTAGAAGCTGGAGTCTGAGATCATGGTCCATGTTCTGGTGAGGACTCTTCCTGACTTGCCAACAATCTCCTTCTCCCTGTCTTCACATGGTCTTTCCTCGATACTTCCTCAACACAGAGCAAGAGAGCATCTCTCTCTCTTCCTATTCTTATAAGACTCAGGGCACATCTTCCTCTTCATCTGCGGAAGTGTTGGATACAACTAATCAATGTGTCTCTCTCACATCGATTCTCTCTCTCTCTCTCTCTCTCTCTCTCTCTCTCTCTCTCTCTCTAAAAATCATTGGGCCTTAGTTGGTGTGGCTCAGTGGATAGAGCATCGGCCTGTGGACTGAAGGGTCCCAGGTTCGATTCTGATAAGGGGCACATGCCTGGGTTGCTGGCTTTATCTCCAGGAAGGAATGTGCAAGAGTCAGCCAATCAGTGATTCTCTATCATCATCGATTTTACTAACTCTTCCTCTCTAAAATCAATTAAAAACATTTTAAAAAATAAAAGTCAGTGGGGAAAATATCCTCAGGAGAGGATTAACCAAAAATTTCTAAATAAAAAGAGGAGAGGTATTTTAGATCAGTAGTCTACAGCTGATGTATTGAGGATCCTGAATCCTAATAGAGATAGTATTATGCCACTTTAAGGTTATATAGACTAGGCCTGGCTGGGAAGCTCAGTTGTCTAGAGCATCCTCCCAATATCAAGATTGTGGGTTCTATCTCTGGTCAGGGCATATATAAGAATCACCCAATGAATGCATCAATAAGGGGAACAATAACTTGATATGTCTTTCTCTCTCCCTTTTTCTCTCAAATCAATCAATTAATAAAATATATTTTAAAGATTATACATACTAATAATCATCAAGCTTCCTTAATTTGACTGGAATTATATTTTATAATAATCTTGAATATCATAAAAATTAAGAGCTCTAATTGGACTTTTCCTATATGTAGGTTATTTTTATGGCAAATAAATGCCATTTACTTGATTAATTTTTCTTTTTTTTAAAAAACCCTTTTTGAATTCAGAGAGGAAGGGAGAAGGAGAGAGAAAACACAGATATTTACATTATGATTCATAACGGTAGCAAAATTAAAATTACAGTTATGAAGTAGCAACGAAAATAATTTTATGGTTGGGGGTCACCACAACATGAGGAACTGTATTAAAGGGTCGCGGCATTAGAAAGGTTGAGAACCACTGATCTACAGGATAAAATCCTAATTCCTTCAGTTAGAGAGAGTACAATAAAAAAGGAATGAACTACTTATCCACACAACTTGGAATGATGCTCAAAAACCCTAGTATGTAGCTTAAAAGGTTGCATACAATATGATTCCATTTATAATAAACTTTTCAGGAATTGTCATCCTTTGGAGTTGATGCCCAAGGCTGCCCCCGCAGTCAGGGCAACCAGAACTCCCTGAGTGAAGGCCTGGGGAAGGGGCAGGAAGGGGGGTCAGTGGGTTAAAAATAAATAAATAAATACATAAATACATAAATAAATAAAGGGACATCTATAATACTTTCAACAATAAAGATAAATTTAAAAGATAAATACAATAAAAACCCTCCAGCCACAACTGCCCTCCCCTGCCAGCCATCTTGGCCACCCATATGTGGACACAAGATGGCCGGTAGGGGAGGGCAGTTATATATTTTTTTTAACTTTTATCAAGCTCTATATGATTTTTACACATTTCCATATGTATATTACAGTTAAAAAAAATTTTCATATACGTGGTGGCATGTGGGGGAGTTCAGGTGGGACCACCAGATATTTATACATATCTGTGAACCCATCAGTGACAAGGGAAGTGATTTGTCACTAACGTGTCCAAGGTCACATAGGTGGTTAACAGTGGAACTAGGTAGGAATTTTTAGGTTTCCTGATTATCAGCTCTATGATTTCTTTTAGAAAATGATATGCATTTCATTCTTTTTAGGATAGTAACCAAGATATTGGCTACGGTAGCCTTGTTTAGTCTATATGCAAACTTTATGTACTGGAGAAATCAACAGTTCATTAGCATTTCCCAAACACAGGCAGGAATTCTTTTAAGGATTTGCATGTAAAGATAGATAACATCCCGCTCCCCTGAGATTTACCTTTAAAATAAATCATAACTTTTTCTGAGCTTGTTAAAAATGCATTTTCTATCACACACACACACGATAGACCCAACTTGTCTACTTCTGGGACAGTATGAAAGGATTTCAGTATAAGTAGATATATAATAAGTGGAACAAGTAAGATGTAAAATAGATGTTCGGAATGATCTCATTTCTATAATAACATATTAGAAATATATAATAGAAAAAAATAATTAGGATATTTACCAAAATGTTCATGTTGATTATATATAGAAAGGATTATAGATAACTTTATTTTTTTCTTAATTTTTTTGTTTGTTTATTTTCAACAATGAAATAAATTGTGTGATCAGGAAATAACTTTTTTAACTTAAAAAATGTAAGACATATCAAGCTTCCTGTTTAGATAGGCTCATGATGAAAATGATCTCTCAGCACTTTTCTATATCACTATAAACAGGATTTATTTCAGTGGCCATGTTTAAATAATGTTAGAATGATAATTAACTATTGAAATGCAAGTTTTCACCAGCTAAACATTTCAGTAATGTCCTGTTCCAGTAAGACATTTAATTTAAAGTTGCATAAGAATACAGCCTGGGAGTGGTATAGGTATCTACTGAAAAAAGTTACTTAAGTGTGTGACACAATATAAACCTCTATGAAAATTTTCCTGCAGGTATGCTGGCATCCTTCTGGGCATCACAAATACATTTGCCACTATCCCAGGAATGGTTGGGCCTGTCATTGCTAAAAGTCTGACCCCTGAGGTAAGGAGATAATCCTATATAATAGATGTAATAGCAAATTGACCATCACTCCAACACACAAGATAGCCGCCCCCATGTGGACACAAGATGGGCAGCAGGGGAAGGCAGTTGGGGGCAACCAGCCCTGCAGGGGAGGGAAAGTTGGGAACAACCAGGCCTGCAGGGGAGGGCAGTTGGGGGTGACCAGGCCTGCAGGGCGGGCAGTTGGGAGAGACCAGGCCTGAAAGGGAGGGCAGTTGGGGATGATCAGGCCAGCAGGGGAGGGCAGTTAGGAGTGACCAGGTTGGCAGGGGAGGGCAGTTTCGGGGAAGCACGCCTGCAAGGGAAGGCAATTGGGGGGGGGGGGGGGGGGGGACCCAGGCCTGCAGGAGAGGGCTGTTGGGGGGGATCTATGTTGTAACTCATTTATTATCATTGCTGGATAGTATTCCATATGCCTATAGTATATAAATAATTAAAAGTCAAAGTGTGTCTGAGGTTCAGGTTTTGAGTTTGTTTTTTTTAATATGTTTTTTATTGATTTTTTTGAGAGAGATAGAAACATCGATAGATATTAATGGATTTTTGTCTCATGTACTATTTGTTGAATCAGTTGCCTCACTCCCTACTAGGGATCAAGCCTGCAACCCAAACATGTGCCCCGACTGGAATTCGAACTGGCAACCTCTTGCTTCCTGGGTCAACACTCAACTGCTGAGCCACACCGGCTTGACTAAGATTCATTTTTATTACAAACAAAACAGCATTTTCTAAAAACTGGTGAAATTGTTGTTAAAAAGCCAACTAGGAGCTATGTGAAATTTCTGGTACAATTGATTGCTTTTAAGCCGCTCATTTCCTCCAAATAACACTAAGGTGTTATTTTATCCCATTAATGACACAGAGAAGCTTTGTCTTAGGAATCCTAAGAAGTTATCGTAAATATTTCTTTCTGGCATACAATGTAATTATTAACTGACTCCTCCTCTAGGGTGTCAACACACTATTGGCATATCTAAATATCTAAAATTTATGATGGATTTCTAAGATTCTTTTTATCAAAACACATTCATCTCAGATAAGTGTAACTTAACCACACAGTGCTCCTTTCTTCAGGTTTTTCCTTTTTTCTTCAGTAAATGACCTCATGCTAACTTTCTACTGCCTTTTCTTTTTCTCATTGCCAATTCTACTGGAGTGTGTGTGTGTATGTGTGTTTAGTGTTGCAAATGTTGCAGTCTGGTAAGACTGAAATTATAAAAATCCAAAAAATGATTGTTAAAGTTAGTCACATGACCCATAAATTTAGATGACTGCCAGATGTTTTTATACCAGTGATTGTACATTGAACAATTGTATTCTTTTATCTCTTACTGACAAATCCAGTGCATGTCCTGTTTTATGTGCCATTCAAGAGCCATGTGGAATCTTTCAGGCCAGGCCTCAAACTTGAAGGCTATTAATTCATCTTTACTTGGTCTGCTTCTGACCTTTCCACCTAAGAACTTGGGAGATGATATGCAGATATAATACTTGCCTAGTAATGTATGACTCAAGTACATGCCACACATCTCTAGTGAACATTTTATTGAAGTATAGCACGTATTTTTAAAATGCACAACCCTAAGTATACAAGGTAGAGCGGTGTAACCAGCACCCAAACAGAGCATTGCCTCCTTGCAAAGCCCCCAGGCACCCCCGCCACCAAGAGCACCCACTTTCCTGACTTTAACATCAAAGATTAGTTTTATCTGACTTTGAGCTTTATATAAATGCTCCATATGTATCTTTTTGGATCTCGCCTTTTTTAAAAAATATAGTTGTATTGATTTCAGAGAGGAAGGAGGTGGGGGGGGGAGAGAAAAAGAGAGAGAGAGAGAGAGAGAGAAAGAAAGAAACATCAGTGATGAGAGAATCACTGATTGGCTGCCTCCTGCATACCTCTGACTGGAGATCCATCCTACAACCCGGGCATGTGCCCTGACAGGGAATGGAACTACAACTTCCTGGTTCATAGGTAGACGCTCAACCACTGAGCCACACCAATTGGGCGTGTCTGGCTTCTTGTGCTTAGCATTTTTTTTTTAAATATATTTTATTGATTTTTTTTACAGAGAGGGATAGAGAGTTAGAAACATCGATGAGAGAGAAACATCGATTAGCTGCCTCTTGCACACCCCCCACTGGGGATGTGCCCGCAACCAAGGTTCATGCCCTTGACCGGAATCGAACCCGGACCTTTCAGTCCGCAGGCCGATGCTCTATCCACTGAGCCAAACCGGTTTCGGCTTGTGCTTAGCATTTTATTTGTTAGATGTATCTGTGTTGTAGCTCATTTATTCTCATTGCTGGATAGTATTTCATTGAACAAATACATATATCACAATCTCACTGCTGATGGACATTAAGGTTGTTTCTTTTATGAATAATGTTACTATTGTGTTGGTCTTGTGACCCCATCTTTTTTATAAAGTGAACAAGAAATTTTCATGTGCATTTGTTCTTTCTTTCTCTACAGAACACTATTAGGGAATGGCAAACTGTTTTCTGGATCGCTGCTGCTATTGATGTATTTGGTGCCATTTTCTTCACCCTCTTCGGTAAAGGTGAAGTGCAGAACTGGGCCCTCGATGATCACCATGGACACAGACACTGAAGGAACCAATAAATAACTGTCTCTACTCATGTATTTTTGCTTATCATGTACCCTAAAAGTGCCTTTGATATTTTAATATGTAAGCATTCTATATATAAGAAAAAAATGTATGTGTATTAAATTTTTAAGGCTTGTAATCATGAAATGTCACTAGGGGCCAGATTAGTAAAATGAGCTATTTTTAATTATTAGCAACCTGTATGCTGGAATTCATACTTCAGGGTCACATACCTGGCTGCAAGTCAGCAATATAAAGTAGGGGAATTCTATTTATTTTAAGGGCCATACTTAGGAATGAGCTAAAGTGGACTCTTCTATGCCCTTGCTTAATTAAACTAGATAATAAATCTCAGGTCTTGGTAAATACCAATTTTTATCCACTTTCTTCATAAAAGTTATTTGTCATCAGCAATCCCTGACACTTAGGTTGCAAACTTTAGCATCTTCATGGAGCTGCCAGCCTTTCCATGATTCAGACCGGCAGCTGGGCTGAGGGAAGCATGCCCAGGCAGCTGCCAAGCAGTCCCTTCCTCGGGTCAGGGACAGTGCCCAGCGTTTACCAGAGGCGGCAGCCAAGCCCAGGCTCAGGGCCAAGTCCTTGGATGGTGTTCTTCCCCCGGGGCTGTTACCGTGTAGATAAAGCCCCGAGGAGGCAGAGCATTGAGATCTGAGAGGCCACAATGGCTCTGAAGAATCCTCCCAGGAATGTTGATTGGCATGCAACCTGTGAGAGTAAAGCCTGATGCCCAATTAACCACAAATGCCATCCTTGATTAAAACTGCCTTTGAGTAGATCAGACTATAAATCCCAAGTCCTATGTTCTATGAGCTGCACCAGCTATGGTCCAAATGGAAAATCCTTGTTGCAGTTTAAGGTTAAAGTGACTTTTAAAGACCATGTCTCCTGAGACCAGTGATAATGTAAAGGTGAAAATCATCTTTCTGCTGATTTCCTGAAATCATATTTTTCCAGTTTATCCTGGGCCATCTTCCAGTGGATTTTGAAGATACTTTGAGGGCTTTTATGTGATTTAGAACTTAGTTTATGCTATATGTTTATTCAACACTACCTGGAACATTTTAGTATATGTGCTGCCGAAGCGAGCACATACCTGGAACATTTTAATAAAACTGCTTAATGTGTAATATGATGTGAATAATTTCTATAAATTTATTTTTAAATTTGTAAATAGCTTTAATTTGCAGTGGTGATATTTCTTTTATAAATCATCAAAATAAACCTTTTTTCACTTGATTTTTGGATCTGACAGTTCTGATACTTTCTAGTGTCCACAGTGGCTATTTTACACCTTTTCTGCTATATTCCTAAAGCCCCCCAATCTACCTCTGCTTGCATCTCTGCCACACAGATAGAGGCCAATTAAAATAGCAATCAAGCCCTAGCTGGTTTGGCTCAGTGGGTAGTGCGTCGGCTTATGGACTAAAGGGTCCCAGGTTCCATTCAGGTCAAGGGCACATGCCTGGGTTGTGGATTCAAACCCCAGTAGGGGACTTGCAGGAGGCAGCCAATTAATAATCTCTTCTCATCATGATGTTTCTATCTCTCCCTCTCCCCTCCTCTCTGAAATCAATAAAAATATATTTAAAAGTAAAATAAAATAGAAATTACTATTGCCATTGGCCTGCCCTTCCTAGCCCACCACTGAATCTATCCTGTCTTCCCTTCTCTAAGACCTTGCTTCAGTAATTCCTTTTTAATTGCTTCTTTAATCTCTACCTCTTCTTGGTCTTTTCCTTCTGTCTCAAAGACAATCTTCTCTAGCCTTTAAAAAACAAAAATTCAAACTCTCCTAGGGATATGTACATGCAGAATATCTTGAGAATCATTCTCAAACAGAATCAGTGGCTACCTCTGGAGAGAGAAAATATGCAGTCAGCAGTAAAAGGAGAATAAATTTTCACTTGGCCAAAAGTGGCAGTGGTATAACCCAGTGTTTCCCAACCTTCTCTCATGATGAGAATCACCTGGTGGAGTTGTTAAACCACAGATTCCCGGATCCCAACTAAGAAGTGCTAAACTAGAATTTTTGGGAACATATAGTTAAAATTGTATACTTAACTAGTGCTCTAAGACAGATTTTATATACAGAGCACTAAGTTAGGTATGCAATTTTACCTATATGTTCTCAAAAATTCTAGTTTAGCACTTCTTAGTTGGGATCCGGGAATCTGTGTTTTAACAACTCCACCAGGTGATTCTCATCATGAGAGAAGGTTGGGAAACACTGGAACCTATTCAAATACATCTTTTTTTCTTTTTTCTTTTTTTTTTTTAATCTGTTGCTCAAACTCCTACATAATCACTATCAGGTTTTCAACTTCCTGCTGGACATCTCCAACTGGCAATCTTCTCTGTACCTAAGACTTGTTTAAATCCAACCTCACTCCCTCATCGCCATCCCCAATAAAAGAGGCTGTTCCTGCCACTCTTTCCTGTTAAAAGTTTCATTTCCGCAGTCACTTAGGCTTGGACCCGAAGTTATTTATTCTTCCTCCTTTCTAGACCCCCACCCCCAGTCCTGTGTCTAATTAACCACCTGTCTTTTCCATTCCAGTTTTTCAAGTCTCTGGAAGTTTTTAATCCCTCTGCCATCTCTCCTAAATAAGATTCTTGTAGCTTTTGTTTCCACCGGGAATGGAAAAGTTAAGTGGCCTCATCGCCTTTTTAGTCAAATCCTTCTCTGCCCAGCTTCCCACCAGTGCTGGTTAATGCTCCCAATACTCATCTCCCTGACCGGGACTTCCCCAGCCTGAACCCGCAGCCTCCCTTGGCCTACACAATAAACCCCTCTTCTGAGCAGCCTCCGCGCTCATGCCTGTGCTCAAGCTCCTTCACCCCCACCTCCCACCACACCTTGTGACAGCTGCATCTGGCTACTTGACACTGCCCCATGGCTCTCCATTTCCCCTCCCCTTCCAGACCTTTTACTGAGTGTATTCCTTGGGCCTGAAAGGCTGATCTTCATTCCCACCTCCTTCACGACCCCTGATTTCTTCCACCCACCCTGATTTAGACGTAGTTTCTTCCTTTGATCTGATGAAACACTATATTTTTTCTTTATTTTAAACTCAAGGACTCGGGCTCAATTATGAGAAAGAATTCTATTCATTCATGCATTCAGTCATTCATGCATTCATTCACTCAAATGTCTGTCTACTCTGCCAGGCAACAAGGGCACCCAGAGATGCATTTGACATAGTCCTTTCCGTCCTCAGAGGCCTCCCTGGCACTCAGTCAGGCTCCTTGGCCCCCTTTCTCCTCCATAGTTTCTCTTTATAATGCATGTGCAGAAGAGACTGGGCCTTTAGTTTATCTCCCAACTAAAAGCCCTGTGCACAAAATTTGTGCACTGGGGCCAGTGGGGGGGGGGGGGTCCCTTAGCCTGGCCTGCGCCTTCTCACAGTCCAGGAGCCCTTGGGGGATGTCCCAACTGCCAAAGAGGCGGGAGAGGCTCCCGCCATCCATGAGCCTGGCTTCTGGCTGAGTGGCGCTCCCCCTGGGGAACACACTGACCACCAAGGGGCAGCTCCTGCATTGAGTGTCTGCCTTCTGGTGGTCAGTGCGTGTCATAGCAACTGGTTATTCTGCTGTTTGGTCAATTTGCATATTAGCCTTTTATTGTATAGGACTAGAAGCCCGATGCACAAAGATTCATGCTAAAATGGGCTTTCCTTTCCCTGGCTGCCAGCACTGCCTTTCCATGCTGTCCCAGCTCCTTTCCACTCAGGCCCCACCTTCCCACACACCTCAGAGGCCCCGAGAGACAGGGGTGGGGCAGAATGCCTGCATTGTCACCATGGTGATGACACAAGCGTCCTGCCCCCCCCTCACTTGGCACCTGTGTATGCAAATTAACCACCATCTTTGTTGGATTAATTTGCATGTCATTCCTGATTGGTCGGTGGTGTAGCGGAGGTATTGTCAATTTACATGTTTGTCTATTATTAGGTAAGATTATATTCATCTTGAGCATCTTGAAGGCATGGTCCATTTGATTCATCTCAGCATGATATTCCTCATAACTAACTATATATGCTTTGTCTTATATTTCAGTGGTTTAATATTTAGAAAATAACCCTTTATTAAACAGACAAAAAATTGAATTTGAAATATATAAATACACCTATATGTATGTATATTCTTATATTCATGTTGTTTACTAAAAAAAAAAAAAAAAAAAAAAAAAAAAAAAAATGTGCCAACCCCTTTGAGTGAAGAAATGCTCACCTCAGAATGTTATGTGGCAGTTATTGGTAAGCGACTCTGAGAACAGCTTAGTTCCAACAGGCAGAATACTTCCCCTCCCCGTTATGCAGCTGGTACTTACTGAGCATTCCACATGGGCCAGGCTTGCTTCTTTGCACTTGGGACACAGCCATGAAAAAGCCACTCCCTTTGCTCATGGAGCTCACATTCTAAGTTATCCAGCCTTTGAAACCCTGCACGTCAACCGTCACTACCCGCAGAGCAGTCTGCTCCAGAGGGAATGGGCATGCCAAGTGGCCTGGTGAATCAGTTATGACAGAAATTGAGACACACGCTGAAGTCAGCAGTTTGTATTAACCATGTAATGTCTTTCTTACTTCAGCCTCTGTTTCATTTTTAAGAACCAGAAATCTATCTCCTCTCTAAGGGCAGCTTATCATTGCTGTTCAAAATTATATTCCCCCAATAGAAAAATACTGACAGTATTTAAACTGGAAGCTGGAAGAACACCACAGGACATGCCTGATTCCTCTCAGGAAAAGCACGGAACTGCCTGAGATGAATAGAGTGGGACAAAGTAAATGTCTCACTTCAGTTCAGGAATAAATTATCTTTCTCATGGAAATGGAAATTAAGGTGGACCACAGAGCCTTTTCAGGTGCCTATGCCAGTGAGAGCAACCATAAGCAACAAAGCAATGACCAGTTTGTGCTCTAAGAGGGCGCTATAGAGAAGACTTCCTAGGAACTGGGCTATGGAGCCCGGTGAGTCCTGGCAATGCCAAAAAGAAAGGGGATGGAACACAGTTTCTGGCCCCCCTTTCGCCCCCCCACCCCCTTTCATGTGCCTCGCGGAGGAAGAACACGGGTAATTTTCCAAGCGCCTGTTTACTTTCACTTTATCTTGGTGTTGGGGAGGAGGAAACTTAAAAGGTCCACGTCACCGCAGTCCTGTGAGAAGCCATTACTGCTCCACTGAGCAGGAAAGGCATTGCAATGCCCCTTTCCCCCACATGCCTTCCCGCCGTGGCAGGCTGCACGTGGGGCCAAGGGGAGCCTACTGTCCTAAACATTGCATTAAATCTATTCTGATTTTTGTGCTTTTTTTGACAGAAACAACAAATATGCTAGCATTTCCAGCAGCCTTGCTTCTCAGGATTGAAGTTGGTGCTCCTTGAGGCACCCAAATAGCCCAGGTTTTATGCATTTTACAACTTCAAGCTCACTGCACAGCCTGAAACAGGGGCACCCCACAGAGGCTTGGTGGAAATTGTGGGCAGCCTGAATGGGGTCTACAGCCTGCTCTCTCTAATGCTCAGGAACTGCTTTGTGTGAAGTACTAGCAGGCTGCTAGAAAAAATTCAAGCATATATAGTGTGTAACCTATACAATATCTATTATAATGCCCTTTTAAAATTTTTCATTGATCGAATGATTTTAGAGAGAAAGGAAGGAAGGGAGGAAAATATCAATTCGTTGTAATATTTATGCATTCATTGGGTGATTGTTGTACCCTATATGTACCCTGACCAGGGATCAAACCCGAAACCTTGGTGTATCGGGATGATGCTTTAACCAATGGAGCCACCTGGCCAGGACATAATGCCTGCCTCCTTTTCCTTTTAACGCCAAGGTTCAGAGGTGTGCAGTGCTTTAAGTTGTCTGTCATCAACAGCAGGAAGTTCATCCTGCGGTTCACCGTCGCCAGCTACAGAGAATCATACAATCAATATGATCGATCACAACATTGTGTCGCACTGTCACATAGTTACCTCACTCAGTACTAAAATACTCCTGACTATACAGGGAACAAGCCTAGTTAAAGCTGGGGTTGGAGACACATTCTCTGACTGCTAATGGAGGGTTTCTGGCCCTTACAGGGACCCATAACCTGGGCTCCCAACACCAACTTCAAGCGAACCAGCACACTGGCTCTACTATTATGTTAGACCAAAGAAAAATCCCTCAACAATTATGTCGCCAGCACAAAATCAAATGACTAAAGGACAAAGCTGCTTCTTATTAAGAAAACAAATTCTACAAGAAGCCTGTGCATCAGAGTGCACTGAAGATTTTTACCTTCTCCCGGAATAAGGTGTGAGTTAGCCCTGGGCCCCAAAGCAACTCCAGCTGAGAATTTGTTGTACTATTATCTTAGCTCCATGTATCATATTAGGGGAATATTTGATTATTCTATCTTTATTCTAGAGTACTATATTTAAAAAATGCTTTCTATAAACCTAGGCATGCCAAAAAACAATTTAGTTGCTTCTGTGGGAAAGGAAAAAGAAAAATGAACTTATTATTTCTACTAACCAGTTTTCTCTATGAAAAAATCAATAAAATATATTAAAAAACAGAAAACAAAAAAACACTTGAGCCCTAACTAACCAGTTTGGCTCAGTGGATAGAGCGTCGGCCTGCAGACTGAAAGGTCTCAGGTTCGGTTCCAGTCAAAGGCATGTACCCTGGTTGTGGGCGCATCCCCAGTATGTGCAGGAGGCAGGTGATCAATGTTTCTCTCTCATCAGTGTTTCTAACTCTCTATCCATCTCCCTTCCTCTCTGTAAAAAATCAATAAAATATTTTTAAAGTGTATTTCCCAGATACTTGCATAATTTAGAACATATAACAAATGCATTAGATAGTGACAATGCAGGAGAGAAGAGTGAGAGGAGAGAAGGAGGAAGGGGGAAATTAAAAATAAGACTGTGGGCTTGAACTAAACATAAGGTTCTATGAACAGAAGCGTAGGAGACAAAAATAATTTTCAAGTGGGCACTCTGCAGGTGTTGAAGGTGGCCAGGGGAAGAACACTTCTCTTTCTGATTTTAACTCTTCTGCATTCTTTATTTTCTTACAATGAATATGCATTACTTAGATAATTAAAAATAAAAATGTTGCAGAAGAGTAGGTATTGGGAATATTCGGGAAAGGTTCATAATATATTAGAGTGTGATTACATTTTTTTTTTTAAATAAAAGCTCTATGGAGATATAACTCACATACCATAAAATCACTTTCTTTAGAATGTACATTTCAGTAGTTTTTAGTATATTCACAGAGTTGTGCAACTATCACAGGTCTAATTCCAGAACATTTCATCACTCCCCAACCCCCTCCTGCACCCCCAGAGCCTGCCACCACTAAGCTGTTTTCTGTCTCTATAGATTTGCCTGTTCTGGACATTTCATGCAAATGAAATCATAAGGCATGTGGTCTGTGTGCCTGGCTTCTTCCTCTTAGTATAACGTTCTTTTTCTTTCTTTTTTAGCATAGCATTTTCAAAGTTCATCCATGTTTTAACATGTACCATACTTTGTTCCTGTTTATTGCCAGATAACATTCCCATGGATGAATGTACCACTTTTTGTTTACCCATTCATCAGCTGATGGCCATACTGGGATTGTTTTCTCTTTGGTAGTTATGAGCAACGCTGACATGAACATTCACGCGCAGGCGTTTTTGTGTGGGTATGTTTTCAATTATCCTGAGTATAGTGATTCCATTTTTGTTTCAATAAAATATGCATATGGGGGGAAAATGGAATATATGCATCAAAATGTGATCAGGAATTATTTCTGGATAGTGGGGCAATCAGCACATTTTTTTTCTCCTTTGTGCTTTCTTATTTAACTTTTCACAAATAAAAATTGGGTGTTCTTTTTGTTTTGTTTTGTTTTAAATCAGGGGGGACAATACATTCTTAAAAATAAAAATAAAAAAATCTCAGGGTGAGCCTCCAGCCCCGGAACTGGCACGGGCACTCCAGGCCGGGCGCCCTGCGCTCCTTCATCACTCCAGCCTCACACCTCGGCGCACAGGCTTCTGGCTACAAAGTGGCCCTTGTTGGTACTCGTGTCAGCGCCCGGCCTGGCCGGTGACCCACATTTGCCTGCCAGACTCAGACACCGCTGGAGGGGGCCACTCAGTTCCACTCTTCTCCACTTCCCTCTCCAGCATAACGTCCATCTCTTTCAATGTAAGGATTTCCTATTTTAAAAATATTTTTTAAAGAACCGATCACACACACACACACACACACACACACACACACACACACCACTGCGGTGTCACTGCCCTAAAAAGCACCGCCAGGCCGCGATCCTGTGCCCCGGACCCCGCAGAGAGCTCCGGATGGGCGCCGGGCGGCGGCCCTGCCCGGGGCGGAGCGAGGTCTGCCTCCGGGTCTGCCTCCGGACCTGCCTCCGGAAGCGGGTGTGACTCACGGCCGGCCGGCGGGTGAGTCAGAGCAGCGAGGCTGGCTCTTCCCGCGGAGGAGATGGTGCGAGAGCGGCCTTCCGAGCAGTCACCCCGAGAACACACGGACAGGAGACCCGCGGGGCCCCGCGACCTGCCGCGGCGGCGTCTGCACCTCCCGCCGCGTCTGCACCGCCGGCGGCCCGGGCGGCGGGGCTGCCCGCAGCTTGCAGCAGCGGGACACTAACAAGTGTGACTACTTTTTTATCCTCATTTTTCTTTTCACCTCAAATGCAGAACCAGCTATTAAGATTGCAATAAAAGGAGCCGCCGAAATAGCTCAGTTGGGAGAGCGTTAGACTGAAGATTGCAATAAAATAATGAGAGTTTTTGAAAAACCCACAGGTGCTGTGGGACCCAAAGCCGGGGCCTGGGCCTCGTGCCCAGAGCCAGGCCCCCGCGGCCGCCCCTGCACCCGCCCCGCCCGCGCCCGGGCAGCACCTGCCGCGGGTTTAAATCTCCCGGGAACCCCTGGGAAAGGCCCCGGCAAACCTGCTCCCGCCGGGAAGGGCTCGCTGGAGTCGGGGCGCCAGCCCGGCCGCACGGGGTGGGAGCCCCACGTTCAGGCAGAAGCAGGGGGGATGCTGTGGCCGGAGGCCTGGAGGCCAGGAGGTCGTGTTTGGGGAGGGCAGTGTCTCCGGCAGGATGTGCGGGCTCGGGGTGCCTGCCCGGCGGTTTCTCTGCAGGAAAACGGCAGCTGCAGCCAAAGGAGAAAATCAAGCGCGCGGTGAATACCCCGGTTTTGGTCCTGGCGTGTGTGCCGGTGCCCGGGGTGCAGCCGTCCTGGCCGGGGCAGGCCGGCCCCAGGGCCACCCTCAGCGGGCCCCCCCCCCCCAGCTGCCCCAGCGCTTCCAGGGGTCACCCCGGATGTTCTCTGTGAGGAAAGGGGGCACCGCCTGGGCGTCCAACCCGCGCTGCCAGGGAACCTCGCCGAGAGTCCGCCCCACAGGGCTCCCTGCCCAGGACAGCTTCCTGCCAGCCCCAAGGCCCAAAGGCCATCCAGACTCAAAAGGTGCCCCTCTCAGTCTCTCCCCACCTCCAAGAACACACTCCCCCTCCATACGCTGGCATCCCAAACCCCATGCACTCACACATGCCAGTCCCTCTCCTTTCCCCTTCGCTGAGTGGCCTTACCATCCAAATCAAGACGGTTAAGAGGGATGAATGCTGCTAGTAGTCACACCTGCCTGGGGCAAGCAGGATACTGGTGTGTCACGTTGGGGGATTTGAGCCATTTATCTAAATTGAAAAAACATTCTTCACTCCTCACTCTCTTCCAATGAAAGGAGGGAAGCAGCTGGGACCTGTTTGGCTCAGTGGATAGAGCATCAGCCTGCAGACTGGAAGGTCCCAGGTTCGATTCCGGTCAAGGGCATGTACCTTGGTTGTGGGCACATCCCCGGTAGGGGGTGTGCAAGAGGCAGCTGGTCGTTGTTTCTTTCTCATCCATGTTTCTAACTCTCTGTCCCTCTCAATTCCTCTCTGTGTAAAATCAATAAAATATATTTTAAAAATTAAAAAAAAAAAGGAAGAAAGAAAGGAGGGAAGCAGGTGGGTGTGTTTTTAAAAAGAAGATAAAGCCCAACTCAGCACTACGTTTTGGAAAATATCCTATCTCGTTAGGAACACTTAGACCTAGGTGGTGTGTTTTGCCCACTTCTGTTAAACACTTGGAGACTTATTTGTAAACACTGCGACAATTTCCGTGGACATCAGTAAAGCAGAGCTGCTGCTGGTACATCTTGCATGGGATGCGGCACTAGCCTCACCATGCCGACTGACCGGACAGCGGTATTTCTTCCCGAGGGCTTCTCTCTGTGCATTACCTTTATATGTGTTTCGTTATCACTTCCTTTGGTACAGCTTTTGAAAAAAATAAAGACTTTTTTTAAGCAGTAGCATCTTAGCTGCCCACCCATGTACAATACAATCAGTAATCGCCAAACAATTTTTAAAACAAAATAGCACGTGCTATGTGCATACACTATGCGTTCTAAACACTTTCCATACATACACTCATTTAACACTCCTAATGACCCTACAAAGTAGAGTGTCGTCATTCCCGTTTCACAGAAAGGGAAATGAAGGCAAAGGAAGGTTTAGAAGATTGCCCAAAATCTTCCTCTAACACTTGCACAGATGGGATTGCCACCCAGGATTAGAACCCAGCCAATCTTCTGCCAGAGCCCATGCACTAACCCTGTGGTCGGCAAACTGCGGCTCAAGAGTCACATGTGGCTCTTTGGCCCCTTGAGTGTGGCTCTTCCACAAAATACCCCGTGCGGGCGCACACATAAAGTGCAATTGAAACTTCGTGGCCCATGCACAGAAGTCAGTTTTCAGCTCTGAAAAGAAATTAAAAAAAAGAAAAAGAAAAGAAATTTCAATCGTTGCACTGTTGATATTTGGCTATGTTAACTAATGAGTTTGCTGACCATTGGTCTAGGACAGTGTTTCCCAACCTTCTCTCATGATGAGAATCACCTGGTGGAGTTGTTAAAACACAGATTCCCGGATCCCAACTAAGAAGTGCTAAACTAGAATTTTTGAGAACATATAGGTAAAATTGTATACTTAACTTAGTGCTCTGTATAGAAAATCTGTCTTAGAGCACTAGTTAGGTATACAATTTTACCTATATGTTCTCAAAAATTCTAGTTTAGCACTTCTTAGTTGGGATCCGGGAATCTGTGTTTTAACAACTCCACCAGGTGATTCTCATCATGAGAGGTTGGGAAACACTGGTCTAGGAGATGTGCGAACTGGCTTACTGAAGCTCATTTGCTAAGTGCTGAGGCATGTGTTTTACTGCTGCCCATTGCTCTTTAATAAATGTTTCCCTCACCAGTCCCCAATGAAGCTGCTACTAGGATTCCCCCAAGGGGCCCCATAGGCCTTTAGCAGTGTGTCCCAGTCTTATTTTCCTCTCACCCTCAGCTTCTGCTAAAGCAAAACTCCAGTTTACACTCTCCTGCCTCAGCATTTATCCTGTGCTTTTCCTGCCTGTGCTTTCCCCTCCACCTAGAATGCCTTCCAACCCAGTTCTTGACACTTGACTTCTTTTCTTGAAACCCCATCTCCCTTCAAGGCCCAGATCAAACTGGCATTCCACTGTCACACAGACAGAATCTCTCTCTCCAAAATCTTTATGAGCAGCACCGGGCACATGCCTCCATATCTTATCTCTCCTCCTCAGTCAGCAATTTTTCCCCACAGCTCATTTCCACAGAAACAGTTCTCAGGGAATGTATGGCCCCACATTGTTTGTACTTCATCCATCCTGTTGGTTAAATATCTGCAGAGAAAAATTATGTATTGATTATTTCAAAAGAGAAAAGATTCCTCTTTTCGAAAGAACCATGATTTTATTCAGGTATCTCTCTATCTCCCGTTCTGGAGGTAGACTGTTTGAGCCAGTGTGACCCAATGAAAATGTAAAGTGAGTTTAACTTTTTCAGGAGCCACATTAACAAAGTAAAAATAAGCAGGGGGAATTAATTTTTTTATTATTTTTTATAAATCTTTATTGTTCATATTATTACAAATGTTCCTCATTTTTTTTTCCTCTCAGGGGGAACTAATTTTAATAATAAATTTTATTTAATACAATATACCCAAAATGGTATCATTTCAACATGTAATCAATATAAAAAACATTAAGGAGATATTTTACTTGTCTATGTAAGAAGGACAGAGAAAGAGAGGGGGGCGGTTTGGAGTCTGGTGAGTATTTTATACTTAGAACATATCTTAATTCAGACTAGATACTTTCCAAGTGGCCAATGGCCACATGTGCTGGTAGTTGCTATATTGGACAAAGCAGTCTGAGTCCTTCAACAAGGCACTCCATGGCCACCAATCTTGGTCCCGGAGTGGAGGGCTGCAGACCTAAGATGGCTGCTCAGACGGAAGGAGGAGCTACAGGCCCGTCTGGGAGAGGTGTCTGCCTGGTGACGGGGAAGCCTGTGAGTCTGACTGACTGGCAGCCTTAGGAACCGTCTTGGAACCACGAGGGTTAACCATGGGTTTAGAGTGACACCAACATTGGGGGTTTGGGGACTGGGTGAAAAAGATGAAGGGATTAAACAAAATAAAAAATAAAAACAACACATAGACACAGACAACAGCATGGGGATTACTGGAGGGAAAGATGGGGAAGGTAGAAAAACAATGGGGGTTGGGGGGAGAAGAGATAAGTGCTGATGGAAGGACACTTGACTTGGGAAGTGAACACACAATACAATATACAGATGACGTATTCTAGAATGGTGGGCCTGAAACCTGTCAACTTTTATTAATGCATGTCACCCCAATAAATTCAATATAAAGGTTAAAAAGAAAAGAAAAAAAAAGAAAAAAAAATGACCCCAACATTGAGGATGGCAGGAATGTGAAGACAGAAAAGCCTTCTGTCCTTAGTGGCACCGAATTTCATTTCCCTTTTGTGTAAGCCAGACCGGGACAGAGTTTTCTGTAGCGGCCAAGAGCATCCCGACATCAGAGGCAGCCCTTGAATCCAGGTCTTCTCTAGGCCCAGACTTCTCCATCAGGTGTCTCTCACGATTGGCAGGCCATTCTTTTGGACCCCGCTTAGATTCTTTCAATCGCAGGTGGTTCCAACTGCCTGCGGGTTAGACATCAAGATCCCCAAAGATGCTGGTGCCCATGAGGCCTCACCCTCCAGGTGGGTTGGTGCAGGCACAGTCAGCATCTGGGGTACAGAAGTCCCCTCTCAAGGCAGCCGCGGCTGCACTGCATTCTCGAGTTAGCCAGTGCTTGCCCATCTGCCAGGGCAGGCATTTGTCACACCGTTTGTCACCTCCCCTGGCATCCACAGACCTTGGGGCTGGCCCAAAGCTGGACTAGCACAAGCCCTTTGCCAGCAGGCAGCTCAGGAAGCCACCCTTTCCACTGTGCTGTGGCAGCTTTTTCTGGCAGGTGCCAAAGATAGGATTAGGTATCCCAGGCCAACTGCTGGTGCCAGGAATTTGGCAGAAAGATTGGCAAGAGCACTGACAACTATGGGGCCGTAAACTGAAGAGAAGCAGCAGCAAGGAAAATGGACTGGAAGAAAATGCCACCATGGGAATGAGATCTAGTAAAATAGCTGATGAGCCCAGGGCATCACACTGTGCCCACAAACCCTGTATGAAGGAACACACTCTGAGTCACATGGATTTTACCGTTCACTTTCTTTTTTTAAAAATATATGTTATTGATTTTTTTACAGAGAGGAAGAGAGAGGGATAGAGAGTTAGAAACATCGATGAGAGAGAAATATCGACCAGCTGCCTCTTGCACACTCCCTACTGGGGATGTGCCCGCAACCAATGTACATGCCCTTGACCAGAATCGAACCTGGGACCTTTCAGTCCACAGACCACGAAACTGGTTTGGCTCTATCCACTGAGCCAAACCAGTTTTGGCTTACCGTTCACTTTCAATGCACAGGTCTTACAAAGAACCACGCCTCCCTCCCATCTGATTTGGAGAATATGCACCTTGCACCAGTTGGCGAAAATCTGACACGTGGGACCATGAGATGAATGGACTAGAGATCTGCTGCTTGGTACTAGCGCACTGGCGGGCAAGTCACAAGGTCTCTTTGAGGCTCAGCCCCTAAAACGAGGATTAGCACATCACTCTCACAGCTTTTCGAGGCCTGTGTTCTAAAATGTATGTGAAACCCCTTGTAAGCTCAGAGTACTATAATATAAATGTTCACTGTTATAAGAAAAAAATAACTCTGGCCGAAACCTGTTTGGCTCAGCGGTAGAGCATCGATTTGCGGACTGAAAGGTCCCGGGTTTGATTCCGGTCAAGGGCATGTACGTAGGTTGCGGGCACCTCCCCGGTGGGAGGTGTCCAGGAGGCAGCTGGTCGATGTTTCTCTCTTATCAGCGTTTCTAGCTCTCTATCTCTCTCCTTTCCTCTCTGTAAAAAATCAATAAAAAATATATTTAATAAAAAAAAAATACCTCTAATTGGTTTTTCATACTAAGAAGCTACTACCTCCTTAGTCTGGTGGTTCTGAAGAAGAAATGACAAAGATAATGTTTTTAATGAAAGTACATGTTCTTACAGCATTTATTCCTTTCACCTCTGGTTCCTGAATTACAAAGCCAAACCTCACACTCCTGTCCTGCACACAGCGGGGGACTGGAGTGATGGCTAGGTCAGGTTGCAGATCCAAAAGGTTTACTAAGACTTAGAGTTTACACATCAGGGGGTCACCCCCAAAACATTTATAGCATCTAATTGCAAAACCACCTCCAGGGTGTGGATCCAAGTCTTGTTCTCTGAAACATTTCAAATATTGGAAAGTACAGAAACATGCAGGACACCCACATTACCATCTGTTAAATCTGAATGACAGTCACATTGGTGTCATTTTATTTTCTATATGTTTTAATGTTTGAAATGTCCCATAAAACAACAAATTTTAAGTCAAATATCCACATCTTCTCTTGGATGCATTTTTTAATGTCCCAACCTTTCATACATTTATTTTTCAAAATGGAGTTAAGTGCTGTTCATTTGTATCTCTGTGATATTCTGAGGTGACTTGTGTTAAATTACTTACCACACTTCATTATAACTTCTCCTTATCCTAGGTTGTGAGGTCTTTGAGGGCAGGAATCAGGCCCATCATCTGTCTTCTCATCAAGCCTCACACCTGTCATATTGTAGGGCTTAATAAATGTCTCATAAAATCTAAATAAATTGCCCTGGCTGGTTTTGCTCAATGATTAGAGCATCAGCCCATGGACTGAAGGGTCACAGGTTCAATTCCTGGTCAAAACACATACTTCAGTTGCAGGATTGGCCTGGTTGGGCCTGTGCAGGAGGTAACCAATCGATGTGTGTGTGTCTGTGTGTGTCTCTCTCTTCCCCATCCTCCCTCCCTTCCACTCTCTCTGAAAAAATCAATGGAAAAAATATCCTCGGATAAGGCAAAATAAATAAATCTAAGTAAATTAATATGAATGAAAGACTCTGTTTCTCTCTAAGCCTTCACCAACACCAGAATCTTCTCTGCTCCCCAAGACTGCTTCTCCTCCCTTTTCTCTTGTGTTAGACATACATTGTTCTGAATGTGATAACTCTGCATGCCTAAGAAAAGTCAGATAGCCACATTTCAGAGAAGAACCGAGCTTTGATTTAAGTTGATTTACATATTGCTATAAACGAATATTTGTGTCCCCACTCCCCCAAATGCATATGTTAAAACCTAACCCCCAATGGGATGGTAATTGGAAGTGACTAGTTCATGAGAAAAATAGCCAATGAATAGTATTTTATTTATTTTATTTTTTTTGCTGATCAATTGGTTACTTTATTAAAAGAGGCCTCAGAGTCTCATCAGCTTTTACATCAGCCTGCCAAAATGTTGTCCAAACGATTCCAATGAATAGTATTAATGCCCTTACAGAAGACACCCAGAGAGCTCCTTTGCCACGAGAGGACACAGTGACATGACAGCTGTCTCTAAACCAGGAAGAGGGTGCTCACCAGACGCCAAATCTGCCCAGTGTCTTGATGTGGGACTTCCCAGCCTCCAGAACTGTGAGAAATAAATGCTTCTTTCAAGCCATCCGGGCTATGGTTTTCTATTAGAGCAGTTTGAACGTACTAAGACACGACACTGAAAATGCAAAAGAAAAGGCAAATTCAATTAGGACATCATTCTTCCTCTAGATCCGTGTTCTGCAAACTGCAGCTCGCGAGCCACAAGGGGCTCTTGTGGCCCCTTGAGTGCGGCTCTTCCACAAAATACCACAGCCTCGGCGAGTCTATTTTGAAGAAGCGGTGTTAGAAGTTTAAGTTTAAAAAATTTGGCTCTCAAAAGAAATTTCAATCGTTGTATTGTTGATATTTGGCTCTGTTGACTAATGAGTTTGGCGGCCACTGCTCTAGACATTCAAGTCTATAAACATAAATTTGGAAAATAGGGCAAATTTTTAACATTGATAATCCAACAAATTAGTCCCATAGCATGTCTCCACATTGCTTGAGAATGAACCCCCACCCCCTTTTTTTAAGAACACATTTTATTTACTTTTATTTTTTTTAATATTTTTTAAAAATATTTTTTAATTGATTTCAGAGAAAGGAAGGGAGAGGGAGAGAGAGAATAGAAACATCAATGATGAGAGAGAATCATTGATCTGCTGCCTCCTGCATGCCCCTCACTGGAAATCGAGCCCACAACCCAAGCATGTGCCCTGACCAGGAATCAAACTGTGGCCTCCTGGTTCGTGGGTCGACACTCAACCACTGAGCCACACTGGCTGAGTGAGAACAAACTCTTTTGATAAGATTCCTGTTTTCCGGTCAAGGGCATGTACCTTGGTTGCGGGCACATCTCCAGTAGGGGGTGTGCAGGAGGCAGCTTATTGATATTTCTAACTCTCTACCTCTCTCACTTTCTCTCTGTAAAAAATCAATAAAATAGCCGAAACCAGTTTGGCTCAGTGGATAGAGCATCGGCTTGCGGACTGAAGGGTCCCGGGTTCAATTCCGGTCAAGGGCATGTACCTTGGTTGCGGGCACATCCCCATTGTGGGGTGTGCAAGAGGCAGCTGGTTGATGTTTCTCTCTCATCGACATTTCTAGCTCTCTATCCCTCTCAATTCCTCTCTATGTAAAATCAATAAAATATATTAAAAATAAATAAATAAAAATCAATAAAATATACATTTTTTAAAAAGATTCCTGTCTTTTTCTTGTTATAGTCATGATATTCAACTAGTATGACTGAAATAAGGTAGTGAGTAATGTGTACCTACCATCATTCTGTGAGGTATCGAACTTTTTGATCACCTCCACTGCCCTTTCTCATACATATTTAACTGAATGCTAGTTTTCAGTTTCATTAGAAACAAGGGCAGTTGTCTTTAGGGTTAAAATTAATAGGCTGAAAACCACAATGTGTCATCACATACTTCTTGAAATTTCCCTACTTAATAGCTAGACAATTTGTTCAAATGATATCCAGGACCAGAGCTGGTAGTTCTGGTTACAGGTGCCATTGCTTTATTTGATGTCCTTTTTTATCTTTCCTGTCCCATCTGCTGCCTCTCCCTTGCCACACCCTGCATGGCAGCCCTGCTGAGTAAGTCATTCTCTTTCTGACCGCCTCACCTTTACATGTATTATTTCTTTGGCCTCATTAGAATGTCTCTCATCCTCCAAGTCTCAGGCCCATTGTTGCCTCCTTAGGGAACTCCTCGGAGAACTCCTGTCTCTATTTCAATACTCGCCTCTTGGCTGGAAGGATCCACTCCCGCGTCTTGACTCGGGAGGACCCTGACAGCCACTGCTGGCCTGAAACCTCAGTCTGCTCATCTTTGTCGTTCTAACACCAAGTACGGCTCCTGACACCGAATCCATCTTCAGTGAACGAATCGCTGAGACCGAACAGATAAACAAAATGAAGGAATGTGGCACAAAGCTGCGTGTAAAATCATTTGCTCACATGTTACGAGGGAAGTTACGGTGGAATGGTTAAGTACAATGCAAAGACACACAAAGAAAAAGGACTTAACCAAGGATCCACGTAGGTTAAACGGGGAGACGGTGGGTTATGTGTGCTGAGCTGGGCTGGGCCTCCTCGCTGGGGCCCGTGGCCTGCTCAGTGCCTGGCGCCCTGTGCCTGCAGAATGTGCAGAAAGCTCAGTGCAAAGGGAGTACTTTTTACTCTGAAAGCCTGCTTGCTCATTGTGCCTCGTCTGCCTCCTGCTACTCTGTTCCCAGATCGCTGTTTCCACACGTTTTCCTGGGATTGTAAACCAGTGTGTACATTAGGGCGAGCAGAGGGGAGAACAGCAACACCCAGGAAGCCAGGGGGGAGAGAGCAGATTACATAATGAGGAGGCATCCGCGAGATGAGCTACGGCTAGGATTGTGCTGGAGCCACAGAATTCATCCACCCGCGTTCCAAACCACAGTGCAAGTAGGAGAGCGGCCTCATGTCCCATTTACAAGTATGAATCCTTTCCAAGTAGCCCACACTCAGTGCAGCGGCATTGTTAGTTTATAGAGACCTTATGACATCTAAAAACATACTTACTTGTCTACTGTACTTGACAGGCACATAAACAGACTGGGATACTTACAGCCCTGTGAAATGACTGAGAAATAACCTCTTCGGAGAGGACTTGAAGACCGGCAGGAGCCGAAACCGGTTTGGCTCAGTGGATAGACTAGGGGTGTCGAACTCAATCAGAGAAGGGGCCAAAATCTAAAATCCAGCCTAAATCGCGGGCCGAATGGTTTACTGAACAGTCATAAACTGTCATTGTGATGGAAACGCAGCAAAGTGCAGTGATGACAGCGAGGTGCGGGCCACATTGCAAGGCCTGGCGGGACGGATTTGGCCCGCGGGCCTTGTGTTTGACACATGTGGGATAGAGCGTCGGTCTGCGGACTGAGGGGTCCCAGGTTCGATTCCGGTCAAGGGCATGTACATTGGTTTCGGTCACATCCCTACTAGGGGGTGTGCAGGAGGCAGCTGACCGATGTTTCTCTCTCATCGATGTTTCTAGTTCTCTATCTCTCTCCCTTCCTCTCTGTAAAAAAATCAATAAAATATATTTGAAAATAAATAAAAATAAAAATAAAATGAAGACTGGCAGGATTCAGGCCAGCCAGAGGCTTGGGCATGTGCAGAACTGGCCCTGCTCTGTCTTTAGCAAGCTGCTAGGTTTCTGAGTCTAATCTCTAAGACATGATTTGTTCACCGGTCACCATGTTCAGGCAATGGTTCTCCAAGTGTGGTCCAGGAACAGGAAGAATGTGCATCACATTGAATTCGTAAAATGCAAATTATCAAGCCCCACTCAAATCAACAGAATCAGAAACTCTGGGGCCCAGCAGTCTGTGTTTGCACCTGACCTCCAGGTGTTGAGTACGTATCCTGAGGTAGGAGAACAGCTGCCCTAAAGTGCTGGGGGCTCAGGCAGGAGCTGCAGAGTAAAACCCTGAGCCAGAGCCTGTTCATCCTGGCGTGCACAGGATTTGGAACCAGACATCCCCAGTTAGCCTGTTGTATGAACAGCCAGGGGAAGAATCCCCTTTCCACCTCAGCGCACAACCCTTGGCCATGCAAACTCTGCCAGTCCCACCCCCTTCTCTACCTCCGCTCTGCTCCCCCACATCACTCATGGTTCACGCATCTTCTAATCTACCCTCACGCCGCTGACCTCTAAGCAATCTCCAGATAAGACGTGTAACAGACCAAATGAATGCAAACGGAAGCATTACCTGTGCCCTTTGTACCCTGCTCTCTTACACAACTGCAAACGGCCACAAAACAGGCTGAGCGCAGGGAAATCAGACTCCACCCTGAAGGCGGAGAAGGGGCCGGGGACACCTCGGGAAGGCCTCTCTCGGTGATCGGGGAGGGCCTGCTGGGAGGATATGTCATCCTGGCTCCCTCCAGGTAATAGGAAATAAAACTATTCAAAGCCAATCACAGTTTATGGGTTAAAATAGCTTGTGGAAATATTGCTGTGTGCTACATTTATCTAGTACTTTAAAGTACTTTTTATGTTTTATTTTACTATTTTATCCTGAGGTTGATGTTATGGCATAGGTTTTTAAAAATCAGGCATTACCCCTAGCCCGTTTTGCTCAGTGGATAGAGCATCAGCCTGCGGACTCAAGGGGCCCAGGTTCGATTCCCGTCAAGGGCAGGTACCTTGGTTGCGGGCACATCCTCAGTGGAGGGGGTGCAGGAAGCAGCTGATTAATGTTGCTCTCTCATTGATGTTTCTAACTCTCTCTCCCTCTCCCTTCCTCTTTGTAAAAAATCAATAAAATATATGTTATAAATAAACAAATAACAGAAATTATCATTACTTTAAAAGTTTAAAAAAAGTTTTGGTGAGGTTCATGATGTCTGCAGCTCAGCTGTGAGGAGCTGCATTAGATCAGGTGGTTGGAGCAGAGGCCCTCTGGGAGGGTTGAAGCCGGTCCCTGCACTTGAAGGCTCCCTATCCTTTTCTTGGTGTAGTGAACTCCTAGGCATTCTTCAAAACCTTAACTTGCCGAGGAGGTATAATTATAATTATATTCCACAAAATATTATAATGGCTTCAAAATACTTCTGTAGGAGAGGGGGGTAGTAGGCGGGGATAAGGAGAAAGAAGACTGGTCATAGGTCAACAGTTGCATCTGATGGATCAGTGCATGGGAAGTTGAGAGTGGGGAAAGAATTAGATTATTTCCCCATTCTTTCAACTTTTGCATGTTTGAACTTTTCCATAATAAAAAGTTAGAAATATATGTATATAAATAAATATTTTAAAATAAAATATTTTAAAAAATAAATTATATATAATAATAACAATAATGGTAAACATTTTGGACCAGCACAAAGAATGGAGCAAATGCCAAAACCGGTCTGGCTCAGTGGATAGAGCATTGGCCTGCGGACTGAGAGGTCCCAGGTTTAATTCTGGTCAAGGGCATGTACCTTGGTTGCGGGTACATCCCCCATAAGGGGGTATGCAGGAGGCAGCTGGTCGATGTTTCTCTCTCATTGATGTCTATCCCTCTCCCTTCCTCTCTGTAAAAAATCAATAAAATATATTTTAAAAATAAATTTAAAAAAGAATGGAGCAAATGACTCTTACTGGAAATGCTGAGAAAGGTAAACATATGTATAGTATAATCTCTGTGCTGGCCCAAATGTTGTTGTTTTTTGTTTGTTTATTTTATATGTCTATCTTCCCTTTAGAGTCTAAAGAGTGGAAGAGAGGGAAAGACAGAGAGAAACATCGATGTGAGAGAAACACACAGATTGGTTTGCCTCCTGCATGCACCCCGACCAGGGCCCAGGCCAAGGAGGAGCCTGCAACCAAGGTGCGTGCTGGGACCGGAACTGCCTTTGGTCGGCTGGGCGACGCTCTATCCACTGAGCCAAACAGTCCAGGGCTAACTTCTTTTTTGTTTTGTTTGCTTTTTTTGTTTGTTTTTTTGTTGTTGTTGTTGCTAACTTTAGACTGACGACTTTTTTAATTCAGACCCTATTGCTCTGTATCATTTCTCTATATATCTTGTGGCTTAGCACACTCTCCACTAATTGAGCAAATGCAAAATTGTCCCTAAATATATAGTTTGTTAACCTCTAATGGGAGCATAGCCTCAAAGAACAGAAACATTTGATGTTTAATGGCATGCAATAAGAGTGATATTGTAAACTCCAGTGTGGTTTCACATTAGAGAGCCATAAACACTTTCTTGAACCTGACTAATGAATAAAGAGCAAATCAAAAGTGCTCAAATGGCACACTGCCGAGTATCTGTTGAAGGAGGACTGTAGGCGACACCATCTTGTTCACAAGAAAGCTAGCATTCGCAAAAAAGCTTTAGCAAAATATTCGCGCTACTTTCTCTCTCTCTCAAGCTTCTCTACAGCAGTGCTACGGGCCAGTTCCAAATAGGGTGGGTGCTTCTGCTGGCCAGCGAGCCCTCTCCCCGTCTGCAAGTCACAAATGCAGGCTGGAGACGGACCGTGGGATACTGGCTAATTTGATTATCCTCCTGTTAACAGCTTTCTTCAAAATGCCGTGGCAAAACTAATTGTAAGCAGTGCAGACTTGCATATGGCTTCCTATTCTCCCGGCAGATTTATATGCAGGAATCCCACAGGCCTGAGGCAGGAATGTGAGCTTAAATGGCAAACATTCTTTAAATGTCTGTGGACCCTGACCCTTCCCTCCTCTGTCTCCTAGTCTTCAAGCCACCCAATCTCCTAGTTGCTAGACTTGCCCTCCTCCAACCCTTCAGCCAAAGCAGCACCAAAGAGTAGCAATGCTTCTTATACTTGAATATCATACAAATCATTTGAGATGTGGCTGAAATAAAGCTCTAGATTCAGCAGGCCTGGGTGGGGCCTGAGATTGTGCCTTTCTAACAAATTCCCAGATAATACTCTGTTGCTCCTGATCTGTAGACCACACTTTGAGCAACAAAGCTCTACAATAGGCATCAGCAGACTTTCTGTAAAGAGACAAATAGCTCTAACTGGTTTGGCTCAGTGTATTGAGGTCTCAGGTTCGATTTCAGGCAAGGGCATATGCCTGGGTTGCGGGTTCAATCCCCAGTAGGGGGCATGCAAGAGGCAGCTGATCAATGATTCTATCTTATCACTGATGTTTCTATCTCCCTCTCCCTTCCTCTCTGTAAAAAATCAATAAAATATATTTTAAAAATAAAAAATAAATTTAAAAAAGAATGGAGCAAATGACTTACTGGAAATGCTGAGAAAGGTAAACATATGTATAGTATAATCTCTGTGCTGGCCCAAATGTTGTTGTTTTTTGTTTGTTTATTTTATGTGTCTATCTTCCCTTTAGACTGTCAACTTCTTATTTTGTTGGAAGAGGGAGAAGGAGAGGGAGAGGGAGAGGGAGAGGGAGAGGGAGAGGGAGAGGGAGAGGGAGAGGGAGAGAGAGAGGGAGAAGAAGAGGAAGAGGGAGAGGGATAGTAAAATTTAGGCTTGTGGGCAGTAGGTTTTCTGTTCACCCACATGATTCTGACATTATAGCATAAAATCAGGTGGATAGCCCTAGCCAGTTTGGCTCAGTGGATAGAGCGTCGGTCTGCGGACTGAAGGGTCCCAGGTTTGATTCTGGTCAAGGGCATGTACCTGGTTGCAGGCTGCTCCCCAGTCTGGGCCCTGGTCAGGGCTCTTGCAAGAGGCAACCAATTGATGTGTTTCCCTCACATTGATGTTTTTCTCTGTCTTTGCCTCTCTCTTCTACTCTCCCTAAAAAAAAATAATGGAAAAATATCCTCGGGTATTAACAACAACAAAAAAAGGATAAAATCAGCCGGGACCAGTTTGGCTCAGTGGATGGAGAGTCGGCCTGCGGACTGAAAGGTCCCGGGTTCGATTCCGGTCAAGGGCATGACCTTGGTTGCGGGCACCTCCCCAGTGGGGGGTGTGCAAGAGGCAGCTGGTCAGTGTTTCTCTCTCATTGACGTTTCTGACTCTCTGTCCCTCTCAATTCCTCTATGTGTAAAATCAATAAAATATATTAAAAAAAAAAAAAAGGATAAAATCAGATAGACAGCATGAAACTGAATGGGTGTGGCTGTGGCTGTTACCAAAAAAGGGGATCAGCCAGGAGTGGGTCTGCCTTGGGCCGGCAGGTACTGGGTGTGCTCTTGACATCAGGAGGGCAGATTTCACACAGACCAGTGATTTTGAGAGTACATTTATTAAAGCTGCGACAGTGAAATAGGAAGGGCTTAGGACAGAGGAAGCAGCAGAAGAGAGCCTAGATGGGACTGCTTTGGTTCTCTAAGAATGTGATAGGAAATTGTTACCATTGCAATTAGCTGTTGTTAATAATAGGAAACGAGCAAAGGAAAGGCCAGACATTGTGAGCATGGCCAGCTGGGCAGCGTCACCAGGAAGCTGCAATGTCACAGACCCCAGGGAAGCACCGGTCCATTCCCTGAGAGCACTGGGAGAAGGGGCCCAACCGAGGGGGGATGTACACAGGCACAGTGCAGTAGGGTGAATCCAGGCACATAAATGTCTGAGACATCCTCCAGTAAATGTCTACAAAAATTCCTTTTCTCATGACATCAAAAAAAAAGCCCACTTCTGCCGAAACCGGTTTGGCTTGTTGTTCCACTTATTTATGCATTCATTGGTTGATACTGGTATGTGCGCTGACCAAGAATCGAACACACAATCACGAAGGATCAGGACAATGCTCTGACCAACTGAACTACCTGTCCAGGGCTGAGGGTTTTTTGTTTTGGGGTGTGTGTTTTTTTTGTATGTGTTATTTTTTAATTTCAGAAAGAAAGGGAGAGGGAGAAATAGAAACATCAATGATGAGAGAGAATCACTGATCTTCTATCTGCTGCATGCCTCCTACTGGGGATTGAGCCCGTAAACCCAGGCATGTGCCCTAACCAGGAATCAAACCCTGAACTCCTGGTTCAGAAGTTGACGCTCAACCACTGAGCCACACCGGCTGGGCAGGGCTGAGGATTTTTAAAAGCTGGGAATTTAGGGGAGATCTTAGGGAAAGTATCTCAATAAAATTTTCATCCATTTTATGCAGATAAATCTGACTCTGCCCATTTCAACGACAAAAGTAGGATTAGGAAAGGGAGTTGCTCAATAATTTTTATTCCAACTGAAACTGGTTTGGCTCAGTGGATAGATCATCGGCCTGGGGACTGAAAGGTCCCCGGGTTCAATTCCAGTCAAGGGCATGTACCTTGGTTGCCGGCACATCCCCAGTAGGGGGTGTGCAAGAGGCAGCTGATTGATGATTCTCTCTCATCGATGTTTCTAACTCTCTATCCCTCTCTGTAAAAAATCAATAAAATATAACTAAATAAATAAATAAATGAAAATAATTTTTATCCCAGAAACTGGATTTGTGGGGGGACTTTGAAGAGTAGAAGTCAGATTCTTTTTAAATATATATATATATATATATATATATATATATATATATATTTTTTTTTTTTTTTTTAATTGATATTTACAAAGAGGAAGGGAGAGGGACAGAGTTAGAAACATCGATGAGAGAAAAACATCGATCAGCTGCCTCCTGTACACTCCCTACTGGGTATGTGCCCACAACCAAGGTACATGCCCTTGACCGGAATTGAACCTGGGACCCTTGAGTTGGCAGGCCGACGCTCTATCTACGGAGCCAAAATGGTTAGGAAAGAAGTCAGATTCTTTTGACTTTGGCTTTCTTTTTGTAAGTAACATTTCTGGTTTCTATTATGGTTATAAGCAGTGGTGATTAGTAATTCTTAAAGGAGAGAGGTAGAAAATTTTGGAAACTGTTCACTCTCTCATTTTGTGGAAGGCAGTTAGACAGACATGAGCACAGCAAGGATAGTGGGCCAAGTACAGAGGTTACCAGGGTGGAAAGCCCCAGGTGCCTAGCAACAGGACAAGCAATTGTAGGGTGGGACCTTGCCCCAGGCTGATTTTTCCTCCCCTAGCACTTCGCTGGTCTGGTGGCTTCTACCCCCTGACTTTCCTCCCTAGAGATAACATGTGTGCCTCAGTTGTAGTTCAACTCCAGGCACAGATAAGCTACAAAACCAGCCAAGGCTGATGTCCAAACCAGCTGCTTTGAATAATGACCCCTTGCCTGGTGCCAGACAGTTAATCAGTGGGGACCCAAACCTGAAAGGACACACCTAAAAAGCTGCTGAATATTCTATTGAGATCTCCGCCCGGAACTGTCCCTAAAAATCTCTGCCCTTAAAACAAAGCCCCCCCCCCCAAAAAAAAAACAACACACACAAACAAACAGAGCGCCCAGTGCCCTCTCCCTCTCTGCCTTTCCCCTTTTCCTCCACCGCCTCCAGGCTCAGTACCATTAGCTTCCTCATCCCCAAGGGCCCTTCCTTTACCTCTACCACTTCTTCCCTAAGCCTATTTCTTCTAGGAATTACTTTTTTTTTTACCCCTATGATTTACCAAATAATAAATGTCCTCTTACAGTTTGGGTCTTGGCTCTGAATTCTTTCCTAGCCAGAACCCACATACAAGAATCAACCTATAAAAGCATGAGTGGATGGAGCAGCAAGTTGATATTTTTCTCTTTCTCTTTCTCACTTCCTTCCTCTGTCTCTAAAATCAATTAAGTTATATTTACATTCAAAACTAAGCCAAAAGGGTTAGGTAACCATATTGAAAAGAACTTAGAAAAAGAGAGTAAATTTACAAAGCTGAATGTTGGGAACTTGCCTTTTAGTTCTCTAATCAGATAGCAACATTTTTTGAAGAGTCAAAGAACTTCTGCTGTTAGAACTAGTTAAAAACATTTAAATGAGCTGAAACCGGTTTGGCTCAGTGGATAGAGCGTCCTTCTGTGAACTGAAGGGTCCCAGGTTCGATTCTGGTCAAGGGCATGTACTTGGGTTGCGGGCACATCCCCAGTGGGGAGCGTGCAGGAGGCAGCTGATAGATGTTTCTCTCTCATTGACCTTTCCAACTCTCTATCCCTCCCTCTTCCTCTCTGTAAAATATCAACAGTAATAATAAATATATATTTAAATAAAAACATTTAAATGAGATTTTCACACGTCTAAGAAAAACCCAGACTAGAGATAGTTAAAATAATCCCCTTTTACCTGAAAATGAGCACCGCGTGTGGACCCAAACTTAATTTCCCTGTTAATGAGAAGGGTGCAGGCGAGGTCGCTGCGTGGTTTTCAATCCTTGGGTGTAATTACTCAAGAGCAGCTCAAGGGCGGCCGGCTGGCTCGGCGGGACTTTCTCCAGGGGCGGATTTAGCGTCTTCCTCTGTGCTCCGTAGGCAATTAGAGCAGGGCTTCAAGCACAGACTGAAATATTAGTCTCTAGGGTCACGCGGGGAATTATCAAGGCCACTTGGCTGGAGGGCCGAGTGCCTCGAGTGCCTGGGCCTGCCGTTTCTCTTCCCTTCGCAGGATGTGCTGCGCTGCCCATTGTCTGGGCTTTCTCCATTCATGCTTAGAGGACACCGGGCCGCGTGGCTGCAGAGGATGCAAATGACTCTCAGGATCCTTCCCCAACACACGTTAACATGCACGTGTTTTCCTGCTTCTGTTGATTACAGACTCTGGTCTCAGATAGTTTTTTCTTTCTTCTTGTGTGTAAATATAGCACATAATGAGGTTCCTTTTAATAACTAAGAGGTCTGGCTTCTTGATGAGTGGAAAGAAATTATTATCCAAGACCACTCTCTAAACTCGAGGGGATCTCTCCGGCTCTTCATTATTTGCTCCAGGGGAAACGGAGATTTAGAAAACTTGTGACCAGCTCAAAGATGCAGGCCTGGCTTTCTCCTTGCCCCATAGGGATGTTAAAAATAGCAGTGGAATTATAAAGAGGAATCTCAGCCCTCAGGAGAAAGAGGCCATACATAGCCAGTGTGGTCTGTTCTTACAAAGCAGGATCAGACAGTGGCTCTTTCATTCCAGCAATGCCCTTAGCTGCTTCCCTGACACAGGCTTCACAGTTGGTGGGACAAGATAGGATCAGCAAGGAAAAGAGAAAAACAGGGCAGAAGGGGGAAAGAAACCTAGAGAAACTGGTTTTACTTTGTGTGTGTGTGTGTGTGTGTGTGTGTGTGTGTTTACTATTCCCAAAAACTGTACCTAACAGTGAAGAAACAGAGATATAATGTCCAACACTACTCTCCCTCCTTTTAAAAATATATTTTATTGATTTTTTACAGAGAGAGAGAGAGGGATAGTTAGGAACATGGATGAGAGAGAATCACTGATCAGCTGCCTCTTGCACACCCCCTACTGGGGATGTGCCTGCAACCAAGGTACATGCTCTTGACCGGAATCGAACCCGGGACCTTTTAGTCTGCAGGCCTACGCTCTACCCACTGAACCAAACCGATTTCGGTGACTATCCCTCCTTTTAAGTGGTTTGGGGTGCTCCCCACCACAGATCTCTCCCTTCTCATACATATGGTTTTAAGTTTACTCACTGACTTAACATGGGCAAACCTGAAAATACAAAGTGTGTGTGTGTGTGTGCGTGCATGTGTGTGGTGGGGAAATCACCTATCCACATCCCGTTTCACTAAAGACAACCACTACTAACATTTTAGTATATCTCTTTCTAGCACTTTCTTTCTTTTTTTCTTTTTTTTAATATATTTTATTGATTTTGTACAGAGAGGAAGAGAGGGATAGAGAGTTAGAAACATCAATGAGAGAGAGTCATCGACCAGCTGCCTCTTGCACACCCCCCACTGGGGATATGGCCGCAACCAAGGTACATGCCCTTGACCGGAATCGAACCCGGGACCTTTTAGTCCCCAAGCCGACGCTCTGTCCATTGAGCCAAACCGGTTTCGGCACTTTCTAGCACTTTCATACTAGAGGGGGGAAAGGAAACAAAAGAGGAAGGAAAATGAAATGGGAGGGACCAGGAAAACATTTACGTCAACGACAGCATTATTAAGTGCTGAGAGCTTCCTGCTGTCTGTGCAGGAAGGTCAGGTACCTAACACAGCGGAGCCAACTAACACGATGGAAGGTGAAAAGAAGGGAACTGGGTGTTTTTGCGTTTAAAAGTGAGCTGTAAATTTCTAACCCGGGGACTGATATTATTTACATGTCTAATCTGGAAACGCTTGCTTCCCCTAACAACCCGAGTTCAAGGCTGCCCACAGAGCGACATCAAAGTGGAGTAATCGATGCTGAGAGCTCTTGGCAGCCGCTGGAGGAGAGCGTGTGGGCGTGAGCAAAGACCTGAACAACGATGCCGAGCGTTTTTTCATGCCTGAATGTATATAGAATTACTCGGGAAGCTGGTTAAACGGGCAGGTTTCCAGGCCCTTCCCCAGAGATTGTATCCAATTGATCTGAGGTTGGGCAGGGCCCCAAAATGTGCATTGTAAGCCTGTATCCTGGGCAATGCTCCTGCATATCCGTCAGGGACCACACTTCGAGAAACACTGCATAGCATTAAAATGAGCGATAACTTGAGTGTAAGGAAGAATTTCTTTTTTATATAGGTGAAGGTTTACTGAGAAAGTCACAAGGGTAGAAGAAGTGACCCTAGAAGGAACGGGTTCAGGACAAGTTAGGAAGGCAAAAAAAGGGGCCCTCAGAGCTTGGGAGAAGAATAGACAGGAAAGGTAAAGGTAACACGCCTGGGGGGGTGGGGGGGTGGTTACTGGTTGAGAGGGAGAGTGGGAAAGGTGTCAGCATTCTCCAGGTCCTGCTTCAACAGGGAGAGCACCAGGAAGAATTTTTTTCAAGTGAAATAGCGTTAGAATTGTGACCACAGGACTTTTCAGAGCCTTTACTAAATAATGTTCACTATTAATATTCCAGTGGGGATAGTATGTCAGATATCTCAGATTTCACCAAGAAAGCCTTTTTCTCCCCCTAGGAACATCTTTGCATCAATGTTTTGTGGAACATACTTGGCATTGCTGGTTTATTTCAAAATCATTTTCTTTTTGGATGCTCCAGTAATAACACATAAGGAGAATCAAGAATGTTCTCTTTGGTTTGTTCCTGTACATATGCCATTCAGCATGGTACTGATGTATGGAAATTCCAGTGTAATCATTGTAGGAAGAAAATATTTTAGATGAATGGGAAAGAAGTTTTACATATCTTGCTAAACCTTGCGGGGTGGTAGCAAAAGGCTTTGGAATCCATCAGATTTCCCTCCAGTGTGCTACTAGTTGCAGATATGTGAAAGTCTACTGTCTCAGAATCCGTTTCCTCCCAGCGGACGGGGGACAACAATGCCTATCACACTCACAGGCACTTTTGTGAAGATTAAATGAGTCAGCATTTGTAAAGCACCTGGGATACAATAACCCATGTTAAACTCCCGTTATCAAAGTTCACCTGTGTAAATAGTTTACTGAAAAAGTGATATGCCCATAAAGACTATTTTAGTGGTGAAACTTTCATTTCTTTTAGGATCAGATAGCAAAATAGAAGTCAGATGGGAAGGGATATTTCAATTTTACTAATATGACAGTTGAAGTTTTTGCTATAACATTATCCCTTTCCTTATTATTATAATGCCTCCGTTTAAAAATGTAAATATCAATAATGGGCCCTAACCAGTTTGGCTCAGTGGATAAAATGTCGACCTGCGGACTGAAAATGTCCCAGGTTCGATTCCTGTCAAGGGCATGTACCTTGGTTGCAGGCACATCCCCAGTAAGAGGTGTGCAGGAGGCAGCTGATCGATGTTTCTTTCTCACTGATGTTTCTAACTCTCTACCCTTCTCTCTTCCTCTGTAAAAAATCAATAAAATATTTTTAAATGTAAATAATGGAATTACTAACAGTCTATATTTTACAGATGAACTAGAAAAAGGTTTACTAACAATGTAAATAAAATTGAAACTAAAATCCATTCCTTTGTGAGAACAAACATTGATTATTGAGGTTTACATATAAGGTGGTTAACTTCTTGGGGTAACTACCCAATGTCTTTATTTCTAACAATAAAAGGCTGTTAGGACTTCATCGGCTTACAAAAAGCAATGTTGGGAAAGGTTTGCTTCCCACCTTCCCACCAAAGGAAGTGAGAAATAGATGCCTTTAAAAGATATTTTTTATTTGTACTTTGGAATAGTCTTCGATTTACAGAAAATTTGCAAAGAGAGTACAGAGAGTTCCCTTATAGTCACATTCAATAGAAGATTTGTTTTTAAAAATAACCTAAGCGCTTTGTTATACATGAACATTAATCACAACATTCTGGTAACATAATCTTGTCAACTTTGTTGTTTACTGGCCACCCTAGGCGGGGTTTTCTTTCTCCTTGTTCTCTCTGTACCAAAGTTATCTTTTCCTATTCCCACTATATCTTGTGACAAAGCTCTGTAGGGGATGACAATGCTCTTAGCGCCCTTCATTCTAACTCCTGAGGGTTTCAACATGTAACAATAGGTAGGTGACTAAATACCTTGGTGGAAGCATGACATTGACCCATAAATGACTATCATTGCTGACCACCAAGGGACTCAGTTAAAGGAGCTAACAACTAAAATTTAAGTGGGAGACATTCTGTTCCTTCCCATTCTTCCGTAAAGAACCCTTAGATGTCTTTTGTCATGTCTTCTGGTGACTAACTTAAATTATTTCTGCAGATGACTTAAGGATTTGCATCCTTAAATAAAATCTATGCTGCCCTGGCCGGGCAGCTCAGTTGGTTAGAATATCATCTGGATACACAAAGGTTGTGGGTTTGATAACCAGTCGGGGCACACAGAAGAAGCAACCAATGAATGCATAAATAAGTGGAACAACAAATTGATGTTTCTCTCTCTTCCCCTACCTCTCTCTCAAATCAATAAAACACACACACACACACACACACACACACACACAGAGTCTTATAGATCAGGTTGTCTAGTATGAACTTCTTACATCAGCATGGCTTATTGGCAATCCACATTATTCTCATTATATTGATTCTAGCAATCACCATTAGTACAGATCATTAAATCAGGAAGTAAATATGTTATTTTTCCCATGTTAACTCTTTATTCCCTTAATGGAGGGGCTTGGACTCAATAAAGTGAGTGGTAGATGGGGGAAAAGAATTGCTTTGGAGCCAAGCAGTCACTTGCCACTTGCCACTTTGAACAACTTAATTTCTCATTAGCCTCAGTTTCCTCACCTGTGAAATGGCTACACTATCTATCTCATTTGATAGTAAGTGACAGGATTTGGAACATGCCAATCCATCGTATGGCACTTTGGCATACTGAATATTTTAAACTGAAGAAATGTGAGACCTCTGCTTTCTTCCCTGAAGCAGGCAGGAAGACCCTCTTGTGAGAAGTGCCTTCTATATACTTGCAGAAAAAGAACATCTTTACATCCAAAGACAGAGGGATACTGGAAGAACCTGAATGAACAGGCCTGGCCAAGATTCCCCTGGTTCATTACCCTTGGTCTATACCATTTTGTCCTACTATGCGTGTGTTTTTCACAACTTTCCACTCTTCATCAAACCTAGTATAAAAACATTCAGATTCAACCATCCTTATCAAAGCTCTTGTGTCACAAAAAATTGTTTGATAAATCTATGCATAGTTCTTCTGTTAATCTGACTTTTGTCAGTCCAATTTATAGGACTACAGCCCAAGAACCTAGATGGGTATAGGAAAAATAATTTTTTCCTCCTCTATATTAGGACAAAAAAAAAATGCTATAACATATAATTCAGTGACTTGTAGCAAATGGGTGTGTCAATGAATTAATAAATTCATTATAGTTTCTTGTATATTCATCTTGTCTTCCCCACTGAAATGCAAGCTCCTTTAAGGTAGAATAATTCTTTTGTATGTCCACGGAACTAGCACAGTACTGTAATAAATTCCAATCGACTATATTACTGTGCTCCCATTCTCCAAGTTGCCAACCAGTTTGAATTTTAATAAAAGCTGCTCTTGAGGTGATATTGACTCACCACGCTCTCAAACAGTTGCAACATAAACCACACAAATTGAGTAAAGTTTCATCTCAAAAACAACAACAGCAACAATAAAAGCTCTAGCTATTTAATGAGGTTATTACAAAACTACTGTTCGTGTCCTGGAATAGTTCAACACTGATGAAGATAAAGTTAAAAAGTGATTAAGTGGAACAAACTTCGACTACACTTGGGGGTAAAGAGGATGAGATCATGCTTAATGTGTGACCAGAAGTGTGAGTGACTTCAGAAAGAGCTTTCGGAAAAGAATAATTAACAAGACTGTTAATTAAAGTGCCATCTGTAGTCTCAAAGAATAACATCTCATTAGCCTGAGGAAGAGGTTGGTGTTTGATCCGTCCTTTCACTATTCAAACATGAGTGGGACTAGACATTCTAAAAAAATGTAATGATAGTTCACAAATTGTGAAACTCAATGGGCCTCCATGAGATAGAAGGACCTCAGTGCAAACAAAAAATTAGTAAAGAGCAAGAGGTAGTGAAACTGCGATGGCCCACAGGCCAAATCCGGCTGTTTTTGTTGGGCCTGAGAGCTAAGAAGGATTTTAACATTTTTAAATAATTGAAAACAAATTTTTAAAAAGGTTAAAATTTTATGACATGAAAATTATATGAAATTCTAGTTTCAGTATTCTTAAATAAACTCATAATTGAGACACAGCCACGCCCAATCATTTACATATTGCCTATGACTGCCAGGGAACTACAGTGGCAAAATTGAGTATGTATTGCAATAGACATCACATGGCCAGCAAAGCTGAAACTTCACTAGAAATCAAGTTTGCTAGTCTCTGGTATAGGTTAAAGCGGAAGTTTAAATCGAGTTCAGTAAATGACTTGAAGTAAGATTTGTTATTCTTAATACATCGTTGATATTTTCTATTGGATTTTATTGAATGGAAAAGGATTCTGCTTATTTCTACATGGCCTTAAAGGGAGGGAAGCGCCTATGGCCCCTCCATCACCGCGCACTTGGAGGCGCAACAGGGCCTATGAGTCTCAAAAATATAAGGTTATCCTGCTGAAACCCGTTTGGCTCAGTGGATAGAGCGTCGGCCTGCGGACTGAAAGGTCCCAGGTTCGATTCTGGTCAAGGGCATGTACCTTGGTTGTGGGCACATCCCTGGTGGGGGGTGTGCAAGAGGCAGCTGGTCGATGTTACTCTCTCATCAATGTTTCTAGCTCTGTCCCTCTCCCTTGCTCTCTGTAAAAAAATCAATAAAATATATTAAAAAAAGAAAAGAAAGGTTATCCTGACAAATGTTTTCCATAAACTTATCATCGAGGATGGCTGTGAAAAAAGTCACTAGAAGCACAGCTGCATGTAATGCGCACATAGGTAGCTGCAGATGAATGCTCAAGTCTTTAGCTAAAGGTTAAAATAAAATTTATTTATTGCTTTACGTGTGGCATGCAACATTTTAGAAGAAAAGTGAAGAATTGGCCCAGAAGATATGAATAGAAGCAAATGATGAAAATTAATGTTATTTGACACTGGTCACCTCACAATAAATCATGTAGAAAAAAAAAGAGATTCTATACAACACATTGTTTTTATATTATTTGATGTCTGAGGACACACTCCCATTTTTCTTCATTCTCACACATTTCCTTTACTTCTGACACCAGATTTGTAGGTGTTCCTGACACTAGCTGAGTGTCCTACAATTCAATTCAGCTCTGACGCTATCTGCCTGGGGTTAGTGTCAAGTCCCACAAGACTACCCCTGGCTTCAGAGGCCTATGGCCAAGTCAGATGGTCACTTCTGACCGACCAGCCAGAAGAGTTCTTATGACCCCCTCCGTGGGGCTCACAGAACTTAGGAAAACACTTATGTTCACTGGCTTATTACAAAGGACCTAGTAAAGGACACAGATGGACAGCCAGGTAAAGAAATGCAAAGAGCTGGACACAAGGAACTTCCATGGCCTCTCTAGACACATCACCCTCCCAGCTTTTCCAAGCCTTTAGGAATCCAGAAGCTCTTCAAACCCCATACTTTTTGGATTTTTATGAAGGCTTCATCATGATGATCAGTGATCATTAACTCAATCTCTAGTCCCTCTGTCCTTCCCAGAGGGTGGAGGGTGGGGCCAAAGGTCTAAGTTTCCAATCATGGCTTAGTCTTTCAATCCACGAGCCCACCAAGAGTAGCCTCATGAGAACATAAGACACTCACCCTAGCTGGTTTGGCTCAGTGGAGAAAGCATCAGCCTGTGGACCAAAGGATCCTTGGTTCAATTCTGGTCAAGGGCACATACCTCGGTTGCAGGCTCCTCCCTGGCCCCAGCCCTGCTTGGGGCTTGTGCAGGAGGCAAACAGTCAATGTGTTTCTCTCTTAGATATTCCTGTCTTCCCCTCTCTAAAAAATCAATGGAAAATAGCCTCGGGTGAGGATTTAAAAAAAGAAGAAGAAGAAGGTAAGGCTCTCATCACCCAGGAAATTCCAAGGGGTTTAGGGAGCTTCGCCAGCAGAGACCAGCACATAGGTTTTCTACTATTTCACACTTGGTATCATACTCAACTGTCTACATGTTTATATGATTGACTTGCATGCAGGTTACAATGTAGTATGTATCTCATGCATATCTCATAGTCATATCTCCAGCACTTAGATCAGAATATGGTAAGATTAATCCCCAAAGATAGGTAAATGAAAATTCCTGAACAGCTATAAAACATAACTTTTAAGAATCTAATATTAAAAATTATCTTTCTGGTAGAAAAATAGAGGTTACCAGATCCTATTGGGGGGGGGGGGGCGGAGAATTGTCATTTAATAGGTATGGGATTTTGTTGGGGATGATAGAAAATTTTTAGGTAGCGATAATAGTGATTATTTCCCAACATTGTAGATATATTTAATGCTGCTGAATTGTACACTTATGGATAATTGAAGTATAAATATATTGTTTTGTATTTTTACCACAGTAAACCCTACACACACACTCCCCCCAAAATCTCTTTCTGGGTTTTTTCCAAAGCATGATTATTTTCCACAAGAAATAGGTTTCCTACCTGACCCTGTGCTTTGTGTTTAGCACAGAAGGGAGAAAAGAGGTCAAATAAAAAAAATAAACATTTTTATGGTTGTTTGATTATATCTTGAGGTAGTAATCAATTAGTCTTCAATTCTCAAACTCAAACTTCACAACTACAAACTATAAAACAAATTGACACCAGGACAAACAAACTACCCCACCCAACAAATCAATCAGGAACCTGGAGAAGTGCAGCAGCGATGAGAGAACTGTGACTATCTCCTTCCTCCTACCAGATTCTAAGAACTTTCTTTCCACCACTGTTTATTAGAAAGGGCTACTTCAGCTATCTGGGCCTGAAAACTGATAATGTGACTTCTAGCAACATAGTCATTACTTAAAAATCTCACCAAAACATGACTGGATACTGAATGGGTTAAATTAAGTATACATGGGCAGTGTGTATTTTGTGCACACTTTGTCAACGATAAACATAGCTGGACGCTAACTAAAGTGCTAAGGACAGGTTTTAATCAGTAATATATCATTATAAATAGGGAATAGTCCAGTGTAAACTGAACTTAACTTCGATTTATACAGAGGTGACTGGGCCTTTTAAGGGGAGAATGAAGGAATAGGTGGGATGAGGGCTCAGTAGAGTCAGGGAAATGAAAAACATGGGAAGGGTATTGGCCCCTGTGAAAACCACCTGGGTTTGTTAACTGGCACTTAGAGACGTTCACAAACTTCCTACCATGTCAAACCTCCACCCTCATGACCTAATCACCCCAAAAAGGCCCCCACCTCCCAATACCATCAGGCTGGAGGTTAGATTCCACCATGTGAATTTTAGGGGACACACTCATCCATAATAGTTACCACACAATTTAAGGTTTTCTTTTCCATCCATTTCTCTATCTACAAGATAAAATAAGTGTGAATCCTTATTATAATGTGTGGAAAGTCATCATTATTACTACAGACAGTGATACCTTACCCTGGCCTAATACCGGCCACATCATTCCTCTGCTCGAAATCGTTTCCTGGCTCTCTGCCTCATTTGGAGTAAATATCAGTCTTTATAATTAGCATCAAAACCTATGTGATCTCCTTTTCCTCTCCGTTCTTCCCCTGGCCACTTCTGCAGCACGCCGAGTACATTCGCACCTCAGGGGCTTCCGCTTTCTGTTCTCTGCCTGGGATGTTCCTGCTCTTCTCCACATGGCTTGCTCACAGGTCGTATTATTAGAGAAGCCTTCCCTGAACACCCTATATAGCACACTCTATCTCAACGTATGTTCCTGGACCACAGCGTCAGCCTCACGTGGGAACTTGTTAGAAATACAAATATACTGATGATTTAAAAACAGACAAACATACAAAAAACATAAAACCCACCTCTCCCCATCAGGCTAATAATCTTTCCAGCCTGATGTTTGTCAGAAACCATAGTAACAACCTCAAAAGAACTGAGGGGGGAAAAACACCTGGTCCAACCCCCTCATTCTCATTCTACAGGTGAGGAGAATTGAATGCAGAAAAACTGAGGGACCTGCCCCCAGCCAGTCCGTGGCCGGGAACCTGAGTCCTCAGAGGTTGTTATCCACCCCACCCCCGACACTTTCTCACTGCACTGCTCCTGATAACCTGCAATTTACCCAGACTCTCCTCAAATCCGTTCAGAGTTTCACATCTTGACCATGCTGCATTACCAGGATGTTAATAACTGATAATTTATAACCACTGCACAAAAGCTATGGCAAGCCAAATGGGCATCGATATAAACTCTGTTAACTACTTCAGTCTATAATAAGCATGCCTTTTCATTTCAAAATGGAAATAACTTATATTCCCATACTTATATGATAAAAAGTTGATTACTACATGCTTATATAAAAAACTTTTATTATCACCTAGACACTTAAAATGTTAAAAGTACATATTTCCAGACATTTTACATTAAAAAAGTAATACAGCCCAACTGGCATGGCTCAGTGATTGAGTGTCGACTTATGAATTAAAAAATCAAGGTTTGATTCCCAGTCGGGGTACATGCCTGGGTTGCAGGCTCAATCCCGGGGGGGGGGGAGTGGTGGAGGGCATGCAGGAGGCAGCCAATCAATGATTCTCTCTCATTATTGATGTTTCTATATCTCTCTCCCTTCCTCTCCAAATATATTTTTAAAAAACAAACCTGTATCACTAAGCTTCTGTATAGTTAGAAAAAAAAAAAAGTAATACATATAGGGGAAATAAATGGTGATGGGAAAAAAAATAAAGGGAAAAAATAATTAAAAGTAATATACATTCTTTCCCCCCAAATTCAAACCTGACAAATATGTATAAAGTACAAAATAAAAATACCCCTTCTTTACCTCTGCCCTTTCAGTGAGCAGAATTCTTAGATGCCCCCCAAGATCTCCTGTCTTGGTGTATAGGCCTACATAATCCCTGAGGCTGTGGCCATGATGGACTTTATTACATAGTACAATCACCCTTGACACAGGAAAACATCGGAGTGGCCTTGATCTAATCAAATGAGTCCTCTAAAATAAAAGTTTTGTTTTTTTTTCCTGGCTGGTGACAGAAGAGGAAGTGAGAGGTATGAAGTGTAAGATTAGGCACACTCGAAGATAGAAGGAAATTCCAAGAGTCTTAGTAACTCTGTGCCACACACTGGGAGAAATGTCAACTGTGTATTTCTTATTATCAATCACAGTATCACAGCAACCCGAATGGGTCAGACGTGGGCTCTTCCCCTTCGCCCTCCGAGGAGAATGCAGCCTGGCGATTCCAGCCTGTGTTCGCAGAGCGGAGTAACCATTCAGCCTGGGCCAGACTCCTCGCCGACAGAAACTGTGCCGTAATTGTGTTAGTTTTAAGTCGTTGAACTTGTGGTAATTTGTTACACAGCAATAGAACATGAATAAAAACCCAATCCGGCCAAAACCAGTTTGGCTCAGTGGTAGAGCGTCGGCATGCGGACTGAAAGGTCCAGGGTTCGATTCCGGTCAAGGGCATGTACCTTGGTTGCGGGCACATCCCCAAAGCGGGGTGTGCAAGAGGCAGCTGATCGATGATTCTCTCTCATCGATGTTTCTAACTCTCTATCCCTCTCTCTTCCTCTCTGTAAAAAAATCAATAAAATACATATTTAAAAAAAAAAAAAACAATCCTACTTCTGAAGAGGTAATTACTTTACACACTTTGAGGTTATTTGAAAATATCCCTTCCCAGATATTTTAATTCATATGTAAGTACATGTTTAAATGAGATCGTTGCTATCATTTGCTTCATGTTTTCTTCATTTTATATGCTGCTGGCATCTCTCCAGGTAGCCCTTGGGTATGTTTTTTTTAAGAGTATTCGTCTGTGGACTGAAAGGTCCCAGGTTTGATTCCAGTCAAGGGCATGTACCTTGGTTGCAGGCACATTCTCAGTAGGGGGTGTGCAGGAGGCAGCTGATTGATGTTTCTCTCTCATCGATGTTTCTAGCTCTCTATCCCTCTTTGAAAAAAAATCAATAAAATATATATTTTTAAAAAATAAAATAATGTTCCCTGCCCATGGGTATTTTTTTTATAGCCACAAGTTTAGTGTTGAGTAAAAACTTGCTGCTATAGACTGTTTTTACTTATTAAGCATTATCAAAAATCTAGGAATGTAGCTTAGTAGTGATCTTTATATATACTTAAATGCACATAAACTAGGGTACAGTTATTGAAATTTGGCCTATTGATTAAGCAAGTACTGTTTCTAGATATATTGTAAATATCTCTTTTGGAAGAATCTCAGATTTTTCCTGAGTTTTGTCAGAATAGCTTTTAAAATCAATTTGCATGAACTTTTTTAAACCTCAGAAGCCCAAAACTCTCTTAAAATCTCTACTATTTCTTACCTGAATTACTCAAAAGTCCAAAAGTATGGTCAGCCAAAACTCGTAAACAACCAAGAAGCCCTTCAGACATCTTGCTATAAGCATCTGTGTGCTGGAATTTGTGTGGACACGTTTTCAACTCTCCAAGGACTTTTTAGTTTCTATTTACCCATTCCTGAAATTTAATGAGATTGCATAGCCAGTCATCAAGTAGGATTAACCTGCCAATAAAGTGTAACTCAGAGAATAAGTATTACCTCACCTGCTCATCCCTCTGTGGAAATGGAAAATGGCTCTCAGTGGAAGGCCCTTTGAAAAATGACACATTCTAGAGAGAACTGAGCCTGCGCCTGCCCGCCTGGCCGAAGAGGAAAGTGCCTCCTCCTCCATTCTGGGTCTGGCGAAATGTCCTTCACCATTGCCCGAGCTTAGCATTTAACTGGCTTTTCAAGTCTTAAATTCATTCCACAAGCATTTGCTGGTACAAGTGTGTCCTAATCAGAGTTTGAGATTGTAAAGATGGACTTGGGGCTTTCCACAATAAAAACCTTACACTGTGTTTCCAACTTTGTTTATTCTAGAACAGGGTTTCTCAACCTCAGCACTGCTGACATGTTGAGCTAGAATTACACATAATTCTTTGTTGCATGAGGCTGTCCTGAGCACTGTAAGATACTTCACAAGTTAATGTTTCTTTCATCAATAAATTAAAACAAAGTAAATAATAATCATCTTATTAAAAAATATCTCCAAGTATTAATAATTATTTCCTGGGAGAGGTGGGTGAAATCACCCCTGGTTAAGAACCACTGTTCTGGAAAAACACAGGATTACTGAATTTTCATTAAACAAACCATGAATTTACATATATGGAATTACTGGTTTTCCACCTTGAATGACAGTACAAATCCTTTACACCTTTTAAGGCCCATATCCCCTGAGGGTTACCCAGGCACAGGGAATCCAGCAGTAAGCCATATATATGTATATACCTGCTTTCTCCAGGCCTGTGTGGCTGTGGGTAGGGAAGGATTATTAAATATTCACTATAATCCATGTATAAGTACAAACTAAAACAAGTATCCCAAAGAAAGACAATAAAGAAATGTGATCCTATAACCATTTATGCAAAGGAAATAGTTGTAGTTTGGGGGGATAAGGGAGCAGAATGTGAGGAGAAGGTGAGGGCATGCTGCTGAGGCAGGGATGGAGGGAGATCTGGAGGACCAGTCAGATTTAATAGAGGTGAGGGCCTCACCCAGGCCCTAGTGAGTGGATCCCCAGACACTGTTGCTCTGCAGGAATTGACAATCTAAGGGAGAGAAGGTCATGTCAAGAGTACTTTCCATGCGGCAAATGACAGGCAAGACATTGCAAAAGGGATGGAGAAGCACAGAGGAGAGTCCTTAGCCAGGTCTAGGGGTTCAGGAAAGAGCTCTAGAGAATGTCGCTCTCACGCCCCTGGTGTAGAAACCCAAGATCACAGAGCTCATGAGAAACAGACCCAAGCCTCCAGCCCCCATGCCACGTTCTTTCCCCTCTTCAGCTTCCTCCCTGCAGCACTTCGCTCATTTCTCCTCTTTAGCACAGCAACGCTTCCCATAATTCTGGGACAGTACATGCAATTTTGCTTAAGTACTATTCCATTCCGATTCCATGGGTCGAAGGTGATTTGGAAAACTATCGTGTTTAACTACATTATCTAGCTGATTAGAAAGAAGGTCAGCTCCTTGTCAAATACTACTGAGCAATAAATGCTTAAGAATAGTTATCAGCCAAAACCGGTTTGGCTCAGTGGATAGAGCGTCGCCTGCGGACTGAAGGGTCCCGGGTTCGATTCTGGTCAGGGGCATGGACGTTGGTTGCGGGCACATCCCCAGTGGGGGCTGTGCAAGAGGCAGCTGGTCGATGTTTCTCTCTCATCGATGTTTCTAACTCTCTATCCCTCTCAATTCCTCTCTGTGTAAAATCAATAAAATATATTTAAAAAAAAAAGAATAGTTATCAGTTTTCTCATTTATAAACTGTAAGGATTAAATTAATATGCATAGGCCATCAAGCACAGTGATGATCTAGGTATGAGCTCAGCAATAATTACTGAATGAGAGGATGACTGATGGGTGGGTGGGTGAAAGGATGGAGAAATAGGGCCTATGTTTGTTCTCAATGAGCTCTCACAGTCCTCACTACCCCCTACTTGTTTCTAAGTCAATCCCAGTGATAAGTGTGGTCCACTCCCCTTTCAGGCCACATTAAATGTCATTTTCTATTTGCTAAGCAGACATTAGGGCAACAATGTCCAGAATGTTCCCTGCCCCCACTAAGGCTTTGGTATAATTCTCATTCCTAGTCGAACCTAAACAAACAAACAAAATCAAATAAGAAAACATAGACCAAAATAGAAAGAGAGAGAAACCAGGGCCCATTAGGAGGGCAACTGGAAAACACATGAATTTTAGAATGATTTTTAATGCCAAAGGAAGATTTTTAGTTTATCCTTAAAGTGAAGACAACATTCATGTATCAGTAGAAAAAAATATACCAACAGTGAAATATATTGTATTCCCATATTCCCCTCTCCATTCATTTAACAAATGTTTATTGACCATCCCTCTGTGCCAGGCACCAGATTTCATGGCAAAAAAGAAAGTCTACAAGGTCTCTGCTGCCATGGAGTAGAGGAGACAAAGCTGAAACACTAGCCAAGCGAATAAGATAATTACACGTTGTGACAACTGGTAAAGAGGAAACAAAGAAGGGGCTGTAATGGAAAATAACAGGGAAGTTTCCCAGACAGACTGCTCTGAGAATACAGCAGATGGAATGGCACCTGAGGGAGCAGGTAGAACCAGCCGTGCTTGAGTCCTGTCCTTCGCTCAGCTTACCAACTCCTGGGCCATTTATGCTGTAAAACAAGTTATGTGAGCAAGATATTCCTGCTCGGATTGCTTCATCTCATGATGATAAAAATAAATTGCATTTCCCCCAATTTTCTTAATTTTAAAAAATATATTTTTTATTGGTTTCAGACAGGGAGAGGGAGAAGAGAAAGACAGAAATACCAATGATGAGAGAGAATGATTGATTGGCTGCCTCCTCCCCACCCCCACTGGGAATCGAGCCTGCAACCCAGGCATGTACTCTGATCGGTAATTGAACCAGTGACCTCTTTCTTGGTTCATGGGTTGATGCTCAACCATTGAGCATACCGGCTGGGCTATATATAGCTCAGTGCTCTTTACTGCTGAGCCGTTTTCTACTGTATGGGCATACCATCACCTGTTTATCAAGTCACCTGTTGATGGACATTTGGGTTGTTCTCAGGTTTGGGTGATTACAAATAAAGCTGCTATGAACATTGGGCCCCAAGTCTTTTGGACACGTGCTTTAATTTCTCTTAATCAAGTCATAGAAGTAGTAATATGGTAAATGTATGTTTAACCTACTTAGAAATTGCTAAACTGTTTTCTTAAGATACTGTAGCATTTTATATTCTCGCTAGCCATGTTATTTCCAACTGCTTGCCCAAAGTGGGTACTATCTTTTTAATTTTAGCCTTTTTAGAGTGTGCATAGTGATACCTCAGTGTGATTTTTATCACCTTAATTCATGAAGGATATTTTCACTAGATAAAGAATTCTGGGTTGTTCAGGTTTATTTTTTTTCTTTTAGCACGTCAAGATGTTGTTCATCTATCTCTTTGCTTCCTGCTTTCTGATGAGATCTCCAGTCATTTCAATCGTTGCTTCTTTATATGAGCTCCTCTATTTTCCTTTGAGAAGAAAACTGAGCACTTTCAGTTTTCTTCTCAACCTTTGTTTTTTAGCAGTGAGACTATGATGGATCTAAGAAAGGTCTTTCTTGGGTTTCACTAAGTAAATTGTCTCTGTCCTTCACCAATTTGGGAAATGTTCAGCCACTATTTCTCCATAATATATTAAACAATGTAGAAAAAAAAAAGTTCTACATACAGCTTTCACTTACCTTTTGCAACAGAAACTAATCTGTTGATGTCTGACAGTGAGGATCATCTTTCCACAAAAATACAGAAAAACTCTTTTTGAGTCGATCAGTTAAAGATAGCACAGAGACACACTAACTCATCTTTCATCTATTCACAGGTACTGTTTTAGGTGTTGAGGACAGAATAATGAACAAAACAATAATAGTTAATTCTTAGAGAATGTAAGGAAGATTTAAATATATATATGAGGATGGGCAGCCTTTATCTTTAACCATGTGAGTACTAGGCCAATTACTCATTCTGACAATTTTCCTTATCTATAAAATTAGTGGGATTCACTAGATGAAAACTAAACTCTCTTCCAGCATGGAGAGTTTATGATTGTAGACCTTGAGAGCAAAGGCAGGTACAGGTTAACTAGAATTAACAAAATCAAATATGGAAATAACATATATAATAATAAAAGTATAATATGCTAATTAGACTGGACATCCTTCCAGATGACCTTCCAGATGCAGCCAGGGCTGTGAGGGAAGCCGGTGCCAGCAGCCAGGGGAAGGAAGGCCTTCCCTTGCATGAATTTCATGCATCAGGCTTCTAGTAATACTATAGAAAACAGGACAGTAATTGCTATTCCAGAGCAGATCCATATATTATATATATACACACACACACAGACATATATATATATATACACATAAATTCATGGGAGCATGGGAGCTCATCAATAGTTTTTATGCATGTGATGGCTTTCAGATTTTTATTTTTGATTTTGAATATGTGTTAAAAAAAGAAAAGAAAAAGAAAGTGACCTAATAGCTTACATAGTGCTTCCCCACTTACTGAGACTTGGTTTTCCCTTTTCATTAATGACTATGTGACATGCTGTTTCCATAACAATCATATAAAAGAGTTGTGTGTTTAAAAAAAAAAAAAAAGAAATAAGGCTGCAAAGTTCTTTTTGCAGCAAAAGCAACTTGTCAGTAGATATACCGGAAGCAGATGGTACTAGAAAAACAGAAGAGATGACATAGCAACAATTCAAAATATACCAAATTAAAACATTTTTTAAGGATGGAAATTCAATCTTAAAAAATACAAGGATATGACAGGACTTTAGAATTAGGAGAGACTGTTTATGCCGCCTTTGATTTTAAAAAATCCTAGTTTAAAAATAACTTTTTAATACATATCTCACTTCATAATATTTAAAACACAATATCTTTAAGATCTAAAAATGGAGCTGATAAGGAAATTAATAAGTAACCCTAAAATGCAGAGATGTAAACACAGAGATCAAAGCAAGGTTGTTGTGGGCCCTGGCTGGGTAGCTCAGTTGGTTGATAAACTAAGATTGCAGGCTGATCTCAGGGCACAAAGAAGAATCAATAAATGAACGCATAAATAAGTAGAACAACAAATCAATCTCTCTCTTTCTTTCTCTCTCTCTCTCTCTCTTTTCCACCTCTCTCTATCTCTAAAGTCAATAAATAAAAAATAAAATAAAGCAAGGTTATTATGGTATTTTCTTAGTAAAGAAACTTCATTCTATGACAAGATTCTAGTTCACGAGGACTCTCAAATAACAAAAAAACAAAATAGCAAACAACAATTAAGATTTATTGGAGGATTATCAGGTGCTAGGCACTGTGTTAAGTATTTTACATTGATTGTCTTATCCTCACCACAACCCTAGGGAGTAGGTATTATATTATTATTGCACTTTATAGATATGAAAACCAAGTTCAATCACCCTTGAACTTGGTATTCTACTGTTAAAAAAAAAAAAGAGAGAGAGAGAGAGAGAACTAATAGTACCTATTTCACAGAACTCAGAGAGGTTCAATCACTTGCCAGAAATCCTATCGCTAGCTGTGGCAGAGCCAACAGGGATTTGAGTGAAGGCTTTCTGACTGCCTCACTGCCTCCCTCTGGAAGCACTCCTAGTTTACTATATACATAAGGGATAAAAACAAACAAAAAGGAAAAAACAGAAACTCCCTGCCAATTGTTCTAACTTGGTGCAAAAAAAACATGCTTAGCACTTTTCTTATCTAATTTTCATAGTAGTCTTAGGGAAAGGAATTGTCATCCTCTTTTTTATGGATGAGGGGGTTGGAGCTTAAAGAGGCCAAATAACTTGCCCAGAGCCATTCAGCCAGTAAGTGAGGGATCCAAGATTTGGATCCAGATCTGCCTCTCTCTGAAGCCCCAGTGGTTTCACATGCCCCTGGGAGGCTGGTGCGGGGAGGGGTGGGAATCACAGAGAACACCCCAGACCATTAGTCTGTTCTCTGTACCTGTCCTGGGAGGAGCAAAATCCCTCTCCCACTTTTCAAGGGCAATCACTCAAAACACTCATGCTCCAAGGTTTCTAATCCTAGCTTCGCTTAGTACTTCTTCCTTCCCCACTCCCCTCCTTCCCCACTCCCCTCCCCGCCGCCCCAGCCTGGGTCTCCAGGTTCCAGCATTCACACTCCCCTGGAATCATTTACTGTTAGTGTTCCCCCTCCCACCTCTCCAGGGCCCTGCTACACACCATCCAACAGTGATTGTGTTTTGTCTCCTCAATGTTTTGGGAACCCTTTCATATCCCGCCTGGTTCAGGGTTTGGGTTCTAGAAAAGGGCCACATGCAAATTAAAGAAAGTCTAGAAGAAATTTAATCAGGTGGGAGCCCATCTCTAGTGGGAGGACTGCCACTAGGCTCTGGCCTTGCTATCCCTTTTATTGAGGCTATGGGATACACCCATTTCCCTTAAGCAGTTTTGAGATACACCGATAGTCCTTAGGCAAGTAATAGGCAGATTATCAAATCAGTAAGGATTTACATGATTCCAAAATGGGGAAGTTGCCTCAATTACCATAGTCTCAATTAGATAGGGAGTAGTTGGCTCTGACCTTTCAAGAGTTTCAAGGTTAACCAGCCTTTTACATCTTTCTATTAGTGAGACAAGGATCGGTTTCCGGCAAATGTCTGGCTAAGTACCTGGCACACAGTAACTGCTCACTGAATACTGATGATGAATGAATCAAGACTGACTTCTGAAGTCCTGTACAATTACCGACTGAATGCCATCATAGGAAGTCCCTGCCAACTTAAATAGTACACACACACACACACACACACACACACACTGTCACATGTATTTGTGAATCTACAGTTTTATACTTAGTGAAATGGGCCAAATAGTACTCATTACTAGAACGAATAATGATAATTGGTAGAGTAAATGTCTATATTTTGAGCAGTTTTCTTTTTTTCATTTTTTTTTAAAGAGTTAATGATTATTTTCTAATTATAATATGTACTAACATTTGTAAAACTGGTCTGTATGTTCAGGTACATTTTCTGACTTCATCCTAGTGGTCAGTTCTGTGAAATAGGTACTATTAGTGCTCTCTCTCTCTCTCTCTCTTTTTTTTTTTTTTTAACAGTAGAATACCAAGTTCAAGGGTGATTTATTCCAAATCACACAGCTAATAAATAACATTGCTGGAAATAGACCGTAGCTCTTTAGTCCACTCTTCTTTCAATTATGTCACCTATGAAGACAGAAATACTGAAATGCTGTCTATAAAATGTATATTCATCAAAAATAGCAAGGAAAGGCTAACCTTTCCTTCATAACAAATGAAAGAGCATCTAACCTGATAGGCACTGGTTTAGAATCATGGGAAGAGTAATAGAAATACCTTTAGTTTCCTTTAACTTCCTGGCATATTCTTCAGACTCCTCTAAACCCCTAAAAGGAAAATAACACTTCACTATATAACCCCTCTGCAATTTTTTACTATGTACATATATAACCTGTTTCAAAACTTCCTATATAATAAAAGGCTAATATGAAAATTATTCCCTCGACCAGGAGTTTGACCTGGAGTACGACCAGGGTGGGGCATCTGGTGAACTGCCAGTGGCCCTGCCCCCAATTGGGGTGGGGGGTGGTTGGAGGCAGGACCTTCCCACCAACCGTCCCACGTCCCACGGCCTGCCCAGCCAACCTCACCATAAATTTGTGCACCAGGTCTCTAGTTTAGAAATGAAAAGATACCAATGAGTTTATTTTCTCTACTCTCAAGTTGTCACAAGGCAAATCAATTGAGAGCAGGTGTCCAAAAAAGCTTATGGAAACACAATTTTAACTAGATAATTGAGTGCCCCCACGTGATTTTATGTCATTGCATGACATTAGAATTGTGAAGTAGGTACTGAGGCTTAGTCATGAGCAGTCCTGTTACAGATGCACTGAGAAACCAAGAACTACTGGCTACCACAGCTCTGTAAGCAGAAGAACTGAATGCCTGGTTTCCTGACTTCAATGCTACTACTTAGACCAGCTAGAAAAAGTTAGGACTAGCTCTCTGGTCAGATCCCTGGGTTCTAAAGCTGCTCTGCTAGGGCCTCATGTACTCACAAGAAAAGCACTCCAAGAAGTATTAAGTGAAAAAAGCAAGGTAATATATTGTATTTTGCCATTTTGTGCAAAAAAAAAAAAAAAAAGTGAAACTTTAAAAAATAGTACTATGTCTGCGTTTGCTTATTATACATAAGCTATCCGTTGCCTTACAGGTCCCTCCATCTGCAAAATGAGAGTGGTGGGTCCATTAAATACTGCAAATGTTAGACAGGAGCCTGGCACACTGAATGAAGTTCCATTTTACTTGGATTCTCAAGCCAAATATTCCTTGGCTTAATCATATTCTAAAATAGCCTTTAAAAATCACTTTAGAAATATTTTTTTATTGATTTCAGAGAGGAAGGGAGAGGAAGAGATAGAAACATCAGTGAGAGAGAATCATTGATGGGTTGTTTCCCACACGCCCCACACTGGGGGATGGAGCCCGGAACCCAGGCTTGTGCCCTGACCGGGAAGCAAACCTTGACATCCTGGTTCATAGGTTGACCACTGAGTTACAAGGGCTGGGCTTAAAAAATAATTTTTAACTGGCACAGGCAAGATGAAAACGTGGCAAACCACAGCAAAATGTAATTACTTAAAGCTGCTTTAAATTAAGCCCAATAGGATGGGGTGGAAACCGGGTGGAGGGGAGCTATGGGGGGAAAAAGGAGAAACAATTGTAATAACCTGAACAATAAAGATTTATTAAAATAAAAATAAAATAAATTGCAGAAACCGGTTTGGCTCGGTGGTAGAGCGTCGGTGTGCGGACTGAAGGGTCCCAGGTTCGATTCCGGTCAAGGGCATGTACGTTGGTTGCAGGCGCATCCCCAATAGGGAGTGTGCAAGAGGCAGCTGGTTGATGTTTCTCTCTCATCGACGTTTCTAGCTATCTCTCTCCTTTCCTCTCTGTAAAAAATCAATAAAATATATTTAAAAAAAATAAAAAAATAAAATAAAATAAATTAGGTCCAATAGAGTAATTAGCCAATACTGAAAGATGCTTGGTGAATCACAATTACAGATATCAAAGAACTAGTAGGGTTTACCTTTTTACTAAGTAAATTAATAATTAAAATACTTAAAAAAAAAAAAAATAGGGTCTTGCATATGTTCCCCTACAATATATTTTAACAGTTTGCTATTCTAAATAGTATGAGCAACTTTAAGAAAAAAATCTTAAGCAAAATTCGACCTTAGGTTTTGACCCAAAAGGACATTTCACAAGTCTCAACAATATTACTGTTACCGTGTTAACATCTAGAAGGCATTACTGTTCTGCTCTAAAGTCGTAGGGGGAAAGGATTATGGATTACGATTATGTGCAAAACATAGGGTCAGGGGAAAAGAGCTTTAAAAAAACAAAAACAAACAAACAAACAAAACTGTATTTGCTCCAGTCTTTGAGTCCAAGCCACGCAAAGGAAAACCGCCCCGCACCCTGGGCCACGTGGGGCTCAGCCTCCTCCCGGCGCTTCCTTCCGCACTCGCAGCTCCACGGAAAGTGACCTCAAGGCGGGGGCGTGCTCGGGGGCGGGCCGGGGTGACGGGGCTCCTGGCCGATCGGAGCCGGCGGGGCTCCGGTGCCGGGCTCCACGGCGCAGGTCCTGGCCCGCCCACGCGTGTCCGAGCGCCCGGGAAGCGGGGACCGCGCGGTGGGGGGAGCGGTAGCGAGGGCAGGGCCGCCGCCTGCTCCGGGCCCGGAGCTGCCCGGGACCCCGTGCCCGTCCCGCCGCGGCCCCATGGAGCCCGGAAGTGTGAGCACCGCCCGGCGGCAGCGGCCGTGGCCGGCGTCTAACCCCGGCTCCCCATATGGCTCCGGTCCCCGCTCCCCACCCCCGGCCCCACCCTGGCCGGCACCGCGACGCGAACACGGGCGCCCACGCAGGGGTGCCCAGGTTACTAGGAAAAGGCAAGGAGGAAGAAAATTTGCGAGGGACGCTAGGGAATAAAATACAGAGGAAAGGTTTTTGTGGCTAGAAAAAGATGTGTGGATCTAGGGAAACGCTTACATGGCCTAGTGTCTCACATGAAAACTATCTCGAAGTTAAACAGAAGGCTAAAAACCTCTTGAGAAAGAGAAAGACCTGATTTTTATAATAGAAGTTTGTCTCTACAAAGAGGGGTAAAACAAGAAAACCTAAGGCAGGCTATTCCAAAGGATTTCTTTCCTTAAAAGGGGGGATGGGGAGGCATCTGATGGTGAGAAGTCGCAGAGAACAGACTGGAACTAGATCCTACAATAAAACAGAAAGGAAGCACACGTTTGCTTTCGGCTGCTTCCCCATTAGCTTTGCTCTTCCAACCTGATTGTGGATCCTCTCCAGCAAAGCGCTTCTTTTGCACATGCCACAGCACCGGACACGGCAGGTTCTCCAACATTTGTCAATGGACTGGCTGGAGGTGTTGCAAAGATGTCCTACACATACATGGACGGGGACATCTCGATCGAGTGATTAGCTGGTTTTAATAAAAAGTGCTTTCCTCCGAGGACTGTTTCTGAGTCTGCCCCCTTGGCGACCAAAAAGGCCCCATCCGGGCGGGTTTTGGGAAGCAGTGATTGCCCGCGGGGTGGGTCCCCCCGCTGATGCCGGCTCCACATGAGGTCATGTGGAAAGGCTGAATTGGAGCATTCCTTTTAGGTTGCTCACGCGTGCAACCCAGTGAGTGTACACTAACTGGGGGGAAATGTACCACGAGGATGACACACCATCGGGGTCCCTTTAGTGTATTAAAACTTAAGAGGTAGAAGGAGGGCAAACTGTTAAGATTCAAGTCGATTCTACACGGAAAAACGACTGTGGGGTGAACGTGCGACACGGGCTTTGACGGGAACAAGGCAAATGCCCCCCCCCCCCCCCCACCGTGAGCATATCCGCGGGGCCTGCGCCCATGGGGCCGGTCGCTGACGGTCCCCCGAGTGCGGCGCGCGGGGCTCCCGGCTGGGAGGGGCGCCGGGGGCGCCGACAGGGGAGGAGCCACCGCGTGGGGCTGTGCGACCCGCGGAGGAAGCAGCTCCCGCGGTGGCCCCGGCCCCGACCTGCGGGAGGACCCAGGTGAGCACGGCGGGCGTCTCCATCTCGAGACCACACGGTTGCAGTTGGCCCAGGAACGGCAGAGGGGCGATGCCGAGCGTCCCCGCCCCGCCCCGCCGTCCCATCCCCCAGCCGCTGCCGAGAGTAATTCATACAAAAAGGGGGGGACTCGCCTGGGCCGCGGCACGTCCCAGGGACCGTCGGCAAACTCCCACCAACCTAGGATCCGGGCACTGCGCGGCCCCGCCCCCTCGCCCCTCGCGCCGGCCGTCCCCGGGGCCGGGAGGAGCATGCGCGAGGCGACGTGTGCTCTGGAGTGGGCGCGCGCACCTCGCCCACGGTCCCCGGACGGCGGGCGGGGGGAAGGGGCGGCGCTGGCGCGGGGCGAGCTGGGAAAGGCTGTCGTGTGCTGGCCCCGCCCCGTTCCCCGAGGGTGGGGGCAGAGCCGTATATAAGTGCCGTAGTCCTGCCGGACGTTCTTTTTCGCAACGGGTTTGCCGCCAGAACACAGGTGAGTGCCGGGCGTGGCCTCCGCGGGCCGGGCCTCCCCGCCGGGAGCGGGCCGCGGCCTCGCGTGCCGGTCCCCCCCCCCGCCGTGCCACGGTGCCCCTGGGCGCGGTCCTGCGCCCCGGATTTCGGGCTGTAGGGGGTGTGGGGGGGCTCGAGGCCTGCGCTTGTTTCCCAGGGGCGCCCCGAGGCCTCGTGCTGGCGTTGGGGCCTGGCTGGCGCGCCGTGCCCCGCCGCGTGGGAGCCCCGCTCGGCCTCCCGGCTCGGCCTGGCCCGCTGCCCTAAAGCCGCGGCCATCTCAGTTCCCGGAGAAAGCGCCTCCCGTCGGGGTAGTTGAGCCGAGGCGGGTGGGGATCTCGCAGGTTTTTTTTTTTGGGGGGGGGGCGTCTGGTTCGCGGGGCCCGGCGGCGGGGCCCGCCCGGAGCACATGGCCGGCGGGCAGCGGCCCCCGAGGGCGGCGAGGAGGAGCCGTGGCGTGCGCCCGGCACCCACCCACCCCGCCCGCCCGCACCAGTTGCGTGCGCGGAAAGATGGCCGCTCCCGGCGCCGGGCAGGGACTCAAAATGGAGGACGCGGCCCGGGCGGCGGGCGGGTGGGTCACCGCACAAAGGAAAGGGCCCTCCCGCCGCGGCCGCCGCTGCTTGTGACCGCACCGGGCGCCGGCCCGGCACCTGGCCTTCCGCTCGTGGCCCGTGGCGCCGGGCCGGCGGGGGAGGGGCCGTGCGCCATGGAGTTTCCCCACTCGGTGGGTGGAGACCGGAGTTGGGCCAGCTTGGCGTTGGTTCTAATTCTCCTTGGAATTTGCCCTTTGGTTTTGGGTCTTGGCTTATTGGGAAGCCTGGGGTACCGGGGTTTAAAAGGGTTTTTTTCTTTTTCTTCCCTAATGTAGGTGTCGTGAAAACCACCATTAACTCAAACCCAAGATGGGAAAGGAAAAGACTCACATCAACATCGTCGTCATTGGACATGTAGATTCCGGCAAGTCTACCACTACCGGCCATCTCATCTACAAATGTGGTGGGATCGACAAAAGAACCATCGAGAAATTTGAGAAGGAGGCTGCTGAGGTAGGTACATTAACTTGGGTCATCTGAAGTTGCCCGCGGGTACATTAAGGGGCACATTTCCCCCCAAAATACTTCTGCATGGCATATATGAGTTTAGGTTTGGGCTAACATGCATCGAATCGCTTTGCTCTAACCATGTTCCGAGAATAAGGGAAAGCTGCCTGCGTTTTAACAGTTGTAAAGTGGAATTGAGCAATTATGCCAACTAGTGGAATAAGGAATTTCAAGTTGGAATTTGAGCATGTCTTAGTTACCAAGTAACCATTCTTAATCCTTAAACAGATGGGGAAGGGCTCCTTCAAGTATGCCTGGGTGTTGGATAAACTGAAAGCCGAACGGGAGCGAGGTATCACCATTGATATCTCCCTGTGGAAATTCGAGACCAGCAAGTATTATGTGACCATCATTGATGCCCCAGGACACAGAGACTTCATCAAAAACATGATTACGGGCACATCTCAGGTTTGTAGAATTAGTAATTCTTTAGGAAATAAACTCTGGGTCTGTTACACTGGGCTCATCTTTTTTTTTTTTTTTAAAGACCTTACATTTAGTATTAGTATATGGTCTTGTTTTCTTTCAAAGGCTGATTGTGCTGTCCTGATTGTTGCTGCTGGTGTCGGTGAATTTGAAGCAGGCATCTCCAAGAATGGACAGACCCGTGAGCATGCCCTTCTGGCCTACACTCTGGGTGTGAAACAGCTGATTGTTGGTGTTAACAAAATGGATTCCACTGAGCCACCCTACAGCCAGAAAAGATACGAGGAAATTGTTAAAGAAGTCAGCACCTACATTAAGAAAATTGGCTACAACCCTGACACAGTAGCATTTGTGCCAATTTCTGGTTGGAATGGTGACAACATGCTGGAGCCAAGTGCTAATGTGAGTTTTAAGACAGTTGGAAAAGGCATTTCAAAGAAGCTGGCCAGGTATGGAGACAGGTAATAGTAATTGATAATCTTGTGTTCTTCAGATGCCTTGGTTCAAGGGATGGAAGGTCACCCGTAAAGATGGCAATGCCAGTGGAACCACACTGCTTGAAGCTCTGGATTGCATCCTGCCACCAACTCGCCCAACTGACAAGCCCCTTCGCCTGCCCCTTCAGGATGTCTACAGAATTGTTGGTAAGTTGAACATTAATATCAGAATGTGACATATGCGGGAGGCAATAATTTCTTCACAAGTATTTACAACTATGCCTAAACATTTCAGGTATTGGTACTGTCCCTGTGGGCAGAGTGGAGACTGGTGTTCTCAAGCCCGGCATGGTGGTCACCTTTGCTCCAGTCAATGTTACAACTGAAGTAAAGTCTGTTGAAATGCACCATGAGGCTTTGAGTGAAGCTCTTCCTGGGGACAATATGGGCTTCAACGTCAAGAACGTGTCTGTCAAAGATGTTCGCTGTGGCAATGTGGCTGGTGACAGCAAAAATGATCCACCAATGGAAGCAGCTGGCTTCACAGCTCAGGTAAGGCTAAATGTCATGTTTTTCCTCCCAAAGCCTTAAATGTCTTGAGATTCAGGAAATAAATTCAAATCCTTTTTCCAAGGTGATTATTCTGAACCACCCAGGCCAGATCAGTGCTGGATATGCACCTGTGCTGGATTGTCACACAGCTCACATTGCTTGCAAATTTGCTGAGCTGAAGGAGAAGATTGACCGTCGTTCTGGGAAAAAGCTGGAAGATGGCCCCAAGTTCTTGAAATCTGGTGATGCTGCCATCGTTGATATGATTCCTGGCAAGCCCATGTGTGTTGAGAGCTTCTCTGACTACCCTCCTCTGGGTAAGATTGAGCATTTTACAGCAATTACACATTTTACTTGATATGATAAAAATTATTTGTTTTGTGTACTGTGTAATGATACTATGAAATTTGTTTTAATAGGCCGTTTTGCTGTTCGTGACATGAGATAGACAGTTGCTGTGGGTGTCATCAAAGAAGGGGACAAAAGGCAGCTGGAGCTGGCAAGGTCACCAAGTCTGCCCAGAAAGCTCAGAAGGCTAAGTGAATATTACTCCCAACAACTGCCACCCCAGTCAGTGAGTCTTAATCAGTGGTGGAAGAAAGATCTCAACTGTTTGTCTCAATTGGCCATTTAAGTTTAATAGTAAAAGACTGGTTAATGATTACAATGCATCATAAAACCTTCAGAAGGGAAGGAGAATGTTTTGTGGACCATTTGGTTCTTTGTGTGTGTGGCAGTTTTTAAGTTATTAGTTTTTAAAATCAGTACTTTTTAATGGAAACAACATGACCAAAAATCTGTCACAGAATTTTGAGACCCATTAAAATAACAGTTTAATGAGAAACCTGTGTGTTCTTTTTGGTCAACACTGTAATTTTCTGTTATACTTTTTAGGTAAAAGGCTTCAGAATTGCCCATGATCTATTTCCAGTGTTATATATCTTCTGATAAAACTTAATTGGGTAGTTCTGTTAATATTTTTCTTTCCTGGGTGGGAGGGAACTTTAGGGTTTTTTTGTGGGGATTTCCCCCTCCCCCCCACTGAATCACCCATCTCTTCATGATAAAAGCTATGGGAAATGGGGGGGTCTGTTGGTGTAACACTAAATAGGTTAGGACAGGTAAGCAAAGAGTAACTTTGTGTTTGTAAGCTAGTTTCTGAAGGCCAAATTCTGTAAAGGCCATGTGTTAACATGAAATTTTTTAGTTACATCAATATTGAGTAAATTTGTTGGTATGTTAAATTAGTTTTCCAGTTTTACTGGAATGTGAATTCACATTTACGAATGTTGAGGTAGTCTTAAAAACCTTAAGCGAGGTTTGAATAGTATTGAGCACTGTCTTGCTGCAGTTATTGTATCCAAATTCTAGGAAAAATAAATTGATGCTGGAAGTTGAGTGTGTTTTGTCACTTAAATGCTGTTTAAAGTCTACTTCCAATAGGAATTTTCTCAAGTTAGAGAAACAGTTTGAGGTATGGTGGCAGAGTGCTCTAATTTGAAACCAGAAAATTTTGCCCAGTGCCACTTTAAAAGATAACCTTACTGGAATAGTTTCTAAAATGACAGTTGGATAGAATGTAAGCACTTTTCAACTAGCTGGGGTAATATGCTTGCAGTGATTGCTTATAGTTAATAAGTTGATATATGCTTGAGTGGCAGCCATCTAGTTTTTTAAAAACTAATTTCAGAGAAAGGGGGGGAGAAACCTCAATGATGACAATCACTGATTTGTTGTCCTGTGTGGTACCTCATTGGGGATTGAACCCACAACTCGGGTATGTTACCTGTCTGGGAATCAAACCCATGACCTGGTTCACAGGTCAGTGCTCAACCACTGAACCACACTGGTCGGGTTTCTGATCAAAACACGTAGAAAAGTAATTCCATGAATCTAGAAACTTTAATTCTTTGTAATAGTATCCAGCTCAAAATGGCAAAATTAGACTTGTATGTTCTTAATTGTATCCTGTTAGGAATTTGTGAAGTTTTTAACCTTTGTTAAAATTTTATATTTCCTCCCCTTCCCCCATTGACCTCCCACTCAAGCCTTGCCCTAGCTGGTTTGTCTTCTGTCTACAGACAGAAAGGTCCCAGGTTTTGCCAGGTTGCTCACTTAATCCCCAGTAGGGAGGGGGCTGGGAGGAGGCAATGATTATCATTGATATTTCTCCCTCTCTGAAATAACATTTCTAAAAGTAGGTAGGCCTTGATAGTATTTGCTGAGACATTTGAAGCATGTGAAAAGGCTAAGATTCCTAGTTCTTGAGGGAAGTAGCCCTGTTATTTGTAACTTGTTTGTACAGGTGAGGAAAATTGTCCAGTTTAAGTGGTAGCCTATACAAGCAAATTTGACACAGCTGCAGGATCTAAAATAAGATTGTTCCAGCCTTCCTCGGCAATGTTTTAACTGCAGAGACTTTGAAAGGGTAGGAAGGAGGGTGACCAGAGTTGAGGAAAAGTTTAGTTGCTAGCTTCCTTTCCACAGAATCTATTGTGTAGGACCCACTGTAGGCTTGCCAAGACTATTGCCTGGTTTTGAGCACCACCTGCTGGCTGCTGGTCACTACAAACTAGTTTTACATTCATGAACAAAGTTATTTTTGCTCTGAGGTTCTACACTTACGGCATTTCCTTGTGTTTTCATCAATGTAAAGACCTCAAAATGTTGTTGAAATTTGATTCCGGGAATTCTGGTGTTTTTCAGGTGTTAAACATGCTGTCTTTAAAACTTAACATTTCTAAAATATTTTTATTGATTTCAGAGAGGAAGGAAATGGGAGAAACATCAATGATGAGAGAACCATTGGTTGCCTTCTGCATGGATCGAGCCCGAAACCCTCCCCCCCCAAGCCAAACATGCTAGAGCTTTTTTAACATCTTATGCCCAGTTATGTGAAATAACTGGGTTTTGATCGCTGTAAAATAATTTATGCCATAATCTTCCATAATTTACCTCCCAAATCTCGGGTGCATTAAGAACTCTATCATCTGGATCAAGGACCTAGCCTGGTAGTGACAATTTATTTTGACCTAACCTTCAACCCAGTCTCTATTTTTTTAGTCTGATTTCTTAAGAATGCATATGGTCTTTTTCAACATTACCCTGGGGTTTTATTTTATTTTTTAAATATATTTTATTGATTTTTTACAGAGAAAGGGAGAGAGATAGAGAGCTAGAAATGATGAGAGAGAAACATCGACCAGCTGCCTCTGCACACCCCTCACCGGGGATGTGCCCGCAACCAATATACCGTACATGCCCTTGACCGGAATCGAACCTGGGACCTTTCAGTCCGCAGACCAACGCTCTACCACTGAGCCAAACTGATTTCGGCTACCTTGGGGTTTTAGTGACAGCGTTTAGATCTTCCTGTGGTGGTTCTAGAAGACTTAGTTCAATGAGAGATTTTGATTTGTAAATATTCCTGGCTCTGATCAGATTATTTGCAGCTAGCAAAGTTACCCCATGACACTAATAGACAACTAAAATCACCTTAGTTTTTTAAATACTTGATATTTAAAAAAATTTTTAGTCCTCACCCATGGATATTTTTTCCATTGATTTTTTGAGGGAGTGAGGGGGGGTGAGGGAGAATATTGATTGGCTGTGCCCTGCACACCCCCCTACTGAGAATTGAGTCTGCAACCCTGGCATGTGCCCTTGACTGGAATTGAATCTGAGACCCTTCAATCCACAGGCCTATGTTCTTTCTATCCACTGACAAACTGACTAGGGCCAGAAGCAGTTTTCAACACAGCTGCTCATTTGAGTTTTGTTCTGCCCAGTAGACTATGCAGACCAGTGAAGAAATCTTGGTTTTCAGTAATTTTCAGTATGGGATGTAAAATTCCTGAAGCATATGGCTAGGACTATCGCTTTAATTTTTATTGAAGTTTATCTTGGTATAATTTCCTGTAAGTTGAGCACTGAGCTAATGCCAAAAGGATTTTTTTCTCTTGGCTGTAGTATTCACAATTCCTGAAATGGCAACTTGAGAAAAAAGGTGTCGATTTCATGTGTGTTAACATGTTTTAGGTTGATAGTCAAATGCTAGTTCATTTGTCATGAAGTGCTGCAGAAATAAATCCAGTCCAGAAAGTTGCATTCTGGAATGAGTTTTAGATTCTGGTGATTGAGAGAGCCATTTCAGATGAGAGAAGAGGGGAAATAATAATTTTTTTTTTTCTGTTTACTTTCCTAAAGTTTTCTCTGATCTGTGTTTGCTTTTCATAACTGCTCCCTCCCCCCCCAAGCCCTTAGTTTCTCCCAAATAGCATCAAAGTCACTGACCAACCTTCATTATTTGCAGATTTCTGGGAACTCATGACTGGTTAAAACAAGAAATGAAGCATAACTATTGTAAACTAGAGGTGCCGTGCAGTCTGGGAGCCCTTGGGGGAATGTCAGGCCCCCCCACTCCTGCTCCCGTGGACATCCCTATGGGAGAGCACTGATTGATCTTGTTGAGATAATTTTGAATCTCGAGCCTACTATCTAGAATGTTAAAATGTGGGCTTTGTCATTTACACATCTGATACTTAGAATTCTGTTTCTGTAGTTTTATTTAAATTATTGGTTACTACTAAACAAAATAGGTCCAAAAACAGACAAGCAGGTATTGCACTAGAGAAATGTTCTTTGATTATGGTACAGCCAATTGCAAATTCCCCTAATAAAATTGCATTACCAAAATTATCTAGGTCATATCTATATTATTATTACCAAGACTATAATCTAGGTCATTTCCCACCATTTTATCAAGGTAATCATGAGGAAATTTTTATCAAATGTTTGGTAAAAGCAAGGTGAAACAGGTGATAGCTTTAAAATTTAACTATATATATATATATATATATATATATATATATATATATATATATATATATAAAGTAAGAAAGTCTAAAGTCTTTTAAAATCCCCTCAAGTCAACTTTGAATATATTCATTGAAATTTAAGTTCAAGGTGGGAATAAAATCTCTACTAGGAATTTAAATTTTCTATGTTAAGCAATTATGGTTTCCCTAAAGAGTTCAAGTAGTTTGGGCTTTCTGTCAAACTTTATGCTTAGAATAGATCAAAGCAACAGCACATGCAGTTTGGATAATGCTTTTAACACAATCTCCTTTGAGACATTATCTAAAATGTAGGATATTGATTTGATAAAGCAGAATAGATTTTAAAATAGCCATAGTCCAAAAAGTAGGTAGTTTTGTTTATTCTGGTGAGAGTAACTGGCAGCAAAAGCTGACAGAGACAGGGTGATGTGATCCTGCAAGTGTGGTTTCCAGAAGTCAAAGGACAGATGGTCATTATAGAAAAATCATAAAATATTCCACTTGGTTAAAATTTCAGTAAAATCATGTGATTGAGAGAATATCCTAGTTGGTAAAATGTTTGGTAAAAGCAAGGTGGAGCATGATGGAATAGTTCTCACCCTCTGGTGACGCAGCTGCAACATTTTCTGCGGTCTGGGTTGTAGGCATTAAGTACAAGGACTGCAGCTATGTCATTGCAAAAAAAAAAAAAAAAAAAGAGTGGGGGGGCCTGACAGCCTCACCTTAGCTATTGTCATACTTTGTTGATTGACCCTTTGGACCTCTGTTGCACCTCCTACAGGATTCTGCATAGAGCTGACAACTCAGTTAAATGTCGTATGAGAAATAAGGTGGCTTTTATTACATTATGGTTAGATATAGAAACTTTCTCATAACCAAGTCTTATATGAAAGGGAATACATCTCTTGGAACTCAGTTTCTCATATATAGAACTGTTCATAAGTGTTTTTCTTCAATGTCTACCTGACTGAAGTTTATTAAACTGCCCCACCCTTGAGGTTGTTCTTTGTGAAACTGGAAATATAGAAAATCCAGTAAGTTTCCTTTCATTGTTTGAAATGTGTGTACACACACATACGGAGTCTGGTCTTGTAATACAGTATAGTCTAAAAATGCTTTCTTTAAAATTTAGGCAGTGTATTTTTTTTCTATATCTAATTGTACTGTTTTAAATTTGGATTGTCGCCGGGACCGGTTTGGCTCAGTGGATAGAGCGTCGGCCTGTGGACTGAAAGGTCCCGGGTTCAATTCCAGACAAGGGCTTGTACCTTGGTTGCAGGCACATCCTCAGTAGGGGGTGTGCAAGAGGCAGCTGATTTATGATTCTCTCTCATCGATGTTTCTAACTCTCTATCCCTCTCTCTTCCTCTCTGTGAAAAATCAATAAAAATATTAAAAATAAATAAATTTGGATTGTCCATATCTTAAAAGGCTATAGACCAACTATAAAAGAGAATTCAGAGAACTACCAACATAAATAAATATTAAAAATGAATTACAAGGCACGGGATTTAAAAAAAAGCTTTTTGCCCTAGGAACCTATTAAAATTTTTTTAAATTGATTTTGTTAGAGAGAGAGAGAGAGAGAGAGAGAGAGAGAGAGAGAGAGAGATTTGTTGTTCCACTTATTTGTGCATTCATTGGTTGCTTCTTGTAAGTTTCCTGACTGGGGATCAAACCTGCAACCTTGGCATATCGGGATGACACTCTAACCAACTGAGCTACCTGGCCAGGGTTACAAATATACCATTGTCTTCAGGTATACCAAGAGTATTTTAAGTTGGCAGAAGATGCTGTTCAAAGGGAAATTTATTCTAAGTCCCCATTCAGCCTCTAAGCTCTTGGTGAGCTATAATGGCTTGCTAAGCACAGCAATTCCACAAATACTTAGCATGAACTGAAGGTTAAATAAAGAGAAACAGACTTATAGATCATTTAGAAGGGATGGAGAAACTTATCTGGTGGAGGACCTCTGGTCCTTAGGAAAAACAAAAACAAAAAAACACCACTAAACATTGCAGAAAGATATTCTGAAGACCCATGCTCAACAGCTACTTGCAATTATACTTTAGTCATATTACTTAACAAGCTACAGCATAGGAAGATATAAACAAGACTTGGTTTTTAAAGCTTTAAAACATTACTTTGAGGAATACATTGATGTAAAAGAAACCTAATGTATTAGAATTTTTCCATCAGGATGTAGTGCTATTCAAATAGATTAGTCTTTTTTGAACACTTTTTACTAGGATCCACAGTAAGTAATATATATTTTCTATTACAATACAGTATAAGCACACCCTAGTTTATGGCCTCTAAGACATTTTCAATTGGAAGTCACAAATGCTGCCAATCATAATTGTGAGAATTAGGGAATGATTATAGAGCATATACCAATTTAGAGATGATAAAATACAGGAAAAAATATGCATTTTAAAATTGGTGAAGTATAATTTGTATATAAATCACTGAGACAAATTTCAGAGTATAGTACTTATACTTTAGCCTATACTCGTCCAGGCAGACATTAAAGTGACTTAAAGCTTGCATTAGAAAATAATTTGGTCTTGTCCACAAATCACTGCAGCCCACCTCTCATCGGAACAGAGTGACTTCATTCAACTTAAATTTCTGTAATAGAATGCAAGTTTAGTTTTCTGCACATACAGATTATTTGTATTCTAGGTTCCTGAGCCAGCACACACTGTAAAATTAATTGCAATTTAGTTTCTGCCAAAAGCAGCTGAGACAATGGCTATTTATTGAAGCATGCTAGTGGTTCTCACAGTTGGCTAGGCGTCAGAATAACCTATGGAGCTTGTTAAACACAGATGCCAAGACCTTTCCAGGCCAAATGAATTAGAATTGCTTGTAATAAGACTTGGCCATCTACTTTAATAAGCTTTATGGGAATTCTGATGTCCAATCAGATTTAGGAATCATTGATCACGGGCTTGCCAGTCATACATTCCTTTAGTTTTTGTTTTTACATAATGCTTATTGATTATATGTCATACTAGAAAATTAACCCTTGGAAAGTGTACAATTCAATAGTATTTAGTATCTTCACAGAATTGGACAACCATCACCACAATCTAATTTTAGAACATTTTCATCACCTTAAAAAGAGTTGTCTTTTTTTTTTTTTTAATATATATATTTTATTGATTTTTTACAGACAGGAAGAGAGAGGGATAGAGAGTTAGAAACATCGATGAGCGAGAAACATCGATCAGCTGCCTCCTGCACACCCCCCATTGGGGATGTACCCACAACCACAGTACATGCCCTTGACCAGAATCGAACCCGGGACCCTTCAGTCCACAGGCCAATGCTCTATCCACTGAGCCAAACCGGTTTTGGCAGAGGTGTCCTTTTTAATGGCAAAGAAGCCACCCAGAAGACTCCTTCCACAATTCAGTCAGTTTCACACCTCAGGCCTAGGCCAAATGCTAGGGGGATTGCAATGAACAAGATTGGCTTAAACTTTGAAGATTTACCTCCTGCACTTAAGAAGGGAGTAAACAAAACCACGGTTCTTTTGGCAAGGCAGAGGGCAGTGGACAGACATGGTTACTGGGAACTCAACTGGCAGTGTTTATCACAGGCAAGTTAGCTAATGTCTCCAAGTCTTGTTTCCCTTGTCTCTGGAACAGAACGGCTTTGTTATGGGGTTAAATGCAATAATGCATATCTGGCACACAGCAAGCATTAAGTAGTAGCTACCTTTATATAAAATCACTAATGAAAGCATTATTTTCCATAAATGGCTTTTATGGCTTTTAAATGTTTTTATTGATTTTAAAAAACATATTTTTATTGATTTCAGAGAGGGAGAGATGGAAACATCAGTGATGAGAGAGAATTATTGACTTGCTGCCTCCTGCTCACCCCCTACTGGAGATCAAGCCCCTCAACCCTGACATGTGCCCTTGACCACAATAAAACCTGGGACCCTTCAGTCCGCAGGCCGACGCTCTATCCACTAAGCTAAACTGGTTAGGGCAGGTACATAGTTGTTAATATTTGTGTCATAAATATTTTTATTCTCTTTATTCAGTTAAGTTTTACTTTTGCCATCTCTTACCTTCAGTAATATTCATTCATTCATCCATTCATTCAAAAAATGTCCCTGTCCTAGCTGATTTGGCTCAGTAAATTCTGCGGACTGAAAGGTCCAAGGTTCAATTCCAGTCAAGGGCACGTCTGGGTTGTGGATTCCATCCCCAGTAGGGGGCATCCAGGAAGCAGCGATTAATGATTCTCTCTCATCATTGATGTTTCTATCTCTCCCTCTCTCTTCCTCTCTAAAATCAATTAAAAAAATTATATTTTTTCAAAGCATGTCCCCTGTGTCTATAATATGCATTACCTGCACTCAAGAGGCTTTTATCTTGTTGAGATTAAGGTAAGACAGATCTTAAAAATAAGGCGGAATGAAGTCAGTGCAATACTACAAGTGCTGTGAAGAGGAAGCCTAAAAGGAACAATTATCTTCTCTGTGTGCCTTCCAGCAGAAGCGGCTCTGTCTGCTCTGAATGAGCCTCTAGTCACTTTTGGGGGCTTTCCGTATTTCTGACCACTTCCCTTGGACAGGGCATTTTCTCAAAGTTAGTATTTTTTTGAAGTGGAAAAGCCATGCTATTCCAATCTAGGTTGAAACTCAAAAATGGAAAAAATATTAAAACAATCAGTAATAAAATCCAAACTCTTGGCTATAAGGTAACTATAATTCAAGGCTATGATGGTTTAATTTAGCATAGGTCTCTATCTTTCTCCTCCCTTCTGCCCCCATAATTTTACAAATGTTTCCTGTCTCCTAGCTGTTTCCTCTTTTGATTTTGGTATCTGATGAACTTTAGTACCTATAACTATTATATTAGGCAATGTGGTCTGCAGTGGGTAGAGGAAATCACAAGTGTGACCAACTTCTGACTATTCTCATTTCTGGGAAGTTTCTATTAAATAGCTGGACTGAGTAAGGTTACATTGTTAGCTTATTTCTTCCTAGGGCATCCTAGTCTATAGCACTTCTGGCAAGCAGCACTAGAGAAAGGCTGTTTTGAAAATATTATTTCAGGTCAAGTAATTTTGTACAAGCTAATATATTTTAAATTGCAGATTTGAAGAAGTTTTACGTTCTAAACTAAATGGAAGAATGTATAACAAATATTTTTCATAGAACATTTTCAGTGAGAGTTACTATTGTAACAGAATTGCATTACAAAACTTAAATTTCTTTATATGTGTAGTGTCACTAGCCCAATTAAAGCTGTCAAGAAACTCTCAAAGCATTTAAGAACTTTCTATATCCTCAAAATAAATTTTTATTATATTTCATTTCATTCAATGAGCACTCCATTCACTGCTTTTACTCTTCTATTTAATCAGAAAAAAAATAAGTTTAAAAACAGTGGTTTCCTTTCTAGTGTTAAACAATTACCACAAAGTACCTTGAAAAAATATGTAGTATTGTTGTAAACATTGCCTCTGCAGTAAGAATTATGCCCAGAATAGCCATGATAACTAAAATTAACATTTTTTGAAATTGCTAAATCAAATATCAAGAATAATCAGTCATGCCCTAACCGTTTTGGCTCAGTGGATAGAGTAGGGGTGTCGAACTCAATCAGAGAAGGGGCCAAAATCTAAAATCCAGCCTAAATCGCGGGCCGAATGGTTTACTGAACAGTCATAAACTGTCATTGTGATGGAAACGCAGCGGAGTGCAGTGATGACAGCGCGGTGCGGGCCACATTGCAAGGCCTGGCGGGACGGATTTGGCCCGCGGGCCTTGTGTTTGACACATGTGGGATAGAGCATTGGCCTGTGGACTGAAAGGTCCCAGGTTCGATTCCAGTCAAGGGCATGTACCTTGGTTGCAGGCACATCTCCAGTAGGGGGTGTGCAGGAGGCAGCTGATCGATGTTCTCATCGAGGTTTCTAACTGTCTGTCCCTCCCCCTTCCTCTCTGTAAAAAAATCAATAAAATATATTTTAAAAAATAAAAGAATAATCAGTCATGTCCTAACCCAGTGGTTGGCAAACCATGGCTCTCGAGCCACACGCAGTTCTTTGGCCCCTTGAGTGTGGCTCTTCCACAAAATAATAATTTTTCTATTTTATAGGAATTAATCAACATTCATTAATGTACAAAGACAATTACTGATGAGGATTTCCTGTAGAAGTACAGAAATCTTATTAGTCAACTTTCACCCTCCATACTACATTCCAATATTGGAAACCAATTGAATGATTCTTGATAATTTTGTGTTTAAAATTTTTAGCCCTAAGAATTTGTGAGTTCTGAAATTGCCTCCTAATCTAGTATAACCAAATGGAAGACTGCTAATTTTCAGAACAAGTTGAAAAACAAGAGTTTTAATTTGGTACATTTTTATTTTATTTTATTTTATTGATTTTTTTACAGAGAGGAAGGGAGAGAGAGCTAGAAACATCGATGAGAGAAACATCGACCAGCTGCCTCTGGCACACCCCCTACTGGGGATGTGCCCGCAACCAACATACATGCATGCCCCTGACCGGAATCGAACCTGGGACCCTTCAGTCCGCAGACCATAGCTCTACCACTGAGCCAAACCAGTTTCGGCCTAATTTGGTACATTTAAGGGACAAAATCCTTATGAGTTGAGTAAGCAAATCTGCAAGCTAAGATTTTTTTTTTTTCAGCTTTAGTTTTAGGTCCACTTTCCTCTCAAAGAAGATGTTTTTTAAAAATATATTTTTATTCATTTCAGAGAGGAAGAGAGAAGGGAGAGATAGAAACACCAGTGATGAGAGAGTATCATTGATTGGCTGTCTCCTGCATGCCTCATACTGAGGACTGAGCCTGCAACCCAGGCACGTGCCCTTGACCAGAATCGAACCTGGGACCCTTCAGTGCACAGGCTGACGCTCTTTCCACTGAACCAAACCAGCTAGAGCTAAAGATGATTTTTAAAAATGGATATTTAGAGAGAGAAGAAGGGAGAGGAAGAGAGAGCAAAACATCGATGTGAGAGCAAAATACCAAGTGGCTGTGCAACCTGGGTGTGTGCTCAAACTGGGAATTGAATCATCAACCTTTCAGTACATGGGACATCATCCAACCAACTGAGCCACACCAGTCAGGACACTATATCTCTCTTTAATGGGCTCTGCACAAAGTTATATTAATAGGTATATTAATAGTTATATTAATACACCTGAGAGAAAGAGTATAAATTAAGAGTTTGTAACTAAGCACAATGATAATATCTGTCTTCTTCATTAATGACAAAGCCATAATAATTAATAAGGTTTTCTAATAGAAATACTTATCTCCTACCTATACTCTTACATTGATTATGTCTCTGATGAACAGAAAGCTATAACTGTCTCTTTTCAAGTCTGTCTGTATCACATTGACCAGTTTTGGGCAACTCATTCATAGCTGCCTGTCTTTGTTGAATGGTCTTCACAAATCTGAGCAGATTGACGAGGGCAGCAGGTGTCACTCCAGGTATCCGACTTGCAGCCCCAATCTATGAATTGAAACCACAAGAAAAACAAAGTGAGCTACGTCAAATAAAATTTTCCTTCCAGTGACAGTAACAATTTTAAAAAACAAATCTTTATTGTTCAGATTATTACAATTGTTCCCCCCCCCCCCAGCTCCCCTCCACCTGGTCCCCACTCCACCCTCTGTCCTTACCCCCCCCCCCATAGTTCTCATCCATAGGTATATGATTTTTGTCCAGTCTCTTCCCGTACTCCCCACACAAACACCCCTTTCCTCCTGAGAATTACCAATCCCCTCCCATTCTATGCCCCTGATTCTATTATATTCACCAGTTTATTCTGTTCCTCAGATTTTTAATTCACTTGACTTTTAGATTCACTGGTTGATAGATATGTATGTTGTTCATAATTTTTATCTTTACTTTTTTCTTCTTTTTCTTCTTCTTAAAGAATACCTTTTAGCATTTCATATAATACTGATTTGGTGGTGGTGTATTCCTTTAGCTTTCTCTGATCTGTGAATTTTTTTTTATTAAAATATATTTTATTGATTTTTTACAGAGAGAAAGGGAGATAGAGAGCCAGAAACATCGATGAGAGAGAAACATTGGCCAGCTTCCTCCTGCACACCCCCTACCAGGGATGTGCCCACAACCACTGTACATGCCCTTGACCGGAATCGAACCTGGGACCTTTCAGTCGGCAGACCGACGCTCTACCACTGAGCCAAACCGGTTTCGGCAAATCTGTGAAGCTTTTTTTTATCTGCCCTTCAATTCTGAATGATAACTTTGCTGGGTAGAGTAATCTTGGTTGTAAGTTCTCACTATTCATCACTTTGAATATTTCTTGCCACTCCCGTCTGGCCTTCATAGTTTCTGTTGAGAAATCAGCTGACAATCTTATGGGTGCTCCCTTGTAGGTAATTTTTTCTCTTGCTGCTTGTAAGATTCTCTGTCTTTTGCTCTTGGCATTTTAATTATGATGTGTCTTGGTGTGGGCCTCTTTGCATTCCTTTTGTTTGGGGTTCTGTGTGCTTCCTGGACTTGTAAGTCTACTTCTTTCACCAGGTGGGGGAAGTTTTCTGACATTATTTCTTCAAATAGGTTTTCAGTATCTTGCTCTCCCTTCTTCTGGCACTCCCATAATTCTGATGTTGGTACACTTAAAGTTGTCCCAGAGGCTTCTTACACTATCTTCAACTTTCTGGATTCTCTTCTCTTCTTGCTTCTCTGTAAGAGTGGCCTTTTCCTCTTGGTATTCCAAATCTTTGACTTGATTCTTGCGTTCTAGCCTGCTGTTGGGTGTCTATAATATTTTTTTATTTCAGTCAGTGTATGTTTAATTTCTAGTTGGTTTAATTTCTTTTTCATATTCTCGAGGGTCTCATTAAATTTATCAGCCTTTTCTAGGAAATTCTTGAAAAACCATATAACGGTGGTTTTGAACTCTATATCGTCTTTTGTTCTGCTCCATTTCTTTTGTTTGAGATCTCCTTCCTTTTCTCAGCATTTTCGCTGCTTATGCAAAAGCAGCTGTGTGGAGCCTGGGTGGGTTTGTAGAATGTGTGGGGCAGGATCTCAGGACATCACTAGGCTGGGGTATTGCAAACAACAATGGCTGCTGTCAGAAATCTCTGCTTTTCAGCGTTTCCAAGTCCCTGCATTCCTCTGCAGAAGTCACCCCTCACTTTCAGACCCGATGGCCGACAAACCAGCTTCTCCCCATAGGAGTCTGGGTCCCCGCATGACCCCAGATACTGGATTTCAAAGTGATCGGGAGCTTGTTTCCCTTCTGACTGAAAAAAATCCGCGTGCCCAGTTGCCCTCCACCAGCCCGATTCGAGTGCCTCCGTACCTAGGCTTTTTAGTGCTTGTGCTCCTTTCTTTTTCAACCAGCTTTCCTGTGGTTTTGGGTGATAGACATTTTGTCTTTTAGTTGTAGTTTTGAAATTGTTGTGCGAGGTGGCAGATTAGTTGCTCACCTACGCCACCATCTTGGTTTTTTCGACAGTAACAATTTATATATTACAATTTATAAAATACTTTCAAAACTATTACCTTAATGTTTTCAAAAATAACTATAAAATAGGTAATGTTATTATCTCCCTTTTTAAAAATATATATTTTATTGATTTTTTACAGAGAGGAAGGGAGAGGGTTAGAGAATTAGAAACATTGATGAGCAAGAAACATTGATCAGCTGCCTCCTGCACACTCTCTAGTGGGTATGTGCCTGCAACCAAGGTACATGCCCTTGACCGGAATCGAACCTGGGATCCTTGAATACGCAGGCCGACGCTCTATCCACTGAGCCAAACTGGTTAGAGGCCCCCCCCTTTTTTTTTAAATGGGAAAAATGAGGCTTAGCGAAAATAAAATGACTTGTCCAAGATCACATAAATAACAGATGTTGGGACACTTACTTTTTCTTTTCATTAAACTAATGTAACATCCCTAGCAGTGTGTTGGGCAGCACCCTATAATTAATCTCAACATTTCTGTGTTGTATTTTTATAATGAAATATATAAATATTAACTCTAAGTGATGTAATGACTAACCCCAGGCCAATTCAGGTCAGTTTTGCCACCAAATGAGTCTACAACAAACATTTATCAGAGCTTTTTGTATTTTAGAACTTGAGTAAAGGATTGTGAGCCTGATGACCAGTGCTATCGAACTGAATTTTCTGTGATAATGGAAATTTTCTATAACATTTGCACTCAAAAAATGTATGTCCAACATGATAGCCACTAGCCATATGTAACCACTGAGCACCTGAAATGTGGCTAATATGAGTGAATAGTTGAATTTTAATTCTTAAAAATTTTAATTAATGTAAATGGTCTATTTGACTAGTAGCCATAATACTAGGCAGTATAGCCTATGACTATCCATAAAAATATAACCCCCAAACGAATAGTATATATAGAGGTATAAAATTTAAGGCTTATTTCCATGGTTTCCATGCCTATTGCTAGGAACAACATGCCATATTTATGAAATCACTCCTTCCTTTAAAAATCATTAAATATTTTTGTTCTCTAGCCTGTCTGGCTCAGTGGATAGAGCGTCAGCCTACAGACTGAAAGGTCCATGTTCAATTCCAGCCAAGGGCATATACCTTGGTTGTGGTACATCCCCAGTGGAAGGTGTACAGGAGGCAGCTGATCTATGTTTCTCTCTCATCGATGTTTCTAACTCTCTATCCCTCCCCCTTCCTCTCAGTAAAGTCAATAAAATATATTAAAAAAAATTTTTTTTGTTAAATGCTCCTTTTTTGTTATGAACCACTACTAAAAACAACAAAAAACCCATTGTCATTAAACTATGAGACACCAACAATTTTGAAGGTACAACTTAGCTTTTCAGAGATGTTAAAATGTATGTCTTAGAATCAATAAATACAGCCTGTCAGTCTTTTTTTTAAAAAAAATATATCTTTATTGATTTCAGAGAGGAAGGGAGAAGAAAAGAAAGAGATAGAAACAAGATGAGAGAGAGAATTATTGATCGGCTGCCTCCTGCGCACCCCCCCACTGGGGATCGAGACTGCAACCGGGGCATGTGCCCTTGACCAGAATCGAACCTGGGACCCTTCTTCCACAGGCCGATGTTCTATCCACTGAGCCAAACCAGCCAGGGCCAACCTATTAGTCTTTAGCATTTTTATTAGAAGTTCAATACTATACACAACGAAGATTTTTATGGACATTTACAGATGTGTGTCTGTATGTGTACAAGCATGTAGCTGCACATACAGGTGCACACGCATGCACACACACCTACACACATACTTGGGCTAAAGCATGGGGCAGGAAACCTCTTCGGCTCCCCTTTCTCCTAGTTGCTCTCAAGGCCACACTACTGAGTCCCTAGACAGGGAACCGAGAAGTGATTTGAAAATCACCAAATTATAATCGAATTCTTGACTTGTGGTTATTTAGACTAAGATTTTTCCTCTTAAAAATATATTGACATCTGTCATAGAAAGAGATACTGAAAATAAGAAGTTACTTTTTTATGATGAACTAAACCTTAGTTATATGATGATGGTAACTCCAGGTTTAAAAAAGAAAGCACCGTGGAAACTAAAGAGAAAATAAACAAATGGGATTACATCAAAATAAAAACTGCACAGCAAAGGAAACCACCAATAAAACAAGAAAGCCCACTGCATGGGAGAACATATTCAACAATGATGTCAACAATAAGAGTTTAATCTCCAACATTTATAGGGATCTCATACAATTTAACAAAAAGAACATAAACAATCCAATAAAAAATAGACAACCGATCTAAATAGACACTTTTCAAAAGAAGACAGAAGGCCAAGAAACATATGAAAACTGCTTAAAGTCACTTATTATCACAGAGATGCAAATTAATATATATATTTTATTGATTTTTTTACAGAGGAAAGAAGAGATAGAGAGCTAGAAACGTTGATGAGAGAGAAACATCGACCAGCTGCCTCTTGCACACCCCCTACTGGGGATGTGCCCGCAACCAACGTACATGCCCTTGACTGGAATTGAACCTGGGACCTTTTAGTCCGCAGACTGATGCTCTATGGCTGAGCCAAACCGGTTTTGGCAGAGAGATGCAAATTAAAACAACAATGCGGTACTATCTTACACCTGTCAGAATGGCTATCATCAACAAATCAACAAACGACAAGTGCTGGTGAGGATGTGGAAAAAAGGAACCCTCGTGCATTGCTGGTGGGAATGCAGACTAGTGCAGCCACTATGAAGAACAGTATGGAGTTTCCTCAAAAAACTAAAAATGGAACTCCTATTTGACCCAGTGATCCCACTTCTAGGAATATATCCCAAGAAACTAGGAACACCAATCAGAAAGGATATATGCACCCCTATGTTCATAGCAGCACAATTCACCATAGCTAAGATCTGGAAACAGCCTAAGTGCCCATCAGCAGATGAGTGGATTAAAAAACTGTGGTACATCTACACAATGGAATACTAGGATGCGGCAAAGAAGAAGGAGTTCTTACCATTTGCAACAACATGGATAGAATTGGAGAGCATTATGCTAAGTGAAATTAGCCAGGCAGAGAAAGATAAATATCACATGATCTCACTCATTTGTGGAATATATGAACAATATAAACTGATGAACAAAAAATATATCCAGAGACAGAGGAACATCAATCAGACCGTCAAACCTCAGAGAAGGTGGGAGTAAGGGGGAGAGACCAACAGAGGGACTGTGTGCATGCATATGAGCCTAATCAATGGACACAGACAACGGGGGGGGGGGGGGGGGGCATGAGTAGGGGTGTAAGGACATATATGTAAAAAATAAAAATTAATAAATAAAAAAATTTATAAGAAAAAGAAAAAAGCAAGCACTGGCTCTAATTTTTAACCTATTCCTATCCACTGCCCGTTTTCTTACCGTCTGTGGGCGACTGAAATGTAGCTTCTCTCGAACTTCCTGGGACAAAGACACATCCCTGAGAGTCAAATAATCCAGGTCTTTCGGCAGTTGGAGGGCTTCATCTCGCTGAATGTCCTTTATTTCTTGTTGCTGATGGAACAATACTGTTTCATAAGTGGCTGGTGAACAAAATAAATTATGTCATGATAGATTACATTAACAAGTTACATTTTTATAACCTTTTATAATTTATAAAGAGCTTTTGCTGCATTATCTCATTCAACACCATGAGAGAGGTGGGGTTACCTGTTCCCTTTCGCAGTGCTGGTGAGAATGCAGACTAGTGCAACCACTGTGGAGAATAGTATGGAGTTTCCTCAAAAAACTAAAAATGGAACTCCCATTTGACCCAGTGATCCCACTTCTAGGAATATATCCCAAGAAACTAGGAACACCAATCAGAAAGGATATATGCACCTCTATGTTCATAGCAGCACAATTCACCATAGCTAAGATCTGGAAACAGCCTAAGTGCCCATCAGCAGATGAGTGGATTAAAAAACTGTGGTACATCTACACACTGGAATACTACACTATGGTAAAGAAGAAGGAGATTAAAGCTAAAATAGAGGGAATATCTAACATATTACTACAATATCTGTCTGGTAGTTTACTGACTGGCCTTTCACTTCAAAACTTTGGAAAATTAAAAGAGAAATTGTGTTTCTTCTCATGCAAATTTTGGTGGAACATCCCTCAAAAGGCTGTGGGTTTGAATTTTAAGTCCTAAAGGACAGATGTTTCTTCAAGAAAATGTTTCTGAATTATGAACATATAAAGCTGTATTTTTTTTACGTAAAGCTTCTCAAATAATTTAAATAAGGTTTTACTCAGACATAAAGTTAAAAAGGTAATTCAGCCATTATTTTATAATTAAAGCATTTTGTTCTTAGAAACATAAACTCAAAATGTATTTTAAAACCTAACCTGAGGTAGTCACTCTGTCCTGTTCAAGAAATGTTTTCTCTGAAGGTTTTGGTAGCACCTGCTTCCATCACTTGTCTGGTAGCCAGAAAATCTCAGCCTGGCTCTGCCAATGAATTGCCCTCTAACTATCGGCATGTCATAATCATTCTGGCCCTCCATTTGTTTATCTAGAAAATTTAAGGGCTAACTTAGATGACTTCTGATGGTCAAAGGGTGGTTGTGAAGTACACAGGCTTTAGACAAGCTAGATTCAATCCCAGCTCTGCCACTCACCAGTTGTGTGTTTTTTGGAAAATTACCACTTATCTGTAAAATTAAGGTAATAATGCTAATACCTATTCTTCATAGGACATCTACAAGTATCAAATGAAATAATGCACATAAAGGGCTTACTACAACATTGCAAAATAACAATATAGTACAACAAATTGTAATACAACTTTATGACTCATGAATAGACAAGGGATAATTGGATATAAATGAGAAAACATATATGTTAAAGTATATTTAATCTTTCAAATATGTATATAGCAAAAACATCAGAGATAATATAAAGAATCTGAAACCGATTTCTGCCTTTAAGAAACTTAAAAGATCCTCTAGTGGAAAAACTGTGAAGTAACTAGAAAACCACTGATATGTCTTATATTTTAACCTAGTGTGGTTTCTTTTAGGCCATGGATATTAATTAAGAGTCTTTATTTACAAACAAGTTAAATTATTCTGGATTATTCTAACCTGAACCTGGTGATTTACTGGACAAATTAAGTTGCAAATCAAGTTAAAAATGAAGAATTTAATCACCTTTTTTCAATGCTAGGATCCTAAACGTTCAATAAAGTAATTTTTACTTAATACAGAAATCATGATATCGAAATAAAAGGTATTACTTCTTATACATTAGTACACTACTAGTGTCTGATTATTTGAAAGAATGATTCTAGAGTTTAAATGGGTTTTCTTTTGTTGCTAGGCTTTTGTTAACTTGCATGGAGGGACGGCAGGCAGCATTTGGGTCATCCTATGAAAGCAGCCAAAGCGTAGCAAGTGATAGGCCTCTCTGGAACTGATAGAAGATGCCACTGCTAGCAAGAATGTAGCATTCTTACCACATTCGCTGGGCCAAGGAGCTTTAAAATCCTTTCCTGTTTGAACAGTGCATCATCATCACCCAATTTTTCCTACTATTCTCCCCATTTCATTCTGTTACTTGCCTTTTGACCCAGATAATTTCCACCCCAGGAAAACACTTCCTCTATCAAAATACAGAAGCTGATCTTATTCTCAGTATTTTTATGTTTGAAATTTTTCATAATGAAAAACTTTTTAAAAGTCTTCTGTAGCTTTGAGGGTCAATACACTGACTCAGAGTAGGACCCAAGAGTATGGATTTCTTTGCCTGATAAAATAAGTAGTTATTGGTAAAAATGTTCTAGTATACTGTCAAAGCCAAATATAGTAATATTTTTCTCATTATTAGAATATTATATGAGGAAACTGTAAAAAGGAAGTTCAAGAAAAAAAAAAAAAGAGTTGTTGCTTTTTTCTTTAAGGGATTTACAGTAGTAGTTCCTAAACTTGAAATGTGCACTGTAATCACATGGGGATCTTGTAAAATGCAGATGTTCACTCAGTGGGTCTGCAGTGGAGCCTGATAGTCTGCATTCTTAACAAGCTCCCACGTGTTGCAATGCTCCTAACCTGGGAACTCCACTTTGAGTAGCACAGAGCCTAACACTATGCTGGTCCTATGATAATAATGGCTCCTCTTAAAATAGAGCTCTGCTGTCCATTCATAATTTATACAAACAGCAAAGAGATAATATATATAGGCATCTTAAGTAAAAGAAGTATTTCTACCTTCTATTTTCAGTCTTTCAGCTAGCTCTCTACATTGAGTGTACTTCTTCAAGGGTCCTGGAACAGCCTTTGCCAATAACTCCAGGTCAACTTCCTCATACTTAAGAACATCTAGAGCTCTGCAAATACACAAAAAATTCATTAACAAAGGGGCCCATACAACACAAGACAGATTAAGAACAGGATTCCTTGGAAATAATAATCTCAGAATAAATAATATCAAGACAATTAATTTTTTCCATGGACAGTGAATAAATGCAGCAGCATCTGCAACACAGAACCTCAATAAGATGTGTGTGATTCTCCCCAACTCCCTTCCCTTATCATGAGAAATGAGATGTTGGTAAAGTTTGCATTGCTATAATCCATTTGTCCTTTCTTGTAAGGACAGAATATCTTTTGATAAGAAGGGTTTGACTGAATTCCGTAAGAATTTACATCTAAGCCATAGCCATGTAACCCATGTTCTGTAAGAGAGTCATCCTTTTGCATGCTCGGATCCAGCTGAAGGAAGTCTCCTGCTTGCTCCAAGACTGCAAAATATTCTATAGTTTCTCTCATTTTGTGTGGTTTTCACAATGCCCCAATCTGTACAATTTCCCTATATTTACTGACATAATTCATTTTATTTACTAACTTTGATCTTTCTTTCTTCTTGTTGGTTGTCTTTTTAATAAATGCTGCCCACCCAAAACCAATTAAAACAAGTCATTATCAAATTAACAGGAAGTCAGACCTGCCCATCTAGGGGTCCCAAGTACTCCCAGGCTTCCTACCAACCTTCTTTAAGTCCATTCTATTATCACAGTCATGCAGATGTCTGACTCATCTATCCCTCAGGAAGCCTGCTCTAGGAAAGTCCAGAAATTCTGTCTCCACAGGGACTGGACAACTAATTACAGAGGCCTCAGCAGATAAGCTACACTGAAGCTATAGAACCAGATGCTCCAAAAGGGTAATTGTTATCAATTTCAGAAATTACAGAACACTAGAGGCCCGGTGCACAAATTCATGTATGGGTGGGGTCCCTCGGCCTGGCTGGCAATCTTGGGGCTGTCTTGCCCAGTTGGGGCCCATTGTGGTTGGCCAGCCAGGGGGAAGAGACTGTGGGAGGTTGGCCGGCTGCAGGAGATTGGCTGTGGGAGCGCACTGTGTTGAGCGCCTGCCCCTTGGTGGTCAGTGCATGTCATAGCTATAGGCCAGTCAAAATGGTTGCTTAGGCTTTTATGTATATAGATAAAAATGGAATGCACTTCCTAATGACTAACCCCAAAAAAGAGTTACTTTGGAATCAAGTAGGGTTGTGACCCCGAAGAAGAACCCTTGACCGCTGAAAGCAGTTTAGCTCAGTGGATAGAGTGTCAGCCTAGGGACTAAAAGATCCTGGGTTCGATTCTGATCAAGGGCATATACCTTGGTTGTGGGCACATGCCCAGTAGGGGGTGTGCAAGAGGCAGCTGATCCGATGATTCTCTCTCATCGATGTTTCTAACACTCTATCCCTCTCTTTAAAAAAAATCAATAAAATAGATATTTTTTAAAAAATCTGCTTTGGATATGCTTATCTTTAAAAAACAAACAAACAAATAAAAAACCTTGACCATCTAACTTATTAAAAAAAAAAATAACCCTTTTTTTTACAAGGCTTGGTTCACAGGTCTAGACTTAAGGACATACTCTGAGTCAAGCCTAAGCCTCAAAGTACAGAGGTCTGGCACACTTCAACAGAAGATCAGAGAACTTCTGAGCCACCTAACTCATTAATAGGTTTTTGTGTAATCTTGACAAGAAATGAATGTGCACATGCATTTGTGTATCTCTCTGGTTAAAGTGCCTGCTCAACCCAGCTGGTGTGGCTCAGTGGTTGAGCATCAACCTATGAACCAGAAGGTTTGATTCCTGGTCAGAACACATGCCTGGTTTGCAGGCTCAATCCCCAGTGAGGAGTGTGCGGGAAGCAGTTGATCAATGATTTCTCTCATTTTTGATACTTCTCTCTCTCTCTCTCTCTCTCGCAGTTGATCAATGATTTCTCTCATTTTTGATACTTCTCCCTCTCTCTCTCTCTCTCTCTCTCTCTCTCTCTCTCTCTCTCTCTCTCTCTCTCTCTCTCTTCCTTTCTCTCTGAAATCAATTAAAAAAAAAAAGCCTGTTCAAAGTCTGGTTCAACTTGTCAGTGCTCAGCACAGAGCCTGGCATGTATGCAGTAAAAGCAATCAAAGTATTTTGACCAACTTTCTATCTTTTTAGTTTTATTTACTGAGGATTGATAAAGTGAGTTCATTTAGGATATTAAATGTCAACATAATCAAAATATAAATTTTTAATATAAAAAACAGTAAGTTAAAAAGAAGTAAATTCATTTAGAGATGCTGAATGCGAGGCTATCAATATTGTGCTGAAATCAAATACGGGGCACTGGGACCCTGTTTCCTCCTTAAGGGAAAGAACAAAATTGAAAAGGAAAGCATTTGACCAAATTACTTTTTTTTTTTTTAAATCACCTTAATCATAGGATTTGTTGGATAAAGGTAAAATTGTAGCCTCCTTTTACATCTTCTTATCATCAATTAGCATTTTAAACTGAGTTGAAAACAATCGCTCCCCTGCTTTCACTATGACCTCAAACATATTAGTCATATTTAATGCAACTTCTAATTATATAAATTTGAAATAGTGTGATATTTGATCAAAACAAAACATAATGTCATATATTCCTTGTGCAAAGTTTGAAATAATGTGTAACTTCCTAAATTTAAACAAACAGCCATAAAATTGAGTAAATACAATTATGAACTATGTTTATACTATCTGTCAGTGCCACTTAGCTGGTAAACAAATATATCCATCAACCTTATTTGTGAATCAAGCTGTCATTCCTGTGAATGTCTTTGATTTGGGTGACTACTATGCAGGTTATTTAATAATTACTGTTACTATAATTAAAAATCTGTTTAACAGCCAACCTCATACTCAATGGGCAAAATCTAAAAGCATTTCCTTAAGATGAGGAACAAGACAAGGGTGTCCACGTCCATCGCTCTCATTCAACATAGCACTAGAAGTCCTTGCCACAGCAATCAGACAAGAGAAATAAAAGGCATCCAAATTGGAAAGGAGAAAGTAATACTCATTATTCACAGATGACATGATACCACACACAGAAAACCTTAAAAACCTCTCCAAAAAACTGTCAGATCTACTAAACCAATTTGGCAGAGTAGCAGGATACAAAATTAACATCCATAAATCAATAGCATTTTTATACACCAATAATGAATCCTCAGAAAAAGTAACTAAAAAAAAAATCCCATTTACCATTGCAACAACAAAAAGATAGTATACTTGGGAATAAACTTAACCAAGGAGGTAAAAGACCTATACTCGGAAGAATTTAGGACAATGAAAAGGAAAGAGAGGAAGACCCAAAAAAGTGGAAGCATATACCGTGTTCATAGACTGGAAGAATTAACATAATTAAAATGTCCATATTACCCAGAGCAATCTACAGATTCAATGCAATCCCGATTAAAATGTCAATGGCATATTTCACAGATCTAGAACAAATATTCCAAATACTTATAATAATAATAATAATAATAATAATAATAAAAAGACCCTTAATAGCCACAGAAGTCTTGAGAAAGAACAAAGTTAGAGGGATCACAATACCAGATATCAAAATATACTACAAAGCCACTGTAATCAAAACAGCCTGGTGCTGTCACAGAATAGAAATCTTAGAAATTGACCCATGACCATATAGCCAATTAATATTTGACAAAGAAGGTAAAAGCATACAATGAAATAAAGATAATCTCTTCAATAAATGGTGTTGGGAAAATTGAACAGGTACATAAAAACCAAAACAAAACAAACTAGACCACCAACTTACACCATACACAAGAATAAATTCAGATTGGATAAAAGACATAAATGTAAAACATGAAACCATAAAAATCCTAGAAGAAAACATAGACAGTAAGATCTCATTTTTACCGATACATTGCCTAGAGCACATGTGTCAAACACAAGGCCCGAGGGCCAAATCCGTCCCGCCAGGCCTTGCAATGTGGCCCGCACCGCGCTGTCATCACTGCACTCCGCTGCATTTCCATCACAATGACAGTTTATGACTGTTCAGTAAACCATTCAGCCCGAGATTTAGGCTGGATTTTAGATTTTGGCCCCTTCTCTGATTGAGTTCGACACCCCTAGCCTAGAGCAAGGGAAACAAAAGAAAAAATTAACAAATGGGACTACAACAAACTAAAAAGCTTCTGTACAACAAAAGAAGCTATCAACAAGATGAAAAGGGAGCCCAATGTATGGGAAAACATACTCCCAATGATACATCTGATAAGGGTTTAATTTCCATAATATACTAAGAACCCATACACCTCAACACCAGGAAGACTAACAGCCCAATTAAAAAATGGACAAAGCACGTGAATAGACATTTCTCCAAAGAGGACATACAGATGACTAACAGGCACATGAAAAAATGCTCAAAGTCACTAATCATCAGGGAGAGGCAAATAAAAGTGACAATGAGCTATCACTTCATACCTGCCAGAATGGCTACTAATCAATAAATTAATAAACAACAAGTACTGGTGAGGATGTGGAGAAATGGGAATCCTAGTACACTGCTGGTATAAATGCAGACTGGTGCAGCTACTGTGGAAATCAGAATAGAGGTGTCTCAAAAAACTAAAAATGGATCTGCCATTTAATCCAGTGATCCCACTTCTGGGAATATATCCTAAGAATCCCAAAACACCATTCAGAAAGAATATATACACCCCTCTGTTCATGGAAGCATTATTTACAATAGCTAAGATCTAGAAAACATCCCAAGTGTCCATCAGTAGATGAGTGGATAAGAAAGCTGTGGTACATTTACACAATGGAATACTATGCATCTGTAAAGGATATCTTACCCTTTGAGACAACATGGAGGGACCTAGAAACTATTATGTTAAGTGAAATATTTCAGAGAAAGACAAATATCACATAATCTCACTTATAAGTGGATTCTCATGAACAAAATAAACTGAAAAACCAAACAGATCCAGAGACATGGAAACATGTAACAGACTGACAATTCTGAGGGAAGTGGGAGGGGGAAGGAAGAGATGAACCAAAGAACATATATGCATATGTACATAACCCATGTTGAAGGTCTGGGGAGGGGGCTAGAAGAGGGAGGGGGGACAAAAAGGGGACATATGTAATTCTTTTAACAATAAAGATAAATTTTAAAAAAATAAGTAGGGAGTTTTTAATGTCTCTCTGAAATGATCTCGTTTTTTTTGTTTTTTTAAAATATATATTTTATTGATTTTTTTACAGAGAGGAAGAGAGAAGGATAGAGAGTTAGAAACATCGATGAGAGAGAATCATCGATCAGCTGCCTCTTGCACACTCCCCACTGGGGATGTGCCCGCAACCAAGGTACATGCCCTTGACCGGAATTGAACCCGGGACCTTTCAGTCCGCAGGCTGACGCTCTATCCATTGAGCCAAACCGGTTTCGGCATGATCTCGTTTTTTTTTATAAATTCTGTAATTTGTAAGTTCTGTAACTGATATTAAAAATGCATACCTGATAGATACAACTTTACCCATACTTATAGAAGCCTCTGGGATTAACTTTTTCCATTTAGAACTTGAAAACTCAATGGATTTTAACATAGAAATGCCTTCTTCTAAAGAAGACTTCATCCAAGAAGCTCTTTCATATCTTTGTTGGGACACACAGCCAGCTTCCTTACACCCTAGAAGAAGGCAGGAGAGAACATGAGAGAGGTCTGAGAGAAGAGTAAACCTGGTTGGCAGACTCAGCGAAGAGTTACCTCGGAATGTGAGGCGGCTGTCAGCATTATCAGGGCGCAGTGACAAACGGAACTCTGCTCGGCTGGTAAACATTCGGTACGGTTCGTTGGTGCCATGTGTGGTGAGGTCATCAATCAGGACTCCTATGTAGCCTTCTGTCCGGCTAACAACAAAAGGAGGCTTGCGTCTGACCCGAAGACTTGCATTGATTCCAGCTATGACACCCTACAAGAGGACTGAAATGTTTAAAAGGCCATTATGAACTGATAAAAAGCTGTCCTGTTCAGAACACTACCTAGTAAAATAGCATGGGGCAGCAAGAAAGCAGGCACTGCCAGAATGGATAGACTAGAGGTAGAAAATCTGAACCTTACTTAGAAACAGAATATGGGTTATGTACCACTTTACAACACTATGATTCATTCAATACATGCCTAAAAACTTTTTTAGCCTTTTCCCATTTATAAAAAGAATAAAACTTCCCATTTAATAATAACACATGATCAATTTAGTAAAGTTATTTTAAAAGAATAAAGACACAAGTGTTTTTTTTTTTAAATCCTATTGCATACAATAACCATCTCCACATAACCTGAAACAGAAATGTCTTCTATTAGTTATGCATTGTATCTAAGATCTATATAATTATCGTAACACATTAAAAGGAGGAACACCAGTTAATTAGTCCCTTTCTGTTTACATTAACATTTGAACAAACCCTTACTTGGGCCGCAGCTTCCTCATAACCAGTAGTGCCATTTATCTGTCCAGCGAAGAAGAGCCGTTGCACCAAATGAGTCTCGAGAGAAGGAGTGATCTGACGGGGGTCTAAGTAATCATACTGAACACCATAGCCTGACCAAAGAATAATGGTACAAAGTAAGTAAAAACAGAGCTGGACTTGCCTCAAGGTAGAGGTGCAAATATTATCATTAAATGCTATTCAAAAATGGACACAGACACTGAGGGGGATGGGGGAGGGCATGTGCTGGAGGGTAGGGGAGGCCGGGTGGAAGTCAATGGGGAAAAAAGGAGACATAAAATATTACTATTTGTAATACTTTAAACAATAAAAGAAAAAAAAATGAAGACTATTTTAAATGCCAAGTTGTTGGGCTTTGTCTTCTGAGGCTCTAAGCAGCCCTGACTGCAGTTACAACCTCTTCTATCTGCTAAGATGATGCTGAGCTCCTACTGAAGGGCGGCTGTGATTCTCTTTACCTGGCTGGATCATTTTAGCTTTCTCCAAGCCTCTGATGCATGTGATCATTTTCTCTTGTAATTCAGCTGGCAGCGTCACAGATAACCCTTGGGGGTAGATGAGGTCAGAATCTATTCCTTCAGGTTCCAACCAAACCTGATGTAAACGGTTTGGAAAACGCAAAACCTTTGATTCAATGGAAGGACAGTATCTAGAAAAGGACATTGAAATTAAAAAATTTAATTGAACAAATGAAAGAGGCTGGCATCATTTCTTAAAGTAACTGAGCAGTCGCACTTTCTCCTTACCGGGGTCCTTTTGTAGTTTCCTTAATGTGACTATTAAGATGCAGGTTCTCAAGGATAATCTCATCCACTCTAGGGTTGGTGTGAGTCAAGTAACACGGCAGCTGATCTTCTGGCTAAAACACATGAATTAGTTATAACACTTTCGCCTCTCTACTAGTTTGCTTCTTATTCAAATAGACTGCACACATAATATTGGATGATGTTAAGAAATGATGTTTTTGCTGGATGTGATAATAGTACTATGGTTAATTCTTATATAACATTTTTATCTGTTAAAGACATATAATGAAGTATTTATAAGTGAAATGATGAGATATTTGAGATTGTTGATGAAAATCTGCAAGAAGAAAATATTAAGGGAAGATAAAAACAAGAATGCCAAAAAAAAGTTATTTGTTGAAGCTGGGTGATGGACACACAGATTCATTATACTATTTCTTCTATTCTCTATATAAACTTAAATTTTATAATAAAAGTTTTAAAATACATATTCCAAGAAAGTATTATCACAATTTATATTTTCCAAAAGCAAAAATATAAAAGTGAGTTTTCAAAAAAGAAAAAAACACACACAACAATATTTGAAGCCACTCATTAGGATAACGCTTACAAGAAACTAGAACCATTATTATTAGTCCTCAATTCTAAAAACACAATATACTTTTTTTTTTTTTTAATATTCAAAAGACAAGGCAAAAGTAACCTGTACTCTTAAAAAATGTCAGTATTGTACAAGACTGAAGAATTATTTCAGATGAAAGAGAGATGGCCCTAACCAGTTTGGCTCAGTGGATAGAGCATCAGCCTGCAGACTGAAGGGTCTCAGGTTCTATTCTGGCCAAGGGCAATGCCTGGGTTGTGGGCTTGATCTCCAGTGGGGGGCAGGCAGGGGGCAGCCAATCAATGATTCTCTCTCATCATTGATGTTTCTATCTCTCTCTCTCCCGTCTCCCTTCCTCTCTGAAATCATATATATATATATATATATATAGATATCTATATCTATATCTATATCTATATATATTTTAAACATCGTTTTAATATATTTTATTGATATTTTACAGAGAGGAAGAGAAAGAGATAGAGAGTTAGAAATATCGATGAGAGAGAATCGTTGATCAGCTGCCTCTTGCACACCCCCCTCTGGGGATGTGCCTGCAACCAAGGTACATGCTCTTGACCAAAATCGAACCCGGGACCCTTCAGTCCCCAGGTTCTATCCATTGAGCCAAACCGGTTTTGGCTGAAATCATAAATTTTTTTTTAAAGAGAAATGATGATTAAATATATGATCTTAGATTGGGGAAAAAAATGACTGCTATTAAAGGACAATACTGGGATAATCAGTAAAATCTGACTCTGAACATAATATCAGACTAGAGGCCCAGTACACAAATTTGTACACAGGTGGGGTCTGGCCAGCCTGCCCCAATCAGAGCGATCAGGCCAGCTGGCTGGCCAGGAAGAGGGGCCACAGGCAGTTGGCTGGCTGGCCCTTCCTCCTGGTCAAACTCCTAGTTGAACTCCTGGTCGAACTCCAGATCGAGGGGACAATTTGCATATTAGCCTTTTATTATATAGGATAATACTATTGAATCAATGTTAAATTCCCCAAATTTTATCACTGAATTGAGGTTCTATAAGAGGATGTTTTTGTGTTTAGTTGAGATACAGACTGAACTATTTAGGGGTAAAGGGTCATGATCTTTGCAATTTGCTCTCAAATGTATCAGACAAAAAAGAAGCGTCAGAATGAATGTGTACTGGTGAGATAGATACGTTTGTCAAAATCCACAGACTGTATGACAGCCACAGAGAGTGAATGCAGATGTAAACTTTGGACCCTCTGTGTGATCATGATGTATCGATGCAGATTCCTGGACTGTGACCAACACACAATTCTGATACAGGATGTCGATAGGATAGTGGAGCAATGGAAGGCTCTGAGTGTGCATGGTGCATGTGCCTGAGCGTGTGTTGGGGGAGGGAGAGCAGCAACAACAACAACAAAGTATGAGTGTGTAATCTACTGTTTTATACTATATATAAATCTATATATAGACATATAGGTATATATCTAGAGAGAAAGAAATATGATAAATTGCCGAAACCGGTTTGGCTCAATGGATAGAGCGTCGGCTTGGGGACTGAAGGGACCCGGGTTCGATTCCGGTCAAGGGCACGTACCTTGGTTGCGAGCATATCCCCAGTAGGGGGTGTGCAAGAGGCAGCTGATCGATGACACTCTCTCTCATCGATGTTTCTAACTCTCTATCTCTCTCCCTTCCTCTCTGTACAAAATCAATAAAATATATATTAAAAAAAAAGAAAGAAATATGATAAATTATTAACAGTGGATGAATTTCAATGGTTTGTAGGAGATTATTCTAGTTGCCTTGCAATTTTTCTATAGGTATAAGATTGTTTCAAAAAGTTTAAATAGGGCCAAAACTGGTTTGGCTCAGTGGATAGAGTGTCAGTCTGCGGACTGAAAGGTCCCAGGTTCGATTCCGGTCAAGGGCATGTATAATACATTGGTTGCGGGCACATCCCCAATGGGGAGTGTGCAGGAGGCAACTGGTCAATGTTTCTTTTTCATCGACGTTTCTAGCTCTCTAACCTTCTCCCTTCCTCTCTGTGGAAAATCAATAAAATATATTAAAAAATAAATAAATAAATAAAGAGCACCAGCTCCTCTCTCTCTCTCTCTCTCTCTATATATATATGTATGTTTAAATAGGCAAAGTTATTAAAGAAATAACTTAAGAACATATGGGAAAATGACCCAATCAGCCAAATTAACTAATCCTTTAAAAGATCCTTTTTTTTTTTTTTTTTTTTTGCATTAAGTAATAGTGATATAAAGTGCATTGCTACTAGGAGAGAGAGAGAGAGAGAGAGAGAGAGAGAGAGAGAGAGAGAGGGAGGAAGAGAGAGAGAGAGAGAGATATCACAAAAGAAAGAGAGAAAGGGAAGCAGAGAAGAAGGATGTGTTAGGCTATACAGACAGTCCTCAAGTTACGTCGGACTCGATGTATATCATTTGGTGCTACATCGCCATCTCCCATTTATTTATAAAAAAAAAAAAAAAAAAAAAAAGATGTTCCATCATTTTGACGTATGTTCATATATGCCTTCATGTTGTTATTTATTTATCACAAGTAAAGGTCAGGAATTGTTACCTTTTAAAATTTTTTAAAAATATATATTTTATTTCTTTTTTACAGAGAGGAAGGGAGAGGGATAGAGATTTAGAAACATCGATGAAAGAGAAATATCAATCAGCTGCCTCCTGCACACCTCCTACTGGGGATGTGCCTGCAACCAAGGTACACACCCTTGACCGGAATCGAACCTGGGACCCTCCAGTCCACAGGTTGATGCTCTATGCACTGAGCCAAATCAGCCAGGGCATCTTTTAAATTTTTTTAATGTTTCACTTCATTACTGCTGTGTATGTGCTCCATGTGAGTGATGTAGGTGCTTATGTGGGTGGGTTCCAACTTACGGCCAAAATTGCGTTACATCGCGCGGTAGGAACCATAGAAACCATAGGAACTAATCTCTGACGTAACCCGAGGACCTACTGTATCCTTCTGTGAATGACCAATATTTATCTGTAAAGCCAGATTTTCATAATTACTTACCTTAATCCACACTGTTTCATTAATAAAGCTGAATGGTATGGATGGATTATCTGGTGTTTGCTTGTTTAGAATGCTGAAATTAATGGAGTCTTTGGCAATTCGGGGTGGAGTCCCAGTCTTCAATCTTCCCACCACAAACCCCAACTTCTCCAGAGTCTGAGCCAACCCAATGGAAGGCTGGTCTCCTAAACGTCCTGCCGGATGCATCTCCAATCCAATTACAATCATGCCTCTCAGAAATGTCCCAGCAGTCAGAATCACGCTGTCTGCATATACTTTGCTTCCATCCACTAAAGGATAGGAAAGACAGTAAAAATCAAGTTCTAATTGTTACTATGGATCAAACTGAAATGTGACTACGTTAGAACTACAGAAAAACTTTCTCTTTAGAAATTTGAGAAATAATTTCAAATGAGTAAGAAGGCTACATGTTATCAATCTCTAGAATCCAAGAAAGTTGGGAGGGAGAACATAATGTACTATCATCTATTCACATGTTCCTAAAATTATACCAGCACTAAAAAAGATTAAATCAATTGATTTTAAAAATTAATTTAGGTAAGACTTCTGGTTAACAGTAAATCTTATAGACTACCTCATATAATTCCTTCTTCCTCCTGAAACTTCAAGAAAATGAAATAAAGGAGCAAAAGGGTATAAAACCACAAGGACAATGAGTGGGAGAGACTTGTCAAAAGATGAGACATTTCAAAATATTTTTAGAAGACAGAAAGTGGTTGGAAAAGTGATAAATGACCTCGCAAATGGGAGAAGACTGTAAATCAAGAATCTGAAGAGAATACACCAATGAGGATGAACTAATTAGCCCTATAAAGCCCAGGAAAAGGGAGAACTGAGGAATGTAGGAATGAAGCTTAGGGCTGAAATAAAGAGAAATATTGATAGATGGAATCTACACATAAAGGTTATATCCACACACAATTCCTTACAGAAAATTTAGGTTTATTCTTTGGGCAATGGGGAGTTACTGTTTAATAGAAATAGTTTCAATTTAGGATGATGAGAAAGTTCAGAAAGTTGAGGAAATAGATAGTAGTGAGTTCTATAATATTGTGGATGGACTTAGCAACACTCAATTGTACACTTAAAAATGGCTAAAATGCCCAGCTGGAGTAAATCAATTGGTTGAGCATTGTCTTGTGCATTGAAAGGTTCTTGGGTCAATACCCAGACAGGGCACATACCTAGGTTGTGGGTTCAATCCCTGGTTGGGGCACATATGGGAGGCAACCAATCAGTTTTCTCTCTCACACTGATGTCTTTCTCCATCTCCCTACCCCCACTTTCCTCTCTTTAAGCATGTTCTAAGGTAAGGATATTTTTTAAAAAAGGCAGACCCTGCCAGAGTGGCTCAGAGGTTGATTGTCAACCAGAAACCAAGAGGTGAATGAGCAAGAGGCAGACAATTAATGATGTTCCTCTCTCATCGATGTTTTTATCTCTCTATCCCACTCCCTTCCTCTCTCTTTAAAAATCATTAAATACACATATTTTTTTAAAAAGGCAAATTTTATGTTATGTTTACTTCCCCATTTTGCTGGACTATATCTTTTAGTAGCTTCCTAAGAAAAGATGCATGGGAAGTAGGTTTTGTGAGTCTTTGTATATCTATAAATTAATATTCTCCCCTTAAACTCAACTCTGAATTTGGCTGAGAATAGAATTCTAGTTTAAATCATATTTTTTCCCCTGAGAATTTTTACTGTCTTGCTCCATTTTCTAGTTTCCAGTTTTACTGTGAAGAAGATCAGTGCATATTTACTTAATTTTTTTTTTGTATATGACCCCCCCCTCCCCTTTCTAAAAGCTTCTAGGATCTTGTATGTGTCTCTGGTGTTCTGAAATTTTAAAATGTGTGGTCTTGGTTCATTCATTATATACTAGGTGTTCTCCTGAAACTAGAAATCTGTGTTGCAGATTAAAAAAAAAGTTCTATTATTAAGCCTATAAAGTAGACAGGTTAAAAAATAGCATTTAAAGATAGGAAATTAAGTAATAAAAACATAAATAAAGGTATAAGGTCTATACTAACAAAAATAATGTAATCATTAAATTTGCAGAGGATAGAAAACAGAATAGAGAAAAGGGAAATAAATTACTCATAGTGGAAAGTCAACAAACACTGACAGGAAGAAAGAAAAGATTAAGTATAGTATATAAAATTATAGTTATTAAAATAATCACCAGAACAAAAATACAAGCTTCTAAAAAAGAAACATAGTTCCCAGATGCAAAGCAAACACAGACTGTGTTTTTTAAAAAAGTACAGGTCAGTGTATATAATATGCTGTTATGTGAAACATACACACACACACACACACACACACACGAAGATACACGTATATTCACAGATAGAAAGACTATCCAAGACACTTAGCAATGCTCCTGAAGAACAACACTGATTGGTTGGGGGACAGATGAGAGAGAGACCATCTTTTCATGCTATGTTCTTTTGTCCTCTTTAAACTGTTTACTATGTATATATGTATTCCGCATTTTAAAAAATTAATAAATCTGAAATTTTATAATAGGGAAATTAAGTTAAGATCTTTATTTTAATTATATTTTTATGAATTTCAGAGAGGAAGGGAGAGGGAGAGATAGAAACATCAATGAAGAGAGAGAATCATTGATCAATGCCTCCTGCATGCCTCCTACTTGGAACCAAGCCCAAAACTGGGCATGTGCCCTGATCGGGTATTAGAATTGTGACCTCCTGGTTCATAGGCTAATAATGCTCAACCACTCAGCCATACCAGCCAGTCTCAAGATTTGTATTGTAAATGTTGAGATTCTCCAGCACAGTTCCTCTCATCATTTTTTTAAAATAATTTTTTAAATATATTTTATTGATTTTTTATAGAGAGGAAGGGAGAGAGATAGAGAGCTAGAAACATCGATGAGAGAGAGACATAGACCAACTGCCTCCTGCACATCCCCCACCGGGGATGTGCCTGCAAGCAGTGTACATGCCCTTGACCGGAATCGAACCCAGGACTCTTCAGTCCGCAGGCCGATGCTCTATCCACTGAGTCAAACCGGTTTCGGCATCTCTCATCATTTAAAAAAATATATTTTTTATTTATTTCAGAGAAGAAGGGAGAGGGAGAGAGAGAAACATTAATGATGAGAATCACTGATCATCTGCCTCCTGCACACACCCAACTAAGGATCCTGCCCGCAACCCAGACATGTGCCCTTAACTGGAATCGAACATGGGAACTTCAGTCTGCAGGCTGATGCTTTATCCACTGAGCCAAACCAGTTAGGGGCTATACACATTTTTAAATTCTACTTGATTTTTATAAAAGTTAGGTGCATGTGATATTTTGATTAAAAAATTAATACATAACCCTTTTAAAATATATTTTATTGATTGATTTTTTACAGATAGGAGGGGAGAGAGATAGAGAGCTAGAAATGTCGATGAGAGAAACATCGACCAGCTGCCTCTTGTACACCCTCTACCGGGGATGTGTCCACAACCAACGTACATGCCCCTAACCAGAATCGAACCTGGGACCTTTCAGTCCGCAGACCGACGCTCTACCACTGAGCTGAACCGGTTTTGGCAATACGTAACCCTTTTAAATATAAAACATATGCCAAAACCGGTTTGGCTCAGTGGATAGAGCGTCAGCTTGGGGACTGAAGGGTCCCTGGTTCGATTCCGGTCAAGGGCATGTACCTTGGTTGCGGCCACATCCCCAGTGGGAGGTGTGCAAGAGGCAGCTGATCGATGACTCTCTCATTGATGTTTCTAACTCTCTGTCCCTCTCTCTTCCTCTCTGTGAAAAATCAATAAAATATATTTTTTTAAAATATATAAATGAATAAATAAATAAATATAAAACATAATAATCTTATAAATATAAGCTTCAAAGATTTAAGATCAGAACTAGAAAAAATAAAAAGTACAACAGAAAAAAAAAAACAAGAGAAAAAAGACTCAATTATTCAGGCTAAAGTCCTACGGGTGGTACAGATGAGCCCATAATTTGACTAAGCTTCACAAATGCCAAAATGAAAGAATTCTGATCTTTTTATAGTTTTCCTCATTCATGAAGAGAAAACACAACAATCTCCTAGAAAAGTAAATATCCCCATATTCTGCTCTAAAATAAATTGCTTACAGGGAGTCTGATACTGTTATTATCATCTATAACTAGTACATACCCAAAACAACACCACTGACGCGGCATTTCCCAGTGTGCTCAGGTTCTGGTTCTGTAAGTATAAGATCTTCTACGGCTCCCTCCTGAACAGTAAGCAGTGGTGTATTTAGGATTTCTTTCTGTCAAAAGAGAGTGCAAGTTGAAACAACAGTTAAACGTTCACTACTATCTCTCCTGCTTTCGTGCCTTATTCTCACCTGCATGTTCTGTTTATAGAGTTTCCTATCAATTTGAGCTCTCAGACCCCAAACAGCTGGTCCCTTACGCCGGTTTAATACTTTGTAATGTATACCAGACTGGTCACAGATTCGGGAACACAGGCCATCCAAAGCATCCACTTCCCTCATTAAATGCCCCTTTCCGATACCACCAAAGGAAGGATTACAGGACATCTGACCTAAAGAAACAGACAAAATAAATTTATGAGCACTTCGCAATACGGTAGTGAGTGCAATAGAAAATTGTTTGTACAAGTGGCTAGAATCAGCTCATGTGATAAAAAATAAGAGAGTTGAAACAAACACTAAAAAGAAAATTCCAAAGTCCCAATAGGGCACAATTCAAGCAATCTGGAAGACAAACATTTGCCTGTAGTATCCTTTCAATCTTTTCTTTGATGCATATTTTATTTCATTAGTTTGCCTTTTCCTTTAAAATATGGTTTTTGAAATCTTTACCTCATGAAACCTTTCCAAATCAAGAATACTTTAAAGTAATCTTGGGAGTGGTCCACTGTTATTCAATTATGTCTTCTATAAATGCCATCTCTATTTTCTTTTTTGCAGAAATAATTAAATTATAAGTTTCCTTAAAGTAAAAACCATATTTTATATCTCTTCTTTAAAATTTCCTAGTCTTTTTTTTTTTTTTTAATATTTTATTGATTTTGTACAGAGAGGAAGGGAGAGAGATAGAGAGTTAGAAACATCGATGAGAGAGAGTCATCGATCAGCTGCCTCTTGCACACCCCCTACTGGGGATATGCCCGCAACCAAGGTACATGCCCTTGACCGGAATCGAACCCGGGACCTTTCAGTCCCCAAGCCGACGCTCTGTCCATTGAGCCAAACCAGTCTTGGCAAATTTCCTAGTCTTATTTGGAGGTCTGGATATTGCTACTCATCAAAATGACTTACCTTTATTTTTTTTAAATGATTTGAGAGAGAGAGGAAGGGAGTGAGAGAAAGAGAAACAGAGAGAGGAAGAGAGAGAGTGATAGATATCAATTTGTTGTTCCACTTATTTATGCATTGTGCCCTGTCTGGGAATCAAACACAACCTTAGTGTATCAGGGATGATGCTCTAACCTACTGAGCAACTGGGCCAGGGATAATGATGTAGCTTTTAATATCCATTATATATCAGTTAATTTTACAAAAATTTCTGAACCCCACTAATTTCTGACATTTTCTTAAACTTTGACCCCCGGAAATGAGTCTCCTCCTACACAGAAAAGGGAAAAAACAAAACACTTAAAACATCAAAAATTATTGAAATTCCACTACTTTCTTTTTAAAAAAAATATACGTTTATTGATTTCAGAGAAGAAGGAAGATGTAGAGACAGACTGAAACATCAATGATGAGAGAGAATCATTGATCGGCTGCCTCCTGCATGTCCCACAATGGGGATCAAGCTTGCAACCTGGGCATATGTCCTGATTGGGATGGAACCTTGACCTCCTGTTTCATAGGTTGATGTGCAACCACTGAGCCACAATGGCTTAGCTCCACTACTCTTCTATAGCCCTAAACTAGACAACTTCTAGGCCCTTTATTAAATGAGTGTAACTATATTACAAGCCTATTTATAAAATTTACATTTGTGAAGGTCAAATGCAAAGGAATCCTCATCTTTTTAAACTGCTGAAAACTTTTTCTCAAATATCAATACATGCCTACAAGGAGCTTTTCTCCTTATAGGCATAAAAGTTGAATAAGTCACTCACTCTCTTTTGCTTAGTCCTCAAAATTTTTCACAACAGAGAACTCCAGGAAGCCAGCATTCATTCCCAATCGTTTGGAGTTGGAATAAGATCTAGTGATCATCTGGGCTCTTAAATAGAGGCTACTAACATCCCAAGTGTGGCACCAGTACCTGAGGTGGACAGTGGTAGTAGAAATGTATAAATCAGTAAATTTTTCACTGTACTAAAAAATTTAAGTCAGCTATGTAGAAAAGCTGATGGTAAAACAACAGTTAACAACTGACCACTTAATATGGGCCAGCCATTATCCCAGGAGAGTTGCACGTACACTGAGTGGCCAGATTATTATGATTTCTGAACGTATAATAATCTGGCCACTCAGTGTATACCCTATAAAAGGCTAATATGCAAATTGTCCCCTCCACCAGGAGTTCGACTAGTAGGCAGGCTGGCTAACTGCCCATGTCCCCTTCTCCTGGCCAGGCTGGCTGGACCCCACCCATGCACGAATTCAAGCACCGGGAATTATATATTAAAGGCCCAGTGCATGAATTAGGACACACCTGAAGAGTCCCAGGATCGATTCTGGTCACTGGAACATGCCTGTTTGCAGGTGGATGTGCAGGAAGCAGGCAATCAATGATTCTCTCTCATCATTGATGTTTGTATCTCTCTTTCCCTCTCCCTTCCTCTCTGAAATCAATAAAGATATATATATATATATATATATATATATATATATATATATATATAGAGAGAGAGAGAGAGAGAGAGAGAGAGAGAGAGAGAGAGAGAGAGGGGGGGGGGGAGGGAGGGAGATTAGGCATAGCCGATTTAGCTCTGTGCATTAGAGAATTGGCCTGTGGACTCATGGGTTCTGGGTTCCATTCTGATCAAGAGCATGTACCTCAGTGGAAGGCTCTATCCCCCGCCCTGGTCAGGGCAGGCACGGGAGGGAACCAGTCACAAAACGAGGGAACAAACATCCAGCAGAAACATAGAATGCAACAAAAGGTAGCATCCTTCTTCAAAACAAAGTTTTGAGAAAAAAACACAGCGATCATTTGTAAACGATCACTAATAATGTTAATTCCCTCTTTAGCCAAAGCAACAAGCTAGTAAAGGCTAAAGGGCAATGAAATCAGAAGCTATCAGCTAAGTAGAATATTCTGTTTCCCCCTTTCCGAAGGCACCGCCCCCCACATCCTGCAAGCTACTGTTTCTGTCGGCGGCAGCACAACCCGCGGTCCCGGCAGAGCCTAAGCCAGAGTCCTGACCCGGCCCCGATTCCGCGAGACACGTCGGGCCCAAACCACTGACCCCAGGATTCCCACCAGCCTCGGGGGAGGGAACAGGGGGCCACAGCAGGCACTGGGAGGGGGAGAGGGGGACTGATTATTCGCAACCCGCGTCCCACGCCAAGCTCCACAGCGGCTGCCGCTCACCGATCGTGTCCACCCGGTGCGTGAGGAGCAGAGTCCGGGAGCCGCACCGCGCGGCCGCCGCGGCCGCCTCCGTGCCCGCGTGCCCGCCGCCCACCACCACCACGTCGTAGCGCGGGGTCCCGGGCGCAGCGCTAGCGCTGTCGCCGCTGAGCCGGGCCGGCGGCGGGACGTGCTGTTTGGCGAGGGAGGCGGCGACCCAGCGCCCGCAGCCTCGGAGAGAGAACATGGCTGGAGGCGGCAGAGCCCGCCTGACTCCACACCAGACTCGAGCAACGCGCAACGGTAAAGGGTAAAGGGCACCGGAGGGAATCTTCAGGGCGCAGCCGCCTTGCTCTGACGTCACGGCGCAGCGCGTCTCCGTCCAGCGTCGCCGCTGATTGGCGGTTGACGCGACTCGACTGGACCGGCTCCCAGACACTGGTGGTGCGTGGGCCGCGCACCTGGGTCGTGGGCCGGGCAGGTTGTTTGACGTCCCCGTGGCTCTACAGTCAGAGACTTTGATTTATTGTTGCGTTTCTTTAGGCTCTCATTGATACTTTCTTTCTTTTTAAAAATATATATATCTTATTGATTTTTTTACAGAGAGGAAGAGAGAGGGATAGAGGGTTAGAAACATCGATGAGAGAGAATCATGGATCAGCTGCCTCTTGCACACCTCCTCCTGGGGATGTGCCCGCAACCAAGGTACATGCCCTTGACTGGAATTGAACCTGGGACCTTTCAGTCCACAGACCAACGCTCTATCCACTGAGCCAAACCTGTTTCAGCTGATACTTTCTTTTTTTTTTTTATAAAATATATTTTATTGATTTTGTACAGAGAAGAAGGGAGAGAGATAGAGAGCTAGAAACATCGATGAGAGAGAGTCATCGATCAGTTGCCTCTTGCACACCCCCCACTGGGGACATGCCCGCAACCAAGGTACATGCCCTTGACCGGAATCGAACCCGGGTCCCCTCAGTCCCCAAGCCGACGCTCTATCCATTGAGCCAAACCGGTCCCGGCCAGCTGATACTTTCTTAAATGTGCCCTGACTAAGATGACCAGAATTTAACATTGGTTAAGCCAGACACCATTGACGGGTGTGGGGGGTGGTTGTGGGGGTCGGGGTTCTTAATTAAAAATTTGGTCTATATGGAGCAACAAAAATATTCATAGAACGCAAAAATATATTTTTAAATTTCAACGTAAGTACAATTTATAAATATAATAAATAAAAAACTATGTATAGTATTATTTTATCCTTTGGCATAGTTCTCATTTGAGTGATTTTTTTTTTTTAGTAGATTGTTGTCGTTGTTTAAAAGGTCATGAAATTTTTCACAAGAATTTGAAATATAATTAAATTATATTTCACACATAAAATGGCTTTCAAAGTCTCAACACTTAATTGTGATTTTTCTGATGTCCACACTTTATTTACCGTAGAAAAAATGCGTTCATTCGCAGCATTAGTTCCTGGTAAGGACAGCGTGTATTCCACAGTTCGAACAACTGATCAACAATGTGCACTTTCATAAGCAGTTCTCAATAATCAGTTCTCAACAATTATTTGTTATTATTGAAGTTTAACATTATAAAATTAACAAAAACAATATAAAACTCATATCCTAGCTAAATAGCCACATGACTGCCGAAAACCGTATATTCCTTCCCGTTCTCCTGCCGTTCCCTAGCTTGTCGTGCATTCTTTCCAAAAATCGGGACTTTTTTAAAACGCCGCTGAAAATCGGGACTGTCCCTCTAGTCACCTTAGCCCTGACTGAAGGTGGAACCTGCACCTAGGTGTATGGAGAGAATGCTCCAAGCAACTGAGTTACCCAGCCAGGGCCTTATTCCTCCCCCCCCTTCCCCTTTTCAATTCAGCTTATCATCTTCTAGTATATGTTTATTGGCTGTTTCTCCAAGCCAAAATATAAGCTTCAGGAGGGCAAGGATCTTTGTTTATTTATCAATATATTCCAAGAGCCTAGAATAGTAGACACTCATGTATTTCATTAGTGACTAAATGAATTACTGAGACAAACATGAAACATTAAAGGATAAGATGTAAATCAAGTAGGGCCCTAGCCGGTTTAGCCTGTGGACCTGAGGGTCCCAGGTTCCATTCCAGTGGAGGGCACTATCTCGGTTGCAGGTTCCTCCCCATCCCCAGATGCTGGTCAGGGCGAGTCTGGGAGGCAACTAATTTATGTGTTTCCCTCACAATGGTATTTCTCTCTCTTCCATTCTCTCTATAAATCAACAACAAAAAATGAATCTCTGGTATTATTTTTCCTCTAGATAAAGTCCAAGATTCATATCAAGACAACTGAAAAGTCATTCCCTCTATGATCTGGACACTGGTTGCTGCAACAAGATTGAGCAAGGAACAAGTTCTCCTTTGACAAGTCAGCAGTAGAGGTATTTAACTCTGGTCTGGTGGATTGTTGCTTGCATGTTTTTTGGTTAAGCAAACACCAGTGGACTCTTAAGAACTTAAGAAATGGTTGGAAATCAGCATTAAGCTATCTGCAGAGTTATTGACTGAGATCCATGACAAGCAACTGGAGTGCTTGGAGGAGAAAAATAGAACCATAGAGCAGATGTCCTGGGAATGGAGTAGGCAGACCCCTGGGCATCCTGGAAGACTGCCCAAATATACTTCCAGTTTTAAGGAAGTGGATTTCCAAATTTCAGCTTCTAGTTTATTCTTCCCTAAAATTGGTCAGCTTGCTAACAAGCCTATCCACCCAACAGTCCTTCCATTTTACAAAGGAAAAATAAATGGATAAAACTTATGAATAAACATCTTTCATATTACAATTCTAACTAGGGCTCACTGCCCTAGGGTGTAAGAAAACCACTTGTACTAAAGAGAAGGATATATCACAGTACTGGATTCAGGGAATCCTCTTAAAAATTTAATCCATTGGCAGATGAATGAATAAATAAAATGTAGTATATACATAGAATGGAATTATTCAGCCTTAAAAAGGAAGGCTGACATAAGCAACAGCATGGATAAACCCTGAGGACATTATCTTAATTGAAATAAACCAGCCATTAAACCATAAAGACAGTGTGATTCCACTTCCATGAGGTACCTAGAATAGTCAAATTTATAGAAAAAAGGTAGAAGGGTGTTTGCCAGGGCTGGTGAGAGGGGGTGATGGGGTGTTATTGTTTAATGGGTACAGAGTTTCAGTTTTCCAAGATGAACAGTTCTGGAGATGGATGGTAGCGGTATTTCATGTCACTGAACTGTACACTTGAAAATGGTTTTAAAGAAGTAATCAAGTCTTTTTATACCCAAGGGGTTCCTGTCTCATATGTATTTATATGAAGGGATTGGATTTAGAAATGTACTTTTGAGATACTACATTGAATGAGATACTCTGGAAGTTGAACAGCCAAAGCAGTATGGATTATTTAAAATATGCAGTTTTTTTTAATGGGTTGTTAAGAACCAACGGATAAAACTCATGAATAAGAACTTCACACAATTTCTTTAAGATTGTGTGTCCTTTTAAAGAGTCAGAAAGGCTCTCTGCTCCTCCTGTTCATCAGCCTCTCCTCCTGCGCAGTGCCAGCCGCAACCCAGAGACACAATGATGAAGGTCAGCGTGAATGGATTTGGCTGTATTTGGGGCCTGGTAGCCAGGGCTGCTTTTAACTCTGGCAAAGGGGATACTGCTGCCATCAATGACCCCTTCATTGACCTCAACTACATGGTCTACATGTTCCAGTATGATTCTACTCATCGTAAGTTCAAAGGCTGAGAACTGTAAGCTTGTTATCCATCTTCATTTTCTAGGAGTGAGATCCCTCCAAGATCCAAATGGTTGGTGCTGGTGCTGAATTTGTTGTGGTGTCTGCTAGTATGTTCACTACCTTAGAGAAGGCTGGGGCTCACTTCAACTGTGGAGTCAAGAGGGCCATCGTCTCAGTCCCTTCTGTGGGTGCTGCCGTGCTTGTGAAGGGGAAGGAACCATGACAAGTGTGACAATGGCCTCAAGATTGTCACAGTGCTTCCTGCCCCACCAACTGCCAAGGCCATCATGGCAACTTTGGCATCGTAGAGAGACTCATGACCACAGTCCATGCCATCACTGCCACCCAGAACACCAGGGATGGCCCCTCTGGGAAGCCGTGGTGTGATAGCCGAGGGGCTGCCCAGAACATCCTCCCTGCTTCTACTGGTGCTGCCAAGGCTGTGGGTAAGGGAATTCATGAACTGCGTGGTAAGCTCACTGTCATGGCCTTCTCTGCCCCCACCCCAATGTGTCGGTTGTGGATCTGACCTGCCACCTGGAGAAAGCTGCTAAATGTGATGACATCAAGCATAGAGTGAAACAGAGGGGCCCCTCAAGGGCATCCTGGTGATACTGAGGACCAGGTTGTCTCCTGGGACTTTAACAGTGACACCTACTCCTCCATCTTTGATGCTGGGGCTAGCATTGCTCTCAACGACCACTTTGTCAAGCTCGTTTCCTGGTATGACACTGAATTTGGCTTCAGCAACAAGTTGGCAGACCTAATGGCCCACGTGGCCTCCAACAAGGAGTTAGAGCCCCCCCGGACCACCGCCTCAACCAGAGGAAGAGAGACCCTCAGCTGCTGGGGAGTCCCTGCCCCAAAACAGATCCCCAACACGCTTAGAATCTCCTGACTTTCACAGTTTCCTTCTCAGACCCGTGAAGAAGGGGCGGGGCTTAGGGAGCCCTACTTTGTCATGCACCATCAAAAAGTTCACTGCAGCCAGCCAAAAAAGAATCAATTAAAAATAAATATTTATTACAATTACAGTAATCATAATCTCAGCCGTGTAAAAGACGAACATTTACTATTTCACATTAATTTTAAAAAGTACCCTTACTTAAACTTACGTTGAAAAAAATTTGTCAGCTTCAATGGGCGAGAAAGCTTGTAGTTTCCCACAATTCTTTTAGGTGGCTTGCCAGCAAAAGCGTGGGGCTGTCAGTACTGCTCAGGTTAGCACTGGAGCGGACGTGAGCATCTCTGCAGGACCGCGGGCCGCCCGGGGGCGGCGGGGCGTGGCTCCAGGGTGCCCTCCCGCGTGGGGTCATATTTCCTGCGCGTGCTCCCTGACCGCGGCGCTGCCTTCCCGCCAGACTTCAAGTTCTAAGTTTCATTTCCGTAACCAGCCGCGACTGCAGGTTCCTCTAACTGCGGCCTTTCCCGCGAAGCTCAGTCAACTTTCCAGCAGCAGCAGAGCGCCAGCCATGGATCCTCGGAGCGGAAAGGCGACGCGGATAGCTTCCAAGATTTCAGCGCAGAGCGCGAACGGCGCCCCGGCGAAGCCCACCCCGGCGAAGCCCACCCCGGCGAAGCCCACCCCGGCGAAGCGCACCCCGGCGAAGCGCATCCCGGCGAAGCCCATCGAGCGTCCCGTTGTACCCGAAGCTGCCCAGCCCAATGAGCAGGAATGCAGCTCCACCGGAGCGTCGGGAAACCAGCAGAAGAAGAGCGCCCCGGGCTCCCGGGAGAGACCACAGGGACGAGCGCGGGGTGCGCGCTCCGAGAAGGCCCCGCTGAGCAGTGAGGACACAGTCGACGGGCACACGGAGCCGGCCGCGGCTCCCGGGCCGCCCCTTCCCAGGGCTGGATCTCGCCCAAAAGGCGGTGCGTGCGCCAAGAAGGCGCCTCTGAGCGCCCAGGTTGCCTTGGATGGGCAGGCGGGCCTGGCCCAGGAGCTGGACTCGCCCCTTCCTAGAGCTGGATCTCGCCGAAAAGGGGGTGCATGCGCCAAGAAGGCCCCGCTGAGCAGTGAGGACACGGTCGACGGGCACACGGAACTGGCCGTGGCTCCCGAGCCGCCCCCTCCCAGGGCTGGATCTCGCCGAAAAGGGGGTGCATGCGCCAAGAAGGTTTTGCTGAGCAGTGAGGACACGGTCGACGGGCACATGGAGCTGGCCGCGGCTCTCGAGCCGCCCCCTCCCAGGGCTGGATCTCGCCGAAAAGGGGGTGCGCGCTCCCAGAAGGAGCCTCTGAGCGCCGAGGACATCTTGAACGGACAGGCCATTCTGGCCGAGGGGCCAGAGCCTCCCGCAGCCCCGGAGTCGCCCCTTCCCAGGGCTGGATCCGCGCGCTCCGCTGGCGAGCGGAGACCTCCGTCCAGACCAGCGGAGGACGCCGGCCAGGACCCGCCGGCTGCAGCCTCTAGTCGGGGCGGGCGGGAGGCCGTGCTTGGCGCCTACAAGCTCGGGGCGGTGGTGGAGAAGTTGAAGCTACGCCGCGCAGAAATCTCAGAAGCCGCGAGTGTTGTAAACCGGCTCGAGGACCACCTGCTACGAGGACTGAAGAGCGGCCAGTCGGAGTTTAAAGGTGTCGAGGTGCTACACACTGGGAGCTACTACGAGCAAGTGAAGGTGAGCTGCCCTAGGCGCGCGGCCCGCGTCCTCTCCCCTCCCCTAACCTCCCATAGTCCCCGTCTCCTAAGGTTCCTCACCTTCCTTCGGAGGAAACTCAGACCAGTTCTTAGGTTCTAGTTAAAACGACGAACCGAACCTCTATTGATTGCTAGCCACTGTGAAGACACCATTTTTGGGGGAATTCAAATGTAAAGCAGACCTGCATTGTGTTTCTCCAACAGTGCTATGCTTGGTAGTTTCTTTCTTTTTTATAAAGTTTTAAAATGTATTTTATTAATTTTTTACAGAGGGGAAGAGAGAGGGATAGAGAGTTAGAAACATCGATGAGAGAGAATCATGGATCAGTTGCCTCTTGCACACTGTCTACTGGGGATGTGCCCGCAACCAAGGTACATGCCCTTGACCAGAATTGAACCTGGGACCTTTCAGTCTGCAGGACGATGCTTTATCCACTGAGCCAAACCGGTTTCAGCTATACTTGATAGTTTCTGGTCAGGTTATGACTTGGATGATTAGGAGTGTGATCTGCGAAATGTCCACAAAACTTATGTATCTAAGAAACTTTTTTTTCTTTGAGGATGTCTGTACTGCAAAGGAAAAATATTTTCCGTCTCTCCTTCCAGCCCCTGCGGACCTACTCTTTCTCTCAACTTCTTATTCAGATGTTATGGGGAGCTCCCAGTGAATGATGTGAAAAATAAATTAAGAGAAAAGTCTCCTACAAATACTAAAAAACATTCTTCCTAAATACACATCAGATGTAACTTTTTAAAATATATATATTTTATTGATTTTTAACAGAGAGGAAGGGAGTTGGATAGAGAACTAGAAACATCGACCAGCTGCTTCCTGCACACCCCCTACTGGGGATATGCCTGCAACCAATGTACATGTCCTTGACTGGAATTGAACCAGGGACCTTTCAGTCCGCAGACCTACGCTCTATCCACTGAACCAAACCGGCTTCGGCCAGATGTAACTGTTTTTAAGGGTGTACTCCACAGCTCCATTTGTCTGTGGGTGGTCGTCATTAAAACCATCATTCCATTTTAGGAGCAGGTTTCTGACTAGGGTTTGTTTCCTGATCAGCGGCAGTGATGAAAGTGTCTTATTCTTGATCTTAAGGAAAATGTTTTTAGCTTTCCCCTGTTGAGTCTGATGTTAGCTGTGTGTTTGTCATATGTGGGCTTTTATTTAGTTGAGGTATGTTCCCTTTATTCTCAGTTTATTGAGTTTTATCATAAATGAATGCTGTATTTTGTCAAATGCATTTCTGCCTTTTTTTTTTTTTTTTTTTTTTTTTTTTTTTACTCTCACACATTTACTCTTCCAAATGAATTTTAGAGCCTGTAACATTCAAAAAAATATCCCAAATCACAGGAACAGCATGAACGAACAGGCTGGATGGAGAGAGCCAGAATTTATACGGGAAACTGGTGTCATTTGGGTCAACTTACAGAATGCTGCTAGTAGGCCTTCCACGGACACACTTAGATTTTATAGGTCGGCCCTCCTATCGTCTACAAAGGACAACTGCCACTTTCTCTTCTCCGTCGTCTGCCCGCTGCAGGCTCAGCTGGGCCAGGACTTCCCCAAGTAACGGGGAGCCCTCGGCTAGTTTCTGGCTTGAACCGGATTGCCTGGAGTCGGCCCCTTTAGGATGTCATAACCTGTTGGTTTCTCAGAGAGACCTTTACCCAGATGAACCCGTCTCTTTCTAATTTTAAAGAGTTTTAATAAGGGATAGATTGTAAATTCTGCCAAATGTCGTTTCAGCATCTATAGAGACTATCACCAAAGGTTCTCTATTGATGGAAGCTGAGAAGAAGGCTGGTGAGCAGCCGCAGTGCCCCACTCACATGTCCTTAGTCCCTGGGCCAGGACCCGAATTCTTCCGGAAACGCCCGGGGAGGCTGTGAGGCCGCCTTCGCTTGCCCAGGCACAGGGCATCCTGAAGATGTGCCAGGTCACACCTCCCCCATGGCTGGAAGGGGCTGGCGGGGACCGTGGTTTGCAGAGGACAGGAACCAGAGAGGAGTCTGCAGGGGGGAGGGCCCCACACCCTTGCTACCTTCCCCCAGATCACACGCAGACCAGGCACCCAGTCTGAGCTGGGGATTCTGCACCCGAAGTGTCCTGACCGCTGGCCACGTCGGCCTCCGGGGTGTCCTTCCGCCACGCTGCAGCCCCTCACCAGGGCGTGCAGGCCAGGGAGCACTCCGAGTGGAGCCCTCACAGGAAGTGGCGAGTCCTTCTGCTCCTCCACCTGCTGCCAGCTCCAGCTCCGGGCCCCCATTCCTTCCTCGCGGCACCCCTCTTCTCCTGCTCGTCACCCCGGGACACAGTCCTACACGAACACAGGGTCCCCTAGGATATGGCCATATAGTTTTTATCCTTCATTTTGCTTTTCACGTGGTGTATCATAATAATTGATTTGCAGATATTACACCAACCTTGCATCTCAGGACTAAATATCACTTGATTATTCTGTATGCTCTTTTTAATATATTGCTGAATTTGGTTGGCTAATATATATATTTAAATATATTTTTATTGATTTCAGAGAGGAAGGGAGAGGGAGAGAGAAACATCAATGATGAGAGAATCATTGATTGTCTGCCTCCTGCCCCCCCCCCCCCCCCTTACTGGGGATCTAGCCTACAATCCAGGCATTTGCCCTTGACCTGAATCGAACCTGGGACCCTTCAGTCCATAGGATGACTCTATTCACTGAGCCAAACTGACTAGGGCTGGTTTGCTAATATTTTGTTGAGGATTTTTACATCTATGCTCATCAGGGATATTGTGTGTGCGATGTTCTTGTCTGTTTTGGGAATGAAGGTAATGGTTACCTCATAAAATGAGCTTGGGAGCCTTCCTTCCTCTTGAATTTTTTTGAATAGTTTGATAGGATAGGTGTTAATTCTTCTTTCAATGTTTGGTAACATTCACCTGTGAAGCCATAGGTACGGGACTTTTATTTGTTGGCAGCTTTTTGAGTACTGGTTTGATTTTGTTGGTACTAATTGGTCTCTGCATATTTTCAATTTCTTGATTTAGTCTTGGAAGATTCTTTGTTTCTAGGTATTTATGCATTTCTTCAAAATGATCCAATTTGTTGGCATATACTTGTTTGTGGTATTTTCTTACAGTCCTTTTTTTTTATGATGTCAGTTTTCACTTCTCTTTTGTTTTTTGTTTTTATTTTATTCACATGGGTCCTTTTTTCCCCCCTTCTTTTAAAAAAGATACCTTTTTACTGACTTCAGAGAGGGGGGGGATAGGAACATCAATCTTGATTGGTTGCCTCCTGCATGCTCCCTACTAGGGATGGAGCCTATAACTGGGGCATATTTCCTAACCAGGAATCCAACCTCAACCTCCTGGTTCATGGGTTATAGCTCAACTACTGGGCTTACCAGCTGGGCTTACTTTTTTTCTTGATGAGTTTGGTTAAAGGTTTAGCCATCTTGTTTATCTTTTTAAAGAACCTGCTCTTGGTTTCAGTGATCCTTTATATTGTTTATTTTTTAGACTATACTTTGTTTATTGCCACTCTGATCTTTAGTATTTCCTTCCTTCAATTCACTTGGACTGTTTGTTGTTATTTTTCTAGTTTCTTTAGGTGTGTAAGGTTAGATTGTTTATTTGAGATTTTTTTTGTTTCTTGAGATAGGCCTATATTGCTATGAATTTCCCTCTTAGGACTGAATTTGCTGTATCCCATAGATTTTGGGTCATTTGGGTCATTGTGGTTTCTTCCTTGATCTCATTGTTTGTTTGTTTTTTAATTTATTTTTTTAATTAAGATATTATATGTGTACATACCTTACCACTTGATCTCATTGTTAACTATTCATTGTTCAGTAGCATGTTATTTAACCTCCATGTGTTTGTGTGTTTTTCAATTTTTTTCTTAATAGTTTGTATCTAGTTTCATACCTTTGTGGTTGGAGAAGATGCTTGATAGCATCTTTTTCAATCTTTTAAAATTTATTGTTACTGTTGCATGGCCTAATATGTGGTCTATCCTAGGAAATGTTCCAAATGCACATGAAAAAATGTATATTCTGCTGCTTTGGGGTGAAATGCTCTGAATATATCAATTAAATCCATCTGGTCTAATGTGTCAAGTAAGGCTGCTGTTTTCTTGTTTATTTCTGTCTGAAAGATTTAATTTATAGTCCCCAGTGTTCTCACTGTGTTCTTTGGTGTATGTAAACAGAGAAAATGCAATATTTTTCTCTTCCTCTTCTTACAAAGTCACTAATCCTGTAAGATTAGAACCACACCCTCATGATCACATTTAACCTTAATTACTTCCTGAAAGTCCTGTTTTCAAGTACAGACACATTGGGGATTAGGGCTTCAATATCTAAATTTTTGGGAGGACAGTTAAGTACACAGCACAATACATCTAAGTTTGGACTAGACACATTTCATGTGGTCAGTAGACATATGGCTGCTAAGTGCCATGTTGAACAGTGCAGTCCAATAGCTGTACCTGAAGCTTATCCTAAGTAGGGAAAGACTTGTGGCATTTTTAATATAGTAAAAACAAGCATTTATTATAATTGCTTTAGTTATTGTGAGATTGGAAAAGGTTCTTTGAAGTTTCTACAAATGCTTCTAAGACACTATTATTGTACGTGACTTGGAGCTCACACTCACTTGGGTGACCAGTAGATATGAGATAGCCCTTGTGCAAGTAGCCAGTAGGTGAATACACACATTTTTGACATCACACAATGATCTCAAAATTGTAACAGGAGGGTGGCTGCAGTGTCTCTTGTGATGTGAAAGGTAGATCCTTGCAGGTCTTTAATTTTATTAAGCTTTAAACTTAGAGTAAACCTGGTACAGATTTTAAAAGCTTACATGATATCTTTTTGTTGTTGTTAATGCTCGCTCACCAGTGGATATTTTTTCATTGAATTTTAGGGAGAGTAGAAGAAAGAGGGAAAGTCAGAGAGACATATCAAAGTGAGACAAACACATCAAGGTTGCCTCCTGTATGAAGCTTGACCAGAGCCCGGGCCTGGTGGGAGCCTGCAACTGTGGTATGTGCCCTTGACTGAAATCGAGCCTAGGACCCTTTGGTCCACAGGCTAATGCTCAGCCAATGAGTCAAACTGGCCAGGGCACATGATATCATTTAAATTTCTTTTAAGCCTGGCCAGCATGGCTCAGTGGTTGAGCATTGATCTATGAACCAGGAGGTCTCGGTTGGATTTCCAGTCAGGGCAAATGCCCAAGTTGTGGGTTCTATTCCCAGTGTGGGGTGGCAAGGAAGCAGCTGATGAATGATTCTATCTCATCACTGATGTTTCTCTCTCTTCTTCCCTCTCTGAAATCAATAAAATATATTGAAAAATAAAATAAAATTAATATAATAAGCTCTGGCCAGTGTGGCTTGGTTGAGTGTTGTCCCGTGCACCAAAAGGTTGCCAGTTCCATATTTCGTCCAGACATACTAGTATGCCCAAATTGTCGGCTTGAACCCTGGTAGGGGGTGTACTGGCTGCAGCCAATCATGCTTCATGCTCACATGAATATTTCTCTCTCCCTAAAAAGAAATCAATTAAATAATATTTTTTAAATTAATAAAAGTGTCTTAAAGTATAGAAATCCCATATACATATTATGGTTAAAAAATGAGTATAGAACCTACAAACTAAAGCCAACACTTTCCCAACTCCACTGGACCTATTAGGAGTCTTGTTTTTAAAAATAAGGTTTTAAGAGGAAATCTTAAGAAAAAAATTGCAATTGCTTGGAAAATATTCACAAGCAAACATTTCACTGCTGTTTTTACTTTTTCTTAGGTTTCTGCTCCTAATGAATTTGATATTATGTTTACACTGGATGTCCCCAGAATTCAGCTAGAAGAATATCGCGACAGTGGTGCTCATTACTTTATGAAGTTCAAAAGAAACCCCAAAGGAAATCCTCTGAATCAGTTTTTAGAAGGGGAAATATTATCAGCTTCTAAGATGCTGTCCAAGTTTAGGGAACTCATTAAAAAAGAAATTAAAAACATTGAAGGTAAGATTTTTGAGTGAGTTTTGATCCTTGAAGGTCTAATCATACCTACTAATTGCCTATGTATATTGCTCTCCTAATCTTTCTTGACCTCGCTATAGCACACTATTGACCACTACCTCCCAGAAACAACTCTTTGCACTTGATGTTATCCTACTTCATTTTCTTGGTATTCTTTTAAAATGTTGATTGGATCTATTTTTTGGTCTCCATTGAATATGCACTTGAATACGTTTTTATTGATTTTTTGAGAGAGAGGAAGGGAGAAAGGTAAAGAGATAGAAACATCCCTGGGAGAGAAACATCATCATTTGGCTGCCTCCTGCACATGTCATGATTGGGACTCAAACTGGTGACCCATACTGGCTGGGATAGGTTTGTATTTTTAAGTGTTTACTCTGGCTTCTTTGGAGAAGATATTATAAGGAAGCAAGTGAGAAGATTAGAAAGGAAAATATTTTAATAGTTCAAATGAAAAGGTGGGGGTGAAATGGGGTGCTAGGATGGAGAGAAGCAGACACATCCAAACTGCAGCAGTGCTTGCTTCTGGATTAAGTATGGGGATGAGAAAGAGGATGGAATTGAAGTAGGCTCCCAGGTTTCTGGATTAAGCACCTGTGTAGATTGTGCCATTTACTAAAATTGGAAGAACAAAAAGGAACGCTTTGGGGAATGAATGAGGAGTTTGGCTTTGGATATCTTAAGTTAGATATCCCTGTGATATGTTAAAGTGAATGTGTCAAGTAGTTGGATGTGTGTTTGGAGTTCAGAGGATACATTTGGGGTACATGTCAACATATATGTGGTTCCTTTGACAGAGTGTAGATGAACTTATTCATTAATTTAATCAATATTCGTTTATTATCTAATGTGACAGATGGTCTAGATATTTGGGATATGTTAAGGAACAAATAGATGAAGACTCTCACTCTTCTGTACCTTATAATTATGTAAGAGCAGATATGCAATTAATGACAAATGGAAAACACAATTATCATGTATACTAGAGAGTAGTAAGTTCTATGGGGAAAAGGCTAGCAAAATGAGAGGGATCTGGAGATTTAGGAATAGGAAGGGGGAAATTATAATGTTAAGTAGAGTGGTTAAGAAGAGGATCCCATTAGAAGTTGGGGAGAAGAGAAGGAATGAAAGGAGATTGAGTAGTTTTACAGGAGCAGTGGTCAGTGTTTAGAATGCTGCTGACGTCCAGAAAACCGTTGGATTTGGTCTGTGGTTTTGTGAGGATTATTGTTAACCAATTTAGTAGTTGACAGATTATGAACACACAAGAAAAAAAGGGGGCAGGGGTGCAGTAGAGACAGCATGTGTAGGTAACTCTAGAAAGTTTTGTCTGCAAAGGAAGTAGAAATACGGGTAAGGCCGAAACCGGTTTGGCTCAATGGATATGTGCATTGGTTGCAGGCACATCCCCAGTAGGGGTTGTGCAAGAGGCAGCTGATCAATGATTCCCTCTCATCAATGTTTCTAACTCTCTATCCCTTTCTCTTTCTCTTTGTAAAAAAATCAATAAAATATATATTTTTTAAAAAGAAATATGGGTAAGTAGGAGGAAGCAATATAGCACTAAAAGAGAGGTATGTTTTAGAATGAAGGACACTGGAACCCTTTGTATGTGGAGAGGAGTGATCAGGCAGGGAGGGTAGTCCACGGATGCAAGAGAGGGAACAACTGAAGGAGCGAGGTCTTGAGCAAGAGAGGATCCAGAGGCAGGTCCAGGGGTGGCCTTGGAAAAGTGAATGGATATTTCCTCAGTGGTACTAAGAGGAAGAAGGATAACCTGGGTAGGAGTGGGGGAGGTTTGCAGATTTGATGATAAGAAAATGAGAGTGTTCTTTAGGATTTTCTCCTTGGTGTTCTTTCTCACTGTGGGCCCTTCCAGAAGTCTTATCTGGGAGTAGTCTTTACTGTTTGTACCCCTCTAAATCCCAAAGCCAGTACTCTCACGTGGAAGTCTTTCCCAAATTTCTGACCACCATAGCTACTTTCCCAGTGGCCATCTTCACTTGGGTATCCTATAGGCACCTAGTGTTCAGCGTGTCTAAAATGAAGTTCATTTCAGCTCAACCCTTCTTCCTCCTGCTTACTCTGTATCAGCGGTCGCCAACCTTTCGGACCTCATAGAGACCACAGCGGTCAACTGGCGACGGCCAGTGTGGTGGTGGTAATGACAATCGTCATGCTGTACATTAGACGTCTGGACTCACTCTACCTAACTGCAACTTTGTTCCCTGTGACCAACATCTCCCATTTCCCCCACCTCTGGTAACCACCATTCTACTCTGTGGCTTCTGCTGTTTTATTTTATTTTATTTAAAAAAAAATTTTTATTGATTTTTTGCAGAGAGGAAGGAAGAGGGATAGAGAGCTAGAAACACTGATGACATTGAAACATGGACTAGCTGCCTCCTATATACCCCCTTTCAAGGATGTGCCCTCAACCAAGGTACATGCCCTTGACTGGAATTGAACCACAGACCGACGCTCTATCCACTGAGCCAAACCGGTTTTGATGGCTTCTGCTTTTTTAGATTTCACTTAGAAGTGAGGTCATGCAGCATTTGCCTTCCTGTATCTGGCTTATTTTCTCCAGGTTCACCCATGTTGTCACAAATGACAGGATTTCTTTCTTTGTTAAGATTAATATTTCACGCATATACAGATATACCTCATTTTATTTCACTTCAGTTCATTTCACTTCACAGATGATGCATTTTTTACAAATTGAAGGTTTGTGGCAGCCCTGTATTGAGCAAGTCTATTGGTGCTATTTTTTTCCAACATGCTCAGATGGTGCTTCAGCATTTTTTAGCAATAAAGTATTTTTTAATTAAGGTATGTACATTGTTTTCTTAGACATAATGCAAGTGCACATTTAATAGACTACAATACAACATAACTTTTGTATTCACTAGGATACCAAACAATTTGTGTGACCTGTTTTACTGCAATATTCACTTTTTAATTACAGTGGTCTGGGACTGAAGCCACAATATCTCCAAGATGTGCCTGTGCATACCACAATTTCTTTTTTAAATATATTTTTATTGATTCCAGAGAGGAAGGGAGAGGGAGAGAGAATCATTGATTGGCTGCCTCCTTCACAACCTGGGCATGTGCCCTTGACAGGAATTGAACCCAGGACCTTCAGTCCACAGGCTGACACTCTATCCACTGAGCCAAACCAGCTAGGGCCATATTACAATTTTTAAAAAAATATATATTTTATTGATTTTTTTTACAGAGAGGAAGGGAGAGGCACAGAGAGTTAGAAACATCGATGTGAGAGAGAGAGAGATATCGATAAGCTGCCTCCTGCACACCCCCTACTGGGATGTGCCCGCAAACAAGGTACATGCCCTTGACCAGAATTGAACCTGGGACCTTTCAGTCCAAAGGCCAATGTTCTATCCACTGAGCCAAACTGGTTTCGGCCATACCACAATTTTTTTTATCCACTCATCTGTCAATGGATTCTGAGGTTGTTTCCATATATTGGAAATTGGATATATGGATTGCTATTGCCCTCTTTTCCAGGCTTCCCTCCAAACTGCCATTCATCAACTTAAATGAAAATCTAACCAAAGCACTCCCAAACCCAATTTTCAGGGACTCCCCATCATCATGCTAGACAGATTTTGACAGTACCGTCCCACCATAATACATATCAATGAATATTGGCTAAATAAGTAAAAACATTTTGTGTTGTGGGGTCAGTTTCTGCTTTAGAACTTATTTCCAACTTAATACTCTATAGATATCCAACAATAGTTATGCTATTTTTTCCTATATTTTCAAGAAAATTAGATTGCTAAACACTTTTTTTCCTTTTACATGTTTAAACAGATATGGATATCATTATGGAGAAGAAGAAGAAGGGGTGTCCTGCTGTAACACTTCTTATTAAAACACCCAAAGAAATATCTGTGGATATAATCTTGGCTTTGAAAGTAAAAAGCAGCTGGCCACGTAGTACCCAGGACGGCATGCCCATTGAAAACTGGCTTGGAGGAAAAGTTAAGAAAAGTCTAAAACTACAGCCATTTTACCTGGTACCTAAGCCTGCAAAGGAAGGAAATGTTTTTCAAGGTATCTTAAATGTGAAGGTTAATTTAAGAACATACAAAAGAACTGTTAATGTTATATACAAGGGCAGTAAAAGATTGATGACTGCTGTTGGCATTTTAAGAGTCATCAGTTTGGTGAGTGATGGAATTGAAAATGGCATAATTGTAGAGGTAACATCAAATACTGAGCTTTAAAATGTCTAGTAGACCACATTAAAATGTTACCTCTTTTATTTAAAACACTAGAGTAGGGGTGTCGAACTCAATCAGAGAAGGGGCCAAAATCTAAAATCCAGCCTAAATTGCGGGCCGAATGGTTTACTGAACAGTCATAAACTGTCATTGTGATGGAAACGCAGCGGAGTGCAGTGATGACAGCGTGGTGCGGGCCACATTGCAAGGCCTGGCGGGACGGATTTGGCCCGCGGGCCTTGTGTTTGACACATGTGCACTAGAGGCCCAGTGCATGAAATTCGTGCACGGGTAGGGTCCCTAGACTTGGCCAGTGATCAGGGTTGATTGGGGCCTTCCTTCCCCCAGCTGCCAGCTACCAGCTGCTGGCCAGGGCCTTCTTTTGTTCCACGCCGCCCCCTGATGGTCAGCGCACATCATGTCATAGTGGGCGGTCAAACTCCCAGTAGGTCAAACTCCCGAGGGGACAATTTGCATGTTAGCCTTGTATTATACAGGACATTTTTATTGATTTCAGAGAGTGAAGGAGAGGGAGAGAGAGAGAGAAACATCAGTGATGAGAGAGAATCATTGATTAGCTGCCTCCTGCACATCCACTCCTGGGGAGCAAGCCTGCAATCTGGGCATGTGCCTCGACCAGGGATTGGACTGTGACCGCCTGGTTCGTAGGTTGATGCTCAATCCCTGAGCCACACTAGTCAGGCTTGTTTTTTAATAAAGAAAGCAGTACTGGCCTCAGAGTCAGACTGCTCTCTTGCTCTGGATCCTGAGGCTTCTTGTCTTAACTAACTGTGAGATCGTGGGCTAGTTACCAAACCTCTCGAAACAATACTTTATTCACATTTCCTTAGTTTTTACCCATGTCCTTTTCCTATTCCAGGATCTCATCTAGGACACCACAGTACATTTTGTCATCATGTCTCCTTAGGCTCCTCTTTTTTGTTGTTCTTAATCCTCACCCACAGATTTTGTTTCCCATTGATTTTTAGACAGAGTGAAGGGAGGGAAAGAGAAACATCAATGTGAGAGAGACACATCAATTGATTGCCTCCTGCATGCACCCCAGCCGGTGCCAGGGATTGAACCTTTAACCCAGGTACGTGCCCTTGACTGGGAACTGAACCCATGACTCCTTGGTAAGCAGGCCGACACTCTGACCACTGAGCCACACCCACCAGGGCTCCTCTTGACTTTAACTGTTTCTTAGCATTCCCTTGTTTTGGATGACTTTGACAGTTTTGAGGAATATTAGTTAATTATTTTGTAGGATGTCCCTCATCTGGCATGTGCCTGATGTTTTTCTTATGCCTAGACTGGAGTTCTGGGTTTTGTAGAGGGAGACCAGGGAGCTAAAGTGCCATTTTCATTGCATCATTTTAAGGATACATGCCATGAACATGACTTAGCACTGCTGATGTTGACCTTGATCACCTGGCTGAGGTAGTGCTTGTCAGTTTCTCCACTGTTACTCATTTCCCCCTGTTTATACTGTACTATTTGGAAGGACGTCTCTGTGCACAGCTCACACTTAAGGAGTGGGGAGAGTATTGGCAAGAGCAGAGTATTTACTCCAGCTTGGCAAAAGCAGAGTATTTACTCAGATTTTTTTGAATTCTGCATGGGAGATTTGGGCTGTAATCCAATAACACTTTATTAATGTTACTGTTTCATTTGTTCCAGCTTTGGCCTTTAGGAACACTTTGAGTTGGTTCTGTGCCCTGGGACATGTCCCATAATTGTGGGGGTGTTTTGTTTGTTTGTCTTCATCATTAACTCACTTTCTGGCTCTACAAGATGTTCAAGGCTCATCTGGTATATTTCATGTATTAGTCCTAGAATCTGCCATTTCTCCAAGAAGTTTTGGTTCCTTTTATTGGAGAATGTACTAGAAACCACAGTCCAGGTGCTATGTGTATGTGTGCTCTGATAGGAGGGTGTCAACCCTCTCAGTTAGAGAAACAAGGGAATATAGGTAAGTACATGTACTAATCCTGGTACATACACATATCTATAAACTAGAGGCCTGGTGCACAAATTCGTGCTGGGGTAGGGTCAGGCTGGCCTGCCCCACTCCCTGGGTGAACTCCCGGTCGAGGGAACAACTTGCATATTTGCCTTTTATTATATGAGATATTTTTATATGTAACTATTATACCTATTGTATATGTTGTTATTCATGAGTTTATACTGTCTCTAATTATGATCCATTATCACATGGATCATTCTTTCTCTCCTTGCTATCTGTAGCCTCTCATTCCAAAAGTGAAAAACCTGACTCCCACATCTGCCACCTATATGCTTAATTGTACAGTTCTAGTAAGAACATACTAGTATAGTTATTTCACAATTGCAAAGCACTCCTCCACAGGAAACAGTTACCAACTAGAGTACAGAGCTAATGTACAGCTCCTTTTGCCTTCCGTCTTACATACCCTATTTCCAAAGTAACTTAGGTCCACACCTTTTGCTCCCCCCTTTCAGAAAAGTTGTTTTATACATTTGTAATGCAGTTGGAGTCCCTTTTCACAGTCTGCATTATTTTTAGGATCCCTTGATCTCCTAAATGATTTTTTGAACAGTTTACATATATTAAGATTTACTCTTTGAGCTATAAAATTCTACTGGTTTTGACAAATGCATTGTATCATCCTTCTACCCTTCATAATAATTTCACTGCTCTAAAATGTCCCTTCTGCTTCACTTATTTAACCCTTCCCATTCCAAACTTCTGGCAACCACTGATCTCTATAGTTTATCATCTCTATTGTTTTGCCTTTTCCAGAGTGGCATAAGTGGCTGACATAAATGGATATATATAGCAATGAGCATACCAAGCTCAGTACCACCTTTTACACATATCCACTGTCCATATATTATATAGCTATTACTACACTCTTTATTCTGTTCCATTAAAATCTTTGTCTACCCTTGCACTATATATATTGTTATACATAATGTGTCTTTAAAAATATATTTTATTGATTTTGTAAAGAGAGGAAGGGAGAGAGATAGTTAGAAACATCGATGAGAGAGAGTCATCGATCAAGCTGCCTCTTGCACCCCTCCCCCCCACTGGGGATGTGCCCGCAACCAAGGTACATGCCCTTGACCGGAATTGAACCCGGGACCTTTCGGTCCCCAAGCCAACGCTCTATCCACTGAGCCACACTGATCTCGGCCATAATGTGTCTTTATAAGTCTTGGTATTTGGTAGGGCAAGTTATCCTACTTTATCTTTCTTCATGAGTATTTTAGATATTTTTGACCCCTTGTATTTTCATGAAAGTTTTCATATCATCTTGTCAAGTTCTACCAAAGCATTTTTTTTCAATATTGATTGAGAGTACATTGAATCCATAGATATATTTGATATATTTATAATAAGGAGTTTTCCAATTAATGGATAAGTGCATATCTCCTTTTATTTAGATTCTCTCTAATACTTGATATATTTATAATAAGGAGTTTTCCAATTAATGGATAATTGCATATCTCCTTTTATTTAGATTCTCTCTAATACTTCTTAGTGACATTTTAGTTTTCTCCACTGAAGTTTTATATATATTTTGTTACATTTATTCATAGGTAATTGTAAGTTTTTGGTCTGAAAAATTTTAAACCAAAAGTAGAATGAAGAATTTACTAAACTTATACATATCTGTCACCTAGCTTCTTTTGTATTTTCTTCCAACATAGTTGTATTATCTATCAATAATGATATCTTTGTTCCTCTATTTCCAGTGCCAGATACCTTATTATGCTTGCTAGGATAGCCAGTGCATGTTGAACAGAAATAGGGATAGCAGACATCTGCTTAACTCATTTCAAGGGAAAAACCTCAGCTTTTTACCTTATATTATCATGTTGCTGTGTCCTTTTTAAAATCTGTCTATCAGATCAAGTTGACAGCCAAATTTAAATTGCCAAGGCTTTAAAAAGAAAAAATGACGAATGAGCTGTGGCTGGTTTGGCTCAGTGGATAGAGTTTTGGCCTGCAGACTGAAGGGTCGCAGATTCAATTCTGGAAAAGGGCACATGCCTGGGTTGCAGACTCCATCCCCAGGAGGGGGCCTGAAGGAGGCAGCCAATCAGTGATTCTCTCTCATCATTGATGTTTCTATTTCCCTCTCCCTTCCTTTCTGAAATCAACAAAAATATATATTTTTAAAGTGATAAATTAATGTTAAATTTCGTTACCTACACATTCTCCATATTTTGAGATCATGTTTCTCCTCAATTCTGTTAATGTGACAGATATATTGATTGGTTGTTAAATTATAAACCAATTGTGCATTCCTGGTATAAAACCAACTATATAGAAAAAACCAAGATCGCAGCCTACGTGAGTGCCTAAACTACCCCCTTGCACAACAATTTCAAAACAACAACTAAAAGATAGAACAGACATCATCCAAAACCACAGGAAAGCTGCTGAGTGGGAAATCTACAACTAGAAAGGAGAGAGGCTCATGGATCAGGGGAGCCGGAAAGCTCTGAGGTAGGGAGATGTGCGCACAGAGAGGAAAGGCGGACTAGTGCCTGGCTGGCAGAAGGGGAAAAGGAGCCCCCAACTGCACTAAACCCCAACCACAGCCGAAAGTCGTGGACCCAGGCTCATACAGGTGGAGTCTGGACTGTAGAGAAAGGTACTTGGATATTCAGAGACTGGGAGACTTGGGGTAGCCGTGAGTCGCAGCGGGCAGGATCTAGAGTCGTGCACCAGTTAGTGTACGCAGAGAGGTCTGACTGCGGATTGCCACTGTTGCTCCATAGCGGAAGGATTCGGAAGCTCCTGACTGCACTGAGCACTGATACCCAGTTCAGAGCGAACCCCTGGAGCACTCACACTCTTACAAGGGGAATCTGGATTGGGAGGCTGAAACTCGGGATCCATGGAAGGCAGAGGTCTGAGGCACATCCACAAGGGCAGGGCTGATGGGAAACCAAGACTGTTGGCTCAGCCCTGAGACTCCGCCCCATCCAAGCTGAGCACAGAGGCTTTTGAAATTTTGCAAGTCTGATCCTATAAGACTGTCTCCAATATAGAAGGTATCCCAGTGTATACACAGCTGATACTCACATCCTGGAGGTCAATTCCTCCCAGTGATACCAACAACAAGCAAGACTTAACTATAGCTGAAACCGGTTTGGCTCAGTGGATAGAATGTTGGTCTGCTGTCTGAAAGGTCCCAGGTTTGATTCCGGTCAAGGGCATATACCTTGGTTGCGGGCACATCCCCAGATTCTCTCTCATTGATGTTTCTAACTCTCTATCCCTCTCTCTTCCTCTCTGTAAAAAAATCAATAAAATATATTTTTTTAAAAGAGACTTAACTACAACAGGGCTGTACATGCAGTACACAAAGGGGAGCATCAAGAGTGTCTATCTCAGGTAACTGGGGAGACTGACCCACCAGCTCATATAAGACACCAAACACACAAAACCACCCTACCAACTCAGGGAAGCCGTAAATATGGGGAGACAAGGAAACAGATCTCAAACAAAACAAACAAACAAACAAAAATGAAGGAGAACAAACGACTTGATATAGAGTTCAAAACCACGGTTATAAGGTTTTTCAAGAATTTCCTAGAAAAGGCCGATAAATTTAATGAGACCCTTGAGGATATGAAAAAGGACCAACTAGAAATTAACATACACTGACCGAAGTAAAAAATATTATACAGAGATCCAACAGCAGACTGAAGGAACACAAGAATCAAGTCAAAGATTTGGAATACAAAGAGGCAAAGGACACTCCTCTGGAGAAGCAAGAAGAGAAGAGAATCCAGAAAGTTGAAGATAGTGTAAGAAGCCTCTGGGACAACTTCAAGTGTACCAACATCAGAATTATGGGAATCCCAGAAGAAGAGAGTAAGACACCGAAAACATATTGGAAGAAATAGTGACAGAAAACTTCCCCCAGCTGGTGAAAGAAATAGACTTACAAGTCCTAGAAGCGCACAGAACTCCAAACAAAAGAAATTCAAAGAGAACCACACCAAGACACATCATAATTAAAATGCAAGGGCAAAAGACAAAGAGAGAATCTTACAAGCAGCAAGAGAAAAACAGTTAGTTACCTATAAGGGAGCACCCATATGATTGTCAGCTGATTTCTCAACAGAAACTATGCAGGCCAGATGGGAGTAGTAAAAAATATTCAAAGTGATGAATAGCAAGAACCTACAACCAAGATTACTCTACCCAGCAAAGTTATCATTCAGAATTGAAGGTCAGATAAAGAGCTTCACAGACACAAAAAAAAAGTTAAAGGAGTTTATCAACACCAAACCAGGATTACATGAAATGTTGAAGGATATTCTTTAAGAGGAAGAAGAAGAAAAAGGTAAAGGTAAAAAATTATGAACAACAAAAAGACATCAAATACATACCTACCAACACGTGAATCTAAAAATCAAGTGAATAAAAAATCTGAAGAATAAAATGGACTGGTGAATACAATAGAATCAGACACATAGAAAGCGATTGGACTAACAATTCTCAGGGGTAAGGGGGTCTGAGGGGTTCGGGAAGATATTGGACAAAAATCTTACACCTATAGATGAAGACAAGGTGGGGGTAAGGGCATGGGGTGGGGTTGGGAATCGGGTGGAGGGGAGCTATTGGGGGTTGGGGGAAGAGGAACACCTGTAATAATCTGAACAATAAAGACTTATTATATTTTTTTGAAAATCGTACATATGTGGATGAGGACAATGGGGGGGTAAGGACATAGGGTGGGGTGGGAACTGGGTGGAAGGGAGCTATGCAGGGGAAAAGGAGAAACAATTGTAATCTGAGCAATAAAGATTAAATTAAAAAAACCCACAACTATACAATAAGATAGCCCAAACTTAAAAGAGTTAGCCATGGTAAACTTGGAGGAAGGGGAGAAATCTATTCTTACATAAACTCTCGCAGGGAATAGAAATGTTCCCCAATTCATTTTACATGAATACCAAAACTTGTAAGGATGGTATAAATTTTTTGATCAATTCATTCAAATTATTGTTATTATTATTTAAAATATATATATATATATATATACACACACACAATATATATATATATATATATATATATATATATATATATATATATTTTTTTTTTTTTTTACAGAGAGGAAGGGAGAGAAATAGAAAGTTAGAAACAACGATGAGAGAGAAACATTGACCAGCTGCCTCCTGCACATCCCCCACCGGGGATGTGCCTGCAACCAAGGTACATGCCCTTGATCGGAATCGAACCCAGGATCCTTCAGTCTGCAGGCCGATGCTCTATCCACTGAGCCAAACTGGTTTTGGCTCAAATTATTACTGAAACAATATATTAATAAACTGAATTTAGCAATATGTACATCTTAAATAGATAACTATATTAAACAACCTTCCCCCCCCCCCCCCCTAGTTTTTTCCTATTTTGGTCCATTGTTTGCTTCAAATGACTTCTTTTAATATGTAATTACATTATTTCATTTCTTTGGGTCTATATCTCCCTAGAATTTTTTTCAGAATGATATTTTAATGAAGGAAATTGTTTCAATATTGTATTGTTTATATGTAGGCACTTTGGTTAAATTCTCTATTTTTTTTTTCTTTTGGAAATTAAGAAGAAACATGGCGGCTATCCTTCTCTCACATTGAAAAGGACATTTTGAAAAATCACGGAGACTCTAAAAAATGCTGTGAAAGTAAGGGAGTGAAATGTTGCAGGTAACTTTCTTATTTTGTTAATTAGTGGCTTTTCTTTGGAATCTTTTTAATTGACTCCATAGATCAGACCTATAGGTGGTCATTACTGAGTTGAGTCCTGGGGGCAGCACATGGCTGGACTGACCTGGAATATTATCTAGAGAGGGTGAGCATGAAACCAGGGAAGCCAGATCCAGGGGACCAAGGAATGAGTGCTGTCAGAAGGCAAGGCCAGGGACTATAGTCCTGAACCTGGATCAGATCGATGTGTAAAGTAGGACAGAACAAGAAGTAGGGCAGAAAGGACACTAGCCATGATTAGTCATTAGACACTGGTTGTGTCTTAGTATTCTGGTTGCTTCAAGGTAATGAATATTAATGTCACATAATGGGAAGGTGACAGAGGATCAATCTTTTTTATACCAGTTCTGCTTTGAGATGGGTTGGCTGCATTGAAGGCCATTTGAAACAACTAAAAGATGGGTAATTCTTTTTCTTGGCAGCATACACACCATAAAAAAGTGAGACCCTAGCTAGTTTGGCTCAGTGTATAGAACATCAACCTGCGGACTGAAGGGTCCCAGGTTTGATTCCAGTTGAGGGCATATGCCCAGGCTGCAGGCTTGATCCCCAGTAAGGGGGTGTGCAGGATGCAGTCGATCAGTGATTCTATCTCATCATTGATGTTTCTCTCTCTCCCTCTTCCTTTCTTTTTGAATTAAATAATACACACACACACACACACACACACACACACACACACATATATATTGAGATTGGAAAAGTATTGTTCATTTGAGTTTATAAAGTTGTCCAATATAAGGGTCACAAAAGTTAAAAGGTCAAAACAAGAATGTCCAACTTGCAGGCCCAGGAGGTTCTTTTTTTTTTTTTTTAAATATATTTTATTGATTTTTTACAGAGAAGAAGGGAGAGGGATAGAGAACTAGAAACATTGATGAGAGAGAAAAATCGCCCAACTGCCTCCTGCACATCCACTACCGGGAATGTGCCCGCAACCAGTGTACGTGCCCTTGACCGGAATCAAACCTGGGATCTTCACAGTCCGCAGACTGTTGCTCTATCCACTGAGCCAAACTGGTTTCGGCACCGGGAGGTTCTTTAAAGCTTCATGTACAGGTTTTGAAACCAGTGCTGAGAAAATTATATTGCTGGTAAAGCCAAGTATTTTTAAAAACATAAAATTTTGTCAACTATGAAATGATTGGATGAATAATGTAAATATTTATAATCTATCAAATAATTTGATGAATAATACAAGTATCTGCTAGTTTTATAGTTGAATTAATCCTGATAAAATATTTAAACTAGGAATGGCGAAGCAGGAAGAAAAAAATGTTTTTGAAACTTCAAAGAATGTATTGAAAAAATAGAGTGACTAGAATTATATTTATATATATCTTTGTCTTTCTATGTATTATAATATCTGTATTGTTTATTGTATCTTCCTGTAAGATGCCTAAAGCTCTTTGTGGAATGAAGCAGGTTGTAAATAAGTAAAGATAAATGGTTTTCTTTTTTATTCAACAGGAAACGCTGTTTACAACTAATGAAATATCTTTTAGAAAAGTTGAAAGAAAAGTTTGAAGACCGAAAGGAACTTGGTGAATTCTGTTCTTATCACGTGAAAACTGCCTTCTTTCACGTATGTGCCCAGAACCCACATGACATTCAGTGGCGAGACAACCTGGAGCTCTGCTTTAATAGATGTCTGGAATACTTTCTTCAGTGCCTCAAGACACAATGTCTTGAGAATTTTTTTATTCCTGCAGTCAATCTATTCTCTCAAGATAAAATTAACAGGATAAGTAAAGAATTTCTGTTAAAGGAAATTGAATATGAAAGAAACAATAGATTTCCAATTTTTGGTGAATTTTGAAAAAAAAATATAAATTATATATATTTAACTTATTGTTGTTGAGAGTATTACAGACGTCCCCCATTTTCCTCCCTTTTGTCCCCCTCCACCCAGCTACCATCCCGCCCCAGGCCTTCACCACACTGTTGTCTGTGTTCATGGGCTATGCTTATGTGCATATAGGACTAGTGGCCTGGTTAGTGGATTTATGCATATTGAAAGGAAATTAATTGGAAGAAAGATTTGTGTGGTAATTAAGTTACCACAAGAAATTACGTATCAAAATAGTATATATAATATCCTATCTAATAAAGAAGGAATATGCTAATTGACCCTCATGCCATCACAAAGATGGCAGCACCCACAGCCAATAAGGAGGGAATATGCTAATTGACAGTCCCACCCTCAAAGATGGCGGCGCCCACAGCCACAAGATGGTGGCACCCAGTCCCCTCAGCCCCCCAGTCCCCCAGGGCCAGCCTGAGGCACAGGCAAGCCTCAGATGGCAGCTGCCCAGCCACTCAGGGCTGCCTGAGGCTCAGGTAACCAGGGCCAGCTGAGGCTTGCGATGCTGAAAGTGGCAGCAGCTGAGGTGTGATGGGGTGTCATCATTCCCTGATCACCAGGTCACCTCTCACCCCTGAGGACTCTTGGACTATGATAGGGGGCAGGCCAGGCTGAGGGACCCCCCCTCTAGTGCATGAATTTTCATGAACCAGGCTTCTAGTCCTATATAATAAAGAGGTAATATGCAAATTACCATCACTGCAACACACAAGATGGCTGTCCCATGTGGTCAAACATGGCTGCCCCCAGGTGGACATAAGATAGCTGCCACAAGATGGCCATCAGGGGAGGAAAGTTGGGGGGGACCCAGACCTACAAGGGAGGGAAGTTGGAGGGGATCCAGGCCTGCAGGGGAGGACAGTTGGGGGGGACCCAGGCCTACAGGGGAGGGCAGTTGGGGGTGACCAGGTTGACAAGGAAGGGCAGTTAGAGGTGACCAGGCTGGCAGGGGAGGGAAGTTGGGGTGACCAGGCCTGCAGGGGAGGACAGTTAGGGCCACCAGGCTGGCAGGGGAGCAGTTAGGTGTTGATTAGGCTGGCAGGGGAGTGGTTAGGGGGTGATCAGGCTGGCAGGTAGAAGCGGTTAGGGGCAATCAGGCAGGCAGGCAGGCAAGTGGTTGGGATCCAGCAGTCCTGGATTGTGAGAGGGATGTCCCAGATTGGAGCAGATCGAGAGCATGCAGCCTGGGCTGAGGGACACCCCCTCCCCCTGAGTTTTGGGCACCAGGCCTTTAGAAGTATTATAAAATTAAAACACGTGTGCAATTGGCACCAGTGAGAGGTATATATGTATTATGCACATGCAAGTCAACATTTATTTTTAAATCGCCAGTGTGCATCATATGTACTGGCCAGTTGGACAAATGGACATTTGGTCACTTAGCCTTTTATATATATAGATAAGTTCTTTGATTAATCTCTTCCCAACACCCTCCACCTCCCACCTTCTTTGAGATATGGCAGTCTATTCCACGCTTCCATGTCTCTGGCCCTATTTGTTCATCAGTTTATCTTGTTCATTAGATTCCACATATAAGTGAGATAATTTATTTTTAAAAAGAGAAGAATTAGAGTGACTATAATAATTGAAATGTTTGGCCCTGGCTGATTTGGCTCAGTGGATAGAGCATTGGCCTGTGGACTGAAGGGTCCCAGGTTCAATTCTGGCCAAGGGCACCTGCCCAGGTTGTGAGCTCAATCCCCAATAGAGAGTGTGCAGGAGGCAGCCAATCAATAATTCTCTCTCATCATTGATGTTTCTATCTCTCTCTCCCTCTCCCTTCCTCTCTGAGATCAATAAAAGTATATATTTTTAAAATGTTTCAGATTTGTCACTGTAATGATTGACAAAAGTGAATAAATTATTATTCTGCTCTGTTTGTCTTAAACTAATTAATATTAAAGGATTGATTCCTTTGAAAAAGAAATTAGTCAACTAATAAAAAACAAAAGGAGTATGTAAAATCTGAAAGCTTTACCAGATTGGAATGATAAAGACAAAATACACAGTTACCCATCACCTTCATTCATTAAGCACTTACTGAACACCACTTTTCCCCAAGCACAAATGTGTGGACGGTTGCAAGAGACAATATTAGAAATGACCATTGCCTCCAAAAAACTGGTGGGCTTTGTTCAATATACAAATATATTTGGAAGCAGTGTCCTATCCCAAATATTAGGATAGATAAGAAGGAAATGAGCTAAAACCGGTTTGGCTCAATGGATAGAGCGTCAGCTTGGGGACTGAAGGGCCCCGGGTTCGATTCCGATCAAGGGCAGGTACCTTGGTTGTGGGCATCTCCCCAGTAGCGGGTGTGCAAGAGGCAGCTGATCGATGACTCTCTCTCACTGATGTTTCTAACTATCTATCTCTCTCCCTTCCTCTCTGTAACAAATCAATAAAATATATTTTAAAAAAATTTTTTCTTCCTCTCCTCTTTAAAAATCAATTAAAATATTTTAATAGTTTGCTGTTCCTGGCTGGTGTGGCTCAGTGGTTGAGTGTTGACCTGTGGACCAGGAGGTTATGGTTCTATTCCCAGTCAGGGCAGATGCCCAGGTTGCAGGCTTGATTCTAATATGGGATGTGCAGGCGGCACCCAATTGATGCCTCTCTGATTGATGTTTCTCTTTCTCTATCTTCTCCTTCCTCTTTCTCTAAAATCAATAAACACATTAAAAAATAGTTCGCTGTAGAACAGTACACTGTGTTTCATTTGCACTAACCTCATGTTTAGTGTCTTAATCTCTGTAAACTGACTTAACCTCATTTTATGAATTTAGTGTAGCCTAAGTGGATAATGTTTATGAAGTGTACAGTAGTGCCAGCCTTTATATTCACTCACCACTCACTGACTCACCCAGAGCAACTTTCAGGCCTGCAAGTTCCATTTAGGGTAAGTGCTATGTAGAGGTGTGCCATTTTTATCTTTTATACTATATTTTTATGTTTATATAACAAATTAGAGGCCCAGTGCATAAAATTTGTGTGGGAAGGGGGGGGGGGGGCGGTCTGTCAGCCAGCCTGAACCCTCTCCAATCTGGGACGTCCCTCTCACAATCCAGGACTGCTGGATCCCAACTGCTCGCCTGCCTGCCTTTCTGATTACCCCTAACTGCTTCTGCCTGCCAGTCTGATCACCCCCTAATCACTCCACTGCCAGCCTGATTGATGCCTAACTATTCCCCTGCCAGCCTGGCTGCCCCTAACTGCCCTCCCCTGAAGGCCGGTCACCCCCAACTGCCCCAACTGCCCTCGTACATCTATGGATGAGGACAGTGGGGAGGGTAAGGGCAGAGGAGCGGAGCTATGGGGGGAAAAAGGAGGAACAACTGTAATAATCTGAACAATAAAGATTTATTTAAAAAATAATAAAATAATAAAATAAATAACTCTTAAATACTGCTGATTGCAGTAAACATACTAACAAAGCGTAGTTAAGGAAAACAGGAATTTGAAAGACCATGTGTCATTCAAATTATACCTCCTATAAGAAGGCTGAAACTACTTTTCAACATAGACATTAATAATGAAACTTCTTGGGTTTTCCTTGGGGTCTTCCCAATTTTTTTTCCACTTCTTTTTTCAGTTTATTTGCCTTATACCTCTCAGCCATTGATACAAGCTCCTCTGGGATACTCTGAAACCATTAAATATGATTTTATTTTATAATTGAGAATATTCTTTTAGTATAACAGCTTTTCCATAATATACTGAAATGCCTCCAAACCATTTCAATCAGAGCATGTCCAGAACTGTTTACATGACATCTTTCAAATGTGTCTCTGCATATTAAACTCTGAATTTATCTTCAAGCTATAAAATCAGGATGATCTTAAAAACACCCATCATTGTAACTCTCCCATTTGTATAGTCCCCCAGTTGCTTCCCAAGTCCTTTAACTTGCCTTACCTGGTACCACTTTCTTTTTGTTCTTTCTCATCTCTAGGCCTGAATATGCTCCCCTGCTGGAATGCTTACTCCATTCTTCTACAACTCTCCTAACCCACTGGTTTCTTCCTCAGCAGGGCTTTCATCTCCATTTTATTAGTGGCCATAATTATATAATTTCATTGCTCCTCATCTTTGCTAGGCTACAGTTCTCAAAACGTTTTTATTTTTTTTTGAGAGAAAAAGGGAGAGATGGGGGAGATGGAGGGAGATGAGAGGGAGGGGTTGGGAGGGGGAGAGGGAGGGAGGGAGGGAGGGAGGGAAAGATTGATTCGTTGTTCCACTTATTTGTGCATTCGTCGGTTGCTTCTTGTATGTGCCCTGACTTGGGATTGAACCCACAACCTTGACGTATTGGAACAAAGCTCTAACCATATGAACTACCTGGCCAGGGCTCATAATATGTTTAATTACTTGTTTAATATCTGTCTTTTCTGGTAAGCAGTAAGTCCAAGTTAAGAGAACAAATGAAATTATTTGAACATATGTGATATGAGGTAGTGTTCTAATCAGTTTTATATTCTTACCTGATTTGCTCTTTCCAGAATGTTAATTAATTCATTGGCAACCCTCCAATCATTTCTAGTGATAAGGGTAATTGACACTCCAGTCCTCCTTTAAGTGGGAGAAAAACTCATGTAATTTTGATTTATAACTTATCTTCATTATTCGTTTAGTAAAATAAAGCAGCTGCAATAAAACCTCAACTCTTTTCACAAGCCCAAATATGAATTATACATCAGATTTTAGCATCATTTAAACAGCAATATGGAATCTAGACACTCTGCAGTTTGTAACGTGTTTAAACAGCACGTTACAAAGGGTCTGTGATAGTGGTGCTTTGGGGAGAAAAGGTCCTCTTACTTACGCCAACTTGGACAAGAGTAACCACTGGACATATGACACTATAGATAAAAAGCTAAGGGTGGAATTATAAAGTTACATGCAGCTAACCACAGAAGGGTCTATTGAGCCAGAACAGTTTAACAGAAATAAAGTAGCAAAGCAGGTTTTAGGGTGACTCAGACAATTTATAGGCAATAGAATAAAACCATTTATAGTCAAGAAAACAAAACAGTTTTCTAGGAAAAAATGTCTGTGAGGGGATGCCCAGCCGGCGTGGCTCAGGGTTGAGTATCAACCTATGAACCAGGAGGTCATGGTTCAATTCCTGGTTAGGGCATATGCCCAGGTTTAGGGCTTGATCCCCAGTACGGGGTGTGCAGGAGGCAGCAAATCAATGATTCTCTCTTATCATTAATGTTTCTATTTCTCCTTCTCTCTCTCTAAAATCAATTAAATATATTATTTGTAAAAGTCTGTGAGGGGAGTAATGAGGATCCAAAGTTGGCTTCCCATGGGTAGACTAAGCTTACTTACCCTGCTCTTCCGGTGCGCCCTACTCTGTGCACATACTCCTCAATGTTCCGGGGAAAATCATAATTATAGACATGTGTGACATCATGGACATCAAGACCTCGAGATGCTAAGTCAGTAGCAATCAGTATTCTCACTTTACCTAAAGCCAAAAGAATATATATACATTTTTGCATAAAGCAATCCAAGACACATCAGAAAACATATTTTCCCCTAATATTTAATCAGGTGAAGTATTATCATCTTTAATATTAAAACACTGAAGCATAACCCATGGACACAGACAGTAGGAGGTTGAGAGCATGTGCTGGGAGTGGGAACAGCTGGGGAGAGGTCAATGGGGGGAAAAGGAGACTAATGTAATACTTTAAACAATAAAGTACTTAAACTTTAAAAAAAAAAAAAAAAGGGGAAAACCCCCCAAACACTTAAGGTAGTGAAATTGGGAAAGGGATATTTATTTAGTCTTTCTTGTTAACTGCTGGCAAGTTACAACACAGTAGATACTATGGAGGAAATGGTCCCTGAGTCATCTGAGCCATGTCACAAAGATACATGCATCTCAGGTAAATTAATACCATGTTTCCCCGAAAAATAAGACATCCTCCGAAAATAAGACCCACTAGGGTAAACATGAGAGATTTGGTCCACTGATTCTGAAAGAAATGGAGTCACAAGAAATTCAGGAATTGGATTGTTATGATGATGTTCCAGAAGATGATGACATGGTTGTCATTGAATAAATGAATAAATTCTTGATAGATACTGCAGGATTCACAATTTGTCTGGTTTGTGTTGACAACTATTGTACTACCGTACCTTATACAGGTAATAAATTTCCTTTATTTTCATTTAACAATCAATGTGTACCGTATTCTTCTTCATGGAAAAATAAGATATCTCCTAAAAATAAGACCTAGCGCATCTTTGGGAGCAAAAATTAATATAAGACACTGTCTTATTTTCGGGGAAACAGGGTAGAAATATCCCCCATTGCAAATTGTTGCTTTGACATTCAGCTTTAAGCATTAAACCTGAATTTGGTCAGTCTTAGTCCGATTAGTATTTAGAACTCTAACAAGTATAGTTTTGACGTCTGTAAGCTGAGGACAGATCTTAGAAATGGGTTTTATGAAGAGGAGCTGTCAAGCAGCCAACCACATGCATTGTCTTCATTTAAAATGCAACAAATAGTAATTAAATAAATGTACCTGTTTTAAAGTTTTCTAATGCTTTCTCTCGATCACTCTGTTCTCTGTTGCCATGCAGAGACTCCACTGATATATGTCGGAGAATCAGGTCACTTGATAAGTGATCAGCACTGCAGCAAAAGATCAAGTCAGTGACTTTAAGTGCTTATTCTAATAGCACCATCAATTCACTATTTTACTTCTAGTAGCATATCCATTCTCATTTGAAAATAGGATACAAATAGAAATAATGCTAAATAAATCTATGATGACTAAGGATGTAAAAGAAAAAAAAATACCTACACAGCTTTTCTGCCGACAAACACTATGACTTTGTCTTTGGGAGACATGCTCTCTAAGAAGGTTTGGACATGAGATCGTTTCTCTTCTTCTGTGGTGACAATTATATTTTGTGTCACAGTACTTACAGCCTAAAAGATTCAAAGATCATAGTACATCAACATTGATAGGCAAATCCCATACCTCCCTGGCTCACAATAGATTTTATTTCACATCATTGGTTAATGCTTTAATAAATAAATTGCCAATAGGAAAGAGAGGAGGTCCTTGCAAAACTATTTCTATTCAAGGATTTGTAGAGAGGTTGGAAACTTTTTTTTTTTTAAATATATTTTATTGATTTTCCACAGAGAGGAAGGAAGAGGGATAGAGAGCTAGAAATGTCAATGAGAGAGAAACATCGACCAGCTGCCTCTTGCACACCCCCTACCGGGGATGTGCCCACAACCACAGTACATGCCCTTGACCGGAATTGAATCTGGGACCTTTCAGTCGCAGACCGACGCTCTTTTAAAAAATATTTTATTCCCCTTTTTATCAAATGTATTGAGATAATACTGGTTAACAAAATTATACAGTTTTCATGTGGACTGGATACTCTTGAATCTTGGCAGATAGTGCTGAAACTATTTGGTTACCATTGTAGGAAAAGAAATACTCATGGTGTGAGGCTAATCTTCAAAAACTAACATGAATGTAGCCCTTAAGGTAGCCCTTTTGAGTATAGCCCTTACAACAAAGAAAGAGTTTCCATTCTATGAATATTTTGACAATTTAATGCAAATTTTAAATATCATTGGTACCATTTTGACCCAGAGATAAAATAGATTTTAATGGTATTTAATAAAAGGAAAGAGCCAACCATTTATTCTGCCTTTCATAAAATCTAATAAAGTGAGCCTCGGCAAAGAGCCATTATTATTACTAGTGACTGAGTAAAAAGGGGAAAGTTTCATTAATGATTAAGTGAAAGGTCAATTATAATTACTAAGAGAAAGGCAGCCGAAACTGGTTTGGCTCAGTGGATAGAGCATCGGCCTGTGGACTGAAAGGTCCCAGGTTCGATTCCGGTCAAGGGCATGTACATTGGAGGCAGCTGGTCGATGTTTCTCTCTCATTGACATTTCTAGTTCTCTACCCCTCTTCCTTCCTTTCTGTAAAATCAATAAAAATATGTTTGTTTTTTTTAAAAGAGAGAGAAAGACAAAATAATGTTATAATGGAAGAGAAATATAATGGAGATCTTTAGTTATAAATTGTATAATTACTAACATCATCTGAAACCACTGATCTATCTTAACTTCACAAAAAGAGTACACCAGGTTTAAGTATATGCAAAGATATTGACCTTGTTCAGAACCTGATTCTAACAGGGTTAATAAAAATGAGACACCAGGAGCCAAAACAGGTTTGGCTCAGTGGATAGAGCGTCGGCCTACGGACTGAAAGGTCCCAGGTTCGATTCCGGTCAAGGGCATGTACCTTGGTGGCAGGTACATTCCCAGTGGGAAGTGTGCAGGAAGCAGATGATCGATGTTTCTTTCTCGTTGATGTTTCTAACTCTCTACTCCTCTCCCTCTCTGTAAAAAGTCAATAAAATATATTCTTTAAAAAAAAACGAGACACCAGGAAAATAGAAACACTGACTGGATATCCTATGGTATTAAAGGATTATTAAAATTTTAGATATACTATGGTATGCTAAATTAGTCTTTTAGACATATATGCTGAAATATTTATAAATAAAATCATATTTATCTAGTATTTGCTCTAAGATTAGGGAGTGGGCAGAGGAGACTTGCTAAAACACGAAGTATATTTTGGAAGATGGTTTTACTTTGGGTGGTAGACACACAATGCAATATACAGATCATGTATCACAGAAATGTACACTTGAAACTTATACGATCTTATTAACCAATATCACCCTCAAAAATTTAATAAAAAATAAATGTGATAACATTTTAAGCAATCAAATAAAGTTCTCCATTTGCATTGGAAAATTTTTTTAATAGTTTTTATTGATTTTTAGAGAGAAAGAGAGAGGTATAGAAAGATAGAAACATCAATTATAGAGAAACACCAGCAAATAGGTGGCCCCTGCACACTCCCTCAACTGAGGATCTATGCTGCAACTTGGGCATGTGCCCTGACTGGGAATCGAACTGGTGACCTCTTGATTCCTGGGTAGATGCTCAACCATTATGTCACATGAGCCGGGTTGAAATATTTATATAGGAAATATAGTAATAAAAAACCAACTTACAACTAGGTCCAAAGTACCAACATATACAATCATTGGCTCTTTCAAATAAGATTGTGAAAGCCGACGGACTGCACATGGCCATGTTGCACTGGAAATAAAATTAAAAAGGGGGGAAAAAAGATATACAAACATTAAAAATTTATTCTAAATCAAACATTACTAAGTTTCCTAAGAATGTACAAACCAAATTGCTCATGAAAGACAAATTTAGTACTTTTCAATAAGACAGATTTTACAGAAAATATATGCTTCACAAAGAATTATACAACTTTAGTGATACTACTAGAAGAAACCTTCAAATATTTTTTTGTTTGTTTTTGTTCATCTTCACCCAAGGATATTTTTCCAATGATTTTTATGGAGAGTAGAAGAGAGAGGGAAAGACAGAGAAACATTGATGTGAGAGAAACACAGCGATTGGTTGCCTCCTGCATGAGCCCTGACCAGGGCCGGGGCCAGGGAGGAGTCTGCAACTGAGGTATGTGTCCTTGACCGGAATCGAACCCAGGACCCTTTGTTCTACAGGTTGACGCCTTATCCACTGAGCCAAAAGGGCTAGGGCTCAAATATGGTTAATATACAGGTTTATAAACCAATGGTAAAGAAGGTTTATACCTTAAATTCTAATATTTGAAAAAAGTAAAATGAATTCAAGTGTTAGATTTCTCTTGGCCTTTATTTTTTAAAAAGTAAAAACCTTGTATTTTTTCATACAATGTCAGCAGGCAAAACTAAGTGCTATGCCAAAAAATCATTTTAAGTGTACTTATGAGAGGATATACAAATTCAAATGTTTCTTAACCATATGTATCTATATACTTTCACAGAAATTAGATGGGAGGATGAGTAAGAAAACAAAGTGAGGGCCCTGGCCAGTGTGACTTAATTGGCTGAATGTCATCTTGTGCACCAAAAGGTCACCAGTTTATTTATTTATTTATTTATTTATTTCCTAGAATTTTATTTTATTTTTTATTTTTATTTATTTTTTTAAAAATCAATCTTTATTGTTCATATTATTACAAAGGTTCCTCATTTCTTCCCCCCTCCACCAGGTTCCCACCCCACCCTCCACCCCCTCCCTATCCCCCATTGTCCTCATCCATAGGTGCACAGTTTATGTTTAGTCTCTTCCTCCCTCCCTTTCCCTGATAGTAAATCCCTTTTCAGATAGTAAATCAGTTACTTAGCATTTTCTCATATCAATAATACCTCCACATGCCCAATGATACACTTCACACAAAAGACATTTCCAAATAGGTCAACCAGATTCATCCAGGCCCCACCCAAGGCACTCACAGATCAACACCCCAGCGCTACACTAACTCAACACATCCAGATCTAAGCCTTCATCACTTGATTCAGCAGACCCCCAAGTTCCCGCAAAAGTTTCCAGCCATGTCTGAGAGGCAGCCGTGGGGCAGGGGCAGGCGAGGAGCGAGCTGTTCCGGGCCTGGCTGTTCCGGGCTTGGCCTCTGTTGCTCTGGTCCATTCCACAACCAGCTGCTCCGGGTCTGGTCACTGCCGCTCCCGACCTAGTTGCTCTGGACTTGGCTGCTGCTGCTCCAGGCCTGGCCGCACCAGACCCGGCTGCTCCGGGCCTGGCCGCTCCCAGCCTGGCAGCCGTTGCTCTGGGCCTGGCTGCACCAGACCTGGCTGCTCCGGGCCTGGCTGCTCCCAGCCTGGCAGCCGCTGCTCCGGGCCTGGCCACTCCCAGCCTGGCAGCCGCTGCTCCGGGCCTGGCCACACCAGATCTGGCTGCTCCGGGCCTGGCCGCTCCCAGCCTGGTAACCGCTGCTCCGGGCTTGGCCGTATCAGACTCGGCTGCTCCGGGCCTGGCTGCTCCCAGCCTGGCAGCTGCTGCTCCGGGCCTGGCTGCACCCGACCCAGCTGCTCTGGGCCTGGCCGCTCCCAGCCTGGCAGTGGCTGCTCTGGGCCTGGCTGCTCCCAGCCTGGCAGCTGCTGCTCCGGGCCTGGCTGCACCAGATCTGGCTGCTCCGGGCCTGGCCGCTCTCAGCCTGGCAGTTGCTGCTCTGGGCCTGGCTGCACCCGACCCGGCTGCTCTGGGCCCGGCTGCTCTGGGCCCGGCCGCTCCGGGCCTGGCCGCTCCCAGCCTGGCAGCCGCTGCTCCGGGCCTGGCCGCTCCCAGCCTGGCAGCTGCTGCTCCGGGCCTGGCCGCACCAGACCCGGCTGCTCCGGGCCTAAGGTCACCAGTTTAATTCCTGGTCAGAGTACATACCCAGATTGTAGGTTTGGTCCCATGGAAGGAAAATCTCAAATAAAAAAAATGTTTTTTAAGAAAATGAAGTGAAGAAATTTAGTATAGTTTATCAAGTATATAGCACTTTTTTATGCTAATAACACAAAGGAGAAAATGGTTTACAAATCACTTTGCATTAGTTTTTATTTCTTTTTTAAAAAATATTTTAAAAATTGATTTTAGCCAAAATCAGTTTGGCTCAGTGGATAGAGCGTCGGCCTGCGAACTGAAAGGTCCCGGGTTCAATTCCAGACAAGGGCATGTACCTTGGTTGCAGGCACATCCCCAGTAGGGGGTGTGCAAGAGGCAGCTGATCGATGTTTCTCTCTCATCAATGTTTCTAGCTCTCTGTCCTTCTCCCTTCCTCTCTGTAAAAAAATCAATAAAATATATATGTTTTTTAAAATTGATTTTAAACGAGAGGAAGGGAGAGAGAGAGAGAAATGTCAGTTGGTTGCCTCCTGCATGTCCTGACTGGGGATCAAGCCCAAAACCTGGACATGTGTCCTATGAGGAATAAGATCATCAACCTTTTGATGCCTAGGATGATGCCCAACCAACTGGACCACACTGGCCAGGGTGAGATCACTGTGCATTTAAGTAACAATCAGTGCTTCCTCAGTTTTACCTTGGGCAAAAAGTACTCAGTAATCCACTGTTTATCCCTAAGGACAGGAGGTCATTTATTCAAATGTGAGACCCCACTATGAAGCATGGCCTTCCTTTTAGGAGTCCCCTCTATGTTTTTATAGAAATCTCTATCTGTAATTTAGGAAACCAAATAGTCCTTGTTACACTGATACATTGAGTTGCTATACTAAGTGATGACATATCTTTCACCTAAGGATTTCAAAATACCTTCAAGAAATGCTCTAAAAATCCTGTGGGGAAATCAACCAAAGAATGGAATTATTCCACTGATTTATATGTTGTAGGCTAGCAATTAGTTATATACCTACCTTGTCATAATAGTCTGCCTGTCTGGGCGCACATCCAATAAAATCTTCATTATCTGTGGCTCAAATCCCATATCCAGCATCTTATCAGCTTCGTCTAATACCTGCATTAAAAATGTGGCTAGATTAGATATGAGAGGTAGGTAATGTGTATGCTCTTATGAATAGAAAACTAAGGTAATTTTTTCTCATTTCCCCTATTACCTAAACCACTATTTTAATTTCTCCAGAATATAAGCAGTTTGTGTTTACAACATAAATTGATTTATTTTTAAGTTGGCTAATAGTTTCTAAATCTATTTGATGAAAAAATTGTATCTAAATATCCATGTGGATTTTTATTTTCTTTTGTACTTATCTACATTTTCCAACATCTATAAAAAGCATTAAAATAAAATTATCTTAAAACCCTACTTTAACATATTAGAGGAAATGAGAAATGTTCCTATGATTTAAAATTATTATAGCCCTCGCTGATTTGGTTCAGTGGACAGAGCATCAGCCTGTGAACTGAAGGATCCTGGGTTCGATTCTGGTCAAGGGCACATGCCCTGGTTTTGGGCTCGATCCCTAGTTGGGGGTGTGTAGGAGATCCTATCAGTAATTCTCTCTCATCATTGATGTTTCTCTCTCTCTCTTCCTCTCTAAAATCAATAAAAATATATTTTAAAAATAAAATAAAACCATTATAAAATGGACAGTCACTTGAAAAGAGTATTTTAATAAGAGTTCAGCTCTTCCAGTATCCCAGACCCCTGCTCCATGATTACCAAGTAGGTTATGCTTTTCAGGTTGACAAAATTATTCATTTGCAGGTCATTCAATCTTCCAGGAGTTGCAATGATGATATCTACACCTTTTGTCAGGTCTTGTATTTGTCCATTTCTATCTCCACCACCATATATACAAACACTTAAAAAAAAAAAAAAAATAGAGGTTCATGTTCAGATGCCTTTGGAATTGCATGCCCCTTTCTGAGAACTATCAACACCCATCAACCCATAGTGGTGTGTCATAAAGAGCCATCTTTGCATCACTGTTATTGACACCACCGCCCTGGTTACAACTATATTGAGTCAGGGATAATACCTGACCCATGCTGAGGTAATCAGTTTCTTAAAATGTGTGAAAAATAATGGGAACATGTATAAAGCTACAAATGACAAAGATGCTGATACAGGCACAGATAAAGAAGTGACTTACTTTTTAAGGCCTTTATATGAATACTTAGAACATTCAGCTTGTACTTGAAGAGCTAATTCCCGAGTGGGTGTAAGGACTAACATGCCGGGGCCATTCCTTTTCTCTCTAGCTCTTTGGAGAGAAAGACAGACTATGAAAGTACCTGTCTCAGATACACGCACATTCATTCAGTGCTTTTGCAAAAAAACCCACGAGCCCAAATAGATGCCTTTTCATTGAATATGGCCAATGCTTTCCTATGTCAAACATTCTCTCACACAAGTGTACTGAACATGATAATTTAAATAAATTGTTCCCCATGTTTTATCATTAAGACTTTTGGTAGCTACTATCTGTTGCTTCTCCAATATGTTTTGTCAATTCATACTGTCACCAGCACAGTGAAAGTGTATTTCCCTGGGACTAGGCATTACCTCTTGACTGATGCAATATGTCAAAGAAACTTTAAGTGAATTCTTGGTATCCATGTCTATTAAACCCCTGGAGAACCCAGCTGTAGAAATTCTTACACTGGTTGAGAATCGAGGTGAATAAATCCAGGCATTAAGTAGGACAGTGTCTTCCCTGTTCCAGTTTGGGCTACTCCTATAAGATCTATTCCTTGTAGAACTATTGGCCATGCCTGCGACTGAAATAGAATGATAAATGGTAAAATAAAAAGTGTATTTCTTTGTGTCAAGTGTCCCTCCTATTGAAGACCCAAACTTCATTCAACAAGTATTTTCTGAGTGCTAGAAGTGGTAGTGCAGGAAGTGCTGGGGGAGTGCTCTTAAGAGACAGTTGCTCCCTGGTGATTTAACTTTTAACAGATATTGTTTGGGGGGAGGTGAGAGGGGGGAGGGGAGAATGGTCAGTGAGATATTAGAATTAAAGGATTACTCAGCATACCTGGATTGGTGTTGGTTTTTGAAAACCTGCCTTTTTGATGTTTTCCATAACTTCAGGGTAACATTGAAAGGCATCCTCGAATCTACAAGTAGGATTGGGGATAGGACGTTTCTCACCTTCTTTCAAGTCATCACACACTATATTGTAATTTTCTTTCCTTTAAGGGAAAAAAACAAACACAGAACAAATATTATTGGTTTTGGTCACTTTACTCCCCAGGCCAGAAAATTTTCCAGTATTAGTTCAGGTCATATCTAGAAATTCAATTGCAACTGATTAAAACCAAACTGTTAGTACAGTTACAGTAAATTGTAAAAACTAAGAAATATAAGTGAGCACATCTTTTTTTCTTATCAGAATCATTGCAGAAAGGAGGAGGAAAATTACATTGTCTATGTGAATGAGCCAATGGACGTTTCATGGAAAAGTTAAAAATATAGCCTGAGCCTGAGGCAAGGGGAGGGAGTGGGCTATAATGGATCAATGGTAGAAAAAAGGGGATTTGTTATGACTTGTTACATATGTCATTGAGGACCTTATTTGTGTGCAACAGACAAAAGTAAATGGTATTTTCAAGGAGACCATAAGGCATTGAATTTCAAAATTATTGAGCCAAGTATGCCATTATTTTAAAAGGAGTTCTACAAATCTTACTTTGAAATGCTAATTTACCTTTTCTGAGGTGAAATATTCTTCAGTTAAGGACTTGGTAATTTTAGCTGAGACTTTAAATATATTTTTGTTTCTAAAATTTAACTGGCAGAATTTAGTTTTCAGAAGTGCTCTCTGAATGTCAAAGTATATTCCTATTTTATACCTAAATGTTAACTTTTATTGTCAGAAGACTTCTTTTATACTTAGTAAACTGACAGAATTTTTGATAATATTGAAACATTACGTTTTATACTTGAAATAAACTTTTAAAAAAAAAAAGGAAAAAAAAGAGAAAAAAGAAAGAAAAAAGGGGACATATGTAAAACTTTCAACAATAAGGATTTTTATTTATTTATTTATTTTTTTTTTAAAGAATAGAGCCTGAAAATTATGCTTCATGGTTCAAAATCAGATTGTCAAACACTGGAGGGCCTACAATGTTCCATACACATTTCCTTTTTTAAAAAAATTCTTTAAACTTTTTTCTTAGAGAGGAAGGGAAAGGGAGAGCAAGATAAACTTCTGTGTGAGAGAGAAACATTGATTGGTTGCCTCCATTATGCATCCTGACTGGGATCCAAGCTGCAACTTTGGTATGTGCCCTGACCAGAATGGAACTGATGACCTTTTGGTGCATAGGGTGACGCTCAACCAACTAAGCCACACTGGCCAGGGCTTTATTTATTTATTTAAAGCTCAAAAAGCGAGAGAAAGCAAGATGACAGCATAAGGTAAACACCTGTATGTGCTGCCTCTCACAACCACACCAAAACTACAACTAAAAGACAAAACGACTATCACCCAGAACCATGAGAAAGCTGGTGGAGTAGAAGTTCTACAACTAGAAAAAAAGAAAGAAGCTCATTTAGACCGTGTAGGAGGTGCAGAGGCACAGAAAAGCAGAGGTATGTAGGCGCTCGAATCAGGCTGGTGACTGGTGTGTTGTTTTCCTCAAATGGAAGTGAGATACAAACTACCAACTGCTCTGAAGTCCAGTTTCTGGCAAGACTCTGGGGACCCGGAATCCTACAGAAAGAAACTGGACTGTCAGGCATCGGGTTAGAAAGTAAGGGTGACTTTCTTGCAGAGGTGCGCTCAGGAATCATTGTTTACTGTGCTGGGGCGCAGGACTCGGGGTTGTGGAAATGCGGAGATGCAGAGATGGCTGACTGGCAGCCAACGCTGTTTGCAATGTCCTAGAGATTCCCCGAGACCCTACACACCCAATTTAAAAACCTACCCAAGCTGTGCACAGTGGCTTTTGCATATGAAAGGCCTGCCCTTTCGCAGCTTAACCTAACAAATTGCAGCTGGGTCAGAGAGCTCCAAAACTTCCAAACCCCAAACAAAGAGGAGAAATCTGAAGATCTTGCTGTAGCTCCTGCTGGGTGGCCTCAGACAGTAGTTGACTTGCCCCTCCTTGGAGATCCAAGAGCCAGTGTACCTAGTGGTCAGTGTGAGACGACAACAGATTTCAACTCCTCACATACATAAGTGACATACTCAAGAGTACCAAAGCCCCACTGTCTCAAGTCCTGCTCCATAAGGGTGTCTCCTGCATAGCAGCTTTCCCATTATAGTCACAGTGGGTCCTCACAGCCGATTGGCCTGGAGGTCCATTCCTTCCAGTGATACCAACAACAATAAAGGCTTAACTACAACAAGACAGTGCACACAGCCCACAAAGCGTCCAACTCAGTGCACACAGCCCACAGCACCAAGAGCGTCCAACTCAGGTGATTGGGGAGGCTGAGCCACTGGGCCCTATAGGTCACCTACCACACAAAGCCACTCCATCAACACAGGGAAGCAGCCAAAATGTGGAGACAAAAAACATGTCACGAACGAAAGAAATGGAAGAAAGCAAACTACTGGATATATAGTTCATAACCACAGTTATAAGATTACTCAAGAATCTTCTAGAACCCTCTGAGAAACTTAGTGAGACCTTTAAGGATCTTAATGAGAATGCAAAAAAAAAAAAAAAAAAAAAAAAAAAAAAAAAAAAAAAAAAAAGGAAAAGGACCAGTCAAAAATTAAGCATACACTGTCTGAAATAAATAATAATATATAGAAATCCAACAGTAGAATAGAAGACCCCAAGAATCAAAGCAAAGATTTGAAATATGAGGAAGCAAAACACACCTAACAAGAAAAACAAAAAGAAAAAAGAATCCAAAAATATGAGACAGTGTAAGAAGCTTCTGAGACAACTTCAAGCATACCAACATCCAAATTATGGGGGTGCCAGAAGAAGAGAGCAAGATACTGAAAACCTATTAGAAGAAATAATGACAGAAAACTTTCCCTACCTGGTGAAAGAAGTATACTTACAAGTCCAGGAAGCACATAGAACCCCAAACAAAGGGAATCCAAAAATGACCACACCAAGACACATCATAATTAAAATGCCAAGAGCAAAATACAAAGAGAGAATATTAAAAGCAGCAAGAGAAAAGCAGGTAGTTACCACAAGGAAGTACCCATATGATTGTCAGCTGATTTCTCAACAGAAACTATGCAGGCCAGATGGGGAGTGGCAAGAAATATTCAAAGTGATGAATAACAAGAACCTACAGGGGGCGGAACGAAGATGACGGTGTAGGTAAACACACCTGAACGGCTGCCGTACACAACAATTAAAAAAAACAACTATAAAACAAACGTCTATCCCCCAAAAACCAAGGGAACACTGGCTGAGAGGAAGCCCTACAACTAGACTAAAAGAAAAAGAGGAGAATCCAGGGCACAAGTGCTGAGAAATTGAGGTATTGGGGGCGCGGATGCGATATGGGCTGGTGGCGGTGGATCCCGGCTGGCAGAGGGCGGTGCTTTCTTCAATCCTTAGAGAGACAAGCACCCGATCTCTCTGAAATCCAGTTTCTGGGGAGAGGCTAGACTGTCTGCCATCAGGTCAGAAAGTGGGGCTGGCTTGCTTGCAGCTGGGACACCATCGGCGCCATTGCTGTTGGCCACGCCCCAGCCTAGTGACCTGAGACTCCGCCCCTCACAACACATCCAAGCTCCAAGCAGCGGACTTTGCATATAAATGGCCCTCTCTGTTGCAGTTTAGCAAAATTGCAACCTGGGGCAAACAGATCCAAGGAGGACAGGACTGTAGTTCACGCTGTAGCTTCTGCAACAGTACTGGCCTCAGATAGTAGCTGAACTGCACCTCATTGAGACCCAGAAACCAGAGTTCTAGTGCTCAGTTTCAATCCCTTACACCCATAAGTGACACATTAGGGAGACCTTCATCAGTGAGCACCAAAGCCCCACTGAAACAAGGTGTGTCTCCAGCGCAGCAGTTCTTCCTTTATAGACACAGCGGATCCTCACAAACAACTGACCTGGAGGTCAGTTCCTCCCAGTGTACCAACAAAAATCAAGGCTTAATTACACCAAGACTGTGCACCAAGCCCACAAAGGGATATAGCAAAAGCGACCACCTCAGGTGATTGGGGAAGCTGAACTACTGACCCCTATAGGTCAACAACCACATAAAGCCATTCTGTCAACACAGGGAGGCAGCCAAAATGAGGAAACACAGAAGCATGACACGAATGAGAGAGATGGAGGAGAATAAACTAATGGATGACACACAGTTCAGAATCACATTTATGAGATTATTCAAGAATCTTCTAAAAACCTTTGAGAAACTTGATGAGACCTCCAAGAAGCTTGGTGAGACCTTCAAGGACCTTAAAGAGAATACCAAAAAAATGGAAAAGGACCAGTCAGAAATTAAGCATACAATCTCTGAAATAAAGAATATACAGAAACTCAACTATAGATCAACGTACCCCAAGAATCAAACCAAAGATCTGGAATATAAGGAAGAAAAAAATCACCTAACCAGAGAGGCAGAAAGAAAGAAGAATCCAAAAGTGTGAGGATAGTGTAAGGAGCCTCCGGGACGGCTTAAAGGATACCAACATCCGAATTTTGGGGGTGCCAAAGGAGAGTGAGGAGGATATTGAAGGCTTAATGGAAGAAATAATGACAGAAAACTTTCCCTACTTGGTAAAAGAAATAGACTTACAAGTTCAGGAAATATACAGAACCCCAAACATGAGGAATTCAAGGAGGGATACACCAAGAAACATCATAATTAAAATGCCAAGGGCAAAAGACAAGGAGAGAATCTTACAAGCAGCAAGAGAAAAACAGCTAGTTACCCTCAAGGGAGTACCCATACGACTGTCAGCTGATTTCTCAACAGAAACTATGCAGGCCAGGAGGGAGTGGCAAGAAATATTCAAAATGATGAACAACAAGAACCTACAACCAAGATTACTCTACCCAGCAAAGCTATCATTCAGAATTGAAGGTCAGATAAAGAGCTTCACAGACAAGAAAAAGTTAAAGGAGTTCATCAACACCAAACCAGAATTACATGAAATGCTGAAGGATATTCTTTAAGGAGAGGAAGAAGAAGAAAAAAGTAAAGGTAAAAATTATGAACAAAAAGACATAAAATACATACCTACCAACAAGTGAACCTAAAAATCAAGTGAATAAAAAATCTGAAGAATAAAATGGACTAGTGAATATAATGGAATCAGGGACATAGAAAGAGATTGGACTAACAATTCTCAGGGGTGAGGGAAGAGATTGGACAAGAATCTTACACCTATGGATGAAGACAGGGACAGGGGATAAGGGCATGGGGTGGAGTTGGGGATCAGGTGGAGGGGAGCTATGGGGGAAGAGGAGGGAAAGAGGAACACCTGTAATAATCTGAACAATAATTTATTAAAAAAAAAAGAATCATAGAAAGGGAGTAGATTGACAATTCTTGGGGGGGGAGGGGGCATGAGGGGTGCAGGAAGAGATTGGACAAAAATCTTACACCTATGGATGAGGACAGTGGCGGGGGCAGGGGGAAGGGTGGGAGGATGGGGGGAGGGGAAACAGGTGGAGGGGAGCTATGGGAGGAAAAGAGGAATATCTATAATAATTTGAATAAAGATTTATTTAAAACACACACACACACAAAAAAAAAAATTTTCAAAAATGTTAAGTGGGAATTATTCCCATTTGGCAGGTGAATATTAGTTACTTGTCCAAGGTCTGAACCCCACTCCAACATCTAGAGTAACTATTGTTTCTGTTTTATTATCTTATTTTTATAACAGACTTAGTAGAAAAAAACGCTGCCATTAGGACCTTTAATTCCAGATAATAAGGATTAAAGAGTAAAAAATTATTCTAATATTCAGATATCAGATCAATTTCTTTTGATTTTCAGTTGCAGAAATAATTCTCTATAACTGCTATTCAATACAGCAGGCATGCCCTAGCCAGTGTTGCTCAGTGGATAGAGTGTTGACCTACAGACTGAAGGGTCCCAAGTTTGATTTCTGGTCAGGGCACATGCCCAGAATGAAGACTCCAACCCCAGTAGGGGGCCTGCAGGAGGCAGCCAATCAATGATTCTCTCTCATCATTGATGTTTCTATTTCTCTCTCCCTCTCCCTTCCTCTCTGGAATCAATAAAAACATTATAAAAAAATACAGCAGGTATCAACAACATATACCTTCTTAAATTAAAAAATTTCAAGTAAGCCGAAACCGGTTTGGCTCAGTGGATAGAGCGTCGGCCTGTGGACTGAAGGGTCCCAGGTTCCATTCCGGTCAAGGGCATGTGCCTTGGTTGTGGGCACATCCCCAGTTGGGGAGTGTGCAAGAGGCAGCTGATTGATGATTCTCTCTCATCTATGTTTCTGACTCTCTTCCTCTCTGTAAAAATCAATAGAATATAAAAGAGGGGAAAAAATTTCAAGTAACCTCTGGCTGGTGTTTCTCAGTGGTTAGAACCCTAGCACTGAAGGTTTGATTCCTAGTCAAGGTCATTAACCTGAGTTGCAGAATTGATCCCCAGCCCTGGTAGGATTAGGTGTAGAAAGCCACCAATCTATGTGTCTCTCTTTCCCCCTCCCTCCTTCCTTTCCACTCTCTCTAAAAACCAATGAGAAAAAATATCCTTCGGTGAGGATTAACTAAAAAAGACAAAATAATAAAAATAAATAAGTAATTTAAAAATTCAGTTCCTCAATTATACTAGCCATATATATTTTTAAATATATTTTTATTGATTTCAGAGATGGAGGGAAAAAGAAATATTGATGATGAAAGAGAATCATCGATTGGCTGCCTCCTGCATCCTCAGCTTGGGGATAGAGACCGAAACCTGGGCATGTGCCCTAAATGGGAATCAAACCGTGACCTCCTGGTTCATAGGTCGATGCTCAACCACTGGGCCACGCCAGCCAGGCTGTAGCCCTAAATTAAGTGTTCAATAGCTATATATAAATAGTGACTATTCTAGCAGATACAAATATAGCCCATTTTCCATCTTTGCAGAAAGTTTTATTAGACAGAAATGCTCTAATATATATCAATAGGTTACAAGCAAGTTTTCATTTTAATATGAAAGGTGTAGACTTCAAATGCAATCATTTCAAATCTTTGCCTGAGTTAATTTAATAACATAACTATATAAAATACTCATTTGAAGAAGTAATAAAGCAACCCACCTCCAAACGTCTATTTGCCCTGGTGACATTGACCTTGTTGTTTCTGACTCCATGTAAAAGTTTTTCTTAATTGGAGGTAAATCTGGGACAAAGATGAAAATTCAAATTTTGATAAATAATGACTATTTACGTTTCATTGACACTTAAAGTAACAGAAATCAACCAAAATATCTATCAAGTTCATCCATACAGTTTTAGACAATTGTTCCACACTTTGTCCAAGGGTGTGCAGGAGGTAGCTGGTCGATGTTTCTAGCTCTCTATCCCTCTCCCTTCCTCTCTGTGAAAAATCAATAAAATATATATATATATATATATATATATATATATATATATATATTTTTTTTTTTTTTTTTTTTTTAAAGATGAGGTAACTTCTGAGGGTAGAATAAGAGAAATATAGTTTATTTCTAAATAGTAATAGGGTAAAAAAGATAAAATCAATTTACTATATTTGAGAGAAGCTTATACCACAATTTTGGTTTGTCCTTTAATTACATTTTTCACACAAGAAATATCTTTAATTATAAAATTAAGTATAAAAGAAGCCATGCTTTGCAAGACACAATGATCACAGTTGATTAATCTTCTCTCAAATATAGTAAATATATCACAGACAGGAAGGGATAGAGTTGGTAAGTTTAATATTTTAACTTCCTATTTATAGCATAAATCACAACATAGAAAGTATCATGCCCTCGGAAATAATTGCAGCATTGCAAATTTAACTATCATTTTTCATAATGATCTTATTACTAAAAATAACATATTTGCCGGGACTGGTTTGGCTCAGTAGATAGAGAGTCGGCCTGCGGACTGAAAGGTCCCAGGTTCGATTCCAGTCAAGGGCATGTACCTTGGTTGTGGGCATCTCCCCAGTAGGGGGTGTGCAAGAGGCAGCTGATAGATGATTCTCTCTCATTGATGTTTCTAACTCTCTATCCCTTTCTCTTCCTCTCTGTAAAAAATCTATAAAATATAAATAAATATTATAAATAAATAAAATCTGGAGGTTTTAAAATAAAAAAATAAATAAAATAAAAGTAACACATATTATAGAGGATAAAAACCTCAATTAAGAGAAACACCAACACCACATGTAAATGCTACAATACAACACTTGCCTGGCTCAGTGGTTGAGCATCCACCCATGAACCAGGAGGTCACAATTAAATTCCTGGTCAGGGCACATGCCTGGGTTGTAGGCTTGATCTCCAGTAGGGGGCATGCAGGAGGCAGGTGATTGATGATTCTTTTTCATCATTGGTGTTTCTGTCTCTCCTTCTCCCTCCTCTCTGACATCAATAAAAGCATATTAAAAAAAGAATACAGCACCAACCTGCCCACTTTTTTTCCTCCCATTTCAAAGCATCTTCTCGAATTTGATCCCAATCAAGTAGTGGCTGATCTTCTGTAATAACATTGTCATCTGTCCTTACATCTCTTCGACAAGAAGGTTGGAATGCAACAACATCTGTTAAAATATTTTTACCTAATATTAGTTTCAAAACAAATCCTACCAATACAAAATCCTCAAAACCATTTTACTATTTTGTGTTTTAATAACCTGACAATAATGTGTGGAATATAAACATTTAGAATTTTAATGCTACAGTACCATGACAATTCTGGTCATGGTTTTTGTCATCAGTTATCTACTTCAGATTTATGAAATGGAAAAGAAAATGTTACTTATTGGAGAAGTTAAATAGCCTGAGAGCCTAGTGTCTACTAATAAATCACACATATCCCTTAATTTTTACTGTAATCCTGTGAGCTGAGTATACTCCAGGTTAACAGGTGAAGAAATGGAGCTTTAGCCCTGGCCAGAGTGGCTCGGTTGGTTAAATGTTGTCCTGTGCACTGAAAGGTGGCTGTTTCAATTCCTGGTTACAGCACATGCCCATGTTGCTTTTTCTCTAGCCCAAGCAGATCTGAGATTTTTAAAATACCAAATTTATTAGGCAGTTTTCAAAGTCAGTCACGTTCCAGGGAAGAGACCATAGAGACAGGAGGTTAGGACTAATCTTGCCCTATCATTAAGAGAAGTATGTTTAAAAGGCTAGTTTGTTTTTTTCCAATCGTCTGTAGCTAAAAGTAAAACTGCTAGGCTTAACCAAGGAGGTTACGTGTTTTCACTTGAGGAAAATGTATCCTGGAATTCCACAGGAAAAAAGCTCTGTAACAGACTAGATTTAATTATGGCAACCTAAAGCTTTATTATCAGGAAAAGCATCAGCTATCACATGGCTTATAATGCTGAATGAAATTTAAAAATTTTTTTACAGGGCTTTAGTGGGCAAAAATTACTTACCAACTCTGGGTTGTGAATTGTAATTTTGTTGTTTTTTAACAAGATTATCTATCACTGCTTTTGCTTTTGCTTGCATTGTCTTGCTACCAAAAATTTTGATTTCTGCTTCAGGGCACCCTTTTATTACCTAGATTCAAGGGAAAAAATTGGTGTGATTGAAGTCCCCTTGCCACTTGCCCTCCAACAGTCACTCAAACAATATAAGAGTGTAAGTAAGTATAGTACTGCTATCAATCAGTGTCTGAGATATATTATGAAAGGCTTTCATGTGGAAAAGGTCATGAACACACGTAATTTGCATTTTAGAAAGATTGCTCTGGCCACGGTGGAGGATGGTTAGAGGACCACCACGGGAAGCAAGACGCTTCAGTTCGGGAAGAATGCCCCAAAGGATGGGATTTTCCTGGAGAAATACAGGCAGTGGAAAGGACTTAACGATGATGGGTGGGCTGTAGATTAATGAGAAGTTAGTAACCTGAGGTTCCTGGGCGGAACTTGGTGAGTGATGTGGCTGCTTACTGAGACTGGGAAACAAGGAACAGCTGGAGATTTGAGGAATGGGGGTCAGGAAGGGCATTCAGTTGGTCCCCAGGGATCTCATTTCTTCAGTCAAGCTTATCTCTAAAGATTTTTCTACCTCCACCCTGGCCAGGATGGCTCGATTAGGCGTCATCCCATGCACCAAAACCTTGCGGGTTTGATTCCTGGTCAGGGCACATGCCTGGGTTTCAGGCCCCATCCCTGGTAGAGGGTGTGCAGGAAGCAGCCAGTTGACTTTTCACTCACAACAATGTTCCACTCACATAGATTTTTCTCTCTGTCCCTCCCAACCCCCTGTCTAAAAGTTAATAAAGGATTTTATTTTATTTTTTAAAGATTTTTACCCCCATGAGTCAAAAAACTGAGACCTGGAATGGCCCATAGCTTAGGTGAGTTCTTGAAAAGAATGGTAGTATAAAGAGCTTTGGCAGCTTATCTCAGTTACCTTCGTATGTTAATAACTGAGCAAAAATGAGAGTTATGAATGAACTATGCATTTCGGGATCTAAGAACACAGATCACATACCTGTATTTTGGTGTTTGTTGTACTTTGGATGTCTTTTATTTTTGACCCACCACGACCTGTTTTTAAAAAATAAAGGAAAAAATTTTTTTTAGCCAAGTTGAAATCAGCAGAGGGATATACCTACTTTCCTCCAAGAACCTTCTTTAGTTCTTTCCCAGATCAAACAAAGGCTCCTGGGTGTCCAATAATCATTTTCAGTTTGGGAAAAGGAAAGCAAGCATTTTCTAATCCAAATTTTGGTGAGTGGAAGGAGGCTCATTTTCTAGATGTAGATCCTGAGGATTCATTAGCAGCTCCAGCAAACGAATTAGATCCAAGGATGTGGAGAAATTAGAACCCTTACACACAACAACTCAACAACAACAAAATCCAATTAAAAAAGGGTGAAAGGTCTTGCTTCAATAGACATCTCTCTAAAGAAGACATACAAATGTCCAATAGGCATATGTGATAAGATGCTGAAATCATTAGAGAAATGCAAATTGGAAATCACAATGAGAAATTACTTCATAAGTGTTACAAGGGCCATGATAAAAAAGATAAGTTAAAAAAAAAAAAAAAAAGATGAGATGAGTGTTCCGGAGGATGCTGTGAAAAGGGAACCCTTGTGCACTGTTGATGTGAATATAAATTGGTGATTGGAGGAGCCACAACAGAAAACAGTTCAGAGGTTCCTAAAAAATAAAAAATGGAATTATAGTATAATCCAGCAATCCTACTTCTGGGTATATATGCAAAAGAACTGAAGTCAGGATCTCAAAATGCTATCTGTACTCCCATGCTCATTTCAGCTTTATTCACAATGGCTAAGAGATGGAAACAATGTCAATGTCTGTCAACAGATGGCTGGATGAAGAAAACATGGCATGGACACACATTGGAAGTTTTCAGGAGAAAAAAGAAATCCTGGCATTTGTGACAACAGGGATGGACCTTGAGGACATTATGCTAAGTGAAATAAACCAATGATGAAAGAACAAATAGTGCACGACTCTACTTCTATGAGGGATCTAATGTAAGCAAAGTAAAATGGTGATTGCAAGGGATGCGGGATAGGGAAAATGGAGATTTGATGAGTAGGTTCAGCCATGCAAAATGAGAACATCTAGAGGTCTACTACATAAGATTGTTCTTACCATTATAATTTTGTGCTGTACACTGCACACTTAAAATTGTTATGTGTAAATTAAAGTTGTATATTTATTTTGAATAATTAGAGCCATAATCAACATCAATTGTTTTATAGTTAACAATTTTGAACTGTACACTTAAAATTGTTATGTGTGTTATAACCAGTGAGCTAAACAGAGGATGCCTTAATCAGTAAGCCAAATTTTGGAGTCTTTTATTACACCAGCGGGCGTAGAGGAATATTGTTTACAGAGTCTAAGCAAGCACATGGAAGCTTTTCCCTTTTATACTCTTCCCAGTCCTTTGTCTTCCAAATATGGAATACACTTCCAGACCTTTTGCAGGCCTTGCTTATAACCTGAGCTTGTAACTTGAGTATAGTACATTTCAGATAACTGGAGTATGGGAGTAACCAGGGATGGCAGTGGAGGTGCTTGTAAGGTCAGACAGCTGAACTCACCCTCCCTATTATTCAAGTAAGCAAGCGTGTTTTACAGAAGTCAAGAATAGCAGGGTTAAAATTTCAAACAGCAGCTAAAACCGGTTTGGCTCAGTGGATAGAGCATCAGCCTGAGGACTCAAGGGTCGCAGGTTTGATTCAGGTCAAGGGCATGTGCCTTGGTTGCAGGCACATCTCCAGTATGGAGTGTGCAGGAGGCAGCTGATTGATGTTTCTCTCTCATCGATGTTTCTAACTTTCTATCCCTCTCTCCGCCTCTCTGTAAAAAAAAAAATCAATAAAATACATTAAAAAAAATTTCAAATAGCAGTTTTTACAAAATAGAGGAAACATGAACAAGATGGCCTATGCTTCATGTGTAAATTCAAGTTGTATTTACTAATTTTTAAAAAATATATTTTATTGATTTTTTACAGAGAGGAAGAGAGAGGGACAGAGAGTTAGAAACATCAATGAGAGAGAATCATCCATCATCTGCCTCTTGCACACCCCCTACTGGGGATGTGCCCGCAACCAAAGTACATGATCTTGACCAGAATCGAACCTGGGACCTTTCAGTCCGCAGGCCGACGCTCTATCCACTGAGCCAAACCGGTTTTGGCTGTATTTACTAATTTTTTATTGTTTAAAGTATTACATGTCTTTTCCCCCAATTGAACTCTTCCCGTCACTCCCTCCCCCCAAAGTTGTATTCATTTTTTTAAAAACTGGATCTAGAACCAACATCAAGTTGGTGCTCTGGAGCACAGTGTTTGCATTTCACAGGTGCTCAGTAAGTGTTGAGAGAGCTTAAATGATGTTTATTGTTAACCTAGTAGTGGCTTTCATTTGTAGAGCATTCTTCTTCAGATCTTTGAGCCTGAGTCACCCTGAGAGGTCAATTAAACTCTGGCTGGTCAAGTGCTAGTCTTATATTGCTCTATTTAATAGCAGCCTACACAATCTGTCCTCCCCCCCCCCCCCCCCAAACAGGTTAAAAAGGGGGTAAAGCAAAATGTTGGCTCCCATACTTATTGGTCAATTGTTGGAACTCATCTTCAGACTTGATGGCAATAAATGGAGCAAATCTAAATTCCAATAATTTCTAAGTGCTTTTCAAAAAAGAATTTGTAAGACTCAAGGGATTCTAAGATGCCATTTTCAGCAGAAAAAGCATATTTAAGTTAAACTACGTACAAGATACGGCTAATGATCTGAGTTGCCCGACATCTCCCACCTCCTTATTTGTGGTTAATGGCTCCATCTGGTGCTCAGATTGATTTCAGCACTGCTGTGTTGTTCATTTTTGGGTAAGCCGTCAAAGGCCTGATCTTTCATTCCAAAGATTTCCGAAGTCTTCTAAAAGTTTGCACTCCCATAGGTCCTCAGACTGAAGGGTCCCAGGTTCGATTCTGGTCAAGGGCACATACCCGAGTGGCGGGCTTGATCCCCAGTAGGGGGCATGCAGGAGGCAGCTGGTCAATGACTCTCTTTCATTGTTGGTGCTTCTCCCTCTCCCTCTCCCTTCCTCTTTGAAACCAATAAATATATATTAAATAAATAAAAATGTTTTAAAATACAAAACTAAAAGTTTGCTCTCCCTACACAATGTCTTTTTAACCATCAAAAGGTGTGCCAAATGATTTATCATTCTAGTACCAAAAGATAATGGAAATATCACCAGAGATGCTCTTGCCCAGGCCCCGCCCCTGCACAGGCCCCGCCCCTGCCCAGGCCCCGCCCCTGGCCCCAACCATTCTCCTCTCCCGGCCCTGCCCCCGCACATCCATCCCCCTGCTCTCACCGATCACCACGCCTACGCAGTCGTTCTTCAGTCCAAAGCAGAGTGGTGGTTCCTGGGGGTCATCCGCCACGGGCTGCTGAGGGCTGGAGGGCTCCCTCCAGTCGCCACCTCTGCCGCCCCTGCGGCCTCCTCTACCTCTTCGATTCGGCTCCTCCGTGGGCCTCCATTCCTGAGTCTGGGGCACCGCCGAGCTCCGCTGAGAAGCATCGACCCAGGAGAAGGCGTTGGCGCCTGCTTCTTGCCTAGACATGGTGGCGGGAAGGAAACCCTGCGCCTCCGGCGTCGCTCGCGGCCGGCCCGCACCACCGGTCCGCGCCGTCGTGCGGCCGACCTGCCTGGGCGTCCACGCAGCGGCTACTTAGGGAGCCCGCGCGAGGCCCGCCCCGCCCCCGTGCCGGGCCTCGTGGCCTCACGCCCATTGGTGGACGAGCGGTGGTGGGCGGGACACTCACGGCTGGGCCAATCTGCTCTTTTGATCGTGTGAAAGAACCGTCGGTGCGAATCCCTGCGCCTACTCTGCTATTCCTTTCGAGGCGTGGGCGCACCCGAGGCCGGCTTGGCGCTTTCCCTACTGAACCCCGAGGCTGTTTTAAGCCAGGCTCTCAACTGGCCTCACTTTCACCACCTGGTCCTATGCGTGCATGCAACAGCGGAAACAAAATGTTGACGAAACAGCAATTACCATTGCAATGTGAGCAGCACTCTGATGTAATCAAGTCTATATTAGTTTTCAGAATGTTGGGGGTCATCTACACATTCAACGACCCACAATCTTAAAATCTCGGGCCTGAGAGATGTGGCTTCAACACATGACCTGAATGAACTACCTGGTGTAGTTTTAGGACTAATGAAATAAACTGAATAAATGCTCGAGGCACCCCAGTCATGGCAGCCTGGCTCTGCCGCTGGGCATATTATTCCAGGCAAGCAAGCCAGCTGGGACTGCTCCTGCTTTGATGAGGATCTTCAAATGGTCTGAACAAATCTCATGTCAATCACCTGTCAAACACGGTAGACATCGATTAGGATGCTAGGAACAGTGGTCTGTGTCCAGGATTGGAGGGGGGGGGGGGAGTACTACACCTTCAGATCAAGTGCTGAAGTCACATCTTTCAGGTTCATCCAGGATTAACTGACGTGAAATTAACTCTAACTCTTAATGTGATAGGACAAATAGGATTACAGTGCAATTGGAGCACCCAGGAAATAGAAAAAAGGATAAATGCGCTATGTATATAATCTCTTTTCTCTGACCTTTAATCTGAAATGGATAATATGAATGAACTTTACAAAGGAATTTTATTGATTCAATTTGCAAACATTTTAAGTATTTTGCATCTGTGTTCATAAGAAATAGTTTGTGATTTTCTTGCAATGACTTCATCTAGTTTGGTATTAGTTCAATGCTGGCCTCGTAGAATGAATTAGGAAGTTTTCCCTCTGCTTCTATTTTCTAGAAGATATAGAAAATCGGTATAAGTTTTTAGCCCTAGCTAGTTTGGCTCAGATGTTAGAGCGTTGGCCTGTGCATCAAAGGGTCCCAGGTTCAATTCTGGTCAAGGGCACATGCCCAGGTAGCTTTTGCAGGAGGCAGCCAATCAATGATTCTCTCTCATCATTGATGTTTCTATCTCTCCCTTTCTGAAATCAATAAAAATATATTTTAAAAAAGAAAACTGGTATGAGTTTTTAAATGTTTGAATTCACCAGTGAAACATTTATGTCTGGTACTTTCTTTTTGCAAAGTCATTAATTATTGACTCAATTTTTAAAATAAAAAAGGCACATTCAATATTATCTGTGCTTTAATATAGTAATTCATTTTGTTCTCTCTTCCTGTTTAATATGAACTCTATTTACTTTATGTCTAACATGTCTCATGAGATAATATCTATGCTTAGTTTCATTTATCTCCATTTGTTTCTTGTGTTCTCTACATAGCAGACTTTTTAAAAAATATATTTTATTGATTTTTCACAGAGAGGAAGAGAGAGGGATAGAGAACTAGAAACATCGATGAGAGAGAATCATCTATCAGCTGCCTCTTGCACACCCCCTACTGGGGATGTGCCCGCAACCAAGGTACATACCCTTGACCGGAATCGAACCCGGGACCTTTCAGTCTGCAGGCCGACGCTCTATCCACTGAGCCAAACCGGTCCCGGCCATAGCAGACTTATTAAAATAGCAAACACACATGGCAATCTACATCTTGAATATTAGTTCCTAATTTTCTTTCTATACCATGAGTCATTTTTTAGTAGTTCTGGGTTGAAGTGCTCCTTCCTGAATATTTGATTTGGAAAGATGATTCTTAGCATTTAGTCAGAATATCTCTTAATTGCACCCCCTTCACATTGCTAGCCATCACAGTGGCAGATTTCTTTGATGCAGTGGTGTCTCCAAGTACATTATGGGGCAAGATATCCCAGAGCTCACAGGACAGACCAAATCACACAGTTATTGAATCAATTTAAAACATTCAGTGAGAAGCAATGAAAAGAGAGATGGAATAAGTTAACACACATATTAGGCTACAGGCAGAATCAAAAGACGATACTACATGAATCCTGTCATGCAATGTTCATGTCTTTGCTGCATCAGCCTTTGGAGTTTGAGGGAGGGCTGAAGGAAACAGGTACTGTTTAAGTGGAGATACCCAAAAGCATGTATACCTAGCCACAGCTCTAACTTGCTAACATGCTGAGCAGCTGTGAATTTTATCTTATGTCTCTGGGCAGTGGAAACATCAGACCAAGATGGGTATTACCAAAGGTTTAAGGCATGAACATTTGGTGCCCTGTGAATGTTGGGTATTATTTGTTTTTCTACAGCAAAACTCAATCTTTTTGTGTAATACAAAAAACATACTTTATATTCCATTTACTTCAATAAGAGCAAATAATTCCCTTCTGGTCCCCAATCTAGGCAGAAGTAAACTTTGCTACTTTCAATTAAGTCAAGCCATGGTCCCAGTTCGATAGAAGATGTTAATTCAGCACAGAACTTTGTTGAGGCTCAGAGAAGGAACAGGTGATAAATCAGGGGCTAACATCAAGAGAAGGGATAGAAAAAGGAAAATGAAATAACAGGTCACTAGTGAGTTCATTACTAAAGTGAAACAAACAAACAAAAACAAAAAGACTAAAGTGAAAGACTAGGAAATTCTTTTCTAGAAAAAAAATGTAGTGGGAAAAGTGACTTAAAGAGGTCAAACTGAGCGAAAAGCAACAAGAAAATGGCGAAGTTACAGGTTAATACTCTGGAAGGGAAATAAAGGGACATGACCAATGCAAGTAAAAGTTTTATTCTGTAAGCATGGATTAAAAGCAAGTGACATGAGCCCAGCAGGTGTGGGTCGACCCATGAATCAGGAGGTCACAGTTTGATTCCGGGACAGGCACATGCTTGGGTTTCGTGCTCAGTCTCTAGCAGAGGGCTTGCAAGGACGCAGCAGTCAAGGATTCTGGTCACTGATGTTTCTATCCTTCTTTCCCTCTCTCTGAACTCAATTAAGAAAACACCACACAAACGTTTTTGTTTTTTTTTTAAATAAACCTAGTGACATTAAGTTCCAAACACAAATATTATATCAAAGGTTTCCTGGAAATCTAAGTTAATTAACCAAAAGTAATCTATGAGGAACTCCCCACCCCCCACCTAACACAGAATGTAAAGACTGTCAAATGAAATGGCTCAAATTAAAGGATGAAAGCAAAATCCTATCATATCTCCTTTGATATTCTCAAAATCCAAAATGGCTTCCCTCATCCTCCACCTGAAAAGATGAGAGAAGGGGCTAGGGTGCAGGTGAATGACCCACTAGGAGCCAATTTCCTCATCTGAAAAGGCAGTGAAGAGTCCATTCAGCTACACCACTGTTTTCCCAGGTCTGAAGGACCCTGAAACCCCCCTCTTCCAGCCAAATAAGAAAACACATGAGTCCTATTACATGCATGGTTAGGAAAAGAAGTAATTTTAAGATGGGGAGCTTTTATACTCATTCGTATTTCTTAGAGAGGGGCTATTATAAAGATTGAGGCCTATGTACAAGAAGAGAGAGAAATATAGTTGTTAAAGGAAATGCTCTAGCAGATAATTTTGTTAAAAAGCAACTTTAAGGTTATAATCCTATTGCAGCCTTCAAAAGATTAATAGATGGAGGGATTCAAAGAATACATTATAAAATATGAACATTTAGTCCCTAATTTTGAAAAGGAGGAATGGAAAAAAATTGGTTGTACCCTTTATTCAGTCTTTGACACTCACAGTATGGCCACTAGGTGGCTCCAGATGACTTTTAAGTAGATATTAGCTAACCGTATCCATAAAACCATCCATCATGGAACAGACAATTTTTTAAAAATATATATTTTAGGAGAAACAAAGATGGTGGCATAGGGTAGACACCCGAATGCAGCCTACCACAACAAATTTGAATTTAGAACTGAAAAACAGGGGAGGCATTGCCCTGAAGCGCTGGATGGCTAGCTGAGAGGAGGCTCTGCCATCTGGGAAGGAGAGAGAAGGCACGCTGAACCTCAGGAACTGTGAAGGCACAGAGAACTGTGTGCGCGAAAAAGCGCTGGCTTACTCCTGGCGCGGAGAGGGTGGGCGGGCTGAGTTTGCTACTGGCTTACTCTCGGCGCTCGGAGAGGGCGGACAGCTAACGCGAGGCTGGGTTTCTTGTTCAAGAGGAAAACAGAATCAGCCTATTGCTCTGATAGACGGCCCCAGACCGGGAGAGGCCAGACTGTCAGGCAGTGAGCAGAGATCTCTCGGAGGTGTGTGAAGCCAGAGGCCATCACTGCGGGACTTGGGAAGGAGCCAAAGGGAAAACAAAGTTTGTCTGCACCAACCTGAGACTCCGCCCCATCTGTGGCTGAGCTCTTTCTCAGAGGCTGGCTTTCTCTAAGGAGGGACTGGCCGGAATCCAAAGCTTGTCTGCGCCTTTACTAAAGAGGTGCGTGCGCCTGCAACCAATCTTCCAAAACTCTCTGCGAACAGGACTTTTCTAAGGCGAGACTGTCAGGGAACCAAAGATTGTCTGCGCCACCCCGAGACCCCGCAATATCCAAGCGGAGTACAGAAGCCCTCCTAGCTGAGACACTGCTGATTCTCACAGCCAATTGGCTTGGAGATCAAAGCTTCCCAGTGATACCAACAATAAGCAAGGCTTAACAACAAGACTGCACACACAGCCCACAAAGGGCTACACCAAGACTGTCCACCGCAGGTAACTGGGAAGGCTGTGCTACTCTGGCTCTACCAGAACACCTAGCACACAAAGCTATTCCATCAAATCAGGGAAACAACTAAAATGCAGACAAGAGGAAGGACACAAAGGAAGGAGATGGAGGAAAAGAAAAGATTGGACATTGAGTTCAAAACTACAGTTATAAGGTTATTCAACAATATCCTCAAAAAGGGACCTATGAGGATATGAAAAAGGATCAACTAGAAATGAAGAAAACATTGTCTGAAATAAAAAATATTACACAGAGTCCTAAAACCAGACTGGAAGATTGCAAGAATCAAGACAAAGATTTAGAACACAAAGAGCCAGAGGACACTCCTCTGCAGAAGCGAGAAGATAAGAGAATCCAGAAAGTTGAAGATAGTGTAAGAAACCTCTGGGACAATTTCAAGCGAACCAACATCAGAATTATGGGGATTCCAGAAGAAGAGAGAGAGCAAGACACCGAAAAAATACTGGAAGAAATAGTGACAGAAATATTCCCCCACCTGGGGAAAGAAATAGACTTACAAGTCCAGGAAGTTCGCAGAACCCCAAACAAAAGGAATCCAAGGAGGACCACACCAAGACACATCATAATTAAAATTCCAAGGGCAAAAGACAAAGAGAGAATATTAAAAGCAGCAAGAGCAAAGCAGGTGGTTACCTATAAAGGAGCACCCATATGATTGTCAGCTGATTTGTCAACAGAAACCATGCAGGCCAGACGGGAATGGCAAGAAATATTCAAGGTGATGAATAGCAAGAACCTACAGCCAAAAATACTCTACCCAGCAAAGCTAACACTCAGAATTGAAGACCAGATAAAGAGCTTCACTAATAAAAAAAAAGCTAAAAGAGTTCATCACTGCCAAACCAGAATTATATGAATTGCTGAAGGGGGTTATTTAGGAAAAGGAAGAAGATAAAGATAAAAATTATGAACAACAAATACGTAACTATCAACAAGTGAATCTAAAAACCAAGGGAATTAAAAAAAAATCTGATGAACAATATTAACTGGTGAATATAATAGAATCAGAGGTATGGAAGGGGAGTGGACTGACGATTCTCAGGGAAAAGGGGAGTGGGGGTGCGGGAAGAGACTGAACAAAAACTGTGCACCTATGGATGAGGACAATGGGGGATGGGGAAAGGACAGAGGGTGGGATGGGAACCTGGTGGAGGGGAGCAATTGAGGGGGGAAAGAGGATCACATTTGTAATAATCTGAACAATAAAGATTTATTAAAAAAATATATATATTTTATTGATTTTTAAGAAATATATATTTTATTGATTTTTAACAGAGAGAAAGGGAGAGAGATAGAGAGCTAGAAACGTCAATGAGAGAGAAACATCAACCAGCTGCCTCTTGCACACACCCTACTGGGGATGTGCCCACAATCAAAGTACATGCCCTTGACCGGAATAGAACCTGGGACCTTTCAGTCTGCAGACCGACACTCTACCACTGAGCCAAACCGGCTTCGGCTATTTTATTGATTTTTTACAGAGAGGAAGAGAGAGGGATAGAGAGTTAGAGACATCGATGAGAGAGAATCATCGATCAGCTGCCTCTTGCACACACCCCACTGGGGATGTGCCCGCAACCAAGGTACATGCCCCTGACTGGAATCGAACCAGGGACCCTTCAGTTTGCAGGCCAAGGCTCTATCCACTGAGCCAAACTGGTTTCAGCGGAACAGCAAATTTGTTATTATCTTAAGTCAGCATTGATGGGAAAACCTTATAAAGACAGCTGAGGTTATTTTCAGATTATGATCACCTGTCAACAACATAATCCTTAAAAAATTACAAAGATGGGACAAGACCTGAAACCAGAGCCTCAAGGACCTTTGACAGTGATTTGCTAAATATATTCTTACAACTTTACTTTCCTCATTTTAACCATTTTTTTCCTATCAGTGACATACATTTTGATGTTATTATTTGGTACAAAAATCGGTATTTTGTCTTCTTTATGCTTTGTAACATTTTTCATTGTATAGAGAGATTTCACCCTTAGAGTTGAAGGTTACAAGAAGTGGGAACAGCCGAAACTGGTTTGGCTCAGTGGATAGAGCGTCAGTCTGTGGACTGAAGGGTCCCAGGTTCGATTCCAGTCAAGGGCATGTACCTTGGTTGCAGGCACATCCCCGTTAGGGGGTGTGCAGGAGGCAGCTGATTGATGTTTCTCTCTCATCGGTGTTTCTAGCTATCTATCCCTCTCCCTTCCTCTCTGTGAGAAATCAATAAAATATATTAAAAAAAAAAAAAAGAAGTGGGAACAAAACTTTGCAATGAGAAATTACAAAACCAATTCACTCACGTACTTTTACTGCCTGAACCCAAAGCCCCTCAGACTGGTTCCTCCAGGGCTAGACAAAGAAAATGAAAGCAGCTCTAGCTGGTTTGGCTCAGTGGAGAGAGCATCGGCCTGCAGACTGAAGGGTCCCAGTCAAGGGCACATGTTCAGGTTGTGGGCTCAATCCCCAGTAGGGGACATGCAGGAGGCAGCTGACCCATGATTCTTTCTCATCAATGATGTTTCTATCTCTCTCTCCCTCTTCCTTCCTCTCTGAAATCAATAAAAACATATTTAAAAACAACGACACAAATGTATTTTTTTTTTTTAAAGAAAAGAAAACGAAAGCCTATGATCCACTGGAAGTCTTTTTGATAGAAGAGTTTTAATAACTTGCATTCAGTCACAGAGCTAGAAAATGTTGGAGCCAGAATCAAAACCATGCCCACCTCCCACTCATCAGAGCCAAATTAGGAAGCCTTGGAGATAACAGAGGGGCAAAACTGATTCATCTTGGCAGATTCTGCTAACTTCTAAAAACCTTTTCGTTTTGAAGCTGGCATGCGATCAGCAAGTAAAACTCAAGGCTTGCCAATTGTAGGAAACTTAATATGGGGTCTCTGCATAAGACTAGGACCCCAGATAACTATACTTCCAAGATGAAACTAAAACAGAATTAAATGTTGCCATTCAGATGAAAATGTCAAAGAATGTAGTCTTGACTTTGCCTTTTTCAATTATGTCTTGACCTAATAATTAATTACTACAAACCAGTCTTGTGACTAACTCATTCTACATGCAAGAGTCTGAAATTTTCCAAGCGATAATGTGAAGTGGCCTTGAATACATCTTTGAGAGAATGGCTCAAGCAAAAAATTATCATCTTATAAAAAGATGACATTATCTCCCTACCTAATGCCAATTTAAAAAAATTAACCCCAGGTGGTACAAGGGTTTAAATGTTAAAATAGAAACTTTAGCATTCTTAGTAGAAAGTATAGTGGATATTTTTATATCTCTAGGCAGGAAAGGATTTTTTGAAAATATATCTTATTGATTTTTTTACAGAGAGGAAGGGAGAAGGAGAGAGTTAGAAACATCGATGAGAAACATTCATCAGCTGCCTCCTTCACACCCCCTACTGGTGATGTGCCCTCAACCAAGGTACATGTCTTTGACTGGAATCAAACTTGGGACCCTTGAGTTCAAAGGCTGATGCTCTATCCACTGAGCCAAACCGGTTAGAGCAGGAAAGGATTTCTTTATTTTCTTTTTCTTTCTTTCTTTCTTTCTTTCTTTCTTTCTTTCTTTCTTTCTTTCTTTCTTTCTTTTCTTTCTTTCTTTCTTTCTTTCTTTCTTTCTTTCTTTCTTTCTTTCTTTCTTTCTTTCTTTTCTTTTTAACAATTTTATTAAGTCTGAATATGCCAGTGGTCTTTTTTAAAAAAATATATTTTATTGATTTTTTACAGAGAGGAAGGGAGAGGTGAGAGATAGAGAGCTAGAAACATTGATTAGAGAGAGACATCCACCAGCTGCCTTTTGCACACCCCACTCCAGGGATGTGCCCGCAACCAATATACATGCCCTTGACCAGAATTGAACCTGGGACCTTTCAGTCCGCAGACCGATGCTCTATCCACTGAGCCAAACCAGTTTTGGCAGGAAAGGATTTCTTAAGCAAGACACTTACTATAAAGATTGATGAATTTGCTGAAACCGGTCTGGCTCAGTGGATAGAGCGTCCACTTGCGGACTGAAGGGTCCTGGGTTCGATTCCGGTCAAGGGCATGTACCTTGGTTGTGGGCACATCCCCAGTAGGGGGTGTGCAGGAGGCAGCTGATGGATGTTTCTCTCTCGTTGATGTTTCTAACTCTCTATCCTTCTCTCTTCCTCTCTGTAAAAAAATCAATAAGACATATTTTTTAAAAAGATTGATGAATTTGACTACATTAAAATTAAAAATTTTATTCATCAAAAGACAAACTGAGAAGACAATTTAAACTAGAAGATATTGAGAATACACACAACTCTCAAAGGATTAGTAAGAGATTGAAGAATACATTAAAGAAAATACTTTCACATATTTATATCCTCAATACTTGTGTTTTTACAATGCGCATTCATTATTACGTGATTTTTATTTATTTATTTTTATCATTTTTCTAAATCTTCACACGAGAATACTTTTTCCATTGATTGATTGAGAGAGAGAGAGAGAGAGAGAGAGAGAGAGATCTTACTAGAGATTGAGCCTGACACCTGGCATGTGCTCTGACCTGGAATCCAACCAGTGATCTACCTCTTGGGACAACACTCAGCCAACTGCGCCACATTTGTGTTGATTTTTAAAATTAAATTGAAGAAGTAAAAACACCCACTAAAGTTAGATTCAACTCCTTCTCTTATACAAATTATCTATGGTTAACTGTTGATACCTAGATAATGTGGATGAGGGAATTTAGTATACTAATACTATCTCCCTTATACAAATGATCAAAAATTTCCATTAAAATGATTAAAAACAACAACAACAACAGCACAAAGCTAGTCGTAAGAACAAAACAGTGGGTACAGCAGCTGCTATCTATTCTAAAACAACTGCCAAATAATATTTCTAGAGATGCATTAGAAAAAGTATACAAACATGCATGAAATGGTATAGACCAGCTTCTGGCGAATGATATCCTGTGGAGAGAGAAAGGAAAGATATTCGAGTGATATCTATTTTAAAGAAGAGAGAAGTGAGGCAGTGTGGGAAAATGTTAACATATTGCAGGGGTGTTGTTCATGGGTGTTTGTTATATAACTTTTTGAATGTGTGAAATCTTTTATAATTTAAAGTTTTACCCAAAATTAAAAACATCGGTAAGAAATGTACATCCATATTAGCTGTTTTCGGATTTTGGAAATAAATGGGATTTGTCTATACTTGCTACGTATTCTATAAGGAACAGCTTTGACTTTTATATTTTAAAACGCGAAACACTTGCTTGAATGATTTAGAAGTAGTAACTAACCAATCAGAAGAGAGCAGGAAGCAGAAGAGAGAAAGAAGTAGATTCAATGAGCCTGCCCTCAGCCTGATTTACCTGCCAACCTCTGGAAGGTGGCTCAGAAACCTTAATCTGGGCACTGAAAGTGATTTCCAGTCAACGTAGTCTCCAATGCAAACCACACTGTTCGCCAACTCTGGCAGGAGCCGTGGAGGCCAGGTGATGCCTGACTTGTACAGATGCCCGCTGAGACCCAGCTGGAGCTAAACAAAGACTAATTCAAGGTCCCAAAGGAAGTCCTGGTGATTGACTCCAGGGCAGGAAGCGCCCTACAGAGCCTGCAGGGCCTGGGCCCAGTGCCAATTGGGCTGGGGATGGGATGGGGGTGGGGGGTAATGCCCGGAGGGGCGGGGCTGCACGGAGACCCTATAAGGGGCACAGGCTCCGCGTGTGATTGGTTCTGGGAGAGCCACTGGACCTGGCCCTGGAGCTGCAGGTCCCAGCATGGTGGACCAGCCAGGGGCCGTGGTCCAGGAGGACGCATGGATGTCCGCCCAGGACCTGGACCGGCTGCTGAAGATGCCGCTCCCACTACCACGGGTTCGCACGCGGCCCTGGTGGTTTCCTGAGCAGGATCTGAGAGACCCTTTGGTGTTTTACCTGGAGGCTTGTCTGGCCGAACCCATCTTCGGTGAGCGAGCCAGGTGTGCAGGTGGCCTCGTCCCCTCCAGCCTGGGAGAGGCCGGGCACCTCCCTACAGCCCTTCCCAAACTCCAGGGCCACCTTTATTTTTTTTTTAATATATATATTTTATTGATTTTTACAGAGAGGAAGGAAGAGGGATAGTTAGAAACAACCAACGAGAGAGAAACATCGATCAGCTGCCTCCTCCCTCCCTCCCCCTTCTTCTCCCCCCCCCCCCCTCCCCAGGGATGTGCCTGCAACCAAGGTACATACCCTTGACCGGAATAGAACCTGGGACCTTTCAGTCCTCAGGTCGACGCTCTATCCACTGAGCCAAACCGGTTTCGGCCAAATCTGCATCCTCTACCTTCAACCATGCCACCTCTCAATCTCTCTCTTCCTGTTTAGGCAAAAACGGAGCCATGATTCCGGAAATAGAGTGGATGAACCAGGTCCTGCTGATTGTGGATACCTTGAGCTCCGGGAGCGTAATGGAAATCACCGTTTTCGGGCAGCCCCGGGCGCAGAACAGGGTGAAAAGCGTGCTCCTGAGCCTGGCAGGACGACACCGGGAAAACCGCACCCGAGGTGAGGCTCTGAACCTGCCTGGGGAGGGGGCCCAGGTGAACCGCCTGGCCGCACCTGCCTCCTTCCAGCCTCTCCTACCTTCCCCATAAACTCCATCAGGCTGCAGGCAGCCCCTGGGCGTGCCTTTTTGCAAGTCCCAGTAGGACCTTGGGGCAGTAAGCTGAGATCTGGCACATTCAGGCCCATCACTGCCCGTGTCAGCCTCAGTGTGATTATACAACTATTTCCAGACCCAAGTTCAGAACCTCCCCCCAGAGAAATGGTGTTGCCAGCACCCCTCCCCCTACTCCCCTCCCCCCTGCCCGCAATGACGGAGTCATTTGAAACAGCGAGCATTTTTGTTTATCCAGATGAGAAGATGAAACAACTTGAGAAGTTCTTGAAGGCATATGGGTCACCCCCTCCGACTCCCAAGTCTCCCCCTCTGACTCCCCAGGCTCCCCGGTCTCCTGTGGCCTGATATTGGCAGGAGCATGATGAGACCCACCTGCTCCTGCTCCTGAAGTTCAGAAAGAAGCAAGTGTCCTTACATCTCAGCTTCTTTCTTCCTTTTGCTGGATGGATGGTGGTTTATTCTGATGTAGATGTGAGTGCTGTGTAATAAAATGATCTTCCTTGTTGTCCACTGGCATAACAATCTTTGCTCACTTAAAATTAAGCAAATTTACAAATGATTGGCAGTTCATGCATCTCTTTGTGTGTGTGTGTGTGTGTGTGTGTGTGTGTAGCAGAACCTCAAAGAATTGAGATAATGCTCCAGAGGAGGGAGGTTTCTCATCTATTTTTATGCATTGTAATCGAAGGAGGTGACTAGGTGAGTTACATGAAATCCATTGGTGATAGATGAGAGAGGAGGGAGAAAGCAAAGGGGAAACCTTTGGGATTGGATAAAAAGTAAAATGATAGACACTTAAGTGGGTGGAGGAATAATTAACATGATAACAATGAAGAAATTTGTGATATCTGTCCAGGAGCCCAGACGTGTTAGGTTGTGCCCAAAGGGGTCCGGAAAAAGGAGAGTTACAAGTTACTGGGACATTTCAAGGATATGTTAATTATAGATGCAAAAAGACAGATAGGCTCAGTTAAGGTAAAGGTTGACCTTGTCAGTGAAGATACCAGCCTAGGAGGTGACCACTGAGCATTACTGCTTTTAGTTAAAGTTTAATTTCAGACCATCCTTTGTGGTTACTTTAGGTCTCTGAGTTTTCAAGACAGCCCTGCAGGCCTCCCCTGAGCTTATCCAGCTATCGTGTGGCCCATTTTGTCCACACATTTCCCTTTTGGTCATAAATCAAACCAAAGAATTCATGCATGTTTTTTAAAAATATATATATTTTATTAATTTTTTACAGAAAGGAAGGGAGGAGAGTTAGAAACATCGATGAGAGAGAATCATCGATCAGCTGCCTCCTGCACACCCCCCACTGGGGATGTGCCCGAAACCAAGGTACATGCCCTTGACTGGAATCGAACCTGGGACCCTTCAGTCCTCACGCTGAGGCTCTATCCACTGAGCTAAACCGGTTAGGTCCATGCATGTCTTGATGTTCAGGATAGATATAAGGCCTGAAAAGTGGTTGTTTTTGTTTATTTGTGGGTGTTTTTTTTGGTCTGTTTATTCGTTTCTACCATTTTGAAACTACTATCTTATGATTTTTATGGTGTCAGTCAGGCCTTCATGCACAGGAAGTAGAGATGTAGGGACAATATGCTTTGGACTTTTGTTTTGCAGCATTTGTTCTCAAACTTGAACATGTGTGTAATCACCTTGAGAGCTTACTAAAAGTTTAATGCTCCTCAAGTGATTCTGATTCAGTCCATTGGGCCCATGAATTTGCATTTCTAACAAGCTCCTCAGTAATTCCAATGGGCAATTCTCCTTCAAGGCTCTTAGAAGCTGTTGTGCGTTTCCTTCTGGAGGGGTGCTTCCCTCTCCGCACACGGGCGGGTGTTCTAACAGGAAAGCTAAGGCCATCAGCGTTCATCCTGCTGGGATTCACCGGAGAACTGTGATCCCGGGCACTTTGTCTCACAGAAGGTGTTCTGTCCCCAAGCTGGCTGGCTCTGCACCCCTTCTCAACCCCGGCTTGCAAAGGTGTCCTGAACCAGGGGATTTTTCTATTACCAGTGAAATAGTTATGACTAAATTGTGCAAAACAGACTTAAAACTGTGCTGTCTCCACTTTCAGGAAGCAGACTTCTTTGGGGGGGAGGGAGGGAGTGGCCAAGAGCTCTGTGGCTTCAGACGCAAAGTTTGAGTTGATTTAACTCATGCACTTTCTTTACCCCTTAGGAGTAAACGATTTTAGCTGTTTGCAAGGGTTTTTAAACACACACGTGTATTTTAAAATATGTCTGTGATTACAAGTGATGACCATCATATTCCTAGTTTGCTTCTCAGTTTTGGTCCATTAGAACTAATATTTTCTACCCCTTCTCAATTTTTTTTTGCACGAGAGAAATTGTTATAGGTAGTTCAACCAATTATTTTCTGTGTGATTTCCCCTCATCCTTACTTAAAAATGTTTTGTTTTTAGAGGGAGAGGGGGAGAGAGAAACATCATTGATCAGCTGCCTCCTTCACGCCCCCTACTGGGTATCACGCCTGCAACCCAGACCTAGAATCCAGCTTGTGACTCTTGGTGCATAGGCCGATGCTTGGCCACTGAACCACACTATTGGGGGCCTCAGCCTAACTTTAAGCTTAGGAACTCCTGCTTTCTCTTATTCTGTAGAATTATTTATTTTAGGGAGAGAGGGGAGAGGGGCAGGGAGAAATCCACAACCTGGTATGTGCCCTGACCGATAATCCAACCTGCCACCTTCTGGGACCATGTGCCAACCAGCAGAGCCTCACCAGCCAGTGTATTCTGTAGAAATCTGATAAATATTCCTGCAGGTGTTCCTGTTGGGATTTCTCAAAACCCTCGAACATTTTGGACTGGTATTTGCAGGAAGAGGGTTATGCTTAAAATTTATTCCAATTTCCCCCAGATTAATAAAAATTAAATTATAAATGACCCTGTACTTCTTACCTCCCACTACCTCCAAATATGAGTGTATTTGGAGACAGGGCCTTTAAAGAGTTAGTAAAAGTAAAATAAGGGTATAGGGGAGGGCCTTTTCTCAATATGACAGGTGTCTTTGTAAGAGGAAGAATATGGACACAAGATAGGTTGAGCACAGAGGAAAGACCATGTGAAGACAGCAAGAGGGCAGCCATCTGAAGACTAAGAAGGGAGTCTTCAGAAGAAACCAAACCTGGAAATACCTTAATCTTGGATTTCTAGTCTCCAGAACTTTGAGAACAATGAATGTTGCTTAAGCCACCCAGTCTGTTTTTTTTTTTTTCCCCCCTCCCTTCCCCTTTCTCTAAAGTCAATAAAAACATATCCTCAGGTGAGGACTAAAACAAAAACCCCTGATTATACAGGTGCTTCAGAAGGAGTCGGGAATATTTTAAGCAAGGTTTTCCTAGGTGTCTAGAGAAAAATTCTGATGAAGGTAAATAGTGCAGATGTCTATTAACTAAATTGGAGGTATGAACGGAAGTACAGAGGCAGACATAAAAGCCAGCCTGTCTCACACTCCACAGTTAAATCCTCAAGGTTTTCCAGAGACTCCACAAACAACTGGAGTTGTACTGTCCACACTAAATTTTTCTGCCAACCAGTTTACCTAGTCCCCCCATGTGCACTATTCACTGTTCTCAGCTGTCTGCAGTTTTTGATTCTTATTTACAATTCTTTTGCTTTTTGGATGATTCTTCAGGATTAGGTCTAGGTTATGCATATTTTGGCAAAAAATACTAGATAAATCATATTGTGTTCTCAGCACATCCCATTAAGAGGCACGGGTTTTTTTGTGTTTTTTGGTCCCACTGTTAGTCATATTTTAAAGGGCCCTGTTTTGATTAAAAGTATGGAGTTGAGAAATTCTGGTGAGGGGGAAATCCAGAGTCAACCTGGCTTAAATGTTGTTTAAAGAATAAAAGGATCACTAAAGTGTACCTTAATGAAACAATATTTTTGGAGTTCCTCTATGCCTTTTTCCTCAACCATTTTTCTATTTTAATAAGTTGCTTCATCTGGGAGGAAAAATGAGCAAGAATGTTGGTGTAGGCTTGCCCTTCTATAAAGTGAACATGGTTAAAATATTGGGGTAGATAATGAAAAAAAAAACTTTTAATTGACACATGTAGACAAAATAGATTGGTGACACTGAGTTTGGTTAAGTATAGTGAAATAGCTTTCATACCATGTAGTGGGAAAATAAATTGGTATGGCCATGTTGTAGAGCAGTTTGGCAGTATAAAATTTTAAAGGTGCTCATTCTTATGAAGTGCTGGCAATTCCACTTCTTAGAAAGGCTCCCATAGACACAGTGTGTGGCAGAAGTAGGCCCTAGTGGAAAATAATAATGCAAGAATAAACGGTTTTAGGTGCTCACAATTCTAAACCTACTTTTGCCACACCCCAACATGGACACAAAGGAGAAATTCAACACAACAGTTTATGACTGAGAAATTTGGGGAACTAATCAACCAGCAGTAAGGGAAAGGTTCGAATGTATTCATACTGAGGAAAATCAAGTTACCAGAAGAAAAAAGTTATGTGCAATTATGTAAAAGTACAAATCAAACAGTTAAAAGTGATTTCTTATAAAGGCAGATAAGGAGGAGTATAAGATAGGGACTTTGGCCCTAACTGGTTTGGCTCAGTGGATAGAACTTGGGCCTGAGGACTGAAGGGTCCCAGGTCTGATACAGTTGGGGGAAGAGAGAGCATGTACCTTGGTTTCGGGCACATCCCCAGTAGGGGTTTGTAGGAGGAAGCTAATCAATGTTTCTCTCTCATTGACTTTTCTAACTCTCTATCCCTCTTCCCTTCCTCACTGTAAAAAAATAAATAAAATATTATAAAAAATAAAGATAGGGACTTTGATCAGTAATCTTATAAAGGAGAGAATCTGCAATTCTGGTCATGTGGGGACTACTTAAAGGGGGGGCGGGGATCAAAATTGAGTCTTGTTATACTCTGTAGCCTCAATTGAAACTTTGAGTCTACATTGAATTTGAGTTTTGAATAGAAGTACCTAGGATTGAGCTTTCGCAGCCACGTGTGCCTGCCCATCTCGCCCAGCTGGTTCTCGAGCTCGCCCCCTCCCCACCCGCAGACCTGTCCGAGCTCAAGAGCTGCGGTCCCGAGTACGCCTCCTTTCTCGCGGTTATGGGCTCCTTGGCCGCCGTGATCTTCAGCGCCTTGGGTGCTGCCTATGGTCCCACCAAGAGTGGCACCGGCATTACGGCCATGTCTGTCATGCGACCAGAGCTGACAATGAAGTCCATCATCCCAGCGGTCATGGCTGACAGCATTGCCCTCTATGGCCTGGTGGTGGCAGTCCTTATTGTCAACTCCCTGAATGAAGGCATAAGTCTCTACAGGAGTTCCCTCCAACTGGGAGCTGGACTGAGTGTGGGCCTCGGTGGGCTGGCAGCTGGCTTTGCCATTGGCATTGTGGGTGACGCCGGAGTGCAGAAACTGCCCAGCAGCCCTGACTATTCGTGGGCATGATCTTGATCCTCATTTTCGCAGAGGTGCTGGGTCTCTATGGTCTCATCGTCACCCTCATCCTCTCCACAGAGTAGCTCCTCTCTAAGCCCACAAGCCACAGGATATGATGTAAAGATCACCCCCTCCTCATTGGGGGTTACAGGTTTGAATGTTTTTACATTAACATCACTCCAATTTTAAATAGTTTATTTTATAATAAGAACAAAGATAAAATGTATTTACAATAGGTTATTAACTATTTTTAGAAGAGGCAAGAAAATCCTAGGTACTTTTTTTAAAAAAAATAAATCTTTATTGTTCAGATGATTACAAATGTGATCCTCTTCCCCCCCTCAATTGCTCCCCTTCACCAGGTTCCTACCCCACCCTCTGTCCTTTCCCCATCCCCCATTGTCCTCATCCATAGGTGCACAGTTTTTGTTCAGTCTCTTCCCCACCCCCACTCCCCTTTTCCCTGAGAATCGTCAGTCCACTCCCCTTCCATACCTCTGATTCTATTATATTCACCAGTTAATATTGCTCATCAGATTTTTAAATTCCCTTGGTTTTTAGATTCACTTCCTAGGTACTTTTTTTTCACATTTTATTGGACATGGCTCTGGGCCTGGTAGGCCCAGCTCATGGCCCCGCAGCTAGAGGACAGTGGTTCCATACAAAAAAAAAAATAAAAAAAAAAAAATCTCAGGGCACACAGTAACCCCTCAAAGCAACACTCTAAAGATTATTATAGTCGAAACCGGTTTGGCTCAGTGGATAGAGCATCGGCCTGTGGACTGAAGGGTCCCAGGTTCGATTCAGGTCAAGGGCATATACCTTGGTTGTGGGCACATCCCCAGTAGAGGGTGTCATTCCAGAATGAACAGCCTGATATACATGCACCAGGCAGCTGTCCTCCTTACTCCCACTGTAAATGCACAGTGTTTTAGTCTCCATCGTCTGTTGCCCCACCCGCCCTGTACCATGGACATCTGGGCCCACTCATCATCACCCATCCAGGTCCCCCACTCAGTGAGGATGGTGGCTTCTAGCCACCCCACCCATTTACCTGCCCTAGAGTGCTGTGTATAGGGATCAATTCGAGTTGTCATTTTCACTAGATGTTTATTTATAAAGATTTGACCTGTTTGTATGTCTGTGGAGCAGCCCTGCAGTCTCTGACCTATAATAATCTTTTTTTTTTTAATTAAATATATTTTATTGATTTTTTACAGAGAGGAAGAGAGAGGGATAGAAATTTAGAAACATCGATGAGAGAGAATCATTGATTAGATGCCTCTTGCACACCCCCTACTGGGGATGTGCCCGCAACCAAGGTACTGTACATGCCCTTGACCTGAATTGAACCTGGGACCCTCAGTCCACAGGCCGACGCTTTGTCCACTGAGCCAAACCGGTTTCGGCTATAATAATCTTTAGAGTGTTGCTTTGTGGGGTTACTGTGTGCCCTGAGATTTTTTATTTTTTTTGTATGGAACCACTGTCCTCTAGCTGGGGGCCATGAGCTGAGCCTACCAGAACCAGAGCCATGTCTGATAAAATGTGGGGGGAAAAAGTACCTAGGATTTTCTTGCCTCTTCTAAAAATAGTTAATAACCTATTGTAAATACATTTTATCTTTGTTCTTATTATAAAATAAACTATTTAAAATTGGAGTGATGTTAATGTAAAAACATTCAAACCTGTAAAGAACTTTTGTGTTTGAGCCAAACTGTCCACAATTGCAGGGAAGCAGTAACTCAATGGGTTGGGATAATGCTCCAGAGAATGGAGTTTTTTGTTTTTTTAAAAAAATCTATTTTTATACATCAAGGAAGGGACATAGGTGGGTTATGTGAAATCCAATGGTGATAGATTAGAGGTGGGAGAAAGAAAGCAGGGGGGGGAACCTCTGGGATTGCATAAAAAGTGAAATGATAGACACTCACTTAGGTGGATACAGGAATAATTAACATGATAATGAAGGAATTTATTGTATCTGCCCCAGGGCCCAGGGCCATTAGGTTGTACCTCTAGAGGTCTGGAAAAAGGAAAGTTACAAGTTACCCAGACATTTCAAGGATACTAGTATGTTATTATAGATGCAAAAAGATAAGTTCAGTTAAGGTAAAGGTTGATCTTGTCAGTGAAGATACTGGCCTAGGACCGTGGTTGGCAAACTGCGGCTCTCGAGCCACACTCGGCTCTTTGGCCTCTAGAGCGTGGCTCTGCCACAAAATACCACGGCCTGGGCGAGTCTATTTTAAGCTAGAAGAAGTTTAAACAATTTGGTTCTCAAAAGAAATTTCAATCGTTGTACTGTTGATATTTGACTCTGTTGACTAATCAGTTTGCTGACCACTGGCCTAGCACATTAACTACCCACCGTAAGTGCTTTTAAAGTTTAATTTCAGATCATCCTTTGTGAAGTTTGCAAGACAGCCGTGCAGGCCTTCCCTGAGCTTGTCAGGTTAGCGTGTGGCCCCTTTCATCCAGTGACCAATATTAGTGGTAACCAAAGGCCTGTGACAGGCATACCACTGCCCTGATCTTTAAAGTGAAGTTCTCTTTAAAATTTTTCTTTTTAATCCTCATCTGAGGATATTTTTCCATTGATTTTTGTTTTTAGAGAGTGTGGAAGGAGGGGGAGAAACAGAAAGAGAGAGACATATCAATTGGTTGCCTCCCACATGCACCCTGACCAAGGCCAGAAATCCTGAGTAAGTGGAATTGAACCCCGGACCTGTTAGTTCGAAGGCCTAAGCTCTATGCACTGAGCCAAACTGGGGCTCAAATTTTTAGGGCCTTAAATTTTTTTTTGTGTCTTAATTTTTAAGATGTTTTTACTTTAGAGAGGAAGGACACGGGAGAAAAACATCTATGATAGAGAAATATCAATTGGCTGTCTCCTGCATGCCCCCTACTGGAGCCCTGGAGCCCCAAACCCAGGCTTGTGCCCTGACGGAATCCAATGAAACTGACCTCAGTCGGTGCATGGGAGGATAATCAGTCCCCTGAGCACATCAGCGGGCCCCTTGATTTTTCAAAAATGAAAGCTTTCCTAACACTGAGATTGGTGTTTGTTCTTGTTTTTTAATCCCAGCATCCAGCTGTTAACAGTTTGCTTCCTTCTAGCAGGCACCTGGTGTTGGAGCTGCCTGGAACCAGAAGCCAAATCTGACAGTTGCTAATTACTGCTACAACGGCATTCATAGTGTTATCAAATTAACATGTTCAACACCTGAAGTTTACACTGTATTTCAAATATTCTTCAATTTTAAACAGTGACAAAGGGGGCTCCACCCAGGTTTGGAGAAGTCTCCAAGGGAGGGCAGACTCCTTGACCAGAGGGGCCGCTCAGCTGGCAAAGCCAGGTGTGTGCGACCTCTGTTCGCCAGAAACCCAACAGGCCTCACCTGCCTGTAAGATAGAAAACAGCCTAGAGCAGATATTGCCTCCTCGCCTTCTACCTGCCCATTAACAGACAGCAGGCAATTCAATTCTTTATTAAGGACATTGATTCTTTTGTTACAACTTTTTAGATTTGTGTTTGCAAACATTTAACATGGGGTGGGGGTGAGGAGGGGAAACCAAGAACAACCCACACCACCACCCTGTGCTCCCCCCAGCTTCTGCGGCAGAAGCAGGACCAAGCATAGGTCTCCAGAGGGGGTTTTTCTCTTGAACCTTGCTGGCTCGCACTCCGGGGCCCCGAAATGCCTTCATAACCTGGGAACGGGGACCTGGGTAGTGGTGGGGTAGCTCCGGGCCGCCGCCTCCTAGACTGTGTTGGGGAACAGCTGGGTCGCCACCTCGCGGACAGCATCGGGGGAGCGCTGTGTCGCCTTCTCCTGGACAACATCGGGGGACCGCTGAGTCGCCTTCTCCTGGACAGCATCGGGGGACCGCTGAGTCGCCTTCTCCTGGACAGCATCGGGGGACCGCTGAGTCGCCTTCTCCTGGACAGCATCGGGGGACCGCTGAGTCGCCTTCTCTTGCGCAGAATCGGGGGACCGCTGTGTGGCCTTCTCCTGGACATCGTCAGGGGATCGCTGGGTGGCTTTCTCTTGAACATCCTCGGGGGACCGCTGGGTCGCCTTCTCCTGGACATCGTCAGGGGATCGCTGGGTGGCTTTCTCTTGAACATCCTCGGGGGACCCCTGGGTTGCCTTCTCCTTGACATCGTCAGGGGATCGCTGGGTCGCCTCCTCTTGCACATCCTCGGGGGGCCGCTGGGTCGCCTCCTCTTGCACAGAATCGGGGGGCCGCTGGGTCGCCTCCTCTTGCACAGAATCGGGGGGCCGCTGGGTCGCCTCCTCTTGCACAGAATCGGGGGGCCGCTGGGTCGCCTCCTCTTGCACATCCTCGGGGGGCCGCTGGGTCGCCTCCTCTTGCACATCCTCGGGGGGCCGCTGGGTCGCCTCCTCTTGCACATTGTCGGGGGAGCGCTGGGTCTTGGCCATCAGGGTTCTGTCGGGGGAGACCTGGACCGCAGCCAGCCGGACTGCAGCGGATAAGTTCCGCGGCTCGGCCTGGTGCGCGGCGTTCCTGTACGAGCCTGCAAGATGACCAGGTGAGGAGGCACCTGTGCCCCCACTCTCCCCCCACAGGAGCCATCCGTAAGGGCTGCGGGGGGGCGGCATCTGAGAGCACGGGGTCAACTTGGCCTTCTAGACGCCTCGCAGAAAGGAAGCCCATTCCCGGGGGCGGACTAAGAGGAGGAGACCGCTGCCCGGGCACACCCAGGAAGCCTCAGGGTCCCTCCCCCAAGCAAGCCAAGGCCTGCCCAGGGTTCCCCCCCTCACTCCTCCCGCCCTCCCTACCTTGAGACCGGAGTTGGCGGTGATAGTGAGCCAAGTTCAGGATCATCTTGGACACATCCTTTTGGTAAGAAGGCCGGCCAAATATCAAGATCTCGGCCTCGCCTTCAGGGTCCCACTGGTGAACGCGAAGCAGGGTCTGCGACACACACTCGACGTGCGGGATGTGCTCTCCGCCAGCACCTGCGCCGGAGGGGAAAGGCGGTGAGGGGAGCGCTGGCAGGGGAGGTGCCCGGAGGAGCGGAGCATGGCCAGGGCCGCCGCGGAGGCTTGCCCCGAGGTGCGGGCAGCCTGGGCGACAGGAGCTGGGGAAGGGAGGCCTCTCACCGAAGATCGCTTCCACCAGCCACGCCTCCAGGCGGACCGCCTTGGGGCTCTTGAGGTACTCGCTGTGGAACCAGTAGGGCTGCTTGGCGCTGTCACCCAGCACCTGGAACGGCGCCCCGCTCCGCTGCTCCAGCGGCACGAGCGTGGGGAAGCGCTGGGCGGTGGCCATGCCGCGGCGGGGCACGCAGAGAGGCTGGTGCAGATGCAAGTGGGCCTGGCCTGGGCAGCTGCCCTGGGGCCCGGGCCTTGTTATAAGGACTGGGGCAAGCTCCTCCCCACTCGCGCCCTTCTCATTGGGTTCCAGGCCTAGCTTTCCGCAGCCGGCTTCCATCCGAGATGGCAACAGGTGCGCTCTATTGGCGTGTGTGTGTGTGTGTGTGTGTGTGTGTGTGTGTGTGTGTGTGTTTTCCCACCAGCCCAGTCCTCCCCTCCTCTCCTCCCATCCCCCCTCCCGGCTCTCTGGGCGGGAGAGGCGGAGATCTAGCACATGTGTCAAACACAAGGCCCGCGGGCCAAATCCCTCCCGCCAGGCCTTGCAATGAGGCCTTGCAATGTGGCCCGCACCGCGCTGTCATCACTGCACTCCGCTGCATTTCCATCACAATGACAGTTTATGACTGTTCAGTAAACCATTCGGCCCGCGATTTAGGCTGGATTTTAGATTTTGGCCCCTTCTCTGATTGAGTTCGACACCCCTAATCTAGAGTCATAGGGAAGACCCAACAGCTGCACAATATCTGTAGTGAATCAGACGGATATTTTCAGGGACCCCGGTCCTTTTCAGACAGTTCTAATGGGACCATTTTAGCATTCTTGAGGAGTTGGAATAACTTTTTAATGGAAAACTAATTAAACACACACATAAGCAAAAACTCAAAGAGTAAAATAGTATTCAAGGGCTAAAGTCTCCCACTTCCCCCCGAACCCCCTGACCCCCATGAGCTCCTTACCCAGAGGCAGCACATTTCCAGTTTCTTCCTTAATCTGCCAGAGACAGCTGACCACAGCCAGCAGCAGGTGGTCCATGAGGTTTGGACATCAGAGGAGAGTCCCTTGACATTGTTGATGTCTTCGTTCTCTGACACAATTACATTTCCACGTCTCAATTTTTCTGCCCGGCTTAAAGCATTACTTATTAACTGTTACTCAGCAAGATGAAGTTATTTAGCTCCCACATCAGTAGTTGGGTATCGTGCCCAGATCCAGAGGGCTCAGAGCCTCAGAATTCAGGTTTATCCTTCAATCCTCCATGGAGTTCTGTTGGCCAAAGAAGTGCATGGGAAGTTTGTAGGTGTTTGACATGGTTCACAGTCTTGAGACCTAAGCAGACTATGCATTAGGAGCCAAAGAAAGGCAGCACCAATTCAAAAGGCCGCAGGATTGCCTTGACTGGTCTGGCTGAGTGGATAGAGTGTCAGCCTGGGGACTGAAGGGTCTTGGGTTCAATTCTGGTCAAAGGCACATGCCTGGGTTGCAGGCTCAGTCCCGGTGGGTGGGGGTGTGTGTGCAGGAGGTAGCCAATTAATGATTTTCATCATTGACATTTCAATCTCTCCCTCTTCCTTCCTCTATGAAATCAATAAAAAAAATAAAAGAAAAGAAACATGATTTAAAAACAAAACAAAACAAAAGGTCACAGGATGAACTTATAACCCCCTGTGGGTAGGCAGAAGGATTAGAGGAATGTAAAACTGAAACTCAAGGATCTGGGCTCCATAACTGTTTCCCCTGGAGCTTATGGAGTCATTAACACAGCAACTATAAATTGAAATCTAAATATCAAATCCAGGAAGCATCTCCATGAAAATCTCTAGTCTGAAATCTACTTCTTCTACCAAAATGATATAGGATGATATTTCCTCTTAGTTGACATAAGGATACTTGCAGTTCTATGCATATTGTTGTCATTTCTGTGTGTGTGTGTGTGTGTATGTGTGTGTGTGCGTGCGCACGCGTGCAGATCTTTTACTTCCTTGAAGTTTCAGAATTGGGTATAAAAATATTTAAGATAATTAAAACCATAATATTAGTAATTATGTTTTAAAAATCTGCATTTAAATGAAGTTTCCACTGGATGTGTCTCTATGTCAAAATTGGCCAAATAGTACACATTTTAGTATAAGCAGTTTATTGTACTGTATTCTTCAGAGAGGTTAAAAAAGAAGGAATCCATATGCAAGGTATTTTATTTTCCTATAATATTTTAGATAATTTAACATATTAGAGAAATGGTTTTGTAATTCCAATTTAAAATATATAATTAATTGATTTAGATATGTGGGTTAAGATGAAATCTTGGTTTATATGTAGTATTGGATTCTTGAAGAGAAATTCAGGTTCAGCATATGAATAAGTTTTATTTATTTGACTTATAGGAATTATTTGGTAATTGGGAAGTTATTTGAGACTTAAAGTACCTTGCAATGCTCTTTACCAAGTATGGGGATATTTAGTTAATTAAGTTTGTTAGTGGAACCTTTGATATTTAGAGACCATTATCATTAAAGCTTTCTGCCTTGCCCTAGCTGGCTTGGCTCAGTGGCTAGAGTGTTGGCCTTCAGACTGAAGGGTTCAATTCCAGCCAAGGGCACATGCCCAGGTTGTGGGCTTGATCCCCAGTGTGGGGCATGCAGGAGCAGCCCATTGAAGATTCTATCTCATCATTGATGTTTCTATCTCTCTCTCCCTCTCTGAAATCAATAAAAATATACTTAAACACACACACACACACACACACACACACACACACACACAACTTTCTGCCTGGTCAGAATTGCTCAGTTGGTTGAAGATCATCCTGTGCAGGGAAAGGTTGCCAGGGCACATACATGAGTTTCGGGGTTCCATCCCTGGTTGGGGTTTGTATGAAAGACAACCAATTGATGCACATCAATGTTTCTCTCTCTCTTTTCCTCTCTCTAAGCATGTCCTCAGCTGGGGGTTAAAAATACATACACACAAAAACAACTTTCTATGCTTATGAATGGGATAATAGGGTTTGAAAGTGGAACTTGGAAGCCTAAGAAAGGACTAAAGGTTTGGTTTTTATAATTTTTAGGGTAGAAAAATGTGAATTTTTAAATAAGCCATGGTCATAATAGCCAGCTGAGGGATTACTAGATAGATGTTCCCAGGTGGCCTTGGGAAGATCCAGCTTTATCTCCATCCATGAAGCCCTAAAACATTGACATCATACCCTCATTGGGTGAATCCAGTGCATCGCTTCAAGCAATATATTTAATATATTTCTTTTTATTGATTTCAGAGAGGAAGGGAGAAGGGAGAGAGAGATAGAAACATCAGTGATGAGAATCACTGATCGGCTGTCTCTTGCACGCCCCCTACTGAGGATGGAGGCTGCAACCCAGGCATGTGCCCTTGGCTGGAATCGAACCTGGGACCCTTCAGTCTGCAGGCTGATGCTCTATTCACTGAGCCAAACCAGCTAGGGCAAGCAATATATTTTTTAAAATAAATAAACCAGTTTATTTAGAGCCAGAGGTCTGGACCATACGGTTTGGTTCTAGTGGCCAGGCAGAGCACAGATAAACTTTGAAATTGGAATAGATTCAAAAGTTCCAGACTCAGGGGCTTTGAGGAACTCGAACACTGGGAGTACTTTGGAATCCCTTTAAGATGATGAATTTTTAAATCTCATGTTCCTCTTTGTTAAATGACAGGAATTACTCCTGAGGTCCCAGAATTTACACCTGCGATGTGAAGACCCAGGATCCAACCCTCAAAGAAGGAAACGGACCCTCCTTTGGAATGTGGAAGGCTGAAAGGCTGAACCTCGATTTGGCAGGTGCCGCCCGCCCCCCCCCCCCCCCTCCCCGGCGGTCCTCGCACCCTTAAACCTGGATTTTCAGCCCTGACTGGTTTGGCTCAGTGGATAGAGGGTCAGCCTGGGGGCTGAAAGGTCCCAGGTTCCATTCCAGTCAAGGGCATGTATCTTGGTTCCAGGCACATCCCCAGTGGAGGGTGTGAAAGAGGCAGCTGATTGATGTTTCTCTCTCATCGATGTTTCTAACTCTATCCCTCTCCCTTCCTCTTTGTAAAAAATCAATAAAATATATTTAAAACAAAAACAAACAGACCTCCCCCACCCCCCTGAATTTCCACTTTCTTGGGGTTCAGGCCCAAACACTCGTTCCTGGGGCAAGAGTAGCTCCTTTGTCCCGTGAACTTCCAAGGCCCAGGGTTTTTGGTGCAGAAGAGTCAACGCAGGTGGGAACCCTTGTAAACTTGTAAGCTTGTGGACAGCTGGGCCCAGGATTGCTCGGGAGGCTGCAGGAGGTCAGCTGCTAGATCAGAGTGCAGGCAGGAGGAGGTGTCGTGGGCAGCAGGATTGGGCCTCCAGGTCGGAGGCGGGCCTTTCCGGGGCGGGGCCTGGCTGGAGGGCGGGGCCTGCATGGCTGGTGGGCGGGGTCTGGCTGGGGGCGGGGCCTGCCCAGGGCTCAACTTTGGCGCGGCCGCGGCGCGGGTTCCTTCTCTTAGGCCTACCATCACTCTGAGTGGGATTTTCCTTTCGAGGGATTCAAGATGGGGACGCTGCCGAAACGGAAAGATATCCCGCCGTGGGTGAAAGTTCCCGAGGACCTGAGAGGTCCTCAGGTGTTCCGGGTCCAGACGGCGCTGCTGGAAGCCATGTTTGGTAAGTGAGCCCGGTTCGGACCCCTAGGCACCTCCAACCGGGGCCGGCGTCTGGGCCTCCAGGGCGCGCAGCGCTCATCCTCTTCCCCAAACAGGCCCCGGGGGATCTCGAATCCCATACATCGAGCAAGTGAGCAGAACCATGCTCGAGCTGAAGGTTCTGGGATCCTCGAACCTCACCGAGGTCAAGGTGTACGGCAATTACTTGTACAAACTCCGAACCACGTGGATGCTGCAGTCCATGGCCGAGAGGCACCGCCTGAGGTGGGAGCGAGGTGAGAAGCCTTTACCGGGGTCTGGGAAAGTGGGGGCGGGGCTCAGCTTCGCTTCCCCTCCTACAGCCCCCCTCACCCCTGCCTTCCGGTCCCCTCCTGCAACCGCCCCACGGGCACCACCAGCCATTGGGGCCCCAGGTGATGGGCTGACCCTGGACTCTTGGGTAGGACCATGGGCTGGTCCTAGGGGCCTTGGAGGAAGACTTTGATGAGAGGTGGCCCCGGGTTGGTCTTACAGGGTAAAGTTTTCTGAGATCCCAACCCCTGACCTCTCCGAGCCCTCCCACCCAGTTTCTTGGAGGATGTTGGAATGGGCCCAGTGGTTCCATGTTCCGAGGTCCCTGAGAATCCCAGGCCCAGAACGTTGGGCCAGGACCTTGAAAGAGGCTGAGAACTGGCCAGGCTCTTGGCCTCCCTTTCCTCACCACACCTACCTTTGCTTTCTGCTACAGGGATGCTCAAACTTGAGGACGCCATGAATGCCCTCGAGCTAAATAAGCCTTTAGCTGAAGTGCAGCCAGTTTGCAACCAATGTAACCTGGGACCAGGATGTGGACAGTAGGCCGTGGCCAGATCTGGAGTAGGTCTGCTCCCCACCTAACAAGGGAAAACAGCTTGTTGTGGATTTTTGCATTTGCCTCATGAGTCCTGGTGTAACTCTTCCCCAGGGTTTCTAATTAAAGAATAAAATGTTAAAAAATTCCTCGACATGTGGTTGGAGATAATATCACAGTTAAGGTGGACCTTGTACTTAAGCCTTAAATGACCCCCCCCCCCCAAAAAAAAACAACAACAACAACAAACAAACAAAAACCAAAACTAATTGTAGAGGCCCAAGAACACTCTTGGCTAGGGTATATATAACAAGAAAAAGGCAGGTGTCTAGGAGCAAAACCGGTCAATATAGGGTTTGGAACGTACCCAGACTCAAAAATAATAGCTCTGCCCTGGCCTGTATTGCTCAGTAGATAGAGCTTTGGCCTGCAACTCAGTCTTGGTTTCAGTTCCCAGTCAAGAGCAGTTACCTGGCAGCAGGTTGATTCCCCAGCCCTGGTTGTCTGTGTGGGAGGCAACCAATCCATCCCTATATCTCACATCTGTTTCTCTCTCCCCCCTCCCTCTCTTTCTTGTACTCTAAAAAACAAATGGGAAAAATTTCCTCAGGTGAGATTAAAAAAATAATAGCCCTAAAATAGATTAACATATATACAATGAAAAGCAACTATTTTATAAAACAAATACAGAAGAATCAATCACTTCTTAGTATAGCAGTTTTATAGCATTGTAAATTCATTCGGTTCTCATCTTCAGTCTGCTGCAGAATGTTATTTAGGTAGAATTTGAAGAGAATTCAGCCTTAAAGATAGGTTCTCCTTTTCCACATACCTAACCGACCTCTTGAAAAGGGGCTTTGGGGTTCTCTGCCACATACAGAATTGCAGTACGGGGTCCCCAAAGAGTATGTGAAATTGCAGGTGGATAAAGGCATTATTCTAGGTGGGGATCACCCCTGGTTTGTTGAGTGTTATCAAAATGGGGACTATAGTTTTCCCTAGTAGCTTAATAGTTCCAAACCAAAATGACTCTCACTTGGGGAACTTTCTGGCCCTATGACCTTAGTCAAGTTGTTTTATTCTCTGTCTCCAAATTGAAGGTAACAGCATCTGACTCCACATGAAGTTTTGAGGTTTCACTGTTAATATAGGCAGGGAACTTAAATCAGGCATCACACTGTAGCAAGTGTTGACTATTCTTCAAAATTGACCAATGATGAAAGAGAAGACTAATGAGTGTCTTCTGAAGGCATGTCCATCAGAGAACTATAGGCTAAATTCCCAGAGAAAATGCTGGTGCAAAGGGAAAGATCATATATAATTTTGCTAGATGCTACTAACTTCCAAAGGGGTTGACATAATTTCACACCCACCAACAATATATATAAGATTGCCTCTTTCCCCACAACCTCACCAGAGACAATTAGCAAACTTTTTTCTTGTTGAGCTATTAGGTGAAGAGTCTTCCTGTCTTTAGTACTTCTTGATGGAGTCTGCTTTGTGGAACCCTCAAATTACCCTTCAACGAGTCAGTGGGCAATGAATGGTGTAGGACTTTAAACAAAAAATGAAATCCAATTTAGTGAAATCCTTTGGTTTATAAGTGGCTAGCAAGTAGCCAACACTGATGCTGGCAGAACTCAAACCATCTGGTGCATTAATTCAGTTCTCACAATATTACCATTTTACTGATTAGAAAATCAAGACCCATCGATTACATCCCCTCCTCAGGATTCATCTGAGTGAAGGGAAGGGGAAGGTTCCAAGCTGGTATAAATGCTCCTATGAGAGCCCAAACTGACCTCATTCCCTTCCTGAGCTCTAGGGGACTATGCCTGGACTCCGGGGACCAAGGATCTCTGCTGCTGTGGTCATGGTGGGCTGGAGTAAGTTTACCAACCTCTGATGACAGGAGGGCCTGGCCCTCCAGAACATTTCAACCTGGTTGGGGCATTATGTGGATCTAAGAAGCAGTGGCTTTATGACTGCATAGTTTTTGTTTTTGTTTTTGTTTTTTTGTTTTTTAGGAGCTTGAGGTTCTTTGGAAAACTGCAATGGGGATTTGACCTCAACAGAGAGATTAGGAAGGTTCTCGGAGGAAGTCACTCCTGGGTGAGAGCAGAGTGGCAGCAGTAACCCCCAGCCCGCTAGAGACCTGGGGGCAGGGCCAGAAGGGGAGAAGCAGATTGGCTCAGAGCCTTGTTGACCATGCAGAGGAAACCACCCATGGGTTTTCAGCAGGTAGTGAGTTTTCTAAAAACCTGGTCAAGTTTTCCCTATGCCACTTGTTGAAGAGACCGTCATTTCTCCATTATGTATTCTTGCCCCCTTATAGATGAACTGACTATTTAAAGTGAGGGTTTATTTCTGGGCTCTCTATTCTGTTTCTTAATCTATGTGTCTGTTCTATGTCAATACCACATCGTTTTTCTGTAAGATTTTAGGTGAGAAGGGAGTGGCAAGAAATATTCAGAGTGGTAAATAGCAAGGACCTACAACCAAGATTACCCAGTAAAGCTATTATTTAGAATTGAAAATCAGATAAAGAGCTTCCAGACAAGAAAAAGTTAAAGGAGCTCACACTAAATCGGTATTACATGAAATGCTGAAGGGTATTCTTTAAAAAAAGGAAGAAGCGCCCTAGTGTCATTGGCCTGTGCACCAAAGGATCCTGGGTTCCATTCCCACCAAGGGCACGTACCTTGGTTTCAGGCTCCTCCCCAGCCCACAGGCACGTTCAGGAGGCTACGAATCGATGTGTTTCTCTCACATCAATGTTTCTGTCTTTCACTCTCCCTAAAAATCAATGAAAGGATGTCCTCATGGAGGATTAACAACAGAAATTTTTTAAAAAGGAAGAAGAGATTAAAAATTTGTACAATAAAATGCCAATAAAGGGGGAAAAAAGGACAATTATGTGATACCATAATCAATAAAAAGAAAATAAAAAATGCCAATAAATATCTATGAACAATTTAATCTAAAAATCAAGATAAAAGAACAAGAAATTTAATGAATAAAATAAACCAATGAATAAAATAGAGTCAGAAGCATGAATACATAAAACGGATGAATTTCGGGGCGGGAAAAGATTAACCGAAGATTTTATATGCATGTATGGATTACCTATATGAACATAGACAATAGGGTGGTGAAGAGGACATCTATAATATTCAACAATAAACTTTTTTTTTAAAGGCAGAAAACAAAAAGATTTATGTGGAAAGGAACAATTCTGAGTTTAAAAAAACAAAAGAAAAACAAAATTTAACTGAGTAAAATTTGCATATACTAATTGGCTTTATTAAGCAATTCAAGAATTAGGTAATGTCCCATCTAGCAAACAAAAGGCTGCTCTGAGGGGTTGGCAAAATGGAAGATTTTTATAGAAAGAAGGTTGGGACAAGGGACCCAATGACAAAAGAAAGATTATTTTTGGGCAGGGTCATCTTTTATTTAGGGAAAGAATAGAGAAGAGGTTGTTTTTTTATTATGCAAATTGTTTCTCTTTTTCTATGGGAAGAGAGAGGGCCCATGTGACATTGCCAGCTAGAGCTGGTTGATTTCAAACTGGTTGATTAAGGTTATATTTCTGGGAGAGGTTGAAACTGCAATTAGATCAGGTATTAAATCTAGATTAAGTGGTTTGGTTTCTCAATCTGAAATAGGGGTTATAATTATAACATTTCATGAAGTGAAGAGGATTAAATGAGTTAACTTAAAGGCTTAGAAAAGTATCAGGCAGGTATTGAGCTCTATAAATATTAGCTATTCTTTTAAAATTTTTATATATTTATTGATGAGAGAGAAAGATCAATTTGTTGGTCTACTTATTTATGCATTCATTGGTTGTTTCCTGTACGTGTCCTGACCAGGGATCAAACCCACACCCTTGGTATTATCTGGATGATGCTCTACCCGGCTAGGGCAATATTCACTATTCTTATTGTTGTTGCTCTTATTGTTCCTTTTCTCAAACTGCTTCTTAACCAAACTTTTTTTTGTATCTAGTAGGATGTGTAACCAGTATTTTACTGAATTCCACTTGGTCCAGTGCAAGCAAGAAGTAACTTTTTTCTCACTCACTATTCACAAATTTGCTTAAATTGTTTTTCCACACACCCGGAATAAAATCTCAAGCAGATTCCATAGAATTCCTTTTTTTCTTCACTCTCAGATACTATTGTGTTCCATTGATAGCTAAATGAAAAGAAAAAAAGAAACAGTTAAGTTCCTATGGCATATTAAAGATCCAGCCGAAATCGGGTTTCGGGTTTGATTCTGGTCAAGGGCATGTACCTTGGTTGCGGGCCCATCCCTATAGGGGGTGTGCAAGAGGCAGCTGGTTGATGACTCTCCCTCATTGACTCTCTGTCCCTCTCTCTTCCTCTCTGTAAAAAATCAATAAAATATATTAAAAAAAAAAAAAAAGATCCAAACATTTCTGGCCCTGGCTGGGTTGCTCAGTTGGTTAGAGCAGCGTTTTTCTTTTTTTTTTTTTTTATTATTATTTTTTTTTTAATCAATCTTTATTGTTCATATTATTACACAGGTTCCTCATTTCTTCCCCCCTCCACCAGGTTCCCACCCCACCCTCTGGCCCCTCATCCTCATCCATTGGTGCACAGTTTATGTTCAGTCTCTTCCTCCCTCCCTTTCCCCGATAGTAAATCCCTTTTCAGATAGCAAATCTGTTACTTAGCATTTTCTCATATCAATAATACCTCCACATGCCCAATGATACACTTCACACAAAAGACATTTCCAAATAGGACAACCAGCCTCATCCAGGCCCCACCCAAGGCACTCACAGATCAACACCCCAGCACTATACTAACTCAGCACATCCAGATATAAGCCTTCATCACTTGATTCAGCAGACCCTCAAGTTCCCGCAAAAGTTTCCAGCCATGTCTGAGAGGCAGCCGTGGGGCAGGGGCAGGTGAGGAGCGAGCTGTTTTGGGCCAGGCTGCTCCGGGCCTGGCCTCTGTTGCTCTGGTTCGTTCCACAACCAGCTGCTCCGTGTCTGGTCACTGCCGCTCCTGACCCAGTTGCTCTGGACTTGGCTGTTGCTGCTACAGGCCTGGCCACACCCGACTCGGCTGCTCTGGGCCCAATTGCTCCGGGCCCGGCTGCTCCGGGCCTGGCAGCTCCCAGCCTGACAGCCACTGCTCCAGGCCTGGCCGCTCCCAGCCTGGCAGCCGCTAGAGCAGCGTTTTTCAACCGCTGTTCCGCGGCACACTAGTGTTGCCTGGTGTGCCGTAGGTGCAGACAAGACAAGAATTTTATAATTTTTCACTATTTTGTTTACTTAATATTTCATAATAAAGTAATTATAAAATACTTTCTTTGTGTTTATTTGATTCCTATTCTAGAGAATTACTTTATATATAGTAAATATAGGCACAGAGTTAAATTTTTTAACATTTTCTAATGGTGGTGTGCCTCCTGATTTTTTTCATGAAACAAGTGTGCCTTTGCCCAAAAAAGGTTGAAAAACACTGGGTTAGAGCATCTTCCTGATATGCCAGGGCTTTTGGGTTTGATCCCTGGTCAGGACACTTACAGGAAGCAACCAATGAATGCAGGAATGTGTGGAACAATAATTAATGCTTCTCTCTCTCTGTCTCTCATCAATAAATATAAATTAAAGATTAAGAAAAGAGGAAAAGACCCAAACATTTCTATTAAACACTGAAGTAAATGTAGATATGCATACTGGTACATTTAAGAAAGATTAAGATACTGATTTTCCAATCTATTTATTCCCAGGTCTCAGGTGGCAGAAACCCATCCTGGCAGCTCAGGCTGAAAGGCAGGATCTAATCCTAGACAGGGAGCCATTCCATTGCAGAGTGCACCCTCACACACCCACGATGGCTCTGGGCAGTTTAGATGTGCCAGTTCACTGACATTGCATATCTTTGGGATGCGGGAAGAAACTGGAGTACCTGAGGAAACCCATGCAGACATGCAGGAAATGTACAAACACCACAGTGGCCCTGGCTGGGAATTAATTTTTTTTAAATATAATTTATTGATTTTTTACAGAGAGGAAGGGAGAGAGATGTGAGTTAGAAACATCGATGAGAGAGAGTCATAGATCAGCTGCCTCTTGCACACCCCCCACTGGGGATATGCCCGCAACCAAGGTACATGCCCTTGACCGGAATCGAACCAGGGACCCTTCAGTCCCCAAGCTGACGCTCTATCCATTGAGCCAAACCGGTTTCGGCTGGGAATAAATTTTTTTTTACATCGACTTTATAATAAAACCAAGTTGATCAAAACAAGTTATCCAGGGTTGTGCTGTATTTCCTTTTTAGTTTAGAAAAGCCAAGCTCATGGCCCCACCAGTGTGTGTGGCTTAGTCATTGAGCATCGACCTATGAGCCAAGAGCTCACTGGCGGTCACTAGTTCCATTCCCAGTCAGGGCACATGCCTGGGTTGTGGGCTTAATCTCCAGTAGGGGACATGCAGGGGGCAGCCAACTGATGTCTTTCTCTCTCCATTCCTCTCTCTAAAATCAAAACATATATAAAAAAAATGAAAAGCCAACTTCATAGAAGTACTTGCCTAAGGTCACATAAACCATAGATGACCAAATCAGTACTTTAAGATCAACCCAGTACTATCCCTTATATATACTATCTCCCCAATTTGCTCCCACGTCCCTGTTCTCACCAGCTCTGGTGAATTGTGAAGCTTGATTGGGCACCTCTGGGAGACCTCCTCTGCACATGTGTCTGGAGCTATCCAAATTCAGAGTTGCAAGTAAGGGGCTGCAGTGTTCACCACTAACTGTAGGTCAGGCTCTTGGGCCACAACAGTAATGGTCATAGACAGTCCTCAAAATTACTGCAGGTAGCAAATAAGAGACAAGGTGAAGGCTCAAAGAAAGGATTGAAAAATCTGCCAGTGGCTGAAGGAGAGGTACTTTGTCTAAGTGAGGCCTTTTGCTTGGCAAGGCAGAGGGGAAAACGCAGCAATATTTATTTTTGTTTGCAAGTAAATAGGGAAAATAAATAATCTGCGATAAACAGAGTAGAACAGGTGTGAAAAAGGCAAGGTTCAGGAAATTATTACAGATCCTGCAAAGAATTCCAACACTTAACCTCCCTCACCGAAATGACGCCACTTATGTGCAAATTCTATCAATTGCACCACCACAACGCAAAATACTTCATGTAAGCGTTTAAACGCAGATCTGCGGTTTAAAGGCAGATGAGAAAGTTCATCCAAATCTGCAAGGCTGGTGCGCCAGCTGCAACCCAAAGCGCCAGGGATGGGATCACGCTTTCGGCCTGCCCACCAACCGTGCGTCAACCTTTTCGCACACCGACTCCATCCAGCTGTGCGTCCTCTGGTCTGACGGTTCCAGTGATTGCCAGGGGTCACCCAGCGCTGGTTCCAGTGATTGCCAGGGGTTACCCAGCAGCGCTGGTTCCAGTGATTGCCAGGGGTTACCCAGCGCTGGTTCCAGTGATTGCCAGGGGTTACCCAGCAGCGCTGGTTCCAGTGATTGCCAGGGGTTACCCAGCAGCACTGGTTCCAGTGATTGCCAGGGGTCACCCAGTGCTGGTTCCAGTGATTGCCAGGGGTCACCCAGTGCTGGTTCTAGTGATTGCCAGGGGTTACCCAGCGCTGGTTCCAGTGATTGCCAGGGGTCACCCAGTGCTGGTTCCAGTGATTGCCAGGGGTCACCCAGTGCTGGTTCTAGTGATTGCCAGGGGTTACCCAGCGCTGGTTCCAGTGATTGCCAGGGGTTACCCAGCGCTCGGAGCTGCCCTGGGGGTGCCCGGGGGGAGAGCGGCGCCCACGGTGGAACCTCTCCTGCCTTGCGGTCCCAGGGGACTGGCTTCCTCCAGCATCTGCTCTCGGCTCCCACCTTTCAGCGCGGACGTTCAAATCTGTAACACAGAATGCCTGGGTAGGGGAATCTGGTCTCTTAAGGATGGCGCGGGCGTTCGAGCCACAAAGCTTTGCATTCAATTGCAGGTTTTCCTCTCCACACCAGCTGTTTCACATCTCGGGAGCCTCCGTTTTCTTGCAGGTCACCATTAAGTTCCACAGCCAGGGCCCGCCCATGGTTGCAGGTCCCCACCCCCCCTCCCCGTCCCTCTCTACCCCTCAAGGCAGGTATGGTTTCCGCGGCTGCGGGAGAATGTGGAGCCCGAGACAAGGGCCTTCTACGTGGAGACTTTGGGGATCCTAGAATCCCGGGAGGCGACGCGGGTTCCTTTTAGCTGCCACCCGTCACCCCTCTTCCTTTACGGGTCCCTTGCGCTTGGCACCCAAGGAGCCCTTCTCTCGGCTGACCTGTGCCAGGGAACCTCGCAAACTTGGAGCCCCGAGGGCCTGGGATGTGTGCAGGGCAACCGAATGGCAGAGGCCGGGCCTGAGAGCGCGTGCTTTCCGAGGATGGAAGGAATGGGACGCCCAGGGTCCGCGGGCCGCTGGATGAGCGGCAGGTGCGGGCGCGGGGCGGCGCGGGGCGGGGCGCGGGGCGCAAAAGGGCCGCTCCGCCCGGGCTCCCCGCGCGGCTCCGGCGGCATGTCCCTCCCTGCGGGCCGCCAGCGCCGGCGGCCGCGCCGGGGCCGTGTCTCCAGGTTTCTTCGCGACCTAATCCTGACGTTTTTAGAAAACCACCCTTCCCCAGAGGCCCTTTACGTCGAATTGAGGATGGTGCCGATTATGCTGTTGGGTGAGTGCGCCCGGACCTCATGCGCTGGGGAAGGTCCTGCCAGTCGCACCCTCTCCCTTCCCGCAGCTCAGTGCCCGTTTGTTTCCCTTCTCAGGCCCCAGGGCCCGGAGGCTGGTCGAGTACGAGAGGTGCTCCGGCGTTTTGATCCTGATGGATATGGTCACCGGGAGCAGAGCCTTTTACTTCATCATCGGGGAGACCCGGCGCCGGGGCGTGGTGGCCTTCCTGATCAGGCGCCGGGCCCCGCAGCTCCGCCGACATCGAGGTGAGTGACGCCAGGGGTCCTGGTGGGGGCGCTTCATTTGCCCAGGGGTCCCGAAAGGGGCATACCTCTTCCCTGCGCCCTCCTGGCTCTCTCTAGTTGCCTAGTCTGAGGGCCTGGGCCAGTTCTGAGAACCCCTGGGTGTGGGTCCTGGCTCCAGAGTGCAAAGAGCGAGATGCGGCAGGCGATTCTCTGGCTAGAACCAAAGTGGGAGGTTTGGGGTATCTGCGCTCCAGGGTTGGCAGTCCCTGGGGAGTCTTCAGGGTAGCGTTTGAGGGGACTTGTCTTCCACCAAACCTCTTCTGTGGGCCCGCCCCCTCACTTACTTAAAACTCCGGAATTCAAAGCATAGTCCCCCCCTCCCCATTTCCCCTGCCCTCCAACAGAATCAGCCTTCCCTAGAAACGTGTTGAGAATGTAGACTCCAGGGCCCACCCCAGACCCATAGAATCAGAAACTCTGGGCACGAAATACTGTCACCTGGCATTTAACAAGCCCTCCAGGTGATGGTGATGCAGGGCAGCGTTTAAAAACCGCCGCCCTGGGGTATTCTCCAGAAAGCACACACCTGACCAGCTGCTTTCTTTTTAGCCAGAACTAGGGCCAGACGGCGCTCTGAGTAAGCCCGGGCCTGCTCGTGGCTGACCTCAGGAAAGGATGGCATTGCTTGTGGAAGGAAGGCTGGCCTGGATGGAGGTCAGGAGGCTAAGGGCTCCATCTAGTTCTGTGTGTGCCATGAAAATGGGGCCGAGGAAGGGCGCGGTGCAACGGTTCAATTTTAATTCTGTGCTGTTCAAATGATGGCAAACTCGGATCTTTTATGGGAAGTTTAAATGGTTTTTATAATAAATGATTTTTTACCGGTTTTGTGTGAATCCGTTTTCCTTCTAGGTTATAACAGGTTATTTTCACAAAGTAGTTTCAGCTCTTCAGTTTTTGGGAGCCTGTATAAAACCCCTCTGCTACTTGAAGAATCCAGCCCTCCGTTTTTGCCTTGGTTCCTGCCAGTAAGAGTGGGGAATTTCAAAGAGAAAGTTGTGGGAAGGCTGCCCAGCTGTCCAGTCAGTTGAGGGCAAAGAATTGTCCCTTAGCTGGTGTAATAGACTCTGCTCCCTGCTCAGGGTGAGTGCCACCTCTGAAGTGCTCTCCCTGCAAAACAGTGCTGAACACTACTTTTGCTTTTCTTTTGAAGAGTCACAAATCCTTTTCAAATTTCTTTTGGTTAGCAAAAACTTGTATTAGTATAGGTCTTTTATAAAAGTAAAGTGGCATAAAGTAAACTTTCAAAAAGTACATACTTGTATTGAATGAAATGTAAATTTCAATTAAACCACGGTTCTAATATAAATAGATCCTTTATTTATTTTTTAAAATATATTTTGATATTTATTTATTTGTTTATTTATTTATTTATTTTTACAGAGAGGAAGGAAGAAAGACAGAGATCTAGAAACATCCATGTGAGAGAAACATTGATCGGCTGCCTCCTGCACACTTCCCACTTGGGATATGCCCGCAACCACAGTATATGCCCTTGATTGGAATCAATCCTGGGACCCTTCAGTCTGCAAGCCAATGCTCTATCCACTGAGCCAAATCAGTCAGGGCTAAATAGATCCTTTTAAATGCTAAAAACTTTTAAAGTAGCTAGGACATTTTCAAAATATACAGAGCGTCCCTCCAAAATACATATACACACTTTAATAGCTGATAGCTCAATTGATGTTTCTTTTCAGATTTAACCCATTGGACTTAATAATTATTCAAAGTGTGTATACTTCTTTTCGGACACCCTGTATTTGCTATCATTTGAGACCTTAAACATCAGGTCCTGCTCTGCATTAGCTGTGTGATCTTAATATTCAAACCAACTATATGAAATTATTCCCTTGAATCTCAGATGCAAAGAAAGTAAGCCTATGGTCACACAGCTAGTGAGTGGCAGAATTGAAATGGAAACCTGCGTTCTTCGTAGGCCAGAAGACTGAAGGGTCATGGGTTTGATTCTGGTCTAGGGCACGTACCTTGGTTGCGGGCTTGATCCCCCACATGTAGGAGGCAACCAGTAGACGGTGTGTCTCTCACATGGATGTTTCTCTCTGTCTCTACCCCTCCCTTCCATTCTCTCTAAAATCAATGAAGAAAAATATCGTCAGGTGAAGATAAAAAAACAACAACCATATGCTCTCACTTTATTATTATAGTGAATGCAAAATAGATTATAACAGTTTTGTTAAAAACAGAGAAATGCTAATATCACAACTTAAAATTAGTTCCTTTATTATCTCTATTTTAATAACTGAGTGGGACATAATTTGTTATGTATAGTGTGCCTCCCAGATGTTTACACACACTTAGAATACTTTTAAAAGAAATGTTTATTAAAATACATTTCATTTTTAAAATTGAGCTGTCAGCTGTTGATGTATATTTAGACTTTTTGGGACACCCTGTATATTCCTAGAGATGCAATAATATTAGCAGGCTGTTTATATTTTATTTGGGATGTTTATATTTTATTTGGGTTTAAGTAATTTTTAAGACCCCCGAAAGAAAACCATCCCAGATTTAGATGTATTGTTGGCTGATAGATGCTGGAAGGAAAATAGACCTTGTTTTACAATCTAATTCTTTAAAATCTGAGCCAATCATTAAGTTGAATGCTTTTTATAGTAAAGTGTGGCAACCCACTCATTATTTTTCAACTTCACTAGATTTTACTTAAATTTTTAGTTCTATAAATATATAATATATGCACATGGTAGAAAATCCAGAAGGGTTTTTACAAAAAGGTATGTAGAGAAAGGTAAGCTTCTCTCCCATTCCTGTCCCTTAGTCATCCAGTCTGTCCACAGAGGCATTATGTCTATCTAGGCACATTTTATATTACATATATGGATGTGTTTTTATGTGTGGCAGAATATCTCATACATTGTTCTATACCTTCATTTTTTATTTATTTTTTAAAAATATATTTATTTTTTACAGAGAGGAAGGGAGAGGGATAGAGAGTTAGTAACATCGATGAAAAAGGAACATTGATCAGCTGCCTCCTGCACACAAGTAAGGTGTATACCCTTGACCGAAATTGAACCTGGGACCCTCCAGTCCGTAGGTCGACATTCTATCCACTGAGCCAAACCACTCAGGGCAGATTTTTTAAAACTAAGGAATCATTGGATTGCAACAGTTTTCCCACTAGTGTAGTTTTTCTGTTTGAGGATCCAGTTTAGAATTCCACGTCATATTTAGTTGTCATGTCTCTTTAGTTTCATCCTACTTTTGACAATTTCCCAATCTTTCCTTGTCTTTTATGCCTTGACACTTTGGAAGAATATCAGTCAACTATTTTGTAGAGTGTCTCTCAGTGTGGATTTGTCTGATTTTTATTTTTCATGATTAGATTGATGTTTTGCAGTAATGAAAAGTATGCCACAGAGATGATCTGATCATGTGCCTTTCTCATTATAGCTTGTCAGGGGATATATGATGTAATTATGTGCTCCTGGTGATGTTAACCTTGATCACTTGGCTAAGAGATCAGGCTCCTGGATTTACCATTATAAACTTACTGTTCCATCTCTAAATATTTGGGGGGAGATACCCTGAACCAATGTAAATAGCTTGTTTCTGCTTAAACCTTCAGTTTAAAATTTTAGAACCTGTTAATAAATTTTGTTTGAGGCAGTGGTTACTGTGGTGTTCTAGTGACAATTTTCTATTTCTCGCATTCCTTTTATATTTATTGAAATTTTTCTAAATGAAAAAGTTGATTTGCTCCTCTCTAATTATTTAATTATTTATATCAGTTATTTCTATTCAGTTATTTAAGTATGGACTGTGGATTTTTAAGAAATCCTTTTGAGTATAATGCAATACTATTATTATTTATGTTGCTCATTTCTTCCACGTTGAGAGTTCTTCCAGGTTTATTCCTATTGTGTGTCCTTTCAATATGTACTTGCCATTTTTTTTCTGAGAATTTTGTTTTTGGCATCACAAGATGCTAAAATAGTCAAGGAAATACTATGTTTTTATATGTATATTTTATATTTGCTCATATATATTTTAATATGTGGGAATATATTTCATTGATATCTATATTTTAAACCCAATTTTATTTAGGAAAGTATCCTATATCAGAAATAAACTATTTAAAAATGCTAATTAGTATTCCAATGTATAGATGTTGTATGATAAAATTAAAATAATATTTTACTGGTCTCGGTTGATGGGCTTTTAGGAAACTTAATCTTTAGCTATGATAAACAATGTATTTGTAGAGGACATTTGTAGCATGAATTCTTAGCAAAGTCTTTTTTTTCTGGAATACTTTGTCATTCCCAGAAATATTTTACATTTTTCTTATTGTGGAATATATACACAAGTAGGAAGGTGCACAAAACACAAATGAGTAGGTCAATGAATTATCACATGGTGACCATCCATGTGATAATCATATAAGTTAAAAAAATAGGCCATTGTCACTCTGGCTGGTGTGGCTCATCATCCCATACACTGAAAGGTCACAGGTTCGTTTCCTGGTGAAGGTACATATCTAGGTGGGGGTTCAATCCCAGTCAGGGTGCATGTGGGAGGCAACTGATTGATGTTTCTCTGTCTTCTTCCCTTCCTCTCTCTAAACATATCCTCTGGTGAGGAAAAGGTGATAGTCAAGCACCCTAGAGATCCCTCTTGTACTCTTCAGTTACTCCCCTCCGTAACACAAGTTCTTTTTTATACCTCCACCTGGATCAGGCTTTGGAATTGGATGCCTTGGAAAGGGAGCATGCCCTCAGTGAGGCAGTCCTTCTCAGAGAAGGCCAGGCCACAGTGCTCACAGCTGAGGGCTTTCTGCCTCAGGGTCTCCCTTCAGCTGAGGCTGATCTAGAAGGATGAGTAGGTTGACCCATTTCACAGCTTTCGGACTGTTTTAAAAAAAAAATATTGATTTTTTTTACAGAGAGGAAGGGAGAGAGATAGAGAGCTAGAAATATCTATGAGAGAGAAACATTGATCAGCTGCCTCCTGCACACACACCACCCCCCTCCCCCCCCACACTGGGGATGTGCCCTCAACCAAGGTACATGCCCTTGACTGGAATCAAACCTGGGACCCTTCAGTCTTCAGGCCGACGCTCTATCCACTGAACTAAACCGGTTTCGGCTCATCAGACTGTTTGATGTTTCCTCCTTCATCAGGAACAAAGACAGGCTTGATAAAATGTTACTGCCCTAGCTGGTGGGGCTTAGTTGGTTGACTATCGTCCAGGGCACCAAAAGATTGCTGGTTTGATTCCTAGTCAGGACACTTAACCTAGGTTTACCCAGGTTTTGGGTTCAATCCCCAGGGTGCATACAGGAGGCATTAGTAAGATTTTTCTTTCTCTCTCTCTCACTTTCTTTTCCTCTCTCTCTAAAAATCAATAAAAAAATATTACGAATAAATAAAATGTTACTAATAGGGCCTAGAAAAGCAAGATTTATGCACCACTCATGAGAGACTGGGTAAGTTTTAGTAAGCAGGAGGAGGGATGTGGGAAGGTGAAAGCATTATAGGGTTTTTAAAAATATTTATACTTTTCTCTTTTTCATGAGAAGTTCTGCATGCTCGTCTTTGTAATATTTCTTTAGAGAGTAGAAGAGGCATGGCTTTCAGTGGTTTAGTTGATAAATGAAAAGTTGATTTATGAGTGACACTGTCCATTATTTCAGGTGTAAATGAGGGAAGAATGTCTCTTTATCATAGTCTCTCCTTTTCTCTATAGTTCTGAATTTTGATATAGTTCAAGGAAAGAAATGCTCAAGAGTAGAGAGAAATAGGGAAGACAGGTTACAGAAGAAAATGGCCACATTTTGAAAACTGGAAGACAGATGGGCTGTGGTAATTGATTTAGGATTTGGCTTTCTGGAGTAGCTAAGCCAATACAATTTGTGTTCCAGAATTCTCAAAATGCTTAGGACCTGGAGCTTACGGGTGGCTGGGCGATGGTGATATTTAGGATAAGGAGGGTTGGGTAAAGGATGTTTGAGAGCTCTCAGCTCGGGATTTCTGCTCCCACTCTATTCCACTGAGCAACTGCTGGCAGGAAACTAAGTTTATTCTCTGGGAAGAATAAGATAAAGGGAGAATTAGAGCGGGATATTTTTCTATTTCATAAACAAAAGGGTTAAGTGACCAAATGCCCACTGATGGTTAAAAGTTGAGGTATTTAGCCTTCTTCCCCTAAATGGTCCCAGAACTTTTGAGCCATATCTTTACTATCCAGGCGGGAAACTTGAGGAGTCTTCCCAGGGAATCTGACCAGCTCGGAATACTGACCCCAGGGTTCCTGCACCAAGAGACCAGACTGCGGTAGAGCTCAAAGTTGCCAAGCTCTCACCATGGGCTAAACATTTCTAAACAGCTTTTTAGAGCTGAGAGGGACCAGAATCTGCCACAGCAAAACACACCACATTTGCATGCGGATTATTTTGAGCGGAAGATAAGTGGGGCCCAGGAGACTCAGAGTTTTTTACTTCTCCCTTACCTGCTTAAGAGAATTTTGATATGGGGCCTGTTAATCTGAGGTTGGGATGGGGAGAATTACCCGCCTCTGTCCTTCAGTTCTTATGACTGGACTAACAATATAATAATAAAATTAACACAAAACTCAATTAACAGAAAAACGACTTAACACGTGCACAGGGGATAATCATAACATGATGCTGTTTTGTTTTCATTTTGGGGAGGGAGCAAAATTTATACTCAGAGACTAATTCTGTCTTCGTCAATTTATTTAGCACAGGTTCACTGTGGGAATTATAGTAATTTCACAAGCCAATTGCATACAGGATAATATCTCTTAATCAACCAAAGAACAAACTCCAAACAAGTCACAGATTAATTATGCTATTGTTCCAGGCAAAGGAAGATGAGAGAAGGAAAGTCTGAATTTAATATGAGGTTTACCTTGTATGTGAGTAGGCACTCAGGAGAGTGCTTGCCCAACCAAAGAGTTCATTCCAGCCGCCAGCTGTTAGTAAACACAGCCTCAGGGAAAGGCTCTAGGACGAAAACCTGTGTCTGTAAGCCAAGGTCAGGGAAAGACCGAAAAGAGTCTAGCCACTCCAGTCTGATAATTAATAGAATTTAAGGGAGTCTTACATAGGAGGTATGATTTGGATGGCTGCAAGATATCCAAATGAATCCTTGTGCCAGTTAGCAAAGCATCATATATAGGCAAAAACGGGACAGTCACAGGTACTAGTAAGAGAATGCTACCAGGTACAGGAAATTATTTACAAATTTGGCCAGGTCAGGCAAAGGCCTATTGAAGCAACAGCTGGTAGGAGGCAGGGGATGGGTGCTGATTTATGTCAGAAAAACATCAATTACAATGTTGGAGGCAATCTCCTCCTCCTGGCGGAGGTCCAGCTCACAGTCTAGACTGTAGTCGTGTCATAAAACAGTTGCTATTCCACACCAGTGCAAAAGCAAATGACCCCTGTTGCTAGGACATGTTGCTAGGTAACAAAGACTCTTTCATAGAGCACTGCTCAGTTTCTCACCACTGTCTACAAGGAGTACCTCACCAAGACAGGAGCATATGTCCCAGGGTATTTGGAAAAATTTTAGGTTAGGGAAGAATGGCCTTGCCCAAACCCAAACTCTCAGATAGTCCTCACAGACTCTCAATATTTGTAGTCTAAATATCCCCTAACTATAGTTGCTTCTCCACATGTTGTTTTTTAAAATTTTTTATTGTTGAAACTATTACATATGTCTTCTTCCCCCCACCCCATTACCTCTCCCAGCCTGCGCCTGCCCCCCAGCTCAGACCCTCACTTCCTACTGTCTGTGTCAATGGGTTATGCTTATATGCATGCATACAAATTATCTGGTTGACCTCTCACACATACCTCCCCCCCTCCCCAATCCTCCCCTGCCTTTCCTCTGCAGTTTGATGGTCCATTCAATGCTTTTATGCCTCTGGATCTATTTTTATTCATCAGTTTATGTTGTTCATTATATTCTACAAATGAGTGATATCATGTGATACTTATCTTTCTCTGACTGGCTTATTTCACTTAGCATAATGCTCTTCAGGTCCATTCATGCTGTTGCAAATGGTAAGTTTTCTTTTTTACAGTAGCATAGTATTGCATTCCATATACCTTGTTGTTGTTATTGTTAATCCCCATCAGAGGAAAATTTTTAAAAATATATATTTTATTGATTTTTTTTTTTACAGAGAGGAAGGGAGAGAGATAGAGAGCTAGAAACGTCGATGAGAGAGAAACATTGACCAGCTGCCTCTTGCACACCCCCTACCGGGGATGTGCCCGCAACCAAGGTATATGCCCTTGACCAGAATCGGACCTGGGACCTTTCAGTCTGCAGACCGACGCTCTATCCACTGAGCCAAACCGGTTTCGGCCCCATGAGAGGAAATTTTTTGATTGACTTTTTAGAGTGGAAGGGAGAGGTGGGAGGAGAGAGGTGGAGAGAGAGAGAGATGGAGAGAGAGAGAGAATGGAGAGAGACATCTATGTGTGAGAGACACATCAATTGGTTGCCTCCCACATGTGCCCTGACCAGGGCCAGGGACTGAACACAGGTATGTACCCTTGGCCAAGAATTGAACCTGTGGCCCTTTGGTGCATGGGCTGATGCTTTAACCACTGAACCACACTGGCCAGGGCTCTACTCACTCTTATTGATAAGTCCCTAGCAGGGCTCCTCAGCAGCTGGGCTGCTGACTGCTTATTAAGGACAACAGATGTAGAACGGTGACATCTGGCACAGCTTTCTTCATCCTTATCTCAAAGCAATGTGGAATGACATCCCAACACAACTTCATACTGATGTCAAAGCAACTTTATCTCTTTGTCATCATCAAGTGGATTAAAACAACTTCACTTAAGTCATAAACAAATGGATTTAAAATTATTTTAAACCTATGGGAGGGGGGGCAATGTTAAAATATGTACACAGATAATTTAATAAAAAAATCAGATTAAAAAAATAATAAAATTATTTTAAACCAATATACATAGATGACCAGATCATAAAATGAGGTTCAAAGAAATAATTGAACTAGGCACATTTTTATATTTTTGTTTTTATTTTTGAATCATACATGAGTGTTTATTCCAACAGTGCCTGCAGTATGGGAAAGTAGCAAGTCATCCAGAAAATCTGCACATCCCCTCCCACCATAAGCCAGCTGCGTGTATATACACGGTGCACGAGGACAAAGATTGCCTGGGGAAGTGAGCAAAGGGAATAAGAATGGTTATAATGGTTACAGATTGATGGCAATGTGGCTGGAGGATTTGCAATGGGGGAGGGAGCATGAGGGATCTGGTACTAATTGTTCCTTTCCTCAACAGGATTGTTAATCTCTCCAGGACACAAGGCAGTTCCCAAATGTGGAGGATGGGCAGCATTTCCAGGTAAGCTCCCAGGTCCCACGTACAATTCCCACACAGGCTAGAATGTGCTTTCTCATGGTTCCAATCAGATATGATATTTCTGAAAACTATGGAGACCGTAAAAAGGATCAGTGAGTTGTGGAAGGATTGTGTGTGTGTGTGTGTGTGTGTGTGTGTGTGTGTGTGTGTCCCTTTTTATACTTCTTAGACAGAGAATACATTTGTAAGAACTTTTCAGGACAGCCCAGCCATTGTGGCTCAGAGGTCTGAGCATCCTCCCATGCACCAAGAGGTCACTGGTTCAATTCCCAGTCAGGGCACATGCCTGGGTTTCCAGCTCCATTCCCAGTAGGCAGTGTGAAGGAGGTCACAGATCAATGTTTCTTTCTCTCCCTTCCCCTTCCTCTCTTTAAAAGTAAATAAAAACATATTTTCAAAAATTGACAGGACAAAGAAAGTGCTCATTAGAAAGGAACCTAAGGAGGATGGGGGCAGGGTAGAGGGGCCTAATGGGGGGACAAGGGAGATATCTGTAATAAGTTCAACAATAAAGGTAAATTAAAAAAGAAAGGAATCTAAGCTAGGTGTGGGTATTAGTGAGGAATCTAAACAAAGTTTGGGCTTGGGCAGTAAATTAGTGAAGGCCTTCCAGGCTGGTTTATATAAGCTTTGAGTCTGGATTCTCTTAACCCTTGTGATGAGGTTGTCTCTCAGCCTTAGCAGCAGAGAGGGCACCTATTTGGAGATTTATCTCCTGCTTTCAGAGGAACACAGATGTCAGAATTTTCTTCTTGCAAAGGCAGTTTCTTAAGTGACTGTAATTCAAAATAGTCAATTAGCATAATTGAAAACTTGTCTTATTTGCATTTTATTTAAATTAGATATCTTGTGGGATATCTTGGGGCAGCCTGCCCTGGTCTCCAACACTGTTGTATGTCCCTTTAATTATCAGTTCAGCCAAAGTACCTGGAAGGAACATTATTCACCCCTACTCTCTCCCGTTCTTAATCATGACCTAAGTGATAAGTTAATGTACACATTTAAAAAAATATTATTTCTATTTTTAAAAAAATTTTTAATGCACACATATAAAGATTGTAATTTATAAAAAGAAACAAATAGATATGTTTAACTTTTAATTATTGGTAGGAGGGTAAACATCTGGGTATTATTCTATTAAGTACAGATATGAGTATAAAATATAAACAGGCACATTTCCTCTATATAAGTAGAGAAGGTTGGACTTAGTGAACTGTGACTAGGCCAAAAGAATGTAGAAAAAGTAGGAATTATAACCAAGGATAAGAAACAACGATATACACAAACAAAATGGAAAGAGGGACCCACGGTACCTCACAGTAATAATGGATTGGACACGTGTCCTAAGAAAACAGCTACTATGCAAATTGGATCCTTCATTTTCTGGGAGAGGAATCTTCAGTTGACAATTCTAATTTAAATAAAATGCAAATAAGACAAGTTTTCAATTATGCTAATAGAGCAGGTTAATCCATAGTATGATCATAACCACTTATTAAGCAAAGCTTATGTCATTAAGGAGAGAAACAAGCCTAAAGTCCCAATACTTTAACAAGTAAATAACAACTATAAAATGGGAGCCCAGGCAGCTCTAGCAGGAAGCTGATTCCTTCCCCAAACCCCAGGATACTCTCAGGATCAAGGCCAAGGTGGTGGAGGGGGGCTGGGGAGATGGATGGGGGTTTGAAGTGAGTCTGAGGGAGATGGGCTTGCAGTTGTAGATGGAAATGAAATACTGTGTTTTCTTGTGCCATTGGGGGCAGAACCCCGTGGTCCATCAATAAAGATGATGACAGAATAGAAAAAACACTGCCTGCCGTTTGGGGACAGTTTCTGAGACCCTAGGCCCCAAAGCATCTGAGAGCCAGCCTGGATTGAGATGATCTCAGATTAGAATTCCTAAAAGTCTACTGATCATGGCCGTGGTGAATGGCGTTATAGTAGTCTGCTCATTATTCATTTTTTAAACTGCTCACCGTCAACCATTGGCTTGAGTATATACTTTTTTGTTAATCTTTACCTGAGGATATTTTTCCCATTGATTTTTTGAGAGACTAGAAGGGAGGGAGGCAGAAAGAAAGAGAGAGAGAGAGAGAGAGAGAGAGAGAGAGAGAGAGAGAGAGAGAGAGAGAGAGGGAGAGAGAGAGAGAGAAAACATTGATATGAGGGAGACACATTGATTGGATGCCTCCTGCATGCCCCCGGACTAGGGCCCAGGATCAAATCTGCAACCCAGGCATGTGCCCTTCACCAGGAATCAAACGCACAGCCCATTGGTGCATGGGGGCGGCACTCTAACCACTTAGCAACACTGCCTGGAAGAGGCCTGAAAATATTAAATGGAAAGTTCCAGAAACAATGCATAAGTTTTAAATTGCATTCTATTCTTAGTGTGATAAAATCTCTTGCTGTTCAGCTCAGTCCTGGCCAGGACATGAATCAACCCTCTGGCACCTCCAGGAAATATGTACTCCTTGCCCTTGGCTACTTAGTAGCCAACTCGGTTATCAGATTGTAGCCACGTAACCCTTATTTTACTTAATGACGACCTCAAAGCCCAAGAGTAGGGATGCTGGCAATTTGGATATGCCAAAGAGAAGCCATAAAGTGCTTTCTTTAAGTGTAAAGGTATGCATGTATAGGAAAAACATAGTATGTATAGGGTTCAGTTCCATTCGTTCCGTTCACTGGGAGTCTTGGACTGTATCCCCCATGAATAAGGAGGGGGGGGGCTGTTGCATAGGGAAGCCCTCTACATTTAAGCCTGGGTGGCCCCCAAAGGCCTTAGCTTGCAGGTTGCAGCCCACTGTGAGGCCAAAGGGGAAGCCTAACCTTTCTCTCCCAGAGTTTTCCCATGTTACACGACCTAGAGCTCCCCTGAAGCCTCCTGTTTACCCATTCATTCTGTGCCTCTGTGCTGTGACTAAACCCAGCCGTGAACCTACTAGCAGTCTTTTTATTTATTTTTTCAAATATATTTTATTGATTTTGTACAGAGAAGAAGGGAGAAAGATAGTTAGAAACATCGATGAGAGTCATTGATCAGCTGCCTCCTGCACACCCCCCACTGGGGATATGCCCACAACCAAGGTACCTGCCCTTGACCGGAATCGAACCCAGGACCCTTCAGTCCCCAAGCCGAAGCTCTATCCATTGAGCCAAACCAGTTTTGGCTACCAGTCTTTTTAAAGCCCAGCAACAAGTTGTTTCTTCATTTCTTAGGCTGAAAAGAATCTGAGTTCCCATGTTATTGCTGAAGGAAATGGAGGGAAAAAATTTCAGTAAATTGTCCTGATTATTAATATGAAACCAAAGCAAGGACTTTTCTTAATACTGTACAGCATATATAGGGATTCATATATATGAAATGGCCATGAGGTAGATCTGTTTTTAAAAAATATATATTTTTATTGATTTCAGAGAGGAAGGGAGAGAGATAGAAACATCAATGATGAGAGTATCATTGATTGATCAGCTGCTTTCTGCACACCCCCTCCTGGGGATCAGGCCTGCAACCCGGGCATGTGCCCTTGACTGGAATCGAACCCGGTACCTTTCAGTTCACAGGCCAGTGCTCTATTCACTGAGCCAAACCAGCTCGGGCTAGATCTGTTTTATATTCATTGATACCATTATTTACATTAAGTAGGCTAACTGGTTGATAAATATGACAATCACTATTAATAATCAATAATCCAGTGTTTATCTATGAGCTTAGGACCTCAGGGGTAAAACTGAACCATCTTCCCTAATTCCAGAAAGTTTCTAGCCTAGTGTAACAGGCAGGACACACATTATTATGTTTCCATTTTGCCCTTTCCTCATTTGTAAAATAAGTATCACATCCATTTTCAAAGGATTATGATTTCATAGAATTATAAAGATCAAGTCAAATGTATGTAAAGTGTATGTGACAGAGCCTGCCACACACCAAATGTTCAGTAAATTGTATTTTAAAACTCAAAAAAGAGGCTGGGGCAATTTTGACCTATATAGGTCTTGGGAGCTGAAACAGAAGTAACTGACAGCCCAATTGAAGTTGCATATTCTATTGTAGTTTACTGAGATAGAGTCCTTTTATTTATAATAATATTCTGAAAAAGTAAATAAAATTATTTAACCCAGGAAAGCTATCCTATTCTACATAGATTATAGAAATAATGAAGAAACATACTGATCCCTATTAATCTTATAATAGATTTCATATTCAGTGAGGTTGTTTTGCCATTTAAGCTATTAATAAAGACAAAATAGTTATTTTTCATCAAAAGCTAAGGAGAACGGAATCAGTTTGTCATCAATGTTTTAACACTTAAGAATTTGAGTTATACAGCTTGTTTTACAACCAATGAAACATTTTCTTTCAATATTAGCATTAATGAAATAAACAGTAATGTTCTTCTTTATGCACAAAAGCTCCCAGGACATGAAAGATCCTCCCCACACCTACCCAGTACAAAACACTCTGAAAAGCAGAACTAATCTTTCATAATTATTAGCCTTTCCCCATTTTGAAACAAGCAATACTTTTCTTGATAACCAATACTAATCCGTGTGTGTGTGTGTGTGCGTATAATAAAATTTTTGCATTATGACTAATATTTGAATCTTTAGACAAGTGTCTGTGCAGGAAAAGGGTGGTAGATCATTAGCAATTGTTTCCCCTCAGTCACAGGAGCAAAAGCAGAATTTAGCCTGGGCCTTAAATGCCAAGGCTCCTGGCTCAGACCAAAGCCCCTACACCAAGGTCCTAATCACCACAATGGCCTTATTTTGGGAACAGATTCCTAGACAGTCTTGTGACCTATTTCTGGCAATTACATGGCTTCATCCAGTCTGTTCATCACTGTGGCAGAAGGTAAGTACTGGAACGAACATTCTTTCAAGATATTTCATGGTTTCCAGGCTTCATGAGCATCACTGTGCCTGGAAGGAAAGCATGAACTTGAGCATGTACTCTGCCCAGGAGAACATACAGACACAGAAGGAAAGTGACTCCACAGAAAACACTCCCCACTGGTCACCCCAGACCAGACCACCCAATGGGAAGAGAGTGAGTAAAAAGTGAGTAGTGTGCCAGTATTCTTAACTCCTGTGTGGGGAGAGGGAGGGGAGGAGATCCTGCTGGGCTATCTTCATTCTCGAAGAGCTCATTCTAAGTCTGAGAATCACTGAGTCTTCAAGGATCTCTGTGGCTGGAGTTTTACCTCAGAAAATGCGGGACAGGTAGGGTCCTCCCAATCTCTGAACAGGTGGATTCAGTGTGAAGGGGTTGGGTTAGGCCAGTGGCCGGCAAACTCATTATCAACAGAGCCAAATAACAACAGTACATCGATTGAAAGTTGAGAGCCCAATTTTTAAATATATTAAAATATTTTAATTTTTTTTACAGAGAGGAAGAGAGAGGGCTAGAGAGTCAGAAACATCAATGAGAGATGAAAATTATCAACCAGCCGCCCTTTGCACCGCCCCCCCCCCCCCCCCCTGGGATGTACCCGCCACCAAGATACATACCCTTGCGGAAACCGGTTTGGCTCAATGGATAGAGCATCGGCTTGGGGACTGAAGGGACCCGGGTTCGATTCCGGTCAAGGGCATGTACCTTGGTTGTGGGCATATCCCCAGTAGGGGGTGTGCAAGAGGCAGCTGGTCGATGACTCTCTCTCATCGATGTTTCTAGCTCTATATCTCTCTCCCTTCCTCTCTGTACAAAATCAATAAAATATATTTAAAAAAAAAAAGATACATACCCTTGACCGGAATCGAACCCGGGACCTTTCAGTCTGCAGGCCCACACTCTATCCACTGAGCCAAACCGGTTTTGGTGAGAGCCCAATTTTTTAAGCTTAAACTATATAGGTAGGTACATTGTTATTAACTTAATTAAGGTACTCCTAAGCTGGCCTTTGCTAAAAACTCAAGGGGCCAAAGAGACCCATGTGGCTCACGAGCCGCAGTTTGCCGACCACTGGTCTAGGCGTTCCTTAAACCTCTTCTTTCCCTGGGATTCCTGGCTGCCGTCCAGTGCCCTATTCGGGGCTTCCCTGCTCACTTTTGAAACCTAGGCATTCTAGGGCCTCAGGATGTCTTCTGAAGAAGTCCCCATCTGTGGGAGGGAATGGTGGAATTAAAGACCCCTTAGCACAGCCCGTTCTGCAGCACCCGCAACCTGGCCCATTCATTTAACCTCCGTACCGCTTCCTTCGGGATCTCCCGGTCAAGCTCTGAATCATCTTTTTGGCGCGCTTCGGGTTCCAGTGTCTCCCCACGATGCTGACTTCAACCTTGCCCTCGGGGTCCGGCTCTCCCGTCTGGAGCTGGACTTGGAACTCGCGCTGGAACGCCGGCAGGAGCGCTCTGTTGGGACCTGCGTGGAACAGGGGGCTCCCGAGGGATGAGGTGGGATGGGGAAGGGGGTGACTCAGGTCCCCGGGACTTGAGACCCGCCCTGGGTCTGCCGTGGGTGCCCGTGGGTGGGCCGCGTGGTCAAGATGCCAGCGCACTCACCGAGCATCTTCTCCAGCAGACACGCGTCCACGTGCAGCACGGACGGCTTCAGGGAGGACCTGGACCTGGACCTGGACGCAAACGGCGGGAAAGGAGCCGCTTCCTGGAATGGGAACCCTTCCCGTTGGTCCCTGGGCAGAGCGACCTGCGGAGGGTCCTCAGGCCAGGCGCCATCCCCGACACTCAGGGGAGGACCTAAAGGAAGAGAGAAGCCCATGGGGGCGGGGGGGGGGGGCGGGAGAGGCCGGGTGAGACTGCACACAGTCAGTCCACGGCTCCAGGTTTATCCCTTTCGTATGCCCCGCCTCCTCCAGGGGCGTTTGCTCATTGGCTCCCTCCTACGCTGGCTAGCCAATAGAGTCTCAGCAGCTTTCTAGCGCCAACCTCCAGTCAGCCCACTTGGTGCTTTTCGCTGTAAAGGATGAAGGAACCTGGGTTGGAACACAGGACTTCTTTGAGCTACATTGTTTTCCCAATAATAAAGCCACAGCATTGTGGGATGATGGGAAACACATTGCTCACCAACATTAGATACAGATCAGAGATTTCATGTCTCCCAGCCTGGATGCACTAGTATGAGGATTATTTCTGCACTACCAACCCAGTGATATAATACCGTGTTTCCCCGAAAATAAGACCTAGCGCTTGGAAAGAGAAGACATCCCCTGAAAATGAGACCTAGCGCAACTTTGGGAGAAAAAATTAATATAAGACACTGCCTTATTTTCGGGGAAACAGGGTAATACTTACCAACCCAGTGATATAATAATACTTATTGAGGTCAAAGTACTTCATAACAACAGTATGAGGAAGATACAATTATTGTTTTAATTTTTATAGATTAGTAAAATGGAAATTATGGGATTGGGACAAAAGTCTAGGCAGTAGACTGATGAGTTCCTGTTTGACGATGGTGCTAAAAGAATTCCATTATTTCTTATAATTGACACTTCTAATGTTATCAGAGCTTTGCTTGCCCACAAAATATCAGACAATAGGGCTGCTTCTTAGTATTAAAAAAAATCAGCTAAAAAAAAAAAAGGTTTTGCAGATTTATAGCGATCCTAAATCCTTTGCTGATACTATGAAACCCGCAAACCTAGCATCTACTTCAATGACCATGCTTTTACACAACACATTGATAAGAAGCCTCTTTTCTAAGGAAGCTTTTCCAGGAGTTTTAATGTTGCTACAGAGTCTATTATTTCACAGTCCTTTAGCACATGCTCTGATATAGAGAACTTTAAAGGGTAAGTGTCCCAGGAAGTCTCTAAGATCTTCCAGGGGCTTTATGAGGTCAAAACTATTTTCATAATGCTAACATCTTACTGGCCTTTTTTAGTCTTATTCTTTCGTAAGTGTAGAGTGAACTTTTGCAGAAGCTACATAACCTGTGATATCATAGCAGGTCATATGCAAAGCAGCTTTATGAAAATCCAGCAGTCTTCTATTAAACTGTATATTAAAGAGGTTTGCACTGGAGGACTAAGAAGGCTGAGTCTAATGAAGCAAGACTCTGCTGATACAATCCTTCTAAAAAAAAAAAAAAAAACACGGTTGGAGAGAGCAGCTTTTATTAGAGAATATCATAGGGCTGACTGTACTAACCAACATTCTAAAAAAAAAAAAAAAAAAAAAGGTTTGCAAAAAAATGCAAATGATACCACTTTCCACAATAAAATATTTTGTTTTGGAAAATACAGTTTTTTAAAAAGTTATGTATGTTAACGTTTAATATCTGTATTTTGTTATTTAAGGCAGTGTTTCCCAAAGGGTGGTATGCGTACCCCCAGGGGTACGGGAAGAGTTTGGTGGGGGTACGTGTTGCACCGGATTTTGGTGGGGATATGCACTGCACCGTGCTTAGCTGCACCTAATTCTACGTTCTCATGAGTACGAGGGGTACTCAGCGTTACGAAAATTATAGAAGGCGTACACATATGTCAAAAGTTTGGGAAACACTGCTTTAAGGGAATAAATGAATATTTTAAAATGTTTAACTTTTAATTTCTAATACAGTAAGTAGCAATGGGTAATATAACTGATATACAGAAAAGCTCTTGAGGGAGGTCTCCATAATTTTTAAGACCATAAAGGAGTTCTGAAATCAGAGTTTGACAACTCCTACTCTAAGAGAAAAAAAACATTAGCCCTAGCCTGTTTGTTTGGCTCAGTGGATAGAGTATTGGCCTGCAGACCAAAGAGTCCCCGGTTCGATTCTGGTCAAGGGCACATACCTTGGTTGCAGGCTCCTCCATAGCCTGGGCCCTGGTCTGATAGATGTTAGAGAAACGCTATTTATTTCTGTGGTCCCCTCTCTCTTCTGCTGTCTCTAAAAATCAATGGAAAAATATCCTTGGGTGAGGATTTAAAAAAAATTAAAAAAATATTAGACTTGGTGTCAGAAGACTTAGAGTCTAACTCTGACTTCACTTATTATTTGAGTGCTCTTAGGCAATTCATTTTCCTCTGTTAGCCTCAGCTTATTTACACATACATTTAGGAGATAATATTTGATTGCAAAGAAATGTCATACAGTTGAATGAATCAAAATAGGAAAGAATACAGATTATTGAGCATTAGATAAATATCAGGAATTAATTTTATTACATACAGTATTTGACCAAAAGCCTGGATTGGCAGTTGAAATTTATCTGTAACTGAAGAACCAAGATTATACTGTGCCACTGCCAAGAGTTTAGATATTTGGCTATCTAAAACCTTATCAGAAGTGAACATACACACACACACACACAAACAAACAAAAAACACACAAAGCTCACAGTTTATCCTTAGGAGATATATGCTGAAGTACTTAGGCATTATGTGTCATAATGTTGGCAACTTATTTCAAATGGTTTTAAAAACAATATTAATTTATAACTATATACATATATGTGTACAGTAAAAAAGGAAAACATAATAAAATGGTTGAGTCAAGCTATAGCTGGTTTGGCTCTGTGGATGGAGCGTCAGCTGGCAAACTGAAAGTCCTGAGTTTGATTCTGGTCAAGGGCATGTACTTCAGGTTGTAGGCTCATCCTTGGTCTTGGTCAGGGCATGTGCAGGAGGCAACAATCTATGTCTCTCTCTCACATCGATGTTCTCTCTTTGTCTCTCTCCCTCCCTTCCACACTCTCTAAAAATCAATGGAAGCCAGCTGGCGTGACTCAGTGGTTGAGCGTTGACCTATGAACAGTGGTAGTAGGTCATGGTTTGATTCCCAGTCAGGGCATATGCCCGAGTTTCGTGCTCAATTCCCTGGAGAGGGACCAGGGGTGGGGTGGGAGGGGGAGACTATTCAGAAGGCAGACAATAGATGACATGAGACAGAATAACAGGAGAAAAATAAAGTTTAATGACATAGACACCTCCTATATACATGGGAGAGACTCAGGCAAACTGCGTAACTAGCCCAAACAGCAGAAATCATCACTTTAAATATCACCTTCAGCTAGGAAAAGCACAGTAAACAATGGTGACATTGTTATGCTTACGTAAGTCTGTGCCTTCTGCATTGATAGTGAAGGCAGGCTTCTTTTTTTGTTGTTGTCAATTCTCTCCCGAGGATATTTTTCCATTTGTTTTAATTATATTTTATTTATTATTTTTTAAAATATGTATTTATTGATTTCAGAGAGGAAGGGAGAGGAAGAGATAGAAATATCAATGATGAGAAAGAATCACTGATTGGCTGCTTCCTGCACGCCCCATATTGGGGATAAAGCCTACAACCCTGGCATATGCCCTGGACTGGAATCCAACTAGGGACCCTTCATTTTCCTGGCCGACACTCTATCCACTGAGCCAAACCAACTAAGGCTCCATTGGGTTTTAGAGAGAATGGAAGGGAGGAAGGGAGACAGAGAGAGAGAAAAAGAAAAAAAAAAAAAAGAGAGAAAGAAACATCAATGTGAGAAACATTGATTGGTTTCCTCCTGCGCGCACCCAGATGGGGTCAGGGATCAAACCTCCAATCCAGGTACTTGCCCTTGACTGGCAGTTGAACCTGAGACCCTTTGGTGAAGAAGCTGATTCTCTAACCACTGAGCAATGCAGGCCAGGGAAGGCAGGCCTCTCACTGTGAGGGAAGACCTTTACAGATGAAGATTTCCCTTACAAATGCAAATGTGCTCTTACAAAGGGTAACCTCTCCTTGGTTTTCAGAGCTCTCCCCTATCTGTTGTTTTTTAAAAGTAACCAGCCTAAAATAATATCCCCAAAGAGGCATGTTTTGGGTGGCAAACTCAGCTCCCCTTCCATGACGATAGAAAAAGATATTATTTGAGGTGAACTTAAGTAAAGGAGCTATTAAAATAACTAGAGAAATGGTTCACGCTGAATTTGCTGAAATTAATCTATTAAGTGTAAGGCATACATTAGAAAACTTAAGTAGAACATCTGGAATAAAATAAAAATAACTTTTTTATTTAATAAAAAAAATAACTTTTTTTTTTTTGCAGGAATTGAAAAAGAATAAAAACATGTTTTTCCAAAGGTATGATGTTATGGCAATCAAATACATGCTTGATAGTGTTAATGATCCAATGCTTGGAAAGGCTAAGACTCAAAATGTCAGAATTTAGAGTAAGGAAAGATGTTTTATGAAAAGGTTGCCAACTGAGGAGATAGGAGACCTAATCCTTAAATCCATCTTCCCGAAGCACAGAGTTTAGGCTTTTACGTCAAGGGAAGGGCAAACGGAAGGACTGTTTTTATAGAATTTCTCAAGTGATTAGCATATCTATATGCAAGACTAAGCAGAAGCCTGAAGGCCATGGGAACAAGGCAGGCTTAGAGTCAGAGAGTCTGAGCTATTTACTCTGTTAAAATAGTGCCATGCAAGCTTGTACATATTGGGGCTTTATAAAAATGGCTTTTACATGGAAACCCAATTGTCAAGGAAGCTTAACTGAGTGGTTTAGAAAACTTAATTTTTGGTCTCTTGGTGATTGGATATGGTATTATGTTAAAGAGTTATTTTTCTATCTTATATTTGACATTTGAACTGAATCCTGAATATTTTAATTACATAGCATTTTATTTTTATTTACTTATTTTAATTGAGGAAATATGCTTAATTATTAAAATAAATATTTACTTTGAAATACAGTTAATTGAAATATGGTAGCAACCATACTTTGGTAAAAACTGCTGTTTGAATTTTAACCCCACTATTCTGACTTTGACCTCCGCTTACTTGCTTAAACAATAGGGTAGTTACAGGAGATTCCCACTGACTCAGTAGCTTCAGGGGTAGAAACTATAGATAACCTTTAGAGATTAACCTCTGAGTTCTGCTTCTGTATTATTGGCAAGATAGGGCCACATTCCAATGTTCCCAGCCTTTAGAATTTAGAACAAAGGAAAATTCCTGTGGTTTGAACCTTTAAAAAGACTTGCCTACACCTGGAACAGTGAGGTTGTGTGGAGCCCACCTGCGTGTGGTGCTCTCCTGGCCATCCCGGCCAGTTTTTAAATAAATTTTTGCCTGCTTTTTTTAATCAATCAGCCTCTGGTGGTCTTATTTTGAACCCAGGTTTGACCCCACAACATTAATTTAGTAGCCTTCTTCACATTTTCACCCTTTTAAAAGAGCTACCGACAGCGGATGAGCGTCATCTGAACCAGGAGGTCACATGCCCGGGTTGTAGGTTTGATCCCCAGAAGGGGGTGTGCAGGAGGCAGCTGACTGATGATTCTCACTCACCATGGATGTTTCTATCCTCTCTCCCTTTCCCTTCCTCTCTATGAAATCAATAATATATATATATATATATATATATATATATATATATATATATATATATATATATATATATATATATAAAGAGCCACAGAGATTTCCTTCTTTTTTTTCCAGCAGTTCAGTTGATAAAGATCCTGTCTCCATTTCACAGGAAATGGATTACATTCAATTACTCCTCACAACAGCCAACTGGAAGATTATCCCATTACTTCTGAAGGACTGGTTTGGCTGGCATCTGCAATGGTAGCCAAATAAATGAGGTTTCTATTTAAGTAACACATGTTGGTACTGGACACACACATTCACCAGGCCTTTGTTCTGGTGATACAGTTATCAGCTGGTCATGCGCCTCTCAGAGCCGCTGATTATCTCCTGATTGACATGCGCCTTGCTTCTCAGCCAGTCCAGTAGGAAGGCCTCGGACATTCCCGGAAGCCAGGTTGGAACCCCCCTGCAGCTAGAGCAGAGCCAACCAGCACCTCCAGACACACCACGGAGGCAGCACAGACCCACAGTTACATAGCACTTTCCCATGTCCTGGCTCATTGAATCCTTGCAACTTTATCAGGTTATTTTGTTTTGTGAAAAGATGGTAACTCAAATTGCTCAAAGTTCAATAAGTTAGAAAGTGGTCACTAAACTTACAATATCAGTATACACTGGTCATTAAACGTTGTTGTAAAAGAAAGTGTGTCAAAAGAAAAACACCCACAAAACATGAGTTTGTGGTTAGATTGTAAGTGATGTAGAATCACAGGGCGGACTGATACTTTCGTGAGCTTAGATTTGTACTGGGCAGCACTACTGAATAGGATTAATTAGTGTGTGAGTGATTTGAAATGAGTGGATTATTTTATATTGCGTTAATATGATTTCAAATCCATTTGTTTATGATTTAAGTGACGCTGTTTTAATTAGCTTGTTTGTGACAAAGAAAAAAGTTTCTTTGATCAAGTATGAAGTGAGTGGTGTCAGGAGGTGGAAATTCTGCATCTGTTGTTGATAAGTAGCCAGCGGCCCAGCTGCTACCCAGCGCTGTGGGGCTTGTGGGTAAGAAACGTGTGGAGAAGTAACTATGGTAAGGGGACATTTAACCTATAAATACTGGCAATTTATGAGTCCTATTTGAGAGTTTCTGTTTGGGTGATTCGAGCCTTGCCAACCTAAAAACTCTCTAAAGATCTGTAGGACATCAGCTCCCCTCTCGGCCAGGTACATCTAGACAGTGGTGAGGACCACACAGCTGCCATGAAAGAGATCAGCCCCCTAGCAACAGGCTGTAGCAACAGGGGACAGTCCCTTTGTACTGGCAGCTGGGAATCAGGTCCCGCCTCCTCATTCTTGTCCACCAACCAGACTCCGCCCTGGTGAAGGGGTGGAGATGCCTGGGTCCTGGTGGCATCAATGAGAGGCTCAGTTCTGAAATTTCCCCTTCCTCATTGGTGGACTCAGTTTGAGTTGTGGGTCAGCAGAAAGCATCTTATCTTATCTGGTGAGTCTTCATCTAAATCTTGAACATTTCTTATGTTCATCCCTAAGGATAGTTTATAGATAAGAAACTGAGCTCCACAAAAGTGAAGAAACAACGGAAATGTAAAATAATAGGCAATATAAAGAGAAAATTAACATAGCCCAACTTTCCCTCTATTGTCAATGATTCGGGACATTTAAAACCAAGACATAAACAGAAACATAGGTTTTGACATCTGGAAATGGGTCAAACACCTTTAAAATGTAAACCATTTCAACTTTGATAGGCCTGGCTGGATATATTTGAATTATACTGATGTCACTTAAAATAAGACATGAGGCGAAACTGGTTTGGCTCAATGGATAGAGCATCGGCTTGGGGACTGAAGGGACCCGGGTTCAATTCCGGTCAAGGGCAGGTACCTTGGTTGGGGGCATATCCCCAGTAGGGGGTGTGCAAGAGGCAGCTGATCGATGACTCTCTCTCATCGATGTTTCTAACTCTCTATCTCTCTCCCTTCCTCTCTGTACAAAATCAATAAAATATATTAAAAAAAAAAAAGAAGACATGAAATGTTGGTTGTTGTTGGATCAGCAGTTTCTTCAAGGGACAAATTCAGTTAAAAATGTAGTGTGAAAAAAATAATATTGTAATGGAAAGAAGGAAAAGAAGGAGCATATGAAAATGGCAGAAAGTGTTGCCTTTAAAAAAAAATCATCACTGGAGGATATTTTTCCATTACTTTTAGAGAGAGTGGGAGGGAGGGAGGAATAGCAAGAGAGAGGGAAACATGAATGTGAGAGAGACACATGGATTGGTTGCTTTCAGCACCAGCCCAACCAGGAACATGCTCTTGACTGGAATAAAATGATAGCCCTCCAGTCCACAGGCTGACACTCTATCCACTCAGCCAAAATGGCTGGGGCAAGAATTGACTTTTAACAAAGAATTAAGAATGTGCCAGGCACTGTTTTAAGCTCTAAAATGAATCTAATCCTCACCACAACTCTGTGAAGTGAGTGTACTCTGGTCACTCCTGGTTTACAAAGAACGTAAGCAAAGTCTGAGAGGTTAAGCAACTGGCTGAAGCTTACACAGTAAGGGTCTAACTAGGGGTGTCGAACTCAATCAGAGAAGGGGCCAAAATCTAAAATCCAGCCTAAATCGTGGGCCGAATGGTTTACTGAACAGTCATAAACTGTCATTGTGATGGAAACGCAGCGGAGTGCAGTGATGACAGCGCGGTGCGGGCCACATTGCAAGGCCTGGCGGGACGGATTTGGCCCTCGGGCCTTGTGTTTGACACATGTGGAAACGTTTGCTTGAACTTTAGCAATCTGCCCTCAGGGTCCGTGCTTCTCACCTCCATGCCATATTTCCCCTGAAAGAGATAGGAAGACTTGAGCCAATCAGGTGTGATGCTATGAATGGGAGTAAACAAGAGAAGTTTCAAGTGTCATCATTCCATTTCTATGCAGAGGATGAGAGCCTGGGCTAGGAGGTTGCATATGACAAAAATGCCATGAATACAGTTAAAAGGGAGATAAAATATAATATAGTAGACAAAATATAATATAGTATTTGGAATAGACAATGGAAGAATATTTGTAAGAAAAAGACAACCTTATAGAAAAATGGGCAAATGTATAAATAGGCAACGCACAAATGAGGAAGTAAGAATAAAAACCAAAAATGGCCAAATAAAAAGATGCTCAATTGCACTAGCCACTGCTGGCATGCAAAGCAAAAGTAAGAGAAATCCCATTTGCTCCTCTTTGGCCAAAACTGAAGATTGAAAATATCAATTTTGAGGGTACATGGATGGATATTTTTGGTAGGAATATAAATTAGTATAGCTACTTGGGACATTTGACTATCAATTCCAGTTCGATTCCGGTCAAGGGCATGTGCCTGGGTTGTGGGCTCCATCCCCAGTAGGAGCGTGCCAGGAGGCAGCTGATCAATGATTCTCATCATTGATGTTTCTATCTCTCTCTCCCTTCCTCTCTGAAATTAATGGAATATATATATATATATATATATATATATATATATATATCACCTCACATCAATTCCCAAGTGGGAGCTATTAAAAAAAAAAAAGCCAGCTTAAATAATTAATATCCAAAGAGGGATATTTTAGTGTGAGGCTGCTCCCCCTCACAGTAAACAAATATTGATTGCTTACAAGGTGCTAGTCAGAAACGTCCAAACCTGTAGAGAATTTTAATGAGTTTATTTGAGACAAACTGATGACTATTGTTGGGAAGCAAAATCTCAATGAATTGAGAAAATGCTCCAGAAAATGGCAGTTTTTTACCATTATCTTATACTTCAGCATCTAAGGGGAACACATAAGGGAGTTACATGAAATCAATCCACTGGTGATAGATAAGGGAGGTGTGAGAATGCCGAACTGGGGAATTTCTGGCATTGGATGAAAAGTAAAACCAAATAGGCACATAGTTCTCTCACTTTGGTGGATTCAGGATAGTTAACAATGAACGTGATAGCAATAACAATGAGGGACTCTGGGGTTTCCTTCTGGTGCAGGGATTATGTCCTGAAGGGTCTGGAAAGGGGAAATTACCCAGACATTCCAAAGGTACATTATCATAGATGCAAAAGGACAATAGTCTCAGTTAAGGTAAAAATGGGTCTTTTGTTAAGGAAAACACTGGCCTGGGACTTGACTACACTCAGTCTTTAGTTAGGAGGTTTTAGTTTCAGACCCTCCTGTGTGGCTACTTTAGTTTGTAAGGCCACCATGCAGACCTCCCCTGAGCTCATGAGGTTTAGTATGTGGCCCCCTTTCTGTTTACGCTGGCATTATTCTGATCATTGAGAACAGAAGGACAATTATCTTTGGGAACTAGAGGAAGATGTTAGGACGAGGCAACTTTCCATGTAAACAGCCCAGATGCTTCCCCTTAATTCACTCCTAGGTCTTTGATAGAAAGATTTCAAGCTGCTCTATAAATCACATTGACCCCTGTCTACTACTACAGAAACAAAAACTGTACTTGTTTACATAGTTCGGTATGCTGCAATCCAAAGGGTGAAAAGCACAAGAGAGAACTCTAAAACAGGGACGAGGAAAGCTCGGAAGGAGGGTTCCATGCCTATAATGACCATCAAGAAAAGCCAGAAGCAGATGACCCCACTGCCTGAATGACTTCACTGAAATGCAAAAATTGCCTCCTCCTCCACCCCTCCCCCTCCCCCTTCCTCTCCCCCTCCCCCTTCCTCTCCCCCTCCCCCATCTCCCCCTCCCTTTCCTCCCCCTCCTCCTCCTCCCCTCTTCCTTCCCCTCTTCCTCCTCCACCTCCCTTCCTCCTCCACCTCCCCCTCCTCCTCCTCCCCCTCCTCCTCCCCCTCTTCCTCCTCCACCTCCTCCACCTCCTCTCCTCTTCCTCCTCTCCCTCCCCTCCCCCTCCGCCTCCCCCTCTGCCTCCTCCTTATTCTTATTCTTTAAAGAAGTGACGTATTTATTTTAAAATATATATTTTTATTGATTTCAGAGAGAAAGAGAGGGAGAGAGAGATAGAAACATCAATGATTATAGAGAGAATCATTGCCTCCTGCACATCGCTACTGGTGACTGAGTCTACAACCCAGGCATGTGCCCTTGACCAAAATTGAACCCAGAACCCTTCAGTCCACAGGTCGACGCTCTAGCCACTGAGCCAAACGAGCTAGGGCAGGAACCATCTTCTTGAATATGCTCCCAAAGATCTGTGTGCTACTCCCGGAACAGCTTCAAACGAAGGCAGGAAATTGCCAGATAATTGGTTAAGGGTTAATTTCTTATTGTGTTTAATGTCTAGTTAGGGCAAAGACAGAGAGCTTGGCCCTGGCTTGCTCACATCACTTCTGGAGAATAGATTCCATTACAAGAGAGATTGATGTCTCAGCTATGGCCAAAAGCTTGGCAAGCTCTCAGACCACAGCGTGGCAGTTTAAAGTGTGGGAAAGAGGCCAAGAGAAGGAATAACATAAACAAGGAATTAATAAATCTAAAGGATGACTTTCCTGATGCCTCTAAATTAGGGGTGTCGAACTCAATCAGAGAAGGGGCCAAAATCTAAAATCCAGCCTAAATCGCGGGCCGAATGGTTTACTGAACAGTCATAAACTGTCATTGTGATGGAAACGCAGCGGAGTGCAGTGATGACAGCGTGGTGCGGGCCACATTGCAAGGCCTGGCGGGACGGATTTGGCCCGCGGGCCTTGTGTTTGACACATGTGCTCTAAATACTATGGGGCTGCTTCTAAGGCACTCCCTCTGATTGACCCTGAGCTCTGAAGATAAGCAGTTTTGCTCTAAAAGTTGGGGACCAGATCTGTTATCAAGGGGAAATAAAAAGAGCTCCAAAATCATTCTCTTTCCAAATAAGTTATAAACTTGGATATTTGTCTGCAGCGAGGCTTCCTAAGGCTAAAAAGAGGAAGGAGGGGACGTGCACTTGGGCTCTAACTCCGAGGTCTCAGAACCAGGTTCCTTGAGCAGCTCTGTGGGTGCCCAGAGCCAGGGCCAGGAACAGCTCAAAGCTTGGGACCGCCCTGGTGGTCCAATATCCAATAGCCCCACCAGCCAATCTCCACCTGGGGATCGGATCCAGTGCCTGTGTGAGCAGTCCACCTGTGTATGAGGGTGAGGCAGAGCCTGGCATTTAGACACATTAACATATGTGGCCCCATAAAAACTCCTGGGAATTAGGAATTATTAGTGCCATTTTGCAACTAAGGAAACTAAGACTCAGAGAGATAAGAACTTTTCTGAAGTCACTTTCTTCCTTATCTCTTGAATTCCCTGTGAGGAATTTTCTAAGCTCATGGAATGATTAAATGCATACTTTTCTCACCAACAGCATGGGCTGCTACGTAGAGATACAACATTTCATTCTCACGGGGCTAAATCTTATGTGACTTTTGGGATCAAAGTCTACTTTCTCTTATTATGAAGCTTGCATCTTGGAGGGTCCAAGAGTTTGGGTTTTACTTTTTAAAAATCGTGATAAAATGTATAACATAACTTTTGCCATTTTAACCATTTTCACTGTGAGCGATGCAGTGGCATTAATTATATTCACACTGTTGTGCAACTATCACCCCTGTTAGTTTCAAACAGAAAGTGTAATCATTAAACAAAACCCCTTATTCCCTCCTCCCTCGAGGCCCTGGTTACCTTTAATCTGCTTTCTGTGTCTATGAATTTGCTTACTCTAGCGGTTTCATATAAATGCAATCATACAGATTTGTTCAAGGGTCAAAGAAACTTAATTGACTACAAATATCGCACACCATAGCTGCTAATTAGCTATTCAAGAACAAATCATAATCAAGAACCAAAGACAAAAGATTTCAACCATGACCACAGTTAGCCTCAATTGCTTGCCCTTGTTAGAGAATCCGTGAACCAAATACCTGAGAAAGGCCATCCATGCCTTTCTGGTAAATATTAGACATAACATCTTTGCCTAACATTTAAGGATCAGCTGGTATTTTTAAAAAAATATATTTTATTGATTTTGTCCAGAGAAGAACGGAGAGAGATAGTTAGAAATATTGATGAGAGTCATCGATCATCTGCCTCTTGCACACCCCCTACTGGGGATATGCCCACAACCAAGGTTCATGCCCTTGACTGGAATCCAACCCGGGACCTTTCAGTCCCCAAGCCGAAGCTCTATCCATTGAGCCAAACCGGTTTTGGCCAGTTGGTATTTTTAATTACTCTAATAACTTAGGTGCACTTCTAGAGAAGTTGCTTAAAGTATTTTATTTTATAAACATTGAGCACATGCCTTAGCACCAGGAGAGTTGGGTTCCAATTCTAACTCTACCTTTGCTAATTACACACCTAGTGCTACTTGTCATATGGGATTTAATAGAAACTATACTTCTTTTGAGTGCATATTTAAAAAAACATATATTTTATTAATTTTTTACAGAGAGGAAGGGAGAGAAATAGAAACATCGATGAGAGAGAATCATCGATCAGCTGCCTCTTGCACGCCCCCTTCTGGGGATGTGCCCACAACCAAGGTACATGCCCTTGACTGGAATCGAACCTGGGACCATTCAGTCCACGGGCTGACGCTCTATCCACTGAGCCAAACCGGTTTTACCTTGAATGCATATTTATTAGCATCTCTCCTTGCTTTTTAAAAACTCTGCAATTAGAAAATTATTGACACTTTTGGTTTCAGATGTGGCTGCTGCTCTGAGTGCACATTCATCAGGATACAAGCAAACCCAAGAGCTAAGGATCCTGTCCTGTTGGTGTGCACACTCATAGGACTACAGTAAAGCAAGGTGATTACTCCATAGGTTATCCTTGCACCCCTGCCTTTTTTATTGCTCTAAATTATGAAGCAAGGAAGATTGTGCATTACTGGCTATTTGATAATCCACAGCACACTATTTCTGACTCTGGTCCCATTGTGTTACTTTGGAATTATGTTTATGTAAATTTGCATAAATTAATTGATTAGTGTTTTTCTTTCTTCCCCCTTCCCCCAAAGATAGTTTTTCTACTTTGAATCTGATTTTTAAAAATATATCTTATTGATTTCTTACAGAGAGGAAGGGAGAGGGATACAGAGTTAGAAACATCGAGGAGAGAGAAACATTGATCAGCTGCCTCCCACAAACCATCTACTAGAGATGTGCCCGCAACCAACGTACATGCCCTTGACCAGAATCAAACCTGGAACCCTTCAGTCTGCAAGCTGACACTCTACTGAGCCAAACATGTCAGGGCTGATTTTTTTTTTTTTTTTTTTTTTTTAGCTTTACCACAAAAGTTAAACCATTGCTTTATATCACCAAAGGGTTAATGTTAGAGAAAGTAAACATGTATACAAAGCTAACTACAAGGTCAACTTTCTCAAAGTAGAAATCCAAGTTTCCTGATAATACTGGTGTCACTAGCAAATGTTTGAAACTTTACTTTTTTTTCTTTCTCCCACTCTCTCTCCCGCCCAAGGGCACACCAGGGAACATCAAGAAAGTCATACACTATTTTGAAAGAAACCTTTAAAGTTTAAACAGTGGTGTGCAACACCAAATACCATCACAGCACAAATTGGAACAGGAAAATCAGATGGTTGACACTTAAAAGCAGTCTGTATCTTCAACATCCAGTGTACCAAGAAGAAAATCTCAGGATGATGCAAATAAATAGCAGAGCGTTCATCTGGAAGCCTTACATGGAGGATGGACCAGGACCTGGTGCCTGGGTCTTTACTGCTCTCTCTGCATAGAGGTTGAGAGAACACATTTCTCTCCCTCTGCTCTTGGACTCCCAGCATGCAACACAAAGGGGAGTGTGGGTGTGGGTGTATGGGAGGTTTTTTACAGGGCTCGTAGCTGGTCCCAACTGGTCATCCCAACCTACACACATCTCTTCAGGGCACTGAACTCCCTTTGTATCAGAGCACCCCTCTGATCTGCGCACCACCCTGGGGGACATGCAACAAGGTGGGGGTTGGAGGGGCAGTTATACATCGCAGGTGTTGACTGCTGCTGCTGCTACAGAAAAAATAGAAAGACACTAGGGGGCACTACTCAGTCTCAAATCTGAGCTTTAAAAACTTTTTTTTGAGTCACTTGTGGAAAATGTTGAAATCAGAAAATCCTGCTGGCTCTAGCTTCAAAATACATCCTAAATTCATAACTTTTCTATTGTTTCAACCATTAGCACTTTAAGACATACCTTCTTATTTTTTTCTAAAATTCAGGCCCCAAATCCAAAATAATCAAACCACTGAGATATTTTTTATTTTGGTTTTTGTGCTTTTAGTTTATATAGGAAAGAAAAATAGGGATATTCTATTTTGCATGAGAATCTCAAAATTTGGACTAAAATACATTATGAATATTTTTTGGTCATCAAATTAGAATATAAAAAAAAGGACAAAAGAAAAGTTAAGTTTTCCTAAGTTAATTATTTATAAAAAAATTATGAGTACTTTTAAAATTAAGACAAGAACCTTTTTACATTATATAGACTGATAAAATAATTGCAAACACATTGATTTTAAAAAAGACAATATTTTGTCCACTGGTGACATTAATGATACACTTTATGGGATAAATAAATGCCCTTGTTAACTCTCCTGGCAACTTTCCTTTTCTTACTTGGGGAAGGAGAGTTCATGTCACCAATACTGCATTAGGGTATTTTTAAAAAAATATATTTTATTGATTTTTTTACAGAGAGGAAGGGAGAGGGATAGAGAGCTAGAAACATTGATTAGAGAGAAACATCGACCAGCTGCCTCCTGCACATTCCCCACCTGGGATGTGCCTGCAACCAAGGTACATGCCCTTGACCAGAATCGAACCTGGGACCTTTGGTCCGCAGGTCGACGCTGTATCCACTGAGCCAAACAGGTTTTGGCAAAGTATGTTTTTTTGTTTGTTTGTTTGTTTGTTTATTTTGCCTGAAACTCCTTTGCTTAAGATTATTTACTTGTGGCTGCTTTGCCTATGGAGTAGTCTTTTTCTCTGTCCCACTCCGCTAATAAGCTTGCTTCTACTTTAAACTCTAAAAACAAACAAAACAAAAGATTATTTAATGCTGTTTGTTAATGGTCCATCATTAAAAATATAAACTACAATTTTCAAGTAGTCTATGTGATTACAGAGAAACTTGCCGTTAGAATATCACCTTCTCCCAGAAATTAAGGCAGCTCACATGGCTGTTCTCCCTCACTGGAGTTTGCCAGTTAACAAGAGATTAAAAAACTAAACATTTATGTAGGCATGTATAATAGTTGGATTGGCCTATTTCAGGAAGCTTTGAAAATAGTGAGTTTTTGAAATTATTATTGAATTTATTGGGATGACATTGGTTAAATTATATTGGTTTTAAGAATTTATAAAAATGTATTTGTAAAAAAAAATATTTGTATAGATTTCAGAGAAGAAGAGAGAGGGAGAGAGAGAGAGAAACATCAATGATGAGAGAGAAACATTGATTGGCTACCTCCTGCATGTCCCTTCATGGGGATGGTGCCCCTAATCAGACTCAAACCCGGGATCCTTCAGTCTGCAGACTATCCATTGAGCCAAACCAGTTATGGTTCGAGAGTTTTTTAAAGCATGATTTTTCTACTTATTGTGAACATGTTCCCATAGCAATCAATGGTTTTCTACAGCAATTTACATAACCATTTGTTAATGAATGTACCAACATGTATCACTCTCACTCTAATGCTGCTGCCCATAAACATTCTTACCCCTAAATCATTGCCAACATGTTTAAAACTTCTGATGCCTGTGTTACCACATTCTGGAGTTATGCCTTGACAGCAATGTTTGTGTCTGTTTCCCATACTCAGTATCATTTTTTTGAGTAATACTGCCTGGTTTATTTACTTAACCATTTCCAATGTTATGTAGTTCTTGCCTCATCCTAATATCCTAGCATTTGATGAATAAGTCTACAAGATCTTAGCTAGATCTTTCCTTTTTTTTTTTTAGAGCCAAATTTCTAATCTGTTTTCAAATAGCTGCCCTCCCTTCCCAAATATAAGTTTAGCTTCTTTTAATCTCTCTTGAGGCTTGGTGTACTAACTTTCTATTGCTACTATTACAAATTCCTACAAACTTTGTGGCTTCGTAAAACAAAAATATATGAACTCCTAGCTTTGTGAGTCAAAAGTTTGGTATGGGTCTCGCTGGGCCAAAATCAAGTTGTCAGCAGCCTGCGTTCCTTTCTGGAGGCCCCAGGGGGGAATCCATTCCCATGTGCATCGCTTTGATGTTTTCTTCTGCCTCTTCTTAAACTTTCTGTTTTCTTTTCTTTTCTTTTCTTTTCTTTTCTTTTCTTTTCTTTTCTTTTCTTTTCTTTTCTTTTCTTTTCTTTTCTTTTCATACATCTTATTGATTTTTTACAGAGAGGAAGAGAAAGGGATAGAGAGTTAGAAACATCGATGAGAGAGAATCATTGATCAGCTGCCTCTTGCACAACCTCTACTGGGGATGTGCCCGCAACCAAGGTACATGCCCTTGACCGGAATTGAACCTGGGACCTTTCAGTCCACAGGCCAACACTTTATCCACTGAGCCAAACCAGTTTCAGCTAAACTTTTTATTTTCTGTGGGGGGTAATTTCAAGCGGTGAAGAACAGGATGAAACATCAGTGGAGCTGGCTTTGACTGAAGCCAGGAAGCCCTCTCGATTCTGCGTTCCTCTCATAGTTCCATGTCCTTTCCAACCTCTTCACTTTATTACCAACTGATCAGAGTAGATTTGTTGTCATCTTTTAAAAAAAAAATATTTTTATTGATTTCAGAGTGGAAGGGGGAGGGAGAGAGAGAGAGAGAGATAGAAACATCAATGATGAGAGAGAATCATTGATCAAGTCTGCAACCCAGGCATATATGCCCCGAGCAGGAATTGAACTATGACCTCCTGGTTCATAGGTCGAAGTTCAACAACTGAGCCATGCTGGCTGGGCTTGTTGTCATTTTTTTACTTCTCCATCGACAGCAACAGATTTGTGTAACGATGTTCATTGATCAGAATCATCTTTGGTCGAGCTCCCCAGTGGAGAGATTGGGTAGTATTCTCAGGATCAACACCTGTGTGGCGTGAGACAAGCAGCAGCAGATAGAGAGATGCTAGATGTTACACTGAGGTATGGTTGCAGCGGAGGACCCAGCTAACCTGCAGGGTGCCTTTATTTATTTATTGTTTACTTCTTGTGCAAATCTCATAAAAAACGACAAGAAATTAAAGAACTCTTAGAAGCTTTGTTATTCCCGGGGGGGAGGGGGGGGAGGGGGGGGAGCCATAATAAAAAAAGTGGAGGCTCATTCAAAGTGTAATGGGCCAGGATCCAGAGGAAATACCTAAGCTTACAACTGCTAATGAAGTAGCATGGAGCAAAGCAACATCCCCCAGCGATGGCTTATAAATATGTGCTGGCTATTGTGTGCTTATTTTCAGGATGCAACGAGAATATCCCTGATGGATACAGCTAAGGTACTGATGATAAATTGCTTAATTGTTATTCTGGACCTAAGAAATCCCAGCTGATTTCACTGTGGTTGTTAGTGAAAAGCAGCTCCAGAACTGGCTAGTGTGGCTCACTGGTAGAGCATCAGCTCGTGCACTGAAGGATCATGGGTTTGATTCCTGGTCAAGGGTATGTACCAGGGTTGCAGGTACATTCCCCAGCCCCATTCAGGGCTCAGGAGGGAGGCAACCAATTGATGTTTATTTTCTCACATTGATGTTTCTCTCTCTCCTCCCACCTTCCCTTCTTCCCTCCCTCCCTTCCACTCTTTCTAAAAATTAATGGGAAAAATATCCTGGGGTGAGGATTAACAACAACAAACCACAACCCCCTCCCAAACCCCTCAAAACAGTTCCAAAATGTCCTTTATTAAAAAACAACCAAAACGTCACTGTTCCAAATTGATGTTGAGAAAAACCAGAAAGAAAAAAATGAATTATAAATCTAAATTTGAGAATAAATACTCTCCAAGACTCTTGAACATCCATAGTCTGAGAATTGCTATTAGCCTTGATGACAATGAGATCAACTCCTGGGATTTGCTCCTGCCATATTGTAAGCTTACAATTCTAAGTATTACAAAGGACTCATTTTATGCATCCAGCTTTATCATTAATAGGTATATGCAATATTTCCCAAATAGCCACCCAATCAGACTGCTTGATTGGGAACCGGAGATTTAGTCTTTTGAAAGAGACTTACACTGAAGATGTGTCCTCTAGCAGTGAATGATCTTTGGAAGAAGACTACGTAAAACACCAAGGCCTTCAGAGCAAGCCAACGGTGACATGAAATAGATAGCTTCCACTCAAGATAATAAAACAAGACAGATTTTTTGGATATCTTTCCCCTCCTTTTCATTTTGCTCCACTTATCCTTTTATTTTGGCGCCCCCTAGAGGCCAACCAACCAAAAAGTTTCTTGGTTCTTGTATCTACCTACACATTTTATCCTAATCCTCTGTAGCATTTCTCTGAATTTAAGAAAGTGAAAATTCTCGCCGAAACCGGTTTGGCTCAGCGGTAGAGCGTCGGTCTGCGGACTGAAAGGTCCCAGGTTCGATTCCGGTCAAGGGCACATCCCTGGTAGGGGATGTGCAAGAGGCAGCTGGTCGATGTTTCTCTCTCATTGACGTTTCTAGCTCTCTCTCTCCCTTCCTCTCTGTAAAAAAATCAATAAAATTAAATTTAAAAAAAGAAAGTGAAAATTCTCTTATGTGTTTTACTCAGGCTATAGCTATTGTTCTTAGTCTGAGTAATGATTTGTCATCCTCTACCTGATTTAACTAACAAAAAATTGATAACTGTTCCTTTCAAAACTTTTTTAAAAGGTAGATTTTTCTGCCTTGATCTGTGTTGCTCAGCAGTTAGAGCCTTGATCTGTGTTGCTCAGCAGTTAGAGCACGGGCCTGTGCACAGAAGGGTCCCAGTCAAGGTATGCACCTGGATTGCAGGGTGTGCAAGAGGCAACTAATCCATGGTTGTTACCCCACCCCCTTTCTCTCTCTCTCTCCCCGTCCCTCCCTCCCTTCTACTTTCATATATTAATAACCCATGGAAACAGACAAAAGTGCAGTGAAAGCCTGGGGAAGCAGGATGGAGGGAACCAATGGAGGGGGGGGGGGGAAAGGGAATATCAATAAAGATAAATTATAAACTGATGAACCAAAAGATAGATACAGAGACAGTAAAGCAACAAGCAGACTGTCAAATTACAGCGGGAAGGGTAGGGAGATATGGGGGAGATAAGAGATCAACCGAAGGACTTGTATAATGCATACAAGTATAACCAATGGACACAAAATTCTGGGGAGGGAGGGCATGTATGGGAGTGGAGGGGGGCAATGGTAAGATATGTACACATATAATAATTTAATAAAAAAATAAATTTAAAAAGTGAAAAAAAATAAAAAAGTAAAAAGATAAATTAAAAAGGCAACTACAAACAAACAAACAAAAAAAGATAAAAAACAAACAAGCAACTAAATAAGTAAATAAATAAAATGGAAAAAATATTCTCGATGAGGATTAACAAAACAAAACAAAAAAGGTAGACTTTCTATAGATCTATTCTGGAATTTGAATTTTCTCACAATATTAATCCTAACCTTCAGTTCTATCAAAATTGGACATTGACTTAAAAAAAAACACACACTATGCTTACATATGAAGTAAGCTTACAGGAATAGAAACAAATATTGAGGCTATCCTTCCATATTAATCTGCTATCTACAGTGACTCCCCAGCCTCTGCTCAAACCTATGCTAAGGGACTAATAATTGTCCCACTTTCATTGTGATTAATGATACTTATTTTCTAATTTTGTTTGTGCAACACTAAGGTACTACTCTTAATGCAGACACCAGGCTTCCTCCTGATTATTACAGAAACCTATCTTTTTAAAAGATTTTAAACATTGCCAAGGCAGTTGAGATGGGAGGGAAAGTTTTGCTCATCCATGGTTGAGAGAGATGTGAAGGGCATTGACTGAAGTTTGAATTTGTAGCCTAATCCTGTCTCAGGCCTTCTAGGCATATATTTGAGACATGTCTCCTAAATGTAAGAGAGTGTTCTTTGGACAAAAATAAGAGACTCAATGTGCAAGGTCTTTGATGTGCTGTCCTCTTCCCTTTGGATAACTCTCATGGCCCAGCAGGGGCTCTGGGCAGGCCCAGTGCTGACATCTGGGGAGCAGGGGTGTGCCCCCTGTGCAACTCCTGGAGACAGGCCGGAAAAAGACTATGAAACAGAAAAAGACAGCTTCTTCACCAACTACTTCTCTCAGACCCGGAGACTGGTCAGGCTGCTCTGAGTTGAAAACGGGGTCTTCTAGAAAAGAAGGGACCCACTTGGGATCCTCAGGAGCCCCCTATACCGTAAAACACAGGCAAGAGAGAGAAGAAAGGCATGGGGAGGGATGTGTCTAGATGGAGACAGAAAGTGGTCCGACCAACTGCCTGGGGAAGCAGGCAGCCTGGTGAACGTGGGTACCCAAGCATTGCCCCTGACGGACTGCCAGAAGTTTGGGGGTGGGACTGGGAAGGTTTCCCCCCCCCCCCACCCCCTGCCCGAGCAACGGATCCTGAGGTTCCCTCAAACCATGAACAAATTGATTAGTAAGACTTGCTAAATCTCCGTTCTAGAACTTCCCTGAATGCCAAATGTACATTTGGATCTCTTTACTCAAGCTACACGTGTCCCCACTTGAACTCTCCTCTCCAGCCTTCTCCGGCAGCCAGCATCTCACAATGAGCTATTATAGCCTTCCAGGTGCGAGAAGATGGTGACTTGGACTACAGTGCAGGGCTGTGGTGGAAGTGCTATGAAATGTTTGAATTTGAAATGTAGTCTTGAAGCCAGCAAAATGTGTTAATTTCATGGGTTTTGGCCAGTTATTAAACAAAAGTTAGATGAGTGCCCACTGCATGGCACAGTGTAAGCCCAAGATTATAGTGCCAGTGAGATGTCCCTGCTCTGAAATAGTTTCTTTTCTAAAATATATTTTATTGATTTTTTTACAGAGAAGAAGAGAGAAGAGGGATAGAGAGTTAGAAACATCGATGAGTGAGAATCATCGATCAGCTGCCTCTTGCACACCCCCTACTGGGGATGTGCCTGCAACCAAAGTACATGCCCTTGACCAGAATCGAACCCGGGACCTTTCAGTCCGCAGGCTGACTCTCTATCCACTGAGCCAAAACAGTTTCGGCTGCTCTGAAATAGTTTCAATTGTGGCACCTGACTTTGGGCCCAAGTGAAGACTTTCGAGGTGATGCTGGGGGGGGGGGGGGGGCGCGGATCTGGGCAGGGGCTGTGTGCCCGGGGAGCTGGCTGGCATTACTAGTTGAGAACATAGATGAGATTGCCTAGGGGAGAGCAAGAAGTGTCAGGGGGTGGGGGTGGGGGGAGAAGGGGAGAGGCTGATGATGGAATGTGTGGGAACACTGACAGTCAAATGATGAAAAAAAATTGAGGAGATTCAAAAAATGAATAAAGATGGTGGAGCCAGAAAGGTAGGAGGCAAACTGAGAAGCAGTTTTAAGAGTGGTTGTAGGCAGCGTACTCGGAGGTCCCCGATCTGTCTATTGCTTCAACTGTGTTTGGACGGAACGGACCCAGGGACGCCCGTTCTTCCAGCCTCCGGCCACTCTCCTGCGACTCATCCAGTCACCACCTCAGACCCACCTCCAGGACCGGCCAACACACCGTTTTTTTTTTTTTTTTTTTTTCTTTTTTCTACCTTAACTCCTCATTGCTGAACAACCATGAGCTCCCAAATTCGTCAGAATTATTCCACCGAGGTGGAGGCTGAACCGCCTGGCCAGCCTGCACCTGGGGCCCCACACCTACCTCTCTCCGGGCTTGTTTCCACCGCGACGATGTGGCTCTGGGGGGTGGGCCACTTTTTCCACGCGTTGGCGGAGAAGAAGCACGAGGGCGAGGAGCGTCTCTTAAAGTTGCAAAACCAGCGAGGCGGCTGAATTCTCTTCCAGGACGTGCAGAAACCTTCCCAGGGTGACTGGGCCAAAACTCAGGACGCCAAGGCAGCTGCCCTGGCCCCGGAGAGGAGCCTGAGCCAGGCCCTTCTGGAGCTGCAGGCCCTGGATTCCACCCGCTCAGGCCCTCAGCTCTGACTTCCGGGAGAACCACTTCCTGCGGGAGCAGGTGAAACTCACCAAGAAGATGGGCCACACCTGGCTCACCCCGCAGGCTGGCCCACCCCCCAGGCTGGGCTGGGCGAGTGACTCTTCGAAAGGCTCACCCTCAAGCACGACTAGGAGCCTTTGGAGCCCAGAAACTTTTCAGAATCCCCCCACCCCCCTCACATCCCCTTGGCGTCTCTGGCTTTTACCTGAGCCTCTTCCCAAAACTATTACTAGCCATTCTATTAACCACCCTGGAGCCCTCTCCCCTGCGTCGGACCAAATGAAACAATAAAGCTTTTTGCAGAAAAAAAGAAAAGAAAAAAAAAGAGTGGTTGTAGTGTCCACCATCTCAGAAAGGCCAGAAGGGATGCTGATGGCATGTGTTCACTGAATCAATTTCTAGAAGCTTGGGGTGAACTCGGGGCGGTTGTTCTGAGGTGTTGGAGAGGCCCGGGTCTGACTGCCACGTGCTGATTAGGGGGCGGGTGCTGTGGAAACGGAAAGCCCTTGTGTAATTTATCTCACACACAGTTTGGTTCTAATGGTGAGAGGAGAGTGGAACACAGAGGACAGTAAATTCTCAAGCATTGCTGGTAACACGGGAGAAGCTTACTCATGTTTGTGAGGAAAAAGAGTGAGAGCGAGATGCTGGAGATATGGGGAAGGAGAGGGTAATGGACAACCTTGGGGATCTAGAGCAGAACAGTCTTCCCTTTTTTTCTCCCTAAATATATCTTTTATTGATTTTAGAGAGGAAGGGAGAAGGAGAGAGAGAGATAGAAACATCAATTATGTTAAAGAATCATCCATCGGCTGCCTCCTGCATGCCCCCTACTGGAGACCAAGCCTGACACCCAGGTATGTGCCCTGACCAGGAATCGAACTTTGAGCTCCTGGTTCATAGGTTGATGCTCAACCACTGAGCCATGCAGAACAGCAGAACCGTCTTCCTTTAAAGGCAAGGAGTTCCCATCCCTTGTGGCAGAGGTCCTACCACCAAGCCCACGGTGGAATCTGTGGTAACGGGAGGCGGTGTTGCAGCATCACCCAGAGGGCTCAGCTGAGGGGCTTCGGAGATGCTCAAAAGCGTCTATAATCTGGAACGTGTGTGGTGTGATGTCATCATTACACTCATGATGGCAAATGGCACCCTGAGCTGTAGCCAATGGAAAGAAAAGGGTGTCTCCCTAGTTACCAGGGGTCATAGGCATGGTGGGGCTGACAATCCAGGAAATCAAAGGGGAAGGAAAGGAAGAAGCAGCAATGAATGAAGAGATGAGCATTACTAATGATAAGAAAAAAAGCGTATTGGTGAAAAGGTGAAAAGGGAGGTGTAGGTTGTGACAATGTATGGGAAGGTTGCTGAGACCTGCATGTCTATCCTAGAGCATGCTGATTGTAAACTGGTCAACAAAATTATGATAGAAACTAGAGGCCTGAGGCACAAAATTCGTGCAAGAGTAGGCCTTTTTTCCCCGGACACCCAGGCTTCCCTCTAACTGCCGGCAGGCACCCAGGACCTGGGCTTCCCTTGCAGCCCCAGCTTTGTCTGAAAGGAAGGAAGGATACCTGGAAGGACGTCTGGTCTACTTAGCATATTGTGCTTTTATGATTATAGATGAAGTGCCTCATGTGAATGGGCAAAGAGGAGTATATCATTCCACGTGCCTTTGGATTTTCCATTTATTTATTTGAATAAAAAAAAGTTCCATTCATCAGTTTTGTGGTGATTTCCAGGGTGGTGCATAAAACCTATGGTTTAAACATGATGTGTCTGATGAATTTCTGCTTTGAAATGTAGTAAAAACGTCAATAATTTGGAATTAGGTAGGCTTGAGGTGAATTGCTTATTGTAATTAGTCAAAATTAAAAAAATTTAAAGAAATGATTTATACTGTACTAGATTCTGGAGGCAGTTACAACCAGTCTAATAAAACTGGTCACTTCAAGGTCTGGGAGCCTGTATTTATCAATGGTTAGGGCAGAATGACTGTCCTAAGTATATCTTGCTTTTAAATGGTGGGGATGAGAAGTACTGCTACAGTAGTTCAAAGGCCTTTGGAAGCGGTTTACACTTTTTGCGTTGGTCAAGCAGCATGTCCCACGCCGTTTTATTTTCACTGGTTTCTCCGGGAGGCGGTAGAATAGGCACAGACCTTTCTGACCTCATTTAGAGTCACGATGGGAAGGCCCCTCCTGTTATCCTCATTCTTCTTCCTTCTGTCTAACACGCCTCTGTTAGGGCTTTTATTGCTATGCATTCCAGGGCTCTAACTTCCTGAGCCTCCGCTAAAATCATTTCCCTGGAATTAACCATGGACACGTAGTACAAAATCACTAGTGGAACAGAAAAAAAATGGGGATTTTTTTTTTTTTTTTTTTAAAGGAAAGAAGAGATTCCTTTTGGAGCAGAAGCCCTCCCCTGGTAAGGCAGAGCTGGGGAGGTGCTAAGAATGGTAATTGTGAGTAGCCAGGGGCTGGGGCACTGCATTTGGGCACTGCCTGGCCACCACTTCCTGTCACTTGCTGAACAAACCCTTTTATTATATTATAGTTAACGCGAAGCCCACATGCACTGGTATCTGAGTTTTGATATATCAAACAAACAAAAAAATAAATAAAATCAATGGCAAGTTATTTTTTTAATAAACCCCCCAAAATATTTTCAAGCCTCTTTCCCTCCCAAATTACCAATGATGTCTTCAGCCACATTTTAAAAATATAATTTTTGTATTTAAACCCCAAATTTGTGTATGGTCAGTTTGGTTGACTGGGACCAGTCAGGTCGGAACCCGCCAGTTAGTTCTAGAGAAAGACAATCACATTAGTTGTTTATAGACATCTTTTTAATGTTTTACTTTAAAACAAATAATCCCAGTAAAAGAGAGCAAAGGAAATTACATTTTAATGGTAGCTTGAAATGGATATGGTATTCCTGATTTATTTGTTTTCAGGAAAGAGACAATTGCATTGCCGTACATGACTTTAGAACTGCTCACGTAAATGCACGTACTTGTATTAAATTAAGTTTCTCTTACAAAAACACAACCAAGTCACTTTAAGGCAAAAAAAAAAAAAATCAGTTTCTGGGGAGATAAGGGACTATTTTGGTATTTTCGGAAGTGACCCATTAATTTAGTTGCTCGTGTGTCCATATTCTTTACAGATTGGCTCTGCAAATGGGCAAGAGAATTAGTCACTGTGCCTGGTATCCTCCTCTCTCTTAGACTTGTTTTACCTGCAGATCAAAACTTTCAGAATCACGGAGTCAACGCGAGGTGAGAAAGGCACACTTGAACAAAAGATAATGACTAAAAAACTCAATGAAGTGTCTTCCTTTAAACAAAACTTGCAATCTACATACATTAATTTAGTTGAACACAATGCAGACATTTAGATCAGACACAGAACATCTTTTAGTTAACCTCATATGAGGGATGTTTGCAATGAAGTATAAGCTTGATCAGCCCTGCATGTTGAAGAAGGCAGACAGACTGGAGCTGAGAAAACATGTGGTTACTCAGTGCTCAGTGGAACTGTGCTTCTAGACACCATTTGGGGTTGGCCAATGGAACTCTGCTAGGTATAAATGGGAGACCCCTCGGAACTCCCCAGAGAGACACACAACAGACAGACCCTACATTTTCCACACAACTATCTTTGAACATCCAAAAAAAATTTTTTTGTGCTAGAGTTAAGATAGACACAATATGGTCATAGCTTCAATGTATAAAAGTTTCTCACAACATGGTTCATTGCATTTTGCTAGGATTAAGACCTCAGTGATGTTTGTAGGTTTTATTTCTGAATCCTCTATCTTCAGCGATTGCTGGATGAACTGTGCTGTGTTTGAAGCCCAAAAAGAAGCCCAAGGAGGGGTCCCCAATACATTCAGAATTCCTGCTGCCAGTGGGGTTTGACTCAGGACAGAGTCTGTCCAGGAATCAGTGCTACCTGAAAGTTGCCTCCTCTCTCTTCCTCTGAGTGTATGGAGATGTCTGGCTTTAGGTCAGTGGAGGGGTGTGTGCGCATGTGCATGTGCGTGTGCGTGCGTGTATTTGTGTGTGTGCAACCTCCTCCAGAGGATGTATCACAACTTCAGGTTGAGTAGAGACATGGGTAGATGAACAATTGCATTGGATAATTGGCTAAGATGTTTCAAAAATGAAAATAATTCCTTTAAAAGTTTGGCAAAACCCTTTTAGCTGGAGTGTAAAATTAGACTCTACCTTCGGTGTGTCTCCGGGGGCCGAGAAGATTCTGAACGATACACTCCAGGAGAATGTGCTAGAACTTGGGCAGGCGAGAAGAGGAAGGTTTCAAAATGTCGGTGTCTACCAACAGGGACAAGGACTTTAGAAGGTTGGGGAGCACATTGTAGGGGGAGTGGAGATGTAGTTTCTTTGGGGTTGGAGGCTGGGTAAGGCCTAGTGAAATTTAGAAGCAAAACAGTGGCCGAGAATTGACAAGCAGTTAATGGAGAAGAAGAAAAGTAAGGAGAGAGTCAGGGGTGGAGAAAGCAGGTTGTGAGAGAGAACTGGGAAGTGCCGGGGGATTTCAGGACCTCCTCCTGCCTTTGGCTACCCAGTCCATATCCCTGCTCATTCTTCGAGCTGCAGGAGTTTTTCAGCAGGGGGTTTGGGGTGCGATGGGGTTGGGAGGGGAGACCTTTAAAAACATCCTTTGTGGCTGGAGTTGACGTGAATTGAGTGCTCTCTTGCTTCTCCTTGCCTTTCGAAGGCCATTCCCTTGGCTGAAGTTCTGTGGGTCTGAGCTCGGTAGACTGGTTTCTAACAAGCTGTCAGCATTGCTTGCTTTCCGGTAAATACATGTTTCATTTTATTTCTCTTGGGCTTTTTGTGGTCCTGTCATATGATGAAGTGTTTTGATTTGCAGACCCTGCCAGTACTACCTGGCTTTTCTAACTGTTAGTGCTTATACCAGGAAATGGAGCCAATCATTTCAGATTTGGGACAACATTCTTGGGGAGAATGGAAAATATTCACTATGGTATAAGAAGGAAAGGAGGTTTCGTTTCAGCCTTTCATATGTAAAATGTACTACATAATGGCAAAACACATTCAGGGCATATAAAAAATAAATACCTTGCAAAATTTCTCTGTTTATATATAAGATGTTTAGGTAGTTGAATTTCTTAGTAGTACTCATTTTCTAAAAAAAAAAAAAATTGAGTTCTTTTATTTTGGTTTGTTTCGCTCCCTCTCTCTGCCCTTGGAGGGGACGTCACTTTCTTGAACTTCCCTGACTTTCTGGTGTTGTCTCTGGGTTCTCAGGCCTTCCCCATCACAGTCTCCTGCCCATGTCTCAGTCCCTGGGACCCTGCCTGTGAACCAGCTTAGCGGGAGCGGCTTCTCACTCCTCCCCTTTCTGTGGGCAGCGTTGGCAAGGCTGGGCAGGCGCCATTGCAGAGAGCTCAGCCCAGCCTCACTGACCATCCTACTGATCAGCATTTCCGTTGTGTGGGTAGAAGATGACAAACTTATAAAGTTGATTCCCGCCATTAGAGGGATATGTTTCCATAACGTCAACTGTGTCAAACACTCAGTCTATTTGCCCCACTGGCCCTGAATTCCATGATTTGTACATTTTCCAATCGAAGAACATTCTCATCATAAAGACAACATGAAAATGATGTGCAAAATTGCTTGCCACAGCAGTCAATCACCAAAAGCACACATACTGACATTCAAATTACATGAATAATAATATGACTGAATAAGGAATGGGTTGGCAACTATATATCTTGAAAGAAGCAGCCATTTCTACTGTTCCCAAATTCTGCTTTACTTGGTACCTTGTTAGCAGCTGTGGACGAGTGCCATTGCGTTTAAATATACATTATGGCCCAATTTTGAAAATATAGTTTGCATTTAATCACTAAGCAGAAATGGCTGAAATTTGAAGGTGTTTCCTCCCAATAATTTCAAAACAGAGAGTCAGAATCTTCTAAATGACCTAATTTTCATACACCCCACAGCGCTAGCAGTGCTTGGTTTCTCAGGATTATTAACTCAAGGTACGTTACTAAACGAGCGGGTTAATGCTGATGTACCTCGGAGTTTCAGCCATCCCTAAACATGCATTTTCATGCAATTAGAAGATAATGGGCTTATCCACTGCCTTTCATGTACTTCCTGATCCTTGCAGACTCAACTTTAGGAGGGCTTTCGAAATAGTTCATGCAATGATATGTATGGCTAAAGGAACCGCTATGCCTAGAAAGGAGAAGACGGACTTATTTCAGTTTGACGTGAGGCAGGCTGAGGGCATCTGTACTCTCTCCGGCCTTACTAATGCTCTGAGATGATCGAGACCTTCCAGTCCTCAGTGAGTCTGACGCAAGAGCAGTTTCCCTGGCAGGCTGCTGCGACGTGGCGTCAAAAGTGTCTGTCTCCGTCTCTTCCGAACCTACCTCTTCATCAGTTATAAACAATTTGGATTCCCTCCATTTGGGGTAAAAATCTTGGCTGCCTCTGGAGCCACTTGACTCACTCCCTGAAAGCTGGATATTCAGCTCCTCCGTGGACCTGATCAGGTTTTGTACAGACAGAGATTTGCCCAGGTCCTTGGGCGCCACCGGGTGGACGGACAACAGAGTTTCTCCTCCCAGGTCAAAGCTCTTCCTCAGGGAACGGTCCTTGGTCAGAGTTGACGGTGCAACCTGAACGTTTTCCTTGGAGGCAACAAGGCAGGCGGTGACATCAGGGATGCTCTCCTGTAAGCCCGTGGGGTTCGGGTGCAGGGTCTCTGGCCTGGGCGGGTGCTTGATGGCCGGGAGGGGAGGCGGGATCTGTAAAGTGGTTGGGGCCGCCGGCTTCGCGGCCGCGGTTATTTGGTTTGCAATGTTGTTGGTGGCCACCACCGAGGAGCCGTCGCTTTGACTCAGCGGCACCTGTGTTGCTTGGCTGTGCATAGTGGGGCTGAGCGCGTAGAAAGTCTGAGCGCTGAACTCGTTGGGCGTCAGGATGAACTGCAGGCCTCGGGAGATGTTGGCGCTGGCCGACCTGGTGAGGCAGCCGCTGTTCTGGGCGGAGCTGGACAGGTCCTTGCTGTCCCCGGGGCTTTGATAGTCAGATGTCTGTTCACATTCAAACGGTGGGATCTGGAAGGAGGCCAGGGTGAGGGCTGAGGCGGAGCCTTTCCGGAGGACCTGCTGATAGATGTCCAGCAGGCAGTCCAGCTTGGACTCAATGGACTGTACCTGAAAACGGGGGGAATGGTTACAGATGAGTATAGCTGTTACTAAGAAAGGGCTCCACCTTTAGAATTTAAAAAAAACAACAACAAAACCCCAAAAAACAAAAAAACCATTGTGTGCCAATACAGTAAAATATAGTTTAAGGACAATGCAGACCTGATATTTATTGCTATTTAATTTAATTAAAAAAAATTTTTTTTGATTTAGTACCATTTTAGAACGTCATGTCTAGCAGTGCTGAGGCCAAGGGAAGACTTAGGTGGGGGATGCACTGGGCTCTTCGTAATCTTCGTCGGCACTCCTCTCCCTCAGTTCTTTAAAGTGGACAATTGATACTCCCCAACCCATATAGGCCCTGTACAAATGCAACTTCAAGATTGCCCAGCCCAGTCATGTTGCCTTTCCCAAGCCTCTTCTGTGAAAACATTCTGGAACTCTTCTGCAGTATAGTAAGGAACTTATTCTATAATAAAATTAAGGCCTTAAACAGCAATCTAGGTGATTCTGAATTGAAAAATAAAGACACCGAATGCTTCAGAATACCTGAAATATTTATAATTAAATTGGGGTAGCAATTTGATTTCTGGAAAATGGTCTTTATAGTGATAATTATAATTATTTTTTATTTTTATTATTATTATTTTTTTCTACAGAGTGGCCTAAACAAGAGACAATAAGAATAACCAAAACACAAATAAAAATTAGGTACTTTTAAAAATCTTAGTGTTGAAAATCTACAATTGCTTCCTGGGTGATGAGGTGAGATTTTTCTATTCCTTATATGGAAGTCCAAGGGTTTAGAGAATTCTGTCTATGCACAAGGAAATTTCACTTCATTTGCTCTTTCTTGATTTTATTTCTTGATTTACCTTTCAAAATATGTTAATCACTAAAATACATCCAATTGCCAAATCCAGTTTTGATTTAAAAAAATTCTGGCTAAGATTTTAACCAATATCATTCAGTTGTACCTGTTTTTCAACCTTGACCACCCGGCCGAGCATACTGAGGTCATCTGTGGTTTCATGTTCTGCCGGTATTTTCTCTCGGCTCTTCTTATCTGATGTGATTTGCCCTTTTCCAAGAATTTGATCAACACTAGCAGAGAAAGAGGACATCTGATTATGAGTACTGAAAATGGAGGTTGCCCTAGGCCAGAATGAAGTGTTTTGAGAAGAAAAATTCAATACAATTATCTTTCCTTTATGTAAGGCGAAATAAAAATGAACTTGTTCCAGTTGATGTGCTTTATTTTCTTAACATGAGAATTACACAAAAGATTAATTTTCTTATTACTCTGGTCCATAATGAAATCACTTAAGGGTGATCTTCTGGAGGCAAAATTGCCTTAAACTGCAAATCACAGAGCGATCTAAACGAGGTCACTTGTCTGTTTCCATCTTTGACCAAGTATTTCCAAAATTAACTACTTAAATGATAACAAAACCATAATTATGATTACTTCACATTAAGAAATTACTCAATGAACATTTATTATTCATATGATATGTGAAAGATAAGCAGATAAAAAAGCTATTGGAATTCTAGTTGAAAAATATACTCTACATGAGCTAGACACTCTACATTAGTTCTGAAAATTTGGTAGCCGTTCAATTTGATGAAAAAAATCACCCTTTAAGAGTCACAGATAGTTCTATTAAAGGACTAGGCAAAGATTGTCACATGACCACAGGATGAGTTAAAACCATTTCCCAGGAGACTTGATCAGCCTAACGGGGAACTGCAGTACTTCCTTACTTTGTATGTTTTAGAACTGAATTCCCAGGAGGACCGTCTCAACTTCCTGGTTTACTTTGTCTGCATAGAAATACAGGCAGCGCCTACCTTCTGTCATGACACCTAATCTATTAAACTCTAAGCTCAAAAGAATGGGGTCATTATTTTATTAATATCTGGATGCCTACGGCACGTGGCACACATTACACGGTCAAGAATTATCTGCTAAAAGAATGAATGAACAAGTTGTAAACTCCTTTTGTTTTTGGAACTGATCAACAGGTGTTTTACTAAGGGTCTAGTTTAAATCCCTTACCCTGGGCTAAGTGCACTGTGGACATATAAGCCAACGTTTCAGACTCAGTCCTTGTAGTTTAAGACTAATCACAAATGCTGGTAATTTGTGCCTAAGAGTGAAGCAAAATCCTTAAAAAACGGAATTGACTAAATATTTTGCCTTCCAGATAACACAATTAAACACATAGTTGGTATAACATGTTGAACTAATTTCTTTTAATCACTCAATAAGATGCTCACTGGAAAAACAGTGTGTATCTAGTATTTGCAGGACACGAAGAAAGGGAAGGGCCCAGTCTTAGTCACAAGAATAAACTTGCAACCAGGAAACAGTACAAAAGCCAGCCAGTCATTCTTCAGTCTGGATTCTGGCATAGTATACCGAGATCCCGAGTACTTTTATTCCCATAGTGGGCTTTATTTTTTTTTTGGTAATCCTCACCCAAGGATATTTTCCCCCCATTGATTTTTAGAGAGAGTGGAAAGGAGAGGAAGAGACAGAGAGAAACATTGACCTGAGAAAGACACATCGATTGGTTGTCTCCTGCACCCTGATCAGCGCTGGGGATTGAGCCTGCAACCAAGGTACATGCCCTTGACTGGAATCAAATCTGGGGTTTTTTACTAGTCCTTGAGCCAATGCTCTATCCACTGAGTCAAACTGTCTAGGGCAATCCTTATTATAAAAAAATATGTTTTTATTGATTTCTAAGAGAGGAAGAAAGAGGGAAAGACAGATAGAAATATTAATGAGAGAGAATAATTGATTGGCTGCCTCCCTCATGTCTCCTACTGGGGACCAAGCCTGAAACCCGGGCATGTGCTCTGACGGGGAAGTGGACGGGCGACCTCCTAGTGCATGGGTCGATGCCCAACCACTGAGGCACATTATTCCCATTTTTATAGATGAGAAAACTGAGACACTGTATCATTGAAGGCTTTTAATACCTGATTTACATCCTTAAATAAAAGCTATGCTCAAAGCAAGGCCCAGTTTCCCACTAAAAATGAATTAGAATTATGGAATTTAAGAGCTTTCTCTTCTACAGAGTTCCCCCCGGATAGTTTCTGTGCCTTTCCTTTACAGCAATAACATTTCCATTGCTCACCGTGTTTGAAGGCTCTTAATTCTACACAACATGTCCAGGTGACCAGCAGAATATTGTTCAATTACATCTTTCACATCGTATGGGCGCAATGTTTCTTTAAACTTCCGTTTTGCAACATGAAATTTCATTATTCTGTAAGAGCAACAAATCACACATTGTAAAGTAAGTTACAAAAATAGCATACAAGTAAAATGTAAGAAACTCTGGGGGGAAAAAGTCATGCACCAAATTATTTTAGACTTCTATGAAAATGCAATAGGAAAGCCTGAGATTACAGTGGATAATTTCAGAATGTCTCATATGGGGCAAACCACTTTTAGTAGAAAACACACACTAAAAAGAGATTGTTTCTGAAGTGTTGCACCTTTTTATTGTACCTTTTTAATGTTCATTGAAACCCTGATTTAAAATTAAGGTAAAAAATGCAATTCTCCCTTCTCTATGTGATTCCCAGAAGTCCAAGATACAGCACCTACTGATTGCATCCCTTATGAAATATAAAAATGGTTAAAATGTTCTTTTCATGTAATGATATTCATTTAAAAAGTATATTTTAATTCATTTCAGAGAGGAAGGGAAAGGGAGAGAGAGATAGAAACATCAGTATGAGAGAGGATCATTAATTAGCTACCTTCTGCTCGCCCCCTACTGGGGATGGAGCCCACAACCTGGCACGTGCCCCAACAGGGAATTGAATTTTTTGTGGCCTCTTGGTGTATCGGACAATGCTCAACCAACTGAACCACACTGGTCAGGGCATGAGATTTTTTTATTTAATTACTATGCCTCCCCCATATTTTAAAACAATATTTTATCAATGCATTCCAAGATGCCATAAATAGCTAAGCTGCCTAAGATAACCAGTGCTTGCATAACTTGGTATAATTCCTGAAGAAAGCAAAGAAACAATGGTTGAATGAGTCTGTGCAGCAGTAGTGCAGGTAAATGTTCGTGTTTTTTCATCTATTAAGTGGTTCATAGTCTCCCATTATCACATTCAGGCCAGGAATCAATCCACAAGGCTCTATGAACCAAAATTTATTCTCCCTTGGTGGAAAGACGGACGATTAGGAACAAATGAGTTTAAACAGAACATCCTCATTACCAATCCATCCTAATAGCCAACCACAAGGAATCTAAATTACTTTATTGGTTAAAAAGCTCCCAACTCTCTTGTAATTGTATCAACTTCAAATTAATTGTACCCTAATTAATCCTGAATCATTTATCTATTATACATATTGTTGTCTTAAATTCAGGTTTAAGTGACATACTATATTAGTTTCAGGTGTGTAACAGAATGATCTGACATTTAAGTACACTGTTTTACAAAATTATCACCACAGTGAGTCCCCTTACATAATATCCATAAGAATATGGACATCCAGGAATGTCCATTAATATTCTTTCTCTGCCTACCATATCTTCTCCACCAATCACTTCTTTAGTTAGGATAGGTTTTTGTTCACAAAGACATCATTTAAACAACGTGATCAGCAGAAAGTAAAGAAAATCTGTTTTTAATGTAACCTCTTAGTATTTAGCTTTTGTTCACAAATGTGTTTACCAGCATTTAGGTTTGATTGGGCCTCAGCTATGGTAGGAGTATTTATACTATGGAAATCAGCCAACACCACAAACCAGGCGTTGATTGAAGCATTTACCAGGGCATCACTGAGTGCATAAGCCATCTCACCTAGCAAGACTGGTGTTTTCTTTTTCTTTTTCTTTTTTTTTAAAAAAATATATTTTATTGATTTTTCACAGAGATGAAGAGAGAGGAATAGAAAGTTAGAAACATCGATGAGAGAGAATCATCGATCAGCTGCCTCTTGCACACCCCCTACTGGGGATGTGCCCGCAACCAAGATACATGCCCTTGCCCAGAATCGAACCCGGGACCTTTCAGTCCGCAGGCCGACGCTCTATCCACTGAGCCAAACCGGTCCCGGCAAGACTGGTGTTTTCTATAACGGAGATCAAATAGATTTTCTGGCTTTGTGTGGGTTGAAAAGAAAAACATTAAAGAGGTCTGAGGTGAGATATGAGAATTCTAAATTTATTTTATAAATGTGGAGGAAATGTTCAAAAGCATAAGTATATTTGAAATCAATAATTGATAGAAAGGATAATGACAGTCATTTTGCCTTTTCTGAGAGCAGACCAAGTATGTCCTAATAGCTCTCAAAGCTGTCCTCTCCTTTCCATCTGCACTACTGCCGGCTTAGAAAGAATAACCCTTTCAAATGCTAAGATGATCATATTATTCCCCCCCCCCCCCCCCCCCCGCCTTTATTGGTTTTCTGTGCCTATCTGGTAAACATCACATTCCTTAACACATCCTATAAGACTGTTTTTGGACACCTCTGTCTATCTTTTCGCCTCATCTACTCTCACTTCCTCCTTGGAACTTGAGGTTCCAGCAACAATAAGATATTTGTAGGTTCACGAAAACACCATTAATTCAAATAGATACATCAATTATTTGCATACGCTACTTCTTCTTTCTGAAATCCTCCGATATCTTTGACTCAGCTCTAACATCACTTTTTAATGGAAATTTCTATAATTTTCCCAAAGCAGTTAATCAGTTGCCTGTTAAACTCTATTTTAGTATGTAACACAACACATTATAATTACTTACTAGTATTTGTTTACTAGAAGCCCAGTGCATGGATTTGTGCACCAGTGGGGTTCCTTGGCCTGGCCTGCAGGGATGAGCTGAAACCAGCTCTCTGACATCCCCCAAGGGGTCCTGGATTGCGAGAGGGCACAAGCCAGGCCAAGGGACCCCACCAGTGCACAATCGGGGCCAGGGAAGGACCATGAGCGGGCTCCAGGTTGTGTCTGGCCCAGTCAGGATCATCCAGACCCCAGCAGCAAGCTAATCCATCAGTTGGAGCATCTGCCCCCTGGTGGTCAGTGTGCGTTCCCTAGCATATTAGGGTTTTCTTACATGGGATACATCAGCCTCCTCCACCAGATTCTATGAGGTCCTGGAATGCAGGGCTGTGTTTCCCCACTGTAAAACAGTACTTGTAAAACAAAACTGCAAAAACAGTTTAATGGGCAGGAGAAGTTTGTTTGCCTAGAAACTCTTTGACGAGGCTCAGTGGGCAACTCAAGAGGGAAGAGGGTAATGGATGGAGAGAGCTTCTGCCTTTTCTCTCCAGGTGCTCATCTCTAGTCATTCCTCTGCTCAAAGGTGCAGTCCAGCCCCCTGGGATTTCTTGTCACAAAGCACTCATTTCTCAGCATTCTGTCTTGGCGCTCTACCTAAAACGCTAACTGTTCCAGATTCAATTCAGGCATTGCCTTCTCCAGGCCGTCACCCCTGACGGCCCCACGGTGGATAGATGGTCTTGCTCTGTGCTCTCAAATGCGCTGTCAGTGCGGAGTCTGTGGCCTTGTATCTCACCCACTGGATGTACTGATATCAGAGGCTGGGTTTTTACCCTAGCACCTCACCAATCTCTGGCCAGTATTAGAGATGCAATACGTGCTTGCTGAAGAAATGATTGAGGATTAGCTGCCATCTAGCTGTTCAAAGCTGTTTGTGTTCTGTAGCGAGGCACACGCTTGTAGAGATCTTCTAAAAAGGTTGCCTCAGAATATATTTGAGGTCTTCAGGCACATTTCAGGAACAGTATAAGCCTTTGCCTCTATTTCATGAATACCAAAGTACTTCCTAAAGTAAAAGAAATGTTCGTCCATTCATCAATAGTCAGGACCCTGCCTGGTTTAGAAGAGAGTTATTTAAATAGAACTGCTTCTGAAAAATCATAAAAAATATAATGTTTTTTTCCATTAGATAGCTAATATAAAAGCATTTCACAAAGCCATTAAATCACAACAATAAACTGTCATTATGAGGAAGTAAGGAGAAATACAAAAACATAGAAAGTCAGGAAATAAATCATACTATAATTCAGTAAGTGCCAAATGTGGAGAGAGAGAATAGCAAATGAAACTGTCCAGGGTGAGGAGGAGGAATAGTTTGATAGGACACTAATATGTTGGCCGAATGAATTTTTAGTATCATAAGACCATCAAGAAACAGAGATGAGCCCTGGCTGGTTTTGCTTGGTGGTTAGATCATAGGCCTATGAACCTAAGGGTGTCGAGTTCAATTTTAGGTCAAGGGCCCATACCTCAGTTGCAGGTTCGATCTCTCCCTCTACCCCCACCCACCCCTGGTCCCAGGCAGTATACTTGGGAGGCAACCAGTTGATGTGTCTCTTTCACATCAATGTTTCTCTCTCTCTCTCTCTCTCTCTCTCTCTCTCTCTCTCTCTCTCTCTCTCTCTTCTCTCTCTCTCTCCTTCCCTTCCCTCTCTCCCTTCCTCACTCTCTCTCAAAATCAATGAAAAAAAATCCTTGGGTGAGGATAAAAAAACCCCCACACAAAACACAGATGAAAATATGCATTGGAAGTCTAAAAACAGTAAAAACTTAGTCCTTATTGTTCCTAAGAGACTACTTTAAGTGCTTCCAAAATTCATGTCACTCAAGAGGTAGTGAATGTGAAGCATATCCCTGGGATCCTTTAGCTATAGTGTGACGATCCTTTTTGAGTGAAGACTCCTTGTCATCACGGCCAGGTGATTTGAGATGTTCATATCATTCAATTCCCTCAGCCTCCCTCCCTCCAGCTAATTGCCCTCCCACCCTCAACCCCACTTCTCTTGAGACGACATGATTTTCATGGTTAAAATCAGAGCGGAAAATGTGAGGGACTAAGCTAAGCCCGAGAAAGCATTTCTGAATAAGTCTTGTTATGCTGGGTCCATGTAGCATTTCCTCATTTATCTGTTTGTCACTGGGATGTCTAAAACTGCTTCTGTCTCTAGCATGCAATGGACTTGACCTGAGCACCTAGTTCTCATATACTGGACACAATGCTGGGTAGCAGGGATATGAAGGTGAGCAAGACACAGATCTTGCCCACGTTGACGTAACATCCAGAGGTCTCTAATAGTGAGGCCCTTGCTGGATGGCTGGTGCTACACTTAAACCTCTAAGGGTTTCCAACCTTTGGTATTTGGGTCAAGTGAAAGCTCAAGAGGTTGAGTAAGCGGTTCAAGGTCACACAACTAATCAGAAGCAGGTTGTTGCTCATGCCATGGCCTGTGTCTTTACCACTCCACTGAGCTATCATCACAGGGTGGATCCTGACAGGCAACCTGGTAAAGGTTGAGGAAAATGTCTAGGCTTTCTACTGGTCTGACCTGCTGTTACCTGTTCTCTCTGACACACTCATGCAGGTAAGTCTGAGTCCATGTTACTCCATTCAACCCAACTCCATCTCCGTGTTCCCAAAGGGCAGTGGTTGGCAAACTCATTAGTCAACTGAGACAAATATCAACAGTATAACGATTGACATTTCTTTTGAGAGCAAAATTTTTTAAACTTAACCTTCTTCTAAAGCCACTTCTTCAAAATAGACTAGCCCAGGCCGTGGTATTTTGTGGAAGAGCCACACTCAAGGGGCCAAAGAGCCGTGTGTGGCTCTCGAGCCGCAGTTTGCCGACCATGGCCACATAGGATCTTGTGCTTGGCATGCACTCTGCCCTTCAAATTGGCCACCTTCATCTCTCAAAGGGTCCTCTCCAGGATCCAGACCATGGCTAACATGGGTTCCCCATGCCCCCAAATTGTAATGTTTTTCATTTTACCACAAATTCTAGGGGCCTTCTGCTTACTATACCCCAGATCTCAGATATAACCCTCAGTTTCATTGTGAAAGTCTGTTTTGCTTGACAGTATTTCCCAGCTTCTGGCTACAGGGGCACAATGAACCTTTACGAACAGAAGACGTGAGCAGCCCATTTTCTGGTTATTGGCAGGAAGAAACGAAGCCCCGCCTTCAATAGTGCTCAAACCCAGGAAAGATCTGAGGGTGTTGACAACTGAAGAAAAAGTCCAAAAATAGCTGTCAGACAATGAATTTGAAAGGCTTTTCAATTTTCTGAGTTCTTTTTCTCTCCAAGACCAAGCAGTTCAGATACTAAGGCTTTTTACTACAAAGTGAGGGGGGAGAAAGAAGAGCTGGGGGCTGGGGGTGTCCTAGGTTGACATCTCAGTTCTTGCATAGGATAGCCTGAGTGGTATGGATCTTGACTCTCTAAACACAGTTGGGCATAAAACCAGAGCAACTCATAGTCTAGACAAAGAGCCAGATAATAACCATGTTATACTTTATGGGTCATATGGTCTTAGTTGAAATCACTCAACTCTGCATTGTAACATGGGAGCAACCACAGAGCACACATACACAAGTGAGTGTAGATACATTCCAAGAAAACTTTATTTACAAAAACAAGCATTGGGTTGGCTTTGGCCCTCCTCTAGTTTGCTGACCCATGAGGAGGTGCCTTGAGACCGGGAATAAATGAACCATGGTGAACTAGCTTGGGAAAAGAGGCAGAAGGACTTGGTGGTCTCCACATGCTTATTAAGTTTAATGTAATCTGTGCATTGCTTCACAGAAAGGAAAGTTTGAGCAAATCATTCTAGAGTAAAATTAGGACTTTTAGAATACATTTGATGACAAAGAAAAAGCTAAAGGAGCTCATCACCACTAAACCAGTATTGCATAAAATGTTGAAGGGAAATCTTTAAGAAGAGGAAGAGAAAGAAGAAGAGAAAGAAGAAAAGAAGAAAAGGGAGGAGGAAGAGAAAAAGAAAGATAAAAATATGAAAAATAAGTGGCAATAGATACATATCTACTACCATTAGAATTTAAAAATAAAAATAAACAAACAAGAAATCTAATGAACAAAATAAACTGATGAATAAAATAGAACCAGAGGCATGGAAATGGAACAGACTGACGAATCTTAGAGGGAAGTGGGGCATGGGGGCAGGAAGAGATTAACCAAAGATCTTATATGCATATATGCATTACCTATGGACATATTGTCTATGTCCATAGGTAATGCATATATGCATATAAGATCTTACATGACAATATGGTAGTGAAGGCCTGGGATGGGGTGGAAACCAGGTGGAAGAGGGTAGTGGGGGATATAAGGGAAAAATTTATAATATTCTCCACAATAAAGATGAAAAAAAAGAGGGTGATGATGTCAGGTGGTACTTTATAGTATAACCCTATGAGAAGGGTACTATTGTCATCTCCATTTTGCAGATAACGAAACAGAAGCACAGAGAGGTTAAGTAACTTGCTTGGGGTTAAACATATTGCTCTACTATTATTTTAATATCAAGATCTTAATATTTTAACATAAAATAACAACAACAGAAAAGATACTTTGATATAAAACAGCTCTTTTTACTTATAAGTACCTAGTATATAATAGGTACTCAATAAAATTTTGCTAAATGGCCATTTCTTTTTTATTTTATTTTATATTTTATTGACTTTTTACAGAGAGGAAGAGAGAGGAATAGAGAGCTAGAAACATCGATGAGAGAGAATCATCGATCAGCTGCCTCTTGCACATCCCCTACTGGGGATGTGCCCGCAACCAAGGTATGTACCCTTGACCGGAATCAAACCTGGGACATTTCAGTCCTCAGACCGACTCTCTATCCACAGAGCCAAACCGGTTTTGGCAAAATGGCTAGTTCTTACAGACGTTGGAAGGTCCTTTGGAGGACCAACAGAAGGCTGAGGAGTGAGCTTCACTCTCATTAGCTTTTCTTCTTATAAGGGTAAATTGCACCACTGTAGCTGAGTCAGCAGCAAAGAGCAAAAGGCCCTAAAGCCAGTCTCCTCCGATGCTGTTGGGAACTAAGAGGGTAGAAATCTAAGAGAAGGAAACCTGTTGCACAAAGCTGATATGCCCCAATACTACCACTAGAGGGAGACAAAGATTCATCACAAATCTAAACGGGCACCTGCTCTTGAAACTGAAGGAAGTCTGCTCACACAGTTTTTGGAGCACGAAGAAATAACTAAAGCAAAGTTAAACTCTGGGTAGCTTCTATCTATCTATCTATCTATCTATCTATCTATCTATCTATCTATCTATCTATCTATCTTCTATCTATCATCTAAACAAACACACGTGCACTTTTAAGGAAATGTAGGTGCATTTGCTGTGCTGCCATGAGTTATAAAATATTGCAAAAATCTTGTTCCAGTTCTCTAAGTCTGGGTAAAAACATTGCATATGGATATGCAGAGATAAGAATGATTAGAAAACAGAAGCGGCAGTGACTGTTTCTGCCACCGAACAGATGGACGGGCCCAGATAGCAGCCAAACCATGTGCAGGGCAGAGAGAGCTAGCGGACCGTGAACTGAAGAGGCAGATTGATTGACTGTAAAGACAGCCGCCCTTCCCAAGCGTGGCTGCTCCCTAGCATCAGCCAGGGAGCGTTAACAATGCCACTGCCTGGGTCTCACATCCAGGAATTCTGTTTTAATTAACCCAGGGTGTGGTTCAGAGATGCTATAAGACTCTTCCTGTGATTCTAATGTGCAGTTCAGGTTAAGAACTACTGACATGGATGTGGGATTGGATGGAAGAGCAGAACCATCTGCATAATCCTTGCTTCCATGCAAAGAAGTGATGCGGGTTTTGCATAAGTCTTCTGAGTCACACAAATCACACCCCCGAGGCAGAGTGTCAGTGTGTCTTGGTGTCCTGCTTCCAATCATTAACCCAAGTGCTTCCTAACTTCCTCCCCTGGGTCAGGCCTGAAGTTTTCATGCAAGAAGTTCAATTAGTTTTTCAAGCAACTGCCTGCAGAGGGAAGGGGGTGCGGAGTGACCATTCACTCATTCATTCAACAAATAATCACTCGGCACCTTCTGTGGTATTGCTGGGTGCTGTCCTAGGCACTGAGGAGCCGTGACTCGGTGGAGTTGAAGAGGCCTCCAGCTTCTTCCCTCTGCAGCCCTGGTGGAAAGTAGCAGTCACTGCACAGGAGCCCTGATAGGAAGCTAGAGCCCGATCGATCCGTCAGAGTTAGGAGCTCTTTAGATGAGCTCAGGGCAGCTGCTTCCCAACATGACGCCAAAGATGTGTTTGCTGAGTGGGACCTAAGAATTTGTTCATTCACTCATCAGACATTGATTGAATGCCTACTATGGGCTGCGCTCTGGACTAGATGTCAGGGATACATCGATGAAGAAATGAGCCCTGCTGTTTGAGCACTTCCAGTCTAGCAGGCAGACAGACAAGCAGGCAGACAGAACTAAGCAGGCAGTCAGACAGACAAGCAGGCAGACTGACTCTCTGTGAGAAACAGCATCTATGGCATCTCTTAAAAGTAAGTCTCAGGGTTCAGTCTTGAGGTGGCTCAGAGCCTTTAGTCACCTAATCTTTCCCAAAAGAGCCCTCTCTTGCCTTCTAGAGATAGGTTCCGGGATGGTGTTGATCATGGGGAAACTCGGCAGGTAAACAGGAGTATGGAACTTGATCATTTGGATCAGTACTGAGGCATTTGTATGACTTATTTGGATGACTTATTAATGTTATTTTCCTCTTAATACATAAGCATGATTCAATAATATAGCTTTGCATGTGTGTATACAATTGACCCTTGAACTACAAGGGTTTGAATTGCACGGGTCCACTTATATGCAAAATTTTTTTCAATAAATACTGTACATACACTTCTCTTCCTTATAATTTTATTTTAAAATTATGTTTTTATTGATTTTAAAGAGGATGGAAGAGAGAGAGAGAAAAACATTGATTGACTGCCTCTTGCACACACCCTACTGGGAATCAAGCCCACAACCCAGGCATGTGCTCTGACCAGAATCGAACCAGTGAACTCTTGGTGCATGGGATGATGCTCCACCGACTGAGCCACACCAGCCAGGGCTCTTACGATTTTCTTAGTGACATTTTCTTTTCTCTAGCTTACTTTATTATAATACAGTATACAATACATACACAAAATATGTGTTAACTGACTGTATATATTATCAGTAAGACTTCTGGTCAGCAGTAGGCTATTAGTATAATAGTTAAAGTTTTTGGGAGTCAAAACCTATATGTGGGTTTTTGACTGTGGGGTGGTGGTGGTGGTGGTGGTGTCAGTGTCCCTAATGCCCTAGTTATTCAGGGTTACATGTATGGTGTTTAGACTCCGAAAACCCTATAGAATTATAAACTAGCTATGGAATTATAAATCCAGTATTGCTTAATCTCAGATTGGGCTCCTAGCCAGGAGTTCCTGGGTGTACTGACCTGTCTCATTTTCTTGCTTTCAGCTCGTGGCAGACAAGTCATTTAGTTCCATCCCTATATGGTCTAACAGATGTTCTTACTGCAGGGGCAAGTCAGTATCTTGCTTGGCTGACGCAGGGATCAGGAAAGTTCTCCTCTATTTGCGGAGTATTCTTGTGTCAGATGTGTGAAGTGAGATTGGAGAAAAATTCAGGGTTGAGAACACCTGTCAGGGTATGGCCAAGAACACCTGTCGGGGTATGCTGTCCATGCCTTTCCGAGTAGGGAGAACATGAGGGCAAGGAAACTGGGCAACTTCATCACTTCACCGAGGGATACAGTGAGGATGGATTTGCATAGCCCTCCTCCAACTCGCTGATGTGTCAGCAGCGGTTTCTCTTCGCCGATCAGATCTGAGCCACTTTAGAAGCGCTGACGAGGTTTGCTGGTTATGAAGAAATTCTTGACACCTCGTCTATGTTTCTGTTAGAGTGCAAGATTCTGGTGGATAATTTTAGAAATGACACTCTGGCTTTAAACCTTCCTGCCTGTATTGGATTTTTCTCCGGAGCCCCTGTGACCTCCTTGTGGTCACCTTGGAGGGACCGTGCCAGTCTTCATCTTCCTGACTTTCTGGCAGCAGTTACATGGCCAACTGGCCATGGCATGCCTCCTGCTCGGAGTGCGCCTCTTCCACATGCTCTCTTCATGCCCATCTGTCTGGCTGCTTCGAGTCTGGCTCCATCCATCGGAGGCTGCTTCCTTCTGCAGCTCCTTACATTCTTGTAAGCCTTAGATTCATGTCTACCATCTTCCCTCAGTACTCCCACACTCTCCCCGGGTGATTCTTCTGTAACTCACCTATTTCTGTGCTGACGTCTATCAAATTTGTCTCCTGGGCCTCAGATCCTGGAATCCACCTGCCTGCTGGGCCCCACTGAACGCCCCAAACTCAACACTGGCCACAATGCACTGTTTCTCCCCCCCCCCCCCCCCCCCCAGGCCTCTGTCTGGCCAGCCACCTAGAAGTATCACCCTTGATTCCTCCTGCTCTTTCCCTCTGTCCTCTCCAACCAGTAAATGCTCAAATCCTATTACTTTTTACAGCTGAGGAGCTCTGTAACCCATCCTTCACTGCTCTTCACCCTGTCTGCCTGGCTCAGGCCCCCGGCAGGTTCAATCTGTTCTTCACACCACAATCAGAGTCATCTTTCCAGGTGTAAGAATAAAGCACCAGTCTGATCAATTTATTTCTGTACTTAATAGCCCCCATGTCTTCCTGCTTGTCATGACGGTTCCTATTCCTCTTTTCAGTCTACCCTCTCCTTCCTACACCCTTCACCCTCCACCAGCTCACATGCTTTCTAATGCCACTCTCACCTCTGGTTTTTGACCACTGCAGTTCCCTCTGCTTGAATGCACACTCCTTCAATAACCTGCCTAGAGCCTATACATCTACCAGATCTCTGCTTGGATACTCCATCTTCCAGAAAGCCTTCCTGAATGCCACCTCCCATCCAAGTGCCCATATTATGTCTGTCCGAATATCCTGGACATCTATAATTTCAGTGAATTATTGTTTTGTGCCCTAATTGACTCTACTTTTCTAGCAGCCCCTCATGACACTAAACAGGGATCCGTCTTTCTTGTTAATGTTTACCCCTCTCCCTGGGGTAGAGTAGAAGCTCAACACATAGTTTTTGAGTGCATAAATTGAACCCCCGGGAGAAACTTTAACACATTGTAGGCAGGTTTCTGTGTGGGTAGGGAGGGGACAGGTAACTTCTACCTCTCACTGTCCTCTTACTTCTTGGGATGGTTCCTTCAGAAGCAGCAAGCTCACTCCGAGGAGAGATCTTGGAGCACTGCTCACAGTTGCGTGAAAAAGTTGCTCTTCTCACCTTGAGTGACCTTACTTTGAGTGATTCCTCAGTGCGGGTAGTGAGGCGGTAACTCCAAGGGCGACGAGCACTGCTTTGGGGGGAAGTGGGTGCAGGCCAGCTTAGCAGCAAATGGCTGGAAGTTGCGAAGAAGGAAAGAGATGCTCCTCTCATGTGATGCTCATGGACCTCAGAAAGGGGAGAGTCTGGCCCAAGTGGAGGAGGGGCAGTGAGGCACTAAGAAGCCTCGAGCCCTGGGTGTAATATGTAGCATTTACATAGTGCCTCCCATGTGCTCAGCACCGTCCTAAGTGCTCTGCAAATGCTAATTCATTTCATCCACACCACAACCCCACTGAGGTCCATACTGTCACCACCTTCACTTCATCAACAAGAAAGCAAAGCACATAGAAGTGACATGGGTCCCCCGGGCCTCACAGAGGCTGTTGTGTCCTTGGGGTACCTCTCCTGGGCAGCTCCGGTGCCAGGATAAAGTGGGGCTGTAGCTTTAACTACAGAATTCTTTGAGTTGTCACTCAAGGTCTTTTTTGTTCCCTTGATTCTCGAGAAGGCTGGTTTGGTCTGGGAAATGAAAGGTTGCATACAAGTGAAATGTAGCAGGCATGGTGATTACTGCACAGAGATAGCAGGAGAACATGATACAGTCAACAGCTTTCCGTGATTTCTCTTCGGAAGGATGAGTAATCTCCATCGGTTGCTTTGGTTATCTTCACAGGAAGAACAGGTTGTACATTATTCTGATTCACTTCTTGATGACTGGCAGACAACATGGTTGTACAAAACAAGTGGACAATTAACAAGGAACTTATATGCATGTATGCATAACCCATGGACATAGAAAATATTGCAGTTACCAAAACCGGTTTGGCTCAGTGGATAGAGCGTCGGCCTGTGGACTGAAAGGTCCCAGGTTCGATTCTAGTCAAGGGCATGTACCCTGGTTGCGGGCACAGTAGGGAGTGTGCAGGAGGCAGCTGATGGATGATTCTCTCTCATCGATGTTTCTAACTCTACCCTCTCTCTTCCTCTCTGTGAAAAATCAATAAAATATATTAAAAAAAAGAGAAAGAAAATATTGCAGTGAAGGCCTGGGGAGGGGGCAGAATAAAAGGAGTCATCTGCAATACTTTCAACAATAAAGATAAACAAATAAATAAAAAGAATATGGAAGGCAAAGGAGCAATAGTAACCCTGAAGCAACAGTCAGGAAATTGTCTGACTTTTACAACTTCCATTTATGTGACATTGTTTTTTAATGTCTGTAGACGTACATTGCCCCAAATTTTTAATAGTGTTTCAGGAAGAAATTGTAGGTAATCTCTGAGCATCCAGGTAGTCTGCCTATATGGTATCTCTTTACTTCCTTTTGTTTCTATCTTGGAAAAATGCCTCTTGCATTTTTAACCAGACTCTTCATTCATAAAATAAAAACATATTTCAAAACTCAAAAAAGCAAAATTAAACCATAATAACATTACACAACAGACTTGCTGGAATGATTAAAATGAAAATCTAATAATACCAAGTATTGACAAAGATGCAGAGATACTAGGTAACAGATACATTATTTCCCCCCAAAGATATAAAACCTGAAAAAGAAATCACACACACACACACACACACACACACAGCTATTGACCCATGAACCATGAGGTCATAGTTTGATTTCCAATCAGGGCACATGCTTGGTTTCAGGCTCAATCTGCAGTGGGTGTGTGTGTAGGAGGCAGCAGATCAATGAATCTCTCTCATCATTGATATTTCTATCTCTCTTCCTCTCTCTCTGAAATCAATAAAAAATATAAAAAACAATAGCAACACACACACACAATAAAACAAGAGGAAGAGAGAACAATTGTTCTTTTTTTTTTTTTTTTAAAGATATTTTTATTGACATCAGAGAGGAAGAGAGAGAGAGAAAGAAACATCAAAGATAGGAGAGAATCACTGATTGACTGCCTATTGCATGCCCCACACGGGGATCAATCCTGCAACCCAGGCATGTGACCTTGACTGGAATCGAACCTAGGACCTTTCAGTCCACAGGCTGATGCTCTATCTGCAGAGCCAAACCCACTAGGGCAGAACAATTGTTCTTGAAGTTCTTAAATGCAGTTTTGATCTGACATGTAGAATTCTATAAAAAAATACTGGTAAGAAGCAGATAAGCTTTGCATTGCAATGTTTTAACAGACAAAGCTCTTTCTCCAGTTGCCTAATCCTTGACACAGCGCTTGTATGTTGCCATGGTGTGCATATCTGAGAATTTAGCCAGACTGGTACAGGAAAACAAATACAAAAATTTCTTTTGCATTTAAAAAATATTATTCTGCCACCCTTTTACAAATATAGAATTGTATTGAACATGACTTAAAATTTATTCAAACAGATGTTAATTTTTGTGTGGAATTTTGCCAAAATTCACACTTATATAATACTAGAGGTCTGATGCATGAAGATTCGTGCAAGAATGGGCCTTCCTTCCCCTGGCTTCTGACACTGCCTTTGCTCCAGTTGGAGCTGCTGTTCCGCCTTCCCATGCTGCCCAGAGGCCCAGAGTGGCTGGGGTGGTGTGGAAGCCTATATCATCACCATGCTAATGATGCAAGCATCCCAAACCCAGCCGCTCAGCGACTGCATATCTTTGTTGGATTAATTTGCATACTCACTCTGATTGGCTGGTGGGCATCACAAAGGTATGATCAATTTGCATCTTACTCATATATTAGTGTAGATTTACACAATGCTAAGTGCACACTGGAAAGGTAAATCAGTCAGCCCATTCAGATATACCCAAATAGTCAGATGTTTAATACTGTGAAGGAACATACCCAGGTAATTAATGAGCTTATTTTTAACCTGAAAAGTTTGATATTGTGCCTGAGAAAATATTTTTCAATTATACAAAAACAGGCATCTTGCCATGAGTTATGGACTGAATTGGGTAGCCCCACTTCTCCCAAGTTTGTATGCTAAATCCCTGACCCTCAGTACCTTAGAATGTGACTATATTTGGAAATAGTAGCTTTAGAGAGAAGATTAAGTTAAAATGAAGTTGTTAGAGTTGGCCCTAGTCCAATCGGGCTGATATTATTATAGGAGGGGGGAAATTTGGGCACAGATAAGCGGGTGCATGAAGGGAAGACCATGTGAGGACACTGTGCAAAGACAGCCATCTGGATGCCAAAAAGAGAGGCCTCAGAAGAAAGTAACCCCGCTGACCCCCTGGATCTTGGATTTTGAGCCTCCAAAATTGTGGGAACATAAGCTCCTGCTGGTTAAGCCACACACTCTGTGGTATTTTGTTATGGCAACCCTAACAAATAAATATCCATGACAGTGCAAAGTGAGTGTGTAGAATGTTCAAGAGTTTATCAATTTGCTTGTCAATCTGTTTACTTCCCTGCTAATTTCATCTTTCTATTTATAAATTAATTTCTGAGTGGAAAAAAGACACTTAATATTGTTTGAATTAGACCATCAGCAAGATAGAAAACTTTTGTTAAAAATAAGTACAGTCTTCACTCCCAGCAATGAGTTTGAAAACACATTTCCAGTAACTTTGTGCACTTCCACTAACTAATATTTTGAGAATAATCTGTGGTAATCTTGGAGAAACTACATAAAACTCATATTCTTTTGTCTTTTAATACACATTTTGGAAATGTCTAAGAAAGCCATTGCTCAGTACTATAAAACATGATGTCATTTTTTGAAAAATGTCTTAAAATGCATTTGGGTAATAGAATCCAGACAAGTTGAGAGTGGTCTTAAATCATCTCATTAACTGAGAATCTTCGCTCTCAAAAATATGCTCTGGCTAGTGTGGCTCAGTTGGTTGGGTGTTGTCCATGCAACAAAAGGTTGCTGGTTCGATTCCCAGTTAGGGCACATGCCCGTGTTGTGGGTTCAATCCCTGGTAGGGGGCCTGCAGGAGGCAGCCTATCGATGGCTCACTCTCACATCGATGTTTTTCTTTACCTCTGCCCTCCTCTCTAACAACAACAAAAATCTTAAGAAAAATCCACTAGAAAATGGGAGATGCTTAATAAATACTTTTTTGAAATACACACACACACACACACACACACACACATATATATATATATATATATATATATATCCGTGTTTCCCCGAAAATAAGACATCCTCTGAAAATAAGACCTAGTGCAACTTTGGGAGAAAAAATTAATATAAGACACTGTCTTATTTTTGGGGATACAGGATATATATATATATATATATATATATATATATATATATATATATTTAAAAATATATTTTATTGATTTTTTTTTACAGAAGGGAAGAGAGAGGGATAGAGAGTTAGAAACACCGATGAGAGAAAATCATCGATCAGCTGCCTCTTGCACACCTCCTACTGGGGATGTGCCCACAACCAGGGTACATGCCCTTGACCAGAATTGAACCTGGGACCTTTCAGTCTGCAGGCCAATGCTCTATCCACTGAGCCAAACTGGTTTGGCTAAAATATATTTTTATTAATTTCAGAGAGGGAGGGAGAGGGAGACAGAGATAGAAACATCAGTGATGAGAATCATTGATTGGCTGTCTCCTGTACCTTGGAGCCCACAGCCTGGGCATGTGCCCTTGAGTGGAATTGAGCCTGGTCCTTCAGTCCACAGGCCAGCGCTCTTTCCACTGAGCCAAATCGGCTAGGGCTAATAAATATTTTTAAAGAATTCCTACTTTGTTCTTTGGGAAGGTAATGAGATTATTTTCCCTGCTGTCATCCTTGCAGTGGAATACATATTTTCTGTTACACATTTTAATTTTAATTTGACTTCAAGAAAAACTATTGTTATTGTAAAAGCTACTGGAAGACAAAGTCATGTTCAAGTAGTTACATTCAATAATCAAACAACCAAAAATAACAAGGAGAATGCCAAAACAAAGCCACTATTTTAGAGATGTATAATAGATAGTTCACACTTGTAATTGGTAGTATATAAATAAAATACTATTTCAAGTATGCTGCAAGAGGTGAGTATGTCCTGACAAAAAGCATTCTAGGCAGCTGATGTTCATTTTATTATTTATAAAATTAAACTCAGGAAAAGGATACTTTGAATATGGTTTAGGGATGTATATTTGCAAGATCCTTTTCAGAAATTCTAATTGTATTGGTAGGTTTTTAAAATTATGTAGTTTTAGAAATTAAGTACTATCATGAGTCAAAGATTATAAACTCTTGAGTGTAGCTATTATGTTTTTATATAGAACCCAACAATTTTATTTTACTTTTTATTTTTTAAAATACATTTTTATTGATTTCAGAAAGAAAGGGAGAGGGAGAGAGAGATAGAAATATCATGATCAGAAAGAATCATTAATTGACTGCCTCTTTCACTTCCCCTCTTGGGGATCAAGGCTGCAACCTGGCATGTGCCTTTGATCAAAATCGAACCTGGGACCCTTCAGTCCTCAGGCTGACACTCTATCCACTGAGCCAAACCAGCTAGGGCAGAACCCAACAATTTTAAATGGAACTTAGAAGTGAGAAAAACACCACATTATCTGCAATAGTGTCAACAATATAAAATAAAAAAAAGATGAGTTTGTCAAAGTGACTAATTCAGTTGTACTTAAATCAAATCAAATTGTAAAACAACCAATTTATAACTGTGGAAAAATAATGTATATTTCAAAACTGCTAAAATAAAATGTTTAATAAATGCATAATAAAACAAAACAAAAAAGCCCTAATCAGGATCAGAATATGGGGGAGAAAAACATTCCCCCTCAAGAGTCATGAAGCAGCAACCAGAAAGCTTCCAAAATCCACATGTAAGTGGTGAAGTTCTGTTAAAAATAAAAACCAAGAAAGAATTCTGAAAAGAAGAGAATTCTGCAGAGGACTTTACAAAAATCAGTCAGGTTTCTAGAGGAAGGTAAAAGGAATTAATCCTAAACTGCTTAGCTGGCAGAACAAACCTATTTCATTTTCTTTCTTGCTGCTCACGATTCTTTTTATAATTTGTGAGGCAAACGTAGAAAGTTTCTGCAGGTCTTGGGAAATGACACACACTGTATTAAGTTTGACTTTTAGGAAACGTAATCTGCTCCCATTAGATAAGATTTCACTATACTTGCTGGGAATAAGACTAATCTGTGGATGAATTGTCCCCCCTTTGCTTTAGGGCAGTGATTTTCAACCTTTTTCATCTCAAGGCACACAAACTAATTACTAGAATTCTGTGGCACACCAAAACACATGTTTTGCTGATCTGACAAAAAAGTATAATATTGATTGAATTACAAAAAAGTAATAATGATAACAATAATGATAATAATAATAGTAATTATTTACTCTTTTTGCTCCAAAGTGACTTTGTAAAAAAAAAAAAAAAAAAAAAAATCAGGTGCCCATACTTGCATATAAGGATTTCTGGTACCAAGAATTAACCAATCAGCTGCACCCTTATTGATATGACTAATAAGATGCAATTCTATTATATGACCTATGTATTTATGGTTCAAGACAGGGCATTCATACTGGATGGCTACTGTGTTGGCTGTTGTCATTTAAATATTTTTATTGATTTTAGAGAGGAAGGGAGAGGGGAGAGAGAGATAGAAACATCAATGATGAGACCGAATCATTGACTGACTGCCTCTGGCGTGCCCTTTACCGGAATCGAACCTGGGACCCTTCAGTCTGCAGGCTGACACTCTATCCATTGAGCCAAACCTGCTGGGGTGGCTGTTGTCATTTTTAAAAAATTTGACAATCTAAGGGAAAAAGAGATCAGTGTACCTGAATAATCAGGTATTGCATGTTTTAAAAATTCTTGTGGCACACTGGTTGAGAATTGCTGTTTTAGGGTCTTTGATAGATATGATGAATGAATGTAAAGAATTTCTTGGTTTCTTCTAGATCAGCAATGTCCAATGGAACTTTCTGCTATGCTGGAAATATACTATATCTTTTCTGCTCAATATAGTGTCCACTTGCCATCTAAATATAGGTACTGCTACCAATGAACTGAATTTTAACTTTTATTAGCAAAATACATTTTATTTAATTTTAAAAAAGGTATATTTTATTGATTTTTTATAGAGAGGAAGGGAGAGAGATAGAGAGCTAGAAACGTCAATGAGAGAGAAACATTGACCAGCTGCCTCTTGCACACCCCCTACTGGGGATGTGCCCGAAACCCAGGTACATGCCCTTGACCGGAATCAAACCTGGGTCCTTTCAGTCCTCAGACCGACGCTCTACCACTGAGCCAAACCGGTTTCGGCCATTTTATTTAATTTAAATTAATTTAAATAGCCTCCTGTGGCCTGTGGCTACCATATTGGGCAGTGCAGCTCTAGGTCCTTTTTATCCCTTTAACTAAAGGCCTCAGGCATCATTCTACTGCATACCCTTGGGTTTTCTGGGATTAACTATTATCCCAGGCTTCTATGTTCCCTGGGGATAGGGTGATCATATAATTGGCCAAACCTGGATACTTTACGGGAGACAGGGAGTGCTACTCCAATGATGGTGAGGCAAGAAGCATAATGTGCGTCATCCAGGGCACACAAGAGGGTTGTTCCCCCACTCCTAGGATTGCTGCTTCACTGGGAAGTCACTGGACTTCATTTCTTTTCAGACTGCTGTTCCAGGTCAGGTCTAAGCATCTTTTTTAGGGCACACATTTCATCATACCATGACTTTGTTTGCCCCCATAAATATTTACCAAAAATCTTTATAACTCATCTCTGCTCTCCCAATGTCTTCCAACCATGACATAAAGCAATGTCTAACGTGATGCTAAATGACCCACTCAAAAAAGAGGTAGATAATAAATCATACTGATTTGAGGTTAGACCAAGTATCTGAAGAACTAAATTGTTACATTTTCCTCTGGCTTTCGGGTAAGAAGCCAAAGAGAGCCAAAAAGATCAGTGGTATTTCTTTGCAGTATAGTCGCTCAGCATTTCCAGATGGACACCAATTCTCCCGAAGGGATTAAAGTGGGCAGGCTGAGCATGAGGCAGTTCATTTGGTCCAGATTCTGAATTTTCTGTCGGGAGTGGATCCCAGAAATAAGTTGCTCTGGGTCCTCGTTTACCTTTCTGCCATCGGTTGAGGAAGCATTTTAAGATCTGCTTTTAACCGTTACGTTTCATAGGATACGAGCAACTGCAGAATACTGCAGGGTTCCCATTTTTAGAACTCAACCTGTTTTTTTTTTTTTTTTTTAAATATATTTTATTGATTTTTTACAGAGAGGAAGAGAGAGGGATACAGAGTTAGAAACATCGATGAGAGAGAATCATCGATCAGCTGCCTCCTGCACACCCCCTACCGGGGATGTGCCCACATGCCCTTGACCGGAATCGAACCCGGGCCCTTTCAGTCCCCAAGCCGACGCTCTATCCATTGAGCCAAACCGGTCTCGGCAGAACTCAACCTGTTTTGAAATAACCTAGAGGTTTTTTTTTTTTTTCTTTGACACAAGGTGCAGAACATGGATTGGAACATCAAATCATAAAAATAATTTTAAAATTCCAATCCAACTGCATCTATACACTAAATGTCTTTCAAAAGCAACCAAGTCACAAGACAGGCCAATTCTCTTGTAATCTCACTGGCATGCCATGACTTTTCAAATCCTGCCCACCTTTTGTAGCATACTTTATGTTGAACACAGTAGAGTTTTGTGCTAAAAAAAAATGTTTCAGAATTCAATAGGCATGTGGATGAATAGGAAAAGAGCAGGCAATTATTCCAGGAGATTTACCTGCCGGGGAAAAGAATTTAGCAGCATAGTAATTCAAATAATAAAAGCAAAGTCTCGGAATCATTGTGTGAGAGGTTTTCCACCAACCTGATAGCTCGAATGACAGTTTTAAGTGGTGGGGTGAGGTCTTCTACAGATACATCACACTGGCATCCTTTTTCATCGTATACATCATCAGTTCCAAGGGCGGTGTCAGCTGCAAGAGAAAATTCCCAGTTAAATGCCACCAGCAGCAATTTAAAACACCGTGAGGAACTTGTCTCCCAGAGCAAAGGGGGGAAACTCACAGACTAACCAATCAAGTATAAGGTCAGCCACTTGTTTTTCTCAATGTTTTTTCTTCTCCTTTCTCTACAACCTTATCAATTTTATGTCATTTGACTTGAATACCTTCCTACGCTGATCTCCACAGAGAAGATGAAGATGTAGACATGCCGTCTTTCCTTCAGTGGTGATGGATTTGTGTTGACCCACCCCTGCTCTTTGCCCAGTTCTTTGGAACAGCCAGCATTTAGAACACAGTTGTTTGGCGTTAGGGAAACAATCTATGGATACTTAACCAATTGTTCTTTATCTATAGAACTTGAAACCCATGACAATGACCCTGTCAGCCCCGCACCCTCAACAGGTAAGTAAGCCCTCAGACCCCAAAACCCTGACTATTTATCTTTTCTTGGACACTGGCAGCCCAGGAGACAGCTTGCTTAAGATAACACCACCAATTCAAAGAGATTTTCAGGTTGGTAATAAAATCAGTTCCTCATAAACTGAGCCAATTAACTTTATTTTCTTTCTGAAACAAATTAACTTTTTGGGTTAATAGCAAGGGTTGTAAAAGGGGGTAGGGTTATAATAAACCAGATTAGTAAGGACTTATAAAATGAATAAGAAACTCCTATAATTGAAGCTTTATTTTCAGCAACAAAATATTAAAAAGAAATTACAATGCTTGGAATGGGAGGTGAGTGAAGTAAATATTGGTAGGTTTATATAATAGAATATTAGGAAGCTGTAAATATGATGTTGAATATGTGGAATCTAATTAACAAATAAACTGATGAATGGAGTGGATCCAGAGGCATGGAAACATGGAACAGAGTGGAATCTCAGAGGGAAGACAGGGGAGGCAGAATGGATGGGAGGTAGTCAACCAAAGACCTTAACTTGTGGACGCAGACATTGGGTAGTGAGGACCTGGGGTAGTGGGTGGGGGCAGACTGGAAGGGGTAATGTAATACTTTCAACAATTAAGATTTTAAAAAATTGCTAAAAAATAAATAGAAAATAAAAAAATGGTGTTGAAGACTAATGATTGGAGAAAATATCACAATATATTATTACTATTTAAAATGTTTAAAACAATTTTTTATTGATTTTAGAGAGGAAGGGAGAGGGAGAAAGAGATAGAAACATCAATGATGAGAGAGCATCATTGATTTGCTGCCTTTTGCATGGCCCCTACTGCGGATCAAGCCCACATAGTCTGGGCATGTGCCCCTGACTGGAATTGAACCTGGGACCCTTCAGTCCACAGGCTGACTCTTTATCCACTGAACCAAACCATTTAGGGCAAAATTATTTATTTATTAATTAAACTTATTGGGGTGAAATTGGTCAACTGGACATATAGGTTTTAGGTCACAATATATTATTAAAGAAAAAATCTATATATCTATTGGGATTAAGCAATTTTATTATTTTGCTTGGCTATATTTCTAAAATGCCTATAATAAACATATATTACTTTGGTAATAAAGTAATAAAAATCATGCATGAGAGATGAGTTATATAGCCTCCAAGTATATGACTAAGCCTCTTTAAATGCTGACATACACTAGAGCAGTGTTTCCCAACCTTCTCTCATGATGAGAATCACCTGGTGGAGTTGTTAAAACACAGATTCCTGAATCCCAACTAAGAAGTGCTAAACTAGAATTTTTGAGAACATATAGGTAAAATTGCATACCTAACTTAGTGCTCTGTATATAAAATCTGTCTTGGAGCACTAGTTAAGTATACAATTTTACCTATATGTTCTCAAAAATTCTAGTTTAGCACTTCTTAGCTGGGATCCGGGAATCTGTGGTTTAACAACTCCACCAGGTGATTCTCATCATGAGAGAAGGTTGGGAAACACTGCACTAGAGGACTAACACTACTCTCTGCTGCCTTTGCTCTGCCCAGTGGTCATGTGCTAAGTCTTGAAAGGTCCTTTGCCATGGGCTGTCCAGGTTGGGTTGAAAGTCCTGAGAGACTTTTGGAGGTCCATTCACTGAAACAGTGCTTAATGAAAGGTGGTTGATATGTCATTTAATTAAACTATGTACTGTGTTTACTCAGTTTATTGTGTGCTGAGAGTGGAGGTGGTGGTGGTGGTGGAAGAGATGGGTTTTCCCAGCTCTTCCTCATAGTTTCTATGGCCTGATAGTGATGATGATGATGATGATGATGATGATGATGGTGATGATGATAACAACAGCAACCACGCACTGAAAATTTATGGCAGGCACTTAGGTGAAGCTTCTGAAAGCATTCGTTTTCTTCCAGGAACTCTACAAGTTGTTGGTGATACTATGCCAGGTTTTTAGATGCCAAAACAGGCACAGAGAAGGTAAATACCTTACTTGAAGCCACAAAGGTGGTAAGAGTAATTAATGTTGCAGAGCATGTTATTAATTTTTAAAATTTGATTGATTTTAGAGAAAGAGGGAAGGTAGAGAGAGAGAGAAAGAGAGAGAGAGAGATGAAAATAGAGAGAGAGATAGAGAGAGAGATAGAGAGAGAGAGATTTGTTATTTCACTTATTTATGCATTCATTGGTTGATTCTTGTATGTGCCCTGACTGGAGATCAAACCCACAACTTGGTGTATCTGGATGATGCTCTAATCAACAGAGCCACCGGCCAGGGCTGCAGAGCATGTTATTAAATTCCTGTTTCTTGAGGACCCAAGATGGCTGCACAGGTAAACACCTAACCGCAGCTGCACACAACAATTTCAATAAAATACAAAATGGACATTACCCAGAACTACAGGAAAGTCAACTGACTGGAAATTCTACAACGAGAAGGAAAGAGAAAACCAGAAGGAAAATCAGAGGAGCTGTAAAAGCCTAAGGTACAGAGATACACTGCGTGTGCAGAGAGGACAGATCTGGAGAGGAGGGGGTGGCTGAGTGCCTGGCTGGCGTTCCCTTGCAGGAAGGAGATAAAACTTCCGGATTGTGCCTAACCTCAGACCCGACAGCGCTGAACCCCAGTTCTAGGCCAGACCCCGGGGACCCAGGCTCATACAGAGGGAGCTGGACTGTAAGGCGGAAACCCGGGGGAGCAGTGAAAGGAGGTCCCGGAGGAGCACGCAGAGAACTGATCGTTGGCTGTGCCGCGGGATTGCCCTGGCGTGAAGGAGACAGGGGCTCCAGACTGCTCTGAACCCCACTTCCAATCCCACTTCCAACTGAACTGAACCCTAGTTCCAGGCTCATTGGGATAGAACATAGACTGTTTGGTAGCAGGTGAAACTCGAGGGCACCTTTCTCTCAGAGGTGCTTGCAGCGAGTATCGAAGGACACTGAGGAACACTGAGACTCAGGAACCGCATAGGGCTTGGCTGATGGAAGCCAAGGCTGTAGGCTCCACCCTGAAACTCCGCCCCATCCAAGCTGAACACAGAGACATTTAAGGCTACCAACTCAGGAAAGCTGCCAAAATGCCGAGACAAGGAAATAGTTCACAAACGAAAGAAATGGAGGACAAAAAGCGACTGGATATAGAGTTCAAAACCATGCTTATAAGGTTTTTCAAAAATTTTCTAGAAAAGGTCAATAAGACCTATGAGGATATGAATAGGGATCAACAAGAAATAATAAGGGATCAACAAGAAATAATAAGGGATCAACAAGAAATAATAAGGGATCAACAAGAAATAAAGAATACATTGTCTGAAATAAAAAATATTATACAGAGTCCTAAAAACAGAATGGAATATCACAAGAATCAAGTCAAAGATTTGGAACATAAAGAGCCAGAAGACCCTCCTCTGCAGAGGCAAGAGAATCCAGAAAATTGAAGATAATGTAAGAAATCTCTGGGACAACTTCAAGTGAACCAACATCAGAATTATGGGGGTCCCAGAAGATGAGAGAGAGCAAGATATCGAAAACATACTGAAAGAAATAGTGACAGAAAACTTCCCCCATCTGGTGAAAGATTTAGACTTACAAGTCCAGGAAGCACACAGAACTCCAAACAAAAGGAATCCAAAGAGGACCACACCAAGACAAATCATAATTAAAATTCCAAGAGCAAAAGACAAAGAGAGAATATTAAAAGCAGCAAGAGCAAAGCAGGTAGTTACCTATAAAGGAGCACCTATACAATTGTCAGCTGATTTCTCAACAGAAACCATGCAGGCCAGATGGGAATGGCAAGAGATATTCAAGGTGATGAATAGCAAAAACATACAGCCAAAAATAATCTACCCAGTAAAGCTATCACTCAGAATCGAAGGCCAGATAAAGAGCTTCACCAATAAAAAAAAAATAAAAGAGTTCATCACCGCCAAACCAGAATTATATGAATTGCTGAAGGGGGTTCTTTCAGAAGAGAAAGTAAATAAAGATAAAAACTATGAACAACAAATACGTAACTATCAACAAGTGAATCTAAAAACCAAGGAAATTAAAAAAAAACCAAAACACAAAAACCCTGATGAACAATATTAACTGTTGAATATAATAGAATCAGAGGTATGGAAGGGGAGTGAACTGACGATTCTTGGGGAAAAGGGGAGAGGTGGATGTGAAAGAGACTGAACATAAACTGTGCACCTATGGATAAGGACAATGGGGGGGTGTGTGGGGAAAGAGCAGAGGGTGGGGTGGGAACCTGGTGGAGGGGAGCAATGGAGGGGGGGAAAAGAGGAATATTTGTAATAATATGAACAATAAAGATTTATTTAAAAAATTAAAAAAAATCCTGTTTCTTGAGGCTCCAAAGCCCTTACCCTTGCATTATGCAGTGTTAGATGCATTCAGGGTTTGACAGTGGCATGCATTGTGTCAGGAGAGGGCCGGGGGAAGAGCGCATCTGGCTGGGTACATTCCAGACAGGTTTGCCACCATCTAAACAAGAGTACACTGATTAACTCTGTCAGTAACTTCTGACTCAGTGATGATCTTGATGGAAGCTAGCCATTTTGCTTAATCAACCATGCACACAACATAACCCTTTTAGCTTATAAAACCATGCCCAAAGTTAGATGATGCTATTCCAGGGACTCTTCATGATTTCTTCCTCTTCGTTGGTAAAGTAGGTTGAGTAATATTGCCTCAAAGTTCATGTCTACTTGGAATATCAGAATATGACCTTATTTGGAACAGTGGTCTTTGCTAACATAATTAAGGTAAGACGTCAGATCCTAGATTAGAGTGAGCCTTAAGTCTAATGAAAGTGCCTGTGTAAGACAGAAAAGGAGAAGATACAGGAGCACAGAGAATATGGAAGAAGAGGAAGGACTGATGGGTCTCCAAGCCAAGAACACTGGGCCTGTCTGTCAACCACCAGAAGCTGAGGGAGGCACCTGATGGCTTCTCCCACAGAGATCCCAGGAGGAACGGACTGTGGAGGCACTATGCGTTTGGACACCCTGATTTCTTGAAGTGTGAGGGAATAAATTTCTGATGTTTCAAACCACCCAGTTTTTTGTTCCACTTATTTATGCATTCATTGGTTGATTCCTGTATGTGTCCTGACCTTCAACCTTGGTAGTATTGGGCTGATGCTCTAACTAACTGAGCTACTTGTCCAGGGCCAAATATAGGTTCTTTTATTATGAAACTTTAGTGCAAAACTTTTCCACCAGGTTTATACTGTCACAATAAGCACAAAAATAAAGGTGCACTGACCGTAAATAGAACTGGGAACACCCCCAATGATGATGAGTTTCCTCCCAGCTTAATGCTGCTCTCCCTCAATGCTGTCCTGTATCCCAACAAGGGCTTTGATCCACCATCTTGTTTAAATACAGGACTGGGTAGAAGATGGGAGTCAGTCACCAACTGCATCACATCCAAATGCATCTCATTATGGAATTTTAGTTTACTACCTAAACTTGATTGTTCACAGCACAAGAGAAACTCTCAGTCTTTAAAAAAATTTTCTTTGTAGGTTTAGTGAGAGTAAATGAATAAGAAATATATTTTTGCTGGCCTCTATTGATGCCAGGGCTTAGTTAGAATTTTTTTCTCCTTATTTTAAAGCCACAAAAATGCAGAAAATGCCATCTTTCTGCTTTGTAAGATGTCAATTTCCTTTCCAGTGAGGTTAACACCACATTAAATGTCTTTCTCATGATTCCTAGAGGCTTACAACCCTCTGTGAACTCTAAGGCACCTGGATGGGGCTAAGTTTTCAGCCAAGGCTGGCTCCCTGCTCCCGAACCACTTATCTGGCTCTCTGTCCTGGCATCTGGGGAGATGTGGGTTATGGGAACATAAGTTCATGGGAACACTGACCTGCATAAAACCGAGTCATGAATGGCAAAATCCCTGTGAGAAACCCTTCTAGGGATGGTGAGCCCAACCCAGTGCAAAATCCGTGCCTACAGAAAACCAAGTATAAAATGCAACCGTTTCTCTCTCCCAACACCCTTCTGTTTCCTATTAATTAGCAATGTTCAAGATTTGCTTTCAAAAACCTTGTTCCCCCACATTTTGGAAAATGTATCTCATGATGTTTGAAAAGGACCACTTGGACCTTAGATGATGAAGACAGAGGAGGTAATAAAACATTCTGGAAACTTCTGCTATGTCAGAAGACAATTTTCCTGTTCCCATTAGATGTAGGTTTTTATGAAAAAAGGATAGGTATTTTCTAGTTCTTTCTCTTGGTCACCTTGTCCTACATATTAGCTTTCTTTTTTACATTTCTTGATGAAATGGTTACAATAGTTTTCAACCTTGGCTACACATTGGAATCAAACGAGGACGGTTAAAAAACCCTCAATCCCCACAATGCCCTCAACAGCAATCACAATAGGACACTGAGGGTTGGAACCCAGGCCTGGGGAACCTACCTGTGCATGAATTTCATGTACTGGGCCTCTAGTATAGCTATAAAAAGGTAATTATGAATCGTATCTAATATGAAACTATTTTTAAATGTTCAATAAAATTAAGCTATGAAACTAAATATTCATGTTGATTATAATTATGTACAATGATATTTGAAAAGAAAACCAGTTAGAAGAGAATATGTAAAAGTGAAATTACCTGTACTCGTGTATGAGATTACAAATAAATTGTATTTCTCTTAAAATTCTCTAAGAAATTTAAAGATGTTTTTTCCATTACAAAAATAATATATGCTTTTCAAGATAGAATATTGGAAAACCATAAAAAAACTATTAGAATAAATAAAAAAGTCTTTCTAAGTTCTAGAACTGAAAGGCAACCATTATTATAATATGTTTCTTCTAGTAAAAGTGTGAGAACTAGAAGTTCACAAGAAAATTTTATATTAGGATTTTAATGAAGCATGTGATGATTCTATTTCATTATCCTATGGGGAGCACACATTAAAATGGCCACTATTTACAATGGTGACAACTAATTAATTACATCCTGTTGTGAATCACAATTTATTTCCCCAGGGTTCCTTCCTTCTGCTGCTGGTTGTGTTTCAATTACCTTTCCCCTACTATCATTTCTAAACACTTTAAAAACCATCCTAAATTTAGAGATTCCAGTGTATTCATGTGCTAGTCCAAAGGCAATTCCTTTAACCCAGCTAGAGTTTAGAACAACTGCTTGGGGCTTGATGTAGTAGCACAATTTCATTTTGCTATGCCCTTGGCTCAGGCCTTTTTAAAATTTCTGTTCTGTGCTAGATGCTGCAAACTCACCAAGAGACATTTTGGGCCCTCAAGACACTATTGAGTCCAGAAAAATACTCCAGATAATGTATCTTTTGTTCTAGAGTTTTCTCTTCCCAAATACTTCGTATTTTAACTTTGTTAAAATAACGTTGTTTTATTTTCTCTCATAATTGGGATAATTGTGATATTTGCTCTCTGCAAAAACGTTGAACATTTGAATTTCAAATGAAATAAACAAAGTTTGAGAAAAAATTCACATACTTCTAACACTCTGAGCCAAATCCTATTTAATTTTGGCATATTTCCTTCCAGTCTCTTCTCCAAATCAACTGATGTTTAATGTCAAAGTCAACACACACTGCAAGTTGAACATCCTTGGTGGCTATGTGAGGGAACTTTATTCTGATAGCTCAGAAGCCCCTATTCAGGCTCCTCTTACTTTTGCCTTTCCATCCATGCTCCAACTCCAGCTCCAGCGAAATACACTAGTTTCTTGAAGTGCTCTTTAAGCATGATTACCTTCAGAAACTCCCAAGGGTTACTGTCTATGCACCTCCATCCACTCTCTCCTTTCCTTTCCTTATTTTTGGCTGGCACTCTGGGTGCTGAATTTGCAGTGAACAGATTATAATATGCATACAGTCCAACAAAACCAAGGGGCACCAAAAACAAAACAACAAAACAAACAACCAAAAACCAAAAAACTTGAGACCAAACCAATTAAGTTTTAGCACCCATATTACTTTTGTGCCATTTTGAAAACAAGAATTTTATTTTGTAGTTTAGCAGTTACTTTTATTTTGAGTTATCCAAAGCAAAGGGAATGAGGGGTGGAGGGCAGTGTGACAGAGTTTAGAGCCTGTTTCAGCTCTGCAGTTACAAGCCCTTTAGGAACCCATCACCTCCATGAAAACCAACCTGATCCTCGAGAGGGACCCAGCTCTGTCTTCCTATACCACGGACACATATCTCTTATGGTCCTTATTATACAGTATTCTATTCGAGTGTTTACAAGTGCCCTTCCTTGCTAGCCAGAAAGCTGTGTGAGGGCAGGGGCCATGTCTTCTCATCCTTGGATCTATCTATCATCTTTCTTCTCATTCCTGCACCATCTGCCCCTAGAACACAGTGTGGTGCAAAGAAGACAATGCTCATTTGCTACATGAATAATAAAGCATTTCTCTCGGCACCAAGACAGCAGCTCCTGTGACTTCAGTAATGTCTGGACTTAGGATTTTAAAAACATACAAACTCTGCAGTTGGGTAGACGGTCCTTCACTGTGTCCTTGTTCTCTTGGTGAATCCTCTCCTGGAAGTCAAGGGACCAGTGTCTTCCCTGAAGAATTTGTCAGCCGAGAGGCCGTGATGGCCCCTGGTTCTCAGCTTTGTGTTTAGAGGAGCGTGATTTCAGGGTCTCTGCCTTGAGCACCTGTGGCTTGGAGGCATGGCCCCTTTTTATTAATGGCAGCTGTGATTTATTCAGTCCTTGCCTGGGAGCTGGTTCACAAATATGAACTGTAATTTAAAATATATCAATAATACTACCAGATTGGAGATGTTATGCTCATTTTACAGTCAAAGAAACTGCAGCTCAGGAAGGTGAAAGGGCCCGCCCAAGGCACAGGTTATTAAGGGCAGAGCAATCCTTTCAAAGTTGAGATCATGTCTCTGCTGACAAGTCTCCAATGGTGCCCCATGTCTTCCAGGGTAAAAGCCCAAGTCTTTACTAAGCCTACCGGCCCTGGATGTCTGACCCCTGCCCACCCCCTGTCTGCCCCGTTTCCCATCACTCTCCTGCTTGCTCTTTTCCTACAGGCTCCCCTCTCTGCCCCAAGCCTCGAAGGAACCAGGATCTCTCTCTGTAGTGCTCCCTTTGGGAATGTTCCTCTCCAGACAACATCCAGGCTCCTTAACCACTTTAGGTCTCTGTTCCTTGTCAGTTTTCTAGGAGAAGCACCTGGACCACCCTATGAAAGGTTACTACCCCTCCACCAATCTGAATCTCCATACCCTGTTCTCCTTTTTTTTTTTTTTTTTAAATAGCACTTGTCAGCTTCTAATATATAAAAAAATGTACTTGTTTGTGTTCATTCGTTATCTTCCCTATTAGAATGTTAGCTCCACAAAGTCCAGGATCTTATTCTCTGATGTTTCTCAAGCATCTAGGACAGCATCTAATATTTATTGAGGGGACCAGTCAGGGTGAGAGTGATCACTCTGTCTTATTGATGGCAAAGTATAACTCACTACTAAGCTGGATTTTGGCCTTATATAGTGTTCTCTTGTGGTGTGTGTGTGTGTGTGTGTGATTTTTCATGATTAGGTATATTTCAAGATCCTACAGTGAAAAATATTCCAATTTCCCTCATCGTGTGTAATTTTTATAGGATTTTAAGATAGAATCCCTACCCAGTGCCCCATGAAAATATTTTAAGAGGCAAAGTGAATGTCAAGAAAAAGAATGAATAACTTATACAATAGAACTCAGGAAATGTTGGTTGAATAAAATCATACTCTGGAATTTTATTTTAGTGGGCCAACCTGTAGATCTATTTTAAATTATTGGGTCTCTAAGTTTATAATCATCTACATTAATATAACAAAAGGCAACCTAGACATATTTTTTTCTTCAGAAGCATTGTAACACTAATGGAAATGGAACTATATTACAGTGAGATACAGTGAAGCTTCATATGTCACTTTTGAATATTTACACCCATGTGTTTTGCCAAATGTCACCTTTATCTCAGTACCTTATATGGCTAGTACTGCAGGGACAAATTGTGAAATTTCAGTTATGTGACCATTATATACTCAATTCTGAATCTTATGAAATTTAAAGTAATAATCTCATTGAATTCCCATATAAACAAAAGATTACATTATAAAAAAATTTCTGATGAAACTCTGAACATATTCCCATTACATTTTTTCTAGGCTGTAGAATTCAAATGATATAATATTTCAAAAAATTTGGTAAGCAAAATATTTTTTGTTGAAAAACAGTTTAAGTATTCATATCTATAACATATATTGATTCAACAATAATGTACCCTCTTGAGTTTTTAAACCAATATTCTAGTTAGACAGATAATATTAACATTTTGAAGAGGTAATGAACATAATATTTCCAATCTGATAGTATTATGGTTGTACATTTTTATCATAGTAGGGGCAATTTACATAGCAAATGTTAGCACAATTGAGGATTACAGATTGATAAAGATTGCATAATTTAGTTGTGCTTGCTGTTTATTTCACTTTTTGGTGTTATGATTTTTTAACATGGAATAGAAAATTTGGGAACCAGAATAAATAATCCTAGTATCCTGAATATAAATAAAGAGGCTTATTTGAATACACTATCAGAGGAAATGAAGCTTAACATTTTTTTTTTCCTAAAAAGAGTTATTAGGTCTAGAGTTTTCTGTGAATACCACATTCTGAAAAAAAGAAAAAAAAAGGTCCCATACAACTTTAAGACTCCCTCAGTTCCATGGAAGACTTTCAGAGTAAAGACAAGCTACCATTAGCCTTGTATGGATTTGACTGCTTTGTTGTAGGCATGGCCTAGTAGCAGTTTTCAAAATTTTAAATTTCCATTCACAATAAGAAATGCACTTAATATTGTGATCTAACTATCACACACACACACACACACACACACACACACACGAACAAAATTCTTTTCTGGGTTAAAATGGTAGATTGACCACACACATCTAATTTTGATCCCTCTGAAAACCCACTAAAACTATAGTAATAAGAAGCTTAAAAAAAAAAGACAAACCTAAAAAAGGATAGAATAGGAGAGGAGGCAGTTACAGCATAATTTTGGAAGTGGGAAAGCAGATGGACAAGTTAGGTAACTGACTAGCTGATAACAGAGAGAAAAACCCTATGCCAACACTGGGAAAAGCTAAGAAACAACAAAATTTACACTTCAGAAAGCTCAAAAGCCTCCGGAATTGGCAGCACTAGGGACCTTTGTGAATAACAAGGAAGGTCGTGTGCAATCTGCCCCACACCCTTGGGCATATGCGTCTCTCCATTGCCAGTAGGGGACTGACTGGAAGTCTTTGGAGGAAGGGTTGAGGATGGGTATTCCACCAGAAATTAGTGCATTAAGTGACCTTATACAGCATGAATGTGGAGAACCTACTGGCATCCCATCACCATGTAACAATGGCAGCAGGACCTTTACCCTCCAGTTAGGGGTTCGAATCAAAACTCTCAGTGGAATCTGAGCAGCCCTCCTTCTCCCTGGAAAAAGAGCTAAATACACTGACACCAGTTTTCTAAGAAACGGCTGACCCAGATCAGCCCTTGGTAAAGATCAAAGTTGATTGGCTCCAACCATATGCTCGGAAATTCCAGTCACCCTTGTCATCGTCCACACTTCATTATGAGGAGACATCCAAAGTTTTCTAAATATCTAAAGAAATCTTCCCATACAAAGACAGAGATAAAAACGAACTGTAAGGAAACACAAATGAAGGAAACAAAACTTCAAAATACTATCATATTAATATCTTCACAGAAATAAGGTAATATCTATGAAACAAAACCAGGAAGCTCAAGCAGAAGGACACTTAGCAAACAACAGCAACAATAAAGCATCTTAGAAATGAGAGCAGAAATAAAATTCTCAATTAGAGGTTTGGCTGATAAAGTTGGTCAAAACTCCTAGAAAGTAGAGCTAAAAGGTAGATACTTTCAATTTCGTAAACTGTAATCAGAAATTTAAATTTATAATTGTAGATTCACATGGAAAATAGGAGAGAAAAGATAAGAAAATCTAAGTCCCAGACCACAAGTCCTACCTCCAAATAATGGCTTTCTGTAAGAGACAACAGAGAAAAAGAAGGGAAGAGAGCATTAAAAAAAAAAAAAAAGGCAATAACATATTCTAGAACAGAAGGTCATGAACTGCCAATTTGAAGTGACCCCTTGAGTATCCACTGCGATAGAAAAAAATACACCCATACCAAGAAATATCATTATGAACATTCAGAACACTGGGGACAAAAAGTGAGTGCTACAACTTCCAAAGAGAAACAAACAAACAAACAAACACACACCCCTACTGCTCATATAGAAAAGTCAGAATGGCTTTGGATTTAACAACAACCCTGAAAACAAGCAGGCAGGGTGCCATGCTTCCATAGTTGTGAAGGGACATTATTTCCAGCCTAAATTCTATATCAAGCTGAACTATCAAGCAGCATGAGGATGGGAAAAAAAAAAAAAGTCATTTTCAGACATGTAAGGTCTCAATAAATTTTGCTTTCCTTGCACTTCTTGTCAGGAATGTACTGGATGATGTACCTCATCAAAATGGGAAAGTACACACACCAAGGCAGAGGAAGAGTAGGCTCGGAAATCACAGGATGATGGTGAAGGAAAAGCCCTGTGTGAGCACAGTGCTCCAGAAGACGGTAATTGGTCGGGGTGGGACCAGAGTGAATCGGGGGCCAGGCACACTGACAGCTGTCAGGGTCACACCTCTGTCATCACATCATCTTTTTGCCTGAAAAATATTGAAGTTGTATTTTCTGAAATAAGAATAAATAAAAAAAGACAAGAACACGAGACCCAATGAATTGGAAATTCAATACAGTGGAAAATAAAAAATTCAAAAGATAAGGGCTGTGCAGCAGGCTTGGAGGGCAGTCCGCTTAACCAAAAGGAGGTTGGAGGTTTTCAGGACTGATTCTCCAAGAACAACCACAATGAAACCATCGGTGACCTGATACAATTGACTTTGTGGAAAATTTTATGGAGATATTTTTGGAAGAAGTGGGAAGAATTATGAAAGTGACAACAACAGTAATAAGCAGGGCATTTATTTACTACAAGAAAAGCAAAAAAAAAAAAACAACACACACGTTTGGAGTACAATAGAACACACAATGTGGACACTGAATTTTGACTTATGGAAAAATTGTAAAATGTAGGTTAGAAAGACGGGAGGGCCTATAAAAGGGAGAGAGTGAAATAAGACCTAACTCTTCACTTAGTATAATTGGAATTAAACAGATAATGTTCAAAATTGATTAACCAGAAGTCAGATATACACACATACGGTACTATTGAGAGAGATACATCGATTGGTTGAGGGGATGGAGCCTACAATGGAGGTACATACTCTTGACCAGAATCAAAACCACAACCCTTCAGTCTGTGGGCTGATCTATCCACTGAGCAAAACTGGCTAGGGCAACACACAGTCTTTCCTGCCTGGTGCACTTTCTGAGTTTTTACTTCTCTTCAATATCTCTCCCCCTCCTCCTCCTCCTCCTCCTCCTCCTCCTCCTCCTCCTGCTCCTCTTCCCACCCCCCTCCAACTTCTTCATCAGTCCTATCTCATTATCAATTTTATCTCATATGTGTTTTTTTTTAAATCACCCATTGCTCTTTGACATGAAGGATAAAATATCTTTTTTTGTCCTAAAGTTTATTTAAAAAATATTTTTTATTGATTTCAGAGAGGAAGGGAGAGGGAGAGAGAGAGAGAAAAACATCAATGATGAGAATCATTGATTGGCTGCCTCCTGGACAACCCCTACTGGGACTGAGCCCACAACCTGGCCATGTACCCTGACCTAGAATCAAATTGTGACCTCCTGGTTCATAGGTCAACATTCAACCATTGACCCACACTGGCCAGGCTGTCCTGAGCTTTCTTATTGCTCTCTTTTCACAAGTTTCCCTACCAGATGGTACACAGAAATGCACATAGGTTGCAGTCTATTTAACTAAGAGTCTATTTAACTAAGAACAGTATTCCCTCCCCTCATCTGAGGGGATACATTCCAAGACTCCGGTGAATGTGTGAAACCTTCGGTAGTACCAAAACCTATATGTACTATGTTTTCCACATACATCTACACACACACTTTACCATTTCTCTTTGGCATATCCAAATTGCCAGCATCATTCCTCTTGAGCTTTGGAGGTCATTATTAAGTAAAATAAGAATTACTTGGGAGAATCCAAGATGGCTGCACAGGTAAACACCTAGCCGCAGCCGCACACAATTTCAATAAAATACAACTAAAATATAAAATGGACATTACCCAGAACTACAGAAAAGTCGACTGACTGGAAATTCTACAACGAGAAGCAAGGAGAAAACCAGAAGGAAGCGCGGAGGAGCTGTAAAAGCCCAAGGTACGGAAACACGTGGCGCGAGCGGAGAGGACGGAGCCGGAGAGGAGGGAGGCCGAGTGTCTGGCTGGCGTTCCCTAGTGGGAAGGAGATAAAAGCTCCGACTGTGCTGGGCCCCAGTTCCGACTGCTCTGAACCCCAGTTCTAGGCCAGACCCTGGGGACCCAGGCTCAAACAGAGGGAGCTGGGATGTAAGGCGGAACCCCGGGGGAGCAGCGAAAGGAGGTCCCGGAGGCACGTACATTGCGCACAGAGAAGGGACGGTTGGCTGTGCCACGGGATTGCCCTGGCGTGAAGGAGACAGGGGCTCCAGACTGCTCTGAACGCCACCTCCAACCCCACTTCCAACTGAACTGAACCCCAATACTGGGCTCATTGGGGGAGAGCCTAGACTATTTGGTAGCAGGCGAAAATTGAGGGCACCTTTCTCTCAGAGGCGCTTGCAGTGAGTACTGAAGGACCCTGAGACTCAGGAGCCGCATAGAGCGGGGCTGACGGAAGCCAAAGCTGTAGGCTCCACCCTGAAACCTCGCCCCATCAGGGAAGCTGCGAAAATGCCAAGTCGAAATAGATCACCAACGAAAGAAATGGAGGACAAAAAGCGACTGGATATAGAGTTCAAATCAATGCTTATAAGGTTTTTCAAGAATTTCCTAGAAAAGATTGATAAGACCTATGAGGATATGAAAAGGGATCAACTAGAATTAATAAGGAATCAACAAGAAATAAAGAATACATTGTCTGAAATAAAAAATATTATGCAGAGTCCTAAAAACAGAATGGAAGACTGCAAGAATCAAGTCAAAGATTTGGAACATAAAGAGCCAGAAGACCCTCCTCTGCAGAGGCAAGAGAATCCAGAAAATTGAAGATAATGTAAGAAATCTCTGGGACAACTTCAAGTGAACCAACATCAGAATTATGGGGGTCCCAGAAGATGAGAGAGAGCAAAATATCAAAAACATACTGAAAGAAATAGTGACAGAAAACTTCTCCCACCTGGTGAAAGAATTAGACTTACAAGTCCAGGAAGTGCACAGAACTCCAAACAAAAGGAATCCAAAGAGGACCACACCAAGACAAATCATAATTAAAATTCCAAGAGGAAAAGACAAAGAGAGAATATTAAAAGCAGCAAGAGCAAAGCAGGTAGTTACCTATAAAGGAGCACCTATACAATTGTCAGCTGATTTCTCAACAGAAACCATGCAGGCCAGATGGGAATGGCAAGAAATATTCAAGGTGATGAATAGTAAGAACCTACAGCCAAAGATAATCTATCCAGCAAAGCTATCACTCAGAATCGAAGGTCAGATAAAGAGCTTCACTAATTAAAAAAAAGCTAAAGGAGTTCATCACCACCAAACCAGAATTATATGAATTGCTGAAGGGGGTTCTTTCAGAAGAGAAAGTAAATAAAGATAAAAACTATGAACAACAAATACGTAACTATCAACAAGTGAATCTAAAAACCAAGGAAATTAAAAAAAAATCTGATGAACAATATTAACTGTTGAATATAATAGAATCAGAGGTATGGAAGGGGAGTGAACTGATGATTCTTGGGGAAAAGGGGAGAGGGGGATGTGGGAAGAGACTGAACATAAACTGTGCACCTATGGATGAGGACAATGGGGGGTGGGGAAAGGGCAGAGGGTGGGGTGGGAACCTGGTGGAGGAGAGCAATGGATGGGGAGAGGGGGAAAGGAACATTTGTAATAATATGAACAATAGAAATTTATTAAAAAAAAAAAAAGAATTACTTGAACACAAGTACTGTGATACCATGACAGTCTACCTGAAAACCTAGCTAGGTATGAAGTGACTAACAGGCCTGCCAACCACAGAAAAACCTGGTTACCACGGGATTCAGTCAAAATAGTAAGCTAACCATGTTTATCAAATGCACTAACCAGCACTCTTTTGATCTGGCAAACTTGATTTTTATTGTGTTTATTCTCAGGCTTGCTAATTAGAAATACTAATGCTCAAAATGAGGATCTTACTAATAACACACTTCTGCACTTTCTCTTTAAGGCCAAAGATCCCACTTACACTGATTGAGTAGGTAATTCATGCATTATCAGCATCTTAAATTATGTTAATTATAATACAAAGCTCTCTAAGGTTCTTTATTAAGGGTTTTCAAATAAACTTACTGGTTAGCAGAAATACTGGCAAAATTTCATGGAATATAGTTCATGACACTTAATTAAAAGGAGTCTTTCTGTTTTGAGTGATGATATGAAGCACTAGAGAGTTTAAAAAAATAATTAACATTGTCTATAGTACTAAAATTGCTGATTACATTTTAATAATAGCTTAGAACCTGCCCATAAGATAAAAAGGAAAAAGGATAAAACCTTTTTTATTTCTTCTTCATTTTCTTTTTAGAGAGGGGAAAGGGGAGAGATGGGGAGAGAGAGAGAGGGGGTGGGGGGACATCAATGTGAGAGAGAAACATAGATCAGTTGTCTCCCTCACACACCGTGACGGGGATGGAACCCAAAAATCTGGGTATGAACCCTGACTGGGAATTGAACCTGTGGTATATGGGATATGGGATGACACTCCAACCAACTGAGCAGCCCAGCCAGAGCTTTTCTTTCTTTTTTTAAAATTTCATGTTACTATATTATCTATCTTTATTCAAACCAGAACATTGAGGTATGTTTTCATGTGCTCTTTTAAAATTACTGCAATGCAGGAATTTCAGTTTCTTTTTTAAAAATCTCTCAGTTGGTTGAGCATAGTCCCATGCACCAAGAGGTCGTCGATTTGATTTCTGGTCAGAGCACATGCTGGGGTTGTGGGCCAATCCCAGTAGGAGGCTGATGTTTCTATCTCTCCACCTCTCCCTTCCTCTCTCTTTAAAAAAATCAATAAAAATGTCTTTAAAAAATCACTAAAAAATGCACTTTATTAAATAACTCAGCAATCTGTGATTAAGCAACACACTTGTAATAATATCAAACTTTATGCTTCAGTGATACATTTCATTTGTATGTGGGCTTTTCACAATCCTAAAGCAATTTTTATCACTAAGGTTTAATGAATTGACCTCTGAATAACTAAACAATAAATCATTTATTTATTTGTTCACTAGCTGTTTATTAATCAGTCACAATAAATATTTTCTCAGCAACTATCATGTTTTATGCATTGTGCTGTCAACTAGTGAACCAATGCCTCTCCTTCAGAACAAATGAACTATTTGTCATCTTTAATAAAGGCAATGATCCCTGATATCCTCATTCTTTTCATAATTATACACTGAGTCTCCAGATTATTATGATCTCTGAACACATAATAATTTGGCCACTCAGTGTATATCCTATATAATAAAAGGCTAATATGCAAATTGTCCCCTTGACCAGGAGTTCAATCAGCAGGCATGCTGGCCAACCGCCTATGTCCCTTCCCCCTGGCCAGGCTGGCTGGACCCCACCCATGTGTGAATTCATGCACTAGGCCTCTAATACACACACACACACACACACACACACACACACACACACACACTGAGTGGCCAGATTATTATGTGTTCAGAGATCATAATAATCTGGTCACTCAGTGCATAAATTACTCAACAAGAGGATTTCTAAAACACCGTCTAATGATTAAAGGGAATATGTTTGCATGAATATAACTATTATTTATTTATTTTAAATAAATCTTTATTGTTTAAAGTATTACATATGTCCCCTTTTCTCTCCCATTGACCTCTTGTTGCCCCCGTGCCCTAAGCCTACACCACCCTACTGTCTATGTCCATGAGTTATGCATATGTGCATATAAGTTCTTTGGTTGATCTCTTCCCACTCACCCACCCAACCCTTCTTTCCATCTGAGATTCCCATAGATAGGAGCTGGCATCAGCTACTAGAAGAAGGGAAGATGAAGACATACAAATTAATTAAGGTTAGCCCTTTAACTCATGAAAATTAAGGCAGAAATCAGCATTAATGAATTAATAAATAATAGCAATCCATTCAATTTATTGAGTATTCTCAATAATAGATATTATGCTGGGTATTGTACAAGGATTTTATTCATACTGTCTGTCATACTACTTTAACCATAGATAGATAGATAGATAGATAGATAGATAGATAGACAGAGAGAGAGAGAGAGAGAGAGAGAGAGAGTGAGCAGTGAGGACCAGTCACTTGCCTCATCTCACTCAACTAGTGGGGGAATGAGAATTTGAAACAAGTTCCATTTTATTTCAAGACATTTCTTCACCACTGTGTTGAATTAATTCAATTTTTGTAAAAATTCCTGAGACTCACCATATTCAAGGCACCAAGTCTTCCCAACAGGACAAAAAAAAAAAAAAAAAAAAAAAAAAAGACATAAAAATCCCAGCTTTGTAAAAACACAAAATGACTTTTGTAGACCTTTGTAGTTCCTCAGTAAATCATCTAACTGTTTGTAATCAACACAAGGTAAATTCATAGTCTAGTAGGACTGCTGTTATTAGAACAAATGTCCTGGTAATCCTAGCAAAGCCAAGCAGTTATAGCAAAGCAGAGGCCAACCACGTGTGGATAACTGATGCAGACATTGATCTGGGACTGACAGCAGCATGTCAGACATCCACCTTGCACAGCAAAATAACTGAGCTAGGTCAAATTAGAAGAGATCGATGGATTGCCCTTGCCATTCAAGACCAAGACAGACAGTACTTCACCCTAGGGAGAAATGTTCTGGATCAACGACAAAGAGATTTAAAAAAAGTATTTGATCTTATCTCCAAAAGGATAAGATCTGTCTTCTTTGAATCATATTGAGAGACATATGATCTCCATCAAAGCAGTCATGGTTTTCAATGTCTGACAAACTGAAGAATCACAAATCTGCATTATTTATCAATCAGATCTTTTGGAGAATTTGAAATAAACCTGAAATTTTAAAAATCAATTTTGAATTCTTGTTAGCTTATCAATAATACTGCCAGGAAATGCCAATGTGTAAACCATTTAGACTAGACTGGCCAGAGATGGCAATGTTTTGTTGCTTTCAAAGAGTAATGAGAATTGCTGGTGCATTACCTTAATGACACTTGAAGGGATAGGGAGAGAATATTTGTAGAGTAAATATAATAAGAGAGGCATGCATTGAGCAGATTTGCCATGTTAACTGAAAAAGAAGATAAATAATTTTGACTAATAATAGTAAACTTACAGCTGATTTAAACCAAGTTTCACTCATTCAATTACTAGTGATGAGACTTACCTGAAAGAAAACATGCTGAGGAGCATGGTCGAACATAAAGAACTTTGGAATTATATCTAAATGCAATTTCAAACTCCAACTCTGGCAGTTGGACTGAACTACATGAAAAATTTTTTACATTTTCTTCTGAGTCTCAATTTTCTTATCTGTAAAGGCGCTATGTGGACATCAAGTGAACCAATTGAAAATGCCTAGTCAGTGCCTGATGATATTAGGTGCTAACAATGTTATTTTCCTTCCCTTTCCTTCTTAGACTCTAAAAGTGAAGGAAACTACAGGGAGGAACAAAATGTTAATCAGACACCAACACATTGGCTCATAGAACCAACAGAATATTGCAAAGAGTAAAAGCAAATAAGCTACAAATGGCTGGGGTGGTGGGTTGCAATACTGGCCATAATACTTGCAGCTCCTCACCTTAGGAGGCGGAACCTCTCTCTCCACTCCTTGCATTTGGGCTCTCCTTGTTATTTGCTTTGACCAGCAGGATGCCATGGACATTACTCTGAGAGTTTAAGCCTAAGCCTCAATCAGGTGTTCCTTATTACTCTTAGGAAACCACCACTACTATGTGAACCAGTCAGATTTACTAGACTGAGAAACCACATGGAACAGAGAAGAGTCAGCCCAGCTGAGGCCTCCTTGAGTGCCCAGATAACCCAGTAGCTGATCACAAATGTATGAGTGAGTCCAGCCATGACCAGAAATACTGCCCAACAGAACTGCTATTTTAAACCACTAAATCTGGGGGGAAGAAATAGTTTTGCTGCAACAGGTAACTAATCCTATATAATGAAAGCCTAAAATGCTAAGTGCCTGGTCATCTGGTCGTCCATTCAACCAATCAAAGTGTAACAGGCTAATGACATGCTAAGGCCACTCAACCGCTTGCTATGATATGCACTGACCATCAGGGGGCAGACAGTCAATTGGTTGACCAGTTGCTATTACGTGCACTGATTACTAGGGTGAAGACACTCTGATTGGTAGGTTAGCTTGCTGCTGGGGTCCAGTTGATCAGGACTGAGCGAGATAGGCCAAACATGATCTAGAGCCCTCCCAAGGCCCCTCACTGGCTGGCCAATCTCCCACGTCCTTCCCTGGTCTTGATTGTGCACTGGTGGGGTCCCTTGGCCTGGCCTGAGCCCTCTTGCAATCTGGGCTGAGGGACCCTCTCCCATCCCCGAGTGCACAAATTTTGTGCATCGGGACTCTAGTCTATACTAATAATAAAGGAATATGCAAATTGTCTGGGACGCCATCACAGTAACAGTAAAGACTGAACAGCAGATTGTGTGGGGTGACCAGGCCAGCAAGGGGGGAAGTTTAGGTTGACCAGGCCAGGGGGGATTTGGGGGCAATCAGGCTGGCAGGGGGGAAGTTGGGGTGACCAGGCTGGCAGGGTGGGCAGTTGAGGGTGACCAGGCTGATAGGATGGGCAGTAAGGAGTGACCAGGTTGGCGGGGAGTGGACAGTTTGGGGAGACCAGGGCAGCAGGGGGAGCAGTTGGGGCATGCAGGCTGGCAGGAGGGGGGGAGTTAGAAGCGATCAGGCAGGCAGGCAGGTGAGCAGTTAGGAGATAGGGGTCCCAGACTGTGAGAAGGATGTCTGACTGGGATTGGACCTAATCTGGCTGTTAGACATTCCCTGAGGGGGCCCAGATTGGAGAGTGTGCAGGATGGGCTGAGGGGACCCCCCCACCCCCGCCTCAATGCATGAATTTGATGCACTGGGCTTCTAGTATAAATATAAGAAGACACGAGGTCATGACATTTTTCAACCACAATGAAGTCATGGGAACATAAGTTCAAAACAATTTTGGGAAAGATTAGTCACTGATGCCAACAGAATGAAAGATGTGGTATAGCAGTTGCTACTGCAGTAGATTAATGAAAGATGCAAATTTCTCACCACTGGGAATTAAGAATTTCATGTGCAAATGAATCTTTGTAACTAGAGATACAGAGATTAATTTTCCCCAGTTAATATTCTTCTGAGGTTTCCTATATTTTTGGAATCCAGGAACTGTTGTTATGCATTGCACATGGCAACAGAAGAAAAAATGGCAAGAGAGGAAATGCTGGTAAAAATTAGACATTGACAATGAAATAAAAAGGAATTTGGGACAATGTGAGTGAATTTCATGCTGTAAATAGCAGAAAGCAAAGCCTGGGTAACGTATTTTTCTATCCATTGCAGAAAATGGATCCTGGCCTTTCCCTAACCATTTTTTCTTCTTCTTTACCAAGTAGAGTACACCATGAAAGTGATTAAATATAATTTTAAAATTGTGTCATATTGGTTTCTCTTTGTGAAGCAGACAACTAAGTGTGCCTTTGAAGGAAATAACTTGAGAAGTACAAAAAAACACCATGCAGCTGCAAAGTACCTCTCAAATATGGGTTAAATTCTGTGATTTGTGCAGTTGGTAATTTTGTGCTAATTTTGTGCAAATTTCAGCGGTCACCCACAGGTTATTTCTGGAGTATGAAGTCTGAAGAGTGAAGTAGATGCTTTTTGATCTTCTCAGTTTCAATCAATATTGTAACTGGCGTGAGGCTGGGGAGTAAAACTTATAGACAGATGGCAAGTTCTTTGAAGTGGCAGTCATCACGTTGACTCACTTTATCTCCTTTAGTGTCCAGGAAAATGCTAGCCCTAAGAACAGCCCCAAACACGTGGTGACTTGACTTGAAACCTGTTAGCTGAAGACTTATCCAAATTCTGTGAATGCACCATTATGGAGCAGACACATAAACCTCCTAATAATAGGTGGGACACATGACACATTTCACAGGAAATTAAGGGCTGCAGCTGACAATGAGGGACTCCTGAGAGGTCGAAAGCAGTGGAAGCACTTTTCTGTGTCAAAGAGAGATGAGACCAGGGTCAGGACAGAAACCGTGTTTCTGGTATTTCCCAGCCAACCCTTCCCTCCCTCTTCCACATTTCAGTTTGGAATTCCCATGGAGGATAAGAGGTAACAATTAAGGAAGAGCCAGAAGAGTAGTTCCAGAAACTTGGGTTTGGAAGAAAATTTCTTAGGGTTGTCTGGCTTGATCTCTTTAAGGGCCTAGAAATTTCTGAACGTTGACCATCCAAGTTTGGTTTGAAAGCTTCCAATGGTGGACTCCATTCCATTGGCGTGGAGTGGAGTCTCTAGACTGTCATGATACTGAGCTAAAAATTGGTACTGCACCATTGGTTCTGTCACTGCCTTTTGAAGTGACCAAGAACATCTCTTTATCCTCCTGAAGCAGCTGAAGATGGGCCACATGTTCTAAAAAAATAGAGCACTGGAGTAGTGGCTGAAACACTGGTTTTGCTACTGACTAGCTGGTTTCCTCTCACTTTTTTTTCCCCTTAATTTTTGTCACACTAATCAGATGATCAATATATATATATATATTTTTTTAAAAATACCACTTTGGAAAGGCTGCACTAAGAATGGAATACATATAATTGTCTAGTTATAATGTAATCAAGGTTGAAGGTGTGAATTATATATATACTAGCAATACTGATAAAACTGGACATAATATGGTTAGACTAGAGATCACAAACCCAAATGCCTTCAGAGGCAGGCAGGTAAAGGAAAAGTTTGTAAAGGATGGGAGCTGGTGGTTGGGGTTTTGGCAAAGACCACCGGGAATGGTAAAATATTGCCACTTGAAAGATGAACCCAATTTAAAAGCATTTGTGGTGGTCAGCCACTAAGGTAGTCCCCAATGATACCTATATCTCCTGGTACTCACTCCTTTGTACAGTCTCCTCTACATTGTCCCAGAGCTGGTCTGTGTGCCCACCAGCACATGGAGGAAGTGATAGTATGTCACTTCTGAGGTTAGGCTACAAAAGGCTGCAGCGCTCTCTCTCTCTCTCTCTCTCTCTCTCTCTCTCTCTCTCTCTCTCTCTCTCTCTCTGTCAGTTGCATGTCATGATGATACTCAGATATGTATACAGTTGCTGATATAGTGAGGAGATGAGTCCTGCCAGCAAATGCTTGAGTGAGATTGGCAGTGAATCTTGCACTCCAGGTGAGCCTTGAGATGACTTTGTGCCCAGCGAGAGCTTGACTGCAACCCATGAAAGACTGAGCCAGAACCACCAGCCAAATTGCTGGATTCCTGACCACAGAAGTGGTAAGAAAATAATTGTCTATTATTTTAAATTGCCAAATTTTATGCAAATTTTTATGTAATATAAAAATATAACTAATATAACATTCTAACTTATTTTAAAGCACCAATATACACATGCACACGCACCCTTTCCTGTGCAGGTGAAATAGAATTCAGAATTCCTGTTTACACCCCTGGGCTTCTCAATAAATCCTGGGTCTGTGGAAATCAGAAAGGTATGGCTTAGGATTATACTCAGAGGTCATTTGGCAGCTTAGTTTCTTCTTAAAGGGAGGACATAGAATCCATTTATAGGAATTCCTATAAACAGGAATTCCTATAAACAGGAATTCTGAATTCTATTTCACCTGCACAGGAAAGGGTGCGTGTGCATGTGTATATTGGTGCTTTAAAATAAGTTAGAATGTTATATTAGTTATATTTTTATATTACATTTATAGCTCACATCTTAAATAGAAAGCTATTTTTCCCACCAATGGAAACAAAATATAATTTTTCTTATCACTGTAGGGTGACAAAAATTATTGGGGCAGAACCTAGAAAAATCTGGGCAGAAATACAAAGCACTTGGATCAGAATAGAAAGCCAGGGGAAACTCCAGTCCAATCAAAATAGAAACACATTTCTCCAGTAATTAAAAACTAGGAACGAACTTTTCACAAAAAAGTATTGAAAAAAACAAACCTTACCAGAAATACAATAAACACTTAGTCACTTAGAGTCCAAAAGCAGAGATCGACAGGTCTCTTCTCACCCCTCCAACCAATACCAATAATAGGAACCCAGGAACACAGAGCAGATCTTAGGGAGATAGGAACAGTATAGAGCATACAGGAGAGGTCTAGGGTGTGTCTTTGAATGAAGAAATGACTGACTGAATAAATGAGGAACCTGGATAACTAAAAGACAAAAAAAGCCTTTGGACCAAAATGTAGAAAATTCCTAAAGGTATTGGTTTTCACCAATTCCTTAGTAAAGAACTGGAAGTGTTTCAGAATCCTACTGAATAAACTCTGTAGGCTTTTGCATAGAATAATACTAACAATTAAGTGGTATAGAGCAAGCCGCAGAGTGTTTATTTACAGAGTTTAGAGTCCAGTCATTCTTAAGAAATTCTTTAATTCTACCATGAAAAAACTCCCTCAGGCTTTGTTATAGAGAGATTTCACAGGAGTGAGCATGCTCCTCAGTCAGGGATCCCCTGCCAAGGATGTGCAAAACAGGGTAAAATGAGTCCCTAATTGAATGCTGCTTTAAAAAGAATTATTTCTGTCATAGGGTTACCATATGACACAGCAATCCATCTCCTGGGTATCTACTGAACAATTTGGAAGCATTTATTTGCAAAGAAATATCTATCTATCTATCTATATCTATCTATCTATCTATCTATCTATCTATCTATCTATCTATCTATCTATATTTCTATGTTTATTGCAGCATCATTCATGGTGGCCAACACATGGAGCCAACCAAAGTGTCCTTAGATAGATGACTGGAGTAAGAAGATGTGTTACATATATACAACAGAATACTACTCAGCCATAAGAAAAGATGAAATACATCTACTTGTGACAACATGGATAGATCTTACGAATATCATTTTAAATGAAATAAGTCAGGTGGAAAAAGTCAAGAAACTTATATTTCACTCATGTGTGGGATAAAACACTGAAAGCAACAAACAAACAACAATTCATAGATACAGATGACAGTATGGTGGTTACCAGGAAGAATGAAAGGGTTGTGTGGGTAGGTAGTAAAGGGTAAAGGAGGTAACATATAGGGTGATGGGAGGAGATTTGACTTTGAGTGGTAAACACACAATGCAATATACAGATGATGTATTATAGAATTGCACATTTGAAACTTATGTAATTTTATTAACCAATGCCACCCAAATACATTTAATTTTTAACAAGTGGTGGATATGTTTAAAAAAAGTATTTATGTGAACTCAGTGCAAAATCAGGTAATTTCCAAAAGTGCCAGGAAGCATCATATATTGTGGAACACGATAACTGAAGTCTGGCTTAACCTGTGCCCTCTACATGGAAAACCAGGGAAAAGTGCAGTATAGTGCTTTGCATTCTGGGCAAACACCAAAACAAAGATGTCAAGTGGGGAGACTTAAAAACAGGAGGAAAGTAGAGGCCACTGGAAAATCAGTGTCACAGAGGCCAGGGATGAGATGAAAGTCCATGAGGGTAAAGTAGTAAAGTATAACATATTCTTAGCTTGTGATTATGTTGCTCGGAGGAAAATGTCCCATTGTTGGTTAAGGAGTCTGTTAGTTCAGGCTAATTGTCAAAACCACTACACTAACCCGCTTCCTTTTTGTTGCTCTTCCGGTAGATCTTAGACTGATAATCTCAAACAAGAGCTTTAGGAGACCGGTGGACCCAGAAGACAGAGGTTAAGGAGAGGAAAGGGATGGACTTCCTATCTTCCAGAAGAGTTAAGGTCTCCAGTAGCTTATGCTGTGCATTTCTACTCTTTTAAAAAGTTATTTTAATTGGGGGGGCAGGGGAGGAGAGAAAAAGAGAGAGAGAGAGAGAGAGAGAGGGAGAGGGAGAGAAAGAGAGAGAGAGAGAGAGAGAGAGAGAGAGAGAGAGAGAGAGAGAGAGAGAGAGAGAGAGAGAGAGATGGATTTGTTGTTCCACTTATTTATGCATTCACTGACTGTTTATTGCATGTGCCCTGAATGGGGGAACAACCGAAACCTTGGTGAATCAGGACGATGCTCTAACTAACTGAGCTACCCTGCCAGGGCCCCTTTTGTTATTTTCACGGGAGACCCAGTTAGTTATCATTAGACTGGAAGGGAAGAAGGAGTCCTCAAGGCAAGCAGCCTGAGGAATGAGGCATCTCAGGGCTGGTGAAGGCAGTGGCACCCGTTCCCCCTGGTGGGGGCGTATGCTGACTGTATGTCAGGAGGGATTATATTATCTAAATGAGAATTCATTTATCTTCCCCTGGATCTTCCTTTGCCCACTTTTTCCTTTTGAAATTCAAAGAGATAGGCCATTGTCTCATGAAAATTATGTGGCAAAAGAATACAGAAAAAAAGGAATTCTAAATCTGGCTTTATGTTTAAAAAAGCATAGCCACTTAGAAGAACAGAAAGGACATGTAGACAGAATACTTTGGAGAAAACATGTTGAAGGGCCTTCTTCCTCCTCACTGGCACCACAAAATAGAAAATATTTTTTGGCTGTATCAGACATTACTAGAGGTTGCTTTCCCAACATCCAATCTCTGAAGACAGATCCTCAACTCGACTCAGTTCCAGCCCCTACCTGGACTCACGCACTTTAAGGGAGTCTGGCCCCAGATTCAGGTGCCAGATCCTGACCGGTGATGGCCAATGCCCATTCTCTTCACCAGTGATCATTTTAGGCACGAGACCCAATTCTGCAAAAATAATAAGTGAATGGACAGTTTCCCTCACTTCAAGAAGAGATACCAACATAAGATGGTCCCCTTTCTGCCTTTCAACGTGTTGTGCCTGGAAAAGATGCATGAAGCTGCTGTGGCATGTTGCTCCCATCCCGAGGGAGTGGCAGACACAGAGACTGACAGAGACAAAGAAGACAAGAGGATCACAGGGAAGTGAAGCCGGACCCCGATGATCCTTGCTAGGAACTGTCCTGCCTCTGAAATTCGTTTTATGTTTCATTATTGTTTAAGGTACTTGCCTTTGCTTATTTTGTGCCCTGAAACCAAAGACATCCTAACTGGCTGAGGGCAGAAAGGAACATGGCAGACAGAAGAGATGGTAGCAGTGCCTGAATGAGGGAACCAGCCTCCAGGGACCTCCAAGATTAGAAGGTATTCCACATTTTCCACCCACTCGGCCTCTGATCAGATGAATACCACACATCTGTACCCAGGGTCCTGCTAGTCTTTCTCATTAACATGTGGTGAGGATGTACCTCCCACAGAACCAGTGTGAGCCCTGAGAATTGCCCAGCAAAACTGATATACTTCACTCACATGGAAACAATGTTAAACTTGTTAAAACACGAAGGTTATACATGTTTGCAGGACAGATGTTTAAAAAATATATGTGTAGGCAGCCAAAGAACATTATGCATCACCTTCTCTGAAAACCTGCAGCATGCTAATGGGACAGATTTTTTAAAGCACTGCAGTGTGGAGCTACCTCAAACTACCTCCTTATACTTCTCTATAAAGATGATTGTACTCACAGTGTAATTCTGAAAGGCATTTCCAGGTGTAGCAGGGTCCAGCCAGGATAGCCCTCCTTGGTAGCAAACTAGACCCGGCAAATCTGGACTCTCCCCTAGCTCTCCTTTAGTTTCAATCTTGTGGCTTTTGGATTCTTGGTTTTCCTTTTACTTGCAGTTTGCCACTTTCTATTTCCTCGCCTGTTGTTGACAGGTGTCCATCTCTTGGTACTACCTTTTGCATCTTGAAACAGGCCTCAGATGACCTCACCATTTGCCTCCTTCCCTGGGTAAACAGACACAGTCCAGCACGTTTGCTATTCTGAGTCTCTCCCAGATACTTGATTAAAAACAGAGAAGGGTCATCTAAAGGTCATCTCTCCAATTCGCCTTATCTTCTAGCTTTGACAGTCTTTGAAAGTGATGTAGGTCAGAGGTTTGGCAGAGAGTGGGAGAAAAATGGGATGGGAGAATGGCAAGATCAAATGGTTATAGGGGAAGAGGATCTGACCATCTGAAGATGGAAGAGTGAAAGCAGGCGGGAGGAGGTAGCAGGAAAAAAGAAGATATTAAAGATGCTTAAAGGGAAATTGATATGACATCTGGGAGAACATCTGAGACTGTGTCCTCCAGGAGGACCATGAAAATAGACTGCGTGGGTGTGTACTGCGACTCCCTTACTTCAATCTGTTAGACTTTGGGCAAGTGACTTAGCTTTAAGTCTCAGGTTCCTCAACCATAAAATGGGGATGATAATATTAAAAAAGAAAAAAAAATATATAGAGTGACCAGGTTATAATGATCTCTGAACACAGAGATCTTATATAATTATATCCTATATATTATAACCTATATAATAAAAGGCTAATATGCAAATTGTTCTCTCAACCAGGAGTTTGACCAGCAGGCTGGCTGGCCAGTCACCCACATCCCCTCTCCATAGCTAGGCTGGCTGGACCCCACCCATGCACGAATTCAAGCACTGAGTGGTCAGATTATTATGCATTCAGAGATCATTATAATCTGGCCACTCAATATGTGTGTGTGTGTGTATATGTGTGTATATATATATATATATATGCATATATATATGCATATATATATATATATATATACACACACACACTGTATAGAGGTATTGAAAGGATTAAATTAAGCAATAGGAATAAAGCATTTAGAACAATGCCCTCCACAGAGAAGGATCCAATAAATGTTACTTTTATCATTTAACCTACCTAATTTCTTTTATTTTAAAAATAAAATTGTATGTTTAAATTGTACAACATGATGAGTTTATATACATATATAGTGAAAGAAATTATGGTATAATCATACAATAAAATATTATTCATTCTTAAAAAGCAAAGACATCTGCCATTTGCAACAACATGAATGAAACTAGAGGATATCCCTATCTAATTAAAAATTGTATGAAGGGGCTTAACTACTATTAATTAACTAATGAAACATCTCTCTCTCATATTATTGGATTTATAAACTGAAAATACTATTCATATCATATCGTTAAAAATAAATTTGCTATGGCAATACCACACTAGTCCTTTATAGTTTACTCCTTAATTTTTGCCATTTGTGCTTTTATTTTTTAAATTGATTTTAGAGAGAGAGAGAGAGAAAGATAAATAGGTAGATAGATAGATAGAAAGAAAGAGATATGGATGTGAAAGAGAAACATCCATCCATTGCTTCCTGTACATGCCCAGACGGGGGGATCAAACCCACAACCTGGATATGTGCCCTGACCTGGAATCGAACCTGCAACTTTTCAGTGTACAAGGCGATGGCTCAGCCAACTGAGCCACACCAACCAGAACTCCTTTTTGCCATTTGTAAATTTCTGGCTTCAACATCTATTATTTTCCACTTCTCTGGTACATAAGAATGTGGAATATTAGGAGATAATTGTAGCCCTTTTAAGTATAATACATAAATTTCATAAAAATTTATAGCAAAGAAAAGCAGCATGGGATACTTAATAACCTTTTGTAAGAGCCATTACATTATAAAAATAATACCATCTGCAGTAATGAGTTTTATTTTTATTTTTTTAAAAATATATTTTTATTGATTTCAAAGAGGAAGGGAGAGGAAGAGAGAGAGAGATAGAAACAACAATGATGAAAGGAAATCATTGATTGGCTGCCTCCCGCATGCCCCCCTATTGGGGATTGAACCTACAACCTGGGCATGTGCCCTTGACCATAATCAAACTCAGTACTACTCAGTCTGCAGGGCAATGCTCTATCCACTGAGCCAAACAGGCCAGGGCTGCAGTAAAGGGTTTTAGATTTCACAGGAATTACCATATTTTTCAGACCATAAGACGCACTGGACCATAAGACGCACCAGTTTTTAGAGAAGGGAAATGAAGAAAAAAAGATTCTGAAACAAATAGTGTCCTAAAATATTTTATGTGCATTAAAACCCAACATCACAGTCATAAACACATGTAATCAACCCTGTAAAGTAAACAGCAGCATTTAGAACCATTTTAGAGCCAGGCAAGCACACAGAGACCACACAGAGCCGGGCAAGTAAAAAAACTTTTTTTTAAAAGTATATGTGTAGGCTATATTTGGACCATAAGACGCAGGGACTTTCCCCCCCCACTTCTGGGGGAAAAAAAGTGCTTCTTATGGTCCGAAAAATACGGTATTAACATTTACAGATTAACTCTAAATTTCTTTTTTTCCTATTATAGTATCTTTCCATTACAGGCCCATTATTTTCCAAATGTAACTTAGTTATTAACTTAAAGGTCAACCTGAATTTCCATAATTCTTTCTGCTATGCATCCACCCTGCCAGAGCTGTTAATGGGCAGTGAAATACCTAAAATATGTAAAGAAAGGAGGGAAGTGGAAGAAGAGAACCTATGAAGTGAGTGAGCAAACAGATTTGGAATCCAGGGTGGGGTAAAAAAAGGTTTACAGTTGTGAGTATGTAAAACAGAGTTTATTCTTGGATTATTATTTGTTAATTATTGTATTATTTTCTATCTGCACAACTGTCAACCTACTTTTCCTCCAACTTGTATTTGGGGGTTGGCTATAGTGTTATGTATTATTTTCTATGAGCAATAGGTGGATTTTAGAAAAACTTAAAACCTGGACAGGAACTATAAATAAAAATGCATAATTCAGGAGTAAAGTTCACTTCAATGAAAACTGCTTCATTTTTTAAAAAAAAAAATAAAAAATAAAAAGAGAACTTCTGTTTCCTCAAGACCTAACTTTGAGTTAAGGCACAGGTAAAGCTTCTGGACTGTTGGATGCAATGAGGCGTCAGGAGTCATGATCTCTTCCAGGTGGGCAGCCAACAAAGCTACTTGAACAGAACAACAATCAGGCCTCCCTGGTGTTCCTTCCACTTGGGGGGAAATCAATGTAAGGAGAGGGGTTTGGTGGAAATACAGGTTAACAAAATGAAGAAATAAAACATAACTATAATTGCACCACTTGGAGGTCATACATTGCCAATCTTTCCAGACTTTACTGTAAATACTTAAATTTACACACACAGCAAAATAGAATCATTTAGTTCTTGTGATAATCTTTCCATGTTAATAATTTTTAATTTATAGCATCACTTCTAATATCTGATATCATTTCATTGCATCAACCATATCCTAGAAGTGGAGTTGGTGGGTGGGGTGTGTCCCAGCGTAGGCGTATGTACAGGCTCTAGGTATACGTTGCCAAATTGCCTTCCAGAAACGAGACATTCATTTATATTCAGACAGCCTATTTTGAGAGCAACAGAAAGCCCTGTAACTGGTAACTCTTGACTCAGCTGTTCATGGGCTTTCAGCCAGATTCCGAGGGAGTTGAGTGTGGAAACCAGGGGACGCTGACAATCTGTGTTGTCAGGGCCTCAGCACATTTCCCGATGGAGGAGTGCCCAGGGCTGGTGGAGAGACATTTCCTACCTTAGCAAAGTGACAGGTGGCGGGAAGCCTGGTGGGATCAGCACCTTGCAGCTGGGATGGGAGCTGCAAGCCCCGCCAGGAGGGGCCACATCTGCTCAGCTGCTAGGCTTCTCCTGAGAGGGCGTGGCCTCCATGGGATTGTGGAGAAGGAAGTGGGAACAGGGGACTCACGTTGCTCTCTTAAGAGTGGGGACAGTCCCTGAGGATCTCTGAATGGGCTGGGCGGGACCCAGGGGCTGAGGTTGGAGGGATGTCACTGCCTGAGATCACGGAGATGATGACCCCTGGTTGTTAATTTTATCCCTCGGGCTTTCGGGGCCTGGGAAAACACAGGTTATGCTAGGCCTAGGGAATGAGGCCAGAAGGACTGATAGCCTTCGCAGTGTTCATGCATTAATGGAAGATGCCATTTGATTTTGGTTCCTTGCCCAGCGAAAGAGGTCCCAGGGGGGCACACTTCAAAGGAAAGCCAAGCTAATCTTAAGCGAAAAAGAAAATGTTTTATTTCATAAACACGACAATGATGTGGCACTCGATAAAATGTGTTGGCAAGTAGATGTCTGACACGTGGTCTGATAAATAAAATAGGTTAGTTCCTCTTGGGAGAAGGACTTGAATCCCACTTATCATCAGATAGGAACTTTCAACAGGACCTTTCTAAGGAAGATAAGCGGTGGCCTCTGATTTGTTGGCGAATAGAGCACAGCAGACGGGAGAACAGGGCCTTCACTGCTGTCCCAAAAGGGGCTTGTTACCCTTCTCTGTGGGTTTCAAGACCGTCACTGAGCGTGCTTCAGAGGTCGGGCCTCTGCCCCTCAGATATAACATACACATCAAAAGGACAGGCATGCTGATCTTGACACAGACCTGGTCTAATAAATGATAATGTGTTGTAGATGTGAGTGCAGGATTAACCACGTTTTGTTGGATTTCTCTGAAACTGAGATTCAGCTGCCAGAACTGCTTCCCAAAGTAAACGTAGGTTTCGTACCTTTGCCAGAGGAGGCAAGGAATACATTTCCAATGAGACAAACGAGCGATTCTTTCCCGAAGGTTGTTTCCTTCTATCTCCAGGGGGTACGGAGGAGAATGAATTACTTCATAACCTCACTCGCGGTGGCCTTATCAGGTTAAAAACGGTTATGGAAAAGCAGCGCTTACCGTCTACCACGGGTTTGGGCTGAGAGCTTTTGAGGCGCAGCGAGGGCCGGAAGCGGGTTCGGTCGTTGAAGCTCCAGCTCTTCTGCACTTTGGTGGGGCTGCCCTCGGCTGTGATGTCGGTGCTCGGGGACCGCCTGTCACCTATCGAGGCTTGTCTGCTCTTAATACTCTGGCCTCTTGGGCTAGCCATGCGCACCCGCTCCTTAAAACTTAGCTTCTGACTGTGGACAACAGAGGCACGATTATTCCATTTCAAGCAGTTTCTTCCATGCCACTTGGGTAAATAATTTGATGAAATGGTATATGGTCATATACACTTCAGTAAATAAAATGTTTTCAGCAAGTAGGAGCATAGACATATATTTTCCTCCTATTGAAAATTGGAGCTTTGTTCAATCTGTTTGCATTCATTTGATGATAATCTCATACTACAGGTATACACACCCTTTCTGGATTCATCAGAGAAAGAGCTGAGATCAAATGCAGTACTTTGCATACAATTACACTGGAAGTAACCAAGAACTAGTTTGGTCATCGCTTCCAAAACAGATTTTAGTTTTAACCTCAACTTTTGAGATTAATAAAAAAAAAAAAAGTTACTTTTTTTTATTTGGGAGCATCTCTTTTTGCAATTTCTAAACATTTCTACAGGAAAACAGGGAGATAGTTACATATAAATAGATAGCTACATTCTGCATGCATTTTATATTCCAGGCAAGATTACGATATCCATAAATTCATGCAATCTCATAGCAGTTGGTAGCACTGCATACGTAATATTAAACATACCAACACAACACCGCACTTCTTTTATGCTGACACTCATTCTTGTGAGATGAAACCACACAAGGTACAGTACAACAGCCCCAACATATAATGAATGTGATGACTGATGAACAGAATGAGACATCATGTTCACTAACACAATTGCCTGCTCTTAAACAGGTTTATTGATTTGCTGTGGCAGCTACGGGTAAATTACATTTGTTCAGGTATTCAGTTCTTAGATGCCAGCTAGGGTGGAACTGTTGTAGGTTGGTAAGGGAAACATTAACAACAACGATAAAATCCGAAGTACTGCCCGAATGACATGGCTCAGTGGTTGAGTGTTGACCTATGAACCACGAGGTCACGGTTCCATTCCTGGTCAGGGCATAGGCCCAGGGTTGCCAGTGGAGGGTGTGCAGAAGGCAGCCAATCAATGATTCATATCATTGATGTTTCTCTCTCTCTCTCTTCCTTTCCCTTCCTTTTTGAAATCAATAAAATTATTAAAAAAAAAAAAAAATCCAAGTGCATCTCCATGTTCTCCTGACCAGGAGATGTGGGGTGATGTGGTGGGAAGGGCAGATTGGGTTCTGGAGTCCTCATCTCTCACACGGAGACAACAGAAATAACCCACTAGGGGATTTTTGTGAGAGTCAAATGAACCGCAAGAAGCTTTGTGTAGCTATATTGTTTCATTTAGAAACTGCTGCTACTGCTGAGACCGGTTTGGCTCGATGGATAGAGCGTCAGCTTGGGGACTGAGGGGACCCGGGTTCGATTCTGGACAAGGGCATGTGCCTTGGTTGCGGACATATCCCCAGTGGCGGGGGTGCAGGAGGCAGCTGATCGATGACTCTCTCTCATCGATGTTTCTGGCTCTCTATCTCTCTCCCTTCCTCTCTGTACAAAATCAATAAAATATATTAAAAAAAAAAGAAACTGCTGCTATTTATTAGAAAATGTCCGTTATCAGGGAAGAGGTGCAGGACTTTCCAGGGCCTGCAGAAATGAGGGGCACTGGTCTGGAGGGCAGTCACTAAAGCAGCTACGCGGAGCTGCTGGGACCTGCAGCGTTTTTGGGGCGTGAAGCAGTGTTCTCATGGAAAGGGTTTATCTGAGACGAAGTGGAGGCCTGGTCTTTTCCACTTACCGCAACGTCCACTGTCCCCAACTGCAGCATGCCAACAGCAAATGTGTTTAGTGGATATGTGTTTTGCAGCTAACAAGAAACAGTAACATTTATTTTTCCATGCCTAGTTGCTTAACAAATGATATTCTAAAAGGACACCACGTTTTATGTGTGTTTACATGAAAACAAATCAAATAATGAACTATGGTGATCAGGGAGTCCTGGGAACAATAACAATTGACCATGCAACTGACAGCTCCCCTCGGAAACGCAGACGTAGCTAAATCCAGCACGACTAGCTGATGGCACATGCAAAGAACAGGCTGGGCAGTTTTGTGATGGAGTCAGTGGGTTCAAGAGTCCTTTAAAACAATCTCATCAGTCACTGGCTTTTTTTCTGGACTTGACAAGAGTGTGATTAAATGGTAGATTATATTAAATAACAGCAACAATAACATCATAAAACTGCATCTTTTTATTCTCAGGCTAGGTTCTACATGTCCTCTACAGCCTTCACATTATTTCAACAAACCCTTCAAGGGATAGTGTCCAAAATGTCTACTCTCCTCAAGCTTTTTTTGGTAAAAATCTCAAATCTTTTTTCAGTGTTAGCACATCTGTTCCATCATTGAAATTTATGATGATCTGGTTCAGGAACATATGCTTACCTCTGCACCTTGATTTAGATTAATGAGTGGCTTAAGTGGACATGGCTATCATTACAAGTGTTCTCACTATACTTGATCTAATCGATTACCTTTTCTGGAACAAACTGATCCTAATTGCTACAGAAGGTTGCGTTTTAGTTTATATAAAATTATTTTTTCAAATTTTCAGGATATATCTCTTTCCTAGGTCAGTCAAATGAACAGAAAACTAATAAATATATCACAAAAACATTTGATATAGAATCTAATTTTTCCTTAAAAAATATCTCAATTACTAAAAAAAGTAAAAGATACCCCAAATAAGTATCAAATCCACCGTGGCTCATTTACAATAGCAAAATATTTAAAAACAATTGTTTTCATGAAAATATTTTTAAAAATTGCTCCTTTGAAATATTTTGATATTATCTCTAAGAATAAATGAAAAGTGAAAATAATATTATCCTCTAAATCTTAATAGCATTTAAAGCACTTAAAGTTTATATGAATTCTAGGTACCATTTCTTCTTCTGTTCTTCTAAATTACATGAATATTTGTCAATGACTACTATTTAAAAATTCTCAAGAACTCTTTTAAAGTGAACTCAACATATTAGAAACATATTAAACATACCAAATTAGAAAAGAATGCAATATTTTCACTCTCTCTTTTGACATAATTGTATGAAAGTTACAAATAAGATCCTAATCCAGAACTTTTAAACCAGGCAACATTTGTTTTATTAGTTTTCTTACTTCATTTCCTCTTTGGAAATCAACAGAGCATCTTGATTAGATGGCTATTAAACTGATTAGGTAGCTATTATTAAAAACACACATTGATGAAAAAATATAGGTTCTTCACTGACCCATTGAAGTTTTCATTATTTCCCTGTTTTTTTTTTTTTTTTTTTTTTTTGTGTGTGTGTGTGTGTGTGTGTTGATCAATAAACATGATTTTATATAAAGGAAGATTTATGTAACCTTGTTGTTTGGAAGGATGCCAAGGATTATCCCCAGGACAACAAAGAGGTCTCTCTTTGGAGAAAGTAACCAGAGGGTCGCTGTGGCCATTGACTGCAGGATCTGAGTATACTGTCTCACATTCCCAGCCGAGGACTATGCCCAGGGGAGCCTGTACAACTGCTCTGCAAGGGAATTCTTCCTTCTCTGGGAAGCAGATGTATAAGTTACTCAAACGCCCTAGCCTGCAGTCTACTAGTGGATATTTCCTGCCAGAGGATGGTGTGGCATCACTGTAAACCCACAGTAATCCTCTTGGACTTAGAATGCTGTAGTTGTGGTTATATTTAATTAGGGTTTTAGCCCTTCATAAGATAAGCATTCTACAGATTTTCGCCTCAGGCACAATATGGCAAGTGAGCCATAACAATCCAGTGCGTGCAGCAGCTCAGCAGTTGTTCCACCACAAGGAGGCGCCAAGGGGATGACTGCCAGGACTGCGAGGGGGCCCTGCCAATAGGACAAATGTGTCCCAAGGGTAGAGAATATCCAAGCAGGCAACAGGCAAAAAGGAAAATGAGAAAGAGTGGGTCTCAGAACAGGGCTCCCGTAGGGTGACGCTGTAACCTGGTCATGCACCTGAGGTTAGCTGGCATTCTCAAGTCTCATGTCAATAGCTGGGATGCTGGGTACCTCTGCTTCCGTGTGGTGTGCATTCTGAAGAGCTTCTGCTTATTACTACAGAACTTACTAGGAGTGAGGGAAATAGAGTAGCACATTATTAAGCATTTGACCACCAGGAAAGTGCTGAGGGATGTTATTTTCCATTTTGAAAAAACAAAGTCATGTGTTCATATTGCTTTTTCAGATATAAGAATACAGCGTATTTAAGCAGTAAGTACTATGCAGGTTAATTGTGCTGCTCAAAATATATCTAGTGCTTTTAATGGTTAGGATCAAATAATTAGCTTTGATATAGGCATTAGAAAGGATGTGTTAGCATCTGATACATATAAAAATAAGAATATAAATATTTTAGAATACATCATGGTATAAATAATTGAGGAACAAAATACTTCAGAACTATAAAAATAAATATTTACAGGAAGTTGGTAACATTATTTGCTTTGAAATAATAAAAAAAAAAGTTCTGGATTTGTATGAAACACCTGCAGTTATAGTTAATACAGGTAACCAATTGTCAGGTAGAATACCTGTTCAAAATGACAGAAGAAAGGATTCTAGGTTGCTAGTTTGGTAGAAAAAAGTTTCTTATTTTAAGTCTCATGATGTGTTTTCTTTCCCTCTCTCTATAAATGTGAACAGAAGAAGAGACCATTTTGAAAAAAAAGAAAAGAAAAAAGAAACAATCTAAGATTTTGCCCATAAGGGCACAAGTTGACTATCTGGGGAAAAAAGCCTAGTCTTACTGCATTTAACAGCACATGCAGATCATCCATTGCAGACAGAAGAAAGGAGGTGTAAATATGGAAAATAAATGCAGAAGAAGTATAACATAGTCTTTGCATCAGTGTTCTAGAGTTCTCTCATAAGAGCCACACATCTCCTCAAAACCTAATAAAGCCAGCATGGAGGAGCCATTTGGACAAGGCACTCAGCGGATTGCAGCACAGTTTTGTAATGTGATGAAACAATATAATTTATGCTTTAACCTTTAAGACGATGCATCTTTATCACAGTCTCACAACTACCTGTTAAAGCAACTTCAGGTAGTCTACTAAGAAGTCTGTCAGAGATCTGCTAATTCCTTAGAAACTGTGAGCAAGGCGGCTGAACTTCGAAGCACATGTTCAACAATGATTGAGAAGGAGGCAGGGTAAACAGAGGCAGACAGCTTTATGGATGATCCCTGAATCTCCGATGGTATGATTTATTTTTGTAGCAATAAAAACTTAACAGGTGGGAAGAAGTAAAAGCCTGCTTGTACCAGCGTGATGGCTAATTCACCAACTACTTGGTGGCTAACTGACCTCCTTGTCAAGGAGGAGAGGAGGAGAACATAAAACCTCAAGGTGAGAATAATGACTTAATCTGGCCTGATGGGTTTACAGGCCAATTCTATTCTCTGAAAGTGATAATTTATACCCAAACTAAGAAAAACTGCCCAGTTTAAAAAGTGAGTTGGAAAAAGTACTTAATGGAATGATTAATCAGCATAAAATTAACAAGCACATTCACTACCACATATGAAATTAGTGGGAAGACAGAGGAAAACAAATAAATAATTAATTAATGTTAAGGAAATTGTATTTATGGTCTCAGTAGAGGAAGAACAGAGCAGGTTCAGTTGAAACTAACAGTAATTCATATTTGACCCTCTAACAAAGAGAGTCAAATAAATATTATTTTCACTGTTGTTCAGTTGAACTCTTCTTGAGAGTGATTGTATTTTTAAAGAAAATTTTGGATCTGTCACAAACAATGCTAAGCCATGTCAGAACTGGATATCTTTCTTAGTGGCCTAAGACACTGTAGATGAATTTTTTTGAACATACCCTGACCTCAGTGTGGAAAGACAAAATATCTTTAACAAGAATAGTCCAGAGCAGGGAATATAGTTCACTGACTATGATCTTTAATCCATTCTGCAAAGAGGAAAACCTCTCTGTGTATAGGACAGCCCTGTCTACAATGTGGCCTTCTTTTCCGGAGGGAGTGAGTGCCAGGCACCAGGAGAGGGTCACTGCCTGCTGTATTGAACTCATCTACACTCGGGTTACTCCCAGTTCTTAACACAATGAAACACCAGGAGGAAGGATTTAGGGGATCACAAGCTCTGAGATATCTGGCGAGCTGGCTAAAGGGTATCTATTTTGCTTATCTGAGTCACCATCAATAACCCAATAGCCCCAATCTGTCAAGTGCTCTGCATGTGGGTTGTATTTATCATTCCAATTAAAACTGGGCCAAGCATTAATCAACAATATTCTGGACCCAGATTGCTCTCTGCTCAGGGAGAATTCTCATTATAAATGCATTTTCCTTTGTGCATATTTTGGTTGGGTAAGGACCAATTTGTTATTTCCTAAGATGGTACTGTTGCCATTGTTATTACAATAGTCTTTCTACATTTATTATGCAATGTTATGAATTCCATTGCCAAGGTGAAAGCTCAGGTAATAGTAAAATGGGAGCTTCAGCTTATTTCCTTCAAATCATTGAAATGTTTTCCATTTTTTTTCTTTTTTTATGTTTCTCCTTTCCCCCATTTTTGTTGTTGTTTTCTCTTTTTGCATAAACTACTTGAGATCAGAGACATTTTATTACACTACCCAAGAATTATTGACTAAGCACATTCTCTGTCAGAGCTTTACACAGGATGATGTGGTATATATTTAGCAGATAGAATACCTAAGTGTTTGAAGCAGTAAGATATGCATACTAAATAGTTACACGCACATGGCATGTGTCAAGGTGGTTTTGCCAAACATCCAATGACCACAGAGGAGCAAGAACTCCCTGTGTGTGATTTTCTAAATCAATAAGTTTGCTCAGCTGTTCTGTATATATTCAAATCCTCAAGTGAGTTACCTTTGATAAGCTCAGTCACAAGTATGCAAAACATTTTAATGTTTCAGTGCATACGAGCATCATGAAATTGAAAAAGCTTGGTTGGTAGATTTTTGACAGCTGACTACAAGGTTCATTTTTTGTCTGAGGGGCTGAAGCTCAATCATTACTTAAAACACACATACAATTCTGAGCAATTTAGTGGAATAAGTGTGCTGGAATTTTCATATAAATGTGTTTCCCCAGGCTAGTGTGCCATCACAATGAGGATGTTCCCTAGTTACCTCTTAACCCTGTCTTTGCTTTCTGCCTTGCTAACATTTGGAACAAGAGCTCATATTATCGAGTGAGCACAAGGTGACCCCTCACTTAGGACTGCCACAGAGGTTGCAAATTCCCCCTTTAGGTTGCCAACAGCTCTGTTTTAAAGGATAAAACCAAGACAGGTGACCTTACTCTCGGGTGGCTATCAGGTTTGTGCCAAAGATAGTATCGGACCTTAGCATTTGAAGACAAATCACTCTTTGAGATAATTTGTAAATGGCTAACTCCCGAGACAAGGAAAGCTTTTAAAATCCAACCAGAGACACTAAACAGCTTACAATGGTTAAGACTTATTTTGTGTAACCTTTTCCAAGTAATGTTATCACAACAGAAGGATGGCGAAGTCTGCTCTAACTCTATTCCTACCAAATAAGAGAAGGAGGGTCTTTAGTGGCCTCCCCTGAGTAGGCGTACCTGCCCCATCTATTGCCATCATAAATGAGCCCATTTGTGGTTTGGTTTGTGACTCTTGTTGATGTAATGCAGAGATGGGTGACCCAGAGCCTCATCACCCCAAGTGAACTTTCAACACTAGTTTCAGCGCTGTTTAAGTACGTTATGATTAGTGTCGTTTGAGTAACAAAGCTAAAGGAACAATTCCTGGACCCACACCGACCCCCACCTTGGCACTAATCCTGGCCACGGGATGCCTTTGTGGCAATCATGGAAAAAAGAGACTTGTGTCCCTTCTTCCCTCCCAGGCACCTGGGATTCTCCTGCTGGTCCTGCCTCTGCTACTTTTCACACCGTCACCTGGCTCTGTCGTCCAGGGCTTTGCTTCCAGACCCCCAGGGTACTCACTGGTACTCACGGATACCGATTAAAATGGTGTCCTTCACATCCTATTCCCTCTGGGTCTAAATTTCTGCTGTTTGCTCTGATAAAGCACTTCCTTCGAAGGCATAAAAGAATGATCCTAAATTATTTGGTTAAGTTTCTGGGAGGGTTAGCTTCTTTTAAAGGATGGGAGTGGGGCGGCTCTTCTTTTGAATCAGGCCATCTAAGTAAACCTCAGCACTCGGTGTGCTGGAGATGCCACACAGAGACTGTTCCAACTCCTGCACACAGTGTTCTTTTTATACAAAACAAAACAAAACAAAGCAAAACCCCCACAAAACAACCAACTAAGCTCAATGTCTCACTTTAAAGAAGGACCCCGATGAAGGGAGTATATCTTACACTGCTTCTCGGGATTTAAATACTTGGGTGAGATTTCTGTCTGGGAAAATGGTAGCAAGGAATAACCAAAGACTATAACGATCATTTCTCCCAGAATGTTGCATGCTCTGCAGATTGTACAAAGCAGTGAGTGGGTGAGGGAAAGGCACTTCCACTCCCAAGGGGAGGGGGAAATCAATAACACAGCAACCTCTGCAGGCAATCCTGGGAAAGGCCACTTTTAATCATTTTGTATTTGTGGATCGATTTTACTCACATGAGACACATTTAAAACATCTGTTAGGCACAGATTTATAAACAAACATGTAGCAGAAAAGATCACAAACCTGCTTGATGTTTCCCCTTGCTCTTTCCTTCAGGTGCATGCAGACAGAAGAGAAATGATGATAAACTGGTGAATACATTTATAGCACTTGATAATGGCCCACTTGGGGTTGGGGACATTAGTACCTTGAGTAATTCTTTTCAAGCAAGATCCATGGAAGCCATTTTAAAAATAATAAATGTGCCTAGTTTTTTTTTTTTTTTTTTTTTTTTTAAACATATATTCTTTGTGGCCCAGATCAGGGATAGCATAGCATCTCCTTAGCCAAAACAATACTGCCTACATGTAATGAACAACAGCCAGAGTTATCCATGGCTAAGGAGAAGTGGTTCTGACCTGGTTAGCTCTAGGAGAAACTCTTAGAATGCTGCTGGTCACACTGTAGCTGTAGACCCTGAGCTGTTGACAGACTTTGGGTTCTTAGTCTGGACTCATGAATGTGTGACTGGTTCCTCAGTCACTTGTTAAGGCAGGTGCTGTTTTTCTATTGTAATTCATACTTTATATTCATACTTTATACAATAGGAAAACAGCACCTGCTAGGCACATAGGAAGTCGTTAGAACTCTTCCAGCCTCATGCTGGGTGGTGTTCTTCATTACCGATTTGAGCAGACCCAGGTCAGTACGACATGGTGCAAATGACCCGTTGTCCTTGGGTGGACACCCCACTTTCCTGTGGGTCTTGGTTTTCTTATGAATAAGTTGAAGGCATTGGATTAGATAATATCTAAATTCTGACGTCTTAAGATACCACTGAGCATCCGTGGCATTTAAGTCCCTATAGTTTCACAAAATATGCGACTCATTCCCTAAAATAACATGTTCACCTATGTTTCACCCTTTGTAGAGCCTCCATTTCCTTTGAGAACAAAATCAAGGAAAATATGTTCCTTTTATGAATCCTTTTGTTATTAAAACAAAGTTTTAAAGTAGCAATTGTGGAGATCTTAAAGGCAATGTAAGAGACAAGCCAGGCCAGAGAGGAGAGTAAAAAATTTCTGGCATATCCTTGGCAGGTCTGAGTGGGCGTGGCATGCCCCTCACCCCACCCCTCTCTCTGGACACCATTCTCACTCCTCTCTCCTATATCACTCCCTAGAAGAGGTGGTGGAGTCAAAGCATCCCATTGTATCTCTAAACCAGGCGTCTTCAAACTACGGCCCGCGGCCCGCCAGGTTTTTTGGGCAGTGAGCGCAGCCGAGGTGTTACAGTAGGAATTAGTAGTTCATATAGTCCGGCCCTCCAGCTCTCTGAGGGACCGTGATCTGGCCCCCACTTTAAAAAGTTTGAGGACCCCTGCGGGAACAAGAGCACGGTTGGTGCTTTTAAGTGATGATGATGAAGAAGAAGATGATGATAATGCTATTGGTAATATGATCACTTTGTTGACCACCTATTTAAAACTGTACCCCTAATGCTTCTTAAATTCCTTCCCTATTCTACTTTTTCTCTTTAGCACTCACCACCCTCTGGACCTATTAAATATTTTACTTATTTATTTTTATTGTCTCTTCCCAGCAACCCTTGAATATATACTCCTCAAGGTCCAAGATTGTAACCTGTTTGTTTTTCTCTATCACTGCTGCATTCCGAGTGCCCAGAACAGTACCTTGCACATAATAGGTACTCAATGAAGCCTTGTTGAATGAATGCATGCATGAATGAATAATCTCTCCCTTGGGAAGTTTCTAAGCCCTAAATGTTATGGGAAAATACACTATGTAAATAGAAAGAAGTTTTGGTCTATTTCTTACTACATAGCATTTTGTGCTCATAAGACACTTGGTTTTATAAATGTAAAAATACCCTCGAAGTCACTGTAAATTATTTACCTCACAAACCCACACACTTGATTAAAGCAGGTTTACTTTCTAAAACAGAGGTTCCGAACTTGGCTTCAGGGAGTTATGACTACATTAAAATTGTAGGCAAAGTTTTAATTTTTTATGCAGTAAACATGTTTCTTGGGAAAGAGTGCATAATTACCATCCCATTCTCAGCAGCTTAACAAAGAAAAACAACAACAAAATTAAGAACCACTGCAGTTTAGAACAAGGATGCATGGCTAGTGGGAGAGATGTTAGGACACCCAGGATCGCATGAACGTTGCTAGTGACTGAGGTGTCATGTTGGACAAATCTCTGTTTTCAGTAAGTGGGCTGAGTCTGCGGGGTGGGTGAGGGAACGCAGGGAAGGGGATTGAGAGATGGTTGACAGTCACAGTGGATCAGGATAATAAAGGTGTTTCCCTAAATTCTTCGCTTCCCTGTCCCCACTTAAAACAGGAAAAATATCAAAGGAGAAGAGAGAGAAATTATGTGAGTAAAATAAGTTTATGCATTGGAAGAGTCTGACTCTTTATTAAAGATTTTTCAGGCTTCAGAATGAGTTTTCTTCCAAAAACCATGGACGGAGTAAGCCAATCAATCACATGTGGTGCCAGACCACTCTCAGCCCCTAAAAACCGTCTTTTGGTTTCTCTGCTAGCCTTCCTATTATACAGGTGTGAAGAAAAGAAATACAATTTTTATGTAATTCCAATTTTTTGATGCACACTCCCAAGGAATAGATAGCACAAGCATTATATTCCTGTTTTCTTCCCTACTATAACTTTGAAAGAGTCCAGTACTCAATAAAGGGCACTTAACTACAATTTAAGGTCTAAATGAAGAGGATTCTCATCCACACATTCACTCAACAGCATCCATGCTTCTGTCTTTGCTAAAGTCCCATCCCCTTTAAAATCCTGACATTCTATGATTATCTCTGTCACAGGTGCTGACAGAGTTTTGATATCAACTTTTAGGAGACGTGCCCACAAGAGCTTAGAAATTATCTTGCCCAGCTCTTGCCCTTCACTTTGTGGATGGGAATAGTGAAGCCCATCTCAGGGCAGGGCAGGGCAAGGCAGGGAAGCCATATAGCAGATCCTGATAGATCTGCCCCCCTCTACAGGGAGTAGTCTGCTGCATCACAGAGGTCCTTTTGAGACTTCAATCCCCGGGAACACCTCATGAAGGCTTCCCCAGCCATTTCTCTCTCACATCAGGAAAAAAGAGTTTCTGAGATACAGTAGTTAGATGCCTGGAATCCTATGAAGTAACTTGGATGAAGGTTTTGTTGGATTATGAAGGGAAATGGCTGATGCTCTAAAATACTAGCTTAGATAAGCAGTTTGATAATGTTTGAACAACCTGAGGAACTGACTGCTGTAACCAAGCTGGGTGACTCACAGAAAGCCTTTCCCTGCACTGACTGACTTTGGTTGTTACGGTGAAGAGTTATTTAATTAGATGGTGACTATGATTTAATGTGCGCTCTGCCAGTGGAACTGGAGTCCAGGATTCCAGGACTAAAGATTGTTTTTGGAAATTAAACTTCACTGTGGTAACCATCAGGACTGTTCATAAGTTTTCAGGTTCTCCTCTCTTTCCAGGCGCGTGGTAGGACTGCACTTCCTGTCCTCCTAGAGTTTAGGCATGGCCAGGTGACTTGCTTTGGCCAATGAAATGTGAATGTAAGTAATACTATTTAAAAATTTTGAATGCTAATTCCAAATTTTAATTTGTTAGGTCCCATTGCTTCATTGTAAACTGTAATTATACTAGGATTCCAACTCTTCTCTTATTTTGCTATTAATGTTAGTTTGATCTGCAAGTGAAAGCTGGAGAGCCAAGGGGATCTAGATGAGAAATGACTTTGAGGAACTTCAATGTGAAAAGATATATTGTTTTCAAAGCACTCCCTGTTTGGGGTCAGATGATGGATGGAGTTTAAACAACCATTATTTTTCAAAACTAGTGGTGCTTACCTTTAGAATTCTGGTGGGTTTTATAGAATGAGACATTAGAAAATAATACCATGAAATAGTAGAAATAAATCTCTATGAAGTTTAAATTCTTTTAATCTTTAAAACACATCTATGGACAGTGAGGAATGATACTGGGTCAATTGAGTTTTGTGCCTGAGTTGTTACTAAAAAGGTTTGAAAGAGAAGCAGAGAATAAGACAGGCCCCAAATTGACACTGAGTGTGCGCGTGCATGTGTATGTATTTGCATGCACGTGTTTGTATGTATGTGTGTGTTTGTGTGTGTGTGTATGTGTGTGTATGGTTTGTTTTGCAAATTTGAAGAGACTCGACTACAGCACCAGCTATCATACTGATACCTACTTGGTGGGGCTGCAGGTGTGCAGGGCCTTCAAATGCGGCTTCCAGGTGGCAATGGAAACAGATTTTTCATCAGCTGCATAACTACGCCAAACACACTGCATGCAATGTACGTGGGAACATGAAAAAGAAAAAGAAAAGAGAGAAGAAGATAGAATGAAATAAAGGGCTATTATTAAGTTAATACACATGAAGGATCTTTAGCCCTGAATAATATCCAAAGGGGTGACGACTTGCTTGGCATTTTCAGCTGGCTGTTACACATATTCTGCCACGTCTATAGGATTGCTTTTCAAAACAACTCACACCAAAGAACAAGCATACTAAGAAGTCTTCCATGAAGTAACTTTTGAATTAGTTAGGGAAAACTATGACATTATCTGAGGTGGACTACCTGAGAGTGAACATGCATTGTAGGACCCAACCGCACATCTTTAGTCACTACTTGATAAGGTGGAGGCAAATGACTACTAGAAACTCACAATGCAACTAGTAAACTAGGTAGTAAATTAATGACCACCAGAGTACGCTAAAATGATTTAGTGAAATTTCATGAAGTTGAAATGTGCCAACACTAATAACGCTAAAAACGAAGACAGTGCTAAACAAGATAGAGGACAATGTATTTTCTAGGAATGTATTGAATACTTGGAAGGCACTTAAGGATTTAATGTCATGGTCTAAGAATACACTTGCAGCTCCTTGATATAACACAACTATGTCTACTTCACATAATTCAGGGGTGAGACCTTTTTTCTGCCAAGGGCCATTTGGGTATCTATAACATTGTTTGCAGGCCATACAAAATTATCAACTTAAAAATTAGCCTGCTATATTTGATCAAACATATAACTCACCCCTAATGCCTTGGCAGGGCCAGATCAAATGATTTTATGGCCTCAGATGGCCTGCAGGCTGGATGTTCCCAACCCTGAAATAATTATACCTGACATATATAATATGAAGTATTTCCATGTAAAATCCTTGCCGAGTATGAATTAAGACCCACTATTTTACGGTTGAGAAAATAAAGGCTCAGATAAAATAAGATGTTTACAAGGATTGGTAGGGTTGACATTATCTCCAGTGACTGGCTCTTGCTTTGAGAATCCCTCATGGTCCTTTGCTGATTGTTTGATGACTGTTGGCAAAGCTTCCCTCTGAAACTGTCCATTGCCTGAATGTACTATCCATATAGACTTTGGCAAATTTCTTTCTTTGTAATAAATCCAAAAACATGTCTAAAGACCAAGTGCTTCCTCAAAAATCCCAAGAGAAAACTTTTAATTATAATTCATAAATCAAAGCACTCTATTTTAAGTAGCAAATTTGTTTAAACAAGTCATATTCCTACTCTATAACCACCATTCATGATTGTAAAAACTACAATGAAGAAAACAGCTATTTAATAATGTTCCTTTTCCTGAGTATCATTAAAGCAATGTGTGCTGAATAAAAAGTTAAAAATTAACACAACTACTTTGGAAAGTTGTCTGGCTATTATCTAGCAAAGCTGAACACATACAGACCCTCTGACATAGCTACACACTTCTTTATATATACTCAACAAGTATGTTTATACCTGTTCATTAATATACGTGCTATCCCACTGAAAACATTACACTTCATAGACCTGCTCAAACACCTATTAATAGTAGAGTAAAGAGATACGCTGTGAATATTAACATAATGGAATAGTACACAGTTGGAGTACTCTAGCACTACATTCAAGAATATGGATGACCTTTACATGAATAATGGTGAGTGAGAGAAACAAGACACAAAAGAGTACATGCTGTGTGTTTCCATTTCCATAAAGTACAAAAACCAAACTCCTCAAGAAAACCAATTTTAAAAGGCAGCACAGTGGGTACCCTTGGGAACAGTGATTGAGAAAGGGTACAGAAAGGTCATATTCTGTTTCATTAACTGGGTGCTGCTTACACACACAGGAGTGCTCAGTTCTTTTAGGATATGTGCTCTTTTCTGTATGCACATTATACTACAGTAAAATGTTCAAGAAATGATATTAAAAACTAAAATATATGGGACCTGAGGGTTTTTTAATATTATTAAGGAAGGTTTAAGTAATTGAAGCAGAGTTCCTTGCCTAGAGTCTTGCTTCCATGGCTCATGTTGATTTATCCTAAAATCTGTAAAAACATATGCTAAGCATCATGACATCTTATAGAGAACAAAGCAATTATTGTTGTGACAATGTTAGTTTTTGCAATTATTGCACAAACACGATTTACACAGTGGTCTAAAGGAATCAATGAAAACCCATGGATTTATTATTACAGCTTCCTCTGTAGTGAAGCCCAGAGAACCTCCCATACCACGACGGCCTAGATGGCTGCTTTAATTAAACAATCTTCATATAAGGCACCATATATACATATGTACTTTGAAAGCAAGACTCATGTAAAACTAGAAGTACACAGTAGGTCTGTGCATGATCAAACACCAGTGAAAAAAACCCACAACTATACAACAAAAAAATGGGACCAAGACATCACCTGCCAATGTTATAAAGAACCAGGGACAAAAGAGGCCACTCTCAGAAAATTGAAAATTTTCCTAACAATGCAACCTGGCTTCTTGCCTTTTTCTATCAAATTGATCTAAATGGCTAAGCTCTTATTCCTTTCATTACTCTTTTCCTAACATGTCTTCTAAATGGGAGGCACAAAAGGAATAAGTGGTATCTATCTCAGGATTGATATTAGTGACGAAGTCTAAGTGGAAAGTGAAACTCTATTACTCTTATACTCTAATAACTTTGTTCTGTCCTTAGCTCTCTCTCTTCTAGTAGCACAACCATAAGATCAAGTAGCTGATGCTTCCAGATTTTAAGCCAAAACCACAAAGTGGTTGGCAAGAATAAAATTATGACCCAAAGGGATTTAACTTACATGGCATATATACCCAAAGGACAAATCAAGATGGAGCCAAATGAAAGCCAAGTTCACCATCTTTCAGGTGACTCTGGTGCTCTAGGCAGCCAAACAAATTCAAAATTTTGTCTACAATTATAATTACAATGTCAGTATAATTAAGCTTTTAGGGAGTATTCACTTTGTGTTGTCTGGAGTATTACAACTATGGCACATTTGACCCTTTCTAAAATTTTAATTTCAGCTGACCATCCAAAGGTATAATGTACATGGGACCAATTTTTTTTTCAGGGTACATAATTTAGGAAGTCAGAGATATAAAAGATTCAAGATGAAAAACAGTAATCCCTTTCTCTACCTTGCTTCTCACTAATTTTTGTTCCTTAGAGGTAACTGTCTTCAATTCTTATAGTTGTTGCTTCTATTTTTTTTTAAATATATTTTTATTGCTCTCAGAGAAGAGAGGGAGAGAGAGATAAAAACATCAGTGATTGTTGGGAGCCAGCAGAATTGAGGCAAGCAACTCAGTCTTAAGGAAATGGAATTAAGTTCTTTCTAGCAGAAGTTATGCGGTGCCCTGAGGGCTTGGCCAGAAGATAAGATTAACCTGCAGCTTAGCATCTTCCTGCTTAGCATCTTCCTGCTGCTTAGCAACTTCCCCTTCCCGATCCTCCCCCCTAGATAGCCCAGCCTTGGAATGTTGCACCTTGGAATGTTACGCAAAGACCCCTCTGCATAGGCAACCCTGCCCCCCTTTGTTTCTGCTGTATAAATACAGCCATTTCAAAGAATAAAGTTGAGGCTTGATCAGAACCTTGTCTTGCCTCCATTCTTCCGCGTTCCTTGTTTGTTTCATTCTCTTAGGTGGTTCCTGCGTGCCCCCGTTGTTGTCCCTTGGGTCGGAACAAGTGATAAAAATCATTGATCAGCTGCCTCTTGCATACCCCCTACTGGGAACTGAGCCAGCAACCCAGGCATATGCCCTGACCAGGAATCAAACATTGACTTCCTCATTCATAGGTCAATACTCAACCACTGAGCCACACCAGCCAGGCTTCTATATATATATTTAAAATATATTTTATTTATTTTTTACAGAGAGGAAGGGAGAGGGATAGAAAGCCAGAAACATCAATGAGAAAGAGACATCATCAAGCCACCTCCTGCACACCCCCTACTGGGGATGTGCTCGCAACCAATGTACATGCCCCTGACCGGAATCGAACCTGGGACCCTTTAGTCTACAGACTGACGCTCTTGCACTGAGCCAAACTGGTTTCAGCGAGGCTTCTACTTTTAAGAATCCTGATTTCTAAGGATTATTCTCATATGTATATTTCTTGATTTTTGAGTTTTTGGTGCTATCAATTCTTACCATGAGAAATAATGACATCACACCTACACACCCTCTTCCCTTCCTCTCATTCTAACAACAATTTTTAGTTGTTACTATTTAATTAACTTTATTATAACCTGGTGACTATTGTTCCTAGTTCAGCAATGTGACATAGCATGACTTTTTCTTTCATGTTGCTTTTATGTACCTATTATGAATACATTCATGAGTTCTCCAAAAAAATTCAAAAATTCCACTAGTTAAATATGTCATGAAAAGAACAAGAGAATTCTCAAGAAGAGCTAAATGAATGAAAGCAAGCAATTTATCAGATACAGAGGTCAGAGTAATGATTATAAGGATGCTCAACAGCATGAAAAAGGAAAGGAAATCACAAAAAAGAACTGGTCAGAAATGAGGAATGGAATATCTGAAATAAAGAATACACTGGGGAAGATGGCATAATGGGGTAGGGGGATCGTAATACTATCAACAATAAAAGATATATTAAAAAAAGAATACACCATAAGGAATAAACAGTAGGTTGGATGAAGCAAGGGACTGAATTAAAGATTTGGAAGACAAGTAGGAAAAAACACCTAATCATGCCTGGGCAGTGCGGCTCAGTGGTTGAGCGATGATTTATGAACCAGGAGGTCATGGTTCAATTTTCGGTCAGGGCATATACCCAGGTTGCAGGCTTGATCCCCAATGTGGGGCATGCAGGAAGTGGCCTATCAATGATTCTCTTTCATCACTGATGTTTCTCTCTCTCTCTCACTCCCTTTCCCTTCTTGGAAATCAATAAAAATATATTAAAAATAAAAAGACACCTAATCAGAGCAGCAACAACAAAAAAGAGGGATAGTTTAAGAAACCTCTGGGACAACATGAAGCATAACAACATCTGCCTCATAGGGGTACCAGAAAAAGAAGAGAGAGCAAGAGATTGAGAACTTATTTGAAGAACTTCCCTAACTCAGTGAAGGAAGAAGACACACAAGTTCAGGAAACACAAAGAGTCCCAAACAAGAGGCCCACATCAATACACAACATAATTAAAATGATGGTAAAGACAAAGAGAGAATCTTCAAAGCTGTAAGAGAAAGACAATTAATTACCTATATTCAGTGTAGCATTATTCACAAGTAGCCAATATAATATTTGGAAGGTAAAGTTTTGAGGTCTTGCGTGTCTAAAAATGTCTGTATCTTACTCATACATTCAATGAATAGTTTGGCTGAGTATAGAATTCTATGTTGGAAAGAATTGTCTCCATAATTTTAAAAGTATTATTCCACTGTCTTTTAATGTTAGCGGTATTCATGAGAAATCAAACACAATCCTGATTGTTGAACCTTTGTATAAATTATGAGCAGAAGGCACTTAGAATTCACTGTTTTTGCAAATCTTATTTCACTATGATGTCCTCAGTGTGAAGTTTTCTTATCACAGGCCTGGCACTTGGTGAGCCCTCTTATTGTGGTGACTCAGTTTCAGAGAATCCTATATAATAAAAGTTTAATATGCTTAGTGTCCGACCAATTGGTTGACTATTCAGTCGACCACTAGACCAGTTGCTATGACATGCACTGGCCACCAACGGGCAGGGCTCTGACTGGTAGGTTAGCTTGCTGCTGGGGTCTGATGGACCGAGACTGGGCGAGCGGGCCGGATAAGCCCTGGAGCGCTCTTGCAGTTCCTCCCCAGCTGGCTGTTCTTCATTGGCCCTGTTTGGGACTGGGCAAGATGGCTCCAATTGGTCCCGACCACAGGCCAGGCTGAGGGACCCCACCCATGCATGAGTTTATGTGCCAGGCATCTAGTAATAATATATTATAATATCATCCCCTTAGTTTTCCTATACTCTTTTTGAAATACTTATATTACTTGGATGTACCGCTGAAAGGGTCATCCAGTTTTTCTTTCTGTTTTATTTTCCCCTCTCTGTTTTTGTTCTCAGGAGATTTCTACAACTTTATCTCTTCTTGCTTTCTTTTATTCTTATGTCACATTTTTCATGACTATGAATTGTTTTTCTAAATCTGTTCTTATTTATGACTGAAGCACTAAAAAGATATATGAACTCTGTATAAGTGGTTTGAGTTTATTGGCCTCACTCTAAGGTAACTAGTTGCAAACTCAGTTATTTTACTAGTAAAATAAAGCCATAGTTTCTAGATGGATAGATAGATGAATTTTTCTTTCTTTTTCTTTTTGGGCTAGCTAGCTTCACCATAGAAGCATCTTCTAATCTCTTCCTTTCAAGAAAATAAGCCCATCTTTTAGTATCATTTCACAAACTTTCTTTTAATTTCTCCATTTCTGTTTCCACTAAAGCATCTTGGTTCCACCTGAACTGGCTCAGTCTCTCCAGAAGAACTTTGAAGTACCTTTTAATGCTAATCTCAAGACTTCCATAATCTCTCTATATAAAAGTCTAATATGCTAAATGTCCAACCATCTGCCATGACATGCACTGACCACCAGGGGGAAGACACTCAATGCAGGAGCTGCCGAGCTGCAGTGACTTGGTAGTGGTGGTTCTCGGGTGACATACCCTGAAACCAGAGAGGAGGGAGCCCGATTCCTCATGGGGCCACGGAATTCCACCTTCGGCCATGGGTTATGTTGTTGCTGGGGCACTGTCAGCCTCCAATCTGGCTTACTGCACACTTGTGTTTGTGTTCCATTCTCTGTATTACAGCAACTTTGCAGAGTGCCCTCTCCCATTCCAGGACCCCTTCAGGAATGTCTAAGAGCCAGTTTCAGCCCAATTCCTGCAGGCCAGGCCGAGGGACCCCACCTGCCAGAGGGACCTGCTCACTGTTCAGATGCTGGGGAGGGACCGCAGGAGGTTGGCTCCAGGGCATGTCCAGCCCATCTTGCCCAGTCCTGCCCCCCTCCCACCCCTCGCCAACCTTCTAATTAATTTTCTTTCAAATGTGCATGAATCCATGCACCAGATCACTAGTAAATATATATATATGGATGCAACTGCTGCTCTTTGAAAGGAGTAATGGATTTGAGTTCAGACACTAAGGATTTGAGTCCTTGCTCTTCCTAGGCTTGTCCTTATGATCAAGTGACTTAATATATAGAAACATTTTGCCAACTAAAAAGCGCTTCACAAGTCTTAGGTAATATTAAAAGTTGTGACATTTGGGCAGGTATTCAAAATGTTGGTGAGAGCTAATTTCTTTTCCCAGACTTCTCTATTTGAAATAAAAAGTTAATTTAAATGAATCATGCAAAGATATTGACACAGCTAAATTTGCTGCAAGCTGCTGGGATGGTTTTTAAACTTTTCCCTAAAACCCTGAAATGCTGGTTAATTTAGTTGCCTTGCCATCCAAATGACAAAGCAATTTGGGCATTTCAGTGCCCTTTTAGGAAAATAGTTGCTCTGGGTTAACATTAATGAGATTGCTCTTGATCTTGATGCCTTGTGTGTTCAGCAAACCAAGGCAGGTTTATTGGGCAAGAAAATAAATGGGTCAGCAAATGATGCTTGCTTTTCAATTTAGTGCATCCTTGAAACTAAATTTCTATAATATATAACCAAGGTTTAAAGCCCTGAATTCTGGCTAAGGGTCATCAAGAAAGAACAGTGAATATATTTAATTATATTATTATTCTTATGACTAATAAATTAATAGCATTTGGATGGGGAAACAATTGCTTTTTAAGTTAGTAGATTCTACTTTGATACTGAAACTATGAATAGATTCTAAAGGTGCTCTTGAGTGTTTCAAGTCTTTTTTTTTTCTTTCCCTTTTAATCCTCACCTGAAGATATTAATATGTTTCCATTGATTCTAGAAAGAGAGAAAGGGAGAGGGCAGAGGGGGACGAGGGAGAGATTGAGATTGGGGGCGGGGAGGAGAGATTAAGATTGAAGAAGGGGGAGAAAGAGAGAAAGAGAGAGAGAGAGTGATCAATATGAGAGAGAAACATTGATTCATTGTCTGCCACACATGCCTCCGATTGGGGATTGAACCTGCAACTCAGGTGTGTGTCCTGATGGGGAATCAAACCCTCGATCTTGTGGTGCATGCGACAATTTTTTAACCAACTGAATTACACTAATGAGGGCTCAAGCCTTTCATTTATCCTCACTCAAGGACACTTTTCCATTGGGTTTTGGAGAGAGTGGAAGGGAGAGAAAGGGAGAGAGAGAGAGAGAGAGAGAGAGAGAGAGAGAGAGAGAGAGAGAGAGAGAAAGATATATATAGAGAAAGATGTATATAGAGAAATATATATATATATATATATATATATATATATATATAGAGAGAGGGAGAGAGAGAGAGAGAGAGAGAGAGAGCGAGAGAGAGAGAGAGAGAAAAGCAACACATAGATTTGTTGGATAGAGCCTGCAACCAAGGTACATGCCCTTGACCAGAATTGAACCTGGGACCTTTCAGTCCATGGGGTAACACTCTATCCTCTGAGCCAAACTGGCTGGCTATAGAGTATTTTTTTTTGTTATTGTTCAGAACAACACATAAGCTAAAGTTTTAAGTAAAAGAAATATTAGTGGTTTCACACTATTGCTATCCAATATTTTTACAAGTTCAATTATTGATCACAGTAGTTACATATCAGAATTCCATAAAATTAACTTCTAGATCTCTAGGAAAAACTGTTCAGTCAGCCTCTCCTCCACTTAAGAGAAAGGCCTTGCTTTGCTATCGCTGTGGAGATATGTCTTTGGTTCAATGATTTGCTGCGGGAATGATAGTCTATTTTCAAGTTCAATTGGCAATTGTTTTTGCACAATTTAGTAGTTGATAATGATAAGTTAGATTAGGAAAGGCCCCCTTATTAGTCTTGATATCTGCCTTATGCAATATGATGGCCAATAGCCACATATGGCTATCGAACACTTGAAATGTGGCTAGTGTCTCTGAGGAATTGATTTTCTAAACTTAAACAGCCACATACAGCTAGTGGTCACTGTACTGGGCAGCACAACTCTATATCATCACAAGGAATACATGCATAGAAATTCCTCAGAGGGCTGACTTTCTAACAGAATAGTAAATATTCTAAGATTTTTTTTTTTTGACATCCAGAAGAATCAAAGACCTATACACAGAAATGGCTGATTGATAAAATATATAATACAAAGCTAATAAATAATAAGGGTTTTAAGTAAATTTGAACTGTATTCATAAGAAAGCAGTCTAGATATGTGTAAGATATATCATTAGTTCCATAGATAGCTAGGTCTTATTGCCTGGATGGATGCAAAGAGCCTATGGAATAACTTCTAAATTCACTGATTGGAATACATTGTTCTGAAATTAAAAATAAGAAATAGATGCAAGGGTAATTAAAAGATAAAAACAGTAAGGAGGCAAGTTCTTTTGAAGTATGGAAACACCTTCACAACCAGTGTAGAAGAATCAAATGATGGAAGGCTATCAATGCTGGGGGGCAGCTGTGTGCACATGAGAGTCTGTGACACCTCTTCCATCATTTGGCTTCAGATCTTAAACTCCTACCTCTTAGGGATCTTTTCCTTCAAGCATACAAAGCTTACTTTATCTTTAGTGCTCTTTTAAAACCTAGACATTTAAAAAAATTAGAGACTCTCAGTGGTTCATATCAGAAGTCATGCCCAATGGCCTATTTCCTTCCCGATAGTTGCAGAATAGCTTGATTTAAAAATTAATATCCTCATTTAATTATTAGATATAAAACAGATCTCTTTCATAACATAACCGAGCCTCACTCACCCACTTTTCCCTTTTGCTCCATTTCTGTTGGAGGTACTTCATATCATGACCACAGGCAAAGGCTAAGGGTAGGGTAGGGTAATGGTTCCCCAACCACACAACCCACCCACTTAAACCTACAATCTAAATGAAAACAATGTGCGTGTTACCCCGGCATGAAGACAGTCTCCTAGCACCTCAGGTCACCCACCCCAAACTCCTGCAGTTAGGAGTTCTGGATCTCCCACTGGCTGGCAAAGAGGGAGGAAACTAGATTGTATAATCATTGTGTCCATAATTCAATACCAAATCCATCTTGTGGATCTATAAAAAGCATATTTTGTAATTCTTAAACAACTTGGTTCTAGGACAGTGCTACACCCCAAAGATACGGATGGCAAAGGAGGAGGGTTTCTTTTAGTACTGAAGCAAATCCTGAGTTATACATAAGAAAAAAAAAAGTTAAACTATATATTGTTATGGGTTAGCCTTCAAATAATACGCTAATGATTTCACATTGTCGAACACTCATGTATTCCATAATTCCACCAGCTCTTAAAAATAAGATAACTGTTTCAAGTAATTGCTCTAGATGGCATTAAAAATGTTCCCACAGGTACTAAACCCTGATATTCTAAACAAATACGTTGTTCTGCAGATCAGTGGCATCCATTCAGCTGGAGAAAGTACTTGTAATGCAGGGAACAAGTCCATGTTCTGCTCCATCAGTTAATGATCAATTATATTTTGCCAAGTAATTCATAAGACATATTAGGTTATTCCAGGAGCAGCACAGCTGCTAACCTCTACATGGCCTTGCTGGCACGGCTAATCAACCCGAACAACACATGGACCATTTACTGAAAATATATATTATTTTTCTGTTTGGGATGGGGGGGAGGCACTTGCTCAAATCTAAGCCTGTACGTTAAATTCCAGCTTCATCACACACACACACACACACACACACACACACACACACACACCCCAAAACAGTAGCTTGAAGGCAATGGAGCACAGAGATTGGAAAATGACCCAGCAAGCACTTATGAAGACAGATGTTGCCATCTACCTATTACATTGACATTTACCTGAATGAGGTTGGCAGCTGGGTTCCTTCTTTTCTCAAAGTGTTTCTGGCGGTGCTGTTCTTGTACTTTTAACGCAAAACCCGAACCAAGGATGCCCTGGAACAAAACACACAAATAGTACTCAAGTTTTTTTCTCTCCCAAAGCACTGTTAAAAATCACAAAAATAAAAAAAAACTTCTAAAAAGACACAGTATGTATGCAGCCTGTCCAGAAATATTAAAACAAACTTAACAAAACAAACACTATTCACTTCTATTATAATACCAGTGGCCAATGGCGAGCTTTTGGGCAAAACTGACTAGATATATAATAACTTCTGTCCTTTAGTAAACCAACCAGGCACTGCCAGTTATTGTCTCTTATGATATGGTAGAGGCACCCTAATTACAAATAAAAATCACCATTTAAAAAATGTCTTTTGTGTGCCCTCTCTAACACTTCTTTCTGCCTAAGTTAAAAGGTCCTACCCAGTGGTGGAATATGGACAGAGGTGGATATAAAATTTTGAAGCATTAAAGTCTTGCTGCTGTGGACATGGGAATGCTTCTAGCACTTTGATGAAATAACTGAATTTTCTATTTTCTATTTGTGAAGTGGGGGAGAGGGGAAAGTGTTTAAAAACTGTCCCAGTTTGGTATAATGATATAATTATGCATAATTATAATTAATCATAATGCTATAATTCTGCATCTACCAAAATAAAGTGAGAGGGGAGGGGAGGACAGCTTTTCAGATGAGACAAATGAACGCTCAGTTTTCAAGATATGGAGAGTTTTCCGTTTTGCCTGTTTGTACAATAAAGTCAAGAGCATGGTTATTCTTGCAAAGCACATTCCTGTTTCTCCGAGTTTTAATCTCACCCTTTTGGCATTCTTACCTTTTTGGTTTTGGCTCACCTATTCAGATTTTGGGTTAGTAAGATTAGTATGTCCCTCTCATGTTTGTGTTAATTTTTTGGCCTGGCTTGCTTCCTTCTGTGTGTCATCTTGATCTGCCAAAGTTCCGGCTCTTTGAAATGCTCCCCTCTTCTCAGTTTGCTTTGGTCTAACACTGTGGACTCAAGATGCTGTGTGTCAGCCTCATGCTGGCTTCCCGAGCTTGCTAAATTCAGTCTCTGGGTTTTTTAAGTCTCCAATTTATTGCCATGGGACATGGAGCATCACTGCTTTCAAGTCTGTGCACTTTACTTGCTAGCTATAAATTATTAGCTTTTTATTAAACTTCAAGGAGTCTAACCCTTTGGTGAGAGATGGGTATCAGATAAACACTAAGTCAGTATTCACCACAGATAAGGAATGGTTGTTTTTCTTTTCTTTATTTCTTTAAAGAAGCTCAAAGATGGTATCGGCTGCTTGGGAGGTGGTGGGTTTCTCTTCTTTAGGAGGTGGCAAGTCTCAGTGGGATGAAACTTGGCTAAGATATGTTTGGACTCTAGATAACCTTGACCCTTCCTTCTTATCTTGAGAAGCCACAATTCTGAGTATATCTGTGACAATAACCAGATAATAAGAACCGTGATTATAGTGGTCCCCCCAGTTATTCATGGGGATATGTTCCAAGACCCCCAGTAGATACCTAAAACCACAGACAGTACCCAAGCCTATATGTACTATTTTTTTTCCTATTCACACATACCTACGATGAAGTTTAATTTATAAATTAGGCACAGTAAGAGATTAACAGCAACAGTGATAAAATAAGACAATTGTAACGATATATTGCAACCTAAGTTATGTGAGTGTGGTCTTTCACTCTCTGTCTGATAACTGATTTGATAACAGAGATGACTAAGTGACTAATGGGTGGGATAGGGTTTACAGCATGGATATGCTGGATGAAATCCCAGGCGGGACGAAGCACGAGGACAGGAGATTTCATTACACTGCTCAGAACGGCATGCAATTTAAAACTTATGACTTGTTTATTTCTGGAATTTTCCATTTAATGTTTTCCAATCAAGATTGACCACTGGTAACTGAAACCACAGAAAGTGAAACCTTAGATAAGGGGGGACTACTGCATGTTTAAAATAGAGTTACATAATACTATTAATGAGCAATGATCAACTCTATTATTAGCTAGGGTAAATGACTGTCATAAAATTAGAAATTACGTCATAGGTTCTGTTTTCCATTTCTTTCTCAGAGACTGTCTCTTGCTAAGATCTTCATCTCATACCGCTCTGGTTACACAAACTAAACTTGATAAAAACCGGGACTGTATAGTCTTAGTCTTGTTTTAAGATTTAAACATTCCTTTCTTTTAAAGGTTATAAAAATGGCCCTCCATTTTCAAATCCAGATAGACTACAGTTTTCCTAACTCTTAATTTTTTTTCTGCTATTTAAGATCATCTAGGAAAGATTTATTTTCCTTTTGATGTCAATTTTCATGAAGTACAAACATGAAAGAGAATAGGAAGCATTAGAATTTATAGCACATATTTATACTATGTATTATGTGTAAACCACTCATTTGCAGCCTAAGTCCGATTTTGTAGATATTTCATTAATAGCAATAGCTACTCTTTTGGAGCCCTTAGTTTGGGGGTATGAGGTTCAGAATTAAATCCCTCTTGAAAAATGAAGACAGGTCCTACAATTCACAGACTGAGCATCTGCCAAACAAACGAAAATGTGCTGGAAATCCTATTGGCATGGCTTAGAAACATTAATAGTAAACATTTTCCTCCCATCTCTTGAGCCAGACTGCACATTACTACTATTATTAAACCAGGTCTGCTGACCATCTCATGATGGCTCCATTCCAGTCTTCTTCTGCATCTCTGAGGATACAGCCTGGTGAACCTACTAACTGGAAGTGTGTTAAAATAAAGTCTATTATGTGGAGAGGCTGACCTGAACGCCTCTGTGATGTGCAGGAGTGTCCTTCAGCTTTGAGGGGAAGATGGGAAAAGGCTCTTCTCTTTATTTGTCCTCAGGTTTGAGAAACCTCAAACCGCGGTGGCCCATAATCCACCTCTAACTTTCCTAGCAAAATGCCAATGCGCTATCCTAAATCTCAGACAACACGCCGGCCAGTGGGTGCACAGACATAGTGGCAATTCCAGTCAGTCACCTTGGCTTTTTTAAGGTATATATGAAGAGTTTAGTCTTTCATTCAATATATAAGAGCCTGGCTGGTGTGGTTCAGTGGTTGAGAATTGACCAATGCACCAAGAGGTCACTGGTTGGAATTACTGGTTGGATTCCGGTCAGGGTACATGCCCGGGGTTTCAGGTTGATCCACAGAAAGGAGTGTGCAGGAGACAGCTGATCAGTGTTGCTGTTTCTCTCTCATCATTGATATATATATATATATATATATATATATATATATATATATATATATATATATCTCCCTTTCCCTTCTTTCCAGCTCCTGGAGATGTGGTGACCCTAACACTAAGTGGGGCCAGGTCTTCACACATTTGGAACACTTATGTCTGCTTGCTTCGTACAGATTTTCTATTCTTTCCCTTGTTAGTCTTTGACCATCTCTTCCTGTTGGTTCTATCAGCCTACTTTTAAATTTGCTGTTTATAATATTCAAGGAATTGTGAAACTATCAAGTTTTCCTCTAAGTTAAGAAAAGGTTATGCATAGTTCTTAAGAGTCTCACTGATGAGGACAGCACATATACTATTATTGATTCTGACAGCCCAGAAGTTGCCTTCTTCCCTGTTGGTAGGTTTTCACTGGATCAGAGTTGTTACACATGTGGCCTCAGGTTGAGTATAAACACAAAAGCAGCAGGTGTTTTGTGCCATTATTTTGGGGAAAAAGCCCAAGACTGCATTCTATTTACAGAATAAAATAGGAAATCTGATTATTGAGCAAATTGCTACTCTGTTCTAAACTGTTGAGGTAAACAGGTAAGTTGACTCTGGATAAGTCAGATGCTGTTTTTACTCTCCTTGATTTTTTTTTTTTCATTTCACAACAGGAAACATACATCTGGATTCATATAGAATTTTTTTTTTTATGACAACCACTGGACTGATATTATCACATAGGTCTTCATAAAATTTCTCAGGGTATAATAATTCTTTCTTCATTACATAGATGAATAAATGTACCCAGGGTTTCTGTTATGGGCTGAATGGCTTCCCTCTAAAATTCATTAAGTTGGAATCCTAATCCCTACTACTTCAGACGCTGACCCTATTTGGAGACAAGGTTTTTCCAGAGGTAATTAGATTATAATTAGGCCATTGGGGTGGTTCCTTATTCAATAAGACATTGAGTTCTGAAAAGACTGGGACCCAGATGTAGAGAGAAAGACAACGTGAAGACTCAGGGAGAAGATGGCCATCTCCAAACCTAGGAAAGAGGCCAGCATTCTTCTCTCCTGGCCCTCAAAAAGAACCAACGCTGCCATCTTCTCGATTCTGGACTTCTAGCCTCCAGAACTGTGAAACGATGCGTGTCTGCTGATTAAACCACCCAGTGTGTGATACTTTCTTCCAGCAGCCCTAGAGAACTATAACAGTCACATAGGTAGCTCGTGACAAAACTAGAATTCTACAATAAATGAAGTCTCCTGCTCAAGCTCCTGCATGGTCTTTCAGTCCCTTCTCTGTGATTCTGTGTGGTCTGTGCAGAACCAGCTGGTTGATCTGGAGTAGGCAATGGCCACGGGAAGGAGGAGCCCCCCTGCACTTGTTCACAGGCACAGAAGGAGCCCGTGAGCTCAAGGCCATGAAGCTGAAAATCCCCACTCGCCTGGCTTCCCTTGGAGGGGTGCCCTGGGCTCTGCTAGGCAGAGACTGAGGAGTCAGAGACCAGGGCTATTTATCCTTAAGCATAGCTGCTGCCACTCCTTTAAAAACTCCTTCTTGTGGGCTCTGCTCCCCCCATCAGGGATGGCATGAAAAAAGTGAGAGCGTGTGGGTGGAGGCAGATTGTAATAGCTTGACCAATTTCCTTTAAGGAAATAAGAGGAGACACAATGATCAGAAAGACAAGCTTCATCCATTAAGGAGAAAATAATCAGAAACTTGGGAGAAGATAAATGTGTTCTCCACTCTGATAAGATGCAGAAACTGCTCATTACGAAAAATCAATGATGATGACACAACGGATAAATCATCTGATATAATGAAAACCCTTTAAGGTCATGTGATTTTCAAGGGAGAAGTAAATACTCCACTTGTGCACATCCTCCTCCTCAGCTGCACACAGCACGAACCAAACTGGAACCATCGGTTTAAAAAGAAATCTTGTGGTCTTTACAAATATTCTAAATGTGTTAGTAGCATGTCGACTGAGAGGTGAGGCTATCTGAATTGTTATTTGGTCATAAAGAGCTAGCTGCTATAAAATTCCCAGGTTAAGCGTCTCCAAGAGAAGACTATATTTTATACATTGTCCACTTGGGTATAGGTGGAAAACTCAACATTATATCAGAAAAAAATATATTTGTATATGATATAGATATGTTCCTGGGCATATCAATTTGTGAAAGCTCATACTAATAAACCTCTAAGAAGTTAAACTGCTTTATTTTTGCGAAGATACTCACGGCAGGAAGTGCAAAGAAAGAAATGCCAAGGAGCGCAAAGCCTGCAGAAAGCAATCTTCCCAGCCAAGTTAGGGGAGTTTTGTCTCCATAGCCAATCGTTGTCAATGTAATCTAAAAACAAAATAAATAGAACGTGCAGCTTAAGTACGTGAGAGGAGAGTCAGGACCTATGAACAGGAGGCAAAGTGACGTTTCCACTAAATCAGTATTCAACAAGTTCTTGTTGGCTCATTTTATTACTGTACTTTAATTTTCCATGACGCATAACAGAACCTCTCTTTGTTTAAGACAGGGAATGATCTACATACTCGTTCCTGCTTTATGACACAGTTTTCCACCTTTTCTAAGCGCATTCAAAGGAAGGTTATTTAAGTGACTGGATGACCATCAGTGATTCAGAAATGAAAGCACCGTGGATTTAGGACTGCATCAGTACACAAAACAGTAATTTATGTTAATTATGGCTGTTCATTTATTACCTTGGCAGACACCTCCTAAAGTTCCGGTGTGTGCAAGGTGCATGTTAAGATTTGCAGTGGAACAAAAACAAGAGGTATATAGTTCTTGTCCTGAGATATTTATGGCATAAGAGGGGAGACATGTCACACACAAATCATTCAAACAAAAAAGCAAGGCAGGTATTATTATGGATGCACAGTTAATCTGCCATGAAAATTCAGAGAATAGATGATTACCAGCTTGGGTGGTTGAAGAGGCTTTACTGGGAGATGTTATTATACCTAGGCTTTGAGGAAGGATATATATATATATATATGTTATTATACCTAGGCTTTGAAGAAGGATATATATATATATATATATATATATATATATATATATATATATATATATTTGTGCATAAGGTGAGGTGGGGGAGGGATCCCTCAGCTCGGCCTGTACCCTCTCCAATTTGGGACACTTCTCTTACAATCTGGGACCACTGGCTCCTAACTGCTCACCTGCCTGCCTACCTGATTGCCCCTAACCACTCTGCCTGCCTGCCTGATCACCCCTATCTGCTTTCCTCTGCTGTCTGATCACCCCTAACTGCCTCTGCCTCAGCCCCCATCACTGTGGCTTTGTCTGGAAGAATGACTGGAAGATGTCCAGTTGACCCGGTTTAATTAGCATATTACCCTTTTATTAGTATAGATTAGTTAGCTTAGGCAGCCATAACAAAGTGTCATAAATTTGTGTGGCTTAAACAACAGAAATGTATTTTTCTCACAGTTCTGGAGGCTGGAATTTGGGGTCAGGGTACTAGCATATGTACCTCCTGGATCATAGATCGATGATCAACCACTGAGCCCCACCAGCCAGGCCCCGTTTTTATCAATACCTGGCACAGGAGGTACATTGACAAAATTTCACTCTTAGACAAAAGTCTGAAATTTCCCAAACTCCTTTGCAGCTAGTTTTCTGGATATGAATTCATTTTTGCCGATGGGATGCTCTTGCACAATATTTTGAAGGCAGAAGTGGGACAGAGGCATCTTTCCTCAGTTTGGGCTTTTTGCTGATGGTGACCATGTTTGCAGAGATGTGGAGGTTTTCTGCAGCAGAATCCAGGCTGTGGCGCAGGCAGCTGTGGCAGAGGCAGTGCCCAGTGACCTGTTTTGTGGGAGCTGGAGGGCACTTGTGGGGGCAGCAGTTTTCTGATCCCCAGGTCACAGCTGTGCCAGAACATCCCAGAATTCAGTTGTGACTGAGGGGGCAGCTCCTCCCGCTGGGCAGAGAGTCTTTCCTGGGGGCTCAGCCTAATACCCACTCCTCCAGCTTTCCAGTGATTTCCCAATCACTAATTCCCTGTGCTAAATTCTTTTCTGCCTAAAATAGCAAAGACCTAAAAACATTTGGGTGCTCTACTTTCACTGAAAACAGTGCTGCACAGGGTCAGGTCTGGGAAGTGGGTAAGCTGTTGCGGAAGGCTCCCTCTTTGAGTCTCAGCTTCTTCTTCTGTAGAACAGAGACTAAAGATTATTATCTGTTCCCTAGAGGCCCAATGCACAAAGATTCATGCAAGAATGGGCCTTCCTTCCCCTGGCTGCCGGCACCACCTTCACTTCAGCCTGGAGCCGCCTTTCTGCCTTCCCATACTACCCAGAGGCCTGAAGCAGCTGGGGTGGTGTGAAATGCCTGCATTGTCACCATGGCAACAACACAGTGTCCCACCCCACCCCCAGCCCTTCAAGCCTGTGTATATAAATTAACCCACCATCTTTGTTGGGTTAATTTGCATACCCACTCCAGATTGGTTGGTGGGTGTTGTGAAGGTACGGTCATTTTGCATCTTTCTCTTTTATTAGTGTAGATAGTTACTAAAGACTGTGGCAGCTATGTTTCCTGAAGATGGCCACAAGAGTTCCTATCCCTCCTGTGGCCTTAGGTTGTTATGGTCGTGACGGTATTATAGTCTCTGGCTATATATATATATATTCACATATAATATGTTTTAAAGAACTCTTGTATCTTTTCAATCTATTACTCCCCCAATTGTTCTCTCAGTCTTTGTTTTTGCCTCTCTCCAATTCCTCCTCCACACACCTGCAAGGGGTATCATTTTCTTGTTGTTTTCTAAAAGTCCTTCAATGGCAATTAATTGAATTCAGAATAAATTCTAAGATCCTAACTATGTCCTACACCACATGTGTCAAACACAAGGCCCGCGGGCCAAATCCGTCCCGCCAGGCCTTGCAATGTGGCCCGCACCGCGCTGTCATCACTGCACTCCGCTGCGTTTCCATCACAATGACAGTTTATGACTGTTCAGTAAACCATTCGGCCCGCGATTTAGGCTGGATTTTAGATTTTGGCCCCTTCTCTGATTGAGTTCGACACCCCTATCCTACACTATCAGGTCTCTGCCTACCTCCCCAAAACATCCTGACTTCACCCTTGCTCACTACCCTTTAATCACAGTGTCCTTTCAGATGCTCAAACAGGCCAGTGAATTTCTGCCTCAGGGCCTCTGCACATCCGTTCATCTCAGTTTCAGATCCCTGTTTCTTAATAGCACTTGTCATTAGTGGTAGTTCACTGTATTTTTCTTTGGTGGAAGGGCTCTTATTTCCTTTACTAGAAGGAGGAACCATGTCTTTACTCTTTGTTATCTCCCTAATACCTAACATAATGCTTGCCACAAAGTAGAAGGAGCTCAGTGAATATTTAGTAAATCAGTGAAGAATTCTTTCAAGAATATTGGTGACAAACAGAGGGAGGGCGAGCACTCCCTGAAATCCCTGACTTGAGGAGAGGCTTTCCAGGATGTAAGTGCACTTGTCTGCAGAGAGGATGAGACTGAAGGGGGAAGGGGTGATCACGGCTTTATGTTGGGGTAAGGTACCAAAGAGTTAGAGGAAGAAGAATCAAGGGTACTGTTGAAAGGGTTAGCCTAGGCAGTGTGAAAAGACACCAATTACACGCTGGGGAGGAAATGTGGATGGACACAGTGGGAGTGGAGGGCAGGACTGGGAAGGTTCTAGTCAGTTTCCTTCAATTCCAGTGAAGGAAACGACTGGATTACCTGTGGGAAGGAAAAGGCTTGTAACAGAGGAAAAGACTTGGGCTGTGAGAATGTGGGAGGGGTCAAGTACAAACCAACCAGAAGCAGAGGGACTTTGCCATCCAAGGCTGAAGAGAGGGGCTTTGTAGCAGAACCCAGTGACCAAGTTAATAAAATGCCACCCACAATATCTCTCAAAGGGGACTCTCAAAGGGATTCCTTGGGTTTGCAAAAATATATCTGGCTCAATTTTATTATAGGTTCTCAATCTTAAATCTATGGAAAAGATTTTAATCTACTGCACTTTTCCTACAAAATACCTTAATCCTATTACAGCTGTTTATTAATTGTAATAAACCGAAGGAAAAATTTCATAGTTGGTCACAGCCATAATGTCACATTTCACGGTTTGCTTTACATTCTCATAACACATGCGAATTGTTCCCCTGGGCCCTGTGCTGAGAGAGTGGGTTTTAAACTGCTGCCTCTAGTTCAGAAGAATGACACATGGCCAAGTGATGACATGCTCAGTGCTGCTTTCCCAGTAGAGAAAAGCCTGCTCTCTCATTCTCAGAGGGTTGCCCTTCAGTCTTCAAGGTGGTTTGTGGGGGAAAAGAGAGTTGTGAACTCTGAGAGCAGCACCCTGGAGTCCCTCTGGGGGCAGCAAAGACTCTGCCCGCCTTCTCTGCCTCTGGTTCAGATTTCTGGATGATCATGCCTCATCATGTGCAGGAGACTGGGATGACCAGCTGCATGGCCACAGCAACTTCCTCCACTCCGATTTCAAAGTCACTCTGATTTCAACGTCTCTCTGGTGTTGCTTGGTTGAAAACACAGGGCCTTTTGCTGCCAGGCTAGGTTTGAGAAGGATCTGCCAACGGACTGGCAGTATGTCCCTCTCTCTGAGCCAGGGAGGAGGCTGCTGGGGGTTTCCTGGGCGCATCATTTCATTTCTTGTGGCTAAAGGGGGGCTGCTGAGCTTTCTGATGTGAACAGAGAGATAGCAGCAGACATGAAATTAGGACATTTCTAAGATAAACGTAAAAAAAAAAAAAAAAAAAAAAGATGGGAGGCTTCTCAATAAATTCATGCTGGCCCGTTGGCTCCATCTACCGTAGCTGCTGCCTCTCTAAGGCAGTGGTTGGCAAACTGCGGCTCACGAGCCACATGCAGCTCTTTGGCCCCTTGAGTGTGGCTCTTCCACAAAATACCACGGCCTGGGTGAGTCTACGTTGAAGAAGTGGCATTTGAAAAAGTCTAAGTTTAAAAAAACTTGGCTCTCAAAAGAAATTTCAATCGTTGTACTGCTGACATTTGGCTCTGTTGACTAAGGAGTTTTCCGACCACTGCGAGTCTAAGGCAATGCCTGGCTGCATTCAGTAAAACCATCCTCAGATAAGGCTTGCATAGGTGTTCACTGATTTTCTGGACTTTCAGCCCAAGCTGTCCTTGAAGTGCAAGTGCGTCTCCTCGGGACAGTACAACTACATTATGTTTCTTGTCTTAGTACTTGGAAAGCTCTGCTAAGGGTTATCGGCGGGCCCTCAGCCCATGCCCTGGAAGCAGAAGCCCTTTTGGTGCTAATTCTCCTGCCCTGATGCTGAACAGTAGACCCAGGGCTGTCTCCCAGAGACCTTGGGAACCTGTCAGTGGCTGGGCCCGGCAATGATTCCTTTCCCGTGGATCTAAAGTCAGAGGAAGGTGGGCCTGCACAGGACCCGTAGGCACCAGCTCTTCAGGGAGCTCCTGGAGCAGCAGCTTGCTTCAAGGGAAGCTGGAGAGGCCGTGTACGTGAACTTCAGGGGACCGCAGAAAATCACACCTGGAGGGAATCCACTACATTGGGCATAATTCCATTTTTGATCTCCCAAAGTTTATAAGAATTATGCTAGCTAACATGTGCTGGGTAGATTCCATTTTAAGGATTTATTTCTGTATTTATGTATGCACTTATTATTGATTCCTACTCACTGACATTTTGTTTTCTTTGCCAGCCATTTATTTAGCATGGGTTTGCCACGGGAATTATAATAAATTCACTAGCCAATGCCACACAGGATAATGTTTCTTAATAAGCTAAACAAAGAAATAACACACTCCAAACAAATGGCAGATTAATCACATTATTGTTCCAGGCAAGGGGAGATGAGAGGAATAAATTCCAAATTTTAATAGTGGTATATCTTTTTATGCACTGCTCATTGACATTTGTTGTTGTTGCTAATCCCCACAGGAGGATATATTTTCCATTGATTTTTAGAGAGAATGGAAGAGAGAGGGAAGGAGGGGTAGAGAGAGAGAGACTGACTCATGGATTGGCTACCCCATTTAACCTAACCAGGGCTGGGGATTGGACCTGCAACCCAGGTACAGCCCTTGTTCTGGAATTGAACCTGCAACCTTTTGGTGGGCAGGCCGGCGCTCTAACCACTGAGCAGCCAGGGCTGCTCATTGACTTTTGACCATGGTGCTTACAATATCGTTAAAAATGGTCATGAGCCGAAACCGGTTTGGCTCAGTGGATAGAGCGTTGGCCTGCGGACTGAAGGGTCCCGGGTTTGATTACGGTCAAGGGCATGTACCTTGGCTGCAGCCACATCCCCATTGGGGGGCATATAGGAAGCAGCTGGTCGATGTTTATCTCTCATCAATGTTTCTAACTCTCTATTGCTTTCCCTTCCTCTCTGTAAAAAAAAAAAAAAAAATCAATAAAATATATTTTAAAAAATGGTCATGAAATTTTGAATTTACTTTTAAAAATTAAAAGATGCATTTAAAACATTTCCAGTATCTCCTTAGTGCAGTTTTAGTCAGAGTAATACTTTAAGTGAGAAGATGCCATTCACCAGCCACCCTCATGGCCTGAGGTGAGGCTGGCAGATGTGTCCTCAGGCTGTGCCTGACGGACAGCTGGGGGCCCGAGAGGAAGCGCACGTCAGCCCCTGCTCCCTCCCGTCGGCCTCAGAAGACTGGCAGGCCTGCTCCCCCAGGTGCACCATTTACGTGAAGGTGACTTGGCAGGTGGGACGAGCTCAGATAAATGTTTGCCCTCATATTCCATATGCTCAACTGCAGTCACGCGGGCAAGAAAGGATATTTTCTGAAAAATCTGTGGGTTGCAAGTATTGGCATAAAGGTGTATTTGCATTAGCAAAACCTGAGGTACAGTGGGAGTACTTAGTGTGTTTAGCAATCAAGAATTCTTCCTTAGGAACAACAATGCTAAATAAATGCAAATTCTGATTTTTAAAAGTGAGATGGCATGGGTGTGGTCAGATTATAATTTAGTCATCAGATAAGCTAGTTGTTTTTTTATTTTTACTTTTATTTAAAAAAATATATTTTATTGATTTTTTTACAGAGAGGAAGAGAGAGGGATATAGAGTTAGAAACATCGATCAGCTGCCTCTTGCACACCCTCACTTGGATGTGCCCGCAACCAAGGTACATGCCCTTGACTGGAATCGAACCTGGGACCTTTCAGTCCACAGGTCGACGCTCTATCCACTGAGCCAAACCGGTTTCGGCAGTTGTTTGTTTTTTTTTAATAGCAGAATTAATTCCAGACCAGGAGTTATAAATACTTTCTTCTTTCCTCCAAGCAATAAATCAACAAAAATTTATTGGTCTGACTTGAAAGATGCAATTAAGAATACTAACTTATAGCTAATTCATTCATGTGAGCAAGTGAAGGATATACTAGTAGTAGATTTCCATAGAATAATTTCTCCACAAGGGGGTCTTTAAGGGAGGATGATTATCATTGGCAGTTTGTCGTCAACTTTTCCCCTCTCCCCTCCCCTTCTCTTCCAGGACTGGTGCTGTCTCAGCCTCTAGACGAGTTACCTCTCTCACCCCTTCTCCACTTCCTTTGTCATCAACAGCCTTCAGTTGCCACTTCAGAACCCTACTTCTTGCCTCCCCTTTCCTCTCTTCTCTTCTCTTTTCTCTTCCCCTCTCCTCATTTCCTGGGGTCACATCCTGAGCACCTGAGGTTTCAGGAAGTGAGTACATAGAACCTGTGCAGTTAACTTTGAAATTTTGTCACCTTGAACTAGTAGATTAGAAAGGTTTTTAAACTTTAGACATCAGAAACTCCTGTGGCGGTGACATCATATAATTTGGGTCCTCCTGCGGCAGGTAGCTCAGGGCATTATCATTCCATACTTTCCTACCAGGCTTGTGGTCAGATATGTAATAACACGAGTGACTAACATTTGTCTAGTGCTCGAGAAAGCACATTTACATGCCCCAATCTTATTTAACACACACAGCAACTTCATGTTTGGGTAACATTATAATAGCCATTTTATGGAGATATTAAATGATTGCTTAGTATCACACCTTCACTAAATCATAATGATGGTGCTGGAACCCAGGTCTCCTGACTATTACTTTGTCATTTTCTATATAGCATCTGCTCAATAGTTATGGAATAATACGGAGCAAAAGTCCAGAGCCATGTGTGAGATGACATTCAAAAAGGAGCAGAGTTCTTAGGACAGAGTTCTCCAAAGAGGCTTCATACTAACGAACTTCATACATGCATGCCATTAGGTAGGCATGGGACTTGTCGATGCTCCTAACAGCCAGGGTGCTTTGGTGGGTAGTGGCTGGGGTATGTGTGTTTTATTTTTTATTTTATTTTAAAAATATATTTTATTGATTTTTTTTACAGAGAGAAAGGGAGAGAGATAGTTAGAAATATCAATGGAAGAGAGTCATCAATCAGCTGCCTCTTGCATGGCCCCTTCTGGGGAATGTGCCTGCAACCAAGGTACATGCCCTTGACTGGAATCAAACCTGGGACCCTTCAGTCCGCAGGCCGACGCTCTATCCATTGAGCCAAACTGGTTTCGGTGGATATGTGTGTTTTAGTATTTACTTGGTGGTTAGCAATATTCTTGAATAGTTTGAACTGGCATGTTGATTATCTCACAACCAAATAAGGCTTTGATACCACCAGGTAATGCATTGGTGGTAAGCAACTTTTGTTAACTTTTATTTAATGTACCAGCACTAAGTCAGAAAAAAACAGCTTATAAAAGTTGCAGAAAACAATTGTCCTGGGAAACCCAATGTAAGAGAGTTGATTCTCAGAATTATAACTGGTATTAACAAGGGCAAAGGTATTTTTGTTTATTTCACAAATCTGTACCATTTCTTATTCTTAGGTTTTGTAGGCAGTATGCCTTGTTGAGTACACAATATACTATTTCATACACAGAGCCTTCCATATTGTTTGCTTTGAGACAGATTGTTACGGTATTCAGCATGAATTCTAGGACTAAATCTGACTGATATTAAATTTTTCTACATGTCTAAAGTAATAATTTCAAGGTGGAGGTTACATTCAGATACTACTCAAGAGTATGTTTATACTATCTGCTACTGTACTTATTTTATTGAAAAAAAAAACACCCACAAAAAAACAACCCACCCCAAACACTATTTTCATCATAGAAATAGCAGCAAATAGAAAGAGGACCAGCTGGTTTTTACCAGGCTATTATGAGAAAACATTACTTTAGGAAAACCTGTGTCTTAAGTTATTTCAAAACAAATCTAAAGCAAATCAAGAGGAGAAAAATAATAACAGGAAAAAAGACAATAATAAAAAATAACTGCAATAAAAACTGTTATACATGTTTTTTTTTTCCAGAATAAATCTACAGTAGCTAAAGAGAAAGAAAATAACAGGAAATAACATTAAATGGAGCTCTGTCCAGCAATCAGAAGATCCTTCTTCCAGGAGCTGGCTCTGTCTCAGTCACTAGAGCTATCAAACTCACCCCTCCTCCACTTCTTTTGTCATCAACACCCTTTAGTTGCTACTTCAGAACCTAGAACATCTTTTCACCTTAACCCCCAATTCCCAAGCTTCTTTGCTTAAGCTCTGGGTCCACCATGAAGCATATATTGAATAGCTTTGTTTGTTCCTTTGGTTATACAGGGGCTAACATCCAGGACAGCAATGTCCACACCACCATTTTTGACTGGGCACTTGCTGTGCTGTTAGTACTGGGCTCTTTTTTCTTGGTTATCCCACTTACTAAAGGAGCTAACAAGTAGCATTATTCACTAGCACAGAATTGCTTCCAGAAAACAAACTTCTTTGAATTGCTCTTGGCTTTAAGCAGTGCTGATCACGCCACGGTATTCTTCCAAATGTGGCTCTTGGAAATAGCCCTCAGCATCTTCTTAATGAAAGAAGTTTAGTAGTTCATATTTAGAATTCACTGGGATACTGTTACCCTGGGCCACAAATTGCATTTTGATACTTAATGTTGATACTTTGGGCTTTTTTTAATAAAGGAAATTTTCTTTTTTTTCACCAAGCCTAGAAACCCTCCAGGATGCTTTAATTTCCCTATTTATTCTGGATTATTTCATAGGTAGCAAGGTGTCTGTTAAGTGCAACACAGACAATTTTAACTAAAAAGTATCCAGCCATATGTCTTGTCCTTAATGTCTTGATTAACACATAATGGAAAGTATAGTATTCTAAATTTATTTTTATCATATACTGAAGATGTACATATTCTTATAATGAATAGAAATAATAAGCCTACTGTTTGCTTACTACTTTAGGCTTTAGACAATTGCATTAATGGGTCAGTTAATGTCAACTAACTCACTGTGAACCAAAAAGGCCATTTTACTCCTAGAAACTTAAGTCTCAGAAGATTTTTATTCTTATATTCAAGACTAGATTCTTTTCTTGAAAGAGAGAGAGAGAGAGAGAGAGAGAGAGAGAGAGAGAGAGAGAGAGGGAGAGGGAGAGAGAGAGAGATAAATTCAAGAAGCCTGTTAAGTGCAGGTTAAACTTTGGTCAAAATTGCACTATTGAAATTGAAATTGATGAAAATAAGTTGCTCCCCTCACCCTTCCCAAAGTCACAGATATGATCTTTAAAATCTGCTGCTCAGATTATTCTGGCAAAAGAACCAAGTGGTTGGCTAAGTGAGATATAGTAAGAGTTTCCCACACACTATTTAACACAACAATTCCTATTTATATAATAAAAGCTTAAGCGACTGTTAGGGTGGAACAACTAGAATGACCAGTTACTATGATGTGCACTGACCACCAGGTGGCAGACATTCAATGCAAGAGCTGCCCCCTAATGGTCAGTGCGCTCCCACAGGGGTGCACTGCTCAGCCAGAAGCTGAGCTCATGGCTGGTGAGTGCAGCGGCAGTGGCAAGAGCCACTTCTGCTTCCATGGCATTAAGGAGCAGTGAGAAGGTAGGCAGTAAGGAGGGAGGTCCTAGACTGAGAGAGGGTGAGGCTGGGCCGAGGGACACCCCCTCCCAGGGCACGACTTTTGTGCACCAGGCCTCTAGTTAGTAATAAGGGGGAAAGGAAGACCAATGGAAAAAGGAGACAGAGCTGCAAGGCTGAACTCCCCAACAAGGGCATCCCAATGGAAGAGGAGCATCTGAGAGCCTTGGAGTTTAAATAGTCAGAATTATCAAAGAGAAGCAAACACTAAACTTGAATTCAAGTCATTGCTTTGAAGGCTGGGTGTATAAATTCTCTTCTCCTCATAAACTAGAAAAGTCTTTTGTTTTCTCAGTTTACACAATTTATCCCACCATGAGTCATAGATTTTCATTTGCTTTCTACATACAGGGGTGGGCACAAGTAGGTTTACAGTTGTGAGCATATGAAACAGAGCTTATTCTTATATTAATTATTCATTAATTATTGTATTATTTTTTGTACGAACACCTGTAAACCTATTTTTGCCCAACTCTGAATAAGAAGTGTTTGAAGAATGTCAGACGACTTCTCTCTTTTGGGGTTTCTATTTTCCTCCTTTCTAAATGACCATTATTGCTGGTGGGGGTGGGAGGAAGCTGTGATACAACAATGGAATGCTTTGTTATCAATGGTGTGATCTTGTAGTCATTTACTCTGATAATTTAAAAGAATCTTAATCTATAGGTGAATACATTTTTGATTCTTACTCATTTTATTGCTGCTATACAATTAACAAACATACCAAGAACTGCTTAATATAAGCCCTGACAAATTTCCTTGTCCTTGACAAAAGTTCTGGTTCCTGCTGATGTGGTTTTGGAGAACAATGCAACAACTGGTAACAAACCTATGCTCCACAAAGTTAAAACAAACAATTTGCCAATGTTTTAATCACAGTTTAAGAAAATGATTTGTTTTTATTTTGGCAACAATATAGCCAAAGCTATAAGAGAAATTAACCTTGTTGGATCAAAGAGATGGGGAGACTCTTTAAATAAACAATTATAAATGCTGTATATTTTCATATAACACTCTATTAGAATGTCTTAAGGAATAAAATAAAAAGGATATATTTTATAAATTGCATAAAGCACTTCTTTATCCTGTGACATTCTTATTTAATGGGACATGATTCATTAGCTATTATTTTATTTATTTATTTTTCCTTTTATTAAATGCATATCAATATCAACATATTTGCAAACATTGAATTTGATAATCTTTTTCTGACTCAGATCTAGTTAATGTCAATAGTTTCATAGAAGAAGGACTTTGGGAATTAATGTTGCCCTGGCCATTACTAGTTATAAAATATAAAGCAATAAGTTGCATTGGCCTTACATTCCTCAATTATGTGACCTCTAAGGCTTCTTCTAGTCAATGACTGTTTTTTAAATTCTTTACAATGCAAGGAAATTTTGCTTCAGTGGAAAACTATGCATTGTTTAGAGTCCCCCTTCCAGGTTATTGAGTTCTGATTTGATGGGGCTCTGGACCTTTGAGTTATTTTAAAGCACTGCAGATTGTAGATAATTGGTAGCAATGCAAAATAATTCTTGTCTATAGACATGGAAATACATTCTGTCTAGTGGTAGTTTAATTGACTTCCCTCTCACACTGTTTAAAGAAGCCAGTTTTCCCTTTATTTATACATTCATTTAAGGGGACACACAGATGGCCAATAGGCATAAGAAAAAAATGCTTAATGTCACTAATCATCAGACAGATGCAACTTAGAACCAAATGAGATATCACCTCACACCTGCCAGAATGGTTACTGTCAATAAATCAACGAGCAGCAAGTGCTGGCAAGGTTGTGGAGAAAAGAGCACTCTTGCACTGTTGGTGGGAATGCACAGTAGTGCAGCCACTGTGGGAAACAGTAGGGAGGTTCCTCAAAAAATTAAACATGGAACTGCCTTTTGATCCAGGAATCCCACTCTAGAGATCTATCCTAAGAATCCTGAAACACCAATCCTAAAGAACATACGCACCTCTATGTACACAGCAGCGCTATTTACAATGGCCAAGACCTACAAACAACCCAAGTGCCCATCAGCAGATGAATGAATAAAAAAAGCTGTGATACAGATGCAACTGTATACTATGCAGCTGTAAAAAAAGAAGGCACTCTTACCTTTTGTGACAGCATGTCACAGGCGAGGGACTGAAGATAAGAAGCTGAAGGGAGCAGCCAAAGCACATATATTCATAACCCATAGATGCAGACAACTGTGGTGATGGCCAGAGGGAAGGGATAGTGGGTGCCGGGTGGAAGTGGGTAAGGGGGAAAATGGGGACATCTGCAATAGTGTCAACAATAACAATAATTTTCAAAATTTAAAATTTGTATTTTAATTTTATTAGGCTAACATTGGTTAACAAAATTATATAGATTTTAGGTGTACAACACTGTAATATATCATCTGTATATTGTATTATGTGCTCACCACCCCCAGTTAAGAATCCTTCCATCACCATTTATCCCTCCTTTACCCTCTTCTACCTCCCTCCAACCCCTTTCCCTCTGGTAATCACCACACTGTTGTCTGTGTATAACTTTTGCTTTGTTTCATTTATCCCTCTGACAGGGTCAGAAACAGAATGTTGGGGAACCAGCTAGAATTGTAAGAAATATTAACCGTGCTCTGTTAAACCGAGATTGTTTTATTCTGATGAAAGAAGGCACATTCTAACCTGGTTGGCAGTGACACACCTGGGACATGGGAGCTCACCTAAAAATGTAGCCCGTCCTCCCCATTTGGAGCTGCCTATTATCCTGGGAAGATGAACAACTTTGCTGCAGAAACCAGAATCAGCAGCTCTTTGAAACCCTCTCCCCCCCCAGCCCTTGCATATCACTAAGCCCTTTGAAGACCCTTGCCCTCTTGCATCCCTTTGAAGATCCCCAGCTCTCTACTAATCTGTTAACCACCCATTTGGCATGCCCTTTGGTTACTTCCCTATGTAATCTTTTGTCCTTTTACCCAACATAACCAGCTGGCAGCAAGGACCCACTGATTGCCCTGTTACCCCTTCACGCTTTTCACCCAGTCCCCTAAATCCCTCCCCTCTGACAGCAATTAGTGTGTTTTCTGTATCTACAAGTCTGTTTCTATTTTGTTTGTTAGTTTATTTTTGTTCATTAGAATCCACCTATAATTGAAATCATATTGTACTTGTCTTTCTCTGACTGGCTTATTTCACTTAGCTTAATATTCTCCTGGTCCATCCATGCTGTCACAAAAGGTAAGATTTTCTTTATTATGGCTGCATAGTATTCCATTGTGTAAATGTACCACAGTTTTTTGCACCTTTCTTCCTGATCTTGATATGTTTCTGTTCTTTTAAAAAAAATATATTTTATTGATTTTTTTACAGAGAGGAAGGGAGAGGGACAGAGAGCTAGAAACATCGATGAGAGGGAAACATTGACCAGCTGCCTCCTGCACCCCCCCCACCGGAGATGTGCCCACAACCAAGGTACATGCCCTTGACTGGAATCGAACCTGAGACCTTTCAGTCCACAGGCCGATAGTCTATCCACTGAGCCAAACCAGTTAAGGCAGTTTCTGTTCTTTAGATAATCCTTTGAACTGCTTGTGACATCTTATTGGTGTCATCATTAATACTTACTTAAAAGGTTAGCAAAACTAGTTAAAATATTTAGCACATGTTTATTTTCTTTCTGTTGAAAGGTCATGATTACTTTGATTTGTTTGGAAAACTAGCCTTTAGTAAAAATATAAAGGGAAAGTAGGTTTTTGAATGGAAAGTTTTGAAATTAGGTGTTTATAATCTCTGATCTCACAGATGGTTACCAATCTTCTCTTTTTCACTTTTTGTGCCATAATTTCACTTTCTAACTTTTGTTCAGCTACCATTCGTTTATTTTTTACATAGATTTGATGAATGACAAGCCAATGTAGCACTTGGTAATTTAAATCTGTGCTCCATAAAGCTAAACCAAACAAATGAGCCTATCAATATCTTAATCATAGTTAAAAATGATATGCTTTTATTTTGGCAACAATCTAGCACTCAAGAATTATAACTAATGATTTATAAGAGAAGTTAACTTTGCTGAGCCAAAGAGGGGGAAACTCTTTAGACAATTATAAGTACAGTATATTTTCACATAACTCTCTTTTGGGAGTTAATATTTTATTGAACTTTTTTCATCAGAATCATCACACTACATATACTGTATTCAAAGGGGAAAAACTTTACATCTAATAAATAAAAACAGATTTTTATACTTACTGTGCCCCACCACAGAGCATCTGCGTATGTAGAGAACTCTTTGTTGGCATCCTTTTCCACCAGGTAGACAAGGAAAGACGAAAAAATAAGAACCAAAAATCCTATGTACCAAGCTGTGATTAATTCCTAGATAAAAAAGGAATGGAAGATTTTTAGAAATGAAAACAATCTTTGAAAAAGGAAAACAAATCTATCTATGCATGATTCCATTCGTTTGACTACTTCCTGGATACTTATGATGACTTTTAAATAATCCATTATATATTGTGTCTCTAAATTACTTTAGCCAAATTCTGAAATGACTAAGTGTGCTAATGACAGGCTTATCAAATATTTCAGCAACCAATGAAAGGGTTTAAAAAATCTTGTTCTATGAGCCAGAAAGCAAGCCTTACCTTGCTGTGGGCATAAACCACAGAACCTAGTAATTTCCAAGTGCCTCCCCTTCGGTCCATGCGCACCATACGGAGGATCTGTAGGAAACGGAGACTTCTGAGTGCGGACGTGGCAAAAATGTTACCCTGAGTTTTTGCAGAAACAACTGCTATTGAAGCGATAAGAACAATGGTATCTGAAAGAAACAAGTTGAAACAGCCATAAGAAGCACGGCAAGGCATTTTCAGTTCTCAAAGCAATATTTCACAAAGGTTCACTCGGACCTGTTTGAGGTACCAATAACCAGATCTCGAACCCCAGCACCGTGTAGTGCTACCTGGGCTCTGCGATGCCTGAACAGCGAGAAGGCAGAGAGTAGGACCCTTCCATCCCTATAGTTCTGAGCCAAGACCATCCCATGCTCTACCTATGCAGTTTTGAACAACTTACTATTCAACCCTCAAGAAATTGGCAACTGCTTTCAGAGAGCTTGGTGTTCCAGGGAGCCTTGAAGCTGTGGGCAGCCTTCCCCAGCTTCCCTGCTTTCCTCAGCATCCCTGCGTGGCCAGAAGGAGCTTGCTCCTCAGTCTTAATACCTTGGCTCCCTGGTTGATGCCACAGAGGCATCCTACTCTGTCCAGCCATGAAAGAGCCACCTGGGACAATCATGTCTCTTGTTTACTTTAAAAAAATATTTTTATTTACTTCAGAGAGGAAGGGAGAGGGAGAGAGAGATAGAAACATCACTGATGAGAGAGAATCATTGATCGGCTGCCTCCTGCTTGCCCCACACTGGGGATCCAGTCTGCAACCAGGGCATGTGCCCTGATGGAGAATCGAACTGTGATCTCCTGGTTCATTGGTTGATGCTCAACCACTGAGCTACACTGGCTGGGCTCTCTTGTTTACTTGACAAAGAAGCTTGTAGCTCCTTTAAGCAAAAAAACAAAACAAAACAAAACAAAACAAAACACAAAACTCCTTATGTTGTGGAGTCTGCAGCATTACATTTTATTTACCAAAGGCCTCAACTAAGCGGAATACTCTAAGCTCTCTGCATAAGCACTCTTGATATCTGGTCAGCCAATTATATACAAGTTTGGAACACAAATTAAATAACATTACATTTGTTACAATAGAGTATGCAATTATACACACTGTGAGTTGCATGGGAATGAATATTTAATTTTTGACATATTGACATCTGGTCTAAAAAAATCTTCCCTTTTGTAAGCTAAAAAGAGAGAAAAAAAAATCTAACTAATGAAAGCATGGAAAAGATAATAGAGGACTTAATCGCTCCAAGGGTAAATATCTAGATGATGGAAAGTAGGCTTTGAAGTGGAAGACGTGAAGTGTGGACGAATGGCCTCCTATGACAATTTAAAAATAAGTTAGCTTGATCTTAACATCCTCAAATAAACTTTCCTTCCTGCTTCAAGTGGACTGTGCATGACTGGGCATCCACACAACATTATTTTAATGTTGGAATTTTATAACAATGATTGTCTTTTGAAATAAAAAAGAAAACTTAAAAGAGTTAAATGTGAAAACACCTGTTTTCATCATTTTAAGGGATTTACTCCTGAGACAAGCAGTTTACAAAGATATAGTCTTTATATGGCCCTGCTGGATATATATTTGCCTTTATTTTTCATTGTAATCCTGCTTCATCCAAGAGTACAAAGGACCCTTTTCTTCAAATTGAAGTGTTTTCAAATGTTAGATTATTAAATATGCATAACAACCATGATTTATTTATTCTATAAATCCCATTGTACAGATGAACAGGTGAGGCATACATTGTATGAGTTTTTAAAAAATCAGCTATAGCGCTATTAGACTAAAGCACAGAACATATACTATGAAGTTAATTCATTAAAGAAAACCTAGATAAAGTGAAAGGAACACTGCTTGGCTTAAGACAATTATGCACACAGTGAATTACAGTCTAAATGTTTGAAGTAACAAAATATGCAAAGGTAACAAAAAATTTAATTTAATACCCTCATTGTAATTCAGATCAGAAGAGAATGTCAGAAATTAGTAAAATCTACACTAATAATAGAGGAATATGCAAATTGTCTGGGACATGATCACAGTAACAGTAACAATTGAATAGCAGGCTGTGTGGGGCGACCAATTAGCATAGGGGTTAGTGAGGGATGACCAAACGATTGAACAGCAGGCTGCGTGGTGTGACCAGGCCAGAAGTGGGGGCAGTTGGGGGCAATCAGGCTGACAGGAGGAGCAGTTGGGCATGACAAGGCTGGCAGGGGCCAGTTGGGAGCAATCAAGCTGGCTAGGGGGGCAGTTGGGGGTGACCAAGCTGGCAGGTGGGCAGTTGGGAGTGACCAGGCTGGTGGGGGGCATTTGGGTGTGACCAGGCTGGCAGGGAGAGGCAGTTGGGGATGATCAGGCCATTGCAGGGTGGGGGGTAGTTAGGGATGACCAGGTCGGCAGAGAGCGGCAACTGGAGATGACCAGAGGGTGGGGAGGGGCACTTGGGAGCGATAAGGCTGGCAGGGGGTAAAGTAAGGGGTGACCAGGCCAGTGTGTGTGGGGGGATTAGGGAAAACCAGGCTAGCTAAGGGGGGCAGTTGGAGGCAACCAGGCCAGCAGGGGTGGGGGCAGTAAGGGGCAACCAGGTTGGCAGAGGGGGGCAGTTAGGGATGACCAGACCAGCAGAGGGGGGCAGTTGGGAGAGACCAGGCCAGCGGGGGGGGGGGAGGCAATAAGGGGTGACCAGGCAGGTGGGGGAGGCAGTTAGGGTGATCAGGTAGGCAGATAAGTGAGCAGTTAGGAGCCAGTGGTCCTGAATTGTGAGAGGGATGTCTAACTGCTAGTTTAGGCCCGATCCCTGCAGTTAGACATCCCCGAAGTGTTCCGGGTTGGTGAGGGTGCAGGCTGGGCTGAGGGGACCCCCCTGCTGTGCATGAATTTCATGCACCAGGCCTCTAGTGAAATCATCAATGAGCAACCAAATGGCAAACAATGAATGCAGTCACAGAAATGTTTCTGGTTGGGTTGCAGTCATCTGCTGAAATTTTGTTCTCAGTACCACCTAGAATATTTCCTAGGCTAATATTTTAGAAGTTGAAAGTAATCTTTACTTTTATTTATGTAATTATTATTTTTATAGTACACTATTTTATAGAATGGAGATTCCACAAGGTTGTATACTTATATTCCAAGTGCCTGGAACAGTGCCTGAAATATGGTAGGTATTAAATAAGTATTTATAAATTGAACTTAGATTAATAAACATCTAAAGGTAGCTTGAGCCTATTCTCGTATCACATTAGTGGCTTAATAACTGGAAGTATCAATCTAAAATACTCTTAGATTAGTTGATGATCACTTCAATATCTAGCACTGAATTTAAATGCATTAAAGTTTATTAAAGGCAAATCTCACTAAGATTTACTTTTTTTTTTTGGTAAAATTGGGCAGGGTCAGTCTTTAAAGATTGCAACATAGGAGGCTCTTGAACTCTCCTCCCACAGGCACACTGAATGGACAGCCACACAGGGAATAATTCTCTTTGGGGGAAATCCTAAAACTAGCTGAGGGACTCCTACACATCAGCTGAATGAGAAAATACCCCCACTGAAATCAGTAGGAAAGGCTGGGACACATTCTTGTCATAAACCTCGTCCCCAGCCTAATGCCACACAATTGGGAGGGAACCACCCCCTCCCAGCTTCTCTCTGAGCATCTAAGGGTTTGGGTCCCACATCTAATACCCCAACTTTTAAAACTCCCACTTGAGAGACAGGCTCCCAAAACACCTATCTCTGAAAACCAATGGCACTCGCGTCCATGAGATCCATAAGACTATAGCAAACAAAGAAGCAGTTATTAATGGGTATGAGCACTAGCTGTGGCTGTCCCACAGGGCTCAGTACAGAGGAAGTAGGCAGAAATGCTCACCTCCCAGTCTTTCCCTGAAAGGATTCTATTTGCATACTCAATTCTGCCTGAGGTCAGGAATAAGATAAGCATGCTCACTCTCACTACTTTTATTCAACACTAGAGACCTGATGCATGAAATTCCTGCAAGTGGCTCGGCCCCCACCGGCAGGTCAGCTGTGGTGACCACCTCGGCCCCTGCCGGGACCCGCCCAGAAGGACATCTAATCTAATTAGCATATTTTATGTTTTTATTATTATAGATAATATAAAAATCTTAGCTAGAATAATTAGAAAAGAAAAATAAATAAAAGACATTCAAATCAGAAAGGAAAATATAAAATTGTTACCTTTTGCAGATGACATGATATTATACTAGTATATGGGAAACCCGAAAGACCATCAAAAGTATTTGGAGTTAAAAAATGAATTAATTAAAGTTGCAGGACACAAATAGCAATATATAGAAATCAGTTGCATTTCTATACACTAACAATAATGTCAGAAAGAAAAATTAAGAAAAAAACCCATGGATTTACAATAGCATAAAAAAAAATCCTTAGGAATAACTTAGACCAAGGAGGGAAAGGATCTGTTTGATGAAAACTATAAGACATTTGATGAAAGAAATTGAAAAACACACAAATAAATGAAAAGATATTTCATGTTCATGAATTGAAAAAATTAATATTGTTAATATGTCCATGTACTCTACCAATATTCAAATGGTATTTTTCACAGAAATAGAACAAACAATCCTAAATTTATATGGAACCACAAAAGACCTCAAATAGACAAAACAATATTGAGAAAACAAAACAAAACAAAATAAAATTAGAAGCATCACACTTTCTAGTTTCAAATTGTGTTACAAAGCTATAGTAATCAAAACAGTATTGACATAAAAGCTGACACATAGATTAATTGAATAGAATAGAGATGCCGAAATGAAATCATATATATATGGTTAATTAATTAATTATAAACAAATCAAAATGTAATAATGGGGAAAGAATAGTCTCTTCAATAAATGGCATTGGGAAAACTGGACAGCCATATACAAAATGAAAATGGGCCACACAAAAATCAACTCAAAATAGACTAAAAATTGTAATACCTGAAACCATAAAACTCTTAGAAGAAGACACAGGTGGTGAGTTCCTTTAATATGGGTCATGGCAATATTTTTTTTGGATTTGACAGCACAAAGGTTACAAAAGGAAAATTAGTGAGTGGGACTACATCTAACTGAAAAATTTCTCTTCAGCAAAGAATGCCAATAATGAAATAAAAAGGAAACCTATGAAATGTGAGAAAAATATTTGCAAATCACATATCTGATAAAGTGTTAGTAGCCAAAATGTATAAATAACTAATATAACTCAATTAAAAACCCAAAGAGTCTGATTAAAAATTGAGCAAAGAAACTGAGTAGACATCCCCCCCCCAATATTATTAATCATCAGGGAAATGCAAAGTAAATTCACAATAAAACATTACCTTTAACCTGTTAGAATGGCTATTATAAAAAAGATAAGAAATCACAATGCTGGTGAGGGTATGGAGAAAAGGAAACCTTGGTGCACTATTGGTGGTAATACATGTTGGTGCAGCCACTATAAAAAAGCATGGAGATTCTTAAAGAAATTAAAAACATAACTACCACATGATTTAATTATCCCACATATGGGTAGAGATACAAAAGTAATTAAAACAAGCCGAAACCGGTTTGGCTTAGTGGTAGAGTGTTGGTTTGCCGACTGAAAGGTCCCAGGTTCGATTCCGGTCAAGGGCATGTACATTGGTTGTGGGCACATCCCTGGTAGGGGGTGTACAAGAGGCAGCTGGTCGATGTTTCTCTCTGATAGACATTTCTAGCTCTCTAGCTCTCTCTCTCCCTTCCTCTCTGTAAAAAATCAATAAAATATATTTTTAAAAAAGTAATTAAAACAAGATCTTGAAGAGATATCTGCACATACAGTTTATTGCAGAATTATTCTCATTAGCTAAGATATGAAAACAACTTAAGTGCTCCTAAACTTAATGGATAAAGGAGATATATAATATATATAATATATATAATATATATAATATATATAATATATATTTAAGTTACATATATATTATATGTAATAGAATATTCAGCCACCAGAAAGGAAATCCTAATATTTACAGCAAGATGAATGGACCATAAAGCCATGCTAAATGAAATAAACCAGACAAAGAAAAGCAAATACTGTACATAACTTACATATGTGGAATCTAAAAAAGCTAAACTCATATAAACAGAGACTAGAATTATGGTTATCAGGGGGTGGGGGTAGAGAAAGGGGAAATGAGATGTTGGTCAAAGATTATAAACTTCTACAATAGTTATAAGATGAATGAGTTCTGGAAATTAAATATATAGTATGGTGATTGTCTATACATATAAAAAGCCAGCAACTGGAATGCTGTAATAACTAGAATGACCAGTCGCTATGATGCTCACTGCAGCCAGTAAACTGGCATGATGGGGGCTGGGGCCACCAGCCAACCTCCCTCGGCCCCTCCCCCAGCCATCCCCACCCCTGATCAACCTCTCCCACCTGATTGGAGGAGGTCGCAGCTGGCCAACCCCACTGCAGCCCCGCCCAGATGGCCCTGTCCCTGATGGGCCACTACCACCCCATCAGCCAGCAGCCCCTCCCCCATAAGCTCCACCCCCGATTGCCTCCCCCACCCCAATAGGGTGTAGGGCTGGTGGCCAACCTCCTGCAGCCCCTCCTCCTGCCTGGCCCCACCCCAGATAGGGCCCCCCCCCACTCCAATCAGGGGCAGGGCCATCAGCCAACTCCTGAGGCTCCTCCCTCAGCCAGCCCTACCTCAATAGGCCCCCACTACTCCAATCAACCAGTGGCCCCGATCCACCCCAATTGGGACTGGGCTGGCCAGACCCACCCATGCATGAATTCATGCATTGGGCCTCCAGCATTTAATAATATTATATTAATCATTTGAAAGTTTCTAAGAGGATATGTCTTAAATGATTTCAGCACAAAAAAGGACATGGTAATTATGTAATGTAATGGAGGTGTTAGTTAATAATCAATTTATAATAAATGTGTATCAGATCAATAAAATTTTAACTTACACAGTATTATGTCAATTATATCTCAATAAAGCTGGGGGGAAATTGGGTGGAACAGCTTAAACTGTTCAATTAATTAATTATCTAAAATGTCTTTCAAAACATAGGTGCTTTGTCTTAGGAGAAGATATCACATCCTATCTAATAAAGAGAGAATATGCAAATTGACCGTCACACTGCCACAAAGATGGTGGCACCCATAGCCACAAGATGGTGGTGCCAAGTCCCCTCAGCACCCCTGGAGCCCCACAGTCCTTTCATCCTAGCTGGGGTGGGGGGCAGCAGGTACATGGTATAGCCAGACCCACTCTCAGTCTCAAAGCTACCCAGAGCTGGCCCGAGGCACAGGCAAGCCTCAGTTGTCGGCTTCCCAGCCACCAAGCACTGGCCCAAGGTGCAGGCAAGCCTTGGATGTTGGCTGCCCAGCCACCCAGGGCAGGCCCGAGGTGCAGACAAGACTCAGATGGCAGCTGCCCAGCCACCCAGGGCTGCCCAAGGCTCAGGTAATCAGGGCCAGCTGAGGCTTGTGCTGCCGGCAGTGGCAGCAGCAGAGATATGATAGGGGCGACACCTTCCCCTGATTGCCAGGTTGCCTCCCATCCCTGAGCACTCCCATGCTATGAGACGGAGGAGGCTGGGCTGAGGAACCTCCCCTTCCAGTGCATAAATATTCATGCACTGGGCCTCTAGTTTTAGTATAAGAAAGCAACTATAGACACCCTTTAAGCTCTTTGGCTTCAGATACATTTATTTAAACATTCATAAGTAAAGCAGTTAATAAAGTATCAAGTATTATACTAGACACTTGCATTAGAAATGAATATTCATTCTACCATCTAACAATGAATCTATCAAAAATATTTGTTTAATCACTACTAAGTACCAGGCATTGTGCTAAATTCTTTATGTACAGAAATGATTCTCAAATGGGGACAATTTTGCTTCCCCAGGGACAACTGGCAATGTCTGGAGACAGGCTATTTGGTTGTCTTAACTGGGAAGGGGTTTGCTACTGGCAACTACTGGTAGAGGACATGGTTGCTGTGAAATATCCTACATTGCCCAGAACAACCCTTAGGAAAAAGAATTACCCAGTCCCAAATGCCAGTAATGCAAAAGTTGGGAAAGCTTGATGCACATTTTTAAATTTAGTCAAAACAACCCAATGAGACAGTAATTATTATCTCCTTCTTACAAATGAAGAGCTAAGGCTTGCAGTGATCTATTAGTCAAGGTCCAAATCCACGAGAGGCTGAGCTGGCCCCTAATTGACACCAAAGTTGTGCCCGTAAGTATGGTACACTATTCCTTGGATAAAAAAAATCCAGGGTGACATAGGTCAGGGTGGGATGGGGATGAGTGAAGGGAGAAAGGGATAGGCTGTGAGAGCAAGTGAATAATAAAGCAAGAATAAATTGTTACTGCATAATGCATTCGGGGAAAAGACAAGTGCAAGGAGGATAAAGCAGATATAAAATGGCACTAAAAACAGATGGTACTTTTATGGATGCATCAAGAGAAAATGGGGCTAGAGAAAGAAATAGAACTGCTAATAAACAAGGAGGAGCTCCAAATTGCATGGAGGGGGGCGGGGGAGCATGTGATCCTGAGCTCTTAAAATCTGCCTCTCCCAAAGGAAACAGACGTGAGCAAGTTGGGAAATAGTGAAGAAATAGTTATTGATTACAAGCAGCCCATTAGAAATGTGAAATATAGGCTTATAAGATATTAGGAAGTAGGTTCACATACTTACTGAATCACTTAGAGTGATTTATGGACGAATTCTTGAGATTTGAGGAGGCTGCAAAGATTTGAACAAAGTAAAAACTGTAATGATATTTAAGACACATAAGGACTATAAAAAAGCTTATTATGAGACTCCAGTGGAACTTGCTTCCCCTATTATTTACAAAATCAATATACATTGATCATTGTGGTCCCTGTTTGAGAGAGATCAGCCACTGAAATATTGAAAAGCCCTCATTACAGGGTGGATTCACATTCAAGGATATCCTATCATGCAGCCAAAGATTGGGTTAAAGCAAGGCCATTTGTATATCTGAATTCTGATAGACTGAATTATGTTGCTACAATTACATGGAACAATATACCTATTAGAAAGTATACAGTCATCCCTTGGTGTCTGTGGGGGATTGGTTCCAGGATCTCTCATGGATATGAAAGTTTGAGGATGCTCAAGTTCCTTATATAAAATGGTGTAGGTTCAGCAGGTGTGGCTCAATGTTGAGTAACCTAAAATCCATTTACCCATGAACCAAGAGGTCGCTTGTTTGATTCCTGGTCAATGGCACATGACCAGGTTGTGAGCTTGAGCTCTAGTAGGAGGCATGCAGAAGGCAGCTGATAGATGTTTCTCTCTCATCGATGTTTCTATCTCTCCCTCTCCCTTCCACTCACTCAAAAAAACAATCACTAAACACACACACACACACACACACACACACACACACATATATATATATATATTTTTTTTTCTCTTTTAATTATTTTTTCTTTTCTTTTTTTCATTTTTTTAAATTAAGGTATTATATGTGTACATATCTTGCCCTTGCTCCCCACCCCTACACTCCCATACATGCCCTCCCTCCCCAGAGTTTTTCGTCCATTGGTTTTGCTTATATGCTTGCATACAAGTCCTTTGGTTGATTTCTTATCTCCCCCATATCTCTCTATCCTCCACGCTGTAATTTGACAGTTTGTTTGTTGCTTTACTATCTCTGTATCTACCTTTTTGTTCATCAATTTATAATGTTCTTTATTATCCATAAATGAGTGAGATCATGTATTTTTCTTTCATTGACTGGCTTATTTCACTAAGCATAATATTCTCCAATTCCATCCAGGTTGCTGCAAATGATAAGAATTCCTACTTTTTTATGGCAGCATAGTATTCCATTGTGTAGATGTACCATAGTTTTTGGATCCAATCATCTGCTGATGGGCACCTAGGCTGTTTCCAAATCCTAGCTATTGTAAATTGGGCTGCTATGAACATAAGGGTGCATATTTCCTTTCTGATTGGTATTTCTAGTTTCTTAGGATATATTCCTAGGAGTGGGATTACTGGGTCAAATGGGAGTTCCATTTTCAGTTTTTTGAGGAAACTCCATACTGTTCTCCACAGTGGTTGCACCAGTCTGCATTCCCACCAGCAGTGCACGAGGGTTCCTTTTTCCCCCGCAACCTCACCAACACTTGTAGTTTATTGATTTGTTGATGTTAGCCATTCTGACAGGGGTAAGATGGTATGACATTGTGGTTTGATTTGCATCTCTCGGATAATTAGTGACTTTGAGCATGTTTTCATGTGCCTCTTGGCCTTCCTTCTGTCTTCATATATATTTTTTTAAAAAAATGTATTTGGCCGAAACCGGGTTGGCTCAGTCGATAGAGCATCGGCTTGCGGACTGAAGGGTCCCGGGTTCGATTCTGGTCAAGGGCATGTACCTTGGTTGCAGGCACATCCCCAGTAGGAGGTGTGCAAGAGGCAGCTGATTGATGTTTCTCTCTCATTGATGTTTCTAGCTCTCTGTCCCTCTCCCTTCATCTCTGTAAAAAATCAAATATATATATATATATATATATATATATATATATATATATATGTGTGTGTGTGTGTGTGTGTGTGTGTGTGTGTGTGTATTTGCATATGACCAACAGACACCCTCCCATATACTTGAAATTATCTCTGGTTTACTTATAATACCTTATACAATGTAAATGCTATATAAGTAGTTGTTTAATGTACAATATATATTGCTTAGGGTATAATGACAAGAAAATAAAAGCCTGTATATGTTCAATACGGACACAACCATCATAGGCCTAACTTTGTAGTACACATCAGCAACAATGTACATTTTCCCTCTGAATATTTATGATCTGAGGTTGGTTGGATATGGATATGGAGGGCCAACAGTAAGCTACATTTGACTTACTTTAAAATCATAGTGGGAAGAACTAAATAATATGGATTAAACAAAGCATGGTTGAGCACTTTTAATCTTATAACTGTAAGGATAGTTACATTTTCTAGAGGTAAACCACAAAGAGAGCACTTCTTGACTCCTAGAAAACTGTCTGAAGTCTCAGAAAAATGTTCCCTGATAGCTAACATGTATTTTCCTTTTGCACTTTAAACTCATTACATCTTGTTATCTCCGGGAAAAACATATTCCTGATGACTGTATCCTCCTCTCCCACCACCATTTTTGTTTCAATTCCTTGAGCTCTTTTTAGTGGCTAAACATTGAATAGATTTAACCAAATGGATGTTTGAACATTGTAAAAGTGATAACTGCCATAAACTATCAAAACATTGGACATTGTATGAGATAGGAAATAAATTTAATGAATTGATTTACTTAGTCAACAACTTGTTAATGACCTTTAGGTTACTTAATTTTCGCTATTAAAATGTAAGGACCTTGAGGCAGGAGCATGGAGAGTATGCTGGGAGCAGGGAGGTAAGGAGGTCAACTTAGCTTGAGTGGAGTGAGGATGGCAGACAGATCATGGTGTCTTTGGGAAGAGCCATAGATGTCCTGATGGGATTTGAGCAGAAGAATGCAAGGTCAGATTCCCATTTTAGAAGGTGGGTTTTGTTGCCTTTGAGAAACAGATTAGGAGGGGGCTGGATGGCAGGCATGGAAGTCAGAAGCCATTGCCATGCTTTGGACAAAGAGTGAGAGCGGCTTCAAAAGAACCAGGTTAAAGTGAGGAGCATCAGAGAAGGGGTTGAATTTGGGACATGTTGTGAAGTTGAAGATGTCAGGACTTGCTGAAAGGTTGATTGTGTGGTGTGACACAGAAGGGAAGCTAAGGGTAATATCTGGGTTTCTGGCTGAGCAATTGAGTGAATGCAGTGCTATTTACAAAGATGGGGAACTGCTGCAGTAGGGAGAGGGAGAGCAGAAAGGAGGGCTCTTTGAAGAGTAAAATTAACAGCTTGGTTTTAGCCACATTAGGATTCCCTCTAGACCTCTGGCAGACAGTGGGTGAGGCTGGAGGCCTGCATACTTAGGCAATAGATGTTTTGGTATGTTTTTTATACCACAGGACTGATGTCCTCCAACGTCAGTAACCTACTGAAACTATTGCTTCAGAAGGTGGGATCACAAATGTTTAATTTCAGATGTGGGTTACAGATTGGAGGATGTAGGAGGTTGTGTTTTAGTATTTATAATACAGAAAAGGAGCATTTGTCCTCTGAGAATCACTGTGAATGAGTAGGAGGAAAACCTATCCTATTTAAGGCACACTATAGCGTCTTGAGTAAATTACCTAGGTGTAATCCCGTAAATCCTCAATTAATCAAAAGGGTGAAAAGTCATGCATAGTTTTGGATGATTCAGGACTCATTTTAGGGCAATGACAGAGTGGCTACATATTATGTCCCTTTAGCTATACTAATAATAGCCTAGGGCCATCACGACCTAAACGACCAGATGCACAACCAGTCTCGAGGAATGCATAGAGCACCTCTCAGTCCCTCCCCTATGGCCCACAGGCTCCTATCACAGCAAGGCTGGTGGCAGGTGGGTGAGCAGGGTGGCTGGGGGTGAGCGGGGTGAGGCAGGTGTGGCAAGGTCGTTAGCTATGGTGGCTGTGGATCAGGCCCAGAGAGAGAGGCAGGGCCTGATCTGTAGCTTCCATGGTTACTGGTGAGGCCTTGAGAGAGAGAGAGAGAGAAAGAAAGAGAGAGAGAGAGAGAGAGAGAGAGAGCGCCTCATCAGCAGCCACTGAGGCTGCTGGCCAGGCTCAGAGAAAGAGAGTCTAGGCTGATTAGCAGCTGCCATAGAGGCTGCAGATCATGCCCTGAGAGAAAGGCAACTGTCAGCAGGCCATTCTGAATTTCCCAGAAGAGCCAATGGCTGCCTAGGAGGTGGAGCTTTTGATGCTGACTGGCATAGAAACCAACCAATCAGAACCTAATGTGAGTGAACTGTGAGGAGCCAATGGCTGCATAGGAAATGAAGCTTTTGATGCTGACTGGCATAGAAACCGACAAATCACCTAATCTGGGTAAACTTCCAAGGCAGAACCTAAGGTGGGGGTTGAGGAGGGGTTTTAAGGGCAACAGCTGTCTGGTGTGAAGTGTAAGAAAGCGGTTCAATTTTTTAATGACTGATTTGGCAGTATAGTGCATATGGCTGGCTATCAATCCAGATATAGGAATTATGTATTTTTGTCTATAAAAAGCATCTCCTCCTGCTGAAAAAGGTTCCCCCCCATTTAAACAATCCTATCCTATCCTATATAATCTATCTATATTAATAAAAGGATAATATGCTAATTAGATTGTGTCGACTGGCCATCTTCCGGATGTCTGACTTTCTTTTGGACAAAGCCAGGGTGGTGGGGGCTGAGACAGAGGCAGTTAGGGGTAATCAGGCCAGCAGGGGAGGGAAGTTGGGGGCGATAAGGAAGGCAGGGGAGCAATTAGGGGTGATGAGGCAAGCAGGAAGAGATGTTTAGGGGCAATCAGGAAGGTAGGTAGAGGGGTCAGGGGCAATCAGGCAGGCAGGCAGAGTGGTTAGAGGTGATCAGGCAGGCAGGCTGGTGAGCAATTAGGAGCCAGTGTTCCCAAATTGTGAGAGGGATGTTTGATTAGAGAGGGTTCATGGTGGGCTGAGGGAACCCCTACCCTGTACCAGGCCTCTAGTATAGAAAATAAAAAATGGCTTTTAGAAGCAGCCATTTTGCATGTTGATGTCTTTAGATGTTCTTTTCCTCCAGCCCTTATTTTCACAAGCACCAAATGAAAAGCCTCAGCCAGTTTCAGTTCAGCAGAGCCCCACACCTGTATTTGATTTCAGGTCTAAAAAAATTGGATTGCGACCAATGAATGATCAAAGTTGAGACTTCTTTTGGAAATCCCCTAGCATCCTAGGATAAAACCCAATGCTTAGATATCTTGTTCAGTGTCATAACCTGAGTGTTTATACATCTACAGTCAAACAATGTCATTACAGGTTTAAATTTACAGATTGAAAGCAAAATACCTAACTTTCAACACCCCTTTTTGCACTTATTCTAAGCAGTTGAATGATACGGACTCTTTGAATTTTGGCAGCTGGTTATGTTTAGTAATGCTGGGAACTGTAATTTTTCTTTGAGAAACTTGATACTTATTTTCAGACATCAAGTTACTGTTAATCATCATCTACTACTAAAAGTTTCTGAAAGGATATCTTTAGGAAGTGCTTTGAATAGACAGTGCTATTTGGATTTTGCAGATGAACATGCCACTTCAGCTAAAATGTCACTAAGCAAAGGGAACCTATGGATGAGGTTTCATTTTAAGTCTTTTGGAGTGAAATTACCTGGTACACCTGGCTTTCTTAATCTTTTTCAAAATGAAACTTATTTTTAGAAGTAAGAAATAGACACAGGTTAGGCTCCTGAATAATCCTCAGGGATAAACACTGGAGTGTGAAAAATGGACTTATTCTTCTATAAAGAATGAAAAGATAGTGCTTAAAAGGAGTAAATGGCACAAGCCACAAATAAATACCTGGCACTCATTACAATTTTGGAAATTCTACGTGTTGCCATGTGCAGATCTATCCTACCCTCTCTCTGTATTTTTAGAAGATTATTAACTAAACAAATTGTGCTTAATTACACTCTAAATTCCATCTTTAATTATGTAATTTTTGCCCAAATTTTCCCTCATTGGCACTAGCTATAGGGCCGTTTTTAGAACATTTTAATTTCATATTTGCTTTCATGTGCTACTGTTTATGAACCCTACAAAGTATATTTCTGTTCTTATCCATGTTTCAAAGGAAGGAAATGGTGTCCTGGGGAGACTTATAGAAGAGATAATACAGTACAGGATTATAATTTGTGGTCAACAACCCGGGAAGCTACAGCTCGGTCTGCCAACACACATACGGTCTCATAACACATTCTTAGCTATGAGGAAAAATCCTATTTTGGACTCACTTTCTTTTCATTATCAATTCCTTTCCTACCATTATGAGGTCTTTGAATGAGTCATGCTCTGTTTCAAGGAGAACAAAAACAAGGGTTATTGAAAACATGTGATGATTTGACCTAGGCATCCTTTATAATGAGGCTGGAGATGGCCTACCAGAGCTCAGTGCCATTCGGAGCAGGGTATTTTCCCACACACTAAATGTGGAGAAGCATCAAGAAAATTTAATTAAAAAATAGTTTCAGATGTGCACATTTTAACATTATGACCAGTAAATACTCCAGAAAACCACAGAAACTTGATAAGAAATGGATTCTTAAGGGCAAATGTCTTGAGGATTAGCTACAGTCATTTGATCTCCAAATTCCAAACACAGTTTTGGAGTCTGTGGTAGGAGCTCAAAGCAAATATAGTATTTAAAAGGCAATAGTAAGAACATTGAGAGAAAGGTAAATGGGGGTAGAGGAGCCTCCTGTAAAGAAGCCTATAATTAATTACAAGCATGCAAAGTAAGCACTTTATTTAAAAATATCATCACATTCATGTGATCAAACAAAAGTAGGGAACTGAAGCAACTAGACCAAAAAATGCAGGCAAAAATTATTCTTCTGAAAACTCTTGATAACTGAGGTAAAGGTGCTATTTCATATTATTATTTTTTGTCTTGCATTGCTTGAATAATTGTAACAATTTTCCCCCTTCATTTTCTCATATTTACATTGTGTATGTAGAAGGTACAATGGGAGGGGGTTAGGATTTTACATGTGAATGTCTACTAGCTTGAACTGCTTTGAACTTTTTATTCACTTGATACATATTTATTGTGGCCAGAAACTGCTAGGACCTGGGTATACAATAGTAAAGGCATGGATGGGACTTGGATGGGTGAACAAGACAGATGACACCCTGAACACATGGGGATGAGAGGACAATTGGCATAGAAGACACTGAATAGGGAAGTACAAGAAACACAGTGCAGGGTCAGCTAACCAGGGGCCAGGGAAACCAGGGGAAAATATGGGGTAAGCCATAATGGACAATCAAACCCCTCTTATTAACCCAACATCCTTTAGGTACCATAACACAATCATATCTGAAATGATCACATCTAAAGAGCTCTGGAATAAAATACAATAGTACCTGGAAAGTTTCCTCCCCATCCACTCCTCTTTGAAAATACAATATATTATTTAAGGTATAAGTCTCTCAAATTCTAGGAAATCAGCATTGACGGAGAAAAAGTAACCAACAAAAACATACAAAGAGGTCTTATAGAATTGATACTTTTTCTTCTGATTATATTTATTGATTCTGGGATTGATCAGAGATTAGACTGAACCCATTACTTTTTTGATTCAGTGTATTCCATTAACAGTTATAGTGTATTTATTACATGCCAGGCACTAAGCTAAAATTTTTACATGTATTATTTAATTTAATCTTCTTGGGCAATCTTTTGGGAAAGTACAACTAAAATTCCAAGTTTAATATTAAATAAATGTGTGGAGAGCAAATTAAGGCCAATCAAAGAAAACCTTTCCAGACAGGGCTCTGTTAAGGGAGTTAAAAATGCTGTTTTGTGTTACTTCAGCTTAGGGCTGAGAAACACTCAAGTGAAAATCCTATGGTAAGTTACCTCCAACATTATCTTTTGCAATGACAAAAATGCCTCCAGTGTGAGATTCTGCATAATGGTACATTATGGGAACCGATCAACCCATCCAATATCACTGGACAACAATTATAATAATAGTCAGCATTTATGTTGTGCTTACTATATGCAGGCAACATTATTTTTATTTAATAGTTTTTAAATAGTCAATATGTTTATAGTTTAAATATCAAAATGGTATAAGGAGAAATTAATGATTACTCTTGCTCTCAGCCCTATCCCCATTCACTTTGCCCCTTCTCATTATCAAGTGAACATTTTAATTTTTTATTTTAAAACCGGGACAATGTGTCTTTATACAAATAAAAAACAATACGATCATATATTGTTTCTCTTTTCTTACACAAAAATATAGCTTACTACATATGCAGTATTACATTTTTTTCCTTTTACTGATATATACTGAGATCTTTCTAAACTACATAACTATATAACTTCATTGCATTTTATTTATTGTATTCTTAGTTTATTCAGCTACACTGAATATTTATTATATATTAATGAAACTATTAGGAAGCATATTTTTGAGTTGAAGTGTAAATGTCATGTAATTTTATGAGACATCTACAGTTTTCCATAAGGGTGATACCATTTTGCATTCTATGGAATATAAATGCCAATTTTCTCATGGCCTCACTAAAAATGTGTAGTCAGATTTTGGATTTTGTTAATCTCAGGAAATACTATTAGAAATACAGGTGGTTTTCTGTGAACTGCCTGTTCATACTCATTTGACATCTTTTATTTTTTACTAGAATATTAAATTTTTTTCTGAATTTCTAGAGCTCTTTACATTTTAAACGATTAACTTTTTATCTTTGATAGGAATTTTTCCCCCCATATTTGTCTTTTGACTTTGCTTGTTTGTTTTATTTTATGTAGTATTATTTTATTTCATTTAGCCTAATTTTATACATTTTTAATTAAAAAATATATTTTATTGATTTTGTAGAGAGGAAGGGAGAGAGATAGAGAGTTAGAAACATCGATGAGAGAGAGTCATAGATCAGCTGCCTCTTGCACACCCCCTACTGGGGATATGCCCGAAACCAAGGTACATGCCCTTGACCAGAATTGAACCCGGGACCCTTCAGTCCCCAAGCTGACGATCTATCCATTGAGCCAAACCGGTTTCGGCAAATTTTTAATTTTTATGTTGTCTAAATTTATCAGTATTTTCTGCTATAGTTTCTATATTTTTAGTTGCAGTTAGAAAGGTCTTCTGGTTCCATGATTACAAAAGAATTTACCCATTTCTGCTATCCAGTATTTATAGTTTTATTTAAATCTTTGATTTATTGGAGTTTGTCTTGGAATATGGTAAGATATATATGGATCAAATTTATCTTTTTCAAAATGAGTAATTAGTTGTACCAACATCACTTATGACACAATAAGAATGAAGTTGAAATTAATAAATTTGAGCACATGGGATTGCTATTAACTTTTGAATAGGGGTGATCAGGTGAACATGACTTTTCTGTTGATGGTGATGAAGAATCATTGGGAGACATTAAAGAAAATGATGGAGGAAAAGCAGAGTCTGAGAGAATAGTTTTAAGAATAGGGGAATTTCGGGAAGGTGTGGAATTTGGGAGCACAAATGACCTCTTTTTTAGATCACATCAAAACCATGAATATTGGGGCTCACTTTGCTATGCAGCTCTATGGGGTCTTGGTGGGCATTTTAAACTTTTTATTCTGTTGGAGATGTGCTTTAAAGCTCTAACAAATGTGCTTATAGCTGGCCCTCCATGGGTTACCTACCCACAGATTTAACTGACTGGGATAAAAAATATTCCAAAGAGAAAAGTTATGTTGTTGTTGACATGCATTATGAAGTTAGGTCTAGGATGGTTGCAGACTTATTTTCTTTTCATTATTCCCTAACAATGCAGTACATGTATGTCACTTACATTATATTGGATGAATCTAGAGATGAATCAAAGTATATAGGATGGAAGGATGTGTGTAGGTCATATGCAAAGATTAAACCATCCTAATATATTATATAAAAAGCCAAGGGCTGTCACAACCAAAACAGCTGGACAGGCAACTGAACAGCAAACTGCATGGGGTGACCAGGCTAGCAGGGGGTGGCAGTTAGGGGCAACCAGGCTGGCAGGGGGGTCAGTAAGAGGCAATCAGGCTGGCAAGGGGGACAGTAAGGAGTGACCAGGCCAACAGGAGGGGGGCAGTTGGGGGCAACCAGGTTGGCAAGGGGGACAGTTAGGGGTGACCAGGCTGACAGGCAGGTGAGCAGTTAGGAGCCAGTGGTCCCAGATTGTGAGAGGGATGTCCAACTGCTGGTTTAGAACCCATCCTCAGGATCTGGTCTAAACCCGCAGTTGGACATCTCCCAAGGGGTCCTGGATTGAAGAGGGTGCAGGCTGGGCTGAGGGCACCTTCCTGTGCATGAATTTTGTGCACCAGGCCTCTAGTTTTATATAAGGGACTTGTGCTTTTGGGGATTTTGGTATCTGTGGAGGTCCTGGAACTAACCCCTGCAGAGACTGAGGAACAACTGTAGGTATATCTTTAGCAGGCAAGCATATTTACTATAGTATTGGTCTTATTAACATTTGCTTGAAAAGGAACTTTCTACAAATAAAGTTAGATTTAAGTAATGGTCTTTCAGGAATTTGTATAGTATTGACTTTTAACATTAATTTGTCTCTCAAACTTCATCTACATAAACATCAAAGTTACATTCATTTACCAGAACACAAAGAACTTCTCCTTAATGACTATATTTTAATTTGTTTTATTGATCCAAGTGGTTCAATATGAATTTCAGAAACTTCTGCTTCTGAAAATAATTTTCATATGAAAACAGATAAAGTAGGATCATTTAATTTCTATGAAAATAACAAATGTCACTTAAGTCAGCATAGCTGTAATTTATTGCCATGAAATATTCTAGGCATTTTTATATTTTGAAAGGAAAGATCACATTCGCAGTTTCTGATAAAGTTAAAGAAACACCATATGATCCAGTAATCTCACTCTTGGGTATTTACCCTAGAGAAATAAAAACTTAAGTTCATACAAAAACCTGTGCATGAATATTCATAGCATCCTTATTTGCGATAGCCAAAACTGAGAAACAATCCATTGACCGTTAAAAGGTTAATGGATGAACTATGGTACATCCATAATATGGAATACTATTCAGCAGTAAAAAGGAATGAAATACTTATACATGTAGTGACTTGGATGGATCTCAAGAGTATTATGCTGAGTTGAGGGAAAAAGCCAATTTCAAACGGTTACTACCATATGATTCCACTTACATAATATTCTAAAAATGACAAAATTACAGCAATGGAGAAGCCTATATAATAAAGAGGTAATATTCAGATTGACCCTCACACCCTCACAAGATGGCTGCCTAAGATTAGGTTGGCAGAGGGGTTAGTGAGAGATGACCCAACAACTGAACAAGCAGGCTGCATGGGGTGACCAGGTTGGCAGGGGGGGAGTAAGGGGTGACCATGCAGGCAGGCAGGTGAGTGATTAGGTGCCAGTGGTCTAGGATTATGAGAGGGATGTCTGACTGAAGGTTTAGGTCCTGCAGTCGGACATCCCCCAAGGGCTCTCAGATTGGAGAGGGTGAGGGTAACCCCCATGCACGAATTTCATGCACTGGGCCTCTAGTAGATTAATAATTCCCAGGGGTTAGGTTTAGGAAGGGGAGTGACTCTAAAGGGATAATGTAAGGGATAGCACTCCAAGATACTTTAGGGATGGAAAAGTTTTGTATCTTGGCTGTGATAATTAAATTAATCTATACATGTGATAAAATTTCAATGTGGTACATATAAAAAAATTGGGTGCATGCAAAAATTGGTGAATTCTAAATGTCTAAAATTTAGTTAGTAATATATATCCATATCAACTTCCTAGTTTTGATAATTTAACTATACTTATGTCAGATGTTATCGTTGGGGAAAGCTGGATGAAAGTACATGGGTACAAGGGAACTCTTTGTACTGTATTTGTAAGTTCTAAGTCTAAAGTTATCTCAAAATAAGAAGTCGGGGAAAAAAAGGCCTCACCTTAGGAAGATGGCTAATGGGAAAAAGAATTGTACATTTTATGATACTGATGTCTATTTTCTTTTAGACTTCTGCTAACATGTGGGGTGGAGAGGTTTGGGATGGGAATCAGACTTCAGCATATCGTTTATTCATTTGTTCCTATGCCACAGTGGGTAGTGGTGGAAGATGTGGTGTCATAGAAAGAGCTTGGAACTTGATGTGAGCAAATATTTCTCTGTTTTTTGTGTGTTCTGATTATTTTGCTTATATGCAGTGTGACCCTTGATAAGACCCTTAAACTAGCACTCCATTTTAAACTTATAAAATGAGTATCAAATAGGAGGAGACGGAAGAGGGCATGTGGGGAATAAGCAGTGATGGAAGGAGACTTGACTTAGAAGTAGTGATGTGTTGTAGAATTGTGCACTTGAAACCTGTATAATTTTGTTAATCAGTACCATCCCAAATTCAATATAAGGAAAACTACAATAAAATGGGTGTCATAATCTCTTCCAACTTTAATAAGATTTTCATAGGATTTATATGAGGTAGTCCATACAAATGATTTATAATTCAAACTATGAAATTTTATTCCTACTCATGTAATACCAGATAGCCCAACTCCCAACCTTCTGGTATTTTCAGCTTCAAAAGAAGATTTCTTATGCAAGTACATAACCACAGTGAATTAGTGGACAAGTAATCAAAAGTCAAAAATGAAACAAAGGCTCACTTATCTTTTGTTTCAAGGAAGGCTGTGAGTTGAGCATTTAGCTCAATTTGTTTTTTTTCTTTCAAACCAGAAGGTTTCAGAGGGAAAGTAATGCACTGTTTTCTTTCAAAATTAAAAAAAAAAATCAGTAAGTATTTCTAACAAAAAAAGATGGTTCTGCAGGATTTTCAGTTGGAACTTCTGCTTATGTTTATAAAGGAGGAAAATAAAAAAGTCCTTTGCCAATTGTGGCCAGTAGAATTAGCATCATCTTTTTCATGGCATCAGATACTGCATGAAAATCTGGATCCTGAAAAGAAAGTTGCTAATCTAACATGGTCTCCCACCAACTCTTTAATTAATTCATTTTGCCTGCGCCATCATTATTCTTCCAAATGTAGATTAACTGGATTATGCTGTAATTAAATTTCTTTAGAACAATAGGCTCTAGGGAGGCAGAATTCTATTACTAGCTTCACTGCTGACTTAGGGGCCAGGTATGAACTCCCCTTATTTCACAGTGCCTCAATTCTTCTGTCTATAGAGTGAGATAAACAATGCCTCAGAGGGACACAGTGCTGCTGCTTTACGAGCTCTACATTCTAATTGCACTCCAAATTCCTTGGTGGAAAAGTGCTCTTTGAAGAATTAAAAGATGTATTTATATTGTTGTTGTGATTCTTAACAGGAACGAAGCTTTAAAATCTAATTTTAAAAGCCTCCTACTGCACAGTACATTACCCACTTTCTTAAATACTGCAATCAGCTGTGCACTGAGTAGCTCTGTGGTATTTATTAAAAATAAAAAAATAAAATACTGCCAAGATGTACTGCAGAACGTTTTCAAAGCTATGTGCAGCGGTTTAACGGCAGGACTTCCATTGAAGTTAATGGGACTCATACTGGCAAATTCCAAGCACCACTTTGAAAATTTACCCCATAGGGATAGTTTAATGTTCCTTATTGATCATAAGTTTTTCAGATAACATTTCGAGGCAAAAAGGGAAAACTTATCAAAGGAAATAAATAATCTTTAATGAGATAACTTTGCATTGCCACTGTTCTAAGTAAGAGGATGCTCACAATCCTTTGGTAAAGTAGGCTCTTGGGATTGTTTATTGGCAACTGTTGCCAATGGGGTGAGAAGGGTTTTCATCATACTCTCCTAATTTCTGTGGCTTATAGAAAATAACACACTTTTCTTCTCAGTTTTGATATTTCATGTTTGCAGGGGTAGAGATATAGTTATGTGGGAAAGTAAGAGGAAATAGATTTGTATTCTTCTGAATGAGTAAAATTTGCATATTGCTGATACAAAGTTCAAACAGGAATAGATAGCTAAAACCCCCCGAGCTTTGTATATCCATACTTTTTGCTGCCTGATCAAAATATGTTTTTCTTAGTCCAAATATCATCTGTGCCACTGATCTATTGGACCTTTAACTAGCGTGGTAACCTGACATTGGAAGCTGGTTGTATCAGGTAACTATATGCCCTCAGATGGCCTACATGACCCTCATGTGACCTCTGCCTAACTGTCTATTTGAGCTCCAGCCAAAATGTCTCTTCCTTGGACAAGCCAAGCTCACTGGGTTTTAAGAATATTTGCAATTACAATTTTCTGGCCTGGAAAGATATCTGCCTAAATCTTCTCATGACTGGTCCCTTTTTAATATTCAGGTCAACTTGAGGGTCCATTCCTTTGAAGGACTTTCTCAGGCCTCCCAATCTAAAGAAGCCCCCACTATCTCTGTTTTATTTTCCTCTTTGCACATCACTTCAGTTGATATCTTACTTTTCAAAAACATGGTTGTGTATTTTTTTTTTCTGTCCATGGGATATTCGTTCTATGAGTAGGACCTTGCCCATTTGGTGCAACACAATCCCTCTAGCATCTTGAATCATGCTTGGACATGGTGCACATTGTATCAATGTTAGCTGGTTTATTATAAAAGATACAATTCCTGGGGTACCTTTGCTCCTGTGTCTCATACAATTTGTAATGATATTCTATATCTTCTTCCTACAAGTACTTCCACCTCCATCACCTTTACTTGGTATCACCATAATTAGACTTCCCCCTTCCAGTTTTGCCCTTCTTTAAGAGCACAGGAGACTGTATTCTTACAGGCAGGGACCATGTTCCATTCATCTTGGAGGTTTTTATACCTGAGACCATGTTTAGCATGTAATAAGTACTCTGTCTGTGAACAAATTTTCTTACATAACATTTGATAGTAGAGAATATTAGTACAATATATCACAGTGATCTACTGAAGTTTATAGAAAGGGTGGGAAATAATCATTTGCTTTTCATTTCCTTCTGAGGGTATTTTCTTTTCTTTTTTAAAAAAATATATATTTTATTGATTTTTTACAGAGAGGAAGAGAGAGGGATACAGAGTTAGAAACATCAATGAGAGAGAATCATCGATCAGCTGCCTCCTGCACACCCCCCACCGGGGATGTGCCCGCAACCCATGTACATGCCCTTGACTGGAATCGAACCTGGGACCCCTCAGTCCCCAAGCCAACGCTCTAGCCATTGAGCCAAACCGGTCTCGGCTGAGGGTATTTTCTATATGGTTAAGTTATATCAGCTAATCAAGCTACTTTGTAAGTTCAAATTTGTGCATCAGGTCAACAATTACCTAAACAGGTTTCAGAATAGTCTACTAATGTTAACAAACATTCAAAGGCTTTTCTGGGAGTAACATTACATATCCTGGAGATGTTTCCAATTGGGAAGTACATGGAGAACCTCATGATAATTCTGCTTAAGAGCATATGCATTCTGATACAAGGCAAGTAAAACTGCTTTAGAGCCCAATTTTCCCTTTAGGTTAGAGAACAGAAATAAGTGGCCTGATAATAAACCTGGTGAAATTAAGACTGATACTGCAACGAAAGTCATTTTGCAAAGTTCAACTTCTCATTCAAAAATCTTGGATTACTAAAGATGAACATAAAAGTATCAGGTTCTTTGTGAGTGGATGACAGTGAACAAGGTTCAATTACATTTAAACAAGGGTAATTTTGTCATAGTTGGGTAGTGTGGTACAATGGAAAACAGATAATTGCTTGGACTTTGTCCTGGGTTCCTGGCACACTGCTCCCCAAATTCTTGGGATCTCTGAAGTGATAAATGTCTTTTGCATGCTAATGAGATGACCATAGTTTTAAGATTGGGACCAGTTACCAGAAAGACCAAAGCACGGTTACAGAGTTGGAACTTTAAGCTTAGCCCTGGACCTCTGGAAAGGGAACAAGGTCTAAAGAGGAGTTGAATCACCAATGGCCAATGATTTAATCAATTGTGCCTAAGTAATAAGGAGAGCTCCATGAAAATATCTAAACCACGAGGTTCTGAGAGTTTCCAGGTCGGTGAACACATTGAGGTGCGGGAAGGGTGGCATGCCTGGAGAGGGCATGGAAGCTCCATGCTAGTCATTTCCCCATGCCAAGTAACTGTCCTATGCTTCTATTCCACTTTCCTGTGCTGGAATTGTATCTTTTATAATAAACCAAAGTAGTAAGTAAAGCGCTTTCCTCAGTTCTGTGAATCATTTTAGTGAATTCTCAATCCTGAGATAGGGGTGTGGGAACACTCATAGTTGTAGTTAGTTCAGTAGAAGTGTGTGTAGAGCATCTCATTATATTGATAGCTGGCAAGTCAAGGCTGAGAGTGGGGTGCAGGGGAGTCTTGTGGGACTCAGTTCTTAATCTGTGGAATCTGCACTAACTCTATGTAGCTAGTATCAGAATTGAATTGAGTTGGTAAATACCCAGTTGGTGTCTTGAGAGTTGGAGAATTGGCTGGTATGAGAAAGAAAAAAAAAAAGCAACACAAAAAAGAACACACTTCAGATTTGATATTGTGAGTAAAAATAGCACATTAGGTAAGTATATTTTTCTAGAGTCAAATAATAATCAGTAAACCTTGTTTCTTTCATCTACCACCTTTCTGTGGACAAGTCTCTTAAACTCTGTCTTACTTCCTCATACAAAATGGGATATAATATAGAGAGCAGTACCTAGCATAGAGCAGGTCTTAATAAATATCAGCTATCAATAACTAAAGGGATTGAAATGACTTTAATGGCTTTTTGTGATAAATCAATCCAACAGGGTTTAATTGTCCTCAGATGGTCCAATGAATCACATAGAATACATCTACATGTGAACTAGTTTGAAGACTTAGAAGTAAAGAGAAACAGAAGAAGATAGGAAGTAGGAGAGAATATAATTTCTACAAAGGAGAGAAAAGATTAGAAGGTATATAAAATGATGCAATTCAAAGGCTTAGAACAAAATTCAATGTTTCATAGAATTGAAGATGGAGAAGGCAGAGAAGCAAAAACAAAACAAAACAAAACAAAACATGCTGAATGTCTGTTGATAGTGATGAAGAATCATGTCTCAAATCTTCAGTTGAGAGGGCAGTGGCAGTTCTTGGAATCTCTGATTTAACTTTTGAACACATTAGCAGCTGAAGTTGCCTTTTAATGGGATGAACTCCCAGACATATTAGAGTGGTCTTGGCTGTGTGGTTGATTTTAATAAAGGCTTCTATTTTGTTTTAGCCAAGTAAGAAGCTGGTTATTTTTTTCTTATTAAAAAAATTCACTTGTTGGCATTTTCCTGAGAGACTGTTATCTCACGTCAAAGGCACATGTTCTCAATTCATGGGGGAAAGATCTGTGCTGTGGTTTGTTTCCTTTGTCTTCTTGTGGAATTATGACACTGAAGGAAAACTGTTAAAACTGCATTAAGATATCAACTTAAATTTAGCACCAAGTACAGATCCAAGATTAATAACAGACTGGTATTTTCTGCTTCTTTAAGATGCACTGCAAAACTGGAAAATATGGCCCTATTATATCTGTCTTTAAAATCACCAGGGAATCCAAACAAGCCACTGTTGGAAGTGATTTGTTGGCTTCCTGACACACCAGGCTCATTATCCTGATCTAAGTACCAGCCTTTGGTACTATTTGCAATTTTCAGGTAGGCCATTAATAAAAGCTTGAAATAATAATGACTACAAAATCATTCTTTGAAGTTATTTCACACATTCTCAATATTGAGGTCATTGAATGAGTGATTTGTGCTTGAATGTAGAAATATTGTTAAAGGCAACCTGGATTGTCACCCTAAAATATACTCGACCCTACAAATTGGTAAGGCAATGGTTATTGCCCATAGTTATAGAAATATTATTTCAATAGAGTCTTTGAGGAGAGATGTACAATAGATTAAATATATAGGCATAAGGAATAATTTTATAATAAAAAAAGAAATTTTACTAGTTTTCAAAGGAAACTCCCTAAACCAAGCAGAGATAATTACAGTAATGAAAGACAGCACATAATTAAAAAAAATTAATAGACCTTTCTCATTCCCTAGGTAATTAATTGTTTAAAATGTTTTTTCAAGACACAAGTATACAATGATTTTCTGATTTCTTAAATCAACAAGTGCTTTAAATGCTCTTGGTTCTGGTTAGAGGTTGGGCAGTTCAGGAAGAAGAAGTTCTAAAGACTTTGGGAATTAGCCATGGACCACTATCAAATTGTGTCCAAATACTATCATTTGGTCTATAGTGCTCAATACTATAGAAAGGTTACTAGATGGCCACTCAGGTAGCTTTCATCTCTTTCCAACCTAAAAGAATAATATTGGTGTGCTTACAGAAAGCATTTTTCACATTGAAGGTACAGCCAGCTTATCACAATCTTATCTATATCTTTTTCTTGAATGCTTAAGACGTCTAAAAACATTTGGGTGTGTATTTGGCATGTTCAGAGTAATCAAATCATACAAACACATGGAGACCTGAGAAATCTTAGCTACATTTCCAAACTCAGAGCAGTTGCCACAGACAGATGAGAGAGATATTATTCCTTGTTCCATTTCATCACAGTAAATTATGTTGAACATGGGAACTACAAGGTTCAGTTTACATTATACTTTATCATTTTATCAGTGACATCAATCATTTTTATGGACCTATTAAACAGGCCCAGAAGGGGTTTTGTCATCTGGCACAGCCTTCTGCCTCATACAGGTGACATTTGGTTCCTCTGTGTAAGTTAAAATTGTATTGACCTCATACTAAAGAGCCACACATTCAAATATTACCTCAATTCACCGGGGCCATGGGACAAACAGCTATATGCACTTTCAATAAGAGGCTGAAAAATGCATAGTTACCCTAAATGTAAGTATAAATATTGTCTTTATTCTAATAGGGATTCATTATATACTTATCCATGGAATTTTCTTCCAAAGTGATTAATTTACAAAAATACCCAAACTATGCCTAAGCCATGTGATACTAAATTTGTAAGGTCACTATTGACAGGGTCAAAGGTGTCTAAAATTACATATAACATAACATCATTTTTAGAACCACATGTCACATCCAAACCTCAAGGATCTGATACAGGGAGAGAAAGATTAAAGCACTAAGAGAGGCTGATGCATCCAGGGTTGAAAACAGCTATCAAAAGGCAGCAGGCATCTGGGAAAGAACTTTTCAGCTCTGGGGCCGGAAATACATTGGCATTGCCTCTGGAGCTGGAACAAAACCAATTTGTAATTGGTTTTAAAGCTTGGAGTGGAACATTCCTGCAGCCATCCATGAACCAATCTTATCCTGTAGAAGCTGAGTGAATCTTGGCCAACATTTGCCTTGTAAATTGTTTTGTTTGGGTCCCTTGTAGGACAGAAAGTACTCATGCAATGGTTTCACATCAAGTTACAGTCCTCTGTGATGTTGTCTGAACAGAGAATTCAGAAAGAAGAAAAAAAAAATCTCCAGGGAGAAAGATCAAAAGCCTTCACTAATATGCTTTGGGGCTGAACAGGCCTGCAAGGCTGGGAGTTCCTACCTGTTTTCCTCTCTACCTGAACAATGGTTTCCAAAAAGGAGAAAAGCCCATTCTTACAGAAGAGAGGAAGCTAGACAAATAAAATTCACTAGCAGAGGCCAAACAAGGCATTTAAAAACTGTGTTAATTTAGAATTTCACTATTATCACCCCGGTGCTTCAAACACTGCCAAATTTCTATAAAGTTTGACCGAATAAATGGTAACTCTTTTGAAGTGTGTATACCATGAAATTGCCTCGGTGTCAGAAAGTGTGGGGAGCTCACCCATTCTTCCACCCCCAGGTCAGTGCTCTTCCTTTGCAACAAGGGTGGAATGAAAGATGGTCCTGAACAGGGCCCGTGGATGGGGAGACACCTTCTCCAATGCTCCTTAAGTTCACTCTGCCCCTGCCTCAGGGAACAGGGGTAAAGGAGGAGACTAAGAGGATTGCTCAACAGCTCCTGGCTTCTAAAACAAAATGAAAACCCGTTGTGGATGAAGAAGATAGTCTAAGTCACTTTGTAGATTAAAAATCCACTTTCTTAGGGTGGAAAAGGTTGAAATAAGTAACCATAAGAACTTTCAGTATTTGGATTTGAATGGCTGCCAAAGAAGAGAGAAGGCAAGAAGAGCAAGAAAACCAGATTTAGCTGTTAAATAACAACAGCAACAACTACTATAACAATAATAGCTTGTATGTTTAGGGTTTTTCCCCTCAAAAGGAGGAACATTCTATTTTTTAAAAGGGGGGGGGGCTGAAGTTATGTTCTTCTAAAATGTCAATGTCATGAGGCAAAGAAGGTCTGAGGAATTGTTCTAGATTAAAGGAGACTAAAGATACATAGCAACTAAATGCGGCATGTGATCTTTGACTGGATTATGTACTGAGGAGGAAAAAATGCTGTAAAGGACATCACTGGGTCAGCTGACAAAACTGGAATACAACCAGGAGAACAGATAAAGTGTTGGATCAATGTTAAATTTACTGAAGGTTATGTAAAGGAATATCCGTATCCTTAGGAAATCTACATTGCAATATTTAGGGGAAAAGGACTTTGATGTAGGCAACTTACTCTTTTTAAAAATATTTTTTTGAGATACAATTTACTAGAGTTTAAAATTTTATGATATACTTTTAAACATTTTACTGGAGGATCCCAGATCTTAACACCAGAATGCTATATGACATCTTCATTAAGAAGTATAATTTGAAGTTGGTACCTAGGTGAATGGAATCTCTCTGAAAACCACAGCATCTAGGGAAGTGCAGAGATGTGATTCTTACTTATGGACTGCAGGGTGGATGTCTCATATTTCAGAGTATAAAACACTTAATCCTGTATGAAGTTACCAGTGCATAAAATAAAACAAACTTGAGGCACACTAATTGACAGGCATTACCAAGTCTAATACACTTCTATCCATTCTAGTTCATTAGAAGCATAAAGAGATATTGCTTCTATTGTGGGGGAGAAAACTTTTTTTTGGAAATATTTACTGAAATTAATGCTTCCCTAATTCAGGTCAACACTGAGAACCATATAGTTCAGTGCAACTTAATTGATACAAGTGGGTGTTCTAGAGCCAGACCTTCTGGCTCAAATCCCAGCTCCACCACTTACTACTTATATGACTTTTAGTAACTTATTTCACTTTTCTTTGCCTCAAATTCTTCATCTGTAAAATGGGGTAATAAAAATACCTACCACACAGTGCTGTGGTGAGGATTAAATGAGTCAACACCTTTAAAAACACAAGCGTGCCTGATGTGATACTCCACAAATATTAATTTTAATATAAATTAAATGTTGCAATACAGTAGACAGAAGAAAAGGATGCAGAAGTCCAGGTGTCCGGACTTTGGTATTTACCTATAACACAGAAGGGCTTTCGGGCAAACCTCAGTCTTCCTTGCCATCCTCTGTACCGACAACAGCAACCTGCAGACCAGATTCGAATGATGAACTCCAAACCAAAGACGACAATCATCACGAACTCCTAAAATATCAAATCAGACATGTTGGAGGTATTGTGGAGCAAACCAGAGCAAGAAGCTCAGAGCATATTTCTGAACATTTAGGCACTTCATCCAAAATGTCTATTTGTTACATTTAGACAATTTCAGAACACCTCTTCTCCAAAGCAAACTAAACCTGGAGAACATTGAGAACTCATATTGTCTGCATTTGCTATTATGGGATGCCATTCCTTTAAGTCTTGAACACTTTGCAGATTTAAGAGTCAGTTACAATACTAAATTTGCAGGCTGAATTGCCAATCTGTTTTGTATAGCTTACTTACCAGTGTAGCTGACTTCAGCTACCTGATGACATGTGAAGGATCTGAAAATGAAAGAGAGGACCCTGAAAATACAACTTGACAGTTTCAAAGAAAACAGACCATTTGGCTGCAAGAAGTAACTATCTCTAAGCCCTTAAGAGTTGTTCTTAGAGAAAAAGGAACTGAATATTTAAAACTTTGCAGAGTTCTTTTATTATGGTGTTTAAATCTCATTATAAAACCGAAGTTTCAAAAACATTACTGTGCATGTGGCATATGTATGCTTTGTCAGAAATGAGACCCTAAAGTCTTAGAATCTGAAGGTTGTTAATTATACTGGCCTTTTGTGAGAGCTACTTGAAAAATAACACCTGCTCCAGCAAAAGGACTTTGAAATTATTTAGGAAGAGTTTTGAGTGAACCTTGGGGAAAGGCCAACTAAATTGGCTCATTAAGCAGTGGATCATAGAATGAGAAACCAAATGGAATTTTAAAGAAGAAAGCATTTTTTGGAGCAAGCTAATCATACCACCTTGTTTCCCTTATAGGGACAAGCACTGAGTTTATCAAAATTGGTTTATTTTTATTTTTATTTATTTATTTATTTATTTATTTATTTATATATATATTTTAAAATACATTTTATTGATTTTGTACAGAGAGGAAGGGAGAGAGACAGAGAGTTAGAAACATCGATGAGAGAGAGTCATTGGTCAGCTGCCTCTTGCATACCCACTACTGGGGATATGCCCGCAACCAAGGTACATGCCCTTGACTGGAATCGAACCCGGGACCTTTCAGTCCCCAAGCTGACGATCTATCCATTGAGCCAAACTGGTTTCGGCAAAATTGGTTTCTTTTTAAAAACAATTCCCTGTCTTGTTTTGAAACAAGGATTGGTTCATCATTAATGATGTAGAACAGCTATCTTCAACCTTTTTCATCTCATGGAATACATAACCAATTACCAAAACTCTGTGGCACACCAAAAAAATATACTTTTTTGCTGATTTCACAAAAAATAGGTATAATTGTTGGCAGCTATTGTTGTATTGACTGTTGTCATCTTTAAAAAGTTGGCAATCTAAGGGAAATGAGGTCAGTGCCCCTGACTTAATAGTCAGGTATTACATGTTTTAAAAATTCTTGTGGCACCCATTGAAAATTGCTGATGTAGAACTGTATATATATAAAATTTTTATTGAACTTATTTTTTTATGAATTGATTTTTATTATAGTTGCTTAAATGTGATACATGGTCCTTATGAAAACCTTAAACATTACAGAAATATAGAGCATAGAAAGTAAAGGTTCTAATTCACTTCCCATTCTCCTACCCCATTCACCAAGATAAAAACTGCTATGAAATTTAGAAAAATGGCATTTGTGTTGCAAGTTTTAGGCAAATGTCTATTTCTTCATTTAGAGTATGTGATGATGTGTTGCACTTTTGAAATGTCTAGTAGAGATACATCATTTTATCCGTCTGTTATTTTGCACTAAGTAATGCACAAACATTTCTCACAATGGGAAATAAGTCTCCAACATCATTGCTGCTTACTTATAGCGATTTAAAACTATTTATTGGTTAAATCTCTGAAGATGACTTTACACACAGATGACCAAAACTATGCAACATTAATGACATGAGGGTTTTTGATTTTGTTAATCCTCACCTGAGGATATTATTCTCAGGGATATTTTAGAGGAAATGGACCGAGGGCGGTGTGTGTGTGTGTCAGAGAGAGACAGAGAAACTGTCCATTCCGGTTGATTAAAATGTGAGAAAGACACTTCAATTGGTTGCCTCTGGCATATGCCCTGACAGGGGCCAGGGACAGAGTCTGCAACTGAGGTACATGCCCTTGACCAGAATTGAACCCAACACTTTAACCACTGAGCAAAACTGGCTAGAGCTGAGGGCTTTGTTTTGTTTTATTATGTATCTAGGTGGTTGGGTCTAGTCATTTATTACGATGGCTGCAGTACCAGATCACTTGTGTTTCATCCAGTTAATTTTCCCTCACACAGAAATCATGCCAAGTCCTATGATGCCCATGGAGCTGTGCCCCATCCAGGTGTAATGGCAGGTCCGCTTTTCTACCCCAGCCTCTAACTCCCACTTGTGCCAGAAAGGTTGGCACTCCACTTGTGACAGGTCATATTATAAGGATTACCCAAGAATATCCCAAATATGTTCGAGGGCCCAGGCGCTACCATATAATGATGTTTCTTTTCGTGGTAATAGATACTTAACCATTGTTATTTTGCCCCATTTTTAGGTTGCACTGAGGTAGGATAAATTAAGTCTACAAATTTGTGACTCAGGACCCCTTGTTCGGGAATATTGCTTACAGTTTTTTAAGGGGTTAGGAAAAAAAAATCTTTCATTTCCAAATAAAGCTAGAAGAAGTTGTAATTGGATTTCACCACAGGAACATAACTTCTGCCTTGAGGGAAGTAATAATAGAATTAGAGTTCTCTTGTTCTTCCTTGCTAGAGACCATTACTTAGCATTCCCTATGAGGGCTTGGTTTCAGACTGTGTGAAAAGTAACCCTGAAAATCTCCTGTCACTGAGTGAGCAGTGGGGAGAGGTGAGAGCTTGGCAGGTGTGGAGAGCATCCTTAGGCCCAGAGCGCAGCTGTGGGGAAGTTCTCTCTCCAAGACTTGGACTTATGTGATGGGGGCAAAAGTGTGAAATCCATTTTGAACAGACTCTATCTCCTGGTTCCTGCAAGTTGCATCTTATTTCAGTAAAAAGGAATACATTTTATTGAGCTAGAGAAGGGCAATCACCTCTCATCTGACAGGTGTAACATGAGTGGGGACTGGAAGTGTGAAAAGACCACTTCCCCCCTCTTTTTTCCTTTCCCCAGCTTTGTTGAGGTATAATCGACAAATAAAAATTGTATATATTTAAGATATACAACTTGATGTTTTAATATACATATATATTATAAAATGATTATCATAATCAAGCTAATTATATATTTATCACCTCACAGTTAACATTTTGTGTGTGTGTGGTGAGAACCCTTAAAATCAACTTAGCACATTTTCAGTATACAATACAATATTATTAACTACTAGAAGCATGGTGCATGAAAGTCATATATGGAGGGGGGGGTGGCCCTGAGCTCAGGCTGCACCCGTTTGCAATCTAGGATCCCTTGGGTAAGGTCCCTAGGCCTGGTCGGTGATCAGGGCCTATGTGGGCTTTCCTTCCCCTGGCTGCCAGCAGCTGGTCCTGCCCACAACCCCACTGCTGCCACTGCTTGCCATTTGTGTGCTGCTGTCCCCCCTCCTGACCACTGGTTGCCTCCCTCTGCGGGCGACAGGTGTGGGGTGTGATCGCTTAGCTGACCTGAGTCTCCCTCTGTAGGGTGATTGGTGGCCAGCCCACACACCCACCACAGTGTCACTGGCCAGTGGCCTGGGCTTCCCTCTGTGGGGCGATCGATTGTGGGCCTTTGGGATCGATCACCCAACAGAGGGAAGACGCACCACCTGGCTGAGGCTTTGTGATCGATTGCCATGCAGAGGGTGGCCTGGCCTTCCTCTGTTGGGCGATTGCAGAGACCACTCCCTCCCCACCCCGCCATGAGATGGGTCGCTCCACCAGCTGGTGGCCTGGGTCTCCCTCTGTGGGGCAATCATGGGGGAATGGCAGCCCCCCCAACCAATCACATCACACCTGCCTTGGCTGGTCTGGCACCAGTGCGTGTCATAGCATGGTTGTCCGAAAGTCGTCTGGACGGTCTTTCTGCTGTTTGGTTGTTCAGTTGATTTGCATATTACACTTTTATTATTATAGATAGTCACCAAGTCCTACATCAGATATCCAGAATGGGTTCATCATGAATAACTGAAATTTGCATAGCTGAAACAGTAACAACTTTCCATTTTCCCCGACATCTAGACCCTGGTAACCACCACTCTACCCTGCCCTTATGAGTTCAACTTTTTTAGATTTGATATAATTGAGATCATGAAGTATTGTAGTTGTTTTTCTCTGTCTGGCTTATTTCATGTGGAATAATGTCCTTCATGTTCATCCATGTTATTGCAAATAGCAGGATTTCCTTCTCTTAGAAGGCTATACAACTGTACATATATACCACATTTTTAATCCATTTGTCCTTTGATGGACACAGAGGTTGTTTTCATATCTTTGGTATTGTGAATAATGTTGTAATGAATATAAAAATGCAAATATCTCTTCATAATCTTGGCTTCATTTTCTTTGGATATATTCCCAGAGTGGTATTGCTGGGTCATATGGTAGTTCTGTTTTAATTTTTTGAGAAACCTCCATACTGTTTCCCATAGTGGTTGCACCAATTTACATTCCAACCAAAATGCACAAAGGTTCCCTTTTCTCCATAGCCTCACCAGAACTTATCTTTTGTCTTTGAAAATAGACATTTTAACAAGTGTGAGATGATATCATTGTGGTTTTGATTTTCATTTCCCTCATGATTCTTTTCATATACCTGTTGGCCATTTGTATGTCTTCTTTTGAGACACATCTTCCAGGTCCTTTGCTCATTTTAAAAATAGGTTATTTTTGAATTTTTGCTATTGAGTTATAGAAGTTTCGTATCTATCTATCTATCTATCTATCTATCTATCTATCTATCTATCTATATCCTTAAATGTTTTCTCCCATTCTGAAGGTTGTCTTTTCATTCTGTTGATTATTTTCTTTGCTTGTGGAAGTTTTTCAGTTTGATGCAATCCCATTTTCTAGTTTTGCTTTTGATGCCTATGCTTTGGATCTTATTTAAAAAAAATCATTGTCCAGAATAATGTCAAGCTTTTCCCCTAGAGTTTTAGGCTTTCCATTTAAATCTTTAACACATTGTGAGTTGATTTTTTTTTACATGGTATTAGATAAGTGTCCAGTTTTATTCTTTTGCACACAGATATCCAGTTTTTCCATTTATTATAAAAATCTCAGCAAATTAGAAAAAGAGATTTATTATCTCAATTTATTAAATAACATGTATAAAACCCAATGAAACATTTAGCTATGCTCTTAGAAAAAAAACATAATATGCATGCTAAAATTACAAAATGTTGATAAAAGAAATAAGAGAAGGCCTAAATAAATGGAAACACCATGTTCATGAATTGGATGACTCAACACAATAAAGTGGCACCTTTTCCCAAATTGATCTGCAAGTTTAATGAAATTCCTATAAAAATCTCAAAAAGCATTTTTTATTTTTTTTGAAATAAACAAACTTACTCTAAAATTAATAAGGAAAAACCCAGGTCCTAGAATAGGTAAAACAATGCCAACAAAGGGTAAAGTTAAAGGAATCACTCAATATGATAGTAAGACCTACTATATAGCTCTAATATTTAAGACTGTGTGGTATTCTCAGAGGGACAGACACACAGAGAACAATAAAGAGAGCAGAATAGAAAATTTGAAAACAGACAAATATGCTCAATTTATTTAAAAATATTTTTATTGATTTTAGAGAGTAAGGGAGAGGGAGAGAGAGATAAACATCAATGATGAAAGAGAATCATTGATTGGCTGTCTCCTACATGCCCCACACTGGGGATCAAGCCCACAATCTTGGCATATCAATCAGTGACCTCTTCGTTCATAGGTCAATGTTCAATCACTGAGCCATAATGGCTAGGCTGAGTTTTCTTATAAAAGTGAAAAAGAAATTTAGTGAAGGAAGAAATAGTTATTTAACAAATGATGTTGGGGCAATCTGGCATTAATAGGCTCCCCCAAACGTGTATCTAAATTTATACCCTCACACCTTATACAGAAATCAATTCAAATGTAAAATGGACTTAAATGTTAAACTATAAAACTGTTAGTAAAAAATAGGAGTAAGTTTTGGGAATTTGAGTTAAAGAAAAGTTGTTAGACTTGACATGAAAGCACAAGGAATAAAAGGAAAAATTAATGACTTAGACTTCATCAAAAGTAGAGAGAATGAAAAGACACACTATAGTCTAGGGGAAAACATTTACAAACCACATATATGACAAAGGACTAGTGTCTAGAATATGTAAAAACTCTTAAGATTCAGGAGTTAAAAACAACAACACACAAATCCATCTAGGAAATGGCCAAAAGTCATGAGTGACATTTCACTGAAGAGGATATATGGATAGCTAATCAGCACATGGAAAGATATTCAACATCATTAGCCATACAGAAAATATAAATTTAAATCACAATGAAATAACAGTACACATGTGTCAGAATGGCTAAAATAAAAAATAGTGGCAACATAAAATGCTGGGGATAATGCAGGGAAACTGGATCATTTACTCACTACCAGTGTGAATGTAAATGGTACCACTCATATGAAAAACAGTTTTATTCATTCTTATAAAAATGCAGTCACTATATGTTTTATTCTTGGGATACTCTCATTCAGAGAAATGAAAACATTGTTTATACAAAAACCTGTACACAACCGTTCATAGTGGGTTTACTCATAATGACCCCAAACTGAAAACAGTCCAAATGTCCTCACCACGTGAATGAGTTAAACAAGGGGTACTGTACATATGCCATGCGTTACTACTCAACAATAAAAAATGAATAAACTGTTGATACACAAGACAACTTGGATGGATCTCTAGAGAATTATGATGAGTGAAAAAAGCCCATCTCAAAAGGTTACCTATCATATTATTCTATTTATATGACATTTTTACAAACCATCTTAGCCAAAAGGCTGAGAAATGATTATATGACATTTTTAAAATGAAAAAAAATATTAGAAATGCAGAACAACTAATGGTTGACAGAAATCAAGGATTGTCGGGGGAGTCATGGGTAGATGGGAAGGAGGGGGTGGGTGTGGGTATTAAAAGGCAATCTGAGAGACCCTCGTGGTGATGGAACTGCATGGTATCTTGATTTTTGTTACAGATACATGAGCCTCTAATACAGATACACGGGACTACAACTACACATACTAATGTGTATAACCAAAAACTGGAGAAATTAAAAAAGAAAGATCTGTGGATTGTAGCAATAATAGTATTCTGGTTGTGATATTATACTATAGATTTGCAAAATTTTATTGTTTGAAGAAACAGGCTAAAGTGTAACCAGGATACCTTATATTATTTCTTACAATGGCATGTGAATCTGCAATTATCTCAAAAAATTTTCAATAAAAAAGCATTGCCCATCATCCAACCAATGGGGAGACTCATAAGAGGAAATGTTTTCCTCTTTAAGTTTAGATGCTAGATCTGATTTCATAGTGTTTTGGGTTAGTGGTGCTCTACAAATGATCCTTTGGAGGGGTTTCATTTTATTTTCAAATGAGTTAGAAATACAAAAATCTTTTACATTCAGTTGAAAATGTTTTATGGGTAGTTTTTTTTTTGACTCTTGTTAGGCCAGCAGGTACAGGTGCCTTTGCTGCTGTACCTTAGGATAAACCCATTCATTTTCTCTTGCTTGTTTTTAATTGAAATAGGATGCCCACTATTTTCTTAAGTGGTTGCTAAAGAGATAAGTGAATAACAATCAGAGTACTTGACCTACTTGGAGGAAAGCTGTAATGCAAAGCTGGTATTACTAACAATGGTCTGTCCTTCCTAATGGAAACCCTTAGATGCTTGGCTTTGGCAGCCCTCTACAACTAGAAGCAATGTTATTTTTACCATCTGTCCTAAAGGAGTTTTAGTATTTCCCCATTTGTCCTCAGAGAAATTTGGTAAACAACAAGCATTTTCCTACTCTCCTAAAGACTAAAGGAATGCATATAGAAATCTAGAAATCCAAGACTCAGGGGTAGAGCCAGTCTATCTTGAATATCTATTGAGAATACTAACGTAGCATTAACCCTCTTTTCTGGAGATTAAGAAAGAATCTTTATATGTCACACCAGAGGACTGTGATGCTATTTTATTGATATTTATGACTGCTGTGTAATTTGAGATCGAAATTCTATTCTTGCAGTTATTTTGTTCTTGAGTTACTCAAAGTGGTTTAAAGCAAGATTGATTTTGGGGGGCACAAATTCACAATGCCTAACAGCTCATGTTTCACTTGTTTTCTCATTAATTAACAATCACTGTTCATTAAACCACAGTGACCTTTGTCTAATCTACAAGCTGTCTGCTGTGACCATTATTTTTCCCCCCTGGTTTTATGCCATCAAATAGGATTTCTATGAAGATGAAATGCCGACATTATAAATCCTGTAACATTTGCACCAATTTTTGAAGAGCTGTGGTTAATTAGACATATAAAATTGGAACTATTGCCTTTTGTCAGAATATCAACATAATCAATTTCCAGCTATTTTTGCATTTTTTTGTGTGTGTATACTTATAGTAACATAGGGCAGCAGTCTAGCGTGCCTCCTCGGATAATCCCTGTAGAGTAAGGTGTGTGATGTAAACTTAGTCATAAATTGCCAAGAAAGGCATCAGTCAGAAGGGTTGCAGTTATAATTCTTTCCAATTTAGAAAGTTTTGCTAGTAAATAGATATTAAGGAAATAAAATTAAGATATAGTGATGGCTCCACACTTAAATCAGAAAATGGGGATAAATACACAAAAGGAAATCATCTTTTGTTTTTTGTCTCTTTAAAGCTCAGAAATATCCTAAACACTCACCATCATTAATTTAGATTACTTTCACATTTTTTTTTTTACTTTTTAGGAAGATATATTAACTATTAGCACATTGGAAGGGAATTTGAAGGAAAACGTGTTTCTATCAAATGGACTGATTTGACCTGGAATTGACATGTCAATACCTTCAGAATCATGTCTGCAGGGGGGCTGGTGGTGAGTGTATGATGGAAATTTACTAAGTTACTTAGTAGACACTAAGTTGGGGTTGTATAGAGAAGAGAGATGTAGAAGTAAGGAGTGGAGTGAGGTTGGGGAGACCAGAGCATCAGAAAAAGGGGAAAGAGTGATTGAGATAGTTTAGAAAACCAGCGTATCTGGGGTAGCCTTTGTGAGCTGCAAGGCTTAGGAAGACACTGAAAAAGGAATTCACTTCGGGAGCTCCAGGAGAATCAAGTGGCTCCTGAGGTCCTCCTGACTTTTGTTGGGCGATTCCAGAAATTTCTCTAGGAACAATTTATCCCTTTGAGTTTTCACACTTGATAAAATCTAAATCTCTGTCTGAGAAGTAATTTATTTAACCACACTTGTATGACAGTGGCCATTTATCTCAAAGGTTCCTCAGAGAGGCAATAGGGAAGGGAATAGATTGAAAATGACCCATTTCAAATGACTGATTTACAGTTGGTTACCAAAGGAAGATCAGGGACAGGTCTTTCTCAGGTGTTGGGACCATAGGTTGAGAGCAAATGGGCCAGGGGCAGGAGGCAGATGCCCCTTGCTGGGGAGAAGAGCAGTACTACAAAGGCTTGGAACAGAGGACATCCTAGGTTTCCCGCGCTGTTCAATCTAGCAGGGGTCTTATGCATCCTCGTTGTCAGGTGGGATTCCATGATGAGGACTTTTGCCCTCTTGTATTGATTTTTAGTCTCTTAGGCTTGGGCTGGCTGCTATAAAGGGCCAAAATGTCCATCCAATATGGGGGAGACACTCAAAAGATACTTTCTGTGTTCATGTTCTGTGTTCTTAAAGTCATATCCTACAGCAGGATAAAACATGGCTCCATCTGCCAGGGGGCATCTCTCTGTGGGACAGAGCCACAGAGGTGTTCTCTGCTGAGGTGCCCAAGTTGGCAGTGCACACAGGAGACTTCCCTCACATTCTCCTCTTCCCTCCGTTAGGAACAGAAATCAGGTTCACTGATTTTTGTCATGGTTGTCTACCTTCCCCCACTCTAAGCCAAAATGTATCTGGCTATATATGGTTGTCCCTGCAAGCAACAACCTGTGTATATAGCAGGGATTAGAACTAAACCTCTGAATCATGAACTCCAAGCTGGAAAAATTGAAAACAGTTTGCTGCACCTTGAATTGAACCTAGATATTTATTCTGCTACAATTTTGCCAAATAATCACAAATGAGCCAGTTAAACTTAGAATTGATGTTGAAAGCTCTGAATCAGATAAAAACAGAAATACCAAGAAAGCCTCCAAAAGGTTCTCAAAAAATTTAAAAATGGAACTGCCTAATGACCCAGCAATTCCACTTCTGGATATCTATCCGAAGAAACCCAAAACACTAATTTGAATGTATATATTCACCCTTATGTTCATTGCAGCTTTGTTTACTATAGTCAAGATATGAAAGAACCCAAGTGCCCATCAATAAAGTGTGTAAAAAAAGCTGTGATACATATATACAATGGAAAAAAAGAATGAAATCTTACCATTTGTGACAACATGGATGGACCTGGAAGGTATTATGTTAAGTTAAATATGTCAGAGAAAGACAGATACCATATGATTTCCCTTATATGTGGAATCCAAAGAACAAAATAAATGAACAAACAAAACAGAAATAGACTCGTAGATCCAGAGGGAAGGGAAATTGGGGCACTGGGTGAACAAGGTAAAGGGATAAGAAGTACAAATTGATACTTATAAAAAGTCAATGGGATGTAAAGAACATCATAGGAAATATAGTAAACATTCTATATAATAAAAGCATAATATATAAATTGTCCTCTTGACCAGGAGTTTGACAGGGAGTTCAATCAAGAGTTCACCCAGGAGTTCAATCAACCACCCACAGCCCGTCCCCCTGGTCGGCCTGGCCCAATTGGCCAGACACCACCCATGCATGAATTCATGCACCAGGCCTCTAGTCTATATTAATAAAAGGATAATATGCTAATTAGACCAAGTAGATTGGATGTCTTCCAGACGTCATTCTGGATGTCCTTCTTGACAAAGCCAGGGCATTGCCAGCCTGCAAACCACCCATGGCCCCTCACCCAGGCTGGTCCTGCCCCCAGCAGAGACCCCCACCCTGATTGGGGGCAGAGCTGGCCTGCAAACCCCATGGTCCCTTGCCCTGGTTGGCCTTCCCCCTCTCCCCACCACCCCCTGTAGTGGCGACCTCCCACCCCAATCCGGGGCCCCTTTCAAGACAGACCAGCTGGCCCCTACCTGTGCACCAGGCCTCTATCTTATATAATAAAAGAGTAATTTTATTATATTGACCCTGATGGCAGAACAACCAGAATGAAAGCTGGACCAGTCACTAGTAGAATGAAGTGGACTGATCACCTCTTGGTCCCTTCTCCCGGCCGTCAGGCACCCATCATCTGATGGAGAACAGGGAACCTGGGGTGGGTAGTGGCGGGCAGTGGGGGCGGTGGGGCTGGCTGTAGGCAGCTGGGGAAAATGGGCCTGATAGCAGGCCAGGCCTAGGGACTGTATCCGCACATGAATTTCATGTGCTGGGCTCTCGTATTATTAACTGTAGTGCGTAAATATGTAGGGAAGCCGTGTGGGTATGCTAGGAATATAGGGAGTAAAAAGAAGTCATACGATTATCTGAAGACTCCGGCAATGATACGAAAACAATTATAAAATTGATTAAATGTAAATTGAATAAAACATGACAATAAACTGAACATATATTATACTAAAATCTACCAATAATAAAAACAAAAAATAAAATTAACATTGATACCAGAAATAAAATTAGACCATTCTATTAGTTTTATAGTAAGAGAATATAAAAGGGCAATGTTTTTTTTTATTATGAAATTTTAAATAAAATTCCTTAAAACAAAACAAATAATTATTTTAATCAAGAGACATCCCTGGCCTTAAGAAATTGGTACACATCAACCAAATTGACTATAAAGCAACTTTTCTCTTAAATTGGGGCTATTTCTCTTGTGGGTGGATGTGGACACCTATGACAAGATGAGAGTTATTATGATATAATGAACTGCATATTTGCTTTTATCCAAAATCCCTATGTTGAAACTCTGACCCCAATGTGATAGTGTTTGGAGATGGGCCTTTAAGAGGTAATCAGATGAAGTCATGAGGGTGGGGTTCTATAATGAAGTTAGTGCCCTTATAAGAAAAGGAAGAGAACCCACAGCATGCACACACACTCTGTCTCTACCATGTGGGCACACAGTGGGAATGCAGTCATCTTCAAGCCAGGAAGAGTGCCCGCACTGGGAAATCAATCCGTAGGCACTTTATCAGAAATGAACATGTATGGTTTTAGCCACCCAGTCTGCAGTAATTTGTTATAACAGCCCGAGCTGACTAAGACAGATGGCTTCTGTGCTACTGAGGGGCTGAGTCAGGTCAGGGCTAGGTGTGCTAGAGAACTTTCAGAACTTTCTACTTTTCTCATGAGTGCATTATGTCTCTGCCCTTATGCCTGCCCTTGCTGGGACCCAAGAAATTGCTCTTATATTGAGAGATCCCTTGGCTTCAAAACAATCTGTCTCTTCCCTGTTCCTTTAGGGCAGTTGCATTAGTCATCTGGGCTTACCAGAAGAAAAGGAGAGACAAAACTCTAAGATTGAAAACCTACAGGAGATCCTATCAACAGAGCATATTACCCCAAATCTCTGATAAACATAAGATGCTAACTATCCCCAAAGTATATATAACAATGACATTATAACAATATTCCATTAATAACACTGTCCAAATTGAAGGGAAATTTAAAGATTTTAAATCACAAAGAAAAATCAAATATAACGAGTTATTTTAATAATTTCAATTTTATTAACCATGTGAATTTTCAGATTGGATCCTTTATGAAATCTTTCAAGTTTATAGGTATTTATTTATGTCTCTAGTTATTTGTTTCTAGTTGTCCATCAAAATCATTTAAGACTAGCTGTGCTGTAAATCAAGTGTACTCTTAAGTTAGATAAGACAAAGGGCCTGTTTATAGGTAACCTTGAACTAATTTAATAAGCTTCTCTGCCAGTTGTTCATTTGAACCATTAAACAATAGATTAAGAAGGACTATATCTTCTATAGCCATTGGCTTAAGAAAAACCGAGATGAGAATAAAAACAAGAAAACTTTGGGACATTTCCAGGTGTTTTAGAGCTCTGATTTTTTTTATGACCCGGAAGCATAAAATATAGCATGTGGCAAATATCTATGAATTTGATTGAATAGTGAATTATCCTGACAGCTAAGTCCAAGGAGTACTTGGGATAGCCCTTGTATCTTCCATTTCTCTGCTGGGTTATTCACCAAACCATGTTCTCATCCTGAAGTCTTTTGGAGAGAAAATGCCTTCTCTTGGTACATCTAGCCTTGAATTCAGGTAGAGATGGCTCCTATTGTACATAAGCCATGATTTCTACTTGCCTATAATAGTATTGAACGTTAATTCTGCCAAACACCTGTGTTCATACCATCAGAATATCTTTAGTAATACACCACTGCCTGCTTGCCACCCATCATGCACACTTGCCAAACAGCCTCTGATCGGTGATGGACTGATTTGGAAAATCACTTAGTGTTGGAGGGAACTGATCTGCCACAGCAACTAGAAACCCTGCTCTGCTCTCCCACTCTTCTATTTGGCTGTGGATTTATTCCTATCTGGCAACACGACACTTGACTTGGAGACCATAGTAGTGATATAATGACATATGAGAGGACTGATTCGCATGTTAGCTCATGAAGCATCTTGTGCACAATCAATGCCAAAGCCATGGTAATATAGACTCATACAGCTTTATAGGACATTAACACCAAGTAGGCTCTGAGCAAAAATAACTGTCTATTTAGAAGCAAGGCTCTGCCCCCAGAAAAGAGTGCGTTGGAGAAAGTACACCCCTTACCATTTCTGAAGACACAGGGAATGCCTGGGTAGGTGCAAAGTGAGATAGCGAGGTCAAGTTGACCTTTTGTAGAATCTAGACAAAAGGAGTCCTGGAGCAGAATTACCCTTTTGCCTTGTTTCCAGCTCTCAGTCAGATGGACCAGAGAGACTTCTGGAAGTGACATCATTATGGCTGCCCAAGGAGAACCCCAAGTTCAACTAAACTTATATTTGTTGGTGATGGTGGGACTGGGTAAACTACATCCATGGCACTACCAACTGACTGGGGAATTTGAGAAGAATGTAGCCATCCAGGGTGTGGAGGTCCATCCCCTCATGTTCCACACCAACAGAGGGCCTATTATGTTCAACGTGAGGGCCAGAGAAGTTCGGGGACTTGTAATGGCAAGCCCAGGGTGCCATTTTAATGTTTGATGTAACTTCTGAGAGTGACTCACAGGAATGTGCCTAACTGGCACAGAGATCTGGTATGGTGCATGTGAAAACATCCCCACTGTGTTGTGTGGCAACAAAATGAGTACCAAGGACAGGAATGTTAAGGCAAATCAATTATCTTCTACCATAAGAAGAATCTTCAGTACTATTGCAGCCAAAAGTAACTACTGTGTTTCCCCGAAAATAAGACATGCTCCGAAAATAAGACCTACTTACGGTTTCCTTCTGAGTGAAATATAAGGAATCCCCCCCTAAAATAAGCCCCCCCCCCAGGCTAAACATGAGAAATTTGGTCCACTGATTCTGAAAGAAATGGAGTCACAAGAAATTCACCAGAAAATTCAGGAATTGGATTGTTATGATGATGTTCCAGAAGATGATGACATGATTGTCATTGAATAAATGAGTAAATTTTTGATACTGTAGGATTCACAGTTTGTCTGGTTTGTGTTGACAACTACCGTACTACCATACCGTATACAGGTAATAAATTTCCTTTATTTTCATTTAACAATAAATGTGCACAGTATTCTTCTTCATGGAAAAAGAAGACATTCCCTGAAAATAAGACCTAGCGCATCTTTGGGAGCAAAAATTAATATAAGACACTGTCTTATTTTCGGGGAAACAGGGTACCACTTTGAAAAGCCTTTCCTGCTGGCAGGCTGGAATACTCACTGGAGACCCTAAGTGGGAGTTTGCTGCCATGCCTGCTCTTGACCCACCGGAGGTTGTCCTGGACCCAGCTTTGGCAGCACAGGATGAGCCTGATCTAGAGGTTGTTCAGACCCTTGCTCTCCTGGATGATGACAGCCTGTGAGAAAGGGAAGCTGGAAACCCGCGTCAGAAGTCCAGTTTTACAGGCGACTGTCCTGTGGAGTGAGTGGTGCAGTGTGCTCGCCACTTTATTGTGGAGCTCAGCGGAGCTTGTGCCTGATCTCTGGGACGGTGAAGGAGATGAATGGGCTTCGGAGTGAATGTGGCAGTTATAAAACACCTTCATTTTTTGGGACCTGCATGTTTAGCTGTTTTGGAATGCAGTTGCTTCTTTACTGAGTTTCAAATATAAGACTGCTGCAGTCACATCACAATACTCAGTGGCGAATCCTTGTTTATTACTGTCATTCCCATTCCTTTTCGTTTAGAATCAGAATAAAGTAGCATTTCAAATACCTAAAGAAACAGAAAAAAAGAAAGAAGAAGTCCCAGAGCAAGGTGTGCTGCTGCTAAATGTCCTCAGCCTGAAGTGGAGGCGGGAGTTGTTAGGCTGGAGGGGAGAGGAGCAAGGAACCCACAGGGGTGGATTCTCCTGGTGAAGCAAGCAGGGCCCTGGAAAATGCGCTCCCCTTTTTGTCCTTGGTTATCTTCCAGGTCATGACGCTTCCAAGGAAGAGATGCTTTAGGCTCACCTCAAGGTAGCCTGGCTGCGCAGCCAGCCGCGTCCATCACAGCCTCTTGTCAGGCCTGGTTGTGGGGGAGACGTCCCTGCTGCTCTCCCACCTCCCAGCCCCATATCCTGACAGGCAGGGAAGAGAACTGTATTAAAGCAAGCATTGCACAGCCCCTGGCCTCCCCTCCCCCATAATAAAGAGAATCTAAGAGTCATTGAAGGAGTAGTTTTCAACGACTAGCTTTATGTATTCAAAATTGATATCTTATCAGAGAGTATATCCTGTTTGCACTGTTGAAAGTTCCTATTCTTACACCTTCTTTCATTATGTTCACTTTGCTTGTTTGCACAGTAAATGCAGGTTCAGTGGATTCTTAATGTCTTCAAGAGCACAAATACAACTCATTACTTCTATTCCGACACCTTGAATTCAGGATTTGTGATAATTCTGCTAGAGTTTAGGTAGCACTGATTTGGTACCATTCATTAAAAGAGGATTTAGGAGGCAAATTAAGAACAGAAATGAGAGGACACGGGAAAAGGTTTAACATATTTAAGACGTGAGAATTTTCAAGGTCTTTCATAGCACTTATTTGCATTTAAACAATTAATGGAATAATTACAACTAAGCCGTCTCATTAATTCAAGAAAATCCAGCAGGATCTTTATTTGGCAACAGTTTGTGAGCAGAAATTCCCTAAGTATTGACTCAATGGAAAATTGGTAAGAAATAAGCCTCCTCCCAAATTCTAATTACCCCCTTTCAATCATCCTAAATGTCTTCCAAACATTGAAATAATCATTCCAGAAAGCTATAGCTAGCTGCATAAAGCAGTATGTAAATATGTATCAGTCTGTCCCACAGGTAACTCTGGGCCCCTGTGATGGTTGGAAGCAGCCCCCTGCTGGGTAGAAGCATGTTAAGGTGGACCCACAGGAAGGTCTCTAGCTCATCCAATGGGCCTGAGACCCACCAGTCTCTCGCTCTAGATTTGCATGTTCTGTTCTGATCCTTTTTGTACCTCTTTTACAACTGGCCCCAGTAGATAGGCCCCCTTGCCCCCCTCTCTCCCTGAAACCAGCCCTGGAGACCTAAAAAACTGCAAGTTCCTCTTCTAGGAAGCAGAGGGCCAGCACAGTGATTTGATTAGGTCCATATCAAATGCTGGGGCCATTAATTTGGTCATAGTAGCCCGCTTAAGACAAAGTGTTGAAAAATGGAGACTCCGCCATGTTTCATTCATTCATTTGGTGGAGAACAGGTTAGGAGCATGGAGGGGTTCTGCCACTTACTAGTTGTGTGGCTTTGGGCAATTTAACTTAACCTCACTGCACCTCAGTTTTCTTGTCTACAAAATGGGGGTAACAACTCCTTCTTTATAGGGTTCTTATCATGGTTTAACTGACTTAATATTTAGACATTGCTAAGAACAGTGCTTACATATAAAATCACATTTCTAACTGCTATAAAGTAAATCCACTCATTTGATAGTTATTGAGTGCTTACTATTATATGTGCCAGGCACTGTTAGATGCTGGAGATACATAGGCGAGCAAAGAGTCATACATTTCTGTCCTCTTGATCCTGCCAGTGAGGGAGGCATATAGTAAATATAATGAATAAATGCATTTTATACAAGATAAGTGCTATGGAGATAAAGAAGGGTGAAGGTGCTAGAGAGAACAGGCAGCCTTAAACAGAGTCAGCCTAGGCATTTCTGAGAAGACAAGACAGTGTTAAGAGAGTGAGCCAAGCAGATTTCGGATGAAAGAGGCAGAAGGATCTGTTGGAGCAAAAGCCTTGAGGTATGAAGAGGAACACAGAAATGGGTGGCTGAGGTAGGTCAGGTAAGGTTAGAGGGGTAGGAGGTAAAGACAGAGGGGAAAGAGGGCCAGACTATAGGGTCCTTTGGGTCATTGTAAGAACTTTGTTTTTATTTTATTTATTTATTTATTTATTTATTTATTTATTTATTTATTTATTTATTTATTTTTGCCCCCTTCCTTCCCTCCAATACATACCCTCCCTCCCAGAGTTTTATGTCCATTGGTTGTACTTATATGCATGTATACAAGTCCTTCGGTTGATCTATTATCTCCCCCAGATCTCCCTCCCCTCCCCACTGTAATTTGACAGTCTGCTTGTTGCTTTACTGTCTCTATATCTATCTTTTGATTCATCAGTTTATAATGTTCTTTATTATCCATAAATGAGTGAGGTCATGTGGTGTTTCTCTTTTATTGATTGGCTTATTTCACTAAGCATGATGCTCTCCAATTCCATCCAGGTTGCTGCAAATGATGAGAATTTCTTCTTTTTTATGGCAGCATAGTATTCCATTGTGTAAATGTACCATAGTTTTTTGATCCAATCTTCTGCTGACGGGCACCTAGGTTGTTTCCAAATTCTGGCTATTATAGATTGTGCTGCTATGAACATAGGGGTATAAATATCCTTTCTGACTGGTGTTTCTAGTTTCTTGGGACATATTCCTAGGAGTGGGATTACTGGGTCAAATGGGAGTTCCATTTTCAGTTTTTTGAGGAAACTCCACACTGTTCTCCCCAGTGGTTGCACCAGTCTGCATTCCCACCAGCAGTGCACGAGGGTTCCTTTTTCTCCTCAAACTCGCCAACGCTTGTCGTTTGTTGATTTGTTGATGTTGGCCATTCTGACAGGTGTGAGATGGTACCGCATTGTTGTTTTGATTTGCATCTCTTGGATAATTAGTGACTTTGAGTATGTTTTCATGTGCCTTTTGGCCTTCCTTCTGTCTTCTTTTGAAAATATTCTATTTAGGTCCATTGCCCATTTCTTAATTGGATCATTCATCTTCCTTTTATTTAGTTGTATAAGCTGTCTGTAGATGTTGGAGATTAAACCTTTATCAGTGATATTATTTGCAAATATGTTCTCCCACACCGTGGGCTTTCTTGTTGTTTTGTTGATGGTTTCTTTTGCTGTAAAAAAGCTTTTTATTTTGATGTAGTCCCATTTGTTTGTTTTCTCTTTAGCTTCCATTGCCCTAGGGGCAGTATCAGTGAAGAAGTTCTTTTGGCATACGTCTGAGATTTTGCTGCCTGTGGATGCTTCTAGTATTTTTATGGTTTCCCGTCTGATGTTTAAGTCCTGTATCCATTTTGAGTTTATTTTTGTGTATGGTGTAAGTTGGTGATCTAGTTTCATTCTTTTGCATGTGTCTGTCCAATTTTCCCAACACCATTTATTGAAGAGACTGTCTTGACTCTATTGTATATTCGTGCCTCCTTTGTCAAATATTAATTGAGCATAGTGATTTGGGTTGATATCTGGAGAACTTTAGTTTTTATGCTGAGAAAAAAGGGGAGTGTTTCAGGAGAAGGGCCTTGGGAAGACCTAGCTTTCAGTCTCTGTCTTCTCACCAGTCACTCGGTAAAGGTGGGGATTCTCTCTCGGAGAGCAACTGGGCACCCACAGATGATCCAAGAAGCAGGGCATGGGCGCTGGGTCATAACTCACATGCATATCTATTCCAGGCAAGAGAATAGGAATGAGAAATCAAGCTAAGAACAAGACTTTTCCCTGACATGTGCTAAAAGTAGAAGCTTGGAGATATAAATATAACATATCCTTGTTTGATGACTTCCTATAAGTATTAGAACTTTCAAGTGGATTTTGTTCTCCTCATTGCCAAGTGACAACCCAAAGTTCCTCACTCCTAGTCTTCAATGTGGCCCTGAATGCACAAGTTTCCAAGAGTGGCTCCAAGGAGCTAAGAGACAGTGTTAGATTTGTTATCATTTGTTACCAGAAAAGGGAGGGAAAAAAACCACAGCAGATACACGAAGAATCATCGTATATTTGATTTTTATATACTTTCAAGATAAATTTAAGTGGAAATTCAGAACTCTTAGAGTGTTTTTATTTATAAGTTTGTGGAACATAAAACTTGACAATACTTGCTTATCCTGTTTTTTTGCTTACATTCTTCTTGCTGGGGTTCTAGAGCATCAATTATGTTTTATCAGTTTTGGCAAATGGCTGCATTTTTCTTCAAATTTGACAAGTATCTGGGTCAGAAATCTTTGAAGTAGTGTGACGAGAGTGAGGATCAGATTACTCTTCACTTTCTGACAGCTAAGCCAAAGCTGGAGAGAAGAAACTTCAAATGTCTCTTATTTTCTGACTTTATAGTTACACTAGAGGCCCAGTGCACAAAATTAATGCCCAGAGGGGGGGCATGGCAGTCCCTCAGCCCAGCCTATGCCCTCTTGTGGTCCAGGACCCCTAGGGGGATGTCTGCCTGTTGGCTTAGGCCCACTCCTCATGGGCATCGGACCTAAACTGGCAGGCGGACATCCCTCTCGCAGTTCGGGAACCCTCGTTCCTTACCACCACCTGCTTGCTGCTCCTTACCACTTGACTTGCTGCTCCTAATACTTCTGTGGAAGTGGGAGAGACTCCCAGCAATGCCACTGTGCTCACCAGCCATGAGCTCAGCTTCTGGTTGAGCAGTGCTCCCCCTGTGGGAGTACTCTGACCACCAGGGGGCAGCTCCTAGGTTGAGCATCTGCCCCCTGGTGGTCAGTGCGCATCATAGTGACCAGTAGTTCTGGTGATTCCTCTGTAAAGGTTGCTTAGGCTTTTTATTATGTAGATGTAAAAGAGTGACCATAAAATGAGAATATTTTGAAGAGATCAGGGAAAAAACAATACTGTCTTCTTCAGTCTCTTTAGCAAATGTTGAATGTTCAAAATATTTTATTTTAGGTGAAAAACAGGAAAAGACAGAATATTCCAAATAAGATTAAGAAGGAGGCTAGAGCATACTGCCTAGAACAGAGTAGGTACTAAAGAAATGCTTACTTAATGTAAGGTTTAAAGCAAAAGCAAATATAAATAATATATTGCATAAAATCTGAGGAGGGAGTGATAACTATGTCTTAGTTTGATTAAGTTCCGTTGATCTAAAATGCTGTCATAGGAAGCTGTTTAGAGACATTGGTCTTTGTTTCTTTTGCCTCTAGAGGTCATTAGTGAATGACTTAGTCATTACTAAATGAGTTTTTAATTAAAATATGTTATGTTAGTGTTGAATCACTGGCTAGGTCATTACAGTAATTCTCTCTCGTTACACGATCTTATTAATTTTTAATGTTGGCTACTGACTCATATTATATTATACTATTATTCTTTAATGTTAATGATCAGCCTGTTTTGATATTAGGTAAGAGTATTTGTTTTAGTAACCTAAATCTCTTGATTATCCCAGATTCAGAAGAGTACATGAAAATCAGCAGAAAATGAGGATGAGTGAAAAAAAGGCAAAAATTAGCAAATTATCATTTTAGATTTTTGAACCTTGTATTCTGCAATACTTATACTTGTCTTTATATGTATTCCATCTGAGTAAGAAATAGGTTTTGGAATTTCATACTGCTAAACTTAAAATATAAATTAAAATCAGAGTATTTTAATGTCTCTCTAGAGCAGTGGTTCTCAACCTTTCTAAAGCCGTGACCCTTTAATACAATTCCTCATGCTGTGGTGACCCCCAACCATAAAATTATTTTTGTTGCTACTTCATAACTGTAATTTTGCTACTGTAATGAATCATAATGTAAATATCTGTGTTTTCTGATGGTCTTAGGTGACTCTGCTAGCTGTTCTCAACCTGTGGGTCCCTGTAGAGTCTAAGACCATCAGAAAACACAGATATTTACATTATGATTCATAACAGTAGCAAAATTACAGTTATGAAGTAGCAACAAAAATAATTTCATGGTTGGGGATCACCACAGCATGAGGAACTGTATTAAAGGGTCGCGGCATTAGAAAGGTTCAAAACCACTGCTCTAGAGGCACTTATTTCATATAGTAACTTATTAAAAGGCTTGCTATAAGTCGAGGAGAACAAAATCTGGATTTCCTTATTCATATCACACCCTTGATAGTTTACCTTGTTCCTTTTTTTTTGTTGTTCTAGGCATTGTGCACATGTTTTGTTTAGGCATGGGGTGAAAGTAAACACAATAACAAAAGTCCACTTGTATTCTGGTGACAGAAACTAGCAATGAAAAAAGAGTCCCAAATAAGCAAGAAAATACCAAATAGTGATAGACACTATAGAGACAACCAAAGAAGCATACATGTGGAGAATTATTACTGGTGTCTTTAGACTGGATGCCACGCCACTTTGTTTTCACATATTTAGTAAGCATCTCCTACATGCTAGGCACTGTGGTACATGCATACTAGGAAATAAAAAGACTACTGATAGACAATCCCTAGTCTTCTGTAGTTTTCAGTCCAACAGAAATGAAATACAGTATATGTTCGGAAACCAACAATCTTATTGCAGTGGGAATGCTGCTATCAGCATTTCTTCTGAGCTGTGCTGGACCTCAGAGAACAGACAAAGGGAATATCACAGCTCCTGGGGAGTCAGGAAGAACACCCAGGAAGAGGGGAGATGAGCTGAGACTTAAAAGATGAAAAGGAATAATCAAGATGGTGAAAAGAAGTGGTAGACCTGGGCTTTTAAAATAGAAGAAATAAAATTAATAAAGGCACAGAGGCAGTGTGTATAAAAGTATGAATGGCTTAATATTACTGAAGTGTAGAGTGTGACTGTAAGAGAGAGAGTGTGTATGTGTGCATGCATGTGCATGTACATGTACACACATGCATACAGGTATACATACTATGTGTACCAGTTAATAATGTTTATTTTTTCAATAGATGAAGTTACACATACTAGAATGTTGATATGTATGCAATTTGATATGTATGCTATTTTGTTGTATTGACAACAAGCTTCAAAACCTCATATGTCAAATTTGCTGAAGGTGTTAACATCATAGATATTTCATGCCAATAAAAGAGCATTTGTGGGAAGTTTTAATTCATTACTTTATTTTGAAGAAAAGTGCTGCTGAAAGTTATCATATGCTTCCAGAGGCTTATGGTAAACAAGGTACTTGTGAACACTGGTTTAAACGCTTTAAAAGTGATGATTTTGATGTGAAAGACAAAGAACGTCCAGGGCAACCGAAAAAGTTCGAAGACCAACAATTACAAGCATTATTGGATGAAGATGCATGTAAAACTAAAGAACAACTTGCAGAAAGATTAAACATTGCCCAGCAAACAATTTCCAAGTGATAGAAAAGATTTTAAAGGAAGGAAAATGGGTGCCACATCAACTGAACAAAAGACAAATGGAAAACCGAAAAGTAATCAGTAAAATGTTGCTTCAATGGCACGAAAGAAAGTCTTTTTTGCATTGAATAGTGACTGGCAATGAAAAGTGGATTTATTTTGAGAATGCCAAATGCACAAAATCATGGGTTTATCCAGGTCAACCATCAACATCAACTGCAAGGCCAAATAGCTTTGGAAAGAAGACAATGTCTGCATTTGGTGGGATCAGGAAGGTATCATGTATTATGAGCTTCTAAAACCAGGTGAAACCATTAATACTGGTCACTACTGACAACAAATAATCAATTTGAACCACGTTTTGATTGTGAAATAACCAGAATGTGCTAGAAGACATGGCAAAGTAATTTTGCTTCATGATGATGCACCATCACACACTTCAAAACCAGTCAAAGACAGGTTAAAAGATCTTGCCTGGGAAGTATTAACCCATCCACTGTATTCATCAGACCTTGCTCCTTCAAATTACTACTTGTTCTGATAGATGGCACATGCACTGTCTGAGAAGCATTTCAAAACGTACGAAGAAGTGGAAAATTGGGTCTCTGAATGGTTTGCCTCAAAACAAGAAAAGTTCTTTTGGGACGGTATCCACAAATTGCCTGAAAGATGGGGGAAATGTGTAGCTAGAGGTGGACATTACTTTGAATAAAGCACTTTTGATGTTTCTCTGAAAATTATCGTGCTTTCTTTGATTACAAAATCTGCCACTATTAACCGATACACCTAGTACATGTGAAGATGCTGTGTGGATAACTTTAAGAAAAACTGGTGTTGAATAAGCCTTAAAATTTAAGGAAAATATTGGAGATATGTGAGAAGCCTGTGTGTGGCAAGGTAAGGAATTAGATATTATATGCAAAAATATTTTTGAAATTTTACCTCAAGTTAAAAACAGGACAAGATAGAATGATCCAAATGCTACAGGTTTTTTTTTAATATATTGAGGAAATATCAAAAAACTTAGAGTTGCTGAGTCAGTGTTGCTCAGTGATTGAGCTTTGACTCATGAACCAGGAGGCCATGGTTCGATTCCTGGTGAGGGCACATGCTCAGGTTGCGTGCTTGATCCATAGAAGGGGCCATGTAGGAGGAGGCAGATCAATGATAGTCTCTCATCATTGATGTTTCTATCTTCCTCTCCCTTCCTCTCTGAAATCAATAACAATATATTAATAAAGACTTAAAGTTAAGTAAGGTGAAAATTTTTATGATAATTAAATCAAATTATATATTTAAAAATAAAACATTCTCAATTTGCTGGAATGCAACAGTGTTAAACTTTGATTCTATCTATAGCATTATATAACATTATTTTTTCTATCTGAACTGCATGAAAGTTTCTTTTATTAAAATTTAGGCTGAATTTTAAAATTTGAACTTTTGATAAATAGGTCTGTAAAGCTTGAAGGTTTCTTTAACATCACTTGATAAAGGGAAGAGTAGAAAGTTTGAATAAAGATGATTAAACCACCATCTGATATATAGCTTTTTAGCCTTTTGATTTATTTGACCTAAGGATAACACCACCTCCCCCCATCTCCACCCCAAAACCCAACTTAGTGACACTGATGCCTTTCACCTGAAAAGACCATATTATCAAGCCCAATACTGGTGCACTTTTGAATAGAAAGAATAAAACTTGTTTCACTTACATACTGGCTTTCCAGCCACAGTGCAATAAATTCATTTCTACTTTAACGCAAAGCCAGGTTTTAGGGCAAGACTGCTCACTAAAAAGAACAGGGCTTGTGATGAAAATAGAGCTAGAGCAAACCACTGTAAACCTATGGAAGCAAAGATCTTACAGAAACAATAATCCTAATGAGATTTTAGTAGAGTTAAAAAGATATGTCAACATCAGAGATTCAGAGAACAAACTGAAGATTGCTGGATGGAAGGAATTAAGAATTGCAAATTGGTAGTCATAAACAGACACAGGGATATAAAAATACAGCCTAGGAAATATGGGTTAGTAATATTCTCATAACTATGTATGGTGTCACATAGATACCAGACTGATTGGGGTGATCACCTTGTAAGTTATATAAATATCTAATTACTATCTACATGAAACTAATATAAAATAATATTAAATGTCAACTATAATTAAAAAATAAAAAATAAAAAGATATGGCAACAAAATAAAGGCTATATTTAAATAATCTAAGAAAAAAAGCGATGTCAAATTCTAATGAGAAAGTGCTGCAGTACCCCTGGCTTTCACAACATTGATGTGAAGGTAGCCTGATGGAAGGGATGTCAGGGAGGTGCAGGTGCTGCATTATGGAGACACAGGCCCCACATCACATGTCACCAGCAGAGAGAGTTGCAGACTTTGCACAAAATGTAGTGAAGCTAAAGATGGATCTCTTCAGTTTACCACCTTACGTTTGTGTCTTTTCCACAAAGACTGGGAGAACTGCCTAAAAGCACTTCCACTATGTCAGAGTAAGTGTTCAAAATAAAGAAGGTGGACAGGGGCAGTTTGCACAGCAGGCTTGCTGTGTTATCTGGAAAAAATCACTGACAACTTCCATGTTACACTGACATCACTATTCTATTTACAACAGCCTGTGAGGTAAATTGCATTATGGAAATATAAGAGAAGGGACTGCATATGCATAAAACTAAAAAATCTCCACCAGATTTAGTTAGGGGGGTAAAAAAAGCAAAGAACCATCACAGTCAGGGATGGGGACCATATGAGTCCAGCTGGTGTGTAATGTGTGCAGTGCCTCTGGCTCACAGCCTTCCTGGTAGGTGCTTAGTGAACATATGATGGGTGAAAAAAATAAAATCCTTCAGTCTGCAGAGGTGACTCAAGGAAAAGCGTGTCCTCACAGTGTTGGACTTCTGAACGACCCTGCTGGGTGCTTTCCCATTTTTGACCTCCAGCCTAAAGCTCTGCGTTGCTCTTTCCTGGACTCTACAAACAGAGGAGCTTCCCAAGCCGGTCACACAGCTCACTTGCCTCAGCTAGTTGAATGCCTATCCCTGCCTGGCCACAGTGACCCCGACTGTGCAATTTCCCACTGCTGTGGGCCGGGGGGTCCAAACCAGAAAATGACCCCAGAAGGAGTTTTTCTGGAGAGAAGCAAGTGGGTTGGCTAACTGGGCAGAAAATCCTCCAGCTTTGTAGACATGCAACTCCCAAGTTCTCCAGTCTTTATGATCATGACATCAAAGAGGGAGGGATGTTACCATCCCCCTTCCCCTCTGGGTAACACTCTCCCATTGTGTTAGGGTTTCTCTTTCTCACGAAATTGCATTTTACATAGATTTGTACTTGATTTCACCTGGTTAAGAAAATGGCCAGTAGAGTCAGGGAATGGGGAGTGAGAAACACTGAATTCTCCCTCTTGCCCTCATCAAAGGGGTGGTGGTTCCCCACTCCCTGCCTCCACCTTACCCAAGGGTGGCTGAGGTCTGGGGTTGGCATTTCCTTGTTAAGGCTGCTCTGCAGAAAGGCTTTCCAGGTTTCCCATGATGCTGAGTTCTTGCAGCACCGAATCCCCCTCAATTAGTCTTCAGCGAGCAGGGCTGGAGGGCCTGTCACACGCGCAATCTCTTTCCTGTTCTCCATTTTCCAGTAATGTTCTGTGGATTCATTGTGATTTATAGTCCCGAGGGAGCCAGGTCTGCAGCATTTTCATTGGATCCAGCCTGTAATGTTGTTTGTCAAGCTGCCATTTACAGCTTGGAGATTTTTTCTCTAACCTATTATGCAGAAGCATGATATGGCTTATCATTTTAATTGTGACCCATGATGGATGGCTGTATGGGGGCTGGGGGACCCACCCACTGTTTCCAGTTTTTGGCCTTGTGCAGTACCAACCAATATCCAATATCCAGGCATGATTAGAAGTAATCTGTATTGAAGATAGTTTTTGATGATCTTATTTGTTATTTTCATGAGAAATAGATCACTTGAGATAGGTCTATTCTCTCAAATGCACATGTCTTAAAGTGGGAATTAAAAAATAACAAATTAACCATTTATTTTTCATCTCCTAATTTCACCATTTATACTCTATAAATCCATGATTTTGAGGCTTTAATTTTTCTAGAGTTGGTCAGAGGTTGTAGACAAGCATGTGTTTTAGATAGGCTTCCAGGGCAGGGCATGTTACTCATATTTAAGACTCCAGCCCCCAGCACAGAGGCTGGAATGCAGGAAGCACTTACTATAGATTTGAGTTAAAACTGCAGTGAGGTAAGAGATGGGGCCTGGAGAGATTAGAAGGGGGCCGAGGCAGGATCCAGGGAATTATCTGACAATCGATGGAAATCCACAGGAGCAGAGACCAGCCGAGAAATCCTGACTGGGATACACAGGTCAGGGCAAGCTGCAGATCTAAACCACAGAGGCTAGTGAGAAGAGAGGGGCTGAATGAGAACCACAGATGGCACAAAGAGCATCTGAAATGAGGCAGCAGGCAGCACTTTACAGCCGTGTAGTATGCACTGGGCAGACCATCTCAGTGCTGAGAAGAAAAGCCCTCCTAGACCTTCTGTGAGGCACCAAACAATTCTACAGGATTAGCAGCTCTGACCTAACCTCTGAGCTACTCTTATTGCTTCAGGGCATCCCCTCCCTCCGCTCACAACTCCTGTTTTGTCTAGGCTTCCATTGTGTTTTACATGAATGACTTCAGTTGCTTCCTAAATGGCTTCAATCCTATGACTCCCTGCTCCAGTCCATGCATCTTGTTTTAATCTTGGTGTCATATTCATGATACTGTGACAACTTCAATATGAATGTTGTATATTTAAATAATCGGTCGTCTTCTCTCACCAAATATTTATTGATAATTTGCCACCAGATACCACTATATTAGTGCTATACCTGAATTAGCTTTGGATCCTGTTCTCAAGAAACTTACAGTCCAACTGGTGCCTCATTTTTTCCCATTCTGCCCCTGGCTTATTCTCCATCAACTTGTTCTGGTCTCGTTGGCCTTCCTTCATTCAGCAGGTGTGCTCCTGCCCAGGGCTTTTGTCCTTGAAGCTCCATCTGCCTGGAATGTTACTTCCCCAAATCAAATCTCTACACAGCTTGTTACCTCACTCCACTGACATCTCTGCAATAAAGCTTCCCTTTCTTTTTTCAAAAAATATGTTTTTATAGTTTTAGAGAGAGAGGAAGGGAAAGAAAGAAACATTGATGAAATATCATCCATCGGCTGCCTCCTGCATGCCCCTTACTGGGGATTGAGGCCACAACTTGGGCATGTTCCCTGATTGGGAATTGAACTGGTGACCTCTAGGTACCTGGGGTGATGCTCAACCCTTAGCCACAATGTCTGGGCTGAGCCTCCTCTTTCCAGTGGCCTTCTCTAAATACGCTATCAAAACACCACTCAGTATCTATTCCTTTTTCTTGCTTTTCTTTTATTTGTAACATTTAACATATTGGTTTGTAGATTTGTTTACTATATGTTTTCCCCACAAAAATGTGACTTCCATGAGGATAGAGATTTGCCTGTTTTGCTCGTTGCTATATCCTTTGGTCTGCATAAATATTCTTGAAAAAATGAATAAGGGAGGACAAGTAGCCAATGCTAAGGGAAGGCAGAGGGAAGAGATCATTTACTCTGGGAAGGTGGAAGGGTTTGACCCAGGTTTCAAATGAAGGATATTATTTAAACCTGGAAAGATCCTAAGAGAAGGGTGTTCCTCCTTTATTGCCCACCATCTTGGACTCTGTTATTCTCTGATAACCCTCAGATATTTATCATAACATCTTGTTTCTCTTTCAGTCTAATGTATCTTTGTGGAGCTCAAAAGGACATAGTGGGTCAGTGCAGACATGCTTGACTTTGGCTCCCTGAGAGCTGCAAGGATGTCTGCTGGGCTGCATGTCAAGTCTCAAAACAAAATTGTACAGAGCCAGTCTGATACAGACTGGCCCAGTTGGTTAGACACCATGCTTGCAGTAGAAGTGTGGAAAGTTCTTTCTAATTATAGATAGAAATATGTTCTTTTTCAGACACTATTTCATTACCTTTAACGTGAACAACTCTTTGCTCTAATATCTGAAATACTTTTCATAAGGCAACGTACTGTATTATTATCCCTCAGTTAAGAGTTAGTGTAGGTGTTATACTACTTCTGCTTTTTCCTTTCAGGCCTCACCAGATTGATGAGGGCTGTTAGTCCCCATAAATCATTTTAAAGTTTATTTGCATTTTCCTTGATGAAAGACAAGGAAAGGAAAATAATTACAGTTTTTCAGTGCTCACTGGGATATTCTGAGAGCTTTCTGTGGTAAATTACAGGGGTGTGATAAACAACAAGAAGCATCACTCATTCCTCATATCTGATTATTTAATATCTTATACTCTGTCACTTCCATTGCAAACATAAGATTTAATATTCTCAAATGGATTCCTATACTCTCTTATACCTTCTTACAATGTTTAGCTAGAGCTTTGAAATTGAACACTTTGTGAAATCTTATTTTCACACAAAATCCATACAATTTTATGTGCAAATCTTTCTATTTTGCAAGGACAGGACAGGAAAATGTGTTTGGAACTGATTTCCCTCCTCTATTAATATTGATTGATAGCCAATGGCAACAATCTCTCTAATTCTTCAATACTGCATTATATCATGGACAGTTATCTAACAATTTAAAACCCCTACAGGCACTCACATTAGAAGAAGAAAACAAACATGAAACAGATTAATTATGTAGCTGTTATTAGCTTTTCAAGAGGACTCTTCACTCTACAAAAGGATTCACTACAGATTTCCTTTAAATAGTAAGCTCCACTAGTGCATTTAAGATATAATTAGATCTGCCTAAATTGGATTTGTACACATTTCAGGAACTGATTCATTGTGTAAAGAAATAGCAAAGCCATGTTTGCTTTGCTACATGAAGCAAAAACAGCAAATATGCATATGCTCCTTCTAGAAGGTGCCAAACACCCAGCTGTTTGGACAGACCTGAATGTTTGACCATGTGTTTGAGTACTTGTCCAGATGCTCAGTACAATCCATTTGTGGTTTGGAGTCTTTTTGACATAGTAGGAGGATAGAGGCACAAATTCGCTGAAACATTCTCTATCTTGCTAAAAATTGATAATGCTGTTCCTTTTATTGCTTTGTGGCTGGACACTTTTAGAAATAACCATCCAGTGAAAATTTTACAAATGATAATAATCACTTTCATTAAGTGGAGAGATAGCCCATTTTCAATGTGTTGAACAATCTATATGAAGGGCCTAAAATGAATACATTAAAATTAATCTGCAAGTTAATCAATCAATAGGAACTGTACTCTAAACATCATTGTTCTTAAGAAAGTAGGCTATGAAATGCTAAAACATACAACTTAAAGGTAACAGAATCAAAACAAGACAAAACAAAACTTTCCATTGTATCTTAACCTGGAAACAGGAGCTTTCTCTTCAATAGCATAAAGCTCATCCATACAAAGTGAGCTGGGACTAGAAGACACAGCTTTCTTTATACTTGACTATTTATCCTCACAGGTCAGGCTATTGACTGTTGACAAAATAGTATTAGATTTCGTGATACAAAGGCCTTGTAGTGGCCTGATTTGATATACCCATTTGTGATAACTTTGTAAGTGAATCCTTTATGAAAAAAGATGCTGACATCCCTAGTACCAGGGTGTAGGCATCACTTGGCATATTTGGAACAAAAAAAGAAGCCTTAGACCTCAGTGCTTCATTGACTGATGGGAAGGGAAGGGCACTTCAGAAGACATGTCAGTCTTGATTAAGAAGCAAGAGAATGTGGTTGCTGAATGATTTGAAGACAGTCCAGGTTTTCAGTCAGCCAGGCCATGAAATCCTGGCACTCTCTTAGGCTGGGTGCATAATCTGCAACTTAGTTAGCCATTCAGTAAAATGGGATTAATTTATGTGGCAAGTTTTTTTTCTTTTAATAAGAAATCAATGAGCCATAAACAAAAGCTACTTAAAAATATGCTAGATTCATTTCAGTTTTAAAGAATTTACAAATCATAGGAAATTGATTTCAGCTTTTAATTGTCCTTGGTATTATCCTTGCCCAGTGCCCCATTAAGAAGAGCTAACAGAGAGCCATGGCATTGTCATCAGATACATCTGTCAAAAAATTACAACAATAAAAATCTGTTTCATTAGTCATCAAAAAATACTATTGGTTATTGTGAGCACACGTTGGACTCTGAACATGTGTACCACTGACTCAGTTTTAGTTAAATGAACGTGTGTGAAGAAAGTTGCCCTAATTCACAGTATTTGTGGTGAGAAAACTCTTGCAAAAATGCTTGTTTTCTTTTAGAAAAGTAAAATATTTTCTCTAATATAGCATTTTCAAGTAGCCCACAGTTCACCTGTACTTGTGTTGCTATTGAATAGATGGGAGAGCCAGTGATTATAATATTTGTAAGCTTTCTCTGTGCTGGGTCAAGTTATGAGCATTGGAATTTAACTAATCCTCACAATAACTTTATGAAGTAGGCTATATTATTTTCCACTTTTAACTGATGAGAAAACAGGAAGTGATTTCCCAAAGTTACACTGATATAAAATGGCATAAGTGAACTTGAACTCAATGGTGTCAATAACATTCTTCAGTATATGCTCTGCTGCTTCTGTGGAGAGAAAGGGAATCTCAGATATAGTTCATACAATTGAAAAGAATAAAAGAGAAAATAAACATGGGTTTTTATTTGACTTGTAACTGAGGCAAGTAAGTTACAAGTTTGCAAGTAGCATTGGGGTGCAGTTCTGGATGAGAATGATGAGAGCCTCCCCTTAGGGTTGGGGATGGAGAACTGAAGACTCTATGGAAACCCAGGAGGTGAGCAAGATCAAGTCCAAAGTAATGGGCTCTACTCATTATGCTGGTGCCCTCAAGGACACAGGTGTAAAGTGTGAGTGTAAAAGAGCGTCCTGGGCAGTCTGTCCAGAAGCCAGTTTGACTGGAGTGTGCTCCCTGACAGAAGTGTGGGTGCCTTTTATTTGCACAGAAATAGAATCTGAGTTAGAACATAGGAACATCTTTTAATATGTTTAAAACAACCCAAATGGGACAGATTTATGAAAAATATATAATTGTCATATATGATTATTTATCTATCATCTATCTATCTATCTATCTATCTATCTATCTATCTATCTATCTAATCTATATCTTTTTTTCCCCCTGCAGTAATTCAGTTTCTGGTTTTCTTTTTAAAAAAATTATCTTTATTGCTGAAAGTATTATAGATATCCCCTTTTTTTCTCCACACTGATCCCCTTCCCTAGACCTCATCTATTTCAATGGGTTATGCATATATGCATATAATTTCTTCGGTTAATCTCCCCCAACCTACCAACACATCCACGCCTTCCCTTGAGATTCAACAGTCTGTTCCATGCTTCAATTTCTCTGGATCTATTTTGTTCATCAGATTCCACACATGAGAGAGATGATGTGATACTTGTCTTTCTCTGACTGGTTTATTTCGCTTAGCATAATACTCTTTAATTCTCCCAAATATACTCCTCTGTTGTACTTGTGACCAAAAGTACACAAAAGTGACTTCATTGTAAATTTCTGCAAACATCTTTAAAGCCATTCTTATTACTATTTGGGTGGTAATTCTTTAGATATGCTCCATCTTGGGAACTAATCAGAACTGTGTTCTCTGAGTCAGGTTTGATTAATGTTCAGAGTATAGACATACTTTGAAATCAGATGAACTATCTCAGATGTGCAAATTAAAAGAATAAATGAGATTCCTTAAATGATTAAGATTTATCTTGTCTCCCCCCAATATTCTACAACTGATCAAACTTAAATCATATACTATGTTATCTAATTTATTAATTACTAAAGAATAAAAAGGCTAGACTTGATTTTTTGTTTGTTTGAATAAGACATTATTTTGGGAGAAAATGTTAATGAAGAAGGATAATATCAGTATGATCTTAGACCTATATTACAGTCTGCATATTTCTAGGGAGGTTTTAAGAATATACTTTGGGTTAAAACGCACCTGACAATTTATCACCACAATAGTGTGAAAATAGAAGGGTAAGAATCCTCTCTCTCTAAGAAAAGCCATGCAGCAACACCTTTCTATCTGCAGCACTTACCACCTGCTCAAAATAAAGTCCTCCTTTGCATAAAGGGACTAAAGCCAAAGGTATTCAATACCGAAAGAAGATATACAATGGCAAACAATACAAGAAAAGGTGCTCAACAGTACTAATCATCAAGAAAATGAACATCAAAACCACAATGAGATATCACATCACCCCTGTTAGAATGGCTATTAAAGAAGACAAGAGATAACAAATGCTGGCCAGATGTGGAGAAAAGGGAAACCTTTTGCATTGCTGGTGGAAATTTACATGGGCAAAGCACTATATTAAACAGCATGGAGGTTCCTCAAGAAATTAAAAATAGAACTGCCATATGATCCAGCAATCCCACTTCTGGATATATACCTGAAAGAAATGCTGTCACAATTGCAAAGAGCTGTCAGCACTCCCATCTACATTGTAGCATTATTCACAAAAGCCAAGACATTCACCAATGAATGAATGCTTAAAGAAACCATGGTATGTATACAATGAAATATTCAGCTATGAAAGGAAATTTATCTTGCCATCTGTGATAACATGGATGGACCTTAAGGGCATTACTCTAAGTGAAATAAATCAGCCAGAGAAAAACAAATGTTGTATGATCTCATTTCTATGTGAAATCTAAAAACAGCAATAAAACAACAACAAACCGAATTCATAGAAACAGAGGGGGGTGGGAATGGTGAAAGTGGTCAAAGGGTACAAGCTTCCAGATATAATACAAATAATTCTGAGGCTCTGATGTACAGCATGGCATTTGTAGCTGACAGTGCTGTATTGTATACTTGAAAGTGGCTAAGAGAGTACATATTAAAAGTTTTCACTGCACACACAAATGGCAACTACGTGAGATGATGACATGTTAATTAACTTTATTGTGGTAATCATTTTGCAACATCTACCATATATAAAATCATCATATTCTACATCTTAAATTTACACAATGTTTTATGTAAATTATATCTCAATAAGGCTGGCAAAACCCCCCCAAAACTGAGGTATGTGTGATATCTACTTTTTTATCTTCTGAAATGCACTTTAGTTACTAAACCCTGATAAATTGTTCAGAAGTTTTAAAATCAAGACACTAATCAGCTTTGGGCTTTTTACTAACATGGGTTCCTTTAGGACTGTTTACAAACTCATTAGCAATGACTGAGTTTATATTTCAGAAGTTTAGAGAAGGTAAACCTAACATTTTGGATTCTTGACGTGGTTATGAGAGACACCTTTTTGTGGCATGCCTATGTTTGATTTATGTATACTCTTTCTCATTGGTCATGCATGAATCTAGTTTTTTTCATGTTTCCAAGTTTAACAATCAGATTTATATTTTGACTCGAAAATTCCTAGCTGTAGTTCTGTATATAAACATAAAAGCCAGCTGTGCCTTAGATCTTGTGTACAGATCATTCGTTGTTATCAAAGGGGTGTATGAGGCTAAAAGGCCACTTGTGACCCAAATGGAAATCTTGCAAATGGAACAGATCTCCAGTGTGCTCTTTGGTCTGTCTATCTGCTCTCTATGTTGAGTTGCAAAAGAGTAAGCAATATACAGCTGAGCATAATTTGTATGAAACAAACTGGAATAGATTTGTTCCAGGCTCAAAAATGATTTCTCCCTGATGTAGACAGACTTGATGAGGTCTTGGTAATATCAGCAAAAACTAGCCATCTGAAACATAGGTAAGAAGAGTAGCTGCCCTCTGCTCATATTATACTAGTTGACATCTTTCAGTTTCCACCTTCAAGGCAAGAATAATTTTCTTGTATTAAATGCTTATTGTTGCACATAACCAATCTCTGTCCATTAGGGCACACAGCCATTTTACCTCATCCTCTCTTTCTCTTCCTTGATAGTTCATCAGGTTTTAGAGTGGAAGTGAGTTCCAGTTTACAGTTCATTCAGATAGTTCTGAGACTATCAATCTGATATTTTTGAATTAAGCAAGAGAGGTCAAAATGGTTGTAAATGAACCAAACTTTCAGTTAGGTGTGATTTGAGAATTCAGTGCAATAGTTTAGTTGCAATAGAAAATTTAAGAGCTCAAAAATTTCAGAATAATTCAGAATAAAATATCTTGGGTCTTTTTCCATTTTAAAATAAACTAAGCAATTCTGTGTGGCTGAGGATTGACAGCAAAATGTAGAATTTCTCACCAGGTAACTGCATTAGCAGCAAAACTCATAATGCATTCCATTTGTTGAAAATATCATGAAGGAGCCCTAGCTGGTTCGGCTCAGTGGTTGAGCATTGACCTATGAAACAGGAGTACACGGTTCGATTTTTGGTTGGGGCATATGACCAGGTTGCAGGCTCAGTCCCTAGTAGGGGACATGCAGGAGTCAGCCCATCAGTGATTCCCATCTTTGATGTTTCTATCTCTTTCCCTTTCCCTTCCTCTCTGAAATCATTAAAGATATATTAACCTGGTTTGATTCCAAGTCAGAGCATATGCCCAGGCTGTGAGCTCCATACCTAGTGTGTGTGTATGTGTATGTGTATGTGGGGGAGGGGGGAGAAGGATGTGTGTGTGCAGGAGGCAGCCAATCAATGATGTTTCTCTCTTATCCATGTTTCCATCTCTCTCTCCCTTCCTCTTTCCAAATAATCAATAAAAATATATAAAAAAAATGGAAAAGAGCATGAACCAGGTGCTATAATCTTATAGTTCTTGGCCAATTATACTTAATTGTGGTTATTTGAAAAGTGCTTTCTATATTGTAACTTTTAGCAATGTAATGAGAAACCTCATGGACATTGACTCTTATAATTTGTAACCATAGATAAACATCACTAAAACTGCTTCCAAGTATTTACTTGCGTTAGTGATGTAGCTATCACAGAAGATATTCCTCTGTAATAGAAATCTTGAACATTGACTAAAGGTTAAAATGGTAGGCAAACGTTTGAGTGATCTTTGAAACTTTTATACTTCACAGCAACTCTCTTTTTTTTCTAGATAGAACTTCTTATGTGCATTGCATAAATATTATCAATAGTTTTTATATTACATAAACTTTATGTACATTTTAGTTTATAGGTTTCACTTACCAGAATCAAGAGGCAACTTGAGGCCAATTTCGTGTGCTCAGGAATGGTGGAAAACACTGACAAAATCAAGCAACCAAAGACAAGGAGAAAGCTGTAAAATGACAACAAAAAAGAGAAATCTGATGAGAACCTTGCCTTATCACGACAGACTTAATATCTTCTTTCTAACAAGTAAAGCACCAGATCCATGTGACTTAGCACATGTGATTGATTAAATCATACACGCCCTGGAAGGGACAGGCTATTTTTAATAGCAAAATGCAATATGATGTAGGGTGCAAATGGGAGTCCTTTGTAACTGTATTGGTGAAGCGAAGGTTGTGTGTGCTGCATGCTGTATTTAAATGTCCACACTCTAGAATCTGGGAATTTCCTATAAACATCTTCCCAAACAAGGGTTCTGAGAAAGGCCCAGACAGTGTGCTCTTGAACTCCTTATCCCGGGAGCAAGTGCCACAGCTGCTCTCTCTTCAGAGAAGCCAAATCTGCCTCATGTTTACTCTTCTGGTGACATGTCAACTGTTCTAAACAGTTGTTACTAAGCCCCTGGCTCATTTTCAGAGTCTGATATTGCTCATGGATTTTAATTTGTTATATTATTATTTTTTCAATCCTCAACTGAGGATATTTTTTTTCCCATTGATTTTTAGAAAGAGTGGAAAGGAGGGAGGAGAGAGAGACAGACAAGAGAGAGAGAGAGAGAGAGAGAGAGAGAGAGAGAGAGAGAGAGAGAGAGAGAGAGAGAGAGGAGAGAGAGAGAGGAGAGAGAGAGAGACATAAACATGAGAGAGACACATTTATTGGTTGCCTCTGGCAGCCCCCCTTCTCCTGACTGGGTCTGAGGATCAAACCTGCAACCGAGGTGTGTGCCCCTGACTGGGAATCGAATCCACGGCCACTTGGTGTGCAGGCCAACTCTTCTAACCATTGACTCAAACCGGCCAGGGCTATTTCTTTATAATAATAATAACAATAATAACAATGATGATGGAAGGGAATAATTTCCTCTGACACCCACATGCTGTCTGCTTCTTTATTGTCAAACTACTAGAGAAAGGAGTCCTCAGCTCTGTCTGTTCAGATACAGTGATAGGCAGCAGAAACCAGGAGCAGGCTTTTCTACAAGCAATCTGCAGGGAGTTTTTATTCTGAGAAATATTCAGCTTCTGAGGGCTAAAGGGTTAACAACAATTTCCCAAGAAAATGTCTAAGGAAAAGGGAAGATTCTGTTGCAAAGTTGAAGTTATTTATCCTGAAATGCAAGGTTAAAATAAAACAAATCTAACAATACCTGAGCTACTTGTTCTAGGCCATATTCTTCAACTTTACACATCCCTGGGAAGTGCATATAATAACATCCCTGAAGATATCAGTCTCCATGTTCTTTAGTATGGTGGTGGAGTGGGTTCCCACCTCTTCTGGCTCACCTTGGCAAGTCTTATAAGTCTTTCTACTGCACTTGACTGGGAGCACAAGTGATTCGTGAATTATGGTCTTGGAGACATCTGAACTCTAATGCCTATTTTTATAAGTAAAGTTTTATTGGCACACAGACATACCCATTCATTTTTGCATTGTCTATGGCTACTGTCATGCTACAACTGCAAAACTGAGAAGTGTGACAGAGAAGTATGGTGCACAAGAGTAAAATATTTACTCTCTGGCCCTTCAGAGAAAAAGTTTCCTGACTCCTAACAAATGCCATGTATTCCTTATCTCTTTATATCTATCCCAACACAGAACTAGAGTGCAAGTTCAAACTGCTTATATTCTATGTGCTTAAAACAATTACCAACATCCACAGAGTCTTTTCTACAAGCTGGACATGGGTCTAAGCCCCTTTCACATGCATCACCCACATTATCCTCACATTATTATGGAATAGAAATATCATTATGCCCATTTACAGATATGGAATCTGAGAATTAAGAGCATTTTGTAACTCATCCAAGATTGTGTAGCAGAAAGAGGGTTCTGTCTGTCCTGTCTGTCTGTCATGCCATTGTTACAGAATGAGTATGCATAGATGAGAATGGCTACAACACTATTGGCTCAGCGACACTTTTGGGGGTATTTGTCTGTCTCTTCACACTGAGAGGGAGGTAGCTATTGTTCCAAACAGAAGCCTGTAAGGGAAAGGAGTTCACTAGTGAAAAACACCTAGCACACAATGTTAATCACTATTCATCAGACTTTTCACTCATGCATATAATGATTCAAGATACTTTAGATCATTAAATTGGTCCTGATGGACTGGAAATTATAAACCAGGAATCAAATTCCATTGCCCCTATCTGATTCACAAATTCCTAATGAGAAGATGAAAATCAGGAAATAGTAAGATAGTTTGGAGGATGATGTGGCAGCAAATAAAAGACAGTGACACTTGTTTCTCGGCTGGTGAGTGACTATTACCGACACATGCCCATGAGTCCAGTCTTTCCAGAAAACATTAGGGAAAGCAAGCAGGGGGATTGCTTACTCACTAAGATACCCCCTTCTTCCAAAAGCATCCCAATACTAGCCTATCTTTGTACTTAAAACACATTTATACAATGATTCATTTGCTAGTTCCTTCTTTATTAAGTTTTTTGTTTAATATTTTTGCTTCATGTCATTACTTTGCCCATTTTCTTCCTTGAATTGTTGATCTTACCCTTTCTAACGAGTAGCTTCTGCACTAGAATTATGTTATTGCTATAGGGCCCATCTGAGGACTGCAAGCCAAATGCCTCCAATATTCCAGCTGTCCAAAGGGCTATGGATAGTCAAATACATTCATTAATTTATTAATTCCTTCCCTTTTTCCTTCCCTCAGCCACTCAGCTGCTTATCCAAGTAGCAAATATTAATTATGTATATAATACTATGCTCAGTCTTGGGTATATAACAATAAATAGGGTTCTTTCCCCACCTTCAGAACTTAGGATCTGTTGAGGCACACAGAATAGTAAACAGATGTAAACAGAAAAGTAAAATTCTGAGTGATGATTGCAAAGATAGGAAAAGTACAAGAGGTGACAGAAGTATACAGAACAGAGAGGTTAGGCACAACTAACTATAGTTAGTTTGTGGAGTCAAGTGCAAAGTGAAAATGCAGGGACCTTTATTAGAAAATTACTAAAAATGTCAAGATGATGAGAGCAGAACATGACACCAAGTGTTGGGTCCTTCTAAATGTTGGGTTCTTGGGACTACATACCCATGAAGCCGGACTTGCAGTTAGGAAAGACGCTCTGAAAAAAGCACTGACCAAACTCAGTCCTTAAGCTCCAGCGGGAGTTGCACAATGGTTGGAATGACTAGTTCATGAGACTATGGGCTAAGGACAGGTGCAACCACAGTGTCACTAAAATCCACTAGTTAATCAATAAATTACAATTAGTGAACCCCTGCCAGCTAGCTTATTCTTTGGTGGCACATGGAAAGTGTAAGGTAGGTCATTCCTGCAATTCACTTTCTGTATAGGGATCATTTCAGCTCAACTGAAAACATGCACTGAGTACTCATTGTAAGAGACTGCCACACACTACCGAGGTACAGGATGAATGAAAGCAAGCCCTACCCTGAAAATATAGTGCCGTGGATGAGGTGAACATATGGATCTTAATGAAGGATTGAGGCCGATAAGTTACAAGAAAAATGCTACAGAGGCTGTAGTGGGGAGGGCTGTATTCCACCAAATTGGGAATGGTGGAAGCACACCAAAAAAGTCTCCAAAAATGGGTGGTGCTTGCGATGGTCTTTGGAGGAAGGGTAGGGCTTCAACCAGAGAAGCTTCTGGGGAAACAAATTCCAGAAGGGGGGGGTGAGGTGGGTGGGTACAATATGAGAAAGGCGACAAGCCAGAAAATAAAGGAGGTAAAATAGTTGCTCTCTGTTTTATGGGACAAAAAGTTATTGAGTTAGACTACAGCACTGGGTCAGTCTGGTAGCTGAACTGGGAGTCTGTGGACAAGATCAGGGGAAAAGCTTGTATGGCAGGATCTGTTTTTAGTTCAGTGGCATTGCCCTCTGGTAAAATCAAGTTGGCAGAAGTGTATGCTAGGATGTATTTGAATAGTTGAGTAGCACAGGCAAGGGTAGTGGTAATCTATCTAGGTTAGTGGTGATCTAGGTTAGGTTGTAAATGAGAATAGAATAAATATAGGAGCTCCTTGCCTTTGCAAGTTATTGGGTTTGGGAGTAAAGTTTGGGAAGGAGGTGTGGTGGTTGGAAAGTCTGAAGCTTCCAGATCTCATTTTTGGTGATGCTCCTAACAAGTCAGGAGGAGAAAAGTCAGGAGGAAAAACTGATTTTTGGAGAAGAGGATAAATCCTATGAAGGCATCCATAGAGAGTGTGGATCTAAATCTTGGGCACAAAGTCTGGTTGGAAACATGAAAGTACTTCTTTCCTAGAGGAAGTTAGTGTGTGGAAGATGTTATCCTCAGGAAAGTTGTAGACCAAGCATGTAAGGTTTAGCTAAATAAACAAAAAAGATATTTGGGAAACATTTCCTGACGTTGGAGAATGACATTATGGAGAACAAGGAACATGCTTTTCTATACCAGAGAAAGACTCTCTGGCTGGGGAAGCACTGAACCAACATGGAATGGCCCTGGGAAAGTGACAGTGTTTAGATGTCAGACTCATTGGCAGTGACATGGTGCCCTGCTGGGTTTTGAGTGTGACTGCTGACATTATTGCTTCTGAGGGTTCCATGTACGCTGACCACTGACCAGTACCCTATTCCACTTCTTTACTGGTTGGATAAAACTGGGAGCAGAGGCAAGAGTCATAGGATGCAGGGTGTCTTAATCTAGGGTCCATGGGCCCCCAAAGGGCTTTTGAATAGGACTTAGGGGGGTTGTGAATATAGATGGGAAAATTGCATTTGTATTTGTCATTAATATTGGCAACAAACCACGATGGTTTTAGAAGTATTTATGACTTCCCCATTCATAGAAAGCATAGATATTCTCATATCCCATTTTACAATTGTAGATGAAACCATAATTGTTTCATCTTAAATATTGATTTTGCTCATCACTATGTCAGGATTATTATAGTTATTAGCCTCAGTGCTGGGGGTTGTTTTTTAATGTATTAATAAAGAAATACGTGTGCTACTATATCAGAAACTTATTTAATACTTTAGTAGTAGCATTTCAACATCATTTTTCCTTTTGTAATCAAATGTGTTTTATGCATTTATTATAAAAACGTTGTTCTTAGGGATGGTTCATAGGTTGATGGTTATCAGACTGCTGAAGGGTCCATGGTACATACAGATGCCTGTGGCGGGGATCAGGAAGAAGGGGCTGAGATTTGGAAAATGGGTAATTTTGGTGTATGTCACCAACTTACTCAGAAAAGTTTTTTTTAAGAGTATTTTTATTTTTATTTTTTTATTTATTATTTTTTTAATTTAATTTTTTTATTTAAATATATTTTATTGATATTTTTACAGAGAGGAAGGGAGAGAGATAGAGAGCCAGAAACGTCAATGAGAGAGAAACATCGACCAGCCGCCTCCTGCACACCCCCTACTGGGGATGTGCCCGCAACCAATGTACATGCCCTTGACCGGAATCGAACCTGGGACCTTTCAGTCCGCAGACCGACGCTCTACCACTGAGCCAAACTGGTTTTGGCATTACTCAGAAAAGTTTTAAGATAAGTTAGAAAAAATAGGGATATTTCTTCTTTTATACATTAATCCCAAAATACTGTAAAATTCATATTCCTTCAAAATTATTCTGTAACAGCCATTAGTCTTTATTTTGCCGAAGCAATAATTTCTATTTTCTTTCTGAAGAAATTCTCTTGACCCAAATCTTTTGACCAAAATTCTTCTTCAGAAAGCATTGATTATGATAAGAGGAGAAGAAGAGCATCCTATTTAATAAAGAGGGAATATGCCAATTGACTGCCCTGCCCTCAAAGATGGCAGTGCCCACAGCCAATAAGGAGGGAATATGCTAATTGATTGTCCCACCCTCAAAGATAGTGGCACCCACAGCCACAAAATAGTGGTGCCCAGTCCCCTCAGCTCCACAGGGGTGCAGACTCTTGGCCTTGCTGCGCGCCTGCCTCTGGAGTCCCCAAGTCCCCTCAGCCTCCCAGTCACTCATCCCAAGGTGCAGGCAAGCCTCAGATGGAGGCTGTCCAGCTGATGCCCAAGGTGCAGGCAAGTCTCAAATATCAGCTGCCCAGCCGCCCAGGGCTGGCCCTAGGTGCAGGCAAGCCTCAGGTAACCAGGGTTGAATGAGGCTTGCTCTGCCAGCAGTGACAGCAGCAGAGGTGTGATGGGGAGTCGCCTTCCCCTGATGGCTGGGTCGCTTCCTGTCCCTGAGGGCTCCCAGACTGTGAGAGGGGGCAGGCCGGGCTGAGGGATCCCTCTCCAGTGCATGAATTTTCATGCACTGGGCCTCTAGTTTATGATAAAAATATTATCAGTTCAATGGCCTATAAGTGTATTCAATAAAACAACCACCACAATTTTCTTGTGGGTTAATTAAGAATAAATTTGTCAGACTTAATTTGATAAAAAAGCTTTACTTGGAAATATCATGGTGCTTGTGAGATAATGTCCAGTTTTCAAAGCTTGTGCTTCAAGCATGCATTCTTTTAGCAAGAATTAAAATGATACAAAAACAAAGCATTAGGAAAAGCTCAACTGATGTTTCATCAAATGAACCATGGCAAGTTACATAATGTCATGCACCCAAGCACAACCTCAGCCACTCACAAGCAATTATGAATAACACAATGAAGAAAGGAGAAGTAGAGCTGGTGTTTAGAGTAGACATCTCAATGAATTTAGCTCAGTGGAGCAGGTACATTTACAGAATGAATTTTGTAGACCGAAACAACCACACATTTCCACCTAGAAGCTGCTCTCTGCAAGTTTTTGGATGGACTTACAACTTTTCATGGCACAATGGCCCATGTAAGTGAAACATTAAAAAAACTTTGGGAGGGTCTTAAAAGTCTTAAAGGGAATGGAATCTTGGAATTAAGATAAAAAATTTTATTAAGAAGTAGTTATAGAGTTTTTTTTAAGGAAATAAGTCTTCAGCAAAAACTTCCAAAGGAAATTTATTTTATTTTATTTTTTATTGATTATGTCTCACCTAATTGTCCTATTCCCCCATTCCCATCCCAAACCCCTCCCTAGATTTGACCCTGCCTCTGATTTTGATATGTTTTTAAGTATTGCTTTGATAAAGTGTGTACTTCAGCACATTTGATGGAAGTGCTCACAAGTGCATCATGAATTATAATGGCTGAAATACACATGCTAGCCTTAGTGACTGTAGATGACTCGCTGGCTGGCATGACATCTTCTAGAAATAATGCTGCCTAATGAAATTAAAGCCTTACCATCAGATGAATGGCTGAAACTCATTTTTTTTTTTTTAATTCCCAGTGTCTCAAGTTTACCCTTCTTTCTAAACTGGGAACTTTGCAAAAATCCTTCTGCATAATTTTTCCATACAAGAAAGGCATTTTGCATGAAATCTATCCACAGCATGCTCAGCTTCCATTGCATAACAATAAAAATGAAATATGTTATTTTTGGTGTCTGTAAAGGTGATTCAGAATATTTACTTATAAACACAGCACAGCCTGGCTGGTGTGGCTCAGGGGTTGAGCATTGACCTAAGAACCATAAGGTCATGGTTCGATTCCTGGTCAGGGCACATGCCTAGGTTGTGGGCTCCATCCCAGTAGGGTGCATACAGGAGGCAACAAATCGATATTTCTTAATGATGTTTCTATTTCTCTCTCCCTTCCTTTCTCTGAAGTCAATAAAAACATTTAAAAAATAAAAACACAGCACAATTCTGTTTTTCAAATGCATTAAATCCTACATATTAGCAAATACCCTTATGCATAAATACTGTCTTTGTGAAGTTGTATCATCAGCTAACAGTTTTAAAAAATGAAATGTATTTTACATGTGTGTGGTGTGAAGAAGAAATGGGAAAGAATGGTCTCTGCTCACACAATGTGTTTCTGTAGAGGACTATGGCCGATGTAAATGAGCTAGAACAAGGCAAGGGGATGCACAATAGTTCACAATTCTCCCCTCAGAGCAGTCCCTGAACTCTACACACAGATAGAGAACACAGTCAGCCTGATTTTCACTCAGGATTGGATAATTCCTGTGGCTAGTAGAATTTCTGACTGGGCTCCTTTTAAGACAGGGATTAGTTTTAACCCATCACTAATAGACTGCTGTGCAGATGGTTCCCCTTGAACCCTTCCAGCAGCCAGAATCCACCCAGGACTTAAGGCAGCACAATGCTGTTACAGATGGCTCCACTGCTGGAATTCTTTTTTCCCATCTGAGTCAGGTCTCCGTATCCAGGCCCATGACTCACTGGTCTTCATTCGGGCCCTGCTACGGAGGACATGTGCTCCCTCCTCCATATGTTAGTTTTTCAGATACTTGGTTTTATCATGACTTCCCCGTCAGTCTTCAGATGAAATCTACCAAGCCAAGTTCTTTGTCTATTTTGCATATGGAACATTGTCCAGATTTGTCATTCTTCTTGTCACTGCTATGTAGATATATCCAGTGTGTTCCTGCATCCCTCAAAGTTTGACTCAGTCTGAGCAACAGGCTTAGCATTGAGTCATGAACATGAAAGAGCTGCACTGATGATTCTTGCCAGGGAATCCAAGTTCAAACTTTCCACTGCCTAGCTGCTAGCAAAAGTTTGGTTTCAAAGAGAACTGTCTTGGAGATATTCATTTGCTTATTTTCCTGTATTTTTCTTACCACACCACAGGATCTGGAGCGAACCTGGGCATTGACAACCTGAGGACTTGGACCTCATTCCCTTGACCACTCATGGGATACTTTTATTAAAAACTCTGATTTTTTTGCTATTTCCTTGAGGAATAAAAAGCATTCAATCAATTACTATATTTTAAGTTTTTTTTTTCCCCCCATACTTCACATTATATTTATCTAGTGAGGTAGCATGTTGATGGGTCTAAAATTATAAGGCATCAAGTAATGGTGGATAAAACTGAAGAACTGTTATTAATAAACTTAATAAATCTTGAAAAATATAACAGGTGCCAAAGGACCAGAGAGAGGAAAATATTCTGTCAGAAAAAGAGTAAAGTAGAGACTCTAGACTTGTATATTGATAATCTCAATTACAGCTTTTAGGAATATTCCAGATATAAGAGAAAGCAAATTATTTATAGTAAATTCAAAAGAACAACCTATGATTTCTAGAGAGAAATAAAAGTTAACCACCATAAAGAAACACAAAATTATGCTTGTGTTCTGCTTTGATAGGCTTCCCACCTTGTTATAATAGGGGAATAAAATAGATAAAATGTCTTGATTGCAGCAAAGCACTGAAAAGTATTTTATAATATTCTTGAGGAAAAAGAGAAGAAATTTAAGCAGGATAACATGACTCTTGGAAAAAGTCTCCAGAGATGAGCCACCATTATTTTGTAAGAAGCCTCTGAAGACAAGTGTCTTGAAGCAATTGAAATTCCTTGATCCATCGAACAAAAACATCATGTTACTTCAAGAAAAAAACGACAGGGTGTTGCTTTATGGAGACAGTAATTTTATTTTATTTTGTATTTTTTAAAATATATTTTATTGATTTTCTACAGAGAGGAAGGGAGAGGGACAGTAAACCAGAAACATAGATGAGAGAAAAACATCCATCAGCTGCCTCTTGCACACCCCCCACCGGGGATGTGCTTGCAGCCAATGCACATGCCCTTGACCGGATTCGAACTTGGGACCCCCCAGTCCGCAGACTGACGCTCCATCCACTGAGCCAAACCCGTCTTGGCAAGATAGTGATTTTAAAATGTATGTTTTTATTGGCTTGAGAGAGGGGTGGGGGGAAGAAGAGAGAGAGAGAGAGAGAGCGAGAGAGAGAGAGAGACACACACACATTAACTATTGATCATCTGCCTCCTGCACTCCCCCTCTGGGGAATGAGCCTACAACTAGGGAATCAAACTGGTGACCTCTTGGTGCATGGGTTGACTCTCAAACACTGAGCAACACCAGTCTGGCTCCTAGGAAGCTTAGAGGTGAATTTGCGATCCACGTTAATAATGGTGCAGATCCTACTACTATACATGTTTATGGATTACCTTCACCACCAATTTCTTTATATCACCCTATCATTACCTTGCCTTCACTATATTATTTCAGTCACAAATTTTTACAGACACTGGGAACTTAGGCATGGTTTGTGCCTAACACGGCTCTCAGTTTGGTGGGAAGACAGACCTTTGCTTTTTTTTTTTTATCCACATATTAGCAGCCTAAAGTTCTTTCTGGATGACACAGAGTATTTTGGATATATTGATTAAATAGGAAAATGATAAAGATGTGGTTTTGGTTATCACTGCTATTTACTTCTTGGAACAGGAGTATTAATGCAGCTTAAAGGTGCATTTTTCAAAAAGAAGCAAGTGACACTATTGACTCAAATATTGCTTAATATAAACTAAACACAATAGATTTCTCTCACTTGGATTTTTGAAAAGTTTTTTTTTAATATTTATTATTTTTTAAACTTTGTATTATGTTAATATTGATTCATTTATACCTAACATGAGCTCCCAGCTCCCTGCTCCAAGAATCTTCAAATGTCTTACTTTTGTCTTCAGAGATTTCTTACAAACCCCATAGCTCATCTCTGGAGACTTCTCACAGGTACAAATTCTCCCAAGAGTCTTATCATCCTGCTTGAATTTCTCCCCAGTTTCTTCAAGGTTATTATAAAATACTTTCCAGTACTTTGCTGAAATTAGGACTTTTTTTTTCTACTCTATTCCTTTGATATAGCAAACTGGCAAACCTATTCAAATAGGAAATAAGTATAGTTTAATGTTTCTTGTGAATCTGTGCTGCTTTCTAGGAACCATAGTCATTCTTTTGAATTGATTAGAAGTCATTTGATTACTATGCTATCTGGAATATTTCTAGTTGTTATTGAGTGTGTCAATATACAAAGTCCAGAGTTCCTTTCATTACTCTTTTTGACACTCAGAATAGTTTTTTCTCTCTGGTCATTTGTCACCAATTGCATTTTCAGGGTTTATTAAATTTTATTAAAAGTTTTTCAGTTTCATCCACAAATCCCTTGATGCCTTATAACATAATAAATTTGGCCCAAGTGCCACTCACTCATTAGAAGTGGCCAATAACTTGCCCATTATATAATTCATTTTCTCTGAACCACATTTAAAAAATTGTTTTTAGTTTGAAAATCATGCTTTTTGATGTAAAACAACAACACACACAAAGAAGTTAGAATTTGGATAGCTCTTCTTTCTCTGTGTAATTGTAACAACACTGGTCCCCAACAGTAGGACTATACATGCCTTCCATTGTCCCTATGGTTAAAAATGAATAGTAAATGTCTGAGTTCTTTGGAGAATTTCTGGGTGAGATGTCTGAATAGACAAGGTTGGTTTCTTTCAATATTCCTTCTTTCTAGCTCTCCTAATAGGTTTCTGTCTTTTGTTTTTACTCTTTGAAAAAAAATATATTTTATTAATTTTTTACAGAGAGGAAGGGAGAGGGATAGTTAGAAACATCAATGAGAGAGAAACATCAATCAGCTGCCTCTTGCACCCCCCCCCCCCCCTGAGGATGTGCACACAACCAAGGTACATATCCTTGACCAGAATAGAACTCTGGACCCTTGAGTCCCCAAGCCGACGCTCTATCCACTGAGCCAAACCAGTTTTGGCTTGTTCTTACTCTTATTAAAATTGTTTTCCTGAAGCAAAATCATAGATAGAGAACATTTTGATAGTTTCAGGATGGGTAAAAAGGGGAACGAATTAAAATGTACAAATCTTTCATTACAACAACAGTCACAGGGATGTAAAGTACAGCATAGAAAATATACTAGTAGTTTATAATATTATAATAACTACGTCTGGTGTCAAATGGGCACTAGACTCATTGGGGTGATCACTTCCTAAGAGATATAATGTCTAATCACTATATTGTCACCTGAAACTAACAGGTGACAATAACAACAAACAAGTGACTTAAAAACAAACATAAGTAAAAATAAATTGTTTTCTTGACTTCTATGTTCTGTCTGTTTCCATCTGTGTTAAAAAAAAAAAAGGGCCGGGACCGGTTTGGCTCAATGGATAGAGCGTCGGCTTGGGGACTGAAGGGTCCCGGGTTCGATTCCGGTCAAGGGCATGTACCTTGGTTGCGGGCATATCCCCAGTAGGGGGTGTGCAAGAGGCAGCTGATCGATGACTCTCTCTCATCGATGTTTCTAACTCTCTATCTCTCTCCCTTCCTCTCTGTACAAAATCAATAAAATATATTAAAAAAAAAAAAAAGGATTCTATCTCCTTGGGAAGCAGTCTTGAGATGGGAAAGTTTAGACTTTTCAATTGTTGCCCCATCTTCAGGTACTGATCATAATTCTGAATTCTGTGGAGCTACTCTCTTGGTCTAAAGTCAATTGAATGAATCACAGCCTATCAAAATTAAATTAAAAATATCTTTTTTTGATAGCAGTCAAAAAGCATATTTTTCATCCTGGTAGATGAGGAAAGCACGTTTTACATCCTGGTAGACTGAGCAGGCAGTCATCACTGAATGGAGTGACTGGGAATGAATGGTCTTGCTGAAGAACAAGGCCCTTATTTCTTAAAGGGCCTTAGGTCTGCAAGTTAGAAACCCATCAGTCAGGTTCTTGCCTCGGTAAGCTGTTTCTGTGTCCTTTCCAGAAAACATAATTGAGATTGAAAACTGGTATATACTATTTAGTGACAATGCATTTAAAAAACCCCCACAAAATTGGTTTTTCCTTCTGTCATATATTCAATGCATGCAATAGGAGAGCATTCTATTTTTGATATATATTTTATATTCTTGTTACCCTGTTATATTTTCCTCTGAGCAAACAGCACCATTTGAAATTCTTATATGTTTTGGGCTCCTCTGCTAGAATGTTTCTTGAGGGCAGAAAATTATCTCCCTATTTGCCACTGTATTACTAAAACTCAGAACCAGGCCTGGTACAACTACTAAAAAATTCATTTATTTATGCCACTTATAGTAGCACCCCGGGCCTGCTATGCACAATACAGTGTTTCATATGCTGTAGGTATGGAAGTGAATAAAATAGACTAAAATCTCCGCACTGACAGATTTTACATTCTAGTAGAAGACTGGGTCATACTAGCAGACAATGTAGATACTAAAATGTATGCAGTGTTAGAGAGTGATAACTGCTAAGGCAGGTAGGGGGAGGGGGAGGGAGGAGGTGGTGGTGGAGGAGACTCCACATACAGCAGAGAAGAACAGGATGCAGACTTGGGGGATTTGCAAGTTTGGACAGAGTGCCCGGGGAGGCCTTTCTAAAAAGGTGCCATTTATTGAATTGCAGAAGTGAAATTTCACGCTCCATAGCTCCACCGCTCCGTTGAGCCAAAGCAATAGTGCATTAGAAATTCAGCCGGCACAGACCTTCCCGCCCCGCTCCCTGAAGAACGGCTTTCATCACGCCAATTCCTCGCTTTGAAACGTATGGTTCCTCTCTCCTGCCGTCATTTCCAAACCTATTTAGTTTCTAAGCTCCCCACCAGAACATTAATTCCTCCGTTCTTCCAGAGAGGCCCTCTGGGCAGGCCTGTCTCCTTTCTATTTTCTGCACAATGTCATGCTGTAATATAATAATGTGATATAATAACCCAACGTCACCCTTCTGTGCGCTGCTTCTCCTGCCTGCAGCCACAGTCAGCGAGTCACACGTCCGTGGTCTGTCTCCAGGCTTCGGCTTTCCGTCCCACTTAGCCTCACAAACCTCATGGCCTCTCCCCTGCAGCTGTTTTAACAATGAATGAGAGCATCAAGCTCAAAAATTTGTGTCCTAACATAACCATTAAATACAGAAATATACAAATGAGCTTAAAAATGCTCACTGACTATCATGTGGGCACCTAATTGATACTACTTGACTCCAACAACTTTTGAGTCACACGGATCATATTTATGACCAAGAATTAAAGTGACTTATCATCTAAGATCTTTGCTTATCAAGCACGATATTTGAAAATGTAAAACATGAAACTGTGCTCAGCAGAGTCTGAGAGGCTGACATAATCCAACTGTGAGCCTAAGCAAATCCTTGGGATGACAAGGTCCTAGTTGGGTTCGAACCTGTGCGATGGTGTTCTCAGGGTGGACCTGTCACGGGGTCTTCCTGACACATCGCAGCTTTGGTGAGCTGAACCTCAGGGTGCTGTTTCTCCTTAGCCTAATTCCTGGGAAGCGACGTGAGGCTGCCCTGAAGTAGGACACCGTGAAGCTGCCGGACTGCCGTCAGCTCGTGGGCATGAGTCATTGTCTAGGCAGAGACTCATCATTCAAATGACCACGAATGACTGCCCACCCAGGCTGTCATGGTAATGAACGGCAGTCTGCTCCACCTGACTGAGAAAGGGGCCACATCAGGAGAAGGCGCTAATTATAGCCATGAATGAAATAAAAGTGATCTGTAAAGGGAGAGGGAGAGACAATATTTGTAAAATCTATGGAAATGTTCCTTTTAAAGTCATCTTTTCAAGGGATAATTTTGGTGCGACACTGTGGAAAGTAACCCAGTCTAATAGTTTTGATACTATGAACCCATGTGGATTAAATTTTCCATGCTTCATTTCAAAGGGTCTGTTTATGCAAGAAAGTGAATTATGACAAAGGTTGAAAACATATGTTGAAAGATGTTTTGACGATAGTTGTCTGGCCTAAATCGTTTTGCCATAAAAAAGGTTGTAAATTTATTAGACAAATATTGACTTAATCATTGCCACTTGTTGTGAATATATGATAACAACTATTACATTATCTGAAAACAAAAAATAGAAATTCCGAAGGACATTTATTTAAATATTATTATCGGGAACAAAAGTAAAAGGGGCTAAAAATAGTCTTAAAGTTATTCTTCCCTGCAAACAAAAAGCTATTTTTAAAGTACTATATTTGATAATAAAAATTCTATTATGAATTTGGTTCCTTTCAACTGATTAAACCCACATGACCCAATTGCTTTAAAAATAGGCTTTCCCTGAAAGATTTTCTGAGAGCATTCATACTTCATGGGGAATCTCTGTGCAACTCTTTGTCGCACATACACACAAGAGGACCCAGCATGCAATGGGAGTTTTAAAGCTCTCAAAGAATAAAAAACTTGTAACCAAATGAAACCAGGTTATGCTATGAGGGCCATGGTGGTGAAGTGGGAATTGCTACCGATGTTCTCTACTCTATTTGGCTTACAGAAATAAAGTAGAAAAGTAACTAGAACAGCAGAAAACAAAATCTTCCTGACTAGTTAATGGACTTTTGGCAGCGGACTTTATGAAGTGGTACAACATTAGGAAAAAATAAACTCAGCAGACAGATGTCTCCAGAGAATAATAACCATAAACCCTGAAACTATTACACCTGTAGGTACCTGCCCAGGGGATATGGAAGATACATGTTTCTCTCGGGACTGGCCCACAATGGCACTTGTTGCTTTTGCTGACCCCAGTGGAAAGAAAGCTCAAAGCCAGCATCACACTGTAGATTCACTGAATTATTTTATGGACCAGAAAAGCTGGCAAGCCATAGACAGACACTAGACAGCACATATCTACTTTTGGCCTCCGAAAATATATTTGCAGTCAGCTTAAAAAAACTGTACACACACTTGCAGGACTAGGTAAGAAAGCAAAAGCGTCTGCTTTCTCTTGCTGCTGCTATATTGATAGACATACATTTGTGTGTATGTGTGTGTGTTCAAAACATTGAAGGTGGTGACTTCATGTAGATATAAACACAGCCTAAACAGAAGTGGGGGAGACAAAATGTAGCTGTGCTTAACATAATATTATGCCCTTCAGTGAAGGGTTTAGAGCTGTTTACTTAAACTTCATTGTATTGTTTCAGGTGCAGAGTTAAAACTAAATCATGTGAAGTGCTGACAGATGATGTAAAAGTTGCAGGTGATAATTGTATGGATGTTTGGCCCTGAATCCTCAGTTTTTGTGGGTACTGATCCTACTCTCTTAAAATGGAAGCCTATCTCAGTTTTCTTATCAGTAAACTGGCAGAAATGCACTAAATGAACCCTAACATCCCTGTCAGTCAACAATTCAGTGGTTTCTGGATACTGTGATGTTTTGAGAGCAGTGGCAGGAAGGCCATGCTACCGAAGTGTCAGAAATGAGTTCTTCAATGCATGAGGCTAGCAGGGACCCAGAAGCATCACCTGCACAATAAACCCTCCCCCAAACTGCCCAGCAAGTGTGGCTCAGTGGTTGAGTGTTGACCTGTGAACCAGGAGGTCACAGTTCGATTTTAAGGCACACGCCTGGGTTGCAGGCTTGATCCTCAGTGTGGGGTGAGCAGGAGGCAGCTGATCAATGATTCTTACCATTTATGTGTCTCTCTTTCTCCCTCTCCCTCTCCTTTCCTCACTAAAATCAATACAAATAGAAACAAACAAACAAAACCCCAAACCAAAACATTATTTTCTATTTCTTGCCATAAGACATTCTCGGCTGTCTTTGCCCACTAATTATTGCCATCTGCAGGAAAGGAAGGGAAAGGAGAAAGATTTACAGCAGGGACTGTCAAACTTTTCTGTAAAAGACTAGATAGCAAATATTTTGAGCCATACCGTCTCTCTTGTAGCTACTTACCACTGCAGTTGTAGCTGCAGCCTCAGCCAATATGTAAATGATGGGTGTGGCTGTGTTCTAATAAAACTTTATTTACAAGAACAGGTGGTGAACCAGATTTGATATACCAGTTGTAGATTGCTAACCCTATATTTAGAGCTGAGCGGGCCACGAAGTGATTTTCATTCTCAGCTGGCAAAACAATTGCAATCCTCCCGATCTGTAGTTTATCCCCAAGAAAGGTTTTCAGTGTATCTCCTCCCACTCAAGTCCTTGTGAAAAAGCCCATCATGAGTGTACTTTTACTCCAGAATTTATTCATACTTAAAGGTTCTCATTCAAAATAATTTTAAAATGCGAGAAAAAATTTGTCTATAGAACTGAATGCTTTTTGTCTCTTTAAATATAAAAATAGCCCTGACCGGTTTGGCTCAGTGGATAGAGCATTGAGCTGTGGACTGAAAGGTCCCGGGTTCGATTCCTGTTGAGGGCATGTACTTTGGTTGCAGGCTTGATCCCCAGTGGGGGGCTTGCAGGAAGCAGCTGATTGATGTTTCTCTTTCATTAATGTTTCTAACTCTCAATTCCTCTCCCTTCCTTTCTGTAAAAAGTCAATACAAATATTTAAAAAACATAAAAACAACCAAAGGACAAATAAATGCAAGGAAGGTGATGTCACACATTTGAAAGTTTTTTTGTTGTTTTTTTTTTTGCAGAACTAAATTTAATACTACTTTTTGATTGACAGGACTAAGAGAAAACCAATTTCCTTTCTTTATTTCCATTTTGTCATTTGATTTAGATAAAATAAGCACCAGCTGATCAGAAGAGTATTTGATCTTTGTCTTCTCTATTTAATGTCGCAAAGTGGAAAACATTAATTGAGAGAAGAGCAATAGTAAATCAAAGAGATATTATTATCTGCAATGGGTGTCAGGCAACTTTTCTATCATCATAAAATTTTAAGCATTTGAAAAGTTTTCCATAGCATCTCTCTTTGCCATGAAGCTTTGGGAAACATAAATTATTTTAATCCTCTCAAATTTCAAAATGATTTTTCATAATAATTCAGTGTTGTAAAGGATTTCTATAAAACCCTTACCTCCAATAAAAAAGCAAATGCTAGAATGTGCCTATGTACATACATACTTTTAAAATGCATCTGAGAATAACTCTTTAACATTAAATGCTTGGAAAAAATCCATAGCATCTCTAAAATGTATTGTAAACCCCAGAATTTTAACATTTTTCTTTCCATGGAGTAAAATGAAAAATTTTTAGACATGGATTTTCTTTTTACTAATGAAAAAATTTATAATCCTATCAATTGATTTGACTGTGATAATCAGGAAGGTAAAGCAAGTAAATTATTACCTAAGGGCCACATGCTGTTGAAAATGGTTTTTTTTTTTTTCTTTTTTTTTTTTCCCCTCCTTTGGGGCATTGGTGAGTAAATGAATGGATACTGTTTTCTTCTGTTTGCCAAGATATTTTCTTTTTAGTTTTATTTAGTGAGTCTGGAAGGTTAGGTGGAACCCATGTTGGATTAGGTATTAGAAGGCCTGGATTTTAATTTTGCTTCACTACTTCCTACCTTGGAACCTGTGATGGTTAATTTTATGTGTCCACTTGATTGGCTGTGGGGTGCCCAGATTAAACATTATATCTGAGTGTGTCTGTGAGGTGTTGCCAGATGAGATTGGCCTTTGAATTGGTGCACTCAGCAAGGTAGATTGCCCTTCCCAATGTGGGTGGGCATTGTCCCATCTCTTGAGGACCTAAGTAGGACAGAAAGTATAAAAAGGTGGAACTCACCCCCCTTTTCCTGCTTCACTGCATAAACTAGTACATATCCTCTCATCTACTCCTGCCTCTAATCTGAGAGATTTATCCCATCAGCTCCCCTGGTTCTCATGCCTTAGGACTGAATTACATCACCAGCTTTCCTGGGTCTCTAGCTTGCTGATGGCAGATTGTGAAACTTTTCAGCCTCTATAATTACAGGGGCTGAATCCTTATAATAAATATAACACACACACACACACACACACACACACACACACACACACACACACAATCTCCTGTTTGTTCTGTTTCTCTGGAGAACTTGACTAACACAGAATGCTTGGCCAAATCTCTTATCTCCTCTGAGCTTTGGTTTCCTCATTTGAAATGAGAAGTTTAATACGTGTCACAGGTAGCTAAGATTTGATTATGCATGTGATGAAATAAAAGTATTATACAAACTCATGGTACTCTTGTGAGAGGATTATAAAGTCCTTGAGAACAGGCCTTTGCCTTAATTCTTTAACTTTAATTTAAGAAAAATTTATTAAACACCTACTAGGCCCCAGTATTACCCACCAAGGCTTTATACAATGAAGCAGCTCAATAATTATTCATTAACTTATATTATTTAAATGCCACGTTTAATATTCAACTATTCACTAATAAATAGACAACTGGTTCTTTTGAGATGTTGCCTGTTTCTACATTAGATTTCTGAAAAGAAGAATTTGAAAACCTTTCTGGCATGGCAGCTTGCATTTGGATTGATAATAGTTTGCAGAGGTAGAGACTGTGACAAATGCTGTTATGGTTAGAGAATTTCTTTACCAGTAGTTTAGAAAGGCAGTGTAATCTTTGATGCCATGCAAAAGCCATAACATACAATTGTTCCTATTTCTACCAACAGATATCTGTCATAATACTCATTGGGTCATATTAAGCACCTCCTATAAAGTCTAACTCTCCTCACCCAGGTAATTAGGTTTGGTATTACTGAAACTCCACATGGGAAAAACTCACTGCAATTTATATTGTATACATGTGCATATTGTATACATGTGCACACTAATATGTAATACACACATGGGGGTAATCAAACTATTAAACAATCACATCAGGTTTACTTACTTAATCCATGGAAGCTAGTAGTTATCTTGATCTGTAATCATAGTGGGGAGCAGTGGAGAATGAAAGATAGGGGACAAATAAACATAAGCATGCTGGAGTTTGGGGGGAATATTGCTTTTTAAAAGTAATTATTGCCTTAGTTGGCTTGGCTCAGTGCATAAAGCATAGGTCTGCAGACTAAAGGCTCCCAGGTTTGATTCTAGTGGAGGGCACATGCCCAGGTTTTAGGCTTTATTCACAGTGGGGGGTATGCAGGAGGCAGCTAATCAATGATTCTCATCATTGATGTTTCTATATTTCTCTCCCTCTTCCTTTCTTTCTGAAATCAATAAAAGTATATAGTAAAATAGAGAGAGAGAGAGAGAGAGAGAGAGAGAGAGAGAGAGAGAGAGAGAGAGAGAGAGAGAGAAACATTGATGGGAAAGAGACACATTGATTGGTTGCCTCTCAAACTCAACACACTCCCACTGTGCCAAATTGGCCAGGGAAGTATATGTCTTTTTGAATTGGAGGAAATATTTCTTGACAGCATTTGTCCAAGAGCCAGTCTTCAATCAGGCCTTTCTACCAAGCAATTCACAGTGACATCAGGCAATCAGAGGTTGACATCCAACAAAATCTCCTTATGTAGTTGAATTTCTAGGGTCCTTTATAAGCTTTTAGATAGAATGGAGAGTAATAAAAATAGGGATAGGTAATAGAGAAAGAGCAACATTAGTGGACTAATTCTGGGTCCATGACACTGAACTCAATATGAAAACTTTCTAAGGTCTGATAATCTGCCAACCAAGAAATGAATCATCATATGAGAACTACTATAGGTAACCAGCCTGTTCAGTAATCTTTAGTAGATAACAAGAGTCAGAGTAAAATGACATAGAAGTAGAGAAAGCCAGAAAAGAGGAATTCTGACCCAAATTGGGGATGTGATACATACCACCCCCAAAAATTGGCAAATGTCTACTGTAGTGAGGACAGACCACTGAGTGAGGTAAACTCTTAAAGTTGAACCTTATGAAATTGCCTTTATTGTATTTCAGAAACAATACTATTTTGCAATTACATGGTCCAATCATACATGTTACACCTGTATACTTTGCCAAATATATGTGTATACATTTTTTTACACTCAACCACAATGTTCATATAATATGTCTTTTTCCCAAATCAAAAAAATTTCCTTAAAATAGTATCTAAAGGATATGAAGGAAACAATGGCTTTCTGAGCTTACAATAATATTTACAAAATATTTCCTTTTTCTAGGAGGGTTTTCAGCTCATTTACTTTCAAACTTGGATACATTTTCAGATTAAAAACTTGTGTTTTAGCCCTGACCAGTTTGGCTCAGTGGGTTGAGCACCTGCGGACTCAAGGGTCCTGGGTTCGATGCTGGTCAGGGGCATGTGCCTTGGTTGTGGGCACGTCCCCAGTAGAGGGTGTGTGGGAGGCTGGTCAGTGTTTCTCTCTCATCTATGTTTCTAGCTCTCTGTCCATCTCCCTTCCTCTCTGTAAAGAATCAATAAACTATATTTAAAAAAACTTGTGTTTTAGGTACAAGTAGCTTATTGAGTATCAAGGAATACCTGAATTTGTCATTTTAAAAATAAAATGTACCTTAAAAATGGAATACAGTGAAATTGAGGAGCAACCAAAAGGTTCCTTTTTATGGAAGCAGAACTATAGTTAGGAACTGCAAGTTGGCTATTTTTCAGCTTACTCCTCAGCTCATCAGTTTCAGGTATAAATTTATCACATACTGATTGGTTGACTTGCCAAAAAAGAAACTTAGTAAGGGACCACATCTTTAAATCTCATCCCTGAAATCAGCCATACTTGAAAGATGAATAAACAACAGGTGCTGTCCAAGTTTAAAATACAGGTTGACATTGGTGCTTCAACTTGTTTTTGACCAAGACATTGTATTTATACACATGTTTGTGAATATTTCATGAAAACACACACATATTTTATATACATATGAATTGTGGAAGTAAATATCTATATACATCTAAGTTAATCTGAAAGGTAAACCTTAGTAAATTTTAGAAAAATATAATCTGATTATAAAAACAAGCCATTGTATTACAGGATATGTATTGATAAAACAAGCATGAAAATAATGTAAAAACATAGTCAAAGTGCCTAGTACTCATTGTTACACCTTTGCTGCATCTTCTCCTCCTAAATAATCAACATGAACACTTGGGAGATATAACTTGAATTTCTCTTCCTCATCTCAGGGTTCTGCTTTTACCTCCACTACACTGTATTTCTTTTAGAGTCCAACCCTTCTTAGATTCTATTCTTTACCAGCTATGTTATAATGCATTTATCTTTCTCTTCTCTGTATTTTCACTGCATTGAGTTTGCACTCAAATGTTAATATAAAATGCTCTGTGTGGCTCTCTAATTCAGATTTTCCCAACTGTTTTTTTTTTTTTTAATAGAACACCAGAATCCCAAGAAATTTTCATCAGTCTGACTCAACAAAACAATTTTTCTGTTAAATACACTTAGGGAAGGCTAGAATAACAGTTACTGGGTTTATCTTCTAGGACACCTGTAAGACTTACTGTGAATGGCAAAGTTTTAAGGAAGATTTTAGTATAGCATATTTCTAAAAGTTGAATCAAGGAACACCCACTTTTTGATATCCTAAATGACACTTCTATTTATTAGAACCTGGTATGGCAAACATTACATTCTTGAAAGCTGGAAACATGTTCTTTATTCCTATTGAGAGCCCTGTAGTGCATAGTATAGTTCTGAAAACATCAAAGTATCTAATAAATATCTTGATTGCTTCATATGGCTGAAGGAAAATAAGAAGAAATGAATAAAAAATACACTGAAAAATCAATATATGCCAAAGGCTTTCACCATACATGTTCTCATCAACTCATTTATCTTTAATTAAAAGAGAGGAATGCCTTTTGTTTTAGATTTATCTTAAAATTACACAATGCCATTATATTGCCCTATGCTGATCACAAGTAATTTCAGAGGAAGGGTACAGGAACTAGTTACCAAATCATGAAGAGGAACTGGAAAAATTTATTGAGGAACTGGCTAAAATTTTTACAGTGCAAGAAATGTGTTTCTATCCTAAAAAGGGTAATAAAAAGGAAATAAAATACTAAAATTAATGCCATTAAGTTCATAGCAGTTCATTTCTGATGTGAGAATGGAGTCTAATGGAAAATGCCTTAACTTTGGACCATGTATGCCTTGTCACTGCTGAAGGGAGCTCGTGCTGACATTTTATTCTATTGTATATAGTGTATTGTATGGTAGAATAAAATATTCTGCTGTAAATATCTCTGTACCCTATGCACTATAAGGGTATAAAGCCTCCTCTGACTGCTACAAGATACCAAACAAATAACTTTTTTATTCCTTAATTTCTCTAACTCCTGCCCCCCCAAAAAACAAGTCTTCAAGGCACTGTTTTATTGAAATCAGCTGTTGGTAGACCCTGCCAAGCACCTGTGCCAGTTATTGAGTCACCAAGGAAGGGCTGGATCCCCAAATATAGTCTGTATGGAGCAAATTTTTCTCAAAGTGTTTCCTTTGCAATGCTACCTTGCCCCACAGAGCCTTTCACTTTGCTCTGCACAAGATCCAGTCATGGGTTTCAAACTAAACACTGTTGAACTTCTAATGACAGTTCAGCTTTAAAACTAACATTTTAATGTCATCACAGATTAATAGAAAGGTCTCTTTCAAAATATTGTTTTCCCTTTTAAAATGAAAAGATAAAATACAGTGTCTGATTCCAAGTTAATTGGAAATATTTGACTTCTATTCATAAATGTTCTTAAACTAATAAGGAAGAAAAGTAATAACAATAAATCCTCTCGGGCTTGGGATGAGATCTCAGAATTGTAAAAATGGATTCTCTCACCCTCACTGATGGAGCATCTTCCTGTGCATAAAAAAGGTTGTGGGCTCGATCCCCAATTAGGGCTTGTGCTGGAGGTGGCTGATAGATGCTTCACTCTCACATCGAGGTTTCTCTTTTTCTCTCTCCCTCTCCCTTCCTCTCTCTAAAATCAATAAAATCATGACCTCATGTGAGGGTTAAAAATAACGTATACTCTCTTGTTAAGGACGTCAGGGGAAGGATGATGTGATGGAGGAAGCATGCTCATAGGACTGGAAGGCAGCATCTCCCCAGCTCAGCCCTACCATCTGGACTTGGGCAGCACCCTTACCCCTGTGCCTGGCATTTCCCTTCTATAAAACCAAGAGGTTGATCTGTATAAACTTAGATATCTCTTTAAGCTACCCGCTAATTCATGACCTTATTATTCCACATAAAAGCATTTTCTAGAGATACAAATGAGTTACTCTCATACAAAATAGGTTACTCTCTGCTTACATAATGCACTTTGTTAGGGGTTACTAACACTAAAGCCATAGGAGTTTATTCTACTCATCCCAGTGATGAGCCTTTCCTAAACATTTTAAGCAGAAATTCCTAAGTTAAACTCTAGTAGCAGCCTGATTATTGAAGTTTAAGAATACATGATCATACAATAGTTAACTACTGTGGTGGCTACTGGGCTACCTTTCTCCTTCAGTGCTTCCCAAACTTTTGACATATGTGTACCCCTTCTATAATTTTCGTAACACTGAGTACCCCTCCTACTCATGAGAACATAGAATTAGGCGCAGCTAAGCATGGTGCAGTGCATATCCCCACAAAACTCCGGTGCAATGTGTACCCTCACCAAACTCTTCCCATACCCCTGGGGGTACGCGTACCACACTTTGGGAAACACTAGGTTAAGGGACAGTGCCAACAAAAATGGGTATGAGATCATCTGCCCAAATGGTGTTTTTCACATTCACCACCAGCTTGTGATGGTTCATAGTAAAATGTTGGGAGAATGGCTTCTAGGAAAGAGCAAACAGAAGGCAATCGATGTTTGTTATTTGCTATAGTTAAATGTTCTATTAAGCGGTAGGGAACACTGAAGTAGGGAACACTGACCCAGTGCTCTTAGGGAAAACACCAAGTTGGGCTCCCGTGAGTCTCTGGTCACAACAGTTTTTTCTCTTCTTCTTCTTCTTTATTTTTTTTAATATATATATATATTTTATTGATTTTATATAGAGAGGAAGGGAGAGGGATAGAGAGTTAAAAACATTGATGAGAGAGAATCATTAATCAGCTGCCTCTTGCACACCCCCTACTGGAGATGTGCCCGCAACCAATGTACATGCCCATGACCGGAATCGAACCCAGGACCTTTCAGTCCACAGACCAACGCTCTATCCACTGAGCCAAACTGGTTTCGGCACAACAGTTTTTTCAACCAGTCAATACATAACCTTGTTTCACGTGTGCTTCTATTTAAAGACATCTTATTTAACATATATGGCTGATTTATTAACATTGATCTCATGGCCAGTAGCCTGAAAGAAGCTTATCTGACATATTTTCTTCATAGGGCACAAGGCAGCTTTCTCATGTTTGGGAACACTAAGCAGCACTTCCACACTATTATTGGGGACCATGCTAGGTAGTGAGGTCATCAACAAAAAGCACAAAAAATGTGAAAAATGTGGCAGTAAATAGGCAGTGAAAAGGACACTTGTTTACAGTGTGGGAACCAAAACAAGAAAGCAGAGTGAAACCTTGCCCAACCTTAACTGGAAACATGTGCATCAGGAGACTGAAATTTTTCTTGCTTTGCCAATGACCACAAAGTGCCACAAATATTGATTTTCATCTCACAAGTACATTTTAGTGAGTTGGCAAATTTATAAGTATGGAATTCATGAATAATGAGGATTGACTAGATATAAACTGCATATAAATTTCTAAGAATGTAAATACCTAAATATAACTTCCTTTATGTAGCAAGAACAGTACTACTATGATCAGTTTATATAAAATATGAGCTTAAATATATTTTCTTATGAATATGGTGTTTACAAAATCAATAAAATATTTATAGTTCACACAAAAATAAAAATAATACATATTTTCACTGTGGGTGAAGGTTATAGAATCAACAAATGCACAGGAATTACAACATGAGGAACTATGGCAGCTTGATCCTACAATTGATTAACACAAATTATTTGGCCATGTCCTCACAGTAATTCAGATATAATACTGTAAGGGCCACAGAGAGAAGTAAAACTAGCCACTTAGATGATGCTATCATTCTTAATGTTTCACAGATTACACTTTAATATCTATCAGGGCATAATTACAATTACTGAGTCTATTGATTGAATAAGTAAAAAGCTGCCAAGCCACTCAATCTATGACTTGAGAATTAATGTTGTAAAACTGGCTGAGACCACATTAATCTATTTCAGTAGCTACCCATTCTTTTTAATTTCCCCAAGCAATGGATAATTGTGGGGACTCAAACGACTCACTAAAACCCATCATGACTGACTTGACAAGAAATATAAACTTGCCATCTTAAAAATAAGAGCTGCGATGAGTAGGTAGAGCAATCTAATTGAAGGTTTCAAAGTCAGCCTTTAACATGAATGCTTCCCACTCTCACTTAAGCAATGTATATTTGTTCACCAATACTCCTTGTGGATCTTAGGTATTTTCATGCTCGTAGAAATGCAGATGTCAACTGGTTTTCTATGGCTTTAAGTACAAAAAATAATTATGTATTAAAATAAAAAATAAATTGAATTCCCAGTAAGGCTAAGGTTTGTTCTGTGAAAAATTAGAGTTAAAAATATATTAGTTAAATTATATTGTCTTCCAGCTTTAAATAGATCACTCACAAATATGAATTCCACATATGCAATGCCACGTATTGCACCGTGGTCAAAGAAAAAGGTTTGTTTTTCTATCTCCATTGTAACTTTATACTTTTTAATTAACAAAGGTGAGGAGCCCTACTAAAATATTTTACTTGAGATCTGCAGTTTAAACCAATATCACTGCCTCCAAAGGAAACTGATTCCAAAGTGTCTAACATTACCTCATCACTTAAACTCAACCAGCTACAGAATGTTTTTTTATTATGTAAATATGTTAATCTTTGTTGAGTAATATTTATTTATTTATTATTATTTTTTAAAAATATATTTTATTGATTTTGTACAGAGGAAGGGAGAGAGATAGAGAGTTAGAAACATCGATGAGAGAGAGTCATAGATCAGCTGCCTCTTGCACACCCTCTACTGGGGATATGCCCGCAACCAAGGTACATGCCCTTGACCAGAATCAAACCCAGGTCCCTTCAGTCCCCAAGCCAACGCTCTATCCATTGAACCAAACCAGTTTTGGCTGTTGAGTAATATTTATAATGTTTGAGCTTGTAAACGTTAGAATTTGGATGAATCTCTAAAATTTTCTCAGAAAAGTATAAGATAGAAATTATAATATCTTTAAAATGAATCTAAATCCCCAGGTAACAAAATTTGTAAACTCAAGATAGCTGTTGATAGTACTCAGATATTACAGAATAACAAGCTTAAAGTCTTTTGCAGAGGGGACTGTGTGGCCCCAACAAGCAACCAAACTGGCTCTGTTCAGTCCAGACTCCAAAGGCCTCACAACTAGATGCTTCCATTGGCTTTTTAGTATTCTCTCTGGCTCCTCTGTTTTTTTCTGCTGCCATATATTCTACAAAGTGCTCCTAAACCCTCCTTTCATCAGTTCACGTTCCCCTTCCAACAACCTTAGTCGTTCCCTATGGCCTCTTGAACTGAGCAAAGTTTTGCCCACTAGTCAAGGACATCACACATGACCAGACCCTGTCTTTCTGTTCTCCTCCGTCAACCACAATTCTTCATACCTCAGATGTTCTGGAGGGTAGTGGTGGTGATGATGGAGGAATCCCCCCCTTTTCATGCTTATTTGGCATCTTACTCAAGTTCACACCTGAAAAACTTTATCCTGTCAGCTCAACCCATGCAAAATTCCACCAACCCCACCTTCTTCAGGCCACTCCCCCCTCCACTTTCCCCAGATATTACCTCCTGTCATGGCTAGAGTCTTGCGCAATTTGACACATGATCACACACTATTGTATGTTGTTATTTAGCTTTTTATTTATGTCAGTCTTGGCCACAGGTAGATAAGGGTCAGCATCATATTTTATACCCTGTTCAGCTTAGTTAATTGCATCAGTTTTAAAAGTGAATTCAGTTATTAAGTTATTAATTTAATCAATCAATGAGAATAGTCACTTTTTTCTTTTATATGATAATTCTAACAATAACTCATCTGAAATGAAATATTGAGGGAATTATTTAAATATTTATTTAGTATTTAATAAAAGGTAAGAAAATAGAAATATCTGATAAATAATTTTGACCTTAGGGATAGTTTAAAGGTTGTCTTGATGGCTACTATTAGATCTTGATCATTTGTGCTATTGACACTATAGTCCAATGTCTGTAGGATCATTTGGGTACCCCTCCGTCAAGTTCTCAGTCTTATATTGGTAATTCTTATTATGTGATAGCTCTGTATTGTCATGCCTCTTTCATTGCAATCCCAGTCCACCTCAGATGAGATCTCAGCACACACAGAATATTATGCATCAAAGTATTCCTTTTCTTGTGGTCCACAGTTGAGCAGGTTTTCAAAAATTCTTTGCAGTGCAAAAATCACTCGATATTATATGCATTTGTTTTATAGTGTTAGATCAAAAGAGCTATTGCTGCAAGTTTCATTAAAAAATTAAACACACTCTAGATATTCCCCATACTTTTGTGCTCTGAAGTACCATTTCTATAATTAAATTTGAATTGTATTGTGAATTTCCTAGGTCCTCGAGTTTATAAATATACTTTTATTCACAAATAAAATAATTTTAGTCTGGGTTTCTTGAAAACAATTAGAAAATGGTAAGACAGTCATTTTGTATTATAAGCTCTGCATGAGAAAATGTAATTTATTTACACCCCAACCCCAATCTGTGGCCATAAATTCTTGTTTTCTTTCACATTTTTGAGTCTCAGGAATGCTTAGCATATTATATAATCAAAATAATATTGTGTGCTACCTTTTAGATTCAGATATGCTGTTCTAAACCTTGTCTCCTAAAATATTTTCATGGCATCCTTAATTGGTAGTACAATTCTGGAGTAAGAGTCTGTGTTGACTGTCTTTTAAATAATCCATATATATGCATGCTTCCAAAACATATGGAAACCTGTACTTTAATTGGGAGCTATGTTCCTTGGAGAGTTCCTTAACTTCAGCAACTTGTAAGCATCTTCCTTTTCTTGCCCAAATAAGAAAGCTAGTGTTAATTTGATGCGTATAAATGAAATAGCAAATATGAAACAGCAAAAATGAGAGCCAAAAATGCTCTGGGCAAGATTCCCAGTGAGGGCATCTAGAATTCTATGTCTGATTTGCAGGATCATTACTGTCCAGTCCTAGCCTGGAAGCTAAATGCATTTTATTCTGCTTATTGATGCAGACTCTGCCTCATAACAACACCAGAGATTACTAAACTCATTTTCTTCTGCAAAAAATCTGATTTAAAGTTCACATTTTCAAAAGGAAAAAGCAAAAAGCACTGGCTGGTTGGTAACATCCTGAGTATTAAAATATAACTCAGGAGAAAAGAGAAGGATTAATACCTTCCAAAACCTCCTTTTCAACTTTACTGAAGTAAACAGGTAGTCCATATATAGGCTTGCATGAAGTTTTGTATTCATTGTTATTAGTAAAATGGGTCCTAGTCATGATAGAAATATTAACATCTCTACGTTATGTGGTACTAATAGATGGTACCATATGTTTTCCTGTTTTCAGATAATGTATGGCACTTTGAAAATGTAAGAAGTCATGTTCCTATAGTGCCAATTAGGGCAATTCTCTCACTAATGACAATGGATTTATAACCTGGTTCTTGACCTTAGTCTTAGGCCTGTTCAACATCAACTGAACATATATTTATGTGTATCTCATGTGTCAGATTGCAAATGTTTTTCATATTTCATGTACCTTAATATATCAGCACAAAAATCTAAATTTCCTATCATATTGTTCAATATAGAGAATTTTTGACTTCAATAGCTTATAGACAGACACTTAAAGTAAGAACCCAGCTAAAAAATAAAATAAACAAAAATAAAGTAAGAACCTAGCAAGTGGACATGCTTTAAATTTTTTTTTAAATATATTCTGTTGATTTTTTACAGAGAGGAAAGGAGAGGGATAGTTAGAAACATCAATCATCTGCCTCCTGCACACCCCCTATTGCCCACAACCAAGGTACATGCCCTTGACCAGAATCGAACCTGGGTCTCTTCAGTCCACAGTCCGACGCTCTATCCACTGAGCCAAACCATGGGGCTGCACATCCTTTTGATAGAGGAAAGTGCTTTGTTTGTGCCCATGGATATGTTAGGAGGGCATGCAGAATGAATTTTGGGGGCTAGATTGACAGAATATTATATTTCACATACAAAATGCCTGTGAAACAGTGTTCATAAATTGAACATACCCTCAGTTTTGTGCTTCTACTAAATATATGTTATGGATAAGTTATTTGAGATAATCTTTATCTTTGTTACTGTATTCCATAAAATCAACCAGTTGTCTTTCCAAGTGGTAAATGTGGGATGGGGCTGAGGAGGCTATAACATTGAGCACCTCAACTGCCTATTTGTTTTATAGTAAATTGAAATTGTTCTACTGTAATGGGTAATTTGAAGCCTTGTGAGGGAACTGTATTTGTATAACATTATTCTGCTTTCAAAAATCCATTGGCTAAATTGGACGCCTTTCATTTACTAAGAAGAAAAAAAGGAGCACCTATTATGTGCCAGTAATTTACTGTCCTAGAGGCTGGGTCCACGTCAGTTCCTAAGGCACAGAAGGCCCTAAGGAATCCAGTAGAATAATGTAGTCATTTCCAAAGAGGGATCAGCATTTTTCTTTTTCACAATTTGTGAGGCTTAGCATTCAAGAATGATTGAGAGAAAACACTGTAATGGTCTGGAAAAGGAAAATGAGATCAAGAGTAGAATCTTTTCCTGGGCAGCCCTTACAGCCTTTCTCTCAGGTTTCCTGTGGACAATTGTGCGATTAAATCCAATCCATACACAACATGGTCACCGGGGAGTGAAATTTATAAAACGAACCTCTCTTAAGCTCGTGATGCCATGGAGCAGAACGGCTGAGACATTTAAGAATGTCCTCATCAGGATTTCAATGATAAGACAATGATCAGTTAGAAATGGATAGACTCAGGGAGATTATCTTGACCCGTGCTTCTCCATTCTGACTACACATTAGAATTATCTGGGGAGCATTTAAAAAATATTCATGTTCAGGTTTCATCCAAAGATGAGAGCAAATTGGAAGCCCTGGGGGTGGGACTTGGGGGTTGAAATTTTAAAAAGATTTTAATATATGTACTGCCAGGGTTGAGAACGACAGCTCTAGGTCACCCCTCACTCATCTCAACCTTTAGAAAATGGAGATCCATAAGTGATGCACTCAAGATCATACTGTAAAGCAGGAGCAGAGCTGAGCCTGCAAAGTAATTTCTATGCAATATACTGGTCTGAATACTAAGTGCTCCAAACACCTGCTTTTATCCATGCTGACTTAGGCGGACTCTCTCAGTAGTCTACCAACAGTAACTAAACATTCAGAACCTCACAGAGTTTTGAGATGGCAAAAGCTCATCTTGATGGAGAGGGGGTAAAGCCAGAGTTTTCGGAGTTCAACCTGCCCTGCCTCTCCCCTCCTGCTATCAGACAGTGTCAGTTTTTATCTGTTTAATACATAGGTTTTCACTGTAAGTTTTCATGTAAAAAAAAGCACTTAAAAAAGTAATTAAAGTCTTCACCCCACCCTCAAGGAATACAATGATGAGAGTTCTTATTTAGATATTGTTTAATTTATACCTCCTGTTCTAGAAAAAAAATATTTCTGCATGAAAGAGGGTTAGACATTAAAGGAAATATAATTATGAGGTTGCTAAATAACTTGGTCCTGGTTTGGGTCCCTTCTCTGACTTGCTGTGTGGCTTTGAGCAATCTCTAAGATTTGGTGGTTTTTTTTTCTTTCATATACAGAATAAAGATATTGACACTGGGTATTATATGAAATGATGAATGTGTGTGTTTGAAATTCATTAGTTTCATTCCTTTCTCTTTTAGTTGACAGCAAAGAAAAAGTTTCTATTAAATGGTGACAGAATTATAGGCTAAAGAACTTAGCACTTAAGATTTTCAAGATTTGCCTTATTTTGAGAACAATTGGTTTTGCATAATAGCTTTAAAAATGAAGACCCATTATTATTATTTTTAAAATCCTTATTCGAGGACATGTCTTCACTGATTCATAGAGAGGGGGAGGGAGGGAGGGATAGAGGAAGGGAGGATTGGAGGGGAGGAGAGGAAGAGAGAGAGAGAGAGAGAGAGAGAGAGAGAGAGAGAGAGAGAGAGAGAGAGAGAGAGAAGCAACATTTTGGTATATGGAGCATCTTCCAACCAACTGGGCCACTGGGCCATGCCAGAAGACCCATTTTTATGGTACAGACTTTAGTACATCACAGTGCTTCCAAAGTACAAAATGCAAGGTAATTTAGTATAAAGATTATTAATAACTGAGACACTATTCAGGTCCTAATTCTTTCTATATCAACCTGCACCATTCCCCAACTAACCCAACCAACATAAGGTAGATTATATCACCTACAATAAACAACTTCTTTTTATTAGAGGCACAAAGTTCTTGTAGTTATAATAGATTAAGTGAGCATGCATTTTGGCAACACTCAAAGCAATTAAAAATGATTTAAAGGGCAAAAAGACAAAATTACCAGAGATGCAATATGTCAAAATAATCTAGTTGTCCCACTTTTATTTAATCAAAGGCCTCAATTCTAGTTTTTGTATTAACTTTAAAGAAGTGTAAACCGAACAATTCAGAAGACCTTTGGATGATTTATTCATGCTCTGCCATAATGTTTATCCAATTTAAATTTAAATTTCATGATTACTTAGGCTACACAATGATAAGAATGGTCAAACAGGTTCACTTTAGGAATGATGGTTGGTAGTGATTATGTTAAGTGTTTTTTTTTTAAAAAAGAGGGGATGACAAATTGTGGAACAATCGCCTGTGAAAATAACCTAAACTAATGTTTAGATTTGCTCTAGTCCTCAACTCACTGCCAAATTTCCATGATGCTACTGACTTAACTGCCTTTGAAGAAATCTGCCAAGAGACTTCTCCTATCTGAAGGAAGAAAACAAAGGGAGATCTTTTCCATGAGCTAAGAACAAATTTCGAGTTAACAGGAACCAGATAAAAGGTAGTAACAGCTGACAAGATTGGGAAACTGTGAGATTATAAATTTGCACACATAAACACAGCGTCATGGCCCCCTGAGTCCTTCAAGTCCAATGCCAAGGTTTGCCCTTCCTTTTAAGTATCATGTGTTCATTAACCAGATGTCAGACAGTTTACCCACACAAACTTACTGTGCTAAGTTTGTCTGGGGAAGGGCTACATATCTAGGAAAGCATTATTGTCACCGTACCATGGTTTCAACTTAAATTCCTGCTACCCTTCCTGTAGATTGACATTTTCTATAACTGATGAGAGATTAACAAGAAAAAGCTTATTCTAAATTTACTGGAAGTGAGAGTTTTATCAACACACACACACACACACACACACACACACACAAACACACACATGGAAACCTTGAAAAATCTTCAGAGAATACAATTATACTCTACATTAATTCCTTGTTCACCTAAGTATCACTGTTTTAATAACCCTTGCTTAAGAGGATGCACTGGAATGCTACATTCATTATCTCAGATTGTTTCCCTGAAGCACTATTTTGTATTTATTTGTATTCATTCTTCACCATCTACCTCCACCCTGTCAAACCTCCTGCTGCCTTTCTGCCCTCCTCCATCCCACTTTGTTCTTTGACACAGCACCGAAGACAGATAGATCTAGCTGTGAAACACTTCATTTGTCAGGTGAGCCTCTCTAACAAAGACCTATAGTTGGAAGAAGAAGACTGGCATGGTCTTAGTGAACCTTGTACTGTGTCACCGATAAGGAAGCTACATACAGAATCTGAAGATGAACCAAGAGACAAAATACTCTTACTTGGTTGTGAGGAATTAGATGGGACCAGCCAATTTAGGGTAAGGGCCACAGGGAGGGAAGATGGTAGGTAAAGAGGAGATGAGCCAGATAGTTAGGATGTGAGCAAGATACGGGGAATGTACCAGACAACTGTAGAGCTGCCCTTCCCCCTGAACCCAAGAGTGGGAACCAAAAGTGGGGAGATGATGGCAAAGGAGATTGGCCAGTGTTTTTTTTAAAAGAGCCAATAAAAGGCAAGTGCAGGAAATTTAAACCCCTAGACTAGTGAGCTTCTGTGGCAGTCCTTTTTGGGACCCCTCTCACATGCTCAGAGCTTTGTTACTTTTGCCCTAATAAACTTTGCTTCCCTTAGATTCCCTTTCCCTTGTCCATGAATTCATTCATTGACTTTTGAAGACAATGAATCCAACAGCTCAGATTCACATCTCAGTTGTACTGAGATTTGCCAACTGTGCCTCTCCCCCACGCCCCCCAAAAAAAAGAAAAAGAAAAAAACAAAATACAACAACACACACCCTTGAATGATTGCCAAAGAATTTGAACTTTATGGCCAGAGCTTTCTGTTGACTCAGTTTTGCTACTGTTCTTTGTTGATGGATAATCATTATAATTGAGGTCTCATAAATTTACTCCAGGGAAGCATTTTGGGCCCAGAATGATGAGATAAAAAATGAGGATGATGGTAAAATATTGGCTGTGCTGTCTTCTCCAGTTGGTTGCATTTTCTCACCAAACTGCTTTTCTTTACTTTCCCTACATTTTTTCTTTTAAATTTCTGTTTGCATTTGAATAGATAACACTTTCTCATGCCTGAAATGTCACAAGTCTGTAATGTGTATACATTGAGGAAGTCTCATCCCACTCCTGGCTCAGTCTACCCTGCTCCTGCCTCCATAGGTAACTGCAAACACCAGAGTCCTTTCTTCTTTAACTTTTTGCTCAACTTTTGTATAATTAAAAATCATCCCTGAGAGGATAGCTTGCCAAGTCATATATAACTTCTCCTGTGGTTTTTTCCTGTGGAGAGGAGCATTATAAGACTAGACTCCAGGTGTTAAGGTTGCTGAATCAGGTAATGGGGTGGAGGGGGGGTGTAGAAAGGAGGAGGAGAAAGCCATAAAGTACTGATCTCTTGATACCACAAGCAGGAAGCTCATTTCTTTTTTGTTTCCTACTTCACTCTCCAACATTATAAGGTATGGAAAAGAAAAGATCTCCAAACAGGAAAACATTAATTACCAAACGTGTCACTTATGAAATTGGTTCCCACCAAGACTCCCTCTCTGCATGCAAAATATTCAGGATTCTGTGAAGCTGGTAAAAGATGTGTCAGAAAACTGCTGAAATAAAGCTCTAAACTATTGCCAAAACAGCATGGGGGGGGGAGAAGAGTTGGATCTATTAGCAGCTGAATCGGAGGAAAATAGACAAGGATGGTGATGGGTGAAAACTTCCACAAAGAAAGGTTTGAATGGCAAATGTTTAAGGAAGGCTCTTGGAAAAACTAACAAAGTCCTCAGGTATTTTTCCAAAAATTTTCCATTTTTTATATTAAAAAAATGTGAAATAAAGGATGTCATATCATGGTATTGTACAATGTTGACAGAAAAAAATAGTCCAGACATTAACTCTTTTTTTTTTTTTTTTTGCAACTTAAGAGTATAATGTCATTTCTTAAAAGTCTACTGGTTGATTGAGTTGAGTTGGGTGCCTTTTACTTGGGGCCTTTTGCAGCTAATAGCCAGATGGTGACTGAGGCAGCAGTCCTCTGAAGGCTGGACAGGGCAGGGCACCAATATGCTGCAATCACCAGGTTCATCTGTAGCATGGGCTCAGCTGGAGAGGTCGTCCAGATTTCCTATACATGACCTCTTGTTATGGCTGGGATTTTTTATAACATGGCAACTGTGCTCTGAGAGAAACCCTCCTATGAATGAGCTTTTCCATAAGGCAAAAAAGTAACTATTGATATCTTATTTTTTTTAAAAAGAATTAGTATCTGATGAAATTGCATTCATTTTGATAAAGGCAAACTAAAAATTTTAAAAATGTATCTTTATTGTTGAGAGTATTACAGATGTCCCTTTCTCCCCTCATTTCCCCCCCAACCCTGCCCCCCATTGCCCGCTCCATCCAGTTCCCATTCCATCCCAGGCCTTCACCACCCTATTGTCTATGTCTACAGGTAATGCATATATGCATATAAGATTTTTGGTTTATCTCTTGACACTCCTTCCCCCCACCCCTGCCCCAACTTCCCTCTGAGATTTGTCAATCTGTTCCATGTTTCCAAGCCTCTGATTCTATTGTATTCATCAGTTTATTTTGTTCATTAGAATTCTTGTTTATTTTATTTTTATTCAATTGTTGATACATATGTATTTATTGACATTTTATTGTTCATATTTTTAAAATCTTTTTCTTCTTCTTCCTCTTCTTAAAGAATATCCTTCAACATTTCATGTAATATGGTTTGGTGGTGATGAACTTTAGTTTTTTCTTTGTCTGTGAAGTTCTTTATCTGACCTTTAATTCTAAATGATAGCTTTGCTGGGTAGAGTAATCTAGGTTGTAGGTCCTTACTATTCATCACTTTGAATATTTCTTTTTTTAAAATAAATATTTTAACATGAAACTTATTCAGAGATATTATAAGCATTTTATTTCATAATTATTTTACTATTTTAGTAGTATTCCACTTCGAGTGGAAAATAAGCTCTTTTATTATTATTTAGAGTAAATATTGTGCAATATCATGGTGTGAAGAAATTGCTTTTCTGTGGTACACTTATATAAATTATAAAAACGTACCCTTTTCCAATACAGAAAATTGTATGGCTCTGACAAATTAAATATCCTGTTACATTATCTCACAATACTCTTTAGTAAAATAAAATAAACTAATAAAGGAAAACTTACAGAAAAGTAAAATAAATACCTATTATTTTAAGCTTTTGAGCACACAGTACAAACAAAATAATCTTCTTCAGTTCACTATTAAAGATCTCAAATACTAAAGTCACAACTTTGAATATTTCTCGCCACTCTCTTCTGGCCTGCAAAGTTTCTGTTGAGAAATCATCTGACAATTGTATGGGTACTCCCTTGTAGGTAACTAACTGCTTTTCTCTTGCTGCTTTTAAGATTTTCTCTTTTTTTAAAAAAGAAATTTTAATTTGACTTCTCAGGGTAAAACATTACACTTCCCCCCCCCCCCTTTCTTTCCCCAGAGTTTACTATGAAATTTTGGTTTCTCAATCTAACAAGCTTCTCTTTTAATGGACTTTTACCAAAACTAGTTGTCCTTGGATAAAAAGATCCTCTTGTTTCTGGTGGTGTTGGCAGCAATGTTGGACCTTGGTTCTTAAGTTCGGCAGAGAAAGATTTCAGAGCCAAGAACTCAAATTATAAGAGAAAATTTATTTAGCAAGTTACAGAGGTCGTAGAAGTGAGCCAGCTGGGCTGCATAGGCTCAGGAACAAGTTACAGAAGCAAAGAAAGGACTTCAAAGTTTAGGAGCAGGAGAGGCAAAGGGAATAGGGGTTAAGAAAAGGGGCTGGAAAAGGCTTGGGTGTGCTCCCCAGAGGAGCCCCTTTTTGAAGCAGGCTCAGACAGACCAAGATTTCTTAGTGACAAATAAGGGATGGCCACAAAAGGACCTTACAGGGGTGAAGAAAACCAGAATATGTCACTCTAAAATGTGCCATTTTGGCATAAGGATTATTTTGAGCTGATTATTTTGAGAAACAGCAGACACAGGAGAAGCTCTGGAAAAAGAGATGTTACCCTTTCCTAAAGGACATTTTTACTTATAAAGGAAATTTCCATTTGTCAGGGTGTGCCTCCCTCTACACCAGAAGAGAAGGATGACCCTAAATCACAAGAGAATCTTTTCAATGGAGAAGATTTGTACGCACTTAAATTTGTATGACAAATATTACTCTTGTTTACAATACTTTTTTCTGGTTAGCTTCCGGTAACTGGTCTCCCTCACACCCACCATTCTTCCTTGTAGCTAAAGATGCTGTTCCAGTCCAAATTCTAAGTCATATATTTGAGTTTACTCATCCCTGAGTTTCTCGTGTGTGTGTGTGTGTGTGTGTGTGTGTGTGTGTGTTAGATATAAATATTAATAAACTTGTTTTCTTTTTTCTCTTGTTAGTCTTTTCTTTGTTACAAACATCCAGCTGAAAACTTAGAAGAGTAGAAAGAAAAATAAAATTTTTCTCCCCTAAAAGGGGCAACAGGCTAGAGCAGAGGAGTGAAGGAGCTGTCCTAAGAGAAAAGCTCTTACTCTGTGGGGAGGAAGGAAGACAGAAGTGATAGGACAATATGATTCATTGGATTTGAAAGTATATTTAAGTGCAATTGTTGTTTCAGTAATATTAAACATTTTACAATTTGTTGATGTCATTTTCTATTTTCTTTAATATGAGGAATATACTGTGCAACAAAAACACACAGTAGTCTGTTAAGCAGAAACACCAACTCTAAAATGGAGTCACTTGTGCTACCCCCCCAACCCCTACCCAGCACTTAATACCTAGCTTGACTGCAGTTTCAGTTTCTCCCAAGAATAAAAATATAAATTAATCAGCCTTGAATTTGCTGGTCAGCACTAGTGAGGTAACATTGCCTGAAATAATCCTCTGCTCTTTTAAGTTCTTTGTTCTATTGTCTTTCCACCTGTAAAAACCTTTCATTTTTACAACTCCTTGGAACATCGTTCCATTTGCTACACAGAATACTGCCTGATTCATGAATCACTCCATACAGCCGAGTAGATATTTACACTTACTCTTTGAATTTTAATTCTTTAAGAAAGTTCAATACCAGTGGCCTTGGTAAAATTTAGTTAGTAAACTCCTCTTCCAGAACTAAAGAATTAGTTAGCAGCTCTTATTCTGAGGGCTAGTAAGGTTTTGTTTATACCGTTGTAATTAATTAGTTATTAATAACAAGAAAGGAGCAAATGGGGAAGCCCATCAGTATAGGCCTATCAGTTGGACAGCTTCACCAGGAAGTTACAACTTTACACTCCCCAGTGGTCCAACAAAGGGAAGATAAATTAATGCCCAGTAGAGTTGGGGGGATGTAGGAAAGGCACTTTTGTCAGTCATACCTGGAAATGGTGATCATTGGATAGAATGGGTGTGGTCACTGAAATCGTGGTTAGATTTTGGATATTTAATCCCCTGAGCAATGGAACTTGCTCTCTTGTAATTTGGGGATCCTTGGCTCTTGTTGCTTAGGCAATGTTCTGTTGCATTCTCTTTCATGGCTCATGGCCATACGGACCCCCATACACAATGGACTAATGGGCTGCAACTAGCCTGATGCTATATTGGACCCAGCTCCTACACAGAAAGGAAACTTTGGACACTGGCTCTGGTTTTAGTTCGACTAAAACCCCAGCTATACTTCTTCTATGATTGGACTAAAGGAAATGCTACTTTAAAAACACAAATATTTAATGCCATGCAAATAAAAATCACTCATTCTTCCATATTTATGGGGAAAATAAGACTTTTTTTTTTGGTGGTGGGGGGGCTAGAAATCTGAATTTGTACCAGTAACTTAATGTATAATCTTAATAACCTATAATTAAGTCACTGCCCCTTTCCCAGAGTCAGGTCTTGCAAGACCTGAGGCCATAAACCATGAACAGCACACAGCCCCTGAAGGGGAGGTTATCAGTGTTGGCACCAGGTCAGACCCTTAGGTATGGTCTCAAGACCCCCAACACCTGGGGCTTTTTGCAAAGCCTGTGAAAGGTCTGGAAGTATAATCCATATTTGCGGATAAAAGAGGAGCTTCCACCATATTGATTTGCTTAGAATTTGAGAGGCAACTTCCTCTGAGTCTGCCAGCATAATAAAGCTGTGTAACTCCATTTCTCTAGGCATTGCTTGGTTTTTCTCCGGTCTACTATAACAATATGAGTCTCAGAAAATTCTTGTTCTCAAGATATCATAAGACCTCTATCTACCCCCAGCACCCAGTTGGGAAAAGGACCCCCCCCCCCCCCTCCCACACACACACACTTCATCCAATAACATTGTGATTCACAATTTGCCAATTAAAGTTATTGTTCATAACAAGAAATTCTTGATTTATAGCCAGTTGGCTGCAAGTTAGGTTGAAATCTAGTTGGAAAAATGTTAATTAATCAAAGTTTTGGTACAAATATATTGAATAAAATGTGTCAAAAGAAGTTCTCATTTTGTAAGCTTCATTATTGGCCTGTAAGATCAGAGGCCTGGGACCAAGTCTGTTTTACTGACTATATCCAGAGCCTAGTACCAGGCCTGGCATACACTAGGTACTCAACAAATAATCTCTGAATGGATGAATAATAGAATCATATGGAACCAGACTGCTGGAAAGCTTCCTCCAATTTTCTTTTTCATTAGCAAGTATTTTCTACATTCGAGAGTGCATTATTGGGTTCTCAGATGAAACAGAAAAAGTATGAAAGAGAACAGATGCCTGTTTCTGGAATTTACAGTCTAGATGTAGCATAAAAGTTTATGGCTTTTGACTTAAAATAACAAAAATAGACTATTTAAAGAAAAAAGTCAATCTTCAGTTAAGGAACAAACTTGGCAGGATTATAAAATACAGAACCAGAACGGATGGTACAGAATATTCCTGAGAACATCCTTCAAGAGCTCTGCTAATTAGAGAATTTCTGAGGAAGGAAGGTGTTACTATCAAAGTGAAAAAAGGACTTTCAAAGAAGGTGAAATCTGATAATTTGGCTTTGAGATTCACAATGTCTAAACTCAGTTCAAGCTGAAAAATAATTTATAAAATGGACTTAGGCTTAAAGTTCACCATTGGTGTAGGAGGCTGAAGAGTGGCAGAATTTGTAGCCCTAAAATATACGTGTTTGGAATAAGGATTATTTTAGGTTAATTCTTTTTTTTTCTCTCTTTATTTATTTATTTATTTTTAAAAATATATGTTATTGATTTTTTTTGCCCCCCTCCCTCCCTCACACACATCCCCTCCCTCCCCAGAGTTTTGTGTCCATTGGTTGTACTTATATGCATGTATAAAAGTCCTTCGGTTGATCTATTATCTCCCCCAGATCTTCCTCCTCTCCCCGCTGTAATTTGACAGTCTACTTGTTGATATACTGTCTCTATATCTATCTTATGGTTCATCAGTTTTAATGCTCTTTATTACCCACAAATGAGTGAGGTCATGTGGTGTTTCTCTTTCATTGATTGGCTTATTTCACTCAGCATGATGTTCTCCAATTCCATCCAGGTTGCTGCAAATGATGAGAATTCCTTCTTTTTTATGGCAGCATAGTATTCCATTGTGTAGATGTACCATAGTTTTTGGATCCAATCATCTGCTGACAGACACTTAGGCTGTTTCCAAATTCTGGCTATTGTAGATTGTGCTGCTATGAACATAGGGGTGCATATATCCTTTCTGATTGGTGTTTCTAGTTTCTTGGGATATATTCCTAGAAGTGGGATTACTGGGTCAAATGGGAGTTCCATTTTCAGTTTTTTGAGGAAACTCCACACTGTTCTCCCCAGTGGTTGCACCAGTCTGCATTCCCACCAGCAGTGCATGAGGGTTCCTTTTTCTTCGCAACCTCGCCAACACTTGTCGTTTGTTGATTTGTTGATGTTGTAGGCTAATTCTTTTTAAGGAAATCAGACATAGGAATATGTAGCTCTGAAAACCAAGTAGAAGTTACTTATTTATGAGACATTTACATTTATAAGGAAAATCTCCATTTGTCTCTCTCATTGTACCAGGAAGAGAATTACTAAATTTCTAGAAACTCTCATCAATGGAGAAAATAAGAAATTAAATTTGCATAACAAACATGCCCTTGTTTATCATGCTCTTCCTGGTAGTCTCCCATAACTGACCTCCCTTCCACCTCCAACATCTTTTGTCTTTACTTGAAAATAATATTTAAGGTGATGGTTGGGGCCATTTAAGGGATTTATTCAATTTTCCTGGGTACCTTCCAGGTACACATTGTATTAAACTTCCATTTTATTTTTCTCCTGTTTATCTGTCTTTTATTACAGGGGGTATCTTAGTTAAAAACCAAGAAGGGTAGAGTGAAAATAAATTTCCTCCTCTAGAAAATGAAAATATTTTTGTCATGTTTCCAATTCTGAGGTGCTTTCACACCACTATAAAAATATTTTTTCTTCCTAAAATTGTGGGTTGCTTAATTGAAACAGTTGCAAGAACAGATTCTAGAATACAGTGGGTTAGAAGTAGTGGGTATTTGTGTTTGTTTTGTGTATCTATGAACATGTGTGCTTTCTTGGAATGTTTTCTTTGAAGTTGAACTTTGACGTTGCCTTCTTTATGTGACACAGCAACTCTCCTCATTTGACAATACTTTACTAATCTCAACGAATCTTTCCTTTTAGCTTCCATTTCACCACCCACCCTTCTAATTTACTTCAATTTGGCAAACTTACAATGGCCATTTTTTTTCTCCCACAGGGACAAATTGTTCTTAAGTAATGACCTCAGCTGTCAGGCACAAATACTATCCTTTTATATCTAACCACAGTTACACAAGCCAAACTACTTAATTTCAGAGACATGACAACCATTTTATTTGGTGAAATGTTAACTACTATTTCATCAAGTTCCTTTATTTATCTTTTAATTTAATCTATTTAGATAGAATGTGAAATTCAAAGTACATTTCTTCTATGCTCTTCAGGAATGAAACAATCTTTGTTGTGTATTAGGAACTTTATTTTGCCTTTTGTCCTAGGTATATAATCTTCATCTCTATTTGTTCCCTGGGGTATTCTATGGGAAATGTGGATTAGGAAAAAAATTAAAATACTACTACCAAATAAGAAGTGAGCAAAATTATATATGGTATTTTCATGATTACTGCCAGGTTATATATGTTAGAGGAGGGCATGGGTTTCTGTACTAGAAAACTAAGGGATAAATTAAGCCAGGATAATTTCTGGGAAAAGGGGTACTGAGACAAAGGAGATATTTGAAGATTTAAATTATAGAGAGAATATACTCAACATACCCACTTTTACTTCATGTTCAAACTTTTACTTCATGCTCCCTCAGCATGTGAAAATACTCAAATTTTCAACATTTTTTTTTTTCTTTCTGGATTTGGGAAGCAGCAGAGGGAACTGGGAATCAGGCTCAAAGTTTTCAGAGAAACATTTTCAGATCTAAGAAACAGCAATAGGAAAAACTAGATAAGAATTCTTTTAAGGTCTTGGAACCAGATATCTAATCTAATCATTAATAGGAGCTGCATTTCACATGATCTTTTGTATAGCACAGAAAGTTACATTTGGATGATTAATCCTTATGACATCCTCACAGGCAAAAAGAGTTAATATTTGGATTTCCCCTCCCCTGGTGTGGCCGTCTTCTAAGTTATGAAAGCTTATCCTTTGTTTTCAAGATGAACCATGCCAGACTGGGATAGTTCTGCTATTCCAGCCCTTGGCATTCAACTCCTCTAAAACATACTCAGCTGTGACCCAACTGCCCACATCCGTGGGGCCATCACTGAGGTCATCACTGCAGCTGGCAGGCGAGTCTTAGTCATGCGGCGACCAGGTGAATACAGGGCACAGCAGTGGGCACACCCACCTGAACGAGGCAGTGAGACAGCTGAGAGAGGCTCGGTGGTTCCTGTGACTCATGAGTGGGGACCGTACAGTTAGAGTATTACCGACCAGTTGGGCTTTTCTTTTGTGCTTCACACAGGTTGGCAATAGTCAGTGAGGATTTTCTGCTTGAGTTTTAGACAATTTTAGTTTTCTTTCTTGTGAAGTGTAGCTTTATCAACTTCATTCGGTGACACTAAACTGTGTCCTGACTCCAAGCAAGTGAATCAGTATAAAGGATGATAAAATTCTGGGTGACAGATAACTAAACAAACAAACAAACTAACAAACAAACAAACATATTTTTATTAATTTCATAGAGGAAAGGAGAGGGAGCGAGAGATAGAAACATCAATGGTGAGAGAGAATAATTGATTGGCTGTCTCCTGCATGCCCCCTACTAGGGATCCAGCCTGAAATCTGGGCATGTGCTCTGGCTGGGAATGGAACCATGACCTCCTGGTTCAGGTTGGTGCTCAAATATTAGCCACCTGGGCCTGGTGACAGATAATCTTTTAATCAGTTTGTTTACCAAATTGGCCACTGGTAGTATGCCATAAAAAAGTGATAGTGGGTACTCTACCAGTTCTTAATACAAACAATTCTCAGGACAGGTTTTTTATAACACACAATAAGAGATCCAAATTTCTAGTGGCCTTTGAGAGCACATTTTTAGAATTTATTTATTTATTTATTTATTTATTATTTTTTTTTAGCTATTCTTGATTTTTAGTGATTTGGCTTATCTGGATAGTTGTTGAAAAAATATTCAAAAGATATTTTTGTGATTTTTTATACTAATTCTGTTTCTGAAAGAACAAAAGCATTTTTTAAATGTTTCCTCTGGGAATTTAACAAAGGTAGAAAGTTTTGAATAAAAAGATTATTCAAGACAGTTTTGAATAAAAAAAAACACTTGAGAGAGTAGATAATTTTGAACAAAAAGAAGTAAATCTGTTCTTCTCTCATGATTAAATATGGGGTTAATAATCATTTTTCAAAAAGAACTTAGTTTAGTAGGAGAGGGTGGAGCAAATCTTACTCTTACTTTCCAGTGTAACTTCAGTGAGAGGAACAGCTAGACTTACTCCTATTATAAGTTTTGAAAAAGATTGACTTATTAATCATTGCAGAAATGTCCAATTCACATTCCATTCAGCACAGATGCCAAAATTAAATATGATAAAATATTAACTTGAAATATATGCAAAAAATGAGTATAATATAAATAATTTTAAAGTTAAACCAATGTAATTAAAATTTTTCTGTGTAGTTTGTAATATTGACATTATACTAGGCATACAGCATATAAACTCAGAAAAATCTCACTGACTCATGTTAATGTTTCATAATCAATTCTAAAGACACAGGAGATATAAAAGTACAGAGTATTTACAGCTGTCCTTGTCCATCACTTCACCCAGGAGGCTCTGTTCCAACATGGTGTATCCAAGTGTCCTGCTTCACTTTACATGGCTGGCAACGCTATTTGCCACATGTAATTCTATCCTGCACCCCTGGATTCCAGGCCATAAAAGATAAGTGACACAATAGCTTCAAAAGAGGAAACCATACTTTCACTATTCATATTGACTATGAGATAGATAGTACAGGCAGATGATTTGTATCATATTGTAGAGATTTAATATTAAATGCAAGTCAGGGCTCAACTTCCAACCATTTGAGATGGCCAATAACTTGTGTCTGTGTTTTACTTTAATTTAATTACTTTTTTGAATATACATATATATATTGATTTCAGAGAGGAAGGGAGAGGGGGAGAGAGAGAGAGACAGAGAGAGAGAGAGAGAGAGAGAGAGAGAGAGAGAGAGAGAGAGAGAGAGAGAGAGAGAGAGAGAGAAATATCAATGATGAGAGAGAATCATTGATTGGCTGCATCCTGCACACTCCACACAGGGGACTGAGCCCGAAACCCAGGCATGTGCCCTTACTGGGAATCAAATCATAACCTTCCAGTTCATAGGTCAATGCTTAACCACTGAGCATACCAGCTGGGCTACTTTTAATGAGTTAATGATAAAAGTGTTCCTTTCTCCTTTTCCTGAATCAATGTAAGTAAATATAAATACTGCCAATCAAGGAGCAATTTTGATCTAATAACAATGCTAACCAGAAGAGAGTGAAAAAATAGTTTAAAAAAAAAAAAAAAAAAACCTAGTAAGGGAAGTAGAGATTTTAATGAGATTTTAAAAATGTGTTTGTTTGCTATTTAAACTTCATTTCGGCCGAAACCGGTTTGGCTCAGTGGTAGAGTGTCGGTCTGCGGACTGAAAGGTCCCGGGTTCGATTCCAGTTAGGGGCAGGTACGTGGGTTGCGTCCCTGGTAGGGGGTGTGCAAGAGGCAGCTGGTCGGTGTTTCTCTCTCATCGACGTTTCTAGCTCTCTATCTCTCTCCTTTCCTCTCTGTAAAAAAATCAATAAAATATATTAAAAAACAACAACAAAAAAAACTTCATTTGGTTCGAGGATCTATAATCCTCTCCCATGGATTTCAAGAAGATAATGTTGTTAATATTAAGTTATTAAAATAATCTCATAAAATCTTTATGATCTCTTGATAAAACTCAAGTACTTTCAGGCCTTCCTTTATGAATCTATTTAAAGAAAACCAAAATAAACTGTAGGTATGCGTTAATCTAGTAGTATGACAAGTAACCTAAATATTAAAATACAGACAATAACTAAAGGGAATATTTTTACAAATATAGAAACATGCATTGCTTTTCTTTGGGGCAGTTTAACTTTAAGATAACTGGCAACCTTAGTGATTGTTAAAGGGAAAAGATAGTCAATCTCCACTTTCTCTTTTCTCAGAACACATACCTGGAGAGGATAAATGGGTAATGAGCATAAATCCATGAAAAAGAAAAAAAAAAAAAAAAAAGAATTACCCTTCCATGGGAGAAAGGAAGCCAAAACCTAATAAAACACTGTGTACATGTCACAGAAGATACTTGCCCAGGCTGTATATGGAGCCAGCCAGAAGATTCAGAACTTCTCATCATTCTTAACTGTGAAGTGTGGTTACAATAGGTCAGCTGAATTGATAGACTGGCTGAGTTAGAAAGGTCTTGGCCATTTGTGAAGCCAATATTTTCTTTTTATCTTGTAAGAATGACCTGAAGGCATGTTAACAAATGTGCTTCAAAATGTGGTATTGTTCATCAAGTTCAGTCTAGCAATTATTTTAAAATTAAGTATTTGACTACCATGAAATTTGATCCTGTGATGGGTAAATATGATAATTGCTTTTTAAACTGATGGGGTGCTACATTAATTGATTTTTTGGTATTCAGGGAAAACCCAAGCATGTTGGTTCCTCTTAATAACATTGTACAATTGGACTCCAAGGACTTCTCTGAAATTTTAAAAAAAATGTTTACTGTATCTAAATTGTGTGGAACTCAAGGTTCTAATTAAAGCATTAAATTGTAAAACAAATTTAACTATAAGCTATCTCCAAGTAACATCTGTATAACTTCCCGGGGAGATCTGTCCTCTGTGTTGGAAATAATACATCTCATTATTTAATAGTTGACAGAATAAATGTATATATAGATCAATAGATATATAGATCAATAGACTAATAGTGACATGTGCTATGGGGTCTCTTTAATGATAAACCACACTTTTTGTTTTTTGAAGTTTAGAATGGTAAGTGGGTAATGCTTCTGGAGATGTGGTGCAATTATAACTATTAAATTGTATACTAAGCATGAGGAACCTTTAATGCTTCCATTGGTGTTTCATTGGAGATACTCCATTGGCCTTTGGGTAACCCAGACCAGTACAAAACAGGCTCATGATCTACTATTAAGTATGCAAGAAGTTTCGTATCTCAGTTATATTGTATTTACCAGTCCAAACCTTGCTCTTCCTCTGTAATACATATTATTTTCTGATGATAACGACATTCGACGGTTTAAGCTTTCCTTCCTGTCTTAGGGTCACAAGGGTAATTAAAAATCAGCTGACCTCAAATTTGCAGCGTGAAACAAAGCTCATTTCATATGTAAAGCTCAGGAGAAACAGCATGTCAAGTGGAGTATATATAAATTTCAGTTTCTATGTTAGAACAAAATTTTACTTTTTTTTTCTCTGAACATCATCATCAGTAATTACTAGAGGCCCGATGCATGAAATCTGTGCAAGGGTCACCCCTGACGGCCAGGCTATCTTATGGCCCCGTGACCCCACCCACTGGTTGTTCCACCATCTGGCCTAATTAGCATATAGCTCTTTATTATATAGGGTGATCCAGGAGAGCCTATGTACAGGCCCTGGCAGTTCACTAATACAGTTGCAGTTAATATTGAACCTCAAAAGCTATTGTGGATATTAGTCACCTCGGAATAGAGTTAAAATAATCATTGATGGAAAACTAAAAGTGCATAACCTACGACTCTGAGGAGCTGTGAAGCTCTGACCAGTTGGAGAGCCAGGCTCCCCCTCTCCCAGTCTGGGGACTGGGCAGGCTGTGCAGCTCAGCCTGCTCTCCGGGCCCATCGCCTGCCACGCTTCATTTTCCAGCGGAGAAAATGAGCGAAAGAAATCTTCCGTTCCATGTTGTAAGCGAGACAAATATAGTTTTAATACTTTGAGGTTCCTGTATGCAAGTTGTTCTGAAGTTAAAATATAATTAACAGCAAGATCAAGCACCTTTTCAATCAGCAAGTTTGTATTTATTTCCTTTTCTCTTTCTCAGTTAGATTTAATAGATGTTTAGGTGAGGAAGAAACAAATGTGCTTGATTTCTTAGAAGGAACAGTTAAAATCAAAGTCATACAAAATATCTGTAGGCTTTTTTAAAAAAAATCGTCACCTTAGGGTTTTTTGTTTTTTTTTAATTGAGAAGAATGGGGAGACAGAGACAGAGACAGAGAGAGATATTGATTTGAGAGAGAAAACATTGATTAGTTATCTCCGATACATGTCCTGACCAGGGTTCAAAATCTAGGTATGTGCCCTGACCAGAATTGAACTCCTAACCTTTTGGTATACAGGACGATGCTCCAACTGAGACCTTACCCCTGCCTCTTCACCACCCACACCCCTGACCAGGACTATCTGTAGGCTTTTTATTTGATTCCACTCTACAAATGGGTACAAAGATTTTCCAAATCACTACATAGCATTTCTGTTATAGCTAAAATGGCTCATGACCTATTCTGTTTCCTTGAAAATAAGACTTTTTCCCCCCCAAAGTTGTGCTAGGTCTTATTTTCAGGGGATGTCTTATCTTTCCATGTGCTAGGCCTTATTTTCGGCGGATGTCTTATTTTCGGGGAAATACGGTATTAAATAAGTAATGTCTTGCTTTCCTTATATCTCAGTTTAAGTTTTCCAGTCCAAAACTCGATCTAGGCGTTACAGTGTGTAATATTATTTGGTGATAATAACGACTTTTAAAGGTATATAATAAAAAGAATGGAAAAGGTGTTAATTACATCTATGCCAATGACATAAGTTTTATTCCTTTTAAAGGATCATCAAGTAGTTTGTTAAAAATGCAGCACCTGAAAAATGTAATTGATTTATAATTATTGAGGATGGCTATCAATTCAATAATTTTTGATAAATTATATGAAAGCATATAATACTAATATTAATGTGATATATATATAACAATAGAGTCTATAAAAGACATTTCAGAACTGCTTTTTCTTTGAACTGCAGTGGTTTCATAATTATCTGCATGATCTCTGTCCAAGAAATATACTCTGCTGCCATGGACAACACCATCCTCCACAGCTGCTATCGTCCTGGCTCTGCTTCCTCAGGGAACTTGGAGCAGATACATGACTTTCTTGAATTTCTATTTTCACGTGGTTAAATGCACTTACTTCCATAGTTGTTGTGATAATTAAGTGAGATTATGCATGTTACATTTGTGGGTGGCCAATTTATGTAAGTTTCCTTTCTCCCCATTTCTTAAGAATAGATCACCCAAACAGCAGAATACAAGAAACACTCATGCTCTCTTAAATTTTTAGGAGATTACATTTTTTATGAGCTCAGTAATTTCCCCTCAAATAAGAAAATGATGGGAAAAATGTCTTGAGTAATAATGTTACAATAATGAGTTGTTTTTTCTTGTATATCAAAGGACATAATCTGATATGAAAAGCCTTCACTAATATAATTAATCACTTTGCATGATACTGATGGTAGCAGAATATGAAAAAATTAAAAAGAAATACCTGTAGGAGAAAACCACCTAAGGGAATAAAATAAATGGTCAAAGTCTGCCCTCAGGAATTTAAAATCCTCAGCTTCTATTTTGGAACTCGGATGGCTTTCTCCATGCAGCGACGAGGAGAATGGGCTTGGAGACACCCACTCGTGTGCCAGCGGAGAAAAACATGGCCAGCACATTCCTTCCCCATGGGCTGCATTAATGGATGCAGACCTCAGAGAGCCTGAAATGCCTTTTCTTAAGTGTGTGGGGGAAAGCTGGTGACACAGAGGCCTGTGGCCTGTGTAACGCATCATCCTGCTAATGTCCCAAGTGTAACAATGGATGATTTCATTTTAGTTGTTGCACTGTTTCCCAGGATTAAAGGCTCAAGCTGGAATTGAGTCAACAGGCACAATGATTTATTAGGAGGAAAGCTCTGTGACATCCAGAACCTGGTCTCTCTGGTTCTCAGTTGAATGTCCTATAATAGTTCCTGGAATAATGCCAGGCAGTTAGTAGGTACCTTATTCTACAAGTAAGTATTTGTAGGGGAAAAAAAAAAAAAAGAATGAATGATTTTTAAAAATTGACCTTGTTCACACTCTGGTGTGCAAAATTATGGAAACCAACAATGTGATGGCTTTAATGTATGTTAATCCAAAGATAGCCTTATCAAATCCCACAAAACATAGCTAAATATGGTGTAAAAAAAGAAAATTTTAGTGAAATGTTATTCATTGCAATAAAAGAGACACCATATAACAAAATATGGTTTATTACATTTATGAACCAGTAACAATAATTACTGCTCATTGAATATTACTAGGACCACACAATGGTCTAAGTGCTTTATGTATACAATCTCATTTAATAGCCCCATGTTGACTTGTGCATTGGACACTATTAGATATCAACTGAGGAGAAACTTTGGGGCTAGACACCATGAGTCTAAATTTAGAATTTGGCAGCTAGCTGCTTCTGTGCAAGTTGTTTTACTTCTCAGTTTCCTTATCTGTGAAGAGGAGAAAATAGTGTCTGCCTCATATGGTTGTATGAAGACTAAATGTATAATTGATTTGAGAATAATATCAGTCATGTAACATTTATTCTCTCTCTTTCTCTCCCCTTCCCTTTCCCCCTCTCTCTCCCTCTCTCCCTCTCTCCCACATTCTCTCTTAGAATAGTTCCTGCCTGGTACATAGTTGAGGGCTATATAAATGTTAGTAATCATTGTGTATTATTATTGTTCCCACTTCACAGATGAGAAAAGTGAGGCACAAAGAAATAACCTGCTCAAGATCACACAGCTAGTCGGTATTGAAAATAAGTTTGGAATCTAGGAAGTCTAGTTCTAGAGCTTATGCTTTTAACATCTACCAGGCGTCTTCAAACTACGGCCCGCGGGCCACATGCGGCCCGCAGAGGAGTCTGATCCGGCCCGCCAGGTTTTTTGGGCAGTGAGCACAGCCGAGGTGTTACAGTAGGAATTAGTAGTTCATATAGTCCGGCCCTCCAGCTCTCTGAGGGACCGTGATCTGGCCCCCACTTTAAAAAGTTTGAGGACCCCTGAATCTCTCCCCAAACAAATGTACTGAAAATGTAGTTCTTAGTAAATAAACTGCTCCCAGAGTTTATTCAATACAATAATAATTTAACACTTCTTGCCTAGAACATCATTTTGAAGATTTCTTATGAACAAGTACAGGTGTTTTTGTAGATGATTACCAAAATGTGCTATTATTAACCCAGTTGCCTGATTAATTTAAAGAGCAAATACACTAGAAAATGATGGTTATTTTCTGTAATTTAGTCTTTAAAAATTGTTAGTAATTAAAAATAAACCTCATCTCAGTGCATTTAACACGAACAAATTCCTAATGCTTGATTCCCCTCTGAGGTGAAGGTTCGTCGATAGTTGTAGTGCAGGATGTAGCTATGCAGATTGCATGCTGCATAAGGAAGGGTGAGGTTATCCTTCAGCATAAGAGATCAGTATTTTTGAACAACAGTTGAGCCACATCTTTAATTAAAAAAAAAAATGCGGGACAACAACTATGCTGACTATACATAATAGTAAATGAGAAGAAACTGGTTTATTTAAATGTTGAATTGCATCTTTAGTTGCATTGATGGCTTGACCACTAAATGAATAAAAAAAAATTATCTAATTTCCACATCTCCCCTCAGAGTAGTTTAACTGTAAATTGAAAAGGCGTGTGAAAACTGGCTAAGTATGGAAAGTACACTATTTGTAAAGTGAGAGACTGAAACTTCAAACAGGTTATTTCCCATTAAAGATTACAATCATGTTCCTTCTTGAAATGAGCCAAATAGGTTGAGACACATAGATACAGGCCAAGGCTGAAGTGATTAACCTTTTGGCTAATTTAACCGGTTATTTTAGCTCCAGTCACTGCCTCTTCTGCAGTCTTTCCATGTCACCCTAGAGTCCCCACAGCACCACAGTAAACATTCAAGGTAAAACTGATTTAACAAAACCTGTATTTCTTTCTACTGGAAAAATTCAGTTATACTTTTGAAACTTCAATTCTATATTCAAATTTTTCTCAAATATTCTGAAAAGTTAGAAAGCAATTAGTATAGTGAAAGTAGAATCTCTGCAACTGGGTTAGTTCTTTAATGCTTTTATCTGTCAATCTCTTTAATTTTTATGGGTAAAAATTACTTTTGAGCTTATTCTGGATGCCTACATGACAGCTACAGAGCTGAGGTGTCAAGAATGACTCTAATCAATTTTTATAGCATAATCATAAAATCCTCTATGGGTATTTGGCTATGTATTGGGGTAATTGTCAATAATTATATTAAAACAAACATATGTAGAACAAGGAACATAGGTTTAATTTTAATATATATGCATATGACTGAAATATAAAATAAGTCTTACATACTTATAAAAATAATTGAAATGTAATCTTTGTCACAGTTGAAATCAGTTGTAAGAGGTTGGAAAAATGATAAACCTATCAGTTCAATCTTTGCATGTGACTCATTTCAATACAATATCTAATTTTATGCCATTTTCCCTCCTTTAGAAAAAACTATCATGTAATTAAGGTTAAAGTTGAAATGTCAAATTTTTAATTAATTCATTAATTTTATAATAAATATTTACTGACTGTCAGCTATGAATCAGGCTTGTTCTGTGCTGTGGGACTAAAGTCAGAATAAGTCTGATAAGCTCTCTACCCTCATGGAGCTCACATTTTAGTGGGGAGGCAAATCATGCTCAAGAACATCAGTGAGTGAGAATTTCTGATAGTCAAATCTACAATGAAGAAAATAAAAAAAAGGACAATAGGATAGAGTGGCCAGACAGGCTACTTTACATAAGATGGTCAGGGAGATCTTTTACAGCATTTGAGTTGATACCTGGAGAAGACAGTTCTAAGAAAAGCAAGACATACAGGTGTATTCCATGCTGAGTGATCAGCAAGTATGAATACCATCAGGCAGAAACAAACTTAATGTATTTAAGAAATAGAAAGACCAAATGGCTGGAAATGAGTGAGGGAGAAAAAACTTTGTAGAGAAACGTGAAGAAAAAGTCAGGACCAGATCATACATTTTCTTGCATCCCACGATAACGAGTTGGGATTTTCTTTTAAGGGCAACAGAAAGTCAAGAGGATTTTAAGCAAAACAGAGTCAGAATCTGATTTATACTTTTATAGGTTATTTTGGCTGCTGTTTTTATATTGAGTTATAGGGGAAACAGTGGAAGCAGGGGAATAGTTAGTAAGCTATTGCAGTAACTCCCCCCCCCCCCAAAAAAAAGGGAGCTTGTGATAGTGTCAGGGGGAAGGGACAAGAGGGATAAGTAACACAATAAGAAAAATGGAAATATTTTAGAAGTAGGATGGACAGGATTTGCTGATGGACTAGAAGAGGAGCAAGGTACAGGAATAAAATGAAGAATGCTTATAGTCAATATGAACAACTGAGTGGAGAGTGCCAATTACTAAGACAAATCAGCAGAAATGCCAAGGATTCTTCTAGTTGTGTGAGACTGGAGTTCAGGGCAGCATATAAAAGAGGAGCACAAAAATGAGATTTGAAGACCTGTCATTAAGGGGAAATCTGAAAATAAAGAATGTCCAGTGCTGGTCCCGGGACAATCCCAAGTATAGAAGTAGGTTAGGAAAGAGAAGTCATTAAAGAGGTGGAGAATGGATCTTCCAGGAGAGAGGGGAAAACCAGAAGAATGTGGAGTATCAGAATGAAGAGAAAAATTTCTAGATGGGGGCTGGTCATGTGCATGGAATGTTGCAGTGAGGCAGAGTGAGGGGAGGACAGAGACGATGCCATTAAATTGGGCAAAGCAGAGATGGAAGCTCAACGGGAATTAGAGTGAATGGGAGGCTAACAAAGTGGACATGCCAAGTACAAACCACTCCTTTGAGAAGTCTTTTTTTTTTTTTTTTTTTTTTAAATATATTTTATTGTTTTTTTACAGAGAAGAAGGGAGATAGAGAGTTAGAAACATCGATGAGAGAGAGTCATCGATCAGCTGCCTCTTTCACACCCCCTACTGGGGATATGCCCACAACCAAGGTACATGCCCTTGACCGGAATTGAACCAAGGACCCTTCAATCCCCAAGCCGACACTCTATCCATTGAGCCAAACCGGTTTTGGCTCCTTTGAGAAGTCTTGCTGTAAAGAGGAACAGAAAAGTCAGCAAAAGTTGGATGGGGATTTGAGATCTATGGTGTTTTTTTTGTTTGTTTTTTAGCAGAAAACATTAATCATGTCAAATGCCAATAAGAATGATGCAGAGAGACTTGACTTTGGGTGATCAACACACAGTATATTATTATATATTATATAATATATAATATATTATATACAGATGATGTATTATAGAATTGTACACATATAACCTACATATTTTATTAACCAACTAGAGGCCTGGTGCATGAAATTCATACATGGGGGTGGGGGCCCTCAGCCCACCTGTACCCTCTTGCAATCTGGGACCGCTTGGGGGATGTCCACAGTGGGATTAGGCCTAAATCGGCAGTCAGACATCCCTCTCACAATCTGGGACTACTTACTGCTTACCTGCCTTCCTGATTGGCCCTAACCACTTGCCTGCCTGCCTGACTGCCCCTAACTACTTGCCTGCCTGCCTGCCTGATCACCTCTAACCACTCTGCCTGCCTGCCTGATGCTCCTAACTGCTCACCTGCTTGCCTGATCATCCTTAACTGCCTCTGCCTCAGCCCCTGCTGTGGTGGCTTCATCTGGAAGACATCTGGAATAATGTCCAGAAGGTTGTTTGGCTGTCTGGTTTAATTAGCACATTATGCTTTTATTATTATAAACTTGGGGCCCAGTGCATGAATTTGTGCACCTTAAAAGGAACTGTGGATTGGGAGGCTGTGGTCGGCCCATCCTCTGCACCACTTTCTGGCCCCTCCCATTGTGGACCCCCAGTCCCTTGTCTGATAGCAGCTCCACTTCTGCCACCCCACTCACACACACCCGCTGACGGCTGGAGAGATTGGGGCTGGTGTCAACACAGGTATGGGCAGTGACTGCTGCCCCGATTGCCCCTCAGGAGCAGGGGGAGGTAGAGAAGCTCTCAGGGGCTATTGGGGCCAGCAGCCACTGTTCACACCTGCTAACAGTGCTGGAGCTGCAGCTTGCACTTGCTGCTGTTGATGGCAGCAGGTGTGAGCACTGGGACCATGGTGTGCAGGAGCAAAGAATTTTCAGAGGCTATTCCTAATGATAGCAACTGGCCTTGGTGTGGCACCCCAGCTCACCTGCTCCACCATCTGGCTATGGCCAATGCCTGCCATGTTCTGCTTGTGCCCCCTAGTGGTCAGCACACGTCATAGCAACCAGTTGTTTGGTTGTTCTGTTGTTTGGTCTATTTGCATATTAGCCTTTTATTATATAGGATATTATGCTAATAAATTCAATAAAAATAAAATTACTCATGCAAAGGAGAGAAGGCTTAATGCAGCTGTCCCTGAGTGTTGGGAAATACACTTAGCAGGGTTATGAAGACCATTTGAGAGATTGTTTATGGCTTCAAAGGGACCAGTGAGCATGGCTTATGATTTTCTAAAGTGCCATTTAGTTTCTCTGCAGAGGACATTAGAGGGCCAATAATTGAGTTTAGTCAAGGTTGGGGTTTTGTTGAGAGAGGGGTTTGAAAGGGAGTATTATAGTGAAAAATACATGGAATTTACACTAGTCAAAAGAAGGAAGTGAGCACATGAGGTGGTAATAGATGGGAGGTTCTAGTGGGCTGAAGATTTAGTGGCTTTGGGAGATACCTAATTAAGTTCTGCACAAGTATAAAGTGAGATGCTTAAAACATTTTCAGAGTTGGTGAAATTGTTGGTTGTGGAGTGAAATACAATAGTATAGCTACTATGCAGGTGATGAGACCCAGACAAATGAAGAGCAGCCTGTTACCAAGCTGGCGACAGGGCTCTTCAGCACAGGATAAGTTCCTGTAGTTCAGGAAGTACTTAAGGAGTCTTGAAGTTAGGGGATTCCAGTGAAGATATGCCAGTTCTTTAAGAGAACCTTTAATATGACAGCAAAAAGTGGACATTAAAGTCACCTTTTAAATCTCATTGTCACTAAGTACTTTGATTTGGAGGCCAAATATTATAATTTACAATTGTGTGAACATGGGCATTGTATTTAGTTTTTGAGTTTCATCTGTAAAAGAACTGTATTACCACACCCATTATCACCACTATCACCATATCATCATCATCATCATCATAATTACCATCATCATCATTCTCACCATATCATTCATATCATTGTTGTCTTTGTCATCATCATCATCATCACCACCATCACTGCTATATACAGGGTGGGGCAAAAATAGGTTTACAGTCGTTTGTAATGGAAAATAATACAGTAATTGATAAACAATGACTGTCAAGTACTCATGACTGTAAACCTGCTTTTGCCCCTCCCTGCATAGGTTGCTATAATTTAGTAGGGCCTTTCTACCAGCTCTATAGGAATACTCTGTCCCCAGATCTTTGCTCAGTGGTTATTCAATCTTCATTTCAAACATTACCTCCCCAGAGGAGCCCAGGCACTTAACATTTAAGGAGGACCCCTTGTTTTCTGGCATCCTTTATTCCTAAAGCACCCTGTTTTATACTTTACTGCATATATGGCTACCTGGGATTATCCTTTTAATGGGAGACGTTATATATTTACTTATTTAATTACATTTATATATTCACTTATTTATTGTTTGTATTATTTCTTTCAAGAAAAAATCCTATGAGATCAAGGACCTTGTCTGAAAATTAGAACAATGACTTGCTTATAGTAATGGATGAAAAATAAACTGAAAATCCTCTACAGTTACTGTTATTGTTAGAAGAAGATGCATGACCTCAATACAATCAGCTTAAAGAAAGGAAGCAATAGTTTGTAATTTGAAGAGAAGACAATTGATTTTTACATTGTAATATTTGATGCCTAATTGTTATATATATTAAAATTATTTTTTAAAAAATATATTTTTATTGATTTCAGAGAGGGAGAGGGAAAGAGAGATATAACATCAATGATGAGAGAATCATTGATCGGCTGCCTCCTGCATGCCCCATACTTTGATGGAGCACTCAACCCGAGCATGTGTCCTTGGCGGGAATTGAACCCAGGACTCTTCAGTCTACAGGTTGACACTCTATCCACTGAGCCAAACAGGCTAGGGCTATATTTAAAAAATTTTAAGACATAGGTTTATGGAGTGAAAAACAACTGGTCAATTCATTAGGCCTAATTTGAAATAATCAAGTACAATTAATTACCTATGACAGATGACAGAGATCATTAACTGGTACTTATAGCAGAGACTGAGCTAACATAATGCAATCATAGGCAAATCTCCCTGGATAAGGATGGAATTGCTAGCCACCCACTTTACCCCCAGGCCTTAGAAATCATGGACTAGAAGCAAGGCTATTATCCTCTAACAGATGGTAGAAACCAACCTGATGTAGAGATGGAACAGGGACGGTTAATTTCATAGCTCCCTTTGATGCTCATTTACAGTTTTCATAATACCTCTCAAGGTAAATCCTAATCTAATTAAGACTTGTAACTTAAATTCTTAAAATTATTAACAGCATATATTCTGTTCAGAATTCTATCTAATCTAAGCATCTGAAGGCAGTTTTCATTTACATACTCCAAAATAATTGGTTTCTAAAAATGCAGATATTTTCCCTTGCTGCTTTTCTGAAGACTGTTACTTAAGAATGGCACTGCATTTATGTTTTTCATGCTCAAACCTATTTTAAGGCAATATAAGTAATTTGCATTTCATATAAATCATAGTCAATTGACAGACTTATATTCTTAGTTAAGAAAAATGTTATACATTAATTCATAAGAGTTTTCAAGAAACATTTTCTAGGCACTTTAAAAAGCAGCTTTAATATAAAATAAAGTACAGAAAAGCTGATGCTAACAAATAAATCATCAGGAAAATGAATTCCTTGAAGCAATAATACTTTGAAAAGCAAAATTATAAAAATCCTCTTAAATTTTATACCACATATAATTTATATTCAGTGCAGGACATAGATGCATTTTTAAGTTATTTGGTGTGATTTAAGATGGGGCATCCAAAAATAATAATTCCTAGAGCTATGTAGGTCTTAAGATGACAGACCGGCATGAGGATATACATGAAAATAGGTTATAAAGGATAAATGCTGGGAAATTGGTAAAGAAATAATAGTAGCTTTCTCTTAGACTCACTAAAGTTTTCTCTCTCTCTCTCTCTCTCTCTCTCTCTCTCTCTCTCTCTCTCTCTCTCTCTTTAAAGAGAAATATGTAAGCATTTATTGTAACAAATTTAGGGTTTTTTAAAATCAAAGTGATTCAAGTATACAATTGAGAGTCACAAACTTTCCTGTTTTCAAGCTAACTACTTTCAAGTCTAACTGATTTTTTAAAAAGTAAAAAACCTCTGGCCCTTACCATGTATTTTGTGCTTTTACTCCCAGCTATCTGGTAATTTTGTGTTAGTTTTTCAAATATTCAGATCTCATTTGAGCCACATGAAATAAATTTCTGCCACTGATCTGGTTGGCTGAAGACCTATCTTAACTGAAGACCTAAGGCTCACGTTTAAGGAATCTTTGTTTCATTTAGAAAAATGTCTAATAAGCTAGTGAGCCCCATGGAAGTAGTTACTGAGAATGGTCATTCTCTGTTTACAATTAGATCCCAATTAAAAAAATAATCAAAATAAGATGCCTCTTTGCTGCTTCTTGGTTATTCAGGTGTTACCTATTGACTTGTCTTAGGAGGATAAGGATGTAGCCCCCATCTCTTCATTTTCCTGCCACCCTCCACACACACACACACAGACACACACAGACACAGACACACACACACACAGACACGCAGACACACACATACACACACACACATACACACACATACACACACACACAGACACACAGACACACACACACACACACACACACACACACACACACACACTTTCTGTGCCCCAGCTTTCCAGTTCTCACTCTTCTAATAGAGTTGGGTCATACTTTTGGTAGAATTTATGTTCAATGTTTCTATTTCACTCCCTGGTATATATCTGAAGCAACCCAGAACACTAATTCAAAAGAACATATGAACCCCTATGTTCATTGCAGTGTATTTACAATAGCCAATATATAGAAGCAACCCTATTCCCATCAATAGACAAGTGAATAAAAAAAACTATGGTACATATATACAATGGAATACTACCCAGTCATAAAAAAAATGGAATCCTACCATTTGCTACAGCATGGTTGGAGGGAGACACTATGCTAAGTGAAATAAGTCAGTCAGAGAAAGACAAATAAAATACCACACAATTTCACTTACATGTGAAATCTAAAGAACAAAGTAAATGAACAAACAAAACAGAAATAGACTCATAGATGCAGAGGACAGACTAAGGGTTGCCAGATGGGAGGTCAGTTGGGAAACTGGATAAAAAAGATGAAGAGATTAAAAAGTACAAATTCGTAACTACAAAATAGTTACGGGAATGTAAAGTATAGCATGTGGCATATAATAAACTATATTGTAATAACTATGTATGGTGCCAGGTGGGTAATAGAAAGACAGGGTGAATACTCTACCCAGTGTTCACTGTACACTGGAAATTAATACAAAATAATATTGAATGTAAACTGTAATTGCAAAAAAAAATTAAAAAAAAATACAATCCATATTCTCAGCTGAGATTCTCAGTGAGGAGCCTAAAACCTGCCCAGGAGCTGGGAGCTGGGTGGGGTTTAGCTTCGGGGGATCTGAAGGAACCTTTTCAAGGGGATGGTCTCCACTGTCCCCTTTTCTGTGGAGTCAAATCTTTGTTTTTAGGCTATGAAAATTCCCTGAGAAGGCTCTTCTAGTGGCTGGAAAGTAGTGGCTGGGAGTTCAATCCTTTCTGTCAGTGTTTTGGGAGTCAGGGTGGAGACAGCATACTTATATGTTAACTTCCATTTTACCTGCCTGTGTTCAGCCCAATGTTCCTTTCTCAACTATGTGGGTGGACCACAGTCTGGAAGCTCTCGCTTGCAGTCTCTCCCCTTTTTGCCAGGGTATGGGAGGGTCGATTATGTGGTTGTGTGGAGTTGGTGGCGGGGAAGGTCTGGGTTGTAACTGACTCTTTCACAAGCTTCCAAGGAGCCTTTTGTCTTGGCCACTTTCATGTCCACTTCCAGAGGTGGCCAGTGGCACAGTGCTGAGCCTTTTAGTGCCTATATAAATCAGGAGGCTTTTTGGCTTTTCCAGTAGCTGACTTAGGATTTAACTTACTAGGTTCTGCTAAGTCAGTTACCACTTGTCCATATATTTTCCAGGTTTGCTGTTGCATTCTCTCTTTTATTTCCTGTCTCCTCGTGAGTTACAATTAAAACATACACACACACACACACACACACCCAACTCTTTATACTAATTTTATTGGGATTTCAGAAAGGGATCAGAAACAAATGCATACATTCAATCCACAATCTTTAACCAGACACCCTGAAATTTGATTCTTAATAAAAGTGTTTTAAATAGTATTTAAGAAAAATATGTTTTAATATGTGATGTTTTAGTAGTAATGCATTTCCACACTATATTGGCCAACATAGCAGATGTAGGGCAACAAACTGATGTAACAAAAAAAGTAAATTTAAAAAATAAGAGTTCTCTTAAGAACATGTCATCTATATATACAAAAGGCTAATGTGTGAAGTGTCCCTTCAGGAGTTCCACTGGGAGACCAGGAGTTTGATTGCTCACTATGATGTGTGCTGACCACTAGGGGGCGGTGTGGAACATGGCGGACAACCAACAGCAGTGGTGGGGCTTTGAGGGAGGAGGAAAGGAAGAGGCAGGAAGGCAGGGAACCTGATTGGCCCTGATTCCAGGCTAGGCCTAGGGACCCTACCCATGCACAAATTTTGTGGACTGAGCCTCTAGTTTGTCTATATGAACCATCTCTCTAAATGTAAATTTTAGTATCCAGTTAAAAGTAGACTCAGACCTGTGTATTTCTATATAAAGACCAGGTATATGTCTGACTGTTTAAAAGCCCAGATCAGTTCTGTCACAATAAAAGTAAATCAGTCAGTGATGACTCAATTAACTACAGACAGCAGAAGATAGAAACAAATGCAAAGGTTTACAACTTTATTACTGAACAAAGTATGACTAAACAGTGATTAAAATTGGAATTACATGATCATCACCTCCCAAGTGTCTTCTCTAATGTATTAAGAGTCAAGACAGCTTGAGATAGCAGATTTAATTTAAACAAGTAAACCAATGGTTTATTCATTTATTTTCTTCAATCACTTCCACAGCTGGTGTGAACATTTGTTAAGTTTCAAATAAACCAAAGCCAACGTGTGTTGTAGTAATTAACTTATGAAAGCAATTAATGTAAGCAACATATGCATGAACATCATCACGTAGTAGTGCATATGCTTAATTAAAGTTTAACATAAATTAGATCTATTTAACCTTTTTTCAAGGACTGTTGGCACAGGTTTTTTCATAAAATGCCCATATGTCTTAGCTAAGGCGATGAACTGCATTATAGTCATGACCTCAAATAATTAGCCAAAGCCTTGCAGTTTATTACTTAGTTAGCAGCAAATGTGGCTCAACTGCTCTGTGTGTTTTTTAGATGATTTAGAAAACCAAGACTGGCTACCACACACAAAGCCAAATAAAGGGCCAATCTTTCTGGAAATAACTATATATGAAAAGAAAAATATCCCTTTGCAAAAATTAAGTTTATAAAACATACCATAATTGCTTCTCTCAGGTGGACTTTAATTGCTTTTAATAAATTATTAGATATCTTTTTTCTCTTTATTTACATTTTAATGAAAGACTCCACCAATAAATGAATACTTAATGTGGCAAATGTGTGCTAAGCTGTTACTCTACATAAGGAACTCAGTTCAACTTCATGATACAAAGGTATATATATTTTTTATTATATACCATCTCCTCGCAATGATTTAAGAAAGCTATAAAAATGATCATTCATCTAACAAGGTCAACTTAGAATAAGAAAATCAAATGATATGAACAGGAGGAGAGCACAAATAATTACTATTTACTATGACTAGATATCAAATTTTACGCTGAACACCCTGACATTCATGATAAAGAATGTAAGTTAAATTACATAAGTGAAAAATGAATAAAATATAGTCAGTGTTCTTGGAATTTCCTGTCACAGAGTTGTGTTTAATATTAACATCTACCAACTGGTTTTCTTGATATTCTTTTTACAATGTCATCAACAATGATATTTAAGAAACTGTACACAGTTTAAATGATCTTGGATAAGATGAATGGTTTTAATGTTTTGGACTTTGCATATTCTTACCCTGTGTCTGTCCATTTGGTCTATTCCTCTGAACTTTTTTCTCTTTCTTGTGGTTAACCATCATGAGCTTTCATCTCTCCACCTCTCATCCACATTAATGAAACTTTTGATTAATGGTCACTCTCGGCTCACTCTCAAAATACAGACATTTCAGCACTGCATTTTACAATCCAAACTTCTCAATTCATTAGAGAGTTAAGGGATTTGTTCATGGCTTTTGAACTGGATAAGTAACCTCAGTTATGAGGCAGCATTTCTGAGGCTAGAGTTTTAAAATAACACATACTAATTAATCACATAATCAAAATTATCCTCCTAAACTCATATACAGGTGATTCTCCTATTGTCAGTCCTATCTACATGATTCAGGATTGGGAACCAGCCTTTAAATGCTTTGTTAGTCTTTGACCAAGTCTTATTTATCTCTATGTTTACAACACTTAGAGAAGTGCCTGACAGAATATTTAATAAATGTTGGTTGATTGAGTGAAGAAATTCACAAATGAAAAATCAAAAGTTTACTGGCACCTGCAGAGTAGGAAACTATGCTGAAAGTAATGTCTAATTAGCAATTCATCTAATGTCTAATGTCTATAGCAATCAGACTAATGATTATTTTTTCCCATACAGTAAATATACATATAGACATACATCAGAGCATATTCTATATCAATATTATCTATCTAGAGATTTCTTTTTTTTCTAAATCAAGGCTTATTTAAAATAAAATGAGGATTTCTCATGCCACCACACATCTGAAAAATATGGACCTCTGTTTATCTTCTCTCATATTAAATCTAATTTAAGTGAATTTTTAAAAAAATGAAGTGGTTGAAGGCTAATAGAAAATTACTAAGCTTCTTCCTAAGGGAGAGGGAGAGAGATAGAAAGATCTACGATAAGAATTATTGATCTGCTTACTCCTGCAAACACCACACTTGAGATTGAGCTGGAATGGAACCGTGACCTCCTGGTTCATAGGTCAGTGCTCAACCACTGAACCATGCTGGCTGAGCTAGAAAGGATATTAATATAAATGCTATCTACTGTGCAATTATGAAACACACTGTGGAATCTGCAAGATTTCTCAGATTTTTTTCAGAATGGGTTTTTCAATTGCATATGCAGTAGTTCTCTGATGTTGGGGCATATTTTAGAACATCCTCTTCCCTAAATTCAATTAAGCATCTAATAAAATATTTGCCCCGTATAACTGGCTAAAAGCAAAGTTGTATTTCTGATTTAGCCAGTTAAATCAGAACTCCACAAACCAAAAACTTTGCAATCTGTAGTTTATCTGAGGACTGACACATGTTAAAGAAATTAACACAAAGGCTTTGCTTTCTTCTCAAGGTAACCTTATCTGTCTGCATTTAATAGAAGCAACAATTTTGTTGCTTAAAGAGCTCTAAGCACTACACATTTTTTTAAAACATGTAATTTTTCTATTCTTCTTCCTTTTCATGTATTTATTTCCTGGACTGTTTTTAAAGGGTCATATTTTTTTCTTCCTCCAATGCTTTGAAGGTCTCAAGTACAGGAATGGGAACCAATGTTTGTTGAATGTCTGCTGTGACCAGAATTGCCTAGAAATCTGAGTCAGAGTTACCATTTGCAAAAATGAGTGGGGAAAAAACACTGGCATTGGTCACCTATATATTAATATCAATATACTTAATTAAAACAATACTAATAGATAAACACAATGCAATCTTTGTTGGAAAACTGAAAACAATTAAGTATTTAATATTAAAGAAAAGTACAGAGGACAGTTGAGTTGGCACGCATGCTATTTAAATTACAACCTTTAAGTATTTTCTTTCTGATAGGAAGAAATTAGCCAGATTCTCCTCCTTCCTTCCCCATCCATTTTCTCATTTCCATCGACTGAAGTGATTGTTTTAAGACACTGAATTTTCCGAAGCCGGTTTGGCTCAGTGGATAGAGCGTCGGTCTGTGGACTGAAGGGTCCCAGGTTTGATTCCAGTTAAGGGCATGTACATTGGTTCTGGGCACATCCCCAGTAGGAGGTGTACAGGAGGCAGCTGGTGGATGTTTCTCTCTCATCGATGTTTCTAGCTCTCTATTCCCTCTCCCTTCCTCTCTGTGGAAAATCAATAAAAAAAGACACTGAATTTCTTTAAAACTAGAGGTTCCTAGGCCTAGCCTGGCCTTTGTCGCATGGCCTCTGCCACCCTGCAATGCTATGTGAAGCTCCCTGCCCCAGGACACTCCGTAATGCTCATGGAACCTCCCCCCTCGACTGCTCTGTGAAGCTTGATGCCACCCCAAGAAGCTCGCCCTGGAAGCTCCGTGAAACTCCCCCTGCCCCGCCACTGCTCTGCAAGGCTCCCCACCCTGCAACTGCTCAGCGGAACTCCCCAACTCCGTGACTGCTTTGTGAAACTCGCTGCCACCTGGGTGACTGCTCTGCTAAGCTCACAGCCCGCTACCACTGTTCAACAGTCCCCAGTCCTGCCCCACCGCCAGCCCCCCTCATGGTGAGGGGCTCGGAGGCTCGGGGAGACGGGGCCTGAGAAGTGCTCCATGCACTTCATGGTGACTGGTCACCCGTTAGGTCGTGATGCCACCTAGCTCTTTATATACATATGAGGATTCTTGTGTTAGCTCTAGCTGGTTTGGCTCAGTGGATAGAGTGTCAACCTGTGGACTGTAAGGGGCACATGCCTTGGTTGTAGGATCGATCCCCAGTAGGGTATGTGCAGGAGGCAGCCAATCAATGATTCTCATCACTGATGTTTCTATCTCTCTTCCCCTCTTCCCTCCTCTCTGAAATCAATAAAGATATATATATTTATATATATATATATATAAAATGAAATTCTTGTGTTGGTCTCATTGTCACCTACACAGACTAAGAACCTTTGTAGAAAAAGCCTTTGCTTGACTTTAGGATCCTCAGTCAAAGAAGAACATTTAAAAAAAAACACCCAAAAAACAAGCCATCATAAAATAAGAGGTGGTACACATCCCTGTTTTGTAGTATAAACAAATTAAGCAGTTTTCCACAATGAGATATGAACAAGTCATATATCCTGAAGAAAAAAAAAAAAAGCTTGTAATAGTTGAAATATTTGAGAAGCTCAGTGGAACATAATCCAGGGATATTTGCCACATATTAAAACTACAGAATTCTGGGTTGTAAAAGTTTTAGCAGTTCCACATGGCTAATAAAGAACCACTAAATACTATTGAAGCTACTATAAAGTTTCCCACTGTAGAACAGACCAAAGTTAGCCAGTTTTGTAGAATTTAATTCCTTATGTCAATGTTTTGTAAAGCTTTGATTTTTTATTTTTTAAATGAAGCCTCTGAGTCTTTACCAAAACATTTACCAAGTAGTAAAAATGATTTATTGAATTTAAGAGACAAGGAGTTGCTATGGTAATGAGAAACTTGTTGGAGCACATCATTTGTTCCCACATATTTTTAATAAAAATACAAGTCTTATATCTTTCTTAAAAATGTTAGAGAAAAGCTCTAGTTGGTTTGGCTCAGTGGATAGAGTGTCGGCCTGGGGATTGAGGGGTCCCAGGTTTGATTCCGGTCAAGGGCATGAGCCTGGGTGGTGGGCTCAATCCCCTGTAGGGGGGCGTGCAGGAGGCTGCTGATCAATGATTCTCATAACTATCTTTCTCTCCCTCTCAATACCTCTTTGAAATAAAAAAAATATTTTAAAAATGTTATAGAAAAGAGATTTGGAATTTTCACAATTAGAGGTCCGCCCTCTCCTTCCCAAAGATTTAAATGGAAAGTTCTAAGGAACAGTAGAATTGTTGACAACCCTTAGATATTGCTCATTGTCTTTTAGTATAATTTGAGGCTTAGGGAGTCATTCGGTATTGCTGTACATAACCAACTATGTGATTACAAGTAGTAAGTATAGTTAAAATATACTGACTTCCAGAAGCCAGAATATAATACCAGAGAGGAAAGAGAGAAGTGGAAAGGAATGATGCCTCAGCAGATACAGTGGACAGATGTTTTCCATGAACAAAATAAGCACGTTAGTTTTAATACAGTGCAGCTTTCATGAGCTGATAATTTCTTGTAGCAGTAATATTAATTAATCTTTTTCTACTAAGTTCTGCGTCCCAAACCAATAAAATTCTGTGGGGCAGAGCAATTTATCATCTTCCTGGCAGTTAATGGGATGAATGAAGGTTGGATCCCTGAAGGCAAAATAGCGCAAGCAAGCAGACACTGTTCTCAGTCTCCACCTCCAGCCTCCAGAGGAGTCCTGGGTTCACCATACAGTCCAGAGGCAGCTGCTTTTGGTTCCCTGCTATTTCTCTGGTGTTTCCATGTCTGTTTTCAACTTGGTATGTGGGGGTAATCTTTGTACAACATCAATTGGACCATGCATCTAAACATCTAAGTGTAGAATGCTTTGATGGCTTCTTATGGCATTTCATAAAAACAATTCAAAGCCTTGCCCTAACCAGTTTGGCCCTGCAGACTTGAAGGGTTTTGGGTTCCATTCCTTGTCAGGGCACATGCCCAGGTCTCATCATTGATGTTTCTATCTCTATCTCCCTCTTCCTTCCTCTCTGAAATCATATGCAAAGCCTTTGCCTCAGCTTACAGGGTTTTGTGCAATCAATGACTGCCACCCCAGCAGGATCTCCCCTTTGCCTGAAAGTCTCCAGTTGCAGCACAGCCCTCAGGTTCCTGGAACCACTGAACAAGCTCCTCCCTCACATAAACTGTTCTCTCCACTCAGAATCCCCCTTCATGCCTACTTGGATGATGCCAACCTTCAGATGTGAACACAGCCACCTTTCCTCCTTGCTGTTGTACCCATTTATTTTCCTCCAGAGCCCATATTGTGAGTTTGAATTATATATCTACTAGAGGCCTGATGCACAAAATTTGTGCAAGAGGAGGCCTTCACAGCCCCAGCTACCTCGACCCTTGCAGCTTTAGCGGCTGCCTTGGCTTCATCCGTAAGGTCATCCGGATGGTTGTCCCACTGTTCAGATATTCAGTCAATTTGCATATTATGCTTTTCTTATTATAGATTGGATTACTTTAAAAAATGTCCTCAGTGCATGATAAACTCTGCAAAGCCGAGAACTGAGACTATTTTGCCCAGAACATGGTAAATGCTCAATTAAAAATGGTTGGTGCTTAAATGAATAATAATTTTCAGACCTTTTCTGATGATCTTGGTCTCTTAGAGTTATAATTACAAGATAAAAAATAACTAGCTATGTTATTAAACATTTAATTAATTGATTCAGATGCTAGACAACATATTATGTATATTTCTAAAATATGTTAAAAATAATTCCCTTTATTAAGAGTTGTTAAAGTTTTACTGAAAGAGAATTTTCAGTGGCAGGCTCTATTTCTGCTCCATCAACAACATTTTCATAGTTTATAAAATGCATTCAGATCAGCCCTAAAATGATAAATTATGGAAAAAAAACTGAACAGTAAAACTCTCTTTTTCACATACTTTAGGGAACAAAAATAATTTAAATTTTCACAGCTCTGGGAAGAGAAGGGAGGGACCTGCCAGCTGAGGGGAAGCTTTGGGTTGAAGAGCAGATTTTGAAATAACAGATGGAGCTCAAGACAGTGCTGGCCCTGTGCCATGGATGACAACCAGACGTGGATTCTGCAAGGACAGACTAGTGCCCATAACCAAGGTGGGCACGGGGACTGATGGGGCTCAGAACATGCTATCCCAAAAGATGGCACCTAGGCACACTGAATATTTTAAGCTGAAGGAATCTGAGGAAATGACAGAGGAAAGAAGGTCATTCTGACTGCCCCCACACCCTGCTCTCTGCCTCCTCTCTGAAGCAAGTCTTAAAAACCTGATGTGAAAGCTATCCTCCTTATTCCAGGAGGAAAAGAAAATCCTTATTTCTGAAGACAAAGGAATGCCAGGAAGAATTCTAACAGGCCACACAATGTGTTCTTCAGTTTACTACATTTCCTTCATATCCTTAACCTCTCATACTTCTCCACAATTTTCCACTCTTCATCAAACTAGTATGAAAGTACACAGGTCTAACTGTTTCTTTGGTCTTCATTTCTTTATGTCATGTAAAAGTTCTAAATTAATTTGTATGCTTTTCTTCAATGAATCTGTGTTTGTCACTTTAGTTCTTGGGCCCAGCCAGGGCCCCTAAAAGGGGTGAGGAACACTTTTTCTTCCCGTGCAGGACCACCCAAGCAGACACTTGTACTTTATGCTGAGGATCTCTAAGTGGGATTTTAGTGACTCCTAGTTTTGATTTTTATTTAAAATTACTGAGTGGAGAGTCCCAACACTCATTTTCTCTACAGAAAAAAAATTGCTATTTCTACTTTATGGTTTCAAAAAAATCTGTTATGAGTTCTTATTTTAGCTACACTGCAAGTTATTTTGAAATAACTGGTAACTTGTAGGTGAGCATGTTATGGCATGTAATGACTAGAAGATGAAGTATAAGAAAACTCTTTCACATTAAATTTTTTTTTAGGAAAAGAAACTAAGAAGAAAAATAGTATATCTCCCAAGTTGAATGCTACTGATATTACCCATCAAATATTAGCAAACGTTCTAATTTAGTACACTGTGATTGAATTATTTTAGTACCTTTTTACAAACTCTTCTTGACCTAAAAAGAAAACCACTGTGTACAAAACCATCCCCAAAGGTAAAAGCTGTGTTTCTAGTTCTCTTTTATTTAAAGACTAGAGGCCTGGAGCATGAAATTCATGCATGGGTAGGGTCCCTAAGTCTGGCTGGTGATCAGCCCTGCCTCCCTCCCTCCTCTTTCCCTTGCTCCCTCAGTGCTCCACCATGTTCAGTGCTGGCCACCCACCATGTTCAGTGCTGCCCCCTGATGGTCAGTGCACATCATAGCAAGCGAGAGAACGCCCAGTCTTAGGTCGAACTCCTGAGGGGACAATTTGCATATTAGCCTTTTATTATATAGTATCAAATAAAGAAGAAGAGTAGCATATTTTAGACACTAAAGTACAAGTAAAAACATGTTATATTCTTCTATTAAATAACTTACTGGAATTGACTGAGCATCTGCTCTATGTTTAGATTCATTAGAAAGTTTACATAAAGTATGACCACAAATATGAAGTCAGTCTTAATACAGAACTGGGACTGGTACCTCTGATTACTTGTGAGTGAATTACCATTGCTACTAAACTGTAAGATGGATTTTTTCTGGCATTGCTCTCTGCAAACTTCCCTCCCCCTTTTAGAGAAACATCCTTTGACATTATCAAAAGTTTCAAGTGGAGGGAGCCACATGTCCACATGTCTTAACTTTTTCTTTACATCCTTAGCTGATTAAGTTACTATATTAGGATCACAAAGCCAATCTAGATTTTTAGATTTAGTGATTTAGTGAATTATACACTGTTTTGATTTGGTCCACTGGGAAATTTACTGTCAAAATGTTCAAACCAAGGCTCTCTAGGATAAAAGATTAGCTAACAAAATCTGAGTACTTATGAATAATTAATTATTATTAAGAATTTAACATGGCTTTTAGCTCATGTAATTCATACTACAATGTAATGAAATAGATCCTCATATTTTTCCCATTTTAGAAAGAAATAGAAGCATGAAGAGATCTTCATGTGAAAGCAAGGTTGTAGTCAGCAGCAGAGCCAGCACTCAAATCCTGATATTCCTGGTTCCACTGTCTTGCTCTTTGCCTCTCATTACACACTTGGTTTGTCAGAAATGCCCAGTCAATTATTTTTGGCTCATCTCTCACTCTTCTCCCGCATTTTACATGCTGTGGAGCACAATCAACCTTCACACCATCTCTAAACTTGCCATGTATATGCCTATTTCCATGTCTTTGCTCATATATTTGGCCACTGGTTAAAAAAGGATGGCTGATCTATCCAAATTTTACTGTGTAGCAAAACCACTAAAGATGCATAAAAAGGAATTGGCTAAGATTTAGTAAGAAAAGTTTTTCTAAAAGAGCCTAGAATTGGGTAAGGAGTTGGAACCAGTTAACAGTATTCTGAGCAAAAATGTAAAGCAGAGAAAAAGAAAAGAACAGCAGGCCTTTTCTTCACGGCAATAAATGTCAGGAAAATGTTAACGGTTACAGTTTCCTGATTCTGAAATAACACCTGAGTGGCAGAAGTCTTCAGGAAGTAGCTCTAATGGCACCCTATTAATAAGAGAGCCAGTGAGGGAGAATAGAAGTGATCTGCATCAGGTCACAGATGGCCTTAGGTGTGGATTCCCACACTCAGGTTCAGAATGCTCCATTATATTCCAAGGGATTGTTTGATTAACCAATGAGAAAGAGATATATAGATCGTGACACAGGCAGACTGGAGGGTGAAAAGGGATGCAGTATCCCCTCTCTTGAAGAAATGGAGATGGAGACCGTGCTGCTGTAAGACAGCTTCAGGGAGCTTCTGGGACTCAGGGGAGATTGAGCTGGACAGTCCCTGGGCTCTGGCTCTTGGGCTCCATGCAATAGGCACACTCCAAGGGCTGAACATTACTAGTGAGCTCACCTAGAACACATCCATCATGGGCATGACACAGCTACATGACTGTTCTATAACCACAGGTAGGTTTCCTTTAATATCGCCTGATGCTTTTTCTGAAATACTAGCCCACCCAGGATAGTTTGTTGAAAATCTACGCATCTAACTGCCTAAAGCTATATTTTTACTTTATGATTTTTCCCCCCCCAGAGAGGGATTTCAGTAGAATAACTAAGTCAGATGCCTAGGTTTGACTGAGTCAGATGCCTAGGTTTGAATCCATCATTTGTCAGGTGCTGGGTGTAGGGAATTTAACTTTTCTGCTTTTCTGTTTCTTCACCTGTAAAAATGGGGAAAAATAATTATATCTATTTCATAGATTAGCTATGAGCATAAAATAAATGAATGGCCAAAAAGCATTCAGAAAAGCACCTGACGTACATACAGGTTGATTCAACCACTCAACAAATGTTAGTTATTATTATTATGGTTTGTGTAAGGACAATTGTAAGTGGCACATGGCAGTGGGTTGTAACAGCTATGCTTTGGGGTTTTGGTCTTAGTCATAGCCTCTTTCTCTAAGAGCTGCCTTGGCCCTTCCAGCCTACTGAATGAGCAGGTCTGGACTACCCTATAAATTTTTTGTGCCTGTCCATTCTTCCTATGTCTTTGTATTGCTACACCAGAGGCAAACACTTGATTCAGGGCCGACTAAGTAGTTCATTGGATGCTACAGATACTCAAGTCATTTGGGAAAAGGTCATATAAACTCAGGGCCCAAATCAGGCCCAGATCAGAACAAAAATTGTTTCAATTCTCATGTAAAGTTATGAGAATTGAAACAATGAGGAGGCAGAAGCCTGTCCATGGAGTGGAGGATGAAGCAGTCATTCTGAGAAAAGAAGGGATGAGAAATTATGAGAGAGTGAGAGAATGGAGAGAAGGGAAGGGAAGGGAAGACAAAAGAAGGGAAAGGAAGAGAACTGAAGGGAGACAAAGGGAAGGGAAGGAAGGGGAGGGGAAGGGAAGGGAAGTAAAAGAAAGGGAAAGGAGGAGAAGGTTAAGGGGAGGGAAGGGATGGGGAAGAAAAGGAAAGGGAGGGGGAGAGAAGGTAAGATGAGACTAGAGAAGAACAGAAGGCACTTCAGTCCTTGAAGTTAGCCTGGTTCCTAGCTCTAGACTCTATGAATCATTTTTGAACTTCATGCAACTTTTCAATACTTACTACTTGTTTACTTGAGGTTGTTTACATTAATTTTTGTTCTTTTACCATAATATATTATAATACTGTAGAAGTGTATATGGCATAGGAACCCCAATTTATAGATAGGAGCCCAAAGTTTTACTTGGCAGCTATTTAGACTAGGTATTGCCACATATGTCTCTCATTATATTAAGCATTCAATCTCTTTGAAGTCCTGATCAGGAACTTAACTGAGGGGCAGCTTCATCTTGCTGTCTATTGCTCTGACTCTCCCTCAAATTCTCAAGATTTTGGGAAGAATAAATTTTGCCTCTCCTCTCAAAAGACCTCTTTCTTGTGACCTTAAAATATATTCACAAAAATGATTACCTCTTTGTTTGGAGATTTTTGATCACAGAAACCATTAAAATAATAACATAAAGTGTTCACTATACTAGGCTATCAGTCAAAGCCTATTCAAAATGTGTTTCAAGGACAAAGAGCCTCACAGAATATTGATGGATGTTAATGAAAAACAGGGGTTCCATGCTTAAATAAATTGGGCTTTGGTTTAAACAAAGTCAAGCAGGGCTTCTGAGAGATTTTACTATGCTAATGTGTAGTGGGGATCTCTGAGAAAGGGAGAGAGCATGCACCAGTTCCCCAGGTGTCACTTTTTCATGGAGCATAGTGACACTGAGAACCCAGTTTGGAAATTTAAACTAGCCTAGGGGTTCTCAATCGAAGACAGTTTTATCCACCCCCCACCTCCATTCACCTTCCCTGAGAACATCTCACAATGTCTGGAAACATTTGTCACAACATGGGAGAGTAGGGGATTGCTATTGCACCTGGTGACAAAAGCCAAGGGTGCTGCTAAATATCCTATAATGCACAGCACATCCATCTATAACAAAGAATTATCTGGCCCCGGATGTCAATAATACTGAGGTTGATCTAGTAATATTCATAGTAGCTTTCAAGGGGTTGAGGAAGAAGATGGTGGACAGCAGGGTACAGCATTCGTTCTATGGTCAAACACCTTATAATAAGCCCTTAAATATTTCAGAATTTATACTAGAATAAGTCATCTGCAGGTTGCTCATTCCCAGTTCAACAAACTGGCTCTTAGTCTTATTATATTCATTCTTTTAAAACTATTTCAAATTTACAAAATAAAGCAAAATTTACAAAGAAAAGCAATGTTGGATTAAATATTGGTATGTTTCCCCCTCTAACCTCAGGCTTTCTAAAGATTTATTCAGTCTAATTTAATTCTCCCACAAGCTGTGGGAGAGGAGCAGCAACAGAGGTGTCCCTGGTTACCACTGCAAGGCAATTTTGAGTTCTTCCCCTTCCTCCCTTCTTTCTGCATCACCTCTTCCTTCAGTGTCCAGGACTCCTCTGGACTTGCCCTGCTGTCTTCCTAGGTGGAGAACTTATTGCTGTGAATGTACAAGAACAAGAGCATCTTATTCCTCCATGGCTAGGAAATGAGCTCCCAGTGCAGAAAGAGGACAAAGAAGTGATCATTCACATGAAAGTGTTAGGTATCTGCATTTTAGTGCAGGGGCTGCCTGGCACCTTTCAAATCTGTCCTGTAGGTGACCGATTTCTCACAGCCTAAGGCTGAAATGGTTGAGGAAGCATAGGATTTGGATTCTTTCTCAACTCAGCTAAGCCATATTAGGATTCTTTCTCAAATCTGCTGCCCCTCCTCTAGCTGACGAGTCTTCCCATCCTCCGTGGAGGTTCCTGGTTTGTCTTGAACTGCTGACATTCTGAGATGTCTGGGAAAGGCATCCTCACTAGGGTGCAGTGAGTGACTCATGCCCAAAATAATATAATATGTACCACTAGATGCCCGGTGCACAAAATTCATACATGGAGGGGGTTCCCTCAGCCCAGCCTGCATCCTATCTAATTGGGGAATGTTCCCTCAGCCCAGCCTGCACCTTCTCCCCTTGGGGGATGTTCAACTGCCGGCATCCCTCTCGCAATCTGGGACTGCTGGCTCCTAACTGTTCACCTGCCTGCCTGTCTGATCACTCCTAACTACCATTGCCTGCCAGCCTGATCTCCCTTAACTGCCCTCCCCTCCTGCTGTCCTGGTTTACCTTAACTGCCTCTGTCTGCCTGCCTGATTGGCCCTAACTGCCCTCCCCTGCTGTCCTAGTTTACCATAACTGCCTCTGTCTGCTTGCCTGATTGCCCCTAACTAACCTTCCCTGCTGGCCTGGTTGCCCCCAACTACCCTTCCCTTCAGGCCAATTTGGTTCTGATTGGTCAGTTTCTATTCCAATCAGTGTCAAAAGTTCTGCCTCCTAGGTAGCCATTGGCTCCTCACAGAACCCAGGTACTGGCCTCTTATTGCAGCACTTTACTCTCTCCTTATCATCAGAGCAGTCCGTAGTTTTCTATTCCCCTCTGGCTCACTTTGATTTTTCTCCTGGTCTAGGCCCCTGGATGACCTAAGAGAGCATGGGCCAACATCAGTTTCATCTGAAATATTTCGAGGCAGGCACACTATCTGGAAGTTATTGGGTTATGGTCAAATAAAGCTGAGGGTGAAACCTGAATTATTCTAGCTTTGTATTAGGAATTAATACCCATTACTAATCCTGTATAAATACTGAAGTGGCTGGGGAGACGACACGACATGAGGAATTGCTGCCATAGAAACTGCCAATGATTCTGCTCTGTTACTGTGACTTTGGGGGTTGTATTAAAGAGCTTAGTTTTAATAATTTAACAATAAAAATGAATCACTTTTCTTCAAAAGACTGATTTTATAGCTTTGTCTCAATTCCCTAAGATTATCTATCAGGGATAAAGCCAAAGCCACTTTATATACACAGTCTTGGGAGGGATTCAATTAGCAAATCCATGTGTGAGGCTCTGTTCGCACTGGAATTTCTGTGCAAATTGTGGTTTAGGTGAGGATGTTGGTACCGACTATGAGTTTTAGTAGCCAGATTCATTTGTATGTGTTAATATTCAAACAGGACCTTACATTAATAACTACACAAAGTTAGACATGAAAAGAGAAGTATAATGAGTAAGTCATTTTTCTAATGGCTGAGATTTTTGACAGCACTTAAAATTTAGTCAGTGTGCCTGTGTGTGATCATAAGATTATGTCTATGTGTTTGTGTGATGATGAGTGGTGTGTGTGTGTATATGTGTGTATGATGGTGTTTGTGTATGATGGTGAGTGTGCCTGTGTGTGACTGTGTGTGTGTGATGGTGAGTGTGGCATGGTGAGTATGTGTTGTGGTGTTGAAGGTGTATTTGTGTGTATGTGTGTATGATGGTATGTATGTGTGATGGTGAGTATGTGTGTGTGAGTGAGTGATGCTGAGTGTGTATGTTTGTGTACATGTGCACAGGTGAGGCACATCACAGAAAAGGATCCGTTACCCTTTAAATCTTCAAGCCTTAGCAAAGACACATACATTTATATTTTATAGAAATGTTTTCTAAAATTTAAATACTTAAGATAAAATCTGCCATTTTCAAGGAGATTTATGGAATGCTTATTTTGGGAAAATTCAGGAAAATTGATTAATATGGAAGCCATTTGATCAAATTTTCTGACTTAAGTGGTCATTATTTTCAGACAAAAGGAAAAATGTGGACCTTTTTATTTGGGAAGCAAAGGACAAATAGTCATTTAAAAATTTAAAATAAGAATCAATAGTTACTTAATCTTTAAAAAATAGAAAAAAAATTGTTATTTAATCTTTTAAAAATAAGAAACCAGACTATCTCAGAAGCAACTAAGCTATATATACACCTCTTTTAATTAGACAAGACATCCTGGAAGTTGAGAAGTTTGTCCTCATGTCTAACCTAATCATATCTTGCTGACACCTCTGACTTCTTATTTTGCCTCAGTGCTAAAAGAAAATAGATCTGCATTTTCGCTGTAACACATTTTTTACTAAAAGCCATTATTAACTTGTTCCTTTGGCATCCCTTATCGTGACTAAATAACCCCAACTCCTTTACCTTTTTAAATGAATAGGTTCTATTTTCCGGTTGTTGTATTATTTTTGTAACTTCTCTCCCCACATCTTTTTTGTAGAAATGTTGAACCACAAAAAAGGCACATTCTCTGTTGAGTGGGGAGAGCAAGCCAGCTTCAGACAAGAGTGTTTATTTGGTCTGGGCTTTGCATGTTTCCTTTGACCAGCAGACCTGCTGAGCTTACATGCTTCCAAAGGGTTCCCCCTTCCTCCCGCCCTTTGTAGGTACACAAACACATAACTGCCCAGGTCCTGGCTTGAGGCCCGAGTGTAGGGACTCAGCCAATAGCTCTCCCAAGGCCACCACTGTCTGGAATGCCCCTTCCCCCTCCTCCTCTCTTCACCTCCCTGTACAATCTATTCTCATAGAAACCAACATTTATCCTTTAGCTCTTCCGGGCCTGGAAGCTTTTTCTTTATTCCCTTTTAATCCTAGCAATGGGCGTTCTATTTTACTTACTGCGCTTTATATTTATATTTTCACACTTCAGATGGGGAAGAGAGAGCCCTGTGGCATGGCAGATGTGTCAGTGGGAAGCCGGGGCTTCAAAACATGGGACCAGCTCTCTCCCTCCACCTTCCACTCCTGTCAGCACTGAAGAGGTTGAGTTCACAAGGGCAACCTGGTTCTGAAAGAGCCCCCTGTTGAGCCTTGATCACCCCATCCTTGAAACACCTACTTCTCATAATAAAACAAATTATTTCATTTTCAGGCTAAAAATGATCTCATTGCCCCTTTTCTTACCAATAAAACAAGCCCATCCATCCTCCCTAGCTTTTCTCTATATCATTATTAGTCTGTTTCATGAAGTTTCTCATTATGTTCTTCCCCAGACTGGACTGAGTTAGTGACCTCTCCCAATGCCTCCTGGACATACCACAGTTTTCTGGGTTCCAAGTTTTTGTATTCCAAGTCCTTGACATTCAAGTACATGAGCCCCCTTTAAAATGTCCATAGATTCTTCTACATGAGCTGTACTTTATGCAACTGTTAGCTGAGAAAGCACTTAACAAAATACTACTCAAATTTAGTACTTCTTTGAATAGTTTTTTCTAATCATAATAGCATTTGTACACCTTTGAAAAACCATTGTACGTATGTGGGATACCTAATTCTGGTTTTTTACAGACAACACGTAGGGGACCCATGAACTCACACATCTCTGGCTGTGACTCAGTGTCCCAGTGGTCCCCAGGATACACAATGGGAACAGCTGTTCCAAGGAACAGTTAGTTCTACATGATATATTTTATTACTCTAAACTCTCACAATGATGTCGTGGCCTTGAAGGTCAATTTTAGGTCTGAGTTTCTATAAATTTGCTGTTGGAGATCACCTGAGCATTATCCAAGTTTGTTTGGCATCAAAAATACTACTGATTAAAATCCAACTGAAATCTATTGGTGGTGAGAATAAAAGAGGGAAAAACATACGTGGAATGTCAGATTGTAGCTAATATCACAAATATTTCATTAGGATTTTAATCTAAATGACATTAAGCTTACTCTATATATCATGAATGAAGAATGCAAAAATATGTGTCAGGCTCAGACTAGTTGGACATCTTGCGCATGATTGCCAAGCTGAAGTGTCCACTTGAATTTGAACCCAAATCACTATGATGACAAAGCCCGAGCACTTCGCATTACACAAGGCTACAAACTTCTCTGATAAATTCAGCATAAAGGAAAATAGTTGTTCCTGATTCTGGGAAATCACAAACAGCTCTGAAGCTAAGTAAGAGGTACCTTGGATTAACAAAGAGGTGGGATGCTCTATTCTTTAGCGGAAGTATCTTATAAATGTAGTAAACCATTCATGTTCATTATGAAAATGTTATAGATTAATAAGCCCAATAAGTCTATTTCATTTGCCTTTCATGTGCATAGCCCTGTGTGACAGCAACACATAATTCTGCCAAGCAATTAACTATTTTCAGTGGTGGTGAGTATTTTGGATCCTATCCAAGCTTGATCTGTCAACATTTGGGATGATAATGACATCAATTAATAGAAATACTCCGCAATAACTCACCAGGTGTGGATCTGCTTACTCTCTCCTATTTGCTCTCCAATCTCTTCCTCTCTTAGATGTTAATAATTAGACAACATATATATGTTTGAACCTTGCTGTGAAAAATGGAGGAAGAAATGTGCACTGCCAAATGGGAAGAAGAAAATGTATGGGCGAGCCTTCCAAAGCACAGAAGCCATCAGCAAAACTGCCAGCTCAGAAGTAATGCAACTTCAGTGGCAAAAGAATGCAACATCTTTAAGGAAAGGAAACTGCTAAAAGGGACAGGCTCTCTTGTCAAACAAAATATAAACCTTTCTTTATCTCTGAAAACATAGGATTCTCTTCATTTTGCAGTCTTGTATTGGACACTTAATCCTGATGCTCACTTGATGGCAAGCTACCATGGTGGCCTGGTAAACACTCCTCATGCCTGGATTTCTGCAACAACTGGTCCCTCTGCTACCATGCACACTCAGCAACCACTTGCTAATCACCTCTTATTTTCCAGGCACTATTCTAGGCATCTGTCTTCCTCTCCACTCTTTCTCCATTCTTCACATTAAAGCCAGAATGGTTTTTCTAAAACGTAAATTTTCTCATGTAATTTTTCCTGCTATAAACTCTTCCTGGGCTTTCCATTGCTTTTCCAGAGCTCCTTAGTTAGAATAGCTTGCAAAGCTTTCCACAATCTGACCTTGGCCCCAACCGTAGTCATGAGCCCAGGCCCTGTGTCTGAGCTCCCCTCCTCAGGCCCCTCTCACCCACTCCCCTTTGAAAATGTCTAAGACAACATGTCTTTCATCCATGACTTCTTGAGGGCATCAGTTGTTGCGAAGTTGATGTACCTGCTTCAGTGTGCTCATACAATGAGAATTAAGTCACATCCATGTTCGCCACTTTAAATACATATTGTTACTCATGTTAATTTTAACCTCTTCCAGCTTCTCTTTTAGAAAATTGTCCAGAAACTCAGAGCAATCAAATTTAAAGTTCAAGGATGTTTGAGTAAGAGGAGTAGGAGGTCCAGGCAAGAGATGTAGTATGTATAGGAGAACACTACACAGGGGACCATAATTTATCTGCCCCAAGCATACAAAAATTCCTTTTCATTCTATAAGAGTCATTATAAATGAAAGGGTCAAACTTATGAATGCTTACACAAAAATCAGCTAATCAGATGAAGAATGACATATGAGAGCAATAAAAGCATAATTCTTATAATATTCAATGTAAGCATTAAGTGCACTGGCAGGTGGCTCCTTTTCTATCTCTGTCACTAACTATAACATTGAGCAGATTTACCTTTCCAGTTTTATTTCCTCAAGTGTAGGATGAGAAGTTTAAAAGAAATGAACTTTAATGTCATGTCTAGCTCCAGATTTAATACTTTGATTAGCAGAAATGTGTAATGTATACAAACATAATTAATCCTAGATCTTAATGCCATAAACAATGATCACATTAGCTGTATGGGTATTATAAATACTATTTCTGCAATTTAGGTATATCACCATCAGGTGGCAGTAATATGCTTGTATTATGCAATTCAAGTAAAAATGATTTGTGCTTGATAAAGGGATTTATATATTCTTTTATTATTGAATATATAACTATGCATTAAAGAAATTTGGTAACATTTAACTGTAAGGAAACAATTAGGGAATGTTCTCACTGATGATCATCTTTTACTTTTACTGCTAGATATGATCTCAGTGTCTGAAATCCTTTTGATGGGATGTCCTAAGTCTTTGATCTCACCAAATATAAAATTGCCTATGATTATCAGTTTGGAACATTTAGTTTTTTGCATTAGCCATAGTCTATTTAGAAGCTCCCAGATATTTCTTTCAGTGTCTCTGCTTTAAATGGCCTATTGTCTATATTGAGGGAGCTAAGAAACCTCCAAATAGGGTCACGATGACCTCCAGATATTGAAGCATTGGCCCTCATCATAGTTCTTAAAGCCCTAGCCCTGGTTTAGAGTCACAATACAGGGGGGTTGTTTCCCACCTGAGTTGCTACAACTGTAACCTTTCCTCAGCTTCCATCCATGGGAACAATGTGCTGTTGGCCAAAGATTATCCTTCCCACTCCACAAAAATTGACTCTTAGTGCTTTAGTGTTCCATCAGATTGATTAAGGGAAAAGATTTGAGATTCCTTATATTCTATCTTCTCTTTCGTTCTTTTTTTTTTAAAATTATTTTATTGATATTTTACAGAGAGGAGGAAGGGAGAGAGATAGAGAGCTAGAAACGTCGATGAGAGAGAAACATCGACCAGCTGCTTCTTGCACACCCCCTATCCGGGATGTGCCCGCAACCAATGTACATGCCCTTGACCGGAATCAAACCTGGGACCTTTCAGTCCGCAGACCTACGTTCTACCACTGAGCCAAACCGGTTTCGGCCTCTTTCTTTTTAAAGATATATTTTATTAATTTCAGAGACGAAGGGAGAAGGAGAGAGAGAGAAAGAAATGTCACTGATGAGAGAGATTCGTTGATTGGCTGCCTCCTGCACACCCCACACTGGGGATCAGACCCACAATCCGTCATGTACCCTGACTAGGAATCAAACCATGATCTCCTGGTTCTTAGGTTAAGCATCATCAGGCTAATCTCTTTAATTCTTGAGCTTTCTCTGCTATGACTGTTTCAGTTTTCTTTATTTTTAATACTTCACTTAGTATCACACCTCATTTCTCTTCTGTCTACCCAAAAGCTATTTTCTCTAGAGAACACTATCAATTTTTGTCTGATATTTCTCACAGCCATTAAATCTTATTACCTGTGATTTTCCTCCTTACACTTGTGTTTTCTTTCAAGTGATTTAAGATCTGACTATGCTTCTATTGCTTTACTTTTTGTTTGAAAACTTCCCATTGTAGTATTATTTCAATTTTAAAATGTCTGAGATTTGAAAACACTACAAGGATTCTCACTTAGTAAAGTCTGTTAGTACTTTTCTATTTCATGTATTCAATTTCATAAAAATATTAAGTTATATTTATACACTTTTAGTAGCAGAGAAGGAGAAATATTTTCAAACTAAATGCATTTTTTCTCAATTTGTATAAAGAATCATCTGTTGAACATTGCAGTTAAAACACAAGTGGTAGATTCAAATTAGCAGGTATCTCCAATTTAAAAAAGAGAATAGATTTATAAGAATTTTTTCAATTAATTAGATTCTTTAAAAAAATATTTTTATTGGTTTTAGAGAGGGAGGGAGAGGTAGACAGAGAACCACAAATGATGATAGGGAATGATTGATAGGTTGCCTCTGCAGGCCTCCTACTGGGGATGGAGTTGGCAACCTGGGCATGTGCCCTGTTTGGGAATCAAACCTTGACCTCCAACCTCCTGTTCATAGGTCAATGCTCTACTGCTGAACCATGCAAGTTGGGCTAATTTGATTCTTTTTTCATGCCACCAAGTTAAATGATCCTGAATATCACCACATATTAATTTACAGAGCTTTGGTTCTACAGCACAAAATTGTTTCCTTCACTCCTTGGGTCTCCTGTTTTGAATAATTCACTACGGCTTGTTGCATCAAGCATTATTCAAAAGTCTCCTCAAATTCCAAAAAGGTTTTCTTAATTTTAGAAAGTCCATATGCTAAGCTTCTGTTGATAAATGCTTTCTGGAGTCATAAATGGATATAGAAAATCTGCTTATGAATAAAAAATATATTTTTCATATATTTTTAAATGCCTAGGGGAAAATAAAGTTCAAAATTCCAAATTCTCGATGATAGAAATGTTGAACAAATGTACATAGTAGGTAAAGGAACTGTGGAGGAAAATGCTTTTGCCTGTCAACACATTTCTTTTAATATTACCTGTTCATATATGGTACTTTTGTTTTCCAATAAGCAAGAAAATAGTAGTTTATCTGGGCTGGGGATAAACTACTATTATTCTGTATCAATGAAACAACAAAACAACAGCATGGAAAGATATGAAGTCATAAGGGAGGGTTGAGAGAGTAATAAAATAGTATCCAGGAGACTAGACGCAAGCCTTGGCTTAGCCACTAGTAGCTTTGTACACTGAGCTTGTTTCCTGCTCGGATTCGTCATGTGCAGAAGGAGGGTGAGCAGAGGACCTCTTTCTCCAGGTAAAATGCAGTGCTAGCGCTCAGGCAGGTTGAGAACTGACTCGAAGGCTAAGAGTTTCAAATGTATGTTATTGAGAAGGCTAAGTAGAAAGCAATTCAGCAGATTAGGTTAGTAATAACACTGTGGCAATATTCGCATACATTAAAATTTCAAGGGTCATGATAATTGCTTGTCATGGTTCACTGTATGTGCTAATCACTTAGGAAAAGAAAGCCTCCATCCCCATTGGTGTCACAGCATGAAAGGTGGTTAGATAAATTAACAGAGAAAGGCACCACGAGGCCTTTATTCTCTTCATGATGTGGCTTGGAACATTACATCTTTTAAGTGGTCTCCTTCTCTTAAAATAAAAAGTACCTAAAACTCACTTTTTATGGAAAGTACTTGACTGCTTAGAATCCAGAACTAACCCATTTTGCACTTGAAGAATATCTACTTTGCAACTAAAATAATTTATCGTGATCTGTCATAAACTGTTTTAAAGTTTATGTTTAAAATCAAAATATAATAATTAAGATGGTATGCAACATCATAAGGATAGACATATCAAAGATGTAAAGAGATTGCCTAGGATGCAATATACACAAAGTTCATTTTACCTCTAATGAAAGAAATGTCACAGTTAGTGGAGAAGGATTAATATATTGTTAAAAAACAAGTGGCTAGCTACTTATGAAAAAACACAATTAAGTCTTTGTCTCATACTCATTCACCAACAAGAAATGTTATATAAATTGGGGCTAATGGTAAATAATGAATGTCAAACATTCTAAATAAAAATGTAAATGATAAGTTATAGAAAACCACGTACAAGGTAACACATTAAAAAGTAAAATTTTTAAAATTTTATGTAATCCAAAAGAACATAAAAGAAAGATCAGACTGTGAGAAAAAATACAGTATAGTCAACAATATGATGACAGCCATAGACTACAAAACTGTTCCAAATCTTTAATAAAACATTATGATCCCACTTGGTAAAACAGCAGTAACATAAATAAAAAACTTGCAAAGAGGGAAAAATTATGAGTAAATAGGTTAGACTTTGCTGGTAATCAAAGTGATTTAAATTAGGAAAATTAAATAGAATAGGTTATTATCAAAATAATAAAATATGAGAAACAATAAAATATGAGAATATATTTAAAGAGTACAAGTATATTTTCAAAGTATTTAGTACATCAAATATAATTATACTGCTTGATCCAGTAATTTTAAAAAAAGTAATTAACTTATTTTCTTTTATTTTCCCCCATCCACATGTATCCCCCTTATATCCTCTTCCACCTCCACCTCCACAATCACCACACTGTTGTCCTTGTTCATGAGTTCTCTCTCTCTCTCTCTCTCTCTCTCTCTCTCTCTCTCTCTCTCTCTCTATTTTTTTCTCAATCCCTCCACACAACTGGAATCTGTATTTTAAACAGGCTCCTCAGCTGCTTATTAGTTGAGATTTGAGAACCACTGCTCTAAAAGGTTTTGTTTTTTTAAAAAATATTTAAGAATTTCTCTGTGATTCTTTTAAAATGATTTTCCTCTAGTCCATAATGAAGATCATCATCAATACATTTTATGAGTAATCTATAAAATCTACATAGGATGTCTTTAGGGTAAAGTATACAGATAAAGTTAAATTTGATTTCTACCTGCCATTTCTAAGAATGCACTTAAATCCACTATAGGGTATTCAATTTAAATACTTGATTTAAATACTATAATTATATAAGTATTGTTTTCTACTATCTTTTCAGGACAATTATATGACATTTTGGTTATAATGTGGCTTCCTTTACAAACTTTCATTGGGTACTTTATTGTAACCTATACATAACTCTTTTTATAACTTAATAGGCTTGCTAAAAAAATCTTTTGGAACTCAAGTCATAATTGAGCCTATTAAGTTCTGTGACTCACGCACATTTTTAAAATAAAAGATTTTCTATAATGTCCAACTCGCTAGAGCTTGGAATTTGTACAATTCATCTTGTAAAGATCTCATTGAAACCTCCAGCAAATAAGTAGATTTTCTGGAGTAGATCAAAAAGTTTTCTGAGTTGTAACCCATTATAAATCCTTTGACAATTAACTTTTAGATGTAAGAAAATAGCCTTTTCTAAAGTCCCTTTTCCATTCTTTAAAAATACTACCAATTTGAATATATATATATATATATATATATATATATATATATATATATAGTTATAAAATAAATGCATTATGCCTATTGCAGCTAGATTATAAATATATCAGCAGTGGTTGAATAACATGCAAATTGAGCACTTTAAAGTGTACATGGTAATGAATAATTCAAAGTATTAGTTAATGTTCTTTCTAATGCTTGCTACACCTTGGTTTTATGGGCTTTTGAAAGAATCATTAATAACTGCATGCTATCTTTTTCCTCTTCATAAAGGTCCTGCTCTCCACCCCACCTTCACCCCCAAAACTCCATATTCTCAAGGGCCTGCTCCTGAATTTTTCATCAGATGTATGGCTAGCGTTCTTGTCATTTCATAGCCCAGCTGACGTTAAAGTAGCATATTTGCTGTTACTGAACCGGGAATAAGCAACTGCATCACCTTGGAGCTTTTCAAAAATACAGACTTGCAGCCCCACAGCGTCAGAATTTATGGAGCTGACGCCTAAAGGTGTGTGTTCTCATGGTCACCCCCAGGTGACAGCTGATGCACACTTTTCATTAAGAAAGAAACCACCGAGGGCCAGAGTGAAGGGCTGATTGCTTTAGAATTGGAGCTTTAGTTTTCAGAAGATCTAATTCCAATCCCTGTCTGACCACCTGACAGTTGTGGGACCATGTTATTTAATCTCTCTGAGATTAATTGCTCCTCTGAAGTTATCATATTGAATTCAAAACGTTGTTTTTTGATAATCAAAATAATGTGCATGAATTTCCTTCCACACAAAACAAATTTCCTCCTTTTGCCTTAAAAAAGGAATAATTTTATATGAATAATATTCTTTATACAATCTCCTTATGCTAGTTTTCACTTAATCAGACAGATCTGACAGTCTCAATGAGAAATCATAAAAATAATCAACCTTACCCCAGAAGAGTTGTCAACTAAGACAAAGCTGGAGAGAAACTCATTTCACCATCTCGTTAAGTAACTTTTTTTGGAGGCCTTTCTCATTTTTAGAATAAAAGCTTGAGGCATAATCTCTTGGGAAAATTTGCATATCATTTCTAACAAAGATGTTATGACCATCTATCAAAGCTCCATGCCACTCAAATTGCTGGACAAGAACTAAATTACTATAGAAGTAACAGTGGCAGCACAAAGAAACAGGGAGACATCAAGGTATTCATGGCTGTTTTTTTAAATCACTCCCTTTTTAACTGCAATATATTGACGCACGTGGGCGGGATAAGAATGGGCATAACAGGTTTCCTAGGAAGCATCAAAGGTAACGTTTCGTGTCAAGAATAATTTTGACACATTGGAGCTGATAGCGATGCGGGGGACACTGTCATCAAGCCCTAGGCACCATTTCCTTTCCCCTGTGTATGTGTGACCTAAGCTCTAAGCCACTAGCCATTGGCGGAAGCACACGCAGAGGCCAACTGCCTTTTCCTAGGATTCATGATTTCTTCTTAATTGTGGCCATTGAAGAGCTCCCTTACTTTCCTACCAGTTCAGCTACGCATGTTTTTAGGTGGTGTTTTAATAGAGCTTTCCGGGTACCCATTCTATCATACTGTTAGAAAGGTAAGCCCTGTTTTTAGTATTTTTTTTTGGGGGGGGGTATATTTTTTATTGTTGATAGTATTACTGATGCCTCCTGTTTAGCGCCACTTCATTCACCTCCTCCAAGTCCCAACTCATCTACCCTCAAGTCTTCACCACCTTATTGCCCATATCCATGGGGTTATGCATTCAGGTATATAAGTTCTTCGGTTTATCTCCTCTTGTTCACCCACCTCCACATCAAGTCTATTCTATGCCTCCATGTTTGGGGTCTTAATGTATTGGTCAATTCATTTTGTGCATTAAATTCCACAAGTCAGCGAAATAATGTGATATTTATCTGTCTCAGATTGGCTTACTTCACTGAGCATAATATTCTTTAGGTCTATCGATGCTGTCCCTAAGGGTAAGATAACCCTCTTTTTTTACAACTGCATAGTATTCCACTGTGTAAATGTCCCACAGTTTTTTTTTATCCATTCATTTACTAATGGGAACTTAGGTTGTTTCCAAATCTTAGCTATTGTAAATAACACTGCTATGAACATAGGAGTGAATATATTCTTTCTGATTGGTGTTTCGGGATCAGTATTCTGAATTACTCATTTGATAGCATTTAGTACATTCTTTTATAAGTTTCAATGACATTTTATATCTTTCCCAGTTGATTGTGTTTATTCTAGGGCAGAAACTATCCTACGAGGTCCTAATTTATTAAGTAAAGAAATATTACCTAGTTTCTATTATTTACTAGGTACTGATACACTGAGTTAGTTGTACATACATAGGTGGTCTGAATGGAAAAGCTCTCTGAACTTAAATAGATGACACTTTAAAAATAATAGAAGCTATCTTTTGATGAGTCATTTCTAGTTCAAGAAGTGGTCAGTTGTTCTGATGAATGCTTTACATGTATTATCACATTATTCACAATTACTCTATCAGTTTGTCAATTTGACTTCATTTTAAAGATGACATTGAGAGAAGTGAATTTTAGTTATTCTGGTAAACTAGCCATGTCTTAATTTAAAAAATAGATAACCTTTTACTGTTGAATTCTCTTAATGGTTGCCCGCTGCTGGAGACTCAATGCTATACATAGATTTAGCAATTTACTTGGACATATGTAAAGGGAAATGGGAGAGCGTCCAGGAGAATGGACTCTGTCATAGACTCTAGGTTATATCCAGGATCAAAGAGTGAATATCTTCATGAAAGAACACCATTCTCATCATAGCAAGAAACATCCTGCTATAGAATTCTAACTCCCATTACTTTACACGTAAAAAATTCTCAATGAGTCCTACCTATCTTCAAACACTTACGTGATGTGGCAGAGTTTTATCTCATCTTATAAATTCTGAGAAAATGAAGACATATTGTATATGTCCTTAATGGAATGGATTCTTAATATGGATCAAACTATGATAAGAGTTCTTACTATGTACTATACAGATACATTTAATTTTACTAATGACATCCTGTCAGCAGCAACTTGTACTTTATTCAGCCCCACTTGGGCTTGACATTTTCAGTCCCCCCCCCACTCCTCTTAATCTGCCTTATTTTAGATTCTAGCCTCTTGCATGCTTTGTTCTCTCCATGTCCTTATCTTTTCTGGCAGCCGAGGTGGCTGTCTGGTCTCTCATTCACACTCATTGCCTGCAGTGTGATGAGTTGCAGCATGAGATTCTCCTGCAGGTAGCAATGGAACTTTTCTGTTCAGCTCCGAACCCTGGCCTCTATACATATACAATGCTGGCTTTCTGATAACTTTGTTCTTTCCAAGTCAGCTCCATTCCAAGCATATTTGTTTCATATTGGACTTGTCCCTCTTTTTTCTTTCTTTCTTTCTTTTTTCTTTTCCTTTTTCTTTCTCTTGCTAAAGCCTTTCAAAAGTTCGGCTCTGAATTCTTAAGATAAGTTTATACACTCTAAGTCTGGATGCTTCAGGATTTTTTGTAGAGCATGAGTCTAGTAGGAAAGGTAGTCTTATTAGAATTTTTCACTCTATAATTTCTTACATTGTTTTACAAACACAGTATACCAGAAAAACACACTGTTAAGCAGAACTGTTCTAGGAAAAAAATGATGGAATAAGTAAGTAGATGAAAACAGCATAAGGGGGAAATCATTTTGTTTAACATTTTAGAAGTGTGGACAGCATAGGTGTTCTAGTTTTCAGCAGCTCTCATCAGACAGGGATTGCCTGGTACATGAAGATTGGTGAGTCTAAGGCTCACAACTGCTGGAAATTTCACGGAAGAGTGGGTTTTTGATAGACCTTGGGCCTGTGATTAATTACAGACCAACAACTGCATGAGTCATAGCTTGTTATTCACATTAAAACTCTCCTCTGAATCAAGTTGAAAAATAAAATGGGATATGTCTATTTTTCCCACGTGAAAAGATAGAAAAGACTTTCAACATTAAAGGCCATAAAGCCCCTACAATGATGTAGGCACTGTTGTCAAACAGGAAATCATCTCACAATCAACACAAACCAAACAGAAGGCGGAGAAATGAGTTAAAACATACCTAGAATGTGTGTGATGTGTGCTGATGAGAAGAATGAAATAATAATAACCCTCATATGCATAATTACTCCAAAACTTTCAATAGTAAATTTAAAAAGCCTTTTTTTTTTTTTTAGAAAAATGAATACCTAAAAGTTAAAAACAAGTCAAGTAAAAGTATCAATGCTTCTGAGCATTTAAACTGATTCAACAACTTCATACAACATTGGTGCCTTGTGCTTTTCCTGAGGACATTAATTACTTGATGGATTCTTTCATTTTTCTTTGTTTTTATGACATCTTACGTATTAAGAAGTTCACCCAAGATTTGTTTGTGCAAATTCAGGTCTTTTAAAAGGAGTATTTCCCAGATGATGCCTGTACCCTGTTATGCATTACTAACAATTATGCAAATGAATCCCTGAACCACCCACGTCCACTTGTAACATGAAGCTCTTTCTGTACATTAGAACTAAATTTTATAGATTAAATATGTACATCTATAATAGTGCTGGATTTTTAAATTTTAAAATGGAACATTTTGTCTTTTGAAGTGGCAATACTATATTTTATACAGTATACCAGTGAAATGGTGGTATACTGTCTTTTTTATCTCCCCCATTCTGTTCATTTAAAAAAATCAAGTGCATGGACAAGCCCTCATAGTAATTCATCAATCTCTCTCCTTTACCTTTTTATCAGCAAGCACACAATCAGAAAGCTGAAAAGTAAAGATTGAATTACAGAATCACCAGCTGGAAAAAGTCTCAAAAGATAATCTAATCTATTCCCTGGCTTTCATCCCAAGTAGCATTTTGCTGTTACTTATTATACTTTTATTCTGCCAGTGATTACAGTTGGTCACATCCTCAATAGTCCGCTTCAGAAATCTCTTTGAGGAGATTGTGTTTTTATCTATTTTTGAATGTCTCCTGCTTAGCACATAATAGGTGCTCAATCATTGTTTGTTAAGTGGAATCTAAGAAACCTGGCATTTTATTCTGTTTCAAAAACCTCCAGAGAAAATAATCAGACATACTTGAGTAAGAAATAAAAATGAGCTTAAAATGATTTGTTCTGGAATTATCCAGTACTTCTATTCTGTCCTTCATAGAACTAAACAAATTAGCTGGTGGTTTAATGTGGAGAGTTCTAAGAGAGATAGCTGAATTTTACATCTTTTATCTATCAATCCCTAGCTGTATGATAATGAGTAAGTTACCAAACTTACTAGGATTAATTTTCTCATCCCTAAAATGGTGAAAATAATATTTATCTTTCTCATATGGTTTTTCTAATGATTAAATATGATATAGGTATAAAATATATAGCAGTTTCTGATATGTAGTAACACTCAGTTATTACATATTTATCTTTATCATCATCATCATCATCATCATCATCACCATCATCTGGATTGTTACTATCAATAGTTTCAAATATAATCTTTAATTTCTTAATTCCTTTCTGCTCCATCAACTTTGAATCAATCCAACTACCTATTTATTTTTATTGTGCACTTGCCATTTGCCTTTTGAATGCTTTTAATCCTACCATTTAACATTGCACTGGAGTAGAACCTGAAATTGAGTTTAAAAAGGTAGAGAAAGAAGTTGACATGATTTACAGATTTGATACCACATATAGAAAATCCATGATAATATAAAACCACTTATTAAAACTAAATAGTCAATTCAGCAAGGTGGTGGGATATCTGACCAATCTATAAAAACCAGTAGCATTTCCATACAGCAGCTATAGCCAAATAGAAAATGAAATAGGAAAAAGACACTATTGACATTGGCAACAAAATGTTTAAGATTCCCAGTCATAAATATAACAAAGATATGCATGAAGACCAGAATACCAGAATGAATGGCAAACTAGGACAAATTCATAATAGGAAGACACAATGTTATTGAGATATATTTTTCCCCAAAATTTTCTATAAATTCTGACAATTTTCAAACAACTTTTAAGTGTTTTTTTTTGGGGGGGGGGAGAGGGCATACTAACAAAGTGATTTACCTATCATATGGAAGAGTAAAGATCCAAAATTAGATAACTAGAAAAATGAAAACAAAAGGGGGAAAGTTGCCCTACCGGATGTTTTAAATATACAGTAATCAAGAATATTGGTGGACACAGGGATAGACAAAAAAATATATCTTTATAAAAAGACAGAGAGCCCAGAAGCCTATTCAAGAATACATGCATGGGTCTTGGTATGTCATGAGGAAGCATTACAAAACCGCTGTAAAACAGGAAAATGGATCATTGAATTGTCTTTGGAAATGAAACAAAATAAATTAGACTTGCATTTTCATACCATACATAAAAATAAACTCCAAATGATTTAGAGATCTAAATGCAAAACAAACAAAAATAATTTGAAAAATGTGGAAAAGGTAGGAGAATAAGCCTATTAGACCAAAAAAAACTTATATGAGTTCTTTCAATTTTCAACACAAGATGATGGAAATTGATAAATTCGCTAAGGCAAAATGTAAAAATTCTCTATAATAAAAATCACCACATGCTAAAAGTAAAATACCTGAAAAAATGTTAACATATAAAATGATATACATTTAAAATACATAACATCATTTAGAAAAAGACATAAAAGAAATATAAGCAAGGATGTGAATAGGACATTTATTATATAGGAACCCTGAATGGCAAATAAATGTATGAAAAAAAAATATATATATGCCAAATGACCAGAATGCTAGAATGCTAGAACAACCAGAACATCCAGAACAACCGAATGACCGGTCGCTATGATGCACACTGTGGTTGGTGAACAGGCCTGATCGAGGGCCATCCAGCCAATTGCTGATGGCCCCTCCCCCTGGCTGGTCCCTCTTAGATTGGGCCCCACACCCTGATCGGGGGCAGGGCCAGCAGGCCAACCTCCCATGTCCCCTTCCCTCTGCTTGCCTGGCCTGATTGGCCCCCATCAGGGCAGGCCGGCCAGATCCCAAACATGCATGAATTCGTGCACTGGGCTTCTAGTCTCTTATAATAAGGGCAGTGTAAAGCAAAAGAATGCAGAGGAGATATTTCATGTTATCAGAAGTGGCAAAAAATTAAAATGTCTGACAATATCAGGTTTTGGTGAGAATAAGGAGAAACTGGAAGGCTTTTGTGCTCCTGGGGTTAGTGAAAATTGTCAGCCCAATTTCAATTGCAGTTTATCAATATTTAGGAGAGTTAAAAGTGACCTATGACCTAATAATTACACTTATAGATACAAGATCCCAGAAAAACTTTAGCACCTGATAACAGAGATATATTTAAAGACATTTGTTTTCAGCATTATCTTTAGTAGCCAAAAAGCTAGAAACACTTTAAATCTCATGAATAAATAATAGTACAGTCATATGAAAGACATAAATACAGATCTTTAAAAACATAATATCCATCCAAAAATGAATGGTAAAATAATTTACATAAAGAGAAGACTCAGTTACTACTTAGGTGGATACAGGATTTAAGCAAATCACATCTCATTTTACTAAGGTTAGACATTCTCATAATTTAATAAAAAACCTGACATTATTACATGGCATATTTGGACTGGTGAAAGAATGATAGTCTAAATGAGAAAAAATGAGATAAAATATTTCACATGAGAACAAAATTTTTAACAGATTTTACTAAAATGGAATTTAAATGTAAAATAAAATTCATAAAGTTCACACAGAAACTTCAAAAACTGCCTCTTTGCTCTGTTATGAAGTGTCCTGGGAAAATGTCACCGTGTCTATGTCCAGCACTTGTGATTTACAATCTGACATGCAACCCTGGTGCCCAAATTTTGGCCTTTATATACTGTAAAAGAAGCCAGGATTCCTTGACATGTAGTTAATTGCCTGTCATGGAGTAGGGGAAATAAAGTTATACTTGAAATGCTTTGTTGTTACCAGAAAGTGAGCCACTTTCAAAATGACTGGGGGCAGTACTACAGGGGAAAATGCCTCCAAGGGTTGTGACAATCAGAGCACCAAAAAAGAAAATAAGTCTGTCACAGGCCATGAGCCTATAATATTAGTCAAATTAGGTCAATCCTCTGAGTATATAGAAGCAAAGGCACCTATGGATTTCCAATAATGTCTATAGAAACACATATTTCAACTGAAACTGTGAAGTATGTTGCAGTTTATTTTCATCAGTTCCATTAGGAAAAATCAGATAATAAAAAGTTGTCTATGAGATGAGAACAAGACAATAGGTAAGGGTGACAGTTAAGGAAGGGCTGTCCAGGAGACAGGCTGGGAGAAACCATTTTTCAATAGTAGACCAATGGCCTGGAGCAGCTGATGGTATTGCACAGGACTCCAGCCCAATAATCACTGGCTCAGTGGGACCATATACGAAAGCACACCCAGGTTCTTGTGTCTCACCTCTCTGGCTAATAGTCTAAGTCTATAAACATATCAAGGTCTTAATTCTATAATCTCTAAACTTAATTTCTAACCAAAACAGCCAGTTTGAGATGGTCATTTTGTTTCCATGGCAAATGATTTTGACATGGGATGGTGTGAAAAATGATAGAGTTGATAAAGAGACAAGTCAAATTCTGAGTATTAGTAACTTTCGCATTAAGTTAAAGTGTAATTTGACTTAATTTGTAATTACTTGGTTGACTTGTATTTGTGCTATCTGCTTTTTAAAGAGAGACTTAGAAAGGATTCTGATATAAGGAACTTGAGATTTTTAATTAAATACTCAGAGATTTAACATTCTGACCAATGTTTAGATGCTTAAGACAATCTGATTTCTTACAACCATCTATTTAAATTTATTGTATGAATGTATATATGTATAATGTATATAATGAATACATTATTTAATGTATAAGCAGTGTTTTGAGTGTCTCACTTTGTTTTTGTTTTTGTATGTGGGTATTTTAAAGCCTGCCTTTCTAGTTGTTCAAAGTGCTAGAAAAAAATCAGAGATATAAAATTTGTGGTTTTATTTAAAAATGTTTAAGACAGTTTGCTTACAATTTCTTTAAATATTTTTAAATGTGTAGGGATTTTTATCCACCAAATGCATAAGTAAATAGAATATTAGTTCAAGGACAAATACGAGTTAGTGTTTAATTTATCTACAAATTTGACATTTAAAAAAAATAAGATTTATAAATTTGCTTTGAAGTCTTATGAAAGCTGGACTTTAAAATTAAAACTCTAGTAAACAGGATATTAATTTTAACACAAATAACTAATTATAGATATTATTTTTTTGTGTACAAAAGAAAGCCATTTCCCCCATGACATCAAAAAGGCAATTGAATAGGTTACATGAAAAAAAAAAAGCAGAAAATTATAGAAAATAATAATGAAAATAATATAAAAAATTATACAAATAACTCCACATACTATTGATATATATGAACTAGAGGCCCAGTGCATGAATTTGTGCACCAGTGGGATCCCTCAGCCTGGCCTGTGGGATTGGGCTGAAACTGCCTCTCTAATGTCCCTCGAGGGGTCCTGGATTGTGAGAGGGCACCGGCCAGGCCTAGGGACTCCACCAGTACACAATCAGGGTGGGGATGGTAGTGGGAGGTTGGCTAGCTGGGGAGGAACAGTAGAAGGGCTCCAGGGCATGTCTGGCCAGTCTAGTGCTCAGTCCCGATCAGCTGCACCCTAGCAACAAGCTAACCTACCAGTCAGAGCATTTGCCCCCTGGTGGTCAGTGCATGCTATAGCGTGCAGTTGAGCAACCTTAGCATATCATTAGCATATTATGCTTTGATTGTTGAATGGATGACTGGACGACTGGACACTTAGCATATTGGGCTTTTATTATATAGGATTACCATATAGATAGTAACAAAGATATTTAAGTATGAACTGAGGGGAAAATATAAGTAGACATGAATTTTAACTAAAATATTTATGAAAAAATTGAAAATAATAACAAAAATGTTAATTTTTTTGAGTGGCAAGTATATTGGCTATTATTACATTATCCATTGTATTTTTATTTTTCTCAGTTAAGATATCCATGTAATATAAATATTCAAATAATAGTGCAAGAAGAACTAAGAGACCAATAAAAATAATAAATTGAACATAGGCCTGGGATATTAAAATAAATTATGAGAATAATGGCTAAATAATTAAAATTATATAAAAATATTTTAATTTAAAATAAAACAATGTAAGACTACAAAAAAAAATAAAGTTGAGAAAACAAAAGGAGAGAAATTTCTGCCAAGATGTCTCACACATTATAAGTGACAAAAAAACACAGTGACAAGTTAAGATCTGTTGTGTTTTTTTGCATGTAAGGGGACAAAATAATGTGTTTTTGAGGAAATTAGTAACTGGTGATGAAATATGTTCCTTCCAGCAAAAGTCAGAAATGAATCATAATAGTCTGTCATGGAAAACAGCAACACAGAGAAAAGTTTACCTGCCAAAATCTAAGTGAGATGAATGATGATTTATTTCTATAATATCAATGACATTATTCATGGAAAATTCATATTACTAGGTAAAATACTTGAATTTATTGTGATGGAGAAATCATGATGCCTCTGAGAACTTCCTTATAAAACAAAGCTAAGGAATTGAGGGCCATGGCTGACTTCATTGTGAGGATGATGCCACAAAGATGCTGCTGTACACATTTTTGAATAGATATATTAATTGCCTTTATCACTCCCTTTATGCATAAAACAAGGTTCCAAATGCTTTCAGGCTGCTTCGATATGAAACCCATCTCTAGTGGACTAAGATTTTCTATCAGTGAAGATAGTCAAAGAAAATGTGCTGCAGGATTTACAGACAATTTTATTTTATTTATTTATTTTTTAAAATTTCTTTATTGATTAAGGTATCACATATTTGTCCTCAACTCCCCATTCCAACCAGACTTGGAAGAATTGCATATAGCTTTATTTAAAGAAAATAATATTTTACTATAAGCTTTGCTGTCCCTTTTTGAGAAATTTGTCTATTTTGCAAAATATATGATTTTGTGTTTTCTATAAAATTTTAAAGACAAATATTTCAGAGGAGTGTAGGACATAATGAAGCACAATGGCTCACATGGGCTGTGGATTCAGCTGGAGATGAAAATTCCTGTTCATCCCTCTAAGTAATGTATGAGTCTCAGTTTCTTTATCTGTAAAATGGGGATGAGAAGACTTCAGTGGGCTGTGAGGCATGGCAATGAGTCAAGTAAATAGAACTGCCTGGTTTGTGGCAGATAATAAGAGGTAGCTATCATAAGTAGGGATCTTAGTTTGTTTATGATATTATGTATTTGACAAAAGGTCTGTCAACTTTTCTCCTTCTCATTATATTACTTCCATTAGACTTGAGAAATAATAGGTTTTTCTGTTATTGGTTTTATTGCCACAGTGATTGAAGTGAAAATAAATTTCCCTAGAAATCTCATAGTATGATTGTTAAATCATTTGCAACGAAGAATTATATCAATATAGACCACTCAGGCCCCAGAATTATATTGCCCACCATTTCTGCAACTTTTTCTAAGATATTCAGTTTGATGATAGTATTTTCCAGTAAATGAATGTATTACTTTCAAATTTTCCTAAAACAACGACCAAACCTTTATTTAACTTATCTGACCACTTTGGTAAAATTATCAGTAGTATATTTTCCAGAAAACTATGATATTTCTTTGCTCTCAATACAACAAAGATGAATTATGTTTCATACCATTAAAATGTTTGCTCTTCCAGTTTGGGAGAGGCTTTCTCATTTGGGTTAAGTCACTATGACTTTTAATGCTTAAATGATACCAAAATTAAGACATTAAATATAATATCAGCTGGATTTAGGTTTACTCACTTGTAAAATGAGGAGCCTTAAACCAAAGGCATATTTTCAGAGTTTATATTTTACTGAGTGTCATATATTCTACAGTCTTTTATCAACTCATACTATATATATATACTTGCTGATTGTCATTAAAGTTTTATAAAAATTATATATAGTATATGTATATATATTTTAGGAAACACTTCAAATATATATGTATGTACCTGTTAAAATGACTATCTTAGACTTTTCCTAGCCAGTGGATCTTAGCTCATCTAATTATCAAGTGAGCAAAATGGAGTTTTTCTAGATTGTTTTTAATGCACTACAAACACGACTTCTATTGAGATACTCCAGAAATATAACAAAACACAAAAACCATTACTAATATGATTAAGGAGAAAGTAGAGTAACCCAGTTAAAAACCATTGTGTCGGCTGCCTTAATAATAAATCACAGCCGATATCTGGAAGCAGAAATACCACATAAGCATTTCTGTTCTTTTGCTGTCCATGGAAGTTTGGAGGGTTGTATTAGAATAAGATTTCTGACAGGATCAAATGAAATATCATCCAGATTGTGCAGGTACCAGCAGAGCCATTTTATTTAGTGGAGTTTGAGGCTGGTTTGCAAGATCGATAGTGTTCTTCAGGAAGGGTATATCATATTTATGGTAGATATGACACAGACCCATAAACTACAATAATTTAGATTACCTGAGCTGCAGAGCATAACTGACAAACACACACATTACATTTGAATATCACTTTCAATTGGTTCATTTTATCTTAGTATTAATAATATTAATGCCAGAGAGAGAAGGTGAATAGGAAGTCTATGTGAATATAAGAAAATGATAATATGCTCATTGGTTGAAAAGCAATTGAAAGCTGTATTAATACTTTAGCTTAAATGATAAGAAAAGGAGATTCCCTTTAAGTGTGTAAGGGTATCTACGAAAAATGTGAGCCTCTCATTCTGGAGACTTTTAGAGTAGAAATATTATGCATATCTTTCTCATTTTATTTTTGTATAAGAGCTATTTATTAAGTCAACAAGGATTATAAAGGTTCACCAATACATGTGTAAATGAATGACTGATTCTATAATACATAAAAATAACTTAATGTATAATATAAACACCAATTTCATTCCCCCCCAGGTTTGTTCACAGAATACATCATTTGAATATCCCCAGAGATGGCAGTAATGAAGAGTATTTCATTAAGGTAGCTTTGAATGCAGATCCTTCTATTTTTGTACAAATTGGAAAATGAAAAATGTCCCTTTTTGTAGAGCAGCAAAACACAGGCTCTGGGGCAAGATGGCTGGGGTTAATATCCTGGCCCTACCAATGACTAATTGTGTAACCTTACTGGTCCAGCTAGTTAACCACACCAGGATATAAAAGAGGGGTAACAATATCTGCCTAAGATAGTTCTTGAGAGTATTAAGTGAAATAATACAAGTGGAGCTTTTACAGAAATATCTACATGTAGACGTTGTTCAATAAGTGTCAGCTTTCATTGCTATTTCAAAGCAGTGGCCTGTGAAATTTGTTTTTTGCTGACTCACACGACAATGTCCACAGGTGAAACCTGCTATGTTGGTCCATTTTGCACAGAGCAGCATTCCATCCTCATTCATGACACGCGCATTGGAGTGCAAATAAGCAAGAGTGACATTATCACAGAGAGAACTCCAATTCTGTTTTAACTTAAAATGAGAAATAATTTAAAAACCTCAGCACTTAATTTTAGGCGCAGGTTCATACCAAAACATGTCACAGTAGATTATGACACAGTCATGCTGACAACACTTCTTTTAGGAAGTAAAGCAAAGGGAGAGAAGTACATGATTTGGGATAGTCTATGAAATTAAAATCAGTTCCTTTTCCATCCATTCATCTGTCCATCCATTATCCACCCAGCCATCCTTCTGTTTATCAAATATTTATTGAAAACCTATAGGGGGTTGAAAAGACTGAGGAAACCCTGCCATGATAGTTTGCATGCTTGCATGGAGTTCCAGGTTCCTTTGTTTTGTTGTAGTTCTTTGTTTTGTTTTTGTTTCTTACTCCTTGGGGAACTTCCTATCTTAGCAGGAGGGAGGAAAGAGTAAAATTTCTCCTATGCTCTTAAAATAAGCCTTCATCTCTTCAATGGTATGTTTGAGGAAAAAATCCGAGGTTACAGATAAATGTTTTCCCAATTTCAGGTTCTGCTAGATGGATAGTATCCTAGTCAAAAGAGTGGGAGAACAAGGGAGAGGCATGTTATGTGCAAAATCAGAGCATGTACATGGGTCAGTTTCTTTGATTTTTCTCTGGCTTTTATTATTTGATATTTGGTGAACTAACAAAGTGGCCTTTAGTTTACATTTAAATTAAATGTTGTCCTTTTTGGATTAATATGGCAAGTGTCATTTAGAATATTTTTGTTTAACGATGCTTTTTACTACTAGAAGGGAGTTATCATATTCAAAATAAAATAAATCTTTAACTTTAGTAAGTAGCTACTTCTATAATGACTGATTTCAACATACATTTGTTTATTTCACAGATTAAATGATGGAGTTGACAGTCATATCATCACAACATCTACTACATAAATATGCAAATACATCACAGAGAGGGAGATATGATAGAAAAAAGAAAAAGCTAGCAATTTACTTTTATTTCCCAGAATTTCCTGCTAGGTTTTGCATAATCAGAACAGTATGTTACGTGGTCAAATAAAAAACTAGAAGCAAAACTATAGAAATTATAGGTATTTAAGTTATCTCTTGTTCCAAATTAAAAAAACAATTTAATGAAGAATTTCTTCTTGAGTGAAAAAGATGAAGGGATTAAGTAGTACAGATTAGTAATTACAGAACAGTCACATCTGTAGATTACAACAGAGGGAATATAATCAATAATTTCATGGTCACTATGTATGGGGCCAGGCGAGCACCTGAAACATAAGGAGGACCACTCTGCAAAGTACATGCTTTTCTAATCACTTTCTGTACATCTGAAACTAATCAGAATTATATTGTCTATAAACTGTAATTGAAAAAAAAAGTTCTCCCCATGATGCTGCAGGCTTCTGTTAAATGGGGGTGCTAGTTCTTTCCTTGAAAACATGAGGTGACCATTAGGAGGATAGTTGGTGGAGCAATGAGGACTCTGCACTCAGGACAGTAGATACTCACTGAGTGACTCAAACAATATGTGAAACATCAGTCAGGCCAAACCTGAGCCACTGTGTACCAACTCTCAGGGTAGTTACTTAAAAGCTAGAAAACCTGTTCTTTTCAAGAATATTGCTCTCAAATGGCTAAAACATAAAAGGAAAAATTAACACAAGAGAAAACTGAAGCAGGAGGGAAATAGCCATCATCTTCTATTGAGTATTTGATTTTTAAAAATCTATGCATTATGTGTGTAAGTTTAGTCATCATAACAATATACATAAGAAACCTGTCATGGATAAACAAAAGTGCAGGGAGTGCCTAGGGAGAGGATGGGAGCAGGGTGGAGGGGGTCAGTGTGGGGAGAAAAGGGGACATCTGTAATACTTTCAACAATAAAGATAAATTTAAAAAACAAATAGAAATCTGCACTACTCAGTTATGTATTATATATATTTTTCCCTGGGTATAAAATTTCCAGTGGTTATATGTTAGATAAAATTACATTAAAAATATACTATTTTCAGGACAATGGAATTATCATAAATTGGTCTAAAAATGAGTGATGGCTTTAAATATTTAGATGCATTTTAATAAAGATGAATAAGTATTTATTTATTTATTTTGCCAAACTCTTAGGGCATGTCAGCATGGAAATAATGAAAGTCATAAAATAAGTCAGTGGGTAGCAAGATCCTCCTGATGTCATTGTGGTCACAGCAGAAATCCAGTTCTCGGATAACTCAATGTAATAATTATATCATGATTCCAAATTTTAATGTTTTTTATAAATATTTAAAATTATAATCAAATGCCAGCAAATCAGAAATAGTTGTATTTTACAGAAAGAGCATGTGCAGATAAAATTGATATGGCCAATTTGATGCTGTGGAGTTTTCAATGCAGCCATATTAGAGAGGGGACATTTTGATATTCCCTAAAGAGCAGACCTTTAGATTAAATTCTCAACTTCTTAAAATGTCAAGTTCTTTACACAAGAGCCATCTGCATTCTCTTCCTGACACTCACCAAACCCCTGGAGCCCGAACTGTCTGGAAGCTGCATTGAACCCATGTTCACCCTAACCTGACATTGGGCCTCTCTCATCCAGTGGGGAACATTGTGGAGGATGGCACAGAGGGCAGTGCCTCTCCTGCTCATTACTTAAAAATACCACACTCCTCATTATATTTTTTTCAAATTTTACATCTTGAAGTGACTAAATGTCAAAAAGGCTGTGCCAAAATGCTGTCTTTACAAGCACTATGCTTATAAAAGGAAACCTATGGAAAAGAAGACATTCACACATTAATCTAAAGTACATATAAAAATGGAAAATCTCAGTGCCAAAAGTTCATATATTAATACAGAATCAGAGTATTTAAGGGTTGGAAATACTGACAAGACCCTGCAGTTTGAACACTGACTTAATAAATAAATTATCCCCCTGCTTCTTGCTTCCCTGCTCTCATAGGCTGCTCTGTCTTCAGGTAAGAGCCACTTGACCATCAGTCTGCCCCCAGCTCAGTTCCCTAGGTGGTGAGGATAAAAGGAATTCTGGTTCCACACCCATGAAGACTTGGCCTGACCTCTTCCAAAGTCCTGTCCACAAGTAAACACTAAATCTAACATGTTTTACTGATAGTGAAGACTAAGCGTGGGCCAGAAACTGGCTCTTGACATTGTTTCTCATTGAATCTCTATTTTCATTATGTATCTTCCCTGGGAAATGAGGTTGCCTCACTCTACTTAGTTTCTACAAAATACCATATTATAATGTTTTTTAATTTTAAATTTATTTTTATACGTATTTACTTTTTTAGTTAACGCATACTTCACCTTACACAGTTATATTTTTGTTGTTGTGATGGTGAGGCTATTTAGGGTTTACTCTTTCAGCAACTTTCAGGTATATTACACAGTATCATTATAGTCATAATAATGTACATTAGATCCCAAAATTTATACTTCTCACAACTGAAAGTTTGTACCATTTGACCAAAACTGCTCCAATTTCCCCACCACCTAGTCCAGATTGATTTCACCAAAGTGGAGTGGATTGAGTTCTAATTTCTGTTGTTCTACAACATTCTGTGCTTCTTTTTAAATTAACCTATGATTTCATAGAGTTGGAACAGGCTGGCAAGAGAGATTCAGAGCTTTAAATAGCAAGTATTCTAAGTTAAATAATTACCAAACAGAGCAAAACCAAAGTTACATTTTCTTAAGATCATCTTTTAAAAATAAGTATAAAAAGTTGTGAGCTACTCTGATAAAGCAAAAGTCAAGCCAATTTTACCTGATAAATTTAACTATATTAACATTTAGAAATTTATTTTCCTCCATAAAGCAGATGCTGATTTATATACATATTTTAATACTATTTTCATTCAAGTCTATGTACACACATATATTTATCATTCAATTATATGCAATTTGTGCCTTGTATCAGTTGTAGTAGTGTCAGAGCTTAATGAGTTAGATTAATTTCATAAAGGCTAGACAGAAACAAATTTAAATATATTTTGGGGGCAAATAATTTGAGAATCATGCAAAGGAAAGATGGTAAGAACAAAGAGGTTTAAGGGGTTTTCCATATCAAGGAAGGATTTTCTAATATGCTTTGAGTGGTATTGAGAATGTTGATGATACAGATCATGAAGTTCAAGGTCCTTGGGCACTATAGTTATATAATGGCACAGTCTGAGTTTGCCACTGTTTCCATGTTTTTAAATTAATTGGCTGATGATTTGGATGCATGGCAAGGTTTAAATTGAATTAAAGGACCTGACTAAGGTATGGTTTAGAGTCAGAACTATGTGTCTAACTATTAACACACATTGGTATCATCATTGTGTGTGTGTGTGTGTGTGTGTGTGTGTGTGTGTGTGTGTGTGTGTGTGTGTTTAGTAGATCTTCATACAGGAGGACCAAGAGAGAAGTGGCTGAAATAAAGAGGGGGGAGGGAATAGAATCAGCATGATGATTATGGGGTGGCATAATTAAGTTGTAAACATGGAGACTCTGGAGTCAGACAGATACAGTTTCAGTCCTGATTGTCATTTCACAGAGACATTTGGCAAAGTTATCTGAATGTTAGTATTTTTTGTTTATAAAATGGGGTTAATAATAGCTATTTTGAAGCATGGTTGGAACAATTCATCTCCCAGTTTAATAAAGTGCCCAGCACATAGCACATGTTCAACACATTGTTATTATCATACAACAGTAAAGCTGACATAACAATATGTACCAGGAAGTGACTGAAAGACTGAATCACTAGGTTTATATGTTCAATTTGCCATTTTTTATTTGGTTCAAAGGCTGGTGAGGAACACCAGCCTTTATCTCTTCACTTTAAATGGATGTGCTCTGTAGTTTTCATCAACACACACAGAGAAGCCATGAACAATAGCCCTTCTCTGGAGAAAAACAATATTTTTTCTCACAATTGCCGCACATAAAAAATTCTGGGGATTTAAGAGTCAGACAGTTAAATGACTACTATATACTGATACGATAACTTGAAATCTTCTGGATGAGGGCACACATGTGTAGAAGACATTATTAGTAATCTCCAGTTGTCAGTGGGAAAGTATGTAGCCAGCAACTAAGTAAATGATATGCTCTAATTTCAAAACACTGTTGGCTTTGGAATTGGGGCCAAGTGTTCATGACATGGCTCCAGCTGGCATCCCAGTAGTGCTGGTTTTCTAGATGGCAAAACATCCTGTTTGGGATCCCTTATGATCAAAAGAACTCAGCATGGAGATTAGTCTTTCAAAGATATAATGCACTTAATCTTACAGAGAGTAGGATTGTGACAAGACCATTGTATAGCCCTGAGAAAGGTCTAATATTTTGTATTGAATCCATTAATTCCACTTAATTCCTTTAATTATGGTGGATAAGGGAGATTGAATATATGCGATAGTTTGCCTATTAATTTTCTGTATTTTGGCCAAGTCTATCTTTCAGTATACATTTTCATGATGACATATATATATATATATATATATATATATATATATATATACACACACACACACACACACACACACACACACACACACACAATTGAATGACAGTGGAGTCTATACATAGAATGCCACAAAGGAGCGTGACAACACAAAGGCAGGAAAAGAACCTAAGGTTCAGATCCAGAGGATTTGGGAGTCAGGTCCAGGTTTTCACTTCCATTAGTATCATGGTGAAGTCACTCCACTGCTTTAAACTCCAGGTTTCTTATCTATAAAGCAAGAATTGTGATATCCACCTTCAAAGATGCTGTAAGGCTTAAATGAAGAAACATAAGCAATGTACTGTAGACCCTAAAGGTAAAAGGGAGCCAACAAATGTTTCCTGGGTCAAAGACACAAAATATTTCTCATGGGGGTGGTTCTCCAAAGCAGCAGGAACTTTACTAATAGAAACAATGTTCAAATGTGGACTCAGATGGAAAAAGCTCTGTGTAAATGTTAGGACTCCAGTTTTTCCATTTCCATGGAATGCCTATCAAAATTCCATGGAATTTACAAAAATAAATGAAAAAATATATATATAATTAAACATGCAAATGATGTAAGTTTGTAGTATGGTAGCATTTATATTTCTAAGTTAGACCTAAAACCTAGCTAAGACTTTTGGGGTGTGTGTGTGTGTGTGTGTGTGTGTGTGTGTGTGTGCAACAAAATTATGTAATTACTGATAGAAACTATTGAATAGCATTTTCAAATAATTCTGCATGGCTTCATAAAGTCAAATTGATTCAAGCTCTGGCTGCGGCTAACATTTTAATGTTTAATAAGTGTTACCTTGTGAGAATATCAGGTTATTTTGCAACAAACTGGGCCAATACTACAGGAAAGTACCTGAGATAAGGAAAAGACAAGCAGCTTACCTAAGGTTGGGTACTGACCCAGATTGTCTCAGTGAACAAACATTGCTTCTGAGGAAAAGTTTGGTGGTTCGGAATTGGTGTGTAGTAAGGCTACTGGGATAGTACTTAGTCATTTATTTTATATTTGTATGAAGTAGCTTTGTGTCCTGTCTAATGCTGATGACACATTAATATTTTATCAACATTCAAAAGAAAAGGAGCAACACAGAGAGCCAGGTAGCACTAGAAGTGCTTTCACACGATAAAGATGGAGCCAGCATGCCGGCTGTGTAAAGGACATAGGAACAAGGAAAGAGTAAAGCATATAGAGAATGTTATGTTGACATGCAAGAATTCAGAGCATGGGAAGCAGGGTCCAGACATAGTTTAGTATTTGGGCGTTGAGCAACCCCTCTGCATTGCCAATAAAAAGGAGATGAATATGAACTGAGACAAACTCCAAAGTAGGAGTAAGAGGTGGTTGAAAGAAAGCTTATACTTTTACTATCTTATATGATAAAAGCCTAATATGCTAAGTGTGTCTGGTAATCCAGTTGTCCATTCAACCAACCAAAGCATAATATGCTAATGATAGGCTAAAATCGCTCAACCTCTCACTATGATGCGCACTTACCACCAGAGGGTAGACACTCTGACTGGTAGGTTAGCTTGCTGTTGCACCTGGCCAATCAGGACTGAACGAGGTGTCCCTCCCAGCTGGCCAACCTCTTGCGTCCCTTCCTGGCCATGATCATGTACCAGTAGGGTCCCTTAGCCTAGCCTGCACCATCTAGCAATCTGGGACCCCCTCAGGGGATGTTGGAGGGTCAGTTTTGGCTTGATCCCTCAGGCTAGGCCAACGGACCCTACTGGTACACAAATTTGTTTACTTATAATACACAAAAACTTATAATTATTTGTATACTATAATTTGAAATATTTGATATATTCACTTTTAATTTTTTGTTACCCATATTCACTAATAGTTTTAAAAATTTATTTTTTTGAATTAAAAAATACCCTAATAAAATAAAAATGAAATAATACTTTAAGGAAGTGTTTGTTACAGAAATACCTATATAGAGAAGAAACAATGCCCTACTTTGTTGTCCAGGTAGATATTGGCCAGTCTTCTTTGGGTCTACATATTATAATATTTGCCCTTTCTTACTATTGAGCTGTTTAAGTTGTTTTAAATTATTATTTCTCAGAATGGTTATCTAGCTGGCTCTCTCATCAGCTAAATTTGCCTCTCCCTAAGTCTTTTAAAATCTTTTCAATAAAATGCATGGGATAAATGAGATATATATTTTGCAATGTATGCAAACATTTTGCATAAAAATTATGTAAGTTTTAGGTATGCATTATTGATAAAATCAATTGGATCAAAGAAATACAATACCTGTCTCAAAAGGTATGACTTATGGTGCTAGGATAACACATCTTGCCTACCGAGAACAGAATTTTTTGACCTTGTTTGTATTGATTTGCGCATAAGGATTAACATATAAGGAAGGGTCTGGAAAAATGTGGTCTCTCTGTGGCTACACAGCATGTGTAGAAACAAGGCTGATTGTTCTAGAAGTCTCGATAATGCCTTTCCTACATTCCTATCTAACATATTTTAGACACACCTTCTTGCTAAGAAATACATTCTCTGTACTCTATAGGGTGTGTTTATTCACACAAAATCAATCAAGTCTAATTGACTGCCACAACAGTTTTTAGTTTATGTTCTCCAGAAAACAATGCCATTTCTCTTATTTGGATATATTTCTATTAATACCAGTGCAAAAGTATTTAGCTTAGAGAAAAACAAACATACATTATTGTTTTTAGATATAAAAAAGATTAGTGGTTAGGTTCCACCCCCCCAAGCCTAACAGGGTGACTGGATGGGTGCTATAGAGCTAGAATTGAACTTATGCAATATTCTATAATTAGCAAAAATGATTTTTGAAAGCTAGAAAGTGTTTTGCTGAGAAATTTGAAAATCATCCTACCTAATAAAAGAGTAATATGCAAATTAACCATCACTCTACTACACCCACCAGCAACATCCACCAGCCAATTAGAGAGAGTATGCAAATTAATCCCAACCAAGATGGTCACAGCCACAGAGAGGTTTGGGTTTCTCTGGCAATGGAAGAAGCCAAGCTTTCTGCTGCCATAGCTGGCCTAAGCCTCCACTCAAGGCTACAAAGTTTCAATTGTAGAAGGTAAACAAATCCAAATAGAAATGGTGGCAGCCACGGAGCAAGCAGAAGGCTTGGCTCTGCTCCAGGCTACAAAGTTACAACTGTAGAAGGTAAATAAATTCCAGATACTAGGGCCTCCACTTGGGTCGCTGGGGTCATGGCTGGCCTGCAAACCACCACAGGCCCCTTGCCCAAGCCACCCCACACCCCAAGGGAACCCCCATCCTGATCCAGGACACTCTTCAGGGAAACTAGCTGGCCCCCACCCATGCACCAGGCCTCTATCCTATCTAATAAAAGAGTAATATGCAGATTGACCATCACTCCAACACACAAGATCAAGATAGCTGCCCCTATATGGTCAAAGATCCTGCCACTATGTGGACACAAGATGGCCACCACAAGATGTCAGCAGGGGAGGGCAATTGGGAGGGACAAGGCCTGCAAAGGAGGGTAGTTGGGACGATCAACCCTGCAGGGGAGGGCAGTTAGGGGTGCTTAGGCCAGCAGAGGAGGGAAGTTGGGGGCAAACAGGCTTGCAGGGAAGCAGTTAGGGGGTGATCAGGCTAGCAGGCAGAGCAGTTAGGGGCAATCAGGAAGGTAGGCAGGTGAGCAATTGGGAGCCAGCAGTCCTGGATTATGAGAGGGATGTCTGACCGCCCATTTAAATAGACGGTCGGACATCCCTTGAGGGTGGGATCAGGCCTAAAGGGGCAATCGGACATCCCTCGAGGGATCCCAGATTGGAGAGGGTGTAGGCTGGACTGAGGGACACCTCCCCCCCCCACTCGCACAAATTTCATGCACCTGGCCTCTAGTTAGAAATATAAAAATCCAGGAAAACATGTTTCTGAGCACTATGTGAATCACAGTGAAAAAAAACAAACACACACACACACACACACACAAAAACCACAACCAAGCCATTTGTTCAGTTATTGGTATATCTTAAGTAGACTCAAAACACTGAGTCAACTTCCTGCTTAAATACAGTAGATGTAACATTCATGCCAACCCACTCACATTCCTCACTCTCCTTAGATGATCTGTCTTTCCACACCCAAGAAATCATTCTTTTAGCCCCAGTTAGCCTAGTCAGAGCTGATGGGATGGAGGTAACAACTGCCCTGAGCTGGACTATCAGATCCCTCTCTGAAGAATTTAGAACTGGAGCAAAGGGACAGGAGTCAGTTACTTGCCTGTGGGGTTTTGGTTTAAAGTTCCTGTAGAATTGGAGCCAAACTTAGCACCACTGCTAGCCAAACGACAGGCAAGCCCAGAGATCTAGTAAGGCCAGAGACCTACATGCAGGCAGGAAAACTATTTTGCAGAAGATGGGAAAATGGAATGAATATAGCGAGAGGAGTAGAAATAGGAAAGACCCCATGAAAGATGGGTTACTTGAGTTCATTTACATGCATTTCTATCCTTGACAATTGGGGGTGGATACATGCTTTGTGAGGCCTAAAACATATACCATTTAGGGAGCATTCTTCCTGAAGAATTAACAATTACTATAGAAAATTTGGTACAAGGGCCATGAAGCTTAAGTGAGGGGCCTTGAAGGTTAAGCTCAATGACTTTACATCCACCTGTGTTTTTACAGAATCAAGTGATTTCTGACAAAGACATTCAAAGGAGATCTTCTGCAGTAGGTCAGAAGAAATGGGGTCTGATTTTTAAGGGAATCTTTTTAGAGACCCCTAATAAGGGATATTCTGGTGAATCCTTTGTTGGGCCGTTCTGTCTTTGAAAGGCTTACATGCTTCTGAGATTCTAGAGGCAACACTCCTGAATTAATTTTCTGACTCTCCACACACCTCACTGGTCCCCCTACTATAATATTTCAATTTTGCTGCTGGCTCTTTTGGAATTTACTTGTGCTTTAAATTATCCTCTAAAGGGATCTCTGATATTTATTTGGAGTTTTGCTGGTTGGCTGCATAGTTAAAACCATCTGCTTTCTTTTTGAGTCATTATCAATAAAAAAGAAAATTCATGATGTATATGGTGATTCCTGCTTGGCTGGGCTTCTCCATTCTGGTCACATCCTACAAGGATTTGAAATGGCTTCATGGTCACTCTCCTAATCATATGAGCTGGGGAACACTTTAGGACAACGATTTCAACCTTTTTCATCTCCTGGCACATGTAAACTAATTACTAAAATTCTGTGACACACAAAAAATTACTTTTCTCCCCCCAATATGACAATAAAAGATATAATTTTGATTCATTCACACCAGAAGGCTATTATTGTGTTGACTGTTTTTTTATTTGACAATTTAAGGTAATAGTCGAGTATTGCATGTTTTAAAAATTCTTGAGGCACTCAGGTTAAAAATCACTGCTTTAGGAGACTAAGTAACAATACTTAAGTTATAATCTGAAAATGTGAGCTCTCAAACCCAATATGCACAGGACACTTGAGATAAAGCTTCTAATATGGTGTACAACACCACTAATCTCCATGAAATGGACAAAAAAATACTAAGGGAAAACTATTGAGAGTGAGGGGTGATCTCCCTTCTCTCCGTCTATTCTGCCAACACAAGCACACTTACACACACACACACACACACACAGATTAGATAACCATAAAGGGCAGCAGTGAGCCAGAAATATATGAACTCCAAGACAAAAAGAAATAAAGATCATAGGAATTAAATTATTGTTCCCAATGTATGAAATACAATAGTATTTTTGAAGGAGGATTTATACTTGGAATGAAAGGATTCTTACAGGGAAAGTGGAAACTGCTTGATTAACACTGAATAAATAAAATGATTCTATAAAAGTCACTGATACTGAAAATTAAAAAAGAAGAAAAAGATAATATACATAAGAATGTGCTGACTAATTTTTGGTATTGTACTGAGTGCTTTCCAAAAATTATGCTTTCCACATAATTCTCAGAACAGCTCTGTATTATTATTCCCATTATATTACAGATGAGTAAATTGAAGTTTAGAAAAAGCTAACTAAGCCAAATTCACACACTGAGTCCAGGTGAAGCCAGGACTTCAATTCCTAAATGCCAGGGCTTTTAAAAAAGTTTTTTCTTCAAGAAAGACTGAGCACTTTGTAAAGGTCTTATTGAAATAACTATAGTGGACAAAAGTATAAACAGGATTGGGCTCAGATACTTGTTGTATTGTTACCTTGCCAGTGGAACTTCAGAGGAAGACAAAATGAGTTATAGTAAAAATGGGGGAAGGGCTGGGGAGGTGTTCATGCCTGTCCACTTAGCATTATGAGGCTCATCTCATTTGTATTTGAAATACTTGTATTTCCTTTCTCTTCACTGGGCTTAGTTTTTCAGAAAATGGTACTGTTTTCCCTTGGGTGTCCTGTCCAGTATCTACACAGAGAAGATGGCTAAGAATTATTTACTGAAGGGACAGCAAAAGGGAAAATATTTTATCAATAAGATTACAAATGATAAAGAAATAAAAAATAGGTGTTTAAAAATCAGGAATAAGTATGGGAAGTAGGCACAAAGATACAAGAAAAAGTATAGAGCTTAAATATTTTAGGAGAAACTAAGATAAAATCTGTGGAGAGTGGCTACAGCATTTGGACAGGCCCAAGCCTTGGACTGAGAGGGCACGGTCCTCTCATGACAAAGCCACATGCAGGTCCCAGCTTGGAGGGCTAAGCTCTCCCAGCACAATTATAGCCAAAGGCTATGGTTGTAAGCTTGACCTTATGGTTCGAACCTGTGATCCCAAGTAGCTGAGTGATGTAGGCTGCAGGAGGTGCAGCAAGTGCTGTCAAAACAAAGATTGATAGATTTCTTAGGTGCATGTAATTAAGTAGATTAGAAACTCTTGATAACATTGTAAACATCTTGATCATGCCCTTTCTTTGTCTCATAGAATCTGACTATAAAATAAAGACTCAGCTTACAGGCTGGGTCACTGTCTCTCCATTTGAGAACAGTGTTCAACCTGGCCCCAGCTGTATTCTTGTGTGTGTGTGTGTGTGTGTGTGTGTGTGTGTGTGTGTCCCTCTCTCTCTCTCTCTTCCTCCCTCCCTTCCTCTCTCTCTCTCTTTTTTAATCCTTCACTGCCCCTCCTCAGGTTCACCACTAGCCGTGCTGAGCACAGTTCAAAAATCATATTGGAAGAACAAATGTGTGATACAGTCAAATTTGAAAAAAAAAACAAAACCTGAAAAAGTTGGGAAAAATTATAAATTATTTGTCAGCCATAATTACCTATATACTTTGGAGTAAAATTAATTAAATAATTTTAAAACAGTATTATATTTATTAATAGGTTGTTACAATGCTGTTGGTGGGAAATTTTTTCTTACAGCATTATGTTGCAGGAAAGCAATGTAGTTAAAAGGAGAACTTTATTATTATTATAAGACTCTATTATAATAAAACTTTACTATCTTAGGAGAGAGCCTTGAAATTTTTTAATGAGAAAGTTTAAATTTATTGGCCTAAACATGCTCAATATGAAGAAAGGTGAGAATAAGAGAACCTTTTAAAAATTTTTTTGAAGTATACAAAAGTGTATTGAGAAGTCTTGTATACCCTTTAATAGGCATCTTCCTTCAACTGTAACATAATTACAGTTGACCATTGATCAGTGTTGGGGTCATGGATGACAAACCCCTGCCCTGTTGAAAATTGAGTACGTACAACTTTTGACTCCCTCCAAATGTTACTACTAGTAATAGCCTGCTATAAGCCTTACCAAAAATATAAACTATCAAATTAATACATATTTTGTATGTTATACTGTATTATAATAAAGTAAGCTAGAGAAAAGATTATTGCAAAAGTTATAAAAGAGCAAATGCAAATGCATTTACAGCATTCATTGATTAAAAAATTAATATAAAAGTAGATCTGCACAGTTCAAACCTGAACTGTTCAAGGGTCAACTGTATTCTGAAAGCAAGAAATTGGTATTGGCACAAGACAATTAACTACAGATCTTACCCAGACTTCACCAGTTGTTGTGCTCTATTGAATATGTGTATATAAAATGATGACATTTTATTACATGTATAGATTTGTGCTCCCAACCACAGTCAAGTTAAAGTATTTTAACATGAAGGGTCAGATAATAGAGAGATAACATATATAAGAAAGCTAGTATAGAAAGGCAAATGTGTCATAAAGCCAGAAGAGTTTTAAAAAATGGAAAAATTAAATATAAAGAAAAAAACTATAATAAACTAAAAATATAAATGTAAAGGCTGAGGAACAACAATGTAAAATTCATATTATGGAAGTTACTAACTTCAGAAGACTTGGGAAATATAAATACATACATGAGGAGATGTTCAAACCCAATAAAAATGTGCAACTGTCAGAAAATAGCCTTTCTTCTTGAAGAAAGGGTATGAAGTGACAGAAGCATAGAAATAGCTGATCTCATTATGAAATGCAAACTAATTTTTGAAATAAATTTTTATGGACATAGAGATACAGATATTACGAAAAATGTTACAAATAATATCATTACTCAAATTAAAACAAATGGGCGATACAGACTATATAGGTCTAGTAGGGATTTTAAAAAAAGCATGCTAGAGAAATTCCAGGAAATAAATTCTTTATGAATTAGAAACAAAGAGTGAGAAAGAGACTAAGAAAGACGATAAAGAGATAGGAATCTCCCCCCCCCGTCCTTTCTTGCTGTTGATGTTCTGTGAGGACAAGATCCTTGGCTCTGATGCAGCCATCTTATAAACAGAGAGTCACAGAGAAACTGAACCACAGTTCTGTCCACTGATTTAATATTGGGTATACCTTGTCACTTTACTTCTTGATGTGTGATCAAATGAAACCGTACTGCTTTAGTCAAATATGATCAGACTCTGTGATTTGAAACCAGTTAAGAATCATGCAGGACTGTAACAGTCACTTACTAAATACCTACCATGTGGAAATCACTACACGATTCCCTTTAGTTCAATATCTCCTCCAACAAATTATCTATGAATACATGGGATAGAAATGACCAAAAACTAAGAATGGGCAAAGAATGACAGTTTTATTTTAGAAATAGAAAAGAATCCCTAAGGAAGTTTTTTTTGTGTCTCCCCCCCCCCCACCGACCCCCCGCAAGGATTTTATGATTTTGGGGGTGTTGGTGTTGAAGGCAAGTATGAAACTGGAGTAATAAAAATAAAAATGTAAATGTGCATTTAAATACTACTCTGTAAATATATTTAATAGCTAAATATATCGATATTTCTCAACTTCAGAATCTGGAAATCTTAGAGATTAGCTTTTTTTTTTGACAAGAGAAAGGCCATTTTCTGGCTTGATGATCATGAATAATTCAATCCATATGACATATACATATTTGGATAAACAAGAGTAGTTCTTTCCAGGAATCCATTCTCTCAATTGTACCAAAAGTTTGCATTCATTTGAAGAGACAAGTTGAGTGTTCATATTGAGAAAGAATGGTTTAAGGCCATAAACTGAGACTTTGCCTTTTGAGGGGGAATAATTTAGCTAATGAAAATTACTTTGGTCAATGTCTGCCACCCAGTTAATAAGTAGAGAATTTTAGGATGGCTGCCTCCCTTGCAATGCTGCTATGTGGATATTTTAGTAGAAATACAGAAATAATTTTAAAGCATAGATTAGTGTCTGAAAATCTTTTTCCCCCCCCCTGTATTTATAAATGCATTTTTTAAAGCAAAAGAGTATTTAAACATCAAATGCCATGGGAAAATTTACAATAATTTTATTCTATGGATACTCCAAATATAGTTCTACTAGCTGCGATTTAGCTCAAATTCTATGTTCTCCAATAACTTCCCGTAACCTCTTAAGCCCTTACTATTTGTCTCCTTTTTTGATCCACATCATTTTTCATGTAGCTCTACATTTTTTTTTATTGCTGTGGAATGCAAGTTCTATGAGGCAGCATTCTTTGTATATTTTGTCCTTTTTTGTATCCCAAGTGTTTGCCTGATGCCTGGCAAATATTAAGTATCTAAATATTTATTGAATAAATTAATATGTTTTTATTCTCTAATTAAATTGCAAACTTCTTGAAAGTGGGACCCATGGCGTGTACTTCTGTGTTTTCTCCTATATACATAGTGGACTCTTAGTAAATAATTGCTAATTAACAGGTTACATGATGTAATGTATCCTGAGAGAATTCCCATTACTTGAGCTCACAAATCAGTGTTCTGGGTCAACAAAACCACCATTGTTTTTTCCCCCCTGGACTTGTAAATATGCCATACCCACAAATTATTTCACTGGGAATATGTTCTTTCACACTCTAAAGTCATTTACTTATATGCTTAACCCAAAAGGCAGAATATCAAGATCCATGTTGAGACAATCTCAAATGCTTTATCTTGTAAACTATTTGGTACTTAAAACTGTTCCTCCCAGATAATGCCAACACTGGAAGTATATAGGCAGTCTTTGCTTGGCACCATCGTAATCAATGGGAATATTGACCCAAGATCTTTAAAACTTTTTGTGAAAACATTCAAAATCTCTCATTGTCAGTTATAAAGGTGAGGGGAAATGAAAAAGGGGTAAAACAAATATAGCTTAAGTATATTATGACTTAAAACCTTAGAAATATTGGGAATCCAAGTGTTTTACTTCTTTGTAAAAACACATTAATAGTTTGAGTAGTGCTTTCTCCTTCGTCTTGCCATGTAAGTTTCTGTTGGGAAAGGCAGTTACACACAGCTTCTTGCCCCGTGCACAGCACAAGAGTGGCCTTGGCAATTAGAACATCTATCACCGCACAGAGTCTACACAGACACTTTTATTATTATTATTTTGGTGAGAATTTGGTTTAAGATTCATTTAATAAAGTTGAAAATGATCTACAATAATAAAAGTATAATATGCTAATTAGACCGGACGTCCCTTCAGAGAACCTTCTGGGTGAAGCTGGGTCTGCGAGGGAAGCCTAGGTCCTGGGTGCCTGCCAGTGGCCAGAGGGAAGCTGATGCCAGCAGCTGGGAAAGGAAGGCCTACTCTTGCACGAATTTTGTGCATCGGGACTCTAGTGTTTAATAAAAACAATGGCCTTGGGCCCCAAACATTTTCTTACTGGGAAATAAAAAGCCCTCAAGGCAATCCTAAGGGTATCAGCTGGAGTATCTTTCCCTGATTTGGGCCTGATGTAGACTCCTTGGTTCTGCTTAAGCATGTGCATCCACAACCTTCAAGCACCTCCCCCATTTCTGTATTTCAGAGCCCACTGGGAGGGGTTAGGTGTGTGTGCTGTTACACTGCCCCAGTGAGCTGTGAAGTAGATCTGCTGGCCGTGCCGGACTGATGCATTGCATGGAGCTAGGTCTTGTGCACCTTCCCTCCTCTTGTGGTACCACTTGTGCCTGATGTGTGTGCTGTAATTTCTCCGTATTTTTGAATCACACACTGGTCTATTCTCTGGGTGGCATTTATCTGCCTTCTAACCTTGGCTGCACAACCTGGCCACTCTGTGAAGGGTGAAAACAGCTACAATATGGGAAGAGTATGTTTCTTTTAAAAAATATTTTTATTGATTTCCTAGAGGAAGGGAGAGGGCGAGAGATAGAAACATCAATGATGAGAAAGAATCATTGATCAGCTGCCTCCAGCATGATCAGGAATGGAGCCCACAACGTGGGCATATGCCCTGATCGGGAATTGAACCATGACCTCCTGGTTCATAAGTTGATCCTCAACCACTGAGCCACCATAGATGGCAAAAGTGTGTTTCTAATGTCTTGGAAAACTGTCATAGTCCTTTCTAGGTTTGGATTAGCTTTGAATGTTATTTTGTCCTTTACACTTCATGAAGTATTTCTGAGAAGTCCTTTCATGTGAATTTTTTATTTTGCTGGCATCCCTCTCTCTGGGATATCATTCTTTTCATCACCACCACTCCTCATGTCTATCAGCAGGTTCACCTTCCGAAAGATCCTCTGACTGCACATTTAGAGCGAGTTGAATGGGGTGGTGTCGGCATCCCCCTACTCAGCTATTTCTTTCATAACTCCACTTATGTTTGACTTAAACTTCACTTCCAGAATTATTACTTTCTGTTTCTTTGCTGCATTTTCATCTTTGTTGGCATTTCCATTTTTCATTGTTCATAGATACACATGCACACACGCACGCGCACACATTACTATCATTGATTTTGTTAGTTTATAATTGGCCTACTTTTACTTTTAAGTTCTTCTTAAATCCTACATTTTCCAACTAAAATTCACATTGGGAAACTTTAAACCATTTAAAGGAAGAGGTTCCTGCAACTGATGTCACTGTCAGCCACAAACATTATTGCAATAAAAAATTCAGCAAGTAATACATGTCAGGCAGGCTCTGATCTCATCCAAAGTTTCATGAACGTTGACTTCTCAGGCCTCTTTTTTAAAATTCTTGGAGAAGTTAAGAAAAAAGGCAATGATGGAAATGATAGAATCTTTAACAGATCAGAGCCAAATTTTGTATGCAGCTGTGTCTACTAAACATTTTAAAATGCTCACTCAATGTGAGGGAAAGTAAGGGAGGATGGGGGTAAGGGGAAGAGATCAACCAAAGGACTTGTGTGCATACATATGGGCCTAGCCAGTAGCCATGGACAACGGGGGCTGAGGGGGGGTATCATATTTAGGGAAGGGTTTGGGATGGGAATGGGGGAATAAGGACAATTATGTGACACCATAATCAATAATAAAAACATATTTAAACATTAAGAGGGTATACTTTCTTCAATTTTTAAAGAACAACCCCCCACCCCCATTTTAGATGTATGGATATCAGTTACAATGATTTTATACAAGATCCCCTATTCTACTTCTTAGTTTATTAAATCTCAAGAAAAACTCAGATTTACAAATTCAAAGCAACATTTTTAGTTAAAGTTTTCAGAAGATAGGCCTACTCCTAAAATTTAATTAAAAATCTCATCTATATCAGAGGGTGAAATCTGCGTGGTGAATTTTATATCTCAGCTGGTAGCACTCATTATTTCTCCAGCTTAATATACTTCTGACTCATAAACCACTTACTCCCAAGCCCTTGTTTTCCATAATAGTGCTTTCCCCAACCCCTTGTCTAAAATTAGCCAAAATTTCACCCGAGTGCCTTTCCAAAGTATATTAAGCCATATGAATATAATTTCCTTGGTGTCTTGTCAGAATAACTGAAAATACTTAGATTAAATGAAATATTTGTATTCTAATCTTATCTACCAATATAATGGGTGATGGTATACAAAATTAAGAAATAAATTCTTTTGCTTAAATGATTTTGTGTGTGTATATGTGCATACTTACAGAGTAAAAAACAAAGATTACCTTTACTCATTTAAATTGGTGTTTGTGTTATTGTATTGTGTCTTTAACATCTCAAGTCATGTCTCTTTCCATCACCATTTATTTCCTCTTTACCCTCTCCCGTTTCAATAATTCACTTAAAAAACCCCAGTATTTTAGTAAAATAATGGCTTGAATATAACTAAGACTTAAGCATTATTCTATTTTCTAGTTAATTTTTTTATCAGCGATTTTGTGTTAAAAATAAACTTTTAAATTTTACATAGTTTTAATTTATCTTGTTTAAAATGCCACTTTCTGATAAAAAATATTTTGGTCTACCATGGCATAATTTCTTCTTATCAAAAGCATGAACTTAATCTGAATGTTTAATACGGATGAGGCATAGTGAGAACATAATAATTTGCACTGAGTGAGGCTTGGTGCTCTTTCTTTTCTAATTCCTGGTAATTGCTGATAAAACAATGGCCACTGATGAGTGAGTGCTTATGTAGCACTTCTTGTTCCTCTGAATGGAATAAGAGTATCATTAGCCATGGTACAAAATGTCAATATCAAGAGCCATTTGCTCAATGAGGCCAGGGACACTGAAAATGATAATTATGGCCCTTCTTCCACAAGGCCATGTGATTACAATAGGAACATTGAGAATTCATAAATTAAATTTCTCCTCTGGCATAATAATATTAATGTACTTGATATGATCGCCCACATAACATGGTTTAATGTGGGGCAAAAAGTAGGTTTGCAGATGTTTAGATGGAAAGTAATACAATAACAAATAATAATACAAGAATAAACTATATTTACATAAAACACAACTTACAACTTCCCAGCAAGTAATTTAGATATAACTGCTTTTTGCTTTGACACTATAAAGAAGTTGAATAGAAAATCAATCCTTCAAAGGACTAAAATATGAAAAAAAAATCCTTTGACTTATATTTAATGATTATTCTCTTTTAAAAATTAATAATTGTAATCTTTTTTTGGATTAGTTAAATGATGACAGAATTTTAGAGTAATATTAAATGTCTTTTACATAACATAGATTACTGGTAAAAAAATACATTTCAATCAATTAAAGCTAGTTAATTTTCTAATAGTTTTACCACATGGATAATATTCTGATTATCTCATATTTAGTGTTGTCTCAGTAAAGTGTTATTACAAGTATTATATATGTGACATTATGAGTTGTTTAACCTGAAATTTCAATACAATCAGATTATAAAGAGATAATTCATTGACATTCACACACCCTTTCCTTCTCTTTTTATTTTTTTAACTTTACTAGTTGGGACAAGCATGTGTTTCTATCACCTTATAAAGATCTGTATTATATGTTAGGAGGGGAACCCATTTAATAATCCAATTTAAATTTTAAATGGAATTCTGTCTGTATATATTAAAAAAACACACAAAGCTTTCTCTTTGCGTTTCCATTTATTAGGTAACTGTAATCTCACCACACAGACACTTCACTACTAAGTAGGCATTGGCTTACTCTGGTCTGTTGTGTTCCCTGTTGGAAGAGGTTTACACAAACTGATTTCACCCAGAAAGTGTACAGTAAGTTGTAAATATAGTTTTAATTTAAGATTTCAGTGTACTTACCAATAATGCAATTCCACCTTTCTCTAAACATTTACAACATGCTACAAAACAAACATGAATGAAAACAGAATTATGAGGGGTTGGGTTGTTGTTGGATAAATTACTATACTGAGCTATGTGTAGACGGAGAACTCCCCCTTTTCAGTGAATGTTAACGTAGCTTCATTCCTATACTGGACACAAGAGCAAGCTGATCAACCTGACTGCACATCAGCCAGGGCTGGCCTGGTGAGGGGTGCAAATTCATTTGCCAACCGACTCAACTTGTCAGTGTTGTCTAAGATCCCACCTGACTTTCAAGTATAGGAAGAGGTCTTAGAATAATAGAATAACAAAATCTCAAAACATTCTTTATAGATTGAAACATATAATATTGTCCTTTCCTCATTTTCACTAAAGTCTATCATAAAAAGAAGGATAAATTAATATAAAGAATCAATGAAATTATATTATATATTAACTCAATAATTTGGTTAGGATAAATAAGTGGTGTGATAGTAAATGTAACCACCAACTCTCCAAGGGGACAAGGGCAATCTAATCGGTAGGATTTGCTGATTTTTTTTTTTTTTTTAAGAAAATGACATTTGCAGTAAGTTGCAAGCGATGGTAATAATGGTGTAGGTATTAAAAAGACAAATGGGAACAAAGTTCTACCCAGAAAAGTATGACATGAATTGAAGGACCAAAAGCCAGACTTGTTATGATCACAGGGCCTTTGTTGAGTTAGTCCCAGTTTAACAGCTGGAAATGAACTCAGCCCCTGACTTCTGAGTGCAGATTTATGCTGCTAACTGTTGACACACATTACAAGGAACACACAGTTGTATTTTTCAAAAAGTGTGATTAAACTAATAATTTTAGATGTATGCTGACAACTTTAAATAGCAGAGTTACTGGCAACTTACAAAATAAATTTACAAGATGTTCAGCAAATCTATTAACCTGCATATGGCTGAAACCGGTTTGGCTCAGTGGATAGAGCGTCGGCCTGCGGACTGAAGGGTCCCTTGTTTGATTCCGGTCAAAGGCATGTGACTTGGTTGCGGGCATGTCCCCAGGAGGCAGCTGATTGATGTTTCTCTCTCATCGATGTTTCTCTCTATCACTCTCTCTTCCTCTCTGTAAAAAAATCAATAAAATATATTTATAAAAAACAAAAAACAAAAAAAACCTGCATATGAAATGCACTTTAATGTTTAAACTAGTTGAAAAAGTGATAACAATATATTTAATCTCATATATACCATTTTAATGTAACAATTTCTTAAATTGTTTGGGAATTATATAGGACTAATTATTATTAACTTCAACTAAAGGTAAACCAACTTCTAAGCAACCAATTACTTTTGGGTTTGAACATCTTTTGCAAGAATCTTTCTATACATAAGGGATGTTTGTTCCTCAAGATACAGTTTTTTAAAAGTTCAATGAATCACAAAGATTTGAGGCACTAAAAAAAATGAAAAAGATTAGGAAACATTTAGTCTACGTAAAAATAATTTGATCATCCTAAGCTAATTTCTATTGAGTCATGATTCATGAACTCATATTAATAAAAGGCACATCAACTATCTCAGAATAACATAGCTCTAGGCAGGTAGTATCCAACCAGAAAAACCTGGCTTGTCAGAGAAGTTCTTACTCTGTGGCCTGAAGGACAGCATTCTTCCATGTTTACATGACACGTTCATCTGAGGGTTTCACGTACATCACAAACATTCATTTGTCAATTTTCACAGCATCTCCAGGAACCAAATCATGTGAAAGATTATTGTTCTTGTAGGAGAGTTAGGTGCAAGAGTCACACAGAAGATGTGTTTGCCGTTGGTTAATAAAACTATATAGATTGCAGCTGTACAATTCTATAACGCTTTCTTCCTTGAGAAAGAAAACCTGATGTTGCTACTAAAAGTCTTTTACTCTTTCACATGTAGTAGATCATTGTTGACAACCTTTCTATCATCACCATCATCATTAGAAGAGTCAATTGGAGGGCAAGTAATTTTTCACAGGGACCTAAATCTGATAACATTCTGGCAAGGAAAATCAGTAGCTATCCTCCTTAATCTCTACTGCATCCCTTATTTTCTAGGACAGCAAACACAGAGCAAGGCAGGAGGTTCACACTTGGATTTTAAAAGAATGAGTCTGATTTGAGGTCTTATGAATATAATTTCCAAATGAATAAGATCCTCATCAGAGTTTCCCAACTTAGTCTAGTGTAAAAATATCTATGATGTTAACATCTTCAGCAAATTTGACATATGAAGTTTTGAAGCTTTCTGTCAATACAACAAAATAGTATACATATCAAATTACATATATATCAACATATGTGTGACTCCATCTATTGAAAAAAATTTGCATTATTAACTGGTACACCAGGACAAGTTGTATACATTTGTAGCTCATAAATTGGCTCTAAAATCAGTTCCCACGGATAGTTTCACAACTGTTTTGAGACTTGGTGCCATTAGTATAAGATGAGAGTGTCTCAAGGGACCTATTCTGAAAATATATACATATGAAACCAAATTATGTATTTATTTGAAAACAAGCCTCATTATTCTACCATCACATTCTATTGCAGTTTATGTCTTCTTCTGAGCTGTAGTATAATTCATTTACTCATTTGCTCACTTTAGAATTGGCCCATTGACATAGTTTTGATGTTGAGAGAAGAACTCTGAGTCAGAGTGGCTGGATTAAATCCAACCTGGACACTGTGTACTCTGCCCCCCCTGAGGAGATATCCCTAACCTCTCTGACTCTCTCTTAGTCTCCTCATCTGAGTAGAATGGGTATAATATCAGTGTGGTGGGGGATTCAGTGAGTGACTCTATGCACTGCCTGATGCCCACAGTAAGTATTTCACATGTCAGCTGTCATGAAAGTTTTATTGACAGCCAGTTTTGTTTTAGTCTTGCCACCAAAATTCTTGGTTTGGGATTAAGGTGAATCACAACAAAAATTAATAAAATAAATTCAAATAAAATAATAAAATAAAAACATCACTTTCATATGATTATTTAAAATTACAAGGATATAAAATCATCTAAAAATACCCGGGGAAGATTCATTTAGGTTATTGTACCAGTGACCGAATCATGACTTGTTATGACAATAGTAGCTAGATGACAGTTATTTTAAATTCTTATAAATTCTAATGGCCCTGAAAATTTCTCATTAAAAGCAACTGTTGTTTTAATCTGAAAGGTCTTAGCATTTAAACTATAAAAAGCATATTGCTTTTATATAATAATATTTGAAGTAGGAGCTATATAGATATATTCTGCATAAAACTCCATTACTATTTTTTGTAAATGTTGCATATTTATGAAGATTAAGTAGGTTTTGGATCAAGTTATGCATGAGATTCTATTAAGACTTCTTCCAGTGATTTTGACAGATGAACTTCCACAGCCAGAATCTGCATCTGACCATGGAAACGTGATGCTCTGCTTCAGAGTTCAGTAAGATAAGACTGGACACTTCCTTTTCTAGTCACAAAAGACTGATATTTGCAGTCATTCTTTCACCTGTGTGTGTTTACACATTTACTGTATATACTCCCTGTGCATAAATAATGCACCAGAATTTCTCATGAAGTGCGCAGTATTAGAAGAACCCTTTGGTTTCAGAGGATGTTGAAGAAGAATAAAGCCTTTCCAAAAGGTTTCCCAAACAATAGTTTTAGGTTAAAGTTGATCCCAGTTATTTTGGCAGTTGCAATTATAGTTTCTTGGGCTTAAATGCTTAATTAGGAGCCTTTGGAAAGTTTCGTGTCAAGCTAAAAATATTTCTAATGTACACTCCCTGCTTACTCAAAGCTGCGTGGAGCTGTAATTTACAAAGGAACCTTGTTCCTTTAATTGTTTTGTCAGTCAGTAAAAGCCCGGGGAGCAGGCACAGAATAATCTGTTTATATTTAGCTGTGCCAGTGGCCATGAAATGTCACAACCTTCATATAATTTAAGGAGAGGTTAGGGATGTTATTTCTATAGAACCGATTGCTTTACAATTTGTTTTACTTTCTAAAATTATGCACTTTGCAGGATTTTTGTGTAGAACTTTTACTTCCATCATCATAATTTTGCTTTCATACAATACTTGAAAGTGAAGACTTGAGTGAGGTTCATTAGTTGATTCCTTTGTTTTTGTATTACAGTTAGTCATTACAGAAAGCTAGATTGATAGGGAATATAGACTAATAAGTAGAATTTGAATTAAGAAGCTTATTTGATCTGAATTCTACTATTTTTATATTATCTTCAGTTTTGAAGAGCATGTTTCATTATGGAATCAATTTAGAGATAATAAACTAAAAAGAAGCACACATTTTTCAGGATGACTCATCTATTTACCAAGTGTGATGAGAGAAAGGAGAAAAACAAAGAGCAAACAAGAAGGAACAATGCCTTGCATCTGTATAGCACTCTTTAAAGCATTTTTACATCTATGTCTGCAGCCTTTTCAGAGTTTACAAGGTATGTTCTTATTAGCTGAGCTCATCTCCCAAAAGTGTAGGGCCCTGTGTCATGTAGTGGTTACAAGTTCAAGCTTGAGAGTTAAATAGATGTGGGTTATGATCCCCATTCTGCCACTGCCATCAGTGTGACCTTGGATTAGTTCTGTGACATCTTTGAGTGTCATGTGTCTCCTCTGAAAAAATGGGGATTACAACAACTGCTTTACAGGTTATTTGGCCACACAAATGGCATGGTATACGCACACAGTAACCACTCACTGGGTCATAGTCGTTAATTCTTGTTATCATTACTATTGCTATCTAGCCCTATAGCTAGATACCAGCTATTGTATAAAGACCAGGCCAAAGCAAAATGGACATTGAAGACTTTACAATGGGCTTAGAGAAAAAGATGTTTCACTTTCTTGATGGAAATTACTTCAACAGATGATGTCAACATTTTGGCATGCTCATTTCCACATTTCATTAACTTGCAAAAGTTATTTCTTAGAGCTGACCCTCTCCTAACTGGAAAAGTTTCTGGCCCAATCTCTAATGCACCTTTACTTTATGATGTGTGGAAATTGCCAGTTAATGGAATCATTTGATAGTTCTCATTTATTCTACTCCTGAATTAGTTTTGCTTAAAATTATTTTTGTACTTCATGTACATTAATCAAGAGGCAATATGAGAGCAATTAGGGACTCCTTGACTACCAAGGTCCAAAAACAATCTTCTAAATTATTTAACTTTATAAACTTATTGGTACATCTGTTTTATGCTATATTTAATTTTGAATGCCAGCAATGCTGGAATGTCTCATAATATTATAGAAATGTTTATTAATAATTGTAGTAATTTATAGAGTTAATTTATTATTGACACAAGTAGACATATGAGTTCTACATCTTTTAAGAAATACTAAGCACTGGGATTCAGTGTTTACTTAGCATTATGTATCTAAAAGGAAATAAGAGGCATTTTCATGCATATATGGTTTTTAAGGAATAATCCTACCTAATAAAAGAATAATATGCAAATTAACCATCACTCCACTACACCACAAGCCATGCCCACCAGCCAATCAGAGAGAGTATGCAAGTAAAACCAACCAAGATGGCTACTGCCACAGAGAGCAGGAGGGAGCCTTGGGTTTCCCAGGCAATGCCTGGCCTTGCTGGTCTAGGCCTCCACTAAAATTTCAATTATAGAAGGTAAACAAATCCAAACAAAAATGGCAGCAGCCACAGAGCAAGCAGAAGGCTTGGCTCCACTCCAGGCTACAAAGTTTCAATTGTAGAAGGTAAATAAATTCTAGATAACAGGGCTTCTCCTTGGGTTGGCAGGGGATATGGCTGACCTGCAAACCACCACACACCCCTCATCTAGGCTGCCCCATGCCCCAATGGAACCATCACTCTGACCCGGGACACCCTTTAGGGCAAACCAGCTGGCCCCCACCTGTGCACCAGGCCTCCATCCTATCTAATAAAAGAGTAATATGCAGATTGACCATTACTCTAACACACAAGATGGCTGCCCTCATGTGGTCAAAGATCTGGCCCTATGTGGACACCAGATGGCCACCACAAGATGGCCAGCAGGGGAGGGCAGTTGGGGAGAATCAGGCCTACAAAGGAGGGCAGTTGTGACAGACGATTCCTGCAAGGGAGGGCAATTGGGGGCGATCAACTCTGCCGGAGAGGGCAGTTAGGAGTGACCAGGCCAGCAGAGGAGGGAAGTTGGGGGCAAACATGCTGGCAGGGGTGCAGTTAGGCATCAATCAGGCTGGCATGGGAGTTGTTAGGGGTGATCAGGCTGTCAAGCAGAAGGGATTAGGGACAATCAGTAAGGCAGGCAGGTGAGCAGTTGGGAGCCAGCAGTCCTGGATTGTGAGAGGGATGTCCAACTGCCCTTGAGGGGTCCCAGATTGGAGAACATGCAGGCTGGGCTGAGGGACATCCGCCCTCTGTGCATGAATTTCATGCATGGGGCCTCTAATTAGGTATAATATTGGCAGAGAAAGAACTAGGGGTTTATGGTGAGTGAAAACAGCATGTAAGAAATATGGCATTACAGTCTTTAACTATCACAATTCATGCTGGAATAAAAGTAATTAAGAATGTAGAAACCTACACTTCTTTCAATATCTTAAGCATTTTACAAATTTCTGTTTGAAGTGTGACTTGGTATTTTATAGTAGAACAAGAGGTCCGGTCCAAGAATTCATGCACTGGTGGGATTCCTTGGCCTGGCCAGCTGTGGGGGAGGAACTGTAGGATATTGACCATCCCTAGGAGGTTGGCTGTAGGAATGCATTGACCAACAGGGGGTAGCTCCTTTGTTGAGTGTCTGCCCCATGGTGGTCAGTGTGCATCTTAGCTACTGGCTAGTCAACATGTCCTCCAGTTGTAATGGTTGCTTAGGCTTATCCTATCTAATAAAGATGGAATATGCAAATTGACCAAAACTCGACGACAAAGACGGTTGTGCCCACAGCTAATAAGGAGGGGATATGAAAATTGACGTGACAAGGCAAGAGGAAGAAGGTGGCTCTGGCTGGAGCAAAGGCGGAAAGGTGACGCTGGGCTGGAGGAGTGAAGGTGGTGCGGCAGCCAGGGGAAGGAAGGCCTATTCTTGCATGAATCTTCGTGTATTGGGCCTCTATATATAGATAAGGATAGAAGCATTTCATATCACAGTAGTAAAAAGTTGGAAGAACAGAACAGATACATTCCGTTTAAGAAGGTGTTTTCAAGCTAGATAGAAATTCTGGCTCAATTTAATTATAATAAGTACTTGGCTGGTCTTCATCATCAGAAGTTCACGATCAAAATCATGTTTTTACAAAACTATTGAGAATTATAATAGTTTTATTAAAAGTAATCAATGAGCAATGTGCAGTGTCATTGAAAAGAGAGAATGTGAAGAGGAGTGGACTCCAGCTTGCAAATTGTGGCAGTGACAAAGGCAGTGGGCTAGATTTAAGTTCCATTTTAATTGCAATCCCACATGAAGGGTTGCATGGATTACTCCAAAAGGGATGGAAACATTCTCTGTAGTTACTTAAGAGCAAGACTGATTCTCAACAGTCTGGGTGTTGTAGGCGAGTGTTTCAGAGAAGGCGAGAATCAGGAATAAAAGTAAAACATTTCCTTAGATTTTGTTTTAAACAGTCACCCAAAGGTTTAATAGTTTGACTGTATAAGAATAACTCCATGTGGTTGCGACAGTATACATACACTATCCGGGCTGCTGCACAGAGCAGGTGGTAAACTGCCTAACCTTCAAGGAAGCTGTGCGAATCAATTTATATGTTATCACAATGTGTTTCTGGCAAACAGCAGAAAAATGTTTTGTTCCATAAAATCAACAGACAAGTTTCCACTTCTGGTGTGGAAGAATAAATTCCTAACTGAATCGCTTGCAAATAACTATAAATTCTGAGTAAAGTATATATAAAAAAACATACCCACAAACTATTTGAAGACTCTGGAGAGTGAACAAAAGTAGGAAGGGGAGTAAAAACTTGGAGGAACAACTAGCACAAATTGAATTTCTGGTTTTTGCAGTTTTACCATGAGGATAGCTGGGGCAACCAGAGAAAGAAGCCACTGGAAAGTGAGGGGGCCATTTCAGAAAGGAAAGTGTCTGAGTAGGGGACTTCCAAGGTCTGTGTATAAATTCTGCTCAGGGTCCTACTAACCTCTGAAGCACGAATGGGTAGGACACATTCAAAACAATCTTAACTGTAATTTGAGCAGCTAAATGCTGGAGGTGAGAGGGTTGGAAGTTGGAGTCTAATCAGGGCAATTGCCCACTGAAACAAAAACATCAAGTACTATCATAGAATCACAAACTAACATTCACAATAGTCAGGATATAATTTAAAATTATTTTACCAAAAAAAAGAAAGAAAAGAAAAACATGACCCATTTTCAAAGGAAAACAACCAATCGATGTCAAACCAAGATGACCCAAATGTTAAAATTATAAGATAAGGATTTTAAGGCTATTATAATATGCTCAAAGTCACAAAACAAAATATATTTATAAGGAGGAAAATGATGTAAAATGTTAGTAGAAAAAAATTAAAAAATAAACCAATGTATCACAACAATTTCTAAACAAATAGAGAAAAGGGTTTCTTTACTGATTTGCACAAAGCATTATGTGTACTATCAGTCAAATACATATTCCTAGAAAATAGTTAAAGTTTATTAGACTTGAAAGGTCATAAAATAGTTCGATTTAACCAAGGAAAAACTACTTTTAAGAACTTGGGATTCGTCCCATATGACAAGTGAACTAAACATAATTTAGCAATGCCAGGACAAAACTAAAGTGTGTAAATCTCCGCTAAGTTCCATTATCTAACAGGCTTCCAAGAAATATTATATAATAAAGAGGTAATATGCAAATTAGCCCTCACAAGATGGCTGCCTGTGACGAGGCCAGGAGGGAGGTTAGTGAGGGACAACCAAATGACTGAACAGCAGGCTATGTGGGGCGATCAGGCTAGGGGGTTGGGGGGGCTGGGGAGGGGGAGCAGTTGCGGGTGATCTGGCTGGTAGTGGGGGGGTAGTTAGGGGCAATCAGACCAGCATGCAGAGGCAGTGTGGGGCAATCAGGCTGGCAAAGGGGAATAATTAGGGGCGACCATGAAGGTAGACAGGTGAATAATTAGGACCAGGCAGGCAGCAGTCCAGGATTGTGAGGGGTCCCAGATTGGAGAGGGTGCAGGATGGGCTGAGAGGACCCCCCCTACTCTCAGTGTGCATGGATTTCATGCACCAGGCCTCTAGTACGATATATAGAGTGGGGCAAAAGTAGGTTTACAGTTGTATGTGAAACAGTTTATTCCTATATTATTATTTATTAATTATTGTATTATTTTCCATATGAACAACTATAAACCTACTTTTGCCCCACACTATTAATAACCTTTATAAAGAAAATACTATTTAAAGTGATATGTAAAGTTAATTTCTCACAAATTTTTGGCCTGTAAGTCTTTTTTTTTTTTTTTTTTTTAAATGCTGGTGGTTCTTTTAGGTTGTATAATATAAAATATATAAAAAATGAGGATGTAATTTGTGAGAAACTTATGTTATTATGTTATGGGTTTATATACATTAGTCACAGCAAAGATAGGAGAGAGTATTTGTGAATGATTACTAAATTTTATTTACCGACTTCCATTTGCCAAGTACTATTTTGCTCATTTTCTTCAGAGACTACAATGGTTTATTTTGTGAAGTACTTTAATGAGAAACTTCTAGCATACTACTAAACACAAGAAGAATAAGAAGCAAAGGAATTATTCAGTTAACAGTGTTATGTATAGAAAAAGAGTTATTGAGGTATTAGATAGTGATATCTTCTCTCTTCAGAGAGTTGGTATCTGAATAAACTGTGCAAGAGGTATCAAAGAACTTGGTGTCCATGTTATATATTATCAGGTTTTTATTTAGCCACATTAATTCAACCTATAGTGTATTCTCTGAACATTATGGGTAGCAACACATGTATATGATGACTTCCCAATTTAACTGTCAGGATTGATAATATGAATGTTTTACTTATTTTTATTTTTTTAAGATATATTTTTATTGATTTCAGAGAGGAAGGAAGAGGGAGAGAGATAGAAACATATACGATGAGAGAAAAATCATGGATTGGCTGCCTCCTGCAAGTCTCCCACAGGGGATCAAGCCCACAACCTGGGCATGTGCCCTTGACCAGAATTGAACTGGAACCCCTCAGTTCACAGGCCAACGCTCTATCCACTGAGCCAAACCAGCCAGGGTGATAATATAATGTTTTAGATTTGCAAATGGGAACTGTACAGTAAAGAAAACTCAGTATTACATAATGAGAAGCAATTTCTTTATTTCTGTCTTTTCAAATTTTGTGTGTTTGTTTTTGGTGACTCAATGGATATATGTATAGTAATCTTTTTTAAAAAATAATATATTTTATTGATATTTTACAGAGAGGAAGAGGGAGGGATAGAGAGTTAGAAACATCGATGAGAGAGAATCATCGATCAGCTGCCTCTTGAACACCCCTACATGCAACCAAGATACATGCCCTTGACCTGAATTGAACCCGGGACCTTTCAGCCCACAGGCTGACGCTCTATCCATTGAGCCAAACAGGTTTCGGCTATAGTAATCTTTTTTAAATGTTATCATTCCAAAGTATCTTTACTCCAATGACATTGAGAATCGTTCAATGTTCATAACTATGTTACATGTTTGTCACTAGCGCAGGTGTTAAACATAGAAGCTTGGAAATAAGAAATACTTATCTGGGATTAGAGTTAGACAAGTAACTTGAACTCTCCAAACAATAGTTTCCTCATCTTTTAAAACAGGAATAATAATAGTTACCTTATAAAGTTGTTGCATGTTTTGCACAAGATAGGCAAGTAAAGTGTATATATTAGAACCTGGAATGTAGAAAGTACTAAAAAAGTAGCTATTAGGCTTAAATTTTATTGTAGTTGGAAAAATTCATTGAATAAATGAATAAATAAATAATGACATAATTTTATTAACTTGACGATTTTATTCATATTGATCCCCAAGAGCTGCTAAATTATTCCTTTGAGTGCTCATATAAAAAGTGAATGCAAGGACTTGTGTGCACGCATATGAGCATAACCAATGGACACAGAATGGAGGAGAGGAGGGAGGACATGTGCTGGGGGGTGGGGGTGGGCAGGGAGAGGTCAATGGGGGAAAAAGGAGATTTATGTAATACTTTAAACAATAAAGATTTTAATTAAAAAAAAAAGTGAATGCAAACACTATTTGGCAAAACTAGGTGAGAACAGAAATGTTCACTTAGTTCCATAATCTAGAACACTTTCAGAAGTACAATATATAACATTTGTGAAGAGAATACTTGCTATGAATCTTATGAACATAGCAATAATTCTACAATTATTTATCAGCACCTAGAAACGACAATACATTGTGCAAAGACAAAGGTTAGAATGAAGAATAGAAATCTATCTATAATTCTATAATAATAATAGCATAATATGCTAATTAGACCAAAGGACCTTCCTGACGACCTTCCGGTCTAAGCTATGGTGCTGCAGGGGCAGAGGTAGCTACCACTGTGGTGGGGGGCCAAGCTCCTTGCACGAATTTTGTGCACCAGGCCTCTAGTACATATAAAAAGACTAATATGCAAAGTGTGCCCACAGAAGTTTGACCAGGAGACTGGGAGTTCTATCACTTGCTATGATGAGCACTGACCACCAGGGGTGGGGCGGAATAAAGGAAGGCCCCAGCCAGCAGCCTGCAGATGAGGAAGAGAGGCCCTGGCCGGCAGGTGGAAGGCCCCAGCCTCAAGTATAAAGATAAAAAGGCCCTGTTTTAAAAAACCCACAACTTTCACTTAGAAATTGAAACAATAGATTATCTGATATGAACAGTGGTCCTAGACACTGCAGCTTTTATTATAAAAGAAATAATCATGTTTATATAAAACATAGGTTCCCTCTTCTTCCACTGCAGTCATTACTCCAATATTTCCCTTCTGAATTTCTCTCTGCTGCCCCGACCCAAATCCACTTTTCATCTGAAGCATAGGGAACAGAGTCCAATATTAAAAGCTTACATTTTTAAGCAGGTAAGGTTGGTACTTAAACATATAAATGGAAAACTACAGTCCTTAAGATAACAAAGGCTAGAAATGGAGTAGGCAGGGACAGGGCAAGACATATTATATCTAGCAATCTATGTAGGGACTGAAAATTCTGCAATGATGACATTCAGTGAAGATATGAATCAACTAAAGTAATTGACAGGGACAATTCTTCCATCTTTGAAAATATCTATATCAAGTTTATTTAAATAGATTTTAATCTGCATAATATAACATTCTGACAAGACCACGGCCACCAATGTGGTCAGTGTTGTGCTGGTAAATGTTTAACAACTGGCTCTCAGTCAAAGAAAACAGACCCTGATTTATAGTATTGGCCAATTTCTATAGCACAAATTCTCCATCCATGGCTGATTTCGGTTGCTAATGTGATGCCACTAAATACAGAGCTGAGGAGAAAAGTGCAGTAAAACACTATTATATTCCACCAGAAAGACCCAAAAGATATAAATAATGTCAAGAGTCAGAACAGTAAAGTGTAGTAAATAATTGAGGAGTATGTATTACCTTTGGTTTTAATGTGATTTATCCACTTTTAAGATTATATAATTTAATTTATAATAATGACCATGTTTAACAACCAGCTTGCAATATTCCTGAAAATTTGTGAGCCAGTCAGAGCAGGCTCCAGCACAATGCTGAGTGGAGAATAATGGTTAAAGGGCATGGCTCATGGATTTGAAACGAGACTCAGCCACTTTTAGGTTTCACTGGTCAAGTAACCTGATCTCTCTGTACCTCAGTGTTCTCATCTGTGTAATTATAGGACCTACTGTGTACAGTTGTTGCAAAGATAAAATGAAATCTGTGCATGACACACCACAGTACCTGAAACAGTAATCCACTCAATTTGTTATAAACTGTTACTATCTCAATACGTTGTTAACAAAATTATTCTACTCATGCTGAAGAATAAATTTTATTGATGAGAAAAATATCTTATTTTGTGATCTACATGGAGATAATCAACTTTGCTTCCTAGGCAGTAGATGGTAATCTACTACTAGAAACTGCAAGGGGAAAAATGACTCAGTGTAATTGAGGCAATGTATTATTAGCTGGATCATAAAGCAGAGAGGATGCCAGGCATTCTGGGATACATCTGCAGTATAAGGCTTCACCTCAGGTATTAATTCTGATCAACTAAACGTCAGACTTAAGATGAATGGTGAGAGGATTCTGAGGCTGCTTCTAGACTTAGCAGAAACAGCATTTTAATACATAAGCAACAGTTACTATGTATGGTTAATGATGGCGAGAAAAAACACTCCCTGATTTACATACAAAATCCTTGATTTAGGTGTAAGCCTACAATGTTTGGAGAAAATTTATGCTGTACACTGCTTGCAAAATAAATAATAATAATAATAATAATAATAATAATAATGATGATAATAAAATAAAATAAGAAAAGAAAAAGAAAAAAAATTTCCCAAGTTTGGGGGATATCACACATTTCAAATGGAGGTTGATTAAATAAGGTGATGACTTTATAAAAAAATTCACCTAAGTTACGGTCGGAGTGAAAGAAAGAAAACAAAACTGACCAGTTCAGCAGTTCTTTGGGGGGAAGGGCAGCTGGAAAAGAATATAAAGCAAATGGGACTTGGAATCAAAAGGAAAATCAACCTTCCTGGCTATTTTTCTACATTCCATTTGAGAGCCATACAACAAAAATAGCAATGCTGGAATATTATTTGGTATATGTGTTAATGGAAGTTACACATGCCTTTTTATGAAAAGATTATAGGCCCTGCTTTGGCTTTCTAAGCAGTGTAATAATCCCATTTCCACACAAAAGCAGCAAGGCCAGCAAGTCTTGCAGCAGATGGCCAATTCTAAAGTTTCCTTAAGTGAAGAGGGTAGAATTAAATTGTGTCTTGGTCTTTTTACAAAAAAGGAGCTTATGTTCTGTGGGATGATTTTTTGTAAAACCTTTGACAAGTATCATACTTTCTAGAATCAGGTTTTTCCAAGTTATAGATTCTCCAAGCATCGTCAGGGTATTCTCTTTAGAGTCTCCACTCAAAAACCAAAATCATTTATACTTTTTAGGTAAACATTTCATTTATCCTGTTTAGTTACATGTTTCAGAGTCGAATGAATACCCTAATATTCAATGCCAAACCTTACAGAAATGGAAATAGGTATTACTCCTTATGAGCAGTACAGGTTTTAACAAATTATCCTAATTTAAGGGTAGTTACTATGCAGTCAATTAAATTCTGTTTTTCTACACTCAAGCCCCCTTTAATAAAATACTATTTTCTTTCTCTTTTTAAAGTTTAAAAGTACAGAAAAGTAAAGAGAATAATTTCACAAACATTCATATATTTAACCCCTGAATTCATAAATGTTCACATTTTTGTCATTTTGCTTCTTTCATATTAATTTGGTTTTATAAAAGAACTGCAAAACTGCTTGATGCAGCATGGATGTACCTTGGGGATGTTGTGCTGGGGGAGATGGGTCAGTCACAGGACAGGTGTTGTGTGATTCCACTTGTATGAGGTATCTGGGGCAAACTCAGAAAGAATTGTGATTACTGGGGGATTTGGGGGAGGATGAAACGGGGAGTTGTTTGAGACATACAGAGTTTCAGTTTTGATCTGTTGCACAACAAAGTGTGTGTACTTAACACTACTAATCTGCATACTTAAAAATGGTTAAGATGAGCCTGACTGGTGTGGCTCAGTGATGGAGCATTGATTCATTAACCAAGAGGTCACCAGTTCAATTCTCAGTCAAGGCACATGCCTTAGGATGTACAGAAGGTGACTAATGGATAATTTTCTTTCATTGATGTTTCCATCTCTCTCTCTCCCTTCCTCTCTCTCTAAAATGAAATAAAAAATATTTTAAAAAATTATTAAGATGACAACTTTTGGATTATGTGCTATTTTTTACAACTAAAAATTTAAAAAATATATATTTATCTTTGTAATAAAAAAATAAAAAGAGATAAGAATAATATATATATATTTACAGCTCATCATTTGTTTCTTTCTTCTAAAGGTCATGAACTCTCCAAAATGCTTCTTCATTTGTTCACCAGACAATTATGCAACACCACTATATTTGCCTGATAGAGTGAGGGGCATTATGGATAAAGAGATGAATAGGTGTGGTCATTGTTCATAAAGAGCTATAAGTCAAGTTGGGAGAAATAAACAAGCATCCTATATAATAAAGAGGTAATATGCAAATTGACCCTCACACCCTCACAAGATGGCTGCCTATGACCAGGTTGCAAGGAGGTTAATGAGGGACAACCAAACAACTGAACAAGCAGGCTGCGTGGGGCGACCAGGCCGGCAGGGGGGTTAGTGAGGGATGACCAAATGACTGAACAGCAGTCTGTGTGGGGTGACCAGGCTGGTGGGGGTGTGCAGATGGGACAACCAGACTTTTTTACAGAGAGGAAGGGAGAGGGACAGAGAGTTAGAAACATCGATCAGCTAACCCCTGCACCCTCCCCCACCCCCCCGGGGATGTGCCCACAACCAAGGTACATGCCCTTGACCAGAATTGAACCTGGGATCCTTCAGTCCATAGGCCAATGCTCTATCCACTGAGCCAAACTGGTTAGGGCTCTATTTTTTATTTTTATTTATCTTTATTCTTGGAAGAGATGAGAGCATTTGGGAGACAATGTTTGTTTGACTAAACAAGATGTTGAAGGGATTTTCTTTTGGCAAACACAGAGCAGGGGCTCTCAACCTCGGTGCTATTAACATATTGCACCAGGTAACTCTTTGTTGTGGGGACTGTCCTGTGCATGGCTTCCCTGGGCTCTACCAGTGGATGCTAGTAGCACAGCATTCTCCCTCGACTCCATCCCAGTTGAGAACTGCTGATGCAGAAAGTCACCTAAAACAGGGAGAATGGTAAAAGCTAGGGCTGGTCACTAAAGTTTGGGTAAAAATAAGATCCTATTATTAGTTATTCTCTTTGTTCTCATTCTTTCAAATATCTTAGCCATTGCCAATCTCATCAGCTCTCATCTCTATGAGAGTGACTTCCAAATAGGAACCTTCAGCATACGCTCTCTCAAATCCCAATCCCCTCTTTCCTGCAGTCTGCTGGATATTTTTCTATGAACAACCAATTATCCCTGTAGGAAGCTGAGAATGTCCTCTCCTGATTTTCCAGTTTCCCACCAGACCTTTGGGATCAGCACCTTGGTTACCTTAGACATCTCTCTTTCTGCTAGCACATATTCCTTCTTCGTAACTGCTTAGGCTTTACCTGCCTTTAATGACTCCCCTAAATAAAGGCCACATCACCTCACTAAACCCATACCAATCTTCTCCATACCTGAACTTAACCCTATTAAAGAAATCTTCTAATCATGTCACTCCTTAGAAACATTCTTTAAATTTTGTTGTTGTTGTTGCAAGTATTACATATGTCCTCCCTTTCCCCTCATTGACCTCTTTTAGCCTGCTCCCAGGCCTTCACCACCCTATTGTCTGTGCCCATTGGTTATGCATATATGCATACAAGTTCTTTGGTTGATCTCTTCCCACCCCCCCCTTCCCCACTCACCCTCTCCTGACATCCCTCTGAGGACTACAGTCTGTTCCATGCTTCTATGATTGTTCATTAAAATTCCACATGTGAGTGAGATCATGTGATACTTATCTTCCTCTGACTGAGTATTAGCATAATACTCTCCAGGTCCACCCATACTGTTGCAAAAGGTAAGAGTTCCTTGACTATCAGTACACCAATCTAAAGTCCCTCAGTCCACATCTGGTGGACAAGCCGTCCACCACAAATCTTTTTAGTCCCATTTTCCCCCCATCACTTTCTAAGAGAAACCTTATGTTTCATATAAACTTGAAAACTTGCCTTGTCTCAAACATCTATTCACTCTCCCACTTATATGCTTTTTATCAGATCTTCTCTTACCCTGGAATTCCTATGCCTTCTCCTCTACTTACAAAATGTTAACTTATATTTAACAGCTTCATGGCTAGTTCAGTTGCCACCTCTGTTCTGAATGTCCCCCTGATTCTTTGGGCCAGAGCATCCTTTTTCTGGAAACCCTATGGCACCTGCAGAATCCTCTAAACGATTCATGTGGCAAATTCATACTGTAGATTTTGGGTTATGCGTCTTGTGAGTTAAAAGCTTCTCTCACAGTTCCCAGCACTGTACTTAGATGTGTTAAATAAATTCATAAAAAGTTAAGAGGGAGACTTTTAGTATTATTGCAAAAGTCACTTGTAAGCAGAACCAAGAAGACTCCTTTACATGGTATGTACTACAAAAATGCCTTGGGCCAAAAATATCTCTAATCTATGTAATTACTGCATAAAATTCCCTTATTTATTTATTTATTTATTTATTTATTTATTTATTTATTTTTTGGTAGGAGCAGGCTAGAAGAGGTCAGTGGGCAAAAAGGGCACATATGTATTACTTTCAACAATAAAGATTTAAAAAAATAATAAATAAATGTCTTTGTTGTCTTGGGGCTTCTTGGATTTTAAAAATATACTGAAACAAACAGTAACTAGTTAATAAGGGCTTCTCATTAAGAGGTTCTGAGAGGGGAGTGTATGAGAATATCTGGAGAACCATGGTACACAGTCAAACTGACTTACAGTGAATATCAAATATATGTGTGCATGCACATATATATGTAGATAAATATATATATATATATATATATATATATATATATATATATGTGTGTGTGTGTGTGTGTGTGTGTGTGTGTGTATCTGTGTGTCTATCATCTATCTTTTTTGTAGGTTTTATTAAAATCAGGAGTACTTTTAAAAAAATTAAGATCATAGGGCACTTATGAGGTAATATTAAACATAAATCTCTCTATATATAAAAGGCTAAGTGACCAACCATCCATCCATCCAACCATCCGACTGACCAACCAGCCAGTACATATGAAGTGCACTGGCAATTTAAAAATAAACATTGACTAACGCATGCACGATACATATAAAGCTCTTGCTCACGCCAATCTCACGTGTGTGTTTTGATCTGTCATTGTTGATCGTGAATTTGGTTGTTTTTGTTGCATTTCTATTATAGAGAAAGGGAAAATATAGATATAATAATATTTCTTCTAATTAATGTCTTATCAATGTGCACAAATCCGTGCTCTGGGCCTCTAGTATGCTTATATTTAAGCAGCTAGGCATCCAAGGAAGCTAAAATAAAAAACCTTTTTTTTTTTTTTTCAACTAGAAGCATGACATATTTCTGGCAATTCATTATTTCTTATAATGTTCTTGCAGCTTCTGAAGTGAAAAGACTGATAAGAGACACTGACTTTCACTATTTCTAATCTAAAAAAAAAATGACTGTTGCTTCTAAATTTAGCTCATTGTAATTACCTGGTTTTCCCAAGGCATTAACAAGGTTAATCAGGGGGTCTAATGACTAATCTAGGAAGAAGAATGACTGATGACTAAAGTATTCTTAAATTCATATGTGAATAAATGTATCTTTTGATGATTAGAGCAGATTAAATTGGTATCTTTACCTTGCAAGCTTGTAGTTTTAATTTAAACCCATGTGTAAATGACAGTTTGAGATGTTGAAGCCTGGCCTTAGATCTGTAAAGCGAAGTGGTGGGGAAAGGGCCCCAGAATCAGTGCCTCTTCACCCAGGGAAGCACATTGCTTGCTGGCACCACACCTAAGGTTGACCCCAGAAAGGCAGATGCAACTGGAAAAATGAATCCCCCCCAACCCCCAGATCCCAAGTATTCCTCCTATATTTGCCAACTTTTGCTTGATTTAGGCTTTCTCTCTACAACTAAGAGTAAAGCATTTCATAACATTGGTTTACATTTATATACAAATGACGGGTTTCATTTATTTATTTTCATTCATTCATTCACTCAAAAAACGTAATGCCTCCCAAGTACCAGTGTGGGTAGACAAAGAGGAATGATGCTAATAACTACATCCAGGTTGCCCAGGAATGACACACCTGGACTGAGGTACTCACCTCCTCTAAGCAGAAGGGCCTGCACCTAAACTCAGCTAATCCTGGGTCCTCAAGGTTCCACATATTCGACAGTGGGCGCCCCATAAATTTCTGTAAAGGGCTGAAACCTAAGGCCAGACTGTTTGTTCTCTAACCCAAGCTTTATTTGTCTTCTTTATAAGATTATTGCCACCCTCGCCCCTAAAAAGGAGAGAACGCCCATGGCTGATGGTTGATACCCTGAGTCCTAGTGATGCGTGCTAGCATTTGATCAGGTCCTTTGCCAGCAGTATCCCAGTAGCTGGGGAGATCCATACAAAACAGACAAAAATTCTTACCCTCAAGGATCTTGCATTCCAGAGGGGAAGCTGGACAACAAATACACGGTGTGAACAAGTATGTACGTAGTATATCCGAGAGCAGTAAGTGTGATGGAAAAACGAAGCAGGAAAGGGGTACAGAGGGTGTTGGGAGTGGGGGCGGGTGTCGTACGCTCTTTTCAGAGTAGATCTGGAGGGGTGATGTGGAAAAGGCAGCCTGGTGGCATGGAACATTTGAAGGTGGTGGTGAACATTATACCAGGGGAAAAGGGCATCGGAGACCTCTGAGTCAGCAGCCCCACAGGGGTTTTCTTTTTGTTTTCCCCCAGGCTGCTCTTAGAGCAAAGATCAGCTGGCAATCACAGATGAAGACATTGCCCCAATTCCCTCAAAGACCAAGAAGGTTGAAGAGGTCTCTTCATGTGTCAAAATGGGAATAGTACTGTCTTTTTCTGTTCACCTTTCAGGGTCGTTGGACCAAAGGAGAGAATGGCTAAAGATGCTTTAAAAACAAAGAAAACTTTCCACAATGGCAAGGCATTATCATTTCTCAACTGTGTTAGAAACAAATGAGGTGACTACTCCTGTAGGCAAACATTATTGAGTGTAGTATAAAGATAGATAAGTAGAGAGATTGAATTCAGATGTGGCTCACAAATGTGTATCAAGCTGTTAGCTGACTGTTCAGGTGAAGGGACTTCCTTTCTCACCAGCTAGTCACTGTTGTCAGCCGTCACAGCTTTGTTCTGAGGTAATCTTGCCCTTTACCCTCAGACTGAAAAGCACATGCCCAATTCTAGGGTAGAAATATTGACTTGACCCTAATAAGTAAATGTGTAAATTGAAAGGCAGGCTGATTAGTCAGGTAATAGAAAATAACAATAATTGGCAAGTGGAAAAGGAGAAACACTGATGAGAAAAATGTGTGTTTTTAAGAACACGTAACAAATGTCAATATTAATGAATATTTTGATATGAGAAATAAAACAATCTCCTAAGTTAGTTAGCACCTTTGTTTTCTTTTAAAAACATCAATTTTGTTTTTTGATTATTTCAGAGACTGCCCCTCTAAATTTAGTAGAGATTAAGAAGACCATTACTACTGCTCAATTACTTCTAAAATAGTAGGTAGGGAACTTTCAATGAGTTGGTGATAATAATCTTTAAATATCAGTAGTTGTTTAAAGGGAAACATTTTCTGAAACAATATGAGAACCAGGCCTCGAAAGGTTTAATTTTTGTCTCATTGGCATACAGTGCTCCTGCTTCAGATAAGAATTACAGGAAAGAAACACTCTAATGCTACTTATTATTAGAAATAATTTGGAAAAATTAAAATGGCTCTAACAAAAACACACAAAATTATTCTACAGATTGTGTAAAATGGAGGAAATTGAATCAGAGACCAATGTGATGGATGACATAGATCAAACTAATTGATTTACAGTTGGCCTGACTTCCTCATAGGAAATGTATTTGAATGTGTTGTCTTGACAATCCACAATCTCCCCATGTGTGCTTGCTTTCCAAAGTTAATTAAAATTTTCTTCATTCCAATGTTCTCTATTTTTGAGTTCTGGAGCTGGCATATGGTTTGGCCCACAGAGTGCAACCTTAGTCGTATGGCAGAAGCAGGACGTGCAGGGAATTGTGAAGCATCTGGCAGACTCTGAAGGCTTGGGTCAGGGACCGGAAGAGCCCTGGTGCCTGCCAACAGCATGCCAGGCCCCTCTCTGCAGCTGTCATTGGCTCACGGGGTGTTACAGGGAAAAGTGTTTGTGTCCAAATACAAACGCTGGATAAAACCATAGGCAGAGCGAGAAAGTGTCGCTGGGAGAATTTCTCAGAAATCTGACATATTCTTACATTTAAAAATTCTAGGAGATTCCTATAAGTAGTTGTATAGAATAGACTCCAGCATTATTTTTATGACTTGCTTATTTTCCAAGAATATGTTTTAATTGGTTGAAGAGAGAGAGAGGAAGAGAGAGGGAGAGACAAACATTGATGAGAGAGAAATATTGATCGGCTGCCTCCTGCAGGCCCCCACTGGGAATCGAGCCCACAACCTGGGAATGTGCCCTGACTGGGAATCGAACTGGTGACCTATTGGCATACGGGCCAATGCTCCACCTCTGAGCCATACCAGCCAGGCTGTTCTTGTTCACTTTTAGTGCTACAGACTATGAATATGTATATATTGTATGTAGGTATGAATAATAATTTGATGTGTAGCCACCATGGTGGATTAGGAATATATGATAAATATTCTTCCATAATAAAAGCAGAACATAATGCTCTATTGATCATGAAACACCTGCTTGCTGGGTTCTCAAAAAACAATTTTCCTTTTTGATTTGAATTTTAATATTTATTTTCAATTTAGTATGTCAAAAGATTATACACAGGTTCACATATAATTTTGAGACTTTCTTAGTGTGTTCCTTTTATTTATTTTTTGATCCTCACCCAAGGATATTTTTTCCATTGAGTTTTTTATTTTAGAGAGATTGAAAGAGAGGAAGAGAGAGAGAAACTTCAATATGAGAGATACCTATTGGTTGCTTCCTGCACGTACCACAAGGCTAGGGATCAAATCTGCCACCAGGTATGTGCCCTTCACTGGGAGGGAATCAAACCCCAACTCCTTCAATTTGCAGGCCAACGCTCTAATCACTGAGCAAACTGGCCAGGGCCCCAGGCTAATATCGACAACTAAGTAGAATGAGGCAGGCAAAATAATGTGCCCTCAAAGATATCCATGCCCTAATCTGTGAATATGCTAACTTTCCTGCAAATAGACTTTGGGGACGTAAGTAAGTTAAGGATCTTCAGATAGGAGATTATCCTAAAATGTCAGAGTGGACCCACTGTGATCACAAGGGTCCTTATAAGAGGGAGGCAGGAGAGTCAGAACAGAAGTGATAGTGGCAGCAGAGATCTGAGTGAGATGGGGTCCTGAGACAAGGAATGCAGTTGGCCCCCGGGATCTGGAAAAGAAAAGAAATGGCTTCTCTCCTAGAGCCTCTGAAAGAGAAGGCAACTCTGCCAACCTTGATTTTAGCCCAGACCCATTTTGGACTTCTGACACCCAGAACTGTAAAGTGACACACTTGTATTGTTTCAAGCCACTAACTTCATGGAAATTTGCTTCTGAGGCAATAGGCAATGAATGCATAGAGTTTATAAATCCATTCATCTTCCTATTCCCCAATAAATGCTAGAGGCTTAGTACAAATAGGAAATAAAACTTATTTAAGAAAAATCCCCTGAAGAAATAGAAGTACCTGCAAGTTCCAAGATGCACATCTTAAGAAGTGCACTTTACGGAAACATCTGTGATGTCTCTCCTATTGGCATGCTTTGTGATTTAGCCCCTGGTTACCATGGTGCAGACCGTCCTATGAGCAAAGCTCAGCAGACACTGCACAGAGAGAGGTGAATGGACAAAGTTCTAAGGAAAATGTGGCACATCATGTGGTAAATCCTTATGTGTTTATTTCAAACATCCTTTGGGGCTAGTAGTTTGCAGCAATGACCACACACCCAAGCAGAATCTGACTGGGTATATGGACTGCATGTTTGTGTCCCTTAAAATTTATATATTGAGCCTCTAACCCCCAATATGATGGTATTTGAAGATGAGGCCTGTGGGAGGTAATTAGGTTTAGATGAAATCAGGAAGGTGAGGCCCCCAAATTGGATTAGTGTCCTCAAAAGAGAGGAAAAGGACCAGCACTTCCTCTCTCTCTGTACTTTGTGAACACTTTGTAAAGTATATAATTACCTAACGCCTATGATGTACATCTGAAGCTAACAGAAAATAATGTTTAATGCAAGCTGTAATTGAAAAAAAGAAAAAAAGAAAGAAAGAAAAGACAAAGACAATGAAAAGGCGGCAGTTTGCAAGCCAGGAGGAGAGATCTCGCCAGGAATTGAATCTGCCAGGATCTTGATCTTGAACTTTCTAGCCTTCTGAACTGTGAGAAATAAATGGCTGTTTAAGCCACCCAGTCTATGCTGTTTTGTTAAAACAGCCTGAGCCTACTGAGACACTGGGCAAAAATGTTTCCTATGAGGAAAGTTCAAATTGGGTTTCAGGAAAGGGAGGGCTGGGAGGCTGCACCCTTAGTCAGTCACTTTAGGAATTTGATAGTTTCCGCAGGTTGGTCAGGAAAGGGTGGATGCAGAAGAAAGACTTTCCAAGATTCCTTGAGGGAAAAAGGAGGGTAGTGTGGAGCATGCTATGAGCCTGGGTCCTTGGGGTAAGACTGACCAGGATCTTAATAAGCAGACAGGAGGCACGTGGGATGCAGTGCAGTAGGTCAGGGGTGTGATGAGAGCCTGAATGCAGAGACTGAAGTCCATGGTTCGGGTTTATTAGACAATAAGAACTATTGCAAGAAGTTTGGAGAGAAAAACAAGAAATCATTAAATAGAGTTCTGTGAGGGCAGTTTTGGCAGCAACACTAAGGCACTTCAATAAGATGTTACCCCAAGAAACACAATAAAATAAAAGTGTAATAGTCCAGGTAAAAAATAACTGTTCTTTAATAAAAGCAGAAGCAAAGATGATGGAGAGGTAGATGATCTGAAATAAAGTAATGTCAGAAATTACCAAGTGACTGGAGATATAAAGAAAACTGACACACACACACACACATATATACATACACACACACACACACACACACACACACACACACCGTATTTTTCGGACCATAAGACGCCCTTTTTTCCCCCAGAAGTGGGGGGGGGAAGTCCCTGCGTCTTATGGTCCAAATATAGCCTACACATATACTTTAAAAAAAAAGTTTTTTTACTTGCCCGGCTCTGTGTGGTCTCTGTGTGCTTGCCCGGCTCTAAAATGGTTCTAAATGCTGCTGTTTACTTTACAGGGTTGATTACATGTGTTTATGACTGTGATGTTGGGTTTTAATGCACATAAAATATTTTAGGACACTATTTGTTTCAGAATCTTTTTTTTTTTTTTTTCCTTCTCTAAAAACTGGTGCGTCTTATGGTCCGGAGCGTCTTATGGTCCGAAAAATACTGTGTGTGTGTGTGTGTGTGTGTGTGTGTATATATATATATATATATATATATATATATATATATATTAGTAGCCCTGTGCATGAATCTGTGTGCTGGTCACTTGCTGCTGCCCTCCTGTAGCTCTCCACCTGCTGCCCCACCCTCCTGTAGCTCCCTCCACTCCCTGTCCCCACCTCATAGCTTGCTGCCCCACCCTCCTGCTGATCTGTGATCCAGTCATTACACTTCATGGCATAATGACCATTTGCATATTACATCTTTATTATATAGGATATTAATGCCTTGCAACCTTATGAGTGGTCACTCTACAATATATAGTGACCACTTATAAGGTTGCAAGGCATTAATATCCTATATAATAAAGATGTAATATGCAAATGGTCATTATGCCATGAAGTGTAATATATATATATATATTTGGAAGAAGAGATAAATGGCTGTGGCATTTCAGTTGTGATGGAATATTTAGCTCCAAATATCTTCCACAATGGCAGGACATAATATATGAAATTCAATGAAAGGCAATTTGGAAGGAAGACAAGTAAATTTGTCTCTTATGTATATGCATGTGCAACTGAGCTCAAGGAAAAGGATAATGTCTGCAAGTGCCCAAGTTAGAGAGAAGAGAATTAGAATCCAGGACTGATCTCCAGTGTTCCTTTCTTAAAGTGATTATTTATTGGGGGTGACAAGGCTGGAAGGTATGGGGAATAGGAATTTTAGTAGTAGAGAGAATCTTTTGTGGACATATTTCGAATGGATTAGAACACTAATATCAGGTAACTATGTAATATTTCATTACCATTTATAAAGTACAGTTGCAACCATGCCACTTGTCTAACATCTGACCTACACAGTTATTAGAACTCTTATCAGTCTATCTCAACATCCCCAGATTATCTTCAGTTACATTTGTGTTTAAAGCCACATGATTCTTGGAGGTATCAGTCCCTTTTCTTTCTTTGTCCTTCCACTCCTCTCTAAACATGCATATTCACTGTATATCACCTTCTCTTTCCAGAAGATCAACTACAAGCCCAGTGGGATAAATTTATGCAGCTCCTCCACATTTATAGATGTACCCATAAAATATCTTAGCAATCACAAAATAAATGCATAAAAAACTCTTTGTAAAATGATAATTCTAATAATACTTGCTAAAACCCTAAGTTCATCTATGTATAGTTCTAAGGCTCCTCTGGCGCTCAGAGGCAGAACCCCATTTCCAAGGAAAATGATGCATTTCATTGATATTTCCTGGATTGCCTATGTCTTTTTGTGAGCTTATCTTTGATTTCATACCAGAGAGCCGAAAAACTGCCACTTTTCCCCCCGAATTCCTGCCCCCATGCCTATTTATTCTCCCTTCTAGAGAAAAATGAGATATTTAAATATGCTCCTTATGAAAGAACATACCAACTTTTTGGAATTTTTATATTAACTCACAACCTACTACAGGCCTGCTGGTAACTTGTAATGGGTTAGTAGATTTGTTAGAAGTCTCCTCAATATTCCACCTATCTCACCTACCCTCATGTTGTCAAGGTAGACACACTTGGGCATTCTGACTCTTTGGGTTGGATTCCCAGAGGTATTTCTCATCAGCTGGGTGGACTGTCCAAGTTCTTTATACCTCAGTTCTCTCTTTTATTCAGTTAACAACAATAGCCTTTTGGCCCTCAAATGGAAACCAAGAGGTCCTCTATTTGGTCAACCTGAACTTCCACACACTATGATAAGAAGAGTTAATAGGTGTTCCCCCCCAAAAATATAGACTGAAACACAATTACTGTGGCAGAGAGTGGACGTATCTGAGCCTCACGACTATAAGGAAGATGGGCTCCGAGGCCCTAGACATGGAGAGTGCAATGCCTACCTGAAAGGCACTGGAGAGAGGAAGACGTTGGAATAGAGGAGACCAGAGAGGAAGCAGAGAAAGAGTTCAAATGTGGCTCTCAAGTCAGCAGGCTGCCCAGGAAGTGAAAATCAGGTACTATTGCAATAGGCAGACAAACAGGAAACTTAGGTTACCTTAGGAGAAGCTCAAGAGGCACTGGCTAAAGATGAGCTGGTGAAATGTGATAGATGAGAAGTGACTCAACTAAGCGAGACAAGCCAAACAGGCATGATGGCTTATCCCAGCTGATTAACCATGAAGTCCCAGGGCATTGGACTAGAAAGTGGATGATTTGGGAGGGAGAACAGTCTTTCCTGGAATAAGGGGGGACCAATCTATAGGACCCTAGAAATCTTAGATATTCCTCATGTGGGTTACTTTTGGAATTTTAGAGAATTATATATATATTAGTGATTTTGTGAAAAAAAATCTTTATATTATGAAGAAATATAAAATCAGTTACATAATATTATAATTCACTAGAGGCCTGATGCATGAAATTTGTGCAAGAGTAGACTTTCCTCCCTCCCGGCTGCCAGTACCAGCTTCTCTTTGGCACCCATGATCTGGGCTTCCCTCGCAGCCCTGGGTTTGTCTGGAAGGTTGTCTCGTCTAATTAGCATATTATACTTTTATTATCATGATATTAAATTCTGTGGGTTTTTAAAAAATATATTTTATTGATTTTTTTTTTTTTTTTTACAGAGAGGAAGGGAGAGAGATAGAGAGTTAGAAACATCGATGAGAGAAACATCGACCAGCTGCCTCCTGCACACCCTCCACCAGGGATGTGCCCACAACCAAGGTAGGTACATGCCCTTGACTGAAATCGAACCTGGGACCTTTCAGTCCACAGACCAGTGCTCTATCCACTTAGCCAAACTGGTTTCAGCAATTCTGTGTGTTTTTAATCACATATTAAGTAACTTTATTGTTGGGTAAATATTAATTGCTTATATTGATATCTACTGTACACATTACTACTCAAGTTTTTAACTCATGAAATAATGGACATCAATGGTTGAAGAGTTTTTTACTCCATGATAAATGAACATGTAGATATTAACTTTTTCCAGACTATGTGTCCTGTCTAACAAAGCATATGCCTGTATCCACCTAAGTATTACTGTAAAACAGAAAACTATGCAAGTCAACTAATTCTGATATTAAAAATTCAAAAATATCTCTAAAATAATTCATACAACTTTTTATATAAGGGTCAAGAGAATCACCCATATGGTATAACATTTATACTTCTGTAAAATACAAGTCAAATATAATCACTTTTTCAACAACAAAGAGCTTATGTATTTATTAAAGGCCCAGTGCACAAATTTGTGCACGGGTGGGATCTCTCTGGGTGACCCGTGGGGATTGGGCCAAAACCCATAGTCCAACACCACCTGCAGCTCCTACCTGCTATTTCCACTCATGCTGACCCCATTGTGCCTGTTGCGGGCTCATGCCCAATCAGTGCCAATTGGGAGAGGCTCACATCGCCACAGCAGCGCTTGTCAGCTGCGAGCCCTGCATCTGGTGTCCTCCCGAGGGGAGTGGCTGCAGGATCGGCCGAAACCAGCTCTCCAACATCCAGGGTCCTGGATTGCAAGATGGCACAGGCCAGGCTAAGGGACCCTGCCAGTGTACAACCAGGGCTGAGGAGGGACCACAGGAGGGCTCCAGGGAATGTCCAGCCCATCTTGCTCAGCCCTGATCGGCCAGACCCCAGCAGCAAGCTAATTTACCGGTCAGAGCAACTGCTTCCTGGTGGTCAGTGCATGTCATAGCAAGTAGTTGAGCGGCTTTAGCATATCATTAGCATATTATGCTTTGATTGGTTGAACAGTTGATGTGTCGCCTGATGATCAGACACTTAACATATTAGACTTTTATTATATAAGAATTGTACTGAAGCAAAATAGTATGACATATTTCTATAAAGTTACCATATAATAAAAGTTTCAACTCATCGTGAAGATATAAGTCCAAACTTGTATAACACATCCATTTAAAGTAATGCATAGATTTCAGTTAAATATTAATGGCAGTGTTTATGTAAAATTCAAATTAGTTGATTTTAGCTTTTATAACATCAATAATTAAAACATGTGCAGTATAAACACAAATAAACACAATCAGAAAAATACTACCTCTCTCTGTTTTCTCATGCAATATGCTTACTTTGTCTGATAAATTAAAACATTTTTAAAAATTATACAACAATGCAGTCTGTATTAACTAGTGCGAATAAAATATTAAATTCAGAGTTTTATGGTTTTAATAAAATGAAAAAACAAGTTGATTTTAAAAACCATGTTGAAATTAACATGACTTCTCAATGGAAGTTTTTTTTTTTTTATTAATCAGCATTTCTTCAAACTCATACAAGTTTAACTAAATATATGGGATGCCTATTCACAAATTTTTCTTACTCATGTGATGTAAAAGAGCAAGTTATATTGCTTATAATTTAAGCCATTTTCAAACTGAGCTTAGATATTTGAAAAAAAATAACTAATGTACTAATATAAAAGATGCCACAGTTTAATGTGCCCTACTGATTTATTAAAGGGACTTTGCTTGATTTACCTGTAAATATTAACTTAATGGGGTTTGTGAACACTTTGTCCCTCATTTTACTCTATTCTAAAACCAGGAGGATGTTAGAGGAGCCTCCAAGTCCTACCAGCTTTAATTCTGGTCCATGATTATGATGAATGGTTCTTTCTCTTAATTTGGTACTCAATTTTAATGCATTTCTCTGAAATATTATCCCCACTTTTATAGTGTATTTTTAGCTGCCTTTGTATTTGCGCTGTAGCAACACCTTTGTGCTGTAGCAACACATTTTTAGGATCTAATTTTGAGTGATGTACACTCAGATAAGTATATGAATTCTTTTGCTTTAGACATTTAAGATGAACATACTGTGATTATTTTTCTCATATAATTGAATCTTGTTAAACTAGGATAAATTTCACCTTATTCCCACTATTTTTCAATTAGATATATTATAGCAAGTGGGATGTTTTCACTAATTCTATTATGCTGATAATAATAATAATCATCATCACATTAATTATATCATTTAAATGTGATTTCATTTTTAAGATGGAGTCATCTATATATTTTTTCTTAGTTGGCAAGTAGGCAAATCTTCAAAATATCTTCCCCAATAGTTTACTCTGAAGCAATTCCTACTCAGCATTGGAAATAAGTGCATTTTAGCTACCTTTGGGCAATACCATCTATATATATAAAAGTCTAACGATAGGATGACCTGCCAGTAGCTATGACACACACTGACCACCAGGGGGAAGAAATTCAATGCAGGAGCTGCCCCCTGGTGGTCTGTGCACTCCCACAGCAGGTGCGCCACTCAGCTGACAGATGGGCACCAGATGCCGGGCTCACTGCTAACAAGTGCAGCTGCATTGGTGGGAGCCTCTCCCAAACACTCCCCCTGTGTACCCAAGCAGCGGTGACAGCAGGTGGAGCAGGGCCAGGATGAATGGGAGTGGCTTGGCGCCCAGCCCAGGCTCAGGCTCCTCCCAAGCTGCCTGTTGCTTCATGCACTACTTCAACCTATCCAGGATCAATGCAGACAGGAGGCTGGAGCCTGGCGAGCTGGTGGATAAGGCCAGGCTGCAGCAGCGGTGGGGAGGTCTAGTGATCCACACATGCCAGGCCGAGGGACTCCACCGGTGCACGAATCCATGTATTGGGCCTCTAGTATAGTGTATTTCTGCATTTCTTAGGTCAAGGAAATATACTTTTAAAATATATTTTATTGATTTTTTACAGCTATGAAGAGAGAGGGACAGAGAGTTAGAAACATCAATGAAAGAGAAACATCGATCAGCTGCCTCCTGCACACTCCCCACTGGGGATGTGCCTGCAACCAAGGTACATGCCTTTGACCAGAATCGAACCTGGGACCCTTGAGTCCATAGGCCGACGCTCTATCCACTGAGCCAAACTGATTAGGGCAAGGAAATATTTGTACTGACTTCTGTCTTTCATATACGAGACTGGTTTTAGGAGAATTTTCTTCCTGTTTCTGAATGCATTGCTTAGTTTGGTTTCCTTTTCCATCTTGAGAAACTCTCTTGTGAAGAGATTCCTCTTTTATTTCTCTGTTATTACTAAGACAGTGGTGGTGGAAGGACAGTGGTAATCGAGAGATAAAATACTCACTACTCTTTTGCTCCCACAGAAGGTAACCAATTTCCTCTAAGTCACCAAATTCAGCATCTCTTCTCAGGTTCCATATTTATTTGTAACAGTAAAATTCTTGTCTGCCCTTTTATTTCTGACACTTTCTCCCTCTATGACTTCTTCAACACTCCAAGGTATTCACTTCATTTTTGTGCTGTTCCTTCTTTGAGTGTCCTTGCTCTGTACATGAGGGTATCCCTTAAGGTTCTGTCCTCCGTCTTCTGTCCTTAGGCCTTTCTCACTTGGTCATTAATTCCAAGAATTTGATCATCTTCTGCACTGAATGATCCCTCCACTGAAAACCACTCTCAGGGGTTCTGGTGTTGAATGTCCTGCCAGCACTTTGACCTTTAATATGACCCTGGTAAAATTCGTCATCTCCCATGTCAAGCCAGCTCTTCCTTTTGGGCTGCCTGGTTCTGCTAATGATACCATTGTTTGTCCTAAGAGGCTCAGAATGAGTCAGATCAATTTTAGCTTCTAAGTGCCTCTTGCACTGGTCTCATCCTTTCTATGCTCACTGCCAGACGGTTCAGCTCTCCTCCCCACTGTATCATCACTGGAAATTTACTAATGTATTTTGATGATTCATCCTCCTGAAGCTCAACTCTGACTATGCTTTAATGTCTTCAATGGGTCTCACGGCTTGTAGAATCAAGTCCAAGTTTCTGGTTCTAACTTTCAAGGTCTGGAGCCAATCTATTTTTCAACCTCATTTCTCACCACTACCCTTCAGGCAAACAATTATTCCTGTTTCCTAAATCTTCTAACCTCACTGCCTTTGCTCATATCCTCTCTGCCCACTAAGCCATATATTCTGCACATTACTGAAGACTTGACTGGAATATTTGCCCATTCATGTCTTTCCCTCATCTCTCTATAGAATTTTACATCACTCTTAGGGCATTTATAAAAATTTGTTTTTAATCTTTTGCTGTATTTTATCACTTTTCTGTGTTCTAGGGGTAAAAAGTGAGCAATTCATAATTCTTATCTGCGAGGTATATGTTAGATTCTGGGATGTAAAGTTCCCATGCACATGTAGTATGCTACCTACCTGACTCTATAAGCACCTTGTGAGTAAAATACATGTCTGATTCTTTTTCTGTGTCTTTTAAACTTCAAGCACTGGAACTCCATACACACATAATTTAAAATGAATGGTCAAAAACTGAGTCCCAAACTTCATCACCAAGGTCCTCCCCTTAAACCTCTTTCCATGCACTCTTATGCTTGATACTTGCTCTTTGTTTGCTAAATTTAGCTGACAAAATTCTATGTAAAAATTCGTGCAAAGTTATACCAAATTGTTTCTTGCTTAAAACTCTAAACAATGGTTCTATTTCCATTGAAAAGAAATGTATACAAAAACAGAAAAGCAGGAGTTACTCTGTATTGTCACTGTGACCTGGATTGGTAGTATCCCCAGGATCTTTTTCAAGGAACAAGATGAAAAAAGGAAAGACTGGGACTATACTGTATATTTCCAAGCTGAGGTGTTCCACATGGGTAAACCTCTGAATTTAAATTTTAAAATTTTCTTACTGCAAAGGGTTTGATAAGGAAACAAAGACTCTTGCAAATACTATTGGTGGAAGAAAGCCATACAGAAATTAGAGTTCAACTAGCATAAATCTTGGAGTTGCAGCAGACAGTATAACGGAAAAATACCTAATGCCCGGTGCCCGCCGTTGCTCTTTACAGGAGCAAGCCAGACTATTTTACATTAGGTAGTAACCTAGGAGATTGGTAATGATCTTATAACCTCTGTGTTACAGGTGAAGGAACAGGAGCCAGGGCATCTCACTAAGGGGGCATCATTAGTAAGTAGCAGAGCAAGGCAGCCTGCATGAAGGCTGAGAGGTGAACTGCTGCATGACTCTGCAGCCGAAGGGTACAATGTAGCACAGCTAATTCACCCTACCCACAGAGGGCCCACGTTCCCCATCGGTACACTCTTTCTAGGTGGCGTGATGGCTCTCCCACCCTCCACTGGGCACTTGGCCCTTTTCTGTCCTTTTGTTGTACATGTGTCATCTTTCACCTCCGTATGCACCTTCCATTCTGTTCCTACCCCTGAAGTGTTGTGTCTCATGGCCTTGAGGCTGGCACTGTGTTCTGCCGTGCTCTTGTTCTGGCAGCCACCTGGCCTGCTCTCTCCTGCCTGGCCCCTTAGGCTCTGGGCAATGGTGCCATGAATCAGGGCTCAATACAGTCAGCAAGCCCTAGTGACTGCTGAACGCCTGGTCCAAGAGGTACAATAAGGTCATTTAAATGAAAGCCTTTACTTTAAGTGGTGGTACATGAGGTGGGTGTGAGGTAAGGTAATGCCTGCTAATTATGGGAAGCAGAGGAAGAGACTTATTTAGATAGAGTTGTTTCTCTATGATTGTGTGTGTCTTATGCTAATGAGCCACAGAATAATCTTATAAACTCATATTATTGCTACCCAGCAATAAGCTGGACCAAAGTAGGCTTCAAAAATAACTTTCCCCAGTTGGCTCACATATTCTCAGGGTGAGACCTTCATGCTGGGAGAATCCTGGAAACAAGCCCCTAAAAAGAAGGCTATTTAAAAAGTTTTGTTTGGTTTAAATATACTTCTCAGACTGTTCACTTTAGTCATAGGTAGCTATTAAAAACCAAATACAATGAACTGCAAAAATCAAGTAGAAGAAACACCACAGTCCCTCACTGGTGAATAAGCAGCATCTCTAAGCAAGAAATAAAAATCCCAAAATGAAACAATGCTTATTTCACCTGGAAAAGCAATTACATTTAGAATGTATCCAAAACAGTGAACACTATATTGTAACACTATGTTATAAATAAATTCTCCATTCTATATAATAAAAGCCTGATATACATTTTGACCCTTCGATCAGGAGTTTGACAGTGAGTTTGACTGCTCACTGTGATGTCTGCTGACCACCAGGGAGTGGCGCAGAACATGGTGCGTGTCGGCAATGAGGCACTGGCAGCGGATGGCAGTGGAGGCACTATAGGCCCTAATGGGCTTCAGAGACCACAGGGGCTGGTTGGGCTCACCATGGGTTTGTGCAGGAGTTGGTCTGCTGAGGCCAGCTGGGAGAGAGTGTGCTGCCCGCCCACTTCTGTGTAGCGTCACTGGGAGACCCAGAGGCCCATGCTGCACCCCAGCCCATGGTATCTAGTTGTGCTTACCACATCTCAGCATGGGGACTCGAGCACGGTAACTCAGGAAGAGGGGGGCAAGTGGGGGTCCAGAGGACCAGGTGCTGCCCAGGGCCCAGAGGTCAGCTGGGACTTGCCCTTCCATGCCAGGACCTGTGCTTCAATCGCCAGACAGGTCTAGGGACCGTACCCGTGCACGAATTTCATGCACCAGGTCTCTAGTGGGTTATAAATCCCATCAGGAAGTGTGCATTGTGGTCCATTTAAATTAAAAAAATTTTTTTTCCAATTAAAAATACCCTTCCTTTGACTCAGTAATTCTCATGACAGTAGGTACTGGGGTAAACTGGCTTACTGCTTATTTTTATAGATTTCTCTCACTTGTTCCTACAACCTTTGCAATGTCCCCTTACAGTAAGAAATGAAGCTTAGGCACATTAATGTGCTGCTCACTGTGCCTTCTCAACAGATCACACTGTTGATGCCAGTCCAATCAGCTCAGCTCCATTCCATGCAACGCTAATGAGCCTCCCCACCTCCATTCCTGTCCAGCAGCGATATTCTTTATACAAAGTGGCCCTTTAGCTCATTCACACCAATTTTTAGCATGATAGTTCCAAGTTACTCTGTCTATGCAATTTTAGCAGCCAGTCCACAACAGAGAACACAGGGGTATTGCTGTTACATGGATGCCGACACCCCATGTGTTTCAGCACAGCTTACGTGCTGTTCTCTGTGGAATTCCTGTTCTATAGGACTTCACTCAATAATGAGATTTTAGTAGCCATGATGGGTAAAGTGCTGGCCTATACATTGTAGGAGGAGTGGGCCTCCAAGTCCTAGGAGTGGGTTCCAAGGATGAGTGGGCCTGGGGACTTAGCACCCACAGGCTTATAGTCAGAGGGGCTGAAAGAATCGCCCTGGAATAACTCTAATACATGCCGCCCGTGAAATATGCTGTTACCACCACGGTGCCTTGGGAGCACAGCAGATTAATTCTGAGAGGAACCTGTCTTAAGCAATATGCGGGTGGGATAGAATGCTCTTTTTTTTAGTGGGCAAGAGATGCTTGCATATATTATTCATAGTATATTTATCCACAAACATTGGATAAATAAATTATGGTCTTTTCCTAAGAGAGGATGCATAGAACCTGACTAGCTGATGATATTGAAATGAGACTTCATGCCATTCTCTAGAATTTGGAATTTATTAGACTTCCTCAATTTCAGGGAGCATGCCTAAGTAAAAGATTCTTCTGCGAAGAGGAGAAAAGAAAGAAAGTCTCCCTCCACGATTTTTCCTTTCTATCAAAAGCATGTTTTACAGAACTGTCAACAGAATTTTCCTTTGCTTCAAGCTTAGCATGGGGAATTATTATGCAAGTTCAGTGACAATGGTGGTCTCTTATTTTGCACACAAACTCTGACCCTAGCAACTCCCAGGCCCCCCTGGCGAGGTCTATGCTTGAGCAATGCCACGTGCGATGATGCGATGCCCGAGTGTTAGGCAAGCAGACATTTTCCTGCCCCTGTGTAAACACATAGAAACGAACCTCATCAGTTTAGAAAAGTGAATACTCTGTACCAAGAGGACCTAGGTACAAGGTATTATTAGCACCTGCAGGTTGGCCAGCATAAAAATGTTACCATGTTGTTTTAGAAAATAGATGAAAAGATACAGACTCTTCATGGTTGTTATCTATAGAAAATAATCTTAACTCTGTATGTCAGAATGAAAAACACATGTTTATGTTTCAGATATTTTCCCCCCTGTCTTCATTCTTAGCCCCAAAGCAATGACTAGGTGTGCCCAAAGAGGCACTTTATTTTTATAGCCATGCTTACAGAAAGCCAAAATGGCACCTGAATGACTTTCCCCCTCTAATTGCCTGCAGTCATAATTTTTTAGCACTCACATTATAGTAGCCTGGACTGTTTTCAATAGCAAGCATTTCCTTTTTTCAATTTCAAACACTGGAAGAAATAGGAAGGTTCCCTGCACATCTGGAGGATGGGAACGTTTGATATGTTCACTACTCCTATGATGGGAAAGTAAAATAGATTTCTACTCTGGTGAGATCACAGAAATCCTGATTCTCCAATCCCCAGAGGGAAGCTACACCCAGCATACAAGAATACCATGGTACATCCATGCTGTGCAATGAAATGTCATATCAATGCCAGTGTTCGGATCCATGCACTCTGTGTTTTTAACCTCCTACTTCTTTGAAAAGTATTCCATTATTCAACAGGTCAAAGAATATTACTGCAAACACGAAGAATCTCCTACAGTGAGTGGCAGACTTTATCGAAGAATTCAGAAAGCTAACTAAAATACTTCCCGAGGAAGCACGAATAAATCATACGGCCTCATTGTTAAGGGGCATTTAGCTGTAGCAACCCAAAAGAAATGATTCGCTATTTCAGACATAGGGAAATGGCAAACGTGTTCACGGGAATAACAGTTATGCTCTGAGAACTTATTTAACTGGAACACGTTTAATGGCATGTTAGCTTGAGCCTAAAGTGCAGTAAACATTTACTGCCCAGAGTATATAATGAAGCAGTGGAGTAATGCCTTTTATCAGAGGCTGTTTCTTAATCATTCAGGGCCCATTAACAGTCACAACAGAGGCAAACAGAAACTGTGACATGTGCCTCTAAAAATACTGCTTATTGGCAACTGCTCTCTGGAAGAGGTATTTTGTGTTCATTGGAACCATTAGTGTGTGAGTGAAATTTTCCAGCAGTTCACAAAAATACCCGACCACATCAAGGGCACATCTGTGAAGTCAGAAAAAAGTGGAAGTAAGAGGCAGCATTAGAAAGCAGCATACCTTTGTTATCCAGGCAGATTAACTATCGTTAAACCTTCCTTTGTCTTGACAGTCTTAAGAAAAAATAACAAGGAAGTGTTTTCTGTGAAAGTTTCCGACCAACACGGCAAGCATCCAGCCTACACGGATTATTATTTTTACATGTGTGCTTCTGTGTGTCAAGTTTTGTCTAGTCAACCCGGATGTGACTCAAAAAATGTGGTGTCACTTTTACAGTCATTTTCATTCACCACCTGACTTGGGAAAGGCACAAGACATAAAAACTTGGGTCAGTCCCAAGGCACAAGACATAAAAACAAAACAAAATAAAACAAAACAAAACAAATAAAAATGGCCTTTTGTTTTTCCAGCTTGACTAGCATAAGAAGTAGAAGTAGAATTATAGTTAATCAGAAGGTAACATGGCTTTAGTGATGGTTACACCTCAGGCAATGAAAAGAGACCTAATAGAGATTTTTTTTTTTAATTTGGTTGAGAATTAACTAAATATTCCAGACCAAACAAAAAAGAATCAACTCAACTGTGGCTTCTTCATGTTGCACTCTCCACTTTTCCCACTCCTCTGGTAGATGCTCTTCCTGTTTCCTGTCTTAACTGTGCATTCAGTCATTTGAAGTAGAAAATTCAAAATCATACTCAACAACTTCTTTCTTAGTTCTTCCTAAGAATATCTTAAATGAGCCCACTTCTCGCCATTTCCTTTTCCACTAGCCCGGATAAGGCCACCATTGGTTCTCTATTCCAATTTCTGTTTCCAGTCAACTCTTCATAGTGCTTCCAGGAGAGGGATCTTTGTAAAACAAGAATTTCATCACAAATGGGTCCTGCTTACTCTTTTTTGATAACTTATTAGTCTCAGAATAAAAATCTAGTAAATAGTAAGTAGTTATTAACACTACTTACTTCCTACTTTCAATTCTACTTCCCTTTCTACACAACAGCCATAGTGAACTTCTTCCAGTTACCCTCAAAGATCACATGGTCTTGTTCTGTAGACCTTTGTACCTGCAGCATCCTCTGCCCGGAATACCTTCCCACATCCTGTCTCAGCCTCCTAGAAAGATCAACTCCTCATGCGTCACATCTTATCTCAGCTGCCACTTCTAGGAGGTTGATTTGGGTGAGGCCCAAAGAACAGGTATGTTGAACATATACTTTACTACAGGAGTGTTAAGCAATTATGCTTACATTAGTGGTGTGTAAGCTCTATTGAGTTTCCCGATTACCTGAGCCCCACTATTCAATAGATTTGGGGTGTATCCTGGACATATATTCGACAAGTTCCTTCAGGTGGCTGAAGTATACTCCGAACTTCTAGTACCAGTACTTCAACTCAAAATTAATCCAGTTAGCACATAACAAGTAGAGAAGAAATTTCAAGTACAAAAGATGCTTATTTTAGATAATAATTTAATTTCTAATTTAATAAATTTCACTCCCCCCTTGAGAGAAAAGATGACTACTGAATAAATCAATCATACCTTTGAAACATCTATTCTATCACTGTGCACATAGTAAATAACTAAATAAACATGATGAAGTAAAAATAAACTTTGTTGAATTTTTGCTATGAACCAAGTCCTATGACATGAGTATTATATGTATAAGCAAGAGGTAGCTGGTACTTGAACCCAGATATTCTTTTTTTTAATATATATTTTATTGATTTTTTACAGAGAGGAAGGGAGAGAGATAGAGAGCTAGAAACATCGATGAGAGAGAAACATCGACCAGCCGCCTCTTGCACACCCCCTACCGGGGATGTGTCCACAACCAATGTACATGCCCCCGACCGGATTTGAACCTGGGACCCTTCAGTCCGCAGACCGACGCTCTACCACTGAACCAAACCGGTTTCAGCAAACCCAGATATTCTTAAATCAAAACCTGTACTGTTTTAACATTACTCTTGACTGACTTAAATAACCCACCTGTAGGATATCCTGACATAAAAAATAAACACACATGGCAAGGTTATGGAGAAAAGGGCACTTCTCTTCATGCACTATTGGTGGGATTGCAGATGATGCAGCCAATAAGGAAAGAACTATGGAGGGTCCTCAAAAAATTTAAAAATAAAACTGTCTGGATATATTGGGTCGGCAACTAAGTACTTGCGGATTTTTTAAAGAAAATCAAAGACAATTTTTTCATGGAACTAAATAACTTTATTCTGTAATGTATTGCCCATTTTGATCAATGACCTTTTACCATCTTTCAGGCAGCATCATAATCCCACGTTCAAAAAACTTCTGGTTTTTATTAGCAAAAAACTGAATCAGGTACGATTTGACATCATCATCATTATTGAAATTTTTACCATTCAAGGAGTTTTGTAAAGATCGAAACAAAAAGTAATCAGATGGTGCAAGGTCAGGACTATATGGTGGATGTGGCAAAACATCCCAACCAAGCTCCATTAATTTTTGCCGAGTGACCAAAGATGTGTGTGGCCTTGCATTGTCATGATGGAATACAACACCTTTTCGATTTGTCAATTCGGGCCGCTTTTCTTCAACTGCATTGTTTAATTTCGTTAGTTGTTCAATGTAGACATCAGAATTGATCGTTCGGTTGGGTGGTAAGAGTTCAAAGTAGACAATTCCTTTGTAATCCCACCAAACTGATAACAAAACCTTCTTTTGATGAATATCAGCTTTTGATGTTGTTTGAGTTGGTTCACCTGGCCTGCTCCACGATCTTTTCCGCTTGATATTGTTGTAAACAACCCATTTTTCATCGCCAGTTATCAGTCGTTTTAAAAATGGATCATTTTCATTACGTTTCTTTAGCAAATCGCAGCTGCTAATGCGTTGCGTTAACTGTGATTCTTTCAGTTCGTGAGGAACCCATGTATCGAGTTTTTGAACATAGCCAAGTTGTTTTAAGTGATTTTCAATGCATGTATGTGATACATGAAGCTTCTCTGCAATCTCACGTGTTGTACTGTGACAGTCCGAATTGATTATTGCTTTGATTAGGGCGTCATCAACTTCAACTGGACGACCAGAGCGTTTTTCATCTTTGAGTGAAAAATCACCAGAACGAAATTTGGCAAACCAATTTTGACACTGCCGTTCTTTTAAGGCTTCGTCACCATAAACAGCACATAACTTTTTATGAGCTTGCAATGCGTTTTTCCCTTGTGGAAATAAAAAAGCAAAATATGATGAAAATGTTCCTTTTGATTTTCCATTTTTCAACGAACGCCAAACGAAAACTACAAAACAGATCAAAAAACTTTTTTCACTGATTAACAGCTGAATAGCCAACTACCAAATAACAAAATGTGTTTTACATTTGTACTACGTCTGCAAACCTAAAAATTCAACTGAAGCCATATGTGTGTGAAACCCGCAATTACTTAGCTGCCGACCCAATATATCCAAAGAAAGCCAAAACACCAATTTGAAGAATATGTGCAATCCTATATTCACTGCAGCAATATTTTAAAATAGCCTAGATATGAAAGCAATCTAAGTGCCCATCAATAGGTGAATTGCACATATGTACCAATAAAGAATTGTTGGTACATATATGCAATAGAATATTACTCAGCCATAAAAAAGAATGAAATCTTACCATTTGTGACAGCATTGATGGACCGAGAGAGTATTATGCTAAATGAAATGTCAGTCAGAGAAAGGCAAATACCATATGATTTCAGTTATATGTTGAATCTAAAGAATAAAATAAATGTCCAAACACAATAAAAATAGACTCATAGAAATAGGCCATACTGATGGTTGCCAGAGGGGAAAAGGGTTGAGATATTGGGAGAAAAAGGAGAAGGGATTAAGAATTACAAATTGGTAGTTACAAAATAGTCACAGGGATATAAAGCACAGCATGGAAAATATGGTCAATTATATTATACTAACTTATTACTCTCAGAATAAAAATCTAGTAAATAGTAAGTAGTTATTAATATTCCTTACTTCCTACTTCCCTTCTTCCCTTGTATGTATGGTGCCAGGTTGCTACTTAAAATATTGGTGGGAGCACTTTGTGAAGTGGATGACTGTCTGACCACTGTTCTGTATACCTGAAACTAATATAAAATAATATTGAATATAAGCTGTAATTAAAAAGAAACACTGAAATAAATAAATAATTGTAATATAGCATTTTACCACACAGACTGAGAAAATTCTTAATGACAGATCTTCATGACAAATGAGATATACCTATAATAAATAATGAGAGATACAGATTTTATTCCCATACAATAGAAAAATAAAAATTAACAAATAAAATTTAAAAGAAGAAAATGATTAATCCTCAAAAAGATAAGGTAAGGAGTTTGAATAAGTTCAGCAATAGATCTAAGGACCAAAACTGGGAAAAAAAAAAAAAAGAAAGAAAGAAAGAAAGAAAGAAAGAAAGAAAGAAAAAAGAAAATAGCAATAGATAAAGTAAGGCAATAACACAGACTAATAGTGCTTAGGCAACTTCAAGAGATACCCTTGAGGTGGACTGTATGAAAAATAATGATTTTTCTAGAAATTCTGACTCCCAGATGTTTAGTCAATATATCTATAATTAGAAATTAAGTGTCCTACTGGGACATAAATCCCATAATGTTGGGAAATAAATATTTGTTGGTTTGTTACTTGATTAATGAATGAATTAATGACCAACTTGGGAGAAATAAGTTCCATACTGTTGATTTGGCCTGTAAATTTATCACTGGGTACCCACTTTTATTTCCTTAAGCCAGTCCCAGTTTTGCACTATAAACCAATAGACTGGAGCTCCTAAGTCTTCCTCCAAGTCCCTTTGAAAAAGTCAAGGTGCAAGGGAATCATGCAAAAAACAACTGAGCAGATATGGATGAACATAAAAGGTGAAAAAAAAAGACACATACTTTGTCCTGCTTTTTAAGACTCTTAAAAAAGCCATACAACCATTAAGAGGAAATAAAAAACAACATGCAGGATAAAAGAGAGCTATTTTTTCATTAGTCTGTACTGAATTCCTTTAGATTCTGAGTGCTTGGATCTGTGAATATAATGATGTAATTCACTGATGATAATTAGTGGTACCTGGCAATTAAGTGCTTCATTTATGTCACTTGGAAAGGGCACACCAAATAAGTTTTACATTATCAGAGAGCTCTTATGTAAATTCTTTTTCAAAATTCACATTTACGTTAGTACTTGAAAACCTACCCCTCATCTGCTGTAAAGACAGATTTGGTAATTAAAACTTTGGTAAAAGGAGTGGCAAAAGTATCTTACCTAATAATAGACAAATATGTAAATTGACCATACCTCTGCTACACCACCAGCCAATCAGGAGTGGTATGCAAATTAACCCAATAAAGATGGTGGTTAATTTGCATACACAGGTGCTGAGTAATGGCAGTGGGACATAGGAGTTCTGACCCACTCCCAGTCTCTTAGGGCCTCTGGGCAGCGTGGGAAGGCAGGGCTGGAGTGAAAAGAGGCGACTTCAAGGGGCTGGGCCAGAGTGGAAATGTGGTGCTGGCAGCCAGGAAAAGGAAAACCCATTCTAGCACAAATCTTCATGCATCGGGCTTCTAGTAAATTATAAATTGCTATAACCCTTTGGTTGTAGGTGTGAATCAGTAATTCCTAGAAATCTATCCCAGGGAAATAATCACACACATATATACACACACACACACACACACACACACAAACACACATAATGGTTTTAGTACAGAGATGCTCACCATTGTATGGTACACTTCATAATAGTGAAGAATTGGAAATAAGCAAATGTTAATCAATAAGAAAATCGCACATGATGGATTATTTCCAAATCATTAAAATATTTTTTTGTGAAGAGTTTAAAAAAAAAATAGATGAATATGCTACAAAGTTAAGTGAATATAAATAGAATATATATTATAACCCAAATTGGTTAAAATGCATACATTCTAAGAAGTTCAGAGGAACTACAGCAACACATTAAAAATAGTGGCACTCAAATAGTGGGATTATTAGAAAACTGCTCTTTTTATTTCTCTTAGTTTTCTAATTTTACCCAATAAATGTATATTACTTGTACTAGTTCTATCAATATTGTTGGGAATAATGCCTCAATCCCTTTTAGTGGTTATTAATATAGCTGAAGAATTAGCACTATTTGGCAAGGAACCCAATCAATGTCAAATAAAAGAGAAAATACTCTTGCAAGATTCAGTTTCTGTCTAGGCAATGGAACTTGTTTAACATCATGAAAGTAAAAAACTGAGAATTTTAGCAGACCAAAAAAGAAAGAGAAGTAAAAGTTCAGGTATTTCTGGGGACCACTTCCATCTTGCCTCTTGTCTCTATTGCCAGTTGCTTCTCAGTAGATTTTGGGCATAAGGAAGAAGTAACCTATGAGATGAAGCATCTCAAAAATCCAGAACAGTGAAATGAATGCTCGCATAAATGTGACTTAGAAATGATTCTGCTTATATTCAAGAGTCTAAGCTTCTAAAAGGCACCTATTTATAGCTATTAAAGTTATCAAGGGAAGATTATTGGGCTTATGTTTCTCTAAGAATAAAGAAGAGTATTCTGAAGCGATTCTGGAAAAACCCACTTTGGTAAAATAAAAACAATGAGAAAGATTGTGGAATTAACCATCTAGTCAAATAATCCATTAAGTAAAGAGTACCTGATGACAACAAGTAGGATCAAAACATCCCGGTGACTATAATCTGTGAACATATTAAGAATATGCTTTCTGGGGGAACCAAATGGCAGCATAAGTAAACAACTGTACTTGCTGCCTCTCACAACCACATCAAAATTACAACTAAAAGACAGAACAAATATCATCCAGAACCATGGGAAAGCTGGCTGAGTGAAAGTTCTACAACTAGAGGTAAAGAAGAAAGTGCATTGAGACTATAAAGGAGGTGCTAAGCTAAAGCATGAAACGAGCTGGAACCCGGGTAGTCTGCTTTTTTAAATGGGAGGAAGATACAAGCTCCCCCTTGCTCTGAACAACTTCAGTTCTGAACAAGGCTCTAGGCTCTGGGGGATCCAGACACATATGGGAAGAAACTGGACTGTCTGGCATTGGACAGGAATAGGAAGGCAGCTTTCATTCAGATGGAGGAGCTTGCAGTGGTTATTTTTCCTGTGCTGGGACCTCTCTGGTGCAGGGCTCACTGGCAGCCATTGCTGTTTGCTCTGCCCAGGAGATTTCCTGAGACCCTGCCCCACCCAATTTACAATCCCACCCAAACTGTGTGCAGCGACTTTTGCATATGAATGCCTATCATTTCTCAACATAAAACCCATCAAACATACAGCAGCAACAGCAGCCTGCTTTGCTACACTGCTGGGCCTAGTCTGGGCACTTCCAAACCTGATACAAAGAGGAGGAATCTGTAGATCTCTCTGTAACTCCTGCTGGGTGACCCCAAGCAGTGGCTGACTTTGCACCTCCTTGGAGATATAATAGCCAGTGTATCCAGTGGTCAGTGTGAGACCATCGAGATTACAACTCTTCACATCCATAAGTGACAAACTCAAGGGGCAGACTCAGTGAGCACCAAAGCTCCACTGAAACAAGCCCTGCCCCATAAGGGTGTCTCCTGCACAGCAGCTCTTCCATTGTAGACACAGCTGGTCCAGGAGGTCAATTCTTCCCACCTACACCAACAGCAGTCATGTCTTAACTACAACAAGAGTGTGCACACAGCTCACAAAAGGATGCACCAAGAGTGTCCACCTCAAGTGACAGGGGATGCTGAACCACTGGGCCCTATAGTACACCTACCACACAAGGTTACTTGACCAATTTAAGGAGACTTAGCAGCTACCCAATACATAGAAACAAACACAGAGAGGCAGCTAAAATGTGGAGACAAAGAAACTTGTTACAGATGAAAGAAATGGATGAAAGCAAAATATTGGATATAGTTATAATTCTAGATACATCTGAAGAACTTAGTGAGACCTTCAAGGATCTTAGTGAGAATGCAAAAAAAAAAAAAAAAAAAAAAAAAAAAAAAAAAAAAAAGGAAAAGGACCAGTCAGAAATTAAGCATACACTGATTGAAATAAAGAAAAATGTACAGAGATTCAACAGTAGACTAGATGATCCCAAAAATCAAGTCAAAGATTTGAAGTATAAGGAAGCAAAAAATACTCAACTGTAAGAGCAAAAAGAATCCAAAAATATGAAGATAGTATAAGGAGCCTCTCTGGGACAACTTCAAGTGTACCAACATCTGAATTATGGGGGTTCCAGGATAAGAAAGAGAGCAAGATATTGAAAACCTATTTGAAGAAATAATGACAGAAAACTTCCCCTACCCGGTGAAAGAAATAGACTTAAAAGTCCAGGAAGTGCAGAGAACCCCAAACAAGAGGAATCTAAAGAGGACCACACTGAGACACATCATAATTAAAATTCTAAGGGCAAAATACAAAGAAAGAATCTTAAAAGCAGCAAGAAAAAAAACAGTTTGTTACCTACAAGGGAATACCCATATGACTGTCAGCTGATTTCTCAACAGAAACTATGCAGGCCAGAGGGAGTGGCAAGAAATATTCCTAGTGATGAATAGCAAGGACATACAACCAAGATTACTCTAACCAGCAAAGCTATCATTTAGAATTGAAGGTCAGATAAAGAGCTTCACAGACAAGAAAAAGCTAAAGTAGTTTATCACCACCAAATCAGTATTATATGAAATGCTGAATGGTATTTTTTTTTTTTTTAAGAAAAGGAAGAAGAAAAAGGTAAAGATAAAAAATTATGAATAACAAAATGATAACAAATATATATCTATCAACAAGTGACTCTAAAAATCAAATCAATAAAAAATCTGATGAACATAATAAACTGGTGAATGTAATAGAATCAGGGGCTTGGAAAGGGAGTGGACTGACAATTCTCAGGAGGAAGTGAGTGTAGGGAATGTGGGAAGATATTGGATAAAGAGCTTATACCTATGGACGAGGAAAGTGCGGGGTGGGAAAACTGGGTGGAGGGGAGCTGTGGGATGGGGGGAGGAGAGGAACATCTGTAATAATCTGAACAATTAAGATTTTTTTTTAAAAAAAGAATGTTTTCTTTTTTGGCAAGCATATAGGCAAGCATATGTATTAAAGCATTAACACAATGTAGCAAAAGCTACAGAATTTTGAGGGGAAATCACATATAAGACTAATTTATAGGACATGTCCATCCCTGTGGAGCTACCCAGGTGTGGACCCACTGGGCAGACCCAGTATAGCTAGCAAGCTCTATATTTGGAAATTGAAACTATTAAGCATAAACTATTTGGAAAGCCTATGAGAGTTAAGATCCTTGATTCTTGGATAAATGTTTATGTGTGGCAATTCCCATAGCAAACTTAGGGAAACGTGGCTTTAGGATTCAGCAAGTAGGCAGTGAGATGACTTTTCCCCCATTAAGTATCTGTTCCTGGCCCAGATTTTATCTTAAGCCCATTACATGGATTTGTATTTGCAAAAATCAAAATATTGAGCATGAACCAATACATTCCACATCCCCACCTTCACCACTCCCAAAGTTGAGTTTCTTTTGAAATGAGGATCAATGAAAATAAAACAATAGGAACAAATATTATGTCCAAGAAAAAATACTGACCATTGCTAGCTTGAGACTGGACTCTGAGGTTGTCTCAAAAATAAGGTCAGGTATACTATTAGACACCAGAAATAATGTCCTGGTGCAATTTCTTAAAACAGGTTCTTATTATCTCTGGAAACTTTAATGCTGGTGCTGCCCAGGGATTGGCAGTGCTGTGGCAGAATCATAAGGACAAAGATCATTCATTAGTGTATAGAGGTCATGATCTAATTTCTTATGTTCAATGCAGAGAGGCATATTTATGTGAAGAACGAGTTTACAAGGAGAAATGAGTTTTATGAGACTGAGTTCTAATAAGACCAGAATGCAGTGTTATTGACTGGGCACAGTTGGAGTAAGGGGCCTGTTTGATTTCTGGCTTTTGCTCTAATTTTTAAATAGCTGTAGGACATGAGTTCTTGGACCTACAAGAGGATTACTTCATATGGACACCAAATCTCTTTCAAAACCAAGTGCTTTGATTAAAAAAAAAAAGATTTAGAAATAAGCCTTATATTGATTTCTGTTTCTGAAATGAGACTATAGGTAACACAAATAGAATTTTTTATATTCTTTAAAACAATTATATGAAGTCAAGCTCTGCTTTGCCTGCATGAGGGAACAGAACTAAGTCAGCGGTTAATTTCATGAGCAAATTAAGTATGAAAATAATTGTTTGTTTTGTTGTATAAAATGCTTGAGCAATTTAAAATTACTGTCACTGTTTTGCTGCATAAAGGACAAGAAGTTAAATAAGACTTTATTAGAAAGTATGTGGTTTAGTCCCTGAAACTCAAACCATAACTTGGAGAGTATGTCATGGCCATGGGGGTGGAAATAAAAGTAGGCTTTCTCCTAAGTATTAGTCTGGTTATTTAGATTATGTAATCTAAAGTGCTCCATGATAAGGTACTAATAATCAAAGTGAACTGTTTCCCCCTGTGAAGATATTTTGTAGATGTGTTTTACCTTTATACTCAGTTGACTTGAAGTAAAGGAGATTACCTTGATAATGTGGGTGGACCTCATCTAAACAGTTGAAAGGCCAAAGAGAAAAAATGAGGTTTCCCTTGCAAAGAAGAAATTCTGCCTTAAGACTGTTTCCAGCTCCAGTCTGTTTCCAGCCTGCTGGTCTGTCCTACAGATTTTAGATTTCCCAGGATCCACAACTGAGTGAACCAGTTCCTTGAAACAAATATCTCTCTCTCTTTCTAAATATAATATCCTATGAGTTTTGTTTCTCTGGAGAAATCTAATATGCCATGTTTGTCCATTTATGTAAATAACAATTTGTAAATAAAATTAAAAAAATCCCACATAATACCGTGTTTCCCTGAAAATAAGACATTCTCTGAAAATAAGACCTACTTACAGGTTTCCTTTTGAGTGAAATATAAGGCATCCCCAAAAAATAAGGCCCCCCCTAGGCTAAACATGAGAGATTTGGTCCACTGACTCTGAAAGAAATGGAGTCACAAGAAATTCACCAGGAAATTCAGGAATTAGATTGTTATGATGATGTTCCAGAAGATGATGACATGATTGTCATTGAATAAATGAGTAAATTCTTGATACTGCAGGATTCAGAGTTTGTCTGGTTTGTGTTGACAACTACTGTACTACCATACCATATACAGGTAATAAATTTCCTTTATTTTCATTTAACAATAAATGTGTACCGTATTCTTCTTCATGTTAAAATAAGACATCCCCTGAAAATAAGACCTAGCGCATCTTTGGGAGCAAAAATTAATATAAGGCACTGTCTTATTTATGGGGAAACAGGGTATATATTGAAAATAGGAGAGAAATTGGACAGATACAATTATAAACTTTAATCCTACCTAATAAAAGATAACTATGCAAATTAACCATCACTCCACTACACCCATCAGCCAATCAGAACGAGTATGCAAATTAACCCCAATCAAGATGGCTAGAGCAGGAGGGAGGCTTGGGTTTCCCAGGCAATGGAAGAAGCCAAGCTTTCTGCCTGCCCTTGCAGGCCTAGGCCTCTACTCAAGGCCACAAAGTTTAAGTTAAAGAAGGTAAACAAATCCAAACAGAAATGGCTGCTGGCCACAGAGTGAGCACGAAGGTTGGCTTCACTACAGGTTACAAAGTTTCAATTCTAGAAGGTAAATAAATTCCAGATACCAGGGCCTCTGCTTGGGTTGCCAGGGGGCATGGCTGGCCTGCAAACCACCACAGGCCCCTTGCTCAGACTGCCCCACACCCCAAGAGAACCCCCACCCTGATCTGGGACACCTTTCAGGGCAAACCAGCTGGTCCCCACCCGTGCACCGGGCCTCTATCCTATCTAATAAAAGAGTAATATGCAGATTGACCATCACTCCAACACACAAGATGGCTGTTTCCAATGTGGTCAAACATGGCTGCCCCCATGTGGACACAAGATGGCCACCACAAGATGGCCAGCAGGGAAGGGCAGTTGGGAGGTACCAGGCCTGCAAAGCAGGGCAGTTAGGGGTGACCAGGTTGGCAGAGGAGGAAAGTTGGGGGCAAATGGGCTGGCAGGGGAGCAGTTAGACATCAATCAGGCTGGCATTGGAGTGGTTAGGGGGTGATCAGGCTGGCAGGCAGAAGTGGTTAGGGCACATGTGTCAAACACAAGGCCCGCGGGCCAAATCCGTCCCACCAGGCCTTGCAATGTGGCCCACACCGTGCTGTCATCACTGCACTCCGCTGCGTTTCCATCACAATGACAGTTTATGACTGTTCAGTAAACCATTCGGCCTGCGATTTAGGCTGGATTTTAGATTTTGGCCCCTTCTCTGATTGAGTTCGACACCCCTAGGTTAGGGCAATCAGGAAGACAGGCAGGCAAGCAGTTGGGAACCAGCAGTCCTGGATTGTGAGAGGGATATCCGACTGCCCGTTTAGGCCCAAAACTGGCCTAAACGAGGGTCCCAGATTGGAGAGGGTACAAGCTAGGCTGAGAGACACCCACTCTCCTCCACCTCTCCCCGCCCCCCCCCCCCCCCCACCGCTGTGCATTAATTTCGTGCAACCAGCCTCTAATATTATATAAAAAGAAAGGCTGTTTTTGGACTAATAATGTCAGTGTATCATGAACTCAAAGGCTTGCTCAAATCCCATTCTGTGGCTCCACCTAAGAATATTCATATTTATAAATCACATTATGTACGATAGTGTCAATGAAACTCTTGCCTAAAACTAAAATACCAGCTTAAAAGATTTTTTTTAAATGCAGACAGATTAAATCTAAAAAATATATTAGGATGTATCTGAACATACATGTGAACTTTTAATATATTTCACTAATATGAATTATGTTTATCTCTCAAGACCTCACCCAGTTTCTATAATAGTCTTGTTCTGTTTTTGAATTATTAGAGCATTAACTCTCCAAAGCACACATTGGGTAATACAGAATGTTTTCTACTGTTGATAGTTTTTTAAAAGTATTTTATGCCTTGCATCCCATCTAGGCTGTAAATTCCTTAAAAAGACCTATGATTTTTATATTTATTTGTTTCCCCATAGTGACTGGTTTAATGTCTAGCACATGATGATATTCTTATTTTAGTTACTCAATAATTGAATAATGGCAACCAATAATGAAGGCAGAAGTTATAATTCTAATAAAAAATAATGAAGTTTTAAAAACTGTAAATAGGATCCTAATAACTTAATATGTTGATTTTCTTCTGCTAACAATACTAGCCAGAACTTGATTTTTATTTATTATTTATTCACACCATATGTCTGTTGTAGCTAAGCCCCTATTCTATAAAAATCTAATAAAATGTATCCTATTCACACAAAATCTCATTTGAACTACATAACATCACTATAATAACCTATTAAATATGTCATTATTTTAACTGGCTGAGCTCTGATAGCATATTGGGGTTCTTGCCAATGTAACTATAACAAACAGTATTTATGCTTAAGATTTTAATTTAAAAATTGACTTGTCAAAGTCACTGTGAGTTTTTATTTGATATGCTGTTCTGACTAACAGAATAGTTCATTGGCACAGGTAAATTTAGGATTAAATACAAATTTAGGTACTTCCATGAAGTTTTGTTGAGATTCTAGGATAAATGTCTCTATTTTCCCCAAAGAAATCAGGATAAAGGAATATTAACAAAACACAAAATGGTAATGAGTGCATAGAAGTTGCAATATTACACATCTGCTGTGTATAGCTCATTTTATTTTGTTTTGTTTAAGCTGTGGACTCATCTGCCTGAGAATAATCTCATTATGTTCAATGAACAGATTCACCATTAGCTCTTCTTGTCCTTTAATCCCATTACAGTCTCTATTTGTATTCTAATTTTTGACCTTTGGAAATTTTTAAATCAGTGTTTCCTGCAAAATGTAATATTACAGTCTTTAATATGACAAAGACATCTAATTATGTTGAAATCTTAAGTAAACTCTCATGGCTCAGCAAAAATCAGTTTGATACCATCCCCATTGTTTTTTTAATTCTCATTTATGATGTTAATGCCTCTGGAATAAAGAGTCTGGCTACCAGCACAAGACAGCATGCTCTGCAGATGCGCTTATAGGGCTGGGGATGTTCTGCCTTACTCTATCCACAAACCTCAAGTCAAATCCAGGTGTTGTAGTCACTCCCATCGATCGAGTACCTGACCTTGGCCTCCTTATCACCAGCTCTAAGGACTTAAGATAAGCAATTGCACACACAAACGAGTGCCTTTGGCTTAGTGTGGTCCTGACCTGTTTTGAAAAGATACCTGTTTCACATCATTGTCAAGATGGGGAGAATTTGTCCATTTGGATTTTGTTTTGCACTTATTTTAAAGGTGTATGCTATCAGAAGTGAACACATACACATTTTTGAAATAATTAATTTCTGTTAGTAGAGGGGGCTTATCTGAAATAATTAGGAAAAATAGTGATCAGAGAAACCAAAACATGAAGAGTTTTTAAAAATCAGAATTACTTTTCAATGTATATCTCAGACCGAATAATAAGTTACTACAATAATAAAAACGTTAGAAATGATAACACAGCTGGGAAGGTGAAAAGATGGGATTTAAAAAAAATTTATGTAAACTTTTGTTATAACCCCTGCATTCCACACTGAATGCTTTAAATAAAGTTCTGATTCATATTTTATATTACTTTTCTCAAGTATTTTACACTGCTCTAAGATAACCAGCTCTTGCAATTAGCAAGACTCAATTTTAAGATGAGCAAATTTTCAAAAATTATTTAAATTGATGGTTTCCAACTACATAATTTACAAAGTCTCTTTCAGTTCTAAAATTCTGTCATTTCCTAAGTATGCATTCTTACATCTCAAGAGGAAGATGAATACAATTAGAATTTATGCAGCTGTAATATATGTAAAACAGATTTTCTTAATATCTGGCTGCTCATCCTGGGTTGGACCACCAGCATTTGGAGGATATAGAATCACATCTCATCCAATCTCGGTGCATTTGGCTTGGGTTCTGATGGAGCTAAAACCCCTCCCTCATGAAGGCACACGATTTTGGTCAGGCCAATCAGCATCATCCATCCATCTCTCAGCCCTCAGTATTTGCTTCATGGACATGTGACCTTAATTGATAAAGTAAAACACTTATTTATTCATATTTTTGGAAAAGAAGCTTTTCACTCTGCTTGGATAAGGATAATTGAAGCCTGGCGCTTCTATCAACCATCCTATCAACAGAGTCTACTCTACACTAAAGTTAATCCAGAGGAAGCACAGAAGAGTTAAGATATGGAAAAAGAGAGACAGACATCAATCTAGTAACAAAGCTTGAGTCCTAGGAAGCAAGTCATGCCCTAGGACTTGCAATTAAGTGAGCTAACACGTTCTCATTTTTGCTTTAAACAGTTTTATTGGTGTTTCTATAATTTGTGACAGAGGAAACCCAGGAAAGAGTGGTTTAAAATGGTTGATTCTAGTTATCTTCAAATTTATAGCAGTGGCTGCAATATGCCACTTTTTCAGTATAGGGACACCCTCTTTCCTGAAGCCGGCCCCTCCTATGTTGTCTGTATTCCTTTTTAAGGCGTATTTTGGTCTGTAAGCAGCAAGATGCAAGGATACCTGTCCTCATTAAACACCCCCACAGCCTTTCCTGGGCATTTAAAAAAGAAAGCAATCTGCCACTTATTCAAAATTTTAATATGTTTACATTGACTTCTCTGAAATATTATATAGTAAAATTATCTCCAATGCTTAAGAATGACTAGACTATCTCTGTATCACCAAGGTCCCCTTTGTTCAGTTTTTTAAAACTTCAATCAACCAATGAAGAAGGATTAGTACTGAATTCTGGTGACTTTTTTTTTTTCATACCATACTTTAAAAAATATATATTTTATTGATTTTTTTTTACAGAGAGGAAGAGAAAGGGATAGAGAGTTAGAAACATCAATCAGCTGCCTCCTGCACACCCTCTACTGGGGATGTGCCCGAAATCAAGGTACATGCCTTGAATGGAATCAAACCTGGGACCTTTCAGTCTGCAGGCCAATTCTTTATCCATGGAGCCAAACGGGTTTCGGCCATACCATACTTTTTAAAAATAATTTTGTGTCGGATTCATGACGGTGACATGTCTTAGTCTTTGGTTTTCTTTTTGGCTCATTTTAGAAATTAAAATTTTTTTTGTACTTTCTAAATGCCTGAGATTTGGCTTAGTGGAGATACTACTTTAGATACAACTTCATAGCTAAAAGTAGATATAAACATATGTGTAGCATTTCAGAGTTCATTTATCACGTATGGATGTGTCCCGGAAGCTATAAATAGGGAGCACTGGCTCCCCGATGTTCACTGATGTTCATGTGCATATAAATGAGTGTGCCTCTACTATGACTTTTTTTTCTTCAAATATCATGACAATACTTCTTTGTGAAAATTTCATTAGCCACCCTAAATCCGGCTCTGAGACTGTCACTTATTTAATAGGACTTTAAAATAAGCTTAACATTCCAGCAATGTCAAGAATATTCATCTACTCTTCTCCCCTCAATCTCTGCTCGCCAAATGTCAAGCAGACAGCTCCGAATGTGGTACTCTGGGCCAGAGTCAAAGCACACATAGCATTTCTCTGCGCTTAACAGACATATGGGATCATGCATTAGAAGGCTGGGCACAGAGCCTGACACACAGTAGGAGCTGGAATCAAGACCGATTCTTCATGCCCCTTTCCTGCCTTTTCTTTTTCTTTTCTTTTTTTTTTTTTTTTGCACTAAAATGCACATGTGCACATGGACAGCATCCCCTTTCCTCTTGGAAGAGTGATGTATTTTAGAAGAATGGCCCTTAGCCTTAGCTCGCCTAGTTCTCCTTTAAAAATATAATTATGTTATAATGCCCCTTTAATATCCTGCCATGAAATTCATGAATAAAGTAATTTGCCTAAACACACAATTCTTCAAAGACCTGAAATATAAAGGAAATATAAGGGAAGTAATTCATCATAAAAAAAAATGTACTTCAATATGTAAATGTTTGGGCATGATACATTTGATTAGAAGATATAATTAAATTGTTGGATGATAGCACCTAAACATAGAATCCTTGAGATTGCTACTGCTGGAAATTTATATAATACAGGCATGTTTTATTGGCAGCTCAAATACCGCATGCTGGGCTTGCCATCAATGGCATTTTTTTTTTTTTTTGGTCTAATGGTGAACAACTCTTTGTAAAATTCCAAATAAAACTACAGTTTCTCAAATTACACAGTAGGTTGCATTCCCAGAAAATTCAGCAAGTATTAAAATCTCTGTGTTTATTTGAAAAATGGTGTTAGGCTTAAGTTCAGACAGGCTTTTTACCTACATAAATGTCCAGGAGGATTAGAAAGTATAACAGCACTGCAGACAGACATTTAGCATTTCTGACCTCTGCCAAGGCATTATAACAATCTGAAAATATCTCATCCATTTTAAAAACTCTCCCTGGAGAAAGTGGGGTCGATTCTATCCCCAAAGAGACTTCTTAGAGTTACAGGTTTGATGTCACACCACACCTTTAGTTATAATGCAATATTTACAGCACACAATAAGTATTCCATATTATCCCCCAAATTCCTCTGGCACTGCTGTTCACTGTAACGAAGACATCACCAGTGTTCCTACGCATTCCTAAATAGGCATGAGTAGTTTCTGGGTTTTGAATTTGCTGAAATGGCCTTGAAATAGAGACATTAATTACATGCTTAGTTGCAACCAATGTAATAAGTTTTCTCTGCCAGTATAATTGGAACCCTGCAGCTATGGTCTCCTAGTTATATGGTAGCAACAAGTTTTAAGGCATATAAAACATGAGAGGTAGGTTGAGTGGTAATAGTAGCTCAAAGTCAATTGAAAAAAATTAAATTAAGATTAAAAAAAAAAACAGGACCCATCATTGAAATGCTCTGATTTATGACTCTGTGATGGCCAGGAGCTAGCCATTTTACAGTGATTTTAAGAGCTGTGTTTACTTAAAGATCTGTTCCATTCAAGAACTAATTTATTTGCAAGTCACCTAAAAAAATAACATTGATTCTAAAATACTCGTGCAAGAGGATATCTACAATATCTTATTGTGCTCCAAAAGTCAAAGGAAAGACATGGCAAGATCTTCCCCTATCAAAGCAGAAACAACATCAAGAAGCTTGAATTTCAAACAAGATTTTGAAAAAGTTTTATGATCAGTGATTTTGAGAAATACATAGATGTGGTAAAAGGGAAAGGTTATCAGATAAGACATAGAATTAAAAAAACAAACAAAAACCAAACCCTAAATATTTAAACATTTCCTATATAATAAAAGGCTAATATGCAATTTTCCCCACAATCGGGAGTTTGACTGACTGGCAGTTAGAAGTGTGCTGACCACCAGCAGGTGGCTGGGAATATGGCGAACATTGCCGACACAGCACTAGTAGTGGGTGGTAGTGCAGGCGCTGCAGGTCCTAATGGGCCCTGACAAGAGCGAGACCATGGCGGGATAGTAGAGCAGGTGAGTGGGCAGCACCAAGCCAAAGCAGGGGCAAGTGGGGGCCCAGATCACCCCACCATTTGGCCACAGATTGGCTCTGATTGTTGGCCAGGCCTAGGGATCCTACCTGTGCATGAATTTCTTGTACTGGGCCTCTAGTTTAGAATAGAAAACACCAATTTTCTCCATAAAGTTAAAAATGTATTCAATAGTTTGACTTGCTAGCATGACTCAGAAATGAAGGTCAAAATAGGGTTTTATATTTATGGCATCCAAATAATTTTATTTTCTTGGAGTCTCAATTTATATTTTTATTATGTTTTTATTGATTTTATAGAGAGAGGAAAGAAGAGGGATAGAGCAATAGGAACATTGATAAGAGAGAAACATCGATCAACTGTCTCCTGCATGATCCCAACTGGGGATTGAGCCCTGACCAGGAATCAAATTGTGGGCCTCTTGGTTCATGGGTCAATACTCAACCACTGAGCCACACTGGCTGGGCACAGGAATTCTCAATTTAGACAAAGTATTATGTTAGTTTTCTTTCTATAAAAATATAGGAGCCTTATTTGCTAATGGATTCCAGGTAGCTGAATTTATAAAAACCACCCATGAACCAAGCATAGGCAAATGTCAATTGCTATAACATTTTGAACTAAGATCAAGCTGCACCTTTTGGAAGTTGTTATTTAAATCTCTCCTAAGTTATATGTTTGAGATAGGGGAAGATATGGGGGTGTGAGAAAGAGTTAGGATACCTCAAAACATGACATGAAGGGAATTTTTTTTCATTTTAATTCTCCATCCTAATTTCTGGATACTTATCTAGCTGATGTTGCACTTTGTCATCATTTAGCATGTACGTGCATGCATGTGTATACAATACACACACACACACACACACACACACACACACACATACACACACACACAACTATGTACTCTGGCCTCCTTTTTATTCCCTTCCTATGAAAAGCTGCTATTTCAGCCATTTACATAAACTGAGTCCTCTGCCTCACATGTTCTTCCCCTAACTCAGTCTGTGCTGCCTCTTAGCCTTCATATCTTCATTGTAAATGTCACCTCTTCGAAGAAACCTTCCCCATTCTCTATAGAAGGTGCCATTCTCACCCACTATCAAATATAAGATTCTATTTTTTAGGGAGGAAAAGAAAGAAAAAACTGTGTCCTATGATTTAGGTTTTATTTCCTTACTTTGCCATTCACTAGCTATGTGACCTAATGCAAATCTGTTGACCTCTTTGTGTATCAATTTCCTCATGTTATATGTGGAAATCATAATATTCACCTCACAAAAAAGACCTAAGGATGAAAGAGTCACCATATCTAATACACCTAAAATCTGCTAACTTGAGTTAATACTTTAAGTAATTGAAAATTAACACTTTAATCCTTCCTGATATTCTCTTTATATCCATACATTTAAAGCAATTTAAGCATTATTCCATATAGCAAAGTTCTTGTATGCATCAAGAAAACTGCACATCCTAAGTAGCTTGGAAGATTGGTTTGGAGGTGGAAAAACTGGGTTTCCGTTCCAGTTCAGCTAAGGGGCACTGGACAAGTTGTTTAACCTCTGGGCTTCATTCCCCCACATATGTTAAACACAGAGGGTGGGACAGATTAGTGGCTGACAACTTTGGCTGCACGCTGATATCTGGGAGATTGAAAACAGATGATTCCCTCTGGCTCCAGCCTCAGAGATTCTGATCTGGAGTGGGGCGGGCATTGGAATTTTATCTCCTCAGGTGATTATTACTTGAAGCCTGGGTCAGAAGCTTTTAATTTTTTATAATGTGTGACTATTCTGGGTCCAACAAATAGGAAGATACAGTACTTTTAAGGACAGACATGTTTTCCCCTAAGTATAGAAAATATAAGACATGAGTTTTAAATGAAGTAATTTCCCATCTCAAAACTAAAGAAGCCTTTGCAAAATGTTGTTATGTAAGAAGGACAGAGCTTACAAAGTGAATAGGTTTATATGATGCTTATAAGAAAAATCTATTATTAGAGCCATGGTGCTGAACTAGAAGGTCAACTATAAAGTGTTGTGATCTAAAACTATTTGAAAAACTTTTATTATAAAATACATGTTCCAACAATAAATAATTTTTTTTTACCAAGTCATCTATAATAATATTGCTATCAGCTGCATAATTTAATAAATGAGACTGCAAGCTATTTATAACTATAAACAATTCAGGTGAAAAAAAGATGCCTCAGCCTTGCAGAAGGCAGGAGAAAACTTTCCATTAAGACATTCTTATGGGTCAGGCATATATGAGGGACTACTGCATTTGATCAGTCATCCTCACACAATTCTGTGAAGTAAGTTTTACCCTCCCTGTCTTACTGATACTCACAGAAAAGACCTAATGATGAAAGAGTCACCATATCTAATACATAAAATCCAAAATCTTTGTCTCAAAGATGTGAATTGATCTTCTCATGGTGCTTTCCAAAGCAAGTAGCAGTGCCAGGATTTGAATCTAATTTGAATCTGATTGTAAACCCACTCTACCCACAACCCATAGTTTGCATAATTCCTATGTATTTTTTTTCTAATTTTTCCTTCTATTCGGACATTTCATTCATTCTCTCATGCATTCAACTACCAATGAACCAATCCACCAAGCACCAAAGTGACATGTCAGGTTGGAGACTCACAGATACCCAAGAAAAGCAACAACTGAATGTAAACTGTCTAAGGCACAAGCATTGAGGGAACTGAAAACATATTTTTTTGGGGGGGGGGAGGGATCAGATTGGTCTTGAGAATGCTATAAAAGCAGCACACACAGTGATTCAGAAGAGACATAAAATCATGTGAGGCAGAATGGCCCCCAGGCTGATACGGAGGATTAACTGGTGAATGCACAGGAAGAATGTGTCAATCAGCAGGAGCTGGTTAAGTGTGGAAGTGGAGGAGCGCCACAGTCACCGAGGTGAAGCGGTGAATGCTGGCAGGTTCTGAGAAGCCCCGAGTTAGAAGAATGTGCCTTGGCATGCTGACTTAAGTGGCCTGAATGCTGATGGACCTGGATTGACTGAAGATGGATACTCAAGTTGCTTTCCTGACCTGAGTCCAAGTTCTCCACACACCCTTCTGGTTATTTTGGCTTCTTACATAGATTGGCTATTGTATTAGAATGAAAAAAAGATTTCTTTAATATAGATGACAAACTGAGGAAGGTAGAGAAGACAGAACCCCAGTTCTTAATGACACTGTCAGACTTATTCCAGAAATCTTGTATGAAAAAAATAAATGTTGAGCTTGTTAAGCCACTATTAGTGCAATTTTCTATTACCTGCAGTGAATATAATCTTAACTAATATAGTAACTATTATTTATGACAATGTCACAGTTAAAGTCTTTTCCCCCTTCCTGGAAATCTCTCAGTGACCGTACCCCTCTTCCATCCCCTGTCCAGTTGTCTAGGTTCCTCTGTTCTCTCCCTTCTCCCCTCCCTATTGGTCTTGCTCATCAGATTCAGAACTTTCAGGAAAGGGTGCACAAAGGAGAAACACAGAGCCATGAACAGCATGGGTGGTCTACAACCACAGTGGCCAGTAACACACTCCCTCCCATTGACATCTTGGTCATGCTCTCTCCAAGCTAAGTGGTTTCATCAGAGCACTTTGATGAATGAGTGCTCAGGGTCTTGGCCATAAAGAGCCAGGATTGGAGGGAGGGTGAAATCGCCAGCAGAGACATAGAGGCAGGTCAGGTGGGGGTGGCAGCTCCCCATGTTGTGAAGTTCATCTCATTTCCACATTTGGTGAGCCTTGGGGCACAATAGGACATTGTTCAGATGATTATGGGCGACACAGGCTTTTGTGTTTTGTGGTAAATCCACACAAGCCTTGCCATCCCAGCAATGTCATCAAGCTTGTTAGAAAAGTATTCCTCTCCACAGATAAGGAAAAAAGAAGCCTCCAATCCAAAAACAGCCAAGTCAACAAAGGAAAATTGAAAAGATGCCCAGACAACAGCACAGAGACATATTAACTCAGAAAAGGAAAATGTCTTTTCCCCCTAGAGCTATTTATTCAGAACTTTTTAATGTAACTAGGTGACATCAGGTAATGTTGATATAGCTACAGTTCTCCACTTTTCTTTCAGCACAGTGATATACTGTGCTATCTTTCTACAATTTCTTCATCTGGAAATACATACCTAGGATATTTTTGGGTGAAATAAGCCTCTCTTGTTTCCTATATAAAGCCATGTGGGATCGGATGTAGAAAGAACACATCCTAGAGCCAGGTAATGTTATTTGAATATTTGCTGGAATGTGTTTTGCATATTTTAATTTAGTTATTTTATTTCAAAGTCTAAATTGTTTTCCCCCTAACAATGTTATTGCACTGCCCACAACTGCTATATTATAATGCTCTTCTCCATGGAGTATATAAACAAACAAAGAATTTCACAATGCATATTTTTGTTGTATAGGCCCTAGAAATGGTATTTGAGAATTCAGCAATTTCCTTTCCTGAGAGTCTGATTTACTTGTCACATTTTATAGGCAAGCTTCAGAAATGTTCAGCTTCCATACCCCTTATCTCCCACCTCTCCATACACCTGCCCAAATGACATAACTATAGGATTTGTCCTTTCATCCCTGACCCATCACTGCTTTGTGTTCGGGTCTGGATGCCTCCCTCCTTTGTCTCTGCAGATAGTTGATAGCCCTTTTCTAAAATTACCCAGTATTTCCCCCCAGGTCTCCAATAAAGTTCTTGCTTCTACACCTCTGCAAAAGAACCTGTCTTCAAATATATTTAGCTTCTATCACAGCTTCTTTCTCTTAATCCTCACTCCTTGTGGTTCCTGGGATATATACTTTGCATGGTTGGCTCATTCATTGAACAAATATTTGAGATTAATGAAAGAATTTATATGCATATATGCATGACCAATGGACACAGACAATAGTGGGGTGAAGGCCTGGGGTGGGGCTGGAGCTGAGGGGAGGTGGATAAAGGGGAGGGAGAAATCTGTAATAGTGTCAACAATTAAAAAAAAAGCCATTTGATTGGCAATAGGCACACCTCTAGGCTCTGTAGGTTATGCAGTGAGCTAGGTAAGTAAGAATCTGCTACTCTAGACAGACAGAAAATAAATCAATGAGTAAATTAATAAATAATGAAACTCAACTAAGTGTTACAATAAAATAAAATGAAGATCATGTGACAAAGAGGGTTGAGGGAATTCTATGCAAGGAGATAAAATCTAAATGTCTAGAACCTCTGCATTACTGACACTAAGGCCTGCATCCTGCCTCCTAATATAATCAATTAAACAAAGCAGCAACCATAAAAACATTGCAGAAGTGAATTTGAAGAGCAAAGTGGTACTGGCTTTGTGTGTTTCTGGAGAATGGGGTGGTAGTCATTTACCTCCTTAAGCACACACTACTTACAATAGTCCTGCTCACTGGAAAGCATAAAATGAATTACATAGTCTAGGATCAGGGTAGCAAATGTGGAGAAGATGCTCTGAGTACCAAGTCTCCCTGTTTACCATCTGCACTTCAAGCTCTTGTGAGAGTGTGTGTGTGTGTGTGTACGTGTGCATCAGGGGTCTCTGTGACTGATGAGACTGAGTAGGCAGTCCCAGAAAATCTCAAATATATTGATGTCCATCTTCTCTTTTGGAAAAAAAAAATAAATGGTAAATAAAACCAACCCTGCAGCATTTGTGAAGTCATGTCAACAAGAAAATAGTTTGCAGAGAAAAGAATAAATAATATACGGTTAAAGTTAAATGAATGCCACTGTGTTGGTAGGAACTAAAAGGATTATAATTCCTCTTGTTACATAGCAGTTACACGTCAATTCTATCTGGCTAGCTCTAAAATCCAACAATTCTATATTGTGAAAACCCAGGGTTTCAAATAAGATGTGACTCCTTTTAAGTATGATCGCTTATGTTGTTTATCATGTGCTTTGCAAACAAATCCTGCTATTCTGGTCTTGAATAAGAGCAGGCTCTGTCAACTCCTGGGTCAATGCAAAAGTCAGGCCGAAAGCAGGCGTGTACTATTTTTATACCGTTTTCAAGCCTAGAGGTAGATGTTCTGGTCATAAAGTAAGTCTTAACTTCATATTACTGCCAGGCCAGGGTAAAAGAGACTCTGTTTTTGGAACCTGAAATATTTAATATGTGGGTAACAATATGAAGGTGAAAGCAAGATTTGCTCCAGGGAATCCAAAAGAGGTTAGTCTATTGGGCAAATGTCAGTGAAATGCAATAAAGATGGCAGCCTCATGAGGTCATCAATCATGAATGAGGTTTCCTTCAAAAACTATGCACTTATTTGTATGCAATTATAAATATATGAGAATATAACCATGTGTAGAAATTTAAACTCGAGAAAAGAAAGGTGTATTAGTTTCCTCGGGCTGATATAACAAATTATCACAAACATTTTAGCTTAAAACAACAGAAATTTAATCTCTCACAGTTTGGAAGTTAGAAGTCTGCAATTAAGGTGTCAGCAGGGCTATGCTCATTCTGAAGGGTCTGGGACAAATTCTTCCTTGCTTCTTTCTAGCTTCTGCTAGATCCTTGCAGTCCTTGGCATTTCCTGGCCTAGATATGCATCATTCTATCTGTCCCCATTTTCACATTCTTTCCCTGTGTGTCCTCTCCTCTTCTTACAAGGATATCAGTCATTGTATTAGGACCCAATCTAATTGAGTATGACCTTATCTTAAAAAACTAATTACACCTAAAGACCCTGTTTTCAAATAAAATCTCATTCAGAGATTCTGGTTTGATGTGAATTTGGGGGGAACACTATTCAAACCCCTACAAGTGTTATGAGATCTATGTTTAGGTATAAAAGCAAAACTGAAAAACACACACGTATACACAAAAACCCATGTCAAGAGCATCGGGCTCAGATCTAGGAACCTGGGAGTGATTCTTTCTTCTTTAGCTCCATGGCTATTGCTTTAGGTCTGGTCCTCTCAGAACCTTTATCTGAGGCCATTGCAATAGGCTCCCAACCAAAATTCCTGCCTTAGCCAATCTGCTATGTTTAAATTCTGCCTCTGCCCCTTTTTGGCTTTGAGATCTTGGGCAAGTTACCTAAAGTACCAATGTCTTAGCTTTCTCATCTGTGAAATGGGAATAATTACACTTCCTTCATAGGGGGTTCTATGATGATCAAATCATTGAACTGGTGTAAATCACTTACATAGTGCCTGAACCAGAGAAAGTGATAGCTTATAATTTTAATAATTATTACTTTCCTTGTTGTATAGTCCATCCTGCTTGTTATTGGCAGGGCCATGCTTCTAAAACTCAAATCTGACGTCATTCTCTTCTTTAAAACCTTACATATTACCGGATAAAGTAAGTTCTCAATAGATACAATGTCCTTAATATCTGGTTCCATATTTAGTCTAACTCTTACGTCCCTCACCCAACAGTCACTCTATGTCCCAGGTGCATTGAGCAAAAATGTCATGCCTTCACATGCTTCTTTGCTTTTGCACATACAGTTCCTGAGTCTGGAATGTTTGTGACTCCTTGTTCACCTGGTGACTACTGACTCAGATCTGCTAAGGGCTCAAGTGTCAGCTCCCTAAGAAGACTTCCTTAGAAGCTCAGTCAAAGATGGCAAGAAAAAAACTTCCTTAAAGCTCATTCAAAGGGATGGGTGCCTCTTCTTTGTTCTCTGTACCTACTCACCCCTCGCATTTGCTTGTGATTATTTATTGACATGTCTTCTTTTGTGGATTAGAAATTCCCTCAGGCTAGGCAAAATGTCTTATTAATTCTTAAAGCTCTAAAACATTGAAAGGAAATATAGCCTATTGGCTAACAACATCTACTTTGATGTTGGACAGATTGTGCCCTGCCTTTTCATCAGTTGTGCAACCTTGGAGAAGTGACTTAACTTACAAATTGGGGTAATGCACATACCTACTGGAATTGAGCTAATGTTTGCAATGCATAATGCCAAGAATATAGTAAGGGCTCCTTAATAAATGCCATGAAAACATTCTGTTAGTTGAACACAACTGAAAAAACCATACAAACTTGCAGATTGCTGCTGTCAAACATTAAGTCTCCCACTCTTAGCAGCTTCAGTTTAATCTTATTTTTTAAGTAATCCCCTTGCCTACACTCCTTTGTCTTCATCCAAACCCTCACTGCTTTAAGACTATACTTAACTTCCTCATTCTCAGTAGAGATAAATCTACTTCCTAGTAGAAAAAAATATAAATATAAATAAATAAATACCACTCAAAACCTTTTTTCACATTTGAAATGTTTGTTTTATTGTTAAATCTCTTAGATAGGCCCCCCCACCCTTTGCCTCCCAACAGTCAGAATCTTTAAGCATGATATTTATCTCCCTACTGCCCCTCCATTTCTCTTGTAGCGACACACACACACACACACACACACACACACGCACGCATTTCTCTGTGTCTTTCATCCTGTCCTCACCTGCCTCCTCTAAAACTCTGCCTCATCATGCCTCTCTCATCAACACCTGTCTTGGTAGTTGGCATCTGTCCTTGTAGACTATGACTATACTAAACTTTTCATTCCAAATAAAACAGAGAACAACAAGAGTTTCCCTTGGCTCTGTCTCTAGATATTTTCTTGCCATCTCCTCTCAACCTTATCCAAACTATTAAAGAATAGTCTAGAAAAACAATCTCCACTTCCTTATCACCTACAGGCCTCATCAACTCACCTCACTGCAATTAAGGACAATTGCTCCAGTGTACTCTCACAAAAGTCACCTATGACCTCCTCGTTGCCAAATTAATGAGTGTTTTGAGATACTGTTTTTAGTGGTTCTTCTATATGCTATGCCATGGAGCAGACTCTCCTGAAAATGATCTAAATTTCTATGCTCTGGGATACAAATCTCTTCCAGTTTTCCTAGTTGACTTCCATTCATAGAACTTTTAATTGAACACTTTTCTTCTATTCAAAATGTATATGATTTTATGACTTGCATCTTTGGCCTGCTATTCTTTCTACAGCTATTTTTATATTTTTATTTTTTTATTAGAGAGAGTGGAAGGGGTAGACACAATGAGAAAAACATCAGTGTAAGAGAAAGATATTGACTGTATTGCCTTCTACATGCACCCCCCATCCAGGGTTAGGGATCGAGTTTGCAACCAAGGTACATATCATTGACTGGGAATTGAACCCATGACCTTGCAGGCTGCAGGCTAACACTCTATCTACTATGCAGAACTGGCCAGGGCATGTACTGCTCTTCTTTTATCCCAGAGAAATAGCAATCACTTATATGAGTTTTTATTACCACAACCTATGACTCTTAAATTGGTCAGTCTCCCTAGGGTTTCAGAGTTGATTATCCCACTGCCCAAATGTTTCTAACTGAATATCCTACAGGCATTTTAAATTTAGCTTGCTTAAAGCCAAACTCAATATCTTTCCTCCTAATCCCTCTCCCATATTCTCTCTTATTGGCAGTAAAATCTTCCAGTCACCATAGCCTAACATGGGGTGTATCAGGGCAGGGATAAAAGGTGTAAAATATAAAGCAAGCTTTCTGTAGCTTACAAATGAAGAGAAAAGGCTTAGAAGCAGATCCTCTTGACTCTGCAAATAATCACTACATCCATTCTCTCTCTCTCTCTCTCTCTCTCTCTCTCTCTCTCTCTCTCTCTCTCTGTTGTTGTTAATATTAATCTGAGGATATTTTTTCCATTGATTTTTAGAGAGAGAAGGGGAGAGGGAGAAAGAGAGAGGGGGGAGAGGAAGAGAGAGAGAGAGAGAGAGAGAGAGAGAGAGAGAGAGAGAGAGAGAAACACATCAATTAGTTGCCTCGAGCACATGCCCAATGGGGACCAGGTATGGATCCTTGACAGAGAATCAAACCTGAAACCCTTTCGTGCATGAGCTGATGCTCCAACCACTGAATAACACAGGCCAGAACTCCAAGATCTCTCTTGATTATGTGAACACAGGGCAAGAAGTTACCTTTTATCATTTGTTTTTATCCAAAAACAAAAGAAATTTGTTCTGTTGTTTGTTGTTGTTGTTGTTGTTGTTTATTTTCTTTTGAATTCTTATCTCAAAATACTTCACTTGCTGGTATGCAGAGCTACTTTCTGGTGTGGAGGTAGCCAAATGGGTAAATGGAATCCAGGGCTTATGTGTGCTTCTTGAGATCTGAAGTTCTGAAGATCTGCAGTACGAACACGGGGCCCAGCTTAAGACTCCTTGACCAGTGTAGAGGGCCGCCTGGGAAGGCACATGGGCATTTTCCTTTAAATTGTTAGCTGAGTTCAAGACAACTGGCAGAGCCGAGGTTCGGATACACATTTCCCCAAGATGGCGGAAAATGTAATCAGTTTGGCCTTCATATCAAGCCCAGGTGTCGGCAGGGGCGGTTCTAGATATGTAAATCCAGACAAGCAACAGGAATTCTAGGGCCTACTTAAGAATGCAAATAAGCTCCTTTGATACTAAGTTTTGGTGTTACTTCCTGGTATTGGGGCAGCCTCTCCATCAGAGAAGGATGGCATCTCACCCAGCTCCAGTTTTAAATCTATCTCTGTGTTTTCTCTCTTTATTTCTATTATTTCTCAATCCCTGGCCATCTCCACTTTGAACGGGTTCATTCATCTCTCTTTCCGCACTGGACACAGAAAAGGGAGATCCCCACCATGTTTGGCCCCTGCCACATCAGGCCCCCACAGACCAGCACCTTCATCTACTCACTCCCCCCCCCCCCCCATCCCACTATCACCAGTCATTTTTCTCAAATATTTACACCTCCTTCTCTCCATATTTACCACCATCTTCCTAAACCAACACTTTACCGTGTTGAGGACTATAGTAATCTCTTTGACAGAGTTCCTAGTAGTTGGTCTTGTCCTTCTCAGATCTATCCTCCACAAAGTCATCTGAGTAACCGAGCTAAAATTCAGAACCTTTCAATGACTTTACATTTCTTACAGGATAGAGATACAGCTCATGAAAATGGCACAAAATCCTTTCCATATTCTAGCATTTTCAGTTTAACTATCCCTACTTGCACTACTGTACTGTAACAGCAGACTGTCTAGTTTCCTGTACCATACATTATTTCACCTCGCTTCTGTAATTGGCTCATATATCAACTTTGCTTGGAATATCTATTCCCAGTCTCCTCAACTGCATAAATTCTGCCCATCCTACAAAGGCTCAAGGGATACCTAGCTGTGCTAGGTGTTCTGCTCCTTCATTTCATGGCACCTCGTACTCATGTCTACTGGCTCTCTTACACATGCACTAGATCATCCATTCATTTGCCTGCCTCTCTCCACCCTTGCCTTCTTCTCCTCAAGGACAAAGTCTTCCTCATTTTTTAAAAAATATTTTTTATTGACTTTTAGAGAGAGAAAAATGGAGAGGGAGAGAGAGAGAAAGAAACATCAATGTGAGAGCAGAACATTGATTGGCTGCCTCCTATATCTGACCCTTACCAGGGATTGAGCCCCCAACCTGGGCATGTGCCCTGAATGGGAATCAAACCAGCAACCTTTAGTGACACCCAAGCAATTAAGCAACACTGGCCAGAGCAAGTCTTACTCATTTTTATATCTCCAGCACCTGTCATAGTGCTTGAAACATAATACTCAGAAAGTGCTTGTTCAAATAAACAAATGAATTCCAGCTCTCCCACCAATTTATTATGATTCTTGGCAAGTTCCAAATTCTCTGGAACTCAGTTATTTCATATAAAGTTAAGGAACTGAACTAATCTTTTAAATGCCCCTTTCAGTTCCAACATTCTATGATGCTTCTATTATATTTGTTGAAAGAGTGTAATGGAGTGAAAATTAATTTTTAATGGTCTGTAATTACTAACAAAAACATTCCCTATTTCACCACTCAGCTGTTCTGTGTAGAGTTTCATATATAAAGAGTTTAACTTAAAATACCTCTTAGTAAGCTAGCGTGCATAAAGCTCCCACCTTAATGTGTCGAAGTAAACAAAGCAATTCACAGCCACAAAGTTTAATCACTGTAGAGAAAGCAAAGAATAATTACTGCATTATAACTAGCTCTTGGGTTATGAAACTAGTCTTTGTTTCCTACTCTTGTATTTTCTTATTGTGAATACCTTGATTCCGTAAGTCTTGTTTCCTGGTTTAAGCTTATTATATGTGGTGTGTGTTTTTTTTAAATAAACTTTTTATTTTGGAATAATTTTAGATTTATAGAAAAGTTGTAAAAATAGTACAGAGAGTTCCAGTACTTTCTGCACCAAACTTCCCCTATTGTTAACATCTTACATTAGTAGAATATATAGTATATATATTTACCATACTTTACTCAGATTTCCTTAGTTTTTACTAGTAACTTTTCTTTCTTTCTTTTTTGTTCCAGGATCCCATCCAAGATACTATATTACATTTAGATGTTATTATATCTTTAATATTCCCTTGATTCTTTGTTAGGCTTTCCTTGCTTTGGGTGACTGTTTTGAGGAGTGCATGGTAAGCTATTTTGTGAAATGTCCCTCCATTTGGGTTTGTCTAATTTTTTGTTATGATTAGAGTTAAGGGTTTTGGAGGAAGATCGTAAGGTAAAATATCATTCTTATCACATCATATGAAGAGTACATATTATCAATATGACTTATAGATGATGCTGTTGACTTTGGTCACCTGGCTGAAGCAGTATAAAGTTAATCTCTCCTTTGCCTACTGTACTCTTTGGAAGGAAGCTGCTATGTTCAGCCTACCCTTAAGGGGAGGCTATAGTCTATCTCCTTGAGGGCAGAGTATCTACATAAATTATTTGAATTCGTCTGGATGGGAGATTTGTCTCTCCTCTCCCATTTATTAACTTATTCAATAATTTATTTAAATCAGTACGGCATATGGCTTATGGGTTATTTTTGGAACATCAAGTTTACAAATTTAGAAGTAAAAGAAGAATAAAATTTAAATGAAGCAGATAAGGGGACAGGGAACCAAGGAGCATTACCTTCATTGACTCCAATGTTAATCTAATTTTTTTCAATGAATTAAGCCCCCAATACAGTAAATTACAGTAGAATACAATGTATATGGAACAGTATACTTAAATGTACATCCCAGTTAATTTTCACAAACTGAACGAGCCTAGGAAACCCATACCTAGTTCAAGAAATGAAATATTACTGCCCCCCTCCCCACAGGAAACCTTCCACATGCTTTCTTCCTTCCATTTATTATGTCCTTCCACCTCAGTGTAACCATGATCCTAAATTCTAACAGCATTGGTAAGTTTTGTTTGTTTTTAGACTTCATACAAATAAAACCACATTATATGCATTTGCTTGCATCTGGCTCCTTTCACTCAATATGTTTTGGAGGGTGAATCTGGGGAGATTCTCCAAAAATATTGAGTGAAAGGAGCCAGATGCAAATATACATATAATGCATATTGCATGTAGTTGTAGATTATTCTTATTGTTATTTGTGTGAATATATATTATGTGAATATACCACACTGTATTTCCTTGTGTGCAGTTGCAGATCATTCTCAATGTTGTATAGTATTTATAGTGTGAGTATACCACAGGTTATTTATGTTCCTCTGTTGATGTGGATTGTGACTATTATGGATCGTGCCTCTATGGATATTTAGGTACATGTCTTTTAGTGAACATATGGACATGCTTGTGTTGATTTTATACCCAAAATGGAATTGTTGGGTTATAGGATATACCTATAACCACCATAAGTAGCCATTACAGTTTTCCACAGGCATTATATCTACATTTTCATTGGCAGAATATGAGAATTCCATTTGTTCTACATCCCGGTGATACTTAGAATTGTCCTCTCTCCTCCCTTTTTCATTTGTGTATATATAGTAGTATGTTACTGAAGCTTTATTTCCATGATAACTAATGAGGCTGAGAAACTTTCTTACATTTATTGGCTAATTGCATATTATCTATTGTGTAGTTTGTTTTATAGAATTTTCAATCAAGAATTTCTTTTCATTTTTTTTCTATTGGGTTGTCTTTATTTAAAAAACATCTATTTGTAAGGTGTGTGTGTGTGCGTGGGCACATGCAAGCACATGTATATTCTGGATATGAATCCAGAAGGTTCCAGGGGGAGCAGTAATATTCTGTTTCTTCCTATGTTTGTTCAGTTTCTGAAAATTAATTGAGATGCGTATAGGTATTTTGAATATTTTCATCTACTTTCTGGGTTACCTTTTCACAATCTCAACAGTGTTTTTGATGAATAGATTGAAATATTTTAATGTAGTCTAATTTATCAAATGTTTAAATTTTTTGGTTAACACTTTTTGTATTCAATTTTAAAAAATCCTTGCACACTCCAAGGTCAGAAAGATGTTCTAGAACAGGATTGGAAAACTTTGGCCTAAAGGCCAAATCCAGCCTGCCATCTGTTTTTGTAAATAAAGTTTTATTGGAGCATAGACAGGCTCATTTACATATATGTCATCTATGATTGCTTTTGCTACAATGGCAGAGAATTGAATAGTTGTAACAGGAGACTGTATGGTCTGCAAAGCTTAAAATATTTATTGTGTCTTTAAGAAAAGTTTGCCAACTCTCTTTTTCCCCTTAACCTTTACACTTAGATTTGCAATTCATCTAGAATTGATTTTTGTGTGCATTGTGAAAAGGGGTCAAGATTCCTCCCCGCCCCCAATGCTATCCAATTGACTTTGCAGCTCTTGCCAAGAAAAAAAATCTCTTTTCCCCACAACAGTGTAGCCTTTGTTATAATTCAGGGAATCTGTATGTGTGTGGACACTATTCTGTTCCATTGATTTATTGCTGTTCTTCCTCAAACCAATACTTCACCATATTAAATGCTAATGTTCTATAATAGGACTTGTATTTTATAATGCAAATCTATCAGAAGACCTAAGCTGTTCTTGTTTTTTTGTATTTCCATATGCATTTTTACCAAGTTTGGTATTGATTTTTACCAACTATTACTAGAGAAGTAGAAAAAAGTTTTTTTTTTTAAACCCACAATTTTTGAAATATAAAAATATTAAGACTAGTGAATCGTTTCTATACATTACTTTTGCTTACTGATATATTCAATATTGTGTATATTTTAAAGTGCACATTGACAAGCTACAATCTAGGTTACCTGTGAAACTGACATAAAAGATGTCCTTGGCAATTTAGTTCAATTTTTAACCTTTCTGTTTGATACCCTTAAAATAACCATCACAATGCAGGTGTGATGGGTGGGTGTGCAAATCCTATCTTTTCATTAATAACAACATTTTTGGTAGCTTCAGAGTTCTTAGGAAAACACTCTTCCACAAATTCCTCAGTGTTTTTACTCAGGGAGCAGCGCGAGGAGATGCACTGTTATTTTTTTTCTAAATGCTGCAGTTCAAGGAAGTCTGTTTTAGAAGAAATAATGCCTTTTTATCCAATAAGCAACAATTAATAGGTTATAAATTTTCATTTCTATGAAGTCTATCTTACTAAAATAAAAAAGGAATTTTACTAGTTAGTATATAAAATCACTTAATAATTTACAACGAACTATGCACAAATGTTATTAACTATTGTCCAGTTTCTAAAATTTGTAAAACATTATCCTTTTTAAAAATGAGCCTTGCCCTAGCCAGTTTGGCTCAGTGGATAGAGCATCAGCCTGTGGACTGAAAGGTCCTGGGTTCAATTCTGGTCAAGGGCACATGCCTTGGGTTGCAGGCTCAATCCCCAGTAGAGGGTGTGCAGGAGGCAGCCGATCAATGATTCTCTCTCATCATTAATGGTTCTGTCTCTCTCTCCCTCTCCCTTCTTCTCTGAAATCAATAAAAATGTATTTTTTTTAAATTAGCCTTCAGGCTTTCCTCATTGCACTTTGTAACAGGTAAACTACTGCAATGGTTGGTTACAAATTCCAGCCTACAATGTGATTTTGTGTGTAATCTTTTATAACAGCATATTTTCTGTGGTGACTACTCTAAAATGTATACAGGATTTTAAAAAATGTAAGTGTATCAGAGATAAAATATCTCAAGAACTAAATTAGGGTCAAATTTCATAGTGGAAGATTTTTCACAAATTCACAATATAAGGGTACTGAATTAGATAAGTGTACCTTAAGATAGGTAAAATAAGTTTGGAACCTAAGGCAAAATATTTTAATGTTTTTAGAGTTATAAATCATTTGAGAATTTGTTGAAACTATAGGCTACCTCCCCAGAACACACACACACACACACATACACACACACACACACACACACTCACACTCACACATGTTTTGCATACAGTAGTTCAGGGATTCTCAAAGTCTTTGTTCCCTATCTCTAAATTCCCCGTACACAGATCTCACCCTTTATTCCCTTGTAACTATCTGCCCAGCTTCACAGCTCTCAGGAGCTATTAAATAATTCTGTTATCAAAATCACAGAAGTCCCATTTTAATGAAGTCTGAAAAGATAGTATTAATTTCATTACCATCAGCAGCCATTCTTAAATTACTAAAAAATAATTTGGTTTCCTATCAATCTTTTGAGTTAAAAAAGTAAGTTTAATTCAATTGAAAGTATATAATGGTATTTTCTTGGTTAGAGTAAATGAATACATGCCCATCTTACTTGAGCCTTGAATGCCTGCTCACCTTTTGAGATCAGCTCTTGTCATTATCTTCCCTCCCCTCATGTCCAACCTCCCGCACCCCCTTACCTCTCCTTCCTGGCCACACATAAAGCAGCATGCATTACAGCAAAGCTTTTCTCTTTCATCTCCTGCTCACCTTTCCAGGAAGGCTGCCCATCCTTTATCTGCTCTTCCTCTAGGTATGTAAGAACCTCTTTCAGCACATCTGATGCATTGCTTTCTTTGGTTATAACACCCCTACATCCTCCTACTTCTAGACTGAGGGTTTGGTGAAGGCCAACAAGATTTCATATATATATATATATATATATATATATATATATATATATATATATATATATATATATATATATATGAATTCCTGATACAATGTTCACCACATTAGTAAACAAAAATTTGTGGATAAGTAAATGAATGAAGAAATATTTTCAGTAGTTGTACATTTATTTTAGATATTTTTTAGTGTAGTAAGAACATTTTAACATAAAATCTATTTTCTCAAATTCTTATATCAAAATATAATATTGATAAACATAAGAACAAAACTTCTTTAAGAGTGAATATTATTATGACTGTATACACAAAGAGTCCTAAAGTATTTATTTTCATTTGTTCAGTTTTTTCTATGATATTCACGTTAGTACTAAATGAATCTCAGTAACAGACAAGAATTGTAATATCTAAATCCATATGCAATAGGTAAGATAAAAGTGTGGAAAATGAAATTGACCCACATTTATGAATAATGGTTCCTTTCTTCTTGAAATAATTATTGATTTCATACTGAATGTTCTTAAATTTAAAATAGTTCAGGTCATCTCACAGTCTTTAAAACAAAACTGATTGTTCTGCAGATCATATTTTGTGTTTATATTATATTTCTTTTAGAGATTCTAATATTTAGTTTCATCATATTTCATTTCTTTCAAACCCCTGTCTGAAGTAAATCTATTTGTCATTCTTTTTCCTTGGACATCAAGTCATCACAAAAAATTCTCACAATCATCTACTGATGCTGAGTCTAGGGTCTTTAATGCAAAAGCAAAAGAGTAGGTCAGTCTCCCAATGCCTTTGGAAGTAATAACTACCAGTCACTTGGAGAACTAGCCCTATCTGCCCTTCACCTATTTTTTTCTCTATTTTTGGACCATCGATGATAGAATGATTTCACCTCATAAAGCTAACAACATTTTCTTAAGATTATTTATTATAAAAAGAAATTTAAGTCAATTGAGGCATTAAAATCCATTTTTAAACCACTATCTCCAACTTAATCTTTCTCAACCTGTTGCTTAAGATGTTATCGAGAAGGCCTCTATGTTGTTGCTGCTGCTTATAGATGTATAGGATTTCTTTTCTTTTACTGAATGTGGTTTTAAAAATCATATTTACCCCAGAAGGGTGTGATAGAAGGTTCACCTGTCAGCACAGTGCCTAAAAATAGTTCTTAAACAAATTGGCTGACTTCCCACTTCAAGTGAATTAGCAACTGTTGAGTCCTTTGCATTTCCTAAGTCTGTTGAACTTTTAGTTCTATTTTCCCATCTAGAAACAAAGAAAAAGTCAATCAAATCAATGAAATTGGACATTTTTGATGGTGTAGGATTGAATTTTAGGTTTGCTTTTCTTCCATATTTCAGTAGTAAGCAGATTGCAATGACCAGTTCATGGGATAGCACGGTGCATTTCTACAAGAAATCTTCAATAATCAGCCCAAGGTTCTCAACTCTGATTGCACATGGAATCATCTAGAGAACTTTTAAAAAAACATAGCCCTCCAAACAACAACAACAACAACAACAACAACAACAACAATGCTTTAATCCCCATCCAGAGATTCTGATTTAACTGATCTGAGGTGAAATTTGGGCACTAGTATTTTCTTTCAAAAGCTCCCCAGATGATTCTAAGGATTATAAAATACAGACAGATTTTACAGTTTGTGCTGTATCTATGATTGCTGCATTTGATTACACTTTGATTTATTTAGTACTTTCAAATTCTATCAAACAACTCAGAACACAACTGCTATACAAAAGGCTGCATTTTTATTATGTGCATAACATTGAACTTTGTACCATTGATTTTATCTAACTTTCAAAAATCCAAAATTAGTTTTGAAGAGATGTTTGAAACAAATATAGGCATTTGTTCTCTACCCACGAGGTGCATGCCATAATATTTCTGTTGTACTTTTAAATGTTGTTACTCTGTTCTGCTCTTTTACTGGTAGCTCATCTTTTTCTGAACACTGCATGAGTAGAAACAGGAAAAGTATTCGGGGGAGAGGAGTGTTTGGGGAGTTCCTGGCTAGGGCCAGGGCTAGGGAGACTGGCTATTTGGGGAGTGATTCTCTTCCAGATGATGAAACGCTTTCCTCTCCTTCTCCACTGCAAGAATTGTTGGCTAAAAGCCCAATACAAAGCTCCAACAGTGAAGTGGACAGTGAAACTTGTATAAATGTAAGCCATGTAGCATAGTCCTACATTGGAACATAACGAAAGGGAACCAAAAGTTGGGTTTTACAACTGATATTTCACACACACACACACACACACACACACACACACACACACACACGTACGTTTTTATAAGTAAGGCAGCTATAAAGAAGCACACAAACCTCATGAACTGGATTGATATAACTAAAGTCACTCATGTGTACCCATTCTATCTGTCTCCCTTCCAATGTTGTTGCATAAAGGGTCCCAGCTCCTATTCAAGGTTTATCCCTTTTCCAAGTAGACTATAGATTCCATCTTCTCCCAAAGGCTTTGTTTTGGTAATTATCTCCCTCTTACAGCATCAATTTCTCCTTCTGTAGTAGGACAATCATATCAATGAACAAGGATGCTCTAAATCTAAAATGAAAGGAAAATAAAGATCGACCAACCAAACAACAAAAATAAGAAGAAACATGAAAGTCACCCTACCTTAACCCAGTTCCTGTCCTATCTCTTTACTCACTTTCTAAGCCAAATTTCTTATAAGAAACTATAAGAAGTTATCTTCCTTTCTCACTTCCATTTCTCTTCTCTATCCACTCTGGTTGACCACGCCCTCTTTCTAGAAACATGCTCTTCTCAGATCCTGTGGAAATGTGTTTCCCTAATTTCTCTTCAGGCCTACCGCCCACTGCTTTGCTGATCGCCTTCTCTTTTTTTTTATTTTTTATTTTTTGTAACAGAAGATATAATTTAAATACCATATATTTACTCATTTCAAGTGTATTGTTGAGTGGTTTTTAATATGTTCAGAGTTGTCTAACCATCACTACAATCAATTTTAAAGCTTTTTATCACCTCAAAAACCCTACATATTTTTTAGGAGTCATTGCCCATTTCTTTTTAACAGTTACTTTCCCACCAGCTCTAGGTAATAACTAATCTACTTTCATGGAAGGATGTTGGATCTTTTCAAATGCCTTTTCTGCATTCTTTAATACAATCTTGTGACTTTTCTCCTTTTGCCTTTTTGATATGAAGGATTACATTAGCTGGTTTTTAAATGTTGAAGCAGACTTGCATACCTGGGATAAATCCCACTAGGTTGTGGTATAATTCTTTTTACTCATTACATGATTCAATTTGATACTATTATGTTGAGAAAGTTTGCCTCTATACTCATGAGAGATATTGATCTGTAGTTCTCATTTTTTGTAACACTTTTGTCTGGTTTGGGGATTAGGGTAATGTTAGCCTCATAAATTAGGAAGTATTCCTTCTATTCTGTGAGAGAAGTTGTAGATAATTGGTATAATTTTTTTTCTGAAATGTTTGGAATTCACCAATGAATCCATCTGTGTTTGGTGCTTTCTATTTGGAATGTTATAAATTATTAATTCAATTTCTTTAATCGATATGGGTCTATTCAAATTGTCTATTTCTTCTTGGGTGAGTTATGGCAGATTGTGACTTTCAAGGAATTGAGTAACTTCTCGTTTATCAAAGTTGTGGGCATAGAATTATTTGTAATAATTCTTTATTCTCTTAAAATATACACAGTCTCTATTTCATTTCTAATATTGTTGGTTTACCCTGACCAGCCTATCTAAAATAATTTGACCACACATTGGTCCTCTTGATTGTCTACATATTCCATTAAATATAAGCTACATAAGGGCAATTTCTGTGCTTTTGACCCTTGCTGCATGCCCAATGCCTAGAACAGGGTTTGGCACATAATAGACCATCAACAAATATTGTTGAATAAATGAATGAATAAATAAATGTCTTTATTACTAATATCTTAGTTTAAGCCACTATGGTCTCTTGTTTAACAATTCAATCATCTCCTAATGAGACTTCCAGATTCCACTTTTACCACTTATAGTCTAATCTCCATAGAGTAGATAATATTATGTTTTATATATGCTAATCAGATCAAGTTATTCTCTGCTTAAATTTCTCAGTGGTAACTCATCATATAACCAAATCCAACACAACACAATACATACAATGCAATCCAAACCCCTTATTTGTGGTATAGGAAAGGCAGATATACCACCTTGATCAGTACACTCTAGTCAAACTCACCACCAAGCACCTCTGGCTCACTCCCATTTTAGGGCTTTTTTTTTTTTTTTTTTTATATTTACTGGTCCTTCTTCATGGAACACTCATATCCCAGTTTTTACAGGGTTGGTTTATTTTTGGTCACTGAGACTTCAGCTTAAGTATCATCTCATCATTAAAAAAAAATAAACCAAAAACACTTTTCCTGATCACTTAGTGTAAAGTGGACACAAATCATTCTGACTCATTGCTATGTCTTATTTCTCTGCATAGCCCTTATCTTGACCTGATATTCTTCTTATTTGTCGCTGATTGATTGTCTGCCTTTCCCTCCCCTTCTCAACTAAAATATAAACGCTAAGAGATGAGGAATTGTGGTTGCTTTGCTTAACACAGTATCCTTAGCACCTAGTATAGTAGCTGGCACATACTAGATGCTTAATATTTATTTGTTGCATTGAATTTATATTTTTTTCCATCTTATCTGATTCTAAACACCATTTTCTAATTAGAGGAATATATCCTGTAAAATTTCATATGCTTCTTTTGTTTTTATTTTTATCATTTCAAATGAGTGCAATTTTTAATTTGGAAAATTTTTCTAATTAACCTAGCAGAGTGTTTTCTCATGATTAGAAGTCACATATTCACAATATTTGCTTAGTGTTCTGAGTATGACCTTGGCAAATACAGCTTTTCTAGTGATTTGGCTTACTTAGATTTTTCTTTTCCTTTCCTAGGTAACTAACATCAAAATAACGATCATAAGATCTTTTAGTTGTACAGTAACTTAGAGTTTACAGAATCATTTTACAAAAGCAAGCTCTTGATCTGCACTCTTGTATTTATTAGCATTATATAATAAGATGGACACTAAAGTGCAAAGAGATGAATGACTTTTCCATGGATACAAGACAAGGTGATAGTAGAGCCAGAACTCAGGTCAGGATTCTTTTTTTTCTTCCCAAATGTTTTGTTCTTTTCACAACAGCCCATGATTACCCCTCAAGGGACTAGTTGGAAACATAAAACATTGAAAATGTTCCTCTCTACAGCTTCCTTCTCTCTAGGCTTTCTCTCTCCTTACTTTGCCAAACCTTAACTATGGAACTGAGAAAATACACTAGCTGGAGAATGCCTTTTTGTTAGAAATTATAATAGAAGTCTTAGAATTGAAATGAACACCTTGCCTTTGATAACATACTTTGTTCTGCTACTAAAATATTAGAATTATAAGAATTTATAGTTTAAGCATGAAGTCAAGATAAGAAGAATCTTGTCACAAGATAATAAACTGCACCAAGCATGACTTGTAAGTGGCACTTTACACATTTATTTAAAGGAAGGACTTTATTTGAAAACTTCTGGGAAAGAATATGACAGGGGATGAGGATGTGTGGGAGAAAGACGAAAAATAGGTTCTCGGACCTGTAATTTAAACTCCCACACTGTTTCTTTCAAATGTCTACATGGATAGTATTTATAATAAATAACTCATCCCCTTGAGGCTAACACATCCTGCTTGTGGGGCTATTAAGCCTGTTTAAAAAATAATTAATGTAAGGTTTTTAAGTATTCTTCAATGTACTGTGGAAGTGACACATCTAGGGCCTAGGGCACTAACACTTTTTTCAGAAAAATAAATCAGAAGATCTATCTTTATTTAAAGGAGACTTATTTTGTTTGTAATAAATAAGTAATATATTACATTGCTCACTGGTAACTAAAGTCTACCATCTATGAAACTAGTTTATTATCTATATATATAAAAGGCTAAGATACTGGCCTGTAGCTCTGATGCACACTGATCACAAGGGGGGCAGATGCTCAATGCAGGAGTTGTGGAGCGACACAACTTTGCAGAGTGCCATCTCGTACAACGGGACCCCTCAGGGGATGTTGGACTGCTGGTTTTGGCCCAATCCCATCAGGCCTGGGCCAAGGGATCCCACCTGCTGGAGGGACCCCACTCACACTGCAAACACGTTTCAAGCTCTGGTGTCACCCCAGGTACCATCTTCTAATTAATTTCCTTTCAATGTGTAATGATCTGTTCACCAGACCACCAGTTATTATAGGAAAACAGATGTGATTCTGGGTAATATCTTATTAATATAACTAGAGGCCTAGTGCACGAGATTCATGCACTGGAGGGTGAGGGGTCCCTCAGCCATGCCTGCACCCTTTCGCAGTCCATGATCCCTCGGGAGATGTCCACCTTCCAGCTTAGGCCCCCAGGGATCAGGCCTAAGCCAGCAGTCAGACATTCTTCTCACAGTCCAGGGCCCTCACAGTCTTGGAACCCTCGTTCCTTAATGCCCGCCTGTAGTGGAGGTGGGAGAGGCTTCTGCCACTTCCACTGGGCTTGCCAGCTGTGAACCTCACTTCTGGCTGAGCAGTGCTCCACCTGTGAGAGCGCACTGACCACCAGAGGGAAGTTACTGCATTGAGCATCTGCCCCCCTTGGTGGTTGGTCAGTGCGTGATATAGCAACCAGTCATTCCACTGCTCAGTCAATTTGCATATTAGGGTTTTATTATATAGGATTGTGTAGGATTGTGTGTGTGTGTGTGTGTGTGTGTGTGTGTGTTTAGTATAAGTATTATACTAACACTTTTATTAAACAACACACATATTCTAATTAGAGGAATATATTCTGTAAAGTTTCATATGCTTCTTTTATGGTTCAGTACTATTCAATTAACTTTAAACTAATAAATATATTTTATTTTTTAGGCTTTTATTATATAGGATTGTGCAGGAGTATGTGTGTGTGTGTGTGTGTGTGTGTGTGTGTATGTGTGTGTGTTTAGTATAAGCATTATACTAACACTTTTATGGTTCAGTGAAATGGTTCAGTACTATTCAATTAGCTTTATACCTTGGGAAGATGAGATTAAATGTTTAAATTGGATTCAAATGACAATAATAGCAGAAAGCATAAAAAGAAAATTTAACTAAATGGATGAACATAATATACTTAAGTGATTCTTGAGCCATAGCAGTTAATCTAACTTAATCAAATGGTGGCAGACAACTCATAGGATTAGTTACTCATTTAATCACAATACAGTGAGATCCTCTTCTTATTTGAATCAGTTGTGTTTATTCTAGAGCCTGGGGAAAACTTCCTAAATTTGGACCTCAATCTATATTAGCTTTTTAAGTATCATATTTTTGGCCATATTATACTGCCTTTTGTTCCTGATGTTTTCTAAATCCTGCAATGTCAAGCTTTGCTTGACTCCTTGTGAAAGCTAATGCCTGATTAAAATGATAATTGATCAGTACAGGGTGGGGCAAAAATAAATTTATAGTTGTTTGTATGAAAAATAATACAATTAATAAACAATAATACCAGAATAAACTCTGTTTCTTGTACTCACAAATGTAAACCCACCTTTGTTCCACCCTATATCATATCGTTCAATGTGTTGACTTCAGTCAAAAGATGTGGAGGGTCCAAATTAAAGACATTAAAAAAAAAAAATATTCCTCAGGTCACCCAGCAGGTTAGTGGCCTGTGCTTTTTACATTGTATTTCTCCTTCTCACTTTCCTATGCTTTCTTACAAAATTAAAATCATGCATTAATACTTTTAAATTTGCCAAGATACAAAAACAAAACAACACAAACACCTCTGCATTTTTTCCAGATTGTGATACTCTAGCCTTCATTTCTCCCTGCCTCAAACATTTACTATGACTATGAATTCATCATATATAGAATGACACCAGGTAGTTTTGATTGACTAGGACTCTCTAAAAGGGTTCTCTTTAATAGTGAGTATATCCTGTAAGCAAGGCTGGGAAGAAGGAAATGGTTCCTGGACATGCCAAGCTCTCTGATGAAGAGGGGTGTGTGTGGGACCCACACATTCCTCTGCGTGGGCCTCTCGGCATTGTGACAGCGAAGAAAGCCAGACCTCCTCAGTGGCCTTGAACACCTCCAGATAGGATCTAGGAATCTGGGTGACTTCTGATGATCAAAGACTTGTTTCCAATTGCTACTACTGCTATTGGAGATAAAAATATCCTAAAATGTAACTTCATCCTGTATTTGGGGATAGTGAGCTGAAATATTTTCAGTTATTGCATCTCCTCCCCAATCCTTATCTAAGGATATAAATACTAAACATATAAATACTAAACAAGAAAATATACACATTGCAGTAACTGCAAAGACATCTTTTAGAATTATAGGTCAACGGGAAGTGAAATGACATGTGAAGAATATGTGTATTGTTTAATAAAACTGGAAGAATTATAAAAAATTATGACTTTATAACTTTTATGTTCATATTTGTGATAGATTAAATCTGATAAATATGGACATGTTTTAGTAGGCTATTAAGAATCATATGTATATATTAATTAGTATTCATAATGTGGCTTTGAAAAATATATATTAGCAAAGAGACTCAAGAAAAAATGAATAAAATCAAAGAAGCTATAGAATTTTAAAAATAAGACTATCAATTACTAATAAATTATCTACTTTTATCTTTTGAGACTTATGTGGAAAATACCTTTATAATTTTACTGTATCCTTGCTTTATGAAATTTTTAAAAAATGTTTAAGTTTCCCTTATCCTGGAATCTTTAAAATGTCAGTTTACAGCTATTTTGTCCAAAGTTCTTTTCCCAAAGTTGTTATAATCCCAGGAGAAAAAAGACCAATAAATTGATTTTTGTTTGCTCTTAATATTTTTTTGATATTTATACCTTCCATCTAAAAGTGAAGAAAATGAGGCTAGCAAGGGCTAACTTCACAAATTCAGTCAAGGCCTACCTTATGTCCTTTAATTTTTAGTTCCTCAGAATTGACAAACACACTAAAAAAGCCCCCCCCCCCCCACATCTGCCCTTCAAATGAAAAAAAAAAAAATGCATCACAGATAAAAACATAATAAAATGTAGCCATGACCATGACTCAAAGTAGGAATTAGAAACTAGTTACAGAAACTAAAAGCATGAGCATAGTAGGTGAAGCAAGGTGGCCCAGGTTTCTTTCTTCCTTTCTTTCTTTCTTTCTTTCTTTTTTTTTTCCTGTTAAGCTTTCCTTGTGAAAAATGTTCTTAAGTACAGTCATTGCTGTACTCTTTTCCCCTTTAGATAAGGACTGCAGATACGCAGGTGCCTTCAGGGTTTTGTTCATCCCTTTTGACAATAGAAACAGTCCCTCATCACGAAGAAGAATGATGTGCTAATGGGCAACAGTTATTCAACCAATAGCTGGTGAAAAAATAATACCCACCCCTTCTAGCCCAGAGGGTTTCCATGGAAATCCTGTCTATATTAGCTTTGGCTGAGACCATGTAGCTATTTTTAGAGAATCTGAAAGCAACTAAGAATGCCTTTCACTTTTATTCCAAAACTGATCTGGTACGTTTGATTACAAACCCTCTCACCCCATGCATGTACCCCATCCCTCCCTGTTCCCTCCTCCCCACCACACGCACACACTTCTGAGAAAAACAATTGCATTGAGCTTTAACTTGGGTGCAGCTCAAAATCAAAAGCCAAGTCACTGCCTCTCTTTTCCCACTTGTTCAGGTGCTGACAAGCCTGTCTTTTTTAATTAGCTCTAATTGCACTTAAAACTTTACCCAAGAGACCTTGCTGCATTGTTTATTACCGTAGACCCAAATCTGGAGTTGAATGCTGCTCTTCCAACAAGAGCACTTCTGGACTTGGACTTGGTGGATTAATAACAGTTACCAAGTACAGACACAGTTCCATAGGAGCACACCCTCCTTGTGAAGAGAAAGTCTGTCATCTGGGAAAAGGTTCCTTTCTCCCTCTTATGAAGTTATTTGCTCGGAAGAATTCTGTGTCATTCTGGGACAGGAATGCTGAGCATTTTAGTCTGCTCTGGTCAGTGATAGCAGTGCTTCTCCTTGTCCTCTCACCCTTAGTAAGAGCTGTCTCTTTTGCATGTCTTATCATTTTCCTTCCCTTTATTTCTTACCAGAATTATCAGTTTCACAGGCACTTCAAGTTGCTTATTTATTTATTTGTTTGTTTTTAATCCTCATCCAAGGATATTTTTCCATTAATTTTTAGAGAGAGTGGAAGGGAGAGGGAGAGACAGAGAGAGACAGAAACATAGATGTGTGAGAAACAAATCGATTGGTTGCCTCCCACATACATACCCTGACCTGGGGCCTGGAATGGAGCCTGCAACCCAGGTATGTGCCCTTAGAATCAAATCCTGGACCCTTCAGTCCAAGGGCTGACGAGCTATCCACCAAGACAAACTCGCTGGGGCCAGGCACTTCAATTTGAAGAAAGACAAATGGGTGTAAATCATTATCCCTTTACTTATATTGTGCTTCTTTTTACTTTAGTTCTTTTAATGTGACTATAAAATATATGGCACTTACTTTTAAACGGTATTTAATATTATCAATGGGTATATTTAGTTAGCAGTTTCTTCTCTAGGGAGGAGCTGTCTTGAGAGGAGTGGCTCATTAATAGGATGACCTGTGGTTTTATGTTTACATCCAAACCATATTTTGAGAATGAAAGGGGCATGAACTGGGACTATACCCAGTTAAGCTGGGAGGCATGGTTACCTATTCTTAAGGAAACAGGCCTCCATTCATGTACAGGTAAGACCTAGACGATGACTCTACTAGAAATAATTGTTCTAAAATTTTCAGCTGCATGATCATTATTTTATTCTATTCTATTCCATAAATATGGAGACAGATTATTATACTAGAGGCCCAGTGCACAAGATTCATGCATGGGGACTGGTCTTTCAGCCTGGCCTGTACCCTCTTCAATCCAGGACCCCTTGGGGGATATCTGACTCCCAGTTTAGGCCCCATCCCCAAAATAGGGCCTAAACTGGCAGTTGGACATCTCTCTCACAATCCTGGACTGCTGGCTACTAATCGCTCACCTGTCTGCCTGTTTGGTCACCTCCAACTGCCCTCCCCCCAAGCCTGATTGCCCCTTACTTCCTCTGCGGGCCAGCTTGGTCACAACTAACTGCCCCCCCCCCCCCCCCCCCCCCCCCCCACCCCCGCCCCGGCCAGGTCACTACCAACTGCTCCTCCTGCCCTGGTTGCTCCTAAGTGCTCCCACCTCCCACTGGCCTTAAATGCACACTGATCAGGTGGTGTGGTGTGAACAGTATTCTCCTGGGTGCCTTGCTTGGCAACCTGCTTCATCACTTACGGCTTTTATGGTTCAATCTGATTCGCATTTTTTAAGAGCTAACATGTGTATTACATGAAAAAAAACTCAATGTCTTTTAATATTAATCCACATATATGGTTCTATTTTCTCACATCACTTCATCTCTGCATAAATGAAAGTGACATTATGTTATGGGCATTAATATTCCTTCTACTCCATACTTCTAGAAGGCAGCTTTAATATGCAGAGGCTGTCCTTAATTCCCACTTAATAATATATTGATATATTGTATTTATCTTAAGGGGACCCTGAAATTTACTTTTACATGCAGTTTAGATTAAAAAAAAAATCAAAAGTAGCTATTGTTTTATAATGAATTTATTTTACTTTTAGCAAGTATGTGTATGTAAATTATCTGAATTCATATGAACAGGGAATGATAAATATGTTCCAGTGATCAGCTGGCTATTAATCTTAGTTATAAAATTCACAGGAATTAAAACAAGTAAGAAGTATAAATAGGAATTTGAGCAGAACAATGGTTAATCCGATTGAATATCATCACCTCCAAACACCTCCCAACCTTGACCATGGAACTTGCAGTACTTTCACAATTACTGCCTTTGTAAAATAATTTAATGCCTTTGTAGAAACAGACTCTTTGGGGTCATGATAAATAAATCTCTAAAATCCAAAACTCCACAAGGAATTAGTAGGTGACACATTCTTCTGAGTAATTAACAATTACTGGTAATATAAGATATTATATAGAACAAAGTAGGCTCCATTCTAGAAAAACATGCACAATGGAGTTCTGAAATGATCTGAAACATTTAAGATCCAAAGCTGGCTAGCACTTGTCATTGTTTGAGTGGTGAAAGGGGAGGTTCACTCGGACGGAGAAGCAGAGGATGTAGAAAACCACAAGAGCATGTTGCTCCCTCTGTCAGAGAATAGAAGCTGCAGATGCACACATGTACAACTTTCCTTGAGCCCATCAGAGAGCTGAGGTGCAAAGCAACCAAGTAAACTAAATTCCAAAGAGTGACAAGCCCCTCCAAGAGTATTTTATCTTTGACCAAGTGTGGAGAAAAGGAGGACTCCTTACAAAGGGGTAAGAGGAAATTAGCTAAAAGTCTAATGAACTCTTACAAGTCAGCATGGACTAATAGGTTGGTTTGAAATAGCTAGGAATTCCAGACACACTTGCTCAGAAACTCTTGTCCATGGATCTATAGCAGGTGCACATGAGAATGTTTGAGAGCGGGGACACTAGAGAGAGAGAGAAGTCCTTGCTGTGGCAGAGACATGCAGGAGCTGACCAGCTGCCTCAGGGAACAGGCATGAAGTCAACAAAACTACGGTACAAGAAAAGGTCAAGGAAGTTCTTCAGAAAGAATGCATATGATACCAGATGGAAATGTGGAGCTATTTGAGAAATAAACAGGGCTTGGAGGGGTAAAAATAGAGGTACAAGTAAAATATTTTTTTTCTCACTTTTAATCACTTTTAAGGATAACTAACCGTGTAAAGCAAAAATAGTAATAATGTATTATAAGGTTTATGACATATATAGAAGTAAAATGGATGATATCATAACACAAAGGATGGTAAAAAAAAAAAAGTAAGTGGAATATGTGTTGTAAGGTTCTTATTCTATAGGTGAAAAGGTATAAAATTACTTGAAGGTAGATTGTGACAAGTTAAAGATGTATGTTGTAAATTCTAGAAAAATTACTAAAATTTTTAAAGATGAACACTAGAGATAAAATAGAATCATAAAAATAATTAACCCAAAGTTAAGGAAAGAAGAAAAAATAATAAAGCATCCATGCAACGAATAGAAAATAACTACTAGCCGAAACCAGTTTGGCTCAGTGGATAGAGCGTCGGCCTGTGGACTGAAAGGTCCCAGGTTTGATTCCGGTCATGGTCATGTACCTTGGTTGCGGGCACATCGTAGGGGGTGTGCAAGAGGCAGCTGATCGATGATTCTCTCTCATCGATGTTTCTAATTCTCTATCCCTCTATCTTCCTCTCTGTAAAAAATCAATAAAATATATTTAAAAAAAAACTACTATTGTGGTAGGCTTAAATCCAGTATCTCAACAATCACATCCTATATAATTGCCGAGAACCAATTCCTGCATGTAATAATTACAAGAGTTTTACCAAAAAGTTGGTGAAGATTGGGGTGCTCAAAAGGGTTGAGTCACCTGTTGGAAATGGCTACAAAGCATTTCCCCAAACCTGAATAGGATGATTGTTAACTGCCAGACAGCTCAGGGCATTTTATTGCCTCCTGTTGGCCAAACATCTGAACAGCTGTAGGCTGTTCCCCAAACTGACAATCTCTGTAAACCCTTTGATATCTTACTCTTTGAAGTGTGTATTTCCACCTTGCCTTGGGACAAATCGTGTTTAATAAAACTACAGGTCCTTGTTCAAGGAGGAGAGTCTTCTAGCTCCTTCAGCTGGAAGCTGCTATGACCCCTAATGCCTATCAAAAATATCTTTCATCCACAGACTCTTCTTAATCATTTACATGCAGCCTTTTCTCCAGAATGCTGAACCCTTTGTAAGGCTGGAAGAAAAAACACCCTGGCAATTAACACCCGAATAAGGGGCTCCAACATATAATAAAAGCCTAATATGCTAAGTGTCTGCTCATCCAGTAGGCTGTTCAACCAACTGAAGTATAATATGCTAATGATATGCTAAGGCTGCTCAGCCATTTGCTATGATATGCACTAACCACCAGGGGGCAGATGCTCCGGCTGGGAGGTTAGCTTGCTGCTGGGGTCCGGCTGATAGGATTGAGTGGATGGGCCAGACAAGCCCTGGACCCCCCTTAGGTCCCTCTTGGCTCCTATCATGTACCCTCTCAAAATCCAAGACCCCTCAGGGGATGTCAAATCTGCAGGCCAGGCCAGAGAAATCCCACTGGTGCACAAATTCATGCACCAGGCCTCTAATTATATATAAATGCTTTACACACCTTAATTAAGAGATAAAAATTGTCAATTTGAATCATTCCAACTACATGTTGTATACAAAAATGCACTATAAATATAGAGACATATATAGGTTAAACTTATAGGAGAAAAATATACCACATAAATGCAGATCAAAGAAAAGTTGGAGTTTGAAAATATAAAATAAGTAGACTCTAGAGCAAAAAATATTGCTGGGAATAAGAGGTACATTATCCTATATAATAAAAGGCTAATATGCAAATAATTGAATGGTGGAACAACCAAACAACCAGTCACTATGACATGCACTGATCACCGGGGGCGTGCGTGAAATATGGTGGGCATTGGCTGTGGTGGGATGGTGAGCAGGGGTGCCAAAACAAGGTGAAGTGCTGGTTGTGGTCTTCAGGGTAACCACCTCCCAGTTGGTGGTTACTGAAAATTCTTTACTCCCATAAGCCATAGTCCCCCTGGTGCTCACAACTGCTGCTGGCACCGGCCCGATCACTCAGCGCCATCAGCGATGTGAGCAGCAGATGCAGGCCCAATTGCCTCTCAGGGCTTCTCTACCTCTCCCTGCTCCTGAGGAGTGATCAGGGCTGCCAGCCACCTCTCACACCTGCTGCCAGCACCGAAGCTGCTGCTCACACCCACTGCTGGTGCCAGTCCTGCTTGCACCAGCAACCAGTGTCAGAGCTGCCACTCATACCCTCACCTGGAGCCACGCTCTCATCCACTGCCAGCTCCCATCGCCAGTCTTTATCGCTCAGCACTATCAGCGGGTGAGAGCAGTGGCTGCTGGTCCTGAATGCCTCTGAATGCTTCTCGACCTCTGCCTGCTCCTAAGGGGCAACTGGGGCAGCAACTGCTGCTCACACCCACTGATGGAGCCAGCCCCACTTGCACCTGTTGCTGGCACTGGCCCCAATCACTCTGCACTGTCAGCAGGTGTGAGCAGGGCCAGTGCCATCAGCACATGGGAGTGGTGGCAGCAGAAGGGGCTGCAAGGAGACAGGGGACCAGAGACCATGGCAGGAGTGTGGAGGATGGGCTGAGACCTGCCCCTGTGCCTACCTGAGCTTCCTGGGCCACAGTTCCTATCGAGGTGCATGAATTCATGCACTGGGCCACTAGTATAATGACAAAAAGGCCAATTCTTCAAGGACTCATAAAAACCTGAATGTACCTAACATTATAGCTCCATAATATGTGAAGTAAAAACTAATAGAACTGAAAGAAGTGACATATTTATGATTATAGATGGAGATTGCAATACTCTTTTCTCAGTAATCTATAAAGCAAGTAGATGAAAAATTCAATAAGAATATAGAAGATTCAAATAGCACTATCTATCTACTAAGTTGACCTATTTGACATTTATACAACATTCTCCCATACATCAAGAGAATGCACTTTTGTTTTTCATGTGTATCTTAACCAAGATAGTCATATTCTGGGTGGTCAAAAAACAAATGTGAACAAATTTAAATGATTCAAACAGGTAAAGCAGAATTTCTTAAACTTGGAACTAACATTCAGGCCCAATAATTCTTTTTTTTCTTTATTAAGTATATTTTTTCTTGATTTTTTTTTAACAGAGGAAGGGAAAGAGATAGAGAGCTAGAAACATCGATGAGAGAGAAACATCGAACAGCTGCCTCCTGCACATCCCCTACCAGGGATGTGCCCGCAACCAATGTACATGCCCTTGACCAGAATCGAACCTTTCAGTCCACAGACCGATGCTCTACCACTGAGCCAAACCAGATTCGATGGGCCCAATAATTCCTGTTGTATGAAGCTGTCCCATGAAATTTAAGATGTTTAGCAGCATCCCCAGCTTCTACCCACTGGAAGCCAACTGCAAATCTTTCTCCCTCCTTCCAGTTGTAGCAACCAAACAAGTCTGCAGATATTGCCAAATGTCTGCTAAAGAACAAAATTGTCCTCAGTTAAGGACCATGGTTCTAAAACATTCTTAAACTACAATACAAAAGTAAAACAAATTAGCAAATCAAATCCAGTAGTATAGAAAAAAAAAAAGATATTATGACCAAGTAAATTTATTTCAGATATGCAAGGTTCATTCATTATTCAGCAGATTAAAAGAGCTGCACTAATGAAAATATAATATACTTTATAGATAGGAAACATCATTTGACAAAATTCAGGATCTATTCATAATAAGGCCCTCAGTAAATGAACAGAAAGGAACTGCCTCAACCTTATAAAGGGCACCTCCAACTATCATACCTAATGGAGAAAGACTGCATGCTTTTCCCTAATATCAGGAGAATGTGGCAAGACTGTCTGCTCTCATTGCTCTTATTTAGTTTTGTAGTAGAGGTCCTACATGCAATCATGTATAATCCTATAAAATAAAAGCCTAATATGCTAAGTGTTTGGTCAACTGGTTGGCTGTTCAACCAATCAGAACGTAATATGCTGCAGGGGTCTTCAAACTACGGCCCGCGGGCCACATGCGGCCCGCAGAGGAGTCTGATCCGGCCTGCCAGGTTTTTTGGGCAGTGAGCGCAGCCAAGGTGTTACAGTAGGAATTAGTAGTTCATATAGTCCGGCCCTCCAGCTCTCTGAGGGACCGTGATCTGGCCCCCACTTTAAAAAGTTTGAGGACGCCTGTGTTAGAGCCCCTCAACTGCTGGCTATGATGTGCACTGACCACCAGAAGGCAGACAACTGACCGGTCAACCAGTTGCTATGATGTGCACTGACAATCAGGGGGCAGACTCTCCAACCAGTAGGTTATCTTGCTGCTGGGGTCCAGCTGATAGAGACTGAGCTGATAGGATCAGTGCATGTCATAGCAACTGGTCAGATGATGGGAGGGATGCTTAGCATATAAGCCTTTTATATATATAGATTAGATAAATACAAATTAAAACTACCATATGAAACTATTATGCACCAATTAGAAAGGTTAGAATTTAAGCACTGACACTACTAACTGCTGCTTTACATGCTGAACTACCAAAATTCTCATATATTGTTGATGAGAATGAAAAAATACAGCCACTTGGGAAAAAAAAGTTGGCAATTTTTTATGAAGTGAAACATACACTTACCATACAACCAGAATTCCCTTTCCTGCATATTTACCCAAATAAAATACCCACACAAGGACAAATATGAGAATGTTTCTAGTAGTTTTTTTTTTTTTAAATATTTTATTGATTTTTTTACAGAGAGGAAGGGAGAGAGCTAGAGAGCTAGAAACATCGATGAGAGAGAAACACTGACCAGTTGCCTCTTGCACACCCCCTACCGGGGATGTGCCCACAATCAAGGTACATGCCCTTGACCGGAATCGAACCCGGGACCTTTCAGTCTGCAGACCGACGCTCTACCACTGAGCCAAACCAGTTTCGGCTGTTTCTAGCAGTTTTATTTATAGTCACTAAGACATAGAAATAACCCAAATAATTATCAATTGGTGAAAGAATAAACAAATTGTGGTATATCCATACAATAAAATATCATTCAAAAATAGAAAGGAATCGACTCTGATACATGCAACTAAATGCATTCAACTCAAAAACATTATCAAGTGAAAAAAGTTTATGTGATATTATGGAAAAGGCAAAGCTAAAGGGCCAGAAATCAGATCAGTGATTTCCAGGAACTAAGAATGAGAGAATAGAAACAGAGGAACTAGCTTGATTGTGGTGTTTGTTACATGACTGCATAGGTTTCTCAAAACTCACCAAATTATACAAAAAGTCGAACTGCATATAAATTGGACCTTAATAAACCTGACTTAAAATAAAAATGATATTCTAAAAAAACAAAACCATATTTAGAAACATCATAGTATCTTAATGGGTGTTTTGTGGAACATTCAGAAAGAAAAGACCCATAAAAAAAGTCTGAAGAGAAGTTAAAATATGAATTATGCTCTATTCAAACTGTTCCTCATTATTAGGTGCCAGAAAAAGAATTGAAAAATAACAAAAATAAGCTCTGTTCCTCCAAATCTCAAAAGTGTTTCTCCTGTTACCTTATCTATTTTAATTAATATTTGAGATTCTTGCTTATAATAAGAAATTAAAATGTTTCTTACATGAAAGCAATTTTCCTATATTCCTAAAAAGCAAGAAACTGCATTATGGTTTAATTATTAATTTATAGATAACATCCAATCATTCATAATAGATACACAGTTTTCTTGTCTCTTCAGAAAGTATTCTTCTAGAATTTAGAAGAATCTGGATCAATTCATTTTCACTTTCTGCCCTTTGTCACAGCACATATTCTCTATACCCAGGTTTACATAAAACCTCCTTTACAATCGAGTGGTATCAGTGCCATTATAAAACCCAGAAACACAATATTATAAATTATTAGAACAGACATAGTGCTTCAAATAACCTAATTTAATTCCCTATTTACATGTACTGGCTGTTCCAGTTGGTCAGTTGACACTGTGTGCATATTTGGATGGATGTATGAAATTCAGGGAGATGTGGGGATTTTATTCTTTTTAAAAAATGTATCTTTATTGATTTTTAGGGAGAGAAAATAAGGGAGAGAGCGAAACATCAATTGGCTGTCTCCTGCATATCCCCCATCGGGGATCAAGCCTGCAATGCAGGCATGTGGCCCAACAGGGAATAGAACCTGCTCATCTCGGCACATGGGAGTACACTCAACAAACTGTGCCACACAGGCCAGAGTGGACTTTATTCTTGTAATGGCTATGGTAGCGATACAATCTGGAGGCTCAGAAAAAAAATTGGTGCTGAAGATGACTGTCCATGTCAATGTGGGGGGCAAAGACAGAATGAAACTAGTTTCAACACCCTGGCTTTCCTGCCAACCTTTTTTCCTTGAGACATCATTATTATTTAAAGAAAACAAAAATCTTTACCTATGTTATTTTCTTTGTCTAAATTCCTTTTATCTCCGTGACCGGCTAACTCCTACTCATTTTCAGATCTTAACTTATGTGCTATTGTTCCCACATGTAAGGATCAAATTCCTCCTTTTACCTACTCTCCTGTACTTTGTCTTGAAGCATCTAGCTTGATTTTAGTGAAGCCAACAGTTGTGATTAGTGTTTTTAAAATCTGTCTCCCAATTTAAATATATGATCTATATAAAAAAATGGACAATATAATTCTTGGTGACCACTGTTCACCTAATGCCTGATTCTGTGTCTTATGCAGAATAGGTGCTCAATATGTGTTTGATTTTCCACTAGGGCAGTGGTTGGCAAACTCATTAGTCAACAGCCAAATATCAATAGTACAACAATTGAAATTTCTTTTGAGAGCCAAATTTTTTAAACTTAAACTTCTTCTAACACCACTTCTTCAAAATAGACTCACTCAGGCCGCGGTATTTTGTGGAAGAGCCACACTCAAGGGGCCAAAGAGCCACATGTGGCTCTCGAGCCGCAGTTTGCCGACCACGGCACTAGGGGATTGCTGGCCATGCTGCAGAAATAGCTTAACCTCAATGTGCAGCAAAAACCCAAACCCAAACCCCAAACTAAAAGTAAAAGATGTCCATTTGAATCCTAACACTATCATTTACTTGCTAATGATTTGGGGAAATTTACATAAACATTCTAACCATTATTTATCCTTTAAGTGCAACTAGTTATAACTATTGAATAGAGGTATGTAATGTGCCTGAAAGTGTGTATTTAGAATGAGTGTAGTAGGCAGTCAAAAAAATTACTGAGTTGCCGAAGCCAGTTTGGCTCAGTGGATAGAGCATCAGCCTGTGGACTGAAAGGTCCTGGGTTTGATTATAGTCAAGGGCATGTACCTTGGTTGTGGGCACATCCCCAGTGGGGGGTGTGCAAGAGGCAACTGATTGATGATTCTCTCTCACTAATGTTTCTAACTCTCTATCCCTCTCTCTTCCTCTCTGTAAAAAATCAATAAAATATATTTTAAAAAATTACTGAGTTGATCCATTGTTTTTTGCACTGAACCACAGTGCTGCCCTTCTCACTCTTAATTACATTACATTTTTAAAAATGTTTTTATATAAAACAAGTCAAAGGTAAAATATACATTTATGGTTCAAAAATGAATTTATTAGGTTATGTAAAGAAAAAATGGTGATTTTTGACTATGGCTAGCATTCAAAATCGGCAGTTTCAAGTGGTTCAAACTACTTGGTGATTTTGAATTTGAAGTATGTATATTTTCTTTACATTTGTCCTTTTGTGACCGATGTGAAAGCAATTTGATGACAGAAAAACTCACCAAACACTGTTTCTTGGTTCCCCATTACGTAAAGGATAGTCTTAACTCCATAGCATGTTGATCAAGCCTCTCAAATCTGGCTTTAGTCTCCACTTTCATCCATACTTTCTGATCCCCTTTTCCACCCTGAGCTCAAATTATACCAGATGATTCATTACCTAAGTACACCTTGTACTTTTGTGAGTCCATGCCTTGGCTCACACTGTACCCTCCCTCTCTCTGGAATTACCTTTCAGCATTTCTATCAACACGTTGCCTATCTGTTGAGATCCGGTTCAAATGCTATTTCTTAGTTTCTCTCTGTGCCTCTTCCTCCCCAACCACTACTTCGGATAACCCTTCTTATGTTATCAAAAAGCTAATTTTAGACAGGGTTTTCTATTGAGCCAAATTGTTGTCTTCAGAATGGTAGGCCCCATATTTTTGTGCATCCCACTACCAGCTCTATCTAAGAAAACATCAAAAACAATATCCTTGGTCATACTCTGAAGATGTATATTTTTGAGTAACATAAATCAATAAAAGTCACTAAATATATATTGAAGGGATGAAAGTGAAGGCTTGAAAAGTAAAACTTCTTTTTTAGGATACTATAATGAGGTAAACGGATTTACCTTGGGAAAGTTCCACTCTTTTAGTATACCGTAGCTTTGCTTATCAGATATAAAATCAGTATGAGTGTGACCAATGGACCAGGCATTTTTGTTATATATCTATTTAAATTAAAGCATTTTAACTTCAAATTCAGATATTTTAATGACTCAAATAGAACCATATTAAATCATATAGCGTAGCTTCACATTCTGAAGTGATAGTGTTGTGACTTTTTAATTATTTATTTTTTATTTTAAAAATATTTTTATTAAATTTTAGTGAGAGAGGAAGGAAGAAGAAGAGAAAAAGAGAAACATTCATGCAAGAGGGAAACATCAATCTCCTATACGCCATTGGGACTGAGCCCTCAACCTGGGCATGTACCCTAACCAGGAATCAACCTGGCAATCTTTCTGTGCACAGGATAATGCCAACTAACTGAGCCACTCTGACAGGGCAGTGTTGTGACTTTTTAAATCAAATGGACATATGACCAGGTGTGAGGGATCTTATTAGTTCTTTCTTCCTTTCTTCTTTTCTTCCTTCCTTCCTTCCTTCCTTCCTTCCTTCCTTCCTTCCTTTCTCTTCCTTCCTCCCTCCCTCCCTCCCTCCCTCCCTCTCTCTCTCTCTCTCTCTCTTTCTCTTCCTTTCTTTCTTTCTTTCTTTCTTTCTTTCTTTCTTTCTTTCTTTCTTTCTTTCTTTCTTTCTTTCTTTCTTTCATCTTATTTGTTTCTTATTTGAGTGATGGAAATGTTCTAAAACTGCATGGTGATGATGATGAGCATCTTGCTTAATTTACTAAAAATTATTGACTTATATACAAGATAGGTGAATTTTCTGCTTAGTAAATTATATCTCAAGAAACTATTTAAAATATAAAACATATCTGAAAAATTTAAAAAGCTTATTACTTTCTATAGGTCCATCTATGACCACAATTTAATATCATCTTGGTTTTATTATTAATAACATTAATAAATCCCAACACACATTGGTAAATTATTGAAGGTTAACTAACCCAAGTAAACTTTAAGTAGAGCTGTTTCCAAACCTACTGTGTTGAATATTTTCTTTTCTAAAAATAAATCTCAAAATGACATCGAGGTTTCCAATAAATTTTTATTACTAAATAATCAATACTTAATCATAGCAGACTTTCTAGATTATTTATTTCCAGAACGTTCTTTCACTCTGGATGGAGGCAGTGTATTTAAACTCATGAAAACTAATTTAAGAAATACATTTGGGAGTTCCTTTTTAAGGTTAGTGAATGACTCAACACTGTGGCCAGGTTATTTATTTACTTCTTTGTTGCTTACTAATACATATTCCAAATTATAAAAAGTACGTAAAATTTGCCTTCTGCTATTTTATATAATATTTTGAGAGCAAGATATATAGGCCAAGTTTTATGAAATGTAAATTATATGTTATTTGCATTTTGACTAAAAAATTATGAACAATGAAGTAATTATGTGTTTTAAAGAAGGTTTTCTTTTTTGAATAATATTGTCATTGTAATTTGACCAGTGAATGTGAGTACTTCCTTGACAGGCAACATTAATTTATATGTTTACTTTTTAATTCAATAATCCTTTCTGAACAAATAATAAAAATTAATCTTAAAAAAATTCAGCCTTAATGGTATGTCAAAATCAGCCCTAAGCTGATTACATAAATGGAAATAAAAACATTAAAAAAATATTGTCAGTGACCATTCAAGTCAGGATTATTCCTTATGTGGGCTATTTGTGCCTTGTATTTTTCCATCCACCTACCTATGTTTGGACCATTTCCCAGCCCATTTCAGTGGAATGGAAAGCAGAGCATGGCAGGAGAAATAAAATGTAATGAAGTTCAAATCCTTACTTTTGGCTACTTGGGAGCAATTGGAGGAAGTGGTTCCAAGTGAATTTTAACAGCAGGTACTGGAGTTTGTTGAATATGAATGGTTTTAACTTGCCCACATTGTTCCATAAACAGGAGTAGCGGAGGATGAAGTGACTGACCAATGTCATTTAAAGCACATATCTGAGTGAGAATAATTCCTACCTCAAGTACAAAACAAGCAAAAAGTACAAACACCTGATGACCAGGTGGCTTTAAACTGTAAACCAAAACCACTCTTTCTAATTGGCTGGATAAACTGGTATTCTGTTGAACTTTTAACAGAACCACAATCTAAATATCAGAGTAAGGACTTGCTTTCAAATGAAAATGCTTTGGAGTGTTGAGAATTTCTTTTGCAGTTAATTCAAACTTCTCTGAATTGTACAGTTCTGTCATAGCAATGGGCGGTAAAGAGAAATATGAGGGGGAGAAAATAAATATGTAATTTAAAATTTGTCCAAGATCCAAGAGTTAACTCCCTTTATTCAAGAAAGTTGAGTCATGGGCAAACCACAGGTGGTCAGGGAGTGGGTGAACCATGACACATCTGTTTCTCGTAAAGCCAGACTGTGCCATTCTAGAACCTTTACTTTTTCTGAATGAAATACATTCATGTGCGAACATGTCAGAGCTGGTACAGGAAAAACATTAGTTTTCGCTGGCACACGATGCACTTAGGATTTGCCTAATGCAATACTTGGGCCTTCTTGCTCCCTCTAAACGTTTACCATATACATTCACTAAGCATTCCTGACAAGGCTGTGATGTCAACAGGGGCCGGTTTTTCTACTATACTGTGCTCTCCATTATGAAAACTTGTTTATAATCTCTTTAGGAACATTTGCCAGATTTAATGAAGTTCCCCTCTCCCCCAATTATGCATTTTTATTAGTATGGGCCTCATAGCTATTGATGATGGCACAAACAATAGCAAAAATTCAAACTATCAAAGACCAAAATGTAGGAATTTAGTCATCTCTCAGTTATGATAGCTGAACTTAAGTCAGCAGTGCTTCTCAAACTTTAATGTGCATTTAGATTACGTGAGGATCTTGTTAAAATTCAAATTCTGATTCAGTAGGTCTGGGGTGAGGCTCAAGATTCTCTTTTGTAAGAGGCTGCCAAATAATATTCTAATGAAACACCTTTTAAATAATAATAATAATAATAAAATCCTAGTTCCTTACTAGGGCGATTACAACTATTAATAACCAGAACATAGTGAAGCCAGGTTGGTTTATTTCAGCTCAAACCATCTCTTTTCTTAGCTTTTGTGAGTACTTGCATTCAGGATAAAAAATAAAATGATTGCACATCAACTGTATCAAGTTCATGGACAGTAACTGCTTTCCCAATCCCAACATCCGTCTTCCTCTTTTGAGGTCCTCCAATCTGTTTCATTTCTAACAAGCCATCTTAAAACTTAAGAAATATATGAATTGGATACTGCAAAACACTGGGGATTTTCTAATGTAGGAGTTTTTTGTTTTGTTTTGTTTTGTTTTAACGGAAACAGTGATGTGAGGTGAAAAGTCCTACTGAACTACAATTTGAGGAGCTGACAATTTTCTTACTTCATCTCATTTATTCTCTGCTTAAGGGAAAGCCACTTCTTTATTTAGAAACTGGAATGATCTTGCTCTACCAATTTAAGAACACAGTTGATGATGTCCAATGAGTTTTCATGCAGGACAGCATTTGGAAAACATATAAAAGACATTATACAAATTAAGTCATTATTTTAAGATGTATGAACAATGGCAATTCGTATGTTATGTAACCAACTAGACTATAATGTAATTGAGGACTGGAATTATCCGTTACACTTCTATTTTTCTGACCCGGCATCTTCAGTCATCTAGTCCAATGCTAGATATCATAGTATTCCAAAAATAATAATTCAGAGGATGAATAAATTGGTTGACAGAAAAAGAGATAAAGTGGTAGTATGTGATGCCAACATTTGAGCCTACTGCTAACCTGTCGTTGTGAAATAGAAGGAACTAAAACTAACAAGGAAGTTCTTTTCTTTAATTGATCAAGATTTATTATTTATTTATTTTTAATCTTCACCTGAGGATATTTTTCTGTGATTTTTACAGAGAGTGGAAGAAAGAGGGAAAGACAGAGAGAAACACCGATGTGAGGGAAACACATCAAATGTCTCCTGCATACACTCTGACCAAGGCCTGAGCTGGGGAGGAGGAGCCTGCAACCCAGGTACATGCCCTTGACCAGAATCGAACCAGGGACCTTTTGGTCCACAGGCCGACGGTCTATCCACTGAACCAAACTGGTTAGGGCACAAGGAGACTGTTAATCTCTTTTGTGTCATAGACCACTCTGACAGTCCTAAGAAGCTGTAGAACCATTTTATTAAATGCATAAAATAAACACGTTACAATAAAAACAAATACATATAAATTATTATAAAATATTAAGAGGATTCTTTATTAGTGCGTTAAATACCAAGGTCTAGAAGCAGGTCCATTAGCTAACATAATTTTGAAGTGGTGATGAGTATAAATTACATTTTATGTAACTGTGTTGTGATTTTTAAATGATTTATGATTTTTGTTAGTGCCAATACTAAGTGTGGTTTGTAGCTTACAGTCATAATTGATGGCGGTATCAAATATTAAAGTTGGTGCAAATAAAGATTCTTTCCAAGTTCTGGACCTTAGGTTATAAACCCCTGAACTAGAGACAGGTAAATATTAGAGTTATAAAATAATATAATCCTTAAGAGACCTCAAAATCCCTATCCTTGTCTCCTTCTAGGCAAGGTTTACACTACAACATATTGACTTCTGTTACTATAATTGTAAAGGTTTGCAGTTCTGCTGGGTAGAATCAAGTAGTTTCATTACTACGTGAAATGTATGACATTCAGTAGTTTAACATAGTCATGCAGTATAAAAGGGTGCTATTGCACCTCAATTTATTATCTGGCACTGGTAGGTCTCAATTTATAATCCTAAATGGAATTTGCTTACTTTTTCTATTATTACAGTACTCAAATTATATTAATGTTGCTTTGAAAGAAAAGGTGGTGCTCCCAGATTTTTCTTAGATTAAAAGAAAAAGCACTTAACTAAAAGTATCCAATGTAGTTATTAAAGAGTTAGAGGGAAAAATAATTCTAAATATCTTTATTAAGAGCAGCTTCAACCTTATTTTCTTTTACGTTTGCATCAGCTTCAGTTTAATGACAGCTACCATTAGTATCTGTCAGCAGATCTCTGACAGAGGTGGGAAATAGTGAGTCACCCTTGATCACTGCATGTCTTCTCTGGTTCATCTGAACTGCCTTCCAATGCTTTCAGAAAAGAGTAGAAGTTTGACAAGTCCCACTGAGAAAATCATGAGAAAGAGAAGAGCTGACATTAAGGAACCAGGCCTTAGGTCAAGTAAACAATGATGTAGAAATTTTAAAGAAAGTGGCAATCAGAACCAAGGGAAAATTATTATCTGGCAATCAGAATTGTGATGAAATTAATAGCTGTCATGTGTTTTTAGGCTGGGACAGAAGGTATTCCACAGGATCTTGCCAGAAAATTACAGAAAATTTTTAATAGTGCCACTGTTGTGCATTGAATTGTACCCCCAAAAGATAGGTGAGGTCTCAACCTCTGGTACCTTTGACTATAACCTAATTTGGAAATAGAGACTTTGCAGATGTAACATAGTTAAGATGTAAATAGTTAAGATGAAGTCACACTGCATTAAGGTAAGCCCTAAATCCAATGACCAGTGTCCTTATAAGGATAGAAAAATTTGCACATATACACAGGGAGACAGAAGAAAAACAACCATGTGATGACAGAGGCAGAGATTGGAGTGATGAAGCTACAAGCCAAGGAATGCCAAGAGATTCTGGGAACTACTAGTATGAGAAGCTAGGAGAATGCAAGGAAGAATTCTTCCCTGGAGCCTGCAGAGAAAATATGACCTTCTGACACCTTGATTTCAGAATTCTGGCCTCTGGAACTTTGAAAGAATAAATCTGTTATTTTCAGCCACCTGGTTTGTGGTAATTTGTTACAGCAGCCCTAAAAAAATAGAACACAACCACCTCCTTTAAGAAAAGTTGAAAATTCATTATGACCACCAACCAGGTAGCACTTTAATTTCTGTTTCAAAAAGTTGCTTTCGTTTCAACCCAAAATATAGCTCAATTTAAAGAGAGCATGGCTGCAACATTCCTGTAAATATAGGCTAAAATTTAGGAAAAGACAATGTTGAATGTTTTGGGGTGGCTCCTAGAAATTGCAAGAAGTGTGAAAGACATAGACACTCACTTACTTTAAAGATACAACTCTTTATTGATCTAATACTATAATGAATTAAGTCTGGAGAGCACAATTCAAGCAATTAAGTGATTAGAGGTGACAAAAGAAGTATGATGGGACCAATGATTTCCTAATTGACCTTTTCAGTTTTAAGGAACAATTGTACACATAGAAATGGATATAGTTTCCAAAATTCCTTTCATTGCTGGATTTTTAAATGGCAAAGCAAAAAGACAAAGAACAAAAGAAATAGAGACACAGAAAAGCTGAGTCATTAGATTAAAAGGTCCTGATATTTTAGCAAAACAACATAAATGTACTCATTAAGAATAGCGCAGACATCAGAATTTCTGAGTTGGAATTTTTCTTCTTTGCATATTAGTTCATCTTTTCCTCTTCACAAATCCACATCCTTCCTATTTTTCAATTTTCAGTTCTTAACTTGTGTTTCCAACGAAACCATCTCCAATCTAGCTGTATGGGTCCTCAGAAAGCCTGGTGTCCTTCTGCCTTTCTTCCTATTTTCATATATATACATATACATACATACATACATACATACATACATATATGTATATATACACTATATATAAACTGTTCCTAATAACAGTGCATGTGCCTTGATTTTTATTTATTTCATATCATAACATCTCTACTTCTCAAATCTTGGCTGCACACTTCCACAGTTCATAGCAGAAAATTACATAAGGATGTTCCCTACTACTGTAAGGCAAATAGAGAACACCTACTACTGTATTTTGCCCTACAGGGTGGGAGCAAAAATAGGTATGGAAAATAATACAATAACTAATGAATAATAATACAAGAATAAAGTGTTCTAACAACTGTAAATCTACTTTTGCCCCACCCTGCATAATTCCATCACTAAGTTCATATTAGGATACATAAATTACAGCTTTACATTTAAATAGCTGAGATTCTGTTAGCCCTCCTCACATATATGCCTGTTCCCCTCTGCATCTGGTATCAGAACTTCCACACTCACCAAGAGGTTTGCTGTAGCCAGATGAGTTGCTTTGGCAAATGAAATGTGAGCATATGAGCCAATTTGGTATGCTATTTCTGGGAGAAAGTTTTAAGTGCCAGAGCCTAAGTTGCCAGCATCCTTCCTCTCACCTGGTGATTGTGGAAGCACAAGTTAGCATGGAGCATCAATCTTATAGGATCTCATGGGGATTACAATGAGGCCAGCTCCCATAGTTACTAAGCAAGAGAGAAAAATAAACTTTTTCAAGTCTCTGAGATTGGGGCTTTGTTGTGTGTTTTTATTGTTGTTTGGTGTTGTTATCACAGCAAAACCTAGCTTATCCTGAGAAATACAATAACAAAAACTCACACTGCATTCAATATTTTATTCTTCTCCATAAAACAGGCAGGGTTCAGATGTTAATGACCAACTCACCAAAGAGAAAGCTAAGGTTTAGTGTTACAGACCTGGTAAGAATACAAATCCAGAAAGTTGAATCTAGGTCCGTCATTCTTTTCTTTTTAAGTTGCTTAAAATAGCATATAAATATAGCCCTAACAGCAAAGATGGGATCTGGATTTTAAAAGGACATATGTTTACTGCAGCATAATATGGTGTGGGCACTACTAGGGAAGCTAATAAATTGAATTTGTGAAATTGCCATTATGTTCTGTTTTCATCTATTACATTGCATAATGGAAAATGACAATGAATGGGTTTTATTTACTACAAACTTATTTTAAAATTCAAATTATAAAGCTGCATGGCAATGTTAGGTTAAATTTCATTAAAATTCTATTAACATAATTAAATTACAATTTAATGACTAAAATGAAAAACACTTAATAAAATGAATTATTTATATTATGAAAGATTTCATTAATTAGACTTAATATTTAAACTAATTCATTACCAGTAGAGAAAAACTATAGCTTACTTATTTATCAATGCTTTTCTGTATATAGTTACACTTCTATTTCTATTTCATATTTTTATCTTTAAATCTTAGTATTTCATGACTGCTGCTATATTACCTGAAGTCAAAAGTGCATTTTAGATCAAGATGCATCTAAACTGATCAAAGGTCTTTGAAGAATTTTGTGCAGAAGCTAGAGAGAATAGCCTTTAACATGGACAATTTCAAGATAAAAATGCTATTGGACAGTTTCACCCTTAAAGAGAATTTTTCATTTTTGTTGACTGATTTTTTTTTTTAATGAAGCGAGAATATTTAAGATTTCTTTTGGTTACAGTGTAAGAGGCATAAAAATAAGCAGAAGCCCACACGCCCCAAGTCTAAAAGGTATCTGGGCAGACCTGTGGTAAATCAGATAGCTGTACTCTATTGGGTACCTTATGTTCATTTGTGCATCTGGACTTCCCCGAAGGCTCTCACAGAAATTCCAGCTAAAGGGCATGGCCTCAAAAGTCTACCAGGTCTGCTTGTTTATGTCCCTGTACTGTCCAAACTCGCTTTACCTGCTCATTAAGAATAGTAGAGTTTAAAAAAACCCCACTGAGGTCAGGTATAAGGTTATTGCATGTTTATATAAAATAATTTATATTAGTAACAAAAGCATGTCGCTGCCAAATCATGAATACAAATAACCAGATATCAGTCCATGAACTACCTGTAAATCTTAAGCAGATCATACTTAGGGAGCTGTGGTTATTTATATCAGATACTATGAAGAAAGCTGATCTCCTGTAGGACAGCTGATATAAATAGCAGTAGAAAGAGGAGCAGGGGAAGTCACATTTGTATATATGAGCAGATCAAGTAGAAGAGAAGTTTTGCAACCCTTATGAACTTTGAAAACTCTAAGATTGCGATAACAGCATCTATTATACACAGGAAGTTTTATTGCATTACCTTTTAAGAGAAATGTAAATTGTTTGAAGATCTTTGAATTGCATTGCATTAAATATTTAAATGACCTATTACAATAAAGGATACTGAAGCTACAAGTTATGAAGCTATGTTCTAAACAACCTTCCTCCAATGGGAGATTTCATACACCACCTCAACCCCATCATCATCATCACCAAATCACTCTACAATATGGATTCCAAGTCTAAAATTAATCTTCAAATGAGGAAACTTCAGTTGTTTTCCCTGTTGTATAAAAGCAGTTGAGCTAGTGGCATGTATGGGATGAAAGGCATAGCATAAAGGGGGATCTGGGTAGAATGGGGTTGGTGTGTGGTAGAGCTCTTTAACCAGCTGATATTAAATGGTCCCAAAAGCTTAAACAGAAGGTCATATCCTTCAGAGTTAGGGAATAATGGAGCTAGGTTTTTCTGATTCTCTAGAAACTTTCAGATTTCCCATTCCCTCTTGACATGTCCTTTAGCAATTCGCTTCAGTAAATATATAGGTTTGAGTTTTGTTTTTTCCTTGAGATCTCTAAGTCTTCTTGAAGAGCTTTGTAATTTGCGTGGGATAAGCCAAGTTTCCTCTTATTTCGCTGCTTTATAGTGTATGAAGACCATGCTCACATTTCCTAAGGTATGCTTTCCCTAGTCTGATGCTTCAAAATTTGCTACTTAAAGTGAGTCTGTGAATCAGAAGAATTAGTATCACTTTGGAACTTGTTATAAATGCAAATTCTCACCAGTCCCACCTATCTAGCCTACTACATCAGAATCTGCATTTTAATAAAATTCCCAGGAGATTCATGTGATCATATAAGTTTGATAAACAATGCACCAAGAGACATTTGGATTCTTTCTTTCCTAGTCATTCACCCTTTGGAACTCTTTTTCTCACAAGAAGGTAACTCTTTGCCTCATAAGAAGATAAGAAGTTGAGGGGCACCATCAGTCTTCCTGGTTATCTATTACTGTTAGCAAGGCCACTGAACAAGAACAATTGTATGACCTCAGGGAACACTTGAGATCTTAATCATTTACTGGGCAAATTTATATCCAAGCTCTAGCCAGCTAAGTTTCAACTCTTTGCCAACCAATTTTTCTGAGCATTCTGACTTCTATTTCCCACTCTCAGAGAAAAGACAAGCACATCAGTGACTTCACCCAACCTCCCATTAGAGACTCTCTTGCCTAATTTACAGGTACCTAATGTCATCCTCACATTTTTAAGCCCTTCCTGTAAAGAGAGCCCTCTAGTGGTGTTATTTCAGCTACAAAGTTCATTAACACTGCAAGACATAGAACAGGACCTCCAAAACAATCAAAATTCCTAGAACCATTTCTAGGCCTCACTCCCAAAGATGCTCAATTCCAGCATTAACAAAGTCATACTTGGAGGAAAAGGGAATGGATTAGACATGGGTACAACACCTGACAGAACTTTGCAGCAAATACCTAGGGTTCTACCTAGAGTTCAAGGTATAAGATGGTACCAACAGCTCCTTAAAGCCTTCAGCAGACAAGTCTACTGCTTAGAATCTTTCCTTTCATTTGCATAACCATACTCAGAATTTCATCTTTCTCATGTGCTGGGTGAACATGGCTCTATCTTCTCACTACATAGTCATAAAACTACTTATTGGACTTGTTTTGTCACTGAGCAGCTCATTTTAGCTGTTGTAACAGTACTCAACTCAGATGACAGCTGCAGACTGCTTCATAGTATCCCAATACAACAGCTCCCCTTTGCAAATCTATTATTTAGAGAGAATTTCTAGTTACTGAAGGACAAATGAATCCTGGCAGCTACTCCAAATTTCTTTCTGCCTCTCAGAATGATTCAGGATTGGCCTCCCTTAAGAACCTTCCCCAACTTGCTTTACCACTAGCTCATGTAATTCTTGCGATCAGGTCCTCTCACCCATCTCGTGTTTCCAGTGTCTTGACCTGACAAATAAGAGGTACTCAACAAATATTTTTGAACTGAAGATAATTGGAATGGAAAAACTAGGCTCTCCAAAGATGCTACTGTATCCAAGGAAGACATCAAAACTGATTTGAGAAGGCTAAGGGATTACTGTACTCAAAATTTGGAAATCCTATTTCTCTGGTAGATATGTCTTTTTTGTTGTTGTTGTTGTTGTTTTTGTTTGTTTTTGTTTTTGGTGGATGACACTTTTATTTCAATCTGGTGAGTTCCTAAGCAGAGAACCCAGGTAAGCCTGACAAGACACCTGACCCACAGAAACTGTGAGACAATAAACTTACTTGGTTTTGAGAGGCTAGATCTGTGGCAATGTATTACATTGCAATAGATAACTAATAGATTAGTTATTGCCTAAGCTTACAATGCTGTAAATATTCTTAAAAACAAGAGCTAAACTTTATTTTCTCATTTTACAGATTTATAGTGTATGAAGCAGACACTAAATGACATCAATTCCTGGGACCATAAAATAGCAGAAGAGCTGCTGTGAGAATTAACAGCTTCTGAGCCCTAAGCTCTCGGCTCACTGAACTTACCATCTGTAGCTCTGTTGCCTTCTCTGATAGAGAAACAAATTACTTAGGGGACTATGATTTTCTTTAACTGTTGTATTTTAAAAGTGGTGCCTATTTATCACTTCTAAGAAAGAACAGGGTTCTAAATGAAATGTAGTGAAGTGGCAAAAGCTCAGAGTTCCTCTCATGAAATGAAAGACGTTCAGAAGCAATAAAGACTAAGCAGAGAAAAACCAAAATGAGAAGTTAGTGAAAAGGTCATCGGTAGAACAGAATGTGGTAAAATTAAATTTTTCCCCCTTATATCTTATTTATTGGTCCCATATAATGCATTACAAATGTGGTTTTAGTCCTTCAGATATAACACTGTTACTGGGCTTTTTTGGCAGGTACACTATGAAATTACTCAACGGAGAACTGATTTCTATATTTTCCTACAGCTATATTCTTTTCATAACTTTTATATTAATACCTATTTCTTAAAAAATTTAAATATACTTTATTCTTTAGGACAGTTTTAGGTCAACAGTAAAACTGAACAGAAAGCAGAGATATCCCATGTAGGCTTGTGCACCCATTTATGCCTAACCTCCCACATTATTAACATTTCCCACCAGAGTATAACATTTATTGAAACCGATAAATCTACATTGATACCTGATCATCACCCAAAGCTCATAGTTTATTTTAGAGTTCATTCTGGTGGTGTCAATTCTATGAGATTCAACATATGTATGATGTCATGTATCCATTATTAAAGTATCACACAAAATAGTTTCATGCCCTAAAAATCCTCTGTGCTCTGCCCATTCATCTCTCCCAGCTCCCAACCCCTGGCAACCTTTTATCTTTTTACTGTCTCCATAGTTTTTCCTTTTCCAAAATGTCATATAGTTGGAGTCATTCAGTATGTAGTCTTTTCAGATGCAGGCTTCTTTCACTTAATACTATTCATTTATGTTTCCTCCATATCTTTTTATGACTTGATAGCACATTTCTTTTTAGTGCAGAATAATATTTCATTGTTTAGATGTACTACAGTCTATGTATTTATTCTCTACTTGGTTTAAATTCCTCTTTAAAATATTTTCATTCTACCCTCCAAAGTCTTATAATTTACTATGAAAAGTAATATAATAAATTCAATGCAACAACAGACAGAAAAAAATCAAGAAAATTTATTTTTATAGTTTTGAATATATTGAAAAATATTAAATGTAATGTAGTATTTTTTATATACTTATAATAATTTTAAGAGTAAAAGTTTATACATCAGAATATCTGGATTCTATACTGAAGTTTCTAATAATTGAAAGCAGCCCCAGAACTACTCCTACATGTGAATGAGGCCTCAGGGCCTGAGGCTATTTTAAATTTGAAGGACTTGGAGGGTCAATGTCTTCAGTCCTCCTTTATCAACAGATTACTTTTGCCCTCTAAGTAATTGTAAGTAATACATTTTACACTCAAATTGTAAGTAATACATTTTGTATTCTCCATCTCTCCTTCCTCCATGCTTCTATGCCTATTTTGTTCATTAGTTTATTTTTTTTGTTAGATTCCACATATGAGTGAAATCATGTGTTTCATCAATTTTTTAAAATGAATTATGTTTAGGGTAAAGTAGGGAAAATTTTAAGAAAAAAATACATCTATTTTAGTTTATAAACCAATTTTCAACATATTCTTTAAGACAGTTTAGTAATTGCATCATAGGTGAACTAATATATTATTAGAGATATATCAAGTTGTTTAAATCCCTTTTCTAATGCAACCTTGTTAAAAAAGTAGAACATAATTTGTATTTCTGCTCTGAAGCCTATGGTAAGTTAAGCAATATATTTTCTACTTGACTTCAAATGCCTCTTGTTAACTGAGAGAAACCACACTCAGAGAGTACACAGACAGACATTTTTCACAAGCATGAACCATTGCTTATTTATTTAAAAGTAAAACCACATGTCACGAAGTCTATGGTAGTACAGACTTTATTCAGCATTGCCTCTCACTTCTCAGCCATGGCACGCATACATGGTGACTAAGGAGAAACATGGGGGCATAAATCTCTCAACAGAGCAACCTTTCTCTACTTTATCAAATGACTTCACCATTTCTCATTTTAAATCCACTTGTGGGGTTTGTGTGTGTGTCTAAGTGTGTGAGACCAGAGTCAGAAGGTCTCCACAAAGTAGAATAGATAATTCTCCAAGGCGCTGGGCTACTGAGCAGTTTCTAGGGAAAACCTACAATCACAGGGATTGTCCTTGATAATCTAGCAAAAATACACAAAGAACAACTGTCTCACAGGTCATAGGGAAAACTCCCAGGTGCCTTTTAGGTAAATTTAATTCCCTAAATTATCTACCAAAGTAAATCTTTCATTGAATAAAAGTGGCTTAAGGAAAAAGTACAGGAAACAATCTTTTCTTGCTTTAAAAATAATAAATGACAAAGGCCAAGTTCTGAGGAATCTATTTGGTAAATTAAATATACTTATTATTTTTTCTTTATAGAAATTAGTTTCATTTTCCCTACTTGCTTCTAACAACAAAAGTAGTCATTACTACCAATTTTTCCTACTATTTTTATATCACATTTCCTTGGTGATTTGAAGCTATTTCATATAGCTTAAATAAAGATGAGTTATTCCAAGTCTCTCTAAAATAATTAGAAGGCAAAAAGGGAGAATACCAGTTTAACTATATAAAATATATGAAAATGTATACAGAAAAAATATTTGCAAATAAGCCTGAGTTTCTAAAGAAGAAATCATCTCAAAAGGAACTCAATTCCTTAAAAATCATATTATAACATTAGCAGACAAAGGAAGTGCAGAATATGTAATAGACATTAATTTTAGCATAGTAGCTCATGAACTCTCATTTGAAAAATAAATTCATATTAGCTGGGATAGGAGAGCTCTCATCTGTACTAAAATAGCATGAAGGATTGTAAAGGGAAGGTAATGATGAATGGCAATGTATTGAATCACAGATTTTTAGTTTTGCAAAAATGTCCCAAAATATAACGTGTTCAAAGTATTTAAAGTAACAAACTATTCATACACTCATCTGAGGTAAATGAAAAAGAGGAAGAAAGGAAGGAAGGGACAAAGGAAGAACAAGAGGAAAGGGTAAGAGAGATAGGGAGACAGGCTTTAGGAGTTTCCTACACGCTCTTGTAGCTTGAGCATTGCTCCAACAGCAAGCCCTAAAAGCCCGTGAGACTTATATTCTATAACACACGTGACAGCAAAGCATGACATTAAGTATTAGATAGATATTCAATTTTCTTCCTCCTGTTTCTCTTGTTATTGCCATATATAAAGTACAGGAATATCACTGGTAAGGCCCCTCAGCCTGGCCTGTGGGGATTGGGCCAAAACCTGCTCTCCAACATCCCCCGATGGGTCCTGAATTTCGAGAGGGTACAGGCCAAGCTGAGGGACCCCCCTGGTGCACGAATCTGTGCACTGGGCCTCTAGTATGCATATAAGTTATTTGGTTAATCTCTTCCCGTCCTCCCCCCTCCTCCATTCCCTCTGAGATTCATCAGTCTGTTCCATGTTTCCATGTCGGTGGTTTCTGCTCTTGCATTAAACATCTGCCCCATGATGGTCAGTGCACTTCATAGTTACCGGTTAAATGGTTGAACAATCATCTGGTTGGCCAGTCACTTAGGCTTTTTATATATAGACTAGAGTCCTAGTGCATGAAATTCATGCAAAGAACAGGGGGGGGGGGTGTCCTCTCACCCTTTTTCAGTCTGGGAGCCCTTGGGGGATATTCCACAGATGGCCTAGTCTTTTGAACTTCTAAGCTAGGGGTGTCGAACTCAATCAGAGAAGGGGCCAAAATCTAAAATCCAGCCTAAATCGCAGGCCGAATGGTTTACTGAACAGTCATAAACTGTCATTGTGATGGAATCGCAGCGGAGTGCAGTGATGACAGCGCGGTGCGGGCCACATTGCAAGGCCTGGCGGGACGGATTTGGCCCGCGGGCCTTGTGTTTGACACATGTGTTCTAAGCCATTGATCAGACATCCTTAGCGCTGTTGTGGAGGCAGGAGAGTGTCCTGCCACTGCTGTTGCGCTCGGCATCCATGAGCCTGGCTTCTGGCTGAGCAGTGCTTCCCCCTGTGGGAGTGCACATATCACCAGGGGGCAGCTCCTGCGTTGAGTGTCTGACCCCTGATGGTCAGTGCATGTCACAATGATCGGTCATTCCGCTGTTCAGGCAATTTGCATATTAACCTTTATTATATAGGATAGAATAAGAACAAGTAAAGAAAAAATTAAATACCGATTACCATTAACAAAAGTTAACGTAGTGAAATCTTACTATGTTTTCAGTGCTATGTGAAATTTTAAATTTATCATCTGAATCCTGAAAAAAAAATTAAGGGGTAAATACCATTATTATTCCCATTTTACAGATGAAGAAACTCAATTTATTTTTATACAGTCAGTAAATTTTCAAGGTAGAACTGAAACAAAGTCTCCCAAAAACCCATGCTCCTTTCATTGTATCATTTATTATTATTATTATTATTATTATTATTATTATTACTGCTATTGTTATTACTATTACCATGCTTACTTTTGTGAAGTTGACAAATAGAGAAACAAAAACACAAACACATTAAAAAATAAGCATTGTTGAATAGTTCTTTCAGACAATATTCAGAGATATACTGGATATTTCAGATGAATGCCAACACATGTAGAGTCTTTACTCTGATTCAGCCATCAGGTTAATTTACTTTTATGTAAAGCATCTCTAGATTTCACAATCCTTGATACCAATGAAAATGCTGAGACTTCTCTAAGGGAGAAGTAGAATCAGGATTTAGACCCAGGCATTCTGATTTGAGAGATTTTCACAAACTACTCCTGGATGGTGATTTCCATAATTGGGTGCACAGCAAATTACACAAATCCTGATTGCCTTAGAGCTTCAGGGAAGGAAAACTCACTTTTGGCTAGGATGATCAAGGAAGGCTTTTATACAAATAGGATAAAGGATTTATTCAGAGCTTTAAAAAATGACCCGGATTAACAGAAGGAGAGTAAAGGGAGAGTGTGCCTGGAAAGTGAACACAGCTCAGAGATGAGAGAGCACAAAGAGTAGCTCAAAGAAAAGTGTAGGACCCAGAAAGAGAGGAGACAAGGGTCTGAAGAGTTGATTACTTGAAGAAAATAAAGCTGTTAGTTTTCCATTGCTTCTGTAACAAATCACCACAGACTTATTGACTTAAAACACCAAAAATTTAGCATCTTATAGTTCTGGAGGTCAGAAGTCCAAAATCAATCTAACTGGGATAAGTCAAAGTGTCAGCAGGGCTGGTTCCTTCTGGGGCCTGTGAGCGGAGAATTGTCTCCTTCCCTTTTTCAGTTAATAGAGGTTGGGTGTTTATTTGGCTTAGGACTGCTTCCTGCCATCACTCCAACCTCTTGCTTCATTCAGTCTTCACATATTAACTCTGATGCTCCTGTCTCTTTCAATTATATAGACACCCAGATAACAGGCAGGAATAATCTCCCCATCACAAGATCCTTCATTTAAGCTCATCTGCGAAGTCCCTTTGCCATCTAAGGTACCCTATTCTTAGATTCTGAGCACTAAGAATCTGTGGGGGATATTTTTATTTTAATTTTATTTTTTACCATATTATAAGACTAGACAAGTGGATTCACACAATCTGATAGTAAGGATCCTTCTTGCCAAACTGGAGATTCGTGAGAACTACTGAAGGTTATTTAAATAAGGTAATAGCTTGAGTACAGTTTAGGTCCAGAATCTGGTGTTTCAGATGATTCACCTACAGCAGTGATTCTAAAAAAAAAAAAAATTAGACTGTGTGAAAATCACATTTTGAGTTTATTAAAAAAATAGAGATTCCTAGGCCTCTTCATTGCTAAAGATTCTTATTCATTGGGTCTGTGATGGAGTTCAGAAAGGGATTGAATAACTTGTCCAATTTTGCATAATGAGAAAATGACAGAACTAGCATTTGGTCATTGTCTGACTTCGAAATTCATATCTCCCTACTTTTTTATTTTGTCCTCAGCATGATGCTAACCCACTGGAGATTAACTACTACTCTACTCATACACTTAAATAGAAAAACTACAACCACTTAACTGGTATACCTGGTTCTTTTTAGGAGAAGAAATGAAGAGTGAGAGAAGAAGAAGCTCTAAACTAAGAAAAGAAGTTGGAATTTTATACTGGTTCTGGATCCACTATCTCTGGGACCTTGAACAAATTCCTTAATCTCCATCATCTCAATTGCCCCAATTTGAAAATAAGAAGACCAGACAAAACATTCTATAATATCCCATACTGTGTTACATTTCTGGGAGTTTTATCATTATGAATCACATCTAATATCACATATCACTCCACACTGATTTGATCATGATTTCCTCCAAGAAGGATTTCTATGTATTAACAGAAACATATTTGGCTGGAAAAAATAAAGGCTAAATAAGAAGGAAACCTGTATGAACAAAGAGAAAAGAAAATATCCTTTACTATTCACTTATTCCAAAGAGGTGGCATCACAAATAACATGATAGAGCTGAGAGCCATGAGGCAGGCAAAACTGAAAACTCAATAATTAATTTGGAAGATTCAGAAACTTAAGCAAATGCAAAGGAGTCCTTTTCTGGGAGTCTTGTCATCTCTCATTTTAGATACAATGTGAAAAAGCATCTATTACATGGCAGATTAAAAACAGCAAAGCTACCAGAAGGTTAAGTGAGCTGTGCACTTGCAGCAGTAAAAAAGCAATGGAGAAGATAATAAAACTATTACAAGCTGACATAATAGCACAAAAGCAAATGTCTAAAGCTCCTCTGTATGGGGCAAAGGACACTCCAGAGGCCACATGGTAAAGTGATGATAAGCACTATCTTGGGTGCCAGACAGATATGGTTTTGGGTCATGTCTCTGATGTTTATTCAACATTTACTGAGTTGCCACCAGAGTTTAGTTTACATATCAGCCATAAGAAGGTTGGGAATGAAGGATATGATTTTCTTGCCAGATCCCTCAGCAGTCTGGATCAACAGTGAAAGACTGACTCTATGGTATCATGCCAGGAGGGCCTGAATCAGGGGTGTCCCAATAAAGTGCCTTGCCAGAGGTCTACAGAACTGCTGTTACCACTAGAAGGTTTTGGAGATGATGCTGAGAGAGTAACACTGTACTTCCTAATTTCTGAGGAGTTGTTTGAAAAAGCAAGGGAGTTACATACAGAAAAGAGAGAAAACTATGAGTGCCACCCATAAAGGATCCACTAGACCACCAGTGCCCAGAGAAGATGCCATCTTCATGGAAAAAGACCTCTGAGCAGGATTCTACAAAGTTATGACTTTAAAAATGCATATGGCCCTGGCTGCCTGGCACAATCAGTTGGAACGTCATCTCATACACCAAGAAAGTTGTTGGTTCACTTCCCAGTCAGGACACATACCTACTTTGTGGTTTCGATCCCTGGTCAGGGTGTGTATGTAATCAACAGATCAATGTTTCTCTCTCTTAAAAAAAATACATATGGCTTTTGAGTCACATAGACCTGGCTTTGAACCTATCTTGGCTTAGATGTTCAGTATCCAGTTGTTGTTTTTTTTTCACAGACAAAATTATCTGCCACATTTCATCAGTATAAGAATTGAATGAAATGTTGCTGGTATTTGGCTAAACCTCAGTTATTTAATTTTTTTTATTGGTTTTACCATTACTTAAGAAATGTGGCATGTACTCAAAAGAGGACTCTATGAAAGGAGGGACTTCTGAGTGGAGTTTTTTTTGGGGGGGGGCGGGGGGGAGCAACAGGTAGAATGGATCAGTGAAGGACACCTAATGCTTGGAGAAATCTCTGCCTCTGTCTTCCATCTCAATATGCTTCATCTCTGGGGAAGGGAGACTATATTAATCTTTCACAATACTTCCCAGAGCCAAGAAAAAAAATAACGCTTTCTCTATCAGAAAACCTAGCTTAGTAGGGGCCTAAGGATCTGAGTGGGAGTATAGACTCTGCTGTTTCAGTAGAAAGTTATGATTTTTTCCAACTAGACTGTATGTTTTAAGGGAATACAGTTATAGTATTTTATTTTTGTTTGTTTTGAAGTATATACTTATTGATTTCAGAGAGCAAGGGAGAGGGGGAGAGAGATAGAAACATCAATGATGAGAGAGAATTATTGACCAGCTGCCTCCTGCATGCCCTCCACTGGGAATCTAGCCTGCAACTCTGGGCAGGTGCCTGACTGCGAATCGAACAGAACTGTGACTTCCTAGTTCATAGGTTGATGCTCAACCATTTAGCCATGCTGGTTGGGCTATAGTTATGTTTTGTTCATCTTTGTATGCTCCACCTATCCTAACAAACAATAGAAGCTCAATAGTTAGTGAATGAATGAATGAATACATATATACATATATACATACATACTGACTGACTGACTGAACAAATACACCCTCTCCTCTGATCCTAGTAGGATTTTTTTTTTATCATTGATTATATTTTATATCCATGTTTGAATTATTTCTTAGGAGCTATTTTTAGAAAATGAAGCTAAAATATTTTAACATTTCAATACAAAAAGAACAACTGATAAAATATAAGCACACACAAAAGTAGGCATAAAACAGATCTTATATTGAAGAATAGGGAGAAAATGTCATTTTTATAAAAATCTTTCCTTGTCTGGGTATCCCAAATATGTAAAAGGATTTTAAATTATACCATAAGAAGGAGCAGAAGGGAAGAGTCTCAAGACCTGGCTTAGATCCCACATCTCCAAGTGAAAAGCAAGATAAAGATAAGACAGCTGCTGCTTAATGCCACCAACTGTTGATGGAAAACTGGCAAGCAAAGAAGGCAGATCAGCAAAAGATGAGGCCTAATTTGAAACATAATTAACTACTCCAACCTTCTTAAAGATAAGTTCAGAGGGGCTCTTTTATAAGATTATATATACCTAAAGAAAAAGTAAATGCTGGCTGCTTGGGCAACCTCAGTTTCTATGAAAAGCCAGCCACACAAGGGAAAAGTTTTTAGGAATTCAAGTCAAGGAAGAGAGATCTCTCCACAGATCTTTGCCAAAACCAATTTATAAAATATTATGGGTGCCCCATGTGTGAGGTTCACGTGTATACTTTGGGGTGGCTGTGGAGGGTGGAAGGGATGCTTGTCTGAGACAAAACCTTTGGCCTCCAGAGACTTAGAGATAAGGATTAGCAGTGTGATGTCTGGGAGAAAGCGAGGCGTGTGAGGTCATGCAAGGGAAGACTCTGAGGCAGGATTCCAGCTGCTATGAGTAGAACCGTACTGTCACAGCAGAGTGGATGTCTACAAAACAAATGGCCTTTAAAAAATAAAGGAATTTTTCTAACGCCTTCGTAGTGCTAAGAATATTTTTCATGCTTTTAGGGAAACTCATTCATGAATACATAAACAAAAGCATTCACCCAGTTTTTGTTTCTGGCTTAGATAGATGGCTTGTTAGAGGCAGCCTCCTGGAGAGGGTTCTAAATGAATGACGTGGGTGATGCTGTGCCTATCACCCTTTAATTATGTGGCCAATGCTAAGATAAAGAGCCAAAATGTCTGCAGCCTTTATTAGAGATTGTACTAAAAATTAGTGTTCCTCTACTGACACTACACATGTGCTATTTCCTGAAAGTATGTGTCATCCAAGAACATTTTCCCATAACACATTATTTTGTAACTCCTGGGAAATTCAAGGTGGTCAACCATTCCTCTTAAGCAGGCCATTTACAGCATTGGAGAAAGAACACTAGGTGTTGTTAGATATCTGACGGTCTAGATTTGCTCACACTGTACAACTGCTACTCCCTTCTGTGGTACACTTTATGAATCTCATCAAATTATGCCAGTGTGACCCTATTGCACTGGCATCACTTACATTTTGTCAACAACCAGAAACAGTGTTCCCAAATAAGTTATAACATCTTTGAAAATCATCATTCTCCCCACGAGAATGCAAACTACTTGGGAATTCTGTTTTGTTTGCAGCTATTATCCCAGTCCCTAGAATGCTCTTTGGCAGGTAGTAGGTGTTTAATAAACTTTGTGTCGATTCAATGCATGAATGAATTTAAATTGTTACTTTGAGGTGGCACTGGGAAATAGTGGATAACGTGAAATAAGTTATATGTCACTTTATGAATTAGGATCCCTAAAATCCCTTCTCTAAAAAATTGCTTTTGTAAAAAACACAATTTTCACTCTTGTCTCATCTAAGTTGGACACTTCTCTGAAATATTGGAAAACCTAAACAATGACAAGGTATGTAACTGACATCCAGCATCCACACCACCGACAATAAGTGAATACCTACTCTGTCCTTAGTACTGTGGCAGTCATACACCAGCGAACCAAACAGACCTGGCCTTATTCATGGCATAGAAACATGAAGAAAAACAACAACAAAACTTGTGGCTGTATACACGGCTTTACAAAATGCGGTGCCCAGGATTAACTTGTAGAAAGTAGCTGTGGAGATGAACAATTAGGGACCCTGGAGAAGCCTTTACAGCTGGCTTTTACCTACTGCTGTTGGTATTGCCAAAGTCAAATAAATATTCACCTAAGCAAAACACTTTAAAACAAAAAGAGAAAAAATTTAAATGCTCCCTTGAAGTTAAGAATACCAGTTTTTCATGCTATTATGTTAGTACATTCATTAACTTAAAAACATAGGTAAAAACCCATGACTGCACATAGTATATTTTCTACATCTAAATAATTACTTTCCTTTAAAAACATTTTTGTAAGGTTATATCTTTATTATCATGAACAAGCCAGTTAAATATTTCAAAATCAGTTTTAATTTCCTTCAGAACTGTGTCCTATTCTTTTATGTAAACCCAAAGGATGAATTTTATTTTGGCAGGCTGTAAAAGATCACTTGGAGCCCCTCAGGATAAGCAATAAAGGTGACAATTACAACTAGAGAATTAAGAACAAGATGTAACCATAGCATATTAGAACCTTTGAATGTATTCATAACTTGGTTATTACAAAGGCAAACCTAAGAGAAGAGCTCTAAAATAATTTTGAACAAAAGCAATATCATTACAGTAAATGGAAAGTTTATTATGGTGCCTCCCATTGTCTTATTTACATGTGTGTTATTGAATAGCAGTATGTTTTATACTTAACCTCTAAAGATGCATTCCTAAAAGAATTACTTTATTTCATCGTTTTACTATTATGGCTACTTTTATTTTTCCCTAAAGAAATCACACATAGGACATTGCAAACCTTTCACATTTATATATTTAGAGGTAAAACAGCTTTATTAACTTTTATTATTGATTTTAGAGAGAGAGAGAAAGGGAAAGAGATAGAGTAACATTGATGAGAGAGAAATATCAATTGACTGCCTCCAGCATGCCCTTACTGGGGATTAAATCTACAACCTGGACATGTGCAATGAACATCTTGGTTTGTGCAGAAGTGAAATAATTTTAATAAAAGAGCTAAAATAATCCACAGATAGAATGTATTAAAATGTCAGATGTAATGGGAACAATGTTCTCTAGAGGGACTATGGAAAAGGAAGATTTGACCTGTATTTGACCTGATCTGTTTCTTTAAACTCAATTTAGAATTTTTTTTCACCACGGCCAACTCTTTATATTGATACCATTTTAATTAAGTTTTAGGTCTTTCTTCCAAAAAGACATATGTAGTTTGTTGTCTATTTTTTTAATTTAAAATCCCAGATACTAAGACTTTTTGATGTTTTAATGTCACTCAGAAGTTCTTCAGAATAGATGTTTCATTTATTAGGTAACATTCATAAAATTATTGTTTTAAGTTATAAATATGGTAATATATTTTCTTTAAATATGAGTACACGTGTTATAAAATGTTTACATTAAATAAAAGATCAGAAGAAATATGAAAAGTTTAAGAGCATAAAAGTTTTAAGTTTGATAATTAATGTTGAGGGAATTAAAATGATTTTACCAGCTATCTTTTAATCTATTATAAATTATATGAATTAATAGTGCTCTATTTGAAAATATTTTTCAAAACTGAAAAAAATCAACTACATTATTTTGTCTATGATATAAATAATATTATATTTCTGGATTTGGACTGTAATATTATGAGGCAATATTCTTTCATTGCATTTTATCCTTAACAAATCAACTATACAATAATTCTCATGGCCTTAAAATAGAGCTCATTACAATCTCAATTATATTTTTATTATTTAGCATGTAACAATAAGAAAGTGATTATACCAAAAACATTAATCACAAACTCTTAAGTTTTGATACATGCTATGAATAAAACTTATTTTTTAGATATAAGATTTTTCAACATAACTGAATGTTCACTAACAGAGTGGATCTCTGGTACTCTCATCCCACACAACACAAAGCTAACTATGTGAGGAGATCAATATGTGACTTGCCTTCACTTTAGTTATCATTTCACTATGTATATGGATATCAAAGCATCATGTTATACAACTTAAGTATATATATTGTAATTTGCAAAAGCACAATAAAGTGAATTACATGTTATTAAATTGGTGCAAGGATTCACCCAACAAGGATCTGTCCTCTTTACATCTTAGTATTAGGGAGGGACCAAGGAGGCTCACTGTTATGTGAAGGCAAGAGCCAATTTCAGCAAAATTTAGAATTGGCTTCTTCTGCTCCTTCCCCTTTTCATCCATGTTTCAGAATCTTGTCTGAACCTCTACACCAGTGATTTTCAACCTTTTTCATCTCATGGCACACATAAACTAATTGATAAAATTCTGCAGCACACCAAAAAGTAAATATTTTTGGCTGATCTGACAAAAAATAGGTATTTTGATTCATTCACACTAGATGGCTATGGTGTTGACTGCTGTTATTTTTTCATTTGACAATCTAAGGTAAAAGAGGTCAGTGGCCCTGACTAAATAGCTAGGTATTGCATGTTTTAAAAGTTCTTGTGGCATACCAGTTGAAAATTACTGCTTAAAGGGCAAATATTTATTGAAAGCCTACAAATCTATCCAAGACTGTAGCTGTGATTAATAGACAATCTTTGCAGGAGAAAGCCAGAGTCCCTGAGGGAGTTGGCCTGGGAATTTGGAACAAGTTTGGTTGTACTGTGAACACCCAGGGACTGGTCATTCTGTATGCTACCAACTTTGGCAGATTCTTCAATGATCTCGCCAGTATGTACAGGGGCAAAGTTAATCCTCCACACCCACCCTGCAATGACCTGTCTGAAATGTGCCACTCTGGGTATGAATCACACTGTGGCTTACCTTGGTCCTATTAAAGAAATATTCACTAGTAAATAATTTGGCAAGTCCATCTTTGTCATAAAATATATTTAAGTGTCAATTTTGGCCCCAATAGAAAGACAACTATTTAATGATAGGAACAAATAGTATGTTATTTAGCTGAATTGTATAATTTTAAAACTCCTGACTATATTGAAAAAGTTCCATCTATTTTACAAAAACAATTAATCTGCTCACTGAGACATTCTTTTTTCCTCTTTGTAACATTTATTTTTGTTTGCCCATTTCCTTTATTATCTCCTGATAGAAAATTGTTTCCAGCATTAATTTGTTTATACTAAATATGATGGCAAAAATCTATCAGATTACCCAGACTCTCTGGTGCCCATGAATATGATCCTCAGGATATTAATGGGAAATCAAGGTTTTGCTAATTTTGAACTGCCTCGACATTAGCAGAAACTGATGGAAATTAGCCCGTATATGAAGGAGTACTCACATATATCAGTTGACAATTAAGCTCTGAATCCGATAGTCATTAGAGAAAGCACAGTAGCTATCAAACAACACCCAAGGCTACCTTATCCATATTTACCATAAAAGAAAATTTTAAATCCTTTGGCATGAAGTACAGAAGTAACTGTTCCTGAGCTACATCAAGAAAAGTATTTAGCCATGTTACATAGGATACTCTATGAAGGTTCTGTTTCAATTTAGTGGAGAATCCATTTCCAGTTTGAACTCTGAACACAGTGAGAGGTTTCCTACAAAACGAGCTGTCAAACCTCCTCCAATGCTACAGTTCAGAGACAAAGAACTTCAGCAAAAGAACAGAGAATGTTGTCTTGTACAATTGTGGCTAGCACTTTACAGAGCATTTTGGAGAGAATCTAGGAACTCCTTAGAAAGACAGCATTTAATATAAACTTAAAATCTCAAGTAGGTAATTAGGTAGAAATTAAGACTTAGTAAAAAGAGGACTGAAACAAAAATATGGATTCATCAGGAGCATGTCATTAGGTGGTCAGAATCTACTACTCTGCACACATAAGGGCCTTCACAGAGGGATACATGAAGTCCGTGAGCAAATAGAAAAGTCTTAAGACTGCCTGGGATAGTGGTGAGCTGACATTTGAGTTGGGCTTCTAAGAATGAATGGGATTTGATCACATGTGTAAAGGGAGAGAGGAATTCATTTTTGTCAGGGGAATGAGATTCAATAAATGGCATCCCCTGGGGTGCAAGTGCATACCCCTTCTGGAAACAACACAGGAGATATGTAGGATGTTTATGTTTAGCGTCTTGGAAATGGTCTGGAATGAAACTAAAAAGGCAAGAGAATTTGGAAATATCATTTTAATGGATTAAGTTTTATTCTACTTAAAATGTGCGGAGGTCTGCACATTTTTTAGAAGCGCAGTGAGCATTTTGAGTCTCTATGTCCTTCAGTAAGCATTTTGAGTCTCTATGTCCTTCAGTAAGACAAAGATCCCCACATAGGCTTGGACTACTCCTAGAGCCTAAAATGGATACATAAACGGAATTTAACTAATGTTTATTTGTTGATTAATTAATATTTACATCAATTTTCTTATTTTAATAGGTCTCAGCTGACAATATAGAATATTGTCTGGACAAGAAAGGGACTAGAGGCACCAGAAGGTCATAGGAGGCAAGTATGACTGTCAGGAAAAGACGTATCCCATGAACCAGAATTGAGGCCAAGTGGTTTGGAAGGTGGTTATAAAAGACATTTCAGAGGTAAAGTTAATGACATTTGGTGATTGGTTGGATACCTTAAGGCAAGAGAGGAGTTTTATAACTCGAATTAGTAGGTAGATGGTGAGGAGGAAGTGGTGTGAGGGTTGGGTGAAGGTCAGGAGGGAAAAAAGAATGCTGTTTGGGATACCTCAAAGTCAAAGTGCCTGGTGGATTTTCTTTAGAAAACATCCAATGTGGGGCTAGAGTTTAGGAGAAGTCAAGTAGAAATGTTAAAAAGCCATGGTTTCCTGGATTTTGAATGTGTAACTTGATATCAAAAATTGCAAACTCAACCAACACTTTTGTATCCACTTTCTGCCATCAGGCTTTAAGCATCTATTCATTTGTTTGTTCTGCAATATTACTAAGCATCAACAGTATGACAGGCATATTTTGAGAGCGGCAATGTTCTTCTCATGCAGATTACTTTTCAACAGAAGAGTGACCAAGACCAAATAAAGTAATAAACACATAATAAAAGTTCAAGTAGCATAAATGTGTTGAAGAAAAATAAAGCAGGGAGGGAGAGGGAGAAGTATTCCTTAAACTAAATATTTACAGTCTACAGTTGAGATGTAAATCAATGACTAATTAATGACTTTTCTCCTTATTCTTTGCATTACAGATAATAACCCATAAAAGTCAAGTGAATTATTTATCTCAGCAAAGAAGCCATCAGAGGAGCTGGAGAGGCAGAATTTTCTGATGACTATCCTTGATCTCTAGGTTGAGAGCTGTGATCCTAATTTAGCTATAAGAAAGCCATGCTCATGAGCCAAGAGTGGTCCCCAGAGGGTCCCATTGCTCTGATGCAATGGAGAGAATATGTATGAGAATAACTATAATTAGACAAATTATCCTCACAACCTTAGAAATTAATTACAATCTGCACCAAAATATCATTTTTTCCCTTTTAAAGTCAATCTATTTTTTTTTCTTTTTTAGAAGTTATGCAGCTGGCAAAATAAAATTAGTTTTTACTCCTCAACCAAATCTTAATTATGATTCATCATGTGGTTATGCATGAAACTAATAAAATCTGTTTCATGCAGAGTATAGGGAAGTGCAGAATGAAATAAAAAAAGGGAGTGGGGAGGAAGGCAGGCAAAAAGTGGTTGAGCTATCAAACAGAGACTACACTTGAACTTGTCAAGAAAATCTACTGGTGTTTTATGACTTGAATACATTTTTTGCAACTGTCATGATCATAATTTAATGCAAAGAATGATAACGTAATTATATATATGCCCAAGCTAGAAATGTGTCAATGATGTGCTTTCAAAGGTGGTTCCAGAGACTATTACCTGAGGTAAATGTTACACGTAAGAAATCAAATCATCTTTGATTCCAAGATTGACAACGGTGATAAATAAATTCAAGTATCTTAAAGAGTGTCTGTTAGGATTTAGAAGTGTTCTAAATGTGCTAGGCTTGCTACTGCTTGCCACTCACTCTGGAGGATGTTCTTGAAACACCCTCTTCCCTTGACTTCCCAAACCTCAGACTATATTTATATTTGTCTTCCTCTCTTTGGCTCTATATGTTCATTTTAAGGTTCATTATAGATCTGTTTCTCTTTTCATGTTAAACTCTTGCCCTGGGTAATCTAGTCATTTGTTTATTCATTCACTCGTTCATTCAACAAATGTGATTAAGTGCCTCTCATATGGCAGCAGTATTCCATGCACCTAGGATGTATCCATGTACAAAACAAGTACAGCAGCAGGTTTTTATTACCATATATACTCTGTGACATCCATGTTCATATCTCCAGCTTCCATCTATTCCCTGAACTTCAGATTCATCTATTACCAATTGGCCACTTGAATACTTTAGAAGCACCTCAAATTAAAGATACCAGTCCTAGTGGGTTAGAACCCTACCCTTCTGATCTCTTTTAACCTTAGTTTCTTCATTAAAGTCCCTCTCTCCAAACACAGTAACATGGGTTTTAAAATTTCAACATATAAATTTGGGGGACACAATTCAGACCCCCAAAGAAGCCTCCCCTAATTCCTCAGTAGATTGGATTCTCCATTATCTATTATTTTAATACCTTATATTTGTTACAAAGGCCTTCCCACATTTTGTAATAACCAAAGCTGTTTGTATAAGATCTGGCCCCTTCTTTTCTCTCTGATCTCATCTCCTACCCTGAATCACTCCAGTCCCCTTGCTGATCCAGGTACTTACTTCCTACCTGGAATTCTCATCTCATGGCTCATTTCCACTCTTCATTCAGGTCTCTATGCAAATATCCCACCCATTACCATTGTGTCTCTAAACATATTCATCTAACCCTCAAAAGTTCCTATGCTCTTTGTAACTTAATTTCTTTCATAGCATCACCAACCATGACAATATCTGTTTACTATTTTTTTTAAAAAACATTTTTATAGATTTTAGAGAGGAAGGGAGAGAGAGAGATAGAAATATTGATGAGAGAGAAGCATCAACATCAATTGGCTGCCTCCTTTATGACCCCTACTGGAGATCAAGCCCACAACCTAGGCACGTGCACTTACCGGAAATTGAATTGGTAACCTCTTGGTGCATGGGTCAACACTCAACCACTGAGCCATACTGGCCAAGCTATTTACTTTTTTCACTTTATTTGTTTACTGTCTTATTTGCCTGCCAGAATGTAAGCTTCCAAGGTTTTAGCACTATATTCCCCAAGTCTAAAATAGGTCTGGAACACAGGGCCCCTCAACACATATTTTTCTTAGTGAATAAATGAGTGCATTTATTTGAATAGCTATTTGATTCTTATCTGTTTGCCCCATTAGACTATAATGTCTGTCATACAGGAAAAATGTCTGTCATGCTCACCCGTAACTGGTGTGTAAGACTAGTGGCTAGTACATTGTATGTTCTTAGTAAATATTTGTTGAATGAAAGAATAAATTTTTTTAAAAAGTGAAAGTGGTGAAAGTTTATAGAAAACATCTTGAAACAATTTGCAGAACAGGAAGAAAAGTTGTAGCATTTCTAGCTATTTCACAATTCATTTTAATTTAGCAGGGGTACACCCCAGTTTAAACATGCTTTTTTTCTGGGCCAAATCTCTGTTAGGGGCCATAAAACTGGCCTCAGAGTGCTATGAAAATTACAGGAGAAAGAGAACAACAGTATTTTTATTTCTAGCAATATTTCCTTTCCAAAGACCAAGTGTAATCCAAAATTATTATTTATTTGGATGGTCTTTTAGTTCACCAATGAATGGGATTCCAGGACCAAATTATCTGAATGTTTTTATGGATTGAAATAAATATCTTAAAAACAAGGCAATAAAAACACACATTTAGAATGACGCCTACTCCAAACCAAGTAATTTTGAAAAAGTAAATATGTTCTCTCTGTTTTATTTTTTAGAGAATCTTAAAAGGAAGAAACACTGGTCAAAATTTAGGTAATATATTGTTTCGGAATTTGTTTTTAAAATAACTATAATTTAATAAAATTATATATATATATATATATATATATATATATATATATATATATATATATATATAATGTAAAAGGCTAATATGCTAAGTGTCCCACTATTCGACTGGTTGCTATGATGCGCACCGATCAGCAGGGGGCAGATACTTAATACAAGAGCTGTGAAGCTGCAGTGACTTGGCAGCAATGGTTCTTAGGTGACACACCCAATTCCTCACCAAGCTTCGCAATTCCACCTTTAGCCATGGGTTATGTTGTTTCTGGGGAACTGTCCAACCCAAATACAATTTACTGCACACTAGTGTTTGTGTTCCACACCTTACTGTTCCATATGACAGCAACTTTTTAAAAAAATATATTTTATTGATTTTTCACAGAAAGGAAGGAAGAGGGATAGAGAGCTAGAAACGTCTATGAGAGAGAGACATCGACCAGCTGCCTACCACACAACCCCTGCCAGGGATGTGCCCGCAACCAATGTACATGTCCTTGACCAGAATCGAACCTGGGACCTTTCAGTCCGCAGGCCGACACTCTATCTACTGAGCCAAACTGGTTTCAGCAAGACAGCAACTTTTCAGAGTGCCCTCTTGCACTTTGGGACCCTGGGGGATGTCGGAGAGCCGGTTTGGGCTAGATCCCCGTGAGTCCTGTCTAGGGACCCCACTTGTTGGAGGGACCTTGATCACTCTGCAGATGCTGGGAAGGACTGTAGGAGGTTGGCTCCAGAGCATGTCTGGCCCATTTTGCTCAGTCCCACCATGCCAGCCACCTTCTAATTAATTTCCTTTCAATGTGCACAAATTCATGCACTGGGTCACTAGTAGAGGTAATAATTGTGTTCTTTCTCTCCCAAAATATCATAGTAGGAACCTGATTATTTGTCAAAAAGCACCTGAGCCAAAAGAACTATACTTTTTGCCATTTTGATTTGTCTCTCAAAAGTTTGAAAAAAAGTATTTTTTTAATAAGCTTAAATATAACTTTCTCTCTCTTTGCAATAGGATCAAGTTCCAAATAACTTCACTCCATTTTTCTACCCTCCCTTTTTTCAATTTAGTACCTTTATATAAAATGTGTTAATGTGTGCAACAATTAAAAATGTTATGCATACTTTTTCACTTAGTTATAATGAAAATTTAAATATAAAAAATACATTGACAGAAAAAAAACACAAACCCTTATTGTAGAAGGTAATATGAATAAAAAAAGGTAAAACCTGCTGAATAGCACAAGTCATGGAGTAAATTTAGGAAGAAGAAAGCTGTTATCAAAGGATTAAGGTGATCCTGTTTTAATAAATACAACACAGACTCAGTTTATCTTTGATTCTATTGTGTGACAGTCCTATGAAGGCTTAAAGATCTACGTTTTCAAATTTCTTCTGGTTATCTCCAAGTATAATCTCTCATCTTCATAAGTTGTGGGAGAAAAGGAGGGAATTGCATGTAATTGTGTCCCTTGGCTGAATCCCTAGAGGGTCTTTCTTTTGAGGAAGTATATAAGATCCTTGGTTATTTATAGTTAACTATAACATCCATTAATGACATTTCTTAACATTGGCACTGTTGACATTTGGGGTTGGAGATAATTCTTTCTTGTGGTGCTGTCCTGTGCCCTGTAGAATGTATAATAGCATCTTTGGTTTCTATAGATAACAAAATATGGCCTTCCAACAACAACAACAAAAATGTTTTCAAGCATTGTCTAATATTTCCTGGTGTGTGTGTGTGTGTGGGGGGGGGGATGGGCAAAATTACCTCTGTACACTGTTGACTTAAAGTTTTCATAATGACTTCTGTAGTCTACTCAATAAATGAGAATTTACTGAGTATCTAATAGGTCTCTTTGTTTTCTGCATGGGGATCAAGAGAAGAATGAGATTTGGCTCTTTATCTTAAAAAGCTGTTACAGAGACAATATCACATGACATGTGATACAGAGACAATATCACATGTTACACATTAGAAAGACAATATAACAGTACAACACAAGACACATGTCACTGAGTTCTAGGTGTCCTGCATTGCTAATAAATATGTATCTCAGTGACTTAAAAAAGTGACCAGAGTAGTAGAGAGTCCTGGGAGAAATTCTTGAAAGGCGAGAATTCATAGGGTCTCTGAAGACTGGATGGGATTTGGAAAAGTAAAATTAAGAGCAAAGTACATTTCCTGTGTCCTAAAGAACATACAGCATTTGCAAAGGCCCAGAGTCAAACTGAGTAAAGTGTGAGAGAGCAATGGAATAAAGGTGAAGGGAATTCCTTCCCAGTTTAGAGAAGGAGGTTATTTGAAAATAAGATAAGGTCTCAGTAAAGGGAAAATAAAAGGTGTGGCTAAGCAGGAGACAGGTTTCTTAAAAACTATCACTGGAATCGTAAGAAATAATGTGATTTCTTCAAAAGTGGTCTAAAGCCCTGGATGAGCAGTTTAACAGCAGATGATGGGCATGATTAAGAAAACAGGGGACTACAGTTTGAGGACTGATGCAAGATAAATGGTTGTAAAGATCTGACCTTAAACAGGGAAGTACCATAGTTTTGGAGCTAATTTGGGATAAAAGGTCAGGTCAGAGTCAGACTCTTGACTTCTGGCTGATGAAGTAAATGCTTGCATGCCAGCTGCAGACTAAACACCTGTCCATTTGCTCTGAGTAGCGACTGGAGAATGGGAGTGGGGGAAGGAATCTTTTAGAGTCAGATTTTATTAAGAAGTTCTGTGGCTGCTGAATGATTAACATGTATATTTTAAAATTATAATTGGTATCTAGCTTCTCTTCTGTACTAAATGAACTATTATCAGATTAATATGTAATTAAAATTCCAGGAGATTCAAGGATCATGGAATAAATTGAACATTCTTAAGCAATTTATCTTAGCTATAATTTATCTCAAGGGCTATTTTTAGATGTTTTTAAATATTAATCAACAATTTACAAATATAAACTTTATTTTATTTCCTACTAAAGACAGATATACAGTATGTCATTAAAATTATTTTTGAATAAACACATACACATATACACACATGCATAATCAAAAGCTGAATAATGCCTGCAGGTGAATTAAGAATGCTCACATATAGGACACTTTGAATACCAAAATTGATACTGGTATGTTAATTTACTTACGGCTTTCTGCTTTGATATTTAAAAGTGAATCAACGCTGATTCTCTAGGCAACATTTGTGACATTCAAAATTTCACATTCAGTAATGGAGATGGTCAATACTTCAAAAATTGCATAACTTTATTGGATACCCAGATTGTTACTCATGTCTAGACATCTCTGTCCCTGATATGAAAACCAAAAAACAATTAAGTTAATGAATTGTCCCTAGAAATATCTTAATACAGGTAGAATGATTACATTGGAGTGTGTGGTCATGATTATGAATATGAATAAGCATAGACCATTATTACATGTGGTTCTAAGGATTAGTCTTTGACAGGAAGGGAACAGATAAAGATGACACTTTATAATCATTAATTATGTGGCTTATTATAGGAAAAGCTAGTCTGTACTTTTCTTTTTATGAACATTTGCAGTTACATTCTCCTTTTTTGGTTAAATTGTGCCTTGGCTTTAATTTAGATATTTTAGGAAGGCACCTTGAAGCTTTCAAGGCCGTTATGACACCAATTGAGTGTGCCGCATTAGAAATAGACAGAAATGATCTATTGCTTAACTGTTGATGTGCTTTCTCATTAATTTACTCTAATATCATGACATGATGTGGCATTAGAAGAATATGAAACAAATAGATTAAAAACATGTGCCCTAGCTGGTTTGGCTCAGTGGATAGAGCGTTGGCCTGAGAACTGAAGGGTCCCAGGTTTGATTCGGTCAAGGGCACATGCCTGGGTTGCAGGCTTGGTCCCATTAGGGGACGTGCAGGAGGCAGCCCATCAATGATTCTCCCTCATCATTGATATTTATATCTTTCTTCCCCTCTTCCTTCCTCTCTGAAATCAATAAAGATATATTTAAAAAATAAAAATAAAAAAACAAAAACATGAATATATGCACACATTTACATATGTTCTCAGATTTTTTTCAGTTAAAATGATATGAATATATTATAGTATACAGAATAAATACTTTAGAACCCAATACAGGCCATGGGAAAATTAAGATTACTATTCTGTTTACACTCCCTGTATTGCAAATCTCTGAGGAATGGTAGTTATAATTCATCTCTCTATCCTGAGTGCCTATCATTGTTTGGTAAAGAGAAAGCAGTAGTAAATGTCTAATGGATGAATGAATATATTCACATTAACATTTGTAAATATATCCTTAACTTGAAACAGACATCTTCTAAATTTCAATTATAACAAGATATTATTTAAAATATTAAATTTACCAGAATCTCTCAACTTATACAGAAAATATCCTTTCCATTTCACTTTTGTTCTCTTTTTTTTTTTTTTTAAATATATTTTATTGATTTTGTACAGAGAGGAAGGGAGAGAGATAGCGAGTTAGAAACATCGATGAGAGAGAGTCATCGATCAGCTGCCTCTTGCACACCCCCTACCGGGGATGTGCCCACAACCAAGGTACATGCCCTTGACCGGAATCGAACCCGGGACCTTTCAGTCCCTAAGCCGACGCTCTATCCACTGAGCCAAACCGGTTTCGGCTGTTCTCTTTTTTTAATTGCTCAATAATTCATTCTCAAAAGAAAAAATACAATTACTCTTTGAGTGGTATTTTAAACAAATTTAATTTTATGTTTAGTATTTCTGATTTCTGCTATTTTACTTAACCAAAATTCCAATGTAAATTAACTAATCTTTTTATGCAGTAAACACTAGTCAAATATTTATTGCAAAATAATTTATTAAAATGTAATATCTCATTTTATTAGGTTGCTATTCTTTTTGTTTGTTTGTTTAACTTTCACACTCAACACACTCAAATTTTTAAAAGTAAGTCAGCAGTATCAATAATAAATACATATTTTAAATCTTAGACCATATTTCTCATTTTGATGATTTATTTCAGGGAATTTGAGCTTGTCAGCATTGTAACAATGTAAAAATTTTACTCTCAAATTGAAGTAATTAAGGCATAAAATATGACAGCTCTTTTTGTGTTAAAATTAGGTCTGATAATTACTTTTTGAAAATTTCCCTCTTCCCCAGATTAATTTTTAAAAAAAGTATTTTATTGATTTTTTTACAGAGAGGAAGGGAGAGAGATAGAGAGCTAGAAACATTGATGAGAGAGAAACACCGACCAGCTGCCTCCTGAAAACACCCCCCCCCCCCCCCCGGGGATGTGCCCACATCTGGAATTGAACCTAGGACCCTTCAGTCTGCAAACTGACACTCTATCCACTGATTCAAACCAGTTTCAGCCCCAGATTACTTTTAAAAGGGCCCACACAATCATACAGATAGAGAAATTAAATTTAATAACTTATTTTACCTTATTGGCTGTGCTTTCTCTAAGAAATAATGACAGTAAGACCAAACAAAACAATAAATAAATACAGAGAACAACTTGCTGGTTGTCAGATAGGAGCAAGGGTAGGGGGATGAGTGAAAAAGGTGAAAGGATTAAAAAAATACAAATTGCCAGTTATAAAAACAGTCATGGGGTTGTAAAGTACAATACAACACAAGGAATATAGTCAACAATATTATAGTAACTATGTATGCTATCAGATGGGCACTAGACTTACTGGAGTGATCAATTCATAAGTTATATAAATGTCTAATCACTATGTTGTACACATGAAACCATTATAATATTGTATGTCAGCTGCAATTGAAAAATAAAAATAAAGATTAAAAAAGAGAATGAGAAACTGTCTAGGCATATCTTTAAGAATAGTTACACAAGTAACTGAGCTGGTGTGGCTTAGCGATTGAGTGATGATCCATGAACCAAGAGGTCACAGTTTGATTCTTGATCAGAGCACATGTCTGGGTTGTGGCGCAATCCCCAGTATCAGGCATGCAGGAAGCAGCTGATGGATGATTCTCTCTCATCATTGATGTTTCTATTTCTCTCTCCCTCTTCTTCTTCTCTCTGAAATCAATAAAAATATATATATTTTTAAAAAGAACAGTTACACAATTAAAACCACTTCCACCTGTAATCTATGTAAACATTTTTTCTTCTAAGAAAAATACAGTATTCACAGAGAAGCAACTGGATATTTCTTTCATTCTACTGAGGCAATTCTACTATCTATGTCTTGGCAAAATGTCTGTCTTATTTATTCATACTTACTAAACACTGACGAAAGTAGTAGTACATGCATTCAATATGAAGACATATTTTAGCTTTAGCTTCTGCTATTTAACTTTAGTGATGATTGACAGACAATGCAGTAAATTTTAATGATCCAGGATGCCCCTCCTCACATTTAGCCATCTAAATTGAAGTGAATGAGTAGTTATTTAGGGCATCCCAGATGCAAGTATCAAGAAAGTCACCACTTATCTGGTTAAGGGAACTGATGTGGGTGGGATTTGAACTCAAATACAGAGGAAAGCATATCAGGCGCAAGAAATAGATTGAACAAAGACAAAGAGGCAGAAAGGAACAGAAATCATTGGGGAAACACTGACTAATTCAGATTATTTGAAGTGAAGACTGAGAAAGAGTCAAGTAGGAAAAATGTAAAGACAGGTTATGCTATTGTGTCAGGCCTCACTGCTTCTGAACTGAGGGGTCATAATAAAATCTAACTCTGTAACATCTCTAAAAATAACTTTTCTATTTAATGTAATAGCATTGAAATCATCTTTTAAATCTAATAAACGTAATAGAATAGAGGAAGGAAAAGGGAAAGAAATAGCATGTTTTATATAGTATCACCAAATCAAGAGATTTGTAATAGAATTGAGTAGGAAGTCAGATAATAGTATTCCATGTTTAAAAGGCGTCTATTTACAGAAATGGTAATTCTAAGCAAAGAGAAATCTTTACATTTAATGTGAATCTAAATAACTTTTCATCACTTACAACAATTTCCCCCTGCTTAGAAATCCTTTTTCAAAAGCAAGAACAAGATATATGAAAAATTTGAACTCATATTTATATTCCTTTTTTTATTAAGAAGGAATCCCTCACATCATAAAGTTGCTATTGGTATATATCCTATATAATAAAGAGGTAATATGCAAATTTACCATCATACCCTTGCACAAGATGGCTGTCCCCATGTGGTCACAAGATGGCCACCACAGATGGCTGGCAGGAGAGTGTAGTGGGAGGCAATCAAGCTGGCAAGGGAGGGCAGTGGGGGTTGACCAGATCAGCAGGGGAGAGAAGTTAGGGGTGACCTGGCCAGCAGGGGAGGGCAGTTGGGGGAGACCAGGAAGGGAGGGAAGGGTAGTTAGGGGTGATTGGAATGGCAGGGGAAGGCAGCTGGGGGGGACTGGGTCCACAGAGGAGGGCAGTTGGGGGCAACCAGGATGGCAGGGGAGGGCAGTTGGAGGTGGTCAGACCAGCAGGGGAGCAGTTAGGCATCGGTCAAACTGGCAGGGGAGTGGTTAGGGGTGATCAGGCTGGCAGGCAGGAGCAGTTGGGGGAAATCAGATAAACAGGCAGGTGAGTGGTTGGGAGGCAGCAGTCCCAGATTGTAAGAGGGATATCTGACTGCCAGTTTAGGCCCAATTCGTGTGGGATCAGGCCTAAACTGGCAGTTGGACTTCCCTGAAGGGTCCCAGATTGGAGAGGGTGCAGGCTGCACTGACAGACACCCCCTCTCCCGCAGTGCATGAATTTCATGCACCGGGCCTCTAGTCTATATATATAAAACCACAATATGCAAATAGACTGAATGGCAAACTGAACAACTAGTTGCTATGACATGTGTTGACCACCAGGGGGCACACGCAGAACATGGTGGGCATCCACAGTAGGTGGTAGAGCATGGAACTTGGAGGGCATTGGCGGTGGCTGGATGGTGGAGCAGGTGAGTGGGGGCACCTGACCAAGAGGATGCTGTCATCAGGGTGAGCCTCTGGTGGTTACTGAAAATTCTTTGCTCCTATACACTGCAGTCCCACTCAGTGCTCAAATCTGCTGCCAGCACCAGCTTGCACCCGCTGCCAGCATCCGGCACCGGCACTGATCACTTGGCACCATCAACAGGTGCGAGCGGCGGCTACCAGCCCATTCACCCCTCAGGGCTTCTCTACCTTTCCCTGCTCCTGAAGGGTGATCAGGGCAGCAGCTGCCATTCACACCCACAGCCAATGCCAGAGCCACCACTCAGACCCACTGCTGGAGCCCAGCACCAGTCCCGATTGCTCATTGCTGTCAGCAGGTGTGTCAGCTTCTGTCTCTGATCACCCTTATGGGCTTTTATACCTTCCCCTGCTCCTGAGAAGCGATCAGGGCAACAACTGCTGCTCACACCTACTGAGAGTGCCAGCTTCACTCACACCCACTACTGGCATGGGCCCCAGTTGCTCCACGCTGTCAGTGGATGTGAGTGGGGCCAGCACCATCAGCACATGGGAGTGGTGGCGGGGATGGGACTGCCAGCAGACAAAGGACTGGGGGCTGTGGTGGGAGGGGTCGAGCAAGGGTGCAGAGGAGAGGCCAAGACCCATCACTGTGCCCACCGTAGCCTCGTGGCCTACAGTTCCTAGTCCTATCTAATAAATAGGGAATATGCAAATTAACCATCACATTGTCACAAAGATGGTGGTGCCCATAGCCACAAGATGGCAGCACCCAGTCCCCTCAGACCCGCAGAGTCCCACAGTCCTTTCAGCCCAGCTGGAGGTGGGCGGCAGGTGCATGGTGCAGCTGGACTCACCCTCAGCTCCCCAGCTGTTCAGGGCCACTCGAGGCTCAGGTAACCAGGGCTGGCTGAGGCTTGTGCTGCCAGCAGTGGCAGCGGCAGAGGTGTGATGGGGCATCACTTCCCCTGATCGCCAGGTCACCTCCCACACCTGATGGCTCCCAGCAGGCAAAGGGACCCCCCTCCAGTGCATGAATTTTCATGCACTGGGCCTCTAGTAATTCTATAAAAATGCTAAACATTTCATTCTAAGCAAAGAAATTCTGTATGGCAATTGCCTAAAAGAACTTACTGAGCATCTCTTACAGACATCTCATGGTTCTCACTAAGTAATCTCTGAGAAAAGAGAAACAGGGCAATTCATAAAGGCATAAAGGGAACATGTATGTTGTGGCTGCATTATTAAAAGCTTAAATAATGAATTTGTAAATATTTCAAGATGATCTTTATTAGAAAGTAGTTTTTTTTTTAAATAAATCTAATATGATTTCAATATCATTCCATAAATGCAGGAAGAAATATTTTTCCAAAAGATTTATGTTGCATACATAAAAATGGAAAAACATAGGAAATTATCTTCCCAAATACCTAATTATGATAATGAAAACATATCTAAAACTATGAAGCTCAACCCTAGAATAGAAACTATTGGTAACATTTAAAAAAACATAATTAACACCTTATGTTATGTGCAGTTATCAGTACTCAGAGAGATTTCAGGTAGGATTCACTTAGAACATTTATTGAAAAGTACGGCTTTGCCATATTCTTTAATGAACACAAAAATGTGGTACAAAATATTGGTTTTTCAAAGCAGCCACAAGTAAACCATTTATTGAATTTTCCCTATTTTAAAACCTTATTTTAAAAGAAAAATCTCTCAGAATAAGTAGTTTTACAAGTTTCACAGGAACAGCAACTATATCAGATGTCCTCATCCTGGGTAATTACTTCCTTTGCAAGGCCATGTACATTCCTGCAATTTAGCTGAAAATTAAAGCACACATTTCAAACAGAACTGGATAAATGAAAAAAAAAAAAAAAGCTTTATAAAAAAAGTCAGACCAAGTAAAGGATTACTTAAAAAATGCTGACATACATCTAAAACACCTGAACTTGTTAGTTATAGACTGAGCTGGCTTCTTTGCAAATGCTTCTTTGCAAGAATTTTAAATCTGTGTACCCTGGTTCTGGCCAAATAAAATATTTTTAAGAAATGGTTTAACTAGATATTCTCAGACCTTCTGGTTTTGTTGCATTGGTGTGACATTATTCTTATCCCCCAAAAAGTTAATATACTGGGGAGACAGACACAATAAATAATTATGAAACAGCACAGGGACTTGGGCCCGGGAATAGAAAATAGGGATGGCCAGGAAGCCAAATTAAGACCAGATGGTTAGAAAGAACTTGGGCACAATGTCACCCACCCACAACTCCCTAATCCAAAACGTGGAGGTAGCTGATTTAATCTCCCTTTTAACTTCTCATGGTTGACACTAGTGACTTGCAAGCACAGTGGATCAAGGTGTTTGACTGCTGTACAACCTTTCTGGGGTGGCGGTAATGAGCAGTCCCCCATCTTAATCCTCACAGCTCAGGCATGAAGATAGTTGCTAAGCAACCTCACAGAAGGAGAAAATAGCTCCCCCTGACCACCCACAAGCCCACCTTTCAGGCAAGCCCACTTTGTCGTCGCCTTAGAAAAGCAGACAAGGTGTTCAGCCTTCTAGCCAGTTCAGAGGACCTTCCATTCCCTTGTGCTGCTTCTCTTGTGCTCTACCATAAGCTTAATAAAACCTGTCTGGAAATTTCTCTGGGGTTTCCTCCTGATTTCTATCCTGGGGAATCCAAGAACCACAAAGCCAGTAACAACGTGGAAGTGTACTGATGTAGATGTGCCCGGGATAGGGGGACATGGGATCAAGAAGGAGGGCCACTCAATCTTCATCTGGATGAAGTGACTTAAGGGCAGAGTCTAAAAGGAAAAATTAGAGTAAAAGAAAGCAAAGAAAACTGAGGGCCAGCATGGGCATAAACAGAGGATGGGAAGGGAAGGGAACTACAAGCAGTTTAGAGTTGTAGTGTAGTCATGAATCATAGGGGAGAGGAGACAGAGAAGGCAGCTCCTGTGCACGGGTAGTGAGGTCTGCCTTGATTGAAGCTTGTCCTCTGTCTACGGGGCCCTGGCAGTGGAGGGGGTGGGCAGTGATGCCAACAAATCTGCACCTAAACAGATCACTGTGGCTGTGCAGAGGATGGCAAGAAGAGGAACAAGCCAGTTAGGTGACTCTTTAAATGGGAAAGAGTTGAATAGAGTCCGAGGCAGGTCAAGGGTGACAGGGATGGAGAGGAGGAGAAAGATGAAATATTTCTAGTACAATATTTTTTAAAAGGAATCAAGACTAATTCTAAGGAGATGATAACTATGAGTACTTTTTTCTTCTTCTTAATTTGGATCTGCCAAAAGCACAGCTTTATGAAGTAAAATCTTACTGTAAAATCACTATTTATTTTTTTCAATTGCGAGGAAGTCTAGAGTATTGTATGCTCTTTGACAATGAGAATCTACCTTGTCTGTCAGTGTTCTGAGTGAATGGGTCACATGCTGAGCATGTGGGAGAGCCGCGGCTGAACTTATCTGATGCTGCACACAGTCCTGGGGCTGAGCCTCAGTGTCTTTCCACGGAGAGTGGAATAAAACAAAAGGGGTTTTTGTTCCTTGAATTTTGAAAACACTTCTTTCTCTACTTGAACCATCACTATTTATTGCAACATTCCAAGAACTTAATACTTTTTATCACTTGCAAGAAAATTACCTGTTTCCTAAACCATTTCATATATTCCTTTAAAAAATACGTACTTCCTTCATCTTGGCCAATAACTTAGGAATGCCCGCCTTTACTTCTCTTGAGCCACACTCTGACCTTCATACTGTAGCTTCACTGAGAAGGCACTATTTTGTGAATGTTGGCTTTCCTCTGAAAGAGTGTTCTAGGACATTATGTCCAGATTCAGAAGAGCAGCCTCCCACCCCCAAAAAAGCCTTTTCCATATTGTGTTTGTTTTGAATTATTCTATAATCCTAATGTTCCAAATTATTTTGTAATTTCTAAAGTTCAACTTGGTTGAACATTCTCATAATAGTGATGTGTAGGGATGTTATACATTTATTAACCACATCAAAAACCATCCACAATACTCTTTTATTTTCCCCATATCCATAAAACACAAAATAACTCTCAACTGTAGAATTTATAATACTGTCTATTTATAAAATTGCAAAATTGATCATTGAGATTATTTTATTTGCAAACTTTATCACAATATTTGGCACTTGCCTTTTGGAAGTAGAACAAATGGTCTGAAACCATTTTTGACTATTTCTAGGGAGTCTGAGTCAGGGTAAAAAGCTTTAAACATTATATTAGTTTTGGCTAACTTTTGTTCACCTACATAGATATAAAAAAAAGTTGGCTGATTCTCTGTATTGCTTGTTAAATTTTCATGAATACAAAGTTTTATTTAAACATCCCTTTACTTTGAGCTGGTACGATTAACCTACAAGGTGCACAAAGATGCATTTTTCCATCTTCTCAGAGTCCTTTTAGAAAGTCAGATAATTACAAAAATTTCCCCAATGCTTTGGTATTAAAGTCCCACCTATAATTTGTTGTTGCTCTAGCCAGGCGTCCTCAAACTTTTTAAAGTGGGGGCCAGATCACGGTCCCTCAGAGAGCTGGAGGGCCAGACTATATGAACTACTAATTCCTACTGTAACACCTCGGCTGCGCTCACTGCCCAAAAAACCTGGCGGGCCGGATCAGACTCCTCTGCGGGCTGCATGTGGCCCGCGGGCCGTAGTTTGAAGACGCCTGCCTAGGCTTTCTTAAATGAGTTGAAATATAAACTTAGTAAGCAGCAATGTAGACAGGTGATAGAAGAGTGGCCAGATCTTACAGGGTATCTGATATCACTTAATACTTTTTCTTTCCCAGGTCAATTAAGTTAGGAGGAAAACCTTTGTAAAGATTTAGGTGAAGGGTGGGTTCGATGAACCATTCTCTATCTTTCAACCCAGTAATCTGGATGGATGCTACAGAAGACCCTCCTCTGGACGTGTGCAGGTCATAGGTAATGCAGATCATAGAAGATTCCGGAGGACCGTTTGTGACTCTCCCTTTGCTTTTCCTATGCACCTGGCATAATTTATGTTTAAAAATTAATGTGTAAACTTTAGTTCTTTATTGTGCTATTCTACTGTTATGAGTAAAATTACCTTTGACACATCTAACAATTGGCACTGTGGTTAATAATCTCAGAATTGGATAGTGTTCTAAATGTAGAAACTCTTTCTAATCTGATAAATCTTCATTAAAAAACAAAAACAAAAACTAAATGGGAAAGAGATGAAAGGGCCTGAGCAGAGCTAGAATAGTGATGTTAGCATTGGGGTTATTCATGGGAAGTTTCGTTTGAAGAATTTGGACTATTTTAAACTAAAAAAAAAAAAATGTAATAGCTATTTAGCTCTTTGAATATAGCTAAAGGACTGAACTTTGAAACTACAGAACTGGGTTTGCATCTCAGCTTTGCCAGATGTGTGAGCTGCTTGTAACTGGAATAATAATAAATAGTGCCTATCTCACTTGTCTGCTTTGATTATCAAAATATCTGATTTTGGCCCGGCCAGCATGGCTCAGTGGTTGAGCATTGACCAATGAACCAGGTGGCCAAAGTTTGATTCCAGGTCAGGGCACATGTCTGGGTGTGCGGGCTTGATCCCCATTTTGGGCGTGTAGGAGGCAGTTGAACAGTGATTCCTCTCTCTTTCCTTCCCCGCTTTTTTCTCTCCCCCCCTTTCTTTCTGAAATCAATAACAATATATTTAAAGAAACAAAATATCTGATTTTAATATCTCCCATTTATTGAGTGCTTAATTTGCTGTTCTAAGTGTTTTATACAAACTAATTTAATTTAATTCTCAAAAAAAACCTTTGAGATGTTTCTAGTTGTTATATCCATTTTGCAGATGAAGAAACAGAAATAAATAATAATTAACTATGAATGAAAAGTAAGGTGTGGTTCATGGGAAGTCTGATACCAGAAACACATTTAATAAATGTTTAGTATTTTGTTCACAGAAGTTTAATTCAGCAATCTAAGTAACAAAGGGCACACCAATTTAAGACTACTTTCCCCCCCAAATATGTGTGTGTGTGTGTGTGTGTGTGTTTTAATTAATTTTACAAAGAGAAGAAGGGAGAGGGAAAGAGAAAGAGAGAAACATTAATCTCACCCAGTCTGGGGACCAAATCCACAATCTAGGCATGCGCTGTGACCGGGAATCGAAGTGGTGACCGTGCAATGTACAACCGATGCCCAACCAACTGAGCCACACACACCAGGGCCAATATAAGACTACTTAAGCATAATCTATAGTATGCTAAATTTTCAAATTGACCGAAGTTCAATTAATCATTTCATCTCAGCATAAACCAAACTAAGTAGCTAAGAATAAAAATTATGTAGCTAAAGGTTCTTAGTATTAAATAAAACTTCAACTCATCAAATTATAAATTCTTGAGATTGAAAGATCCATTGTTTATTTTTCAAATTACAATATGTATGTAGCTCACAATAAAGTCAGATGTTTGGCAGTTTTCTAACTCACTTAATATAAGCAGTCAAGTAATAATTAAACTCTCATAGTAAAAAGAAAATTTGACCTAAATCATTAATTTTAGATGTCAAGAGTTAAGCTAATCAAGGTCCTATTCAACTGGCATAAAATTATTGTTTAAATTATGACTATTGGAGCAATTTGGAAATCTCTGATCGTAGTTTGTCAGCATTTAGCCACTAATCTCATTTTCAGTCATCTTTACTTTGAATCTGACAGTCACCAGATAAATAATATTTCATACCACAAGGTAGAACTAGAGCAAAACTTTCTTGCTTCTTAATTTCTTCTAAATTTTCCAATTCTGAAATTCATCTCAGGTTCTAGTTCATTTTGCTGCCCTTACCTGCTTTCTTTGCATATCGTTTAGAGAAAAATGTTCCAGGCATGAACATAGAATTTGTATTCCAAATTTCAGCAGAAGAAGCCACTGAAATAAACACAGCTGTGAGTTACTCAATTTTATAACCATTCTACATGGCCTTTCCTTCCTCCCCCTGCATCCCACATGCTCTCTCCTCATTTCAAATGCTGCCCAGAAATACATAATTGGTAGGATCTAGGGTATAAGTGAACACTTGGAATGGCCAGTAAAAGCAACCATCCTAATACATCTGCAGAATCAATACTCACTGAAATACCATTTCACAGGAAAAGGTCACTTGATGATTATTCAGTAGAATAAAAACACAAAGCTAAACCTGTCTTTAATGACCACCTCATTTATAACATAGTAGTTTTACAGAATGAGGTAAAAGACTATTTCATCACCATCACTGTGATGAACATGACAAGATACAGAAATGAATGATGCTATGACTGATTAAAAGTGTGAGGCTCTGGAAGCGTACACAGAAGTATCCTTACTGGCAGCAGAATTTATCACTCTAGTTATGAATATGTGGTATTGAAGTGCCAATCACTGTTTAGTGCTAAAACCACTATCTTTCAAACTATGGGTGTACCTTTCCTTTTCATGCAACAGACGTATTTCTGAACATTGAAGCAATAAATTTAGTATACGAATAATATTTAAGGCACTGTGAGTGACCCTATGCAAAGGTGTTTATAATTATAAATCTTAGATTCTGTTTTACAAAACCTCAAATTTACCATATATTTTAAGTTCTTCTTTTAATATGCCAGATTTTCTTAAAGCAAAGAGCCTGCATAACACCAACTTGGCTTGTGAGCTACTAAGAGAGAGGATAGAGAATTGCCAGTTGGAATTGCATAAAAACATTGTATTCAAATGGCAAAGCAGATTTTGCTTCATTATCCTACACCTCTTTTTGGAGATGTACTATTTTTCTCCTATAGTTATCTTATGCAAGCCCAATATACTAGTTTACAACACAAATAGTTTATATATGATATTGAGTGGGGCATAAGAGAATATACCTTACTTTATAAAGTGTCTAATATCTTAAAATATTTTATACCTAGATTTCATCAAATAATGATTGCATTTATGTTTTCAATAGTTATTTTTTCTAAGATTAGCATAATTTGGTTTATTGAAATGCTATTTTAACTGCTATACAGTTTTTCACTACTTGCATATTTCACTAATTAAAGATCCTTCCATGTTCATTATTATAAATCACAGTTATGAAAAACTTTGCATCTTTTTGCACATGTGGAGAGTTTTTTAAAATTTTACATAGAAGTGAAATTTATGAATCATAAGATATACATTCTCTCAAATTCACTCCATATTTTCAATTGCTCTACTAAATACCTGTACAGATATACTCTCTTACCAGCAGTTTAAGAACTCACTTCTCTTTTCAAGTTAAAATGTACAACATGGTAAATCTCCCAGACCATTAGTTTTGAATGAAACAATTTAAGTGCAAGTTTAAATCCTTCAAAATAACAGTGTATGTATATATGTGCATACAAATTCCATATATATACAAATTTCATTACATATATAATGTATATATATTCAGTTTATGGAAAAATTAACGTGTAGTAAAACATGCATGAAACTGATAGAAATCAACTTAAAGACAATGATAATATTCAGAGAGGGAAAGAGGTGACAGGGATGGGAAGGCGAGGTTTCAGCAATATTCATAAAGTTCATCTGTTTGTAAGAAAATCTGAAGGAAATGAGAAAGGTACACGAATATCTATGACTTTCTGTACATTTTTTTTGCAAGCTCAAAAAATTCATAATGAAGGATTAGAAATGAAAACATGGTTGAGTTTAGGTAAAACTTAATGTTCTTTTAAAGTGGCACCAAATCATGAAACACACATTTTACAATGATCACTTATGTGTACACATATCTAGATACTGCTTGTCCTATAACAAAAAAAGATGTAGTTTCAAGAAGACAACAATCCACTTCTTCAGGTTGTTGGTCCAGTTGTCCTCTCCTGAGATGGTCATAGCTATTCTGCCAGGTCAGATCTATTGCCTTTATCTTATAAATAAGGAAATTAAGACTCAGCAAACTTTATTGACTTGCCCATAGTTACAGAGTGAATATGAGTCCAAGTCAGAACTAGAGTCCAAGACTCCTTTCTTTCTCAACCAGTGCATTTTCTCCTAATTCTGTCCCCCCCCCACTCAATCCGTGAGAAGAAAGTATAGACACAAAGAAAGGGTGTATCTGTTACCATATCAAACATTCAGACCAAATTAACAGAAATCCTCAGGCATACAGATAGTTTATCTGCAAACCAAGTCCTCTTTCCAGTGACAGGGCCACAGCCATGCATGGTCTCTTTAAGCCACAGTACAGGCATCCCATCTAAGGGGCACAGATGCTGCATATTTCCTGTGTACTATTGCTCATGGAAATGATGTCTTGTACAGTACTGATGACAGCAATTACTAGAAAAAAATAATTGTCCAAATTTTGCACAATCAAAAATGTATAATTTCTCACTACACCTTCAGTGACTTTGCTACTTAAAACAAGGTGAGCTGGAATAAACTTCCTAGTTATTGTTGGGAAGAAGGCAGCTGGCATTCACATGTAAGAGCACAAATGAAGAAATTAAATCTAAAAGTTTAAGCTAACCAGTTTTTGTTTTTTTAAAAAAGCAACAACTGGTTAGCTTAAACTTTTAGATTTAATTTCTTCATTTTTTTTCAATTTAAAAAAAAACACCAACAGTGAAAAGAATAAAAGAAATATGGAATTCTGAGACCTTCAAAAAATAAAACATTTGAAGTTATATATTTTTTTCTTTACTAACGCACTTCTTTCAGAAGCAGGAACCAATTGCCAAATAACTATGGTTTTGAAAATGGTTGAAAGAAAAGCCTTAGAAACAGCTAATATAAATGTCTCTCTCCAAATTAAATCAGTAGGGTGCTAGCTTTAATACCTCTTCTTATTAGCTCATAATTTGGACTCAATAGAAGCAATTAAAATATTCATCTCTCTGAAATAGTTTAAGTGGAATCTTGGCCTACGGTGGTACAATTTAAAAACCAGTTATAGTCAGTCCTATAATTCTGTGATTAAGGCTTCCTTTACTGCCATAAGATTAATTTCATTTTCCTGTAATCCTTTTTTGCCCTCTAAAGAAAAACTTTTCCTCCATTAGCTTCTCTCTTCTGCCACCAGAAAATCCTTTACCTCATTACTAACAGTTTTTTTCCTTTAACAAACAAGACTTTATTAACAAAACCCAAATAGCACTATGGTTCAAATAAACTTTTGCTTGCCAAATCCACAGGTTCTTTCTCTAATTTTCATACTACTTGACAATTTGGCAGCATTTGGCACCCCTTACCAACTCTCGTAGTATCTTAAAATGGTCTTCTTGATGGATTCCTAAAAACACTTTCCTAGTTCTCTTCTTTCTAATCATTTGCTTACAGTCTTGTTTGCTCATTCTTCCTCTTTTTTCTCCCCAGATACTTCTAAAGATTCCTTCCTCCTTTCCTGATTTTACCTGCTTTCTCTGGATCCTCTTATCCATTTGGACCCCTTTCTAATCTCAATTATTTTTGTTCCTTATCATAAACTTTTCACCACACTATAGCAGAGCCTCATACATTTTCCTTCCTTTCTATGTGTCTTTGTTACCTTTACCATGTTTCCAGAATCAAGAGCATAAGGCCAAATGGAGCATAGGAGGTTCTTAGTAGGGTAAACAGAATCATTTTGTAGTTGGGACTGTCTTGGGAAGTAGAGGCTATTCTAAGCCGTGCCTATAGAACTCTTTCCCCTCTTCATCAGCTCATCTTAGAAAATGTCAAAACCATTCATGCTCACACAGAATATATTCACAGAGTCCTAGGTAGAGAAACCCATATTCTAGAATCCCCAGTCTGGGAGAAAGAATCTTCCCTAGTTATCTTCTTTAACAAATTAGATTCAGGAACAGAGGAAGAAACCTGCAAAGAAACAGGCAGACCTGTTGGATGAACCTTGATAATCAAGGAAGTGACCCCGCTACAGGCAGATGTTTGTCACACACATTCTCAAGCTAAATATGACTCAATCAGTGAAAACAGTTCTTTCTCTGTTTCTGTAACATCTAGTTATGCCTTGATTATAGCACAAAGTATATTAATCTGCAATTACTTGATTTTATGTCCATGTTTCCAATCAGTCTATGGTAGAGCAGATGCCAATAAAGGAGTAGTGAACTCATCATTCAAAAACAGCAATGCTGAGGTTACAATGAAAGAGACATCTCTTCAGGATTTTGGCAATCACAGCAATGGCTATATTAAAATAGCACAATTGGTCAAATAAATTATGAATTCTGCTAAAACACACTGTGTGGACTATGAAGTCCCTCCAACTAAACCAACAAGCTCACGAAACAATCGAATGCTCAACTTCTGTTATAGATAACTGTCTGAAACAAAATTTTCAAAGAGTAAAGCAATCATGCTGGTACAAGCTATTTGTGCTTGAAGATACAAGATAAAAAAGTTGACAAATATTTCTCTGTGCAATCCATCAGAATTTCACTTGCAGTTTTTTTTAAATCCACTAAGAACTAATGACATACATTTGTATTACAAAAGAAAGTCAGATGTTAATATTCTAGCAGTGATGCATGAAAATGCAGTGTTCAGATTAGAATTTTGGTCCAAAATGCAAGACAATTACCAAGAAAGTGCTGATAAGTAATTCTCTTTCTGATTTTCATATCTCTAATATTCCTGTTTCTTTTCCTTCCCTGATATTTCACACTTATATTATTTCTTTCTCTGCAATTTAGCTCTTTATTTAGCTCACAAAGTAGGCATTATACTAAGGAGGTATTCATCTTTTGGCGTCAGTATAGTTGCCCTTAGCAACCACCACTTGAAGGGAAACCTTATTTTCATATGGTAACTCAAAATAGGACTAAAGGGTCAACTGCAGAGCAATTGTAAAAGGCAGGTCTCAAACTGGCAAATTGCTCATGACAGGACCCCTTTCATTTGGATCATTCCAAAGACATTGGAAGTTTTGTTCACAAATATTTCATAAGTCACAGGGTTTCTAAATTGGTTGCTCTATAATACTTTTGAAAATAGAATTGTGTATTACCACTTGAAATATCTTTATTATTAAGGCTATGAAGAGGAACCATATAATAGGCACAAGTCTAATGAAAACAGACTTGTTGGGCAGAAGACAAGTGGTAGGTGAAAGGAATAAATATTCAGTTTAAATGTACGGTATTATGTCAAGTACTCTAAAACTATAACTACTTTTGAATTTACTGATCTTTTTAAAATATATATATATATATTTTATTGATTTTTCAGAGAGGAAGAGAGAGATAGAAAGTTAGAAACATCGATCAGCTGCCTCTTACACACCCCTACTGGGGATGTGCCCGCAACCAAGGTACATGTCCTTGACTGGAATCGAACCTGGGACCTTTCAGTCCGCAGGCTGATGCTCTATCCACTGAGCCAAACTGGTTTCGGTGAATTTACTGATCTTTAATTTGAGTTCAAGCTTTTAAGAACCTATGCTAAGAAGCAAAGTCAATTTGCTATCCATTAGTTTAGGTTAAAAATGTAATTATTAAATAGCCAATGATTCTGAATATTTTTGAATCATCTGAGGCATAACAATTGTCACTCTATTATTAAATAATATTAAGGAATAAATGTAACTTTCACTCTTTTTATGCTATTTGAAGTCCATTTTTATATCACTTATCATCTTTATTATAAGTCAAAGAATTAAAAGAACTGCAAAAATATACACTGGCACTATTGTAGCTTAAGGAATCTAAACAATAGGGCTGTTAGGATTTTCTTGGCAACAGATTCTAGAAGTCATGTGTCTCTTTGGAGTTCTGTGGGTGCTTGGGAAATAGACATTGTCATCATCTTGGGCACCCATGACATTTATGTTGACCCCGAAAGGCTTTGCCTCTTGCACTGTAAGTCTTCTATAGAAAGATGCCTCCTCATTGCTAACATCAATGTTTCATGTTGTTTAAGTCAATTCAATTCAACAATGTATGGCAAGATATTTTATTAATGCTTTTTTTCACAACCCTGAATAGGACACAAGCCTTGCTTTCATTAAACACAATTTATTGAGGGAGATAAGGCAAGGAGAATAGGGGGAACTGAAGCACAAAGAAGTGGAAACAGGTAAAAAAATTTAGGATGAGTAACTTGCGATGATGATGATGATGATGATGATGATGATGATGATGATGTAATTATATAAGTAAGCATGGGAGTGCCTATTTCATGCTTTTGCAAGCTACTCTAGCTAAATTTTAAAATTCACATGTTACAAATTTAATATTGTATTTTGTAATTCTTAAATAACATTTAAATACATCAGTTACTAAAGCAGATACTGGAGTTTTGTTCATTTTTCCTTCAAAATTGAGATTGCATCAAAATTGTTTTTAACTGAAAAAGTATCATTAAATGATTTTAAAACTTCATGTAATGTCACTGAATAGTGACATTATGTAAACTTGAGCTCAACAGTAAAGACAGAACACTTAATATGACGATCACAGATACACTATAGTTTATGTGTGTATACAAAATCTCATATACTTAAGACTTTGTAAGCATGAATATCTACAGTCTTTGAATTTTTATTTGAGCACAACTTCTCAGCTACTATAAAAGTGAACAGCCTCTGAAATTTATCTTTCCAAGTGGACTGAAATCTTCCGGTGTGGACCTATCACAAAAGTGTTTTACTCTGTAAGCAAGGATGCTGCTCCAAACCCTCCATTTACCGAAGTTCCTAGTCCTTATGAGCTGACACTGAGTGCTCTCTCACCTAGTGTTCCTGTAACAAATGGTTACCTTTGTGAGCAGCCCGGATGAGTTTGAGATGGTGCTTGAGACCACAGCACAATTTTTTTTGTTGTTAGAGATTTTCTGTTCTGTTTTTCCAGTGTGAAAGCCAATTCCATCCACAGGGGAATTAGCCTTCTGGCGTGAGGTGCACTTGTTACTGCCTCCTTGTCACAGCCCTCACTCATTCCGTTCCAACGGCTGCTGCTGTTAGATAGCTCCACACGTTTGGAGAAGGAAGAGAGGTACAGGAGTAGCAGCCCAGGGTTTGTGGTCTAACCATAGGGCTCCAGTTTACTTTAAACCTCGACATTAATTATAGAAATGCCGTCAGTAAATTAAGTTCCCAACTATGAGAACAAAATGAGTAAAAATGTTTAATGACTTAATGTGACATTTTTAATGATAAAAACTCCAATTATTTTTATAGCCATAATGCTTCTTTCACTCTAAAAAATTGTTTTTAATTTAAATGTGCTCTAATTTGACATGAAATATTTCTGGAGGCGATAAATATTTACTGAACTTGTATTTTTTGGCAACTTGGGTACAGTGAGACAACAACATGCCAAAAGACTGAGATTTTTTTAAAAACTCACTTTTTGGCAATCATAGAGATTTCATATTATAAAGTGAATATTTTCTATATATAAATAGGACACAATTTTAATAAAGGACAAAAAGAATCATATTAAAGGATGATAAGAATGATGTTTCTGAAAAAACAAAACAAACCTTTTACATTTTATTTTATATGTACGACCATATCTATGTGTTTCTTTGTGCAGGTGTTTTTGGCCTGATATATAAACTAACAGGGTAGAGGTGAGACAATGTTGTATGACAAGAAATGCAGCCCTAAGGAAAGTGTTTTCAAGCATCACACGGAGGAGGAATAGAGCAGGGCCTAGGTGGTTGAGGCAGGTCTGCCCCAAAAAACATTGATGAAAGCTTATTGGAAGCTTTTATTGTCTGTCAGAGTGGAGCGTTTTTTCAGGCAAAACAGTTAAGTATTATCTTGGGAAGAAGCCCAAGTACTTTGTTAGTCTAGGCTCTTACCCTACTATGTGGATGTGCCCTAATGTGGGCAAGTGGCCAGGGTCCTGTTTTTCAGAACCACTGGGTGTTAGGCAGTGTGGGATGCAGTCTCTGCTGCAAAACAAGAGCCCTTAGACCTGATAAGAATCAAACTCAACTGAATCAAGTGGGATTACAGTCATCCAGAAGGGGGGCTGGGAGAACCACAATGGACCTATTCTATCTATCTATCTATCTATCTATCTATCTATCTATCATCTATCTATCATCTATATCTATCATGTATCTATCTATCTATCTATCTATCTATCTATCTATCTAATCTATCATCATCTATCTTTCCATTGCTTTATTGAGACCAGGTAATCATACCCTGTGCATAATAGATGATGAAAATATACACAATACATAGCCAAGAATTTGTGGAGACATTGGATGTCCAGGTACTGAAGGGAAAGGAAGTAAAGTGGGATAGAAGGAAGCAAGAAAGGTTAGGCCTTGGGTCAAAGGAAAAATAATCTAAGTCCTGTTGTATAAACTGGAAATGATCAGAGAAACAGAACAGAGTAGAGCTAGAAGTTCAGAAGGTTACCTCTTCCAGAGGCTCCAGAAACAAATGTTTTTGGGGATCAGAAAGAGAATATCAATCAGGAAAGTGGAATGAATGTAAGTGCATCATTCTTAAAGACAATGCAATTGATAATAATAATAATACTGTACTGGCTGAAAGAACTTGACTATATTTTAATGCTTAGCAATAAGATTGCTAAGCATTAAAATATAATAAAAGTCTAATATGCAAATTGTCCTCTTGACCAGGAGTTCAACCAGGAATTCTGAGAGTTTGACCAGAGGTGGAGCTGGCCAGCCAACTGCCCGCAGTCCCACCCCTGGCTGGCACCACCCCTGATCTCCCCTTCTCCCTGATCAGGGTTGGGCTGGCCAGCCAACTGCCCGCAGTCTCACCCCTGGCTGGCACCACCCCTGATCTCCCCTTCTCCCTGATCAGGGTTGGGCTGGCCAGCCAACTGCCCGAGGCTCTTCCCCTCGGCCGGCCTGGCCTGATCAGCCCTGATTGGGGCAGGCCAGCCAGACCCCACACGAATTCATGCACTGGGCCTCTAGTTAAAATATATAAAGAAATATTTTATGATGTGAAAATTTCTACACAGAAACAGCTCAATCAGGCTCTTTTCTCCAAGGACTTGCAAGTTGGGTCAGATTTGAAGATCTCACAAGAAGTAAATTAACTCTGACACTTTAGGAAATCCTCAAATCCTAAAGAACTCCCGGAGTTTCCCAGTTCCTCTCTGGGGAGCTCCTTTCATCCTCCAAGGCAACTCAGGAGGGAATCCAGCGTACATCTAAAGATACCTCAAAGGAAAATTAAAATATTTTAAGATGATTTGAGATTCTGTAAGTCAAAAACAGGCATTGACAGTATTGAAAGGGGATGGTGCACAGTTAATTTCTTTAACACTCTATCAGACCTTGTCCTGAATAGCCTATGATCACAGCACAGGGGCTGTACAGCAGCAAGCCATCAGGATAAGTTTATAGGGAGGTGCAAGATCCAGAACAAAACCAGGAGAAACCGGTTTATTTTGGGCATAGATGCATTGTCTACATTTTTTTGGGCTGAATAAACCATGTTATCAACAATATTATGAGTATGTGATATCCATAGGTTTGATGTCAAACATGAAACACCCATCCTTGTCTACTTTAAAGAGAGGGACTTTGGAGTTGGTCAAGCTTGTGCTTGAATTCTAGCTCCGTTACTCATTAGCTCCATGACAGGGGAAGAACCATTTCACTCTTTAGGGTCCTAGAGTCTTTTATCACTAAAATGGTGATAGATAATAAAGTCGGATAAAAAAAAAAATGTGGCACATGTATACAATGGGATACTACTCAGCCATTAGAAAAGATGAAATACTACTAATTGCAATTACATAGATGGATATTGAGTTGTCACAATGAGATAAGTCAGGCAGAAAAAGTTAAGAACCATATGATTTTATTCATATGTGGGATATAATACTGAAAGCAGCAAATGAACAAACAAAAAACTCATAGACACAGACAACATTGCGGTGGTTGCCAGAGGAAGGGGTGGGATTAGTAAAGTGTGAAGGTAGTAAAATATATGGTGATGGAAGAGAATTTGACTTTACTTGGTGGGCATACAAAGTGATGTCTAAGGTGATATATCATAGAATTGTACACTTGAAACCTATATAATCTTGTTGACTAATGTTACCCCACTAAATTTAATTTAAAAAATGGCGATAATAAAACTGATCTTGGAAGTTTGTGAAGAGGTAAAATACAGAGGTAACGTGCTCAGCAGACAATAAGTATTTAATAAATAGCAGCTGCTGCTATTAATTCTTATCATCCTTGGTGTTATTATCATTATAGTAGTTGCAGACAAAGTCCATCACACAGTAAGTCCTCATGCCAGCTTCTCACTCTCTCATACTGTGATTTCCCCAGACACACAAGACCTATGTGTTCCCTTGGAAAATGATGGCGACTGCACAGGTCATGGTGCATTGTGATTATACAAGCAAGTACAGACCATGATGAGCAATGCTTCAGCATCAGTCCAAGCTTTTTCACTCAAGCTCTTGGGTCCATAATTAGTAAGTGGTATTTCTAGCAGCTTGTGATTGGCAATAAGTAATTGCAATCTAGCGCTCTTCCTTCTATTGCCACTTACTAAACACCCACTTAAAGTATCAGACTATAAAAGTCACTATAAATTGAAATTTACATTTCCTTGCAAATTTTCTGGAAATAATTCAACAAAGACAATGAGGAAAACATAATGCTCGTTTTTACTCTTGGTTTTATAACACTATTTTTAGACTTCATTTGGTGCAAAACAATTAAAAGAGATATGTCCTCTTATATTTTTGTTGATGTATATCCCCTCCCCCCCAATGAATATATACTACCAAATGTCAGGCAAAGCAAAGAAAAGCATTCATAACTTGCTCAGGTATTTTAGTGGGGGGTGGGAGGAAGGGGATTCTCATGGTTCTCTTTTGCCTAAACAAATGGAAGTCCGAGTTTTTATTTTTAAAGGTATCTTTATAGACTGTGATTTTGTTGATATGAGAAAGAAGGCAAGAGTGTTCATTATTATCTGGAAACTAGCATGGCTTGTATTCATGCTTCTGTTCTTCCAATTTTTATTGTATGTAAGTAGTATATGACCCAAACATCTATCAAATGATTAACATATAAATAAAATGTGGTCTATCCACACAGTGGAATATTATTTGGCCACAAAAAGGAATGAGGTACTGGTAACATACTATACCATCAATGGACCTTAAAACAGTATGTCATGAAAAATAGCCAGGAACAAAAGGTCATATACTATATAATGCGATTTAAATTAAAGGTCCAGAATAGACAAACTCATGGATACAGAAAGTGGATGGGAAGTGCCTAGGGCTACGGGGCAGCAGTAGTGGTGGGGAGCAACTGTTACTATGTATGGAATTCCTTGTTGGAATGATAAAAATGTTTTGGAATGACATAGTGATGACTGTACAAGTCTGTGAATATACTAGAAACCACTGAGTTTTATACTTTAAAAGGGTGAACTGGATGGTATGTGAGTTGCCTGTCAAAATTCTATGTAAAAAAATCTTGTCCGCCATCGTCATCACATTCCAAAACAAACACCCACTGGAGGCTCACCTTGCAGGGTTGAGGGGATTACTGAGTGACACTGCATTAGTGAAACAAGTTTGAAAATTCTTGTATGTGAATCTCAAGTTGGTTTCCATAGTTTTATAAACAAAATTTCCTGCCAATTTTAAATTTTGAAAAGAATTGCCTTGGGTCATTCTTTCCTTTTATTAGCTTTTCTCATAGGTAAAATAAGTGTTTCACATTTTTTTAAAACTCATTTTTGTTTTTGGAAAGAAGCAGAGTCAAAATGGAATTAAGTAAAAATTATATTGTGTGGCTTCTTGAAAGCAGCAGAAGATCAAATGTGGAGCATATTCCAAGTGCGAAAAAAACAATTACTTAATTGAGCACATTAATAAAAAAGACCTCGCAAATTAAATGTTGTTTCAAAGAGATCTTAAACACTTACTAGAGCATCACACACTTGGGAAAATGCCAAGTTTTATATTTTGGTCTTCTAGCAACTTAATGCAATGAAAATTCCCAGAAAAACAAAAAGAATAATGCATTTTTTAAAATTTTTAAATGTATGCGCACACACATAACATCAATGTTACTATTTTCTTTACATTTAATGTAATGCATTTGGAAGAACCATTAATGCAAGGTTTTATCTAATAACTAGAGGCCCAATGCTCAAAATTTGTGCAAGAGTAGGGCTTCCCTCCAGCACCCGGGACCCAGGCTTTGTCCCGAAGGTCGTCCAAAAGGACTTCCCGTCTAATTAGCATATTACGCTCTTATTATTATAGATTTATAGCAATGTGGTAGCTAAGAGCACAAACTCTGGTGTCAGGTTGATGTGAATCCTGATTCCCCTATTTATGCCCTTGAGAATGTTCCCTAATCTCTCTAGGCCTCAATATCTTCATGTTTAAAATGAGGATAATCACATAGGGTTGTGAGAATTCAACATGTTAATACATTTAAAGTGCTTAACGTGATGCTGGGCACAGAGTGAGCTGACAGTATTGTTACTACCATCATCATCATCTTTCTTTTTTAGCAATGCTAATGCCCTTTTATAGAATCATTTCTTATCCCAGTAACACTGAGAGAATCCACGGATTTCAGCTAGAGAAACAACGGCAGAAACCAATTTCGCCCTACAGCGAGACACTTTCCTCTGTTTCTCTCAAAAATTCAAATGAGAATTCCAAGAAACCACTCATCCTTTTTGCTAACAGGCATCTAACCACAGTTTCATAAAATATCTTTTTTTCCCATAAACAAAGCCAAACAGAATATCTTGTTCATCTGATTCTAAGCGGAATAGCTGCTATCTGAGCCCTGCCATATCAGACAATAATGGCAGTAATTACTAACTACCCAGGGAAAAAAGTCACCTAAGAAAGACATGTGGCATCCATCAATGTAATGAAAAATGGTAGGAAGCAAACAAGGCTGCTCATTCAACTCTGTGTTGAGTTCAGCAGTGTTACATTTGTCTATAAGGAATTCTTAGTTGGTCGCTAGGTTTTGAACATGGTAGGTGGCCAGAATACATTTCTCATTCAGTTGACTCTCCTAGTACTGTGCTAGGGATCGGAGATACAAACTAAGGTTAAAACACACTCTCTAGCCTAAACATTAAAACCTTGTTCTGAAACACAATATATCCAGCACAAAAAATAGTCAAGTTCTTCAATGACAAGAAAAGGTTTAATAAGGAAAGGCAAAGCACCAGTCAAATGTCTGTGCCAGATACATTTATCCTGTGTGACAATTAGACACGGATCCCATTTCAAGATAAATTTAAGTAGTTTTTTTTTTTTTTAAAGAAGTTCATAGTACAGCAAACACTGATGGTAATCTTTACCGCAAGATTCCCCTCTTTCTAAAAATGTTATTTTCTGTCCTCCCCATTTAAACATTCCCATCCCTGAATTCCCAGATTGTCTGGGAACTCTCCAACCTGCAGCATTCTTGGAGAGATCCTTAACCTAAAGGCGAATGCTGACATTTCTGTGGGCAGCTCACCAGTTAAGGATGCATCTGCTGTGACTAATCCAGGCTGGCTTGTCCCAGGCTGAGAGGCAGGGCACTGGAGGTTTCTGAGACTAGTGTAGCATGGTGTGTGCATTTGATCCTGTGAATCAGGTTGGGGCTGACCCATCATTAGGAAAACAAAACAAACAAGAATCGGGAAAAAAAATTAGGATATCAAAGACTTCACAAAGATTTTAAATAGAATGTCAAACTTATGGGAAGATGCAAAAATAACATACTAAGAAAAAGGTAAGTAATAGCATTTTTTAAACAGTCTTGCCAGTCAATTAATGCCACATTTTCATTACAAAGAAATAAATAGTACAATTTCTTTCTAATTGCCAAAGTCTTGCTTTTCTATCATCTCCAACAGAATTCTTTCTGTTCTTTTTTAAATCTAGAAACGTTTACTCTAGAAATTCATTTTGAAAACTAAGGACATGGATATCAACCTGCTTCTTCTGAGACTTAATATATAATAGAAATATGCTGTGCCCCCTACATCATTTCTGAGCATGCTCTGACTCAGCATAATTGAATTTAGAATTGAGTGAAATACCTTACAATGGAACTTTTATTCTATTACTGCATGAAAGAGTAAAACAATACACAATCCAGCAAAATAAGAAGAGGGAGACATTTCTCTACCCTTTTTGGATGTATTGCATTTCCACACACTTCTATTCCTAGAACACACCTAGGAGGTGCTTTTATGTTTAAGAAAAGAATAGAGATACTTGGGCCTTTAAACAAAGTGCTAAGTGGGAAGAACAGTAGAACACGCAGGTTAGTCAGCTCCCATTAAGTAATCTCAGGAGTAAGAAGGTCTTTGTAAGAGTTAATGAAATCAGATCCCATAATAGCAACTGCGAAGAAAAGATGCACTGAATTTATTTAAACAGTTACAAGAGGAGCAATACACAGTTTCAAAATCAATAAGAGGCTCAGACTGGAAATATTTTAAAAACAAAGGAAAGACTGTCCTAGTAAACTAGGTTAAAATGTCCAGCGATTTATTTCTCAGTTCTGAAATGGATCGATTCTTCTAAGCCACTGCTTTCATCACATGAAATCACCACTCTAAAAATTAATAGCATAAGGCTACCAGAATATAAAATCTGAAAGCTTACTTTAAAAGAATCTATCACCGATTCTGTGTCCTATGTTTTTATTTCAGGTAAAATAATTGGATGACAATAAAATTCTCAGTTCTGGTAGGAAAAAAAAAAAGGCCTATAATGAAGTTGTACATAGTGTTCTAGTTTCTTGATTGAGCCAGGGGAGGGGGGCATCTTTATATACTGTAGGATATCAACTAAATGTTACTGTATATTCCCAAAGCTAGACAAATATGCCTATGACTAAGTTTTGGCTAGGAGACTGATTATCTGGTGCATTTTTTTCCGAGAATCCTGTAATTCAATCTGACTGGTGTCCTTGTAAGAGGAGGACACACAAAGAGACACCAGGGTTGCATGTGCATGAAGAAGGGACCATGTGGGCATAGAGTGGGAGGGTGGCCATGTGTGGGCCCAGGAGAGAGTCCTCAGGAAAAGCCTGCTGATACCCTGATCTTGGATTTCCAACTTCCAGAACTGTGAGAAAATAATTTTTTTGTGGTTTAAGGCATCCCCCTCAACCCCCCCAAAAGAAAATCTAAAGTGAAATAAGGAAGAGAAGTTCCATTAAGGAGGGAAAATTGTGACATGCTTTCAGAAGCATGCCAGGAAACTTCACAGGTATTATGTCGCTGGCAGTTCTCGCTATTGTCCAGTCACTCAGACTTAGCCACGAAGGTTAATCTCAGAGGGCTGTTGTTTGTGTGGGAAGCAACACTACAAGACCAAATGGGAGCAGACACTAGAGTCCGAATCAAACATTGAAATTAGAGGCCCACAGACAGAGACTGGCTTTCCACAGCAGAATTCAAAAACACAATGTTTAAATATTACTTCAATCACAAGACAAATTATTAATAGAATTTAGACCCCGTTCTCTAGTTCTCCCTGGGAATTAAACTTTAAAACTATTATTTGCAACAGATGACAATTTTATAATTGTTTTTTTTGGGAAAGTGCTTGGATAGAAACTATAACTAATTTGGTAATTTAACCAATAAGTTCATGACTAAGCCCTCTACGTCCTTAAGAGTATTTTGGATATTCAATTTAAAAAAATCAAGCTATTCCACAGGTACCAATATATAAAGTCTTCTGGGAAGTAGAAACAGAGAAAAAAGGTTTGTTTGTTTTGTTTTTGTCTCAGAAAGACCTGAGCAAAGCAAAAAAGCACTACTGGATGTTTTAAAGCCCGAACTACAGTACCTTATATAATAAAAAGTGTAAAGTGCAACTTAGCAAAAAACTTTCTACAAAGCAGTCTTTATGTAAGAATTATATTTCTTAAAGTAATAGATCTAGTAGCAATTATACTCACACATACATTAACTACCTGAACAATAAAACACAAAGAGTTATTCTATGAAACAGAGACTTAGAGTTAATTCAAAGCCTTATTTAGATTGTCAAAAGACAATTTGCCATATCTACTCCCAAACCTTTTTAAGGACATCGACATCTAGGACCTCTTGAATCCATCCTCCAACCCATCTAGTTAAGAAATTTAGCTCTAATAATTATCAAGGATTTGAGAAAGTGAAAAATAATTTCTCCTATAAAAACAAAACACCAGAGGGAGATGATAGATGGATGGATAGATGATAGATAGATGATAGATAGATAGATAGATAGATTGATTGATTGATTGATTTTCCTTCTCTTGTTTTCAAAAAGGATCTGGGGTGATAGTTATTATTCTTTGCATAGTTTCAATCTTTAAATCTTCAAAGTTAACTTATGATGTTTTATTAGAATAAAATAATTAGTTAACGCTTGTAGTGTAATAGTGCACTAAGTGTGGTTGAAATACTAGAAATAAAAAGCCGATTCATGCTAAACTCTTTGTACAGTTCAATGAAGAGCTCTGGTCAGCGGACACGTGGTTTGATTTCATCTGGACTAAACTTCTGTCACTGCCACCGTAGTCTGGACAATCCCCCATGTCCACTCTGGTGGCCCTCTCATATCAGTGAACCAAAAGAAAGGGGTCAGAGAGTTGAAAATCTAAACAGAATAGTTAACCAGCTAGCCAACTTTCAAAAGCAGACAATACAGGATATAACAATGTTGATTTCCACAGTCTAAATGGACAGTGTCCTTTACTAAATCTAGTATATCTTTAATCCACCTCTCCTCTTCCCTGGATAACCTTCACCGTATGCATCCCTCCCCCTCATTCTCCTTTTCTTCCTTCCTTCTCTTTCTCTTCTACCACAAGTTTCTTTTAATATTTACCATACTCATTAAATAAATGTCATTCTGATATTTTAAAATAAAATTTGAACATTTTAGTTTTCAAGGAAAGAAAAGCACTTGGTGTCTTGTGTATTTAGTGTGTGGCTTTCTGTCTTTTGTTTATTTTTTTTCTTTAGGTGATCAATCATTGCCAGGAAAATAAGAAGTCCCCTTCCCAACTATCACAGCACCCTAGATTTATATGGAAGCATAGAGCACAGAGCTCACAAGGGGTCTGACTCCCTCACTCCAAGGCAAGGATGGAGGTCAATGGTCCCCAGCCAATGGGACTGCTGCCACAAAATGGGATTCCACAGCCTCCCCAGAAGCCAATTCTACTTTGCAGTGGCTTTCACTATTGCCAAGTTATTTTGTTTAATTAGCCTAAATAACTCATGCTGAACTTTCCCATTCTGCTCATCTTTATTAAATCTCTGGAATAGTTGTCATGGGCTTGAAGGCAATTATTGGATTATCTATTGGCCTTCTCTTCCTCATATATCATACCTATGAATCATTTAAGCTTTTAAGAACACAAGTATTTCTTTTTCTATTACTTTTAATGATATTTAATAATGATATCTCTAGGCTTACTATCACCTTTAATTATGAAACATGAAAGCAAAAAATATGAGAATAATAATCACTATCATAATAATGAAATAATGAATTAAGTAATGCAATACTTATAAAGCCCATTGGGGCATGATGTCTTCTGATACTCACAAGTCTGAAAAGTAGGTCTGGCAGGGAATATGGCTCTTTTATTTCTCAGATGAAGAAACTGAAGCCAAGGAGGTTGTCACTTCCCTGAGAATGTACAGCCTGTAGTGTGCCAAGGACTGAACTAGAACTTGGGACTTCTGACGCCAAAATATATTTATAGTTTTAATTTTTTTAAAATACTAGGCTGCCTATTCATGCTAAAGTCTATGATACATACACCTTACTGGGTCTTTTTGTCCTTTTTCTTTTCTGTTATAAAAATTGTTTATACAATATATATACTAGAGGTCGGGTGCACGGAATTTGTGCACGTGGTGTGGGGTGTCCCTCAGCCCAGCCTGCACCCTCTCCAATCTGGGACCCCTTGGGGGTTGTCTGACTGCCTCTCACAATTCATGACCATTGGCTCCTAATTACTTGCATGCCTGCCTGCCTGCCTGATTGCCCCTAACCCCTCTGTCTGCCTGCCTGATCACCCCTAACCACTTCTGCCTACCTGCCTGATCACCTCTAACTGCTCCCCTGCTGGCCTGATGCCCCTAACCACCTCTGCCTTGCCCCACACCTGGGTCCCAGAGTTCTTTCCTCTGGCTGGTCGCAGGCACCCAGGAATTGGGCCAGCTTCACTTGGGCTGGTGCAGCCACAGGGGACTGTGGGTGGGTGGCTTCACCTAGGCCCCAGCCCCAGCCACTGGTGCCCGGGACTGTGGGGCGTGCAGCTTGACCCTCTCCCAGGCACAATTTTAAAGTGATAAATAAAAATGAACTCCCTGTCATTGTCTTGTCTTTCTAGAAAACAAATCAAAGAACTAATATGTATGTGGTTTGGAGGTAAAGTTCAAGACAACCAGAGTAAACTATGAGAAACATTTCTAGCTAATCTGACAATAAACAAATGTAAGCCCTCAACACAGCCCTGTGAGCCCTTATTTTGGGGCTCTGTGAGCCCTTACTTTTAGCCCTTTGAAACTTAACAGTTCCCTTCTTTTTTCTCTCTCAGATTGTACACTATTATAGACTTAATGTGGTACCCCTAAAATTCATATGTTGTAGCCCCAACCTTTAATGTGACTGTATTTGGAGATAGGGTCTTTATGGAGGGAATTAAAATTAAGACAGATTTGGGGTCTCAGAAGTGAAGTGTTTATGTGACAAATACCTAAAAATATGGAAGTGATTTTGGAACTGGGTGATGGGTAGAGGCTAGAAGAGTTTTGAGGTGCATGCTAAAGAAAGTCAAGATTGAAATGAATGGACTGTTAGTACAACTATGGAAGTTAAAGACAATTCTGGTGAGAGCTCAGGGGGAAGAAAGGGAGATCTTGAAAGAAAGCTTCCATTTTCTTAGAGAATACATAAATTGTCATAAACATAATGGTAGAAATATGGATGTTAAACACCACTTGGGTGAGGTCTCAGACAGAACATGAAGAAAAATCATTTCTTGTTATACAATGGCAAAGATCATGGCTGAATTGTGGCCTAGGGTTTTGTGAAAGGTTGGATTCATAATCAATGAAACTTATCCAGTAAAGCAATTTCACAGCAAAGTATTGAAGGTGTGGCTTGCTGCTTATCACACAATGTGAGATGAGAGAGATGAACTGAACTGAGGCAGGAGTTTTTAAGCAAAAAGGAAACAAAAATTAGAGATTTGGAAAATTATCTGCCTATCCATATTGGAGAGAGGGGAAGAGAGATAGAGATAGAAATAGAGATAGAGATAGAGATAGAGATAGAGATAGAGATAGAGATAGAGAAGAGAGAGAGCGAGAGAGAGAGAGAGAGAGAGAGAGAGAGAGAGAGCGAGCTTGTGATTAAGAGAATACTGAAGGTATGGCTGTTGTAAAGGCAAGTAAAAATAGATATAAGGCAAGAGAGAGGAGGGGAGACAATAAGCAGTTGCCATATTTCTTATTAGAAATTGTTTCTTAGATCTTCTTTGGGGGGAAAACAGTATTTCATTAATTTCTTAATGAATAGCATCAATCTTTTAAAATTTTTATTAACTGATTTATTGAGTGATGGATCTTGGCCAATATTTTAGAAATATTTATTGTGATATATCTGTAAACAATGGAACATATATAATTGTGAAAGATGGAAACAATAACATGCAAATTAGTTAGAATCCCAGCAGTTAGTCTAGCATTATTTTATGGCTCCACCTGATAATTTTCTTACTGGAGTTTCTGCCTCCCTTTAATGTAATTTTTATAATAATGCAGTTACAAGTTTTTAAGTATAAATGTTCATGATAAAATAATTGTGAGCAAGTTGTAGTTAATAGAATATGTCTCAGTTTTGAATCTTTTCATATACGTATGTATAAATTCAATATTTTAAGTTATTAAAAAATTAAATAATTTTTGAAGGTACAAATAAAATTCAAAGTTAGATATAAATCAGTCCAAAATAAGAGTAAATGACTTATTAACTTATTAAATTTGATGAAATATTTTAAATCGTCCTTCATTTTTAAATGGTTCTGTTTTATGAGATTAATACTGATGATTTGATAATGGCAAGAAGTTAGAATAAAGCTTGGCTTCCCCACAAATCAAAATGTAAATTTATTTCATTTATTATATTCTTTTTATAGAATGCTAAAATAAACACAACTTTAGAGTTACAATTTTTAAATAATTATATTAAATGCTTTTATAATGTCATGATATATGGCTCCATTTTTTTTCTTTATTGTTAAACTTTTAAAAAATAAGTGATATTTAATTTTTTTTTAACTGGGGAAATAACTTCATCAAAGCCTTGAGATTCAGGTCTTCAACACTCATGAATAAGGTATGATCATATGGAGAAGCCATAAAACTGTTTTTACTGTACTCTTATGGTGGAACCTACTTATGGAACTCCTAGTTTGGAATTCTTTCTTTTTTGATTATGAAGACAAAGATAGATTCATTAGAAGCCATGAGTAGTGGAGATGGTAGGTGACAGGCTTGAGATTTCAATCGTGATAAGAAGCCAAATAGAAACTGAAATTCTTATCTGATTCATTAAGTGACTGAAGACAATTCCAACATATCCCACTACACACCTATAAAAAAAGAAGGAACTCTTACCTTTTGTGACAGCATGGAGGGACCTGGAGGGTATTATGCGAAGCTAAATAAGCAAGTCAGAGAAAGACAAATACTATATGATCTCACTAATGTGTGGAATCTAATGAACAAAATAAACTGATGAACAAAATAGAATCAGGGGCATGGATACAGGGAACAGACTAACAAATGTCAGAGGTGAGGGGGTGGGAGGGACTGAATAAAGGAAGGTGAAGGGATGAGCTAAAGAAAGTATATGTATAGCCCTTGGACACAGATAATAGTGTGATGAGGGCCAAGGGAGGGGGAAGGAGGTTGGGGTGGATGTGAGCAAAAGGGGGGACATAGGGAATATCTACAATAGTATCAAAAGTATAATTTTTAAAAATAAAAAGAAAGAAATAGCTCCCTCCACTCTGCACACTAGAATATATGCAAGTGGTAGGTACGGCCTCTAAGGATATTTTCTCAAAGACAACAGGGTATAGGATTCATTACCTCTGGCACTGTAACCACCTTCCCTCAGACAACTCTTGATCATTTGCACCAGTGAGGATAAACAGTGGAAATCTGAAAGGGTGAACTATCCATGAAAAATACAGTTATGGAAATAAAGTAGCTTGATTTCTTAGAGAAGAGCTACCATCCTTCGGAGTCCTGATTTTCAAAGCCGTTTGTTATGTAATGGCCCATCTACAGTGTGAATAATCTGCACTGGGCTAATTAAAGCCTTACAAGAATGTTACTGATTCTCTTTCCAGAAATTCACAGAAATTTTGGGGTGGATATAAATGATGCCAACAGAACTTTTAGACTCTGGAAATTTTTAAACATCATATTATACAAATGGATTTTGTCCTCAAATTAGTGTTAGGATTGAAATTTTTAAATGTTACAAAGGGTAATACATAAATTTCACACTATCATGTGAAAAGGAAAACATTTTTTATTTATAAGCAATACTTAATTGTATATTTTTAAAAGCTTTGTTTTAGTCTCAAAGACAATGCTTTTATCATAAAATATATTTGCACATAGTAAACCACAGTCTGTCTACCTATCAGACTATCTATGTAGCAAAGCACTTCCTGTTTTTGCAGTTTAAGGGAGATTTAAGACTACTGACAAATTTAATAGCAACAAGGACAGTAAGAGTTTTAAATAATAAGCATTATTTATTTATTTATTTAATTAATTCTAATAAAGTTCCTGGACTTAAATCAAGCATTTGGATATATTCTCAGCCTGCCTAATGTTATTTCATGAGTTTAGTTCATTCTCCTTGCCTCTCATATAGACTTCCAAATATATACTAAAATTATATTTTATTAATATAAACTATTTTTATATAATACATTTTGGATTTCCCCCTTTAAAATATGAAAAAGATATGCCTCTGAAAGAAAGTTGTATTTTAGAATTGAGATCTGCATTTTCAAAACACCACAGTTTATTGGGAAAATCCTAGACTTGGGTCACTCCTCAAACCCTTCCTTTCTCATTTGGGAATTTATTATTTGAGATCATTTTGACCTGGTATGCTAATTTCAGACGTACTCCTGGTTTACATCCTTATAACTCAAGTCTAAACATTCCTTTAAGAAAATTCCATTTAATTTTAGAGAAGTCTGACATTCTAAGAACTTAAATGCTGCACAGCATCTATGAGAAGAGGGGGTGTACTCACTCCTAAGGGCCCTGGTTAGTCTTAGCCAACATCATAGGTGGCCAAGAATACTGGAGCAGGGAGTAGGAGAGCTCAATCTACTAGGAAGTAAGCCCTGAAGAAACACTGGTCTAGATAATCCCAGGCTTCATCAAATCTCAGTACAATAATTAGGACTATTAGACATAAAAATACGCTGTTCAGAAAATCATAGAGCTTATTTCTTAGAGTTCCTTCAGATTAGACTAGGATTACATTGAAACTAGGTAGAATTTGTCACAGAACCATAGGTAGATCTCTCTTTGAGAAAAAAATAAAAGCAATGTTACAAATATAAAATTAGAAAATTAAAATCAGAGCCTTGGAAGGAACTGTACAAATCAGGCTTTGGGGGCCTCAGGCTTAAACAGGTGGTCAGACATCCCTCAAGGAGTCGCAGATTGGAGGGGGTGCAGGCTGAGTTGAGGAACATCTATCCCCCTGTGCACAAATTTCATGCACCAGGCCTCTAGTCACTAATAGTTTTATAAAATACAGTAATATTAACTTCCCAATTAAACTAAAAATTTTCTTTACCTACAATTGCATACCTCTTAGTACCTGCTGATTCCCATAAAGAACAGAATCTGTTAATGCAATTTCCTTAGAACAGCACTCACCACTTATAGTTACTTAATGAACACAGATTTTAAAAATATAGTAATGGTGAAAAATTAAAAGACATTGGTAGCAGAATTTCAATAAGGACTAAAGTGCAAAATAAACATTAAAATCTAGCCATGGGCCAAAACCGGTTTGGCTAAGTGGTAGAGCATCACTCTGCGGACTGAAAGGTCCCAGGTTTGATTCCGGTCAAGGGCATGTACGTTGGTTGCGGGCACATCCCCAGTAGGGGGTGTGCAAGAGGCAGCTGGTCGATGTTTCTCTCATTGACGTTTCTAACTCTCTATCTCTCTCCCTTCCTCTCTGTAAAAAAATCAAATATATATATATATATATATATATATATATATATATATATATATATATATATATATATATATATTTTTTTTTTTTTTTTTTAAACCTAGCCATGAAAGCTCCAGCCAGACTAAAACACTACTGAGGCCCTGAGTGTCAAGAGAAATATTTGGTGGTTACTCAGTGTACTGCTAACTACTTCATACATGAGCAGGATACTAAAAAACTTCAACACAAAGTTACCTTTAAATATATTACATCTTACTGTTGGCTCTTTTCATTGATTAAAAAATGGATGATCAGATAGTCCATGTTTATAACCATATATTTACCATGCTAAGAGGTTTAACAGTTATAAAGAAAGGGGAGAAAACTGAGTTTAGCCTTTTAGTGGCTATGCTCTGGAATCTGGATGCTTAAATTTAAAGCATAGCTCTGCTATCTCACTATCTGAGTGATGTTCAGAAAGTTGTTAAATTTTGCTTTAAATCAGTTTTCTCATGTGAAAGCTAACAAAAATAAAAAAAAGACTGTAATGAGGATAGGCATGTATGCTTTTAGCATATGCTCTGCTCCAGTGTGAGCGATCAACACAAATTAACTTGCTATTAATAAATTTCATAACATTTCAATATCAGTAGGAGGTTTTTCAACAGAGGAAATACATGGTCTAACTTAAATTTTAAAAGGTTCATTTATGCTTCAGGGTTGAGAATAGACTGGAGAGGGTAAGAACAGAATGAGAAAAATGATATAAGTGGCCAATGTAGTGTCAGCCAACTTGAGAGGGGAGGAAATGGAGAGAAGGGGTAAGGTTATAGAGATATCACAAAGAGATTACATTATTAATAGGGTTAGATGAGAGGGCATGGAGATGGTTATGCAGATGTAGGTTTGGGATGAGGATATGAGAATAGCCAGGAATTTGGTTTTGTACATGTTCAGGTAGAGATGCCTATAAGACATCCATATGGAAATGTTAGGGAAGTACTTTGATAAACAAGAGGAAGATCTGGGGAAGATTTAAAAGTGGAGTTGCCACTGATTAAACTATACTGTATAGGATGAGACTCAAATTTGATATGGTAAATTGAAAGTAGGTATTCCCAAGCAGACATTGAGTCACAGGTAAACTAAATCTTCCTTGACAGAGATATTTTTTAAAACCCTTAAATTATCTGAATAATTGCTGAGCTGCATGCATAATAAGTTTTGTTTGGCACTGTCTGGATATTGTCAAATATGCAGGAAATCTCACAGTCTTTAAAGCAACTGATCATTGTGAAAATAAAAATTCATGATTCTAAGAAACATCTATCACGAAATGTACATATTTGAATAAGAACACAGGAAGTTGCCAATTCTCAGGAAGGAGAGAAGTTTAGGCAACATAATTAAACTGTTGATCCAAGGTACACTCATCATTGGTTACAAGATTCAGACATTAAAATAACTCACCACAATTCAAATTGAAAGCTGGCAATAATCTTTAATAACTTAGCATAATTCAGCCAGCAGTCACTGGGAATAAAAATGAAGAGGCCAGTCCAGCAGGCGTGGCTCAGTGGTTGAGCCTTGACCTATGAACCAAGAGGTCAGGGCACATGACTGAGTTGTGGGCTCAGTCCCTAGTGTGGGGTGTGCAAGATGCACCTGATCAATGATTCTTTCTCATAATTGATGTTTCTCTCCCTCTCCTCTCCCACTGTGCCTAAAAATCACTAGAAACATTTTTTTTAAGCTGTGGTACATTGACACAATGGAATATTTCACAGCTGTAAACATAAAGGAACTCTTACCTTCTTTGACAGCCTGGATGGATTTGGAAATTATTATGCTAAGTGAAATAAACCAGACAGAGAAAGACAAATACTATATGATCTCACTTATATGTGGAATCTAATGAACAAAATAAACTGACAAAATAGAACCAGAGGCATGGATACATGGAACAGACTGGCAGATGTCAGAGGGGAGGAGGATTGAGAAGGAGCTGGATGAAAGAAGATAAGAAAGAGATTAGCCAAAGAACATATATGCATAGCTCATGGACACAGAGAACAGTGTGGAGATGGCTGGAGGGAGGGAAGGTGGAAACTGGGTGGAGGTGGGTAAAGGGGAGAGAAATGAGGGATATCCATAAAATCATCAAGAATAAAATAAAGTTGATACTAATCAACATCACTTGCATATAAGCTATGAATTTCTATTTACAAAAGCCTTTATTTGCAGGAGAGTGTGTTTTTTAAAATATATTTTTATTGATTTCAGAGAGGAAAGGAGGAGAAATAGAAACATCAATGATGAGAGAAAAATCACTGATTGTCTGCCTTCTGCATCCCCCTCCCCTGCCCCCCCCAACACACACACACACACACACACACACACACACACTAGGAATCAAGCCTGCAATCCAGGCAACCCAGCCCTGACTAGGAATCAAACCATGACCTAGTTCATAGGTCCATCCCAATGTTCAACCACTCACCCACTTATTAAGCACCTCTGGGATCCATTGTGAGTGAACAAGACCCTGTTTCTTCCTTAGCTCTTAACTGTACATGAGGCAAACTCCAAAGCTTCAAAAGTAAAAGAAATAATTTCTTTTGTTCTGAGAAAGCACATTATAATACCTAAATCTATTTCGGTGACAAAGGCCCCAGTTATCAATTGGGTGAGTTTAAGATATATCTTAAAAGTAAGTGCTAAAAAAATTGTGTTACTTTTAAATATTGAAAATTATTCCACATTTTTAAGACCTCTCTCAAATAAAAAATCTGACTTGATTAGTCATATTTGAATGAAGGGTTAAAAAAATTATGAAATGGATTTTTTCAAGATGGGTTTCTTCCCCACCCCATCCTCATAATTTTATTAGGTTCTTTGGGCTTTAATATATATATATATATATATATATATATATATATATATATATATATATATATATATATACACACACACACACACACACACACACACACACACACACACACACATATATTATTCATATTCCACAGAGAGGAAGGGAGAGGGATAGAGAGCTAGGAACATTGATGAGAAAGAAACATCAATCAGCTGCCTCCTGCACATCCCTTACCGGGAATGTGCCTGCAACCAATGTACATGCCTTGACCAGAATCGAACTTGGGACCCCTCAGTCCACAGACTGACGCTCTATCCACTGAGCCAAACCGGTCTTGGCAGTTCTTTGGGCTCTAAATGATACTTTAATTCATAGGATTTTGGTTAAAAGTAATTTGTTTTATGATGTTGTATAATAATGTCCTAAAGCACCCAGTGACAGCTAAATGTCTCCCAGATGCACTGGTCAATGGGAGTGATTACATCCAAACTGAAGTGTTAGAGGCAGAGATAAGGTTCTCACAGTGGACATTCACATGCATGCTGGGAAAACTCTCAAATAGCATAAATACCAGGAAATTGAATGTATGATGTTTATTTAATTCATTAAAATGAAGAAAATTAAATTTACTTTTCATTAGGTGAAAGGGAGACAAAAGCAAGGCCACAAATGATGGACTAACTGTTGATTCTTGTTTCAGTTATTTGTGTTAGAAGTTTTATTATAATTAAATGTATTTTAATATTGCCAACATGTAATAGATGAATAAATAATTTGATATCACTAACTGAAATGTTCTTTACTGAGAGATTATTCTTTTGGCCGGGTGGGAAACTGAGATTTATGAAAAATAAATAAAGCATTAATCTTCAAGCATACCAATTGCTTCTCATGGAATATCAAGAAGAGGGCATTTGAGGACTGAACCTACAGGGCAATCATGCAATGTCCAAATTATGGTGGGTGATAAAAGCAGTTGTCTTTCTAAAGCAATTAAAAAACATATCTAAAAATACTGGGCAACCACTTCATAACTCCATGTCAGGTCATATGGTCCTGAATCCCCAGGGAGATTTGGCTGTGTGAGCATCCAGGACTAGCAGACAAGAAGCAGCAACTGACTTTACCTACATATGCACTTTGATGGCCCTGAGAAAGTGAGAAGATCCCATTAATACAGAACAAAAGCAGTGAGATTGGCCTGCACCAAACCAGAGCATAGTTCAGACTGTGCCACATATCTGAGACAAAGTGGAAAATTACAACTATCCAGACATGTACTCTATGGAATTCCACACAAAATGTTTCCACATATTTGCATTTCAGAAGACCAACATATAAAGTCTTTCCTTCTCATTCTATACTGGTTCAAATGTTCATTAACTGCTGGGCTACAACAACAGGTTCTCAGTTTTCCCAACTTCCATCCATCTTCCTGGCAGAACATACTCTGCACTGCTGTCATATCAGTCTTCTAAATGACTACTCCAGTAGTATCATTCCCCTACTCAAAATCCATCAATAGCTCTTCATTGCCTACTGGATCAACCAGAATTGCCTCACTCAAGCACTCCTAGTATGCCGCACACACCACCCTCTCTGTCCTGATTTTCTACTATTCCCCCACGTTTGAGTCCTTTGCATTTAGCCAACAGGACAGTCATTGCCTGTCTCTACATCTTCGTTCCTGTTCCCACCGACAGGAACATGGCATCACTCTCCATTCCTGCTTCTCATTTCTAGTTCTATCTCCCCATGAACCTTTTCTTGATTTCTCTTAACCAGATGGTCTTTTTCTCAGAATCTTCACAGTTCTTTGGAAATGTCCAAAGTGGTCAACACTCTCTCTTTTGTGTCTTGATTATTTATATATTCTGTTACTTGTCTCCTTACACTTAAAGATAGAGAGATTGCGGTTTGAAGAAGTTCAAAAATGGGCAGTCAGTACATATTTGTTGACTTGAATTAAATTTAGCAATACATGAGCTCTCCTTCACTGAGTAACTCTGTAGGTGGATCACAGTTGATCCTGAGTCCCATTCCCTATCATTTTTCCTTTTGTTTTTAAATAGCCACTAAGACAAAACATGTATAATTTTTTTAAATATCTTTGCTATCAAACATAAAATAAGTAAGCGGTATTTATAAGAAACATGTCTAGTGTGTCGTACATTATGCATACAATTGCATAACTAAACATTTGCAAACATGTGAGCATGCTTAATCTGAATTTATGCAAAAGCGCATCCTTCACTGTTCATTAAACAACTGCTTGAATACATTTACTTCTATGAAATTGTTTCTATGAAAACAATGGTTTCATATTAGAATAAGTAGATGTGTGCAATAATTTTCATTTGTAAATATGGTAAATATAAGCTAGTCATATTTTATTTTTATCTTCATTTCCTATCACTGTATCTTATAAGAATGATCCTAAACTCTAAAAAACACATTCAATGCCTACAAATGTGATTTTTATGAATATCCATAGTTTTTGAAACTCTCTTCTCTCCTACTGCAGCTCTTGCTTGATACGTCTTCAGCCTCTTATGTTGGTTCCTTGGAGATTTATTCCTTCTTCTCTCCTCTACTATTTGAAATTATTAACTAACTCTTTATGCCTAGCATGGTGTTCATCATGCCTAAATTTTTCCTTAGAAAACTGACTCATAAATTTACATATTTCCATCATAGGTTTGTCACCTAAGTACCATATCAAATACGGGGTTGGCCCACAATAGATATCTCTTGAAAAAAATAGTTAATAACATAAACATTCTAGTTCAATCTGTGAGGTGGCTATAGTATATTTTCACTGCAATGCCCTTCTGTCACTTTAAATTCAATGTATCCCAAACACAACTCAATATTTTCCATTCTCCTTCAAACCTCCAAATACTCTCAATTCCCTGGTCCTGTATCCCAATCTACTTTCCTTCTATTCTTATATCACATGATCTCAAAATATAGAAGTCATTTATTTTCTTTCTGTCTTCCCCTATCTAAAATGTTGATTATTTCTATTATTATATCCCTAAGGTCTTATTCTGGGCTATGTTTATGGCACAAACTCAATCATAACAGTTAGCATTTACCAAGTGCTTACCCTATGCCAGGCACTGGGTTCTGTATGTATTAATTTTCAAAGTAACTCAATGAGAAGGCGCTACTATTATTTCTATTTTACAGATGAGAAAGACAAAGTATTTCAAATACTTATTGAGTACAAGAATATGTAAATTGTATAAAGGAGTTTGTATACATTTCTATCACCTAGTCTAATACATAATATCTATCATTTATTTTTTCCTATAACATTTTCTCTTATAAACCCTTGCAAATAGCTGTCTTAAAAATATTAAGATAATGTCACTTTATTTTGATAAATAATTATCTTCATGAAGAGAATGAACTGTTTTTATATCCACTTAGCAACAGGTACATTTTGAACCAACAAAGTATATTATTCAGAGCTTGACATTAAAGCAGTTATTTCAAATAACAATTTTAATAAGTAGTATTATGACCACAACTATAAAATAATGCAACTGATGAAAATCACCTAAATACAATAAAAATGCAAAAGGCATTTTTTTTTTGTTAGGTTTCACTTTTGAGCACTATTCATTATCTTATCTCTAAATACCACTGAAAGAAAATTAACATCTATGCAACAAATTTCACAATTAGAGAAGTAGATAAAGTTACATAGATTGATAAAACATGTACCCAAACCAACGGGGATCCTTACAGCAATACTGGAGGACTAGGGGGAGAGAGACTCATTCAGTGTATCTGAGTTACACAGTGAATGGCTCGCTCCACTGATTCTGACAACTCGCCGGCTGTAACCAACACAAAGGCTTCAAGACATGGGAGTCAGAAACCGTGGCAGCTGAAACATACAGTAATGAATCTAAGGGAGATGACCCTCTCTTAAAATAAACTGAAACCTATTCTTGTGGAATAAATACCCTATGGAAAGTCCTAGAATCTGCAAGCGCATGTGATTTTGGGGTACATGGTTTCCACCACATTGGAGAACACACCCAGGATGCTGTGAGCCGTAGTACAGAGGGAAGGAGCGATGAACTAGGCACCAGCTGGGTGCCTGGCTTTTTACTTACATCATTTCACATAATCCTCATGATCCCTCTGTGAGGCAGATTGGACCGTTCTCATTTTACAGATGAGGAAATTGAGACTGGGAGGTCTCCTTGTTTAAGACCATACTCAGAAGAACTTGTGAAGCTGAGTTGACCTGTGTCTTCTGATGAGCAGGGAGTGTTCCTTGTTCACTAGTACAGAACCTCTTCTCAGGATTAAAATAGAATACAGCAATTTTAATATTAATAAGTGTGCCTTCCACCTTTCCAAAGGCCCCTGAGCAATTCCTGTGACGAGGGTCGGGGGAGAGGTTGGCTGTGATATGGATCAGAAAAAGCCTAAAGGAGCCCAGGATATTCAAGTCCTCTTCACATCTCTGACCGCGCTTGGCACAGGTAGGGAATAGAAGGAAGTGAGAATTATTCCCAGTTCCATTCTAGAGAATCACCACCAAGCTCTTTGGGCTTTTTGCAGGAAGGAAAGGAGGGAGGAAAATGAGGAGAAAGAGAAGAGAGGAGAAGGAAACATGGGGGGAGAAAGAAAAGTGAGTGGGACTCTAAGTTGGAGAGAATGATTCATAGGCACTGATATCCCACTCCACAAAGGAAGCAATAATTAAAACTTCTTCCTCTGAAAAAAGTCAAGACTAGAAAGCCTCTCTCTCTCTCTCTCTCTCTCTCTCTCTCTCTCTCTCTCTCTCTCTCTCTCTCTCTCTCTCGGTTCTGTCTCAAGCACTTTTAAAGTTGCCTGCACATTACAGAATGCTTTAGGTTTTATTTATTTTTAATGTCTTAGTGACTACTCGGAGTATTTTTAAGTTTATGTATAGTACTGGTTGTTTACATATAGGTCCCATGGAAAAGGAAAAGGAAGAGATGTGAATATTCAGGTGTAAGTGTGTGCATAGGGAAGCAAGGAAGAGGTAATTAAAGGAGATGGAAGAAGCTTAGGAAACCATGTTTCTTACCCTATTCACCCCATCAAAAACAACAAAACAAAACAAATGGTAATTCATGAATAAAATTTAGGGTGAGTTTTACATCAGCATTATAAGGATTCTTATGAGTATAAGTTTTTAAAATGTTATTGTGTTATAAAATTTAATGAAAGTTTTTTTCTTTCCCTTAAAATTAAACCCAAATACCATAGAAATTTCCCAAAAATTCCAGCTTTCTGCTTGCTCTCCTTGTGTCTCCAGAGCTATTTTATTTTTTTCTCCATGGGGAGTTAAAAGGTGTGCTTTGTGACATGTAACACAATTTTAAAGAGTTTAACAGAATTAAGTTTTTATGTTTTTGCTTTTTTTTTTTTTTTTTTTGCCAATATGTTAAGCTGTTTATTTTCAAAAAATTGGGCTACATCTTGCACAGTGTTTTAATTGGAAAGCTTTCATTACTAGGTAGAAACTGTCATCTCAATGAAAGAATATACTTCCAAATCAAAGAAGAATTTAGTCCAACAACTTGACAAGTTTACTGGTGTATGCATGAGTGTGAAATTTTGGAAGGACCAGGCATAGGGGGAAATAATTTCTAATTTTAATGAAGTCCAAGACTATTTCTAATAAAAATATTTTTACATACTCCCACACCCAATGTATTGCATTTTTTTCTTCCTATGTAGTTTATTCCACTAAAGCAGTGTTTCCCAAACTTTTGACATATAATTTTCATAACGCTAAGTACCCCTCGTACTTATGAGAACGTAGAATTAGGTGCAGCTAAGCATGGTGCAGTGCGTATCCCCACCAAACTCGGGTGCAACGCGTACCCCCACCAAACTCTTCCTGTACCCCTGGAGGTACGCATACCATGCTTTGGGAAACACTGCACTAAAGCAATCATAGCCGAAGTACATTTCTTTATAAATACAGAGCATCCATCCATCCATCCATCTATCCATTCATCCACTGACCTATCCTTTCATTCATTCAATTCCACCAAAAGAGCATTCATTTCGTACACACCTGGTGCCTGGTCCAATGGGAGGCACTAGGGAACAGAGACAAATGAAATACTGGTCTTATCTTTGAGAACTTTATAGAGCAGACTAAATGATTATCAGGTTATTATAATCCATCGAGGAGGAAGTTACATTAAATACATGGACAAAAAGGCTTGAGAACAAGCTCTAAGAAGGCAGAAACATTTCCTCTTGTCTCACCTCCACACAAAAGGTAAAATCTACAGTTCCCAAGAAACAGGAGTTCACACATCATTCTCTCCTGCATTTGGCCTCTGTTCCTAATCCTTCCCAACTGTCACCTCAAACAAGCTGACCGTTGGCTTCCTTCATCCACCAAATGTAAGCATCATCTCCCTATCTTCTCCTCCGTGCCCCACAGAATCAGTTGCTGCTTAATGCATTCTCATGGCACACACAGCTTCCTCGGGTTTCTCCTTAAAACTATAACTACTTAAAGACAGGAGCCATTTCTTCCATCTTTCTTCATATCACCAGTGCTCATCTCACCAATGTGTGATGAACAAAAAAAGGAAGAAAATAATTACAAACAAACAAGACCCTACACAAATACATCGAACTGTACCCTCCCATACACATATATCCTCTCTCTTCCCACTACCAAGAACTACTCGTGTTTTTCCTTCTGGAAAGGTAAAAATTCAAAATATTTTCTCTTTTAAATAGATTCTCCCCCCCCCCCCGCCCCCCGAGGATAAACCATTCATTACTCTCCTGGCAGAGAAAAATAGCAAAGTGTCAAAATGCCTAAGCCAGTTTGAAAATATTCTGGAATTTCTCTGTGTGTGTTTTTTTGCCTTGCTTTTCACAGAGCTATATAAATGTGGACCTGTTCTGAAAGTCAGCTTGCAACACACATGTCAAGGTCCTTGCAGTACTTTTTCTTTTTACATTTCATTTGGCTGGACAGTTGTTTAAAATGTGGCATAACCAGACTGCACCTATTTATATTGGTTATTTCAAGATAGATGCTTGTGAGTTGCTGCCTTTATATACTTCAGCTAGTCAACCCGTTCAGAGAGAAAAAAAATGGTGGTTACGGTAAATTATAACAATAATTACTAGATGAATGGTCTAATACAGATTAAATTATAAGAAAGGAGAAAAAGAAATTTAGTTTATGTCTCACAGAAGTGCATTTTAATTGTCTGATCAAAGCAATAATGATATATTTCAGAAGAATTGAAAAATGGAGTTTAATATTACAAAAGAACTACTATGTATTTATATCATGAATAGAAATGTGCAACAGTCAGGAAAGAAACACAACACTAGCAAAGAGAGACTATCTGTATTAAATATATTTGGATATGTCAGTCACTGCAATATTTATTCAAGAAACCAAGCTTCTGGGACTTCATTTCTATTTACCACCTGGTGAATAAAAATGTGTTAAGTTCGTGTTGCCTTGACCTTTTAACAAATTTTCATTCCTGAGTCATATTCTACATTGGTGGTCGGAGGGGTTTGCCAAGATTTTGCCTGTCATCTGAATTTCCTTTCACTTGCAATACCTCAGCTGGATTACACCATCCCAGATGCCTGCACACGAGGTGACAGTGCGAGATGAAACATTTTCTGTGCCCAGTGGCTTCACTGTTAAAAGAACCACTCAATAACCCTTAGAAAACCAGGAGGGCAAGGGCAGGTTCTGAAGAGTTTGGTCTTTGGTACTCCATGACCAGGACATCTAAATCAACGCACCTACGGCAACTCATTGAGTGACACAAACTTTTTTTTAAAAATATATTTTATTGATTTTGTACAGAGAGGAAGGGAGAGAGATAGAGAGTTAGAAACATCTATGAGAGTCATCGATCAGCTGCCTCTTGCACACCCACTACTGGGGATGTGCCGGCAACCAAGGTACATGCTCTTGACCGGAATCGAACCCGGGGCCTTTCAGTCCCCAAGCCGACGCTCTATCCATTGAGCCAAACCGGTTTTGGCTGACACAAACTCTTTACGAAGTCTGCAACTCCACACCCAGAATCCTGTGTGTGGTCACAGAAACTGCACCATTAGTTGTCTTCCCATGGGAATTTGACCACATTTATCTGAGGCAGTGTGTCTATCCATTGGGTCAGTAAGCCAGGCTCTCAGGTCCTGAGGTCTATGAAATTCAGGAAATATGCGCAATCATGTGTGTATGTACATGCACATGCACATAGCTGTTTAAGGAGACAGTTCATAGTTTTCTCATATTCTGAAAGGAGTTGTGACCCCAAAATGTTTGGAACCTTACTTTTGCAGCAGAAGTATTGGCTAAGGATTCCTGACATATTTGCCCCTCCATTACAACCTCTCTGCTGCTGCCCATATATGTACAGCTGCACACCTGTGGGGCAGGACACAGCTTGTGCTCAAACCATCTCCAGGCTTCATTTATTACTTTGACCACATGAAGTAGTGCCTTTGACTATCACAGAATGACTTTCACTTGACTGACTAATACGATTAAGCACACAATAATACCGAGGAGCTCAGAGTGAAAACTGGATTCTAATCCACATCATCTGGCTGCAGAGATTAACTGAGTGTAACCATCCACACTTCCTTTCTTTGGAATGTCTCCATACACACACACACTCACACACACACACACACACACACACACACACACTCACACACACACTTAGGTTGCTCTCTTTTTTCCTCGTCTGAGATATTTCAAACAGGAAAGTCTACGAATAGTAAAATGAGTGTCCAGGTACCCATCACCCATTTTTGCTATTTTTCTTTCAGGGTTAGGCCTTTAAAACAAAAGATTTAAATATTCAGAAACAGCTAAAGCCTGCTTCCTCATTCCTACTTCCCTCCTCTTTCCCCAGCTTTAAAAGCTATCGTATCTATCAATTCTAAACATTAAATAATATTTATACCACATATGTATGCTAGAGTAAGCAATATAGAAGACTATGTTCTAAAATATGAGAATGTTTTTTGCACCTTATTTTTGGCTCACCATTAGGTCTGAGATTTATCACTATGGATTCATGTAGCTCTCATTCCTTTCAACTACTTACTGGGTGGTATTTTATCATATGATGACACTGCCAGTTATCTACTCGTTATTCTCTTCACGGATATATCACTTTTCTATTCCCAATGATGCTGCAGAGGGCAATCAGATTACATCTCAAACGCCCATCTGCCTGCCACCTTTGGCTGGCTCCCCTGGTCGGGAAGCAATCTCCCTTCTCCTTGTGCACAGCACTACTGATCTTCCAAGGTCAAAGTCTCAGCCTCATCCATGTCAGTATCCATGGTGCCTGGCATTATGCTTCAGTACATAATGAGTCTTCTATAAATATTTACTAAATTTAATTACCACTGGTTTCTCTGTATGGTAGTTTCACCTGGCCCAACTTTCTTGGAAGATTGCTTATGTTCCCTGTGGGTGAGTCTTGTAACGTACATGTTCTTATCCACCAAGCTGTCATGCACACTTCTTTATACTGAGGTCTCAGTATAAAGGGGAAATGTTAATTTCATTAAGTATGAGATGTCTTAACTGGAGTTGACATTACATTTAAGTTTTCTACCAATGTGGCCCTTTTCCACTACATCAAATGACTTTTCTGCCCAAGCTAGTTTATTGGTGCTTATTGGCAACTGAGATCCTAAGGGAAATCGTTCCCATAGGAACTTAAAAATAAGGGAATGAAACTTGTCCCATAATACATAATGCATAGTCTCTTTCAGTCCTTTTCTTTTAATTGCAAAAAGAAGAGCTTCTTGCGTTATACAAACAAAGGAGGCTGATGTACGTACACCTGTGATTGGTCAGCTCTCAGAAACCCTTAGAGCTTGAGGAACAAGCTAACATTGGGCAATCTGGTCTTTCTCTCTCATCTTATACAATAACATCTCACTTTTCTCTGGCTCTGATCCACTGTCCTCTGTCCCCTGATTTGGTTCCTCTGCTTAACTCATGTTTCTGCTTCCTCCTATCTCTGTCTTATACTCTCCCTCACTAGCTAGGACCTGAACTCCAACTAATGGCACCCTTTCAATTTCACCTCTAGCACAATTGACTTACCATGTTTGTGTTTCATCCCATGTCTCCAACAGGGCAATACCACATGATAGAGAACAGATTATTCTGAATGGGCATGATAGTAAACATTTTCTCAGCCAGATAGTAAACATTTTCAGCTTTGTGGGCCATAAGGTCACTGTTGTGACTACTTAATTTTGCTGTTATAGCATGGAAACAGTCATGGATAATACATAAATGAATGTGTAGGGTGTCATTCCAATAAACCTTTATTTATAAAAATAGGGAGCAGACTGGTGTGCTCTGGAGCCTAGGCAATGGCAGTCTCAGCAAGGGCTGTGAATGGGAGGCATCTACAGACTGTCCTGATACAGAGTTAGGATAGGAATAAGCAATGGACCTACATCTATAAGTCTTAATCAGAATCTGACTGTTCTATGCTTATGTTCACTAACATAAGTGAATATGGTTTGGTTTTGCTCATGGCTCTGCCTACAAGAAGAGAAATAGTTATGTGCATCTGAAGATTTTAATTATTAAAGAGGTTTATAGAACTAGTAAGTAAGAAGAGCCCCTTCAAATGTGACTAAAATACACAAAGTAATGGTGACTCAGACACGCTAGAAGGTATTATATATATAAACTAGTGGCCTGGTGCACAAATTCATGAACATTGAAAGGAAAAAAATTACAATAAATAAAAGTGTCAACCAAATTCACTATCTACAATGACAAATGGAAGCCCATGCATGCAATTGGTTCCAGCGAGAGCTTTATCTTGCACATGCCCAAGTCAATTTAGTCTTTTATAAATATAGAATAAACTTGCTTAATTAGACCTGCTTTCTGATTTAGCTAAACTTTTTCCAGCCCAGTGAAGTACCCCAACTTCTCTTTCAGGTAATTGTTAGCAACATAGCAGTAAATATCAACACAAAGCAGATTATTATTGCGATCATGCAGGGAGAACAAAGGGTAAAATATTTAACTGCAGCAGTGTTTGACTGTATTCTGTGCAGTGAGAAAACCTGCAGTCATTTTCAAGGTCCACCATTTCTTACTTTTCAGTCAGGTCAAGTTTCTAAGCTTTCTAAATCTCTGTTTTCCAGCTAATGACAAGAAAATAGGATCCCACTGAGTTTCCTATCTACCTACTCCAGGATTTCTGTGAGGATTAGATGTGATGAGGCACTGGAAAATGCTTCACCAACATTTGGTTACAGTGTACAGTGTTTCCACCTGGGTATAAAGCAAGTCTTGTTCCTGAAGAAAGTACAATGAGGCTAGTCACTAGGGAGAGGAAGCCAGGTGTTGCTACATGATATCATTACCTGGACAATCAGACACTTAGCATATTAGGCTTTTATACATATAGATGGGGCAATGCATTAGGCTGTGCCCTTGCCGGTGTGCAGAAGTCCCTCCTTACAATGTGCACTCTGGACTATGTGACATTAGACCAACTGGAGAATTTGATCCCAGGTAGTTACCAGCCAAAAGCCATCCTCAGTAACTCAAGAAAGCCTTGACCAGTGCAGCACACTCACTACACACAGGTTCTGATCCAACAGGTCCCTTTACTTGACTGAAGGTTCCTGTGTACAGATACAGCTGTAAAGTGTAGAGAGAAATAGATATCCATGTGCTTCTTTCTAAACCTTGTGGTATTGCAGACATAGGATCAGTAATAACTACAGTCTGTTCCACTGTGGGTAACTGTCATATTTGGTAAGAAAAATAAATGTTGAGAAATATTTCTATTTTTATTTTTAGAGGTCCATACATTTATAAAGTTTATTCTTAAAATAAACTCACCATTTGTTGCTAAAGTTATTTTTTACAAGTCTGCATTTTTCCCCAATGAAGGGGTGTTTTCACACATTTTGAGGATATATATATATATATATATATATATATATATATGCATTTAAACATATTGAATAAAAGTATTCTAAATGTTTAAGAAGAGATACAGTGATGGGTGGCAGAAACCCAATTATACAGAAATTTTAATTATTTTAGATTATAAACTAACAATGGGTATAGGGTGACATGGGAAACTAATGAATCCCAGCTATAATTAGATATGAACATGCCTTATACATCTTTTTCTTTGCTCATTGTCGGCTTAGTGACAGTACACCACAGGAAGTACCTGGGGGGAGTGGAAATCTCTAGAGTAATTAGGAAGAAAGCCTTCACAGGGAGGTTACTTTCTATTCAGGCTTTTCATGGGTCATAAAAGAAAAGAACATCATGGCATATGCAAGGAAGGAAACATTGGACAAACTAAAGCTTTCCCTCTTTTCTAAAGTTACAAATTATGAATGGCAAGATTTCAAAATAAGCAAAGAAACCAAGCCTATGAGCTGAGGACAAGCCAGAAATGAATGCTTTTGAGTTCTGGGTGACCTGGGGAGGGTGGGACTCAAGAACTCTGCCTGAGTCCAGCATGAAGCCAGTGGGGACCGAACCCAGGGACTTGCTACCTCTTCTGCCCCCAGGAGGAAGGTGGGGAGAAGACCAGACCCTTGGATTCTCCCCAAAGGAATTTCCACACAAATATCACCCATCTATTTGGTAACTGTCATAATAGCATTAATATTATTTGTTGTTTCCTACTTATTAAGCTTCCATTCTACAGTCTATGATAAGAACTTGAGCAAGAGTATTTGGCAGACTGAACATGCCCTGAAGCCTAGGCCTCCCCAGGAAGCTGGGAGACAGGGTAATATTCTACAACACACATTACTCAGAGAACTCATGTTCTGAGTGTCATCCTTAGCATTTGTAAAACACTCTCCATCTGCAAAACAAGACTGACCAACTTTACAAGACCCTGGGTCAGTGGGTGTTCAATATGATAAATTTGGCTTGAATGAAATCTTGCCCTTAGAGCTCCTCAGAAAATGCACATGGCTTGCTGAGAGAATGGAGATAGATGATGGGGGTGGTAGAACAGGAGGAGAGAGAACAGAGGAGAAGGTATATGTCACGTCCTCAGTACAAAAAGTCACATGGGATAGAGAGAGTTACAATAAAATGTGCACCTTATCTCACTCCTGCCCTACAGTTCTATTATCCCAAGGTCACTTCCATCAAGCCATTTCTTTTAGTCCTTTCAGAAACTTTACATTTGCATATATGCGGGGTGTATATTTGCAAATTTGCTTAGTTCTAAAATGTGTTTGTAACCTTGAAATCAATGCTTGCTGGGCATCTACAGACATGCAAAGGGCCACCAAACATCCGAGTCTTCTGATGCTCACTCTCCCAGCTGACACTGAACGTAGTTATTCTCTCTGCCTTCTTGTTTCAGCTCCCATATTGCAAACAAGGGTCCTTTCCAAGGTCTGCTTAATGCCAGGCCGTTTGCATTTTTTGGCCTTTTGGAGGGTTATTTTGCTGTTTAAATGACCCCCATTATAGCGCTGATATTCTCAAGTTCAAGAAGGATAGAATGTGCCTTCTAGAAAACTCATATCTGAATGAAGCTTATGTTAAGATTATGTAATTGTTAATTATTAATTAACATTAATAAATCAATTACATATTAAATAGCACATCTTTAAACAAAAACACATATAAAACTGGGTTATGTATTGATTGGTTGATAAAAATATGACCAAAAGACTCCATGAAGTCCAAACCAATCTTTCTTTCTTTCTTTCTTTCTTTCTTTCTTTCTTTCTTTCTTTCTTTCTTTCTTTCTTTTTTCTAATATTTTTATTGATTTCATAAAGGAATTGAGAGGGAAAGAGAGATATAAACATTAATGATGAGAGAGAATCATTGATGGCTGCCTCCTGCATGCCCAGGATGTGGAGATCGAGCCCACAACCTGGGCCTGTGTCCTGACCAGGAATCCAACCTTGAACTCCTGGTTCATAGGTTAATGCTCAATCACTGAGCCATGCCCAGGCAGGCTCCAACCCTGTATTTCTACTAGGAGCAATAATTTGGTATTCACAAATTCTTGGTTTGCAGTGACTTTATAAACCATTAAGTACCATGAATAAGGAGTATCTATTGAGTGTATTTTTTTTAATTTACAAAAGTGGATTCTTGTGTATCCTACATACAGTTTTACACCTATTGATCTTTTTCACCCAATAATTCCTTTAGAAACCATGCTATACAATGTCATACATTTTTACCTTTTTCTTTTCAAAGAATTCCATTCTCCCTTGGACAATGTTGCCATCATTGATTTATTTAACCAGTTGCTAATGATAGAGTTTTATGTTGTTTTTGTATTTTTTTTAAGTGCCAAAATAATGCTTTAGGGAACATTCTTATGCTTACATGTTTGCAAACAACACAGAACTCTGAATGAAAGAAAACTCTGGCCTCTGTAATGAACACTTAACAGCCTATGTTGTCTTTAGAAGCCATAAAAAAATTAACAGATTGACATTAATACTTAGGATGGGGATTTACCCTGAGTTTGATGTGGCTGAGAACAGGCTACTGCATTGAGGATGTTTAACAAATGCCACATAACCAGACTTCGTTGGACACTTCAGTGTCCATTTTTTTTTTGTGGGCCTATGTAAGTACGCTGCATTTGTGTATAAATCTATTCCATGACAAAGGATGACCTTTGTAAAGTGCTGTTTATCTTGTGGCACTAAACCAACCATCTTCTCTAAGGAAAAAAGCAACAGCCACGTGGCCAAAGAGAAGCAGGCGTCTCCTTTACCTGCGCTCTACCCCACACACACCTGCTGGCTGTGTTTGTAGTGAATGAAGCAGCACTGAATTAGGACCACCAGTGAGGAGAGGGGAGGGGGGTATGAGGAGCAAGGAAGAGTACTGTCAATATTTGAAACTCATGAAAATAACTGATGACACAATGAATTATTCATAAGAGTAAATAGAGTCCTTTGTTTTCTCCAAGTCACTTCTTGGCCTCAAAATTTTCCTAGCAAAAAAAGAAGCACATAAAGTACACACCAATCTCTCAATATATGCATGTGACTCATGCAAAAAAATAAAATGGCCATGAATAAGGTCAATAATTTTAAACAAATGCCAACATTCCTTTCTCCTCCTAATTCATTCTTGAAACCACTAATTTTCTAATGGCAATATTAACCATGAAGAGCTTATGAGATAAACAAAGAAATATCAGGAGGTGAAAAACAAGTTTAAGAAAATTTTAACCATTCACATTAGAAAAAAAAAAAGATATTGGGCTTGCAAAACTGGGAATATGCCTAGCCTCTCATGAAATAGGGCAAAGATTTTCAGAAGGTAAAACCAGCTCATCCTGCTGCTCATGCCTCTGCTCCTGACTCTCTTGGACATATAAGCTAGACCTGTTTCACATTTCTGTGCAAATGAATTTTTGGCTAGACATATTTACTTTCCCCTAATGAATTTGTCAAGTATGATGAGGGAGACAGAAAGATAGAGACAGCAGAGAGAGACAGAAAGAGATACAGAGAGAGAGAGAGAAAAAAAATGCCTTTGGAATTCTCATATAACATTTATATATGTTCTTTCCCACTCCCACTTCCATTTGCTCAGATTCTGGAGATATTTCTCACAAAATTTTCATATCTGGAAAGAAACCACAGTGCTGCAACTGAAGATATAAATATTAATCTGTTTCTTACTTGAACTACCCATTTATTGGAGACTGTAAAGGGGAAGTCAATATATTTTTAACCCTCAAAGACAGTCTTTCTTTAGGATTTGACTTCTTTAGAAGGAAGAAAAGTCATGGACATTAATACTTTTGCTGGTTTTTAGAAATTGTAAAAGAGAAATATTTCCTCTGTCCATACACAAAGTGAAAAGGTACTAAAATTCCTTTTAATGCAATATTCTTCATATAATAGCTGCACCAACAATAGCATTTGAAATAAATGTCACTATTCATCTTTTTTTAAACCCTAGAGATTCTTCACAAGAGGGAAGCTAGGATAGATCACAAGGCTCAACACTGAAGTCATTTCTGTGAGGGGAGTGGGAAGTCTGGGCCACCAGCACTGCCGCTGACAGCGAGTGTCTGATCCTGGCCGAGAGAGTTCACATCTCCCCAGTCTCAGTCTTCCCATTTGTAAAAGGACAGTGTGAGAGGAGGTGACCAAAGGTCCTCCCAGCTCTGCAGTCCTTTTGCTTAAATGTGGCAAAGCAGCAGCCTCTGGCAATTTTTCTCCCATGTAAGCTTTTCCCATGTATTTTAAAAATAAAAGGTATTCTAACATGTCTCTGGATTCCTGAGAAAAATCTTTTTGTTCAAACTCAGGGAGCGGTCACCAACCTTTTAGACCTCGGACCACTGGTTGGCGACCACTGGCGGGGAGAGACTCTGACCTTATATGTAATCTTGCCACTAAATACAATGCTGCTGATAAAATAAACAATGTACCATCTTAACTCCTTTATTCACTCATTTATTCATTAAGCACATATTTTTACATGGGCCTATTATTGCAGTATTTTCTACTCTGAAGAGGTAAAAGACCATATTTGGTTAGGGAGTAGAAACACTAACTGTGTGTGTGTGTGTGTGTGTGTGTGTGTGTGTGTGTGTGTGTGAGAGCACAACTCCATACTTCACACTTGCACATTTCCACATGGATCAGGCAGTAGATGCTGAGAGATATTAGAGATTTGTCCAGGGTCCCACGTGTTCAGTGTCTGGGGCTGCTAGAGCATTTCTCATTTGCTTTACCTTGGCACACGGTAGCCAGCTCTGGGTTGTGTGTGGTCCCATCTGCTTTTGAAATATCCTCCACACACCACTGTCAGAGAGAGTCTCAGAACCACACACATTGAGTCCCCCACAGGGTCTCATAAATTCCACCAGGGCCTTGGCGGCTGTCATTAACCATGTTATCCACCTCCTGCTGTCTGATCACACCCCCATAAGCCATCCCAACCTTGTTGGTAACAAAAACCCCTCTCCCTCTTCTTCTAGGATCTAGGATCTTCTCCCAATTACTTTAATCTTTCTTCTTGGGGGAGGGAGGGACTTTTCCTAAGCTTTTATATTTGTATGGACCTCCAGTTACTTAGAAAAATAAATATATATTTAGTTTGATTCTGTTGCTTCCTAATCAGCTATTCTCCCCCACGCTTCAACCACTGGATTGTCAGTCACACAGCCTAATCTGTCTCCTCCTTTTCCCCTCCTAGCACTGTGTGGTGTCTTAACTCAAACTTTTAGAACTGCTTTGCACTTATCAACGTCTCTCTTAGAGGCTGCGAGATTACTTTCAAACCAGATTTCCCTGCTTTCACAGGAGGCTCTCTGAACACCTCTCCCCTGGAGTCCTCATTCCAGTTAGACATTCCAGGATGCCCCTCACCCTCTAGGATGCTGATTTCTATGCCAGCATACTACCCGATAGGTGGGTTATTTTGGCCTTTTTCCGGCATGATTTTCCCCCCTGTGATACTGGATGTCCTAACACAGGGTGCTGCCCTGCTGGAGCTGTCCTCTCCTAACCATCGGGTTTTCTTCTAGGCTCTGGTCCCTCCTCCCATATCCCAGCTTTCTACATTATTGCTCCTTTTTATGTTTACATCTTCATTTCTCTTCTTTATAATCCTCTCATCCCCTTGCAATCCCTTCATTGACACTTGGTCCTCCTATTGATAAAATCCTAGAGCAGTTTTGTTTTGCCCCATCAAATGGGAAAGACAGAGAAGTTGAATGGCAATACAATTGGGAGAACTCATTTATAATCTTCAAAATCAGATCTTGAACCCAAGGGGCATCTGTTTTTATTTCTGGCATATTGCCCTAGTCTTCTTTCTCTCTCACAAACTCCTTTCTCTCTCCTCATCTCCAAATGTTGGTATTCCCTACACCATTCTCTCTACATTCTTCTCCCAACACCTTTATAATTTCTTTATCCATCACCTCCTTGGTAACTAATGGCCCTCTGTCTTTCTTTCCCAAAGCCTAAATAGGTTGCATGTCTACTTACTTGTACATCTGGCCTCTTCCTGAAACAAAATTAAGCAACTTTTGCTTGGTTACAGTCACATTTCCTTGAAAGATTGGAAATGTTGATTCATTTCTTTTGCCTACCAGGCTCTAATCAAAGACTAAGAAGTCCTGTTTTCCCTTTGAAATATCTCCTATTCTCTCTTCCTTCCTGTTCCCAGAACTCAGACTCCGGGCCAAGGCAATTGTCATGCTGTGTTGCTGCACCCCACTTCCTCCCAGACACTTATTCTGAGGTAACCACTAGCTTCACATATGGCTACTGAAGCAAGTCTTTAAAAAAGCATACAACAGATGCATTGTGAATAGATCATTTACATGTATTATCATGTGCTTAGGAAATCTATATTAAGATTGCTATGTGGAAAGTGACTTTGGACCAACAACAAACCAAAACAAAACAGTGGGTTCAAGTAATTGCCACTAAGCTTTTTTGGTAGGAAAAATGGGTGATCTCTCACTGATAACAGTTGTGAATTATGGTATCTACCCTTGGATTAGAGGGATATTCTGTTTTCTTCAGCACCATGTGACAATTTCTTGACTCTTCTTATTTAAGGTTGTCTAGGCGACCTCACTTTAGTACCATCTATGAACTTATTTTTATTATTCACTTCCTGCCCTGAAGCCTGGAATAAAACTCCATACCCACCAGCCCTGGAAAACGGCTCTCAGTGGCATGACCCAACTAGTTTGGGAATAGTAATTTGTAAAGGAACACACTGAGTCCAACACTGGAAGCAAAACTTCTGGAACCATGTAAGGGAATCTTTCGTGCTAAAGGTGACTTCGACTTGCAGTGGAATGCCTTCTATTCCCTTCTACTGACAGAAGGGAATAACGGGCCACAGAAGTATGGTCAAACCAAACCGGTGATCTGAATGACTGTCTAGAAGTCAAGATGATCGACACAAATGTGATGACTGAATACTTTTTTCTTTCTTTGTGTGTCTCCTGTCCCACATTGGGAAGGTCTGCAAGACCATCTCAGTGCAATATTTTTTGGCTAGGGAGGCTGCCTGGTTCCTTCGGGCTAATTCTAAACCATCTCATTGTGTTTTTCCCCTTGGTGGGTCTGAATTTAAAGAAACTTACCTTATTTTTTTTTTCTAAGAAAATATTTTGGATGCCAATTTGAATGATCGAGCTTGATAAAAATGTTGTCCTTAAATAAAGTGACTGTATTTCTTCCAGTTGTCAAGGACACCATGAATAAGAACAGATGCCCCTTGGGTTCAAGATCCTATCTGGGAGGTTATAAATAGGTTCACCCAAGGTCTTTTGTATTGCCATTCAACTTCTCTGTCTTTTCCATTTGATGGAACAAAACAGAACTGCTACGGGATTATATCTGGCATACTAAATTTAAGACTAACTTAATGTCACCTTGTAATTCCTTAACCAGACTGCCTATCAACCTCAGAAATACTTCTGAAAGGGTTGGGTTGTAATCTTAAGAAGCTGGATCAAGAGTACTTTAGGGAACAGAAGGAACAACCATTCTTAAACCTGCTGGCCTTAACCTTTACTCTGAAGTGCTACTCTCTAGTTGAAGAAAAGAGTCGTGTTCACAAGCCTGACGAGAGTTAATCAAAATCAAATGGGAAGGAGTATTTCTACAATGTTCCAAGAACACGGTTTGTGGAGGGCACTCAAATACTGAATAAAGAAAGAAAGAATACATAAGTGAATGAGTGAATTCTAGGCCCCATGAAAGGCTGGGGATAATATTTTCCTTCCATGTACTAAAATAAAAAAGTTAACAATATTAGAAACTTAGAGTATATACTGAAAATAAACAGGCATTTCATTTGATTAAGAAACAACAGTAACACACCTTTAGATTATATTATTGTTCATAAGACATTTTAGGGAGGAAAAAAATAACATCCCCTCAAATAAGCATCAGTTCCTTTTCTATTTTTGAAAATACTTTGGAGCAAAATAAACATACTCAGAATGTTTTATTAACTAGAACATTTAGTTTAACTAGTTTAATTACTGCTCTTTGAAAATTACTATGATCAGTAGGAACTCCTGTGTTTGGTCTCTGTGTGGGAATGCCCTGAGCAGAATGCCCGCCCACCTGCACCGGCAGCTGGACACCCAACTCCAGACTTTCTCAAGGGTTCTTGAGAACTGGCATTCATCATTTCTCCATATGGTGATCCTGGAGTTTACCTTGTAAATCCCTTCAATAGGAGCAATAGCTAAATGCTGCTGAAAAGCGCCAATCTTTGCTTTTATCCGAAGTCAGCTAAAAGAGATGTTTTTTTGTAGCTCAGTAGATGATAAATTAACATCCTTCTTGAGAGAGCAGGCTGCATTTTCTTTCCAGTCAGCCCTATAGTTGCTACTCAGGGCCATACACATAGCATGAGGTCAGATACTGAACAAACATTGAAGAGTTATGTCTTAATTTTGCAAATCAGAAATCTAAGAAATGCATCCAGTCACTCAAAACACAGCAAGAAGGATCTAAATTTTCATTGCCACCCAGTCCTAGATTCAATCAGGTGTGAGAAACAGGTTTAGAGAAATGCATTCCCTAAACTTGGTTACCATTCTATAAATGGTTAAAGGAATAGCATTCAAAAAGTCTATACTTTGGAAAAATACAGATAATTTCCTATCCCATATATAGTCTTAAGACAACTGCATTTTGAGCCCATGCTTTAACCTCCCAATTAAATAGGAAAACTGCAGCTCTTTGCAGCCAAATTATAGCTCTATTTTTTGCCTCAGTAAGTGAGAAAACTCATAATGACTATTAATAGTCTATGAAAGAAAAAAATTAAAAATATATTTTTATTGATTTTAGAGAGACAAAGGGAGAGAGATAGAGCAAGATAGATTCATGGATGAGAGAGAAACATCAATAGGTGATTTCCTACACCCTCCTTCCTGGGGATAAAGCCCAAAAACCTGGCATGTACCCTGACCTAGAATCGAACGGGTACTTCCTGGTTCATGAGCCAACAATCAACCACTGAGTAACATTGGCAGGGCTATAAGAGAAATATTTTTAAGTTAACTACTTTTAACTAGATTACAAATATATTTACACTTCTTTAATGTGCCTTTTTCTACAATAATTCCATCTAGAATAAAAATAATTTCTAATGTATTTACCAACTGTATACAGCAGTCAACTTCTAAAATGGAAGGTATGATCTATTCACTGAATATCTGAGTATCCCCAGATTTCAAAAATAATAGATATTTAAAAACCTGAGAGCAATTTTAAGCCCTCACTTTATTTTCTAAGAAATTTGAACCTAACTAAAACTCCAAGAAAAGTTCTCTCTTCACCGTCTTTCTAGTGGCCTCTGTTAATTGCTGCGGTGTGATGTTTAAATTAGGTGGCCCAGTCTACTTATGCAGTGCAGTCTTGGAACTTACAAGCAATTATAGGGTCAATGCATCTCTTGATTAAAAGCAGACAGCTTTAAGAGGAAGAGAAATCAAATTATATAACATGGTTAAAAGAAATGAAGAAAAACGCCATTTCATAAAGGTAGATGCAAAGAGAAGAAGGAACAAATAACTAACAGTGATTTAATTGGGGGGTGGGAGTACAACAGGACATGTGGGAGAAAGAAAGGGAGAAATATCCAGGAAAAAAATGTTTATGTGGGAGGAGAGACAAAGAAGAAATATATTTATATTAGTGTGATAAAACACACACACACACACACACACACACACACACACACGTATTTTATTTATTCATTTAAAGAAATAAAATCCTGTAAAATCAATTTGAAGCAATGTTGCTATTGATATATTCAGCCATTATGAAACTTAAATGAAGCAATTGCTGGTCTTTTAAAAAGTGAATCGTAGGTATTCTGCAATGAAAGTATAAGTTAGGAATTTAAAATTCTCAGGAAATGGTATTAAGAAGCTATTATTAGCAGTCAGGAACCTCAGAACAAGTTCCTCTATAATTTAAATGGGGAGAATTTAAGGAAATTCTTGTTTGGGAAAAAAAAAGTTGTAGCTATAAGCTTTGTGAATTCTGATGAAAAACAAGGAATAAAAACTGCTTGATGACAGAAGATATAATACAAGAAAAGAGAGCATTTTGATTTCTTTAGGTGTAATTTTTTATAAAGAATTAGATAAATGATTCAATTAAAAGACAATGCAAAAATGTAATTAAAAGCTAAAATACATGGTCCAAATAATAAACACTATGGGAGGCAAATAAAGCAAAGGAAATAAGCCAGAGCTACCAGGAAAAACTTTATGGAAAAATTAGAACATGAACTCATTAGGACTTGAAGACAGAAACAAACAGTCATAATACTACAAAGTTATATATAATTCTTTGGTACTAGGTTATAAGGGATTTTAACTATCAATCTTTTTTTTTTTTCCAACAAATATTTACCATGCATATACAGTAGATACTTGAACAACATTGTCATTTATTATCATCTATTTATATAAAAGCCTAAGTGATCATTACAATGGAATGACTGGAATGACCAGAATGACCAGAATGACTAGAATGACCAGTCACTATGATTTGCACTGATCACCTGGGGGCAGACGTTTATTGCAGGAGCTGTCCACAGGCCTTGATCGCCAATGGGGCTTGTCTACGAAACTCCCAGTCCCTCCCTCTTGCCAGCAGGCCCCTGGGCTGGGACAGGGAACTAGGGGTGGGTGGTAGTGGATGCAATCCCCTTCCGAGGGGGACCAAGGGCCAGCTCCTTCCTCAGGGACAGTGGCCAATCTCCAGGGTTCCTCCTCAGGTCTCTTCCCTAGCCAGAGGCCCCAATTGACCCACCACAGTGGTGGTTGGCCCCTCTCCTTGGCCAGCAGGCCCCAATTGCCTGGCCTGTCAGCCAATTTCTTGGTCCTTCCCTCTGGCCCTGGCCAGCAGTCCCAATCGCATAATCGGGGCTAGAGCCCGGGCAAGGATGGGGAACCGGGGTTGGGTGGTGGCAGATGTGGGTGGCTAGGAAAGGAGGTGAGGAATCATGCAGTGGTGGAGCGCAGGTGGTGAGGGGAGGAGGAGGCTGGGAGGTGAGGAGGCAGGGAACCTGATGGGCTCTGATCACTGGCCAGGCCTAGGGACCCCACCCATGCATGAATTTCATGCACAGGGCCTCTAGTTTCAGTATAATGTTGATGAAAAATAAGAATCCCAACCAGAGCCACTGTCTGTGCAGTTTGCACTTTCCCCTCATGTCCCTGTGGTTTTCTCCAGGTACTCTGTTTTCCTCCCAACCTCCAAAGACATGCATAGGAAGTAACTTGGTGTGTCTGCATTGTCCTAGTCTGAGTGTGTCATTATGTGTGAGTGTTGTGTGTGTGTGTGCACACACCAGGGTGAGTTCCCATCTTGTGCCTTGAGTTGCTAGGATAGGGTCTAGCCACCCAAAAACCTGGACTGGAATAAGTGGTTTGGAAAATAATTATCTTACTTGTTTTTATTAATCTATCTTAATATATGTATAACCCACTTTTTTCAATATTTAATATTAGAAATGTTTGAGTCTTTATTTAGAAGTGTTGTTTTTGTGACCAGAAATATGCCTTAGGCGCTTAATTCTTATTTTAATTATATTATAACTTTTATTTATTTCAATTAGGTTACTTATTTCAATTAGGTTTCATTATACATTGTCTTCCTTAAAGTTGAAGTTTTCAAGAATCTATCAGCAATGTCAAGTGAGGACTTACTGAACTTACTATAATGCTAAGAGCTATACTATACCCAAAAGCAGTTTTTGTAATTATGTTATACATATGATAGGAGGAGGCCTGGCCCTACAGATACCATCCACAAGAAAAATATAATGGCTCAACCTGCCTTAGTTCAAAGCCCTATTCTTCCATCAACTCAGTTGTCAGCGTTGGACAGATTATTGAATTTTGCGTTACCTCAGTATTCTGGTCTGTTGAAGGGAGATGATGATACTAATAGTACCTCCTGGGGCTATTCTTAGAATTAAAAGAGTTAATGTGTGTAAAGCATTTAGAACAATATCCAGCAAAAAAATTCAAAATTAAAATGACTAATGTTAGTGACAAACAATCTTCTTTCCCACTGTCTATATTTCATAGTTGACTATGTTTTCAAACTCTCTTAATATCCTTGGTTCCATGACCACCTGTCCATCTTTTTGTCTGGTGATCCTGTGCATCTTGCTATCTATTCCATTTCATTCCCTTTCTCCTCTGCTTACACTGTGCATGTTGGTAATCCCTAGATTTCTATCCATGAGCTATTGCCCTCTCTCTTTACATAGACTTATCTATTGTCTCTACTTTTAAAAAAATATAAATATATTTTATTGATTTTTTTACAGAGAGGGAGAGAGATAGAAACATCGATGAGAGGGAGTCATCGATCAGTTGCCTCTTGCATACCCCCTACTGGGGATGTGCCTGCAACCAAGGTACATGCCCTTGATCGGAATCCAACCCAGGACCCTTCAGTCTGCAGGCTGATGCTCTATCCACTGAGCCAAACTGGTTTCGGCTGTCTCTACGTTTTAACATGTTTTAAATCTTCATCTACAGCTGCTAGACATAAAAAGTTGGAAGTTCCACAGTCACGGAAAGCTCAGCATCTCCAAAGCTAAACTCATTTTATTATTCCCAACATTTCCCTCAACCTGTTGTTCCACCTGTATTCTTGATCTCGGTTAATGGCTCCATTATCTAGCCAACTACCCAAAGCAGGAATAGGGAAATAACAAATCTTTCCCTCTTCCTCAACTTCCACATTCATTTATTCATTAATGTTCTATTGCCATATCGTAGTTTTCTTCTTCATCCATTCTACCATTGTCCCAGTCTAAGTCCTAATTATACCTTTTCTAAGTTCAAACAACAGACTCAAAATGGATCTCCTACCTCCAGTTTGTTCCCTTCATGCCATTATTCATAGCATAGCTGGCAGAGTATCAATCTAAAATGGAAATTCAATGGCATTATTACCTGCTTAAACCCCACCTACCTTAAAAACTGTCTATCAGGATAAAATTCTGGAACTCTAACATAGCAATATAGCCCTCTACCATAATACCTGTATTTTTCTTTCAATTTTTAATAACAGCTACCATGTTATGTGTAATTTTATACATATGCATTAAAATATTGTGATACCTTGATGTTATACTATTATTCCTATTTTATAGATTAAGTGGATAGTATTGGAAGCAACTTGCTCATACTCATCAAATGGATACTAAAGGTAAAGTTGATCATTGAATTCAAGTCTAATCATCTTCCCCAGTGGAATTTCTTTGAAGTCAAGGTCTACATCACTCCCTTTTTTGAACCACCAGCCTCTAGCCCATTAACTGGTACACATATGGCTGTTAATTAAATATTAAACTCAAATGACTATTTAAAAGAGAAAAATTATAACATGATCATTATAAAAGGTTATCCTGACTGGAGAAGAAATAGAGAGTCTGGAATTACCTCACAGGTACTATAAATGGAAATAAACACTTTGGCTAAGTTTGTAAAAAGTTTATCTCTTCATATATACTTAAATTTAAATATCTTTCAGATTAAAATATAATCTCTACATTATCAGGAATAACTTTCTGATTCTTTTTATTTTTAAACTAGAGGCCCAGTGTACAAATTCATGCACATTGAAAGAAAATTCATTAGAAGAAATATCTTAACATTGCTATTTGCCCTTTCTCTATAATAGCAGTGTCTAATTTACAATTGACAATGACAGATTGAAATACACATGTGTGATTGGTACCAATGAGAGTTTTATATGTATGGCACATGCGTGAGTCAACTTATGTAGACATAGAATAAACTTGCTTAATTAGAGCTGCTTTCTGATTTAGCTAAACTTTTTTTCCAGGCCAGTGAAGCACCCCCACTTCTCTTTCAGCTAATTGTTAAGCCACACAGTAAATATCAACATGAAGCAGATTATTATTGTAGCTCATATAGGGAGACAAAAGGATAAGGTATTTAACTGTAGCAGTGTTTCACTATATCCTGCGCAGTGAGAAAACCTGGAGTCATTTTCAAGGTCCACCATTTCTCACTTCTTTTCAGTCAGGTCAAGTTTCTAAACTGTCTAAATCTCTGTTTTCTGGATAATGACAAGAAAATAGGATTCCATCGAGTCTCCTATCTACCTTCTCCAGGACTTCTATGAGGATCAAATGAGATGAGGCATGGGAAAACAGTTCTCAGACATTTAGTTAAAGTGTAAAATGTTTGCACCTGGCTGTTAAGCAAATAGTGTTCCTGGGTTGAAAAAACTGCTAGGAGGCTAGTTGCTAGGGAGTGGAAGCCAGACATTGCTACGTGACATCACTACATCATTACTAGGTGTCCATAGTGACTATTTCTGGGCTGGGCTGAATTGTGGGCCATATTTTGTGTCATGGGGTCGTGGCACCATTGCCTGCAATTTGATGGGCTGTTGCTCCAGGGGGTGGCGGGGCTTATGTGTTGCTTTATCAGTGCCAGGTCCACGGTACCATCTTTGTAAATGGTCAGTGTACGTCAAGGCAGCTCCTTTGTTTAGCATCTTCCCCTGGTGGTCAGTGTATGTCACAGCGGCTGGTCAGATGGTCAGAGGGACACTTAGCATATTAGCCTTTTGCATTTTATTCAAATATCTTATTTACTTTTGGAGGAGCAAGAATAAGATAAATGTAAATATTTGTAGTGCACATATATATTATATAAATATATGTTATATATAATGGAAAAAAGTTTAAACTATTTTTAAGTGTAGAAATAGATGACTTTGGTAACATTTAGGAAACTCATTCTGACAAACTGGTAAGAAAGGATCAAAGGATCATCTGAAACTCTGAGACACATCAAGAAACTTCAATAATTATTTAAAAATGCAGTTGTGTGGCAATCTATCTCCCAGGTTGCAACTAAATACCATTTCAAACAGAATACTTACAAATGATTGAAGAAAAAGGAAATTAAAGTGTAAACATCTATAAATCATTAAACATAACTATGAATTATGGCTATTCAACAATTGGACTTTAAGTAGTTTCTCACCACTGAGTTGGGATAAAACATGCTCTCCTGGTATATTCATCTGCCAAAATAGCCATTTGCGATTAAAAATTAAAACTGGCACCATTTCTTCAGAAGCCATAATCAATAGGTTGCTGGCTGTCTTCCTTGATTATAGTGTTTCTTGTATTAAGACTTCATTCCATTTTGAAATAGTATTTTCTTACGTTTTATTTCTTTTAGGTAATCCTATTCCCAATACTAATATTTTTAACACTTTCCAACAATTATAATTATATGTTCCTCCAATACTATAGCATTGTTTAAATTTCTGGAAACAAATTTCAAGGGTACATGGAGCATTTTGCTAACAGGGTATAAAGCAAAATAATTTATATAAAGCCTCTCTACATTATAAGAAATCTGTGATTTTTAAGGAATGTGAAAGCAAAAATGAAATGTGAGCAATTTCTATAGACTGAATTCAGAATAGAATGTATATGTATACAGCAAAGCTTTTCATTGGGTCTAATTGAGCCTGGACACAGAGTGGTCAACCAAGCAAAATTTCACCTTCTACCAGGAAAGCTGTAGTATATTTTGAAGATTTGGAGTATCAGTAAGTGAAACAAGCTGTATGCATGGGGGAATCTTCTTTGTGGCAGACATCGTTCCGGGTGCTGATGATATTGCAGAGAACAAGATAAAGAGTGCCCTGGACTTCGAGGAACTGGGTAGAGTTAGGCAATAACGGCTTCCTCCTCCAAGCGGATGAGTGATGTGTTTTGTTGAACTCTCTTTTAGAAAGATCACTTTGGCTACTACGTGGCATAGATCTCCCCAGGAGTTGGAAGTAAAGTTAAAAGGACCAATTAGGGGGTAACTCTGAAGTTCAGAGATTAAGGAAGAGAAATGATAAAAAATAAAAAATAAAAATTAAAAAAGGGCAAAGGCCAATAGACATGTGAAAAGATGCAAATTAAAATGACAATGAGATGTCATCTTACACCTGCCTGAATGGCTAACATTAATAAAACAACAAACAGGTGCTTGCAGGAATGCAGAGAAAAGGGAACCCTAGTACATTGGTAGTGGAAACTCAGACTGGTGCAGCCACTGTTGCAAACAGTGTATAGTTTTCTCAAAAAAATTTAAAATGGAACTGCCATTGATCCCTCTTCTAGGAATATATCCTAAGAATCCTTATACACCAATCAGAAAGAATATTTGCACCCCTATGTCACAACAGCATTATTTACAGTAGCTAAGATCTCGAAATAGTCCAAGTGCCCATCAGTAGATAAGTGGATAAAAATTCCTGTGGTACATTTATACAGTGGAACACTATGCAATTATATAAAGAAGGATCTCTTACCTTTTGAGACAGCATGGATGGGCCTGGATATTATTATGCTAAGTGAAATGGGCAAGTCAGAGAAAGACAATTATTCACATGATCTCACTTATATATGTAGAACTAAATAAACCGATGAACAAAATTGGTCCAGAGATATGAAGGCATGGAACAGACTGACAGATTTCAGATTGAAGGGAGAAGGGATGGGAAGAGATTAACCAAGGGACTAGTGTGCATATGTGTATAGCCCATAGATATAGACAACAGAATGGTGAAGGCCTGGGGTAGGGTAGGGGCTGGATAGAGGTGGAGAAAGAGAGGGAAAATAGAGAACATCTGTAAGACTATCCACAAGTTAAAAAAGAAATAAAAATAAAAATCAGCAATAACCTTACCATCCAAAGAAAATCACCAATACTCTGTTAGTATATGTTCCAGGCTTAAAAAAAAAATCAGATATCTTCATATTACAAATACTGTAGGTAATCTACAATATCCTCTATCATCTTGGCTGGATCATAGACACTATTGTCCTCATTTCACAGATAAAGATTTAGAGACTCAAAAGGGTGAAATGACTTATTCCAAATCACAAAGCTAATTAGTGGGAAAGTTGGGTGCAAAGAAATTGCTCTTCTTTTGGCCCCATACTTCTTCGAACTTAATTCTATCAGTATATTCCAAGAAAAATAAAAATGCATTGGTAGTTCCTTCAGCTTTTGTTCATTCAGAAATTCCTCTATGGAACACTTCCAGAGAACATTATTTACTTACTCATTAAGCAAGCATTCACTGAAACTACACAAGATAAAATACAACATGCTAGGTCCTTGGGACTCAGACATAAGTATATTTTCTGTATGGGGAGCTCACCTTCCTGTGGGAGAGACAGACCAACTAGCACACAATGACAATACAGTGGAGCAAGCACCATCATAATGACATTCCTAGAGTAATGGAACCTGAGACAGGGGTAACTAAATCATTCTGGCAGACAGAAAGCAATGCTCAAGAGCAAACTGAGGCTCATGAGCCACATGCATCTCTTCGGCCCCATTGAGTGTGGCTCTTCCACAAAATACCATATGTGGGTGTGCACGTACAGTATGATTGAAACTTCATGGCCCATGTGCAGAAATCGGATTTCAGCTCTCAAAAGAAATTTTAATCGTTGTACTGTTGATATTTGGCTCTGTTGCCTAATTAGTTTGCTGACCATTGCCCAAGAATAAGTGATCTTCAATGGTGTTTTGAAGAAATAGTAGGAACTGGACAGCCAGAGTGCAAGAAGAGGAAAGAGTTAAGATAACAGCATGAGCAAAGACATGGCAGAGAAGCATAGGAGAGTAAGTCTGAGGCTCAGGGTAAAAATTACAGAAGAGATTAGAAAGATGGGCAGAGGCCATGTCATGAAAGGTCTTGTGAGCTATTCCAAGAAATTTGGAGTTAACTTACACTACTATTTCACTTTCCTAAATCTTAAGATTCTCAATCCACTGATATCACATTTATGACCTTCAGTATTCCATTGAAGTTTCTGTAGCAAAGGCCATCAGTTACCTCCTTCATGACCAAGCCAATGACATCTTACTCGCCACTTCTAGTCCTTTCTACAACACTGGAAAGTGAAGACTACAAACTCCTTCCTCTGCTTTTGTGAAAATGAGGTCTCCTGACTTTTTCTTTGGCCTTTTGGTTGCTGTCATATTTTTCTGTGGACTCTTAGTCTTCCACTCACTGCTTCATGTTGGTATTCTCGACTCTTTCCTCTGCCATGTCTAGATCTTACTCTGCATCTCTGAGCTAGCTCACTCATTCTACCCATTGCCTTAATTACCACAGAACTGCTAGAGGTTTCCAAACATGAATATCTAATCTAGACATCTAGATTAAGATCTATATTTATAAATGCATGCATTAATTCAAAAATATTTTATTTAGTTCTCCCTACTCATCAAAAATAGTTCTTGTAAGAGACCAAATGTACCTGGTTCACAGTTGTGCTTTTACTACTTAAAATCTCCACCTAAATGTTTTACAAACATCTGAAACTCATCAAGTCCAAATCTAAATTCACTATATTGTCTTGAAAATGTGCCCCTCACCCTTTGTCCCATATAGTACTGGTTTGGGGTACCTTCATTCTACACATCACCCAAATCAGAATCATCTTTCTCACATTACACCTCAGGCTGGTGAAAACAATCTGCCAATTCTACCTAATTAACATTTCTCTAATTAAACTCCTCCTTCTTGTCCTCACAGTTACTGCCCAAGTTCTTTAGGTAATCATCTCTCACCTTTCTTGAACAGTTCATGACACATAGATAGTCAACAGATATTTGTAGAATGAATTTATAGGTTAAATAATACAAGAATGAATGGAAAACTTGGACAACCACTATCATCTTTTCCCAAGACATACTGACTCCATTTTTGTTGTTGTTTATCCTCACCCATGAATATTTTTTCCATTGACTTTTAGAGAGTGGGTAGAAGGGGAGGGAGGGAGGGAGGGAGGGAGGGAGGGAGGGAGAGAGAGAGAGAGAGAGAGAGAGATGTTGAGAGAGAGAGAGGTGAGAAAATTGGTTGCCTCCTGCATTTGCCCCACCTGGACCAGGGATTGAACCTGCAACCCAGGTAAGTGCCCTTGGCCAGGAATCAAACCAGAAATTACTAACTACTTAGCAGCACCAGTCAGGGCCATACTGACTTCATTTTGCACCCTTTGATCCATTTACTGAACAAATGAAAGACAGATCTTTCCAAAATTTGTATCTGATTACATCATTCCTTTGATTATCACCATTCAATGACCACTAGTGCCTACAGGATAAAGACCAGATTCCATGGCTAGCATCTAAGGCCATCTAAGTTCAAGTTCTCTACTCTCTTTTCTTGTCACTGGGTTTATCCTGAAAATACTAAACAATATCTAGAATTACTGTGTTGATTCACAATTCCGTTTTTATGCCCAAGCTGTTTTCTCTACCAGGATTTCTTATTTTCCCTCGCTTTTACCACTTAAAAATTAACTACTCATTTGTCAAAAACAGTTCACTCCTCACTTCCTCTTTGAAGCATGTGCTTACTTTTCTGCCTTCATTTCTACTTCCCTCTCTTTTCTCTTGAGACTTTGTACTTACTTTTATAATAACTCAGATAATGTTGTTTCATACTTGTTCACAAATTTCTAGTCATTTCATTGTGTAGTCATTTTCACTCCTTGAGAATGGAGGTTTTTTGCTTTATTAATTGGGGATTAGTACATAGTAGACACTCACATGATTACAGATGGGTAAATGAATGAATGAATGAGTACATGGTGAAGTGTCATAAAAATATTTTAATCAAGGGAATGATATGATGAGATTTTCATTTTAGGGAGAACATTGTGGTGTTAAAATAGAGCCCAAAGGCTGAGAACAAAAGCTAGATGATTAAGTAGGAGAATATCCAATAATCGAATGGAGAAACATTGAGAAACAACAAGAGCTAGTGGCAGTCATTAAGGAGGAAAGGGAACAGATTTGAAAAATATTTGGAAAGTGAACACATAGAATTAAGTGATCATTTGAATGGCCATTAGGAGCAAGTATGAGAAAAATGAAGGCATCAAGGATAACTTTCAGGTTCCTAGCTTGGGTGACTAGACTATTTTTCTAGTTTAAAATATCTTTAAATTCTAATTCATGATGTTACACCAGACAAAGATACACTGTACAAAGTGATGAATTACATGTATCTGCCATAGTTTCCCATGCTAATTCTGAAAGCACATTTGATGCATAAGTGCAAATCATGTATTCCTCTACTACCACCATTATTGTAAACTTTTCCTAAAAAGAGGAGGGATTAAAAATAGACAACATTTAAAGAACTATGTCACCTCATAGTTGTATAGCTTGTCTATTAAATAAAGAACAGCTGAAGACAGGAAACACCAGGAAACATAGTTGACTGGTAAATCTTAAAGAACAGTAAGGGAATGGACTTCCTAATCTCCACTAATTTATAAAGATTGGAAGCAAGTATCTGAAGTAAACCTCTCTTGTTCTTGCCAGCATTCTCATCAGGAGGCTAGGATATATATATACTTTACACCACATATTATACCATTAAAGATACCATTATAATAATGATTTTTGCATAATTAATAACACGTCCTTTTACCTGAAACAGAACTTTAAACACACTTTTCTTACTTCTTGGCAGTGAAAACTTGGGTCTACCAACTGAATCCATCCCTGAAGTACCTCATTAATCACAGCACACTTGTTCTTGGCAAGAACCTTAATGTGCTACAAAAACTGTTATTAAAGTAAGATTTGGGGATTCCCAGGCTGGCAGGGAAATAGTTACGCCCCCTCTAGAAATAATTTTCTTATAATTTCCTTTATTATGAATAGTCTTGTTAGACTCACAGCTCAAACTAACTTTCCTTTATTAATTTAAAATCCAACTATTCTAAAGCTCATTTAAATCATACGCAGCAATTGCCAAAGATGGCCTGTACCCCACAGTTGGCTATAGTCGCACCATCTCCCAGGAAATGATACTCACTATTCGTTGCATTAATGTGGACCTAACACCTCTATCTAAATGCTCAATCAAAAGTTACAATTTCACACTCCGGAAATGTAAAGTACAACGTTTCACATTAGCATATTGTACTGAAAACTACATCATTTATTTCATATCTGCCACTAAAGACATTGATAGACTGGTTAAACCTAAGGAACAGAGAATCATCTAAACTTGAACCTCTTACTTAAAAAATCATTAGTCAAAATTTAGAAATTCTGTAAGGCCGTAGAAACCTGCTAAACATGAACACACTGGGGGGGAAGGGGGAGAAGGGGAGGAGGAAGAACGTTGTACCCATTTCAGATTCAAGAGCAACACATAGGTCATACAAAGTGTGAGCACCAACAAAGTTTGTCTCTAACCCTCTGTGAATATACAATGCATAATTTACCTCCAAATTAAAGGCCACGAAAGGCATCATAATGTAAATTTCAAAGCTATAAATATTTTGAGCATACTCCTTTTATAAAGAGTCATTATCCATACAGTATATATTTTGCTGCCAAAATGAGTGCAGATCATTATTGCTGAATGTTTTAGTAGATCCTGACAGCTCAAAATTATTTATCAGGCTCATTAGGTAATAGGATTCATTATATATCAACTTGGAGGAGTTGGACTAAAAAACATCAGTAGTGTTTCTCTCTGTCTATCATTTATTAAAGTAACCACATCTAAATCGATGTGAATCTTAAACGAGTGAATAATAAATGTTATGCCTTTTGATATAATAATAATACAACACAAGGTTCTCCTTGTGTATGTTGTAAGATGGAAAGTTGGCTGGAATGTTCTACCTAATGCTACACGTTCACATCAATCTGGGACTGTAAAAATTTCCAGACACCAGAGCCCCACGGATTGTAGACTCCACCAATTTCCTGACTCTTTTCATGGTCAAATTCCAGGTTCACCTATTTACAAAACCAGCCCCTTCTTCCACGTGACTTCAAAAGAAATTTCTGTAGGGGCCAATCCTCTGTCCCAGGTGAAAGCTATGTTTGCATGGCAGGCCTCATTTCTAAAAGAAACCTAGCTCACACTTTCGAAAAAACAGATTTACTTGGAAACAAGAAAGTACCAGTGGCTGCTACTTTCTCTACTGGTCTCCTAAGGCTGATGTCTCTGTATTTTATTTTCACATAAAAAGACAAGAAGAAGGGGGGAAAAAAAGAACTAAAAAGAGAGGAGAATAAGAAAAAGAAGGGAAAAAGAATTAAAAGAGCGTCAACTGCCTTCACAGGTCCAGATAAACCTAACTCTCACAGAAGACTTGAATGAATGGACGTTGTGGGAAAAACAGTAGTAAACTTTAAAGCCACTGAAAGGTTTTAAATGCCTGAGGGGAAAATAAACATTTGCTTCCAATCATTTTCTCATTAAGCATTCCCTGCTAGATGGCGAAGGCTTACTTAACACACATACACACACACACACACTTTGACTCAGCGCCACAAATGTCCACTTAACCCACTGCCTGAGCCCTGTCCTGGGCGGCCCCCGGGCGCGCCTGCTGTTTGCACTTGGGCCGGGGCTCCCGCGTGCCAGCTTCCCCCGTGGCCTCCGCCCCTTTGGTGGGAGCATCACCTGGCCCGGCCCTGCTCTCCTCCTTTAGACCTGAGCCACCTCTGCGGCAGGAAGGGCTGTGGGCACAGAGGGGCACAGACACATTTCCGTTGGTGGCGGCAAAGGTGGTGGCAGCAGGGGTGGTGGCGGCAGGGGTGGTGGCGAGGCGTGTTTCCGGGCGCACTTAAACCCGGGTTCCCCCCCAGCCGCAGCTTCCCCAGCTCCGCCCCTGGGACTCTCTGCACCCGACGTGCCGCCGCCGCCTCCTAACCCCGCCGTTACACTCTCACAAGCCTCCCTCGGGCGGGCACACGTCCTCCCCGGGCATCTCCCAGCTCCCCGGCGCCCCGCTCCGTCGGAGTTTATCCGACGGAGTGGACTGTCTCTCGGGACCTAATCGCTCCCAATTAACCGCGCGGCTCCAGTCGGTCCCACGTCCGCCTGGCTCCCGCCTTGGGTGCCTCGAGCTGCCCGCCAGCTCAGTGGGTGCGCGGAGACGGGGTCCCGTTTGGAGAGGGGTGAACGAGCGGAGGGGCTGCGGGGGGTGGAAGACCATCAACACGTGCAAAGAAATAAAAGCCATCACGTGTGCGCGCGCGAGTGTAGGTGTGCGTGTATGTGCGTGTATGTATGTGTGTGTGTGTGCGCGTGTATGTGCGTGTGTGAGTGTCCGCACGCGCGCGCACCGGGCCGGGGCGGGGGCGCGGAGCGCGTCCCGGGGGAGCGGCCCCCCGCGGCGGGCGTGGCAGGGGCGGGGGTGGGGGCGCGGGGCGCGGGTACTCACACGAACGCGTGGTAGACGAACGCCCAGCCGCGGGGTCGCTCCAGCACGTTGTACAGGTAGTTCTGCAGCCGCCGGTACTTGGCGTTGCGCCGGCAGCTCTGGCCGCTGCTGTAGGAGAGCGGCTTCCCCAGCAGGCTCATCCGGGCCCCCTGCTTGCCCCGGCGGCTCTCCCTCAGGCCGCCGCCGCCGCCGCCGCCGAGCGCGGCCGCGCGGGTGCCCAGCAGCAGCAGCCCGTCGCCCCTGGCGGCCGCCGAGTTCAGCAGCACCCTGCCCCGGCCCGACTCCACATCCTTCATGCCGCCGCCCGGGCGCCCCCCGCCCGCCGCCGCCGCCGCGCCGCTCTGCACCCGGAGCCCGGCGGCGCCGCCCTCCTCTCCTCCCGCGTGGTGGCGGGGCATGGCATCACCACGGGCACCGCGAGGGGGGCGCCCGCGCTGGCGGCGGGGGCAGCGGCCTCATGCGCGCGGGCGGGCGGGCTTCCAGGAGGAAGCCGCGGCGGGCGGACCGGGGCCCCGGGCCCTCGACTTCGGGGGTGGGGTGGAGTGGGGGGGGGGGGAGCCAAAAGCTTCCAAACCGCCAGGGGTTTCGGGTCTGGGGTGCAGGGGGTGTACGGAGGAGGGAGAGGAGTTCCAATTCTTAGCAGCCTCGAGCTTCGAATTCGCAATCCGGACCTGCTTGGGGCATCCCTCGGAGGGTTTCTCTCGCTGCCCGCGGCCACCGCTCCCTCCGTCCGAAGTGTCCCCGGGGCCGCACGGGCGGTGCGGGGCGCTCCGAGGCGCGCTCCCACGCGCGCACACCCAGCCCCAGGCTCCCCCTTTCCTCTCCCCCTCGGCTTTCCACGCCCAGGATGCGGCCGCCCCCTCCCCCGGAGGGGACGGGGGGGGGGCTGCAAAGCTCTCTCCTCCGAGGCGCAAGTTTGGTTTGGTCCCCTCCCCCCGGGGCTTCGGAGCTGTCCGGGAGGTTAAGTCTGCCTCGTGCCCAGAGGAGAAGCTGCAGATGCGGGTCGCCGCTCTCCCCTCCCGGCGCTAAGCCGCTGTGCCAGGTCCTGCCATCCCTCTGGAAGGGGTGTGTGCAGGGCTGTGTGCGCCGGAGCGGCCCGGCCCTGCCCTCCAGGTACCAGTCCGTCCCCGAGCGGGCGCGCCGGGCCGCGCTCTGGGCAGCGGCCGTCGAGTCCCGCACGGCTCCCCGGATCCTGGGCAGTTTCGTGCGGAGCCCCGCGGGGCATTGCTGCCCGGAGAAGGCGAGGCGGGCACCGAGCACCTCCCCGCGGCTCACTCCATCGCAGGATCAGACAGCAAGCCCGCGAGTAAAACTCTGAATCCTCCCCAGCCCTGGGGTGCAGGATCGGGAGGGGGAAAGACTCCAAAGTGGCCCCTCCGAGGGTGAACACCTCGCCTGGGGGCTCTGCCTGACAGTGCCGCGTAGCCCAGGAGGAAACAAACAAACAAACAAACAAACAAACAAACAAAACGCCCGGTTCCCTCCTTCAATAAATTTCCATTTAAGTCCGGGAAAGTGTTAAAACTGCGAAGTCTTGAAGAGGCGGCGAGGGCCCTAGGGTCTGGGAGAAAATCCTGGAGGGTGGGGAGCCCAGGACACCAGTATTTTGGGGTCCCCACCCAGCTGTAGTGTTGCTGTCACTTACACGGCGAGGGGCGCGCAGGGAGCTGGGACTGGCTAACTCACCCCCCCCCACCACCACCACCACCTGGGACACTCGGGTAGCCCAGAGCGAGCGCCCTCGGCCTGGAGAGAGGCCACGGTGCCACAGGCTGCCTCTGGCCTCTGGCTGCCAGCAGTTCTGTGTTATAATAAAGTCGAAGCAGTGACACATCCCAGTCAGCGTGGGGACATTGAAAGGACCCCGGCTTGGGAACTCCTAAGAGAGCAGACCTCCCCTCCACACCCCCAGCCCTAAAGAAAAGGATCCCTAAGTTAAACGGAAGAAAAGAAAGGAAGCCTCCACCACAGAACCATAGCACAGGGTCGCCAAGTAGTGATTCCATTGCGCCTTCTTCCTCCCACCAGACAAAAACCCCAGGCAGGCAATGCTAGAGCAAAAGTCTTATTTCTGCTGTCTCCTCCCCTCGGAGAGACTCTCCCAGTTCTCAGGTACCTCCACGCCCCCGGGATGGCTCCTTTCTGCCTCTGGCAGTAGTTCCCTTTAACTGTTTTACTTTTGCTTTTTTTATTGTTACTGCTATTATTTTCCTGAAGCCCTGGTGCCTGCCGGCTCCGGCCGCTGGCAGGACTCTGCTTTCCTTCCCCCCTCTTCCCCAAGCCTGTCCGTGGCAGCCACTCGCTCCAGGCAGCTGGCACAGATGCCACTTGGCTGTGTGTGCGCCAAGCACCAATATACCCAGAGTCACTCTCGCTTTCCCTTATTACCCTTCACACCCACGCGATGTAGAGGTGCAAGAGCGATTGCTCCATGCTCTGCTATTCCAGGCAGATGCAGAGAGCGCCCTGGAGCAAGTTTTCCAATCCTATGGCTGCTCGAGGGCCCGGGCTTCTGGCTGGGGGGGGGGGGAGTTCGCTGCTGCTATATTTAGACTGACTCCCGGCGGAGTTTCTGTTACAGGGACGTTCAGGGTGAAAGATCTAGAGACTTAAAATGACTCGCATGCACTCTTTCAACGTGAAAATCTGGACTTTTCCTCTTCCAGGAAACGGTTTCCTCTTCACCAAGAGGCTTTTATTCTTGCAAACTTTGACCCGCCACCGCTGCCCAAGTCAGACCACTTCCATCTCCTTGGTGTGGTGGTTGGTTGGAGGGGCCTGGCGTGCAGACAGGAAGTCTCTGGAAGGCAGGACATGGATGTTTCCCCGGAAGGGAGCCAGCTGCTTAATTATCCGGCGATGCCTGCCTGGTGGTGCAGCAATAATATCAGTGAAACCGTGATGTTGATGAAACAGATGCAATTAAACTTAAAAAAAAATCAGATCAGTAGTGAGAAGGAGCTTGGGGGTCATCTCTTCTAGAGCAACCTCTGGTTAGAGCGAAAGCCCAGAGGAGAAGGGACCCGCATTCACAGGTAGTTAGTAGGGAGGTTAGTAGGAACCCAGCTATCACCCTCCCAGTTCTGTATGCCTTCCACCCATTGGTGGGCAGGTGGGCATCTCCATCAGAATATGGTATGAGGGTGGGTGGGCAGAGATGAATCAAAGAACTGGTATGCATATGTGAATAACCCATAGACACAGACAATAGTGTAGTGAAGGCCTGCGACTGGGGAGGTATGGGAGGGGGGAGAGGATACACCTGTATTACTTTCAATAATAAAGATAAATTTACCCCCCCCCCCCCCACACACAAAGAAGATGGCTTTATTTAAGTGAGGCTGTGTAGCCTATCCTATCAGGTTCTCTGTAAGTATCTCACTTCCTTTACTACCTGCTAACTTTCCTCCAGAGGCAGGAGTTAACTGTGGGGGAAACAAAGTATTGCGATTAAGCTTTTTCTGTCGTGCCTTTGAATACAGATGTTGCTAGGAAACCAGCCGCCTTTCATTCCTTTTTGCTGAAATATTAAAACCCAGATATCAGAAGAGAGGATGGGCATATCGGGCAAAGAGTTAAACAATAGAGTGCATAGTCTGTGCATAAATAATTACATCAGAGCCCTGTAAAGAGGCACAAACGGTAGGGGAAGGTGGGGGTGAGGAGGAGAGATCAACCAAAGGACTTGTATGCATGCATATAAGCCTAACCAAAGGACACAGACAACAGGGGGGTGAGGGCATGAGTGGGGGTGATAGGGCGGGGAGTAATGGGGGAATAAGGACACATATATAACACGTTAATCAATAAAGAAATTTAAGAAAAGAGAGACATACACGTTAAAAGACGACCACCTTTTTCAAAGACAAAAGTTTATTGGGGGTTTGGAGCATGTGAGTTGTTTGGCCCTCCCCATCCTTTGGAGATGGGTTTGATTTCAACCTCTCATTCTCTACACATTGTAAGATGCCTGCCTGAAATTTGATCATGGAAACTGCTATTCTCTGAAGTCTACACGGAGGTGGTTTCAGTTGGAAATAGTTACCGTACTGGAAATATTTTATTTCAGTGTGTTTCTATCCCACTATACTTTTCTTCTCAAGGTACTCTACAATAGTAATACTGAAATTCTATACAAGAGGTAGAGATACCCACGAGAGACTTGAATAACTGGATCTGAGCTGACTCTCCCCCTCTCATTTTTTCCTGTGCTTCCCCATCTTCCCATTAGCCTCAGCCCTCCCACTTCACATAGCCTTCCATCAAGTCATGTTCAGATTCTGATCAACCAGTGAGTAATACAATGCCTTCTCCCCACCCCCCAATGTGGGTGTACTTTGAACCACTGTGGAGTTCCTGGGCCAACCAGAGTGGTAATAATGGATTCCTCAAAACTTAGAGCAAAAGGAAATTTACTGAGGAAGAAGTGGAAATCCATTGTTGGCTGCTGTTCAATGACTTGCCTGAGGCTCCTGTGAGCCTTGTAGGCCTAGAGGCAGAACTGAAGTCTCCTTGCTCCTGAATAGAAAGCCCTTTAAGCTATGTCACCCTTTTCCTCAGCTTTTTCTCCCTCTATCAAGTTCTAACCAAACCAATAAGCATGGCAAATTTAATTGCATGTTTTAGGTATCTTAGTATAACCATTGGTTCAGTAAACATATTTACCTTCTCTTTAGTATTTAAAACATATCAGCATTGTGTATCCTAGTACCGTTTTTCATCAATCAAGAATTCTTAGCAGTAAGAGATATGATGCTATTTCTCAAGATGTTTCTCCAACAAACAGAAAATAATCAGAGATTATATATAACCCAGAGCAATAGCAGAGGTCATTTGAGCCTGGTCAGACTACTTGCAGGTTCTTACACAGTGAGGATCCTAGCCCAGCCCCATATAGGGGCTGAGGCATGGCCCTTTCAGAACAGCCTTTGCCCAGGAATACAGGAAGAGCATAGGTGTGAGTATATGTAGATGTGAAGAGACGCTGAGAAATGAGCAAACAAATAGTGAGAGAAATGGCCCAAAAGGTTTTACCATTTTCATTACAGCAACTTGATTTTCCTAAGGGTTAATAATGTGCTGATCACCATTGTCAAAGCAAAAAATAATAGCACATTTTAGCATATGTTACTGTGCCTTAGGCACTATGACTTACAAAAATTATTTCACTTGATTCTGACAATTAGCCTTATAAAGTAGACACTGCATTGCTATCCAGTTTACAGAAAAAGAAACAGCTGTGGACAAGTTAATCATCTCTCAAAATTAATAAGTATTTGAGCCACGACCCAAACTTATGATATTTACTGGCAAAGGGCAGCAGGGAAAGAGAATGGAGATACACGTAATAGTGTCAACAATAAAAACTAAAACAAAGCTCACAGAAACAAACAAAAAAATATTTTAACTACTAAATTATGTCAATGTTTGAAATAAAAAGCTTACTGATTATTGGGTGTCAATAATCTTGACAGTTTCTCTTTCCAAAAGAAAACATTTCTATTGTGGTTTTAAAGCAGGCTTTGGGGTTTTATTCTAAATACAGAAATGGCCTCAATATTTCTCTTCACTTTTCCTGCAGAAATAAGGGCTTCCCTGCATAGATACTATTTTTTTTTGTATTGGAAATTATAAAACAGTCACAAATCTTGCAGTATCAGTTTATTGAAATTGCACTTTGATCTTTTTCCTAACACTACATTCAGTTATATTCATAAAACCTTGTTTATTGTACTTGGCTGTACCTGATTTCATTTTTTCTGACAGCACTGCTCTCTTTATTTCAGCCAATTAAACACTTCTTCATGGAAGTATTCTGAATACAGTTGTTTGATATTTTTAAGAGTCATATATTTAGAAATTCTGTGAAGAGGTTGATCCACACAGAAAACATCTCCTCTGAGCTGGTGTAGTGGAAAATTCTGTTATAATTATGTGCCCTCTAGTGGTACTGACATTTTACCTTTTTATTTTTTTCCAAAGAGGAATTAAGAACGCGTCCCTTGTGAATCTTCCTAAACCTTTTCATCTCTTCAACATGCAGTCATTAATCATCAGGTGCTGTACTATCCGGAGTGGGTGCAGACATGGAAAACAGCCTGATTCTTAGCAGGTTCATGGGCCAGTGGGGGAGACCCGTAAAGGGGCAAGTAATTGTAACGAGGTGCTGAGTTCACAGGGATTTGCAGAGGATGTTATGGGAAGTTATAGAAGGTTTTTTGAAGAGTGCACTCAATAGCTGGGCTAAGCCTTGGAAATAACTGGACTTTAGTGAAAACAGGAGAGAGGGTATTCAAAAAGAACACATCTGAGAAAATATGAAGTCTTGAGAGGTGATCATTCCTTGAGGATGACAAGTAGTTGGATTCTACTGGAGCTCAGGGTACTTTTGAAGGTGGGACTATATGAAGGAGAGAGAAGTAAGGTAGGGGCTCGGGGCTAAGAGTCTCTGCAAGGACTTTGGATGTTGTCATGAATTGAATAGGGAGCCACTGAAGAATACTAAGGAAGAAATTCCATGTTCCTACCTACTTCCACTTTCAGAAAAGCAGTTGATATTAGTCCAGTTTAATGGGGGTGGGGGGGGGAGTGGTTTGAGCACCTATGTGTGGAACACATTACTCCAAGCTGGGGATTCAAAAACCAAGTGCCTATTCTGGACTTGAGTGATCGCTACCAATCCACAAACACATGTTAAGCCCAACCCTTAGTTTTCAGACATAAGTATCTGGGTGGATTGTGGTATCATTCACTGGACTAGGAAAGACCAAATAGGGAGGCCACCTGGGGAAGGGGAAGATGCTAAATTCTATTTGATATTGAGTCCGACATGCCTGTTGAGAGAGCCCAGTGGAAATGTCCGTTGGATATATGGATTTTTTACTCCAGGAGGAGCTAGGAATCAAAATTGAAGAAATAGATATGTGATGAAAGTGATAGGTTGGGATCAGATTGCTAAGGAAATCATGTAGATTGACTTTCAAAGGAAGAGGCCCGAGGACCCAACTCAGATACCCAGGCACATTTAGTATATGGAAGAAGGAAAAAGAAGGGCAGAGACTGACAGAGAAAGCTGTAGCCAGTGAGGATCTTTGCCACCACAGCCAAAAAAGAAGCTCCAACAGGAAAATGCTGGAAAGAGATCAAATGAGGTCAGGATTTTTGATCTGACAACAAAGAGATTATTTGAGGAAGTTGTCCTGTTTTTTGTTTTCCTGCAGAATTATAGGAATAGAAATCAGGTGTGGGAGTGGAGGGATGATTCTGAAGGGTAGAAGACAGGCAGCAGCAAGCAGAGTATTTGGGTTTGAGGAAGGTTCTAAACAAAATGCAATGTTGTCTCAAGAGGCCACTACAGCTGCTCTCACAGGTCCTGTAGCTGAGCAGGAACTTGGACACCTGAGCTGCAATCGCATCGGACAATATTTCAGTCTCCACTGAAACAACTCGGACAACTTCTACTGATTTTGGACAGCATTTTAAGTAAAAACTATCATTTTTATATCTAATATTTCCAGAAGAGGCCAATTTAATAAATATATATTTCTCATGTTTAGTTTGACCTGGAAGAAAGAAGCATGTTGTATTAATAATGCATTTTTGTTTGATTTAATTTATTATGAAGGCTGAGGAACTTACTGTACTGTCCAGGGGAAAAAAAGAGTTAATTTGTGTGTGAGAGAAGTATCCTGAAAAGCAGGACTGCAACCATGTTGTTTCTTTTTTCTTTCTTTTTTTTTTTCTTTTCTTTTTTTTTTTTTCTTTTTGCTACTACGGTGTAAAATTTTGATAAGGTCAATGAAAGAAAAGAAGCATTACTTGGCATGTTTTCAAGGATTCTGGTTTTGTTTTTGCTAGTTATTTTCTATGCAAGACTACAGCACATCGAGGAAAAGACGAACAAAATTGAAGTTGTTTTAAGGAAGAAGATATTTCATTATATGAACAGGAAGATAAAAATGAGGAAGAAACCTAGAGCCACCAGACCTAGTATGGCTTTCGTGGCTAGAATTGAAAGTGGAGCAATAAATACCAATAAATTGCTTTTAATGTGCTCAGGATTTGAAGTGAGATAAAACATATGAGCTGTGGGATCCAGGTTCCTGGCTGAGTTACTGAATTTCCCTAAGTCTTCATTTCTTTCATGTTTAAGTGGGGATGAAAATATCCTTATCATAAAGCTTTTGTGAGGATTAAATGGAATAGTTCAAGCAAAGGCCTTAGCATCACTCCTACATGGAGTGCTCACAGCTGACAGTCATGCATATCAAGATTTACCTTAGGTTCCCTTTGTAATTTAGCTTGCAATTTGAAAAAAAAAAAGAAAAAGAAAAGTCTGCTTAATTTTCTGAAACATCTACTTCTGTACTTGTTAACATTGAACTGAAATTTAGTAGGCACATAAAATTTATAGAAATATGAACTTATAAATATATGTGTTTTTTTGTGGATAAATCTTGAGATAAACTAGAATTGAAACTTTAAATTTTGCAGATGATAGCTTTCAGGTGAACTGTTTGTGAAGGTTAAAAGCAAATGAAAGCAATCATATCTGAATATATTAGGCTATGTATTCATGTATTGATTAATAATACTTTATTAAAGGCTACTAGATATAATTAAAAAGGCAAGCCTAAAGATATACAGTATTAAATATCATTTACTTCTAACAGCAATATTTAAATGGTAATGGGTGTTTAATTCTTTCCTTCTAAAATGTGTATGATATTTTAGAGGACTGGTGATCTATTGAAGTCATCACCCTAGAATATCTTTGAATTGATGATTCAGAAGTTTTTCTGGATGACAGAGGTTTGAGAACTTTGTGAAAGCCTTAGAAAATGTCTGAAAAACATACCTAAATTTTTTTTTTTACAACAGCTAGGGTTCACGGATACTCTGAAGCAATTCATAAAATCTGGAGTTTATGGGTCCCAGATGGTGAGCCCTTGGCCTGTACACTTAAAGGAACGGATTTTACAAGGAGCCCTTGGGGGCTCTCTCCAGGATGCCTTGCAGTGGACTCTGGGAATACTCATAGTAGAAGGAACTTCCCTGACCTCCCTGGAATAGCCCATGCTATTTCTCAGGCAGCCGTTTATATAATGCATCATCAGGGTATCCCCAGGACAGCAAGGTCTGTGGTCACCACAGAGCCCTTGAATGGACAGAACCGAGGTTTTAGATCTCTGAGATGGCTTTTTCTGTCAGTGTATCTTCATGAATTATTGAATTCTCATTACTTTCTTTATATGGTATACTCTAGGAGCACATTTACTTAGAATAACATTTTTTTGTTCCCAATTAATTTTTAAGAATTTGAATATTTTTATCTATAAAAGTATGACTGTGCGTGCATGTGTATAGCTTAGTGCATGCATACATAAACTCATATAAATATGCATTAATATAATTGCAATCCAATGCTTTAAAATCTGACCCACCAACATACACAACCAAGAATCATCTACTCAAACTCAATACAGGAGCTGCGGAATAATTTTCCAAGTCTGAGCAAAGTAACATGCAGGGAGCTTCTCCTTTATAGTTTTCTAGTGTCTTTGTCCCCCAAATGTGGATTATGCTTCTGGTCCTTTCATGGGCTTTTCAAAAAAGGCCCCAGGTGTTGGTGGTCTTGAGATGATATCTAATGGTCTGGCCTGGTGCCAGCGCTAATAACACCCCCTCTGGGGCTGTGCACTGTTCATAGTTTATAGTCTCTTTATTTAGGTAGCAGGTCTTGCAAGACCAGTTTCTGGGAAAGAGGCAGTGACTTAATTACAGATTATCAAGAATGTACACTGGGCTTGCTGGCACAGATTCAGATTGTTGGCCTCCTCTCCTCACACCCCCGCCTCAGATATCAGGATTACATTGGAATTAGCCCTCTAGCCTTCTCAGGGGCATTGTTATTGGTGTCTAGGAGAAAGAGACCAGAGTTACTGCTAAACATCCTAGAATGCACAGGACAGCTCCCACAATAAAGATTTATCCATGGTGCTGAGGTTGAGAATGCCTGCTTTCAAAAAACTCTTTAGGGCAGCTTTTGAAGCTACTGAGGTGGGGAGTTAGCTTGCTGTTATTTAGTAATGTGTGTGGGTCTATATATCACTTGTTTCTATATTTAGAATTTTAGTTCATCAGAGCATGATGCTAGATATTTCTATAAAAAAATAGCCATTTAAAATAAAATCTTTCCAAGTATACAATACCAGAGAAGGTCAACAGGTTCATAAAACCTGCCTATCTCAGCACTATTCTAGAAGGTTAAGGCATGATCAATATTACTTATACATAAACATAAACATTTCTTTTTGTCCTTATCATAGGATGGAAATGAAAGAGGCAGCAAGAGTCAGAGAATACATGAATAGCCAGTCGGTTCAGAGTTTTGAGGGCTCTTTGAGACATTCTTTCTTGATTGCATTAGAATAGAGATCCTTTAAGTGTCACTATAGGTTTATTCAAGCTGTATCTAATTTCTTTTAAATTTATACAAGAGCTCTTTCGGTTAGGATGGTAATAAAATGCCAATCAGCAAAGTAAATTAAATATGGTTTTTAGCTGTCTGCTAACCACTTCACTGCAGGTATTTTATTGAGAGATTCAAGCATGAACATTTGGTCTGAGTGTCATTTTAATGTATATCCATCGTGAGATACTGCATCTTTTTTTTTTTGAGAAATTTAATAAAAACACACATTTCTTCTTATCATAACCTTAGGAAAGCTATATCAACTGACAATATTTTTTACTTTAATTAATAATCCATGAATGTACTATAGTGACTAATAATTTTATTGTATAACAATGGTCTCTGGGTTAGAAGGCACTTTGTGAGAGTGAAAAATATCAAAAGGAATTAAGTGATAATACATTTTTTGATGTCATGTTATCCATGAATAAATTTACCTTTTTTTTAAAATGGCAAAGCTTGTTTTTAAGTTTTTTTTTCTTTCTTAATCAAAGACATGTTCTCTATAGGTAATATTTATTTTTTTACATATACACAATTTAGACACAGATACATGGGTACATATAGCCTCTAAAACATTAACTTTATTTCTTTTTTACTTTTTTATTATTTTTATTTACCTTAGTATTTATTGTTTTAAATAATTCTTTATTGTTGAAAGTATTACATATGTGTCCCCTTTCTCCCCATTGATCCCCTCTAGCCCACCCCAGCCACTCCCCCGCCCCAGGCCCCCACTGTCCCATTGGTCATGGGCCATGTATATATGCATAAAAGTTCTTGGATGATTACCTCCCACTCCCCTCTCCCCTGCTTTCCCTCAAAGATTCCACGCACTGTTCTATGCTTCCATGTCTCTGGATCCACTCCATTCATCAATTTATTTTATTACTTAGATTCCATATTTGAGTGAAATCATGTGATACTTGTCTTTCTCTGACTGACTTATTTCACTTAACATGATACTCTCCAGGTCCCTCCATGCTGCCTCAAAGGAGAAGAGATTCTTCTCTCACTGCATTTGCTTTATTTCTGCTTTTACTAATCTATTAAACTCCTTAAGCTTCCTTGTTCTGGAAACTAAAAGTAAAACTGCTCCTCAAATTTGAATTATGAAAGAACTCCTATTAACATTCCTTGAATGATGTTCTAATTTTTGGCTTAAATAAAAATAATTAAACTTTTGCTAGATTTTTTTTTCTGTTATAAATTATACTAGAAAAATCAGAGACTTTGCCTGGTTTAGTTTAAACCACAGTATCTCTATTTAACTTATGAGTAAACTTGCATATATTATTTAGATTTATTTGTCCCTCAAGTTTCTCATTTTCAAAATAGGGGACTATAGCCAAAACCAGTTTGGCTCAGTGGATAGAGTGTTGGCCTGCAGACCTAAAGGTTCCAGGTTCGATTCCAGTCAAGGGCATGTACATTAGTTGTGGGCACATCCCTGGTAGAGGGTGTGCAGGATGTAGCTGGTCGATGTATCTCTCTCATCGATGTTTCTAGCTCTCAATGTCTCTCCCTTCCTCTGTGAAAAATCAATAAAATATATTTTAAAAAATAAATAAATAAAATAGGGGACTATAAAGGGTTACTAGGAGATGAATTAAATCATGTAATACATGCAAAATGCCTTGCACCTGGTAGATGCTCTGTAAACGTTAAATAACAATTATAGATTCCTTCTCATTTTGTCATGGGAAAATAAGAAAAGGAGAAAATATTAAGAGTCACAACATATTGAAACACTCATCCATTTATTTAACATTATTTTCTTGTAAAGGAAGACAGTTAATTGGCTAATTCAACATTGCTCAGTCATACAGATTTAAGATGTTTTTAGTTGTTCTAAAACTAAAGTAAGTATATGGAAACACTCATGTACAAGAGCCTAAATAGCCAAAACTGGTTTGGCTTAGTGGATAGAGCATCAGCCTGCAAACTGAAAGATCCCAGGTTTGATTCCAGTCAAGGGCATATACCTTGGTTGCAGGCACATCCCCCACTGGGGGGTGTGCAAGAGGCAGCTAATAGATGTTTCTAACTCTCTATCCCTCTCTCTTCCTCTCTGTAAAAAATCAATAATAAATTGATTTTATTTTTAAAGAGCCTAAGTAGACTTACTCTTTCTCACTCTCCTATTCTGTTCTTCTTTTACTTTTTATTCTAAGTCCCTGGGCTTTGTCTCCATTGCCAGAAAGAGCTACCAGTCCAAGATGACAGATGTTCAGACTCCTTTTATTACTTTTCCTAGAGCAGAAATTATAGGCTTATAGTGACATCCAAATACAAATTTCTTACCTCATTTAGGACACTGGGATCCCTGTTTGTCTCTTTTATTTTATAGAAACACAAATTGCAAGCAAATGTAATTTCCAAGATAAGCAAACTAAGAAAACAAATAAAAAGAAAGACTTAACAGGGAATCTGATGACATTATATATTCTCTGCATTTTGGGAGAGGTCACAAGAAAAATGGGTGTTATTTTATTTCCTTTTCTGGAGAAAGAAAAACCACATCATGTTGCTGTCAGGGTCACAGACTCTATGTGGAAGGTTTTTTTGTTTTGTTTTGTTTTTTTTAGGGGCTCCTGTGAATTCAAATGCAACTAAAATGGAAACAATGCAAACTGAAAATGATAGGTGATCAGGAATTTTAGCTAAATAAACCAAATAACCTAATGTTGTTCTCAGACATCATAGGCATTACATGGAATTCAACTAATCCCTAAATTTTTAATGAACAGTAGAGAGCAGATATTTTACACACATATGTACTAACTGAGGTAATAAGGAAACATACTATTGGTCTGTTTCTGGCATTGTGGAAAAAGATACAATTTGATCCAACCTCCCTCAGAAGTAAAAAACTAATGAAAATGAGAGTTCTGACAGGTAAGTGGAGCTACCAGTCTAAGATATTTGCCAAATTAAAGTGAACTTGAAATTCAGTTTTACAGGGTGCTAAGGTCCAGGGCAGAGAGTGTCAGGAAGCTAAGCTACTCAAGATAAAGGGTCTAATGATTGCTTGTCCTGACATAGAATCTCAATGGGCTAAATCCTCAGTTTAAGGACTAATTGGAAAGAGACTGAAGGGAAAATTATCTGTCTTAAAACTTGGCATTAGCTTTATGGGAAAAGAGGCTTTCTCAGTAATTTTTTTTTTTTTTTAGTTTAAATTCTTTGTTTAAAGTGTTATATAAGTCTCCTTTTTTCCCCATTGACCTCTTCCCGGCTGCCTCCATTCTTCAGCACATGCCCTCAAACTCCCTACCCCCCCCCCCCCCCCCCCCCCCCCCCGAGTCCCGTCTTGTGTCCATTGGTTATGCTTATATGCATGTATACAAGTCCTTTGGTTGCTCTCTTATCCCTCACCCCCTGCCTTCCCTCATAGGTTGGACAACCTATTCAATGCTTTTATGACTTTGGTTCTGTTTTTGTTCATGAGTTTATGTTGTTCGTTATATTCCACAAATGAGTGAGGTCATATGATTTTTATCTTTCTCTGACTGGCTTATTTCGCTTAGCATAATGATCTCCAGTTCCATACATGCTGTTGCAGATTTAAAGGTTTAAGAAGTTCCTTGTTTTAAAGATGTGAAAATTGTAATTTCAGATTTTGATAGGTTCTGTAGGCACTCTGAGCATGTTAAGGTAACCAATAAAAGAATAGATAAAGAAAGTGTAACTTTCAAATCTGTAGAGAAAAAAAAACATCTACCGTATTTTCCGGCGTATAAGACGACACTGTGTTCTAGTAAAAAGCCTGCTCAGATTGGCCAGAGTCAGAGAGGCGGTCTATTAAAAAAAGAACTGGTATTGCCTTGGAAGTGGGGGGTAGTCGTATATAGCGAATATAGGCCTAAACCTATGTTTTAACTGTAAAATTAGGGGGTTGTCTTATACGCCAGAAAATATGGTAATCAACATTGTAAAAAGGCAAAAGAAGCAAAGAAGAAAGATAGGACAAAAAATTTAGAATAAAATTAGGTAGGGTGAATACAAATAAAATCTATAGGACAGTAGAAATAATTCAAGATAGAACTCTCACTTCTTAGTTCTAAGTACCTAGGTATTAGCATTATTGACTTGCATATGTTTTATCAAAATTTTTATATCCAAAATAAAAGCCAACTGTGATAAATCCACATATGTACCAGCAAAAAGTAACATTCTGTGCATGTTCACAAAGAGGTTTTTGCAGAAGTACTCAGGTATTTTCCTGATAATGTCATATCTCTTGCTAATGTTATTTTCTGGAGGATTTAGCTTTTGTATTTGCTTCTGACAGTTATATTTGGGCACTAACACTTAGATTCACTATAAATAGAATCCTCATCATATTTAACATATAACTTCTTTGTTTAGTTATATAACAGTACATATTTATTAAGTATAGAAGGTAAAGATAATTTGCATTCAATATTCCATAGATTAAATACTCACTAGACACAACATACTCAACAACATCTATTTAGCACTAATTAATTTGGTAAATTGGGTCTAAAATATTCTATGTAACATATAGAAATCTTCTGTGCTTTCTTATATGAGTTTTAGAGTGTTTTAATGATGTTTGGGGAAATTAATCTCAGTTTTTGTGTTATTATTATTGTCCCTCAATTGTATTTGCAGGAACATAAAAGTATTAAAATATAATTAAAGATTTGGTTAGAAGACAAGATATTTAGTCTTAATTAAAAATAGAAGACTCTTCTAAAACCTCAGGATATAGTTTGAAAATGGAATAGTGAAGCAAAGATCTATTGCACAGTCAAAAGAAGAACTTAATAACTATATAATTATCAGAAAAAATATAGTTTAAGACAAAGCATTAGTAGAGATAGAGCAATTGCAGAGTGGAGAATAGTTTCAATCTACTAGCAAGATTCTAGAATTTTAATTTAATGCATCTACATAATAATGAAATCTTCATATACATATCTATACTAATAAAATGGTACTATGCTAATTAGACCAGGTTGACTAAACATCTTCCAGACATCCGACATCCTTCCAGACAAAGCCATGGTGGCAGGGGCTGAGGCAGAGGTGGTTAGGGGTGATCAGGCCAGCAGGGAAGCAAGCAGTTAGGGGTGATCAGGCTGGCAGGGGAGCAAGCAGTTAGGGGTGAGATCAAGCTAGCAGAGAAGAGCAGTTGGGGGAGATCAGGCAGGCAGAGGAGGGCTGTTGGGGGTGATCAGGACAGCAGGGGAGCTATTAGGGGTGATCAGGCCAGCAGGCAGAGGCAGTTAGGGATAATCAGGCAGGCAGGCAAGAGGTTAAGAGTTGAACTGGCAGTTGGACATCCCCCAAGGGGACCCAGATCAGAGAGGGCGCGGGCTGGGCTGAGGGATTCCCTCTCCCCACAACCCTCAGGTGCACAGATTTTTATGCACCAAGCCTCTAATATATTTAATATGAAAAGACATTCACTACCAGGGTGAGAAATTTAACACACTTATTTAGAAACTTCAAGATCAGGCACATAAAATCAATGAGAATATAGAAGATCTGAATCACACAATTAACCAGCTTATCCTAATGGATCAATTGCAAAATGTTTACTTGTTTAAGGGCATTTAGAACTTTTACAAAATTAACCACATATCCTATATAATAAAAGCCTAATATGCAAATTGTCCGCTTAACTGGAGTTCAACCAGGGGGATGGGGTCAGCTGTGGTGGTGGCAGGTGGCTAGGGGGAAGGATGGCGTCTGGGCCAGCAGCCAGCAACCACTAAGGACACTGCCTGTGCATGAATTTCCTGCACTGGGCTTCTAGTTATGCCATAAAGTAAGGCTTCAAATGAATGATGTCATGTAGAAAGTTCTCTCACCACAATGAAATGAAATCAAATAATTAATAAAAAGATAAGACAAAACTCATACTTTTGGAAATTAAACATTTCTAAAAACACACATGTCAAAGAAGAATCATAATGGCAATTAGAAAGTACTGGGAATTGAAGGATAATGAACATGCTGCATATCAAACTTATGTGATGAAGCCAACATGGTTCTTAGAAAAAAATATAGGGCTTTTAGTCATTATGTTAGGGGAAAAAAGCCTCTGAGTGAATGAGTTTAAGAAATTAAACAAACACCTGAATTTACCTTGCAAAATAGAGAATAGAGGGCAGGAATATTAGAGAACCAATGGAAATGGAGAAAAAACAGACATGCAACAGAGAGAATGAACAAAGTAAAAAATTGATTATTTGAATGAATAGCAAAATTGACAAACCCTGCCTTAGCTGGTTTGGCTCAGTGATTGGAGCATCGGTCACGGATTGAAGAGTCCTGGGTTCAAGTTTAGTCAAGGGCATATACTTGGGTTACAGGAGTGGGCCGTACATGAAAATATCCGTTAGCTGTCTCCTGTACACCCCCTACTGGGGATGTGCCCGCAGCCAAAGTACATGCCCTTGACCGGAATCAAACCTGGGACCTTTAAGCCCGCAGGCCAATGCTCTATCCACTGAGCTAAACTGGTTTGGCAAATTACAGATTCTTTTTATGTAAAAACATCTTTCTGGTTTTCAGTCAACATTATGAGCTACCAATACTTGTGTTTTTTTTGTTTTGTTTTGTTTGTTTGTTTGTTTGTTTGTTTTACAGGATATTCAATAGAAGCATCGTTGTCAAGCATATACTCTTGAGGTTTTCTTCCCCTCAGTTTCATGTGAGTTCTTATGTCTTTCCTTATTAATGTTATCTTAATTGTTCCCCTCTTTGCAGAGGGCATAATTGCTGTTCAAGGAGCCACGTTGAAGAGGCACTTAGCTACTGCCTTTTGAAGTTGTTGCAGAGATGTCTTCAATTAATTGTAAATCAAGGGCCAAGTTTACTCTCTTATCTTCCTAGACTCCATTGAGTGATTTTTTCCAGAGCTCAGCAGGCTACTGAAGACAAATTGAATGTAACAGTAACAGTTATCATCTTTGACTTCTGCTAATTTGAAGGCACAGTTTTTAAAAATAGAAAAGATAATTGATATATTATTTTAAATTCAACTGCCTTAGAAACTTTCAGTAGTAAATGAACTAATGTGATTAATATGGAAAATAAGTCTGTGGCCCCTTCACCCCCAAATGCTCCATTCTGTGTTTTAGTTGTATTTGTGCCAACAAATTTTGGCAATCGTACATCTTTAAAAAAAACCAACAACTCAAAAGTAAATAATAAAACACAGACTCCATGGTTGTGTGGTTAACTTTATAAAGTATTATGGCATAGCTAGCTGTGATAAAATCCTCCCAAATTTTCCTATCCCATAAGTGTATCTGTGAAATCCTCCCATAGTGTGTGTGTGTGTGTGTGTGTGTGTGTGTGTGTAATTTATAAATTGTTATTACATTTACATGATTCAAACTTTCAAAAACAATTAAAATTAGTTACTGGTTCCTCAGCATCCTGAATAAAATATTTTAAATTTTTCTTCAAGTATAGATGAACTAACAAGATAATGAAGAATTACCTTAGCCAAAATCTAAGATAAGCTGAAATTTCAGAGGGTTAGGCTCAAAACTACTTTTGTCCCAGAGGTATTCATTTATTGAAAAAAAAGCTGTGTTATTGAACTCTTTTGGCAGCCTCCTAGGGCAAAAAGAGACTACAAAATCAATTCCTACCTAACTACTGGGTATGAAAAGAGCTAAACCCTGTGAGGAAGGGCGAACCAGAAGGAAAGAAACCTTAATTGAACCCATGGCCTGGGTAGATGACACTTTTGTAGCACCCTGGCAAAAGCAAATGGAAATTTTCTTTTAAGGCCTCACATTATTTCTGCAATTAATTTTTTCAATACAAAGATCAGACACACAAGAAAATAGAATGAGTATAGAAAAGTAGACAGAATAAAATCATAAAGAATACAAATATTTAAATTAATAGACAAGGCCACTTATGCTTATAAGCTAAAAATATAAAACATAACAGGCTTCAGAAACAGAAATTACTTAAAAAATACATGGATTTAAGAATTAAGTCAGTCTTCTCATTCTAAAACTATAAAATTAAGAACTCAGTGAAATATTTAACAGCTAACTAGAAACAGCTGAAAATAAACTTAATGAGCTAAAAGATCGTGTTACAGAAGACAGGAGAAAAACCAAGCAAGGCTTAGAGAAATGGAGTTACACTTTATTATGCTCAGGCCCAGAGTGTGTGTGTGTGGGGGGGGGGGATCTTTCAAATTCTGAGCAGCAACATGGAGGAAGGTTTCCTTTTAAATCCTTTTCAGTCCTTTATCTCCCAAATATGGGGTTTTCTAGTCCCCTTTGCAAGTTCTTAAAGAGCCCTATGTGCTGGGGCTTTAAGATTTCAACCAAAGGCCTGGACTGGTGCCAGCACTGATAACTTCATCTGGGGAAGGATTATGGCCTCTTAAAATGGGAGTAAACAGGTTTGAAAGGACCAGACAATTAAAAGGGCAGTGACTAGATTCAGATTGCTAGCCTTCCAAAATGTTTCTTTCCCCCCATCAATAGGTTAGAACACATTTTCTAGAATACAGCATAAAAATATAAAAAGATGAAAAATGCAAGTGACGTACTAAGGAACATAGAACACTTACTGAAAAGATCTAAAATAACGTGGGTAGGAAGTGAGTTTTGTAATTTGTCCCTCTGAGCCACCAGTGGGGAACCTTTTTCTGCCAAGGGCCATGTTTATAGCATCATTCTCAGGCCAAACAAACTTATCAACTTAAACATTAGCCTGCGATAGTTAGTCAAACGTTTAATTAACTCACTTTTAATGCCTTGGCAGGGCCAGGCCAAATGATTTCAAGGGCCTTCTAAGGCCCGTGGGCTGGAAGTATACCACACCTGCTAGCCTAAGAAGGCTGCAAGAAGGAAATGGGCGTGCTAATAAAAGGCAACAGGAAGTATCCTCAGGGTTACTATTCTTTATCTTGACTGGCTAAGGGACACACGAACCTACATATGTGATAAAATTCTATGAAACTAAACACATACCAACAAGTACTGTAGGTCCTCGGCTTACATCAGAGATCCATTCCTATGGCTTGAAGTAACATGATTTTTGCCATAAGTCAAAACCCAACTATATAAGCACCTACATCACTCACGTGGAGCACATACACAGCAGTGATGAAGTGAAACAGTAAAAAAAAGTTTAAAAGATAACAATTCCTGACCTTTACTTGTGGTAAATGAATAATAAAAATCATAAACCACATATGTATATACATTAAAATGGTGGAACTTTTTTTTTTAAAATAAATAAACGGGAGATGGTGACATAAACATGAAACGACGTACATCGAGTCAGACGTAACCAGAGGCCTGTCTGGTATAAGTAAAACTGGGGCGATCTTAATAAGATCAGAGGATTGTATACATGCTAATTCCCGATTACATGCTGATTGTGATATATTACTATAGTTTTACAAAATTTTAACATTGGGGAGAAGTAGGAAAAGCATATATGAGCTTTCTCTGTATTATCTCTCCTTTAAGTGTAACTATAATTATCTCAATAAAATCTGAATTAAATAGAAACATGCATCTTGACATAATGAAAGTGCACACCTCTTAAGGCAAAGAGAAGATATTACACACAACAGGAGTGAAGAAAGGTAGAATAAATACCTCTAAAGTGGCAGCAATTCACAGCTTACTCCTTAACAGCAGCCAAGACAGTAAAATCGTACCTGCAGTGCTTTCCGTGGGTAGCCAGGGACGTTATCCTCAAGTGAAGCTAAAATCTTCACATAAACAAAAAAAAAAAAAAAAAATGGGAGTGCTCAACAGCCACAAAACTGACTTAAAAATAAACTCTAAATGATGCACTGAATAAAAATAAAAACTATCTCTGGTGAAAGGTTTGGGAGACATAAGTGAGTAGAAAGCAAACAAAGTGGTAAATATGTTAGTCTATGATTCAAGACTTAGTAACATTAAGAGAGCAGAATAATTAAAACCACCCAATGAGATAAAAGAGACACCCTAGAAACAGAGTCATGCATGTATGAACATTATATCAAGTAGTAGAGAGCAGTGGAAAAATGCTGTCTTTTAGACAATTCAGTAATAGTTACCGTATTTTTCGGACCATAAGACGCACCGGACCATAAGACGCACCAGTTTTTAGAGAAGGGAAATGAAGAAAAAAAGATTCTGAAACAAATAGTGTCCTAAAATATTTTATGTGCATTAAAACCCAACATCACAGTCATAAACACATGTAATCAACCCTGTAAAGTAAACAGCAGCATTTAGAACCATTTTAGAGCCGGGCAAGCACACAGAGACCACACAGAGCCGGGCAAGTAAAAAAACTTTTTTTTTAAAGTATATGTGTAGGCTATATTTGGACCATAAGACGCAGGGACTTTTCTCCCCCACTTCTGGGGGGAAAAAGTGCGTCTTATGGTCCGAAAAATACGGTAAGTATATATGTGGAAAAATAAATATGGACTCCTAAGTTATATCATTCACAGGTGGAAAACAAGCCACCAGATGATAAAACTATTAGAAATGTGTGCATAATATATTCTTTATATCTAGGAAGGGAAATATTTCTCAAACAAGAAACAGAAAGCACAAACCATAAATGAAAAAATAAATAAAAATGACTATGCTAGAATTACAAATTTGATTAATCAAAAAGTACTATGAAATAATTACCAAGACACAGAGTGAGAGAAGGTATTTGCTAAACAGATAGTCATATTCATAACATACAATGAGTTAATATCTACATATATAAAAGGCTAATATTCAAAGTGTCCCCGCGGAAGTTCATCCAGGAGATCGGGAATTCTGTCATTTGCTATGACATACACTGACCACCAGAGGGCAGCTCAGAACTAAGGAAGGCTCAGGCCAGCAGCTGGAAGGCCCTGATCAGCCTTGATCATTGGCCAGGCCTAGAGACCCTACCTGTGTACAAATTTTGTGCACCAGGCCTCTAGTAAGTCAATAAAAAGTGAGAAAACCGCCGAAACCGGTTTGGCTCAATGGATAGAGCGTTGGCTTGGGGACTGAAAGGTCCCGAGTTCGATTCCAGTCAAGGGCATGTACCTTGGTTGTGGGCATATCCCCAGTAGGGGGTGTACAAGAGACAGCTGATCGATGACTCTCTCTCATCGATGTTTCTAATTCTCTACCTCTCTCCCTTCCTCTCTGTACAAAATCAATAAAATATATTTTTTTTAAAAAAAGTGAGAAAACCAAAAGAAAGAAATGGGCAAAATATATGAATAAGCATTTCCCAAAAAAAATAGTTCAAAAGGCTAATAAATCCAAAAGTGCTTGACTTAATTTATAATCAGAGAAATGCCAGTTAAAATCATAAGGTAACAATATTACTGCCTCCCCCACCAGAGTGGCAAAATTTGAATTTTCAAAACACAATAATAAGAAAAACAAGTCAATGCCTTAGCCAGTTTGGCTTAGTGGATAAAGTGTAGAACCGTGGACTGAAGGGTCTCAGGTTCAATTCCAGTCAAAGGCAGGTACCTTCATTGCAAGTTTGAAACCCGGCCCTGGTCCAGTCTAGTGTGGGAGGCAACCAATTGCTGTATCTCACACTGATGTTTCTCCCTCTCCCTTCCACTCTCTCTCAAAGTCAATAAAAAATATCCTCAAGTGAGGATTAACAAAAAAAAAGAAAAAGAAAAACAAATCAATTTTAAAATTGGCAGAATCTTTCAACAGACACATTATCAAAGATATATCCAAATGGAAAATAAACACATGAAAAGGTTCTCAGCATCACTGGTCATTAGATAAATACAAATTAAATTCTCAACCAAAAACAACCACACCATTCAAATGCCTACCATTAAAAACACTGATCATACTAAGTGTTGGTGAGGATATAGAACTAGAACTCCCAGGCACTACAGATAATGTAAAACACAAAAAACAAACAAACAAACAAAACACACCCAAATATATATAATTTTTTTTTTTTTGCAGCCTTACATATATTTTGTGTCTGGAATATAGCTTTCTCCTAGTTTCACTAAAAATATAGATTTCAGATTTTTGTGGCTTTTCTATGTTTTCCAGGATGAGAGGTGGGGAAATGCTGACTTTCATAGTCATTTTCATCTGGAAGCTTTCTTATATTTTTAGGCACTTTAATTAATAATTTTAAAAGGCTGGTTATAGGTGCCTTTTTAATACTAAACTTTAAGTAGTTATAGGGGACTCTATAGTGCTATTATGTAACAAAGCAGAAAGAATATTTTCCTATACAATACTACTTCTTTTTAAAATATATATATTTATTGATTTCAGAGAGGAAAAGAGAGGAGAGATAGAAACATCAATGATAGGAGATAATCATTGATCAGCTGCCTCCTGCATACCCTCTACTGGAGACTGAGCCCACAGACCTGGGTATATGCCTGGACTGGGAATTGAACTGTGACCTCCTGGTTCTTAGATGGATGCGCAACCATTGAGCCACACTTGCTGGGCACTATACATATTACTTCTTATGAAAAATAATCTGATCCAATTTATTCAGCAAAATAGAGTGGATATTGCAATCAGAAAAATGAAGGATGAAGAAAATCAAAGCAGCGATTTGTAATATTACTTAAAAGTAATATTTAATGCAATAAATAGGTGAAGAAAATATGCAGACATTCTCATCCAAGGCATGTGAGTTTTTTAAATTCATTCAGTGGGCAGAGAATGTTTACCTTGCTGCAAACTCACAAGGAAATGAAATTACTTACCTGTCTCCTGTTAGCTAGTCTCATTCCTATAAATACTCAGGGGCATTTGCTTGTTAGGGGATGGAATTGCAGGTTAATTGTTAGGTTTAGAACAAAGATGAATCCAAGAAGGCCTCAGGGGTGCCTTTTCAAATTTCTCCTGCTAGATTTGGACATTCCATGCTTGATAAAACACCAAAATGGCTCTCAGAAGCAATTTGTTTCTGTATTCTAGTGAGTTGGTTTTCAATAGACTTTTCGGTTTGTCCTCATTACCTAGAAATGCCCAACTCCCTTCTCCCATCACAGCAAATCCCAAATTCCTTTTCTGTATCATCACCCCAACCAGTTCCTGCAAATGTTATCTTATAGTCACCACTTATTTTACTGAATTTATTTTGAGACCTTTCCTGTCTTCTTGGAAATGTTTTAAGAAGTTCCTTTTCTGAAAGGTAAAAAAGAAATACGAGAGAAGAATTGGTATGTGTGTATGTGAGGGGGGCGGGGAGGGGGGGGATGTGGGTCAGTCCAAAAAGGATGGTGTATAGAGAAGCAAGAAAGACTGAACTAAGTGTTAAAATGGGACCTACACAGGGATAACAGAAAATATTTTAAAATAATGATTTACACTGGATGTTAAATATGTCAGAAGAGAAAGCAGGTGCCTGAGTTAAGGGATGGTTTTAAAGAACTAAATCAATCTGAAGGTGGAAAAAATCATCTGAATACTAGTTTTTAGATTTTTAACCAAGTGTGAACAAAGTAGGCTAAGATCACTAGCAGAACCTGTATGTGTTTGGCCTGACCCTGATTTTTATGCAGCTCTCTTGGTATTTGTAGGTGTAGTTTTCTGAAAATGGACTATGTCTTGGAGCCAAATGGACTTGGCTTAAAACAGCAGTTTCACTACTCCTTTTTTTTTTTTTTTTTTTTTTTTTT